>NC_139383.1:285895833-288772500 GCF_054392235.1 Sus scrofa | reverse complement strand
GTATGAATCTAAAATATGATACAGGAGTTCTCGTCGTGGCTCAGCAGTAACAAAACCAACTAGTATCCAGGAAGATGTGGGTTCGATCCCTGGCCTCGCTCAGTGGGTTAAGGATCGACTGTTGCTGGAAGCTGTAGCGGAGGTCACAGATGTAGCTTGGATCTTTGTTGCTCTGGCTGTGGCTGTGGCATGGGCTGGATGCTCCGATTCGACCCCTTGCTTGGGAACTTCCATATGCCACAGGTGCGGCCTGACAAAGAAAAAAATAAAATAAATGTTAAAAATTAAAAAATTACACAAACGGGAGTTCTGCAGAGCCTCGGGCCCCTGCTCCCACTCCTGACTCACCGCTGTCGGCTCTCTCTGCAGAATGATTCGGTCAGGAAGCTGCGCCGCAGCCGTGGCTTTTAAAGAGGCTGGAAAGACTCCCTTGGAGCCGGAGGTCGCCATCCCCAGGTAGGAATCGCCCTCAGCAGCCACGACATGAAGTCTTGGGAGAAGGTACCTGCTGACCTGAGCAGAGGCGCAAAGTGAAAGGACCCGTTTGGATGCCCGCCGAGACTGCGAATCGCCGAGACTGCGAATCGCCGAGACTGCGAATCCCTGTGGTGACGGCTCAGATCCTCGGGATCGTGCTCAGATGAGGATCCACACGCGACTCCCTGACCTGCACCTGCGTGGGTCCTCTGAGCTTGTTCCGCAGACGTCGTCCATCAGTACCGAACCCGGGGTCGAGGTTGAAGTCCCCTTGGCAGATCGTTAAGTCCAACGTTTTCGTAAGTTGATACTCAGCTGTTCAAAACAAAACAAAACAAAACGTTTGGAGACCCACTGCACCCACACTTTGGACCACAGGCCCCCCACCCGCCCCCGGCAGCCGGTGTCCTCAGGTAAAGAGTCATTATACTTGGCTGGATGGCCAGGACTGTCCCCTGGGAGTTCAGGTGGCTGGACCGAGTTCCGCTTGCATCCCCTCGATCCCCTTGCAGACCACCCAGGCTGGCCAGGGGGCCCCCTGGGAGCAAAGACAAGCACCTGCCTGGGAGGGTCAGGGTGAAATCCTGAACATCCCCAAAGGATCGACCCAGGCCCACCCCCATCCTTTCGTCTGGGTCATTTCCAAGGAGACCGAAGAGGGGCTCCTCTCTGGGACCGACACAGTCAGTGACCGAGCTGCCTGCTAAGGTGTGTGGTCCAGGAGGAGGGGATGAAGGAGAGAGCAGTCTTCTAAGTGAGCTGTGGAGAAGGCCATTGCGAGGCTCTGCGTCGCCAGTGGCTGTGGGCTCTGGGGCGCAAGGAAGGGCCTCTGGCACCTTGACCCCTGCCCACTGTGGAGTGGAGATTGTGATGAAGAAGCATCAGGCCAGCCTGCCAATGAAGCGGAACACGTGACACCACTTAGTGCTGGGAGCCCGGGTGGTGGGGCTGGAGTCCACTGTTGGGCTTGGAAGAGTGGCATCTTGACCTGGAGGGGTGTCAGCCTCACGGGGCAAGGCACGGCCGCAGCACTGAGAGGGTCCAAGTCTGATGGAGTCTGCATGCCAGGCTCGGGATCAAACTCTGTGCAAAGGGCCCCCGAGCCTGACTGTGAGAGGAATCCTGCCCATCAGTGGGGCAGAAGTCCCGTCCGGCATGCAGTGGTCAGTGCTCCATCAGAAATACCAAGTCCATTCCGTGTGCCCCTCTGTCATGCTGGGCATCACCATGGCAATGCTGTGATGGGTCCAGGTGGAGCCTGGGAGGGGAAGATGGTGGACTCTGGTCCCAAAGAACCAATTTACCAGGTGTTGGAACTCAAGCTTCTTCTCGACTAAAAAGGGATGGGGCGTGGTTGGTTGCCGCAATCGTTGCTGCGGGAATCCTTTGTTCTTGCAGCTGTCCCCGTAGGTGTCTAAGGTGGTGATGTTCCTGTGAAGCTCTAACAAGACAACTGTTATTTCCTGTTCTGCAACTTTTTATCTCAAGGTGAAGGGGAAAGTGTTACACCCTTAAAGGTAGGAGCCTGAGAATGAGCCCTCCTGTATATTTCAGGCTGTTGGCAACATTCCTTTCTTGATTAATTTGTAGCCAAAGCAATAGGCTACAAGGTTAAAGTAAAAGAAACAGATCCAATGTGGATTCAGATCTGTTCTTCCTTACTCTATCAGGACCCCAAATAGGGGTGTCTTTAATGTGTAATTTTCCAAGCGGCAGGCTGCCTTGGTTCCCTATGGGTGCTGTAAAGAAAAGGTGCAGACTCCGTGGCTTTAGACAAAAGAGATCTATGCTCCAGCTCTGGAGGCCAGAAGTCCGAAAGCCAGGTGTCAGCAGGGCAGCACCCCCTCCGAAGTGGCTCCAGGGGCGAAAGCTTCCCTGACCCTCCCAGCCTCTGGTTGCCGGCTATCCTTGGGCTTCCTTGGCTTGCCGTGTGACACTCCGAACTCTGCCTCTGTCAGCACGTGCCCCATCCCCGTCTCCTTCCTCTGGTTTTGTGTCTTCAAACACCCTCTTTGCAAAGCGGCCGCATTTGAAGCTCTGGGTGAATGTGAACCTCGGGGTCACCATCCAACCCCATACACAGACCCAACAGCTACCTCCTCGGAAACAGCCCAAGAGTCAGTGAACATACAGCAGGTTTTACCAAGGGACCGTAAAATAGAAATAGAAGTGTGTTTATCTTTCACGTAGCCCGCGGAGGGTCGGCATCCGAGGGCGATCGGAGACCCCCTTGGAGACGTTCTCTGGGCGCACGTCTCGGGATGTGGTTTCTGTCTTGCAGTCCCAAACGGCTGCTCCGGCTCCAAACATCACCTCCACTCTCCCCCAAGAAGGAAGAGCAAAAGGGACCCGAAGAGCATGACTTTCCCTTTAAAGAGAGGACCTAGAGCAGCTTACCTCTTCTGCTCACACCCCATTGGCCGGATCTCAGTCGCATGCTCTTGCTGCAAAGTGTGCTGGGAAATGTAGTCTTTTTCTGCACCAAGCGACCCCAGAGGTCTGGAACTTGTCAGTCTCGGGCACAAGCATGTCGTGAGGAAAATGGGGAAAAGGAGACCTGGGCCCTGGGCAGATGGCCTTCCAGGCACAGCTCATCCCACGGCTCCAGACCCCAGTGACCTTGGACGGAGGTCAGGGGTCCCGCAGGTCCCAGCCGACAGGTGTTCTGGGGAAGGCGATATCGGCATCAAGATCTAAGGAGGGGGCAGGGAGGAGGAGGGAGGGGGTGGAGGGCGGGCAGAGGAACAGACCGTGCGGGCCCTGAGGCAGCCGACCATGGGCAGACCCGGAACGCGCATTTTGCAACACCAAGGTCGGTACATACCGGTCTCCATGGTAGTGACCGAGAGAGCCCAGAACCCGGGCCGTTGCCCTCATCTGCCTTAGTGGTGCTCTGAGCTCTTAGTAAGCTCTCGGCTTTCGTCTCATAGATCCTGAAGGTCTGCTGTGTAGAAAGAAGGTGGGGGCGGAGGATCGCAGGGAGGCGGCCGGGAGAGAAGTGCCCGTGGGCGGCCCTGCGTCCCACTCACCCGGTCTCACCGGGGGCTCCGATGCTCAGTGTAAGGAGCGCAGGCAAATGTCCACCCAGGGAGGAGCGGGCCCTTCTTGGCCAAATGGAATGAATTCCACTGTCCATCCTGCACCCTTCGGCCGGAGGAGGGGTGAAGTTCTGACCCGCAGAGCCACACAGATGAGCACCGAGAGCCTTTTATGTAAAAGAAACCAGACACAAAAGGCACCTACAGGAGAGTCCATGCATGTGAAATATCCAGAATAGAATAACCTTTCTTTTTTTTTTTTGCTTTGTTAGGGCCGCACCCATGGCATATGGCGGTTCCCAGGCTAGGGGTTGAATCGGAACTGTAGCCGCTGGCTTACCCCACAACCACACCAACACCAGATCCAAGCTGCATCTGCAACCTACACCACAGCTCACGGCAACGCCAGGGAGCAAGGCCAGGGATCAAACCCTCAACCTCATGCTTCCTAGTGGGATTCTTTTCCAATGCACCACAACGGGAACTCCCAGAATAGAAAAATCTTTAGAGACAGAAGTCGGGCTGGTGGCTGCCAGGGGCTGGGGGAGGGGGCTAAGGAATGAGTGCCTCCTGGGTGCAGGGTCTCCTTTGGGCGTGATGAAAACGTTCTGGAACTCCATGGAGGTGCTGATGGCAGAGCATTGGGACTGTACTGAGAAAAGGCCACTGGAGTTCCCGCCGTGCCTCAGTGGTTAACGAATCCGCCCAGGAATCATGAGGTTGCAGGTTCGATCCCTGGCCTCGCTCATGGGTTAAGGATCCGTCATTGTCGTGGGCTGTGGTGTAGGTCGCAGACACGGCTCAGATCCCGCGTTGCTGTGGCTCTGGTCTCCGATGCGACCCCTAGCCTGGGAACCTCCATGTGCTGTGGGTGCGGCCCTAGAAAAAGACAAACACACACACACACACACAAAAAAGCCACTGAATTGTATAATTTCAAATGGTAAATTTTGGGGTTCCCTGGTGGCCTAGCCATTAAGGATCCAGCATGGTCACTGCTGTGGCATGGGTTTGATCCCTGGTCCAGGAACTTCTGTCAGCTGTGGGCACAGCCTCCCCCCAAACCAAACCAAACCAATGGTTAATTTTATGTTATATGTATTTCACCTCAATAAAAAAGACACACGTGGGGAGTTCAGCAGGTTAAGGATCCCGTGGGACGTGGTTCCCCTGAGAAGCCTCCGCAGGTTGAGGGCCCGGGGCCATCGCGCTATTTTAATGTTTGCACAACGTTCAGTCACCTGGATGCCCCTCGATTCGCGTTGTCAGGCGCCTCTCGATGGGCATCTAGGATGTGCCAACGTCTCTCTAACGAGGCTGTGCGAGTGACCAGCTACATCCACGCCTGGCCTTAATCATTAACTTTGGACAGGCTCCCACAGTGACATTTCTGGGTCAAAGGCTTTTCTTTTTGCTTTTTTTTAGGGCTGCGTCTGCGGCCTATGGACGTTCCCCGGCTAGGGGTCGAATTGGAGCTGCAGCCACTGGCCTACACCACAGCCGCAGCAGCGCGGGATCCAAGATGCAGCGGCTTTCCAGGATAAAGCCGCACGGACCTCCGCCCCGGGGGGAGCTGAGGAAGAGCCACAGCCCCCCCCCCCCCCCCCCCCGCTTGTCAGGCGCGGCTGCTGATGGGGGTGGGCAGCCCGAACCGTGAGGACGGGGCAGGGGTGCCGTGCTGGGGGGCTTCGGCCTCCTGCCTGCTTCCCTCCTCCCATCTGGGCTGCAGACTGCCCTTCTCAGCGACCCCACCCTCACCCCGCCTTCCTCTTTCAGCCCCCACAATGCATCTGCTCCCTGCTGCCTCAGAGCCTTTGCCAACGCGGCCTTCCCTCCCTCGGCCAGGGGCTCCACCCACGTCCCTCCCCTCCCCTTTGCGTGGGTCCCAGCCCACGCGCCCCTCCCGCAGAGGCCCTCCTGACCTGATGCCGGCTTCCCATCGCCCCCGACCCCCACTCCCTTCGGCCATCAGCGCTGGGCCCTCCATGGGCCCTTGAGGCCCTGCTGCTGGGCTGGGCCTGCCTGTGTCCGGTCCTGATGGCTGCTGGATCCTCACCCCAGCCCGGGGCTGGGCGTGCAGGCACCTGTGAGCATGTGCGCGAGTGCACGTGCGCGCGCACGCACACACACACACACACACACACACACACAGAGCCCAGGGGAGCTGACTGAACACGCGGCCTGGGAACACTGGCCATGAGGGTGCAGGCTCAGGCCACGCACGACCCTGCGGCCCTCCGTGCTGCTGAGTCCACAGCGTCCTCTGCCCCCCCACCCCCCGAGGCCGGCTGGACCTGGGCCCAGACCAGGACCTTGCAGGACAGTGACTGCTTCCTTGCTCAGGGAGCTCTGGTAAGGCCGGCAGGGGCTCAGGGTGGGGGTGGAGAAGGTGGGGGGGGGGGCTGGAAGGATGGAGCGAGGGGGGGGACCAGTGAGCCTGAATAAAAGCGTCAGGGCACCTCAGCCTGGCATCAGGCCGGTGGCGCTAGGCCCAGGGCGAGCCGCAGTAGTGGGCCGTAGAGGGCTGCGCTGCCATCAGCCCCGGCCCCAGTCCCGGCCCATCGCAGCCGCGTGAGACTTGGAGGCGCTGCTGGAGCTGGTGACCAGGCGGGCCGTCTGCAAAGCGCGAAGCACTCGTCCTATGACTTGGGCCTCCTGTGAGAATCTGCTGAGAAATGTGCTCCTGTGTTTGGGGCACAGGAAGAAAGTTCTGCTTGGGGTCTAACCTCAGCGTCTCCTGTTGTGGTTTAATCCCCGAGCAGCCTCCTGGTGTAGACCCGACTCGTCCTTTGGGACTGGGATGCCAGGCATCCGGGCAGCCTGGGACCCTCCCTCCGGACACAGTGGGAGCACTGGGGAGGGTGACCTCCAGGGACGCTGCTCGGCCTGGCTCTCAGGTCACAGGCTCTGGGGGATGCTGGCTGCCATGCTGGGGGAGGCCAGGAACTGAGGCCTCCCCCCAGAGCCAGGGCCACGTGCCGGCACCTGCACCCCCCCCGCCCAGCTCCACTTCAGCGAGCCCGGCTGACATTCTGACTGTGCCAAGGCTGCAGGGCTCAGCTGCTCCCGGGGTCCCGGCCCACAGAACCATGAGCTGTTCTAAGCTGCTGAGTTTGCGGGTCCTTTGTGACACAGCAAGAGATCGTGAGCACACGGTGCTTTTGGAGCCGGACGCTCGGAAAAGAATCCCGGGAGAATGTCCTGGAGAAAGAGGGCAGGAGGGTCGGGAGTCGTTTTAAAAGAACCCTGGGCCTCTGGGAATAAGGTCAGTCCCCAGTCCTAGGCAGGAGCAGGAAGCCCCAGGGGACCAGCCCCACCGGCTCCCCCTCTCCAGGCCCCTGCTGCGAGGACATTCCAGACGCATCGAACTTTTTGGTTCATTTCTGGCCCGTGTACCAGCACTTCCTCATTCCTGCAACGCTCTCCTCCACCTCGTCCTGGTATTCACCCTTCAGGCCCTCTCACCTTCTACAGGAAGCCGGCCCTGATTGCAGCGGCCTCACCGGCCCAGCCGGCTGCTGCCCCGCCCCCACGCTGGCACCCAGGCTCTGTGTCCCTCTCATGCCCGGGGCTGCGAGGTCCCCGGGAGGGGCTCCTGGCCTGTCTCACCTTCTGTGTTCTGGAACCAGCACAGAAGGTGACATGAGTGTTTCCTTGGGGCCACATAACAATGTGTGACTTCTAAAGCCAGAATCCAGTCTCCCCATCCTGGAGGCCAGTCCAAACCCCAGGAGTGGCAGAGCCGGCTCATCTGCAGGCTCCCGGCGAGGGGCCTCCTGTCCCTCCGGCTCCTCCTCCCGGCCTCCGGCCTCCGCTCGGCAGCAGGTGCAGCGTGGCTCCCGTCTCCGCCGTCTTCTCCCGGGTCTGTCTGTTCCTGTGCATCTCCTCTGAGGACACTGCTCATGGATTTGGGGCCCCCAGAGAAGCCAGGGTGCTCTCTCTCCATCTTAAGATTTCCACCTTAAAAAGGGAAGACCCCCTTTTTTTTTTTTTTTTTTTCCTTTTGGTCTTTTCAGGGCCACCGGAGGCTCCCAGGCTAGGGGTCCAATTGGAGCTACAGCTGCCGGCCTACACCAGAGCCACAGCAACGTGGGATCTGAGCTGCATCTGTGACCCACACCACAGCTCACGGCAGTGCTGGAGTGAGGCCAGGCATGGAACCCGAGTCCTCATGGATACCAGTTGGATTCGTTTCCGCTGAGCCACAGCAGGAGCTTCAAGGGAAGACCCTTTTTCTGAATAGGTCTCATTCACAGGTTCCAGGGGTGAGGATAAGAATGCTCTTTTGGGGGGCTACCATGCAGCCCACTGCGGGTTGGTGCTATAGACACGAGGGACCTGCCTACTGCAAAAACAAAACCAAACCAGATTCTGGAATCTGAGAAGCGGAAGTCGCCCGAGGCCTCCTCTTATCGCTTGGAGCCGGTGAGTGGGGAGCAGGCAGGCAGGCCTGGCCCCAAAGGCAGATGCCCGCAGCTGTGGCCTGAGCACTGGGCCACGCCAGCCCGAGGCTATGGCTGGGCCGAGCCCTTCCCTGCCTCCAGCTCTGCGGGGTCCCTCCTGGCACAGGCGTGGTCCCTCCCAGCCTCCGATTTGGATCCACGGGGCCCCCATAGGTCAAGGGCAGGATCAGACTGCAAGCATGTGGGTGGAGGGGACCGAGGAAGATCCCGGGACCCGGGGACTCGGGACTGGTCAGAGTAGCGACGTGTAAGTGCAAAGGACAGGAGGGAGGGGTCCCCGCCCGCCCAGGGCTGCTCCTCCAGAAACACTGGTTGTCCACCTGCCCACGTGCAAATCCCAGCCCCGCGCACAGCATCTGCCTGGTGGGCTGAGCTCATGGGGTTTTGGGCCCTTGGCCACGATGCCCCCGTGTGGGTGGGCATGGGGGCGGGAGGAGGTGGAGGAAGGGGGTGCCCAAGGGAGGTGGCCAGCCTGGTGCTGTCCCGGCCCCACCAGGGCTCCTGGGACGTGGAGAAGGTGCAGTCTGGCTTGCTGGCCTGTCCTCATGCCTCAAGATAGGTGGCTGGCAGCCCCTGAGTCCTGGCGCCCACCCCCTGCTGGCCAGGGATGCCCTCGCCACATGGAACTGTTGCTGCCTCAGCTCAAGGCCCTGGTGCCCCCCAGGCCCTGGTGCATGTGCTCAGCCCTTGTCATTCCCTTTCCCAAAGACGGGGGTCCTGGAGGGCTGGGGACCCCAGACTCAAGGGCAAGTAGGGAGGCAGAGAAGCTTGAACGGGGGGGGCGGGGGGGGGCAGAACAGGCAGGCACATCTCATGGCTCGGGTTTCAGTTCAGCTGGTCGCTAAGAAGGAATGGGCAGGCGCTCAAGGGAGTGCAGTTTCCACCCGGCCCTGCGTAGCCCAAGACACGCACAGCTGAGGATTACGCTGGGGGCAGAGGCAGAGAGACACGTCCACAGAGAAAGGCAGCATCAGACGTGGGAAGCCCAGGAGGGCTTCCTGGAGGAGGGGGCTCCAGAGCTGAGTCCTAAAGGAGGCGCCAGTCAGGAGTGGGGTGAGCAAAGAGACCTGAGCCGGGGACCAGGCCCCACTCTCTCCCTCTCCGTCTGTCTGTCTGTCTCTGTCTCTCTCTCCGGATCTGCTGATGATTTCCGGGTTCCCTCTGCCAGCTCCCCCACCCCTCCTGGCCGGCCCGCAGGGGAGGGCGGTCTTGGGCTGCTGAGTGGAGCTGTCCTCTGTGAAATGACGGTGTGCGCTGGTGGCTCTTGCAGACTCAAGCTGAGCCCGGGTTCGATGTTCTCTAACTCAGAGTCAGAGGAGGGGACGACTGCCCGGACTACTGTCTGTCTGCAGTCAGGCCGCCGGGTCCGCTCTGGGCGAGGCCGACTGCCCAGTGGCTCTGCGGGACCAGCACCAGATCAGCCACCAAAGGTTGGACGCCCCTGACGCCCGCGGTTCTTAGAAAGGAGATCCCGCGCCCCTGGCCCGCTGCCTCCCATCTCCCCACGACACCTCCATGCCTCGCAGGCTCCATGACTCTCCATGACTCACGCGGGCTTCAGGAGCTTCCAAACCAACCAGATTTACAGGTCTTGGGTTGCCCCAAAGGCTATGAGCTTGCTGGGCTGGGTTAGGGGTGGGGAAGGCTGCACCCCCACTGCTTGGGCTAAGACCAGGACTGTGCTTTTTAATTATTATTAAAAATAATATTTTCAGAAGTTCCTGTCGTGGCTCAGAAGTAACAAACCTGACTAGTATCCATGACGATGCGGGTTCAATTCCTGGCCTCGCTCAGTGGGTTAACAATCCAGCATTGCCGTGAGCTGTGGTGTAGGTCGCAGACAGGTTCAGATCCCGTGTGGCTGTGACTGTGGTGTTAGCTGGCAGCTGCAGCTCCGATTCGACCCCTAGCCTGGGAACTTCCATATGCTGCGGGTGTGGCCATAAAATAATAATAATAATTTTCAGAGTTCCCTGGTGACTCAGTGGGTCTGGCAGTGGATCTGGCATTGTCACTGCTGTGGCTCGGGTTGCTGCTGTGGCGCAGGTTCGATCCCCAGCCCAGGAACTTCGGCATACTGTGGACACAGCCAAGCCCTACCCCTCAGAGCCCGTGCATGTCCCATTGTCCACCCAGCCCCTAGCTTAGGACCCAGTCCCTATAGACTCTTAGGAAACCACAGAAGTGCTTTCAAATCAAAAAGAAACCCAGAGGAATAAATGAACTTTTAGGGCTGAGTATTAGACGCGTCTTTATTCTAACACAGTCATAGACTATAGTTTTCTTTTCTTTTTCTTTGTCTTTTAGGGCCATACTTGCAGCACATAGAGGTTCCCAGACTAGGGGGCGAATCTGAGCTACCGCTGCTGCCTACACCACAGCCACAGCCACGCCAGATCCAAACCACGTCTATGACCTACACCACAGCTCATGGCAATGCCGGATCCTTAACCCACTGAGCGAGGCCAGGGATCGAACCTTCAACCTCATCGTTCCTAGTTGGACTAGTTTCTGCTGTGTCAGGACGGGAACTCCTAGACTATAATTTTCAATGTCTCTACGGAGGAAGGAGACCAGGGAGGCCCAGAGCCATGGTCCCTCCACGGCCCTGACCCGAGGAGCAGGCCTGCCGGAGGGAGAGTCTCAAAGGCACTAGTTAGTGCAAAGATGGGGGTGGGGGGGGCAAAGGAGCAAACAGAAAGGAAAGAAAGGAAGTAGGGAGAGAGGGAAGGAAGAGACGGGAGTGAGGGAGGAAAGCCAGGGCCGCAGCCAGGGCCGGAGCAGCCTCGGTGGTGGCTCTGCTGCTTCCCCAGCCTCCAGGGCCCCTGCTGGGTGGGGGCCTCGCAGGAAGAGCTGGAGCTCGAAGGGGGCAGGCGGCAGAGTGAGAGAAGCCCCCAAACACCGCACAACCCGACACATGGAGGTACCGTCTCTCCAGAACAGCCACAGTGTGGGCACCAGCAAGAGCCCACACCTGGCTGGCTGGCCAAGACTGACCACTGTGCGCATCACTGGACAGCTCTCCCCGGGCGGCTGGAGGCTGGGGTCCACTCTCGGGGCTCATCCCCCTCCTCACGCCCCGCCCTGCCCCCAGCGAAGGCTCCAGGCCCCGTACTCCCCACTCTGTCCCTCGCCTGCGGCTGGAGCTACTTCCACTAGAGGGCAGTGCTGCCCAGGCATCCCCAGAGGCCAGGCGGGTTTGGCAGGTGCCCAGGAGAACCCCGGGCTGGAGAGGAGGACGGGGCCCTCCTCTGGGCGGGGGGTCACTGGATAAAATACAGGACCCCTGGTGAGATTTGGATCTCATGCAAACAGCAAAAGGCATTTTTTTTTTCCTTTTTGGGGTGGCACCGTGGCATATGGACTTTCCCAGGCTGGGGGTGGGGTCGGAGCTGCAGCTGCCGGTCCATGCCAGCCACAGCAACGTGGAATCTGATCTTTAACCCTCTGTGCGAGGCCAGGGATCAAACCCTCATCCTCGTATGGGGACTCCCATACAAATGACATTTTTTAGTACAAGTGTGTCCCAAATATTACATGGGACATACTTGTTCTAAAAAAATGTTCCTTGGAGTTCCTGTTGTGTCTCAGCAGTAATGGACCTGACTAGTATCCATGAGGTTGCAGGTTCGATCCCTGGCCTTGCTCCATGGGTTAAGGATCCGGCGTTGCCGTGAGATGTGGTGTAGGTTGCAGACGCATCTCAGATCCTGCATGGCTGTGGCTGTGGTGTAGACTGGCGGCTGCAGCTCCAATTCAACCCCCAGCCTGGGAACCTCCATATGCTGTGGGTACAGCCCTAAAAATAACAAAAAAAAAAAAAAAAAAAAAAGCTGTTCCTCGTTTATCTGAAATTCGGGTCTTACCCAGTGCCCTGGGTTTTACTTGCTAGGTCTGGTGCCCGCACCTGGGACAGCACACACACGTTCAGGGAAGTCCAGGGTGGGGCCGTGGCCCGGCTCCAGGCTCACTAGCTCAGTGCCGGATGTCAGATGGGTCACCAGGAGGCCGCACCTGCCCAACGCAGTGACTCAGGGGAATAATGGCAGTGGTGCTGCCTGGCATCTAGGCAGAGGTGTGGCAGGGCGGGGTGGGGGTGACATCGGCTGAACTCTGGAACCTTGCCTCTGACCTCTGACCTGCTGCAAAGAGGGCACAGGATCCACTGACTTTGATTCAGGAGTCACTTATCCAGCCTCTGGGAGGCGAAGGGTGTGGTGAGGGTTAAAGGCCAGAGAAGTAGGCCTGCTCACCCGGAGGGACGCTCCAGCCGTGGTTAGACTTGTTGGAATGCTCTAGACTTGTGCAATGCACAACCTGCATAACTGTGCCGGGTGGTCCTGACTCGTGTCCCTCCTTCCCTCCTCCCCCAGGGCCCTCCTTCGTCTCCCCTGGCCAGGCTTCCACTCCCGCCACGGCTCTGTGCTGCCATCCGCCCTTCTAACTTAGTTCTAGTCGGGCCAAGAGCTCCCCTAGGCCTAAACGGGGTTCGTGAATGGACGGGGCTCGGACTCACTCGGGGGGCCGCCTTGCTCCAGTGCGTGTGGGGGCGTGTGCGAGTGGACATGGTTGTGAGTGTGCGAGTGTGTGGGGTGTGCACGGCTGTGAGTGTGTGTGTGAGTGCACACACAGGGGCGGAGGCAGGAGCTTGGATACCCCCTCCCTGGGTCCGGGTCCCCATGGGGGCCCGACAGACAGGGGTGAGGCCCTGGGGCTTGTGGGCAGCTCAGTCGTGCCCAGTCCCTGAGTCTGCTTGTCCGGAGGGTGGACCAGCGCTGCACAGGAGCAGGCCAGCCGTTCCTGCCAGCTTTTCGGGTGCCCTCAGAGCCACTCAGCCCCTCTCGGGGAGGTGGGCCCCACTGCCAGCCCAGGCCTCGGGAGCAGCCGAGCCCTGCCCCTCCCGCTTCAGGACGCCGAGGACCCCCTGCCCCCCGCCCACTGCTCAGCAGGACAAAAGGGACCAGGGCACCTGGAGGCCAGAGAGGCAGCCCCTTGGCCGGCAGCTGAAGCTGGGAACCGGTGGCATGAGGTGGGGTGGGGTGTGGCCAGCTGGGCCTCCAGCCTCGTCCACCCCGACGCTGGCCTGAGGAGCAGCAGGGCAGCTGACGGAGTTTGGACACCAGCTGGGCCAGGGGTGAGGTGGCTGAGGGCAGCTGCCACAGGAAGAGCGGCTGACGGGCCTGGCACGTCACTCAGCCGGTCCCATTTCAGGGCACTGCCCCTCTGCACAGCTGAGGGAATGGCCCTGAGAGGAAGGGCTGGGCGGGAGCACGCGGGGGGCGGGGGGCTGCCTGGGGCTGACCCTGGGTTTGAACACCCCCACCAAACCCCATCTTCTGCCCCATCTTGCTGGCCAGGCAGCCAGGGTGCCCTCTTTGTCCAGTGGGGGCCGAGGGAGGCCACCTCCAAGGACCTGAGACCTGGGTTACCGCTGATGTTAGAAGCAGGGAGGCTGGTGGGGCCGTTCGGGCTCCGCGACCTTGAAGTGGCGTCTGCGTGGACGCCTTCTGCCTTCAGCCCCGATGTCCCCAGCTCTCTGTCCCTGCCGTGGGTGCGCCTGGCAACCCAAGCTTGCAACCCAGACATGCACGTTGTGGGCATGAGAAGCTGGGGGGGTGGGTGCTGCTGACACCCCAGGGCCCAGCTCTCAGGCGGGGGCAGGGCCGGTGCAGCTCCAGCTTCCCTCCTCTGCCCGACCCCCCATCACCCTCTCGTGGTCCTCTGTCCCTCTTGGGGAGGAAGGATCACACGGTGTGGCCTGGCTCAGACCCTCCCCCAGCCTTGTGACCCTGGAGCTCCTGACAGCACAGCCAGATGGCGCTTTCCCATTGGCCCCGGGCACAGGCTCCCTGTCCCTGGCTCCTTGTGTGTGCCCGGGCCTGTCGGCCAGGCCCCTGCCCTCTCCCTGGGGAGTTTGCGGCCCCAGCAGTGCCCCCTGCAGAGCCCCGGGAATCGGGCCCATGGGCCTCACCTCATCTATTTTTAAGCACAAGCCCATGAAAGATTCACAGGCCACTTTCTTACTGGTGGCGGGCTGGCACGGGTGCCTAGTGGCACACCCACTGGGAAACCCCAAAGCACACAGGCCCAGGGCAGCTCGGCAGGCACCCCAGGGCTGACCTGGGGCCCCAGCGGAGGCGGGCCCCTCCCTGAGTGCCCACCTGCTGGGCAGGGGCTGCTGGCTGCTGCCCTCACTGCTGCCACTCCCTCCCTGGCTTCGTCTGGCCTTTCTCCTGTGTGGGTTTGAAGGCACAGGAACCCACCTCCTGAGGCCCGGCCTTCCACTGCCCAGGAGGCCTGGGTGCCTTGGCGTTTAGCCAGATCTCTAGACTTCAAAGGTAGGGCACCCTGCCCTGTCCCTGCCACGCAGTGAGAAGGGTCAAATGGTGGTTTATCTCGGCCTCCAGCAAGGCCCTTCCCTCCAGACACCCCACCCAGCTCGCGATAAACACTAGGGCCGCACCCTGGCCCTGGCAGAGGGTGGCCGGGGGGCGAGGGGTGGGGGAGCAGACGGGGAGGTGGTCTGTCAGGCTCCTGTGGCCTCAGGAGGTGGGGCGGGCTCAGCCTTGATTGGGTCACCTGCTGTCACATGCTATCTGGCTGGGTCCCAGAACAGGCCCAGGAGGGCTCCCAGCTCTCCTCCAGCAGGGAGAGAGTTTGAGCCTGACTTAGCCACAAACCCACCCAGCACCTTCCCTGGGTGCCTGTGGGGACCCAGGGTGCCCGGGAGGGTCAGGCAGGACGCTGGCATGTCAGAGCCCCTCACACTGGGGCTTTGTGCATGGGAGGAGCCCAAGGGAGCCCAGGCTGGTTGTGCTCAGTTGTGAATCACTCATTTTATTTTACTTGATTTTTTTGGCCATGCCCGTGGCATGCGGAAGTTCTCCCCAGCCAGGGATCGACCAGAGCCGCAGTAGTGACAACACCGGGTCCTTAACCCACTGAGCCACCAGGGAACTCCATACTTTTAGAGTGCATCTCTTGTCTCTTGGTATTTCCACCAACCCAGAAGGTTCTCTGGTGACTCACTTTCTAGAAACAAAAAGAGTTCCTTGGAGTTCCCGTCGTGGCTCAGTGGTTAACGAATCTGACTGGGAACCATGAGGTTGCAGGTTCGATCCCTGGCCTTGCTCCGTGGGTTAAGGATCCGGCGTTGCCGTGAGCTGTGGTGTAGGCCGTAGGTGCGGTTCGGATCCCACGTTGCTGTGGCTCTGGTGTAGGCTGGCGGCTACAGCTCCAACAAGTCTCCTAGCCTGGGAACCTCCGTATGCTGCGGAAGTGGCCCTAGAAAAGGCAAAAGGACAAAAAAGCAAAAAGAGTTCCTTGCTGGCTTTCCCCATGGGGCAAGACAGTAGAATACTGACGTTTGTTTCAGACCCACCCTGCAAAGTCTGAGGCCCTCCCCCTCCCCCTTCCCCCGGCAAGAGGAAAAGGGGGCGTTTTCTTTCAACACTTCACCGGAGGAGGAAGGGACATTGAGCAACAGGCTTTCCAGAAGGCCCCCAGAGGAGCAGGGGGGCCAGGGGAGCGGGTGTGGGGAACAGGGACTTCCTCTGTAAAATGGGGGTGCATTTAGGGAGCGCTTATTGAGCACCTACTAGGTGCCAGGCTTGTTCTTGGGGCTTCAGACACCAGCGAACAGAGCAGACAGTCCCAGGGGAGCAGCCACGGGAGCTGCGGGCCAAGGGGAAGCACTGGGGTGGGCAGCTCTTTCTGCCGGGGTTGGGGGGGGTGATGACCCCCTCTCTGAGAAGCCCGCCTGGGACCCAGCATCCCCACCCAGCCCCCTGCGGCACCCCTGGCTGTACGGTCCCCACCCAACCCACCCACCTGCTCTGGTGGAGCCTTGCAGGAAATCCCGCAGCCTGGGGGGCGGGGGGCGCAGAGGAGCCAGCACCCTCTCCCTGGGGAGGCTCCCCTGGCCCGGGGGTGCGGGGTGGGGGCAGCAGTATCCTCTTCCAAGAGTGGGAAAGAGCTGGTCTGCTTGATACGAAGGGATGGCCAAACGGATTTGGAACAGGGACAAGACTGAGCCAGAGAATGAATGCGCGGAGAGGCTTTGGTCTCAAGCGCCCTCAGGTGTCACGCGGACGCAGCCAAGACACTTCAGTGCAGCGAAAAGCTAAGCACACGCCTGTGAACGCGCCGCTCTGTCCCAGCGGGGAAACCCCACCTCCTGGTCCCCCGGAGGCCCCCGGTTCCTGCCGGTGATGGAGCTTTGGTGCCTGTCAGCCCCCAGCCAGCAGGTCTGGGGCTCCGGTGGAGCACCTCGGCAACATCGCCCCAGCATGTGAAAAAGGACGGGGCCAGCAGTATAATTGCTAAGGCCCCTGGGCTGCACTCGTGTGACCGTTGTGCAGATTGCAGCAAACCGGCCCACCAGGTGGAGGCACTTGTGCAGAAAGGAAACTCGGTTTTACAACCTCAGGCTGCTCTGAGACCTGTTGGCAGGGCCCACGCAGTGACCTGGAGCAGGTGGCAGGGCCCCTGCTCCTTCCAGCCAGCGCTAGCTTCACCACGGCCCTGCCAGGCTGCCCATCCGTTGCTGAGATACGATCGCGGGTATCTGCGCTGGCCGGGCACCAGAAGCGCCGGAAATAACGCCCTGGCCCTGGCCCCCAAGGCCCACACTCCCAGCCCTGCCCAGAATGGCGCCTCATGCCTATTCAACACCCCTCTGCTCAGTTCAGTGTGCCCACCAGGCCCCACAAGGCTGGGTCTCCCCGCAATCGCTCTTGGAGACCTGAACGGCGGGCTTACCCCTCCGGGTGGCTGTTGGTCACTCGGGCACGGTCAAGGGCCCCTTTGTGCGGCCACCAGACTGGCACGGGCAGCTGCGACCTTGGGCCGCCTTTGGAGCCGCGGTCTGGGCTCTGGGGCGTGGCCGGCTGGGGGCGGCCCGGAGGTGGGGGGCCCCCGGGGTGCCAGGGCCCAGGCGCTCCGCTGCGGGGATGCGGGGGGGCTGGCAGGGGGGCGCGGCGCCAGAGGCCAGGCGGCCGGGCGGCCGGCAGCTGGGCGGGGGCGGGGGGGGGGCGCGGGGGGGCCCCCGTGCCGCGGGCCGGGGCGGGGCCGGGCTGGGGGCGGCGCCGGGGCCGGTGACCGCGCGGCGGGTGGGGACGTCGCGGGGCGGGGCGGGGCGGGGACGCACCTAGCCGCGTCCTCGGCCCCGCGTCTCTCCCCACCCGGGCCGCCCCGCCCCTCGGCCCTCGCAATAAGGGGCGCGGGCCGGGCCGGGCGGGGCGGGGAGCAGGGCCCGCAGCCGCCAGCCCGCGGCCGGAGCCGGGGCAGGGAGCCTTTGGGCCGCGCCGTCGGGGCTCCGAGAGGGCCCCCGGGCGCGGTCCCGGCGCGGCCATGGACGTCTGGCCGTGGCTGAGCGCAGCGCTGCTGCTGCTGCTGCTGCTGGTGCAGTTGAGCCGCTCGGCCAAGTTCTACGCCAAGATCGGCTTGTACTGCGCGCTCTGCTTCACGGTCTCCATCGTGGCCGCGGCCACCTGCCTGCTGCGCCACGGCGGCCGAACGGTGGAGAACATGAGGTAAGGGGCCCCGGGCCGAGCCGGGGAGGGGGCCGGGAGGGGAGGGGGCCGCGAGCCGGGGGGCGGGGGGCGGTGGGCTCGGGCGGGGAGGGGGCCGCGAGCCGGGGAGGGGGCCCGGGCGGGGAGGGGGCCGAGTCCGGGAGGGAGCCGAGCCGGGGGGCGCCGCCGCCGCCGCCGCCGCTTCCGCTTCCCTAACTTTCCCGTCTCCTTTCCCTCCTTCCTGCCCCGCCCGCGGCTCTCCCGGGCTCCCGGCGCTCGGCCGCGCGGAGGGCAGAGCGGATGGGAGACGCTGCCGGGCTGGGCAGGGTCCCCGGAGCCGGCGTCACAATGTCCCCGCGCCCGGGGCGGGCACGGAGAAGTTTAAAGAGCTCCCACCCTCCTCCGCCCAGAGAGTGCGGCGTGCCGGGCGGCTTTGAGAGGAACGCGGCCGGGCCAGGCTGGCCGAGGCTCCGTCCTGCTTCCCCGCGGGGAGGAAGAGGCAGGTCGGCCGGGCTTGCCCCCGGGAGGACCTCCGGCCGGAGCGCCGCCCCGCCTGGACCCGCCCGCTCAGGGCCGGGGCGTCCTGACGCCCCCTCCCACCCCCGGCAGCGGATGAGCGCACCTGTCCTCGTGCACCGGGCAGGTTGCGCTTTCCTTCCTCTTAGGAAGGGGCGCTGGCTCCGCGCTGGGGACGGCGGGCGGGGAGTGTCGCCCCTTGGGGTCCAGCTTCAAGCCAGGAGCAAGAATGGGGTGGTGGCTGGAATTTTCCTCTGGACGCCCAGGGTGGCGGGGGAGCTGGGTGTTGCTGTGGGTGATGGGACTGAAGGAGTGGGGGGCCTCTCTGGCTCCGAGGCTCAGGGAGCAGGGCCACCTGAGAGCGGCTCCCTGCCCTCTTCCCAGTTGCCCGGTGGGAGGGGCTCTTGCTGACATTTCTCCCGGTGGCTTTTGCAACCGCGGCCTTTGGGCTATGGCCTGGTGCAGAATTACTGCGCTCCCGAGGCTCCCACCATTCACCTGCTTCCACGGCAGTAGGTGAGGGTTCCTTGCTCCCTGCCACCCCTGTCCTTGTCCCCTCGTCCGTCTGGGCAGGCTGATGCTGCCAACACTGGCCCACACTTCGTATGTCCTCCAGGCCCTATGGTGGGGGCTCTGTGACCCTGAGAGTGGGCGTGACGACTGAGGAGGGTGCATTGTAGGTCTGTAGTGCCCCCCAGATGGCCCAGGCCATCGTCTTGGGGCCAGCCCACCTGTCCCTCTTCCAGCTGCCTTCCCAAGCAGCCTACCCTCTGAGGTGGAGGGGCCTGGGTCCAGAAGTAGGGGTCCTCAGGGCTGGGGGCCTGCCCTGCACGGCTCTTTCTGAGAGTGAGGCCCTAGGTCCCCTGAGGGCAGTGGGCTCTCAGCCAGTCTCCGGGGCAGTGCCTGCTGGGGACCTGCCCTGGAGGTGCAGGGGTTGGGGTGGTTTCAGGCAGCCACGGCCCGTGGGCTCCTTGGAGCAGCTGCTGGCCCCCAGAGCCCGGGGGCGGGAGGGGGGGTGCGTTGCATGGGGTGGGAGGGTGCCCTGGGTCAGGCCATCCTGAGCATGGGTGGAATCAGAGACTCAGAGCGCCAGAGCAGGTTTTTAGCAGGTGACAGGTGTTCCTGGCAGTGAACCGTCCCCTCCCTGGCTCTGTATCATCAGGTGGCTGCTTCTTTACAAGCTGCTGCCTTGTCTTCAAAAGGCCCAACTTGCTCCTTCCCTGGGGTCAAATCAGAAGTCACCAGCCACCCTTTGTGACGCGGTCGCTGGACTGGCAGGCTGGCCAAAGTAGCGCTTGCCGCTTCCACCCCACCCTGGGCCCTTTGGCCCCTGCTGGCCTGGGCGCGTTCTCCTCAGCCCTGAGCCTGGCTTGGCCCCTAGCTTCACCCGAGATTCTGGTCAACGGAGGTGTCCTTCTCCGGCCCCTGGAGGGCCTGACGGGGCTGGGGAGGGGGGCTTCCTGCTGCCTTTCCCTCCTCAGAGGAGCCCCCAGACCCAGTGCTGCTGAGGGGCCCCTCCGGGATAATATAACAGGTGCTGGCCTCCCAGAGAGACGGTGGGGGGAGAGCAGGCACCCAGAGCCTCCTTCCCTGCAGCCCAGGCCCCAAGCATTAAGTGGCAGCGGTGACCCCAGGGCTCTCCACGATGGGGAGGAGGGGGTAGGGACAGGGTGCCCACGAGGTCCCCAAGGGATGTGGCCGTTGAGGGCTGTCAGGTGCAGGGGTTGAGGTGGAGCTGTGTCCCCCAGGCAGCCTGTCTAGGGACATGACCCAGGAGGATGGAGGTGGAGGCTGGGGGCTGCGTAGACAGGCTCCCTACCCCCCATTTCGGGAGCCCCCCCGGGCTCCCTGCTCCAGTCCCTCCCCGACTTCCGGAAGGACTCTGCCCACGGCCAGCCTCTGCTTCCACCTCAGCAGCGCCGCCCTGTACCGCAGTGCCTTGACCTTGGGAGCAGGGATTGTCGCGCGTTCCATTCTATGGCTGAATCTGCAGAGGAGCAGCTGGCAGCCTCCAATGGGAGGGGGTTGCCCGGGGTCCCCGAGCCGGGTCTCGGCAGAGCCGGGACGCTTTCATTTTCCCTCCGCAACCCCCCCCCGCCCCGCCCCAGCACCTGGCCACTGGGGGCTGGAGCGCGGGCTTTGGGGAAGCCCTGAGGTCTGGGAGGGACAGCCCCCACTCTGCCCACCCCCTCATTTCCCTGATCCGCAGCTCCTTCCCATGAGGGGCTCTGGGTGGGCCCCCAAGGAGGCCTGTGCCATCTCGCTGTGAGTTCCTGCAGGGCGTGGCCGAGCACAGGCTGGCTCTGTTCCGACCAGCCTGGGGGCCGAGGCCAGGGACCCCGCCCCGATTGGGGTGTCCTGTGTGTGGGGCTAAGTAGCAGGTCACGTTTCTTTGTCCTGGGAAACAGATGCCCTTTGGACACCCATTCTACAGAAAAGAAAATGAAGGCCAGGGAAGTTATGTGTGTTAAAATCAGGTTCGGCTGCAGGAAGCCTAACGACAGAGGCTTAGCTGAGAGAGGGTACCTTTTCGTGCATAACAGGTGGTCAGGGCAGGGCAGCTCCTGGCTGCCAGCCCCTCTGTCCTGTGGCCGTCCCCATCCTCAGGATCCAGGGTGCGTGCCACTATTAATGGCAGGTCCTCTGGGGACTGAACTGCTTGCTTCTGCGTCCGTCCCGGTGCCCAGGACCTGGGTAGCATAGCTAGGCTGCAGGGAAGCAGGGCAGCGGGCGCCCAGTCTGTGGGGCCCACACTGGCTCAAAAATGCTGGGGTGGGTTTTGTCACAGCCAGCAGGTGACACCTGGTCAATGCTGCTCAGGGTTTGAATCCAGCGCTGCGGCCACTGCATGGTCCTGGGGTGGGGGGTGCAGGGCTGGGGACACAGCGCAGCCAGTGTGCGTGGGGGGGGCACCGCACCTGCGGGCTGGCCTGGGGCCCTGGTCTCGCAGGAAAGTCTGTGCTGGCTTTGCCGGGTCAGGGGGCAGGGGCGGGATGATGTGGACAGACCCTCCCCCCGTGTGCACTTCTGCAGGCTGGACCAGAGCTCCCGAGAGCCCGGGCATGGTAGGAGGGCTGGAGGCTGTGCTCGCTGGCCCCCCTCTTCCAGCCCCTGGCGTCCACCTGCTCCCTCATCCTCCTGGTATCACACAGGCTGGAAGCCCCCAGCTCCTGTCCCTCCTGTGATCCAGCTCATATGACACTTAGAAGTGCCCCTGCCCTGCCAAGTGGCCTTGCAGGGCCTCCTGTCGCCAGAGCAGATCCATGGCTCTGCAGCCCCCTGGGCTCCCCCAGTCCCCCCAGCCCCTCTCTCTCCGGGCAAAGCCCATGGGGTCTGGCTGAGGACCGGTGCCCCTCGGCCAAAACAGCTGCTGTGTCTCCCCAGAGCCGCCGAGGCCAAGTCCAGGGGCTGAGGCCGAAGGTCAGCGTGTGGCCAAGACCTGACCTTGAGCCGCCTCCCGGCGGGTGGTGGCGGGGGCCGGGCCTCTGCTTCCATTTCCTCTGGATTCTTCTCTTCTGCCCGTGTCACCATCAACACAGCCAGTTTGAGGAGCGCTCCCAGGGGCCGTCGGGGTCGGGGTGGTCTGGCCTCGTCTGGCTCTGGCCTTTCAGGCATGGAAGTGGAAGTTTAGGGAAGTCGAGTCCACACAGCTGGTGAGAAGGTGGTCAGGACCCAAACCTGGGAGCCTGGGAGGGGCCCAGCGCAGAAGGTCCAGGAGGGCCGGTTGCCAGGAGTGGGCCTCAGGCCTCGGAGAATCTGCGCTGTCTACGGCGCTCACCTCTCTACGAGGGCTCCTGAGAGATCCCGGAAGGGCCGGGATCCCCTCTGCTTAAGGGAGGCCCGTGTCTGCGGGCACTTGGAAGGGACCTGTTTTGGGGAGCCACCTGCCTTGGCATGGAAAGCTGGCACCAGTCACCCACTTGGCAGCTGGCAGCAGCTTCTGGAACGCTGGGCCATGCACTCAACCCAGCCCTGGGCTGCCTGGGCTTCAGGCAACCCTGGCTCCACCCCCTGCTTTCCCTCCCCCCACGTGGGGTTTGGGGGCCCTTCCCGGGGCAGCCTGGAGGAAGTGGAGGAGGCCCAGTGCTGGGGAGGGGAGGGGCAGCCCCTTGGCTCCTGCGGCTGACACGAGGGGTGCTGGGTGGGTGTTGGGTGCGGAGCACCAGGCAGCCTGGGCTTCCTGAGAGGACAGAGTCGCTGCCTTCCCTGCTGGGGGTTGGGTGGGGGCCGCGGAGCCCAGGAGGGGTTGAGGGGCAGGCCTCAAAATGGGCTTGAGATTCCCCCCTGCCATCCTCAAGCAGGCCTGTTGCCTGGCATTCTTCACACATTTTTCAAGAGCCAGGTTTATTATTATTACTATTATTTTGTCTTTTTGCCATTTCTAGGGCTGCTCCCGCGGCATATGGAGGTTCCCAGGCTAGGGGTTGAATCGGAGCTGCAGCCACCGGCCTACACCACAGCCACAGCAACGCGGGATCCGAACTGTGTCTGCGATCTACACCACAGCTCACGGCAACGCCGGATCCTTAACCCACTGAGCGAGGCCAGGGATCGAACCCACAACCTCACGGTTCCTAGTCGGATTCGTTAACCACTGCGCCACGACGGGAACTCCGAAAAGCCAGGTTTAGAGGTGGCCTCAGGCTCATGCCAGTCTTGTTGAGGAAATTCAGCCTCTGTCTACCTGTGCCGAATAGCGACGCGGTGACAGGGTTTAGGGGGATGGAGAAACAGCTTTAATGCTTTGCCAGGCAAAGGGGGCCACAGCAGGCTAAGGCCTTAAAGACTCCCCCCCCCCCCCCCACACACACATTGTGAGGCCTTTTATAGTAAAAAGGAGAAAAACAGGTTCTCGGAGAGGAATCCGGATTGGGACCCAGTGCATTCTTCTTTCTTGGGGGAATCTTAGTCATCAAAGCTGGAAGCCGGCGTCCCGGGAGCAGCCCGGGACATAATGAGGGGGTTTGGCTCTGGGAGCCGTGCAGCTGGGTGCTGGGGGCCGATGGGACTGGGCTCTCCGGACACAGAGGAGTCAGATCCTGGAGACAAGAAGTGGGCGGGGGGCCAGGGGAGGCGGCAGTCGGGGAGGGAGTTGAATGCGGACAGGGGGTCGGGTTGGCAAGTGAGAGTCCCGGAGGTGGACGGCGGGACCCGTGCCGCCGTCAAAGGGTCAAGGGTCCATTGTGTGCTCTCTGATTCGTACCGCAAGTTTAAGGAACTGAGTCCGGCTCTGGGTCTCTGCTCTGCGAGGGCCCAGGCTGTGTCCTCGACTGTTCTGGATGAGGCGGGTCCCTCCCGTCCACCTGGGACCTGGGAGGAGGGCCGGCCGTGGGGGTGGGGTACGGGGATCTTCCGGGAGAAGAGGCATGGTTCTGGGTCCCGAAGCCTTGGGCCCCCGCCGCCTGCAGAACGGGAAGGCCCCGGGGTCCTGCAGGAACCACAGAAGAGTGACCTCAAGCCTCGGGCTCTGTCACCCGGAGGGCTCGCCCCTCGTGAGCACCTGTCCTGTCCCAGGTGTGTGCACTGTCCCCGCAGAGCAGGGGGCCGGGTCACCCTGCCTGCCTGCCAGCTGGCTGCCGGCACACACGGTCCCCAGGGATGTACCGGGTGACGCTGATGGGGCGCTGCGGGCCAGCCCTGCAAGGTCACGAATGCCCAGGGCAGCTTCCTTCCAGGAGTGGGGTTCACGCACATCCTACCCCTCCCATCCTCCCGTGACCTCAGGTGTGTCTGGGGCAGCAGAGCAGCCCTGTAGGCCGGGTGAGGAGTGGAAGCAGCTTCGCTCCAGCTGTAGCTCTTTTGAACCACAGAAGCCACCTTCAGCTCCTTGCCAAGGTCTCTGCTTGGTGCCAGACTTTCTTCCTGGCGCTATCTGGGGGGGACAGTCACTTTCTGTATGTGGGGGCCTAGCCTCCTCTGCGGGGCCTTCAGCTACTGACAAAGATGAGACCCAGAGCCAGGTCTGGGGGCTCTCGGCTTCCAGCCTTTTTGAGCTGAGCCCGCCCCTCGGCTAACAAGCAGGGGTGTGGGCTGAGGGCCAGGTGATGGATGTGGTCCCTGACACCTGGACGTGGAAGGAGGTGCCCTCCCCGTTGTCACCCCCCGCCTTGCTCCTGTGCGTCCCCGGTCTAGGCAGGGTGGCCCTCGCCGTCCTGAGGAGGGCCGAGCGACAGGACCTGGCGGCTGCTGGGGGGGAGGTGTCTGCGAGGGGGGCTGGCGTCTCTGCGCTGCGTCTCGGTCTCCTCTGCGTCTGGCCGAGTCGGGCCGGCCGGGCCCGCGGGCAGAGCCCTAGGCAGGGGCCCTCTGCCCACGGCCCCGCCTCTCCTCTCAGCATCATCAGCTGGTTCGTCCGCTCCTTCAAGTACTTATACGGCCTTCGCTTTGAGATAAAGGGCCGCCAGCGGCTGGACGAGGACCGCTCGTGCGTCATCATCTCCAACCACCAGAGCATCCTGGACATGATGGGTAGGCCGGCCAGCGAGGGTCTCAGCCCAGGACGCCCCCCACCCGGGAGGGCGGGGAGGGGTGCCGCTTCAGCAGGTGGGGGCCGGGCCCAGGCGAGCCGGCAGGTGAGGGGGCTGACGCAGGCTGGGGGACCTGGAGCTGGGTGAGGGGTGACGAGGTTGCCCGTGGCCGGCGCCGGGCCCGGGCCTCTGCGGCCCGTGGCAGCTGGAGCGCCATCCCAGCACCCGCCCTTCGCAGGGGAGACGGCGGCCCAGAGGGCAGGGGCCTTGCCCAGGGAGCCAGTGGGAGGGATGGCGCCGTGGTCAAGGCCAGGGCTGGCTCGCTCCTCCCTGGGGAGGTGGCTGCCTGGCCCTGAGGTCACGCTCGCTGTCCCTCTCCCTCTCTTTCCTGGCTCTGCCTCCAGGCCTCATGGAGGCCCTGCCCGATCGCTGTGTGCAGATCGCCAAGCGGGAGCTGCTTTTCCTGGGGCCCGTGGGCCTGATCATGTACCTGGGAGGCGTCATATTCATCAACAGGCAGCGCTCCCAGACGGCCGTGAGCGCCTTGGCCGACGTGGGCGAGCGCATGGTCAGGGAGAAGGTGAGCGCGGGGCTGGGGCCCGCCCGCCGCGTCCTGGCCGAATGCCTTTCGGGGTAACTCCCTTCTGGCATCAGCACGCCTGACCCTAAACCGCAGACGCCACAGCCGGGCGCAGGGGCGTGGCCCCCTGGGGCGGACCCTGGGCCGTGCCCCACAGCTGCCCCCGCCTCTCCTACAGCTCAAAGTGTGGATCTACCCCGAGGGCACACGGAATGACAACGGGGACCTGCTGCCCTTCAAGAAAGGTGCCTTCTACCTGGCGATCCAGGCCCAGGTGCGTCCTGGCCGCGGCCTCCCCGGGGAGCAGGGCGGGACGCGTGTCCGCGTTGGCTTAAGGCTGAAGGGGACCTCCTGGCTGGGCCGGGGCCCCTGGAGCTCCGGGACCACCTTGCACAGGGCCGGCGGCCTGTACACCTGTCCCTGACCTGCTAAGGAGGCTGGCCCCTTGGGCCCCTCGACCCGCTCCGAGGGCCCAAGCTAGTGCCTGATCAGGCCCAGACCACCTGCGATGACTCGTTGCCGCGTGCCTGCGCCTGGAGCTCCCGCACCCCGCTTTCTAGCTGGCCAGGCCGGGGACCCACCAGGGAGGCTGGGGTGGGTGTAGAGGTTCTGCTGGCTGAGCTCTCGGGAGGGCTGTGCCAAGTTCGAGGTCAGTCTCCCAGCACCCCAGCTGGAGCAGGGTTACGTGCTGCTGGTCCTTGACTTCCAGGGCTGCCGTTTGTCCTAGAGGAGTCCTGGGGTCTGGGGTGATGGCGGGAGAGGCTTGGGCACATCCATCCTTTGGGGGGGCGGTCTCCCCGTAGGTGAGGGGTCACCTGGTAGGGCTCTCACCCCCAGTCCTGTGCTGGGGTTCGTGCAGGGGCGGCCGTCCTTGTCTGGGGTCAGGTGAGGGTGCTTTCATTCTGCCTGATTGGGGTCAGAGCGGCAGCAGCCGGGCAGGATCTGCGTCTCTTGCTTGGGTCCTTCACCTGTGACGGGTGACCTCTGGCGCCCCCTGGTGGCCCTGATCAGGGCCAGGTGAGGCCTCCTTCCAGAAGCTCCCAGGGGGTGGAGAAGCCCAAGCTGGACAGACCCTGTGCTCTGGCCCAGCTCTGCCCAAGCGGGACGCCCTGCTTCTGGCCGAGAGGAGGGCACCCCTGCCATGTGCCCAGGGCCGATGTCACTTCCCGTTGCTGGAGAAGAGGGAAGAGGGGAGGAGACAGCAGGGAGCTGTGGGGGGGCCGTGGCAGCACGGTCTCGACAGGAGACTGGACATTTCGTCACCCCCTCCCTGTGCGCCCCACCCCCATAGTTAATGATTAAGCGCAAGTGCCATTTCCAGCCCTGGAGAGTCATCACTGGAGTCACCGTGGGACTTGACCTGGTGTCTTCCAGGAACACCGCAGGCCCTGCCCCTTCCCTGCTGGGAGCTGCTCCCGCCTCCCCGGGGGCGGTGGGGGCGGGGGGGGGAGGCCAGGAAGGGAGGGGTGGCTAAACTGGACAGGGGCCGGGCCATCTGGGGACAGACCCGTGGGGGAGGGAGGCGGGATCAGATGGGTATGTGCCCACCCAGGAGGCTTCCTGGAGGAGTGGTACTAGGGAGAAGCTGTGCACGCAGAGGCTGGGACCTCTGGGCTGCCCAGGGCATGAGGGCATCCCAGGGCCAGGCGGCGGCGTGTGGACGTGCCCCGAGGCCAGACCCAGGGCCCCCCCGGGGACGCCAGGCGGGGTGGGCAAGCGGTGCTCAGGCTGCCGTGTGCACAGGTGCCCATCGTGCCCGTGGTGTACTCCAGCTTCTCCTCCTTCTACGACTCCAGGACGAAGCTCTTCACCTCAGGTACCCCCCTGCCCCCGCCGCCGTGCATGCCCGCGCCCTGAGATGAGTTCCCGGGTCTGGGTGGTCACGACGGGCCCCTGCCCTGCAGGGACCGACCCTCTGGGGAAGGGCGGAGGGAACGGGGCGGGGGGGGAGGTGCCTAGAGTCCCAGCCCTGGGCTGTGAGGACAGAGGCTCCCAGAGGGAGGCTGGCGGCCCAAGTTCACACCGTGCATCACGTGCCGGGAGGGCTTCTGAGCCAGCGGGTTTGGGCCTGGCTCCCAGGGGCAGTAGCCCGCCGGGTACCCCCAGGCCTTCCCTCCAGACCCCACGCAAGGGCACCTGGTGCCCAGGTGGGTGGTGAGGCCACCTAGACCGCTGAGGGGGGTGGCAGAGGAGGAGGAGGGAGCTGCCTGGGAGCAGGTGCAAGGCTGCTTTCTGCAGGAGGCCGTGTCCCGAGCCCTGGGTGGTACTAACAGGGGACACGCAATTGTCCCAGCTCGAGTACATGCCTAGGGGCCGGGTGTGGTGTGTCGGGTTTTCCAGTCATTCTCAGTTAAAAGCCAACCCTATGAGACCAGGGTGTCCAGGAAGGGGGCCCCCCAGGGGAGCCCCTCAGGCTGCTGACACCCCCACCCCCAACAGGAACCATCAAGGTGGAGGTGCTGGATGCCGTCCCCACCCGCGGCCTCACTGTCGCCGACATCCCCAGGCTCATGGACACCTGCTACCAGGCCATGAGGACCAGCTTCTTCAGCATATCCAAGACCCCCCAGGAGAACGGGGCCCCCGCAGGGCCCGCTGCCCAGCCAGCCCAGTAGTGGAGGCCGGGCGGGGGGCGCAGGACCTGGGAGACGATGGACAGAGACCTCTGCCCACCTCATGTCACTGAGTCCCTCGCTGTGGCTCCTCCTGCCTTTTTCACTCAGGGCCTGGATGCGGGGACCCCTTCCGGTCCCCTCCTTGGGTCCAGGCCCCTGATGTTCCTGCACAGGAGCCTGCAGAGCCTCCCAGGCGCCGTGTGGCAGCAGGCCTGAGCCCCAGATGGCTGGCAGGGCTGGACTGACTGCCCGGCCCCCGCCTCCTGCCTGGGCCTGTGGGGAGCAGAGGCCAGCTCCGGGATCCCAGCCGTGCCTGCATCAGGCCCTGTGGGAGGGGCGGGCTCTGGAGGGGCCGGGATGCCCGGCCTCAGGCCACCTGGGCTTCAGAGGGCCTGCCATTCGGGCCTGCGGCTCCTGCCAGCCGCGGGGGCAAGCCTGCTGAGTCGGTGCTGTGCGTGGCCACTGTTTTTTATAAACGAACTCTTGGAAGTGCCTGGTCAGCCATGGTCACTGCGAGGGCTGCCCTTGCCACCTCCGCCCGGCCTCCATGCTTGGCAGGCGTCCGTGCAGGCGCTGGGCCCACAGTCATCCTGGGCGCCTTCCGCCGGGGGTGCCAGGCTGTCCTCGGGAAGGAGCTGAAGGTTCGCCCTCTGGCTCCTGGCTGGGGGCGAGGCCAGCTTGTCACCAGGAGGAAGCTGTCTCTGTGGCCAGGGTCACCTTTTCCGAAAGCGGGGCTCCAGCCCCTTTGGAGAGCGGGCACCGAGACGCGGCCTCGGGGGCTGGAGCCTGCTCGCCAGCACGGGCGGCGGCCTGGGGGAGGCCGGCAGCCGTGGGATGCCCCCCAAGCCATCACAGACACTGCGGCTCAAGTCTCATTTTATTCCAACAAAAACCAGGGCTGCCCAGTAAGCAGCACGGTGCCCTGGGCAGGGAGCCCTCGTACCGTCCCTCAGCCGGGCCCACCAGGCCCCCAGGGCGGCCGGGTGGAGGGGTCCGACCGGCTGGGGCTGGGTCCTCACTCAGCCCTACCCCACGGGGGAGCCTGGGGGGGGTCCCTGGTGAGGAGCGGTGGTGGTGGGGGATGGGGCCCAGGGCAGGGCACGGCGAGGGGAGAGTCTTGGTGGCTGGAGGAGGGGGCCTGGGCCGGGCCTGTCACAGCTCCTTCTTGCAGGAACCTGCGGGCGGATGGGGGGAGGCTGGGTCAGAGGTCACAGTTCCCCCACCTTCCGGCCTGGCCTGAGCTGCCCCACCTCGCCCTCTGGCCTCTGGGCAGGAACCGGCCCAGCCTCAGTGTCCGAGGCTGCAGGGCCTCCGTGGGTGCAGGGGGTGGGGCGTAGGGACTCACAGGAGCCCAGCTGCTCCTCCAGGAGGGAGATCTGCTCGCTCAGAGAGTCGATGCGGTCCAGCTGCTGGAGGGAGTGGGCCAGGAGGCTGCCGGGGTCAGGGAGCCCGTGCTCCAGGGCGCGAGACGCCAGGCTGTGCAGCGGCGCCAGCACGAGCTGCAGCTTCTGCAGGGCAGGCAGAGGGCCCGGGTGGGGACAGGCCTGTGCAACTCTGGACCAGCCCCTCACCCTCTGGTCCACAAGGACTTAAGGACGATACTGAGGCCAGCAAGGGCACTGCCCGGCCCGACCCGGTTCTAGCTGCAGGGCCCCGGATGTCCACCAGAGGGAGCTTTGGCACCAGGAGAGCCCAGCAGGTGGGCAGAGGGACATTACACAGGCCAGCCTGACCGGCGGTCCCTGAGACCTGGGGTCCGGGTCAGAGGAGCTACGAGGAGTGGACAGGAGCTCCTGAGGGCTCTCATGCCACGGACCCTATGGCAGGACCATAGCGGCATTCTTGCAGGGACAAAGGCGGGAGTGGGCAGGGCCTGGCTTCCTGCTCTCTGTAGCCCCGCCCCCTGGCCTCGGGGTCCCAGTCACTGTCCATTGCCCCTGCCTGGCATGGTGCCCAGGCCAAGGGCCCCTCGGCTGTCAGTATCCAGGAAGCCTTCCAGGGTGCCCCCACTGAACCCCACCTCCACCTCGGGTTTGAGCCGCACCAGGAGCCAAGGGGAGGCTCCGGGCGAGGCCCTGGGTGCCCAGCTCCGGCCTCACCTGCTCCAGCACGTCCACCCTTGACTGAAGCCTCTGCACTTCCTCCTTCACCGCACTGTCCGCTCCTGGGAGAGCCAGCGGCCGAGTCAGGGGCGCCCGGCTTCCACGCTGCACCCCCCGCAGGCTGGCCTCGTACCCCGTGCGGAGCCACCGCTCCGGGTGTGGGGCACAGCCCCCCTGTCGTGGCGAGCCCCTCTCCCCCATCCGGGGCCCTGGCCGTCCACCTGGGCCGACCTGGGGGCTGGGAGGTGGCTCTGGGCAGACGCAGCCCCCGGGCCCCCTCTCCGTTAGGTCGGGGTCCCCGGTCCCCGCCGAGCCGAGGGTGGTTCCAGCCGAGGTCCGCGCCGTGCTCTCGGTGCTGGGCTGCCGACAGCGCATTATTACTCACGGTACGAGTTTGAAGTGTCACAGCGCGTACCAAAAGTAATAATGTCCCGTCGCCAGCGCGAGCGCTGTGTCCCCAGGCTGCCTGGGCAGGGACGCCGGTGGGACCCTGGGGAGGGGGGCGCAGGGGGGGCGGGGTCTTCCACTCTAGGCTGAGCTGAGGCCCTCCCCACGGTCCCTGCGACATACCTCCACCCCCCAGTTCTCGGGGGAGGAGCCCAGGTAGGGGAGCCCCCATCGCATCTGCCACCCCACCTCCCTGCCCATCCCCCCCGGCTCAGCAGAGGGGGTACAGACCAGCAGGGAGTTTACCTGTTGTGGGGTTTGGGGCCACCCTGGAGGTCCCTCTCCTGGGCAGGCAGAATGCCCTGTCCACAGATGGGCTGTGCCCCTCCGGACAGTGACACCAGTAACTGCCTGCGGTGTTGACACAGTGCTGGGGACAGCCGCCCCCTCCAGCACTGCATTCATCCACATCTGTGGGAACGTGGTGTCAGGCAGGGGCGGCGCCACGCTGAGCCCCCTCTCGACCCGCCAGGAGCCCGTGCAGGGAGGTGCCTGGAGGCCCCCCCCCGGGAAGTGGGACCCAGCCTCACCTGTCTGGCAGGTGTCGCCCCGCCACCCTGCAGGGCAGTGACAGCGGCCTGGCCGGACACAGCTCCCTCCGTTCTGGCATGGCGGGTGGCATATTGCTGTGGGGGGAGGCCCGGCATCAGCTCAGGAGGGTCCCCAGGGCCCCGCAGGGGTGGCACACAGTGTGTGGGGGATGCCAAGCAGGTTTTGAGAGCAGAGCAGCCCGTGCTTGGCCCGGGGCTGGAGAGCGGGATGAGCTGCCTAACTCGGCTCCATCTGTGTGAACCCCGCCCGGTGTGTGGGGCCCTCACCTGCTCCACAGGCCCCAGGGAGCCCGCTGGTCCTCTTCCAGCCCGGGCAGCAGGCATAGCGGGGCCGGGCGGGGGCTGGCCCAGGGCTGCGGCGGTAGGCAGTCCTGTAGATGGTCCTGCGGGGGTGGGGGGCAGGGGTGGCTCAGAGGGGCCTGGCCCTCACAGGGTGGCCTGAGCGGTGCCACTAGGTCTCCTGGGCCCAGGCCAGGGTTTCCCCAGACAGCCCGCGAGAGGCACTGTCTGCCCTGTGTGTCCGCCTGTCTTTGGGGCTGGCTCTGTTCCCGTGCCCTCCAGAAGCCACAGGAGCCGTCACTCCCAGCCTGGCACCTCAGGGGCACGGCCATGCCCCTGCCCCATGCTGTCCTGATGAGTGGGACCCCAGGGCGTGGCCTGAAGCCCGGCTGTGCCTGGCATGGAGCAGAGGTGACACCTTAGGGAGAGCCGTGAGGGGAAGAGCCTTGCCACACTGTCCTCGCCCCCTGCCCCCTGCTCCCGGCGTCTTTAAGAAGCTTACAGAAAGTAGAAGCTTTTTAAGCCACATTCCCACAGAAGAACCAGAGATGCGTACCCCTCATGTGGGCACAGACTGGAACGTTCTGGGTGTTGGGAGGGGGAGGACCACATGGGGGCTGCCGTGCGGAGGGGGGCAGGCAGGGTGGGTGACCCTCTAAAATAAGGGTGGGGAGCAGGGGCGCCGGACGCCCTTGGCGCAGCAGAGGGCTGATGGCTGAGGCCACTGGGCCCACATCCTGATCCAGGATGGCCCAAGTTACACCGTCCCTGCCACCCGCTGGGACGGGGCCTCGGCAAGGCCTCCGCAGCTCCGGGCCCCAGTTTCCCAGCAGCGCTGCCCTGCCTCCCGCCCCAGGGTCCTGGGTGGCTGGTGGGCCTCACGGCTGCGGGCGGCGCTCACCGGTAGGTGCTGCAGGCCCGGTACCCATCGCAGGTGGTGAGGAAGGGCTGGTACACACGCTGCACGAAGGACTCGGACACGGGGCCCCTGGGAACGCCGACAACACACACCCTGCGGCTGCGGGGGTGACGGGGCCGGAAAGTCAGTGGGGGGGCTCCTGGGACCCCTGCCCGCAGCCCCAGAACCCACGGGATTTGCCAAAGTCGCTGGGATGGACCCCCAGCCAGAGCCACAGAGAAGAGCCAGGCCCCCAGATGTTGGGGGCTGCCCCGGGGAGGGGCTGAGGGCTCCTGGCCTGCACCCCTGCTGCCCTGGCACCCAGAAGCCCGAGCCCCACCTCACCCAGGCCGGTAGACGTGCTCGGTGCCACCTGCTGCCAGCACCAGGAACCACACCAGAAGCAGCTCCCGGGAGCCCCACATGGCCTGTGTTTCCAGGGGGGACGGCCTTCTCCTCAGGGTGGCCTGGAGCACAAGGCAGGACCCCATAAGTCCCTGTGCGACCCCGCCTCAAGCCCAAGCCCCTGGCTGGGCTGCTTTTTTTTTTTTTTAATGTCCACACGGGCAGCATATGGAAGTTCCCCTGCCAGGGACTGCATCTGAGCTGCAGTTGCGACCTACACTGCAGCGCCGAATGGTTTAACCCACTGTGCCAGGCTGGGGATCGAACCCATGCCTCCCCAGTGACCCCAGCCGGTGCAGTCAGGTTCTTAACCCACTGTGCCACAGTGGGAACTCCAAGTTGAGCTGCTTCTTCAGGGCCTCCCATTGCAGGGGGAGAGCCTCACAGGTGGGTGCCAGCTCTTCTCACCTCAGTCACATACAGTCCAGGGACCACAGAGGGGCCAAGACATCCAGGGTCCACGAACGTCCTTGCTTGGGGAGAGAGGCATCCAGACCCTGCTGGGCTCGGTCAGGTTCACCGGGGAAGGCGGGGCCGGGGTGGGTAGGGCCAGCTCTCCCTCCCCCCCGCTGGGTCTGGTGCCCGTTCCATAGCCGGGCAGGGCTTGCACCCCATCTCGGCCTACGAATGGGGTGCTAGTGGCAGAGCTGGGACGCTTCCCAGCTGGCTCAGTGACCTCATCTGCCAGATAGGGAGCCCATTAGGGTGCAGCCACCGGGCGTGCAGAACAGCGCTGGGCCTGCACCTAGGAGGGGTGACACCTATGCTGGGGACTGAACGGCAAACAGCCCCCTGGGCTCCCAAGACAGTGGCCCCTCTGGGCGCCCACCTGGAGGGGACTGGAGCCCTGCCCCCACGTGCCAGGGGAGCCATCACTGTCCCTGTCCTGGCTGTGGATGGGAGCCGGGGCGGCCCAGAGAGGGTTTCCTGGGAATGTGAGAAACCCCGGCCCAGAACGAAAGGTCTGCGACAAGCCAGGGGGCTGGATCGGGGGCCAGGGGGGTGGCCTGTACGGTCTGGGGAGGGGCTGCTGTCCCCCGTGCAGCCAAGGTGCTGGGGAGCTCTCCGTCCCCGGGCTCCGTGTGCCCAGTCCATGCAGGGATGCAGCTGGGCACTCAGCCCATGGCCTTGCCCACTGTGTCACATGGCCCTGGGCAGGGCAGGAAGGCAGCTGCTCAGGCCCCTTCCTGCAGCCCCTGCTCTGGGGCAGGGGGGTGGGAGCTTGGGTGGGTGAGCAGTCAGAGGCTGTGGTGGGCCCCTGAGCTGTGGGACTTAGTTTGGGATAGTGGGGGTGCTTCTTGCAGTGGTGGGCAGGGGCACGTCCTGCCGGTCAGAGCCAGCTTGGAAGATGAACTCCGCGGGGGTCACAGTTAGGGAGCGGGCCTGGAGGTCCAGGCAAGAATTGAAATGTGGGGACAGAGGGCTCTGGGCAGGCAGAGGGGGCTGGTGGGCTGGGCCTCCAGGTCCCCACAGACCCTGTGCCTACCCACACCGGGCACCTCTGGGAGGGCATCTCAGGCCAACCCAACCAACCTTTCCCCACGAAGAACCACCAGCACCTCCGCGACCTACGAGGCCACTGGGAAGGGGAACAGAGCGTCTGGTTTTTGAAAGTCACGCTTGCCTGCCAGGCGAGAGGAAGCCGATGGCGCTGCCTGGCCTGTGCTGGGCTGGCAGTCTCATTTCCCTTCACTTCCCTTTGGGGTCACAGCCCTGCTGTAACAGGGTGGGGGGCGCCGCCAGAGGGATATGCGGTAATGTCCCATGCCCTCGGAGTGTCTGCAGGAGCCCTGCCCACCACCTGCCGGCTGCCTCCCCACAGCCCCCGCTCCACTCGGGAGACTGAGTCTGCAGAGGGAGGCGCCTGACTCCACTGCAGGGCAACAAGCCTGGCTTTGCCCTTCCACTCGCGGGGTGCTCTGGCTGTTAGGACGGGGTGAGACTGCGGGATGACTCCCTGGGGCTGCGGCGTCTGCACCGCTCACCCGAGCCTCCCCTTCCCCCTGCACGGCCGGCTCCGTGGGGAGTGGGAGCGAGAGAAGTGACACCTCCCCCCGCGCCGGCCACCGCAGGGTACGGCTGGCCCGGGCTGCGGGGTCGGGGCCTGCGGGGCTCTGAGTCAGGCCCTGGGACAGGCGCGGGGCCCCAGACTGGGAGATGAGGGGCAGGGGGCGCCCCGGGGCGCCCCCCGCCCCCCTGTCCCGGCCTCCCGCGCCGCCCGTCACCAGCAGGGGGCGCCCTTTGCCAAGGCCACTGGGCCCATTCTCCGGACCCAGGCACGGGATCCGGGGCCGGGCTGGGGGTCGGGTGACCGTGCGGCAGAGCCCCGCGCTCCCGGCCCGCTCACCTCTGCGCTCCCCGCGGTCGCTGTGCGTCGCCCCCCAGCTCCGTGCGCCGCGAGGTCCCCGACCCCGAGCCCCCCAGCCTGAAGGCAGCGGACCCCCGCCGGCCGCGGTCCCCGCGCCCCCAGCCGGGCGCCCCGCTCCCTCCGCACTCACCGCCCGAGCCGGGGCGCGCACGCGCCGCTGCCGCCACCGCGCCGAGGGGCCCCGGCCCCGCCCGCCCGCCCGGCCCGGCCCCGCCCCGGCCGGCCCGGCCCCGCCCCCGCCCCGCCCCCGCCCCGGGAGGGCGCCCCGCCGCCCGCGCCCCGGGCCGGCCCCATTGCGCAGGTTGGGAAACTGAGGCTCCGCGGCGCGCGGCGCCCCCGGGGCCAGGCAGTGAGTCAGCGAGACCCCGGGGCTCCTGACGCACAGCCCGCCTCCGAGCGCGGCCGCCCCTCCCAGCCCGCTCCCGGGGACGCAGGGCTCGGAGGCAGCCAGGTGCCCGGAGGCCGCTTGGGGACGCACCGGTGGGGGTGGCCAGCTCTCCACCCCCACCCCCTCAGGCTGAGCCCCAGCTCCGGGGTGGGCCGGCAACCAGAGGCCAGCTACCTAGGCACCGGGTGGGTGTAGGAGGCAAAGCCGATCCCGCTGCCCTGCAGCCACGCGTGGAGTGGCCATCATGGCCCCTCCTGCTGCGAGATGTGGAACTTCCAGAGATGACACGGAGGCCTGGGCAGAGCCCGCCTGGGTCCTGGGGTGACACCCAGCCTTCCTCCCAGCCAGTGTGCCAGGTTAGGGGACCTGTGGGGCTCCCCCTGGGGCCGTCTTGGTTCAGGACAGTTGGGATGCCCTAAGTGCCTCTCAGGCCCTCAAGCTGTCCCCTAGCTGCATGGTGGCCACTGGGGGCTCGGGACCAGTCACCTCTCCCGGCTCCCTTCCCACATTTGCAGCATGGGCTAAAGCAGCTGCGCAGGGCAGAGCGGCCAGGGCTGCTGGGGCCCAGCGAGAGCAGCTGGCACAGTTGGAACCCAGGAACTGTGTCACTCCTGGGCCATCACTGTGCAGGAGCGCCTGGGCCTCACCCCTCGGCAGTTTCTGCCCTTGATCCTGAGACGGGGCGGGGCCCTGGTGCCCTAAGTGTGGGTGCGTGTAAAACCCGCCCAGGCCTGGCCAGGCCCCCTGCGCTGCCTGGGGCATTGGGGTTTGCTGTGGCACTCACCTGGGGAGGGGGCCTCCCTCATGCCCCTGACGCTGGCGGCAGCTGCTCTTCCGGCTGGTGGGGGCTGCCCGTGGCTCCCGGGTGCCAGGGCCTGCGGGTCAGAGACAGGGAGGCTGATGGCACAGCCTTGGTCCCCTGATGTCTAGGAGTTGGGAAGGTGGTCGGGGCCAGTCTTGATGCTGCTGTGGGACCCCAGCCTGCCCTTGGCCTACAGAGCTCCCCCCTCTGATGGCCAGAGCTGACCGGGCCTCTCAGCTCTGCCTATACCTGCAGCCTGGGTGTGTCTGTGCCCAGGGGTTCCCGGGCTGGGCATGGAAGGGCCGGGGTGTGTGAAGATGAAAGTCCTTCTGTAATGACCCCTGCGGGGTGGCCTTCCAAAGAATCATGGGGAAGGGGGCCCCGGGCAGAGCCACAGCTGTGGAGCATCCGGCTCGGGCCTGCTTGGTGCCCAGGCGGTAAAAGAGGGAAAGGACCAGTGTCTGGACAGGAGCCCCTTCCTGGACTGGGGGCCCTGGAAGGCCCTGGAAGGAGGTCTGAGGGTGGCTGGGGTGGCAGGGATGCCTCTATTGGGAAAGGGGGCATCCCTGACTCTCCTAAGCCAAGCAGGCCGCCCTCACCCAGCCCAGGCCGCAGAGTTAAGAGCCCGGCCTGGGGGGCTGGAGGGAGAGCTTCCTGTCCCGTCCCCTGCCCCCATCCAGTCCCTGAAGCGGGTCACTTGACCCTTTGACCTCTGGCCTGAGCAGAAAGGGGCGGCCTGGGGAGCTGGGTCGTCTGGCCCTCCCTCTGCTGGCCCTTGCGGAGGCCTCACTGGCTCTCTCATCTGGAAAACGGCTATCCTCACGGCACGCGGATGCGGCCACGGGCAGCAGGAGAGCAGGGCCCCCTCTGGCTCGGGGGCTCCCCTGGGGAGCAAGGTGCACGGACAGGGTGCATGCGCCCGCCCCACTGAGCTGTCCCTCTGCCCGTCCCCCTGGCCAGGCCAGCAGAAGGCGGGCGCTCCTGGTGCCTGCCCTGCAGGGCTCACCCTGGCTGTAGACGTGGGTTTGGGTCCCCCGGTGCCCCTGCCCGACACCTCCAGGCATGCCCGCTCGGCCTTGGAGGGTGCCGTGGACATGCAGTTCTCAGCAGAGGGGCCGGCTGAGGTGGGCCTTGCTGCTGAGCCCGGGGGCCTCGCCGGGAAAGCAGAGCTGGCCCGGGGGTAGGGGTGGGGGTGGGGGGCGACGGGCAGGGTGGCCACTGTACCGTGTCCTTCAGGGCTCACAGCAGCTGCTGGGCCGCCAGCGGAAGTATCAGAGTCAGGCAGGCCAGCCTGGACTCGGCCACACAGAAGCGGGTGCCCTTGGCCAAGGGGCGTGAGTGTCTCTGGTGCAGTAGGAATGGCGCCAATAGGGACATAGGGAGGACGAGGAGCTGGCCCTGGGAGTGGAGGGCAGAGCCCTCAGAGCTGAGCCTGCAGGTGCCGAGAGGCGCTGATTCCACTCTGCCCGCTCCCTGCCCCTCCAAGGCTGCCCCCGCCATACCTGACGCTGCCCGGGCCCAGGCTGGGCCATGGCAACCACAGCTGCCTCCTCTGGCCGGGGATGGGCCCGACCCCTCGCCGGCCCCCTCGGGGCACCTCCAGAAGCCGCCTGCCTGTCCGCTCCGCTGGAGCCTCCGACTTGGCCATGGGGACGGCGGACTCGGGCAGGGAGGCTCCTCCCGGGGCGAGGAAGGGCGGCTTTTTATGCTCCGTCCCGTGTAAATCGGGACTGGGCTGGGCCCTTCCCGGCCGGACTTCCTGTGTGTGCTCTCCGCTGATAACGGGGTCTCTCAGTGAACAAACAGGAGACTGGGGGCGGGTGGGGGGCCGCTGAGGGAGGGGCCTGGCCAGGCTGCCGGGCAGGTGGGCGGGGGAGGGGGCTGTCCCCAGGGACTTCAGCGTCTCATCGTGAAGCAGCCAGAGATGATGCCTGGGCCCTGCAGGTGACCCTGGGACCTGGCTGGTCTCAGTGTGTTGGCGGATGTCTGGCACCCAGGGCTGTGGGCCGCCCGGCTGCTGGGCCCGCGTTAAGTGCGGCTCCACAGAAGGGCCCCTTGGTTCTGTGACCCTCAGGCCATGTGTGTGTGCTGCCCATGGGAGTCCGAGGGTGGGGGCAGCCAAGAGAGGTCTGGCTGGTCCGAGAACGGCCGGTTCTATGGGTCCCTGGGGCCCAGAGTGGCCGAGGTGGGGGGCACAGGGAGGGGCAGACATCAGCTCCAAGACTCAGGCCTTCTCCAGGAATGGGGTAGTGAGCCCCCCACTCCTGGGGGTGTGCAAGCGGGGCCCGAGATCCCCAGGCCCGCCTCGAGGGCTCCCCTCCAGGGCAGGAGAGGGAGTTCCCTGGCCCTCTTGCTTCCCTTGGCCTCCAGAGGCCAAGGGAGCCGGTGGGGGGGAATGGAGGTGCCTCAGGACGGCCAGAGTGGGGGCTTCTTCAGATTCCCCACGTGGCCCGGCCCCCAGGTCTGACCCGCAGTTTCCTCTCTTGGGTGGTGCTGGGGACCTGCGGGCAGAGCACGGGTGGCTGTGCTGGTGGCGGAGTGGGTGCCCAAGGGCAGCCGGGCAGCTATGGAGGACACGCTGGCCGCCCATCCGGCCAGGGCTCTGAGTGGGCAGCACCCCGCCAAAGCCCGTTGTCTTCGGGTATAAGCCCTGCCCCGGGGTTGGCCCCCCAGTCTGGATGCCCTCATACCTCTGGCCTCGCACCAACTTGGCCCGACCGCCCTCCGGCCCCGCCCAGCAGGATGACCCAGCCGAGAGGAAGGCCGGAGGCTTGGGAAACTCCAGGCTGCCACGGGAGGGGGGCCCAGGGCCTTCTCTTCGCTGGGCCTCAGTCTCCCCCTCTGTTCCACGGGGCCAAGGGAGGTGCCGGCCAGTGGGGTGGCTGTGGCGCCGGGCCCTCAGGCATCAGTTCCAGCAGGAGGCAGTTTTGGGGGGCCCCTCCCCCATCTCTTCCCCGCCAGCCCACCCTGGCCCCCTGGGCCCTGCTCCTTCTCACGCCCGAGGGCCCACTTGCCCAAGGGCTATGTGCCTGCTCAGGGTGCTTAGTGCAGGGGCCCAGTTGGGCTTCCCCTCTCCCCCCCGCCCCGGCCCACATCCCCCAGACCCTAGGCCTAGGGATCTGCTCTGAACCCCCGGGTGGAAGAAACAGCACACACAGGGTCTGGTGAGGGGTCAGCCCCTCACGTGTCCGGATGAAGAGGCTCAGGCCCAGGAGGGAAGACGCCCCAGGCGAGCAGGACAGAGGCAGCCCCCTTTCTGTCTTTTCTCAGGGAACCCAGTTCCTCCTGGGCCCCAACCCTGGGGGCAGACCTGTCCATGCTGGGGAGTAGCTAATGGACCACCCCTCCCTCTGCGTCCTGAGCCTGTTAGAGAACTTTCTGGAGGGTTGCCTGGAGCCCGGGGGTGAAATTACAGGCCTGGAGCGAGCAGAGTCCCGGGTCCCCACACCCAGTCCTCACTGTGCTGGCTCCCCTGCTACCCACAGCTTCTGGGGTCCCCACCGCTCTGTGACCCCTCTGGACAAGCTCTGCCCACCCCGGGCCGAGACCAGAACCAATGCCAGGAAAGGAGGCTTTGGCCCAGGGCCCCGCGCACCAGCCTGGGCCGGCCTGTCGCCCCAAACCCCACAGCGTCCTCCGTGCTCAGGTCCCGGAACCTCAGCAGCCAACGCGGGAGGCGGCTGGGGTCCTGCCCAGCCCGGGGCAGATCAGGGACAGGGAGGGGCTGCAGGGGCGCGGGCAGAGGGCAAGAAGGTGCCACCTGGCACCCCCTGGACTCCAGGTGCCTGGGGCATGGCAGAGGGGACTCACTCAGTGCTCAGGCTGGAGGCCTGGGGTGGCTGGGACGACTGGCCCACCTCCAAGGAGGCCCGGACCCCCGCTTTGGGTCATGGAACTCGTCGCCAGGCAGGAACCAGTTTGGGAAGGAGCTGTGCCTCCCCCAGGGCAGGGCGTCCCCCCTCTGGCTTCCAGACCCCACCTCACAGGCTCGGCATGGAGGTGGCCTCCTGGTGCGACAGGTCAGGGATTGTCCACACAGGGGTGGCTCAGCGACCCCGGCCCAAGGCCTCGCCGGCCTCAGCTGTGGCGTCCAAGGCAGGACCTGGTGGGGGCTGGAAGCCCGGGATTTGGTCCCAGACGTGGCCCCCATCGCTGGAGCCCGTGCCCGCACTGGGCCTCCGTTCCCCTCTGCCCCACAGTCAGCGGGCGCGGGGATGAGCTGCCTCCCGACCGCCGGCGCGGTCCCGCCGTTGATGGGGAGGCGTCGCGCCCCCTTACCTTCCCAGAGCCTCAGGTCAGCTGCGGGGCGTGGCAGGGGTCCGCTGGGGCCTCCTGTCCTCTCGGGAGCCTCCTACGAGCTCTCACCACCGGGCTTTTGGCCTCTGCAGCCCCAGGAGCGGGTGGTCCCAGCCCTGGGCCGAGCCAGTGCGGGCATCTGAGGCTGCTCGGGGCAGAGGGGCACCGGCGTGGCGTGTGAGCCGGGCCGTGGGAGGGAAAGACCAGAGCAGGGGACAGATGGGGCTTCCTGTTTACCCCCCAGAGTGGCCGCTGGCCTCGGGGACAGGATGGCTCTGTCAGCCAGATTCGGGCCAGATGAGGCTGGCCCTTCATGAAGCGATGCATGCGCCAGGCCCAGTGACCGTCCCCGGGGGCCGGGAGGGAGCCTGCAGACCCCTGGGTCCGGGAGCTGTCTACAGAGCTGGGCCCGGTCCCAGAGGGAACGCGAGGTCCCACAGGGGAAGCGGCTCTGTCTGGCAGCGGGGCCTTCAACTCTATGTTGCCTACGCCCACGCGTGCCCCGCACGTCTGTTAGCGTGCCCGCTGTGGGCGCTGGGCATGGCCCTCGCCTAACACCCTGGTGCTGAGGACCTTCCATTTTCAGACGATGCGCCCAGGGCTCGCGGGGGAAGGTGACCGTCTAGGGTCGGCCAGCGGGAAATGGACGCTCTGGACGTGGAGCCCAGGGGTTCCGAACAGTGGGAGGCCGCCGGGGGACCCTGGGCCCCTTCTGCTGGCTTCTCCCTGGGGACCCACCCGACCCGCACAGCCTTTCTGCTGCCCGTCCATCCGCCGCTGCCCAGGCAGGAGGCCCGCAAACGTCCTTTCCCTGCCCTTGGTTCCCAGTGGGTCCCCTGGGCTCAGCCCCTACCCCATCCTGGTCGCCACGCTTCCTGCCCAGCGGCGACTTCCTCGTCCTGCTGAGCGTCCCGGCCTGCACCCCGGTTCGCGGGGACTTTGTGAAGGGGGGCGTCAGAACACACGATACCCTGAGGAAGCCCCACCACAGGCTCCCCAAGGCACCCAGGGCAAAGTCCCAGCCCTCACGCGCTGCCCACCCGCTCACCCAGCCTGAGCGCCACAGAGCCCAGTGGGGCCTCATCTGCCTCACCCACTGCTGCCCACAGGGTCCGGGGACAGGGCTGGCCCCCACCCAGAGGTGGCCTGCAAACCTGCGTTACAGCGAGGCTGCAGAGACGCGCCCGGCGGTGCCCACGCTGCGTCTGGCCTCTCCTGCTCCACCAGGACCCGCCTGTGTGCTCAGACCCGATTTGCACCCACACCACTGCTGGCTTTGGGTCTCACCAACCGCGCTGCCTCGAAACGCCTTGAACTGACCTATGGGCAGATGTACACATGGGCTGGTTTCTCTTGGGCACCTATGTGCACCCGGCGCTGTCGTGGTCCCAGGAGAGGCACGAAGCCAGCCACTGCCCAGGGTTGCTCCGGCTCAGCCCCAGCAGCCGTGCGGGAGCTGCGGACGCCCCACGGCTTTGTCAGCACTTGTTCCCGTGTCCACTCGGTCACTGGAGCCATTCTGATAATCATGCAGTGGTGACGCTGTGCTCTTATGCTTTAATATAACGAGATGGAGAAACTCTTCTAATTTGAACCACTGATTTCCTCTCTGGGGAAGACTTATTTTATAGGGAGACACCGGGGTCGGGGCGAGAGCCAGGCAGGGGGCACTTGGGGAGCAGGGCAGCCCCCAGGGAACTGAGCCGTCTGTAAGGCGCAGGCGCATGAGTGTCCCAGGCCCACTGGGCAGTGGACAGGGGAGGGGCTTGGGGTGCCAGGTGTCATCACTGCTGTGGGGTGCAGTGTGCCCCTGGCTCCCAGGAGCCTCCATGAAATGCTCGTCTCTGGAGCTGCTGGCCAGGTTGGGGTTCAGGTGCTGGCCAGGGGGGCAGGGCCGCCAGGGCGCCTCTTAGTGGAGTCTTGCTGAGCAGGGAGAGCCCTCCCAGGCCTGACGCCCTCCCGGTGCCGTGGCCAGGCCCGGCCCTGTCACCCTCAGGTCCTCAGCCCCGCAGCCTGGGCGTGTCCCAGAGCCCAGCTTGGTTGGGCACCCAGGCTCATTCAGCCGTGGAGGCTGCCCCCAACCCACAGACACCCGTGCCTCCGCCGTGGGGTGGAGGCAGGGGGTTGCACTCCCTGCCTGGCGCCCTGGGCGGAAGTCCCGCTCAGGGTCAGGCTGCAATTCGCCAAAGCCCGACGGATGGGACGGGCGGGACTGTGAAGGAAAAAACACCGTATCTCCCGGGACGGGAGGGAAGTTCCAGAGAACCCGCAGGGTGGGGGCAGCAGGTGAGGTGTGGGCACCGGCTCGGTTAGCGGCCTGCCTACTGCACCGCCGTTTGGGACACCCTGTCCCCTCCCCGCCCAGCCCAGCCTCTCCCAGGACTTTGGGGAAAGAACGTAGCAAAGGTGGCAGCTGGCCCGGTGCTGCCTGCATGTGGCTCCCTGGGCAGGGTTGATGCTGCCACCTGACCTGTGTACGGAGGAGGAATGACCTCTGAAGGTCACAAAGACCGTCCCTGGCAGGCTGACCATGAACTGAGAGCAGCACCCTCCCGGCCCCGCATGGGGCAGTGGGCAGGGTACGGCGGCCGGGGCGCCACCCCCAGGCAGGGCTCAGGCACCGTGACCGGGACTGTGCTGCCCCTCAGCCGGGTGGGAGGGCTGCTGGGAGCGGCGGGGGTGCCCCTCCCAGGGAGACTGTGGCGCCGGGAGACTGCGTCTCTGGGGCGTGTCCAGGGAGCTCAGACCTGAGAGGACTCTGCCTTGGTTTCCCCGGGAGTCAGAGTGGGGCGGGGGGTGCCTGGGAGTCTCTAACCTCTGTCATGGTGGACAGTTTGTGCCCCAGCCTTTTCAGAGGCGAGGGGGCCACAGCTTCCAGTAGGCTCTCAAAGGGGCCTGTGCCCCCCACGTGAAGAGCCCCCATGGGTGGCCCCGAGGTTCCCCCAGCCCTCACAGTCCAGGCTCCTCAGCTCTCAAGCCACCTCTTATTATCATTATATTTTAATATCCTTGAAAATGTAAAGAGAAAGGGGGGGGTGGCCGCTGCCACCCGCCAGAAATCTCTGTTTCCTCTCAGCCAGGAAACAGGAAGTGAGTGAGCCCGGAGATTGGGGACCAGGCTCCGAGAACAATAGGAACCCCCTCCCCCCAGGGGAAGGGGAACTGCGTCAGGGGGCCAGGGGGCCGCCTGACCTCTCCCCCCCACCCCAGCTGGCTTTTCCTGGTGAAAAGCGCTGAGGCCCCACTGCTGGGGGAGGGGTGCGAGGCCCACCTCGGCCGGGTGTCAGGCTCCCATCTGGCTGTGTAAGCAGACGCCCCAGAGGAGCAGAGCCCACCTGGAGCAGGGAGGCCCGCCCACCGGGGCTGCAGGTCTCCAGAGGCTGCAGAGACCCCCCCCTCCGCCGCCCCGCCACCAGGCGCAGGGGACACGGAGAGAGGCTGCCTGCCCCCACCTGGTCAGCCCCCCACCCCCATGGCAGGCGCCCCCCCCCGGGACCAGCAGGCTGTCCCCCCAGCCCTGTGACCTTAGCCAGAGCCCCAGCGCAGGCCCGGGCCGGCCAGTGAGAGCAAGGCTCCGCCAGGGGCTTCCTCGGTTGCTGTAACAGCTTTATGGCCATGTGATTCACAGGCCACACAAGCCACCCAGGCAGGGTACAGTTTGATGGCATCAGGAGAGTCCCAGAGCTGGGCAGCCCCTGTCACCTCGCTGTGAAAGCATCTCCATCACCCTGGAGAAGCCCGCAGCCTTGGGCTGTTGCCCCCCGGCCGTGCGGCCACGCCACGTTTGGGTCTGGGTTTGTCTGTTCTGGACCTTCCTTACAGGCGGCGCGTGTGCACGGCTTCCGCCCCTCAGCAGGGTGGTTCTGGGGTCCGTGCACAGAGCGGAGAGTCAGCACCTTGTTCCTTTAATGTCTGCTCTGGAGGCGCCCTGTACGCCCCGCCTGCTGCTGGGCCGTCGGGCTGCCGCGAGCCCGCGTGTACAGGCTCCCACGCATGCACGTTCCCTTCTCTTGGGGACGCGTCTGGGAGGGGGATTCTGGGCCCTGTGGCACTCTGTGCTTTGTCATCGGAGGAGCTGCCCCAGTTCACCCCCCAACTGGGGCGTCAGGTCACACCCCCCGCTGGTCCTGGACAGCCACCCTGCCAGGACCCCAACCCAGAGTTTGTGGCCTTCCCTGGCCAGGGTCGGGGCTGGACCCAGCCTTGAGGCGCTCGGGACGTCACGCACGCAGACTGTGGGCCACGCCCGCCTCGCGGACGGCGAGCCAGGGGTCCCACGGGCCCTCAGGAGCCCATCCAGACGTGATGGACTTGGTCACTGGAGCCCCTGGACCGCAGGCGTCCCGGCACCGCACCCCCCACGCGTTCTCAAGGGGCCCTTCAGGGGGGCCCCGCCCCATCCCTGCCTGCGAATCCCCCACAGACCCAGCCCGTTCTCGCCTCCCCGGCCCCCAATCTGGGGGCGGGGGGACCAGGCTGGGACGGCAGGGCCTCTTCAGCCTGGGGAGACAGCAGGGCTGGGCCTGAGCTGGGCTGTGTGTTCAGCCCCCCGAGGCCAAAGGTGACCCTGGGGAGCCCCTCTGCTCTGGCCCCCGTCATAGGGATTTCTCAGGACCCCTTGGCTAAATCTCAGGTTTCCTCCTTGGCCTCCACGGAGGAAAACAGAGGAGCCAACTGCCCCTTGGGGCCACCTGGCACATGGAGGAGCCGGGATTAGAATCCAGGCCGCCCAGCACGCTCTCCCTGCTCTTCCCACCCGCCCCTCCAACCCCCCCAGATCTAGAATCCCAGGGGCCCCAGGCGATCAGTGCTTTGTGTCTGGGTTCTGCCCGCCACTCTGCGAGTTCTCCCACAGGCCTGTCTCTGCTCTGGAGTCCGGCTCTGCGTTCTGCCCTTGTACCGGCTGGGACTGCCAAGGTGGCCCCGTGTCCTCTCCTGGGGAGGGAGGCGGGCCCCTCCGGGCAGGCGGGCCCGGCAGGCCCCCAGGTGTGGCAATCACCCCCCCCCCAGGCCACTGGGGCTGCTGCCACGGGCTGCCGTCCTGGCGCAGATGACGCCAGCCAGACTCAGCCAGACTCAGCCAGGATGTCCCCCAGCCCACTCCCTGCACCGCCAGCCCGCCTGGGGATGGCCGCTTCCTGGTCACCCCCTGCTCTGGACAATGGCAGGAAACGCCGCTCAGGCCGCCATCCAGGCAGGCCCCCAGTGGCCCTGCGAGAGGCGGGGAAGCTGCTCTGCTCCACCCCCAGGACCCCCGCCCACCACCGAGGACCTGGGAGCCCTCAGGCTGTCCTCTGGGGTCCCCACGGAGGCCAGGCTGGCAGAGGGCTCAGGGGCGGGCGCAGGTGGCCGTCATGCCCGGGCCCACTTCCACGGAGTCCCAGCTCCAGGCTCTGCTGGGCTAACGGGCAAAGCACAGGGCTCAGGGCTGAATCCAGAACCACGAGGACCGTTGTGCTGGGCCTGACTCAGGATGCACCCCACTCTCCCCTCATTCAGCTCCCCACTGTTTTAATGGAACACCCTCCAAAGGAAGAGCCGCCTCCCTCTCCGGGCTGATTTCCGGGGTCTGTGGGCTGTGCTACGGGGGAGGGCGAGGAGGCCCCGCCGACGCCTCCCCCGATCCCCCGGGCGCCAGAGGGGACGGGGCTCCTCCAGGGGCAGAGAGGCCAGCGGCCTGTGGCTGGACCAGGACAGGAAGGCCCTCTGGGCCCGGGATGGCTTGTTTTTATTGTGTGGCACGGTGCCACCATGAAAATCACCTTCGTGGGGGTTGTCTGGCCCGTGAGGCACCGCGCTGGTTTGGAAAGGTCCCCTGGATTTCATGCACGAGAGCCAAACCGAGAAGCGCGCGGCGCCTCCGTGCCGCTGCCTGGGGTGGTGGGGCCCGTGCGCCCACAGCACTCCCAGGCTGCGGGCCGGGGGTCAGGCGTGCTGAGTTCGTTACTCCCTGTGAGACGCACACCTGCAAAAAGGGACGATTTTGAGCTCAGCTCTGGGGTGGCAGCGATACCCAGAGGAAGGCGCCGAGAGCTCCCGCAGACCCCGGCCCCTGGCGCGGCCGCCCCCTCCGCCCCCACGCCTCCCCAGCTGTGCACCTGTCACAGGGAGGGACCCACACTGACCACCACGCATGCGGAGTACACCGCGCAGCCCAGGTCACTCGTGGCGCGGGGCGTTTCCCCGGGCTGGGACAGGCGCGTCAAGACGCGTGCTGCCGCCTGCGAACCCCTCTAGGATGCACACGTTGCACAAAGACGGTTTCATGATCTCTGTGGATGTGCCCCTCGAATTCCCCATCCGTGCCCACCAATCCCACACCGCCGGGGTCACCGCATCCCCAGCTCGCCCCTGCCCCAACTCTGGACCACACAGCAGTGCCCTGGGCTCAGCTGTGGCCTCAGGCAGTCCTCGCTGTAAGTGGGTCCCTGACGTGGCTGTCTGGTGCTGAGCGGGACCCATGGTCTGGATGGGCCACAGTTCAGAGAAAATCCCTTTTCAAAGAAGGGGCCCGCTCTTTCTCAAAAAGTAAACACAGGGAGTTCCCATTGTGGCGCAGCAGAAACAAATCCGACCAGGAACCATGAGGTTGCGGGTTCGGTCCCTGCCCTTGCTCCATGGGTTAAAGATCTGGTGTTGCCGTGAGCTATGGTGTAGGTTGCAGACGTGGCTCGGATCCCGCGTGGCTGTGGCTCTGGCGTAGGCCGGTGGCTACAGCTCCAATTCGACCCCTAGCCTGGGAATCTCCATATGTCGTGGGTGCGGCCCAAGAAATGGCAAAAAATAAATAAATAAATAAAAGTAAGCACAGAATAACCCCCAGCCACTCCCTTCCCAGGTGTGCACAGAAAGGAGCTGGAAGCAGGGCCCAGGCAGAGGTACAGACACGCGCGGCCCGTGGCTGTGATAACTCGCAGCATCCCCAAGGGGCAGCACCCCAAAGATGCAGCACGGAAGGGTGGGGGACGCGTGACGCGTGCTCCGTCCACAGGACGGCGCATCCTTCAGGCAGCGGAAGGAACGAGGCCCTGGCCCAGCTTCCAACACGGATGAACGCTGGGAATGCGATGCTGAGGGAGGGGGCCGGACGCAGAGGGACGAACACCGAGTGATTCCATCGCCTGAAAAGCTGCCCAGCAAAGCCCTGCAGACCCGAGAGCCGACGGGTGGGGCGGGGGGTGGGGAGCTCAGGAGCTGCTGTTTAACGGATGCAGAGTTTCGGTTTGGACGACGAAAAAGTTTGGGGAGAAGATGGGCAGCGGTGGCCCGAGACACGAGTGTGACGCGGACTTGTACCCCCGACGATGGCGGACGCGGCAAATGTTATGACGTTCCGTGTATGTGTTACGAGGAGTCATGAGAATCCTACGAACGTAACATAGTAAAACTCACTGACTGGTCCGCTTTGCGTGGGTGAGTCGCCTGGTGCCTGGGAATCGCAGCTCAAGAAAGCTGTTTAAAAGAGGAAGAACCGGAGTTCCCATCGTGGCGCAGTGGTTAACGAATCCGAATAGGAACCATGAGGTTGCGGGTTCGGTCCCTGCCCTTGCTCAGTGGGTTAAGGATCCGGCGTTGCCATGAGCTGTGGTGTAGGTTGCAGACACAGCTCGGATCCCGTGTTGCTGTGGCTCTGGCGTAGGTTGGTAGCTACAGCTCCGATTGGACCCCTAGCCTGGGAACCTCCATATGCCACGGGAGCAGCCCAAAGAAATAGCAAAAAGACAAAAAAAAAAAAAAAAAAAAAGAGGAAGAACCCCCCAGATTTGAGTGCTTTCTGAGCGCGCGGCCAGAGGGACGGCCGTCCAGGCCCTGTTACCAACACCACAAGGGTTGGGGCAGGCTTTGGGGGCCCCCAGGAGCCAGTGGGGGGTCGGCAGGCCCTCTCTCCTACCCCCTTGGGTGACTCGAAAGCAGCCATGGGCCCAGCTGTTCTGGGCTTTGCAGAGGACCCGCCCCCACCCCCACCCCTGATGGGGGCCGGCTTTCCAGCCAGGGGCTCCTGGGGTTCGAGGGGAGCCCTCCTCCTCGCAGACCTGCCATGTGGCCGAGATGCGTGTCCCTGTGGGCGGTGGGGTGGGGGACAGCCCACGCTGCCTGGGGCCTCGAGCAGGGAGGGGCCGGGTCGGGAGCTGGGCCTGGCTGAGCCTCCCCGTGCGACCACCCACGTCCCCACCTCCCCGAGCTGAGCGGGCAGGGTGCTGGCCCTGGGGAGGACTGGGCAGGAAGGAAGCCTGGTCGGCTCTGTCCAGATTCCTGGCTGGTCCTGGGGCCCCTGCCACCTGGGCCTCAAACTCCCCCGGACCCTGGGCCGCGGAGCCAGGGGCAGAGGGGAGCCGGAGTGGGGGGGGAGGAAGGCCACGGCCAGGCGCTCAGCCCTCTGCCCTGGCAGGAAAGACTGACCGGAGCTGGGGACAAAAGGCGGACGTGCGGCCGGCCATGTGCGCCCTTATCAGGGCCTGCACTCGCCGGCCCGGGGCCTCGGCGGAAACGCTCCTCTCCGCCCGCCTTCCTGCCGCCGGCGGCCACGCCGCGCTTCGCCGGGGCTGTGCAGGGGCCGGGGGGCTGGCGCGTGGGGCCCGGGCCCTGGGCCCTGGATGTCGTCTGGGTGACGCGGGAGCGTCTTGCTCGCTCTGCTGGGAGGAGGGAGGTGACCCCACCGTCCGATGAGGAAACTGAGCCCCAGGCAGCGAGGATGGGGGCCCAGGGCGCCACTGTCCGAGCCCCCCACCCGTCCACGGGGCCTGCGGGGAGCAGGCGGGAGGCGGCGGGAACGACACAGGCAGGGGTGGGGGTGGGCATGGGACACGCCTGTCACAGCCACACGGCACGCTGAGGAGTCCCTTGTTTTAGTTCACGTATCGAAGTGTCTCGATTCCCAGGCCCCCAGGACGGGGCCACTTCTGAGCGGGCAGGGGATTCTAGCTCGGCTCATACAGAGAATGTAAGAACTACAAACAAAATCTCTATGGAATTAAGTTTTGTGAAAAGTAAAAAAAATGAAAGTGTCTTGATTGACAAAAAGGAGTAGCCGTGGGCGGCGGGTTTGGGGGCCCTGTGGCTTCCTACAAGGACCCACAGTGGGTTGTGGGGGGGGGGTCCTGCCCCTTCCCACCACCCTGGGGGGCAGGCATGGGGACTCAGTTGTGCAGAAGGGGTCCCAAGCCCGAGTGCCCCTCCACCCACCCTCCCCCCGCAGCAGCCCCCAGCCTGAGGCCCCAGGTGTCAGCGACTCTCTGGGGACGGGCGGCCCCAGGGTCAGGGGCTGGGCCACAGGGCGTCGCCCATGCTCCTCCCTCCACGGGCAGACACTGGCCGGCGGGGGCGGCAGACACTGCAGGTGGGGTGGACCCAGGTCGCGGCCCTTCATGCTCATTGCTTGTGGCATGAAATCCGCCCAGGCTGCCCAGCTATGAGCGGTGGGTGGGGGGCCTGTGCGGCGACCTGACCACCTGGCCACCTGGCCTCCTGGCCGGGCAGGTGTCCCAGCAGGGCTCTGACATCCGCTCCACCTCAGGCAAGTGTCACAGGACTCCCGCCCCAGTCCTGGGAGGACATAGGAGTAGGTGGGGACGCTGGGGACACAACAGTCCCCCCGGCATGCTGAACCCAAAGTTGGGGTGATTATTTATCAGCACTAAGCTCAGGGTGAGGGGTGATGACTGCTCGCCCCTCCCCCAGCATGCCAACCTGGGCCTTGGTGGCCCCAGGTTCGAGGCTCTGCCCTGCAGGCTTTGGCCTCAGTCTTTCCCTCCATAAAATGGGCAGGGGTCTCACCTGGATGCCCGGCTGCCTGAGCTGAGGCCCGGTCGAAAGGGCCCTCAAGTGCTTTTGCTCCCAACTCTGTAACCACCACTGGCTCGATTCGTCCATGTCCCAGACGAAGAGGCGAGACACAGAGATGGGGTTCGTCCCAGTCCCGGCACCAGGGGAACCCTGCCAGGCCCCTGCCTGAGCCCCTCCCGACACTGTGAGATCTCCCCTGGGGGCCCCACTGGGAGGCCAGGGGAGAGGCCCCAGTCTCGGGGCCCTGACAAACTGCAGGACCCAGCCGGGGGCAGCAGGGTCCTTGTGGCCACGCCCAGCGTCTGAGGCCACGCAGACGCTCCCGGGAACATGGGCTCCGGAAGGGCCCTTGAGCTCCAGCAGGACCCCCATTTTCTTGCTTTTTTCTTTTCCTTTCTTTTTTTTTTTTTTTTGCTTTTTAGGGCCATACTCACAGGGTATGGAAGTTCTCAGGCCAGGTGGAATTGGAGCTGCAGCCACCAGCCTACACCACAGCTCATGGTATCTCTGGATCCTTGACCCACTGAGCGAGGCCAGGGGTTGAACCTGTGTCCTCATGGATACTAGTCGGGTTCATTACCACTGAGCCACGACAGGAACCCCGGGGTCCCTGTCTCTGCAGAGAGCGGGAAGGGCGGGGGAGAGGCCCCTGGACCCTCCACTCCTGCACCTCAAGGCTTCGCCTTCCGGGTGGTTGGGGGTGAGGAGAGCTGGCCACATGCTCCTGTTTGCATCATGGGGGGAAGTGGGGAGCCCAGTCTTGGGGTTCAGGCCTGAGTCTGCTGTGGGATGTGATCTCCACGTCCTCGGCTGAGACGGGGTGACCGCTGAGTCCCTCGGTGGGCAGTACCTGGCACAGCGTTGGTTCTGACTGGGGTCCATGCCAGTTTCCCCATCAGATGAAGCTCCAGGGTGAGTGGTGCCAGCCCCAGCCCTGCAGGCGACCCTGCTGAGCTGCGGGACGGGACAGGAGGGCCAGCACTCGTGTCCAGAGCACGTCCACACCGGCCCTGCCTCTGCTGACCAGAGAGGATGGAGGGAGCCCCTGGTGGCCTCTCGCCGTCCTCGCCAAACCCACCCATCCGGGCTGCTCCAGGCCACAGGGTATCCCGGGCCCTGCGCCAGCCCCCTGCCGCCCGGGACCCCTGAGGCCCCAGTGCCTTGCTTCCTGTGACACCTGGCTCCCAGCGCCAGGCTGGGGGCCCCCTGAGGGCAGGGTCACAGCTCACAGTCACCTCTGTGTCCCACATCCCAGACATCGGGCCTAGCACTACGTGTCCCCTTTAGGCCTGGAGGAAGGGCTGGGGCAGGGGGTCGGGGGAGCTTCCCAGGACACCTTAGCTCAGGTGTGAGGACCCAGTTTGGGGTCCCTCCCAAGCAGCAGTCCGGCTTGGCGATGAGCTGGGGGGCATGCAGTTCCCGCACTGTCCACCAAGTGGCGGTGTTCACCGTCGGGCCCCGTCACGGGCCGGGCCCTGGGCTGGGGATGCTCAGCAGTACCCGCCGGAGCAGCCCAGTACCCTGACTCGCGGGTGGTCCTCCAGGGCGCCTGGTGTGGTGGTTCCTGCCAGAGCTGCTTCAGGAGCACTGGGAGCTGAGATGAAGCGCTTCCTTCTGTCCCAGAGAAACTTTGGAGCCCAGGGTTCGCCTGGAGGCCCCCCTGCACACCTGCTGCTCTCGGAGTCTCTGCCCGGGCATGGCCCCCAGAGCTCCTGGCACCCAGATGCTCGCTTTGTGAGGCACCCACGGTCCGGAGGAGAGGCAGCTGGACCAGGCCCCTGGGTGCTTGTGTTTTTCTGGGCTCCCCTGGGGTGGCAGGGGGGCGGTGAGCTGCAGGCCCCACGAGGCAGTTGGCTTCCCAGCCTCCTGGCTTTGTGGCTGGAGAGGAGACCCCCAGGGCAGCGATGCCCACACCATGCTGGGGAGGGGCCGGAACCTCTGGGACCCAGGGGTGCATTCCTGCTGGCACAGCGGGGCCCAGGCTGAAGGGGCGGCCCCATGGCAGGGACGGGGCGCTGAGGGCTCCAGGAGGCGGGCAGGTGAGAAGAACGTGGACTCGATGTTTATAACCCCATGGAGAGAGTCGCGCACGCGGCTCGTGGGGCACAGGGTGCCAGCCTCGTGGGAGGTGCAGGCCGCGAGGGCCATCTCGCGGCCGCGGCTGGCGGGCAAGTCCCAGGTGCTCTCTTGTCTCGGCAGCACATGCCATCTGCCCGCCGCCGGGCTCAGAGGGCTCATCTGGCGCCGGTGGCTGTGGCGGCTGCGACGGCCGGCCCCTGGTGTGCGGCGGTGGCTCAGCGTGACGTGTCCCCGCAGACCGGAGGGTTCAGGTCCGTGTCTGCTGTAAATTCACGCGCACACGAGCCGCCACCCGGATGTTTTCAAGTGCACAGCTCAGCGGCCTCTATTCAGTCGCATTGTTGTGCCACCAGCAGCACGTGCGTCTCTGGAAATTTCTCCTCTTCCCAAAGGGAAGCTCTCTCTCCATGAAACACTCCCTCCCTCCCCTCCGCACCAGCCCCCTGGCCCCAGCATCCTCGTCCCGTCTCCATGGAGCTGACTCCCTCAGGGCCCATTGTGGTACATTTCTCCTATGGGGGGGGGGGGTGTGCGTGCGCGTGCGCGCGCGTGTGTATGTGTGTGTGTGTGTGTGTGTGTGTGTTAAGAGATGTATTCTGAGGAACTGGCTCGTGCCATTATGGAGGCTGACAGGTCCCAGGGGCTGCAGGGTGAGTCCACTGGCTCGAGACGCAGGAGAGCCAAGGCTTCTTTTCGGGTCTGAAAATAGGAGAAGACCAGTGTCCCAGCGTGAGGGCCGCCAGGCAGGGGAATCCTCTTATTCCTGGAGGGTCGGCCTTTTCCCTCTTGAGTCGTCCTCTGCTTGGTTGAGGCCCACCACCCCCGGGGAGAGACCTGCCTCACTCAGTCGACCGGTTCGTTTTTATTTTCGGCGTCGCCCTTGGCCTGCGGAAGTGCCCAGGCCAGGGATCGAACCTGTGCCGTAGCAGTGACCTGAGCTACAGCAGTGATCCATCGCCAGACCCTTAACCTGCTGAGCTTCCATAATAAATAAATCAGCCCCTTTTATCTACTGATTTATTTTATTTTATTTTTTGTCTTTTTAGGGCTGCATCCGAGGCATACGGAGGTTCCCAGGCTAGGGGTCAAATCGGAGCTCTAGCGGCCAGCCTACACCACAGCCACAGCAACGCCGGGTCCGAGCCGTCTTGCTACCTCCAGATCCGAGCCACATCTGCGACCTACACCACAGCTCATGGCAACGCCGGATCCTTAACCCACTAGGTGAGGTCAGGGATCGAACCTGTGTCCTCATGGATGCTAGTCAGATTCGTTTTCACTGAACCATGACGGAAACTCCAATCTAGTGATTTGAATGTTCATCTCGGATCCCAAACCTAGAACCCCTCACAGAAGCACCCAGAATAACGCTTGACCAAATATGGGGCACTCTACGCCCAGCCAAGTTGGCACATAAAACTCACCCTCACATGCACACAGGTGCCTCACACAGGCTCTGTCCTTTTGTAACTGTCCCCGCACCCTGTCCCCAAGGCTCCTTGTGTTGCCGCCTGGGTCGGAATCTCCCTCCTCTCGAGGCCGAATGGTGTCCTGCTGTGTGGGTGGCACCACGCCTTCTTTCTCCTTCCTCGGTCGGTTGACCCGGGGTGGCCTCCACCTCCGGCCGCTGTGAAGAATGCAGCTGTGGACACGAGTGGGCAGGTCTCTCTTCGTGTCCCTGCTCCCGTCCGGGGTGTCTACTCAGAGGTGGACTTGCTAGGTCATGTGAGGTCAATGAATTTTGTCCGTGGGGGACACCTGCGTGGCCCCTCTCCCAGCCGGACGCAGGACCTTTCTGTCTCTGCAGGGAAAACGCCCCCTTCCAGCCGAGCTGGAGAATTTACCCTCCCACTTGAAACAAGCGAAAAACCACACAAAACCAGACCAAACACATGAAACCATGGGTTTTTTTTTTCCTGTTTGTTTTTTTAGGGCCGTAGCTACGCCCCCTAGCCTAGGAATTTCTGCGTCACACCTGAGTCACATGGAAGTGCCCAGGCTAGGGGTCGTAACCGCACCTGCCGGCCCACACCACAGCCACCTCGACCCCGGATCCTTAACCCACTGAGTGAGGCCAGGGATCGAACTCGCATCCTCATAGATACTGTGTCAGGTTCTTAACCCACTGGGCCACAGTGGGAGCTCTGGAAATGACAGTTTGAAGGCACCGGACCCCAGGCCACACTGAGCAGGACCCTGAGAGATGGGGCAAATGAGACCAGGCCTGCAGCCGCCCCAACTCAGCGTCTTGAGGGAGCTTCCGGGCTGTGGCCTGAGAGAGGGGACCGGAGTGGTCCAGATGGGTCCCCAGGGTGAGTGTCTCGGGAGGTGGGGACGCTCCGTGGGCCGGTCAGAGAGAGGGGTGGCGCCCTGAGAACCCTGGTGACCTGAGGGGGCCCCTGAAGTGTCCGGGGGAGCGCCGGCCGTGCCTGCCTGGGAAGGGGCACGAGCAGGGCCATCTGCAAAGATGAGAGGGGACGGTGGCCCATCCCTCCGCTGCCCCATCGGTCGGGCCTCTGGACAGTCTTGCTCGGGGATGGAGATAATCAGCCGTAGCCTGAGCCCTGCTCTGGACCCACTTAGCAAATCATAAAAGAAAGGCCCCGGGAATTCCTGTCGTGGCTCAGAGGAAACAAATCCGACGAGTGTCCATGAGGACGCAGGTTCGATCCCTGGCCTCGCTCAGTGGGTTAAGGATCCGGCGTTGCCATGAACTGGGGAGCAGGTCGCAGACGATGCGTGGATCTGGGGTTGCCGTGGCTGTGGTGCAGACTGACAGCTGCAGCTCCGATTCCACCCCTTAGCCTGGGAACCTCCATGTGCCGAGGGGGGGGGGCTTCCCCAGAAAGAAAAAACAAACAGGAAACAAGAGCTGGCGAGGGTGTGGAGAAACTGGAACCCTCGCGCCTTGATGCTGGGCTGTGACGTGGTGCCACTAGTGTGGAAACGGGTGTGAGGTTTCCTCCAAAGAGCAGAACCAGAGGCGCTGTGTGACCCAGCAGCCCCAGGGCTGGACGCGGCCCGAGAACCGAAAGCAGGGTCTGGATGAGACTCAGCGCTTCCGCACCTGCAGCAAGAGCACATTCACGGCCGCCCGGAGGTGCAGGCAGCGCGGGGGTCTGGATGCAGGACGGCTGCCGGGGAGTATCATCTGGCCTCCAACAGGAGGGAAATCCTGGCTCGGGGCTGGACGTTTGGGAGCCTTATGCTGAGGGAAGCGGGCCAGACACGGCAGGACAGACCCCTGCGGCTCCATTTCCACAGAGGACCTAGAGTCGTCAGGTCCGCAGAACTAGAAAAAGGGGAGCTGGTGTTTAGTGGGTATGGGGTCCTCTACCTGCCGGGCGAGAGGTCTGGAGAGGATGAGGGTGATGGGTGCGCAGCCCCGTGCAGCTACCTCATGCCCTGGAACCTCACACTTAAAAATGGTTCAGACGGGAGCTCCCCAGCGGCTCAGCAGCGTGAGGACTCAGCTGCGACTCGGGTTCAGAGCTGCATGCTCTAGGCGAGGCCAAAAAAAATGGTTAAGACGGTCAATTTGAGGCTACATGGTTTTGGTCACAGTGAAAAAGAGAGAGAGGAAACGAGAAAGACTAAAGTCCATGGAGACAGGAAGCCGATGGCCGGGCCCGGGCAGGGGAGGGGGTGTTTAAGGGGCGGAGCTTCCCTGTGGGCAGCCGGGACTGGCCTGGGCGGGTGCTGATGGCTGCACGGTGCCCTGACTGGGCACTTACGAAGGGTAGGTTTATTTTATGTGTATTTTACCACAATTAAAAACAATTTTTAAAAAAGTAGACACACAAGGCGTTCCCGTCGTGGTGTAGCGGAAATGAATCCGACGAGGAACCATGAGGCTGCAGGTTCGATCCCTGGCCTCCCTCAGTGGGTTAAAGATCTGGCGTTTCCATGAGCTGGGGCGTAGGTTGCAGACGAGGTTCAGATCCCGCGTGGCCGTGGCTCTGGTGTAGGCCAGCAGCTGTAGCTCCGATTCGACCCCTAGCCTGGGAACTTCTATATGCCGCCAAGTTCAGCCCTAAAAAGCAAATAAATAAATACTTGAAAAATAAAAAAGCAGAGACCCCGAAGGCCTTACCCCAACCAGCCTCCCGAAGGCCCCTTCCCACTTCCTCTCCTGCCCCCACCCCCCGGCCCCTCCCGGATTCCTCTCACCACAGACCAGCGGTGCCTGACCTTGGACCTTGGACGTCGGGTGAGTGGAATCAGACAGCCCGTTTTTGTCCATATCCTGCTTCTTTGACTCACTGTATTTAAATTTTTTTTTTTTTTTTTTTGGTTTTATGGCCACACCTGCTGCATATGGACACTCCTAGGCCAGGGATTGAGTCCAAGCTGCAGATGTGATGGCACCACAGCTGCCAAACCGCCAGCTCTTTAACCCTGTGTTGGGCCACGGATTGAACCCACGCCTCCGAAGCACCCCACACCCTGCAGTCCAATTCTTTTTGCTTTTTAGTCTTTTTGGGGCCACACCGGCAACGTATAGATGTTCCCAGGCTAGAGGTAGAATCAGAGCTACAGCTGCCGGCCTGCACCACCGCCACAGCCACGGGGGATCCGAGCCGCGTCTGCGACCTGCACCCCAGCTCCTGGCAACACCGGATCCTTAAGCCACGGAGCGAGGCCCGGGATTGAACCCACAATCTCACGGATACTAGTCAGGTTCCCACTGAGCCACAGCAGGAATTCCCTGCAGTCAAAGTCTTAATCCACGGCACTGCAGGGGGAACTCCAGTATAATTTTTAAAATTTTTACTATCGCAGTTGGTTTAAACTGCGTAGATGCCTGGAATCCGCTCGGGCTTTTGTGGTTTGTTTTGCCTCGCCCGTGTCATGTGGAAGTCCTCCCTGGCCAGCGATCAAACCTGAGCCACAGCAGTGACAACAGCAGATCCTTGCTCCACTGAGCCACCAGGGAGCTCCAGGAAGACTCAGCCTCTGAGAGGGGGTTGTGAGTAAAGGGGCAGTTATACGCGACAACGCAGGTACCTTGGTGGCGGGAGAGCGGGCAGCAGGGTGGATCCAGGCCGGAGGGGGCCCCTCCTGGACCAGAAGAGCACGGCCACCTGCCCAGCGGCTCCTCGAGCCCCAGCCGGGATCAGATGGATGAAAACAGGCTTCCAAGCGGATGGGAATCTGGTCCCGGGCATTTTTAGAAATGAGACCAGGCCCTGACAGCCACAGAGTTTCTCTCGATGTTTCTGTCCACAGCGTGCGTTGAGTTACCAGGAGTGGGGTTTGGGTTTGACCAGCCTGCCGCCCTCTGCCTGTCATGTGCCTGCAGCCCACGGTTCAAAGGCTTCTAAGGGAACTTTGAATTTTAGGATAGATTCAGGCTCGTACAAAAGCATCAAAGACCCTGCAGCCCCACCCCGCCCCCACATTCATAACGTCTTAATATCAGTACAGCCACAGCTAAGGACCCAACTGTGATGTCATAGTTATCATTAACCAAAGGTCTGAACCATATGCAGATGTACCCCCCCCCCTTTTTTTTGCCTTTTTAGGGCCACACCTGCAGGATGTGGAAGTTCCCAGGCTAGGGGTCCAATCAGAGCTGCTGCCGCCGGCCTGCACCACAGCCACAGCCACACCAGGTGCGAGCCGCGTCTGTGACCTACGCCGCAGCTCAAGGCCACACCAGACCCTCAACCCCCGGAGCGAGGCCCGGGATGGAACCCGGGTCCCCGTGGATGCCGGCTGGGTCCCGGCCCGCTGAGCCACAGCGGGAGCTCCCAGGCTTCCGTCGCTCCTGATGATCTTGGAGGGTCTCGGGAGGACTGGCCGCGAATGTCCAGGACGTCCCCCTCTTGGGATCTGTGTGACGTCTCCCTCAGCACGGGCCGGACGGGCCCGGGGACCACGGAGGCCGGGCGCCCTTCTCCTCGCGTCCTCAGGGTGTCTGCTGCCAGCGTGACTCCTCCCCGAGGGTGTGCGCCTTGACCGCAGGGCTGGGCTGGGCTCCCAGCTTGTCCTCGGTGAAGCTCCTACGCCCACGTGCCACGCTGTCCTCTGGAGGGACGTGCCGGGCACCTCTGGGGAGGGGGCAATGCTTCGCCTCCTGGTGGGGGGGCGTCCACATAAACCGCTGGGGGTTCTTCTTTCTGCACTTAATCTGTGTGCCAACTCTCCCGACGCGGTCAACCACCACTCCCAGCACCGCGGACGCCGCGTGTTTGCTCACCCTTTGGGTTAGAATCCAATACGAAATGCCTTGCTGCTCAGATCCTTCCAGCTGTGGCCCCCCGGGGGCTTTTTCTGGTTGGCATCTGCGCCCTTTGACGTGCACCCCATCACCGTGGGTTTGTTGTTTTGGGGGGTGAGCGCTTTCCTTAATTTCTGTCTCCCCAGGATGTCCCAGGCTCACTGTGTCATCTTCTGCCCCAGACCTAGAATGGTTTCTCCAAGGAGCCCTGGGTCCTTTCCTTGGAGGACGGGGTTAGACACCAAGATCTGGGTGCTGGGGTGCCCGTTGCTCTTGGGGGGTCACAGCCTCCAGGCCCTCTCACAGCCGGAGCGAGGAAACAGGGGTGCCTATGAGAACCCAGGTACCCCTACCCGTCACTCTCTCTCCGTGACCCCGGATGTATATGAAGCGAATCATGAGTCCGAGCTGTCGTCTCCAGGCTAATCCGTCACCGCCGGCATCATTCTAGCACCTTCCCTGCTGGGTCCCCCGTCTGTTTGCTTCATGTTCCATTCCTGGATGCACGTGTGGTGGCTTCCGAACGGCCACCCCTACTCCCACGGGAAACTGTCTTCGGTGTAATAGTTGCCGTCCTCTGTGCTCCGTGCACCTTAGCTCTTTCCCCGGGGGGAGCAGGTCCACGGTGAGGCTACGGTGCAAGATGCTGGTCCATGCACCTGCCGATGGGTCTCGTATTCGGTGGGCTTCTGTGTCCTGGATCTTACGAATGAGGCTCCCGGGAACATCCCTTTGCAGGTCTTTTGGTGGCGGAGGTGGGCAGATTCTAAGGTGGACCCCTAGGGACCCCCCCCCCCATGTGAAGCGTGGGTGAGACCTGTGAATGTGGCCAGGGATCGCTCCTGAGACCGAGAGACGTTACCCATTATGCGGGGAAAGGCAGATAAGGCACATGAGCCCTTTAAAAGCAGCAGGTGGGTTCCGCCCGGAGGAAGCCGGAGGAGGCCTCAGTGCTGACGCTTTGAAGGTGGAGGGAGCACGTGCTAAGGTGAGAGGGTGGCTTTAGGAGCAAAGGGAAAGCCAGCCGGAAACGGGGACCCGAGTCCAACAACAGAAGGAGCTGCCTTTGGCCTGAGCCTCCAGAGAAGCCCAGGGTGACTGGCCTTTGGTCTCAGCGTCATGGAACCCACGTCACAAGAGAGAGACTTCGGACCTGCAGACCCAGGAGCTGATCAGCAGGTGTCCTCTTGGTGTGTGTGTATGTGTGTCTCTGTGTGTGTGTCAGTGTGTCTGTGTGTGCGTGCATGTGTGTCTGTGTGTGTGTGTCTTGTGTGTGTCTCTGTGTGTGCATCTGTGTGTGTGTGTCTTGTGTGTGTCTCTGTGTGTGTGTGTGTGACTGTGTGACTGTGTGTCTCTGTGTGTGTGTGTGTCTGTGTCTGTGTCTGTGTGACTGTGTGTCTGTGTGACTGTGTGTCTGTGTGTCTGTGTGTGTGTCCGTCTGTGTGTGTCTTGTGTGTGTCTCTGTGTGTGTGTGTGTGACTGTGTGACTGTGTGTCTGTGTGTCTCTGTGTGTGTGTGTGTCTGTGTGACTGTGTGTCTGTGTGTCTGTGTGTGTGTCTGTGTCTCTGTGTGTGTGACTATGTGTCTGTCTGTGTGTCTGTGTGTGTGTGTTTCTGTGTGTGTCCGTGTGTGTGTCCGTCTGTGTGTGTGTGTGTCTGTGTGTGTGTGTCTTGTGTGTGTCTCTGTGTGTGTCTGTGTGACTGTGTGTCTGTCTGTGTGTGTGTGTGTGTCTGTGTGTCTGTCTGTGTGTCTGTGTGACTGTGTGTGTCTCTGTGTGTGTGTCCATCTGTGTGTGTGACTGTGTGTCTGTGTGTCTCTGTGTGTGTGTGTCTGTGTGTGTGTGTGTGTGTGACTATGTGTCTGTGTGTGTGTCTGTGTGTGTGTCTGTGTCTCTGTGTGTGTGACTATGTGTGTGTGTGTGTGTTTGTGTGTGTGTCTGTGTGTCTGTGTGTCTCTGTGTGTCTGTGTGTCTCTGTGTGTGTGTCTGTGTGTCTGTGCGTGTGTCTGTGTGTCTGTGTCTGTGTGTGTGTCTCTGTGTGTGTGTGTGTCTGTGTGACTGTGTGTCTGTGTGTGTGTGTGTGTCTCTGTGTGTGTGTCCATCTGTGTGTGTGACTGTGTGTCTGTCTGTGTGTCTCTGTGTGTGTGTGTCTGTGTGTGTGTGTCTGTGTGTGTGTCTCTGTGTGTGTGACTATGTGTCTGTGTGTGTGTCTGTGTCTCTGTGTGTGTGACTATGTGTCTGTGTGTCTGTGTGTGTGTGTTTGTGTGTGTGTCCGTGTGTGTGTCTGTCTGTGTGTGTGTCTCTGTGTGTGTCTGTGTGTGTGTGACTGTGTGTCTGTCTGTGTGTCTGTGTGTCTCTGTGTGTGTGTGTCTCTGTGTGTGTGTCTGTGTGTCTGTGTGTGTGTCCGTCTGTGTGTGTGTGACTGTGTGTGTGTCTGTGTGTCTCTGTGTGTGTGTGTCCGTGTGTGCAAGTAAAGCTTTATTCATGGAAACCGCCGTTTGAATTTCATGTCATTTTCATGAGACTGTTCCTCTTTTATTGGCTTTTTTGGACGACTGAGAAGTGTGAAAACAACTCAGAGCACATACCAAGAAAGAAAAGAAGATGGGGGGCTGGACTCGGTAGCAAGTGTCCTCTTCAGCCACCAAGCTTGCGGGGGGTTGCTGTGCAGCCTCGGGTAACTGGCACAGTGGTGTCCTTCCTTTTCCTCCGGTAAATGCCGAGAGTCAAATTGCTGGGGCTTAGGCAGAGCCACGTTTGACACAATGAGAACCTCCCGGAGTTCTCGGAATGTTATGTCGAATCCCCGTCCCCCTGGCCAATCGGGAGAGGTCCAGGCGCTAAGCATCCTCAATCCCGCCTCGTGCCCCTGTCTCGGGATCGTGGCCATTCTAATGGCCGGGTACTGGGGTCACTGGGATTCACTGGGATCTTAATTTGCATTTCGCTGACGTCTGCGGATGCTCAGTTCCTCTCCAGGGTTCCTGGTCACTCGTCCACTGCCTTTTGGGAAATGCTTATTCAGATATCTTGCCCATTTGAAAAACTGGGTTGTCTGCGTTTTTATAGTTTGTTTCTCAGTGCTATTTACATATGCAGAACACAAATCGTTTATCAGAGCTTGTACGGTGAATTTTTTTCCAGTTTCTGGGTTGCCTAATCATTTTCTTTTTTCCTTTTTTTTTTTTTTTTTTTGGCCTTTCTAGTGCAGCACGCAAGGCACATGGAGGTTCCCAGGCCAGGGGTCTAATGAGAGCTACAGCTGCCGGCCTACGCCAGAGCCACAGCAACTCAGGATCCGAGCCGCGTCTGCGACCTCCACCCCAGCTCACGGCAACACCGGACCCTTCACCCACGGAGCCAGGCCAGGGATCAAACCTGCACCCTCGTGGTTCCCAGCCGGATTCATTTCCGCTGTGCCACGGTGGGAACTCCCCAGTCTTTTTCTTAATGGTGTCTTTTCAGAAAAAAACTGAAGCAGGGAAGGGGCGGGCGTGGGAGGAACTGGGCACGTGGGTTGGTCGATGCCAACTGTGACCTTCAGAATGAACAGCAGAGAGGTCCTGCTGCCCAGCGCAGGGAACGGTGCCCAGTCGCTTTCAAAGACCACGGTGGACGATGATACAAGAAACAGAGCGTATCTGTGTGTGTGACTGGGTCAACTGGCTGTACAGCAGAAAGGGGCACCACATGGTAAGTCAGCTGTACTTTAATTAAAAAAAGACAAAAAACGGAGGCCCCGTCGTGGTGCAGTGGTGAACGAATCCGACCAGGAACCATGAGGTTGCGGGTTCGATCCCTGGCTTTGCTCCGTGGGTGAAGGATCCAGCGTTGCCGTGTGCTGGGGTGTAGGTCGCAGACGCGGCTCGGATCCCGCGTGGCTGTGGCTGTGGTGTGGCTCTGATTCGATCCCTAGCATGGGAACGTGCATATGCCGCAGGCGCAGCCCTAGAAAAGGCAAAAAGAACAACAACAACAAAAGACAAAAAGCAAAAAAGTTGAGATCTAGCTGGTTTACAACGCTGTGTTAGTTTCAGGTGTAGAGCAAAGTGGAAGTTCCCAGGCTAAGGGCCAAGTGGGAGCTGCGGCCGCCAGCCTGGGCCACAGCCGGAGCCACGCCAGACCCTCAACCCACTGAGTGGGGCTGGGGATGGAACCTGCCTCCTCATGGATACTAGCTGGGTTCGTTACTGCCGAGCCACAACAGGAACTCCGATGATGTCTTCTGATGAGAAGAAAATTATGATTTCTTTTTCTTCTCCCTCTTTCTTTTTCTTTTCTTTTTAGAGCCTCACCCGAGGCATATGGAGGTTCCGAGCCAGGTCTGTGACCTACAGCACAGCTCATAGCAACGCCAGATCCTTAACCCACGGAGCGAGGCCAGGGATCGAACCCACAACCTCATGGTTCCTGGTCGGATTCGTTAACCACTTGGACGGGAACGCCAAGGTTCAATTTCTTTTCCCTATGCACATCCAGTTTTTCCAGCTCCATCTATTAAAAAGATTTCCTTTCCCTATTGAGTGGACTTGGTAGCTTGTACGCAAATCCTTTGCCCACACGTTTGGGGTCAATTTCTGCATCCCTGTTCTGTTTTCCATTAACCCATTTTTCTATGCTTCTGCCAGTGCTGCATTTTCTCATTTATTTTTAGTTTTACTTACTTATTTTTTTGCTTTTTAGGGCCGCACGTGTGGCACATGGAGGTTCCCAGGCTAGGGATCTAATCGGAGCTGTAGCCACCGGCCTACACCACAGCCAGAGCAACTCAGGATCCGAGCCGCATCTGCAACCTACACCCCAGCTCGCGGCAACGCCGGATCCTTCACCCACGGAGCGAGGCCGAAGATCGAACCCACATCCTCATGGATGCTAGTGGGGGTTGTTGTCGCTGAGCCACCGTGGGAACTCTGCCCTTTGTAATCACTGGGGCTCCATAGTAAGTCTTTAAAGTGTTGGTCCTTCAAATTTTGTCTACTTTTTTTTTTTGTCTTTTGTCTTTTTTTTGTTGTTGTTGTTGTTGCTATTTCTTGGGCCGCTCCCTCGGCATATGGAGGTTCCCAGGCTAGGGGTTGAATCGGAGCTGTAGCCACCGACCTACGCCAGAGACACAGCAACGCGGGATCCGAGCCGCGTCTGCAACCTACACCACAGCTCACGGCAACGCCGGATCGTTAACCCACGGAGCAAGGCCAGGAATCGAACCCGCCACCTCATGGTTCCTAGTCGGATTCGTTAACCACTGCGCCACGACGGGAACTCCACATTTTGTCTACTTCTAAAAAATTCTCTTGATGTCCAAATCCTTGGCAATTCCAATGAGAATCCTCTTGTCAAAAAATTTTCAAGAACCTCCTGGAATTTTGATAGAATTTGCAGTGAACCTCTGCATTATTTTGGAGAGAATGACAGCCTGAGAAATACTTAATTTTCTGGTCCATAAATACAGGTCCTCTCTCCAGCTATCTAGCTTCTCAGCAAAGCTTGCCAGGTCTTTATTCAAAAGTCTTCTGTATTTTTTCATTATTTTGATCATTTGACTCACTATTTTGAGGATTTGATGTTTTGTATTCTATTGTAAAATTTTCTTTTTTTTTTTTTTGTCTCTTTACCTTTTTCTAGGGCCGCTCCCGTAGCATATGGAGGTTCCCAGGCTAGGGGTCTAATCGGAGCTGCAGCTCTGGGCCTACGCCAGAGCCACAGCAACACGGGATCCGAGCCGCATCTGCGACCTACACCACGGCTCACGGCAACTCCGGATCTTTTACCCACTGAGCGAGGCCAGGGATCGAACCCGCAGCCTCATGGTTCCTAGTCGGATTTGTTAACCACTGCGCCATGATGGGAACTCCTGTTGCAAATTTTTTTATGGCATTTTCCAGTGCTTCCCTACTCATATACAGAAATGCAGTCGATTTTTCTTGGAGTTCCCGTTATGGTTCAGTGGGTTGAGAACTAGTGTCCACGAGGATGCGGGTTCTACCCCTGGCCTCATTCTGTGGGTTAAAGATTTGGCATTGCCACAAACTGCGGTGTGGCTGTGGCGTAGACCCACAGCTGCAGCTCCCGTTCGACCCCTAGCCTAGGAACTTCCGCAGGCCACAGCTGTGGCCCTAAAAAAGCAGAAAAAAAGGTAGTTGATCTTTCTAAATGGACCCTTTGTTCCTCAACTTTGCTAAACTTATTCGTTCTAGTGGCTTCTCGTGTGATTTTAAGAGGATTTCCTACCCACAGGATCACGTCTTCCTTCTGCTTTTAACTTTTTCGCTGGCACCCTCGGCATGGGGCCGTTTCCGGGCCAGGGAAGGGACCTGCGCCTCAGCGGTGACAACACTGGCTGCTTGACCTGCTGTGCCACCAGGGAGCGCTTCCTCTTAAACCCGTACGCCTTCTCTTTCTTTTCCCGCCTTCCTGCCCCCTGCCCTGGCCAGGACCCCCAGGACAAGGTTAGGTTGGTGCCGTGAGAGTGGACATGCCGGCCTTCTCCCAACCTGGGGGCAGCGTTACGTTTTTCATCATTGAGGAGTTCCCGTCGTGGCGCAGTGGTTAACGAATCCGATGAGGAACCATGAGGTTGCCGGTTCGATCCCTGCCCTTGCTCCGTGGGTGAAGGATCCGGCGTTGCCGTGAGCTGTGGTGTAGGTCATAGATGCGGCTCAGATCCTGCATGGCTGTGGCTCTGGTGTAGGCCCAGAGCTGCAGCTCTGATTAGACCCCTAGCCTGGGAACCTCCATATGCTGCAGGAGCGGCCCAAGAAATGACAAAAAAAAAAAGACCAAAAAAAAAAAAAAAAAAAAAAGGAGTTCCCGTCGTGGCGCAGTGGTTAACGAATCCGACTAGGAACCATGAGGTGGCGGGTTCGGTCCCTGCCCTTGCTCAGTGGGTTAATGATCCGGCGTTGCCCTGAGCTGTGGTGTAGACTGCAGACGCAGCTCGGATCCCGAGTTGCTGTGGCTCTGGCGTAGGCTGGCAGCTACAGCTCCGATTAGACCCCTAGCCTGGGAACCTCCATATGCCACGGGAGTGGCTCACGTAAAGGCAAATAGACAAAAAAAAAAAAAAAAAAAAGGCTTTTCATCATTAAGCGTGACGTTCCCCTCAGGTTCAGGTTTTGTAGAGACGCTCTTACCAAGGTAAGTTCCATCCCCTTCCTGGTGTGCCGGGCGCTCTTGTCATGAGTAGGGTTGAATTTCGTCAGATGCCTCTGCCGCATCTAGTGAGGTGATCGTAGGAAACTTGTCTATCCGGCTCATGTGGTACAGTCGGTCGATGTATTTTATTTTATTTCATCTGCTGCGCCTGCAGATCCAGGCCAGGGATCAAGCCAGCGCCAGAGCTGCAGCCTGAGCCAGAGCTGTGGCAGTGCTGGATCCGTAAGCTGCTGGGCGGCCAGCGAACTTCCTTGCTGGTGGATTTCAGAGCGAACCAGCCTTGCCTTCCTGGGACGCGCTGGCTGGGGCCCCGGTGTGTTCGCTTTGCAGGTCACCTAATTTGACTTCCTAATCTTGTTAATAGATGTTTGTGTCCTTGTTTCTACGGGATCTGGGTCTAAAATTTTCTTGCGATGTCTTGTCTGATTTTGGTCTCAGGAAAAAGGTGGCCTCAGAAAATCTCGTTTTCTGGAAGAGACCGTGTAGAATGGACGTTTCTTTCCCAAACGTTTGGTTGGATCCACCAAAGCCACGTGGGCCGGGAACACTCTTTGCGGCGAAATTTAAACTGTAAAGGGAGTTTCTTGAATAGATACAGCGCTATTCTGACGATGTATTTCTCTTGAGCCTATTCTGATCATTTCTGTCTTTCAAGGAATTTTTCCATTTCATCTAAGTTGCCCAATTTTTGGTCATCAATGAATAACGCTGAAATATCATTCTTGTAATGTCTCTGGATACAAGGGGATACATTCTCTCTGACTCCTGATAGTAATCACTCGTCTCTTCCTTTCCTTTCCTTTTTTTTTTTTTTTGTAGTCGCACCTGAGGCCCATGAAAATTCCCGGGCTAGGAGTTGAATCAGAGCTGCCGCTGCTGGCCTACACCACAGCCACAGCCACGCCAGATCTGAGCCGCATCTGCGAGGCACACCACAGCTTGAGGCAACACCGGAGCCTTAACCCACTGAGCGAGGCCAGGGATTGAAGCTGCATCCTCACGGACGCTATGTCAAGTTCTTAGCCCCTGAGCCACAATGGGAACTCTTTTTATTTTTCTTGATCAGACCAGCTGGAAATTTATCCATATACTGGATAAAGAGTTTAACCTTTTTGAATAACCAGCTTTAGGTTTCACCCGTTTCCTCTACTGTTCACCTGTTTTCTAGCTCATCTCTATCTGCTCTTGTTTTATTACTTCTTTCACTTCTTTGGGGTTTAATTTCTGTTCCTCAGCCCTCAGCAGGGCCCGGCTGCTCTGCCCGTGTCCAGCCCGGGTCCCCAGGAAGGGCAGGTCTGAGCCTTACGACCAGACTACGGCTCTCTCGCGGGAGCCTCCTGCACGGAGGTGGGGGGTAAGGGGGTGGGGGCATGGGACTGCTAGGTTTGGAAACCTGGGCTCCAAGTACCAGACCCAGACTATCCTTGGGGACTCATAGCCTAAGCAAGGGGTCCCTGGCTCGCCATGTTCTGCCCTCACTCAGGTCTCCAGGTCCCCGCACAGATTCCAGCCTCCCCGCGGGGTGGTTGAATGGGCTCCATGCAGTGCCACCTGCTGCCACAGGGGGGCAGTGCGTCCCCAGGAACCGCCGTGGTGTGTGTGCGTGTGTGCCTGTGCGTGTTCCTGAGCCACCCCTCCTCAGGCCACCCAAGGTCTCACAGGACCCTCCACATCTGAGCCCCTCCACCTCTGAACCCCCTCTCCTCCTGAGCCCCTCCCCATCAAAGTTCCCACCTGGGCTTCAATGCTTGAGTAGGTGGAGCCCCGCAAGCCTCTACATGGCCCAGCAGGTGGCGCCAGGAGCTTGGGGGACAGACCTGGGCGGGCAGGTGTGGGGTGGGAGGGAGTGGGAGGGGGTGCAAGGGGGTGCGAGAGGAAGGGTTCTCTTGGTCGAGGCTGGAGACTGGTTCGCAGGGCTGGCATGAGCCCCAAGTGCCGGTCCGGAGTGTGAGGGCAGGGCCAGGCCTCCCTGAGCGGTTTGCAGGGCATCTATTAATCACTGGGGGGGGGGGGGGGGAGGCTGGGGGGCAGGGCCCCCGGGCGGGGATGCAGGGGTGAGTCTGGTGAGAGCCAGACACCACCTTGCGCTCCATCCTGCAGGTGGGAGCAGAGCATCCGGATCCCGCCGGAGGAGGGCAGGGGTGGGGTGGGGAAGCCGGGGGTGGGAGGAGTCTGGGGGCTCTGGGCTCCTGAGCGGAAGGGCAGAACAGGTGGGCTTCTCCCTCTGCAGGGCAGCAGGATGAGCCTGGCACTGGGGCAGGGAGATGGGGGGGTGCCTGAATGAGCTGCCCCTTCCCCCTATCTCCTGGGCTGGAGCTAAAAAATCCAGGCCTCTGGTCTGTCCTAGCAACCCCAGTCCTCTCCCTTTGGGGACTGAGCGGTGACCCCTCCACGTTATGGAAGCCCCCCCCCCAACACGGCAGCCTGCCTGGGGCCTCCAGAGGCTTTGGTCCCAAGGGCTGTGGGGGTGGGGCTTGGGGGTTGGGTGACCCCTGAGTAGGGAGGGCCCTGGCAGGCTAAGGGGCTTATCTGTTCTGCCAAGGTGGGTGGGGTCAGGTGTGTCCGCAGCCTCAACAAATCAGAGCAGCAGCATATGGTCAGCAGGGCCTTTGTTTGCCAAGAGAGGGCTGGGAAGCCAGCTACAGAGGTCGCAGCCAAGAGCCTGTCCCACCCCAGGGCCTGTCCCATCCTGAGACCTGTCTTGGCCCATCCCCCGCTTGGTACAGAACCACAGGTCCTGGTGCTGCTGGGGAGCCTGGGGTGCAGAGCAGGAAGCTGGTCAGGGCCCAAGGGAGAGCCCCGGTCTCCAGGGTCCCCCCAGTAGGACACAGGGAACCCCAGAGCGCACAACCTGAAGCTGGCTCAGCTCCCTCCGCGCCTGCCCCGCTCCCCTAAGTCTGCTCAGCGTAGCGGTCCTCAGTGTTCATGCATCTCTGGCAGCAGGTCTCCGGTCCTGACAGGCGACAGGCAGAGGGTGCGGGTGCACCCCGAGTGATGCGGAGGCAGCTGAGGGCTCCTTCCTGGTTCCCGCTCCTCCTCCCCACCTGTGCGAGCTGAGGGGGGCGAGCCTGAGGGAAGCCTATTCCCCCCCCCCGCCCCCGCCCCCGGGATGGCGAGAAGCCTGTGCAGGGCCCGGCTCCTCCTAGCAAGAATTCTGGTGGGGGGCGCTCCTGGGGTTCACAGGACAGAGGGCTGCAGCCTCCAGGCCTGGGAAGTCCTGTCTCAGGGGCTCTCCAGGGGCCCCTGGGTGCCTGGGTCCCTGGATCCCAGAGGAGGGTGGCAGCCGAGTCAGGGCCAGCGGAGGGAGGAGGGCAGATGAACTGGGAACTCGGAATGATGGCAGTTTGGCCAAGGGACGGAGAGAGGCCAGGAGGGGGACCGCAGGTCTGCTGGCCGCTGGGCAGGTGGTTCCGGGAGGAAGGGACAGAGCAGGCAGAGCTCTGGAGCCGGGCAGCCAGAGTGCCCACCCTCTTCCCCGCCTGGAGTGCCCCTCCGCCCCATGCCCCCCCTTCCCCCCAAGCCTGCAGTTCCTGCATTGGCCTCCAGAATCCTCCCTGGAGGGCATCTGCCCAACCCTTCCTTGTACAGGTGGGGAAACGGAGGCCCAGAGCCAAGCAGCCCCTGAGCTCTCTGTCACTGGAAGCCCCCCATTACCTGCTGGGACCCCTGCCTCCCATCCACACCGGCTGCAGCTTCAGTCCACCCACCAGTCCAGCAGCCTCTGAAATGCAGATGGTATCTTGTCCGCCAGACCTCCTGTGGTTCCTCGGAGCAGTGGGGAAAAGCCCCCCAGTCCCGTGGAAGTGGGTGCCTCCTCACAGGCCCCACTGCCCGAGGCCCCGCCTCCCCACAGGCCCCGCCCCCTGGGCGCCCTGCTCGGAGGCCCCAGAGCCTGCACCCCCTCATCTCCAGGGGCGCCCCCCCTCCTGTCTGGGCCGGCTCCTCCTGTGTCTTGTTCTAGGCTCTGGGGTCAAGCCTTCTGAGCTGCTTCCCTGACCCCCACCCAGATCGGGCCCCTCTGGGCTCCCGAATCTCCAGAGAACAACTCCGCCTGGCCTCACGCCGTGGGTTAAGGATTGGTGTTGCCGTGAGCTGTGGTGTAGGTCTCAGGTGTGGCTCGGATCCGGTGGTGTTGTGGGGTAGGCCAGCAGCTGCAGATCTGATTTGACCCCTCGCCTGGGAACCTCCATATGCCACGGCTGTGGCCCTTAAAAAAAAGAAAAAAAGAAGAGAGAGAAAAATGAATTTTTAAGATAAGAAAATGCTTTCATGTATAATATTGATGTATTTGTCTTTAGACCAGCACAGGCATGAAATCTAATTTTCACACTTTCTGTTTTTATGGAGGAGGGGCCTGGGCAGCCAAAAGGCCTGGGCTCACACCCAGGTCACACTGCAGCCTGGTCCCGACCCCTGGCGCCCTTGCCTGAGACGGGCCTGCCTGCCTGGACCTGTGAGCCTGGACCCAGGCTCCCGCGGTGCCCGGGGATGCAGTGACGGCACCGCGCGGCCTGGCTGCCCCTTGGAGGCCCTGGCGGACGCCGAGCCCAGCAGGGAGCCCTGAGCCTCTCTTGATGGCCTGAAGCCCATGAGGAGGAGTCTCCCAGCACCCGGTCCCAGGTGGGCTTTGAAGCGGCCCGGAGGCCTGGACACTGAGTGACGAGGATAAGTAAATCCCAGTAAACCCAGAAGAGGTTTGGGAAGCCGCGGGGGGGTGGTGGCAGGGTGCCAGCCTGCCGCACGTGCCAGGGACGCTGCCATCTCCCCACAGCTCTGTGACGTGGGACCCACGCGTACCCCACTTGATGGCTGGGAGGCGCACACAAGTCCCACGCTGCCCGAGCTCGTGGAACCTCCCTCGGGCTGAGCCTGGACCCCGGGACGGGCCCTGACGGGCTGGGGGCGCTGGGCGGGACCTCCTCCTGGGACTTCGCTGTCCCCAGCCGCGGCCGGCGCCGGCAGCAGCAGCAGCAGCCCCTGGACGCTCCAGGTGTGGGCTGGGACGGAGCGGGGAGCAGCCAAGCCCCCGGGGTGCACAGCTGCTTCCCGGGCTCTCCCAGGAGCAGGGGCCCTTCCCACCGCGCCCTCCGCCAGCGCTATCGGAAGCCAAACTCAGCTGGGGAATGTCAACACCCCAGGCACAGCACCTGGCATCTGGTGCCCGCGGGAGACCCCCCCAAGCCCAGAAGCTCTGTGCTATTTATAACACCTGCAGGGAATCCGGGCACATACCGTCAGCCCCTCCCTGCGCCCCGGTGACCTCCAGCCCTCGCCAGAACTCTCGATGGGCAAACAGGAGGTGATAAGGCCCAGAGATTAGAGCTGCGAACAAACACAGCCTCTTTCCCCCAAGCTCGGGGCCCCCAGCCTCAGACCCCGGGAGCCTCGGGAGCCTGGGCCGCTGGCTGTGGGAGCCCAGGCTGACCCCACTGCGGTCCAGGAGCCCAGATCTGGCTCTGACTCCCCAGCCCTGCACCTCCTCAAACACCCATGGAGGTGCCCCACCCACCAAGGCAGCCCCCGCCCTGGGGGATAGGGTGGGATCCAGAAGAGCAAGCCGCCACCCACGGGGCTATGGTCAGACCTCAGACCCACTCAGATTCCGTGCTGCACACCTTTGGGCATCACTGATCTACCCAGTCCAGCCGGGTTCCCTGGCCCCAAAGCGGGGCGGGCTCTCCACAGGGCTGGCTGGAAGACCAGGCGGTGGAGGTGACACACTGGCACACACACGGGAGGGGACACGGGTCCCTCCAGGCCCACCAGGCCTCCCTCCTCCACGCCAGCGAGCCTCGGCTCCCTCGGCACCCCCAGGCCTGCGCTCTGCCCTCTGGCTCTTCTGAGCCCCTTTGGGAGGGCAGGGCCAAGAGAGGACACGGCATCCAGCAGCATTTGTCACCCCATCCTGGTGGTTGACCTCTGCTGATACAGCCGAGGGTGGGTGGTCTCAGTCTAGGGGCTGAGGATACAAAGAGCCAGAGATGGACACAACTGCAGTCTGAGATCAGCAGACACGAGGCTGAAGCTCTCTGCGGAGCCCAGGCGGTCTGTGCCTGGAGCGGGAGCCCGTCCGACTGGGGTCGAGAGTTAGTCTGTGGCCGGGTCGGTGCTCAGCCTGTGCCTGTGTCAGGCCCAGTCTATAGCCGGAATGAGGCATCCGTCTGTGGCTTGGATCAGGACTGGGCTTGGGCTGGGGTCAGGGCTCGGTCTGTGACGGGGGTGAGACCGCAGCCTGTAACCGGGGTCGGAAATCAGCCCGTGACTGGCATTCCCAGTGCGGTCCAGCAGGTTAGGAACCCAACTCATACCCATGAGCAGGCAGGTTTCATCGCTGGCCTTGCTCAGCCGATTGAGGGTGCAGGACTGCCACAAGCCGTGGTGTGGGCCACGGATTCGCCTTGGATCTGGCGTTGCTGTGGCTGTGGCGTGGGCTGGCAGCTGCAGCTGCAATTCAACCCCGAGCCCAGGAACTTTCATGTGCTGCAAGTGAGGCCCTAAAAAAAGGAAAGAAAAAAAGAAAGAAATCCGCCCATGACCATAGTCGGGGTCATCTGTAATGGATTCAGGCTGGGTGAGTAGCCGGGATCCAGGCTCCATGTGTGGCCGGCATCCGGGCTCGGTGTGTGGCTGGGATCCGGGCTCCGTGTACGGCTGGGATCCGGGCTCACAGCCTGCATCTGCCCCCAGCGGCTCCTCGGCTCCCAGCAGGCCCACACTGTGCTGCTGCTGCTCAGCTTTGCTCCCTTTTTGGAGGAGGCTGGTCTTGGCCGGCACCCAGCCGCTGATTCCCGGGGGAGAGGCCCTGTTCCCGCCAGCCACATTCCCACGCCTGTCTGGGGGGGTTGCCAGAGAGCAGCCGGCTGTCAAGGGGCTGCCTCCCCGGGGACAGCCTCTCACCCTCCCAGCCTCTGGGGGCAGCCTGTAACTTGCAGGAACGCCTGACTTGTGGGCACCCCCCTGTGCCCCCCTCCTCCTGTGCCCTCCTTCCCGCCCAGTGAAAGGCCTGCGCAGCGAGGCCAGGAGGGCCCAGTGCCCTGAGGCCAGCGTGGCGCGTGAACTCGGCCCGGGGCCCGCACCCCCCGGGCCTTACTTTCCCCGTGTGACAACAGGACAGAACCTGGCCGAGGTGGCCTTGCAGCCTGTCCGCTGTCCCCCGTTCCAGCGCGGGAAACCCGCCAGGCCAGGACGGCTGCGGTCCTGGCTGCTCTGGGGGCCAGCGTCTGCTGGCATCCTGCCAGCCTGGCAGGGGAGGTGCCCTGTTTTACTGCAGGCCCACCCCAGGGCCCGGTGGGCCGGGGAGACCTCAAAGGGAATTGATTTGCTCGGGGGTCAGAGGGGTTCGCCTCTGAGAGGACCGGCTGCAGCCCTGTGGGAGGGGTGAGAGGGGCCACTGGCTCTGCCCACACAGATCCGAGGTCCTGTCCTGGACCCGAGCAAGGCCTGGGAATCAGCCCCCTGGCCTGCCCGTCCCAAAGGCCCAGCCTTGGGCTGCAGGGCCCAGGACCCAAACGGGAGGATTTGCTGTTGGAGCCGCCTCGCAGCCTGAGGTCGCTGTGTCCTCCCCTGCTCTCCAGAGGGGAGCCCTGGCTCTGACGCGGCCTGAGCGCTGTGCGAAGTGTCTGCACCCAGGGTTACGATCCCCAACCTCAAAGGGGGAAACCGAGGACCTGGGAGGGGCGGTGCCTCGGCCCAGGCCCCGGGGTCCCACCCTCTGAAGGGGGGGAGCATGTCTGCTCCCCCCCCCGCCCGCCGCCCCGTGCTCTCTGCCCTCCCTGGTCGGGAGGGGGTGCCGGGGGGGGCAGGCGGGCTGGACACGTGCCAGGCGTGGGCTGGGCCTCCTGCAGCTGCTCAGCCGGTGTTGCAACCCGGCTCCCCAACTCCAAGCCGTGTCTTGACTTGCAGTGGCCCCTGCCCCCGGCCCCAGGGGAAAGCCTCGCCCACCTTCCCGTGATCGGGGTGACAAGTCCCAGCACGGCCGGGTCCCCCGTGCCAGCTCGGAGCGTGAGAAAACCCTGAGTCGAGGAGAAGGTGTGGCAGGCCGCGGGTGTGGGTACCAGCTAGTGCCCACACTCCTGCTACCCGAGAGGAGGCCAGGGCCACTCAGCCTCTGCCCCGGCCTGGAGACCAGGCCCACTGCTGTCCCCCCGGGGTTGGGCCCTGGCTGCAGCTCCCTCGCAGCCACCAGCTCTGCCCTGTAAGCTGTGCGCAGCTGCACGCAGCTGAGACCGCAGGCCTCTCCCCAGGAGGCTCGGCTGGGCAGCGTGGCCACGCGGCCAGTGGCCATCTGCAGAGAGGCCAGCTGCCCAAACACTTCCTTCCCCATCAGGGTCGCTGAAGCCCACACAGTACTGGCCCTTGGGGACAGGCGTGGAGGCCTGAGAGGCCCTCAGAGGCCCCTCGAGAAGCTGCTGCTCCCCAATACCAGGGGAGCACAGAGAACCCCCTACCCCCGAGGCCTGGCTTCTGGGCTCCTGGGTTGGGGGAGAGAAGGAAGGAGAATGGAAGGGGGCCCAACGCCAGGAGGGGTGACATGGGTGAGCACTTCCCCGAAGCCTGGACCCCAAGGGGCCATGAGCCAGCGGGGGACAGGGGTGCCGGCCCCGTGCCCTGAGCCGCCAGCGGCAGTGGGCCCTGCCCGGGCATGTGCCCGTGCTCATTGCTCGGAGCTGCCTGGTGGGAATGGGCTGGTGGGGCCCTGACTGCCCAGCAGGGTCAGTGACCGTGGGTCCCCATTATGGGCCTCCTGCGTCCCCCAGTTTCAAATGTCCCAAGGGCCCAGCCAGGCCCCACAGAGGCACCTCAGGACCCCCGCCAGGCTGGGGAAGAGGCGGGCTCTGCCCAGGAACCCTGGGGGGAGCTCCCTGCAGGAGGTGGCCAGCACGACTCCGAGTGGGAGCTGAGTGGCTGCAGGGGCGGAGGCGGGCCTGAGGGAGGGCAGTGGGTGCTGCCAACTGGGGGTCGGTGGAGGGGCCTGGGCTCCTGTCTGCATGGAAAGCTGAGTTCCAGAGAGTGCGGGCTGTGTGGGGCAGGAAGGCAGAGCTGCAGGGGTGCAGGGGCCCCGGGGGCTCCCAGAGGGGCCCTGTCCCATCAGCGCACTGTCCTCGGCCCTGGGACTGTGCCCTGGACCAGAGGCTCCCTCGCCCACTGTTCTCTCCCCCAGTCCTGGGATCCCTCCCCAGCAAAACCTTCTCCCACAGCCCCAGGCCCCCGCCCCAGCCTCCTGCAGGTCTCTGTGGGTGGGGAGAAAGGTGTCCCAGGGACTAGGTGGTGGCGGCCCTGTGTAACCAGGGTGCTGATGGGGACAGCAGAGACAGCAGGGGCGCAGAGCCCACAGCAAAGGGAGCCCCGGCTGAGAGCCCTCCGTGGTGGGGCGGGCAGAGGAGTGAAGCTTCCTCCTGGGGGAGGGGTGCGTTGCTCCAGGTATAAGCCCGCCCTGGAGGGGCTCCGACTGGAGCTTTAGAAAGGTGCCTCGGGGGGCAGGCATGCTGCCCTGTCACTCACGGTCCTTCGTGCAGGGCCCAGCCACGCACCCGTGCAGGATGGCCCTCTGGGTCCCGTGTGGAGCTGCCAGGGCGGCCTGGGCCTGAGGTTGGGAGGAGATCCCTGCTTCTGCCCGCACTGAGCCCACCTGCGACCCGGCTTGGCAGCGCCCCTGCAGGGGGAGGCCATGGCTTGTTTATCCCACAGTCACCCCTGCTCCTCTGCCACCCGCAGCAGAGGAAGGAAGCCCCTGTCACCGGCCCCACCTGCGGTGGCCGGTGCTGGAACAGGAAGCCGGGGCACCAGGCCCACCTGCCCTCAGCCGCCCCCCACCCCCAGGGCCAAGAGGAGTGGGGGTGGCGCCAGGGAGGAGGCTGGGCCTGCAGCTGGACAGGTCCTGGGAGCGTCCAGCCAGAGTCTAGGGCCCCAGCGCCCGCTCTTCCTCTCCCTGGCTCTGATCACACAGGTCCTTCCGAAGCTCCCTAAGGCTGGGATGTGCCCGGGCAGGACCCGCCATCCCCACGGTACCCAGGCTCCCCTTCCCATAGGCCCCGCTGAACCCCTTCTCCCAGGAGACAGAGGATGCGTGGGCCCTGCACTGAGAGGGGCTCAGTCACAGCTCAGCCCTCGCACCCGGGTTCTCCCGGATGAGGCCAGGCTGGGGTTCCAGCCCCAGCATCCCCCGCGGGGCCTGGGCAGAGGCTCATGGGCAGGGAGGGAGATGCGGGGCCCAGGTGGACTTGCCCCAGTGCCCAAAGCTCAGGGGCCGGCTCCTTCCACAGACCCTGCCGGATGGCAGGACAGAGGCCTCTGTGGGCGGCTCGGGTAGGGGCAGTCCCCTCCGGGGTCCCCCCTGAGCACCTGTGGTTATGGGCCATGGGTCGCCCCGGGGTTTCACACTGAGGCCCTGCCACCAAGAAGAGCTGTGACAGATGAGTGGCTGGGAGCATGTTGGGACCTGAACCTGGACCTGGGTTTCTGCCGCAGCCTTCAGGCGGTGTCGCAAGAGCCGGCAGGAAGGCTGGCCGCGGGCACTGGGTGGGTCTGGGTGGGGGGCCTGGAAGGCCCTCTGTGTGGGAAAAGGGGCTTTCTGGGATCCTGTTCTCCCAGGAAACCCACCCCCTGCCCCCGAGAGGCAGGCCGCCCCTCTGCTCTCAGGACGCCCGGGCCGGGTGGGGCACAGGTGTCTCCTTCCCTTCCCCCAGGCCACAAGTCACATGCTGGGCCTGGCACGGAGGAGGCCCTGCCCCGGGCACCACCTGAGCCGGCAGGTCCCTGGTAGAGCTGAGCAGCCGGGTGCCCTGGATCGGGGGGCGCCGTGGGGGTGGGCAGACCCCCCGCCCTGCAGTTTCCTCCCCAGGGGAGAGCACCTGGCCAGGCCTGCGGAGGTGGGGCCCACGTGGCAAAGGCCACTTGAGAGGCCCCGGGGAAGGGCAGTCTGGACGGGAGGCCGGGAGGCCGGGAGGCCGAGCTCGGGTCTGGGCCCTGCTCAAACCCCCCTGAGGCCCCGTCTCGGTTTCCTCCCCAGTGAGGTCTTCACACCTGCTGGAGCACTGGCCCTGCGGGGTCTCTCCCAGGGGCCGTGTCCACTCCCCACGCCTGGCCTGGCCCCCCGGGCTGGGAGCCGGCCCTGTGGCCTTTTTCCCAGCCTGTCTCTTCTCGGGGACATTATCTCCGCTGGGCGAGGCCGCCCCAGATAGTGGGTACTGGGCGGGCTGGGAATGCCCCGGGCATCCCCGCCCCCGTGCCCAGCCCGGCCTGGTGAGGTCAGGCTCGCTGCGGCCCCCGATAACGGCCTGGCTGAGGGCTCTGGGCTCTGTATCCAGCGCCCTGTCAGGGGAGCTGAGATAACCAGGGTCCGACCAGCCCCTCCCAAGCCCAGATCCGACCTGGCCTGGGCCCGGGGGTCCTGGCGGGACCAGCCCGTCCCCCACATTCACGGGAGGTCCTCTGGGGGCCTGTCACCACTGGGGGTGCAGCGGGCCTCTCGGCTCCTGCATCGAGCCAGGAAAAGACGGCCGGGCCCGGGGCCAGCAGCAGGGGCTGCAGCGCCCTGTTATGGCCCAGGCTTCGCCCCTGGGCCCAGGGCAGCCGGCCTTCTCTGGGCTGTCCCTCACCTCCCGCGGCCCCTTGGCCTGCAGGGCCCTCTCTTGGCTCCCCCCACACAGGTATCTCTCCTCCCCTGAGGGCTGAGGGCCCCTCCTCTCAGGGCACCCGTGGCCCCAGCGGGTGGACCCTTTACGACCTCAGGCACAGTGCGGCCGGGACGCAAACCCCAAACCCGGAAGCCCAGAGCCCGGCTCGACCGAGGGCCAGGCCTCCTGCTCTGCCCTGGGGGCTCAAGAGCTCAAGGGCCACATGACAGGCCCCTTGGCGGGAGGACGGCAGCCACCTGCGTGTGGCCGGGAAGGGTGCCCTGGCCCCTGAGCCCCCAGGGCAAGAGTGTGGGCCTCAGGGGCCAGAAGGGCGCGGGGATCCCACTGGGCCACCTCTGCCCGTGGGCTGCCTCCCGGGTGACCCCTCGGCCTGCCCGTTGCGTGCAGCGGCAGGGAGCCAGTTTTCCGGACCCCAGGCTCATTGCACAAGCTCACAAGGTCGTTGGCACAGAGGACGGGGTTGCACCACCGGGTTCCCAGCCCGGCTTCCTCTTTGCTCTGTGGGCGGCCTCGCAGAGAGAGCGCGGCTCTCCCGGGGGGGACCTGCACCGGCTCTGTCTCGCAGGCCCTCGGCAAGTCCCAGGAGCTCGGGGAGCAAGCAGCAGCTGGCCTTGGTCTGCGCGGGGACCCTGGGGGACACCAGGACCTGGTGTCTCTGGGACGTGTTCCGTGAATGGGAAATAGACGCAGGGAAAGAGCAGAAGCTCTAGCACCTTCTGGTCTGTGAGCTCATCTTCTCTTTTCTAAACAACACAAAACCCTTCCAGCCAACAGGACAGGCCCCTTCTCTCCATTGCACGGGAGGGGCAGGGAACTGAGATCAAGGGACAGGCCTGGCCTCCAAGGGCCCCCGAAATTCCTCTTCCTCCTCCAGGAAGTGCTTCTGGACTACTGCACCTAGAAGAGAGGTCTCAGCCTCCCTGGGCGGGGAGTCCCGCCCCTCCTGCTGCTGCCCCCACTCACAGCCACCCCTGTGCCCTTCCCCGGCTGCTCTGGGGCTGCTCGGGCACAGTGCGTTTGTCCGGTGCTGTCTTTCTCTGCTTTCAATTTGTTTCATGGAGTTGGTTTACAGCGCAGGGCGTTCTGTCTCCCACCAGCTCTCGGCACGCCCCGGGTGCTCCCTCAGGGTCTGCACCTGTAGCAGGGGTGAGGACGCAGGGTGGCCAGGGCCCCTCTGTGCCTGGGATGCCCACTGAGGCCAGGCCCGCGCTGGGGGGCCTGGGGTGCAGGGGGAGGGCTCCGGCCCGGGAGGGGCTAAGGCAGGACAGGCAGCCCTGTGCGGGGCCCTGGCTGCCGTCAACCAAAGGGGACCTACCTCGCTGATAAAACAGCTGGGCTGTACCTGCCCAATGCAGACAAACCGCAGATGCGCAGGAGGGAGACACACGGGCTGGGGGCCTGGAGCTCGCCACCGCCGCCCAGGGCGCCCCCCGCCCGGCGACGGTCTCCCAGAACCAGGGCCGCCTGGGGGGATGGTCCACAGCCTGCTGCCTCCTTTCCGTTTTACAGCAGGTCCCTCATCCGGCCTGACAAAAACACGGCGCTCACATTACCTTCCTTTAAAAGTCGGAATCCTCGTTCGGACCAGCCCCATCCCACTCCTCTCCCCGCGGCAATTAGCCGGGCAGCGCCAGTGCCCCACGTACTCTGCCCGCCCGCCCCACCTGGGAGCCCCCCAGACCCCCCAGCGCAGCTTCTCCCCCACTGCCGGGGCGCTTGGGGGGGCGGGCGGGGCCGCGTGTCACAGCATCCCTGGGGCCTGAGCAGGCCTGGGCCTCACACCTCCTCTCTCCTGGTTTCGGCTGGTGGGGAGTTTACGGCCCTGAAATACAGGTTCTGCACCCAGCCCTCGCCCGCCTCCCTCTGCACCTGTCCAGGAGGCCTTCTGCTCACCCTCCCGATCCAGGGAACCCCCTGGAGCAGCTGACTGCGGGCCCAGGCTCCCGATCACCCCAAACCCAGCCGCTCTCTCGCAGCCACTCCCAAGACTGTCTCCCTCATGTTGCAGCAGCAGCTCGAGGGCCTGTCCCCAGTTCACAGGTTCTCAGTACCGGGGAGGCAGAGAGACGCGCTGAGGACGCCCAGCATGGGGGGCTGCCTCCTTTCGTGCCCCCTCCCACGGAGACGCACGCCAAAGCCCGATGGTCCAACCAGGCGCTGCCGGCCCCCAAAAGCACCTTGAGCCTGAGGCCAAGCCGGCAGGGGTAGCTCCACCAGCCCTCAGGGGCTTTTCTGGGGACCCCGAGGCCAGGGTGCCGGGCATGGTCGTCTGGCCCTTTGCTCCCCCCCCCCCAGGGACCACCCAAGCCGCTACCCACCTCCCAAACCTCACATCCTCCTCATTCCCCCACGCGGCCTCCGGTGTCTCCCCAGCGCCGCCCCCCGCAGCCCAGAAGGTCTCCCCAGACGCCCCCCTTGGCCACCTCTTGATGTCCGACAATGGTGACAAATCCGTGACGCAGAGGGGCTGGCGGGGACCAGGCAGGGTGGGGTCTAGGCTACTGCAGGCTGAGGGGTCCCTGAGCCCCAGAGCCTGGGAGCAAGGGCCAGCTGTCGCCCCACCCAGGTCGCCTGCAGGCACAGCATGTTTAGACAGCTGGAGGGGCCAGAGCTGGCCCTCGACCTGGCCGCTTTCATTTTTAATTAGTCTTTCTGGAGGCGACCATGGGAGGAGGCGGAGCAGAGGAAGTCACCTCCACTGGGAAAGGGTAACCCAGTTGGAGGGGGGATGGGAAACAGCGGGGGGTGAGGGGTGGGGGGGCTCTGGAGAAAGCTCTGGAATTGGCTGTGCTGGGGACCCAGGAGAGCTCCCTGCTCTGGGCTCCAGGAGGATGTTGGAGGGAGGATGTTTCTGCAAAGAAAAGCTCCCCCCATCACACCCCCTCCCATCTCACCCCATCTCATCCCCTCCCATCACCCCCTCCCCATCACACCCTCCATCACCCCCTCCCCATCACACCCTCCATCACCCCCTCCATCACCCCCTCCCCATCTCACCCCCTCCTATCCCACCCCATCTCAACCCCTCCCATCACCCCCTCCCATCCCACCCCATCTCAACCCCTCCCATCACCCCTCCCATCTCACCCCATCTCATCCCCTCCCATCACCCCCTCCCCATCACACCCTTCATCACCCCCTCCCCATCTCACCCCCTCCCATCCCACCCCCATCTCACCCCCTCCCCATCACACCCCCTCCCCATCCCACACCTTCCCATCACCCCCATCACACCCTCCATCACACCCCTTCCCATCCCACCCCATCCCACCCCTTCCCATCACCCCCTCCCATCACCCCCATCACACCTCCTCCCATCACACCCCTTCCCATCCCACCCCATCATACCCCCATCTCACCCCCTCCCATCCCACCCCATCTCAACCCCTCCCATCACACCCCCTCCCCATCATACCCCTCTCCGAGGAACAGATATGAGATGGAGAAGCTACTGCTCTAAGCCCCAGGGGCTGAGCACCTAGAGGGGCTCCTGGCCCCCACCCCCCGAGGCTGGGGCTCTGGACAGCTCAGGGAAAGACGAGCACCCGTCCCCCGCCCACGCCCCAGCCAGGACCCAGGATGCCTCTGCCTGGGCTGGTGAGGCTGGCTGGTGGGGGGGGTGCAGTGGGGTGGGGGGGTGGGTCGGCCTGACGGGGAGGGAGACTGTTCCTGGCTACCACGGGACCTGCAGGGCCTTGTCCCTTCCTGAGCGCGCTGACAGTTCCCTGCGTGCTCCAGACCGTGCACAGCGCAGCCCGGTTCCTAGGGAAGAGCTGAGCAAGTGGCAAGCCTGCGAGGCCGGCAAAGCTCTCACGTGGTGGAGGATGCGGAGCCAGGCATGACTTCTGCCATCTGTGCTGGGGGCGGAGGGAGCCCCAAATGGCGCTCCTGGGTCCCCTGCGCCCTAGATGAGCTGTCGCCCAGGCCCCGGGCCCAGGCAGCCCCTCTCCTCAGCGGGGCCCATCCCAGCACGGGCTCACAGTGGAAGCTGAGAAGGTCCCCAGCCGTGGTTTGCACACAGTGGGTGGGGTTAAGCCCCTCCCCCCGGGGAGCAGGGGCTGAGGCAGGGCGGTGGTGGTGGCTGGGGTCCCTGGGGCTGAGCAGGAGGTGGCCGGGCCCCCAGAGGGGGTGGGAAAGGGGGTGCGACCTGGGCAGGCAGAGGAGGCAGGGACTCTGTCCAAGAGGGGCCCCCCCACGCAGGAGGAGGAGGCGGACAAGCTGGCAGGCCCGGCAGAGGGTCCCTAGGTCCCCCAGTCCCCCGTGGGCACAGCCTCTCCTGGCCCAAGGAGAGCTGTCTTCCAAGAGCCCTGGGGTCCCTTCAGCTCTGGCAACCCAGTGGCTGCATTCCCTGAGCGCCTAGTGTGCGCCAGGCTGCGAGGTGCTGGGGCGGGCGCGGCACCGCTTCCACCCTGTGCATCCTCCAAGCTGTGCTTAGAGGAAAGGGCTCCGGCCCGTGGCAGGCAGCTCAGCTCAGAGGGCTCAGGGCTCCAGGGCCGAGTCTGCAGTGGCCGACCTCCGAGGCGTACAGAGAAACCCCCTGCCCAGGTCTGCCAAGAGCAGCTGCTGGCAGGGGAGGGGGTCCGGGCTCCAGCCTCATGGCCCCTGCGTCTCAGGCGGGGAAGCTGCTGGCAGAGGGTGTGGGTGCCCCTCCCAGCCTGCACGTCACCTCAACTCAGGACAAAGCTCGCCAGGCCCCGCCTCATCCCCGAGGCCCCTTCCCCAGGCCCCCGCCCATCACAGGGATCGGCAGGGCCAGTGTCACCAGCCAGCTCAGCGCCACGTGCGGGCCCTGCTCGAGGCTTGGGCCAGCCCCCGGAGGCCCGGGAGCCTCACTTTCCCGGGGCCCGGCTTTCCTGCTTGCCTCTCCTGAAAGGGCCTCTTGCTGGCCCTTTCGCTCCCTGGAATATTCCAGCACACTGGCGGGGGCCCTGGAAGCTGATTTAGACTTATGGGGCCCGCCCCTGGATCGCTGTGTGGTTCAAGCCACCTGCCGCCCTCTCTCATCCCTTCCACGCTCAGGTCCAAGCTGGTAGAGGGAACCGGCTGAGTCACTTGGCGACGACAAGCGGCTGGTCCCCTGCCTCTTCTCGGCTTCCTGGGGTACACCCTGGGCCCCAGAGCCCCCGAGAGGCCGCTGCTCTCTGGCCCTGGCCGCCTCGACCTCCTAGGCCTTCGAGGCCCAGCTCAGCAGCCTGGCTCGCGCTTTCCAGGCTCCTCGGCCTGCTCTGACCTGGGGGCTCCCCACGGCGGGTTCCCTGTGGGAAGGCCCTTCCTCCTGCACACCTCGCCCCCGGCTCACCGGCCCCCTCCTCCCGGAGCACCCTTCACCCCGGGTCAGCGAGGCGTCCTGTGTCGGCGGCCGACGGGAGACCCTGGCCACGGAGCTCCTCGAGGACGGGGTGCAGAGGGCCCTCGGTCAAGGCCGAGGTCATGCGTGATGGCTGGCTCTGAGGTCCAAACTGAGGCCCAGTGGTCAGCTGGCGGGGCTGGACGGAGACAGCCACTTCCTGGGCTGGCTGGTGACTCACAGGCCTGTTTCTGGGAAAACTCCCACCAGATCCGATGGCTCAGGGCGCGCGCGGCCGCGTGGGGGCAGATGTGGGAAACGCGGTTGTGCTTCGGGGCCGGGGGCTGGGCCCTCGGCCTCTGGAAGGCCCAGCTGCCAGGCTGAGACTGGGCTGCCCGGGCCTCCCCAGCCATTTTTATCCTAGTGATAAAAACAAACCCACTCCCACTCGGTGGTGGGGGGGAGTGTCAGGCCCTGCCCGCTGGTGGCCCGGACAGTCCCCGAGGCCGGCAGCCCTGGGACCCCGCGGCTCAGAGAGATGGAGAAGCCGCGGAGCCGGGTCTGGCCAGGCTGGGGTGTCCGGAGGAAACAGGCAGCTGCTAAACGGGGGTGGGATGTGGGATCCGTCCCCATGAGGCTTCCAGGCCAGAGTCCAAACGCCATTTGCTCAGCAGGTCCCTGGAAAAACATCCTTCTGGGAAGGCTCCGAGGGGCGGGGGGGGGGCATGGGGGGGGCAGCCCAGGCCTCCTGAACAAACAGCTCTCGACCCGCACAGGCCGGTGGCCACCCCCCCCGCCCCGCAGGCCATTTGGCTCCCGCGGCCACCCGCCCTCGTCCGCTGCAGGGAACACAGCGGTGACAGAAGGCACGGCCACTGCTCCTTCCTGAGGGGCCCGGGCTGGCGTCCGGCCGGGCTGGGGACGCTGGGCGAGTCTTTGTTTCATCGCATTACTGGGATATAACTCACATCTACCCATTTAAAGTGTGCAATCCAACACTGCTTAGTGTATCTCAAACAGGTCGACCTCACCACCATCTACGTTACTGTGTTTTTGGTTTTTGGCGGTGCCTGCGGCCTGCAGAAGTTCCGGGGCCAGGGATAGAACCAGCGCCCCGGGGGGACCCGAGTCCCTGCAGTGACCATGTCACATCCTGACCCACCGAGCCGCCCGGGACGCCCCACAGTCGATTCTAGACCTTTGTCTTCACCTGGAGGAGAAACCCCTCCTCACTGCGGCGTCTCCCCCGACCCGGGCCCCACCTCGTCGTCCTCCGCCCTAAGGAACCACTGAGCCTCCCTCCGCCTCCGTGGGTGCTCGAGTTCCGGGCCTTCCACGCGAGCGGAACCTCCGCGCTGTGGAGGTCGAGGCTGGCTCCTCTCGCGGCTCCTCGTCCTCCAGGCCCATCCGGGTTGAGGCCGCGTCTGGACTCAGTCCTTTCCGCGGCCAAGTACGTGCTGGACCACGTGTGCCCGATCGTCATCTGCTGCTGGACGCTCGGGTCGTTGCTGCCGTTGGGTTGCTGCGAACCGCGCTGCCGGGAACGTGTGGGTCCAGGCCATTCTCCCGGGTACACGTCCACCTACGAAGGGACCCGCCAGGCCGTCCGGGGGCCCTGGGCTGCATCCCTCGAGGAACTGCCCCGGTTCACGCCTCCAGCGGCAATGTGGGGTTCCGGGTCCCCAGCCGCTTGCCCGGCTCCCCGGACAACGCGGGCTCCGCTCTCCCGACCGGCGGGGCCAAGCCGGTGGCAGGTGTGAGTGTGGCCTGACACGTACGTGCCCTGGGCTTCCCTAGAACCCGTGAGGCCAGTCTGAGGTCAACAGCCCTCGGGGCAGGAAGGCCGAGCTCCTGTTTCACGGGCGCTCGCTGGGCTGGGAGAGACCCCCTCCTCCGGGGCCCCGGCGCTGGACACAGGCTGCCCTGCCGCCCTCGCTGGTCAGCATTCTCCAGACGTCTGGGTGAGGCAGGAGTCCCAGGGGCACTTGTCCCCACGCTCCCCAGCCTGGTACCTGAGCCCCACGTGTCGCCCAAGTGGGCCATTGGGCCTGAAGCCAGAGGACGCGCAGGCCTGAGCCCTGAAAGTTTCTGGGGCCACAGAGGTCCCTGAGCCACCCTTGCCCAGAACGTGAGGGGCCACCCAGCTGTGGTCCCCAGTCCCCTGGGCTCCCATGGACGCCCGAGGGGCGCAGCCCCCTCCCTGCTGCTTCCCTCCGGCCTGGGGTCTCCTGTCCCGTGGGGTCCCCTTCCTGCCCTGGCCCCTGGTGGCCCCTGCTCCGTCTGCTGGCTGCCCTGGGTGATACTGGCAGGTCCTGCAGCGCTGAGGGGGGCCGCACAGGCCTGGGCGCCGAGGTCACAGCGCGGGGGGAGGGGGGGCGGCTGAGCCTTCCTCGCAGCCCTCCCTTGGCCTGGACCCCCCAGAACTGCCTGAGGCCATCTGGGCAGTGCCATCTGCCCACCAGCTCCTAGAAACCGCCACCCCTGCCCAGGGTGTCCCCAGGGAGGTGGCAACTGCTCAGACAAATGTGCAAAGCACCCTGGCCTCTGGGTCTCAAGGAGCGCCCGGGGGCTGGTGGAGTCACCCGCGCCCGCTGAGGCTTCGGGCCTGGCCACGATGGCACTCTGCCCTCAGCTGCCCTTCTGCGTCGCATTTCAATAGTTCCACGGGGAACTTTCAAGGAGGTGACACCTCCAGGAGGGTGGGGGAGGTGAGGTCCCCAGAGGCCACCAGTTCCTCCCGAAGCAGAGGCCAGGGCCTGAGAGTGGGCAGCAGACTTCCCACATTCGCACCGCGGCTCCGACGCCCTGCACCCCGTATGCTGTGGAGACAGAGGGCCAGCCCCCTTGGCCGCCCTTGCGCTCATGAAAGGCCGACAGTGCACGAGCCCACAGATTTGCTGAGTGAAAGCCCAGGACGCCCTGGGCCCCAAGCCCCGCTGTGCTCCCCCAGAGCTGGTCCCCACGCTGTCGCCCCAAGCCCGTGTTTCAGGGGCCTCTGCGTGGTGGGCACACAGTCCTCAACGGGGCTGGTGGGAAGAGGTCCCACAAGGGAACTTAGAGAGGAAAAGGCTCCCAGAAGGGGTGGGCGTGGGCATTTGGGGCCAGTGCCCGAAGGGAAGGCGAGCCGGACAGCAGGGGCTGGGACGAGGCCGGCAGCCCGCAGCAGGGTGGCAGGGGGTGGGGGGGAGCTGCAGGGAGGGGGAGGGAGCAGCCCGCTGGCATCCTCCGGCCTTGGCCTGCCCGCCCGCCCCGCTCCGGAGGCCTTGGGATTCCCACATGGGCGAGGGGGGTCCCGCCCATCCCAGGACGCCTTCTTGGGCGTGGCTGCGGTTGGCTGCCTGGCACCGGGCCTGACTCAGTGTCCAGTGTCTGTGCCTGAGACCATCGCATCTTTATGGCCCCGTGGGGGGCTGGAGGCGGGGGAGGGCGGGAGGCCCGGCCTCACACACCATTTGCTGAGGCTGCTGCCCAGCTGTCGGGCCTCACCCCCTGAGAGGGCCGCTTGTGGCCCGTTTGGCATTTGTCCCCTGGCCAACGAAACCCCATGGCTCTGTTTTCCCAGGAGTGGGGCCTGTGCTGGGAGACACACACAGGCAGAGAGAGGGAGGGACTGGGGGAGCAGGCCGCCAGCAGCTCTCCCCCAGGGCCAGGCTGCTTGGCGGGGGCGGGGCCGGGCCAGGCCACCCCTGCTCCTCGCCCTCCCCGTTCCCTGCCTGGCCTCGGGGTTGGGGGGCAGGCGAATCTGGAGTGGACCAGGCCCACATGCCAGCGGGCACGGGACAAAGACCCCTTTGAAGTCGAGATCAAATGCTTCGGGTTTTATTTGAGTTTGGGAAGAGGTATAGCTGGTTTCTTTCGGGGCCTCGCAGTGTCAGGCGGGGGTGGGGGTACAGGTGAGGCAGAGGCCGCCTCAGGAGGCCAGAGGCGAGGGGTCCGGGAGCCCTCCCTCCCCTCCTTCCCTCCCTCTCCCTCCTTCTGTCCTGCCTGGAGAGGAGAACTCCAGGGAGGGCTTGCTCGCCCCTGGCCCCTAGGGCCACCAGGCTGGAGACGGCCGCTGCCTCCACCTTGTAGCTCTAGGCCTCCAAGGTGGGCAGGAAGGTGGCAGGAGCAAACTGCGTGTGGGCGATGGGTGGGGTGGGGAGGCCCTGGGCTCAGCGGCTTTGGAGGGAGCAGGGAGCCCAGGTGGGGTTTGGCCTGGGAGCCCCATTCGGTGTGGAGCAGAGGAGGCCTTCTGCTCATTCTGGACACTCGGCCTGTGTACAGCCACCGGGCGGGCCTCCCTCCCAGCCTGGCACTGTCCCCACGGCCACCCCAGCTCAGCACGCAGCCCCCGTGGGCTCTATCCTGGGCCCAGCACCCGCACCCACTCCCTTCGGCCCCGTGGGAACCAACTGGCTGCGTGGGCCGTGGGGGGCTGGCCTGCTGCCCTGGGGGACGTCACCGTCCTGGCCCTGCCCACAGAGCCTCCTGGGCACACTGGCTTCCCCTCTAATGAGCCACCAGCTCCGCCTGCTTTGATCCCTGGCCTGGGACCCCGGGCTCCGCCTCTCCGCATACCTGGGCCTTCCTCAGACTCCGGGCCCTGAGCCCGCACCAGCCTGTCCCTGGCCCCCTGCTCCCCTCTCCCGCGTGGCACCGGCCTTGGGTAGCATCCCGCACAGCTCAAGGTGGCTGTGTGGTCTTGGAGGTGCCAGCTCTGTGTGTCCTGGGGGCAGCCTGGGTGAGGGACAGTCCGGGGTGGCCTCTGAAGCCAACTCAGGCCAGACCTTAGCTCAGAAGAGCCACGAGCAGGTGGTGGCGTGCGGACTCCAGAGAGCAGAGCTTCCGGGGGCTGGGCGTAGGGTGGGCTGCTTGGAGGTGGCCACTGGGGACCAAGAGAGGACAGAGCCTGAAAACACCAGGATAGGGTGTGGGGGCTCCGACCTCCCATTCCTCTGGGCTGGAGCTCCCCCACCCAGCCAGGGTCAGAGGTCTGGGGAGCTCTGCATGGGTCGGAGCCCACGAGAGAGTGTCCAGAACGAGGCTGGGGCTGAGGAAGCCTGGGGCTCCCTGGGCTGCGCCCCTCTGCCCACCCTCGCCTGGGACTGAAGCCCCTGCAGGAGCCACTCCTGGAGGGGGAGGCCAGGAGGACACCCAGAAACCTCCCCTCCCTGCCTAGGGGCCGGCGGCCTTTGAAGTGGGAAGGTTTGGGAAGGGAGGGGGCGGCCAGGGCTGTAATTAGGGAACTTTCACTCTCATGCAGCCGCCGAGTGAAACCAAACCGGCCCCTGGCTCCCAGGAGCCTCGCTCCCCAGACAGGACCCTGGGCAGGGTCACCCATCTCCACAGCCACCCTGGCTGCCATCCCCAAGAGGGCAGATGGGGGACCTGCCCCCGAGCACCGCCTGCCCCACTCCCACCAAGAAGGGGACCAGGCAGAAGCGGGGGTGGCTCCCGCAGCGCCTCCTCCCTGCTGCTGGGGCCAGCTCGGGGCCTCAGGGCAGCCGTAGGGCTCGGGGGCTCTCCTCAGCCCTCAGCATCCTAGCGCCTGGGCCCCCAGGGCCTGTTTCCTGAGCAAAGGGTGGGGTGGGAACCCCTGGGATTTTAGGCAGGAATCATGGCCAAACGCTGCCGAGTCTGTCCCAGGGAGCAGGACACCTGGGCTGTGCGGTCACCTCCACCCTGGACGGGGCACAGCTGTCCCCCCACTGGGTGAAACCTGGTGTGGTCTGTCCTGGTGAGGGTGGGGGACTGGGGCGGGGCTGCAACACCAGATCCATCCAAGGGCGCTGGTGTGGAGCCAGGACTTTCTAGCTCCCACCCCCACCTCTCAATAACGTCACAGCCTGTGTTGGCCGGACTGCGCCAGGAGGACACAGACACTGCCCCTGGGGGTCCCAGGTCAACAGGAGAACGAACGGGGAGCAAGGCTAGGCTGGGCTGCAGGCCACAGCTCTGCTCCTGCCTCACCTTCGCCACCTAAACTCTTGGCCTTTGCCCGCACTGTGCCCCCGCTGGGACCCACTCCTTTGCGCCTCTGCCTCTTATCTGTCTTTCAGGTCTCTGCCCGGAGACGGACCTCTGCCAGGCTTCTCTGAGCCCCACAGGAACAAATGCCCCTCGTCTGCATTCCTGCGTGCGCTGTGCGTTCCTGCCCCGCTGGTTGTGTCCTCCAGGGGTCACAGCGGGGCTGGACATTCATCCGTTCTTCCTTCCATCCTTCCACCGACTATCCATCCACACGTCCATCCATCCGCCTGCCACTCGTCCGTCTTTCCTTCCATCCATAGGTCTTGCTAGTCGTGCATTCATCTGCCCACCCACCCACTATCCACCGTCTAGTCACCCATCCATCTCTCCACCATATTTCCATCCATTCTTCCACATCTGCAGTCCACTCATCCCTCCCTCCCTCCCTCCATCCCTCCCTCCATCCCTCCCTCCCTCCCTCCCTCCCTCCTCCCTCCCTCCATCCCTCCCTCCATCCCTCCCCCCTCCCTCCCTCCCTCCTCCCTCCCTTCCTCCCTCCATCCCTCCATCCCTCCCTCTCTCCCTCCCTCCCTCCCTCCATCCATCTCTCCATCCCTCCCTCCATCCATCTCTCCATCCCTCCCTCCCTCCATCCCTCCCTCTCTCCATCCCTCCCTCCATCCCTCCATCCATCCCTTCCTCCCTCCCTCCCTCCCTCTGTCCACCACCCCTGTGTCGTCTCTGCAGTCTTCCCTTCAGCACAGGTTCATGGCGCGTTCACTCCCGGCCAGGCTCCACTCGGAGGAGGGGATACAGAGGAGAGAACAGAGACGCCATCCCTCCATCGATTCAGAGGGAGAGACGCTCTGAGGGGCCTCCTGCCATCCTGGCTGGAAGGTCATCTGAGCTGAGTCTCCACAGGGGATGCTGAGGTTGCAGCTGGAGAAAGGGCCAGGGGAGGTCCCCGCCTGTTCCCGCGGCCACGCTCCAAAGACCAGGCCTGGGCCAGTCTTCCAGGGACAACGGTGCCAGCACAGAGTGTGAGGTCACCCGCAGCCCATCATTTCAGGGAGGACCTAGCTGTGGGTGTCGGGGGAGCGCACACATGCACACACACACACACACACACACACACACACCCCACACACGTGCACACGCACACGCCCCTCTAACTTCTTGCGTCTCATCCCTCGCAAACCCGAGCCCAGCACCCAGAACTGGATCTCAGAGCTCTGGGGAGCAGCCTAACCATGCCGTTCTTGACAGGGCCCCTCTGATCAGTGTGGGGCAGGGTGAGGGCCAGGTTGGGGCTCCGGTCCCCCTGAAGCAGCCCCCGCTCCCTCCGCATGGCTGTGAGGGGCAAGTCCCCTGGCGGGTCCCACTTCCTCGGCCAGCAGCTTCCTTCCGGTGCCAGCAGGGCTGGCAGGATTAGGGCCCTCCCCGAGCCAGAGCAAGGGCACGTTGGGGTCTAGAAACCCCTCACCCCCAGCCCCTCCTTGGCACCCTCCAGCTTCAGGCACCTGGGGGGAGGGGAGGGGAAGGGGCTCCAGCCAGGACAGGACCAGCCTGGTACAGCGGCCAGCCTCCACAGCACGGCACTTGGTCACCAGGCTGGGGGCGGACCCTCTCCTGCCCCCCCTCACGTCCCAGGAGAGCCTGGTACACGCGTCTGCTCGTTCTTGCGGGACAGGGCTGGGGGCTCGCTGGACAGCTGTGATGGCCTCAGGGGATGGCGAGGCCCAGAAGAGCCCAGAGAGGGCTGGACAGACGGGTGAGCAGCAAGGGGCCTTCCTGGGAGGGGGTGAGAAGCATCTGGAAGGTTTTGGTGGGGCTCGTCCCAGCTGAGGTGTAACAAGGGACAGAAATTTGTCACGTGCGCGGGTCAGGGGCGGCAGGGAGCCCCGCGGAGGGAGAGGCCCAGGGTCGCGTCGGTTTGAGGCACTCGCGGCTCAGGGAGAGGAGCTGGTCCCAGGCGGGGGTGGTGACCAAGGCCCACAGCAGGCGGCCGAGATAGCCCTGTCCCCGTCCCTGTGCCAGCCCCCGAGGTGCCTCTGCCAGCCACCCCAGTGGCTGGCCCGCAAGGCCCTCTGGGCAATGGCCCCGCACCAGGCTTTTCTCGGGCAGCCGTCAGCAGCCGGAGGCCCTGCCTGGGGTCCGCCCTGACTTCCGAGGGCAGATGTGTGGGTGGGAGGCGTGGAGCGCCCCGTCCCCCCACTGACCTCGGCTCCCCCGCAGGACCCACCCCACGATGGGTCTCCACAGGCGGACACTCCCCCAGAGTTCACGTCCTTGAGACCCCTCTGCCTGGGGCTCCCCGGGGGCGATGCTGGCAGGGCAGAGTGGAGCTTAGTAAATCAGTGCGCGTTACATGAATGAATGCAGAACTGAGACGAGGCGCCAGGGCGGAGGAGCAGAGGGGCCCGTCCCATGGGAACCACCTAGCAGGCAGGTGCCCGGACAAGTCGGGTGCCCGCTCGGAGTCTGGAGCCTTGCTGGGTTGCACCTGTAATGTACGGGGACCCCCAGGCCCGTAGGAAATGACGGCTGCGGCCCTGCCGACCCTGCCCTTCTGACCAGCTGCTGCCGCCCCCGGGTCCCTGTGCCCCTTCAGGCCCCCAGTCACCAATAACCACAGCGGGTTGGGGGCCTCCAAGCAGCCTGGAGACGGGGGTCCTGAGCCCACTTCACATCGGGGACCCTGCACTTTGCCTGTGGGTGCCGCAGCCCCCCGCCCCCACCGTGCCCTGGGAGACCTGGGACTCCCACCTGTCTGGCCAGGCCCAGCCCTGCAGCCCGAGCTGTGCTATCATGGGGTGGGGGTTGTGCCTGAGGGCAGGTCCCTGGGAAAAGCCCCCACCCTGGCAGGGGAGGGAACTGGTGAGCGTGGCCCAGGTCAGGGCAGGCCGGTCCAAGCTTCCCAATGGTGTTTAACGCCCGGTCCCCCCAGCGCCCAGGGCCTGGCTGTGGCTGTGGCGGCAGCAGAGCCTGCCAGGCTCAATCTAGAGCTTGGCCTGAGGTCTGACTTGCTGGGAGACCCTCTGCACCCCCCTATATGGGGCGAGGGGCCCGGCCACACCCCCTGGTGGGTGTTCTGTCCCTGCTGCCCTCTTGCTGGAGGAGGCTTGGACCCGGCCCTTGAGATGACGGAGCGGTGGTTCCGGCTGCGGAGGAGGCGAGCGGTGTATTTGGTGCCAGGAGGGGGCCTGAGCAGTGGAGACCAGCCTGGGCTGACTTTCAAGCAGGGGTGCTTTGGACCTCGTGAGCCCCGGGCCGGGGACGTGGCCAAGTCGTGAGCAGGGGGGGCCTGCGGTTTGGGGCCGAAGGGGCTCCGTGGGCACGGGCTCCACGCTCCGTCCCAGGCCCCACCCGGCAGCTGATCCGGGGCTCAGGAGAGTCCTCGTAGGGGGAGAGGGGCCCAGGGACACCCGTTTCCTGTCCAGGAGCCGCCCTGCCAAGCACCCCAGCCAGCACTGGCTCTGACCTCCGCTGCCTCAGGAAATCCTGAGCCGGGGGACCCCAGCTCCGTGGAGTCGGAGCCCCGAGGGGGACCTGGAGGGAAACAGCCCGTGGTCCTGCGTCCAGCACTCCGCACCACTGCTGCCCCGGGCAGGGTATGACCCCTTCTGCGCCCGGCCTGATCCTGCACCCGAGCTGCAGCCCCCTCCCGTCTGCACTGCACCCCCTCCACGGGGCGACTCCTGCCCAGAGCACCCTCCACCCACCCCCGAGCCACCCCCCTGCCCACCTGTCCAACAGCATCGGGTGTCACCTGCTTTCCCGCTTCATGATAGGAGCTGAGACACCTCAGGCTGGATACACCTCCCGGCCCCTCCCCCCCCACCCCCACCCCCCGCAAAACGCACAACCTGGCAGAATTTCACACCCGGTCTTCAGAGTCAGTCCAGAGCCCAGGAGGCTCAAGCACGGCCGTCATGGGAGGCGTCCGTCCGTGGGCTCAGCCCTCCTCGTGGGGGGGGGAGGTACCCCTCCCACCTGACCGAAGGGGAACCTGAGGCCTGGGGGGTGGAGACAGGAAGGGTGTCTGGGGTGTGCGGAGTTAGGTGGGCTGGCCCTCGGCCTGCTGGCAGCGGGAGCCCTTTCAGGAGGGCTTCCACAGCGCCCCCCAGCACAGGGGGAGCCCTGAGCCTGGAGGCGCCAGGCCAGAGGGCAGCCTTCCAGAGCGCTCCCTAGATTGGTGCTGCCCAGCCCCCGCCAGGGCACCCGGCACGGATGAGAGCTCAGCTTCAGGACTCCCCGCTGGCAGTGGGGACTGGGGTCCCGTGTGGGGTCCTTGCGTGTTTTCCCACCTCCCAGAGGCCACCCCCAAGCACCTGAGGCGGCTCCCGGTCCAGACGCTTTTGCTGACAGATGTGCCGTGCCCACCCCACCTCTGCCTCTCTCCAGGCAGGTGCCCTCGGGAGCTGCCGAACCTCCCAGGCCGCAGCGTCCCTGCTAGATGGGGGAACAAACGCAGGCCTTTCAAGAGGGCTGGAGGGGCCGCTGTGGACGAAGGGGTGGGCGCTGCGCGAAGGGAGCAGCTGGCCGTGCCCGAATCCTCTTTCCCACGCTCTCCGTGGCCTGCGACCCTCAGCCAGAACCGCAAGGGCTGGTTGAGCGGGGGGAGGGGGTCCCTGACGGGGAGGGGGCCACAGATGAGCGGTTCTGGGCACTTGGAGCGTGCCAGGAATTTAGGGAGGGGCCACCGGAGGTGTATCAGGGCCCGGGAACATTTCTGCTGGCGGGAGTGACAGCTGGCCACCAGCCTGGGTGCGCAAGCATCCCTCCCCCCACCACGGCAAGCAGCAGAGCCTGGGGAGGCGGCGCGAACCTGGGCAGGGTCGGCCCCTCCCCGAGGTCCTCTAGGGTCTGAGAAGAGACTGAGTCTAGGACTGTCGCTCTTCCTCAGGACAGACTCAGGGGCGGGACCCGGGGGTTTAGCTGAGAGGCCGCAGGCTGCTGCCTGCTGCCAGCTGTGCTCTGGGGAGGGTCAACCCCAGCTCAGGAGCTGGCAAGCCCACCTGGAGGCCTGAGGGACCCCTGGCCCCCAGATGCTCCCCCCCCCCGCCCCACCTCCTCTTGCGGGATGAGAGTTGTTTGCAGCCGCCCAGGCCAGCTCGGTTCCCACGTTCCCAGGCTTCGGTGGCAGGTGTCCTTTTTCCACCTGTCCCGCCCTCCTGCCCACTTCCCTCCCCACCCCCCGCATGCCAGGGCCCTGGGGACCGTGCCCCTCCCTGTCCCACCCACGCCCCAAAAATCACTGCCTGGAGACACAAGACACGGCAGGCCTGGCTCCCATCCTCCCCCGCTCCCACCCCCCTCCCCCACCCCGCGCCCACACCCAGCGTGAGTGGACAGAGGACGGGAGGGCCCAGTCCCTGAGTCTGCCTGCGTCCCAAGGGGCCCAGGGGTTCCTCGGGCCCCCCTCCTCCGAGGGGACTCCTGGGCCCCGACTCCACATCCTAGGCCTTGGGGTCTGTCCTGACCCCGCCCCCTCCCCCAGTGCCCGTGCCAGGGTCCACCCCAGGGCTCCACAAGGAGCCTGGAAGCCCCCGCCTGGCAGTGAGTCTGGGATTCCTGGCAGGGGCCTCTCCCTGGTCCTCGGCCTAGGGGCTGCCCAGGTTCTCCGGAGTCTCTGGGAGGGCGGCAGGATGCCTCCCTCAGGCTGGGGCCAGGCTGCAGCTAAAGGGTACCCAGACTGGGAGAGAAGGAATCTGCCCGGGCAGCATGCGGACCAACCCTCGGATGACAGGACAGGAGGAGCCGGGGCCGGGGGGTGAGGCAGGCGGGGAGGGGAGTTGTGCCCGGGCAGGTGTTTCAGAGCTGAGCACCTGGCACATTCCCCCTGTGCGTGCGCGCAAACACACAAGCACACACGCGCGCATGCAAACACACGCACAGAGGCACAAGTCCCTGCTCCCAGGCTCTGGCCTGCCCCCCAGCCCTTCAGCCAGAGCCCTGGGGCTCTCAGGTTCTGTGGCTCTGTCCCCTGGGTCTGGGCGCTGCCCTGAGAGGGCTTTGTTGGGCTTTCCTCCTGGGCTCCTGACCGGCTGGGACACAGGATGGGGAGCGGGGACACCGTGCTGCCTCGGTGACATTTGAGGACAGGGAGTGTGGGCCCCAGACGCAGACAGAGGGTGCAGGGCTCTGTAGCCGGACAGGTGCCCTTGTGCCCCACGGCCTGGCCCGCTGCCAGGGTTAGGGTGGCTGAGTGAGCCTCTCGGAGGCGTGCCAAGTTACAGGGAGAGGGGTCGTGGGCCATTACCGTGCCCCCCACGGCCTTCCTGAGCCCAACATCAGGCTGGTAATGGGGGCGGGTGCTGGCACCTCTGCCCTGACCCACCTCCCCACAGCCAGGGCCCCTAGACTACCCTGGGGTCTCCCCTTTCCTGCCACCCCCTCCCAGCGCCATGCCCTCTCCCCCAGAATCCATGCCAGAGCCCAGGAAGTCAGGGCTCTGGGCGGGGAGGCTGGAGCGGGGATGCTGCGAGCCCTGGATGCAGGGCCGGGTGGCGGGGAGGCAGCAGGTGAGCATCTTGGAGATGGTGGGGGCGGGGGCTGCCCCTCAGAGATGCCCTCCAGCCCCCCTGCCGCGGCCCCATGAAGCTGGCCAGCCCTCCTCAGTGAGGGAGCGGCCCGCCCCCAGTTCCCAGGCCCAAGCAGGGTGGGGGGACAAGCCCCCCTGGGCTCACACCCCTGAGGGCGCTGAGCAGAGTGGGGCCACCCAGACGGCCTGAAGGTTGGTGGGCAGCAGAGAGGCCCTGCAGCCTGGCTGGGCCCCCATCCAGAGTTTGGCGGCCCTGGCAGAGCCCTCAGCCAAGCTGAGCCCCAAGTGTGGCACCCATAGCCCTGACCTGGGTGCTGAGGGGAGCAGACAGACAGGCCCTGCACAGTTGCGACCCGAGGTGACCGCCAGCTCTCGAAGGCTGCAGAAACGTCTGAGGCACAGGCCTGGGCTGAGCTACAAGCAGAAAAAAGATGGGCAACTCGGGGCCAGCCCTGCCCGGTGGCAGCCTCCGTGTCCACACTGCGGCCGGTGGAGGGACCCGTTCTCACCAGACCCCGTTGCCGCCCACCTCTCTGGACCAGCTCTGCTGTGGGTAGGGGCTTGGCTTCTGTAATGAGGCCCCACTGAGTCCCGGCCCCCAGGCATAAGCTTCTGGGCCTCCAGTTGATGCCTGTGGGCAAGGGAGGGCAGAGGGGATGGAAGAAAGCCGGGGGGAGGGTCGGGAGGTGGGGGGGGTCACACTCTGCCATAGCCCCACCCCTGCCTCTGGGCCCACCCCCCCAATCTCCCGCCACCTGGGCCTGCACCCTGCCTCCACCCCAGAACGGGACAGGGAGTGCTGGGTGTGGCAGGTGGGAGCGGTGCCCACCCTCCCAGCTCAGGGCCACCCTGGGCCCACAAAGAGCCTCAGACAGCTTGGGGCCCCTGCCTGGACAGAGCCCCCTTGGCAGAGAGGTGGGGGCTCCTCCCCCCACCGATGGGGCCCCTCCCTCGCAGGCGGCCCTGCCCACGAGCCCCATCTGGGCTGAGGGCTGAAGGCGGTCTAGGCATTTCTGGAAATGCATGCGCCCCCAGCAGACCTACGCCCCCCCATCCAGCCTCTGGCCCCCCTTCCCTGGGGGAGAGGGAGGCTGACACTGGGCGGGGCCACGGTCTTGGACAAAGTGAAGAGTGAGACCGACAGTTTCAGGTGCGAGGCTGGGCCGGGGCCAGACGGGCAGGTGAGCGCGGAGACTGGTTTCCTCATCCCGAGCACCCCCCCGCCCCCCGCGGTGGCCCAGGCCCCGTTCTCTGACGTCATCGCTTTCCCGAGGCCTGGCGGGCACCCCAGTGGGGGAGGGGCGGCTGCCTTCTCTGTAACTTGGGCACCAGGGCTGCTGATGGACCCCCACCTCTGCTCTCTGCTGTGCCGTCCCCTGCTGGGAACCCTGCCGCCTCCTCCGAGAAGCCCACCAGGACCTGGGCCTGGAGAGGAGTCCACTCCCCAGCTGCATGGAAACAAGGCAGCCTGGGCGCGGACCCCCGCTTAATCTTTTGCTGAAAAGATAATTTCTTTCTGTGCCATTGTCGGATCCTGGGGGGGAACAAAGGGGCTTTTGTGAAGGGTCCCCCTGAACAACCCAGCAAGGCCCAGCCTTTCCCTCCGAAGGGAAAACCCTGCAACGGGACGTTTTTCTCATAACCTTCTGCTTTTCTCAAGTACAGAATCGCTTTTGTTGCGGAGGCCAGCGCATGGCAGCGGGGAGGGCCCGGCTTTCCCTTTGCATCCTTTGCAAAATGCCCTGTGTGCCAAGCAAGAGCGAGGGGCCTGGAGGGGGCTGCAGTCTGGCTTCCCCTCTGCCCTTCCCTCGGCCCTCCCCCCACCGGGGGGGGGCAGGCAGAGGGGCTGAAACAAACACGCTCCTCAGTGCCTGAAGCCACAGGCCTCCAGCGCCCACCCTGGGGTCCGAGGGTCCGTCCTTACGTCCATCCATCCATCCACCATGCCTGGGAGCACACAGACCTGCGACTCCTGTGGCCACCCCGCCGCGCCAGCCGTCCAGCAGCTCTGACCTTAGCTCCAGCTGCGCAGGCCCTCACATCCACGGCAGCACTTTGGGGAGAAAAAAAGAAGTTTTTTGAGTTCAGACACAAAAGAAGGTGAAAATCAGCGGCAATTCCTCTGGCAGGGGCAGCTTTTTGGTACCGGGGGCAAATCCTTCCAAAGCTTTGAGCTTTTTTTGTTTTGTTTTTCTTTTTAGGGCTGCACCTGCAGCATACGGAGGTTCCCTGGCTAGGGGTGGAATCGGAGCTACAGCTGCCGGCCTCCACCACAGCCACAGCCACGCGGCATCCGAGCCGCGTCTGCGACCTACACCGCAGCTCATGGCAACCCTGGATCCTTAACCCACGGAGCGAGGCCAGGGATCGAACCTGCGTCCTCGTGGATGTTAGTTGGGTTCCTTAACCACTGAGCCACAACGGACACTCCTGTCTGAGCGTTTGTAACGTGCGTCTCGCCTCCCGATGTTGGAGGCTCGCTTCACGCATTCGTTCACGCACTCGCTTATCCCACGAGCTATTATCCAGCAGCTCAGGGCCTGAGCTTCGCCCGAACCCATGGTGCTGTTGAAAATGAGCGGCTCTGGTGCCCTGCCTCGCCCTCCAGAAGGCCAGACAGTCACGGGGGAAACACACAGGGCCGCCTTCTCTCTGCTCTGACGGTAGATCTCGAGCGCTTCCGGAACCACCAGACGTGGTCCTGGGACACACGCCTCCATGGGCGCACCAGGCTCGCCAGAGGCCTTTGCTGTGGCTTCATTTTAAAGCTGCTCTTTATGCGCCAGGTACACAGTGAGGAAGGCTTCAGGGGACCCGTGGATCTGGTGCCATTATTTTTTATTCATTCTTTCTTTTTCTTTTTCGGGCCACAGCCAGACCATGTGGATGGTCCCAGGCTAGGGGCTGAATGGGAGCTGCAGCTGCCGGCCTACACCACAGGTCACGGCAACACTGGAGCCTTAACCCACGGAGTGAGACCAGGGATCGAACCTGCATCTTGGTGGATACTAGTCAGGTTCTTAACCTCTGGGCCACAGCGGGAACTCCTGCTCTTTTTTAACCCCTGCAACCCGCTGCACAGGTCATGAGACCGAGGGCCCGAGATAGAGCCTGCTGGGCGCGCCAGTGGGAACAAGGGGTCCGTTTGACTTGGCGGGTGACTTTCTCTCCCAGCTTCCCTTGCGGGCGCCTCTCTGTGCCTGGATGGAGTCGGCCTTGGCTGGGCTGCTTCTCCCTGCACCAGGCTCTCTGGGGCCTAACCAGAGGCTGCGACAGAGGGGCCGTGGGGCCAGGCAGCAGGCTTTCTCTGTCACCATCTCACCTTCTCAGGAGCCTCCGATGCCCCACCCATGAGGGCTCGCCCTGACCGTGGGACAGGAGGGAACCCCAGCTCAGGGCTGGACCGTCCCCTCCTGGTACCTGCAGTCAGGCCCTCCCAGCAGAAGTTTAAGTTGTCTTTGGACTGTTTCCTGAGCATGACTCTAGGGACCTCGCAGAACCCGTCCTGCTGGGACCTGTCCCGCGGGCTACTCCCCTCAGCATCAAATCTCTGCGGTCCAGCCGCGCTGCCGCCTGTGTCGGGATCCCTTCCTCCCTGGGGGAGTGGTACCCACGGCTCCTACAGACCATGTGCGGCTCGTCCCTTCACCCTTCAGGGCACACCGGGTTGCTCCCACACTTTAGCTTTTGTGGGTAAGGCAGCTGCGAACATGGGTGGGCAAATACCTGCTCAGGTCCTTGTTTTCAGTTCTTTTGGGGAAATACCCAGAAGTGGAATTGCTGGAGCGTATGGTAATTCTATGCTTTTTTTTTTTTTTTTTTTTTTTTAACAGTCACACCCACGGCATACGGAGGTTCCCAGGCTAGGGGCTGAATCAGAGCTGCAGCTGCCGGCCCACACCACAGCCCCAGCAGCACGGGACCCGAGCCGCGTCTGTGCCCTGCACAGCAGCTTGCGACAACGCCGGATCCTCAACCCACTGAGCCAGGCGGGGGATCAAGCCCACGTCCTCACAGAGACAGCGTCCGGTAGTCAACCACACCCGGAACGCCTGTGCTCAAATTTTTTTTTTTTTTTTTGTCTTTTGTCCTTTTTAGGGCCGCACCCGTGGCATATGGGGGTTCCCAGGCTAGGGGTCGAATTGGAGCTGTAGCCTCCGGCCTACGCCACAGCCACAGCCACGCCAGATCTGAGCCTCGTCTGCCACCCACACCGCAGCTCACGGCAGCACTGGATCCTTAACCCACTGAGCAAGGCCGGGGTCGAACCCGCAAACTCATGGTTCCTAGTCGGGTTCGTTTCCGCTGCGCCACGACAGGAACTCCTGTGTTTAATTTTTGAGCAGCCGTCATACTGTTTTCCGAAGCAGCTGCACTATTTTACTTTTCCCGTTACAGCTGATTTACATGTTCTGTCCATCTCTGCTGCAGAGCAGAAAGACCCGGTCGTGACTATAAATGCACGTATATAGACACACATTCTTCTCACATTATCCTCCATCACGTTCCAGGCCTCCCCCTTGGCGAGCACAATGCCCAGTTGTGTACCCGCACCGTCAGGGCCCACCGAGTCCGATTTCCCCGAGCCCTCGCCAATGCCGGGTGTCTTCTGCTGGTCTTGTTTTTATAACGCCATGCGCTCAGCGGCGGTGTGGTGGCTCCTCACTGCGGCTTTGACTTGCTTTTCCCTAATGACCGGTGGACTTCAGCATCTTTTCGCGTGCGGGGGGCAATCAGTATATTTTCTCTGGAGAAATGTCTACTTGAGTCTTCTGCCCACTTTTGAATCGGGTTGTTTGTTTCTATTGCTGCGGACTCGTAGGCGTTCTTTGTGAAGCCCGGATGCTCGCGCCTCGTCACCTGTGACTGGCACATCCCCGCTATCCCGCGGAATTGCCTTCCCATGGCCTGGACAGTGCTGTTTGAGGTGCAGATGCTTCATTATGACACAGTCCAATGGGCAGCTCCTTTGCTTTTTTTTTTTTTGGCCGTGCCCACGGCATGCAAAAAAAAAGTCCCCATGGGCAGGGATTGAACCCATAGCACGGCAGTGACAGAAGCACAGCCATGACCATGCTGGACCCTCAACATGCTGAGACACCGGGAACTCGAGCAGCTTCTTTATCCCTTGACACCCCTCGGAGATCTTGGTGGGTGGGTGGTCCTTCCCCGAGGTCCTGCCCCAGGAACCCCGAGACCAGGTGCAGGGAAGGAAGCTCTGGGAGAGAGGCAGGAGACCCCGCTGGGCAGTGGGAGACCTGGAGAGGGGAGGTGACCTCTGAAGGCCACTTTTAAGCTGGCCCCCACGCTAGGCCGGAGGTGTCACCTCTGGAGAAACCCCGGGCAGGCGGGGCATCGAGGCAGCATGCACGTCCTTCTGTCCACTCTCGGGGCCCCCACGCGCTTCCTGCTCTCATTATGGACAAGGGACTGAAGCGGGCAGGAGGCCGGCCTCTGGGCAGGGATGGGCCAAGGGCCGCCCTGGGAGCGCAGATGCCCTGGCACGCCAGTGCCCCAACTCACGACTTAGAGAGCAGCCCTGGTCACAGGGACGTCACGTCCCGTGGTCAGCACGGCACAAGTCTCCTGGGGCCACCGTAGCAAAGGACCACAAACCAGGGGCCGCAAACAACAGGTTCTCTGGGTCCTGGAGGCCGCAGTCTGAAATCACCGTCTCCCAGGGCCCAGCTCCCTCCTAAGGCTCCAGGGAGGGTCCTTCCCGCTCTTCCGGCTTCTGGGGGCGCCAGGGCTCCTTGGCTTGTGGCCGCGTCCCCGCAGGCGCTGCTTCCATTCCCATGGCGTCCCCGGCCTCCGTCTCTTTCCTCTTCTCCCTTTAAGGACACCTGCCAGGACTCTCCCAGATCCGGGGTGATCTTGTATCAAGATCCCTAACTCATTACATCTGCAAAGACCCTATTTCCAAATAATGTCACTTGCTGAGGTTCCCAGTGGCCGAGAAAGGGCCACCCCCGCTCAGCCCACTCAGCTCTCCATTTCTGCCGGGCCCCGCGCCCCACCTGGCTGGACAGCGGTCTGGCTCCAGAATGCAACCCTGAGCCCCGCTCCCGGGGCCACTCCAGTCCCAGATGACCTGGTGTGGTCCTCCCAGAAGGAGACACGAAGACCAGGCCAGCTCAAAACCCACCGCAGGGCTCCCACGTCTCCAGCCCCAAACGCTGTCACTCTGGGCGAAGTGGATTGGGACGCAGGTGCCAGCCCCCGGGAGGGAGGGGACACGCGTGGAGCATCCACCGATTGGGCTGGGGAGGAAGGGGTGTCAAGCAGCGTGGACAGCCAGCCTGGGGACAGGTGCTGAGCCAGCGAAGCGAGGCAATCTAGGAGGGCCTCCCAGGGGTGGCCAACCCAGGTCTAGCTCCCACCTAATGAGCCCATCGTTACCTCATTCAAGGGCACAACCCCACGGGGGAGGTGCTGTCCCCACCCTCACTCTCCGGGTGAGGAAACCCAGCCCGGGGCAGCCAGGGGACACCCGAAGGGGCGCCCACACCTGCCACCTCCTCAGCTCCAGCCTCACGGGCACCAGGCAGCACTTTCCCTGTGCCCTCGGAGCCCACCGCCTGGAGGACTGGCCACAGGGCTTGGTTCTCAGGCAGAACTTGCTCCAGCTTCCATCCCCGGGAGGCCCTGTCAGGTCCACGGCTTTGACGGACACGGGTGACCGGAGTCCTGCGGCTGCGTGTCAGCCTTCCATCTTCCCGCTGGGGAGGAAGCCCCTCAAACCGGGCCCCACGGCCTCCCTTCCCAGTGTGCCCGCTCGGCAGGGCTATCCCAGCAACTCGGGTTCTGCTGGCCCCTCTCCTGCCCCCGTCACCATCCACCAAGGTCAGCACCTCAACCACGGCACCCCCTGTTAAAATCCCCCTGGACGCCCCCCTGTAGGGGGTGTAGGGGGATCGAGCTCCAAATGCCGCCCTGTGGCCTTGGAGGCCCCGCTGCTGCCCTGGCGCCCTCTTTCTGCAGCCCCCCTCCCTTCCTTCCTGTTTCGGGGAGGCACCAAGCACATGGACCACAGGGCCTTTGCACAAGCTGCTACCTGGCCAGGACAGCGGGCCCTCGTCTTCCTGGGAGGGGCCTGGCCGGCCCGGGACGACCCGCGAGGCTGCCCTCTAGTCTTGGGGAGCTCCTGAGAGCCGAGCCGGGCCGCACATAGTAGGTCTTTGTGAACAAGGGAGAGAGGGGCCCTGAGAGACCCCTGCCCACTACAGGTTCTAAGGGGGACAAGGTGGCAGGGGGCTCGAGGAGGGGCTGCCCACCGGGGGACTCTTCCCGCTCCCGCCCCGGGGCTCAAAGGGGCTCGGGGGCCAGCCCAGACCCTGCCGGGAGGAAATCCTTGTATTTTCTGAGGACGAATGGAAACAAAGTGCTTCCGGTTTACTTCCTGGTGAATTGTGTGCAGGGAGCAGGCTGGGGCGGGGGCTGGGTTCACTCCTTCTCCTCTGGGTTTAAATTGTCCCCTTTCCGGCCTGGGCTCCTGGAGGCTCCCAGAGCCCGGGGAGCTGCTTTCCTGAAGCCCACTCCGAGGGGGAGGGGGCTGAACAAACACAGGTCAAAGCCTCAGCAATAAATAACCCCCGCCCGTGGAGCCTGAGAGCCCGGAAACGCCCCCGCGTCGGCCCCCACAACCAGGCTGTGGGGCCTGGGGCCCGGGGCCGCCCGAGCTGGGCTAACTGCGCAGGGGGCTTGGGGGACCCTGGGCCGGGGGCTCGGCTGCAGCAGCGTTTCCCATTACCTCACCCGGAAAGGGCTGAGCTTTCCAGAGCTGCCGCCAGGCCTGCCCGCCACACAGTCGCCCGCGTCCCCTTCTGCATGGAGCCTGGGGTAGGAGGGGACCCAGTGTGCCTGGGGTCCCTGCCCCCCCACGGCCGGCCCCCAGCCCTCCCCCGTGGGGGGGTCTCCTAGCCACCCCCAGCCCTGCCTGGTCCTCTGCAGCCTCGTGGACGCAGGAGTGGATAAAGGCGGGTGGATCAACCTACAGGCAGAGTGGGGGCCACGCACGGAGGCAGGTGGCCTCAGCCCAAGGAAGGTAACGCTGGGCCCAGCTGCGGCCTCTGGGTCTCCCAGCCTCCCTCCAGCCCGGGGGGCACCGGCAGGGTCAGCCCCTCCCCTTACAGGGAACTGAGGCTGTTCGGAGGCCCCTGGGGACAGCCCGGCAGGGTCCTCAGCCCTTGCCTCTTCTGCGGGGAGGTGGGGCTTTGCTGCCCAGGACCCCCTTTTGCAGACCCTGGAGAGCTGTCTCGCGCCCACGTGCCCGGCCCCTGCGAGGCTTTGTCCTGGTGGCCTCCCCTCTCATACCCCCCCATCCCCGCCCAGCCAGACTAGACTCCACCCCCAGGCTCGCTGGTTCTCACAGCCCCGGGGGCCGACCCCCTCACGGCCCCTCCTGGCTCCCAGCCGCCCCCCCACCTCCGCTCGCTAGAAACACCAACCAGATGTTGGGACAGTGGCCCGTGGAAGGGTGGGAGGGAGAGGCTGGGGAAGTGTGGCCTGGAGCACAAGCTGGGGCTTGGGGACTTGGGGGGGCATCCAAAGAAGGGGGCCAGAGCCCACACTGCCCCACGCCCACTAATCAGATGGGCAGGCGGAGGCCTGGAGGCCCTGGGGCTGACCCGCCCAGGCCCGGGGGCACAGGCCTCCTTCTGCCTGCCTCGTGACGGGTGGGCCCGGCGGGCACAGGGGAGCTGGGGCTGGGAGGGGCCGGGCCTGCAGGCCCCGCCTGACCCTTTGGTCACTGTAGAGGGCTCTTGGGGGCCACTCTGCCCCGGGCCACCTGCCTAGTGCCCCCCGGCTGTCCACCTTCCCAGTGCCTTCGGAGGCCCTGCCTGGCGGGCTGCGTCCTGCAGGAGGCCAGCCTGGGCCACAGAGCCCCACTCTGGGCCTAACATGCATGCACCAGGCCTGCATACACACGTCCAGACGTCATGTGCACAGGCTCGTCCCCACAGACGTGTGTACACACGCATGCCTCACACGGCCACGCGTGGATGTGGTCACACAGCAAACGAGGCTCACGCTCACGTGTGGACACCTGTGTGCACACACACACACACACACACGCAGGACCACACATGCAGCTTGTGCTCGTGATGGCGAGTTCTCGTGCACGCGGTAGAGTCCTGCACACAGACCGGGCACACTCTCACGTTCACGTGAGCCCCAGGACCGTCTGCTCCCCCCCACCACGAGCCCCATCCGAGCCCAGAGCAACCCAGAGGGTATTAGCCTCGGGCCCTGGTCAAGGAACCCTGGGGCCCAGGAGCCGCCGTGAAGCTGTGTGACAGCCCAGGGGGATGAGGGACGCTCTCCAAGAGGACAAGAGGACAGGGTGCCCGCCTGCCCAGAGGGCCCCGCACAGCCCGAGCCAGGACCGCTCCCCGGGGCCGCCGCGCCATCTGGAGTCCCGAGCCGAGCACAGCGCCCTCCCGCCCACAGCGCTCAGCCCACCGCAGGCTCCTGACTCAGCCCCCCCGGGGGTCACCGGATAAACATTTATTGGCTATTTCCTGCCCGGCCGGCCTAAGTGCATGTCTCCACCGTGAGTGAGAGTGGGGGTGGTGAGGGCGCAGTCCGGAGCGCGTGAGAAAGTGTGTGTGTGTCGGTGTGAGCAGGGCGGTGGGGGCGGCAGGGCCCTCTGGCTGCGGGAGGGGGCACGGCCGCTGCGGGAGCCCTTCCTGGTTTGGGGGGGGCTGGCCAAGGATGCCCTCGGTTGGTTGTGGGGCCTCAGGCCCTGCGGCCCCTGCCCTGCTCCCCTCGGGCCCTGGTGCCCGGGCTCCCCGCTCCTCGAAGGGCCCTGGGCCTCTGCCCCCTGGAGCCCCGCCCTCCCCGGTCTTGGTGCAAGAGAGTGCCCCCGCCCGCCCCCCTCTCTGGTCTTGAGGACCAGCCTCCCACAGGGCTGGCCCGCCCCCCCAGGGTGAGGCCCCCCAGTCCCGACTCATGGTGAGTGCTCTTCAGGAGGGTGGGGGATGGGCGGATGAATGAATGAATGAATGAATGAATGAGTCGCTCGGCCGGGAAGAGCGTGAGGAAGCAGGGAAGAGAGTCAGCCCCCCCCCCCCAAACGCCTTGTGCGGCACCCCTGCTGCCGCCTCTCCCAGGGGCTGCCTGTCACCTGTCCTGCAGACGAAAAGACCAAGGCTCAGAAGGTTTCAGGTCTTTGCCCAAAGTCACTCAAGCCCAAACTTTTAACCCCTAGGGAGGGGACAGCGGCTATCACCCCACCCAGCACCCGCCCTTCGCTGCTCCCAGGAGGGACCACGGGGGGAGGGACAGGGACTGAGGGATAGGAAAGCCAGTCAGGCCCCAAGTGTCCAGGCCCAGCCTGCTGCTCACCGGCTGTGTGGCGTTCAGCGAATCGCTTGCCCTCTCTGGGCCTGCCTCACCTTCCCTCCTTTCCCTGGCTATGAGCAGGGCCAGGGGCCACCCTGGGCTGCTCGTGCCCCACTTGACCGGGACCCCGTGACCCAAGGCAGGCAGGCTGGACCAGGGCAGGCAGCTCTCCTGCCTGCCCGCCGTGGGAAGCAGCGGGCGAGGTGGCAGGAAGGCTGGCTCCAGCCAGCCTGGGGGAGGGTGAAGGCAGGGACGCCCCGGGGAGCTGCTCATTATGACCAGGGCTGAGGGGAAGGAGAGAGGAAGTTGGGGGGGGCCTGGGGACCCCAAGAAGGAGGGTGGCAGGGGCTGGTGGGGCCAAGGCCAGGCTCCCCAGCCCCCCAGGCCGCGCCCTGGGGTCTAGCCCCTGCAGCCCCATTGGTTCACGAGGGACCAGGGGCCAGTGGCCAAAGCTGTCGTGTCCCAGGGGGTGGGGAACAGCAGTCAGATGAAGAAGGGGACAGGCCCGTCCTGCTGCAGGATACTCCAGCTGGGACCCTCCTAGCCTGGGGTGGGCCCGAGGATATGGAGGCCTGGGAGGCCCTGGGTGGCTGCGCCTGGGGGCGGGGGCATCTGATGACACTCGGTGCATGTCCTGGGGAGGCCGTAACAAGGTCCCAGACGCTGGGCGGCCCAGAACGACAGAAGTTAATGTTCTCCCCGTTCTGAGGGCCTGAGTCTGAAATCCTCACGCCGCGGGCGTGCTCCCTCCCGGGCCGTCGGGGGGCGGGGGCCTGCCTTTCCCGCCTCTGGACGTTTGCTGGCAGCCTGAGGAGCTCCTGGGCATGTCCCCATCCCGGACCCCACCTCTGTCTTTACAGGGCCGGACCCTCCGTGTGTCTGTGTCCCCTCTTCTCTTATGAGGACACCTGGCACCGGATGCGGGTCCCTAACCCAGGAGGCTCCCATCTCCAGCCCTTTACCTTAATTGCACCAGCAAAGACCCTGATTCCAGAGATGCTCACGTTCGGAGGTTCCCAGGGGACATCTATTGCGGGGGCCGCACCTCAACCCACCACAAACCGCACGGACCTCCGTCCGGTACCGGCCATCTGCACGGCACCCCAGCCCATCTGGGTCCCCCAGACCCCGAGTCGGATTTCGTGGCGGGGGGAGCAGAGACAATGCTCCAGGTAAGCAGGAGGCAGGGCTGGGGTGGCTGTCAGCTGTGCCAGGCTTCCTCCTCGGCCCACGGGCGGCTATGGAGGTGGGGGCTGTGGGCCCTGCAGCCGGGAGCTGGGCAGCAGACAGCAGCGGCCGTGGGCAGGGCCAGGCCAGGGAGCCGAAAGGAGACACCTCTTGTGGGCCTGAGGGCCTGGGAAGCCTGTGGCAGGTGCGTCCCCACCCCCCATGGCCCTGCTAGGGCCGGGCTAAGGTTTCCCGCGCTGGTGGCGAGGCTGGGCTGGGGCCTCCCCAGCGCAGGCCCGCCCGTGGCCCGGCTCCCAGGGCTCTGCAGAAATGTCCTTTTGTTGGCTGAACAAAGCAGCTTTGAGCCGGGCCCTTATCGCAGGCTGCCGTGAGATGGGACACCAGAGATCCAGGCCGGAGCCAGCCGGCCAGCCTGGACAGGTGCCTCGCAAGCAGGAGTGGCGGCAAAAGGCTGCCAGAAGGGGCTGATGGAGCGGGGTTGAGCTGGTACTGCATCCTGCTTTAGGGGCGCTGTGCTCTCGAGGGGCATAGCAGGCCCATCAGATAAGGCCCAGGTAGACAGGCAGGCACAACAGGCACAGACACACTCAGGTGGGCACAGACACACTCAGGTGGGCGCATACATAGACAGTGAGCACAGGTTGACACAGGTGTGCACAGGCTGGGCTGGAGTGGGGTGGGGTGCCCCCCTCTGTGACAGGTGCCTGGGGGTCTGGGCTGCTCCTCCTTGGCTCATGCCTGGGTCCCTCTGAAGACAAAGCCCTCGACCCTCAGCACCGCCAGGGCAGGGCCAAGAAGTGTGTCCTTCAAGGGCCCTGTGCCCCACCCAGAGCCAGCCTGCCGGTGTCCCAGCTCAGAGGCTGGCACGGGGGTGGGGCAGGGCATCAGCCAGTGTGGCTGGGAGGAGTCAGGAGGTTGGGGCACCCCATTCGTCCTCCTGTCCGTGGCCAGCTTGGGACCTGCCGTGGCTCTTCACGCCTCCGTTTCCCCATCTGCGCGGGGACCAGTGGGCTCCAGGGAGCCTCTCAGGACCCGGGGCCACCCTCCCCAGTGGGAGGGGCCCCCAGGAGACCGGCTGGAGGAGAGGCTGGAGAAGGGAAGCGGGGGAGGCGGTCCGCTGCCCAGCTGGCCTGGCCCCCCGCCGTGGTGGGGCGACATCTCGGGGCCCTTGGGTCGCACAGATGTGTGGACATTGGGCTCCTCCCGCCGGCCTCCCGCCATGTCTGTGTCTGGTGCTGGGAAAACATCTGTTGAATGAATGAATGGGTGAGTGACGAGGGAAGAGGAGGAAATGGGCAGGCCCACCAGCCCAGGAACCTGGGCGTTCCCAGCAGGAAGTTCTCTCATCAGGCCCTGAAGCTGCCCAGCCTTTCCGGAAGGGGGGGGTCGGGCTGGGCGCCCTGGGGCTGCAGGATGGGGGAGGGGAGGGGTGCTCCCAGCAGGAACTCGTCCCTTCTGATGGTGGCTTGAAGCTGGATGGGGGGGGGTTCCTTGCCTGGTGAGGGCTGGTCTGGGCAGACACTCCCCACCCCCCCAGGCCTCTGGCCACAGAAAATTATCCCTGTGGCCCAGTGGGGCTGGGAACAGCTCTACCATGGGGCAGACCCTGTCTGAACAGGCATCTTTCAGAGCCCAGAGTCGGGGCATGGCCCCCGCACCCTCGGCAGCTGTAATTGGCCCCCAGTTGTGTCATACAGAGCCCCCCCGCCCGGCCCCGGCCCGGCCTGAGCCCCGGAGCTTGGCCAGGCCGAGGGAAGGCCAGCCTGCGCTCCTCTGCCCCCAGGTCCCTCCCCAGGCCTGGGGACGGGGCGCCTCACCGGAGGGACAGCCCTCCCGCCTGTGCCTGGGGTCTTTCTGTTTCCTTTCTGTCCACCTCCCACTGACATTCCCACAAACGTTTTTGAGCCTAAAAATAACTCGATTGGGACTGACGATCCCTGGGTGCCTCCTTCCGAGCCCCCCGCCCCAGGGCCTCACCCGCAGTTCTCTGAACGTGGCCGGGGCCGCTGGCAGCTGCATCTGAAGAATGCTTCTCCAAGACAAATATCCAGGCTGGCTTTGCTGTAGGTAGCCTGTGTCTTGGGGCGAGATGTGGGGGTGGCGCCAGGGGTTCCTGGGGCGCGGGGCGGCCTCCTTACATCCGGGACCTGGCCGCTGTCATTTTTTTACTGGGGAATGTGACTTGTCATTGAGAACATGTGCCGAGTCACTTAGAATCTTTATTTGTTGTGAAAACAATCTTGATACAAAACAGAGCCCCGGCCCCCCCAGGAAGTAACGGTTGCCCTGGGGCTGGGGCCCCGCAGCTGTGGGTGCCGGGCGCTCGGGGCCCCGTGGAGGTGGGCTCAGCGCCTTGTGGCTTTTCCAAGAACATCCTGGCTGCATCACTCACGGAGAGGATGAGCTGGCCCTGGGGGGTGGGCAGCAGAGGGCCGGGGATGAGCTGGCCCTGGGTGGGGGGGGCAGCAGAGGACCGGGGGCCTGACTCAGCGCCTATGGCCCCCAGGCCACCCTCTGAGCCTGAGCGTCCCCACGCCAGCAGGGGTCACAGGGGAAGGCTGGGCCCCGGGGTCGGCGGCGCTGCTGACACACGGCTGGACCATTAGGTCACACGGAGGAGAAATCCGTCTTTCTCGCCCCCCGCCCCGTTGACCGAACCCCCTGGGCCCCGCTCCCTGGGGGAACCTGCAAGGTGGCCGGCTGTCCCCAGCTTTCCCCACACCCCTCGCATTGTCCCTTTGTTCCCACGCGGGTCCCCCTCCGCTCACAGGATGACTCCTTTACGTGACTCTGAACGGGGCCAGCTGTGTCTGGAAGATGGGACGTTTTTATGGGTCTCGTAACCTAACAGACCGTCACCAGGGCTCGCTCACTCGGGTTTCTCTCTTTGAATCCCACCCCCTCGTATGCATCATTCTGCAAATATCTGTGAAGGAGGGCCCCGTTAGGGCACTGGGGGTGCCACAGAGGGAGGGAACAAGCCTCACCCTGCATGGAGCCTCGAGGGGGCGGGCAGGGCGCACGGGACAGGGCAGACCCTCGTAGTAAAGGGGGAGCAGGGAGGTGGCCGAGGCAGTGATGTGACGGTCGTGAGTGGACAGCCAGCAGCCTGCGGGGATGCGTGTTCAGCCGAGGGAACAGCCAGCGCTGGGGCCAGGCAGGCTTGCAGTGCAGTGAGGGTGGGGCCGGGGAGGAGGGGTTGTGCTGACTGCAGAGGTGACTTGGCTGCTCCTCGGGGTGCCATGGCCCAGGGGCTTGAGACAGAGGGTGCCTTGTCCCCAGCTGCATCTTGAAAGTCTGCTCTAGCTGTGGCACTGAGCACAGCCTGCTGGGCGGGGGCAGGGCAGGGGCCAGGAAGGGGCCCAGAGGCGATGGCGGGGCGGGGATCTGGTGCATCCCGGCCTCACTGGGAAGCCCTGGGCAGGTGAAGGTTTTGTCCACAGACTCCCCGTGGGGTGCAGGAACTCGGCAGGTGGTTTCACACTGGTCCCCCCCTTGCTGCAGGTCCACCTCTCTGAGCCTCGCTGCCCTCGGAGGACGGGAAGCAGGCCCAGCCTCCCGGGGGAGGGTGAACCAACACAAGGTCAGCAAGACGCCCGCCCGCACCCGGCACCCGGTAAGCGACCGACAGATGCCGGTGCGGACGGAGGCTGCACCTGGACTCCCTTGTCTCTGGGGCCGACGTGTCCCTCGACGGCTCTGTGCTCCGCTCCCTACCCGCACCACCGGGAGGGCTGGACCAAGTATCTCTAAGAACTTTCTGGAGCATCAGAGATGTACGAGATTCCCAAGATGCTGAGGTGCAGCAGACTGATGGCGACCTCCTCTAGCAAAAGGCACAACACTCTTGCGAACCAGGTTTTTAAAAGCGGGGAGGGCAGAAATACCCCAACTGAACAGGGAGACGTGGGGACCAAGGATGCCGGCTCTGCTCAATTATGTGCAAATGGGTTTTGAAAACTTGGATGAAACGGGCAGTTTTAACAGAAACGCACACTGGAAAATATAGAAAATGTAAACATACCAGTGGCCAGAGACGAAGGCACCACGCGTGACCCGCCCCGTTCCCACCAAACCCAGGCCAGAGCCCCGCGGGACGCTGCCAACCCTTCAGGAAAGCGATTGTCCTAATGCTGTTTAAACCGACTCAGCCTAGGCGTTCCCGCTGTGGCTCAGAGGTTAACGAACCCGACTAGCATCCATGAGGACGCAGGTTTGATCCCTGGCCTCAAGCAGCGGGTTAAGGATCCGGTGTTGCTGTGGTGGAGGCTGGCAGCTCTAGCTTCAACTCGACCCCTAGCCTGGGAACCTCCATATGCTGCAGGCGTGGCCGTAAAAAGCCAAAAAAAAAAAAAAGAGAGAGAGAAAGAATCAATGCAAAAACCCTAAGCAAGTAGCAGCTGGCAGGACCCAGCAGCCCCCTAAAACGATGAAGCCCCCCGCTTCTCCACCCCTGGCTGGGCCCTGGGGGGCAGGACTCCGTGGGAACCCCCGAGACCTTGTCTCCAACCACCAGGGACCTGCTGAGGCCCTGGGTGGGGCTGGGGGAGGGACGCGGGTGGGTGGGGGCTTTGGTCTTGCCGCCTCCGCTCTGCGGGGGCTCATCCTTCCACGCAGGGTGGTGGCACCTGCCGGGACTTCTCTCCAGCTTCCTGCGCTCACCTGCCCTAAAGGCTGCAGCTCATGTGGCCTCTGGCTGCAGGTCCCCGTGCCGTTTACCTAATCCCTGCCCTCTGTAAATAGTCCCTTTACTAAATCTGCTCAAATTACCTCATTTGAGCACACCATCTGTTTACTTTTCACTCTGAATTGTATTATACTTTACCTTTCAAGAGCTCGAGAGAAAAAAAACAAAAAACAAATGTTCACCACCATTGATGTCCAAAAAGCATTTGACAGAATTCAACAAAATTCCTTTTTTTTTTTTTTTTTTTTGTCTTTTTGCCATTTCTTGGGCTGCTCCCGCGGCACATGGAGGTTCCCAGGCTAGGGGTCTAATCAGAGCTGTAGCCACCGGCCTACGCCAGAGCCACAGCAACGCGGGATCCAAGCTGCATCTGCGACCCACACCACAGCTCACGGCAACGGCGGATCCTCAACCCACTGAGCAAGGGCAGGGATCGAACCCGCCACCTCATGGTTCCTAGTCGGATTCGTTAACCACTGCGCCATGGCAGGAACTCCAACAAAATTCTTGATTTAAAAAAACCATAATAAGGAGTTCCCGCTTTGGCACAGTGGGCTAAGAATCCCACTGCAGCCATTCAGGTCACTGTGGAGGTGCAGGTTTGCTCCCTGGCCTGGCACAGTGGGTTAAAGGATCTGTGCTGCTGCCACTGCAGTGTGAATGGCACCTGTGCCTCGGATTCAGTCCCTGGCCCAACCACTTCCATATGCTACAGGTGTGGCCATAAAAACAACCCCCATGGGAGTTCCCATCGTGGCTCAGTGGTAACAAAGCCCACTAGTATCCACGAGGACGCGGGTTCGATCCCTGGCCTCGCTCAGTGGGTTAAGGATCCGGTGCTGCCGTGAGCTGTGGTGGAGGCCGGCAGCTACGCTGATTGGACCCCTAGCCTGGGAACCTCCGTATGGCAGGGGTGTGGCCCTCAAAAGACAAACAAACAAACACAAACAACCCTAATGAAATTTGACTAGAGAAATAGCTACGTCTTAATCCTAAACCGACACCTTGCCTAATCGGAAAATTCGAGAAGCATATCTATGAAAGTCAGCCGTGGGACAACGGTGTCCCCCAGTCTCTACCATTGGTCTGGAGGCACTGGCCAGTGCAACGAGGCAAGAGAAAGAAGTAAGGTTTTAACTACTGGGAAAAAGATTACTATGATTATTTGCAGGTGATTTTAGTAAACATCTGAAAAGCAAAGTCGTCAACCAACAAAAGAATTTCTTGGGGTGGCTGGGAGAAAAAGAGCTATGGGAAGTCTCAAAATACACACATTAGCCCATTAGGCGATACATGGAAGAAAGACCCCCCCATATGACTGCTCTAAAAACTGTAAAATACTTGGAAATCAATAAGAAATGCCACACAGATCCATATTAAGAAAGATTTTTAAATGCAAGTGAAGGACATAAAAGAATAAGCAAATGGAAAGACCTAGCTTTGAAACTATGAGGAAATAATATCATGAAGATATCAATTCTCCTTCATAAATCCGTAAGTATAATGAGGTTTCACTTTAAAAAACTAAGATTTGCGGCGTTCCTGTGGTGGCGCAGTGGTTAACAAATCCAGCTGGGAACCACGAGGTTGCGGGTTCGATCCCTGGCCTCGCTCAGTGGGTTAAGGATCCAGCCTTGCCGTGAGCTGTGGTGAAGGTCGAAGACGTGGCTCGGATCCCGTGTTGCTGTGGCTGTGGTGTAGGCCGGTGGCTACAGCTCCGATTAGACCCCTAGCCTGGGAACCTCCATATGCCATGGGAGCGGCCCAAGAAATGGCAAAAGAGACTAAAAACAAACAAACAAAACCTAAGATTTGTTTTTAAGTTAAACAAACTCATTCTAAGGATCATGTAGGAAATTAAACAAGTAAAAACAGCCAAGGAAATTCTGAAAAAGAACAAGTATCTTTCAATAAGAGGTCTGGTTGCTGTAGCAGAGATCCATATTCAGAGTCTTATTTTGATCAGTTCTTATTTCTCTCTCCTATAAAAGAAGACCTGAGTGAGGGAGGCAGGCAGCACAGGGCTGTGGTGGCTCCATGGTATTCGGGACTCAGAATCCTTCCATCTCGCCACCCCAGCCTTCTGTTGTGTGGTTTCCTTTCCAAGTTTGCCCAGTGGCCCAAGATGGCTGCTGGAGTTCCAGTCATCACCTTACGTTCCAGGTGGCTTGGAGGAGAAAGGAAGCCTTCATGCCCTCCTTTACAGGGAAAGTCCTTGGAAGCACCAAACCTCACGCCTCCTTCCCTCTCACACTCTAGAACCTAAACCCGAAGCCACACGTCTCCACATGGAAGCTGGGAGATGCAGGTTCTTAGTGCTTTGCTGCCTCAAATAAACTCAGGTTATAAAGGAGGAAGGGAGAAAGTCACGGATGTTGGGGCTCCTGCTTTCTTTGCCAGTGTGAGAAGAGGAAAGTACCCTCCCCCCAAGTATCAAAACCATTATAAAGCTACAAAAATTAAAACAGTGTGATATGAGTGCAAGAATAAACACGTAGATTAATGGAACAGAATAGAGCCCCACACAGAGTCAAACACACAAGGGAATGTGACAAAGATAGAATTTCAAATCAGTGAGAAAAAAGATGGATTATTCAAGAACCCACCCATACCTGGGAAGCTGTCGGGAAAGAATGAGGAAAGAATAAGATTGGAGCTGCATCGCATCCCTCTACCCGATAAAGTCCAGATGAGTCATAGATTTCAAAGTGGAGCATAAGACCACAAAGGCCTAGAAAGAAACAGGAAAAATTTCCTTATAAACTTGAGGTTTAGGAGTTTCCGTGGTGGCACAGTGGTTAATGACTCTGACTCGGAACCATGAGGTTGTGGGTTTGATCCCTGGCCTTGCTCGGTGAGTCGAGGATCCCGCGTTGTTGTGAGCTGTGGTGTGGGTCGCAGACGCAGCTCGGATCCTGTGTTGTTGTGGCTGTGGTGTAGGCCGGTGGCTATAGCTCCGATTGAACCCCTAGCCTGGGAACCTCCATATGCCAGAGGAGCAGCCCTAGAAAAGGCAAAAAGACAACAATAAATAAATAAATAAATAAACTTGAGGTTTATAACTTGAGACCTTCCTAAGCATGACACAAAATATGAAAGCCAAATACACACAAAGAAGTGTTTTAATAAATTCAAATACATGAAATAAAATTTCTGTTGAGCAAAAATCACCGAAAGCAAGACGGGGAAAATATTTGCAAGCTATATCACACAAAAGGCTCATCTTTCTCATATGTAAAGAGCTCTAGCAAATCAATAAAAAGGTCACCAATCCAGTAGAGGGAAAAAATGAAAAAGCAAAGAATATGAACAGAGAATTCACATGAAAGGAAACAGAAACAGCTCAGGAACAGACAGAAGGTGCTGAGCCTCACTCTTGGTGAGAGAAATGCAAATTAAAGCCCACCCCATGACGTGTTTACCTGTCAGATTCGCAGAGCCTCTGATTACACACTGCTGGCAGTGCAGTCAGGGTACAGGGACTTGCACCTGTTACTGTAAATTACTATTAATGGTGACAAGCTCAGCAGGGAGCCCCTGGGACTCTCAGATTAGAATGCACATCCTTGGACCCAGGGGTCCCCCCTCTAGGAAGGCATCCTGTCCGCAGTGATTTCAGGTACACACAGTCCCTGAGCTGGCCAGACGAACACCTCAATGCCCAGCAGTGGACTAGGCAATCCACAGGGCAGACTGTTCCACGGGCAAAGAAAAGAGGAGGGAAGGCCTTGAAGGGGCAAAGGGGCCATTTCTCTGTGCTGTATGTGGGAGAATGTGCCCCCGACTGCGTCAGGGGAGCGGGGGGAGGTGTAGAGAGCCGTGCACTCAACACGCCTGCAGACCCTGGTCTAGGGAAGGGTCCACAGGCAAGAGCACTTGGTGAGACACAGACGGGCTGTGGAACAGGACGGGGCGTGGCACGCCTTCTTCAGGACACTCTTTGGATCCTCACTGATTCGGAACCAGGGGGATGCATGTCCATTGGAAACACCAAGGCAGCAGGGAGGAGTGAATGAGGGCCTGGGGTCCTGCTCTGGGTGTGTGGGAGGAGGTGCAGAAGGATGACGAGGTTACTTATTCATTCATCAAACAGCGCTGCTGGCCCCAGAACTCTTGACCAAGTAGGCCCTTCCCTCTCCCACTCAGACCTCGGCAGGAGCCAAGAGCACCACTGTGGCTGGGCATTGGCAGTCCTTGGCGGCAAGGGCCACGCCGTGGAGAGCCAGGTCCCAGGAGGCACGCCCACCAGGCTGGGGACCCAGAGAAAGGAAGAGAATGCACAAGGCCATGGCCGATGAGCTGCCCTCTCCAGCCAAGGACGTTCCCAAGGAGGGGCTGTAGGTTCGGCCCTCACACGGGGGAGGGGCGGGCTGGGGTGGGGCAGTGCCCAGATCTCACGTTCTGGGGGATCCGGGCCCCCCCCCCCCCCCGCGGCATCTCATCTGCACAGTCGCTCATTCTCTCCGGCATTCCCAGCCACCCCAGAAGCCCTTCCTGCCCTGGAGAAAAGCCTGGGTCCTGCTCCGGCGCCCCCACGGCCCCTGCGGAGGGAAGGACAATGGGGTGGGGAGGAGGTGGAGGAGGGGCCGGCTGGCCCGCGGGCTGGCGGGAACCATTGTGTGTGGGGCCCTGCCTGTTTGCATAGCAAGTGCCCGGGCTGCTCAATGGGGCACAGGCATCCCAAGAATGCCGCCTGAGCCCTGGGGCGGGGTCTCCAGCCTTGCCCCCCCACCCCCCAGCACGTCCTTACCAGGCTTCAGGGTCCTCCGGTCCCTCACACCTGTCCAGCAGAGGGGGGACAGGGAGGAGGTTGGCCAGGTATAGGCTCCAGGTGGGAGTGACCTAGGGCTACCAAGCACAGTGGTACAGGTGGTGCACTGCTCAACTCCAGGGTCCGCCATTCACCTGGGCAGCCACAACCACCAGCCACCCTGCAGCCTCCTGTTGACCATAGTGATCTCAGCCATCAAATGAGAGGGGACAGCTCTGTCGCGAGAGGGTGTCTGCTCTCCGCCCCAGGTGGGAAGGGGCATGGGGGAGGGGAAGGGGAGATGGGGCATAAGAGGAGGGGCAAGGAAGGCCATCCGCGATGATGTCTTTGAGAAGGGAGAGGCCACTTGTCTGACAAAGAGTGGGCCCTGCAGGGACGTGAGGGGCTGCTGTGGCCGCGTGGGGTCCTGGACACTGTGACGGAGCCCCCCTGCAGATCTGGGGTGACGGCTGGCAGCTGTCTGAAATGGGGAGGCAGTTAGGGATGGTGGCTGCCTCGCCAACGCTGGAGGTGAGTGGGCTGGCAAGAGTCAGCGCAGGGTATCACAGTGGGGGGCTCAGGTCCAGGTGTGCCCAGCGGGAGGGGTGTGGAGAGGCGCCCCAGGTGGAGGGAACCTGAGGGCAAAGGCCAGGAAGTGTGAGCGGGCCTGGGGTGTGACACGGCAGAGGAGAGGACTGCTGGCACATCAGGAGCTCCCGCACACAGTGGGTGGGTCCCGGGGCAGGGACTGAGGCGGACCGCAGAGGAGGTGCCGCCTGGGGGACTCGAGGCCACGCCCGCCAGCCCTGCCCACCACCTGGGGGTCGGCATCAGGGGGCGGGGCCGGGCGGGGCCTGGGCTGATGTCCCGCCCACCGGCAACGGCAGACGTAGCACCTGCAGAAAAGCCTCCCCCGTCACTGGGCAGGCACGGCCTTGGCATCCCACTGAACCTGCACCCGCAGCCCCGACCCGCGGGAGGGGAAATCCGGCCGGCGCGGGAGGGAGGCTGAGGGGTTGGGGAGGGTCCCTTGACGAGGTCGCCTGGAGCCTGAGCAGGTGGCATGAGAACCGTCTTTGAGAGGCAGAGGTGGGGTGAGGGAGACCAGCGGGTGTCCGCTGGGGGGCAAACCTGCTTCTCAGGACAGGTTTGCCCTCTCCCTGTGGCACCATCCTGGCCACAGGGCAGTGGCCATGTCACAGGGGTCAGGGCAGAGAGAGGGCACCGCACCCACGCAGGCAGTGGGGCTAGGGGCCTGTTCCCCATTTCAGGCCGGGTGCGAGTGCCAGCAGGCCCGTCAGGAAGAGGACCTCAGCCCAACTCTGGCCCCTGGTGTGGGGCCCTGGCCTGGCTCCCGGGCTCTGGCTGGAGGGGGGCCTGGCTTGGGTTGAGGGGCTGGAGGGGGGTGGTGGCCGCAAGAGCTGTTTACATGAGGGGTCAGGCCAGACTCAGGCCCTCGGCGGCCCAGGAAGTGGGCGGGAGGGCTGACCATCCAGAGTTGAGAACACGGCCCCTACACGAGCACCCCCCACCTCCGCGGCCCCCAGGCCTGGTCCAGGCTTTTCCTGCCCCCAGGCCAGGACCTCGCCTTGCTGCCTGCCTGAGGCCTGTGTCTCAGAAGCAGAGCAGGGTCAGATGGTCTGCTTTACACATCTGCTCTACAGCTGGGCGCCCAGGTTCAAACCCCACCCGTTGGTGCCGAGGGCAGCACTCCCCCTGTCCCCGTGGGGTCCCCAGATCTCACATCTGCTGCTGCCCCCTTGCAACCCGGGAGGCAGGTAGAGAAGGCTGAGGCCCGGGAAGGTGACCTGGGCTGGCACCGCTCTCCAGGACCGGCCCAGCTGTGCTTCCAGGGGCAGGGAGGGTGGGCCTGGCAGGGGGCCGTGAGCAGACCCCCGAAGTCCCAGAGCCGGGCTTCCCTGCACATCCCTGGGGCTGTTCCCCACCTGGGGAGTGGGGGGACTGAGGGAGCCCCGGGTCCCCACAGGAGGCCTGCCTGGGCGCATCCCAGGCCCCCTCCCAGCAGCCTGGGGCAGGAGAATGAGCCCCGAGGGCCTGGCCGTGCAGTGCTCCCCAGGCGTGCAGGCCCCTCCCCAACCCCTGTTCGGCTCCTGGGTCACCCCCAAAATTAAGTCTTACATGTGAAGAAGGGGAAGTGTTCACAGGGAGATGTGGGCAGCCCAGCTCTCGCCAGCTGGCGGGGGCAGCGGGAGTCCCCCCAGCCAGGGCAGCTCCAGCCTTTCCATGTTTGTGCGGCTGCAGGGGCTCCGGGGAGCCTGGAGAAGGCTCAGACCCTCTCCCCAGGAAAACTGGAAGCTCACAGTCGTGCTTGAAATTCCAGGTGGTCCTTGGCGCCCAGGGGTCTCTGCCTCTCTCCCTGCCCTGCCCCACGTGACTCAGTTTTCCCATTTCTGGCAGCCCCAGAGGCATATGGAAGTTCCTGGGCCAGGGATGGAGTCTGAGTCACCTCTGCAACCCACACCACAGCTGCAGCAATGCCACATCCTTAACCCACTGCCTTGGGCCCAGATTGAACTAGCAATGCTACCGAGACAAGCCAGAACCTTAACCCACTGGGCCACAGGGGGAACTCCTCAGTTTTTTGTGTTTGGTTTTTTTTTTTGTTTTTTTTTTTGGTCCTTTTAGGGCCGTACCTGCAGCATATGGAAGCTCCCAGGCTAGGGGATGAATTGGAACTGCGGCTGCCAGCAACACTGGAACTGAGCCGTGTCTGACACACACCACATTCACAGCAATGCCGGACCCTTAACCCACTGAGCAAGGCCAGGGATCGAACCTGCGTCCTCAGACAAGAGCTGGGTTTGTGACCGACGAGCTGCAACAGGAACTCCCAGTTTCCCCATTTTAAATGGGCCTTCCTCATAGGATTGTCATGATAACACATTAGAAAAAGTCAAAGTGGAGCCCCCAGCCCAACTGAGGCTGGCACTGGAGCCCAGCCCCTGGGGCCCCGCGGCAGTCTCTGCGCCAAGGCTAGAGGGGCCCAGGGCGCCTCTGGCCCGGGAGGCCCAGCTGCAGGTAGCCCTCTCCCAGGGTCCTGTGCTTATGGGACCCACTAGCCCTCAAGGCTCAGGTCCTTGTCAACCTGCCCCCCTAAGGAGGCCTGCATCTCACCCCGGGGTCAGCGTGTGGCTCGGGCCGGCTTTCACCCTGACAGCCCACCCCACCTCTTCCACTGGGTGCCCGCTGTGCCCTTGCCCGGCTGGGTGCAGACAGGCCGGAGCCTCCTGCTGAGGGAGGCAGCCCCCAGGGGCCTGGAGCACGTGTTCCCAGACGTGCAGGGGGCCCAGCCCCTCCTCAAGCCTGAGCTGCAGCCTGTCACGGGGCAGGGACACTGAACCCAGCCCCTGTCCTTGTTAAGACCCAGCAGGCTCCAGGGGTGGGGCTGGGGGTGGCTGGAAGAGGGTTCAACTGTACAGACCCCACGGCCTGTCTCGCCCCTACCACCCCTCGCCCCCGACTCCATGCATCCCAGGGGCTTGGGTCTCAGAAACCACCCTTGGGAGAGCAGGGTCCAGTCCCTGCTGTGAGAACGGCCCCCTCCCCAGCACCTCCTCGCAGCAGCCCCACTGCCCTGTATAGCTGCCGACCTGGAGGCAGAGCTGGAATCCCAGGCTGCGGGGGCCTGGCTGGAGGATCTCTGAGTCCAGGGTTTTGTGAGAAGGTCCCCACCATGGACCATGGGCCAGAGCAGATGCCGCTGGACCCCAAACCACTGCTTCTCGCTCCCCCGGAGCCAGGGTCGACGCTGGGGCCCTGGAAACGCCAGGCTGCCGACTGCTTGGCCCAGAGCTGCTGTCGGCTGCCTGGCCCCCTCCCGTCACAGAGGAAGCACTTCCCGCCTCTCTAGAGAGGTCGCAGGCCTGGCTTCTAAGGACAGCACATGAGTCAATTAGACAGACACGGACGGTCTGCTTAGCTGGCCTCTCGGTACGTCTGGGCTTCGCCGGCCTCTCCCGATTATAAATTACGCAGCCAGGGAGTCTCCAGGGGGCGGGTTTGCTGGGTTTCATGCTGTTTCCTCGGGGCAAATGCCCAGAAGGAGAATCACTGGGTCAAAGATATGAACAATTGGTTCCTGTCGCCACACACTGACGTCAGGAAAAATCTGGGGTTCCGTGGGGGGCCCGGTGCAGGCCCCCCTTCTGGGGCCAAGAAGCCCCGCAAACCATCTGCTCCCCTGCGGGGCCCTGGGGGTGGGGAGAGGAGCCCGTGCTGTGGGCTCCCCGAAATTCCCACCCGGGTGGCCTCAAGCGGGGCAGGGGTGTGTGTGTGTGTGTGTGTGTGTGTGTGTGTATGCAAAGAATCATCGTTTCCTGGCCACTGCAAACCCTGCTGGAGCCCCGTGGCCCAGCCTTCCCCTCCTCGTGGAGCCTCCAGCCCCCATGGGTTTTCCTGTTTACTGCACCCCAGAGGCTGGCCTTGACCTGGCTCCCTCCTCCGGGCCTGGTTCCCGAGGGGACGGTCGCAGTCCATTTTCAGCCTCAGGCCCTCAGGCCCTGGGCAGCCAGGCTGCTCTGGGGCTCAGCATCCAGCCGCCGGGCCAACTCCAGGCCACCCTTGCCCCCAACCCACAGCAGCAGAGAAAGGCCCTGGGCCCAGAACTCTGGGGCCACAACGGGCTGTCAGCCCGCCCCCAGCCTGGGAGGCTATGATCCGCCCTGAGGACCCAAGCGAGGCCGGCATGTGGGGCTCCTCTCGGGCCTCGGAGCCCGGTGCTTGGAGGCCCCGCTCTGTCCCAGTGAACCCGTTTCTAGGGGCTCGGCCTGGTTAGGGAGCAGGGTGGTGACCCCACCTTCCGTGCTCCAGGAAGAGCCAGACAGGGGGACAGGGTTGGGGGGGCATTGGTGTCGCAGAGACCAGGGCGTCACGGGGAGGGCTCCCCCGACACAGCGTGAGCGGCCTCGCTGTGCAGGCGGTCATACGCCCAACGGACCTTCCGACTGCAGCTCCTGTGGTCCTGGGCAGGGTGGAGGGCTTGGCTGGAGGAGCCCACACTCCCCGTAATTCACCCGCTTTCACCCCATGTTACCTGGCCAGTCCCGGGGCGGGGAGACAGGGTAGGAGGAAATGTCCCATTTTCCAGAGGAGACAGCTAAGGCTCTGAAAAGTGAGGTGACTTGTCTGTGGTCACAAAACTGGTCAGAACGGGCAGGGTGAGGCCTTGAATGTGGGCCTTCTCCTGTCAAATGAGGGAGGGGACAGTGCCCAGGGGGCCATTTCCCATCCTGGGAGCTTTCCTGGGGTCAGGGGCCCAAAGGCCACCTGGACCGCAGGCTGAAGCCCCCAGGGCGGGTGGAGGCCTGGCCCCTGCTGCTGGGACCTGTTTGACTCTTGGGTCCCAGTCGGAAATCCAGCCCCCCTCGCACCCGCCCTGTGCCCCCGACCTGTCTCACCGCAGCTACTGGGGGGGCATGGTGGACCCACGTTAGAGGGGTCAGAGGGGGCACAGAGACCTGGACCTGCCTGGGGACGGTGAGGGCACGCGGAGCCCGGGGAGCCAGCTCCGAGGCTCCCACCGGGCACGGAGCCCTGCTGAGCTTATCACAGAGGTGACAGCGGCCTGGCAAGGGCTAGGCTGGTCCGGCAGGCTCTGGGGGACACGCCGAAGCCCAGTCCTGCCCAGGCGGACAGGGACTTTCCCTGAGAGTGAACAGAAACAGTGGTGGAGCTGCGGGACCTCCGGGGCCCTGACTCCCACTGCGAGACTCGGGTCCCCTGGCTGCGGAAACACCTGCTCTTGCCTGGGGCCTGGGGTGAAGGCTGTGGGCGCGCAAACCTCGGGGTCGGGCTGCTTCCCGAGCGCAGCCAGCACCCTCCCCTGGCCCAGCAGCCTGGCCAGGGCTGCGGAAGGAAGTGGGCACAGGGGTGGGCGCAGCTGGAGAGGGGTGCCCATGGCAGGGCCTGGGTGGGAAAGGGGCTCTGGTGCCCAGGTGACTCGTGGTGCAGCCCAAGCCCGGCCGGGTGACCGGGGAAGGAAGCGGGTGGATCCAGCCTCTATAGCAACAGGCGTTGGCCCAAAGCTGTGCTCTGAGCCCTGAGGTTGCGGGCCACGGGGCCTTCTCGGCCGGCTTGGCTGAGGCTCAGAGGCCAGAGCGGGCGGGGGCGGGCCGCGGGAGGGTTCTGGCTGCTGTTTGGCAGCCTGGCCTCCCAGCTCTGGCCGGTTACCAGGTCAGCTCAGGAAGCCCTGAGTGGTCATTCTCGCACCAGCCGGCCGGCCCGGGGGCTCTGGAGGGTCTGAGGAGGGAGGCAGGCCTGGACTCCCACCCTGGTCTGCTTCCAACCCCTGTGTCACCCTGAATCCTGACCTGCCTCCTCTCAGACCTCGCCCAGACACGGTGGTGGTGGGAGGGTGGTGACCCTGCCACGCAGGCCAGGGTCCCAGGGCCCGGAGGGGGTGCCTTTTGGGGGAGAGACTAGGGGAGGACCAGGCCTCCTGACCCGGCATCATTCTCCTCCTGCTCACCTCCCCCCCACCCCCCGCTCACCTCCTCCTGCTCACCTCCTCCTCCTGGCCACTGTTGAGCCGCGCAGCCCCTGAGCCCCCCCAAGAGGGGAAATCAAGGCAGAGAAGCCTCAGACTCAGCCAGGCCTCGAGACGTGAAGGCACTGTCCCCACTTTTCAGCTGAGTCACAGAGCCGGGGCCCGCCTGATTTAGTTCCCACGTTAAAGTCAGCGCTTCCCAGGCCTCTGCGTTGCTTTGTCCTTCCCAGGGTAGAGCCCAGCCCACGGGCTCGGAGGGGACGGCTGGACGTGCCCGGGGGCGCAGCCACGCGGTTTGCTGGCAGGAGCATGGGTTTGGGGACAGAGCAAGTTCGGGTTTCTGGTGCGTCACCTCCTCGGCCGGAGGAGGGAGTCGTCTGGGGCCCTGGGACCGTGGACACAGAACAGAGCCCCTCAGCCACCAGAGAGCGGGGACTGGGCGGGGCTCTCCCTGCGACAATCCGGGTCCCACCTCTCAGTGTGACAGACATCAGGGCATCTCATGCAGTGCGACCTACTGGGGCCACGTGCCTGCCAGCGGGCCTGGAGGCAGGGGCTGCGAACCCCAGCTTCCCCTCCCTGTGAGTGACACCCCTCTCACCCTTCTGCCACCCCCACGGCCTTGTGCAAAGCGTGTGATGTTCAAAATCCATCTTTCTCGGCCTTAAAACCCCTCATGTTAGACTCCCGGGGCCACAGAGACAGATGACTACAAAACAGGCCTTAAAACAACAACAGACATGGATGCTCCCCGGTTCTGAGGCCCAAGACCGCAGCGGCCTCCCTCTGGGGGCTCTGGGGGAGGGTCCCCCGCCTCGCCCAGCTCCTGCTGGGTGTTGGCAGCCTCGGGGTTCTGGCCACGTCACCGCATCTCTGCCTTGGTCCTCCCGGCCCTGCTCCCAGGTCCACGGTCCCTCTTGCCGAGACACTGTCCTTGCGTCCAAGCTCACTTAAACTGGGTCGCATCTGCAGAGCCCGTGTTTCCAAACAAGGCCACGGTCACGGTTCCAGGAGGAAACCCTCCTGGGTGCCACTGGGGGACACCGTTCAGCTCCTAGCACCCACGAGTGGCAAGCGACAGACCAGGCATTGCCGCCGGCGGGCAGGGCCCAGCCGGTGAGGGCCACAGGCTGGCGGGCTGTGCTGAATTTGTCCTGTTTTAGTTTTATTGACAGGCCCACCGGGGGAGCCTTTGGCACGCGTGGCCAGTCCCGGGGAGCAGAGGAGGAAGCGCAGGAGACGCTCTGCCCTGGGCTCCTCGCCTGATGCCTGTGCGGCCCCTGCCCTCACTCCCAGGGCAGCGGTGCCCTGCTTCCTGCCCCATCGCTGTGGGAAGGAGCCCCCCGAATCCTTAAAAAGCTCTCTCACCTCCTTGACCGGGGCAGCCGTCCTGCTGGACGCGGACCCTGAGGTCTCCTCGGACCTCTGCTCAACCCCCTGCGGAAGCTCCTGTGCGCTGCGTGAGGGTCCATTTCTCGCGTGGGGCTTGGCCGGGGCTCGGCCGGGCTGGCCCAGGCTCGGCGGATGGAAGAGGTCAGGGCTCTGCTGGCCTCACCGCACAGACGCCAGGGGTGCGACTGCTGCCCAGGGGTGGGGGTCACAACCCCAGTAAGTGAGGGGCCCAGGCACACGGACAGATGGACAGACAGACAGACGGGTGGACTGCAGGCCACTGTGGTCCATGGCTCAGCGCACTGGTCTGGGGCCCCTGAGGCCAAGCGGCCCCCTGTGCAGCCGGGTGGGGCATTGACGGGTCAGGGCTCCCCCCCTCACCTGCGGCTTTGCAAGCCCCACCCCCCAGCCACGGCCTTGGGGGGCAGAGCACGGGGTCCCCAGGCAGACAGCATCTGCTTTGCTTCACGTTTCTTCCCTTGACTTAACGCCAAGCCTCGCTGTACTAAGTGAGGTGCAGATGCTTGGGTAACCCCGCTCTGGACCCCCGCTTTTGGGGGGAAGGACAGACACTCCCCCACCTCCTGCGAGGAAGGCCCCCCCAGGGAGGGGTGAGGAGCCCACCTCCCCCTGCACCCGGCACAGAGGGTGGGTGGCTGAGGCAAACCCCCCAACACTCACCACTCACCGCACTGGCAGAGCCCCCGAACCCCTTCCCGGCCCTGCCCCGGCCGTGGGAACCGGCCTCCGTCCGCCAGGAGATGCGTGAGAACCAAAGAGGAAAAAACCGGGGGGGGGGGGGGGGCTTTCCTCCATCCTCCTGGGGCCTGCGGGAGTGAGGGGCCCCCGCAGGTGCTCAGCGCCCTGCAGTCGCCCTCACGCACGGCAGGTCCCGCGTGTGGCTGAGGCCAGGAGGGCTGGTGGCCTTGGGTTCCCGGCCCGCCCGCCGCCCCCTCCAGGGCCGCGCCCCTGGGAACTTGCGAGCAACTCCCAGCGCTGGCTCCCACAGCACTGGGGTATTTTTATCCTCCCTCCGCCCGAGTGACAGTGGCTCTGATTTATGTTGTGCAAAGCCCCTCCAGTGGCTGAAGGCCCCTCGGGCAGGCTCCGTCGGTGCTGGGCCGGCCTCGCTCCAGCTGGGGCCACGCCGTCACAGCCGCATGAAAGGCGGCTCTCCTTGATGCTTTTTGAGAATTATCGCACCAAATGTTCGCCCGCGAGATGCTGACTGTGATGATAAGGAGGCTGGAGAGGCCGAGCAGAAAGGGGCTGGAGAGGGAGATGGCAAAACCCCCTCTCTGGATGGCAGAAGCTCCAGTCGCAGGCCCAGCCCACTGGCATTTGCCACCAAAGTGCCTGTTTTTATTTAAATGGCCCAGAGCAAGTCTCTGACTAAACTAACATTCCCACGCCAACACGCAGCAGTGCCTCTGGTTTTTGGCAAATTTTTTCCTTAGCTGTCAAGGCAGAAATATAGAAGGATTCTGGTCTTACTTAAGGAGGGCTGGGGTTTTTGCCCTTCCCCCCGGAGACATGAAAATAACTCACAGATGTGCTGTACCTGCCCCTCGATCCTTCAAGAGCACAATTCCCCGAGCGCCCTGTAACTCAAACCCCGATTTCCAGGCCAATTTTCTTTTTACCAGCGGGCCGCTGGGGGGGTGAGGGCGGAAGTCCCAGACATGTTTAAATGTGTCTGCAGCAAATGGGAAGAAACGCAGGCAGCCCTGAGACCCTTGCTGAGGGGCTGAGACTCCTGCCGAAGCCCCACCTGGGGGACCGGGGGAGGAGGGGCGGGCGAACCGTCTGCAGGGCTCCTGGCACCTCTGCTGGGGCAGAAAGACCTGCCACGAACAGCCTCTATCTTCCCCGTAAAAATAAAAATGGACATTTTTCGGAAGGACGTTTCCAGCTCTTTTTAACAGCAGAAAGGAAGGCACGGAGGAGGGGGCGCTGGAAAGACGAGGAAGGAAGAAAGAAGGAGGAGAGGAGATGCCCGGCCAGCTGGCTTCTCCCTGAGTGACTCAGGCCTGCGGAGGCTCCGTGGATCCTTCAGAGGGTGGGGCCGAGCAGTTTCGGCCCCCGGGGAACTTTCTTTTTGGAGAAAGTTCTGAGCGGCAGCCAGCAGGGCCAGGCAGGTTGGAAGCTCCCCAGAGCCCGCGGCTCCCAGCGAGCTCTGCAGGGGTCCCCAGGACCCACGGGGATGGGGCTGGCAGGGCTCGACCCCGGTGCCAGGCCGGGTTCCACAAGCCCCCTCGGAGCATCAGCGTCCTGTCCACAAAAGGGACAAGGTGACGGCACCCCTGGGGCGGCCTGGCCCCTCTGCTAGCCCCGGCCGGGAGATGTCGGATCTGGGCTGGACAGATTCTCTGAGCCCACCCACCGTGACCCTCTGCCAGGAGTTCGGCGGCCTGGCCTGGCCCCACGATGCCCCAGAGTCCTGGGCGGGCCCTCCCTCTCTGAGGCCAGCCGCCTCCCTAGGGACCCACAGGGGAGCCACCGGGCCCTGGGTGACTGACGCAAGCCTGGGCTTTTCCCGCCCAGGCCCTCTGGGCAGATGTGGGGGCTGGGGGCCTGGAGGGGGCCAAGCGGGGCCCCTCCTTCTCAGAGCTGGGCCACCTGCCCCTGGGGCTCCTGAGGAGAAGCAGGGTCACTGTCAGGGCCTGGGCTCCGCTCGCTGTCCTGTAGCCCATTTCTCAAATGCCAGCACCAGACGGACCCTCGGTGCCCACACCAGCCAGGCCTCCTGGGCTCACCTGCTGCGGAAGGCAGCTACCTGTCAGGGGACTTGCCCGGGCAACACACTCCCCAGGTGCTGTGCCCGCCTCTGGGACGCGGACCCTCCTTCCTGGGCAGCAGGGGGCTCACAGCCACCCGCTTCCTGGCCCGAGCTGCCAAGCAGACTTGAGGCTCCCGTGCAGCGACCGATGTGGGGACAGGTGGACCAGACCCTGAGCAGGACCGGGCCCTGTACTGAGTCCCACATCACTGAGCTGTCTGCTAGCCACGTCTGTTGAGGGGATAGGACCCAGAGGGATGGGTCCCTGCGCCCAGGAACCTGCCCGGAGAGCGCCGCGTGATTGCTGCAGGAGCCAGGAGGCCCAGGGGCTCTGGGACGGCTTCTGGACAAGGTGAAGGCCGACAAGAGCGGGGGTTGTTTCAGCAGAGGACACGGCACAGACGGAAGAGCAGGGAACTGACTCACTGCAGGCCGTTGGGAGCAGGGCCTCCCCGACCAGGCCTGCGAGGCTGGCCCGGGGGAGACGCCAGCACCGGCAGGGCCCCCGCCAGGCGGAGCCCCGTGCAGCCGCGCGGGTACACACCTGGGCCCGGGGGACAGAGGGTCCCTGCGTGGGGGGCAAGGGCGAGCAGAGAAGCAAATGCTAGACCCCAGCCGGCCGTTCCCTGCTCTGAAAGAGGGGCCGGACTCCGAGGTCCGCCCGAATCCCGCCTTGGGAAAGAGCAACTAGGAGCTAGAGTAGCCCTGCGTGCAGCCGGCATGGAGACGCACGGCCCCGGTCCAGCACAGGGGCCTGGAAGCCAGCCCTTGCCCCTCCACCTGAAGTCACACCACACAGCCGCTGAGACCACGTCCCAGGAAAATGCTCGAACCTCTGGAAGTGTTATGTAGAAAAAGCTCTCTTGGTAGAGGCAGAAACTGAGGATGCAGTGGTGACCTCTCAGCGGCCCGCTGCCCGGAGTCCAGAGCTGGGCCTGGGCCTGGCTGGGGGCCGGGGGTGGGGGGTCAGAGGCCGGGCACCTCTCAGGGCCCAGGGCTCTCTCTTTGCAAGCGGGTCAGACGTGCTTCATGGTGAACTTCCAGAGTAGAAGAGCCCTACCCGCTGTGTTCTGGAACCGCACCCCAGCCGCCCTGGCCTGCAAGCCGCCCCTGAGTGGGGCTGGCACCCCCATCACAAGCCACCCCCAGCCCCAGCCCCACCTCCAAGCCCTCCCCCTCCTCCTGGCGCCCCCTCCCCTCTGCCTCAGGCCACTGTAACCCACACAGGCTGGCCAGTGCCTGCACCCTCAATTAGACTGCAGCGCTGCACTGGACAGCACACGAGGCCAGGGAGGGCGGCCACGTGCCCCGCCTGCTGTGGTCACACACAGCCCATCGCGGCCCTCCAGGGCCCACCTGCCTGCTGAAGAGCAAGGCCAGGACCTGGCTGCCCCGGAACCAGGCCTGCCACATCTCTGACGTCAGGAGCATCATGCTTTTCTGGGGCTGTGGGGTCACAGGGGACCCAAAGTCCAAGGCCAAGCCCTGCAGGAAGGAAAGGGGCTGGTGCCCCAGGACCAGGAGGCTCAGCCTGGCTGCACCTTAGCATCTGGCTGACAACCCCCACCCGCCCCCACCGAGCAGGCCGAGTCGTGCTGGACCCGCTGCAGGAGGGGCCGGGGTGGCTTTTCGGGGGGGGGAGTGGGCCAACATCAGCACAGCCTCCCCAGCCCATCCTGGCAATGGCATCGTTGTGTCTCTCTCTCTGGAGGCAAGGGACAGGGGACCTGACCCAGCTCAGCCTTGGCTGTGGCACGAGCAGACCTGCTCCCCTTCGGGTCCGTCAAGCTGGCCCCTGGAGAAGCACGTGGCCGCTGGACACACATCCCCTCTGAGCGCCAGGCCTGCAGCCTCACCCTGCTGCTTCCAGTTCCCCAGACGGCCTGGGCTCTGCATCCGGCCTGCAAGGGAGCGCCCTGTGGGACTGGCCCCACCATCGGCGGACAGGAAGCCCTGGGCTGCGTCCCACTTCTGCACCCCAATTCAGCTCTGGCTGTCCCAGGCCCCGTCCTCCCACTGGGTTTTTGAGGTGGCCAGCACCCCAAATTCACCTCCCCTCCCGCCGGTGTTTCTCCTTAGCGGCCCCAACATCCATCCGCCAGGGCTGCCGCTGGGCTGCCCACGCTGTGCCGAAGGTCTCCAGGGCCTAGTCCATCAGGACCCCCGAGTCCTCCCCTCCCTCAAGCCCCCTGGCCTGGGACTGTTGATAAAGAGAGGAGGCGGCCAGGGGTCTCCAGCCTAATTTGTGAATGAAGAAGCCTGGTGCCTCTTGCCAGGCCTGGAGGAGTGGAGGAGGCAGCAGCCCCTGTCCAGGCCTCACGCACAAGCCCCTTCCCAGCCCCAGGCACTTCAGGCTTCCGCTGAGGGTTTCCCAGGAGGCAGGTGGCACAGGGGTTGCCACAGAAGGCCTGGTAGCCCTGTCTGCACCATGGGCTAAGGAGAGCGTCCAGCTCCTGGGCAGAGGCCCAGGGTAGAACTGGCAGCACTGGGCAGACTCAGGTGAGCCTCCTCTCCTCCAGGGCTGCTCCTTCGCAGAGGGGGAGAACTTGCCCCCCAGCCAGCCCTGGACAGGCCTTTACTGCCGGCCTGGGGCCTCCTGGCAGAGACGCAGGGCTCCGGGGGGCACGCAGGCAGTGGCTCACGGAGGACGGCCTGGCCGAGGGGGTGTGGTGTGCAGAGCCCTGAGACTGAGAGCTGGGGGGGACTTCGCAGCCCCCCTCTTCCTTCTAGGGAAAATCTGCTCCTCCAGCCTGCCTGGCTGCTGTTATATAAACAGATCTGCTGCCTCCAGACGCCTCCTCTCCCGGGCACTGACCCCGAGGAGTTACCCCGGCTCTGAGACATGCTGCCAGCCGGGGGAGGAGGCAAGCGGGGGTGGCGGCGGGGGGGGGGTGTCCCACAACAGCTGCTTGGGGCCTGGTCTGGCTGTGCTGCAGCATCCCAGCTGCCACCAGTGCCCGGCAACAGGTGTGCCCAGAAGGGTGGGCTGGGGTCAGGTGTGAAATGTGCCCACCACGAGGCAACCCCTCTCTGCCCGCCTCTCGGGCCTCTCTGGCAAGGACTGCTTCTCAGCCAGCCCCTGGGATTTCGGTCCTGAAGTTTCTCCTGCCTGGGCCCTTTACCTGGCTAGGTCCCTCTCAGCCCTTAGGGGCTTCCTTCTGGCATCACCTACTCCAGGAAGGCCCCCAGGGCTGCGTGGGCGGGCCTCCGGCCACGGGGCTCCATACCCTGAGTCGGGATGGGGGGGCGCTGTGGGTACCCAGGGTGAGGCTGTGAACTTTGGTTTCGGAGGGACTACCACAGGCGTTTTGGACGCCCAGCACTTAACCGGGGTTGGCAAGAGTTGCCCAAATCTGGCACAGCCGCGCAGAAAGAAATCCGGAAGGAGCCCGTGGGAGGGGCCCAGGGCTGCAAGAGCGAGGGCAACAGGTCCGCTTGACCCGCGCGCGCGCTTTGCAGGGCACCTTGGGCTGAGAGGTAGGACAGTGACCAAGGAGTCTAGAGGCAAGTCTCTCCTGAGGGAGCTAGCCACGCATTGGCCCCAGACTTCCTTTGGGGGGCACCCAGAGCCCCCTTTTCGGAGGCCGCAGCCCCGGTGCCACCATGCCTCAGGGTCAAGTGCCCGGCCTTCAGAACAGCCCGGAGTCTGGGCTTGGTCTCTCGAAGGCTTTAAAGCTGCGACCGCGGAGCTCCTGCATTGGACGAGGGGGGCACCCACGGCTGCCGAGGGCGCTACTTCACGCAGAGCCCCCGTCCCACAAGCCCCCAGACTGGACATCGGCCGCTCCTCTCCACCTGCCCCAGCCCAGCTCCTCGCCGGGCATGGCCTGCCCCGGGCTCCCCTTTCCCTGCTCGGCCCCCCCTTTCCCTGCTCTGCCCGCGCCTCCTCCGCTATTGAGATGCAAATCGTTGCCAATTGTCGCCGAGCGCGGCGGCACCCAGAGCCGGATCCTTCCGCGGCCTCGCACCAAACTTTTGGCCTCCGAAAACTTTCGACAGAGAAGTAGTCCCTAGGGCCGGGCGCTGACGGGGTCCCGAAGCGCCATGGCCCCCAACCGCGGAGGCCCCGGCTCGGGAAGCGCGCCCCAGCCAGAGCAGGCGCGGGGCCGGTCCAGGCGCGCGGAGGGGCGCGGCCAGCGAGGGGGCGAGGGGTGCGGAGGGATCGGAGGCATCGGCGGGGGCGGGACCCAGGGGCGGGGCCGGCGGGCCGGGGGCGGAGCGCACGGCGCCCCAGCGCCTCACTAGTGCCTTGGCCGTGGGAGGGAGCGCAGGGGCGCGGGCCTCTGGGTGCTGGGCGCGGGGCGCGGGCGGGAGCGCAGCGGAGGAGCTATCCCGGGCGCGGAGCCGGGCCGGGGAGGCCCCGAGAGCTCAGTGTCGCCCCCCTGCCAGCAAGGAGAGGGCAATAGCAGGCCGCCGCCGCCCGTGGGACGGTCCGGCGCGCGAGTGTACGCCCGAGGCCAGCCGGCCGGGCACAGGAGGCCACCACCGGGTGCAGCGGGCAGCCGGCGGGCAGGCATGCCGCCGCTCCTGGCGCCCCTGCTCTGCCTGGCGCTGCTGCCCGCGCTCGCCGCACGAGGTAGGCGCCCGCGAGCCCGCAACTTTCCGCGCCTTCGGAAACTTTTGGCGGCACCCTACGCGCGCGCCCCGGGTGGCTGGGAGCAGGCGGCCGGGGGAGGGGGGGGGCGGGCGACCCGGGGCGGAGTGGGGGCCGGAGTCGTGGACTCGGGGAGAAAGGCTGACCCTTCCTCGCGTCGCCTGCCCCATGGGGCGGAATCGCGCTGCTCGCGCCTGGAACCGAGTTTGGGGACGGGTTTAAAATCGGGTTTGAAGGCCGGCATGGGCCGTTGGGGGCCCGGGAGACCCAGCCCTGGGCTCGCCCTTCGCCAGTCGCGCGTGGGGCTCGCCGCCAGGGCGGGCGGGCGGGAGAGCTGCCTACTACTTTTCGTTTTGAATCGAGCCAGTTTTGGTTTCCTGTTGCTTTGAGGCCATTTATCTTCTTTCTTCGCCTCTTGCCCGCGGCGGGGGCGGATGTTGGGGCGCGGAGCGTGGGGTCCCGGGCGCCGCGTTCGTCGTTAGGAGCCGCACGGCCGGTGCCGGCGGCTGCGGGGCGTGGTGGGCAGAGGGGAGCGGGGCGGGCCCGGCGGGCCCGGCCTCCTTCTCGGTGGCGAGCGTTCGCTCGGGGCTGGGGCGAGGGCCACGGACCCCGGGGTCCCCGGGCTCCCGGCCGCCCCGCCCGCGGTGTCTCCTCCCCACACCGGTCCCTGCGCTCAGCCCGGCTCACGGTTATTTGGGGGGATGGGTGTGCGTGCTGAAGACTGGCTGCCTCCGGCGGGACTTTCGCTTTGTGGAGTTCAAGTTTGGAAAGCTTGCAGCGTTTGGGAGGGGGCGCTTAGTCCTCTCGGCTCACTTAGGCTCTCGGAGGAATCCGATGGGGTTTGATCTTGCTCTTCCCCTAAAAGTTGGAGGGAGAATGACTCCGGCGCTTCCAGAAAATAGGGTTCCTTGTCACCCTCGATCTACACACACCCTCCCCTCCGGGAGAGGAGCTTAATTTACCTGCCCTGGTAAGATGGAGAGGAAGGGGCTTAATTAATTGACCCCTTCCCGAGAGGGGGGTCCAATTCCTGGCAAATGGAGCATCTTCATCCCCCCTCCTGGGAGGGGTGGAGGGGGCTGCCGCTGAAGATGCCCACCCTGGGGAGCTGGAATTGGGTGTCTGCGGAGGCGGGGCCAGGTCCCTGGGGTGCAGTCCCGGTGCCCCAGGAGGCGCCCTGGCCTGACAATGGGCTGCTCTGATTCCTCTGCCAGCGCTTTGTTGGCGGGCGGGGCAGCGGGCTTTGCAGCTGTCGCATTTTCCCACGAGCGGGGGAGCTGAGTGTGGCCACCCCCCCCCCTGCGCGCCGTCCCCTCGAAGAACTTGTTTGAACAGCAAGATGATCCTAGCGGTTGGCTCGGGTCCCCAGGGAGGACAGGGAGGGAGTGAGAAGTTCGGGAGAGCGGCCCGGCTCATCCCGGCTGTCTCCACTGCTGGCCTCCAGGCATTCCAGGCCACCCCGCTCCGCCTGGAGCGGGACCTGTCCACCTGCCCGCCAGCCAGCCCTCCCCCGCATTTCTGGCCCCAGGACTCTGGGCGGAATGATGAAGCCCTCCAGGGTTCAGGCCGGGCTTCCGGGGGCCCCCGCCCCCCCACAGCCCCATGTCCGGAGGTCCCTGGGGTGGGCCCTTGCTGGGGCTGGCCGGCTGACCTCTCCTCTTGCCTCTCCCCAGGCCTGCGGTGTTCCCAGCCCAGCGAGGCCTGCCTGAATGGCGGGAAGTGCGAAGGACTCCCCAACGGCACGGAGGCCTGCGTGTGAGTATTCGCACCCCTGCGGGGACCTGTTGCGTTGGGGGGGGGGGTGAGCAGAGCCCCTGCCTTCTGCAGCAAGGCCGCAGCCACCGAACACTGGCCCATTGTCTTCTGGAGATGGCCCAGAAGGCTGGGCGCGGTCACGTGCTACTTTTATTGGACAAAGTCTGGCAATTACTTAATCACCAGCAATTATGCTGCACGCGGAGCGGGTCTGGCCGCTGGAGGTTTGCGCGCTCCTCTGTGGGCCACTGCAGGCTCCCGGGGTGCCAGGTGGGGGTCCCTGGTCCCTGTTTCTTCCTCACGGTCCTGAGAAACCACAGACCTGCCGGGGAGGCTCGGGAGCCTCTGTCGAGAGGCCCAGCCTCACCACCCTGCCACCTGTGGGCCCCTCTTTTGGGCAGGTGCTGCTTCCTCTGGGCAGGTGAGGCCCAAAAGAAACGGACTGTTTCGAAGCCAAGCCCCCCCTCCTCAGCCCGCTGCCCTCCTCTCCACTCCTCTCCGGCCTCAGGTGAGGTTGGGGGCGTGAGGCTGGGACTCATCCGACTGGCGGTGCTCATTGCCATGGCGGGTGGCAGCACCTGCCAGGAGCTCGCCTTCTGTCCTGGCATCTGCAGCCCTGACCTCCTAACGGCTGGCCCTGCGCCGTCCCAGCCCTGGGTCCTCAGCTGTGACTCGAGGTCTGCCCCGGTTTTCCCCGCCTTGGCCGAGGAATCCGGTTAAAATCTGCTGCCGCCTGCCTGTGAACCTGTCAGCCGGAGGGAGGCTTTTCGGTTGTGGCCGGTGCCCTTCAACTTGAGTTGATCCCTGATGGGAATAATGAGGAGGTGCCTGGTGGCTGGAGGAACGCACCCCCCACCCAGGCTGCAGGAGAAGCGGCTCCCCAGCCGGGCTGGCGCGCCCTCATTCCAACGGCGGAGGGCCCATTCCCTTGACAACCCCCAGCCCGGCCCGCTGCCCGCCCGGCCGGTGGGCAAGCAGCCCCCTCCTGCCCCCCCCTCCACCGAAGCCAATTAAGCAGGTCTGCGAGCAGTTTAATGGACAAAGCGCATTGTGTCTTTGTCAGACGCTAATGAATGCACTCTACTTTTTTTTTTTTTTTTTTTTTTTTTTTGCTTTTTGGGGGCCTTTTTCTCCTCCTGCAGAAGCCTCACCAACGCTTGATGCCCTAAGTCTTGTTTCCTTTCATTCAGAGACCGACAGCTGGGATTCAGTGGAAGTGCAGTGGCTATTGTTGGGGGAGGCGGATTAATGCTGAGTGATTAATTATGCGTGGCTTCCCAGAATGCACAACTCCCTTCCCTGCCGCCTGGCGGCTCCTGCTCTGGCTTTGGCGCTCAGCTCACTGGGGTGTGAGTGTGTGTACGTGTGTGTGTGTTGGGGGGGCAGTCTCTGAACTGCGGACAGCTTTGGGAGGGCGGGGGGGTGCGGTGAGTGTGTACTGGGGACAGTGGGGGCAGTCTCCTCTAGTGCCCCCAGGGAGTAGGGCCAGCCTGTGGTCTCCCAGGGCCAGCACTGGGCAGGGAGGGGGCTGCCTTGCGGCACAGGCTGCTGCTCCCTGGCCTCAGGGTGAGGCCCTTAGAGGAGAGGAGCTGGGCATGAGGCAAGGCCTGCGCCCCCAGGCCAGGCCACACATCAGGGCTGGGGTGCTGGCCCTTCTCCTCCCTCCGGCTGCGCCCCCTCCTCCTTGGCGGGAAGCCTGCCCTCGGTGCAGCCTGGCACCCGGCCGAACTCGGCCCACAGAGACCCTATTGTGCGCGCCCCACGGATCCACTTGGCTGATGAACGGAAGTGCTGTGGGATCAGAGTCGGGACCGGCCGGCCACCGAGAGGCACAGGTCCGGCCTCGGGCCATTTGGGGGCGCTGCGGCTGCTCCAGGGGCCTGTGCCCCGAGGCCCCGGGGGTCTGCTGGTGGGGGAGGCTCGCCCCCCCGCCGCTCCCAAAGATAGGAGCCGCTTTCCTTCTGGGGGGGGCATGGCGGGGGGGGGCGGGGGGGCGGGGCGAGCCCCGCCAAATGGGTGTGTCTTCCAGCTCTGCAGTGTCCAGCCGGGACCCTCAGAATGTTCTTTGACTTTCCGTGCTGATTCGCGGGCTCCCCTGTGGACGGGGCGTGGGAAACGCTGGTGCCGTCAAGCCAGGCGTGTTAGTACCTGGTGAATCATCTGTTTCCACCCCAGAGGGAAGGAACCTTCCCCAGAAGCCGCTAGTCAGGTGGCTGCAGGGCTCGGGGTCGGAAAAAGAGGCTCGTGTTGGGCCGATGCCTTCCCAGGAGGTCACAGAGCCGCGGCCGCGAGAAGGGCTCAGCTCAGGTCCCCGTGGGCCGAAGCTGGTCTCTGGACGGCGGCTGTTCACGGTGGCCCCACGGGCAGGCTGTGATGGGGCGCTGGGCCCTCTGCCCCCTCCAGCCTCCTTGTCCGCCCGTCGGGGTAGAGAAGACACTGCAGCGGGCCCCCCGCTTTCCTTTCGAGCGGGGGAGGGGTGGGAAGGCCCACGGGGACTGCCTCTGGGGGCTGCGCATTTTCGGTTCCAAGGCTTACTGGGGGCTGCCTGGTTCTGGGCTGGGAGCTGAGGCCCAGGGGGACTAAGGTAGGCCCCCCACCTGCAAGCAAGTCAGAGGCTCACTGGGGTCTTCCAGGTGCTGGCAGAAGGGGGTGAACCCCGGCGCCGGGAGGGAGGGCCGGCCGGCTGGCAGGTGGTGTCCTCAGCCTTGGACCACCGGCGCGTGAGGCCTGGCTCTGCCGCCTGGTAGCTCTGTGACCCAGATCCTCAGGTCGCCAGAATCAGATCCCCTGCCCCGGGTGTAATTTGGGGCCGAGCCACATGGGTGCGTGAGGCTTGTGTAAGTGCGGCAGTCATAGGCACACGCCGAGCGGCCGTCTCCTCCCTGCCTTCTCCTTTTGAGCTGACAGTGCTGGTTTCAGGATCCTCATTCTCGAACGTTGAGTTGGCTGATGAGTTAATTCAGAGAACCCAGAGGGGGCGGCCTGGTGGGCCTGAGCAGGGTGCTGCCCGGGAGGGGCCGGCCAACTGGGAGAATTTTTTCGCCCGCGGTGGCCCTTCGGCAGCCTTCCTGCCTCCTTCCGACGCCCGAGTGCCTGGTGCGTGCTGGGCCCTGCGCGGTGGACTCAGGTCCCAGCCCCTGCCCTCCTGTAGGGAGCCGACTCCCCAGTGTGGAGGCAGGAGAGGCGGCAGGGACGCGCGGCGGTGAGCGCGGGGCGGGAGCAGCCTGGCCCGACGCGGCTCTGGGCAGATCCGAGCACGGATCGGGCGCGGGAAAGGAAGCGGAAGCACAGAGAGGTCGGCTCTCGGCCCCGGGAACACACAGCGCAGAGCTGGGCCCGGCCCTGCCTCTTTCTCCAAAGCGTGTGTCCTAACCACTGCCGCATCCTGCCCGCGCCGCCCGGCCCTCCCTGGCCCTCCTCTGAGGAAGCAGGGCAGGGACGCCAACTTCCCTTTAAAAGAGGAGGTTCAGAGGGTCGGGTGGGAAGTGACTCGGCGGCCTGGCTGCCGGGGGATGGCACGTTACGCCTGTCACCTGGTCCGTCCGTTTCCACTGAGTCACCTGCGGGTCCGGGCGAGGCCGGGGAGGAACAGGTTAACACGCTGATCCACAGCCCTGGGCTGAGAGCGAGAAGGGTCTGCGCAGGACTTCCTCTGTTTACGCAGCGCCCGGCCTCAAGGACGCAGGGTTAGAAAAACACGTTGAACGCCCGGCGTCAGCTAGAAAGTCTCACCTACCGGCTGACGGCGAAGCGGAGGGAACCTGTGTTTTCTAAAGGAAGGTGCCTCCTCGGGCCTGGCCCTGCCTCTGAACGGCAGCCAAAGTCCTTTCCATTGAAAAAGAAATAATCTTTTAAAAATAAAGTGTTTTTCAAAGAACAAAGGAGGCTCCCTTGTGGCGCAGCAGGTGAAGGATCCGGCTTGGCTGCAGCCGTGGCGTGGGTTCGATCCGTGGCGTGGGTTCGATCCCCGGCCTGGGAACTTCCACATGCGGTGGGTGCGGCCAAAAGGGGGGCGGGGAGAGAGGAGAAAACCGTGCCCTCCGTCGAGAGGACAGCGGGGCGGCAGGCGCTCAGGCCGGGGGCTGGGAGCCCTAGAAGCAGGGCTGGTGGTCCAGAGGGGCATCCGGCGTTGGTCCCCAGGTGCCCGGCAGCAGCCCGAAGGTCCCACAGGAGCCGGGGCTGGCCCTGTTCCCCTCGACCGGGAGGGACTTTGGTGGGTGGTCGTGGCTGGCACTGGCAGATGGGGCCCGCTGGGCAGTGCCGGGCTGGGCCGAGGGTTTGCGCCCTCCTGGGGTAGGGAGGGCACCTTTCCTGTTTCATGTCTCGTCTATAAATAGTGAAAGGATGTGGCTTCGCAGAGTTGATTGAGCGTCTAGATTGCTTTTCCTCAACAATGCAATGATCACAGCTCCTCGCACAGACAGCTGCTTTTATCCAGCAGCAAGAAACCCCTGGCAGCCGTCCTGTTCAGCTGGCTCATACCCCTCCGGGGGGTGCCCGGCACTGCCCTTTCTTAATGCCCAGTTTACAGGTGGGAAAAACTGAGGCTGAGAGATGAAGACACTGAGAAAGGGTGTGGGCACCCGAGGCCTGTTGGCGCCCGCTTTTGCTTTCATGTACGGGCACATCCAGAACTTTCTAGAGTCTTCTCAGAGGCTTTAACGAGCGGCTGGCTTCGGGGCACCATGACTGTGGGTCAGGATGTGTTTGATGGCCTGGAAGTTCCCGGTGGGGCTGTCTCTGGGGGGCCCCACCCATGCCCCGCCGTGGACAGCCTGGAAGATAGAGCGCCTCTCAGACACGCCTCTCTTCTCTGGGCCTCAGTTTCGTCCTCTGGACGTGAGTGTGTGGGGGTAGGGGCCCCTGAGCTCCCCTCCAGCCACCTCCGGGCAGGACCCTGGGGTGGGTGCCCAGGAGCCAGGCCTGGCCGTGCAGCAGGGCCGCTTCTGCCAGTCTGGGGCCAGCTCTGGGCTCTGGTGTCCTGATCACCTGACCTGCTGTGCTGGGGACCCACCTGCTGGAGAGGGGGCCGTGATGGACAGGGCAGGTGGGCAGGGGAAAGCCCTCTGCCAGGGAGGCGTCTGTGGCTCCCCCACCCCCGCCCGGCATTTCCTCTCTCAGGCCTCGCTCCCCCTTGCTCTGCTCTCTGAGAACACAGGACCTGTGACTAGACGGGGGGAGGTATTAGTGTTCGGGTGGGGAATGACCCCGTTTTTATCAGTGTTAGGACGTTAGCCGCTGAGGGTGTTCGTTTCAGTGGCATTTAGTACTCTCGCAAGGTCGATGGTTCCGGAACTTTTTTGTCACCCAAACAGAAGCCCCACGCCCTTTAGACAGGCACCCGTTCCCCTCCCCCAGGCCCTGGCAGGTACTGATGTGCTGTCTGTCTCTGGCTTTACCTGTTCTGGCCACTTCCTGTGAGCAGAATCACAGTGGGGCCTCTTGTGCCTCTTATCCGGCGTCTCACTCCGTGTGTGTCTGTGCGTCACGCCTCTGACGCTGGACTGGACGCTGGACTGTCCGGGATTGGCTGGCGGTGGACCACCAGCAATGAAGTCCCTGTGCCAGCTTGGACGGAAGTCCAGAGGAGGTGGGTGCTGGGGGTGGCGGATGCCCGGAAGGCTTCCTGGAGGAGCCGGTGCCCGTGTCTGCCCCTGGCAGCCGAGGAGCCCCATTGAGGTCCGCTGCCTGGCACCGCGGATTGGGGGGCGTGGGCTCTTATGGAGCGCTTACCAGGTGCTGGGGCCAGGCGGTCACGTGGGAGAGCAGGCGCGTGTTCAGGACCAGACGTCGGGGCAGACGCCTTAACCGCCCGCTGATGGAGGCCCGGGTGCCCCAGGGCTGCTGCGGCCTTGGGGTGCGTCCACCGTGGAGGGGAGCCGCAGGGGCATCACTGGGAAGTAAGGCTTTGGGGGTGAGAGCGAGCAGGCTGAGACCCCGTGCCCCTGCCCGCCCGTGCCATCTGTCTACTTCCCGGCTTTTTCCTGCGGTGAGGGCACAGCTTGTCCTGGGCCCTCAGGGTCAGCTCAGAGTCACCAGCCATACCCCTGGGAGGTGCTCTGGCGTGTGTGAGCACAGAGCAGGCTGGGGGCTGGCGCCTCGCTTTTGGCCACAGACAGGTCCCTCTACATTGCCCTCAGGGACACCAGACCGTGTTAGCACGTGGACACCTGCTCGGCCCGGTGGAGGGTCCCCGGTCCCCACATCCCAGGATCACCGGTTGGCACAGCCCTGGGTGCAGCTCTGGGACGCAGAGGCCCCTGGGCACAGACCCACTCCCCCGTGTTTGCCATGGGGCGGCCCCTTCTTGCTGGGGTCTCCTCCACCCACGCCCTGCCCCTGCCCTCCGTCAGGAGCTTCTGGGAAGGGATTCTGACCTGTCGTTCACACTGGGAGTGAATTAGCTGGGTCAGTGCGTCGCCTCCTCCCCACTCCTTTCCTGGCATGAAGCCGTCGAGGGCGTGTGGATGCCCCTGGAGGCCCGGCCTCTCCGGCGAGGCATCCCCCCGACCCTGCAGCCCAGGGCTCCCAAAGGCCCTCCCGCCCCATGCGCAGCACTGTGGGTCTTGGGCCCTCCTGGGCTGGGGACCGGGGGTCTGACCTGGAGCCCCTCCACCTGAGTTTCCTGGAAGGAGTGCCTGGGGTCCCAGTTTCACGAAGGCCTCAGTGAGGCGGCAGGTGCCTGGTGGGGGGCCTCTCCTCCAACGCCCACACTGTGGCTCCTCATCCTGAATCACGCAGACAGGCTGCCCGGCCACGGGTGGCCTGGAGCTCCCCTCCCAGAGCTCACCCCCGCGCCCATGGGGCTGCGGGACAGGTGGGTGCCGGGTGGGCGCTGCTGTCACCCGTGGGAGGCCAGGCCGAAGCCAAGATCAGCCGTTGAGCTTTTCAGCAGCGACACGCCGTGTTTGGACCCTCTGCGCCGGGTGTGGCCTCGCTCTGAGCGTGAGCCTCTGTCCCCACCTGTCCCAGCTCACCCCTTCCGTCACCGGGCTGGGTGTCAGGCTTGTGTCTCTGAAGTGCTTGAATTGGTTGTTCTTTTAAGCTGGGTAAACGGTCCCCTTGTCCCTCTGTTGACACTGCTGATTTGCTGAACAAACTCTCGCCCCACAGGTAGCGCAAAAGCCAGCCTCTCCCAGCCGGGCCGAGGCCCAGGGCGGGCAGGTCCCGTGTGTCCCCTTGATCTCTGAGTGCAGCGGGCCCGGGAGAGGGCTGGGGTTCGAGAGGTGGCCATGAGGGGTTGGAAACGCCGGGGACCGATACGGGGCCGGGGCTGGAAGAACCCTGGTTCGGGTGCCGAGGGGATGCTCGGGTACTCAGCCGTCTGCTTCCCCAGGGGCTGCTCGGAGACAGGGGCGGCTGCTTGGCTCCGGGGCTCTTGCCTCCTTTACCCACCCTCGTGGGCCAGCGCATCCCAGCCAAGCCACAGGCACCTGCCGTGGACGAGACCCGCTGAGACCCTTGGCCGGACAGGCGCCAGGGCGCCTGGGCCCCGGAAGCTGCCAGGAGGGCGCGGCCCCAGCCCGGCCCCCTCCCCCTGGTTGTCTTGGGCCCATGGCAGGGGTGCGTGTGGGAGTGGGTGGGCGGCAGGCTCTGGAAAGATCTGTCGGTGCCTGAGCGGCAGGGACCGGGCGCGGGGACCTACCTCCTACCATTTCCTCTCGGTTTCAGTTGTTCATAAGCGGAAACTACACAGTTACTGGAAATGAGAGTTTTGGGGGAGAAGCCGGAGTTCTGAGTGTGTGTGTTTTTCCCTGACAGCTTTTCAGTAAAAGATGCTGAGCTGCTGGCCTGAGGTGGGGACCGGTGGGGACCGGCGGGGACCGGGCCACGCTTCCGCCCCCTGGGGCCTCGTCTCCCCTGTGTCCACAGGGGGCTGAGGGGTGATGCCCTCTGGGCCTTCCGGTCCCCTGAGGGTCTCTTTACCCCTCTCACCAGGCTGGTCCTGGCTCCCAGGGAGGCCCCACAGGGCGGGACTCCCCTTGCTTCCCCCTCAGGGGTCAGACGAGGGCGGCCTCAGGCCTGTCTGGTTGAGAACCAGACGGGGGTGGCCAGGCAGGGCTGTGTGTCCCGGTGTCCACTGTGGCAGGGGCTCGGCCTGTGGCACATTGTCCCTGGTGGTCCAGGGTCCAGGGCTGACGTAGTACAGGCATTCGGCAGCTCGGGGAAGCTGGAGCCAGATGGGCTCGGAGCTGGAAGGGGAGGCAGGCGGGCAGGTCCAGGTTTCGAAGGCCTGGCTTCCAGGCCGCAGGGAGGCACCGTCCAGGCCGGTTTCCCAGTGCTGGCTTGCACCTTGCACGCTGGGGTTGCCGCATTCCAGCGTCCCCCCAGGCCGGGCTGGGGGTGCTGCGTGGGCTGTGTGACCTTGCTCTGTTCACGCACCTCTCTGAGCTCCCCTTGCTTGTGGGAAGATGGGACCCTGGCTCCGTGAGGGGGAGGGGAGGCCTTCCGCCACAGTCCTGAGCCGCAGAGGTCACCTCACTGCCTGTCTGTGGTCCCTTTTAATTCGGCGTCGTATTTCGAGACAGCTGTAGGTTCACACAAGTCTGTGGGAAGTGAGGTGGTGGGTCCCGGGTGGGGTGGTCTCTGTTTCCTGGGGGGATGTGTCCGTTTTCCTGGACTCCACACTGGGGCCTGACCCCGTGTTCCAGATCCCCGTCCAGAAAGTTCCCTGGCACCAGCCAGCCCAGGATTTGGACGAGCAGCTCGTGCAGACAATCCGGGACTCTTCCCGTGGGGAAGAGCCCGCAGAGCGCCCGCGCTCCCACCAGCTGGCCAGGCTGCCGGGCCATCCCTAGGGTGTGACAGTGCAGGCCTGTCGCTGGTCACCGGGCCTGGGTGCAGCTGGGGCTGGCTTCTGTCTTCAGGTGTTGGCTGTGTTCCTTGGAGCCGGGGCGACGGTGCTGGGCCCGGGGTGAGAGCAGGTGAGAGCAGGGCTGTGAGTGGACCGCCAAGGGAGCAAGCCTTGGGGGCCTGGGGGGCCTGAGGCAGGGCGGGGGTGGGCAGGTGGCCCACCTGAGCTGGGGGAGGAGTCCTCAGAAAGGCCCTGGTTGCAGGGCGGGGTGGGTCACCCTGCAAGGATCACCCCGGAAGCTTGTGCACCGTGTGGCACGTGGTCAGAGGCCACCGTCAGTCGAGGGGGCGTCCTGGGAGCACGGGAGGGTGCAGCGGGGCTGCTCCCCTTCGGCCTGTGCGGCGGCTGGCCAGCCACACGGAGCCGCGTTTCCTCCGTCCCCGGGCCAGACAGGAAGGAAGGCCCCGCAGGCACTGTGGGTGAGGGTGGTGGCAGGTGTCTGGCCCGGCTGTGACCCTCTGCTGCACGGAAGGGGTGCAGGGAGCGAGGGCCCAGAGCCATCCCCCCGCCGGCTGGCAGCCCCCCAGTTCCCAGGCCTCTAGTCCAGACCCCCCCGACCCCGCATCCACCAGTCCTCCGCTGCCAGTCTGGGGTGTTTCGTCCCGCTGGGTCTTGTAGGGATGTAAGAACGCGCTGTCTGTTCCGGCCTCCCGGTCTGGGGAGATCGGGGGGTCGGGCAAGAAGTCCCGGCCCCCGGTGGCCTCTGGCCACTCTTGGTGGCAGGAGAGGTTAGGAACCGCATTCAGATCTGGTGGTGCCATGGCATGGGCTGCTCGACTGTAAAACGGGCCTGGCGTGAACCCGCAGGGCCGCCCGGGTGTGGGAGGTACTGCCGGCAGAGTCCAGGTACAGGTCCGGGAGCGGGGAGGGGGCGTCCTCAGCTGCTTCACTGCGGGACCCACGTCATGCTTTGGTGTCCCCCCACCGCGTCTTCACCCAGACCCGGATGCAGAGCCAGGCTGCCCCCGAGGGCCTGCCGGTCAGCGGGAGAGGACAGGAGCGCCGGTGGGCAGCCCCCCTCCCCCGACGCCCCCAGATGGCCTCTGCGCCTGCGAGCAGAGGCGGGAAGTGGGCAGAATCGTTTCTGGCTTCAGCGTGGAGCTCGCTCTGCAGTTGCTGACTTAATTAATTGAGTTTGGATTAAGCCCTCCCCATGGCCCTGGGCCGCGGGCATCAATCCCCTCTCAGCGCATCCTGGCGTCTGGGGGGGTGGGTCCGGGCCCTGGCGGCTGTGGGGGTCCCCGGCCTTGCTGGGGGCGGGTCCGGGCTCCGCCACGTGGGTCCCTGGGAGCAGGAGCGTTGGGGTGAGCCCAGGGAAGGGCGCCCCTCTAGCTGCCCTCCAGCCTGAGGACACGCGCAGTTACAGTCCTGAGGGGGCGGTTGGGAAGCCCCTCCAGGGAGCAGGGCCGTGGGGGCAGCAGGCTTTTGTCACACGCCCACCGGCCCCTGGGCCCGGGGACGGCCAGTTCCCAGAGCGCCTGCGCTCCCGGCTGTGCCTTTTGCCGTGCTGGGCGGGCGGGGCTGGCCAGGCAGCGGCCTCCCCGTCGTGGGCCTGGGCTGCCGCTGCCGCCTGGCCGCCCCCGGGAAGCCGCTGGACCTCTGCTCTGGCCTTTCCGTCTTTCGCCCACTTCCCACGCCGAGGGCGGGGCCGCCGGAGCGCCCGTGGGGGCAGCAAGCCCAGGGCCATTGTCCTCCCTGCGGTGGGAAAGGTGGCTTCCGTCCCACACAAAGGGCTTCCCCGTCTCCGCACTTCCTCTTCCCAGGGTGTTCTGGACCATCCGAAGGTGCAGCGCGGGGAGCTTCGCAACAAAGAGCCCCGGGTGCCAGGAGCAGCTGCTGTGCGCCCCACCCCACCGGGCACTGGGTTCCGGCCGCTGCCACTCAGGGCCAAGGGTCAGCTGTGGTCCAGGGTTGGGGTCCGTCTGCATCAGACCTGGCTGGTCCCTTTTCTGGGCTCCCAGGCCCTCTGCAGCCCCGACGGCCCCCTGCCTCCTTCCTGAGGCCTTGGGGGCCAGACTGACGGCTCTGAGCTGCGGCACTGAGCTGCCCCAGCCCGGTTCCCCTGCAGTCACATCCCGGGGCAGTGGGGTCGCAGCTGCTGGGGCGCAGCAGTCCCACACTGTAGCCTCCAAGCCCGGGTGCTGTGCTCTGGGCTGCCCCAGGCACACCCCACCTGACCCCTGCCCGCCCGTGCCCCGAAGCAGGAAAGGGAGGGGTAGGGGAGTGCGGCCGGCTGCCCTCCAGGTGCCCCTGGCACAGCAGACGGGCTGGGTTCTAGCCCGTCCCTGACGGGCGTCCTGTAAGTTTGAAGGCGACCTGAGGACTTGGCATGTGCCGTGGCTCCTTCCTGGTGGCTTCGGGAGGTGGGGCAAGGGCAGCGAGGAGTCACCTGGTGTCCCCGGGGCTTTGCTCGCCAGAGCCAGGCTGTCCTGTCTGTTCCCAGTGGGAAAGGACCCCAGGACCCCCGGGGATGACAGATGTCACCGAGCTCCCCACCCAGCCTGTTGAGAGCATGTCACCCCTTAGCAGCTGGTGCCTCCTGGAAGGTGTCTGCCCTCACCGCGGTCTGGAGGCCTCAGCCTGCCCTCTGCCCACCCCCTCAAGCCTTGGCTAGGAACACAGTGGGGCTCCAGAGTGTGGGGGAAGTGGGGGGGGGCGTTGGGGGCCCCATGGTCCCGCTCTCTCCTGCTCAGTCCCCCTTCAGCAATGGGTCAAGAGCCTTCTCCACTCAGTCTGCTGGTGGCCCCAGGGTCTCAGAACCTCCCGGCCAAGCGGCCCAGGGGTGGGCGGGCCTGCCTGCCTGCCAGTGGGTTAGTGGCTCTTTGCTTAGCACCGCAGGCCCACCTCTAGGGAGGGCCATAGCCAGCTGTCCTTGCCCCCGGCCCCCCAACACCAGGGGCCCCCATGACTCTGGCAGTGGAGGGTCCAGAGCAGGGGACCAAGGACTCTGCTTCTTGGGCAGAAAGTTCATGAGAAGGGGCAGTGCTGGTTGGGGAGTGGGCCTCTGGGCAGGCACCCCGATGTAGACAGGGCCGGGGCCGGGCTGAGGGGCCAGCCGGGGGACCCTTGGAGCAGGCAGCTTGGTGGGCCCTTGCCTGAGGTGGGCTTTGCTGAGGATAACCCCCCTTTACTGCTCATGAGCGGCCACTCTGTCCTCTGCTGCCAGAGGGGACTTTGGATCTCAGAGGTGGTGGGAACAGGCGCTGGGGGCCGGAGTGTCCTGCAGAGGGCAGTTAAGGACAGGACGGCCCGTTCCAGCCGGTGGCTCCTTCCACCTGGGCGCTCAGGCTGGTGGGGCATCCAGGGGCCAGGGACCTGCAGAGCTGTCACTTTCCATCTTGGGTGGCGCAGCCCCTGCCACCTTTGGAGGGCAGGCCCGGGCCCTGCAGACGTGGCCTCCAGCCAGGGTCTCTAGCTCTTCTGCTGCATGTCCTGGTCCCCAGGCAGCGTGAGATGGGCCACCTCTGCGCCTGGCAAGCCCTGTGTCCCCATGGCTTCTCTAAACCCATGCCGCTCCCCTGGTGCAGGGAACACATTCCCAGGGATGCGGTGGTAAACGCGGCAGTGCCCAGCCCAGCAGCCATGGCCGGAGGGAGAGCCCCTCCCTACGCACCTGGCCGAGCGCAGCGAGGCCCCCTCTCGAGACCCCCCCTCGACCATGAACTCCTCGAGGGCTGAACTCAGGAATCTCTCCTCCCTGCATAGTCTCTCCTCACTGGGGCTGAGGGGAGGCGGGAGCTGTCATCTGTCCCCTGGGGGTGGCAGATGGCTCGCTTCGCTTAGAAAGGAAAACAGCACAATTTAGAATTAGTCCCGGGTGAAAGGGGAAGAGGTCGAGGCCACATCTGCCTCCGGATGCTTTCTGGAGCTGCATTTCTATGGAGCGGCGCTGGGGCAGGGCTGGGGGGAGGGCAGGCCCCAGCGCAGAGGAAATATCAAGGCAGGAACAGCGGGGGAGGCTGGGGACCGCAGGCAGCGGCCATTTGGCCCCGCTGCCCTCCCCCCGCTGCCCCCGCCCCCCTCCACTCACCTGCCACTGGGATGTGGGGGCAGGTGCTGCGGTGACCTCCTGGGGGAAACAAGGAGGGGAGAGCCTTGGGGGCCCGGCAGCCTTGGGACAGTGCTTGTCCAGTTGTGGGGGCTCCCATCGTGGGCCCTCGGCACTGCCCCCCCCGCCCCCAGAGGGAGGTGCTCTTCCGTCACCGGGGCCCCTTTGGGAGGTCCCAGAATTGCCTGGCAGGTGTTGGGTGCAACTTCCCTCACGGACCCGCCAGGACAGGTGTTGAGGACAGAACGGCAGGAGGGCTTGGTCGCTGTCTGGTGGCCCTGGCCACGTCTGAGCAGCCACTTCTCGGGGAAGTCCAGATGCTGTGGGCAGAGAAGGTAACAGGTGTTGCCCCAGGAAGCGGCTACAGCCCGGTGGCAGAGAGATGCAGACAGGAGAGAGGGGAGAGAGAGGCAGGGCTGGGGGCTGCCCAGAGAGGGAACAGAGCTCAGGTCTGGGGCGGGCGGCAGGGGGGTGGACTGGGGGCGGGGGCTCCAGGACTGGCTTTAAGCTGCTCCACCCACCCCAGGCCCAGACCCCGCCTACCTGGCTGAGAGCTTCCCCTCTCCAGCTCGGGCACCTGGCCAAGCCCTGGTTGCACCCCGCGCCCAGCGCTCCCCCACGGAGCACCTGCCTCGGCTGCCCCCGCTCCAGAGGCTGCCCCTCCCTCGCGGCCCGCCTGTCCCAGAGCTGGGGTGCGGGCAGTGGATGGCAGCCAGGCCTGGCCCTGGAGCCGGCCCGGCTGGGCAGCGTGCCTTCGCGGCAGTGTCCGCCAGGCCTGGGCGGGAGTGGGGAGGACAATGGACCCTCTCAGCCGCCGCGTTCCCCCACGGAGGAGCCTCCCTGGCTCCCGCCCCGCCCGCTGGGGTTGGCGGCCGCCGCACCCGGCCGGGAGCAGCTGCCGCCCGCGTCCCCGGCCACAGGCGCACCTGCTCCCCGGCCGCCCTTTGTCCATGCTGCCGACGCCCGATTTACTGGGCGTGTTTTCCCTCTCGCTGGCCCAGCATCATACAGCCTGCTGGCCGCGATGCTCCCGGTCCAGGCGGATTCTCCCACAGTCCCCCCCTTACGCGCCCCATGCCGGGCGCGGGGGAGGGTGCCGGCGGGCGGAGGGCTGTGTGTCTGGGCAGGGCCTCATGGTCCACGTGGTTACACTTCACGTTCTGACACACTGAGGTGCAGAGCAGGGGGCTCCTCTCGTGGTGGCGGTCCCCAGCGTGTCCCCCCCACACACCGTGATGAGGCCTGGCCCACGAAAGGATGGCTCTGGGCAGCCTTGTGTGAATTCCCCAGAGCAGGGTGGGCCTCGTCTCCCCACCTTGGTGGGCTTTCCTACCCTTGGCGCTGGGGGGTGGGGCCTGGCACCGAGGGGGAGAGGGAGGGGTCCTACCCTGCTTTGGGGGCCCAGCGCCCTGTCCAGCACCCACCGCCTGCCTGCTCCATCGTAGCTGCCAGAGGAAAAAGAGGCTTTTCTCCGGTGGGGTGGGAGCGCCGGCCAGCTCCCGCCTGACAATGAAGGCCATTGATGGTCTGGGGGAGGCGCTGCCTCTGGCCTCCCCTCCCCCCAGCTCCCGCGTTCCCAGCGCCACTCAGGCCAGGACCAGGCGCCTGTAACTGGATCCACGCACAGTCCCGGGGTGTGGCCTTGCAGGAGCCCAAGGTGCCAGGGCACCAGCTGCTGGGGGGTGCGCCCCAGGGTCTCTGCCCCTCATAGGAGCCTCCCCTTTCCCCCTCCTCCCCTTCCTGAGCGGGCTGGTCGGGAGCCAGGGCTCAGGCTTGAGTTACCCCCCCGGACCCCTCCCAGAGGGGCAGCTGGTTTTCTTTAAGCCAGTTGGTTTGGGACTTTTGGCTTCTGGCAACAGATGGTGGGCCCGAGTGGCCATTTTGCGTCCTCCCCGCCCGCCCTGCCCTAGCCACAGCCACAGATAAAGGCCTTCAGGGAGACAGATGCCTCCCAGGCCGTGAGGACAGGGGAGCAGTCCAGCTGCTGAGACACACAGACCCCAGCCCCCCAAACTGCCGGGCTTGGGGACAGGGCCTCTCTGGGGCCGCCCCGCCCCCTTTCCCGGGTGCGCTTTGGTTTTGGCCCCTGGGGCAGGCGGGGGGTGAGGGGGGGGGGAAGCTGGGCTGGCATTTGTTGGGGTCCCTGGAGTGAAGCCGGCCCCAGGAGCAGCCCCCACCGGTGGGCTCTGGGAGGCGGAGTGGCCCATGCCCGGCAGAGCCCTCCCTCCGCCCAGGTGGGAGGGGGCCCCGTCCACCCAGCACCCTGACCTGTGGGCCCAGTGTGGTCAGAGCTGCCTTCCCAGGCCCGCGGGCGGGGGCCGCGCCAGGGCACGCTCTGCCTCAGAGGCTTTGCCGCTGGGAAGAACACTGCCTGGCTGGTCCCAGGGCCGCCACGGAGCTGTCCCCTTGAGTGCGAGGCCACGCGGTGACCTCGAGGGGCAATTTATGGCCCAGCCTCTAGAAGCTGAACCACCAGGTGGTGGTGGGGGGGGGGCAAGTGCTGCACCCTTTCCCACAGGGAACAGGGGAGACCAGGCCCGGGGGCGAGGGAGCCAGGGCCCCCCCGTCGCGGTTCCCCTTCTCCCGTCGTAACCTAAGCAGCGTGTACCCGGGGAGGGCGCCCATCCGGCCCGGGACTGCCGGAGCGCTGAGGTGGGTCCCTGGACCCTGGCTTCCCCAGCTGGGCAGTGGGTGCTTCTCCCTGCTGATGCTGTGGGGACACCTGCTGTAAAGACTCGATGCCCAAAGGGAAAAGCTTACGTGCGGGTGGAGGTGGGGTGCCAGCCAGCACGAGCCCCGTCCCCTAAGACCCCAACAGAATTTCACGCCGAAAAGAAAATGGGAAGCCAGACCACGTGTCTGCGTCCTCTCCCTCTGATCATATTGCCATCGAAAGAGGAGAAAGTCGGAGCCCTTTTATCACCCGATAACACATGTGCCTTCCAGAAAGGCTGGAGAGAAAAGAAGCAGACAAGCCCCCCCCAAAAAAACCAAAAGATTTCACAGGGCACCCATTCCCCTCCACCGAGCACGGCTGCACCTGGCCCGGGTGGCCCCTTCTGGGCAGCCCACCAAGCTACAGACAGGCGCCTGCGTGGGTTTTAAAGTCTAACCCAGGTCCCACAGAACTTTCTGGTCTGTAGCCCATTTCTTCAATTAACATAATCTTTTTTTTTTTTTTTAATGGAGGTGAAATTCGTTTAACATGAAGTTAACCACCCTAGGAGTTCCCGTCGTGGCTCAGTGGTTAACGAATCCGACTAGGAACCATGAGGTTGTGGGTTCGATCCCTGGCCTTGCTCCGTGGGTTAAGGATCCGGCGTTGCCGTGAGGCTGTGGTGTAGGTCGCAGACATGGCTCAGATCCCATGCTGCCGTGACTCTGGTGTAGGTCGGTGGCTGCAGCTCCGATTCGACCCCTAGCCTGGGAACCTCCATGTGCCGTGGGAGCGGCCCTAGAAAAGGCAAAAAGACAAAAAAAAAAAATGTACCACTTTCAAGGGTACAGTTCCGTGGTGTTTGGCACAACTGTGAGGTTGTGCAACTGCCACCCCGGTCGTCGTCCCTCGAGAGGCTGGTGCCTGGCTGTGCCTGCTGCCCAGGGTCGGGGAGCCGGGACTCACCCTGGCATGTCTCTTGCAGCTGCAGCGGAGCCTTTGCAGGACAGCGATGCCAGGCCCCCAACCCCTGCCTCAGCGCCCCCTGCAAGAATGCCGGGACATGCCACACGCTGGACCGCGGCGGTGTGGTGGACTACGCCTGCACCTGCCGCCTGGGCTTCTCAGGGCCGCTGTGCCTGACGCCCCGCGACAACGCCTGCCTCGCCAGCCCCTGCCTCAATGGTGGCACCTGTGACCTGCTTACACTCACCGAGTTCAAGTGTCGCTGCCCCCCAGGCTGGTCAGGTAAGGACACCCAAGGGCCCCCACTGGATCCTCAGCCCTCAAGAGGGCTGGGCAGGCCTGGTCCCCCCCGAGCTGCCCAGGTAGCCCAATGTGCTTGGCAGAGCCGGGCTCCCGTCTGTGCTGCTGGAACAGGGTCCCAGGCTGTGCTTGGGGTCCGTTAAGGTCAGGGTCTGTGACCTAGAAATCGCTCAGATCCCGCCCCCCCCCACCGCCCTGAGGGTCCCTTTGCCCCTTTCCAGCCCTGGGGGTGGGGGGTTTCAGCTCGAGGGCCCCCACCCCTCCCTGCCTCTGTGAGAAAAGGGGATACCCCACCTGCTTCCTGCCAGGAGGGCACCAGTTTTATGAGCATGGGCTCGGGGAGTTTCCGTTGTGGCTCGGCAGGTTAAGAACCTGATTGCTATCCATGAGGATGCAGGTTAGATCCCTTGGTGGGTCAGGGATCCGGCGCTGCCTCAAGCTGCGGCATGGATCCCGCGTTGCTGTGGCTGTGGTGTAGGCTGGCAGCTGCAACTCCAATTGGACCCCTAGCTTGGGAATCTCCTTATGCCGTGGGTGCGGCCCTAAAAAGACAAAAAAAAAAAAAAAAAAAAGAGCCCAGGCTGTGGAGGAACAGCCTGGGTCAGTGCCCCCGTCCGCCCTGGATCCTGGGACAGCTACTCGGCCTCTAAGATGGTCGGGGTCCTGGGGTTCGAGGAGCTGGTGCCCTCTGCTCCATCCCCGCGGGCACCTCCTCCGCGGCACTCTCAGGGCAGCCTGGCGCCGGGGGCAGGAGGCTGCCTGACCCTCTCGCCCCCTCGCTCCCCAGGGAAGACTTGCCAGCAGGCCGACCCCTGCGCCTCCAACCCCTGTGCCAATGGCGGCCAGTGCCTGCCCTTCGAGGCCTCGTACATCTGCCGCTGCCCTCCCGGCTTCCACGGCCCCACCTGCAGGCAGGACATCAACGAGTGCAGCCAGAGTCCCGGGCCATGCCAACACGGGGGCACCTGCCACAACGAGCTGGGCTCCTACCGCTGTGCCTGCCGCGCCACCCACACCGGCCCCCACTGCGAGCTGCCCTACGTGCCCTGCAGCCCCTCCCCCTGCCAGAACGGGGGCACCTGCCGCCCCACGGGGGACACCACCCATGAGTGCGCTTGCCTGCCAGGTACTGCCCCACTGGCCCCCGTGGGTGGTGTGTTCGGGGGCAGCCCCCGCTTCCTCCGGCGGGTGGCTGGCGGGAACCAAGGCCACCGGAGGGAGGGCTGGGGGCGCCCAGTGTGGAGGGAGCGTGGGGCTCCGCCCTGGGTCATTCCTGTCCTCGCGGCCCCTGGCACCTGGTCCCTGCTCTGAGCGTCCTGGCGTGGTGGGCACCAGCCTTCTTCAAGCCACTCAGGAGTCCGTAGGCCCACGTACAAATTACGAAACTCCACCGCTGCAGGGGGCGCCCTTGCTTGTGTGGCCCTTGGGGCCTCCCCTGCTCCCCAGGGTGGGGACAGTGGGGCTGGGGCGGGCGGGTCACTTGCCCCCATGGTGGCCCTTCCTCCTGGCCCTGCCTGTCTCCCACGGGGGCTGGGGGGGAGTGACAGGCGGGCGGAGCGCCCACCATCCCTGAAGCAGCTCCTGTCCCTGTTGTGTGTCCCACACTTTCCGCTGTAGTTTTCATTTGAGTAAGTTTTGCTGCCGCGGATCTAAAATTAATGATAATGACGATAGGTCTGAGAGCCTCTAGTGCGGCAGCCGCACACAGCGGTTAGGCAGGAACCGGGAAGGGGCGGGGTTTCAGGAGAGGCAGGGGACGAGGAGCGGGGGCTGCTGGGGTTTGGGACCCACGGTCCGGCTGACCCAGGGGTGAACCCAGAGCTGCCCCAGCCCCTACGCTGCCCCTGCCAGCCCGGGACCTGCAAACAGGAAGTGCCCTGCCTGCCCGCTGTCCGCCAGGCCCCAGCCTCGACTCTGCAGCGGCCGCCTCTGAGTGCAGACAGCAGGCGCATGCATTTCCTGCATGTCACTGGGTGCTCCCCTCGCCACCTGCTGGCCCTGGCGCTGCTGGCCACCCGGCTGGGCCCCTGTGCCCTCCAGGGGCTGAAGGCAGAGCCCTCTTGCCAGGCCTGCTCCTGGGTTCTGGGTTCAGATGCCTTGCTGGTGGCTGCGGGACCTGGAGTCTGGCCACTTGGGTCAAGAGGGGCCGTGGTGAGGGCCACCCCACACATGGAGTGGGTGCTGGTGCCCCCGCCCCCACACACAGTGGGACTGGAGTTCGGGCTGGGGGGAGCTCGGAGGGAGGGGCAGTGATTAGTAACTGGCTGCAGCTTGGCCATTGCCAGGCGCACCTTTCTGGGTTGATTATTGAACCAGCGGGAGTTGGACAGATTAATAGCTAACTGGCTGGCCGCCGAGGCGGTACCGGGAGGTCGGCCAGGCTGGGGTGGGTCAGTGCCTCCGTTCCCGGGAAGCGGAGAGCTGTGTCTGCACGGCCCCCCGGGATGCCCCCCCCCGCCCCCTGCCCCGGTCCCACCGTCTCCGGTCCCCAGCTTGGTCCCCAGGCCCAGTGCAGCCCCTGCAGAATGGGAAACTGGCTGCACACCGGGCGCTGCCGAGAGCCCGCTGCCCTCGGGCAGTGCCCACTTGTGGGAGAACGCCTTCCACCACAGAACCCCTAGAAGCCGTGCCCCCGCGTCCGTCTGCTCAGCCGCCCTTTGCAAGATGGTCCCTTGGGGAGGAACGCGTTGCCCATGGGCTTGGGTGTGCGGCATTCACAGGCGTGGCGGGGCAGGGCGTGGGGTGGGGATTCCAGCGGCTCCAAGGCGGTGGCAGGCCTCAGAGGGGCAGCTCCATCCAGAGCCGGGGGTCGCGGGTCCGGCCAGGAAGGTGTCAGAGCCCCAGGAGAGCGTGGTGGGGCCGGCGAGACGCAGCCCCTGCGGCCAGCCTCGTGGGGAGGCCTGAGCGGCCCTGGCTCCTCCCGCCCCAGGCTTTACCGGCCAGAACTGCGAGGAGAACATTGACGACTGTCCCGGCAACAGCTGCAAGAACGGAGGCGCCTGCGTCGACGGCGTGAACACTTACAACTGCCGCTGCCCGCCCGAGTGGACAGGTGCGTGCGCGGGCACCACCGCTGCTCGAGCCAATGCGCGTGGGTCTGGGGGGTGGAGGGCCGAGAGCCTGGCCAGGCCGGGAAAGGGGCCGGGACCCAGGACTGCCCCTCTGCCAGGGTCTGGTGGCCCCTCAGCTGTCAGCGGTCAGCAGTGACGTGGTGTCAGCAGGCTGTAGGCAGCCTGGAATCAGGTCCCCAGGTGTGAGCCCAGCTTGCCGGGCGGGACACGGGGACGCTGGCAGAGGGGACACGGGTCCTGGCCTCAGGGGCTCGCCGTCTGGAGAGGGCCGGACCTCAGGGGGCCTGTGCCCACAGACCAGCAAGACGAGAGCCCCCCAGCGCCAGGGGTGCAGGGGAAGGAGCCAGTCAGGCTGGCGGAGGGTGGAGGAGTCCACGAGGAAGGCTTCCCGGTGGAGGCGGCCCTGCGCCCCAAGGCGAGGGTCTCGGCTGTGGTTGAGGGGTTTGGAGGCGCCGCCTGGCTCAGGAGTGCCGACCCCGCAGGTCAGTACTGCACCGAGGACGTGGACGAGTGCCAGCTCATGCCCAACGCTTGCCAGAACGGCGGGACCTGCCACAACACCCACGGCAGCTACAACTGCGTGTGCGTCAACGGCTGGACGGGCGAGGACTGCAGCGAAAACATCGACGACTGCGCCAGTGCCGCCTGCTTCCACGGCGCCACCTGCCACGACCGCGTTGCCTCCTTCTACTGCGAGTGTCCCCACGGCCGCACAGGTGAGTGCCAAGGCCCGGAGAGGCGGGGCCTGCTGCCCTTGCTTGAGGGAGGGCCGGGGGCGGCGGGGACCTCGGTCGGCGCTCTCGGGTCAGCCTGGCAGCGAGGCCTCACGCAGACACAGACTGTGGCTTTTCAGGACCTGTAGGGATGACCCCAAAGGGGCCTTTCTGGAGTGAAGCGGGCAGTACAGGCGGGGGGTTGCCTGTGGTCGGGCCTGCTGGCCGTGAACCTCCCAGGGTTCCCGGACGCTCTGCAGCATTGTTGCCGTGTCACAGTGGCGGCCGCTCCCTGGGTTGGTGACCCCAGCTGTGGGCTCCCAGGCCGGGGGCAGTGCCCACTGACTGCCGCCACCCTGCCCAGGTCTGCTGTGCCACCTCAGTGACGCCTGCATCAGCAACCCCTGCAACGAGGGCTCCAACTGTGACACCAACCCCGTCAACGGCAAGGCCATCTGCACGTGCCCCTCGGGGTACACGGGGCCAGCCTGCAGTCAGGACGTGGACGAGTGCTCGCTGGGTACGCATGGCTGGGGCGCCGCCCGGGCTGTCCTGTCCTCGGGGTTCCTAGTCTGAGGGAGGCGGCCCGCCGCTGCTGCGGGGCACTGCCGGTCTGACAGAGGAGGTGGGCAGCCCCAGAGTGTTCCGGGCGAAGGGCTCCTGGAGCAGCCCCTCATCTGGTGCGCCCCGCAGGCGCCAACCCCTGCGAGCACGCAGGCAAGTGCATCAACACGCTGGGCTCCTTCGAGTGCCAGTGTCTGCAGGGCTACACTGGCCCGCGCTGCGAGATCGACGTGAACGAGTGTGTGTCGAACCCGTGTCAGAACGACGCCACCTGCCTGGACCAGATCGGGGAGTTCCAGTGCATCTGCATGCCGGGTATGCCTCCCCGGGGGCGCCGCCGGATGGTGGGGGCAGGGGACCCCCAGCGCCTGGCCCCCCGGCCTCCGCCCCGAGGCCCATGGGCACGGCAGACAGCATCCACGTCTGGGTGGCTGTCTGGGCCCCGGGAACAGGCGTGGAGGGCAGGCCGCCGCTTTCCGGGGCCGAGCCCTCGGCCGTGGGGGGCTGCTGCGGGTCCCCCGCAGCCCTGACCGCGCCCATCGCCCGCCAGGCTACGAGGGCGTGCACTGCGAGGTGAACACGGACGAGTGTGCCAGCAGCCCCTGCCTCCAGAACGGCCGCTGCTTGGACAAAATCAACGAGTTCCAGTGCGAGTGTCCCACAGGTGAGGCCCCGCCCGGCCTGGTCCCCCGGTGCCCGCTGTCCCAGAGGGCTGCTGCACAGGGGTGCCGGCCCCCCACCTTCCTGCTGTGCTCACTCAGGGTGGGGAGCCTGGGGCCTCGAGAGCCTCCTTCCTGCTGGATCTCCCCTGGGGCCTCGGCGGCCTGCAGTGGACACAATGGCCAGGAGGACGCAGGGAGCCCCGTGGGTGCCCGGGTCCGTCTGAGATGGGCCAGGGCCTCGGGCCGCGAGGTGCACCTCAGCTGTCCCAGACGCCAAGCGGGAAGCCCACTCGCCGCCCTGCGGGGCCGTGGTCATGGGAACCAGGCTCCGAGGGGAAGGGCCCTCCTGTGATGGGGGCGCCGGGGCTTGGACCTGAAGAGGGGGCGAGGGAGGGATGGGGGCGCCCGGCCCGAGGGCTTTCTGGGGAGCCCTCCCAGGCACTCGCGTCAGTGGCTGGGGCCATCACGCCCCACCCCTAGCCCACCTGTCTGAGCGCCCCCTCCCCACTGGGCCACAGGCTTCGCCGGGCACCTGTGCCAGTACGACGTGGATGAGTGTGCCAGCACGCCCTGCAAGAACGGCGCCAAGTGCCTGGATGGGCCCAACGCCTACACCTGCGTGTGCACAGAAGGTGAGGGCCAAGCGTGGGGAGCGGAGCCGGTGACCAGGGTCCCAGGGAGGGGACAGGTGGGAGCTGAGGCTAGGAGGTGACCCCTCAGTGGGGCCTCCTGTCCAGGCTCCAACGGCACGGCGAGGTTCCCATCAGGCCGCCTGGTCTTCTCCCACCCGAGCACCAGGGGCCCTGGGTCTGGCGGTGGGACAGGGACAGCTGTGTGCCCTGGGCCACCTTGAGTCCCCTGGACCCGCCCTGCAGGCTACACGGGGCCCCACTGCGAGGTGGACATCGACGAGTGCAGCCCCGACCCTTGTCACTACGGGTCCTGCAAGGACGGCGTCGCCACCTTCACCTGCCTGTGCCGGCCCGGCTACACCGGTCACCACTGCGAGACCAACGTCAATGAGTGCCACAGCCAGCCCTGCCGCCACGGGGGCACCTGCCAGGACCGCGACAATGCCTACCTCTGCTTCTGCCTCAAGGGGACCACAGGTGCCTCTGTGGGCTGAGGGGGGGGCGCCCAAGGATAGAGGGGAGGAGCTGACCGCCTGCCCCCCCGCCCAGGACCCAACTGTGAGATCAACCTGGACGACTGTGCCAGCAACCCCTGTGACTCGGGCACCTGTCTGGACAAGATCGACGGCTACGAGTGTGCGTGTGAGCCGGGCTACACGGGTGAGCCGCCTGGAGCAGGACAGCAGGGCTCTGTCCCCAGCCCTCCTCACGGCTTCGCCTCGGCTCAGGGTCACTGGGATAGGGCAGGTCTGGGGGCCCTGCCGGCGGGTTGGGGGGCCCTGCCATCCGAATGCCAGCCTTGGCTGACGGCAGCAGAGACCACGGAAGGACTGGGGCTTTGGCCGGGGCCAGGGCGGGCGTCCTCGAGCCGCTCGTTCCTGGTCAGAGCCTGCCCTGCAGGCCAAGAGCAGAGCCAGGTGCCCAGGCCTGTTTAGTCCTGCTGCCACCCTCTGTGCTGAGCACGTCCAGGGCGTCCTGCGCCCCAGGTGCTGTCGGCCAGCTCTGCCCCCGGGGCCCCTGGGAGGAGGGCCCGTGTGGGTGCAAGTCGCGTGTGTGCAGAGCCCGCTGGCCGGGCCTGTGCCTCGGAGGACGTCGGCAGAGGGGTTTGGGGCGGAGACCCCTCCTGCGCTGCCGGCGGTGTCTGAGCCTGCCCCGCCCGCAGGGAGCATGTGCCACATCAACATTGACGAGTGCGCGGACAGCCCCTGCCACAACGGTGGCACCTGCGAGGACGGCATCAACGGCTTCACCTGCCGCTGCCCCGAGGGCTACCACGACCCCACCTGCCTGTCGGAGGTCAACGAGTGCAACAGCAACCCCTGTATCCACGGGGCCTGCCGGGACAGCCTCAACGGGTGCGCACAGGCCCCGGGAGGCAGCTGCGGGGGGTGAGGGGGCAGGCTGGGGAGGGGCCGCCACCAAGCTTCAGATGGGCTGTGGGGGGCCTGGGCCGAGCGGCTGGGTGCTCCCCCGGAGACGGATCCAGCCAGGCACATGCTCATCTCTGGCCCGTGCCCGGCGCTATCGGGGACCCCAGCGTGGGCTCAGGAAACACGTTTGTGCCAGGCAACGGCTGGCGATTCTTAGGCCTTGTGTCCAGTGAGAGGTGATTGTACGGTCTTTGTCCTGGTCCCTGAAATCACTCAGATCCGCAAAAGTAGAAGGAGCATCTGTTGTTGTTTGTAAGAGCCTTTGTGAGCACACCTGAGTTTAGGTGACGGAGGCTGCTGGGACCGCCTGACGATGAGGCTGGGTGCCGGGGAGCCTGGGACTGGGGGGCCCCGAGTCCCACCCCAGCCTCCAGGGACGGGGAGGGGCTGCAGCGGGAGTTAATCACTAACAGCCAGCGGGTTATGAGGGAAGCCTCCATAAAACCCTAACCGAGGGAGTTCAGAGCTGCCGGCTGGTGAGCCCAGGTGCGGGGCTGGGGCGGGGTGGGCCCTGGGCCTTCCCCATTCCTGGCTCCGTGCCACTCCTCAGGGGGCTGATCCTGATTTAAGCTTTTGTAATAAAACAAACCGCTAGTCCCGTAAGGAAGCTACCTTCGAGAGGGTTCTGAGCCGTTCTAGCCAGGTACGAGGAAGCGTCTGATTGGTAGCTGCTCACAGTGCAGGCGGCGGCCTGGGCCTCAGGGTTAGTGCCTGACCCCGGCCCAGCCTTGCAGGGCCCAGCCCCTCCCCTGTGGGGTCTGTGCTGGTTCTGGGTGGTTAGCGCAGGAACTGGGTTGTGGGTCAGCCAGCTGGGGTCCCCAGAGCTGGAGGACAGTTTGGTGTGGGGACCCCCCCCAGCCCCCCACGTGGTGTCAAGCGTTTTAGGGTGGAGGAGAGACAAGCTTCTGGCTTCTGACCCCCACTGCGTGCCCAGCACTGCTTTGTGCAAACAGGCCGTTGATGTAGGCCGGGACCTCACGGCCTCGTCTTGCACAGAGAAGGCAGGTGCTCTGTGCAAGGCCACACAGCAGCCGCCGAATGGTGGAGGGCCTTCCGACCACGGCCCTGCTCGGGGCGCTGTCCCACGTCGAGTTTAACGAGCCTCCTCTCTATCTCGGGCCAGGCGGGCTGTCGAGGAGTGGAGGGGACCCCAGGGGTCCGGGGGGACCGGTGCCCCCCTGCCGTCAGATCACGGGATGGCGCCTGCCGCCTCCCCCCTCCCCCCTCCCGGGCCACACCCGAGCCGCAGTGTGGTCGCGTCCGCAGGTACAAGTGCGACTGCGACCCCGGGTGGAGTGGCGCGAACTGTGACGTCAACAACGACGAGTGCGCGTCAAACCCCTGCGTCAACGGGGGCACCTGCAAGGACATGACTGGCGGCTACGTGTGCACCTGCCGCGAAGGCTTCAGCGGTGAGTGGCAGCTTCTGGAACAGAGCGGCCCCGGGGTGGGGCCTGGCCGGAGCCCCCGGGGGGCGGCCGCCCTGACTGCTGCCCCCTCTCCAGGCCCCAACTGCCAGACCAACGTCAACGAGTGTGCGTCCAGCCCCTGCTTGAACCAGGGCACGTGTATCGACGACGTGGCCGGATACACGTGCAACTGCCTCCTGCCCTACACAGGTGAGGGCGGGGCCTGGCAGGGGCTGGGCTGGCCTTGCTTAGCCGGCCTTCCCCAGGGTTCTGCTCTGTCCCTCGGGCCATCGCCCTGCAGGCGCCATTGCCGGCTAAGCACACAGAGACGCGGGGTGCCCGGGAGGGAGTTTAGCGTAAGGAGGCCCCCGCTGTTGTGTCTGAGGAGCCTGTCTGGAAGGTGACAAGGTGGAACCCTTGGCGGAGCTGGGAGCTGGGCCTGGGCCGTCAGCCTTCTCGGCCAGGAGTTCGTGCTGCTTGGGCCCGGGGGCCAGGCCACCCTCGCCGCCCACTGGCCAGGCTTGAGGGACGCCTTTGATGGCGGACCTCTTTGTGAGAAGGAACAAGGAGCCCACTGTTTGCAGCGAGAGTGGCGGCAGACGTGTCCCCAGGCGTCTCAGCCATGGCCTGGCCACGGGGGTCGCGGGATACGGTCCCCTCCTTGGACTTTCCCAGTGGTTAAAAGCAAACTCCGCGGCCACGGGGGAGTGGGCAGAGGGCGCTGCCCCTGGGATGGCTGTGGGCCCTGGAGGTCCCGCGAGGCCCCACCTGGCCCAGTGTGTGTGTGGGGGGTACGAGACTGTGGTTCTCATGACATCGGGCGGCCCATGGCCAGAGCAATGTTTTCCTTGACCGAAGCGGGGACCTGGACTCTCTCCTATGTCGGTGAGGAAACTCTCCCCTGGTGGCCGCCCAGGGCGCACCCGGGTCCCTTTCGGACGCGTCGACATCGGAGGCTGGCGGGCGGGAGGAGCTGCCCTGCGCTGACCTGCTTCCCGTCTGCCCGCTTCCTGCTTCCCTCTGCACAATTGTCGGAAACTCTGGCGAATTTCCTGGCAGCCCAGGTCGCTGTGGAAACCGATGGAAAGAAAGGCCCTGGACAATCGCAGCCGCAAGCTGGGGAGATAACGGGCTGCAGGGAGATAGCGCTTCCTGGCCGCCTCGGACTCAGCCCCCACGGGCTGTCAACAGGAAACCCCACGGAGGAAAAGTCACCCTGTGTGCACAGGCACAGGGTTCTAGCCAGAGTCCCGTCCCGTCCCAGGGCGCCGATGCTGCGCCCGACACGCCCCTGATAAGTAGGACATGCTTGGGGCTGAGGCTGGCACGTCCCCCGGCAGTGCTGCCATAGCCTTTGTCCAGTGGCCTCCGGCCATGAGCACTTGTGCCTTGACACCGAACCCCTGGGGTTAGCTCCCAGGCCCCCTGCTCTGGGCAGGGCCTTTGCCAGGCGAGGAGGGCGTGTGAGGCTGGGAGCAGGTGCTGGGCCTGCAATGCTGAGGCGGGGGCCGCATCCCGCTGCCTGGTGGGGGGCAGGCTTCCTCTGGTTTGTCTTCAGGTCCCGACCCAGCCGGGCGCCTCACGCGGGGTCCCGGGGCAGCACCAATACCCCCTCTGTAGGGCCAGCCTGACGTGCCTCGATGGGGAAGGACCAGCAGGTGCTGGCCACAGTGGCCTCTGTCAGTTGGCACCACGGGACACTGACCCTCTGGGCCGGGGCTCCCGGGGCTCCTCAGCTGTCCCTCTTCCCCTCAGGAACCACGTGTGAGGTGCTGCTGGCCCCGTGTGCCCCCGGACCCTGCAGAAATGGTGGCGAGTGCAAGGAGTCCGAGGACTACGAGAGCTTCTCCTGCGCCTGCCCCTCGGGCTGGCAGGGTGAGGCAGCACGGGCCGCGCTTGAGGCGCAGGGATGTGGTGGGGGGGGTGTTCCAGGGGCTCCGGCTCTAGAGCAAGTGGTAGTGAGCTCCCTGTCTTTGGAGACGAGCAAGCGGGCTGCAGAGCCGCCCGCCCAGGGGACCCCGAGCAGGAATGGGCCCTCCCGGCCTTGAGCACCTGTGTCCTTCTTGGCCCGGGACCCGGGACAGCGCGCCCGAGAGCCCTGCCTCCCAGGACACCCCAGCAGAGGCCCTGGGCCCGGGGGCAGCGCTGAGCCAAGGGCGCCTCCCCTCTTCCCGCAGGGCAGACCTGCGAGGTTGACGTCAACGAGTGTGTGAAGAGCCCGTGCCGCAGCGGCGCCTCCTGCCAGAACACGCACGGAGGCTACCGCTGCCACTGCCCGGCGGGCTACACGGGGCGCAACTGCGAGACGGACATCGACGACTGTCGGCCCAGTGAGTGGCCCGGCCGGTCTGCCCTCTGGGGCCCCCGCACTGTGTCCCCGGGCGGCATGGGGCAGGGCCTGGTCAGGGTTGGGTGGACAGTGGACAGGCAGCGCCTGGGTGCAGGGTTGGTTTGACACAGGCGGCGTTGGCCTGGGCCTGCCCGTTCAGGGGCCAGAGGAAGCGCTGGGCAGGTGGCTGCTATTGGTGCCGTGTCATCGAGGGCCTGTGGGGCCATTCGAGGCGGTTCCAGGTGACCCAGAGGCTCTGGGGCCAGCCTGTGGGGCTCCAGGCCCCTCCCAGCATCTCCGAGCCAGATTCCCCGCCCCGCTCCCGGTTCACAGAGCCCTGGGGTCCAGGGCTCACGGGGAAGGTGGTGACCACGGCCTTGCTCACTCTCAGTTAAGCCTGTGTGCTCTCCTCCGCCCTCGTGGCCTCGGGCCCTAAGCGTGAGAGATGGGGCGGGGCTCCGCCAGACCCCTCGGTTGCCGTGGGGGCGGGGCCCGGGGCCCTCCCTGCCTTGGTTGCCCTGGCGGCGGGGGTGGCGCCCGCCCCTCAGGCCCGGCCTCCTGTCGCCTCCCAGACCCGTGCCACAACGGGGGCTCCTGCACAGACGGCGTCAACACGGCCTTCTGCGACTGCCTGCCCGGCTTCCAGGGTGCCTTCTGCGAGGAGGACATCAACGAGTGTGCCAGCAACCCCTGCCACAATGGTGCCAACTGCACCGACTGTGTGGACAGCTACACCTGCACCTGCCCCACGGGCTTCAGCGGGATCCACTGTGAGAACAACACGCCCGACTGCACGGAGAGGTGTGTGGCAGCCGAGCGGGGTGGTCCCGGGCCTCGGGCCCGCGTGGGGAGGGGGCCTTGCCCACAGCGTCTTTGCAGCTGCGCACAGTGTGTGCCCGGCTGGCACTTGGGACCAGTCAGGTGCAGCCGGGTGTTGCTTGTTGCATGGCAGTGGCTCATCGTGTGGCAGTGGCAGTGTCACACATGCCATGTGACTTGGGAGCAGGACCCCTGGCAGCGTGTGCTGAAGAACTGGGGCGCCACCTCCTCTCAGACCTGCAACCACCTTCTTTCCTTATTCGCCTGGGCTGCCAGGGAGCTCGGCCTTAAACGCCCCCCCGCCCCCCCCCCGGTTTCTGCCCTAGTTCTCGCCCGTGTGGTGTCTGCAGTTCCAGTTCTTCCCTTGCTCTGTCTCAACCCCTCCACCCTGCGTGTGTCACAAAGCTCCTCTCAGCATGAGCTATAAAACGTGGTCTGACGCCGTGTGGGGCCTGAGCTCCCTGGACCTGTGTTGGGGGCCTCCTGGGACCCAGCACTCACACTGGTCCCAGGGGAGGTCCTGGCATGGAGGCAGCTGCTGGGGCGGGTCCCCACCCCGCTCACCACCCGCGCTGCCCACCCCTCCAGCTCCTGCTTCAACGGCGGCACCTGCGTGGATGGCATCAATTCCTTTACCTGCCTGTGTCCACCTGGCTTCACGGGCAGCTACTGCCAGCATGACGTCAACGAGTGTGACTCGCGGCCCTGCCTGCACGGTGGCACCTGCCATGACAGCTATGGCGCCTACAAGTGTACCTGCCCTCAGGGCTACACTGGCCTCAACTGCCAGGTGAGTGAGGGGCGGGGGAGGGGCCGCGCAATGCAAGGTGCACCTGCTCCAGCCGGGTTCGCCTCCCGGGTTCCGCCGGGAGGGCAGACGGCGCGGTCTCGCGGCTCTGGGGGCCTGGGTTGCCAGGCTGGTGCCTGGGCCTGGGCTGTACTGAGGAGTGGGAGCTGGAGGTGGTGACTGGGGGCTCATGGAGCAAGAACGTGGGTGGGCTGATGTGGGGGGAGACAGCCGAAAGCCAGTGTCTTCATGGAAAAGCATGAGGAAGACTCGCGTAAAGCAGCCACTGTAGACGAGCGGTTTACTTGCGAGGAGAAGCGGCCTCAGGAAAGGCAGCAGGTGTCCCGCCTCACCGAGGGCCCGGAGCCTGAGACCCCCCGGCCCCGCCCGGCTGCTCCTGAGCGGGGACCTTGGGCCTCAGCTTCCCTTTCTGTAGGGTGGGGTCCCAAGCCCCTCGGGCCGAGGGTCTCTGGCGGGGGTGTGGCGCCAGGGGGGCTGGACCCCCGGGAGCTGGCCGGGTCAGGCAGCCTGAGCGAGTCTGCCCCTGCACCCCCAGAACCTCGTGCGCTGGTGCGACTCGTCGCCCTGCAAGAACGGCGGCGAGTGCTGGCAGGCCCAGACCCTGTACCGCTGCGAGTGCCACAGCGGCTGGACCGGCGTCTACTGCGACGTGCCCAGCGTCTCCTGTGAGGTGGCCGCCTGGCAGCAAGGTGAGCCACCGCGTCGTGCCCAGCGGGCGTCTGTCTCCCGAGGTCGGGAGGGGTGCTGTCCGGAGCCGGACGTGGCCCCGGGAGGAAGCCCGGGCCTCACGCTGTCCCCGCGCATCCCCGCAGGCATCAATGTTACCCACCTGTGCCGAAACGGAGGGCTCTGTGTGAACGCGGGCAACACGCACCATTGCCACTGCCAGGCGGGCTACACGGGCAGCTACTGTGAGGACCAGGTAGACGAGTGCTCGCCCAGCCCGTGCCAGAACGGGGCCACCTGCACCGACTACCCCGGCGGCTACTCCTGCGAGGTGGGGCCCGTCCCGGGTCAGGGCGGGCGTGCCGGGCGTGGGTGTCTGCAAGGGCCGGGCCCCGGGCTGGGAACACTAAACCCAGGGGACGTGTGCCCCTCTCAGACCCATTTTCCCGTGGGGGCTGGGGCGTCCGGCGTGACTGACAGGAGGAGTCCTTTCCAGGGACCCCTGGAAGGGGAAAATTCGCCGACAAGTGGGCAGGGTTTGCCCTCCCCCGTGTTTGCCCCGAGGTGCCCACCTCCATCCTAGGGAACACATCTAACCCCGAGCTTGGCCGAGGCCCCCAGTGGACCGGCGCCCTTCCCGGGGTCTGGGTCTGCAGCTGGGAGGAGCCCACGGCCTCGCTCTCAAGAAGGCACCCCTTCCTAGGGGCTGGGGCCGCGTCCCGGCCGCCCACTGAGCCACGGGCCTGGCCCCTCTGTCCCCCTGCAGTGCGTGGCTGGCTACCACGGGGTGAACTGCTCCGAGGAGGTCAACGAGTGCCTGTCCCAGCCCTGCCGGAATGGAGGCACCTGCATCGACCTCACCAACACCTACAAGTGCTCCTGCCCCCGGGGCACGCAGGGTAAGCGGGCAGTGCCCGGGCAGATGCAGCGCCGACCAGGAAGGGGCCGGGGCAGGGAGGCCGCGGGCGGTCGCTGGCGTCTGTCTCCCGGGCGCCTGTAATCCCATCCTGACCGCCGGCCGAGGGGAGCACGTTTGGGAGGAGCAGGGCTGGAGAGCAGGGGTCTGAGCCCACCTGGGCCCTGCAGGTGTGCACTGTGAGACCAACGTGGACGACTGCGACCCCCCCATCGACCCCGTCTCCCGGGGCCCCAAGTGCTTTAACAACGGCACCTGCGTGGACCAGGTGGGCGGCTACAGCTGCACCTGCCCGCCTGGCTTCGTGGGCGAGCGCTGTGAGGGCGACGTCAACGAGTGCCTGTCCAACCCCTGCGACCCCCGCGGTGCCCAGAACTGCGTGCAGCGCGTCAACGACTTCCACTGCGAGTGCCGCGCTGGCCACACCGGTGGGTGCCACCGGCCGGCCGGGGTGGGGAGGGGTGCCAGGCGGGGATCCGCCCTCACACCCGCTCTCGTCCCCAGGGCGCCGCTGCGAGTCCATCATCAACGGCTGCAAAGACAGGCCCTGCAAGAATGGGGGCACCTGCGCCGTGGCCGCCAACACCGCCCGCGGGTTCATCTGCAAATGCCCGGCAGTAAGCGGAGGGCCCTGTGCAGCTGGGAGGGCTCCCTGGTCTGAAGGCGGCAAGTCCGCGCCCTCGCTCGGGGCACCCGGCCCGCTGAGGTGGCCAGAGCCCCTGGGCCTGCGCACACCGGAGGGCAGAGGCCGGCCGGAGCATCTGGGCTCCGTCCTCCGCATTGTCCTTGAGGTCGTCTCTGTGGCGTTCGTAAGCTGCGCTTAGAGCGGTTCGTAGAGAAAAGGTGCCGGGGAGCCCCCCCCCACCCCCTCCCCCGTCAGCGTCTTGCCCTCCTCTGGCGCGTGGCTCCGGCTGATGACCAGCACTGAGACGTCGCGAAGGCCACTCCAGTGTTGTGCGTTGTGTGGGCTTGACACGCGTGCCGTGTCCTGTGTGCACCACTGCGTGTTGCGTGGAATTTCTCGGTGCCCTGAGAGGGCCCGTGCTCTGCCTGTGCCCCCTCCCTCCCAGCCCCTGGGAACCCCTGACCGTCTCACGTTGAAAGACTTGATATACAGGGCCACGCTGCCCGGGAAAAGGCTGCAGGCCCTTCTGGGTGGGGTGTGTGGTGCGCTGGCCGGGCCTGGGCGGGTCCCGTGCTGTCGGGGAAGCCAGCCCACCCTGACACCCGCTGTGCCCCTGTCCGCCAGGGCTTCGAGGGCGCCACGTGTGAGAATGACGCGCGCAGCTGCGGCAGCCTGCGATGCCTGAACGGCGGCACCTGCATCTCGGGCCCCCGCAGCCCCACCTGCCTGTGCCTGGGCCCCTTCACCGGCCCCGAGTGCCAGTTCCCGGCCAGCAGCCCCTGTGTGGGCGGCAACCCCTGCTACAACCAGGGCAGCTGCGAGCCCACGCCTGAGAGCCCCTTCTACCGCTGCCTGTGCCCCGCCAAGTTCAACGGGCTGCTGTGCCACATCCTGGACTACAGCTTCGAGGGCGGCGTGGGCCTCGACATCCCGCCACCACAGATCGAGGAGGCCTGCGAGCTCCCCGGGTGCCGCGAGGAGGCCGGCAACAAGGTCTGCAGCCTGCAGTGCAACAACCACGCCTGCGGCTGGGACGGCGGCGACTGCTCGCTCAACTTCAACGACCCCTGGCAGAACTGCACGCAGTCCCTGCAGTGCTGGAAGTACTTCAGCAACGGCCACTGCGACAGCCAGTGCAACTCGGCCGGCTGCCTCTTCGACGGCTTCGACTGCCAGCGCGCGGAAGGCCAGTGCAAGTGAGGAGGCCGCTCCTCCCCGCGGGGCCGGGCTCACGGAGCGGCCGTCCGCTCCCAGGTGGGGGCAGGGCGGGGCGGCAGGCGGCGGCCGGACCGGCCCGGGGTCTCGCAGGGCACGGGGCGGGGCGGGGCGGGGCTGGGGGCCGGCGCGGAGGGAGGCCTGACCCTCGCCCCGTGCCCGCAGCCCGCTGTACGACCAGTACTGCAAGGACCACTTCAGCGACGGGCACTGCGATCAGGGCTGCAACAGCGCCGAGTGCGAGTGGGACGGGCTGGACTGCGCGGAGCACGTGCCCGAGCGGCTGGCGGCGGGCACGCTGGTGCTGGTGGTGCTGATGCCCCCCGAGCAGCTGCGCAACCACTCCCTGCACTTTCTGCGCGAGCTCAGCCGCCTGCTGCACACCAACGTGGTCTTCAAGCGCGACGCCAGCGGGCAGCAGATGATCTTTCCCTACTACGGCCGCGAGGAGGAGCTGCACAAGCACCCCATCCGGCGCTCCGTGGCCGGCGGGGCCTCGCTGCTCCCGGGCGGCGGCGGCGGCGCAGGGAGCGGGCGGCGGCGCAGGGAGCTGGACCCCATGGATGTCCGCGGGTGCGAGCCCGGGCCTGCTGCCCTCGGGGCTGGCCCTGGGGGAGGCGGTGGGGAGGCCCGGGCCCTGGGACGGGCGGGGGCAGCAACAGCACTCCCCGCCACCAGCCCCCGCCCCAGGCTCTTGACGCCACGGCCACACCTGACTGAGGTCAGCTCTGGGGGGCCTTGGGCTCTAGAGGACTCTGTCCTGAGCCGAGGGCAGGGATGCTCGTGGGGCTCAGGGGACCACGGGGCCGGGGGCCGGCATGGGTACCAGCGCTGCCTGGCTGGGGCTGGTGCTGGACGTGGGGACGGGCCGGGCCCTGCCCACCTCCGGGGCTTTTCCCGTCCAGACCCTGCTCCCTGCCCCGGGTTCCGGGAGCCTCCCCTGCCCATCGGAACGATGCCACAGGGCCAGGGCTGTCCCTGGAGACGGCTCTCTGGGCGGACGCGGACTGGGCTGGGTTCTCATCCTCTGACCGGGTGCCCCCCCAGGTCCATCGTCTACCTGGAGATTGACAACCGGCAGTGCGTCCAGTCGTCCTCGCAGTGCTTCCAGAGCGCCACCGACGTGGCCGCCTTCCTGGGCGCGCTCGCCTCGCTGGGCAGCCTCAACATCCCCTACAAGATCGAGGCCGTGCAGAGTGAGTGGCCCGCCTGCTGTCCCAGCCACAGCCCCTCGGGACGAGTGGCCTGGGTTGGGAGGGGACCCCTGCGAGGGGCTGCGTCCCAGCCCCCCCCCCTTGTTCTGGGGCCTTTTGCCACCCACAGGGGCGTGTCACGCCGTCCAGGGTTTGGGAAGTGCTTTTCTGGCGTTTTCTGCCTGGCACGCTCCCCCACCCATAGTGCCAGCTGTCAGCGAGGCCGGCCCGGGGGAGCAGGCGCACCCACCAGAAAGTGGGAGCCCGTGTCTCTCCCCACCTCTTCCTCCTGATTTTTCTTTGTTGGGTATTATTTCAAAATCATTACAGCGTTTTTTTAAAGAGAGAGAGAGAGAGAGAGAGCAGAGAATTGATCGGTGTCATGTGAAGTGTTGAAGTTTGTATCCGGAAAATCCCCCTAAATCCTCTGTCTTAACAGCTCGATGCGAGTGCGGTGATTTGAAGTTGGTTAATCCTTTTCCCTTAAAGGAGAAAAAAGTAAACGCCGTCTCCAGATAGCCGGCTGGTGCAGGAGAGAATTTAGTGATCGTTTGCAATTCTGATTAATCGCGTAGAAAATGACCTTATTTTGGGGGGCGGGATGGAGGCTGGCGGGCGAGGAGGCGCCTGGCCGCCGAGCCAGTGCGCTGCCCCCGGCCGCCGGCCTGCCGTAGCGCTGCCTGATGTCCGGGCGCCCGCCCGCGGCCCCTGCGCCCGCAGGTGAGACGGTGGAGCCGCCCCCGCCTCCGCCGCTGCACTTCATGTACGTGGCCGTGGTCGCCTTCGTGCTGCTCTTCTTCGTGGGCTGCGGCGTGCTGCTGTCCCGGAAGCGCCGACGGCAGCATGGCCAGCTCTGGTTCCCCGAGGGCTTCAAGGTGTCGGAGGCCAGCAAGAAGAAGCGGCGGGAGCCCCTCGGCGAGGACTCGGTGGGCCTCAAGTGAGTGGCACAGCCGCTGGCGGCCTTGGCTTTCGGGAGGCGGGGCTGGACCCACGCCGAGCGCCCGCTGAGCGGTGGCCTCCGGGGCTTCCCGGCTCAGTCCCGCTTCCCTGACCCTCGCCCCCAGGCCCCTGAAGAACGCCTCGGATGGCGCCCTCATGGACGACAACCAGAACGAGTGGGGCGACGAGGACCTGGAGGCCAAAAAGTTCCGGGTGAGTCCGGGCCCCAGGGCCCCCCCGCCCCCGCCCCACCCCGCCCGGGCCCCGTGGCACGTGGCTCTCGGCTTGACCCCCTCCGTAGTTCGAGGAGCCCGTGGTCCTCCCCGACCTGGACGACCAGACGGACCACCGGCAGTGGACCCAGCAGCACCTGGATGCCGCCGACCTGCGTGTGTCTGCCATGGCCCCCACGCCACCCCAGGGCGAGGCCGACGCCGACTGCATGGACGTCAACGTCCGAGGGCCTGGTAGGTGCGGCCCGTGCCCCACACCGCCCCAGGGGCTGCTGGCCAGGGTCACCTGGATGGGCTCCTTCTCGTTGGGCAGCCGGCCCTTCCCGGACCGCGTGAGCCACCGGCCTCGCTCCCCCGAGCTCGACTCCCAGGAGTCAGTCCCTGGAAGTTTAGCGGAGGCTCAGCTCGGCGGGCCGGGCGCAGCGGGGCCTGGCAGGGGGGCGGGGAGTGGCGGAGTCGCCCTGCCTTCCACGGGCGCCCTCCTCGGGCTGCGGGTCAGAGCCCACGCGAAGCTTCTAGCCGCCTCCTCCCCAGACGGTTCTTCCAAGACATCGAAGTCTTCCTTTACCCGCTCGTTACCTTGGCTTCCTCCCAGCTGGGCTCTTGGTGATCTCGGGCAGGGGTCTTCGTTGCCCACCTGCCAGTTGGCAGCTGGACGTGGCTCTGTCGCGCGGGAAGCCCGGATTGAGTGGGGTGGTCGAAGGCAGGCCGGCCGCGAGGGCCCGCCCCCTGACCGAGCCCCGCCTGTGCCGCTTCCGCAGACGGCTTCACGCCCCTCATGATCGCCTCCTGCAGCGGAGGGGGCCTGGAGACCGGCAACAGCGAGGAGGAGGAGGACGCGCCGGCGGTCATCTCAGACTTCATCTACCAGGGCGCCAGCCTGCACAACCAGACGGACCGCACCGGCGAGACGGCCCTGCACCTGGCCGCCCGCTACTCGCGCTCCGACGCGGCCAAGCGCCTGCTGGAGGCCAGCGCCGACGCCAACATCCAGGACAACATGGGACGCACCCCGCTGCACGCGGCCGTGTCCGCCGACGCACAGGGTGTCTTTCAGGTGGGCGGCCCTTCTGCCAGCCCGTGCCCTCCGTGCTCCTGCTCAGGGCCCCGGAGCCCTGGTTCCGAGCGGGGCGGAGCCGGGCCAGCGGGTGGCCTCCTCCCGAGCCTTTGCACCCGGGGCGGGGGCGGGGAGGGCGTCAGACCCGAGTGTCCCCCTCCCTGGGAGGCCGCAGGGACCCGCGGGGCAGGGCCTCCTCATCTGCACCCAAGACAGGCGTGCGTCTCGCCGCACCTGCCCCTCCTCCCTGCTGTGGCCGGAGGCGTGGCCTCGGGCGGTCGGGAGAAAGCCGCCTGCACACCCGGGGCTCTGGCCTCGCTGGGGCTCCCAGGATCAGGGCGGATTAGAGGCTCCGATGCCGGGGGCCCTGGGGGAGGTCGCTGGCAGAGGCCCCCCTGCCGCAAGCCCCCAGCCTCTGGGCCGTGCTGCTCTGTACAGACGGGCTGGTTCTCGGGCACCAGGGCGGGGGGATCACAGAGTTTTCCTTGAATGATTTCTGACGTGTCATCTTTCTTTGGAAATAAGAAATTGAGGCCATTCTCAATGAGCCGGCGGGGTCTGCCCTGGCGCCTCTGGCACTTAGCGATTCCCTCGGGTGCTTTGCCGGAGTGAGGCTGTCCTGCTCTCTGCTTGGCCGCGGCTTCTTCCATCCTCCAGGTCCTCACATGTGCGGGGCCGGTGGGGCTCTGCCCCCCACCCCCCACCCCCCAGCCGTCGGGCCTCCAGGAGGGGCTTCTTCCGCCTCAGGGACGGATGGGACACCGGGCTTCTGCTCCGGGCGGGGTCTGCCTCCCCTGAGGTCTTCCTTGTCTCAGATCCTGATCCGGAACCGAGCCACCGACCTGGACGCCCGCATGCACGACGGCACGACGCCGCTGATCCTGGCCGCCCGCCTGGCCGTCGAGGGCATGCTGGAGGACCTCATTAACTCTCACGCCGACGTCAACGCCGTGGACGACCTGGGTAAGCCGGGCCCCCAGCCCTCGGGCGGGGGGGGGGGTGGGGTGCCCGGCCGCCTGCTCCTCCCCAGCCGCGCTCTGCTTCCCCACGCAGGCAAGTCCGCCCTGCACTGGGCCGCCGCGGTCAACAATGTGGAGGCCGCCGTCGTGCTGCTGAAGAACGGGGCCAACAAGGACATGCAGAACAACAAGGTGGGCGGCCAGCGTGTGCCCCGGGCGCGCCTTCCCACCCGGGGACCTTACCGCCTGGGCCTCGGCGCCCTAATCGGTCAGGTCCCAGCCGAAGCCCTGGGCCCCAGACGTGACCCTCAGCAGGCGCCCGTGTGTTCTGCCACCGCCTCCCCTCCTGTCCCCTTCTCAGCCCGAGGCTTGTGTCCCAGTGCTGTGAGCAGCAGCTCCAGCCGTCTGATCTGTCCCGGAGACCTGGCCCTCACCTGCCTTTGGCCGTCACGGGGCTGGCGGGGTGACCCAGGTGGTGCCGAGGGAGCCAAGAGGTGGGGGGGGTGCAGCTCTGCATCGAGAGGCCCCCGGATATAAATAAATGCCAGCAGCCACCTTCCTGCACAAGGACTGCCCCCTCGTCCCCCCCACGCTGCCAGGCTCTGTCCCTGAGGTTCAGGAGACTGTCCTTCCTTCCTAACCCCGGCCTGACCCCATGTCGTCTGCATCTGTCGTCAGTTTGCTCTGTGCACCAAGCCTGTCCCCATCCTTCACTGACCCCTGGTTTAAACTGGGATTTCCTTGCCTGGGTGAGGGGCAGCGGGCGGCGCTCCCGAGTGCGCGGCGGGGCTGAGGCACAGTCCCGCCTCCTGGTGGGGGGACAGAGGGGCTGGCCCCGGGGACCGCCTGGCGTGGCCGCAGCCACGGCCGAGGCCCCCCGTGTACCAGGCAGGCACCACTCCCACGCGATGGTCTCATGGGCATGTGTGGCCCGTCCGCAGGACGGATGAGAAACCCAAGACCCGGGGGCGGGGCTAAGATGTCGGGGCCCCTCAGGGGCGGTTGGGTGGCCAGAGATGCACTCTAGGGACGCCCACGCCCCTGAAATTGCAGCAGTGGCTGCGTCTGTACGGTGGGAGGAGGGGGCTCCCGTTTGTTAGGTCCCCTCAAGGGACAAACCCCACTGGTTTGGAACGCAGAGTCCCACAGACCAGCCCTGGTGCATCTTAGAAGAGGCACTGAAGGTTTATTTTAAGACCTACCAGGCCAGGTACCAGAAGGCTGGGGTGCGGTGGGGAGGGGCGGGCGCGAGGTCAGCGTCCTCCCCGTGGGGGTCCTTCTGGTAAGAGCATCGACGAGGCTGACCTCCCCCCCCCAGGAAGAGACGCCCCTGTTCCTGGCCGCCCGGGAGGGCAGCTACGAGACGGCCAAGGTGCTGCTGGACCACTTCGCCAACCGGGACATCACGGACCACATGGACCGCCTGCCTCGCGACGTGGCGCAGGAGCGCATGCACCACGACATCGTGCGGCTGCTGGACGAGTGCAGCCTGGTGCGCAGCCCCCCGCTACACGGCGCCGCCCTGGCCGGCGCGCCCACCCTGTCCCCCCCGCTCTGCTCGCCCAACGGCTACCTGGGCAACCTCAAGCCAGCCGGGCAGGGCAAGAAGGCCCGCAAGCCCAGCACCAAGGGCCTGGCCTGCAGCGGCAAGGAGGCCAAGGAGCTCAGGGCGCGGAGGCGGAAGCCCCAGGACGGCAAGGGCTGCCTGCTGGACAGCTCGAGCGCGCTGTCGCCCGTGGACTCCCTGGAGTCCCCCCACGGCTACCTGTCGGACGTGGCCTCCCCGCCCCTGCTGCCCTCCCCTTTCCAGCAGTCTCCGTCTCTGCCTCTCAACCACCTGCCCGGCATGCCTGATGCCCACCTGGGCGTCAGCCACCTGAGTGTGGCGGCCAAGCCCGAGATGGCGGCGCTGGGCGGAGGTGGCCGGCTGGCCTTCGAGGCTGGGCCCCCACGCCTCTCCCACCTGCCGGTGGCTTCCAGCACTGGCACAGTCCTGGGCGCCGGTGGAGGCAGCGGGGCTGTGAATTTCACCGTGGGTGGGGCTTCAGGCTTGAACGGCCAGTGCGAGTGGCTGTCCCGGCTGCAGAACGGCCTGGTGCCGAGCCAGTACAACCCGCTGCGAGGGAGCGTGGCACCCAGCACCCTGAGCACGCAGGCCCCCGCGCTCCAGCACGGTGCCATGGGCCCGCTGCACGGTGGCCTGTCCGCCACCGCCCTGTCCCAGATGATGGGCTACCAGGCCCTGCCCGGCGCGCGGCTGGCCGCCCAGCCTCACCTGGTGCAGACGCAGCAGCAGCTGCAGCAGGTGCAGCAGCAGAACTTACAGATGCAGCCCCCAAGCATGCAGCCGCCGCAGAACCTGCAGCCGCCCAGCATGCCGCCACCGCCGCCGCAGCCAAACCTGCCACCGCAGCCACACCTGGGCGTGAGCTCGGCCACCGCCAGCCACGTGGGCCGGAGCTTCCTTGGGGGGGAGCTGAGCCAGGCCGACGTGCAGCCGCTGGGCCCCAGCAGCCTGGCGGTGCACACCGTCCTGCCGCAGGACAGCCAGGTCCTGCCCACGGCGCTGCCGCCCGCGCTGGCCCCGCCCATGACCACCACGCAGTTCCTGACGCCCCCCTCCCAGCACAGCTACTCCTCCTCGCCGGTGGACAACACCCCCAGCCACCAGCTGCAGGTGCCCGAGCACCCCTTCCTCACCCCGTCCCCCGAGTCCCCCGACCAGTGGTCCAGCTCGTCGCCGCATTCCAACATCTCCGACTGGTCCGAGGGCGTCTCCAGCCCGCCCACCGGGGTGCCCCCGGCGCAGGCCGCCGCCCACATCCCGGAGGCCTTCAAGTAAACAGCCCGAGCCCCGGGGGGACCCCGCGCTTCCTGGCCCAAGCCCTGCGGGGCTGACCAAAGGAGGGTTTTTTCAAGAAACGCTTTGATGCAGAAGACGGCGACAAAGACTTTTCTTTTTTTTTAGTATTTATTTATGTACTTTTATTTTACACAGAAACACTGCCTTTTTATTTATATGTACTGTTTTATATGGCACCAGGTAAAAACTTTTATCTACTCGGAAAAACAAACAAACAAAAAGCTACTGCTCGATCACGACTTTCCTACTTCGGATAAAGGCTCCTGGGTGTGTGTACAATATAAACAAAGATTCAGGATTTTAAAATGCCATTTATTTATTGATTTCCTTTCGCTGCACCCAAGAGAAAGGATGTCTGAGAAGGGAGCAACGTAGCTCCAAAAGCTCCCGGCGCGTCCGGGCCCGGCGGCGAGGTCCCCAGAGGCGCCCCTCCCCCAAACCCGGACCCCCGCTCCCAGCACCGCCCGCACGTTGGAAGATGCCTCTAGAGCCAGGGAAGCCAGCCCTTTACTCCTTTGGCGTGTGGGTGCATCTGCATCCGAGGCAGGAACGTAAAATACAAGACCGTGGGGCTCATGTGCTTTGGTGTGCTCTTCGGCGACTTTTCTTAAGCACGGGCCAAGGGTACGTGTCATGGTACCGAATCATGAATCTTTGTTTGGGGTTCAGTGTTACGTCGCTGTTCGTTGGTCTGGGGAGTTCTTGCTCTTTCTGGAGGCTCCTCTGCACCGCTGACGCGTACGCATCGTGTCGAGGGAGAAGTCGGAGGTGTGGTGCCCACCCTGGACCCCCCGTGGGGAGGCTTCCCCCTTGCTGGGGAAGGACACTGCCTGGGCCGCCTCGTTGGAGCATCTCAGCTCGAACTGCACCTTCCAGACGCAGGAAGGTGGACCGGAGCTGCTGGTTTTCCAAGGAAAAAGCCAGCCGTGCCCAGCCAGCCTCAGTGCGCAGAGACCCTGGTCCCAGGGCACGGCCAGGCTCAGTGGGGCGCTCGGGGCGCCTGGAGCCTGCTCGCCGGCCACCCCTCCCGGGTTGGGGGCGGCGTGCCCGGGAGGAGCAGAGTCTTAGAACACCCAGTATACGCCTGTGGCAGAGGAAAGGTCTGTACATACGTCTTCAAGGGGATTTTGTTTAAGAAATCTGATTGGACCAACCTGTCAGGGTTCCTGCTGTTAAAGGGACGTTAGAAGCCAGGCCTCGCGTCCTGCAGCCGCCAGAGCCGGAACAGTAGCTCCTCAGAGCAAACCCAGGAAAGGCCTTGCCCCTCGCAGGGCAGCCCTGCCGCCTGGGGGGAGGGGAGGGCGATGCGGGACCCCCTGTTGGGCATTGACAGACACGTCTTAAGATCGTGCTTCTTCTTGTGTTTTATAAAATATAGTGTAGTTTACATAAAAAGGAAACTTTTCAAAAAAGTTATCTACGTGCAAAACTAGAGGATGAAAATGATGTATTTTTCCCATCTTTTTGTTAAGTGATTTGCAATAAAAATGATTCGGAAAGTCATCCAGCTTTCGCTAAACGCAGCTGTGGTGCCCACTTGCTTTCTGAGGGGAGGGGGGAGGCAGGCGGAACGCGGAAGAGCGGGCAGAGGCCACCCGGCCCTGGCCCATGGGTGCCAAGGCCACTCTGTCCCATCCGAAGTCCCCAAGCCCCGTGCAGTGCGCGGGGCACACGCTGTCCGACGCTGGGCTCTGGCCTCTCCCGTCGGTGCCACAGGGGGGCACCGCTTAGCACAGCAGGCGGCTGTGGGCAGGGGGCCGCAGGGAGGGGCTGGAGGCCGCGGTGCAGAGTCGAAAACGCTGGATCCCCAGCCCACCGAGTGAGGCCAGGGACCGAACCCGCATCCTCATGGATACTAGTCGGATTCGTTTCTGCTGCGCCATGACGGGAACTCCGTGGTTGTACATTTTTCATGTATTAAATGCCGTTGAATTGTTTGCTGTAAAAAGGTTACTTTTATGATCTATGAATTTTACCTCCATAAATCATCTCCTTAAAAGAAAGGAAGGGAGTTCCCACTGTGGCCCAGCAGGATTGGGAGTGTCTCTGCAGCACCAAGACACAGGCTCAATCCCCGGCCCAGCACAGCGGGTTAAAGGATCCAGCGTTGCCGCAGCTTCCGTGTGGGTCACACCCGGGGTTTGGCTCTGACTCCTGGCCCAGAAACTTCCATGTGCTGCAGGGTGGCCAAAAAATAAAAAATGACAAGGAAGGAAGAAAGAAAAGAAAGAACTGGCAGTGTTTGTACTCCCGAGAGGTTCTCGCAGGTTGTGGGATCGCCCCAGACAGCAGGACGGGTCTCGGGGCCTGTGGGTCTTCAGGAGCACCTCTTGCTCCCCCAAAGCCTCGGGGTCCCCTCGCAGCAAGGAGGACCACACCATTTCATGTCTAAACTGGGCACGCTGGGAGCCCTGCGGTGGGGGCAGCCGCGGCCACAGAGGCTCCGTCCAAACCTTCCCCGACCCTCAGCAGAAGCACTGGCGGGGATTCCCTGGGGCCCCAGGGCGCCCACCGCAGGCTGAAGGGGCGTCGGAGACACCCCCACTGCCCACCAGCCGCCCTCCACCTGCTGCCCTCGCCCTGGACCCCCAGCCTGCCAGGCCTGCCACCACACGCTTCCCAGGACACAGCCCCTCCTTGGGCAGCTGCGGGCTGCACCGCGGCCTCCGGAATCCCTCACGTCGGAGCTTCGCTGTGTCTGCAGGAGATCAAAGTCAAGCGAGGCTCTCAGGAGGCCTCATCCAACGTGACGGGTTCCTAGCACGAAGAGGTGCGCCAGACGCCGGCGCACACGGAGGGGAGGTGTGAACACACGGGAGAGGCCAGCCACCTGCCAGCCCAGGTGGGTGACCGTGCCGGATCCCAGCCTTCCAGACCCCAGAGTGGGGAGAAGCCAGTTTCCATTGAGCCACCGGGTCTGTGGCACTTGTTTTGGCCGCCCTAGCAGAGGCACAGGCTGGGTCATACCTCCCAGTGCCAAGGGCACCCCCCGGGGCTCCACCCCAGGAGCTCAGGGTGTCACACCCCAGGGACCCAGAGACATGACCCTCTTGCCCTCACAGCTGCTCCTGGTGGGGGGCTGGTTGGGGGCGCCGTCCTTGGCACCTCAGGGTGGGGTGCTGTGCTGCAGCGCTGGCCGACAGAAACGGGATGGAAGCCCCGTGTGCGGTTTCAACCGTCAGCAGCCGCATTAAAAAGTAACCAGAGGAGCTCCCATTGTGGCTCAGTGGTCAATGAACCCAACTAGCATCCATGAGGACGCGGGTTCACTCCCTGGCCTCGCTCAATGAGTTAAGGACCCAGCGTTGCCGTGAGCTGTGGTGCGGGTCGCAGTCAAGGCTCGGATCCTGCGTGGCTGTGGCTGCGGTGTAGACCAGCGGCTGCAGCTCCGATTCAACCCCGAGCCTGGGAACCTCCATGTGCCGCACATGCAGCTCTAAGAAAGAAAAAGAAAAGTGAAAAGAGACAGGTGACGTTTATTTTAAGAATGCGTCTCTGTTAATCCAACATACCCCAAGTGTTGTCACTGAGCATGTAACTGACACAAGAATCAACGCCATGAAGCTCTGCCATCTGTCTGCGGGTGGCTCTGGGTCACCCCCTTCCCCACGGGGCTCCCAGGTGTGGTTCTGGATCGAGTCACTGGCCTGTGCTGGGATCCCCGAGCGCACGGGTGAGGAGGTCAGCTCCGGGGCGCAGCGGCGTCCCAGGCTGGCGGGCATCCTTTGGCGGGAGCCTCACGGTTCGCAAGAGTCTTTCAAAGCCTAAAGGTCCTGCAGGGGAGAGTCCTGACCCACGGCAGCTTCCCAAACCCCTGGACCTCCCCCCCAACACCCTCGGGACACAGTGATTCTGGGTCTCCACCTGCCCCGGGATCAAGCCGGACCGCATTCCTTAGGTTTCTGGTTGCAACACTTTGGCAGAATAAACCTTAACCCGCTGAGCCACCGGGGAACTCCCGGAAATGTTATTTATATGTGACACAACAGATGGCACACGTGAAGGGCCTCAGGGTTGGATTTTTTTACCTTTTTCACACAACCTTAGACGTGGGGTCCATTCCTGAACGACGCAGCACATGATGCGTTATCTACACTTACTACGAGTCTGTGGTTTCGTACAGATTCATGGTATTTACGACAAATCTCTACACAGGCACACCTCTGAGATCTTGTGGGTGCAGTGCTGGACCCCAGAATAAAATGAATATCAGGATCAAGGAAGTCACACCAACAGTTTGGTTTCCCAGTGAATCTAAAAGTTAGGTTTACACTAGACTGTTGCCTATTAAGCGTGTCATAGCCTGAGAACGCCATATGCCATGGGGCAGCCAAAAAAGAAAAGAAAGCCTGAATATAGAACTACTGTATCATCCAGCAAGCCCACTCCTGGGCATATACCCAGACAAAACTACAATTCAAAAAGATACAGGGACCCGTGTGTTCCTTGCAGCCCTATTCACAATAGCCAAGACATGGAAACAACCTCAATGGCTATGATAGTTGAATGGATTAAGAAGATGTGCTGTCTATACACAAGGGAATACTACTCAGCCATAAAAAAGGACAAAATAATGCCATTGAAAACAACACGGCTGCAACTAGAGATTCTTATACGAAGCGAGTCAGAAAAAGACAAATACCATATGATATCATTTAAATGTGGAATCTAAAATATAACACAGGGAGTTCCCATCATGGCTCAGTGGTTAACGAATCTGACTGCAAACCATGAGGTTGAGGGTTTGATCCCTGGCCTTGCTCAGTGGGTTAAGGATCCGACGTTGCCGTGCGCTGTGGTGTAGGTTGCAGATGCGGCTCGGATCCGGCATTGCTGTGGCTCTGGCGTAGGCCGGCGGCTACAGCTCCGATTCGACCCCTAGCCTGGGAACCTCCATATGCTGCGGGAGCAGCCCAAGAAATGGCAAAAAGACAAAACAAACAAACAAACAAACAAATAAAATAAAATATGACACAAATGAACCCATCTGCAAAAAAACCAAACAAACCAGACTCACAGACATAGAGAATGGACTTGTGGTTGCCAAGCGTGGAGCAGGGGAGAGGGGTGGACAGGGAGTTTGGGGCTGGTAGATGCAAACCACTGCATAGAGAAGGGTGAGCCGTCAGGTCCTCCTGCACAGCATGGGAACCGTCTCCAGTCTCCTGGGGCAGACTCGGATGGAAAAGAGCATGAAAAAGACCGTGTACACATGTACACGCACAGTGTGTGTGTGTGTGTGTGTGTGTGTGTGTGTGTGTGTGTGTGTAACTGTGTCACTGCTGTACAGCAGACATCGGCACGGCGTTGTAAATCAACTACACGTTAAAAAATTTTAAAACAAGATAAAAAATAAGAAACGAGCCTCAGAAAACGTGTGATCTGAGTCGGTTTCTCACGTTCAGCGACCATTTCCTTACCTGTAAATAAAGGAGAGAGGGCTTCCCATGAATCCACCTAGTGTCCACGAAGACACAGGTTCGGTCCCCGGCTTCGTGCAGAGGGCCGAAGATCCGGCATGGCTGGGGTGTGGGTGTAGATGCAGCTGTGGATCCCACGTGGCTGTGCCTGCGGAGGAGGCCGGCAGCTGCAGCTCCGATTCGACCCCTGGCCTGGGAACCTCCATATGCCGCAGGTGTGGCCCTAAAAGGACCACAAACAGACAGACAAACACATTAAACAAAGGAAAGAAAAGGATACAGCCCTGAAGCGACGTTCTCCGTGGCCACGCCGGGCGAAGGCCCTCCCCAGTGGCCAGTGGCCAGTGGGTGCAGGATGGTGCCGAATGCAGTCCCTCTTTATTCAACAGCCACACTCGCCAGCCTCCATGAGATCCCCGAGCACAGAGCTTGAAAACCACGGTTGCCCACTAAGCGCCACTCTGGGGGAATTCGTGGAGCACCTGCCGTGTTGCACCGACCCCACCACCCTCGGGTGGGCAGGCTGCAGTCTCAGGGGATGCAGGGAGCCGAACGCTTTTCTCTGGCTGTGCTGGTGCCAGGTTCTGACGGAGGCTGGGCGCTTCCAGACGCCAGCGGGCCTGGGAGGAGCCACCTGCGGGGCCAAGGCTTGGAGGCGGCTCTCTGCTCCCCCCTGCTGGCAGCACCCCGTAAGCGTCCCCTTAGGCAAACAGGTGTTCCCCATGGGACTTGCAGCGGGCCAGGTGGGGCCAGGTGAGGTTCCACTGTTCACAGTTCACGTCTGCACCCCACCTAACGCTCAGCCTGCAGCAGGGCCATCATCCCATTTCACAGATGAGGAAGGTGAGGCGCAAAGGAGCAGATGGCTTCTTAAGTTCACCCACTTGAGCCAGAGCCACGTGACTCCCCAGCCAGTGTTCTCACAACCACTCGAGGGGCCATCTCCCCTAGAGGCCTGGGAGGGCCTGTGGGGCCTCCAGTGCTCAGCCCTGTCACTTTCCAGACGGGGGAACCGATGCTGAGGGAGGCACTTGCCAAGGTCACTTTGCCAGGTGTCAACACGCAGCCAGGCTGGCACCTGGCAAGCTGCACGTGTCGGAGTTCTTCCAGGCTCCACCCCAGCCCTTCCCAATCCCAGGCCTCGGTCCGCCAGGCCTCCACGTCCACACCATAACCCAAGTCACCACCGATGCTTAGGACTCGGGCCCTCCTGTCCTGCTGGCCCCCATGGCTGAGGCGAGCAGAGCATCTGTGCTGTGCGGGAGTGCAGACGGCCCTGGCAGCAGGAGAGCCAGGTCCTGCCCCCACAGGGTCGTATGGGTTCAGCTCTCCCCACCGGTCTGGCCCCAGCAGCCTCGCCACTCTCCCAGGGGACCCGGGGCCACCTCCTGGGCTCCTGGCTCTGGCTCGCCCGCTGCCCAACAGCCTCTGGGAGGTGAAACTGGTGATGTTGTTCCTGGCAGAAGAGCCCCTGAAAGCGTCCCTTGCTCTTCGAGGTCAAGCGCAAACCCCCTGGCGGGGCCCGTGGAGCCCGGCGACACACGCCCACCGGCTCCCACGCAGGCCCACTATCCGGAGGTTTCTGGCCTTTGCCGCTGCAGAAGCCTCTTTGCTTCAGCCGCAAATGCTCCGCCTTTCCATCTCTGCCTCTATCCCCCCCGACCTCCCAGGTGGGATCCAGGCCTGGTGAGGCGCCCTTATGGTGCCCCCACCCGCACAGCTGTAGGGTGTCCATGCTCCCAGGGGCAGAAGCTGAGCCTGTCCCACGGCCATGGTCCCAGCTCCTCCTGGTGCCTGGTGTGCAGTGGGGGCTCCTCGGCAAACGTCCATGTCCAATTTGGGGAAGGAGGGCCCCGAGGCTTCTCCAGGGCCGCGGCAGCTGCGGGGTCGCAGGGCAGGTCTTGCTGGGCTCCCTACTTCAGCTCCATTGCTTATCACCTTGGATGCTTAGTTCTTTGTTCAATGATTAAAAAAAGAAAGTTCTCTAAGATCTGCTAGATGCCAGCTATGTCTCCAGATGCCAGAGATGAGACAGAGCCGTGCTCAGGCGAACAGGAACGCTGACGGAGGTGACAGTTATTAAGCCTGTCCGGGTCGGAGCTGGGTCTGGATACGGACTTCCTCCTGCAAGGCTCTCCAGGGGGCTGGAATGGCTCTGATGGTGGCGGCCTTACACCCCTGGCCTGCACCCTCACGGAGGCACCTCCCTTCCCTCCCCTCGGGCCTGGCCACACACTGGCAAGCACCCTGGATGCCCACGGACAGGTGCCCCGACGCAGGGGCCGATGCAAGGTGCCACAGTACAAATGCTAACACACAGCTCTCTGCACCTCTGGGACTGCTTCCTCCCCAAGGAACGGACCCCAGCCCTTGCTCCCCGACCACCCAGCCCCCTTTGGCCCCACCGCTCCCTCCAGGAGCCCTCCGCCAGCTCCTTCCCCGATGAGCCTCTAACTCGCTTTTTGCCTGGACTCTCAGCCAGCCCTGTCTCACAGGCCGAGAGGGACAGGCCCCTCGCGTGGCCCCAGCCTCAGCTCCTAGGACTGAGGGTGTGTGTGGGGGGGCTGAGCAGGACACTTGGCACGGAGCAGACCTGCCCCACAAACGTCCACAAAGCACACTTCGGCCTGAGGCCGGGGGCGCGGGCTCACGCCCAAAGGTCACCCGGCCTTTGCCCACTCTGAGATAGCTACCCAACCCCAGGGCTCCTTGGAGAACTGCCTGGCTGGCCGGTCACCAGAAGAGAGCCAGCTCCACCATCTAGGAGGCTGGAGACGCCGAGTGGGTCCCTGCCTGCCTCCCAGCAGGGCGCCCACCGTCTGGTCCAGCACTGTCCAGGGGAAGCATCACACCCGCCACGTAGGGAATTTTAAACTCCCTAGCGGCTACATTTTAAAAAGGAAGCAGATGAAGGAGGCTTTACTAAAGCATTTATTTAATCCAGTATATCCCCAATAGCATCATTTCAACAGGTAACAGCAGCCTACCGGTGGCACAGTTGCCATCCTTGGCTCTGCGGCGAGTACTCTGCCCTCGGTGTGGACCAGCTGCCTGGCACGTGCTCCGTGGCAGCACCCCCGCCCCCGGAAGGCACTGGCCAGCAGGGAGGCTGACTGCCACCACACTGGACACAAGGTGACAACGGCCATCATGATGAAAGGCCAGCCAGGTTCTCCAGCTCGGTCTCTGCCCACTGACCCAGCAAGTGTGCAGCTGTGTCCTGTGTGCTCCAGGTGATGTGACCACGGCTTTGCTGGAGGAACTACGACTCTGCCCTGGGAAAGAGCTGCTGATTTGAGCCCACCTAGCGGGTGGCAAGGAGGTGGTGACGTGTATCCAGCCTCCAAGTGTGAGCCAGGAGATGGACAGGGAGAAGGCAGAGAGAGGAGCGGACATGGCAGGCAAAGGGCAGGGGCCTAAGCACGCACGAGGATGGCTGGCATGGCCGTGCACCCCCGAGGCACAGCCCCCGCGTCCCCGTGTCCCTCACGGTCCCAGCACAGGCAGCACCCACGAGCTCTCTCCACCCCCAGTTGTCCAGGTACTCAGCCTGCTGAAACAGCAAGCTGACGAGGCCAAGGAAGGTGACAGAGGGCAGAGAGCATCTGGGGAGCAGGCTGGGTCTTAAAGCAGCCGCTCTGTGACTCAGAGCCCTGCCTCCATGGCCCAGAGGCCTTGACGGCTTGGCCGTGGACCCAGGATCCGTCCTGAACATGAGGCTACCGAGGGCTGAGAATCTGAGGGGGGTCTCCACGCAGAGCCTTAGCAGGAGCAGAGTGCGGGGATGCCCCAAGGCCCTTGCTGGTCTTTGCCCATCGGCTTTTCTTAGAGTCCCCTCGTGGGAGTTGCCACCAGGCTGCCTCTTCAATGCCGCGCTAGGGGTCCAGAGGTCTCGACCTTGCCTGGGGCAAGCTGCTTTCAGGGGTCTTCAGGTTAGAGCCCACCAGGGCTGAGCAAAGGGCTTCTGGGTTCACCAGAGGGGAAAGTGGGCTGGAGCTCTTGCCCTCAACTCCAAGTGGAGGTGCCAGCCCTGAGCCTGGGAGCGCCAGCGCCCTCCCCTGGCGGGAGGGGGCCTTGGTGGTGGAGAGGGTGGGGGTGGGTGGGTCGGGTGGGGGGTTAAGGGTTAAGGGTTGCTCTTGCAGTGTCTCTCTCTGCAGAGCGATCTGTTGGGACAAAGTCACTGCAAAACACAGGGAGCACCAAGAAGAAGGGGCCCAGGTGGCGGGGCCCAGGCTGCATTCTACAGCGCTTACGAACACTGTGTTCAAACAGGCGGGGAATTCGATTTCTGCAAGGCAAATGTTAGCTTAGAGTGGCCACGTCAGATAGGCTGAGACTCCCCCCGCCCGCCTGGGGCTCTGACAGCGTGGCTGCTCCCTTGCCAGCGTCACAGCAAACAAACACCAGAAGCGCACTGCTTCCTTCTTCCAGAGCTGCTAGGTCCCACCTGTTACCACGGTGCCCTCCCACCTCCGCCAGGCCAAAGCCCAGCAGCAGTGGCTGCTGGGAGCACAGCGGCGGGGCCATGAGCAACTGGACAGGCACCCTGAGCCCCCTTCCTGCCCTCCAGGAGGAGCAGGGGCACGGGGCTCTTCCTTGTCCTTGCCAGGCAGGTGGCAGGTGAGTGGGCCGGGTCAGGCTGGTTCACTTACCTTTGCCCACTAGGAGAATGAGGGTGCAAACAAGCAGCACCCCCCTTCCCTAAGGTCCTCTTGGGGAGCGCTCAGATGGTGCCTCTGGGTGGCCGCCAGAAACGGGGAACAAACAGGAGGCTGAGGCCCAGCAGCCTAGCCTATCGCTCGGCACCTCGGGGGTTCGCCCTCGTTTTCAGCACTAATATCCATTCAACAACGGTTGGGGAAAACCACATAAAGTCCCTGGCTTCCGTCCACGGGGCGTCTCTGTGCACAGAGGGAACCGCTGCCCACTGGCACAAGAGTCAGGGGCCCCGAGGGGGCTTAGGGCAGACAAAAGCGGGGTGGGAGACTGCGTGGCTAGCGCGCGGAGTGGTGTCGGGGCTGGAGGGGAGGAAAGGGCCGGAGGGCGCGCGTTCCCGAAGGTAAGGGCCCAGCCAGGCGGGGGCACGTGCGGGCCGCGGGCGACTGGACGACCCCCGAAGCGGGAGCCTGAGCGGGCAGCGGGGCTTCGGCGGGGGCCTGGGGGCTGGGGTCCTGCGGCCAAGGGGCCGGCGGCGGCGACGGCGTCGGACCCTTCTAGGGTCCTGTGCGGAGTAAACGAGCACTGCTTCCCCGGAGCTACGCGTTTACGGAGACTAACTTCCCGGGCGGGACTGGAACCCCCAGCCGCAGGTGGCCGTAACCAGGCAACCCGCAGGCCGCTGCACGGCGCGCACGCGCACTCGCCCTGCGCAGGAGCGCCCGACGCAGGCGCGGTACCCTTCCGCCCGTCTCCCTGGCTTCGGGAGGCCAACGGCAGAATGGGAGCAATGCGCCTGCGCTAGGGCGCCACTGGGCTTCTCGGCTCAGCCAGTAGCCGCCGATCCCGGCGGGTGCACCTGCTGGCCTCGGTCGTTCAAGGCTGATTCTTCCCATGGGTCTTCTTGAAAAACCCCGACTCGTCTCACATCCTAAGACGAGAAGAGACCGAGAGAAAGGACTGGCGTAAGTAGGCCGACCTCCCAAGGCGCTGCTGGTGCGCCCGGCCGGGCAGGTGGGCGAGGGGCGGGGCCGCCGGGGTGAGGAAGGGCTGGACGCAAGCGTGGGGCGGGGCCAGGGGCGGGGCGGTGAGGAGCCGGTAGCGGGGGGCCCGGGGGCGGGGCGTTCGCCAGGGGCGGGGCGAGCGGGCGGGGCGCACGCTGACGTCGCGGCCGGACACGTCGGCGGCGCGGCGGCCGCGGCGACCGGAGCCGGATGTGCCAAGATGGCTGCTGCGGCTGCCGTGTCTGCGCTCGTTTCAACCGTCGGGTCGTCTTCCGCCGGTGGCTCCTGAGGGGCCGGCGCCGGGAGTCGCCGCGGGGCCGGGCGGGAGCCGGCGGGAGCCCCGGCCGCTCTGCGGCGCTCGGGTGAGGGCCGGGGTCGGGCGGAGGGAGGCGGCCGGGCCGGGCCCAGCCCCGAGCGCCCAGCGCGTCTCCGGGGAGCCGCCGGGGGTGGGACGGGGGCGCCGAGGGTCCCGCTGGGCCTGCGGGTCGGGGGGGGCCGGGAGAACGCCTTCGTTGCGCGCCCCGGTCAGGCTGACGTGGCCTCACCTGTACGGCCTGCCGGGTCCGCGGCGTTGACCCTGGTCTTGGCCGTGGTGGCCTCGGTGTGGGGTTGGGTTGGAAAGGCTGGAGGAAAGAAAAGCCACACCTGCAGCATTTGGGGAAGTCCTTTAACAGTCTTGCGGGTCCTTTGGTTCGAAGGTTCTGAAGTCGTTTTGTGCTCATTGGTTGGAAGATTCGCCGGCCCGAGGAGGGTTTACATTTGAACCAAGGAAGAGCCTGGTGCCGGCTCTCGGTCGTCTCGTGGCGCGGCGACCAAGATGTTGCAAGGGGGGTCGAGAGCGCCTGTGTGTGGTATGGAGGGTGGAGGAGTGGGCATCACTTCCCGAAAGGGCTAGCGCAGAGCGTCTGAACAGGACACAGCCATTTAAAATCAGTTTCCCTTGCTTTACCTGTAACGCTTTAAATGGTTTGGCCTGGGAGTAAGCTGCTTTTAAGGATTTTGTTTTGAATGCACATGGTGCAGGTGTTAACCAGCGAGGTATTTCCCACCCCGGCTGGATATGGCAGGAAGCAAACTGAGTCACCGAAGTTGTTCCTAGGGTGGTGGTTTTGCAAGTTTCAGCACAGCCAGTCTGCCTGTGGTCTTTTCCCCTCCGCCTTTCTTAGGGTTCCGGGGGCTGTTATCTTACAAAGATACTGCGAGAGGCCAAAAAACAAACAAACAAATGAAAAGCAGTCTTCGTAACTCATTCACCCTTAACAGCAGTTCCTACAGTAAGTCTCAAAATTGCCCTGCGGGTTTTCTTTAGGGTAGTGTGTCAATTTTAATAGGATTCTTTCTTCTCTGAGCATCTTTGCTGAGCGTCCCATTGCTTCTTGGCACTCCTGTTGGTTTAGCTCTTCCGCTTGAGGCGGCGGCTTTGGGAGAAGAGTGTGCCCGGAGTATCTCAGTTCGGTAGCCAGGAATGACATTGAAACAGGGTGTGCTCATTTCCCATGGATCCAAGGCATTTTAATTGAAGAGCTGGGTTTATGAATAATGCATGTTTAGGAAGATCAGCTGGTTGCTTTGAAACAGTTGCCTTTTTTTTTTTTTTTTTTTTTGCCACACCAGCAGCATGCAGAAGTTCCTAGCCAGGGATCAAACCTGTACCACAGCTGTACCAGCGCTGCAGCCTTCTTAACCCACTGAGCCATGAGGGAGCTCCACAGTCTGTCTTTTTAAAAGGTAGATGACTTGAGCCTACAGATCAACTGACCGGACAGAATAAAAAAAATTTTTTTCTTTTTAGGGCCGAACCTGTGGCACATGGAGATTTGCAGGCTAGGGGTCAAATCGGAGCTGTAGCTGCCAACCTGCACCACAGCCACAGCAGCGCCAGATCCAAGCCACGCCTGCCACCTACACCACAGCTCATGGCAATCCTGGATCCTTAACCCACTAAGCGGGGCCAGAGATCAAACCTGCGTCCTCATGGATGCTAGTCAGGTTCATTACCACTGAGCCACGACGGAACTCCCAGAAGAGACTTTTAAGAAAGTTGCTGCATGGGAAGCATTTCAGTGTTTTGTGAAATTTAGATTCTGATACGATTGCTGGTGACCAGCCATGGGGGATTAGGGCCTTCCTGAATCCACAGTAAATAGAATTTCGTGAGATTAAACCCAGCGGGGACTTTAGAAGTCAGCATTTTCGTCCTCTCTCTTGGGGAGCAGGAGGCGTGGTGTGCCTGGTGCCTGAGCCACTCAGCCGTCGCCCTGTCTGGCTCTCACAGTCACACCTGGGGCATAGATCTGCTAGCCCGTGCTCTGCTTTGGTTTTGTTTTAATACATGTTGCTCAGGATGGTTGAGGGTCTTCCGTTGAAGCTGCTGTACGCGGAGGAAGTCACATCCTGTAAGGTGTCCTGGCTGCCTCTGAACCACCCTCGGCCCACCAAAGCTGGGTTGGGAACGTTCTTAGTTTGAAAATGACACCGTGGGGGAGGTCCCGTCGGGTCGCAGTGGTTAACGAATCCGACCAGGAACCATGAGGTTGCTGGCTCGATCCCTGCCCTTGCTCAGTGGGTTAAGGATCTGGTGTTGCCGTGAGCTGTGGTGTAGGTTGCAGACGCGGCTGGGATCCCGCGTGGCTGTGGCTCTGGCGTAGGCCAGTGGCTACAGCTCCGATTGGACCCCTAGCCTGGGAACCTCCATATGCCGAGGGTACAGCCCTAGAAAAGACAAAAATAAAATAAAATGACAATCCAGGGGTTCCGTTGTGGCCCAGTGCATTAAGCAGCTGTCGCTGCTGTGGCTCAGGCCGCTGCTGTGGCTTGGGTTCGAGCCCCAGCCGGGGAACTTTCACATAGGCTGCAGGCACCATCCCCTCCTGCCCCCCACCCAAAAAAATACAGCTTAGAGCCAAATAAAGTCTCTGCTGTTCTTCCTAATACATTTAATTCCATTAAGTTTGAGTGAGTTTCAAAGTGCTCGTCAGTCAGAAAGAATTGCCTGGTTGGCCTGGTACGAGCGAGCATGTGCCACGAGCGTGTGCCGGCAGCAGTGGGGACAAGTCACTAGACCCGTAGGACGGGTTTCCCTATCAGAATAGGCGCTTTCATGTGAAAATAGCTTCCCGTAAAATACGTTCACCCACCTTTTTCTTTTATCTGAACATCAGAGGTCTCCAAGGACAAAAGCAGAGGTCGTCTGCCCAAATGTGAGGATGACACTTGGGTCCCTCCGTCTTTTGCCCCCTGGGGTTACCTTCTTTCTGTGATGGGCTCGACTCAGCCCATTTGTGACGCTGACACCGGGAGAAGGACTGACAGCCCGAAGAGGACTTTGCAGAGCGGCTGTATTTACGTTTTTGTCTTAAAAGTACAGGTTAACCGTTCAAGATTAAGCTCAGTGTGTATTATTAAAAAACAAACAGCAGGAGTTCCCGTCGTGGCACAGCAGAAAGGAATCCAACTAGGAACCATGAGGTTGCGGGTTCGATCCATGGCCTCGCTCAGTGGGTTAAGAATCTCCCATTGCTGTGGCTGTGGTGCAGGCCGGCAGCTGTACCTCCGATTCGACCCCTAGCCCGGGAGCCTCCACATGCTGCCGGTGCGGCCCTAAAAAGAAAAAAAAAAAAAAAAAACTGCACGGAAGGTTTCTGCCCCTTTGTTTGTCATAAAGGGTTTGTGGGCACTCTGCCTTGTCATTGACAGTTTTTGAATCAAGTCAGTTGATCAGATTTAAAGCAGCTTTAAGATTACTCAGGATTTTCATTCCAAGCATGGTTGTGACAGCTCCAGTGGTCAGAGACAACTTGTTTTGCTAGTGGTGTCAACCGGTCACAGAGCAGAAAGAGCTGCTTCGCGTGGCGGGTGAAAGGCTGGTGGGGAGTGAATTTCAGTGTTTGGCAGCTGACATTCGTCTGTGCTTTAGAGAAACAGGAGCGGCAGATTTAACAGTTTTGTTTTCGAGAGTTAGAATTAACTTGCGTCGAAAGCATGGTGCGCGGTTTTAGCAGAGGACGTGGCTCTTTCGGGCCCGGCGATAATTTACAGGAGGCGTGGAGGAGCTCTGTACCTGGTGGGCGGCGTCAGCTTCTGCTTCGTCCCTGCCAGCTGGGCGAGGGCGTCGTGGAGGCGGGGTGGGCCCTTAGCGGGGTGATGTAACTGGCGCTCCGAGGGGGGCAGGGACTCGTCTCGAGTCCCTGGGCAAGCTCAGGGTCCCGTCTGGCGTTCTCGCTCTGAGCTCCCAGGCGGGCGCAGCTCCCGGGGAGCGGGGCTGGGAGATGGGTCCTCCGGGACGTGGATGACGCAGAGCCGTTTTCAGCCCTCTTTCTTCCTCTGCCTGATCACAGCCAGGGCTTTGAATCTAGAGATTTCATGCTAATTTTTTCTCTTTTTTTTCAGTTCCAATTAAGGAAACCTTGAATCCTGCTCCCTTCCTTCCGTGAGCAGCGCCTAACCCTGCAAGGGCTCAGCCATGCAGCCGCCGCCCCAGGCTCTCCCTTCGGGCGTGGTCGGGCCGCCGCCTGCTGGGAGCCCGCAGAGCTCGCTGTGGTCTAGCAGCCCATACAGGAGACAGGCCGGCAGTAACGCCCCAGTGGCCCCGATACCTCGCCCGCCGCAGCCGGTGACGGATCCCTTTGCTTTCAGTAGGCAGGCGCTCCAGAGTCCATCGCTGGGCAGTTCGTCGAAAAGCAGCCTGCCCGCTTTGCAAGGCCCAGCCCAGCCGGCGTTTCTTCAGCGCACTGGCCTGCCTGTGCCTCCCACGAATGTCGGGGGGAGCTCCCAGGGACCCTGCGAGCCTCTGCCAGGGCCTCTGTCACAGCCCAGGGCGGATGCCGGCCCGTTTGCTGGTGTGTCGACTCCCTCAGCACCGCCTGGGCCCGAGAGGAACAGGAGTGCCGACGCCGCGCCCGGCCTGGATCCAGAAGTTCAGGCACTGCCGTACCTTCCGCAGTACATTCCAGGGGCGGCGCCCAGCAGTCCTCCTGGGGGCCGTCCCCAGGGCAGCCAGCCCCGGCCCGATGCCCCCCTCAGTAGGCCGGGCCTGCATGATGGGGCCAGGGCCCTAGCTGCCTCCCCTCTTTTCCCTCAGCCGTGTCAGCAGATGCCAGGGCAGTGGGGGCCAGGGCAGCAGGGGCCAGGGCAGTGGGGGCCAGGGCAGGGAGGCCCTCTGCCTGCAGGTCAGCATTACCGGCCCTGCCCGGAAGGACCTGTTCAGAATGCGGTGCCCCACACCTCCAGTGTTGCCCCCTTTCCTGGCCCACCCAGCCTGGGTCAGGGTCCTGGCCACGGGCAGCCCAGCCCCCTGGCGTCTCTACCGGGACCGTCGCCTGGTGACGGAAGAAACGACGCAACCTCGCTGCACGGTGGACGCCGTACAGCAAATAGCTTTGATCCCGAGGATGCGTTCGGGCAGACTCCCGGAGCCGGGAATGCTTGGGCGAGCCAGGCCTTCTGGTCCAGTCCAGGACGGAGAAAAGAAGAGCAGCTGCCAGACCTCGCGCTTGTTAATCCTCTCGCTCAGGGAAGTAGCCCAGAAAGCCGTCTGCACTCGCCGCTGGGGGCCGGGCGTGGCTGGGCCCTGCCGGAAGCAGGCTCGGGAGCCCCCCCCAGGTTTCTCAGAGGCCGAGAGACAGAGAACGAAGAGAACCTCTCATCCGCACCAGCAGGCTCTGCTGGTCAGTCCGACGTGGACGGCGTCTCCCCGGGCCCGGGCCACATGGCAGCGGGAGGTGGTTACCAGGCCTTTCGAGGAGGCGCCCACAGCGAGCCCGCACCGCAGGGAGGAGACGCGAAGCCCTACTTTGCTCAGTCCACCAGCATCCGCCACGATGACCCGGCTCCTAAAGGTGCCGCTGCCACCGAATTATGGGGCGACACAGCGTGTGCGGGGACTCAGAGCGCGGGCAGCTCGCAGTATGAGAATGTGGAGAACCTGGAGTTTGTTCAGAACCAAGAGGTTCCGCCCAGTGAGCCCCCGAGCCTGGACCCTTCCTCCCTGAGTGATCAGCTCCGGTACGGGCCCCCTCCCGGGCCGGCCGTCCCGAGGTTCAGTGCTGGGGGCCACGCTGGAGGCGGCGGCCCAAACCTCGAGGCCCTGGATGCTGTGGCGCGTCCTGTGCGGTCTGACAGCGTGTCCTCCAGCTACAGCAGCAAGAGCCACCGGGGTCCTCCAGGGGTGGCCAGGCCCCTGGACGCGGGGGGCACCTTCATTCAGCAGGAGGTCGGGAAACCTGAAGATGAGGCGCCAGGGAGGTTTTTTAAGCAAATCGATTCCTCTCCTGTCGGAGGCGAGACAGATGGGACCACGGTGAGCCAGAGCTACCGCAGCAGCCTGCCCCAGCCCTCGACCCCGAGCCCCCCGAAACCTACAGGAACGTTTCAGACGAGTGCAAATAGTTCTTTTGAGCCAGTGAAATCCCACCTGGTCGGAGTAAAGCCGGTCGAGGCAGATCGTGCCAACGTGGTGGGTGAAGTGAGGGGGCCCCGCGCCCACCCGAAGCAGCACCGACTGGCCACTGCGGCGCCCGCCGCCTCCCCCGGCAACCTGGAGCAGCCGCCCGACAACCTGGAGACCCTCTTCCTGCAGCCGCCGGGCCACGCACCGCCCCTCCCCGCGCCTGCGGAAGCCGGCCCGGGGCCTCTGCGCGCCGGGGGGCTGCCCCCGGAGCCTGCGCTTCCAACACCCGAGAAAAGGCCCTCAACCAGGGCCCAGGGCGCCGTGAAGTGCGAGAGCCCAGCGACGACTCTCTGGGCCCAGAACGAGCTGCCGGATTTTGGGGGCAACGTCCTTCTGGCCCCCGCGGCTCCTGCGCTTCAGGTCCCCGCAAAGCCCCAGCCCTCCGAGGTGATCCAGCCCCCGGATGAGGGGGCGTCCGGGCCGCAGTCCCAGCAGCCCGGCCCCGGCCCCGGCGTGCAGAGTGGGGCCGGCATCGGTGCTTCTGAGAACCTGGAGAACCCTCCGCAGCTGGGCGCCGACGAGGCCCTCCCGGCCCAGGCGGGTCCCGCGTACGCCAGTCTGCTGTCCGCCCCGCCCGCCGAGGCTCTGCAGCATCAGCCGGTCCTGATCGCCCAGCCCGATCGCAGCTACAGTCTGGCTCAGCCCATTAATTTCTCTGTGTCCTTGTCGGGTCCTCCCGAGAGGCCTCAGCCCTGGAGGGACCCTGTGGCGGGAGACAAGCCCACAGCCGGCAGCCGGGCTCTGGGGGGCGATCCTGGAGAGCGGGCTCCTCCGTCTGGGGCGCCAGCCGGCACGCTTGTCTGCTCGCCCCTGCCTAACCAGCTCGCCCAGAGTCACTTCCCACAGGGGCCTGGTGCCTCCGAAGCAGCGTCTCACCAGCCCGCTCACTTGCTGGTTCAGCCACTGTCTCATCCGTTTCCAAAGAACACGCTTCCAGAAAGTCCCAAGGTTCCTCCTGCGGAGACCCTCCTGCCCGAGGCAGCGGACGGTCCCGCCGGCAGCACCGGCGTGATGTTGGTGCCGCCTGCAGACAGCGCCTCGGTGTCCGAGAGTCACAAGGCGGGCCCCGCCGGTGGCCGGGGGAGCGCTCCAGGGGCCCTCGACTCTCCCCTGAGTCGGCCTCTGGACGCCCCCCTGGGCGCGTACAGCCCCGCCCAGCCCGATGGCCCTGCTTCTTGTCAGCAAAGTGGCGCCGGTCATCCCAGGCCGCCCGGGCCGGGGCCACGCAGCCCAGACCACTTCTACCAGCAGGTGACCTCGGACGCCCCCTCACAGCCTCCAAATCCAGGGAGCCCGCCGGCGCTTGGGCAGCCCCCAAACCCAGCCCGGCCACCTGCGAGTCCGGCTCCGGCCGACGTGGGCCCGCAGCCGCCGCCGCCCCGGCCGCCTCGCTCCTCCAGCGCATCCGTCGTGTCCAGCAGCTCGAGCCAGGCGGCTGCCCGCTCAGACCCGCAGTGGCTGCCGCCTCCGCCCCCAGACTTGACGTCGCACTACTACTTCCGGTCGCTGTACGAGGGCTTCCCGCCCCCGTACGCCTGCCCCTACCCGCTGGATCCTGGCGCAGCCCCCCACTACCAGGTAGGGTCCGGCGCTCGGGCCAGCGGGCCCCTGGCCAACGGTCTCTTCCCCCTGTGCCACGCTCCTCGGCAGGGCTTTTTGGTCGTCCCGGAGGTGACCCGGCTCCCGCCACTGTCACACTCATTCTGCTGGGCACGGCCCTTCTCGGAGCCCACGCTGCGTTTGCCTGGCTTAGGGTCCTTGGTTTCCCGTCACACCTCCTGGCACTCGGCAGGCCCGGCGTCCCGGGTCACCTGCTCTGGGAAACGGGGACGGCCTCTTGCATCGTCACTGTGGTTCTGACATCAGAAAACCTGAGAAACACCCGTCTTCCGTTCCTCCTCCGGAGTAGAGCTCGCCGGGGCCGGGCCCAGGGTTGGGGCGTAACCCCAGCGAGATGGCCGGCGGGTGGAATCCCAGCGGCGTCCTCCCGGCACGGGGCGGTGCCAGCCCAGAGCGGGCCCGCCGTGCCTCCCGCAAGGTTCTCTCTCGCCCCTTCCCCCGCGACGCGGGCCTCCGGGCGCTCGGTAACATTGCGTGGGATCCTGCATCGGCGCGGAAAGCGTGGGCCAGGCGGCCACACGTGGTCACGGCTTCTCTCCCTCCCCAGTCCTGGCCCAGCATCCCCTATGGTAGCCGAGGCGGCGGGCTGGTGCTCGGAGCGCACGGGGCGGCCGCGTGCAGGCCCTGCAGTCAGGGGAGGCTGAGGGCCAGCGCTGTCGTAGGTGGGCTTTGGGCAGCGTGTGTGTGTGTGTGTGTGTGTGTGTGTGTGTCAGCAGGTCCAGGACGAAACCCAGGGGTTTTTCCGTGGGGGGAAGGGAGGTGCTGCTCAGAGCCCAGGGGGTGCCAGCAGGGCACAGCGGGTGGGAGGGCACCCGGAATCCAGCCGGCACCCAGCATCTCCGGGGAGTGGGCGGTTTCTCTCTGGGTCACCGCAGGTCCCGTAGTGGGCACGCCTGGGTCCATTTTACATGACCCCATCCTCCGCCAGGTGGCAGGAGAGTCGGGCGCTGAGATGGGCAAGACTGATGCTGGCTTGTGCCTGGGTCGCCCCATCTCTGCTTCAGGTCCCGGCGTGGCCACTCCTCAGGGCCGTGGCGGGTCATTGGTCAAAGCCTCCCCAGCCTAAGATGTGACCTCTTCGAGGCGGCCTGTCGCTCAGGCCCCGTCCTGGGGTGTCCTCGTTCTTTCTCGCTCGCCCGAGCACCTGAAATGGGACCCAGGCTTGTGGGGTCAGGGCGCCTGCACGGGGAGACCTCAGGGTGGCTGCTGCCTGCCTGCGGTTGTGGGTGTCACCATGCAGCTGTGGCCGGGGTGGTCGTGGACAGTGGCGTCGGCAGCATTGAGCTCCTGTCCTGGCGTGAGCTGGCCCTTGGCGTCTGATGAAGTCACCCTTCTTTCAGCAGGACCTCTACAGCCTCTACGATCCCCGGTACAGGGCCTACGACAGCGCTGCCTACGCCGAGAGCTACCGCTACCCCGAGCCCGAGCGGCCCAGCTCCCGGGCCAGCCACTGCTCCGACCGGCCAGCTGCCAGGTGCTGGGGATTTGGGTTGCTGGCGCTGGTGGTGGCTTAGTGAGTGGAAGAAGACCGCATTTGTAAAGAATTACACAGACTTTTTCATTTTTTTCTTTAAATATTTTTTCAGGGTCGAACCAGCAGCACGTGGAGGTTCCCAGGCTAGGGGTCAAATCGTAGCTACAGCTGCCGGTCTGCGCCACAGCCACAGCAAGGGGCCTTCTGAGCAGCGTCGGTGACCTACACCCTTGCTCATGGCAGCACTAGATCCTTAACCCACTGAACAAGGCCAGGGATCAAACCTGTGTTCTCGTGGATCTGAGTGGGGTTCGTTTCTGCTGAGTCACGACAGGAACTCCCAATTATGCAAAGGTTTTAAACACATGTTTATGCCTTGTCAGCGTGGACTGGTGGTGGGATGCGTTTCAGTTGGAACCCAGAGGCCTGCTGCACAGTCTCGGCCGTGTGGTCCGCTAGCGTTGGGTCAGGCCGGGCGCTGTGTGGGGCTCCTCCTGGCCCAGGTTGCTGTCGCCGCTGCACGTTTGCTGGCAGAACCTTCAGGGTCCTTAGAGGCCCCCTTGGCATGCGCAGCCCCATCCCCGCGCCTGGCGATGGAGGTGCCCTGGTTCCTGGGCGGGGGCACGGGGCCAGCCCGAGGGTGCGGAGCCGGGGAGCCCAGCCTCTCTCCCGGCACCGCCGCCTCTGCCCTGCTTCTCTCCCCCACTCCGAGCTTTGCAGTCCCAACAGGGATTTTGAAGGCGCCTTGGCACCGTGCCTTCAGCTGAGTGAGGATGGAAGCCGGTCGAGTCCCACCACCCAGAGCTGCAGCAGGGCTGGGCGGGAGGCTGGGCACCTACCCAGAGCCGGAAGCTGCTCGGCTTCACCGCCTTCCAGAGCTCACACTCAGCTCCTGGTCCCCAGGGTGGGCTTAACTGCAAGGGCACGTGGTCCTCCGACTGCCCCGGTCATAGGGAAGGTCAGGCTGTGCCCCCGGGCGCCTTCGCCCGGTCAGCCTCGCGCCCCCCTCCCCAGTTCCACGGGACCCTTGGGCCCATGAGGAGCTCAGCGCTCTGGGTGCTTCATGTGAGGGACTCCTGTGTGTCCCCTGGGAGTGAGGCTGGGGTCCCTGCAGGAGTTAGGATTCAGGGACCGCAGCAGGTGTTTTCTGGAAGCCCCAAGAGGCCAAGGCAGGTGGAGGGAGTTGCTGGGGCACACCTGCCCTTCTGGTTTCCGCACCTCCCACCTGCAGGTCACCGTGGCAGCTCACGCGAGAGACCGAGGCGCTGCAGCCAGCTCAGGCTCTCACGGTGGTCTTGTTCCCTGTCTCAGCGGCCTCACCGCTGACTTGGGACAGCTCTGGAGCAGCCTGTCTTCTTTGCTGCCCGTGCCGTGGATGGGTGGGCGTGCCTCTTTCGTGCCTGGCGTGATTCCCTGTAGGAACCACGGGGTGGGGCACATGCCTGTGCCAGCGGTTGCGTCTTTCCCGGTGGGAGCGGGGCCTGCTCTGTGCAGCCCCCCAGAGCGTTTCCGGAAGCTCCAGGTGCTGTGTGCAGGCGGGGGTGCCCAGGTGCCCCCGAGGCCCTCGGCCCAGCGGGGGCACCGAGGCTCCTATGTGTGTGTACGCGTGCATGTGCACGCGCGCGTGCACTGGACAGAAAACAACGCTCTGAGGTCCTTCCGAGGGTCTTTCTGTCCTGAAGGCCTGTGCTGACCGTCAGGCCAAGTTCTGCTTTTTCTGTAGTGAGAGCAGCACTGGGTCCGGGAGGCCAGCGCTGTTCCATCAGCTCTGAGGGACGCGGGGCCTCGCCGCGCTCTGAGCACACACGGCGCGAGGCCTGCGTGCGGCGGGCAAGTGACACCTGGATTTGGCAGCGCAGTGCTTCGGGCTTGTGCAGGCGGGATCAGACCCGGGAGCGCCTGCTGAGCGCTGGCTTTTGTCGGACAACGCTGAGCACACGGAGAGGGCTGGCTCCCTTACGCTAAACGGGTGTTTTAACCGGGAGGTTTTCACTCGCCCTGTGTCGGGGACTCCCACCGTGCTGTCGGTGTTACTGGTTTGGCTCTTCCGATGACAGCCTTGCCACGACTGGGCTGCTTTGTGAACACCTGTTGCTCTGGGTGCGACGTGAATTGAGTGGTGTCGTGTCACCCTTCGGGAAACAGGTGGTTGATGTGTCTTGTGACAGCACTCTGTGTTTTCCAGGCAGGGGTATCCTGAAGGCTACTATCATTCCAGAGGCGGCTGGAGCAGTCAGAGCGACTACTACGCAAACTATTACTCGAGCCAGTACGACTACGGAGGTATGCTCAGAATCGTAAGCGGTCACCCGCCGGCAGCCGCGCGTTCGGACCTCGAGCGCGGCCGGGCGCAGAGCAGGCCCTGCGGGATGTCTTAGGAGGCTGTGCCTTTGAGTAGGCCCGGGGTCTTTACCCAGAGCCGCACTGAGTCTGAGCTGGACGTGACGGCATCGCTGTTTTTCAGTGAGGAACGTTGTGCCTCGGGTGAGGCATTAATGTGCCTTTGTCGTTGTCGTAGTTTTGGTTGGTTTTCTAGCAGAGCGTGATTGTCGGTAGTTCTAGGTGGGTTTTGTCCTGATGTGGCATTTAAAGTGATCAAATTCAATTAAACGAGGGACTGGCTGCTCACTGCCCCAGCCCTGAGTGACGTGCCCACATGTGGCCAGGCCCCTCGCTGCCCCGGCTGCCACCGGTCAGGCTGTGTGTGTGTGTCTTGGTGCGTGTCCCCTGAGCAGCCCTGCGGGTCCCCTGGCCTGGTGGTGACCAGGGCAGGGTCCTGAGCCCGTGGCGCCTCACTGTCCTGACACGGCCCCCACTTCACCTCCACGGCCGCCGCCTCCCCTTTCATGTTTGCACTGCTCACGTGTAAATGCCGCACCTGCTGACCCCAAAGTGGTGTATCAGTTTTATTTATAATGCTAATGTGCCTTCTTAAAGGAATCTCAGTTTGGGGAGTTCCCACGTGGCACAGTGGGTTAAGGACCTGGCATTGTCACCCTGTGGCTCGGGTTTGATCCCTGGCCTCCGCCAAGGGTGTGGCCAAAACAAAACCCAAAAAAAGGTGATTTTAGTTTGGAAAGTATTACTTTGTTTCCTTTTTGGCCACGCCTGCAGCATGTGGAAGTTCCTAGGCCAGAGATCCAATCTGTCGCATGGCAGCAACCTGAGTATTTGGGGGGTTTTTGGTTTGTTTTTTGTTTGTTGATTTGTTCGTTTACTTTCTTGGCTGCTCCACTGCATAGGGAGTTCTGGGGCCAAGGATTAGATGCAGCCTATGCTGCAGCTGTGGCAATGCCAGATCCTTTAACCCACTCTTCCGGGCTGGGGATCGAACCTGTGTCCTGGTGCTACAGAGTCGCTGCCAATTGCCAAACCTCTTGCGTCACATTGGGAACTCTGGCCTTCTTATAACTCTGGACTGTATTAGATGAGCCATGAGCAAAATTGATAGCCATGGGGTAAACCTTTGAAAAGTCACTCTGGATAATTGAATAAAGATGTCTTTTAGCAGTTTTTTTCCTCTTAAAAACACGTGTATTGAGAGAAAACCAGCCTGTGGCCATTGGGTGTCATAGTACAGGCGAGCTCAAGCCAGGTCCTCTGTCTCACCCCCATTTCCTGGGGTCCTGCTGATTTTGGGGGGGACGGTGGTTCCTCTGGGAGGCGGGAAGCACTGTTGGGTCCTGGGGTGTCCCTTGCGTGTTGTGTGGACCCAGGCACCTCTTGCTTGCAGACCCAGGCCGCTGGGATCGGTACCACTACGGCCCCCGGGTCCGGGATCCCCGCACCTACGACCGGAGGTATTGGTACGAAGCCGAGTACGAGGCCTACAGGAGAGAAAACCATGCTTATGGTGACAGGTTGGTGACGTGCCTTCTGGCAGTGGGCTGCCCGGAAGGAGGTCAGAGCTGTGCCTGTCTTTGTAGCGCATTCCAGCTCCAGCCGGGTCTGGTTCTGGCTCCGGGGGCGGCGGGGGGACCCCGGCGGCTCTCTCTGGGGGCTGTGGGAGGCCCCGCTGCAGGAGATCACCTCGCCCCCCTTCCCCCTCGGGGGGGGGGCAGCCTGCAGCGTCTTCCTCTGTGTCTCAAGGCGGGGTCTGAGCTGGGGCCTGGGCCGCGGAGCGCCCGCTGGAGGCCGGGCCCTGACTCGGGGCAGCGGGTGCGTGGCGGGTTGCGGGGACCCGGGGTCTCACCCAGACTGGGCTCCGCGCCTGCTCGCTGCTCCCCAGGCCCGAGAAGTACGACGACCACTGGAGGTACGACCCCCGCTTTGCCGGCAGCTTCGACGACGAGCCCGAGCCGCCCCGGGACCCGTACGGGGAGGAGGCGGACCGGCGCAGCGCGCACAGCGAGCCCTCGGCGCCCAGCCTGCGCAGCCGCCGCAGCAGCTTCAGCTCCCACTCCCACCAGAGCCAGGTCTACAGGGCCCACGACGCGGCCACTGGGCCCTACGAGGCGCCGCCTCCGCCCGGCTCCTTCCACGGCGACTACGCCTACGGCACCTACGGCGGCCCGGGCTTCCCCGAGTTCGGCTACGCCGCCGACGCCACCTGGCCCTCGGTGGAAGCAGGTTTGTGCTGAGGCCGGGGCCCCGGGGGCCGAGCCTCGCCGGGGCGCTTGCCGAGCCTGTGGAAGAAGGGGCTGGGTGCTGGCGGCCTGGCCGCGGCCTCCCCCAGAGCAGGGACGCGGTGTCCCAGCGCCTGGGCCGAGCGTGTCCTTCGGGCTGCAGCTTGGCCCACGGGCCTGAGAGCCGCCCGGCCTGGGCCGCACGTCATCGCAGTCGGACCCTGCTGGCGGCTCCCCGCCGAGGTCTCGGGCAGGGCCGGTACCCACACGGGTCGGCGGTGTTCGGAATCTCGGGGAACCTCTCCTTCCCCTCGAGAGACTCCTCGGCACGCTCGTCACACGCGTCGCAGCCTCCCGTCCGCTCTGAGATGCGGCATCAGCCGAGGTTCTCAAGGGGCCGTGCGAGGCTAAGTGTGATGGGCCTTCTTAAGGACGCCCCTTTGAGCCGAGACCTCGCCTGCGGAGTCCTCGCGTGGCTCGGCGGTGGGGGATCCTGCGCCGTCACTGCAGCCGCTCAAGCGGCTGCTGCGGCGCAAGTCTGTTCCCTGGAGCGGGCACTTCCGTTGGAACCGCGGGCGCTTCTGTCTGGCGCGCTTCTGTCTTGGTCGCTTGTGTTGCTGCTCTGACCTCACGCGCTGGAGCGGAGCCGGGCTCTGGGCACCGGCACGTGGGCACTGCGTCCCTGACGTGTGCTTGTGCGGCGGTTTTTAAAGGACGGTTTCCTGGCAGAGAGCGGTTCCCGGCTCTGACAGGGGCTCTCTGATGCTGGTCTCCTCCTTCACGGGATGCTGCACGGTTGCTGACTCGGTCCGAAGTCAGTTCGTCGTGATGCATCTGTGATTCCAGCTGCACGGGGGGCTCGAAGTCTAAGCTGCTGGGTCAGTTCAGAAGCGTTGACGCGTGACGAGCTGATGGCTTGTTTTTCGCTGTGTTTGACCGTAGCTCCGTCGAGACCAACTTCCCCTGAGAAGTTCTCGGTGCCGCATGTCTGTGCCAGGTTTGGTCCTGGGGGCCAGCTTCTTAAAGTGATTCCAAACCTGCCTTCAGAAGGCCAGCCTGCCCTGGTCGAAGTTCACAGCATGGAGGTGAGTCCTCGGCTCGCCGTTCAGCCCTGGCCCGGCTTTGGTCTGTCATCTTCAACTTGCGGAGCCGGTGACCGACCTTGGGAAAGGCTTATGTCCCTGAGCCTCCAGTTAGCATGAGGTTTCTGCTCCGTCACCTCCAGCTCCTCCCAGAAGCTGGCATTTTTAAGAATCTGCTTTGGGAGTTCCCGTTGTGGCTCAGTGGGTTAAGAACCCAACCTAGTGTCCGTGAGGATGCGGGTTTGATCCCTGGCCTCCCTCCGTGGGTTAAAGATCCAGCGTTGTTGCGAGCTACAGCGCAGATCGGCATTGCTGGGGCTGTGGTGTAGGCCGGCAGCTGCAGCTCTGGTTCCACCCTGAGCCTGGAAACTTCCGTAGGCTGCAGGTACAGCTGCTAAAAAAAGGGGGGGGGGGAGAAGAAGAAGCTGCTCTGGGTGCTGTGTTAGACTAAGTTGTGTTGGGTATTCGCTTTCCGTCTCCTGGAATTTCTGGTTTGGAGGGAGGCCTGCCTTCGAGCTCATCTGTGGACTTTGGAGAGTGGGCGGAGATGCTTCATGATCGTGGATTGCGGGGCCCTGTCTGCACCCTGGCAGCCTTTTCTACCCCGAGGATCCAGGCCCCGCATCAGAATTTGGGTGGGGGAATGGGTGTCACTGCTTGAAGCCAGAGAATCGCTGGGGTGGGGCAGACACGCCCAGGCTCCCGCGTGGCCTGGAGCCCGCAGCCGTGGGCCAGGCGTTGGCGTGCCCACCCCATGAGCCGCTCTCTCTCCCCGCCTGTGCCCCCCAGATCCTGCTGCAGCACACGCCGGAGCAGGAGGAGATGCGGGCTTTCCCGGGACCTCTCGGCAAGTACGTGCCTGTGGGCCGGTCGCGCCGCCCGCGCGGGCCCCTCGGACGCCGTGGTTGCGGTTCACTGAGTGTGTGCTCTTTTTTCAGAGATGACACCCATAAAGTGGATGTTATTAATTTTGCACAGAACAAAGCTACAAAATGTTTGCAGAATGAACATTTAATTGACAAAGAGTCTGCAAGTCTCCTTTGGAGTTTCATTGTCCTGTTATGCAGGCAGAACGGGGTGCGTCGCTCCTTCCGGCTCGGCTCTCCTCGGCAGGGGTGGCCTGGGGATCCTCCGGCCCCTAGGAGTTGGTGGGCTTTCCGTGCCGGGCTGTGTGCGGGGTCCGTGCCACGTCCCTGGGAAGCGTCCGGTCGGTGGTTTGGGGTGAAGGGCGCACTGGGCTCACAGCCAGCGGCCTGCCCACCTCGCTCCTGGCCCCTACGGGCAGCGGCCTTGTGCCGAGGTGGGGCGCCCGCCGGCCCGGGGCTGGGACTGCCTGTCACCCCTGTGGCGAGTTGCCCGTGTCCTGAGCAGCCGTTCTCGCCCGACCTGCAGACGGTGGTGGGCACAGACGTCGCGGAACTGTTGTTACGCGACCACAGGACCGTGTGGCTTCCTGGGAAGTCGCCCGATGAGGCCAACCTGATTGATTTCACCAACGAGGCCGTGGAGCAGGTGGAGGAGGAGGAGTCCGGGGAGGCCCAGCTCTCATTTCTCACAGACAGTCAGGCCGCCAGCAGCCTGGAGAAGGAGACGGAGAGGTTCAGGGAGCTGCTCCTCTACGGCCGGAAGAAGGTAAGTGGCGGCGGCGGCCTCCAGCATCTCGGGCGAAACGCGCTCTCTGCCGAGAGTCTGGCAGTGGAGTTCCCGTTGTGGCTCAGCAGTAGTGACCCCAACTGGCATCAACCTGAACAAGGATGCCAGGTTCGACCCCTGGCCTCGCTTGGTGGGTTGAGGAGCCGGCGTTGCTGTGAGCTGGGGTGTAGGTCGCAGACACGGCTCGGATCTGGCGTGGCTGTGGCTGTGGTGGAGGCCGGCAGCTGCAGCTCTGATTGGACCCCTTGCCTGGGACCCTCCTTGTGCCGCGGGTGCGGCCCTAAAAAGAAGGAAGAAAGAGAAGGAGCCTGGCAGCCTGTGTCGTCTCTGAAGGTGTGACCAGTGTTTCTCGTGAGCACGGCTGGTGTTGAAGATCGCGGTTCCGTCTTTAGTCCTTCGACAAATGAGCGGGTTTGTTGCGCTCAGGCAGCCTCCCAGGGACTCGTGTGCCCCGGACAGGAGGTCACTGTGTCCCCACGCAGTTGGGGTCTGCTCACCCTTGTTGGAGTGAGGGGCACAGCCCGGGCCAAGGCCTGTGGGCAGCAGGGTCTGTGGAGACTGGCCCGGCATTGGCACATCCTGGGTGCCTGCTTGGCTCTGACAGCAGGGTCTGGCGAGCCCTGAGGTCTTGGCACTCTTGTGATTTTGCCAAGTAAGTGATCTTAACGTGGGCCTTTCACAGCTGACGGGAGTCACGTCGGCTGGCAGCTGTGGTCCCTGGTGATCTCCGTTCCAGAACGTCTCCCTTTTTTTTTTTTTTGCCTTTTCTAGGGCCGCTCCTGCAGCATGTGGAGGTTCCCAGCCTAGGGGTCGAATCGGAGCTGTAGCTGCAGGCCTCCACCAGAGCCACGGCAACACAGGATCCGAGCCACGTCTGCAACCTACGCCACAGCTCACGGCAACGCCGGATCCTTAACCCGCTGAGCGAGGCCAGGGATTGAACCCACCACCTCAGGGTTCCTAGTCGGATTCGTTAACCACTGCGCCACGACGGGAACTCCTCCAGCACTTTTCTAAGTCACACTCCTGGTTACTTTGGACGCGGGGAGGCCCTGTCCGTGCTGAGAAGATACCCCTGGAGGCCGCGGGGCTCATTCTGGGTGGGGAGTGGAGGCTAGTGGCCTTTCTCACGGCTGGTGGGGGCTGGGGTGGCCGTCCCTGGTTCTGAGTGCCGGGCTCATCCTCCGTGCTGCCGGCAGAAGCGGGAGCCCACAGAGACCTCCTTCCGAGGGACTTTGCGACTCAGGGAAGCGGTGGACCTCTCCTCTCGGTGCCGAGCCTGGACCGTGTGTGTCTGCGGTTGAGCCCTCCCTCCCCCACGGGGCGGCCCCACACGCCTCAGTCCCGTCTGCTCCCGCCCCCCGTGTTCCGAGAACGCGGATAACCCCTGAAATGCTTTGCAGGATGCCTTAGAGTCCGCGATGAAGAGCGGCTTGTGGGGTCACGCCCTGCTGCTGGCCAGTAAGATGGACAGCCGGACACACGCCCGAGTCATGACCAGGTGTGCTGCGTGGACCGTCTCCGGGTGTCGCGGCAGCTCTGAGGTGCCCCTGTCAGAGGGCCGGGGCCCCGTCTGCACTGGGCACTTACAGGCCCCGTGGCCTCTGGCAGTGGTGCTTGGGGACTGAATTTTTTCCAGACATCAGGGGCATGCTTTTGAGTTGTAGAAGTCTCAGTGAATCCCCTCGCCTTCATTTTCGGTGGCTTCTGAAAACCGTGTGGCGCGTCCACTGGGCTGAGTCAAGCGCTCAGCCTCCGGCCAGAGGGGCTGAGATGGGAGTGGGCTTGCTCCCTGCGCCCTGCTCCCTGGGCCGGGCTGAGCCTGGTCTCCCCGCCTGTGTGCCCAGGTTCGCCAACAGCCTCCCGATCAACGACCCCCTGCAGACGGTCTACCAGCTGATGTCAGGGCGGATGCCGGCCGCGTCCACGGTCAGTGGCGGGGGTCCTGCCGCGGGCCCCAGGCCTGCCCGCGGGGTCGCTCTCTGCGGTCACGGTGCCTCTGCTCCGAGGGTGAGGCTGGCTTCTGCTTTCCCTGCGCAGTGCTGCGGAGATGAGAAGTGGGGGGATTGGAGGCCCCATCTGGCCATGGTGCTGTCCAACCTGAACAACAACGTGGACGTGGAGTCCAGGACGATGGCCACCATGGGTGACACGCTGGGTGAGGCACGGCCCGGAGGTGGCCGGGCGGGTGCTCGGGGCCACGAGGCTGTCCCTTCCGTCTGGCGCGGCCCCGGCCAACCCCGGTGACGGACACACTTTGTGTGCCTCCAGCCTCCAAGGGTCTCCTGGACGCCGCCCACTTTTGCTACCTCATGGCCCAGGTTGGATTTGGGGTCTATACCAAGAAAACCACAAAACTTGTCTTAATCGGATCCAACCACAGGTGAGGGCCTAGCAGCGTCCGTCTTCCCTGAGGAAGGAAGTGGCCGCTCTGCTGGCTCCCCGGCCTCGGCGCGGGCGAGCAGGGCGCGCGGAATGTCAGTCCCTGCGTGACCTGCTCAGGGTCAAGGGACCCCGTCTCCTCCACAGTTTGCCGTTTTTCAAGTTTGCGACCAACGAAGCCATTCAGAGGACAGAGGCCTACGAGTACGCCCAGTCCCTGGGGACACAGGCCTGCTCCTTACCCAGCTTCCAGGTGGGTGGGGACCGCGGGGCGCCAGCTCCCAGGTGGGCCAGGGCTCTGTGCGGACCAGCTGCAGAGCCCGAGGCTGTGGTCTCTCCTAGAAAACGAGGCGGCGATTTTGGAAACCTCGAGGCGTTTGCTTTTGATACTCGAGAACTAAAGCCTGTTGAATTGAGTTTGAACTTTGGTTCTCAACATCTTGAACATTAGAAACATTTGGGGAGGAGTTCCCACCGTGGCGCAGCAGCAACGAATCCAACTAGGAACCGTGCGGTTGCGCTTCGCTCCCAGGCCTTGCTCAGTGGGTTGGGATCTGGAGCTGCGGTGGCTGTGGCGGAGGCCGGCAGCTGCAGCTCCAATTCAGCCCCTCGCCTGGGAACCTCCACGTGCCGCAGGCGCGGCCCTAAAAAGCAAAAATCCCCCAGAAAACACAAAAACATTTAGGGGAGTCCCTGTTGTGGCTGAATAGGTTAAGACCCCAACTAGTGTCCGTTAGGACGCAGGTTCCACCCCTGGCCTCGCTCAGTGGGTTAAGGATCCGGTGTTGCTGTGGCTGTGGTGGAGGCCGGCAGTTGTAGCTCCAGTCGGACCCCTAGCCTGGGAACCTCCATGTGCGCGGGTGCGGCCCTAAAAGCAAAAAAAAATAAGTAGCTCCAGGCACGAGCACTGGCATTGCTGTGGGCAGCGAGGGGGCGCCAGGAGAGACATGACGTGTTCAGAGCCGCGTCAGCCTGCAGGGTGGTCACGGGGCGAGGCGGGGCCCGGGAGGAGGCAGTGTCCCTGACTCGGTCCGTCCGTCCGTCCGTCCGCTCAGGTGTTCAAGTTCATCTACTCCTGCCGCCTGGCCGAGATGGGGCTGGCCACGCAGGCCTTCCATTACTGCGAGCTGATCGCCAAGAGCATCCTGGCGCAGCCCCACGGACACTCCCCGGTGCTGGTCAGCCAGCTGGTCCAGGTAACGCCAGCGACGTCAGAGCCGCGCTGACACTGCGGCGGGGGGGGGGGGGTCAGTGGGGGCTCGGGACAGACGTCATGACAGCACTGAGACAGTGTCCCCGCGGGCACATGCCAGCCGTGTCCCGGTGACACAGGGACCCACCTCCGGGGAGCGCGTCCCCGGCACCTCAGCCTGGCAGTTCCCGCGGGGGCCCCTGCTGCCCGGCAGCCCGGCTGTGGGTCCCGCTGGGCCCTCGCTCCGTGGGACAAGGCGGTGTGCCGGCCCCCAGCCTGGGGCCGCGGCCGTGGGGCCCTCCCCACCAGGACGCTCACTTTTGAGAGCGAGCTTGCGTGAGGCCAGAAAGAGCTTCCGTCATGGAGGGTGTTAGACACACACAAGACGCCAACGAGGACGGGTCCCCGTCACGGCCCCAGCTTTAGCCGTGAACTCGAGGCCTAGCTCGTCTCCCCCATGTCCCCCTCTCCTCAGCCCCTCAGGCCGCAGGGCGCTCGGGGTGGTCAGTGGAGGAAGGAGGCCGAGTGAGGCGGGCCCGCCCCCTTGGGTCCGGGTGCCCGGGCTTCAGGTGGCCGGTCCCGGGCCAGGCTCTTCCTGGGCCGTGTCACGGGAGCGCCTTTCAGAGACGCTTCCGCATCTTCCGTCTGCACCCCCAGCTTGGCTCTGCAGACTCCTTTGCTCTGGAGCAGCAGGTCCTAGAACCTTCCCGTGGGAACAGGCCTTCATCTCTCGTGTGTTTCCAGGTCGCCTCCCAGCTGCGCCTCTTTGACCCTCAGCTGAAAGAGAAGCCAGAGGAGGAGGCGCTGGCGGAACCCGCCTGGCTGGTGCGGCTGCAGCGCTTGGAGAAGCAGGCCAAGGTGCCAGCTGCTTCGCGGTGGGGCTCGACCTGCCCTCGTGCTGGGGCTGGTGGGGGAGGGAGAGGCTCTGGGGCCACCGAGGGGGGCGGGCGGGGCGCAGGGCGGCATCCGGAGGCAGGACGGCTGAGGTGTGTCTTCCGCAGGAGGGCACCGTGGCCTGGAGTCAGGACGGGGCCTTCCCGCAGTGCGGTCCCAGCTCACCCAGCTCCGAGGCGGGGCCCTGCGATGGTCCAGCAGTCGCCCAGCCAGCAGATCTGGGCACTGCCAACCCTCTGCTGGCACCCCCTGTGCCCGGTGCGGAGCACTTAAGCCAGGACGTGCGGCTGATGCCCTCCGGTGAGCCACTCCGGGTCCTGGCCGCTCTCAGGCCGCCCCCTCTCCGGTCCCTCCCGTGCTGCGTCCACTGGGTGTCAACGGCATCAGGGGTCGGGACGGGCCGGGGGTGGGAGGCCTCTCAGACCTGGAGGTGGAGGAGGGCAGGGGAGGCCTCAGTGCGGGCAGAGCCAGCCCCGGCTCAGAGGCTGCTGGGGGGTTGTGTCAGGGCCGCTCCGAGGCCCAGGGCCCCCCCGTCCCTCAGCGAAGGAAGGATGTCCGGCAGAAGCACCGGGCACTCGTGACCTCAGACCTGCTCTTGCTTTGTCTCCATGCAGCTCCGCTGTTGCTCCCCGAGGGCCCGCTGGCTGTCCCCGCCAAGGGGCCAGTGTTCCCGGTGCCGCCTGCCCTGGGCCCTGCTGAGCTGGGGCCTGGCTGCGGGCCCTCGGGCTGTGCACTGGGCTTTCCAGAGCCCCCGGGACCTGACCCTGCAGCTCTGTACCCAGGGCCCGGCCAGCCGCCTGCCGCACCGTCTCTCCAGGAGGCCCGCAGCCAGGACCCAGGTGGGTCCGCCCCGGGGCCGGCCTGAGCGCGGAGCTCTTCGGGTCTGGTGTCTGAGGCGGTGGCTGCGGGAAAAGACCTCGCTGCCTTGAACGTGGGGCACAGGGCGCTAAGCGTACGCCCAGCGTTCGGGACGTGACTTGAAGATGAGTGACCCGGCTTTTTGTGGGGCATGACGTGGGAGTGGGTGCCCAGGGCGTGGCCTTGAGGGGCCAGCCTGCAGCCCTTGAGGACACACAGGAGGCTGTGACCCTGCTCCCGGAAAGCGGCTCCTGACCCCGGGCTGCGCGGCCGACTGTCCGCTCGGCCAGCCTGGTGTTGGCAATGAAACTGTCTTCGCACACTTGGGGGCATCTGAGACGTGCGGGGGTGTGGAGGGCGGGCCGTGTGTGTCTCCGGTGCCGCCCGCTGCTCCGGGGGCCTGGCTCACACGGGTTCTCGCCTCCTCCACAGGAGGGACGCCGCAGGGGGCGCCCGGGAGAAGCGCGTTTCCAGAGCTGGAAGAGGATTCCGGTGGGACGTTCGCTGCCGTGGTACTTGCCCGTGTTTAGAAAGCTTCTTGTTTTCCTGCGCTCCCTCGCAGAAGTACTCAAGTTCTTTGCTCTTGAGTGTGAAGTAGAAAAGCAGTATCTCATTTTTTTGGTCTTTTGGGGGCCACACCCACGGCATCTGGAGGTTCCCAGGGTAGGGGTCGAATCCGAGCTGCAGCCTCCAGCCTCCACCACAGCCACAGCCACGCCAGATCCGAGCCTCGTCGGCGACCTGCACCCCAGCTCGCGGCGACGCCGGACCCTAACGCACTGCGCGAGGCCAGGCATGGAACCTGCGTCCTCACGGGTGCGGGCCAGGTTCGTTTCCGCTGCGCCACGGCGGGAACACCCCGATGTGCTTCCTAAGAGGAAACACGAGTGCTTGGAACACGAAGAGCTCTTGGAAACAGGGCCAAGGCCCGACCGTGTAAAGCTGAGCCCTCGGGACGGAAGCGCTCGCCTGCACTGAGACAGCCGTGTCGGTTTTAGCTTTGCTAGAGCAGAGGCCTTCCACGACTTTTGCCTCTTTTTCTGCAATTAGATTCCCCAAATCGTCAGTGGTTTTCTTGAAATCAAGATTCGTTTTATCAGATGTGTGATCCCTCGGGGTTTGCGGGGAGAGAGGCGCTTGTCTGTGAACCACGTTCTGGAAGCTTCTTACGGATGCCCAGCCGTGGCTGCTGTTAAAGTTCTCACTTGCCCTGACATAGAAGTACTGTTTCTGGGAAAGGAAAGATGAGAGCTGACGTGTGCAGCAAACAGGGCTCCCCCCAGGGGTGAACGTCTTGAACGCCAGTCCTTCTGGTGAAGTGCCCGCGGCCTCGTCTCCCTCCGCTGAGCTGTGCCCGGGCTAAGGCGCCAGGGCCGCACTGCGCTGGGCGACGCTCCTGGGAGGGGACGCTTTCTGCCCCGTCGCCCCGGGGGCGCCGCCCGTGGTGCCTGAAGGGCCCCCGGGAGGTGCCCCAGGTGAGCCTGCCCCATGTTACCTTGGCACAGGGCTCCCCGAGGATGTCGCGGGATTCCGGGGTGTCTCCAGGCTGGGGGAGTGCCAGCGCGGGTGCCCTGCAGCCACCTCCGCCTGTGACCTCCACGCCCGAAGTGAAGAGAGCTGGCCCGGCGGCCAAGGAGCCCAGGGAGCCTAAGAAGGTAGCGCCCCATCCCGCGGGCCAGGGTGCAGCTCCCTCTGCAGCCCTCGTGCCGGAGGCCAGGAGAGGCGAGTCGGTCTGAAGGGAGGGCGGGGCACAGGCACGCCGGTGTCCTGGTGCCCCAGGGTGGCCTCTGCTGGCTTCTGTCCTGAGACGGCACAGGAAGGAGGGTCCTTCTCGTCCCCTTGGTGTGGTGTCGCCTGTCGCGTGCGTGTGCCACCGTCTCACCTACCTTCTCGCGCCACGACGCCCCTTTGTTTTTCCGGTTCGGGGCTGTCAGGAGTGGGGCTCCACGAGCCTGCTGTTCTCTCTTTTGGTGGCACATGCGCCTGTTCCTCCCGGATGTGCCCCAGGCTCCCAGGATCGCCTTGGAGCATCCTGCCAGCCAGTCCTGGTGCTGGTACCGGCTGACCTCCCAGCAGCCGCACGGCAGGCCCACCTGTCCCCGGGAGTCCCGAGCGGCTTGGTGCTGCCTCTTTGTGGGTTGCTTTGTGTCTCCCTGGTGAGCCTGGTGCTGAGCCCCTTCCCCTGCTCGTGCCCCCTCCCTGTCCTCCCGCGTGCGGGCCGCGCCAGCTTGGTCCCGTCTCTGCCGGGAGCTGAGCCGTGGGCAGGTGTTTTTGTGTCACAGACGCACGTTCTGCGACGTGTGGGTGTCATGAACGCCCCTCCTGGGGCGCCCTTCGCTCCAAGGGAGGCCGACGAGGAATGTGGGTTTCATCGCGAGTTCAGGGCAGCAGGCGTTTCTCTGATGGGTGGCGTCTCGGGGAAACGCAAGCTCAGTTCAAGACGAGCAGGGATCGGGGGTGGAACTCGCCCTCCCCCGGGGCAGCTGTGGCGGCGGACGGCCGTCCCAGCACCGTCGCACCGCCGCTGCCGAGGGCTCAGAGACACGGGGTGAGCGCCGCGCAGCCTCTGAGAGAAAAGCCCGAACCCTCAGCCTGTCACCGCTCGGTAGGAGGGTGGCTCCTGCTGCTGTGGGTGTTTAGATACGGAAAGCCCCCACAGCAGATCATGGCTCTGATGGGTTTGGGGGGTGGGTTTGGCCGTCCCGCGGCACGTGGCGTTCCCGCGCCAGGGATCAGATCCGAGCCGCCGTTGTGACCTACACCGCAGCTGGATCGATGTCGGATCCTCAACCCACTGTGCCGGGCTGGGGGTCGAACCCCATCCCGTTGTGCCACAGGGGAACGCCTCTCGTTTCTTTAGTTGTGGTGAAACAGACGTGAAGTGTGCCCTTGTGACTGGGGCCCAGCGCCTGGGTCCGTGGCTCTAGGGTCCCTCACGGGCCGTGCCGCCCGTCTCGGGGGCTCTCACTGGCCCAGCCTGCAGCTCTGCCTGCCCGACACTCCTCGCACCACTGGGTGCCCTGGGTCCCACCCTCTCGGGCTGTCCACGCGTGGAGTCCGACAGGCCTGACCCTTCCGCACCGGGCTCCCTGCTCAGCGCTGTCCTCAAGGCCGCTCCCCCGGTTTTACGTGCAGAGCGGCGAGTCCTGGTTCTCCCGCTGGCTGCCGGTGAAGAAGAGGACGGAGGCGTACTTGCCCGACGACAAAAACAAGTCGGTGAGTCCCGAGGGTGGCGTGTCTGCCGGCCTGTCTGCGTGCGGCGCCGCGGCCGGGACCGCAGCCGAGCCCGTGACCGAGGTGAGCGGGCTTGGACTTGGAGCGGCCGCCTGCTGACCTCCCTTCTCCTTTGTGCCCCCCGTGCCAGATCGTCTGGGATGAGAAGAGGAACCGGTGGGTGGATGTCAACGAGCCGGAGGAGGAGGTGAGCCCGCCGGGCGCACGCCTCTGCCGCCGCCCAGACCTGCCCGGCTGGCCCCGCTCTTCAGAGGCCAGGTCACCCGCGTCCCCGCGGGCTTTGGGTCCGCGGGCAGATTTCTGAAGCGGTCCCTCCCTCTGCAGAAGAAGCCTCCGCCCCCGCCTCCCACGGCGCTTCCCAAGGCTGCGCAGGCCGCCCACACCGCTCCCGGAGGGCCCCCCAGGGCCTCTGTGAACGTGTTCTCTAGAAAAGCAGGTAACGAGGTCCAACCGGGAACTCGGCGCCTTTGGCCAATCTTGTCCCACAGGTACAGCGGCCCAGTGGCCGTAGTGTGCGTGTTTGTCACGTGGCAGAGCAGGTGCCGCTTTGGGGAGGTCAAGCCTAGGGGATGCAGGTACCCAGGGCTCTGAAACGCTCCTGGCAGGCCGCCTGGCGCTAGCGGGTTGCGGGGCGGAGCGGCTTCGAGCTGGCAGAAGGGCACCGCTGATGGGAGGTGGAGCCCCTGACCCGGGCAGAACCTCTCCTGAAAGGAAGACGAGCCGGTGGAGGCAGCGGGAGTGCCAGCCTGACCCACTCCCTCTCCTGTCGCAGCCGGAACCCGAGCGCGCTACGTGGACGTCCTGAACCCCGGGGGGCCCCAGCGGAGCGAGCCGGCCCTGGCTCCCGCCGAGCTCTTCGCTCCTCTCGCCCCGCTCCCGATGCCCGCGCACCTGTTGGGACCAAACCCAGGTAGGGGCCCAGGAGCAGCGTGTCTGGCGGGCCTGGGCCCTGGGCTCGTGCGCACTTGCAGAGAGCCTCTGGTCTCGGGCTTCCCGCAGGCAGCGCGGCCCGGCCGAGGGCCGAGCCCGGGCTTCCCCCTGCTCCTGGGTGGGGGGTGCCCCTCTGCCTCCGGGGACAGCTCTTCTCAGGCCGTTGCCAGGGAGGCCCTGCGCTGGTCAGCACGGCAGCCTCCCGCACTGTCCCCTCCACAGACACAGAGGAGGCGCCGCCTGCAGAGGGGACCAGCAGGGAAGGGCCGTTGCCAGCGGGGGCCCCCGCCACCCCAGAGCCGGCCTCGGAACCCAAGGTGAGCGGGCGGCAGCCGGAGGGAGGCCACGGCACGGGTCTGCCTCCCTCACCCAAGCGTCCGCCCAGCCCTGCGCGCGTGCAGATCCGCGTTCACGTGTGCGCGGAGCGCCGCGCCTCCTCCAGAGCGTCGTCCGGGTACCTGTCCACAGCCGGGGCGCGCCGTGGGGTCACGTTGTCTTGCTGGAAGCAGACGGCGGAGGGAGGTGCTCTGCGTGATCGAGACGTGTTCGTGAAGCGCAGGCGCTCGGAGTCTGGTCTCTGAGGCTGGGGGGACCGGGCTCGGCCCTGGGTCTCCATTAGTGAAAGCTGCTTCCACGTGGGGACACCTTAACCTCCCCGCGCCTCAGGGTCCTGCTCTGTGCGCGGGAGGAGAGCAGCAGGTGCAGGATGCCGCGGGGCCCACAGGAGGCCCTCGGAAGGGACGCGCCTTCTGCTGGGGGCCGCGGGACGCACGGCTGCGCCCCCGACTGCAGAACCCTCTCTCCCCGCGGCCTTGGGGGGGCGCACGGGGGAGCAGGCCATCCACACCCGCGGGAGGCGCCGAGTCCCTGGGCAGCTGCCGGTTGCTGCCTTTCTGATTCTTCCCGGCAGGTGTTAAGCTCTGCAGCTTTGCTCCCGGGCCCGGCACCCCCACCCTCTGGAGCGGACGGTCCCCAGGGAGGAGAGGTAACGGGCGCCCGCGTGAGCCTGTGGCCAGGTCGGGGCTGAGGAAGCCCGCTTTTACTGTCCAGATGGCTTCTTCCTTTAGAACGGAGAATGGGTAGGACAAAGCCGGTCCAGAAGCGTTTTAGAACTCGGCAGGTGCCGTATTCCCTAAGGAAATTCCCGCTGTTTCTGCAGAGCGAGTGGGAGCAGGCAGCGGGGGGTGGGGCGCGCTCCCCGGCTCCCCTGTGGCGTCCGGTTCCGGTCCCGGGTCCCGGGTCGGCATTTCTCAGGTGTCACGAGGCCAGGCTGCTTAGGCTCAGGCCTGACAGGCCTCCCTCCCTCCGCCAGTGGGTGTTTCTTAGTGAAAGCTGCGTTGGCACTGGAGCGCTAAGCTGCCTGTGGCTCTTTCCCAGTCAACTGCGCTGCGTCTCTCGGCCTCGTGAAGCTCTCTGGGATGAAACTGCCGGCCTGGAGCCGTGACGCGCATGTCGGTCTTGACTTGTCTGTGTCTGTGTGTGTTCTTGCTGTTTTGTAGCTTTCGCGCTGTAGCTCCCTGAGCTCGTTATCACGAGAAGTAAGCCAGCATCTTAACCAGGTACCTGTGGCTGGCCGTGAGCGCTGGCCGTGGCCTTGCGCTGGTTGTCTGTCCTTCCTTTGAGACCGCTGTGCTGGCTGGTCACCGTGCACGTGTCGCTGCCTGCCTCTCACCCGCCCCTCGCACCCGGGCAGCGGTGCTCCTCCCCTGGGTGCCCTCCGAGGCTGGCGTTCCAGCCAGACCCACTGATGGTCGCTGGGAATGACGCGACTTGGGCGCGGCGAGGGTTTCTGTTGGCTGATCCAGCACGAGAAGGTTGGCTCTAGGCCGGGCAGCGTGGCAGTGGCCGCTGCCCCGCGGTCGGCTGGGTGGGAAACAAAGGAGCATCCAGGCTTCTCCGTGTGCCGGGGACTAGGCTTTGCTCGTGGGCTCGGCAGAAGGGCCTCCCGGGGCCTTCTGTTTGCCAGGTAGGACTTAGACGCGGGCCCTGGTGGAGCCGTGCGGTGAGCTCCCTGCTAGCTGACTGCTCAGACGGGCGCTGCCTGCGGGTCCTGGTCCCCGCGTGGCCTGCGTGCTGCTTTGGTTCTTCCTTTTCGTGTGAGCCGTTGAGTGACTAAGCCCCGTGTTGCACCGAGTACCTCCCCCCGCTTCTGTGGCGTCTGTTAAAGTGTTTGAGATCCCCGTTCAGACGGAGGGTCTGTATCTGCCAGCGAGACGGCAGCTCTGTGTGCGCCTGTCGCTGAGAAAGCTCTCCCTGCCCCCAGGCTCCCGGTGACCTCGCCCCTGCAGGGGGCCCCCCCGGGGCAGCAGTGCCCTTCTACAACCCGGCTCAGTTCGCCCACGTAAGTGCCCTTGCTCTCCGCCTGCAGGAGGCCTTTCCCGTGCCCCCTTCCTGCTGGCTCCGGCCCGCCGGTCCCTGCTGACGTGGCCTGGGGCGGTCTGGCTCCCTCCCCGGGCTGGCCTTGCCATCCGCCTCCTGGTCGCTCCTGCCCTTCGCCAGGGAAGGTCCTGCATGGCTCCGTCTCGCCCCGGCTCCTGCCTGTAGAGCACTGGCTGGCAGCCCCCGGGCAGATCACGGCTTGCAGAGCAGGGAAAGCTCCCCTGGGCCCCGGCCAGTCCCGAGGAGACCCTGCCCCCCTCCCTGCCTGGTGTGGCCTGGCCGCCTCCCTCTCGGCCAGGGGCTTCGCGGCCAGGCGGGGCTGGTCCTACCCCAGCGCGCCCGCCCGTCAGCGTCCCTCAGTTGCCACCTGCCGTTCCTCTCACGTCATTGGAGTTGATGTCTTTACAGAAACCTTCGACTTTCAGCTCAGGGTTCTCGAGGGAGGGCAAACGTGGGTGCTGCGTCTGCTGCCTGTCCCTCCAGCAGGCCAGGTCACGGTCCTTCTGGTCACCTGCCTGACACGGCTGCGGGGAGGGCCAGGGTCTGCTGCTGGCGGCCAGTTAGCACGGGCCCGCAGACACCAAGCAAGATCCACCCTGTGTCCTGGCTTGTCCCCTAGACCCGCTGACCCTCGCTGAGGGCACAGGTGTGCTGAGGTTGGTCCTGCCCTGTCGTTTCAGGCCTCGGCCGCCTCGGGAAGTTCACGGACCGGGAGGATTAGCCAGAGGAAGTACCCGGCACTGAGCTAGGCCCGTCGCTGCTCTGGACTGGCATCCGGAGCCCTGAGGGGGTGACGGCCCACCAGGAGCTCAGGCCGATGGCCTGCGACCTCCCGTCTGCCCCCACTGGACGTGGCCGGCAGTCAGAAATCCCCTCGTGTCTCTTCCCCGCCGGTCTCTGTGAAGACGGGCAGCGCGCCTTCCTCAGCTTGAAGATGCTGGATGAAGAGGGACTCTGGCGTGGGGTCTTTGACCTAAAGGAGTGACACGAGGCCCCAGCCCCTTGGTCGCCTGAAGGTGTTACCACCAGGGACGCCGGAGGCCTCTTGGCCGCGGGGGGCTCTGCTGTTCGGTAACTAAGGCACCTCTCACGACCTAACAGCGAGTTAGTGCCAGGCAACCCCAGGGGCCTTGAAGGGGTTGGAAGGAAACGGTGAAGCTTCGACTCAAGAGAAAGGCAGATGCCCGCTTGGCGCCCAGAGGCGGTTTGCTCCCTGCCTCACCACTCTTGAGCCTGGAAGCCGCTGTGGGTTAACTCAGCAACAGTTCCGTTGGGTTTTGAGAGAGGCCCTGGCTACCGAAGCCCTTGTCTCCTGTGGCAAAGCCGTGTCCAGCTCTGCCTAGTCTCGTGAGGGCTCCCGCACCCGGAGGACGGGGCCTGCCGTCCAAGGCGGTGGTGCCAGTGCGGAAGAGGGCCCCGGAGTCTTGACCCACACTGACCCGTCAGCCGACGGCACAGCCGTGGCGTGTGGGTTGGGTTGGCCTTCCGAGTAGTGAGCTGCGGGTCGACCCGCTCTCTGCAGACGGGCCCTGCCGAGTTTCCTCCGGGCTGGTTTCCGCAGTACCAGCCAGTGGGCTTCCTCCCGCCCGGGTACCTCGCCGAAGGAGTGGGCAACAGCGCCAAGAAAGCGGCTAAAAGGACCTCTCTTCGGAACCTCTGGCATCTGGTGTCTCTGCCCTTCGTTCTTCGCACACTGAGACCTTCCGTGGCTGACGTGCCGGCTCAGCCCCGTGAAACCGCGAGGAAGACTCCCAGGGACTCCACGCTTCCCGGCTTCACCGACTGTTCTCAAGACTCTTCACATTCACATTAAGCCTAAAGGGACTGAGAAGGATTTACGTATTTATACGAATCATTAGGAAGTAGTCTCTCGACCGCGGGGGATGCAGCTGGTCGGTATTTTAATCCACGTGGGCTCCTGTGCACCTGGGGTCTGCACAAGCCCTTCGGGTTCGCTTGATCCCGAGGAAAGACCCACAACGGTTTCCAGAATGTTTCACGGGGTGTCCCCTTGGGAGAGGCCGACCTGTAGACGGGCCGTCGGGAGTCGCAGTCTCCTGTCCGCTGCGATTCCTGGGACCCGAGACCCGCCTGGCGCTGTTGGCTTCCTGGGCAGCCCACCCATTGTTCTCCGTGTTGACTGCCAGCGACTTTTGATTCAAGACGCTTCCTCCTAGGCGGGAGCTGCTATTTTTCCTAAATGCAAATTGTTAAATAAAATATTTTGCGCTCTCAAGCCCTTTCACCTGTGTCGCTTTGTTTACTGGAAATCCAAGGGCCTCCCGAACCCAGGTCACCGTTAGGGGCGCCCGGGCCTCCCCTGCACTTGGATCAGCTGGCGGAGAAGGGGTGTCTCTCCCATGGGTGGTGGGCGGGCTGGACGCCAAGACCCATCTTGACGGCAGTGGGACGTGGGGAACCACAGTCCCACCTGTTGCAAAGGTCCCCACCCTGCGCCTCGTCCGGAGACCGGCGAGACCTGCGGGGCGGGGGCGGGGCCCGCGGAGGGAAGGCGGCGCAGCTGCCCCCGGTGCCCGCCGGGGGCGCTCTCGGTCCTCGGGTGGCGCGGCTGGGTCCTCCGGCCGCCAGGGGCCGCTGCGGGCGCCGGAGTCCGGGCCGCCCTGCCCGCCGGTTGCCGGGGAGCGGCCGCCGAGGCCCGCGGGGCCGGGGAACCGGCGGCGCGCGGAGAGGTGGGGGCGCGGGGCGCGGTGACTCGGGGGCGCGAGGGCGGGCGCGGGGCTCGCGCGCGCCCACCCCCCGGCGGACCCGCGACGGTCGTTGCCCTGGGGCGCGCCGCCGGCCGGGCTGACTGCGGGTCCTGCGGCGGGGGCCTTGGCAGCAGGGGCCGCAGAGCTGCTGGTGTCGCCCGCTCTCGGGCGGGGTCTGCGGGCCGAGCGATGGTGGCGGGCGCGCAGGTGGGCGAGGCCGGGGCGGCAGGGACCCCGGGCAGGCGGCGCCCACGCCCCGGAGCGGGAATTCGTGGCCGGCACCCCGCGAGGGCAGCAGCCCCGGGGGCAGGAGGGTGGCTTCCCGCCGTCCTCGGACGCTCGGCGGTCGCCCCTCCTAGGAGGAGGAGGCAGGCCTGAATGCCTCGGTGTTTGTCCCTGCCACTCTCGCCGACCTGCCGACTCTGTCACCCTGCACCAGGGGCTCTTAGGAACGTTGAATGGCTGCAGGGCCAGGGCGGGGAAGGCTAATAGCACCGTTTTCCCTTAGGTACTTGAGGGGACTCCGGACGGGCAGGGCTCCCAGCCATGCAGCCACTGGCCCTGCTCACGCTGGGTCCCCTCGGGCCTGAAGGGGAGCCGCGGCCATTTCTCCCCTCTGGGCCTCGCCGGCCCCGGCTGACCATGCATCCCTGACACCAGACGTCTGGACGTCGCCAGCAGCCCAGGAGGAACCATCTCCGGGGGGCGTCTGGGCTGCCGCCGTCCACGAGGGCTGGTCCCTGGACTATGCCGTCCAAGTGGGCGAGCCGGGGGCACTCAGAGGTCGCCCCCCAGCAGCCCATCACCGCCCAGGAGCCTGAAGGCAGAATGCTCAAGGGGCAGCTTCCAAACACGGATGAAGAGCTTGCCCCCCGCCCGGGGTCCCCGGCCCCGCCCACTGCCCCCCGTCTGGGGCCCGAGAAGAGCCCAGTGCTCCCTCTGGACACTGCGGCCCCAGTCAGCAGTAAGGAGGACGACCCGCAGGCCAAGGCAAGACCCTTCACCCCGAAGCCGCCTACCAGGCCCAGGCTGGAGCGAGCGCTGTCCCTGGACGAGAAGAGCTGGAGGAAGAGGCGTTTCCGAACCAGCCGGGAGGACCTGGCCGCGCGGAACGGGGCCAGCCCCTCCGGGGGCTCCCTGCCGGACAAGGCCCCCGAGACCCCCGCCCACGGCGGCTCCCCGCCCTGCCTGAGCACCTCCCTGCAGGAAATCCCCACAGCCCGCGGGGCCCTGGGCGGCGGAGGCCCCTCCACCTGGGGGAGCTGCCTCTCCGGGATGATCAGCACTTCCCTGGACCTCCTGCACCGCGACGGGGCCGCGGCCAGGAGCAGCCCCCGGCTGGCCAGTGTGCTTCCCGCACGCCCGCTGCCCGCCATGGACCACAGCGTCGCCTCCGAGTCCCTGCGGACGGCGCACAAGGTGGACGCGGACCACGCCGACTACAAGCTCCGCCTGCAGGCCAGGCTGTTCCGGGCCCACAGCAGCCTGGGCCCCGGCCGGCCCCCCAGCCCCCTGGCCTGTGACGACGGCTCCCTCCACTCGGCCAGGTCCACCTTCAGCCTCCTGGCACCCATCCGCGCCCAGGACGTCCGCAGCAGGTAGGCGGCCCCCGTGGCCTCGGCGTCAGCCTTCACGAGCTCCGTGAGCACCCAGGAAGGTGCCCCAGCAGGCCCCTCCGCCGAGCCCCGCGTCCAGCCCCTCCCCAGCTTTTCCGTGGCTCAGCCCCGCGGGCTCCTGTTCAACAGAGTTCAGGGCCTCAGGCCCCCTCTGCGCCCCGTGCTGGCTCGCGTTCCTTCCTGTTTCGTCACCGGCTGGGACAGGTGGGCCCAGCGCTCCAAGAGGGCTGGTGGGGCCGCACTCAGCCAGGAGCTGTGCCCTGGGCCCTCCTCCAGGCCGGAGAGCTGGACCGGGCGGAGGGCCCTTGGTGACTGCGGCCCCGCTGCCCCTGGGCTCTGCAGGGCCCACCCCGCAGGAGAGGCTGTCTCTGCTCTCGGGAGCACCCTGCGATTTCTCAGCGTTCCAGGGCCCAGTTGGCACCCACCCCTGCGGGCCGGGGGGGCCTGCGTCTCGGAGGACGCCAGGCTCGGGGTCTTACAGGGCTTTCGCAGTGTATCCGTGTTGACTTTATAGCTGGGAGAGCGTGGAGGCCGCCCCTCTGCTGGGCTCCCGAGAGCCCGAGTCCTGGGGATTCGCCAGGACGCGGTGGCGGGTGGCCTCAGATGCTTCTGATCCCACCCGCCCAATCCCACCTCCTCCCCTCCCAACCCGCGCCCCCGGGAGCTGGGTCCTGGGGCCGCCGGAGGTGCCCTCGCTCCGCCTGGCCCGGCCGCTGATGGGGTTCGCGCCGTTCCCGTTCCCGTGGCGCCTCGCACAGGCCAGGCCAACCCAGAGGGCAGAGTTTGGGAGCGGAGGAAGGTTTATGGGGGGCCATGCAAGGAGCCGGGTGGCTTGTGCCCCCCACATTCCGACCTCCCCAAACCAAAGTGGTAGAACATTTAAAAAGCCCAGTGAGGGAGGGGTGCGGCCAGCGAGCGGTCAGCTCGGGCTCAGCTCTAAAAGCCAGGCGGATGGTCCCTCTCCAGCCCTGGACCGAGGGCCTCTGTCCCCCACGCTTCTCGGGACCAGTGACCCTCCCCGGGGAGGCAGGTCTGTCGTGGAGCCAAGCAGGCACAGGGGACCAGGCAGGCAAACCCGGTGTGGCCGCCGCCTGGCTCCCTACCCCTGATCCGTCCCCCTGAGCACGCTGCTGGGAGCGGGGTCCCGAAGGGCCTCCCGGAGGAGCGCGGCCGACACCGCAGTCGAGAAGCGGCGGAGGCCCCCGCGGGCGAACACACTGCCGGAGGCGAGGCCACCCCGCCGCCGCCGCCTCCCCAGCCAGCTCCGTGCTCCCCGGGCGGGCGGGCAGCTGCGCCCCGTCCCCTTGCCAAGGGCTGCCCTCGGGCTGCTGGGGGGCAGCGGCCAGGGCGGCGCCCGGTTCCGTGCAGCCCGCCGCCAGAGAGCGGGCTTCATGTGGCGCAAACCAGGGCAGTCCTGGGAAGGTTTTATGACACGTGAGCGTGACAGGGAGCTCAGGTCTCAGTGTCCCCAAACCAACCCTGGCCGTCGGCACACGGCCATCGGCAGATGAGTGGTGACGGGCTGACGGCCAAGCTGCTTCTGGAGGGAGCAGCTCAGGGGCAGCGCTCTGGGCGGGGGGGTTCGGAGCCGGGACTTTGCTGCCCCTGTTAGGGCGTCTGCACCTCCGGCGGGGCAGTTCCCAGACCACGGATCGAACCTGCGCCACAGCCGTGACAGCGCCGGGTCCTGAGCCAGCAGGGACCTTGGCAGCGGACACTGGTGAACCTTTAGTCTGCGTTCTTCTGTGAACACCTTCGAGCGGATTGAACCAGCGGGCGCCATCCGCTCGGGAGTCACGAGAGCGTTTGTGCTCTCGGGGCCGGACTGCGAGGCGGAGGCCAGGGTCCCCGGAAAGGGCCCCGTCCCCTCCGGGTCTGCTTACCGTCCAGAAGCCCGCCTCCAGCTCTGCGGCCCTTTCAGGGCGTTGCCTTCACAGGTTCGGCAGAAACCCAAAACGCCCTCCAGGACGGTGCTGGACAGCCGTCGGAGGTGCTGGTGTTTGTAGAGCCGCAAAGCCGGCGCTTTCTCCAGAGAGCGGGGACCGCGGCGCTGGGCTCTGTGGTGACCGACAGGGTCCTTGGGAGCTCCCAGCTCTGGGGGGCGGCTCCCGAAGCCCAGGAGGTGGTCCTGCACCTGGCCCCCGCCCGTGCCTCTCCTCGGACCCCCCGTTCCGACGGTCCCTGTCTCCGCAGGAGCTACCTGGAGGGGAGCCTCCTGGCCAGCGGGGCCCTGATGGGGGCGGACGAGCTGGCCCGGTACTTCCCAGACCGGACCGTGGCGCTCTTCGTGGCCACGTGGAACATGCAGGGCCAGAAGGTGAGCAGCCGCCCCGTCCCCCGGCCGCCTCGGGAATCTCTGCCCGGTTCTCTGCTAGGGTCTCCGGGCTCCCGCCTCACCCCCAGAGGAGCCTCCTGCCTAGAGCCCACCCTCCCCCGGCCGGCGGCCGGCACTGGGGCTGCTTGGTGCACGTACCCTGCATCTTTGCACACACGCTACCTTTTACATGTGTGCTGTACCCTTTTGCACACACACCGTATCTTTTCACACACACGCTGTCTCTGCACACACAGTTTCTTTTACACGTGCACTGTATCTTTGCGCACACGCTGTCTTTTCACACATACACTGTCTTTTTGCACTACATTGTATCTTTTCGCACACACACTGTCTTTGCACACACACCATACCTTCCGAGGTTTAGATTCCCAGCTCATTTGGGAGAAGGGGGCAGAGACGTCTCTGGAGGCCTCGCCCCTCCACGCACAGCCTCCTGCTGGTGGGCCCCATCGCAGGACCTGGCTGTTACAGTCGCCCTGGGCCACCTCTGTGTGTGTCTGTTGGGGCCTGGCAAATGTGGGGACTCCTGTCCACTGCTGGGCAGCACAGGCTGGCGTCTGCACCACCGTCCATGTCTGTTTCCTGTCGTGTGTCCCACGCAGTCAGGGGCTCCATTCTCCGTCCCTCCACACCCTCTGGGGTCCTGCCTGTGAGCTGGGCCGCTCGGGGCTCAGGGGGTCTTTGATGATGGACCGAAGGCAGCCAGGCTGGGGGTTGTCGAGCTGATTTCTGGGGAAGCCCGTTGGATGCTGTGGGCGTCTCTCTGGGGTTCTCTGTCCCCTGCCAGGGGCATGCTCTGACTCTGAGGCCGGATGTAGGCTTCTAGACCGGGGGTGGCCCTAACGCCCCCTCCCCTGGAGGAAGGAAGTGATTGTCGCTGCCAGTGGGGGTCTTGGGCACTTCCTGAGTGCCCTCTGGGGGGGTGTTGACTGTGGGAGAATCAAAGTGGCTGCTTCCCAGGCTGACAACGGGTGACAGGTCAGGGGACAAAACAGGGCAGGCAGCGTCAGGACCAGGACCCCACACAACAGTGACCTGAGCAAGACGGACGTGAAGGCAGATGCCCAGGCTGGTGGCTCTGCTGTCCTCTGGGAGACACCCTGGGCCCAGATGGGCAGAGCAGGCAGCAGGTGGTAGTTGTGGAGTAAAGGGCGCCCACTTCCGGCCCAGGGCTGCCGCGGGAGCAGGCCAGGCTCAGGCCAGAGGCAGCTGGTGGGCCCCTGGCGGGGGAGGGGGCCGGTGGGGGAGGAGGGGGTGCAGCGTGGGGGAGGGGCATGGGGGAAGGAGGGGCCCAGACCTGGTGGTGACAGACTGGGAGGTGGAGGGGGTGGCCTGCCCAGGCCGGGGGCTCCCTCTGTGGCCTCAGTCCCCCCCGCCTCAGGAGATGGCGTGGGTCCCCAGGCAGCAGGAGCCCCGTTCTGGGCCTCTTGGGGACCTGCCAGGCGCTGCTCTTCCACAGGAGCTGCCCCCGAACCTGGACGAGCTCCTGCTGCCGGCCGAGGCCGACTACGCCCAGGACCTGTACGTCGTGGGAGTCCAGGAGGGCTGCTCCGACAGGTAGGGCCTCCCGCCCCGGCCCTGCTGGCGTCTCCCGCTCGCCAGTCCACCTAGGGAACAGCGGCACTAGGTGGGCCTCTGGGGCCAAAGCTGCTGCGGCCCAAGGCCCCTGCGTGGGGGGACACGGGCCGCGGCCAAGCGTGGGCTGAACCAGGAACCGCTTTCTGCTCGAACTGGCCACGAGGTTTAACGTGATGGGCTTGACCCTCCTGTAAGTAGGCAGCCGCCCTAAGTGACAGGGAGGGTGGCGCAACCCCCCTCCTGGGTCCGCAGTGGCCTGGGAGTGTTGGCCCGTCACCCAGTGAGGGCAGCAGGGGCCGGTGAGGAGCCCCCTTCGCCAGGGTGGGAGCCACCCGCCCACCGCAGCTTGGGAGGCCCCGGGAGAACCGGGCCGCGTGTGGCCGGAGACGCCCAAGGAGGCGGTGCTCGCAGGGGGGCCCCCGTGCTCCGCACCGGACGGCACGCGGGGTCTCTGGGCCCGGGTCCGACGGCGTCCTCCCCGCAGGCGGGAGTGGGAGACGCGCCTGCAGGAGACGCTGGGCCCGCACTACGTCATGCTGCACTCGGCGGCGCACGGCGCGCTCTACCTGTCGGTGCTCATCCGCAGGGACCTCATCTGGTTCTGCTCAGGTGGGCGCCTCCCCGGGGGCGGGGGGGGGGGCGGGCCCGGGGCGGGGGGCGGGGCTCGGCCCGTCCCGCCCACTCAGCGCCGCCCTCCCCGCGCAGAGGTGGAGAGCGCCACGGTGACCACGCGCATCGTGTCGCAAATCAAGACCAAGGGGGCCCTGGGCGTGAGCTTCACCTTCTTCGGCACCTCTTTCCTCTTCATCACGTCCCACTTCACCTGTGAGTCCCGCGCGGGGGCCCCAGCCCCGGCCTGCCCCTCGCACCTCTCCCCCGACGGCGGCCTCCCCCCAGGCGGTGGCCTGAGCGCGGAAGGCAGGTCTGCCTGGAGGAGGAGGCCTGGGCGCCCGCTCAGCACGCTCCCAGCGGGGCGACCCTGGCGTGGACGGAGGGGCTCGAGCATGCTGGGGGGGTGGGGGGGCTTTGCCCGACGCTGAGTTCCTGGGCTCGGAATCCTGCCTCTGGAGCGGCCCCCACCCGCACTGTCCTTGCAGCCGGGGACGGGAAGGTGGGCGAGAGGCTGACGGACTACAGCAAGACCATCCAGGGCCTTGCCCTGCCCAGGACCGTGCCGGACACCAGCCCCTACCGCTCGGACGCAGGTGAGCGGCGGCCTGGAGCCCCTCGGGGGCTTCGCCTGCCTTGGCTCTGGGAAGTCGCTCGGTGATGGAAGCAAGGCCTGGCGCCTGCCCCCACCCCGTTGTCACAAGCTGGGGTCACGGGCCCCAGGGCCCCTCGCCCCGCCCGGCCGTGGTGGGGGGGACGCAGCCGCTGCTGCAGAGGCTGGCAGCACGGGTGGGGGGTGCTGGGCTCACACACGTGTCCGCGTGCCCCAGCGGACGTCACCACCCGCTTCGACGGGGTGTTCTGGTTCGGAGACTTCAACTTCCGCCTGAGCGGCGGGCGGGCGGCCGTGGAGGCCATGCTGAAGCGGGAGGCGGGCGCCAGCGTGCAGGCCCTGCTGCAGCACGACCAGCTCGCCAGGGAGATGAGCAGAGGTGAGGCCGGGAGGAGGGCGGCCCCCCGGGGGTCGGGGCGCCCGGCGGCGCTCTGAGGCGCGGCGGCTCTGCCTGTCCCAGGGTCCGTCTTCAAGGGCTTCCAGGAGCCGGACATCCACTTCCTGCCGTCGTACAAGTTCGACGTCGGCAAGGACTCGTACGACACCACCTCCAAGCAGAGGGTCCCGTCCTACACGGTGAGGCCTCCGCGGGAGGGCTGCGCCGCTGGGGAGCAGCCGAGGCCAAGGCCGCCCGGTCACGCCCTGCCCGTGGACCCCCTTCCTGCAGGACCGCGTCCTGTACAGAAGCCGCCACAGGGACGACATCTGTCCGCTCAAGTACTCCTGCTGCCCGGGCATCAGGACGTCAGACCACCGCCCCGTGTACGGCCTGTTCCGGGTGAAAGTGAGGCCGGGCAGAGACAAGTCAGTACCCGCCTCGCGCCCTCACCCCCGGGCCCCGGGCCCTGGGCGGGGGTGGCGGCCTGGGAGCGGGGCCTGACCCCCCGAGGCGCAGGGTTCCGACGGCCCCACGCAGAGACGGCAGCCCTCGGTCGCCAGGCGAGGGACACGCCAGCCCACCAGTGCCCCGGAGCAGCCAGGGGGCGGAGGGGTTACCCTGGAGCCCACGTGCCGCCGCCCTCCCCCCGCAGCATCCCGCTGGCCGCCGGCAAGTTCGACCGGGAGCTCTACCTGCTGGGGATCAAGAGGCGGATTTCCAAGGAGACCCAGAGACAGCAGGCGCTGAAGAGCCAGCACGCCAGCGCCATCTGCACCGTCTCCTGAGGGAGCTGCGTGGGGACTTGTCGCCGCCGGCGGAGGGGCCTGGGAGACGGCGGGGCTGCCCTCCGGGCGTCCGGCTCTGGGGTGCTGACCACCTGCTGCTGCTGGCCGGCCCGCTCCCCACGGAGCTTCCCTCTCAGGGCGGACCGGGCCAGCGACCCCGGCCTCGAGCTGCTCCCGGGCTCCAAAGCCGGCGGAGGGACCTGCGCTCCTGCCCACCGGCCTGCCAGGCGCCCTGGCCGCCTTTACTGTTTCGCCCAGCCCTGCGGCCTCCCAGCAGCCCCGCCAACCCGCCTGAGCACAGGCGCTCCGGCCGGGGTCAGGTGCTGGGACCAAACGAACGGAGGCCGGGACCAGGAGGGGCTGGCGGTTCGAGGCCCCCAACCACCCGCGCCTGGCCTTGGTGGCTTCAGACCATGGCTCAGTAACACCAGGGACGGGGCGTTAGTGTGAGCGCCTCTGGTCTGAGAGTCCACTGGAAGCGGGGCACCACCGGGCGGCCCAGGCCGGCCCTTCACCCTGGAGTTCTTTTTCCTAAAGGGCTCAGAGCCCGGTATCGCTTTGTCTTACCCCACCTCTTGAAAAACACAAAACAAACCAAAAAAAAAAACGGCTTTCATTGGGGGAAGATCTAGGGGCATTCGATCCAGTCTCTTAAATTATTTATTTTTCCATATTTATATTTTTAAATAAATGCATCTATTGAATCTTAAACACGTTCTGGCCAAAGATTTGAGCCCTAGAAAGGAACCGCCTACACGCACTGTCTGTCTTAGAATTGCTCTCGTGAGACGAGGGGCCGGCGCTGAGGCCGGAAGTCTGCTGTCCCCGGGTCCCCTCTGCGGCCTGCGCCTCCACCCCGCCCCGGGCCCTGCCCCCAGGCCAGTGTTCCGGAGACGGGGCTTTTAGGGAAACGGGAGCGCTTCAGACTTGAGTGGGTCCTGAGGAATGAAGGAGAGTCAGTTCAGCAGCTGAGTGTCTCAAACTTTTATTAGTCTCAGCTTCCAAAATATGTGAAATTTCAAGGTACCCGCTCTGTTCAGACACAGAAGTCCCGCTAATGAGAAGGGACAGGCAATCCCTTCCAATTTCAAGCAGCTAAGATTGTCTGTATAAAATTCTGCTCAAACCAATGTGCCGAGTTCTGGATCAGTGACTTGACAGCCTTCCGTCACAAAGGCAGCGTCCACGTGGCCCTGGCGCGTGGCTTGAGACGGAGCTCCCTGTCCTGGGGTCACCACCTAGGTCTCCTGCGTCCGAAGTGAGGCAGTTACTTCGCAACGGGCGCGGGAGTCCGCGGGAACGGAGCTCACTTGGAAAGGCAGGTGAAAATGCACATCGACGCAAAGGGAACCGCCAGGGTCTGCAAAGCAAGCTCCATGAAGAACTGGGACACGACCGGCAAGCACGAGGCTGAATGTGAAGCCTGGCTCCCGCTCTCCAAGGCGCCGAGTCCTGCCCAGCCGGCCGGGCTGCCCCGGGGCACGGGCGGGCAGGCGGCTCAGGCCTGGCCGCTCAGGGACCTGAAGTGGGGGGAGGGCACAGGGCGTCGGGGAGCAGGGCCCACGAGCACCGCCGCCACTAGACACCGGGGCAGCTTCCAGGAGGCAGGCCGTGCCGCCGGCTCTGCGGGAGGCACTCCTCCCCCACCCGGGAAGCGTGGCCTCCCCGCCAGGCACGCTCCTCCCACACGAAGCTCCCGAGAGGTGCCCCCCGCCAGCCACCTCCGCGGCGAGGGCACACCCGCTGCGGGGGATGGCAGTCGGACCCTCCCAGCCACACCGCAGGGCCACTGCCTCTGCCTCGCGGGTTTGTCTTTCCTGGAAAAAGCCGTGCGGCTGTTTCCGCCCAGCCCGCCGACGGCCGGGTGGCCGCCCTGAACCGCAGCCCAGGGCTCCTCGGGCCTCCGCCCTCAGCACGTCCGCAGGCCTCGCTGACCCCCATCGGCGCCTCTGGGGTCAGGGTGCAGCTTCCTGCTCGCGGCGAGAGCGCCACCTCACCTGTCAGGCTGGGGAGGGCAGCCGGCTTGTGCGTCACCAGGGACCACGTGGCCAGAGCGGGGCCGGTGGCACAGGCCTCCCGACGGCCGGCTGGCATCAGTGGACCACCAGCGACCCTGGCGGGGCCCCACCTGCTCAAAGGCCCGGGGGTGTGAGGACGCAGGGCCGACCCCGTGGAGCCTCGCGCTCTCAGTTTGCAGCTGCGACGGAGTAAAGCTTTATTCCACTGACTGGCACATTCAGCTCTGCGGGGACTGCTCTGGAGACAGCAGGTTCGTCCTTTTGCGCCTGGGGAGAGCCCGCAGCCTGCACGGCTGTAAAGTCACCCCAGAGAACGCAGCAGAAGGCGCCGCCGGCCCCGGGCTCTAGCGGAAGAGGCGGTAGGTCCTGGGCAGCCGCCCGTCCTTGCTGGCCAGCGCCGCCTGGATGTGCTCGTACGTCGGCAGGTGGCCCAGGGCCCCCAGGGCGGCCACGGCCGGCTTGCCACGGAGCATCTTTGAGGCAACTCTCTTGATGTCCTCTGGCTTCACGTCGCCTGGCACAGGGGACAGAGATGTCAGGGGAGCACTGGCCCCCACCTGCCCCGGCCCCGCCTCCGCGGGGGCGGGTGCAGAGGACTCCAGAGGGCCACGTGCAGCCTGTGGGGACTGGACGCAGGGCCAGTCAGGGTCGAGCCGCTTGGTAACGGGGACGTGCTGGTGGTTTACACGTACAATTTCCAAATGCGTGAGGATGGGCCCATGTCCACAGGGGTCAAGGTCATTAGAACAGGAACCCCATCAACCCGTCAGCTACACCGTGAGTCTGCGGGGACGGGCGTGGGAACGAGGGGCGCAGCCTTGGCGTAGCGAACCACGCCCGCGAACTTGGGTCTCTTCTTTTGAGGGCTGCACCCGCGGCACAGGGAAGCTCCCAGGTTAGGGGTTGAATCAGAGCTGCCGGTCCACACCACAGCCACAGCAATGCGGCATCTCAAGGAGCGAGGCTGGGGAAAGGACCCACGTCCTCGGGGATGCCAGTCAGGTTCGTTACTGCTGGGAACGTGCTTCTACAGGAGACGAGGCCTCCGAGCGCGGGGCGTGCGCCTCCAAGGGAAGACGAGGGGCCATGCACGGGGCACGCGCTGTCCTCAGCAGGACGCAAGCCCAGGAGAGCCCAGAGGCCGTTGGCCTCACACCCGGTGACCCGTCTCCACTGGGCAAAGGCGGAACCTCCCGGCTACGGCCCCTCGGGAAGCTGCTGCCCGCCACGACCGCCCTGCCCCCAGAGCCCCAGGCCTCCCACACCCACAAGTTCCAGGGCCCCCCGAAGGTCACCCGGGGAGGCCGTGGAGACCTGGGCCCAGACCCCCGAGGGCAGCAGTGTCAGAGCTGGGGCCCCTGCAGGGGCAGCACGGCGCCAAGCGCTTGGCACCCACTTTCCCCGTGGGGCCCCGCTGGAGCCCGGGGGGTCACGGCGAGGCGCTCAGCCGAGGCCGGCGGGGCCGGGGCGGTACTCACGGATGAGCGCGCACAGCTCGTGGGGCAGCTTCCTGGAGCGCGTGGCCAGCACCTGCCTGCCCACGTCCTCGAAGACGACGGGCCTGGCCTCCAGGTTCATCATGAGCATGGACGTCAGCTGCGTCTTGGCCCGCGCCAGCTCCACCTGGGGGGCGCCGTCCGTCAGTCGGGGCTCGGCCGGCAGGCGCCAGCCCCGCCCTGCGTCCTCCCCGGCGGGACCGCGCCTGGCACGTCCGACGGAGAGAAGCGAGCGCCCCTCGGGCTCCCGTGTCTGCCAGGCAGCACGAGCAGGGGCCGCGCCAACCCCCCAGAGGCCGGGACCCCAAGCTGGCCGCACGTCGAAATCACAAGAACACAGATGGAGCGCCGGCCCCGGGCTCCATCCAACGCGAGACACGCGAGACGCAGGCCCTGCTCCCTGGGAAACCCCACGGGGAACCAGCCCCGGCCACCGGCCCCGCCGCTCGGGCCTCACTGAGCACGCTGCGAACGCCGCGACGCCAGCGGGTCACGCTCCCGGGGCCCAGCCTGGAGCTGGGGACAGACAGACTCCCGGCCGCCGGGTCTCCGTCTGCCTTCCTCGGCCTAACGGAGGCCGAGCTGCTCACTTTCACAGCTGCAAACCCCCTTCGTCTCAAGCTGCTTTCGCGTTAGAGGGCAAAGCACTGTTTCTCTAGCAGGACGCTAAGGAAACCATCAGCTCTTAATTTCTAAACGTTTTATTTTATTTTTTTTTGGTCTTTTTGCTATTTCTTTGGGCCGCTCCTGCGGCATATGGAGGTTCCCAGGCTAGGGGTCCAATCGGAGCTGTAGCCACCGGCCTACGCCAGAGCCACAGCAACGCGGGATCCGAGCCGCGTCTGCAACCTACACCGCAGCTCACGGCAACGCCGGATCGTTAACCCACTGAGCAAGGGTAGGGACCGAACCCGCAACCTCATGGTTCCTAGTCGGATTCGTTAACCACTGCGCCACAACGGGAACTCCAGTAAACGTTTTATTTTTAAAGTAACGCTTCTTTTCCTGATTAAGAAAAGAGCAGGCGGCTACCGGAGAGAGGCCACTCTGAAGGCGAGGCACGCGCCCCGAGCCCCGAGGCGCACGCCCTGGGCTTCTGTCTGCGCCTGGCCCACGCACACAGATCCTGCTTACTTGTGCCAGTTCTGGTCCGGGAAGAGAGAGGCTTCGAAACGCGTACGTGTTCTAACATACCAAACCTCAGATTCAAACAGAAGACTCGGCCGCAGGAGCCGGACGATGCCGAGGGGCCCCTCCTCCCGCAGGACGCTGCTCTCAAGCGCCCCAGGACCTGGGTGGTCACGGGACCCCGGGGGCTCTCAGCCAGAGACCGGGGAGGACGGGCTCCCGCAGCTGCGCGGTTCTGGCTGGGACACCGGTGGCCTGGGCGCGGGGGACGGGCCCCGAGCCGGCCTCCTCCGCCCACGGAGCGGCCGGGAAGGGCGCCGAGCTGCACTCACCACATCCACGGCTCCGGCCATCAGCACAAACTCTCTCGTGACAATCTCCACCATTTCTCGAACCTGTAAGAGGGGTAAGAGAGCGTGGAGCGGGAGGCCCGGCCGGGCCCGGCAGCAGCGGCCTGGTCCCCGCGAAGGCCGGGCTCGGAGAGGAAGGGGCAGGGCGGGCCCGGCCCTCACCTGTCTCGGGTCGGCGCTGGCGTGAATGCACAGGAGGCCCGTGTCCTCGTAGCTGTGGTGGTAGGAGGTGGCGTTGTACATCCAGTGGTGCCTGCGGGACGCAGAGGACGCGGGAGGTGGCGCAGGGGCCCGAGCGCCCGGCCCGGCCCCCCGGGACGCGCCGCCCACCTGTTGAGCACGTTGAGGTAGAGCCGGGTGAACATGCCCTTGCCGGGGCCGCCGGCCGAGAAGGAGCCGCCCCCGCCCATCATCATGTTGAGCACGGCGAAGGGGATGAAGTCGGCCTCCTGCGGGAGGGGCGGCGGCTCAGCGGGCGCCCCGGCCTGGCACCCGCCTCCCACCTCCCCGGGGCGGGGCGCGCGGGCGGGCGGGGGGCTCACCAGGAAGGAGCAGCTCTCCAGGCCGATCATGACGTGCGTGAGCTCGGGGAACGGGGCGGGGCCCAGGCTGACGTTGGACATGTCCCGCTCCAGCTGGAACCAGAGCCACGGCCGCCAGGCCCCACACACTAGGGTCAGGCGCCCTGGGCCGAGGCCCGGCTCCAGAGAAACCACGCGAACGGCACCGCGCCCTCCTCCCTCTGCAGGCCGAGGCCCCCTCCAGCCGGCGCCGCCTCGGCGCCGGGCGCTCGGGGAAGGCAGCCGGGGGCTCCGCCTGACACTCGCGCGACAAACCCAACCACACGGCCCCCAGGAGCCGAGAGCAGCGACCCCGCCCGCCGTCGCGGGAGCCTCACCTTGACGATGCCCCCGGTGTACTGCGCCACCGACCTGTCCACCTGCACGGCCCCGTCACTGCCCCACGCCGGCCGGCTGCCCAGGAGGTGCTTTCTGGCACACTCCACCAGGTGCTGGTGCTCCACGCCCACCGCGGCCAGCACCATGCGGTCGGGGGTGTAGTAGTTCCTCAGGTAGGCGTGGAGCTCCGCTCGATCCATCTTCGCCACGTTCTCCGCGGGGCAGAGGCGCTGGAGGCCGACCGTGTTTTCCCGGTAAGCAGCCTGAGGGAGGGGCGGGAGGAACCGGTGACGGGAAGCCCGCGGCCGGCACCCCCAGGCCAGCCGGGCCGCGGAGCCCCAGCCGGAGCCCCAGCCGCACAGGGCGGAGCCCGCCAGCTGCTCCTCTCGGCTGCGGCCTCTTGGCAAGAGCAGCTCTGCGTGTTTACGAAGATAGAAGAGCCTGGCTCTCCAGAACGAAAAGGCAGGGAAAACACAAAAGACTCGTTCCAGAGACCGTTACGGGGAGACGTGGGACGCGTAAGACCGCGTGGGATTCAGAGTGGCCCGCGCCCATGTCACCTGGTGAATCATCTCGGTGAGCAGCGGCTCCGGGTCGGGCCTCATGTTCAGGTCCTCCAGCTCAAACTGGACAGCCATCCGCGTCATCTCCAGCTCCTCGTCTGCAGAGAACCAGACAGGCTCGCACCCGGGCCGCCAGCGCCCCTGGCCGTGGCTGCTGGCAGGGCCCCCTCTGCCTCTGTCCGGGGCAGCCCCGGGGACACCTGCGTCTGCCAGGGGAGAGCGCCCCGCAGGCCGTGACCCGGAGGGATCCGGCCCCTCCTCCAGCTCTGCCGCCAGACGGCCACGCGGACCTGCTCTGCGGAGACTGCTGCCACGGGGATGAAGGGACGCTGGCTGGGACGGCGCTTCGAAGGCACGGGCCAGTGTCAAGGAGGCCACTCGTCGGCCAGCTGGACACGATCACGATGTGGGACCACAGCCTGGGAGCCCCAAGGGCAGTGAGGGCGGCTGCGACAACCAGCACGGCCCCGCTGCGGGCCCGCTCCTGGCAGCTCAAATCCTGCCGCCTACGAGGCGGAGGAAGGGAACGGGGACCTGGAAACTGCCGGCAGCACCTCGCTTGAGGAAGCAGCTTTTCTGAACTGGAAGAACCAGCTTCGCCCCAGACGTCCAAGGGCCTCGAGGACTCTCCTGTCAGCGGTATTTCCTGACTGTCCCTGGCGGAGGCCCCAGGCTCCAGAGACTCGGCGCTCCTCCCAGGGCTGTGCATTAACACGCCTGCTCGGAGTTCCTGTCGTGGCGCAGTGGTTAACCAATCCGACTAGGAACCATGAGGTTGTGGGTTCGGTCCCTGCCCTTGCTCAGTGGGTTAAGGATCTGGCGTTGCCGTGAGCTGTGGTGTAGGTTGCAGACGCGGCTCGGATCCCGCGTGGCTGTGGCTCTGGCGTAGGCCAGCGGCTACAGCTCCGATTAGACCCCTAGCCTGGGAACCTCCACATGCTGTGGAAGCAGCCCAGGAAATGGCAAAAAAGACCAAAAAAAAAAAAACCAACCAACCCACACCTCCTCCCAGGGCTGTGCATTAACACGCCTCCCGGTACCCCCACCCCCCGCAAAGACCCCTCAAGCAGCCCGAATGCACACCTGTTAGCCTGGGGTGCAGGACCACGTCCGCCAGCAAGCCGACCACGGTGTCCAGGCCCTTAGAATTGGCAGACACAGCATACATGGTGGTGTCTCTGGAAAACCAGCAGTGCCGGAACGGCTGTGCATCACTCCGCCTCGAGGATCGGCACCCCCCCCCGTACGGCGTGAGCTCCGGGCTGGCAGGAGCCATAGCCGTGTGCAAGCTGAGCGCTGGGGAGCCAGCGCGGAGAGGCGCCCTCCTAGGCCAGAGCTTCATCCTGTGCTTGCTTTTTTTTCCGCCACGCCTGGGCCTGCAGAAACTCCCAGGCCAGGGATGGAACCCGTGCCAGGCAGGGATGGCTGCTGGAACTGTCGCTCTGGGAACACACCTGTCCCCACGTCTCGCTGGGGGCCAGAGACTGACCGCTAACTGGCTCAGAGCTCGCGGCCCTAGAGTCACGCGGGCAGAGGGAGTCAGGTGGGAGGTGCAGGCACGACGACCAGAGAACCACGGGGAGCACGGGCAGGAGCGCACGCCCAGCAGGCAAGGCCGTACGCGCACAGACAGGGCCCCGGGTCTCCGCAGAGAAGGGGCCGTTTGTTCTCAGTGGGGACGTCTGAGCTGAGTCAGTGTCGGGGCAGGACACAGGCCTGGCCCTCACCCCCGGGAGCCAGAAGTCTCTGAACAGACCTTTTGTTTGAAAACAGGACCGTACCGGCCTCAGGCTAGCTCTGGTCCTTGAACCTCTTTTCTAAGGAACGTTCTACGGCTCAGACTGAGACGACGGTTTAAACAAGGGTGACCGTCGTCCACTCATCTCACATGGCCCCGGAGAGAGCTTTCTGAACGCGCTCCACCCTGGCAGCCGATCCGCCCTCGTCCACAGCAGCCCGGCCCCGTCCATGCTGGGCTGCCTCCCGGACCCCTCCCGACCCAGAACAGACGGCTGCCGCCTCCGGTTGGGCCTCTGCACCTGCTGTGCCCGCTCCGAGCCAGGCCTCCCCTCATCCCATTTCTATGCAGAACCGGCCCCCGTGTCAAGCTGCCCCCCACCCCTAGCCTTGGTCCCCAGCTCGGGTGTCCACTCCCTGTGGTGCAGCCGTCTACTTCGTCTGTGGGCATCTTGGGGGCAGGGCCTGCTCTGCAGCCCCAAAGCCCAGCCAGCAGCCTGGCTCCAACCAGAGGGTCAGCGGCCTGCTGGAACTGCTTGGCCCCAAGCACCAACGTGCTGCCACCCCTGGGCTCTGCCCGCTCACGTCTCGCCTCCACCTCCCGGCCTCTCTGATGGGAGGGCTCGGTGGGACGCTGACCGAGGCTGAGAACAGCAGCTCCCATCAAGCAGAAGTCTGCCGGTGAAGGCTGCTCACCTCGAGGTCTGGCAGTCACAGATGCCCCCGTGCTTTTCCAAGGTAAGCAAGATTTCATCTTTGCTGGCAAACCGATCGGTAGACTAGAAAAAGAAAATAAACGAGGAAATCTAAATAAGCAATCCAAAACAACCTCCAAAATACGGTTTTTTAAAAAAAAAAAAAATTAGTTTTCAATTTTCTTTTTAGGGCCACAGCCGCGGCATACGGAAGGTCCCAGGCTAAGGTCAAATCGGAGCTGCAGCTGCCAACCTACGCCACAGCCACAGCAACAATGCTGGATCCTTCACCCACTGAGCGAGACCAGGGATCGAACCCACATCCTCATGGATACGACACAGGTTCTTGACCTACTGAGCCACAACAGGGAACTCCAAACTTTACTTTCTTAAATGTGTTTCAAGACACGTTAAGGCAAATTATCATTTAACTTAGAAACCTTTTACAACTTTGAAGACTTAATCCCCTGTTAAAGTGGTCATTCTAGAACAGCAAAACCCGGTGGCTCTTCCCAAGTATAGTCGCAAAGGTCACAGATGGGACACTGACCGAAAATGCCAATTTTTCCAAAAAGTGAGCAATTCCACTAAGATATTTCGCTTCATATCTTGATCCTGAATTAATAAGAACTGGTAATAAAAAGAAAATAGGTTAAATCAAATGTTCAAAATGGAAGACTCATCAAGAGAACCTTTTTGAAATCGAGGGTCTTTTCTTTTTCTTTTGGTCTTTGTAGGGCCACACCCACAGCACATGGAGGTTCCCAGGCGAGGGGTCTGATAGGAGCCACAGCTGCCGGCCTGCACCACAGCCACAGCCACGCCAGATCCGAGCCGCGTCTGCGACCTGCACCACAGCTCACGGCAACCCCAGATCATTAACCCACTGAGCGGGGCCAGGGATCGAACCCACGTCCTCAGGAATACTAGTCAGGTTCGTTAACCACTGAGCCACAAGGGAAACCCCTTAAAATCGCAAACATGACTAAAGAACCAAGTTTAAACCTATGAGCGTAGTGAACACGTTAATTATCTCGATTGTGAGTTTCCCAGCTGAGCACACGCGCCAGTGTTACAGACTCACACACTCTGTACGCACGAAGCTTCTTCACCCAGGATGCGACTCCCTGCCATGTACTAACTACAAGAGTCAGCTGAAACGAGTGCACGTCACGACGGACGGGAGCGCCCACGACACCGCCGGGAGCACTTACTTCCTACCGTGCAGAACTGTCCAAACTTATTCTGAGATGCCACGCGAAGCCCATTATCCAGTGTGGTGACTTTGGTTTCAAACTTCTCTTGTCCATCGACTGTAGCAAAGACAGGCTTGGGGACCCCCGGTAGGGGGGAAGAGAGGGGTATGTTGGGATAGGCACCGCCGCTACTGAACTGTCTGCCCGCAGGGGCGCCGAACCTGTAAGAGAGGAGCGGGCCCCGAGTGGGCCCGCTCCCAGCAAGAATCAGCCCACGGAACGCAGAGACCACCCAGATACAGCTCAAGCTCAACGTGGAGTTCCCGCTGTGGCTCAGTGGGTTAAGAACCTTGCTAGGATCCATCAGGATGCAGGTTCGATCCCTGGCCTCTTCAGGGGGTTAAAGGCTCTGGCGTTGCTGCAACCTGCCCCACGGTCACAGAAGCGGCTTGGGTCTGGCGTGGCTGTGGCTGCGGTGTACGCTGGTAGCTGCAGCGCCAACTCAACCCCTGGCCCGGGAACTTCCGTATGCCGCGGAAGGAAGCAGCCCTGAAAGAAAACTGAAAACAAGCCTCGACATCTCGCCTAGAGAACTTATCTCTATACCTCTCTAGAGACAACACGGAGGAGTGACCAAGCGCCCCACTGCGGGGAAAAATTCTGGCTGAGCCCAGGGACCTGCAGTCAGATCCGTAAGTCTTTGGGCCGCACAGGCCGCCTCGCTGAGAGAGGGGCAGCAGCACCTGCCCCTTAGGTGGGTTTCTGCAGAGCTCTTAGCCCGCACTGTCCCTCAGCACAGAGGCCACACCTCCTCACCTGCTCCGGCCTCCCACTCCCTCCCCAAATTCGCCTCCCACGTCCAGATGCCACTGGCCTGCCGGTCCCTTCCTGGAGCCCCTCGGGCCGCCTTCGCCCAGGGCCGCGGGTCTCAGGGCTGCCCCTTTCTCATTCCCCACCTCCTGGTTAACGCTCACCTCCCCAGAGGCTGCTCCTCATCCTGCTACCTGAACGTAGTCTCTCCCGCCTCATACCACTGACCGTGGCCTACTCGCTCCAAAGGTGACACTGGGCACACGACCGCGTCCCTGTCCCCCGCGCGCCGGAGCCCTCACTCAGCTCCCGCGGACTGCGAGGGGCAACACCTATCTGCTGCCTGAGCCAAGGGGCCAGGGTGGGAAAAGGCAGGCCTGGCCGCCTGGGCGCGACTGCGATGGGGACAGAGGAGGCCAAACATCCGCAGGACAGGGCACACAGCAGAGCCGCCGAGGGCAGGGCTCCGGCGGCCAGAGAACCCTGGCTCACGAGGGGGCACGCGGCCGGAAGGGGCCGGGGCGGAGAGGACACGTGGCCCCGGGCGAGCCCCCCGCAGTCCGCCCGGGAGGAGAGGGCGGCAGAGGAGAGGCGGATGGGGCTGGGGACCGGGGCCCGGGGCGTCGGGCGGGGAAGCGCCCCCGGCGCCCCCGGGGCGGGGCTGGGGTCCCGCAGTCCCAGCCCGCCGGCCCGGCGCCGCGCCTCGGCGGGGGGCGGCCACAGGCGCGGCGCCCACAGGGACGCGGGCCGCCGCAGCCCCCCGCAGCCCCGCGGCGCGCCCTCCGCTCACCTCAGCCGCGAGCGGCCCCAGGGGCCCGAGCCGCGCAGCAGCCGCGTCGCCGCCAGCACCACGGCCGCCATCTTGGGTCTCCGCCCACCGCTTCTGTCGTCACTTCCGGCCCCGCCCCCGGGGCCCCGCCCCCCCGGAGCCGGCCCGCGGCGTTCGGGCTCGCGCTGCCGCTGCGCGGGGCGGAAGCAGCGGCCGGAGGCTCGGAGCGGTGGCCGAGCGGCGGGCGACGGGGGCGGGCGACTCGGGCCGCGGCCGGGGCGGAGCCGGGGCCATGGAGCCGCCGCTGCCGGGCTAGAGAGAGCCGGCGCCGCGGGGCCCGCGGCGATGGCGGGCTACGCGCGCCGCCCGGGCGTCACCCCGCTGTCCCGGGCCCGGAGCCTCGTCATTCCGGACGGTGAGCAGCGGCGGGCGGGTGGGAGCGCGTCCGCGGCCCGGCGGCCGTGCTGAGGTCCAGGTGCGGCGGGCACGCAGGGCGCCCGCGCGGCGCGGCGCGCGGTGAAGTCGCTCTTGTTGTTATTGCAGCTCCAGCGTTCTATGAGCGCCGGTCTTGTCTCCCCCAGCTAGACTGTGAGCGCCCCCAAGGCAGGGACCTGGAGTCCCACCTCTTCGGCATTCGGCCGACGTTTATGTGCTATGTGCCCAGTCCGGTGCTAGCTTCCGTGGGAGACACAGGTGAGAGACAAGCCTCAGGGACCCCCGGTTCCGGCAGTACCTGTGGGCACCTCGCTGGAGCCTCAACCCGCCCCTGGACCCAGCGAGGACCACCAGCACCAGCTTGGTGCGGGGCGCTGGGAGCCTAAACCCGAAGTCGCGGGGGTCCCGCCTGCTGGAAGCTCAGGGTTTCCTCTGGGAGACCCGCCCCCATCCCTGCCAGACGTGCGGCAGTGGACCACGGGAAGTGCCAGGCTAGAGGCCTCGCCCCAGGGAGTGCAGGAAACCACCTCTTTCTTCGGGCGGAGGGACCAGGGAGCCTTCCTCCAGCTGGGCAGTGGCCAACTTGAGTTCATCCTGGCTCTCCCCAGGCGGCTCCACTGCCTGGTGTCCAGCCAGAGTGTTGGGGAGTATTTAGGGGGTTATGTCAGAGGCCAGGAGCTAATGACAACCCAGCTAATGACAACTTCAGGAGGTACCACAAGGTAGAGGAGGACAGGCGCCTGCCCCACTGGGCCTCGAAACTATGGGGAGCCTTTTCAGATTCACAGATGCCAGGGCCTGTGGAAGTCAGACCATCTCCAGGGGCAGGAGCCCAGGGGCTTGTGCCTGAAAGTTGCCCAGGCTGTAAGAACCACTGCAGTCAGAGACATGTCCGAAGCTGTGGTCACAAAGGCTTCCCATGGAGATCCCACCCGGGCGCCGTGGGTTAAGAACCTGACTGCAGCAGCTGAGGTCCCTGGGGAGGCGCAGGCTGGATCCCTGGCCCCATGCAGTGGGCCACAGCGGTGGCTGGGATACGGGCCCTGGGCCACGTGCCGAGGCTGCAGCCTTAAGCAAATACGTAAATAAGGATCCCTTGCACACGCTGGGTGACGGATGTCTCTTTGCAGATTTTGGCTGTGGCAAGGGGCAGTGTGCTAAGCAAGGCCCAGCTCGGGTCCAGAACACACATTTCGGAGGTAGAGTAGTTCAGTAACCCTTTCTCGTCTCTGTCCCACACACCACGCCAGGCACGAGCCTGGTGGTGGGGTTGTTGACCGTGTATAACTCGTGTACCTGGGGCCCAGACGAGCAGGTGGGAGCAGAATCCCACAGATTCAGTTTTGGCCCTGGAGTGGAGCGAGAGGGCCCAGGGCCGGGAGAACCTGGGCCGTGAGAGTCGGAGGTCACACCTGAAGGTCTGAGGAGACAGCAGGGGCTGGGTTACAGGCGCCCGCCTCATCCAGGGCTGGCCCTGGGCTTGCGTCGTTGGTGGGCCAGAAGGGTCACAGTGTGGCTGGGGGGGGGGTACTGGGAGAGCGGGAAAGAGAAGGGGGGCTGGAGGGGCCAGTGGGGGAAAGGCTAGAGGCAGCGCAGTGATTCCCAGCACAGCTGCATCTCAGCTCTAGCCACCCAGCCCAGCTGTGCCCAGGCCGACCGGCTCCGCCCGCGTGGGGGCAGAGGCGCGTCTTGGTCTTCGGGTCCCCGGTGGACTCCGTGGGCAGCAGGGTGTGGGAACCCGGGGCTGGGGGCAGGGAGGAGGGTCTGGAACACATGTCCAAGCCGGGCTGTCTCCTCAGCCGCTTTCTCATTTCCTGTGTCACCAAGGTCTGGTGGCGTCGCGGGGACAGCGTCCCCAGCCTTAGGGGTCAGGTTTGGGAAGGAGCAGTGAGTGGGAACAGTCGCTCTCGCTGATGCCTGGGAGACGCTGCATTCCGTGCTGCTGCTCTCATTTCAGATGACAAACTGGAAGATCTCTCAGAAGCAAATCCATTCTCCTTTAAAGAGTTTCTGAAGACCAAGAACCTCGGCCTGTCGAAAGAGGACACCGACGGCAGAGTTTATTCAAAAGTAGGTCTAAGGCATTGTCTGCGATGATCTTGGACGGAGAGACACCCCCACCCTGGCCCCGAGGACGTCTCTCTGCTGTCGCGCAGCACGTTTCTCCGGAGGAGAGGGTGCAGCAGAGCCGGTGCAGCGAGGCTGCTGAGCCCAGAGGAGCAGCCGCACGGGGCTCAGCGGCCGTTCGCGCCGCTCCTGCCTCTGCCCTCCCCCGGCGGAGCGTGACCAGCTAGGGAGAGAGACCTGGGGTGGCCTCTGAGTCCGCGCCCTGCCTCCCCGTTCTCTGTAGGAAGCCACAAGGCACGCACTGGGACTCGACCGCGACTCCCCAGCCTCCCAAACCGCGGGGTATGGCCTGGACTATCAGCAGCCATTTTTCGAAGACCCGACGGGGGCGGGCGACCTCCTGGACGAGGACGAGGACGAGGACGAGGGCTGGCACGGGGCCTACCTGCCGTCCACCGTGGAGCAGACGCACTCCTCCAGGGGCGCGGCCAGCACGTCGCCCTGCAGCACCTACGTCTCCTTTTTCTCCAACCCCTCGGAGCTGGTGGGGCCCGAGTCTCTGCCCTCGTGGACACCGAGCGATGCCGAGTTGCGTGGCTCCCCAGCGGGGAGCCCCAGCACGGACTTTGCCGCCCACGGGGAGGCCCTGGGGGACAGGCGCCTGCGGACGCTGCAGATAAGTTACGAAGCAGTAAGTGGGGGGCCTGGTGGTGCCTGGGAAGAGCCTGGGTCCGAGCGGCGTTCCCGGAGAAAACCTGGAGCCTCTGGCATCCTTGCCCCCCGGGGTCTTGGCTCCAAGGACAGGTCGCTCTGGCGGCTGCTCCAGAGGCTGCCTGTGGGGCCGTAACCAACCGGAAGGCCCTGCGGGCTCTGGGTCTGGCCCGACCTAGGCACGAGCTGGAGCCAACTTGAGACCCTCAAAGCGCTGCCCCTCAGAAAAAGGTCCACCCCAGCTGGCGGCTCAGGGACAGTTTGCCCAGAGTTGAGGGCCTTTAAGAAAGTCACCGTCACCTAGAGAAGGCGTCACAAGACGTGAGTAAAGCTGAAGCCTGTGACTCTAGGCCTTGAACTTGTCCTCGGTTCTCCTCCGTGAGTGGCCTGCCGGGCGGCTCCGGAATCGTTTTGTTTACCAGGAAGTTCCAGGGCCAAACTGCAGAAGCGCAGACTCCTGTGAGTGAGACACGCAGAGTTTCTAACAAGGATTTTCTTTTTCTGCAGCTGAAAGATGAAAATTCTAAGCTAAGAAGAAAGCTGACTGAGGTTCAGAGCTTCTCTGAAACTCAAACAGAAATGTATGTAAGCCTTTAGCTAGGATTGCAATTCAGAGCTTCTTCTATCTCTCAAAGAATAACGCAGTGGAGGAGTTAGACTCAGCCTGGGTTTTGTCGTATTAAATCCTTAGCATTAAACACGTTTCTTATGTCCTGCGTAAAAGTTTATTTTAAACATCAGAGGGAGGTCCCGCTGTGGCTCAGTGGGTTAAGAACCCAGGGTAGCCTCGGTGGGGATACGGGTTTGATCCCTGGCCTTGCTCAGTGGGTTAAGGATTCAGTGTTGCTGTGGTGTAGGCCAGTAGCTGCAGCTCTGATGTGACCCCTGGCATGGCAACTTCCATGTGCTGCAGGTGCTGCCATAAAAAGAAAAGAAACATTGCAGCAGAAACGAATCCGACTAGGAACCATGAGGTTGCAGGTTCGCGCCCTGGCCTCACACAGTGGGTTAAGGATCTGGTGTTGCCGTGAGCTGTGGCGTACCGGTTGCAGACATGGCTCGGATCCCACGGTGCTGTGGCTACGGCGTAGGCCGGCAGCTACAGCTCCAATTCGCCCCCTAGCCTGGGACCCTCCATATGCTGTGGGTGCAGCCCTAGAAAAGCAAAAAAAAAAAAAAGAGCAAAGGCAAGAAAGCTTGATGCCAGAGCAGCAGAGCTGCCTGAGGCTGGCAGTGCCCGTGGCCCCGCGCTGGCTCTGCCTCCAGCTCCGAGGCTGCCTTGCCGCTGGGCTTCGCGGGGTGCGCCTGAAACAGGGGTGCCTTCTGAACCAACCGGGCGCTCGAGTTTTTGAGTCCAGTCCATCCAGTGAGAACCCCCGCCTCCCGGCGTTCTCAGCCTCAGGCTCACGGTCGCAGCGCGGGCTTTTCTGTCGCACCAGGGTCAGGACCCTCGAGCGGCAACTGGAAGCGAAGATGATGAAGGAGGAGCGGGACTTCCACGACCTGGAGTCGGCCGTGCGGCAGGTGGAGCAGAACCTGGAGCTGATGACGGTGGGCAGACGGGCCCTGCCCGCGGCCGGGGGGGAGGGCCGGGGGTCGTCCCGTCCGGGCCGGGGGGTCGCTCCGCGCAGGGGCCCTGGCAGGCCCTCGGTGGGGTGAGGAGGCACAGGGGCCCCCGACCCAGGGGCAGGCGCGCCGGCTGCGAGGCGGAGGCGTCTCCTGTGTCCACGGCCCCACGTCAGGGGGACCTCTCTTTGTCTCTTTGTCTTCCTTCCTTTTTCCCTTTCGTTTTCGTGTGTGCGTGTGTGGGGTGGGATGGCAGAAGCGTGCGGTGAAGGCAGAAAATCACGTCGTGAAACTGAAGCAGGAAGTGAGCTTGCTCCAGGTGACTCGAGGGACACGCCGACGACGGTGCGGGCGGCGCGCGCGTCCCAGACAAGACCCCCAAGGGCCTCTGCGCCTTCTTCCCGGCCCCAGCGACTGAGCCCCAGATCAGCAGAGAGGGCTTTCCTCTCGGGCCCTGAGCAACGGAGGCCGCCCGGTCCCCAGTGACACGAGGTCATGGGCATCCCTGCCGGCGCGGGGGGCGCCCACACACGGGCCCGGGGGGCCTCTGTGAGGATGAGAGCTGGGGCCGGGGGAGGTGGGGCGGCGCTGGGCCCGCGTCCTTCAGGAGTCAGGAAGGAGCAGCGTCTCCCGGGGCCTCCCCTCGCTGCCTCTACCGAGGCTCAGCCGGGCGAGTCCTGACCTCCCCGCCCCGCCCCGCCGGGCCCCAGGCGCAGGTCTCTAACTTGAAGCGGGAGAATGAGGCCCTGCGGGCGGGCCAGGGCGCCAGCCTGACGGTGGTGAAGCAGAACACCGACGTGGCCTTGCAGAATCTCCGCGTCGTCATGCACAACGCCCACGCCTCCATCAGGTGAGTGCGGGGCCAGGAGCCCGTCCAGCCCAGGGTCGCGCTCCCGCAGGCTCCATGACCACAGGGGGGCGACTGGGAGGCTTGGGGGGTAACTCTGGGCAGAGCCGACGCGCAGCCCCTCCTCCAAGCCCCAGGCCCCGGGCTCTTGAGAGCAAAAGACCGACAACACTGCCCCAGGGAGAAGCACAGAGGCTGGACGCCGGCCCCGGGACCCCCAAGTTGTTGGGCAGTGCCCGTCTGGCTTGAGTAGGAAGAGTTTCTTCAGAGTTCATCTAAGGTTTTAAAAACCTGCTCTTTTGGGGGTTCCTGCCGTGGCTCAGCGGAAACGAATTCGGTTTGATCCCTGGCCTCGCTCAGTGGGTGAAGGATCCAGCTTTGCCGTGAGCTGTGGTGTAGGTCCCAGACGCGGCTCAAATCTGGTGTGGCTGTGCCTGTGGCATAGGCTGGTGGCTGCTGCAGCTCTGATTCGACCCCTACCCTGGGAACCTCCATAGGCCACGGGTGCGGCCCTAAAAAGACACAAAGCTGCTTTTCACCTCAGGACTCCTTGGCCTTGACGTCCTGCTCTGCTCTGGAACAGCTGGCGGCTCAGCACCTGCGTCTGTGTTCTCGTTTCAGGCAGCTGGTTTCTGGAGCCGAAACCCTGAATCTTGTTGCTGAAATCCTTAAATCGATAGACAGAATTTCTGAGATTAAAGACCAGGAGGAGTCTTGAGAACCGCAGGGGTCTCCCGCTCCCAGCTCTGTTTACATTCCGCAGTCTCGCTGGAGCCTTCCAGAGTGCCCCTGTGTCTTTAAACGCGCCGTCCTCCCCCGAAGTAGAAGCATCTCTGTGCTGGCCACCCCCGCCTGTAAGAGCACGGCTGGCCCCTCGCTGGGGGGCCGGGGGTGGGGGGGGTGCTGCCCGCTGAGCTCCCTGCTGGGCTGTCAAGACGCATCGCCTATTGGAAAACATTTCTCTAAGAGCTGGTGATTTTTTTTTTTTTTTTTGAGCTAACCACGAAAACAGCAGCTCTAATAAGTGCCTTCCATTGTCATTCCAGAGCATTAAGTATAAGATAAGCTCAGCTGATCGTCCTTGATTTTAAGTAGAGACACAAAGCAAGCCCCAGGGAAGGGCTTGCCTCCTCATCCCGCGCCTTTCCGCCCTGGCCAGGGCCCCCTCTGGCTCGCAGTCCACTCCTTCAGCTCCCCCGGGCCCCGGTGGTGGGTGGCCTGAGCGCGGACGCCCCACGAGGTGGTCAGGGCCGTCCCCCCAGGGGCTGCCGTCTTGAGGGGCATTTCTGTGGGCCTCCGGGTTTGGACAGCTTGGGGCTGGAGGGTTTGGGCACACCTTTCAAGTGGCATCTTGTACGGTGAGGTGTGGCGTTCAGGGACTCGAGCGCCGAGGCTTCCGGGGAGCCCAAGGCCTCCCCTAGCGCCTTTCCAGCCCCTTCCCGTCGGAGGGGAGGCATAAGGGCTCTTCTTCCGTAAGTGCTATTTTTTAAAATAAACTTTTCCCCTCCTGTTCAAGTTGACGGCTTTCGTGTTTAATAGACCCTGAAACTCACGCGCACTGTCCCTCTTTTGCTGATGCAGCCGCTGTTCAGGCTGGAGAACCCTCGTGCTCTCCTGGACCTAAAGGGCGGCTTGGCTGATACATGACGCTCGGCCTGGCCGGTGGGGCTGGGGTGGACTCCGCTGCCGCTGGGCTGGCTGCAGTGGCAGCAGGCTGGACGCGGGCGTCCAGGCACAGAACTGCATGTTTTGAAGTGGGACAGCTGGATTCTAGCACTGAAGCATTGAAGAACCCCAGCTGGAGTTTCAAGTAGCTTGGCCCTCTGATCTTAGCTACAGGAACGAGACCCAGAGGTCACCACCGACCGGGTCCTTCATCTCACCCCACCCACCACTGGTGCTCCTACCCGCTGGGGAAAAGTGGGTTCTGGCTTCTGCTGTCAGACCAGACTTGGACAGGGGCGTCTGGGGGGCAAGTGTCAGGATGAGGTTCTCTCCCGGGCGTCCCCGCGACCGCTCTGAGAAGCCTCTAAAGACAGGGCTGGGACCACGGCCTGGGGATTTGGAGGGTGTGCGGGTCCCTCGGTGCCCTTCACCCACCAGCACCCCGGATGCTCCGCAGGCCCTGGACCTCAGTGGGCCCCGAGGGGATGGATGCAGCAAGGAGGGGTGCGCACGGGCTGTTCCACCCCTCTGGACGCGCCAAGTGTTCACGGCAGCAGAAGCAAGCTTCCAACTCGGGCGACTTGTCGACCCGGCCTCTCTGCCTGCGCCGCGGGTCCCGCTGGAAGAGGCGCGGTTTTGCGTCCGGTCCCCGCAGCAGCCCCCGCGCCTCCGCCCCACGCGGAGGGGCACCCCCACTTCTCCAAGCCCTTATTCCAATTCCAGGACCCGGACGACGCCCTCACCTGGGAATCAGGGCCCCTCCCCGCGGAGCGCCGGGGCCCGAGGCGGGTGGTCTCCGGGGCCGGCCCTCGGTGCCCAGGCGGTACGAGCGCTTGGGAGGTTTTCTCCTCGGTCCCTCCGCCAAAAGTCTGAGGACATCGAACGGAGAAACAGCACAGGGAGGCGCGGTGGCTGCGCGAGGTCCCCAGAAGACGCTCTGGCCCCGCCGCGGGTCTCCCGGCCACGGCCCGGCGGTCTACGGACGCGGGCAGTTCCGAGAGCGGCCGCGCGGGGGCAGCACCGGCCCTCCCGAGCGCCCCGTCCCGGCGTGCCCCGCGCCTCTGCCGGGGCCGCGGAGGCGGGACTTCCGGTCGCCGAGCCGCAGTCGTGCTGCTGCTGCCGGAAGCGAACGGCGCCGAAGACCGGCTCCGGCTCTGCCTGCAGGTGAGGGGCGGCGCGGGTGAGGGGACGTGCGGCACCAGGGGTCGTGACGGGCGAGGGCGGCGGGCGGGAGGCTGCGAGGGCCCCGGCGGGTGCGGGGCTGCGAGGGGCCAGACGCGGCGGGCGAGGGGCGGCGGCGGCGGGGCGGCCCAGGGGCTGGTCCGCGCCCGGGTCTCCCCGGCGCCCGGCAGCGCGGCGGTCCTCGAAGCCCCTTCCCGCCGCCCGCGGCTGCCGGGAGCTGCTGCCGCTTCTGCGCCGGCCGGATTGGGCCCGTGGGGTTCGTGAACACTGCGCGTCTCGGCCTCCTGCCGCGGCGCGAGCTGCGCAGGCTCGGGGCCCGGTGGGTCTGCGGCGCGGAGGGGCCCGGCCCGGGCGGGAGGGTGTTTTTCAGGCGTGTTTTTGGCTCCTGGGTCCGTGCTTGGGGGCTTTGGTGTTTGTCCTGCTGCTGCTGCTTTACGACCCTTTCTCCCTTGTGACCCTTTTCGACGCCCCAGACCCTGGTTCCTAAGAGAAGCGGCCCTTGGCCTTTAGCGGGGTTGGGTTAGTGCCTGGGCTGGGGTCGCGGCAGGCCCCGCCCTCGGAAGGCTCCTGGAACCCGGTCAGTCGGTCTCAGGGAAGCTTGCCCGCCGCGGTCCGTGTCCAGCTGTGCAAGGCCGAGCAGGCTGCGCCTGGGCTCCTCATCCTCCTCCAGCAGCCGGTGTGCCCTCCCGCCGTCCGGGGGTGAGCAGCGCGCTCCTGGCCTGGCTCTGGGGCGGTTGGACCACGTTCGCGCCCATCGTTCTCCCTGTGCTGGTTGCAGCTGTGCAGCAGTGGACAGCGCAGAGCAGGCGGGCGGGGCGTCAGGTCAGCAGCCCCCGGGCCGGCCTCTGAGGCCCCTCGGTATGCTTTGGTCAGGCCGGAACGGTGCGACTCCGTTCTCCCGGGGATCCTAACCTCGTGCCTGTGGGGGCAGGCGGGAGGATGGATGTCGACGCGGAGAGAGAGAAGATTTCCAAGGAGATCAAGGAGCTGGAGAGGATTTTGGATCCAGGCTCTTCAGGCATCAATGACGACGTCTCAGAGTCGAGTCTGGATTCGGATTCTGAGGCAGGTCAGCGGCCACCGTCCCTGGTCAGAGCAGCCCTGCTGCCTTTCCTCCCCTGGACTGTTTGTTTCCATCCTTCCTTCGTGAGGGGGGACCTGCCTGGTGCTGGTCCGCTGCCTCGGGCTGTCCTGCGGGCGGGGCTTCCAGAGCTCGGCCATCAGCCGTCCCCGTGCTCCAGCAGTCACCGGGCTCAGACCCAGGGGCCTCTCCCCGGGCCGCGGCTGCCCAGGCTCTCGTTCTCCCCACCCCACACGCTCCCCCAGGCCCCGAGTGCCCCTCCCCGCAGCTCCGACTGGAGGCCTGCCTGCGGTGGGGCCATCCGGAGCCCCCCAGCGTGCTCGCCGCCTTCTGGCACCGCCTCTCACCGTCCACAGCCACACTGGGGCCTTTTTCACCTGTTACTGGGGCCTGTGTTATCAGAGCTGTGCCTCTGGCGAGCTCCCGCTCCCAGGACGGAGCTGTCTCCTGCAAAGCCTCCCCTCGTTGCCCCTGTGGTCCCTGTTCCCTGCATTCCTGGGGCACTTTGTGTTAGGCTGGCATCTCCTCTTTCTGGCTGACCCGGCCCTGGGTCCAGTGCCCACTGCACACAGCCGGTGAGCAGTGCGCAGCCACCGGGCGCAGCAGGCAGGGCAGGAAGGTCCGCGCAGCACTGGTCTCATCCCCACCTGCCTCCGCCCTCTCTCATCTGCGGCGGCCCAGGAACTGGGCCGTGTGCCGCACCGGCGGGCAGGTCGGTCCCCTCGGCGCCTGCAGCGTCCTGTGACCAGTCACCAACCAGTGATGTTTGCGTCTCTACAGAGTCACTGCCAGACGACGACGCGGATGCTACTGGCCCCCTGCTCTCGGTAACTTTGGCCTGAGCTGCCGCCCCCTGAGGCAGACGCATCACCCTTCCAGTGGGCCCGGGAAGTGGGGGGAGAGAGGGGATGCGTGAACTCAGCTTAGTTTTTCTGTGTTGCAGAAGTAACTCACTTCTGTCAGTAAAAACATCTCAAAATAACATCAAAATTAAGCCTGTCCCAGGGTTTCCTTAGTGGCTCAGAGGTTAATGAACCCGGCTAGTATCCACGAGGACACGAGTTTGATGCCTGGCCTCGCTCAGTGGACTGGGGATCTGGCGTTGCCGTGAGCTGTGGCGTAGGTCGCAGACCCGGCTCGGATCCTGTGTTGCTGCGGCTGTGGCCACAGCATGGCGGAAGTTCCCAGAGCAGGGGTTAAACCATCCCCAGTGACGATGCCAGTCCTTAATGTGCTGAGCTGCCAGGGAGCTCCCTGCTTGCTGCTTCTAATAGCTGAGTGCTCCATGGTACAGGTTCGGCATAGCTCTGTGTTTTTCCGGACTCGTGGCCATGGCGGACTCTTGGCTCGTCTGTGTTTCTCTTCTTGCTGGTGCTGCAGTGGCCTACGTGTCCCAGCTTAACTGCTTCTGCCAGTGAAGAAAGTCCTACCGGCCTGCTGTGAAGTCCAGGTTCTACGGAAGCTTCTACCATAGAAAGTGAAAACTGCGTATTTCCTCACACCCCTGAAATGAACTCCTAGAAATAGAATACAAATCGAGAAGTTTTCTTGGTGGCTCAGAGTTAGTGAACCTGCTTGGTCTCCGTGAGGACGCAGGCTTGATCCCTGGCCTCGCTCAGTAGGTTAAGAACCTGGCGTTGCCGTGGCTCTGGTGCAGGCCGGCAGCTGCAGCTCCGATTCGCCCTCTAGCCTGGGAATCTCCATGTGCCGCGGGTGCAGCCGTAAAAAGACAAAAATAAACAAACTGAGCAGATGTTTTTTTTCTCCTCATGGGGTTGATTTACTGTTTTCTGATGACTTCTGCCACACCACACAGCGACGTGGTCACACACACGCGCGCTCTTTTCTTCATGTTTCTTTCCACCCTGGTTCATCCCAGGAGGCTGGGTGTCCTTCTCTGTGCTCAACAGTTAAGGTGGACTTTTTTTTTTAGTCTTTTTAGGGCCACGCCTGTGGCACATGGACGTTCCCAGGCCAGGGGTCGAATCGGAGCTGCAGCTGCCCGCCTGCATCACAGCCACAGCAATGCCGGGTCCAGGCCGCGTTTACAACCTACACCACAGGTCACCGCGATGGGGGATCCTTAGCCCACTGATTGAGGCAGGGATCGAACTTGCATCCTCACGGATACCGGTGGGGTTCGTGACCACTGAGCCATGACAGGAATTCCCAGGGATGGAACTCGTGCCGCGTTTGTGGTTCGTGCCACAGCTACAGCAATGCCAGATCCTTAGCCTGCTAAGCCGCGAGGGAACTCCCAAGCCGAATGGTTTTGAACTAGGGAATGCCCGTGCCCTCTGGGTGGCCCTGTGTCACGGGTCTCGCAGCCCGAGCATGGCTCCACGGGGCCGCGAGCGAGTGGGGGCGTGCGTCCCGCCTCCTTACCTGTGCCTTGCCCTCGCGACCAGGAGGACGAGCGGTGGGGAGACGCCAGCAACGACGAGGACGACGCGAAGGAGCGGGCCCTGCCCGAGGACCCCGAGACCTGCCTGCAGCTGAACATGGTCTACCAGGAGGTGGTCCGCGAGAAGCTGGCCGAGGTCAGCCTGCTGCTGGCCCAGAACCGCGAGCAGCAGGTAGGACCGGCCTCGGCCCCTGTCTCTGCGGGGAGTCGCTGCTGCCTGGCCCACGGGTGGTCCTTGTGTCCCGCAGGAGGAGGTCTCGTGGGCCCTGGCGGGGTCCGGAGGCCGCAGGGTGAAGGACGGCCGGAGCCCGCCCGCGCGCCTGTACGTGGGGCACTTCATGAAGCCCTACTTCAAGGACAAGGTCACCGGGGCGGTGAGTGGCCGGGCCGCTGGCCCAGCGACGCGCGGCTCAGGCCCTGTGGGCGGGGCTTTTGTCCCCACGCCCTTCTGCGGGTGTCGTGAATTCCTGTGGCTTCTTCGGGATAATGTTCCCCAGCTTCGCTAAGTTAAGACGCTGCCCTGGGCCCTGGGCCCTGGGCCCAAGGCCAGGCCCATCCCCGGGAACGGGCGGCTGCCCTCGCTCCTTGGAGGGAACGAGGCGTCTCCTCGAGGGGGCACGTGGGCAGGGCGGCTGGGGAGACGGTCGAGCCCGGGCAGTGTTAGTGGCAGTCCTGCCCTCGTGCAACCGCTGAGCACGCCCTGTGCCCGCCGGATTGTGCCAGAGCCAGGCCTGGGGCAGGGCTCTGGGGCCAGCGCCCAGGGCCCGGCCTGGCACATGGCTGGGCTGCTGGAGGAAGCTGCAGGGACGGGGTCCTGCGTCCTGTCCGGGAGCAGGCTTGGGTTCCGTCCCCGTCGTGGCATCATGTGACATTGTCTGACAGGGGCCTCCTGCCAACGAGGACACGCGGGAGAAGGCCGCCCAGGGCGTCAAGGCCTTTGAGGAGCTTCTGGTGACCAAGTGTAAGAGCCTGGCCCTGCCTCCCGCTCCCAGCCCAGGGGCCCCATGGGCTGCTCCGGGCTTTGACTGCCGGGCCCGTCCCCTCAGGCCAGGGTGGGGCCGCCACCCCGCAGCTCACTGCCTCACTGCCGTCTCTCTTGCCTCATTGCTGAGCGTCCGGGATGCCCCGTGCGTGCACGTAGCTGGTGCCAGGCCCAGGGGGACGGAGGGCACGGTGTCCTGGACGGTGTGCGGGGGTCACCAAGAGGGTTCCGCCGCGGCACAGGCATCCCGGTGGGCCCCGTGCCGACGCCCTCTGTCTCCTCAGGGAAGAGCTGGGAGAAGGCCCTGCTCCGGAAGGCCGTGGTGAGCGACCGCCTGCAGCGTCTGCTTCAGCCCAAGTTACTGAAGTACGTACGTCCAGGTGCGGGGGGCGCGGGGGACGTGGCTGCCCGCCGAGCAGGGCCTCCGTCCGCCCTGCGCCCGCTGCTCCCTGAGCTCCATCCGGAGGGCGGCCAGGGCCCCGGGTCGGGCGTGGAGGAGCCGGCCGGGCTTGCCGTCGTGCAGCCCGTGTGGGCCCTCTGGTCTGGGCCTCCGTTTCCCCTCTGCCGTGAGCGAGGCCCGGCCCCCAGGCTCAGGCCGGGGGTTTCACGTGTGGGCCAGGCTTGGTCGTGAGGGTCGCGTCGCCTCTCAGCCGGGGGGCACCTGGGCTTTCTTCTGGGCCCGTTCTGGAAGCTGCAGCCGTAAGCAGCGGCGTCTGGCCTCATCGCTGGGCATGGGAGTCAGGGTATCTGTGGCACGCCTGGCAGTGGGGGCGCAGGCCTGAGCGGAGCCGTGGGGACACGGACCACCGCTGCCCACCCACGTCCACGCCAGCCTCCCACGCGGGCGTCCTGCCGCCCGCTCTGGGCGAGGAGGCCAGGCCCTGCGGAGGGTGGGTGATGTGTCCGCAGGGGGCAGTGGCCCGGAGTGGGGTGCGTGCCAGATCCGTGGAGAGGCTGCGGCGCCCACCGGGCACGGCGTCCCCTTCGGTGGCCTCAGTGCGTCTCTGCCTTTCAGGCTGGAGTACCTGCAGCAGAAGCAGAGCAGGGCGACGAGTGACGCGGAGAGGCAGGCCCTGGAGAAGCAGGTCCGCGAGGCCGAGAAGGAGGTGCAGGACATCAGGTGAGGGGGCCCCGCGGAGGGCGGCGCCTGGGAGAGCCAGCACCCGGCCTGACCCGCCGCCTCGTCCTTTCCCAGCCAGCTGCCAGAGGAGGCCTTGCTCGGCCACAGGCTGGACAGCCACGACTGGGAGAAGATTGCCAACGTGAACGTGAGTCGGGGGCGGCTCTGTCCTGGGGGTCGGGCTCAGCTTCGGGCAGAGAGGCCGGAGCTCCCTGCCCCGCCCCGGGGGCCCCGCGAGGGCCGCGGCCCCACCTGCCGTCTCTGCCGAGCAGTTTGAAGGCGGCCGCAGCGCGGAGGAGACCCGCAAGTTCTGGCAGAACCACGAGCACCCGAGCATCAACAAGCAGGAGTGGAGCGCGCAGGAGGTGGACCGGCTGAAGGCCATCGCGGCCAAGCACGGCCACCTGCGGTGGCAGGAGATCGCCGAGGAGCTGGGGGTGAGCACTGGAGGGGCCGGGCCGGTTCCGCAGCCGGGGGCGGCAGGCGTGGGTCTGCGCTCACCCCGGCGAGGGTGTGGCCCTGGGGGAGGCGGAGTCTCCAGGGGCCCCGGGCCCCGGGCCCTGCAGCCCCAGAGCTCCGTCCCGCAGGCACGCTCCCCACGCCGCCGGGAGCCCCGTGCGCGTCCCTTCCCCTCCCTTCTCTCCTGTCGCCGGCAGAGCTCGGGAGGAGCTGCTTTGGGTGTTCGAGACCCTTCCCTGGTTTCTTCCGGGCTTCGCTGCGGTTCCCGTCTGCCGAGGTGGGGACCGAGGCCTCTGTCTTGAAGGACGGAGCGTGCGGGGCCCACTCTTCTGAGGGCAGCTGGGTCTGAGCCGGCGCCCTCTTACTGGGCGGGGGCGGCTGTGGGTTCAGTTTTCTGCCTCTTCAGATCTTGGCTCGTGTAGGAGTTTGTTTTCTCATTTTAAACGGTTGGGCTTGTTGGAATCCTTTTCACTGTTCTTTAGGTCAGATGTCACGACCTGAAAACGTGATCTGCAAAATTTCCCGTCTTTTAATTTCTCAGTTTTTAGTGGCCAAGCATGTGATTGCAGCAAACCAAACTGAACTTACCAAAGCTGTTGAAAAACAAAGCGTACAGGAGTTCCCGTCATGGCTCGGGGGTAACGAACCCGACTAACATCCATGAGGTTGTGGCTTCAATCCCTGGCCTTGCTCGGGGGTTAAGGATCTGGCGTGGCTGTGGCTGTGGTGCAGCTCAGGAGCTGTGGCTCTGATTTGACCCCTAGCCCGGGAGCTCCACATGCTGCGGGTGCAGCCCGAAAAAGCGAAATGGATAAATAAGTGAAAACCAAGGTATCCCCTGCTCTGGGAGTCTAGGGTTCCGTACGCACCTCTTAGGTAGAATTCTTTTTTTGTTTTTTGTCTTTTTCCGTCTTTTTGGGCCACACTTTCAGCAGGTCGAGGTTCCCAGGCTAGGGGTCTAATCAGAGCTGCAACCGCTGGTCTCCACCACAACCACAGCAACGCAGGATCTGAGCCGCGTCTGCGACCCACACCACAGCTCACGGCAACGCCGGATCCCCAGCCCACTGAGGGAGGCCAGGGATTGAACCCGCAGCCCCATGGTTCCTCGTTGGATTCGCTAACCACTGCGCCACACGGGAACTCCTGGGGTCCCATTCCTGAGTTGCGCTCTCTGGAGCCGCTGGACTCTGAAGGAGCATGTGGCCGCGAGTCGGGTGAAACCCGGGTGGCAGCTGCTGTGCGACTAGGGACACGGGCTCTCCTTCGCTCGGTAAACAGGGCTGCACAAGTTCCTTTTCTGTCGTTCGTTTTCTTAGCGTTTTCCTTTCTTAAGACCTTTTTTGGAGCCGCTTGGCTCCATAGCAAAGTTGAGAGGAAGGGGCAGCGTCTCTCGCGGGCCCTGTGCCCCGCGGGCCTCGCCTCCCCGGAGCGGCGCCCGTCCTTACCGCGTCACAGTCACCGGTTTCCGTCAGGGTCGTGGGGGTGCTGCACTGGGGTGGGTTTCCGCAGAAGCAGATGACGTGTGCCCCCCTTTGCACCTCGAGCAGAGCAGGTTCTCACTGTCCTAAACCCTCCCCGCTGTGCCCCGGGGTCCCGCCACCTCACCCCCACCCCCACCCCCACCCCGGCAGCTGCTCGTCGTTGCGCTGTCCCCACTGTCTCGCCTCGTTCCGAGGGCCTCGAGGGTGGAGGCTTCCCAGGGCGACGGCTCCTGCAGTTGAGTTTCCTCCTCGTCTGCAGGGCGGGGTGGTTCGTTTCTTGTTCACACCGAGTCGTGTTCCGGTGTCTGGATGGGCCGGAATTTCCTTGTTCAGCACCTGCTGAAGGGCAGCTCGGGGGCGTCCAAGGTGTGTCCCCGTGAGGACAGCGGCAGAGCACGTCTGGCGGGCGGCGGGGTCCACGCAGTGTTCACCACCTCTGGGTCAGGCGCAGGCCGCGCGGTCGCTGGGTCGCAGTGGCAGCACGTCCCGCTCCGTACCCGCAGTGGCCCTCGGAGCGGCTGCGCTTGGCCACCTTCCCGCCTCGGAGCGGGAGTTCCTGCTGCCCCCGGGGGCCCAGCCTCGGGCGGGGTCGTCCTGTTCGTGTCCCCTGAGACAGAGGCCCTGGAAGCTCCCGCGCTGTGTGCCGTCCCCACGTCGTCTTTGCCGCGGGTCTGTTGTGGCCCCCGGTCCTGTTTGGATCGGGTTGCGGGCTTCCTGATTGCTGCGCTCTAGGCGTCTGTGTGTTGGTCACACCTCCCCTCGGGCGTCTTTTCACAAGTACCTTCTCCGGCCTGTGCCCTCTTCTGCTTCCCTCGGCCGTGTCTCTCGTGGAGCCGAGGTGGTCCATGAAAACGCGGGCCAGCACGTGAGGCGTTTCTTCCACGCACGCGCGTTCACGTCGGAAGCACATCGCCAGGCCCGGGCCTCGTGGCGGAGCGGACTGCCCAAGGCCAGGCAGCCGCTGCGCTGGAAGCAGAGCTCGCTTTAGGAGAGAAGGGCTTCAGATGCCGTTTGCGGGCTCTGGGAACCCCTTCCCCGGGAGGCGGGTGGAGGGACAGGCGGGGCTGGGAGCCGGAGGCTGTCAGCGCACCAGGGGCTGTCAGTGCCGCCCGGCCTGCACCTCTCAGCCGCCCCATGTGGGCTTCGAGGAGCGGACGCGGCCCCGAGTTGGAGCTGATGCCTCGGGGCCGGCCGCACCGAGGACTCCGATGAAGTCTGAGTTCGCAGGAGGCGCGGGTGTCACGCCAGTGCACCGTCGGGACTGTGCAGACAGACCTCTTGCGTCAGCCGGGGCTTGGCGATCCCTGTCAGTGGCCCCGTTTGCCGTCAGGGGTGCCCCCCACTGTCCCCGGTCCCAGGCCCTGGGCCGTGACCCCCGCCTCCCCCCCCGTGCCCGCAGACCCGCCGCAGTGCCTTCCAGTGCCTGCAGAAGTACCAGCAGCACAATGCAGCCCTGAAGCGCAGGGAGTGGACGCAGGAGGAGGACCGCATGCTCACCCAGCTGGTGCAGGCCATGGGTGTCGGCAGCCACATCCCCTACCGGCGCAGTGAGTCCTGGGGGTCCTCCCGGGCGGCCCGCGAGCCGGTCGCCTGGGGTCGCCTGACTCGCCGCGGGCTCTGTCTGCAGTCGCCTACTACATGGAGGGGAGGGACTCCACGCAGCTCATCTACCGCTGGACCAAAAGCTTGGACCCCGCCCTGAAGAAGGGGCTCTGGGCACCAGAGGAGGACGCGGTGCGTTTGCCGGGACCCCGGCCGGGCTGCTGGGCCCTGTGCCCTGTCTTGGGCCAACGCGGGGGTACAGAGGTCGTGACCCTGCCCGCAGAGGCATTGTCTGTCTCCTCGTCTCTCCCTGCAGAAGTTGCTCCAGGCAGTTGCCAAATATGGGGAGCAGGACTGGTTTAAAATCCGGGAGGAGGTGCCAGGTAGGAGCGATGCCCAGTGCCGAGATCGGTGAGTCGCACAGCGCCGGCCAGGGAGGCCTTGCTGGGGCTGCTTCCGTGTGGGCCGCGGGCGGGGCTGGGGGCTGGGGCTGGGGGCTGGCCCCGGTGGCCTGCGGGCTGAGGAGGGCGGCGCGGCCCTCGGGGCCTGGGGTGGCGGGCTTGGCCTGCTCCGGAAGCAGGATGGCCGCTTTCTCAAACCAGGTTTTGTCCAGGCGCCACGTGAGGTCCTGGCAGCTGCCCTGCTCAGGGTTGCCCTGAGCCCTGCTCCCCAAGTTCCTCTCCCAGGCCCCGGGGCAGGGTCTCTGCAGGCCGCCTCGGCGTCCTCCTTCTTGGCTCATTTATTTTTTTGGTAACAGCTTTATCATGTAGCTCACATCTGACTCGCTGACTTAAAGCATACGGTTCCGTGGGTTTAGTGTGTTCCTGGGGCCGCGCGGCCGTCATCCCAGTAGTTTTAGATAATGCCGTGGTCACCCCACAAAGAAACGCTGCTCCCTAATAAGAGCCCCGCTCAAGACAGGTGAGGGCTTGACGGGACACGTCCCCGGGGGAGACACGCACGTGGCCCCGAGTCCGTCATTGTCGACGTTCGAGGCGGCAGCGCAGCCGGCGACCGCTTCCCGTGCCTTGGGACGTTGGCGCTTTTACAGCTGGGGAGGGACAGGTGCTGGAGAGGACGCGGCCCGGCTGCCGCCCTTGCACTGGCTGTCGGCGGGATCGGAACATGGTGCGGCCGCCGGGACAGCCTCGGGGCCTCTGCGGGACGCTGAGCAGAGGATGGCTGGGTCCCCTGCCGTCGCACCCCGTCCCCGAGAGAACTGACAGCAGGGCCTCGGCCCTTTGTACGCCCACCTGCCCGCGGCAGAGTTCACGGCGGCCCAACCCACGTGTCTGCCCCAGAGCGGACGGGAGGGTGCGCGTGGGCAGCGGAGCAGCTCCGCCTCGGAAACGCACGACGTCCTGGCACCTGTCGCGTCACAGGGACCCGCGAGAGCGAGACCACGCGGGTGCTCGCTCGTTTCAGCCGCGCCTGCAAGGGCAGTCGCGGGCCTCGGGGCGCCGCTTCTCTAACTTGGGGAGGCGCAGCTGTTTTCGGAAGGTTGTCCGTCCCGCCAGCCGCGAGGGGGGCCCGTCCCCACGTCCTTGCCGTCTCTGACCGTCCTGGCGCCCACGTCGCCCACGTCCTAGTGGGCGTGAACGGGCTCTCCCTGTGGTTTTGGGGTGCGTTTCCCTGACGGCTGGCGATGCCGACCGTCCTTCCCGGTGCTGTGGGGCCATTTGCGCGTCTTCTCTGAAGAAGTAGCGGTGCTTGTCCTCCGCTGTCTTCAAATGGGACGTTCTCGACGTGCTCCAGATACGAGTCTCTCGGCAGATGCGTGACGCGTAGACCCCCCTCTTCTCAGGGGTGACCTTTGAAGCACGAGCGTTTCCAGCAAGCCGTCAGCGGACGTCGCTTCCCTGTGCTCCTCTGTGGCCGCCTGCGCTCTGGGTGTCGCGGCTTGGAAACCGTCGCGGGGGCCGGCAGCCGCGTGGCTTCTCCAGGACCCCTCGTTCCGTTTGCCGCAGGTATCTCCGGAGGTTGCGGCTGAGCTTGAAGAAGGGACGATGGAGTGCCCAAGAAGAGGAAAGGCTCCTTGAGCTGATAGGAAAACACGGCGTGGGTGAGTCCCCGTTTCCCCGAGTCTCTTGAGGTCCACGGGCACGAGGGAGTGACGGGACGCGTGCTCGTGTCAGGAGCCCCCGCGGTGAGTCTCGGAGCCGTCCGTGCCTCCGAGGGTGGTGCTGCCGGCCGCGGTGCGTGTCTGGCCCTCGTCCTGGCCCGGCCTTGCCTTCCTGGCGGGGCTGGGGGCTCGGGCCTCTCGGCACCCCCACCCCACCCACCCCGAGTCGCCCTGTGCGGCCCCACCCCTCGGCTGCCGCCCGTTTGTTCTCTGTGCCTGTGTTTTTTGTTCTGTTTCACCTTTGAGACTCGGTTCGTAAGTGAGATTGTGCTGAGCACGTCTTTCTGTCTTGCCTCGTGTGGCCTGACGCCCTCTAGGTCCGTCCACGTCGTTGCAAGATTTCGTTTCTGTCCTGCGGCGGAGCCTCGCCCGCTGTGTGCACCCTCTGTCTTCTTGACCCTCCTCCTCACGCCTCAGCGGAGCCGTGGGTCGCGTCCCTGTGTGGGTGACGCCGCGGGGAGCCCTGGCGTGCTAGCGCTTCCGCAGAGGCTCTGGAGAGCCTGCCTCCGAAGCCGTCCGGCCCTGGGCTTGTGTTTGCTGAGTTGGCTAAACGATTGAGGCGGGGTTTCCTCGGGTCGTCAGTCTGCTCGTGTTTTCTGTTTGTCTGACTCCGTCTCGGAAGGACGGACGTACCTCTCCGGGACTCATCTGATTGGGCGCGTGGCTTGTGCGCGACCACGTCACGTGGGCCTCTGTTTCTGTGGCACCGGTTGTAACTGCTTTCCGGCTCTGATTTTATTGATGTGTGTGGCTGAGAGTTTATCTTTTCAAAGAACCAGCGTTTAGCTTCCTTGATCTTTTCTTTGTCTTTTTAGGGCCGCACCCGCGGCACATGGAGGTTCCCAGGCTAGGGGTCCCATTGGAGCTGTGGTCACCAGCCTGCACCCCAGCCACCGCCGCAGCCACCCCAGATCCGAGCCGCGTCTGCGACCTGCACCCCAGCTCACGGCGGCGCTGGATCCTTAACCCAGGGAGCGAGGCCAGGGATGGAACCTGCGTCCTCGTGGACACGGGTCAGATGCGTTTCCGCTGTGCCGCGACAGGAACTCCAATCTTTTCCTTTTGTGGTCAGAGAGGAAAAATTGCTTCATTCAGGAGACTGGCAGCCGGGGGAGGAGGTGGACTCGCATCCGAAGCCCAGCTCCCTCCTTTTTCTGTTGCTCCTTAAATCTCTGGTTCGCCTGTGGAGTTCCTCTTGTGGCTCAGTGGGTTAAGAGCCTGACTGCTCTCCACGGGGGCGCAGGTTCAAGCCTGAAACCCCCTTCTGACGGAGTGCAGCAAGGTCCTCTCCAGGAGACACAGGCGCACCTCGCGGCCCGTAAACCGTGTTACCAGAACCTTCTGTAGGGAGTGATTCCATGCTCTCTGCTCCTGCAGGTCACTGGGCGAAAATAGCCTCTGAGCTCCCACACCGGACAGACTCCCAGTGCCTGAGCAAGTGGAAGATCATGGCCAGGGTGAGGCTTCGCCGGGAGCTGGCCAGAGGCCCGGCGCCTGTGGGTCAGCGTCACCCGGGGTGGCTGGGGGCGAGGACGAGGGAGCCTGCTTTCTGGCAGCGCCCCTCCTTCCCGGCAGCCGAGGGCAGAGAGAGAGACACGGCCTGGCCGGCCGCTGCGCTCGCCACGGAGCCGTCGGGAGGGTGGGCTTCCGGTACCACGCTCTCCGCCCCTCGGGCCCCCCGCCAGAGGGCGGGCCGGCCTGTCCCCGGGCTGAACCCTGGGAGCCAGGACCTCCGAGCGGCCCTTCCTCCACAGAAGCAGCAGAGCCGGGGCAGGCGGCGGCGGCGGCCCCTTCGCAGGGTGTGCTGGAGCTCCAGCAGCGAGGACAGCGAGGACAGCGGGGACAGCGGGGGCTCCAGCAGCAGCTCCAGCAGCAGTGAGGACGTGGAGCCGGAGGGAGCCCCAGAGGCCCGGGCGGATGGCCCGGCGCCGCCATCGGCGCAGCACCCCGTGCCGGACATGGACCTGTGGGTTCCCACCAGGCAGAGCGCCAGGGTGCCGTGGGGAGTGGGGCCGGGGGCCTGGCCCGGCCACCGCAGCGCCTCCCCCAGGCCTCCCGAGGGCTCCGACGTGGCCCCAGGAGAGGAGGCGGGCCGGGCCCAGGCCCCCTCTGAGACCCCAAGCGCCAGCCTGAGAGGCGGCGGGTGCCCACGCTCAGCGGATGCGCGCCCCTCGGGCTCCGAGGGGCTGGCGGACGAGGTAGGCCGTGGGCGGGGGTGGGGCACAGGAGGCCGGGGCCGCGAGTGGGAGCTGTTCCCCCCGACCTGCCTGAGTCCCGGGAGGGCCCCGCCGTCCACCTGGTCCGACCTGGCCGGTCTCGGGGGTGTGGGGGCCCTGGGTTCAGACTCAGCTCTGGCCACATTTGGGTGGCGTTTGGATCAGACAGACTGGCCCGTCCTGTGTGCCCAGGGGACCGCGTGGGCCCGCTGCTCGGGGGGGATGTGATATCAGGTCCGAGACCTGCCGCCCAGTTTAGCGCAGGCTTGGGGTGGGGACTGTTCTGGTGCCGCCTCTGCAGCCAGCGCTTAGGGAGCCGTGACCCTCCTCTGGGGGAGGCCCCGCCTGGGGCCACCGCACTCCAGAGGGCGTTTCCACCGGCCCAGCGTGCCGGCGCCACGAGCCTGGGGTCGGGGCAGGGGCTGTGCGTGCAGCCCGAGCGCAGCCACCTCACGCTGTCTTCCCGTCAGGGGCCGAGGCGTCCGCTCACGGTGCCCCTGGAGACGGTGCTGCGCGTGCTTAGGACCAACACGGCCGCCCTGTGCCGGGCACTGGTAAGAGCCTGCCCGTGGGCGCCTGCGACGCCCCAGCCGCCAAGCCCCTACCCCCCAGCCCGCCTCGCCGCCGTCTCCCCTCCTCCGAGCCTGGGGGTCCCTTCTGGCACCGGCGGGCGTGAGAACGACGGGCGGACACCCAGGTGCCTTTCTGTCCTCAGAAGGAGAAGCTGCGGCGGCCTCGCCTGCTCGGCTCACCCCTGGGGCCCAGCCCCAGCGACGGCAGCGTGGCCAGGCCCCGCGTGCAGCCGCGGTGGCGCCGGAGACACGCCCTGCAGAGGAGGCTCCTTGAGCGCCAGCTTCTGATGGCCGTGAGCCCGTGGGTGGGCGACGTCACCCTGCCGTGTGCGCCCTGGAGGCCCGCCGTGCTGCACAGGCGAGGTGCTGCCCCCCACGTGCCCAGGGACCCACAGGCTCAGGGGGCCACTCCTGCCCTGTTGGGGTGTGGGGGCTGGAAACCCACTGTCCGCTTGGGGGTTGGGATCTTGCCTCTCCCTCTCATCCTGGGAGCGCAAGGGGGAGCAGCTCGACAGCTTTCCGCCTACCTGGGTGCCCGCGTGCGGGTTTGGGGAGCGTCTTCTCCGGGGGTGGGCTCGGGAACGCCCCTGGCTGAGCGCGGCAGCAGCTCGACTTGGGCTTCTTCGCGAGGAGGGGGCCCTGGGCCACTTGGCTGTTGCTCCCTCTCCCCCAGCCGATGGCATCGGGAAGCAGCTGCAGGGCGCCCGCCTGGCCAGCACCCCCGTCTTCACCCTCCTCATTCAGGTAGGCGCCGGCGCAGCCGCCTTGTGCTTGGCCCTCTGGGCGCGGGTGTGAAGTCTCTGGCGGGTTGTTCCTTCAAGTCCAGCTCTTTGAAGTTGTGGATCCTTCAAAATGGTCCTCCTGGGCCCTGGGACTTTGTGTGGGTGTCAGCGTGGCCGGGGCAGCAGGCTGCCACCGTCAGCTGGAGCCCGGGGGAGGGAGGGGCGGGGGCGCCGGCACCCCCAGGCCCTGGAACGGAGGGGACGAGACGCCGGGCACGGCCTCCCGAGGACCTGAGTCGGGGCAGGGAAGACACCGCCGCTCAGGCACCCCGAGGGCCAGAGTCCAGGGGACCCGGGGCTTGGGGGCCGCGCCATAAAAGCCGCTGTGGTCGGCACCCGCCGGGGCCCCCACTACATCTTCACTGGGGGGAGGGCATCTCAGGACGGGCTGGGAAGAGCTGCCTGTCACCGGGGCCAAGCGGTGCCACCCGTCCTTCAGCTGTTCCGGATCGACACGGCCGGCTGCATGGAGGTCGTTCGGGAGAGGAGGGCCCAGCCGCCCGCCCTGCCAAGCGGGGGGAGGGTGAGTGCCTCCTGGGCTCCTCTGTCCCCCTGGCCACCCCCAGTGCTGAGGCCGATGGCACCGCCAGCACCTTCCCCCACGGGCCACCTTGGGTGGGGACCTTGGGCAGGCGGGCTCCGTCGGGAGGAGCTGTGTCCCTAAGCCTGGTCTCCAGGAGCGGGTGACGGGACCGTGCTGCTGTCCGGAGGCCGTGGGCCCTCCTGCCTCTCCCTGCAGACCCCTCAGCCCTGACCCCCCGAGACGAGCTCTCCGGGGTGCTTTGGGGTGGAGTCGTGTTGGGAGGGGGGTGGGCCCTGGGCTTGGGGCCTCGTCCCCACTGCAAGTGAGAGGCGAGTGACCGGCCTGCTGTGCATGGGGCGTCCCCGAGGTGCCAGCTCCACTCTTTTCTCTCTCAGGTGCCGTCGAGTGCCCGGAATAGCCCAGGTGATGCCCGTCTGCCTCTTCCTTTATTTCGGTGTTCAGTGGGAGAGGGGCCGACCCGGGCTTCCGATTTGGCCCCTTGCGCTGGGTCTGCTTGGATCCCGTGACAGGGACAAGGCCTGGCTGACGGGCGGGGGGGCAGCTCCTGGCACTGAGAGCCAGCCTTCCCCGGCACCAGCTCAGGGGGTCTCCCCACAGCAACAGAGTTGGTGGAGGGTCTGGGGTCCTGGGAGCGGGGAGCTGGGGGGGCAGTAGTCCTCACTTGGGACACGCTCACTGGGCACGTAAGCCGAAGTGCAGGGTTGCCGCGGGCTCCCCCCTGCCCACCCGGTCATGGCTGGGGTGCCGAGCGGGCCTGACACACCCCTTGGCCTGGTTGCCCTTCCCACCAGCTACCCACCCCGAGGGCCCTTCCCCAGGGACGCAGAGCTGGCAGCCTGGAGCTCACAGGCCTGTCCTCTCCTCCCCACAGGCCACCTCTTCCAGAACGGGTCAGCCCGAGGAGCAGCAAAGAAGAGTGCCAGCCACAGCGGGGGCGGCGGGCCTCAGTCCGCACCAGCTCCAAGTGGACCCCGGCCCAAGCCCAAAACCGTGTCTGAGCTGCTTCGCGAGAAGCGTCTGCGGGAGGCCCGAGCCCGGAAGGCCGCCCAGGGCCCCGCGGTCCTCCCGCCCCAGGGGCTGCTCTCCTCGCCCGCCATCCTCCAGCCGCTGCCCCCCCAACAGCTCCCGGTCTCCGGCGCCGTGCTCTCTGGACCTGGGGGCCCGGCAGTAGCCAGTCCAGGTGCTCCAGGCCCCTGGGCCTCAGCCAAGGAGGGACCGCCATCCCTGCACGCCTTGGCCCTCGCTCCGGCCTCCATGGCAGCCGGCGTGACCCCTGCTGCCCCCAGGGCCCCAGCTCTGGGCCCCAGCCAGGTCCCTGCGAGCTGCCACCTGAGCAGCCTCGGACAGTCGCAGGCACCAGCCACGTCTCGGAAGCAGGGCCTGCCCGAAGCACCGCCTTTTCTCCCTGCAGCCCCCAGCCCCATTCAGCTGCCTGTTCAGCCCCGCAGCCTAACGCCGGCTCTGGCTGCACACACGGGCGCATCCCACGTGGTGGCCAGCACCCCTCTGCCCGTTACCTGGGTGCTCACAGCCCAGGGGCTGCTCCCTGTGCCAGCTGTGGTGGGCCTTCCCAGGCCAGCAGGGCCTCCTGACCCCGAGGGGCTGTCGGGCACGCCTCCTCCTTCCCTGACGGAGACGCGGGCGGGCCGGGGCCCCAAGCAGCCCCCAGCCCACGTGAGTGTGGGGCCCGATCCCCCTGCCAAGACACCCCCCACGGCCCAAAGCCCTGCAGAGGGGGACGGTGACGTGGCCCACGGCCCTGGGGGACCGTCCTGCCCCGGAGAAGCCCAGGTGGCTGGGGAGGCATCTGTGCCCAGGACGTTGTCCCCGGCCAAGCCCCTGGCCGACCACCCTGAGGCCGAGCCTTGTGGGTCCAGCCAGCTGCCTCTGCCAGGTGGCCTCAGCCCAGGAGGGGCACCCACGAGGCATCAGGGCCTGGAGAGGCCACCCCCACCCTGGCCTGGGCCTGAGAAGGGTGCCCCGGACTTGCGCCTCCTGTCCCAGGAGAGCGAGGCGGCCGTGCGGGGGTGGCTGACAGGGCAGCGGGGGGTGTGCGTGCCCCCGCTGGCGAGCAGGCTCCCCTACCAGCCCCCCACACTGTGCAGCCTGCGGGCGCTGTCTGGCCTCCTGCTCCACAAGAAGGCCTTGGAGCACAGGGCTGCCTCCCTGGTGCCCAGCGGGGCAGCCGGAGCCCAGCAGGCCCCCCTGGGGCAGGTGCGGGAGCGGCTCCAGTCCAGCCCGGCCTACCTGTTGCTGAAGGCACGGTTCCTGGCGGCCTTCGCCCTGCCCGCGCTCCTGGCCACCCTGCCGCCCCACGGCGTCCCCACCACCCTGTCAGCAGCCGCGGGGGTGGACTCCGAGAGCGACGACGACAGCCTGGACGAGCTGGAGCTTGCTGACAACGGCGGACCGCTCGGGGGCTGGCCCAGTGGACGCCAGGCGGGGCCCGCAGCCCCCACCCCCACTCAGGTAGGCGGTCGTGGTGCGGAGCCCTCGCCTCTCCCCGCGCCTCCTGCACGGCGACTGGGGCGGGGGGGTCTGGCCCCCAGACCCCCAGGCGGGAGCAGGGGAAGTGGGGCTGGGAGGGCCGGCCGGCTGGTTTCCGAGGAGGAAGAGGCCTCCAGGCTGCCCGATGCTGTGTGGCATCTGGGCAGCAGGAAGCTCGCTGCGGGGACGCCAGGCCCACCACGCGGCCTCGACTGCGGGAGAAGCGGTCCTGGGGCCCCGGTGCGCTCACCCCCCGTGGTGGCCGCGGTGCCCGCGCTTCGTGGAGGCGGAGGTCCTTCGGGAGTCCCGCCCAGCGTTGTCGTCCCCAGCGTCTCCTCCTCACGAGGAGGTGTCTCCTTGTCACCTGTTACCAGGGGGCCCAGCGGGAGGGCCGGGTCCCCGCGGACTCTTGTGCCGGCTTTGAGAGGCCCCTGCTCCGGGGACCCCAGAAGTAGTCGGTCCCTCCCCTTGACACGTGGCCAGGGTGGGCCCCACTCTCCTGCCAGACCGGCCCAGCCCATCTCCCTTCCGTCCCAGGGCCCCGTCCCCACGGCGGGTGCAGCCTCTGGCACCACCGTCCCCCTTGGTTGGGTCCCTGCCCTGCAGGCCCAGCTGGGGGCCCGGAGCCCCCGAGTGGCTGCTGGAAGGCAGCAGCTCTCCGTTCCCTCCCCGTCAGCCCCTGACTGACCTGTCGCCAGCCCAGCCTGCAGTGGCCCCCACTGTCGGGACCCCAGCCCCTCCCAGAGTCTGCGCAGCTGCCCGTCCCGGCCTCGGGACACGGCGTCCGAAGACCTCTCGCTGCTCCCCGCTGCTCCCTCATCCCCTGCCCGTGGTGGCTGGAGGGTCACTCGTCCCCTTCTGCTCGGGTTTTGTTTCAGGGAGCACCTGGTGAGGGCTCGGCAGCCCCCGGCCTGGATTCTGACGACCTTGACATACTCAGAACCCGGCACGCCTGGCACGCCCGGAAGCGGAGGCGGCTGGTGTGAGGGGCGGGGTGAGTGGCACGGGCCCTTGGCTCGGGTGCGATGGTGTCGTTCATGGCAGGCCGGGCGAATGCGGGGCTCTGGGGGCAGGGCAGGGTCGTGGGGGCGCTCCCCTCCCGCCAGCCCAGGTGTGCCCCAAGGCCTTTGCGCTGCCGCCCATCTGCCTGGCCTGTCTTCCGTGTGTGCCAGGCTCATCCATACCTCCATTCAGTCTCTGCTTGACCGTCCGCTCCTCAGAGACACCCACCCCGGCCACCCTAGGGCAGCGTCACTGTCCCAGCCGTGTCCTTGCGGCACTTTCCCCCCCCCCGCGACGTCGGCATCAGGCCCCAGCACTGTTGGTCCCCCCGAAACTGAGGCCTGAGTCAGGGCGGGCATCCCCAGAGGTGGAGCCGGGTCCTTGGAGCAGTACGGGCTCCGCTGCGAGAGGCTCTGGGCCTGGAGTAACAGGTGGAGGGAGGGGACAGGGAGCCTGGGAACGTGGGTGCGGAGGCTTGTCTGGGGTCAGCCTGTCTAGAGCCCGCTAGGCTCCAGGGCCAGTCCCCCGCGCGGCCCGGTCCATGGACTGCAGGTGGGTGGTAGGGCCTCACCCCACCTGCCCAGGCCCACCAGGCAGAGGGGGTCCGAGGGGTCAGGGCACCGTGCCATCAAGTGATCTGTGTTCCAGGATTGCCCTAGGGCGACACCCACTGCTGCGGCCAGGAGGAGGTGGGCCCGGGGCCCCCGCTGACCCCCTGACCCGCGGAAGAAAGGCCCTACCAGCAGCGACCACGTCATGACGTGCACATCAGAGCAGCGGAGGGGCAAAGACATGGGGGGGCTCCCTGGGGGGCAGCAGCTGGGTCACCGCCATGGCACAGATTCAAGTCCTTGGCCTAGGAACTGCCCCAGCCGCAGGTGCAGCCAACAAATAAATAATTTTTTTTGAAGTCCTGTGGGGTTTTTTTGGCTGTGCTCATGGCACGCGGAAGCTTTTGGGCCGGGGACCAAATCCAGTCCACAGCAGGGATGAGGCCTGATCCTGAACCCCAGGCCACCAGCGGCCTTCCTGGAAATGCCCTGTTTTAATTAGAAGCCCGCCGCAGGGCGTATGCAGGCCTGCTGGGAGTTGGCCAGCGGGCCCTTGGGTCCACACGCCAGCGCAGGGCCGGGTGGGCGGGCGGGCCTGCTTCCTCTGCCGACCAGACCACGCGGGCTGGCCTGGGTGGGTCCCCAGAACCAGCGGCAGCCCGGCGGCCCTGGCCAGTGCCCCCTTGCAGGTGTTTCTTTGGCACGAGACCAAGCCCCTGTGCCCTCTGTCCCCTGTGTCCCAAGGAGCTCAGCTTCGGGCGCGTCACACCCTCCCAGGCACTGACTTCTGGGAGCCTCGTCCTCCTTCCCAGCTGCGTCCTTTTCACTCTGGAAATTTCCTACACACGAAACGAGACAAGGGTGCCCAGCGCGTCCTGCCCCTGCTCCCGCATACGGCAGTCACCGGGGCCCCCTGCACCCAGGTGTGACGCGTCACACAGGCCGCAGGCTGACGCCCCCTGGCAGGGGCGGGGGGTCCCTTTGCACCCGGGACTCAGTTAACCGAGTCCAGTTTTTCTCGCGACCTCCTCTGACCTGTGGGCTAAGTTTTCTTGTTCAATTTCCAAATGCTGAGTGAGGGTCCCGACGTCTCTGTGGCTGCTGCCTCGCCCAGAGCACACGACGTCTGCCTGAGCTCTAAGCCACGGGAACTGGGTCGTTGAGGGCCCGGTACCAGCCTGCCTGCTGGGCATGTAGGAGGCGGTGGCTCAGTCTCCTGCACCAAGTCCCCACCTGGCTTTCGCGGCTCCCGCAGGGGGCTCCCCATGCCCAGAGGGTGATGTCAGCTCCCCGGAAGGCCAGGCCACCACGCAACCCAGCAGTGCCAGGTCTGTGCCGGGACGCCCAAGGTTTCTGCGAAGTGGCCCGCTGACCATCCTGGGCAGAAGGCAGAGAAGCCCCCACACGGCCTGAGGCGTGAGACCCCACAGGAAGGGAGCTGGCCAGGCGGGAGGGAAGCTCCTCAGGAAGGGGGAGCCGGGAGCACCGGCCAGGCTCCCATCCAGCCCGTCCAGCCGCAGCCCCTTCGCGGAGCTGAAGCTGGCAGCTCGGTTCAACTGGCAAAGCTCCCCGGGCAGCGCGGTGGCCTGGGGATTCCCCAACCTGGCCAGGGTGCAGCTGGCAGCCAGGGCTGGGCTCCAGGCTTTGCCCGGCCTTCTGCAGCCCTTCTGAAGTGCTGGGGTGGGGGGCTGCTGTCACTGTCATGTGTCCTGGTGGAGAAGGGGTGGTCCCAGGAGGGGCGGGGCCGTGCCAGCCACAGCAGGCCAGTGTGCTGCGGGGCGCCTGTGCCCGGGGCCCTGTTTTGGGACACCACACCGCCCCCTCCTGGGACCAAAGTGGGCCAGCAGGGGCTCGAGCTCTGTCAAGCCTTGGCTCGCACTCCCCACTCCTCAGGGTCAGGGCTGGGCCTCCAGGGCGGGCCCTGGGCCCCGCGGCCAGCCCTGCGCTGGCTGGCAGGGCTCTGGGCAGCCTTCCTGGGGAGCCACTTCCACTTCCCTCCCCCGCCCCCCAGGCCGCCCTGCTCGGGCGAATCAGCAGCGGCCGCAGGGATGGTCCCTGCGGGGTTAACGCCAGGAAGTGCGCTCCCTCCCGCCCCACCCTCCCTGGCCGGCAGCCGCGGCAGCTCCCACCGCTCACACACCGGCTTGGCGGCCCAGGCTGGCCGGCGACCGGCCACTGCACAGGTGCCTCAGGAGGACCCCAAGGTAGGCTGGTCTGGTGCCCTTTCGGAAAGGCGGCGGCAAGCCCAGGTGGCTCAGGACTCTTGGGACAGGGAGAGGGATCTGGCGTGAACACCCCAGAAGGGCACCAAACGGCCTCACCTCTGCTGCCCCGTCCCCCTCGCAGCCACCTGGCACGGTCGCTTCGGTGGAATGCACAGCAGGTCATCGTCAGGCGTGGGTGCTGTGGACTTGAGGCTAGAAAGGCCGCAACAGGCCAGGTCCAGAGACCGGCCACCAAGGTGCTGGTGATTCCTCTGGACGCCGCGCCTGTCGCTAGGCGGGCGGGCCGAGGGCGGTGGGACCCACAGCCACGGCCTCTGGGATACCACGGCCTCTGGGACCGTGCCCCAGCCCCCGTGGCCCGGGAGCCGGTGTTTCCCAGGCAGGTTACAGGCTCAGTCCCAGGTGTTGAGGCGGGGTCTCTGTGCCCCCCGACCCCTCTCCCCCAGGAGGAGGCATGGCCACATGGCTGCTCCTGCTCAGCCCGCCCCAGAGCGTGGTCCCTGCCCACCCGCTGCTGGAAGGGCTAGCAGAGAGCAGCTTCCACGTAGATGGTCCCCTGTCAGGGAGCCAGCATCCCCGTGCTCAGCACTGTGGCCGAGGAGATGGGGAGAGCCCGGGGCCAGCTAGTGCCCAGCACCCAGAGCCTGGAGGAGGCGCGCAGCCGCGTCCTGGGCTGCCTGGGCGACACAGCTGGGCCCTCCCCATGTGCCCAGGGCCCTCCGGTGGGCTGCTCTCAGTCACGCTTCCTGGAGGGCACCACGTCCCTGGGCCTGACCGGAGCGGGCCAGCTGGGCAACTGTTGCATCACCAGCCACAGGAAGCAGAGGAAGGGATGGGAGTGGATGTGCGGGGGAATGAGGAAGTCCCGCGTGGCATGGCCTGCCGCCCGCAGGTGGGGGGCGCCCCAGCCGGGCGCGGGCTGGCCGGGGGTGGACCGGGACCCCTCCCTCATCTGCCGGGGAGGTTGTGCCAGCGCTCGGCCCAAACAGCTCCTGCTGCCCCCTCACCTCCAGGGAGGGAGGCAGCCTCCCTGCCCGCCCACAATGCTCGGGGAGGGGGATTCTCCCTGGGCACAGGCTGGGGGGGTAGCGTGGGGCAGGGGCCCAGGGTGACGGGGGCGGGGGAGAGGAAGCCCAGAGCGGCCAGAGGGCGGGGGCAGGGCAGGGCAGGGCGGCGGGCCAGTTGACGGGCCCTCTCTCGGAGCAGTGCGCCCGCCCGCACCATGTCCGACTACGAGAACGAGGACGAGTGCTGGAGCGGCCTGGAGGGCTTCCGCGTGAAGCTCATCTCCGTCATCGACCCCGCCCGCATCACGCCCTACCTGCGCCAGTGCAAGGTCCTGAGCCCCGACGACGAGGAGCAGGTGCTCAGTGACCCCAGCCTGGTCATCCGCAAGCGGAAAGTGGGTCAGTGCCGTGGGCGGCGGGCTCTGCCCACGCTCGTCCCTGTCCCCGGGAGGCCTGGCCGGCTCGGCCCCCGCCCCGCCCCCCCCATCACCAACCTGTCTGCCTGCGGCCGGGGCGCCGCCATGCACAGCAGAGGCCCCTGGGAGAGCCACACGAGGTGGGTGGCCGATGGGGACTGGCCCAGACCCACTCTGCGGCCACCCCGCGGGGCCTCGAGGGGCCACACGCGTGCCTGGGGACGCCGGCCGCCCCGGCCCCCAGCCAGGCCCATCTGGGTTGCAGGCGTGCTCCTGGACATCCTGCAACGCACCGGCCACAAGGGCTACGTGGCCTTCCTCGAGAGCCTGGAGCTCTACTACCCGCAGCTCTACAAGAAGGTCACGGGCAAGGAGCCCACCCGCGTCTTCTCCGTCATCATTGGTGAGGAAGGGCACCGGGCCTGGGGACCCAGGGCCCGGACTCAGGGGCCGGGGCGCCCCCCTGACCTGGGCCCCTAACGGATAAAGCGTGCATGCGCTCTGGCGGAAGGATACCGCCCGCCTGGGGCCCGCCCGCCCGCTCTCCTGCTGCAGCCCGGGGAGGGGGCAGGGGCCGGAGGGAAGGGGGACCTGAACTCCAGGGCGGGAGCAGGGGGAGGGGAGGCACAGGCTGATTCTTGGCTCAGAGCCCCCCTGCCCAGAAGACCACCTGACCCCACTAAAACCCTGCTCCCGAGAGGCCGCGGCAGCCGGAGAGGTGCCGCTCTCCTGGTCCTGAGTCGTGTCCCCTCGCCTCTCAATCAAGATGACCAAAGTGGACAAAGAGGGAGGGACACGTGAGCCCCTGGCTGCACCGTCCTGGGAGGGGCTGGGGACGGGGCCTGCAGGTGAGTCAGGACCAGACCCCTGGGCCGGGCTCCCCGGGCCGCCGGTCCTGGAGCCGCGCGAGATGCTGGGCTGCTGGGCGCGCCGTCTGATGAGGCCCGGTCCGCAGACGCGTCTGGGGAGTCCGGCCTGACGCAGCTGCTGATGAGCGAGGTGATGAAGCTGCAGAAGAAGGCGCAGGACCTGACGGCGCTGCTGGGCTCCAAGGACGACCTCATCAAGGAGCTGCGCGTGAAGGACGGCCTGCTGCGCAAGCACCAGGAGCGCGCGCAGAGGCTCAAGGAGGCCTGCGAGGCCGGCGGCCGCGAGCTCCAGCGCTGCAAGGACGAGAACTACGACCTGGCCCTGCGCCTGGCCCGTCAGAGCGAGGAGAGGGGCACCGCGCTCATGCGCAACCGAGACCTGCAGCTGGAGGTGCCTGGCGGCGGGGCGGCCGGGCGGGCGGGCGGGCGGGCGGCGGGCCCCCGGGCTGGGCTGACGGGCGGCCCCGCAGATCGATCGGCTCAAGCACAGCCTCATGAAGGCCGAGGACGACTGCTCGGTGGAGCGCAAGCACACGCTGAAGCTCCGGCACGCCATGGAGCAGCGGCCCAGCCAGGAGCTGCTGTGGGAGCTGCAGCAGGAGAAGGCGCTGCTGCAGGCCCGGGTGCAGGGCCTGGAGGCCTCCGTGCAGGTGGGGCCAGCGGGGCGAGCACAGCGCAGCCGGGCGGGGGGCCTCCAGCCCCGCCGCCCCGCCACCCTCTCCCTTGGCGCCACAGGAGGGGCGGCCGGACCAGAGCAGCCCCTACATCCAGGTGCTGGAGGAGGACTGGCGGCAGGCGCAGCGGGACCTCCAGGAGCAGACCCGCACCGTGTTCTCCCTGCGCAAGGACCTGCGCCAGGCCGAGGCCCAGCGCGCCCGGGTACGCGGCCCGCGGTGGGGGAGGTGGGCTGGCCTCTCAGCGCTGCGTCCCTCCCGGCCCCTTCCTGCAGGCGAGGCCCGGCTGGCCGGCCGGCCCCGCCCCGAGCGCGTGCTCCCCAGGCTGGGTCCAGGGTCCGGGCCCCGGGCCGGGGTTGGCGGGGCTGCGGGCGGCGGGGTTAGCTGCCGTCTCGCCCCCGCAGTGCCTGGAGGAGAAGGAGGTGTTCGAGCTGCAGTGCCTGGCCCTTCGGAAGGACTCCAAGATGTACAAGGACCGCATCGAGGCCATCCTGCGGCAGATGGAGGAGGTCGCCGTCGAGCGGGACCAGGTAGCGGTCAGGGCAGAGCCCCTCCGGGGAGGCGGCGGTCAAACAGGCTTTACACAACGCAAGCAGGTCACGCTTTACACACGGTTCTCGCCGAAGAAGGAGAGACGTTCCCCGGTGGCGCGGCAGCAGGTTAAAGACCCAGCGTTGCCACTGCCATGGCTCAGGTGGATGCTGCGGCATGGGCTTGGTCCCTGGCCCGGGCACTGCCCGCAGCCGCGGCCAAAAATAAACTGAGAATGCTGAGGACGCTAATCCCCGCGCCACCTTCCGCTGTACTTGCCGTTTCTTCTTCGCTCTACAAGAATGGGAGTTTTCTGACTTGTTTTGCAAATGGTTTTTTAGCTTAAGAAGCCGTGGCGCCTGTGTGGGCTGCCCTCTTGTGTGCGGGAGCATGCCCGGCGCAGGGTGGCGTCTGCTCCCTGCCCCATCGCTCTCCTTTCTAATCGGTCACAGCCGATGTTCCAGTCGCTTTCTGGAGGGTGACTGTCACTTGGTGTCAGGAGCCTTAAAACGCAGATTCCTTTTAGCCCAGCAATCCGCTTCTAGAAGCCTCTCTCATGGGAACCACAGCCGTGCTGAAAGCCCGGTAGGTGGGTTCTTATCTCAAGGCCATGGACACAGTGAGATCGGGGGCGGCACCTGGAAATGGGCAGCTCAGCAGACAGGAGGTGCCCCCACCCACCGCAGGGAGTGCAGGGCTGTGGCTGGGCCCGGGAGGCCCTCGGCCTGGGGAGGCTGGGGCCTGGCCGCCCAGGTGAGTCAGGGTGGGGGGTCTGTTTGGTCCTAAGCTGGCAGCATGCACAGAAATGAAGGCAGTGCTCTGACTAATCAGGCCTTGGGAGTGCCCGTCGTGGCGCAGCAGTGGTGAATCCAGCTAGGATCCATGAGGACGCGGGTTCGATCCCTGCAGCGTAGCTGTGGCTGTGGCGAAGGCCGGCAGATGCAGCTCGGATTCATCCTCTGGCCTGGGAACCTCCGTATGCCGCAGGTGCGGCCGCAAAACAGATCAAGCCCTGGCCGTTTGGGGTCGCCTGACACAGGGGATGTGGTTGGGCTCCGTGAATTGCGGCTGGAGACGAGACTGGCTTGTCCTCGGGTGACCAGGGGCGTGGGGGTGCGATGAGAGAGGTGGTTAAATCCCACAGCCGTCAACCGTCGTGCTCCTGAGCTCAAGCCCCACCCAGGGTGTGTGACCCCCGCGTGTGGGGAGGCGAGCGTGTGCCGAGCGTGCCAGGGAGCGGTTGGCAGGGGCTAGTCCTGAGGGTCATTGTCTGTAGATTTTCTGAACATACACGCGTTCTGTCACGCGCCTGTATCACGTTTACGACCCCAAACACGAAGGACGTGCTTGAGGACAGAGGAAGAAGCCAGTGCCGGCCCCCCGCCCGCCCTCCTCGCGGGAACACGGCTAGAGATGGGGCGGCCTGTGCTGCGCTTGCGGGGTCCCCACCGCCTGCCCCGCCCTGCGCTGCCGCCCCACAGGCCATCGTGACGCGGGAGGAGCTGCACGCGCAGCAGGCCCGCAGCCTGCAGGAGAAGGACGTGCTGCGGAAGCAGGTCCGCGAGCTGAGCGAGAAGGTGGACGAGCTGCAGCTCCAGCTGTTCCAGCGCGAGGGCCAGCTGCTGGCTCTGGAGGACAGGCTCAGGCGGCAGCAGCTGGATACACCTGTCCTGGTGGGCCTCCCTGGGGTCGGGGGACCCTCGGTCAGAGCCACGCCTGTGCCTCCGTGGGGCCCGGGGCTGTGTCCACTCTGGGGCAGGTGTGTCCCTAGAGACCGCAGAGGCCCGAGGAGGAGCCGCCGGTCCCCAGCCCTTCCTGAGCCACCTCCCTCCTGCTGGTGGGCTCAGGGCCTGGCAGGCTGCTCTGGGTGCTGTGATGGGGACAGAGAGGGGCTCTGGCCAGGGGCCTCCCTGGAGGGTGGGCTGGTCTGGGACCCTTCTCCACGCCCACCCCCGCAAGCCTGCTGACTGACGCCTCTTCTGTGACCCCAGAGCTCTGACCTGGAGGACAGCTCTCCCCGGAGCTCCCAGGAGGTGAGTATGGCCCCGGGGGTCAGCCCAGGGCCGGCCTCGCGCGGGGCTCCGGGCCTCAACCTCCGCCAGCCACCCTCCCGGTGCTGGGCAGAGCAGCGCGGGCCCCTGAGAAGCTTGCACCGGGGCCGGGGGTGGGGCAGTGACGGGGAGGGGGCACACAGAGGGCTCGGCCGTGCGGTGGGGGGTGCTGGTGTAACCGGGTGCCCATCTCTCCTGGGAAGCTCTCGCTCCCGCGGGACCTGGAGGAGGACGCCCAGCTCTCAGACAGAGGTGAGGCGGGGAGCCGTCTGGCGAGGAACCTGGCCAGAGCCTCTTGATCTGCTCAAGTTGGCGCCCACCCTGACCTTCATCACACAACCGAGGACGCGGCTGCCCCAGGACACGCGCCCCAGCCCTGTCCCGCTGGCCTTCACCGCCCCGCTTTACAGATGGGGACACCGAGAAGCAGGGGGATAAGCACCCCCCACGGTTCCCAGCAAGCAAACAAGAGCCCCATTTGAACCCAGGGTCCATGTTTGCAGGTCCAAATCCCAGCTCCGTCCTTGTGGGCACGCCTGGCCCTCAGAGCCCACTCGAGCCCCGAAGGCAGAGTGGCGGCACCTGCCCCCTGGAGCAGGGCCCTGGGGAGGTGGCAGTGGGTCCTGCCCGGGTGTGCCATGCCAGGGAGGGTGCACAGCATGCGGGAGGGGGGGACACAGGTGGATGGCACTGGGGGCTTCGTGTGCGGGAACATAGGACACAGGGAGGCAGAGAGGGTGGTGACAGGGGCTCGCTCTGAAGGCGGGTGTCAGATGGGGGTTTTTGAGGACTGGGCGGGGAGGGGGCGGGGGCGGCGCCGCCCGCAGAGGTAGTGCGTGAGGCCGGACAGACTTCCTCAGCGGCAGGCTTGACCCCAGCCTGGGGGTGGGGATGCGGGCAAAAGGGGAAGAAGAGGCAGCAAATGGAGAAGTAAGGGCTCGGTCCCTCTGCTGCTGCCCAAAGACCTGAGCTTGAGGCCACCGAGCCCCCACGGGGAGAGGCAGGCAGCGCCTTCAGGCAGCCAGCGGCACCCTGGGGTTCCCAGCCCAGGCTGCTGTGGCCCCTGGCGGGAGGCCGGGTAGCCTTCAAGGCCAGAGGGAAAGGTGGCAGCTTCGGGAGAGACAGGGGGCTGGGCCTCTCCCACGGCGATGTCCCTGGGACCTGGAACCCACAGGCCCCAATAATAACCAGTTTAGGGGGTCAGCCCATCAGAGCACCGTTTCCAAGAGTCCTGAGCCCTGGGCCCGTCCGGGCGCTGGCAGGTTTGGGAGAGTCTGCTTGGGAGCGCTGGAATCTGCTCCTGGAAGCGAGGAGGGGCCGTGAGGTCCCCGAGCCCCAGTCCTCTTGTCTGTGCAATGGGAGTCCAAGCATGGACCTGGCAAAGGGCACAGGACTGGCTCAGGGTGAGGAGGTGGAGGTGCCGTGGGCGCGTCCTGGCAGGTGGGCAGGACCAACAGGCACAGCTCTCCTTTCCAGGTGGCCCGGCCATTGAGGAGAGTCTGGAGCAGCAGAAGGAGCGGCTTTCGCTGACCCCCACCGTGAGGCTGCCTGGGGACACCGGGACACCCGGGGGGTGATGACAAGGCTCTCTGCCCTGGGGCCCCTGGGGTGCAGTGTTTGGAAGAGAAGGCAGGGTGAGGGCCAGGCCGGGGCTCTGGCCGCCCCTGCCCCCTGCCCGCCCCGGAAGCCTGTCTCCTGGGCCGGGTGCAGCGCTAACCTGAGTGGGAACTTGGCCTCTCTGTCCACCACACGGAGCCTGACAGCAAAGGGGCTGCAGGGACACTGCAGAAGGAACACTGGCCGGGAGCCGGCCTCACTGGCTGTGCACCCCGGCCCAGCCTTGGCATCTGAAAGGCGGGACAGCCCACCCTGACCCCCCCCTGGTCCCCAGTTCGCAGCCCCAGGGGTGGAGGTGGGGTGCCTGCGGAAGCCTGAGCCTCACCCCTCCTCCAGGACGCAGGCCTGGGCCGCGGGGAGCCCCCGGAGAAGGAGAAGGGGCGGCGGCGCCTCAAGGAGAGCTTCGAGAACTACCGCAGGTGGGCCCCCGCGAGCAGTGGGCAGCAGGGGCAGGGGCACGCCTGCGCACACCCGTGCACATCCGCGCCGTCTGGGTCTCCCGCAGGAAGCGGGCCCTCAGGAAGATGCAGCACGGCTCGAGGCAGGGGGAGGTGGACTGGGAGAACACCACGGGCAGCGACAACACCGACACCGAGGGCCCCTAGCCGGCCCCTCCGTCCAGCCGCCTGGGACCTGGCCGCTGCCCCGCTAGGCCGCCTTTGTTGACGAGCACGGGCGTGTTCTGTCTCTGGGGAATGCACACGCACGTTGCAGTGTTAAAAACGCAGCCGCGTCAATAAACGAGCACCGTCCGGACACCGCCTCCTTTCATGCTCTCGCTCAGCGCGCCCCCGCCCACCCCGCTCCGGCCAGCGCGCACCGCCGGGCGCCAGGGGGCAGCAGAGCGCGGCCCGCCCGCCGGCGACGGAGGCCGAGGAGGGCCGCTTCCGCCGCGTGCCCGCTTCCAAGATGGCGGCGGCGCGGCCTCGACGGCGAGGGGCGGGGCGGCGCGGGCTCGGCGGCGCGGGGTGGGGCGGGGCGGCCGGGGCCGGCCGGTGAGATGCTGCGGGCGGCGCTGGGCCGCTTGCCGGTACTGTTGAGACGCGCGCGGCCCCGGGGCCCGGGTCCGAGGTGGCTGTGGGGGCCCAAGGCGCGCCTGGAGGCCGAGGGGAGAAGGCGGACGTGGGGTTGGGGCCGGCGGCGCTGGAGCTCTGAGCCGGGACCCGGGCCGGCGCACTACCAGCTCGTCTACACCTGCAAGGTGAGTACGCGGCGGGGACGGGCCTGCACCCGGCGCTGGACGGGCGCTGGGGCCAGGACCAGGGGGCGGGGCCTTCCAGGAGAGGGGTGGGGCTATCCCTCGGGGGCGGGGCCTTCCGGAAGGGGTGGGGCCTCGCGGGGTGGGGCTAAGGCCGGGGAGGCGGGGCCTCACCTCGGAGTCTTGCCCAGGTTTGCGGGACTAGGTCTTCCAAGCGCATCTCGAAGCTCGCCTATCACCAGGGTGTGGTCATTGTGACCTGCCCCGGCTGCCAGAACCACCACATCATCGCCGACAACCTGGGCTGGTTCTCGGACCTGGACGGGAAGAGGTGAGGCTCCCTGGGCAGGGTTGGTGACAACGGAGGCCTGTATTGTGGGCCCAGCCTGGTGGATCCTGAGTCTGGGGCCCCACCCAGCCTCCTCGGGGCACCTTCCTCCTCATTCTTTTTTCTTGGCTACTCCCGTGGCATGTGGAAGTTCCCAGTCCAGGGATCGAACCCTTGCCACAGTAATGACCCGAGTCGCTGCAGTGACAACGCAGGGTCCTTAACCTGCTGTGCAACAGGGGAACTCCTGGGGCGCCCTCCTCCTAATGAGGGTTACAGAGCTTACCCCCCGCCAGCTGCCTCGCCAGAGGTGCACTTAAACTTGGAGATCTCATAAATCACAAGTAACTCTCTGGTGTAAGTGTGCCCCGAATACACAGCATGCTTTGATTTGCTGAGTCTCCTGCCCTAGACTAGCCTCCCTTGACCTCTGCCCTCTGGAAGCGGCAGGGCTTGATGGCGTGACAGGGCCATGGGCCTCCCCTGAAACAAGGGCTTCAGACTAGGTTGGCTCTTTTTTCTGGCTGCACCTGCGGAAGTTCCTGGACCAGGGGTCGAACCAGAGCCACAACAGTGACACCACCAGTTCCTTAACCCGCTGAGCCACGAGGGAACTCCAGACTGAGCTGACTCTTCACAGCAACAACTTGCCTTTCATCTTGTTCCTTCCTTACCCAACATGGATTTTGTGAGTGCCTGCCCCGGGCAGGGGTCCCAGCAGGCAGCTTTCTTGTCCTCTGCTGACGCTGGCTGCTTGGCCGCTCCACACTTGGGCGTGTGTGCGAGGTGATGTGCTCGGGGCCCTGGGCCTGCGCCTGACTTGAGCCTGGCCTGGGGTGTCACTGAGGGGCCGAGATGCAGGACAGCGGCGGGGCCTTGAGCGCCATGGCGCCTTCCTCTTTCTTAGGAATATTGAAGAAATCCTGGCGGCCAGAGGGGAGACGGTCCACCGAGTGGCTGGCGAGGGGGCCTTGGAGCTGGTTTTAGAGGCTGTGGGCCCCCCCAGATCTACCACGGCTACGGGAGGGGCTGAGGACCAGGACCCCAGCCACCCTGGCAAGACGGAGGCCAGCTGACCCGCTCTCTGCCTTCAGGAAGGGTGCTCTGGCCGCGGCCGCTCTGGACGTGCCTGTTTCCTGTCAATAAACAGATGTCATTTGCAGATGCTGGGACCTCGGGCTCTCCTGTCATCCCCGATTCTGGAATCAGAATGACTCTCAGGAGCCCCTCCAGGCTGCGGGCTGGGGCCTTGTGCGGCCGCTGGTGTGTCCCGGTGGGAGGGGCCGGATGAGGCCCTGAGCCCCTCCTGGCTGGGCAGTGTGGCGTTGGGCAGGTCACTTTGCCCCCCCTGGGCCCCTGTCTTCCTTCTGCAGGTGAAGGTGCCACCTTGTCAGGAGTGCAGGCCTAAAGCTGAGACTCAGGACAGGCGTGGGGTGGCTCAGTCATGCCACACGTGTCAGCCCCTGATCTTGACAGCCAGGGGGGCGGGTTTGGCACCTCCAGGCCCCACGGTGATCTTGTCCCTCTGGCCTGGCTCAGGGAGGCCCTGCAGGTCCTCTGTGCCCCTGGACAGCACCAGTGAGCCAATGCCCCTCTCAGCCTTGACCCTCAGCTGCCAGCCAAGCAAAGTCCAGAGCGCTCACTGAGGCCGCAGGCAGGCGGGGCAGCCGTGGTGGACGCAGGGGGGAGCGGGGGGCTGCCGTCTGCCCGGGGCTGCTGCACGCGGGCCCCTCCCCCCGGGGCGTGCGATTCGTCTCCCAAGCTCCCCTGACTGCTTTCTCAGGATGTTCCTGTGTTTATGAAAAGCCTGTTTATTTCCAGAAGTGTGTTCTGGGCTGTGTGACCTTCAACATTAATCACCAGCCGCAATCTCGCAGGATCCCGGCAGAATCTGAGCTCCTGACGGCCGCCCCCGTCGCCCGGGGCCCCGGCATTGTTCTCTAGGCGCTGGCGGTGTGTGCTTCGCTGCGATTACCCCCTGTCCTTCCCGCGGGGACAACCATCTATTATCCCACCCAGCGTCAGACCTGGAGGCTGAGCCGGCCCCGGGCCCGCTCCGCACAGGCCCCCAGCGGACCCGCCGGCCTTGAAACGCCTCAGCGGCTGGGCCTTGCTGCCCCCAGAGGGTTGGGACCAGAGTCTGCGGAGCCCCAGGGAGCTGGCCGGGCTCTGAGTGCAGAGCTGGGCTGGGGGGCACCCAGGCCGGACCCCCACCGTGGGGGGAACAGGGGCCTGGGGTTTGGACCTGTGCTCACCACGCCTTTATTCGCCTGCCTTGTGAGGCTGTGACATCGGGCCTGGAGGCCGGGCAGTTCTGGCAACAGTAGCGACGCCGTGGAGGGCAGTGGGACAGGTTCCAGACGGCTCGGGCGCCCCTCTGCCCAGAGCCTGTCTCTGCACCGGCCCACTGGGCCTGCCTCCCTGCTGCTCCCGCGGGAACCAGTTGCTCCCGCTGACCCGGGTGCTCCCCGATTCCCCGGGGGTGCCTGGCCCCTCGTGGCATCTGGGAGTGTCACCGACTCTCCTTGGTGGTGGCGTCTCCTGATCGCCACTGCCCACCCTGGACTGGAACCACATGGCTGTCTCCTGGCCTCCAGTCCCCCTCAAGCCACCCCTGGCTCTCTGTACCAACCCCATCTCCCCCCCTCATCCCAGTCCAGGACCCTCTTTGACAGGTCTAGGCCACCGCCCCGTGACACTGGGACAGCACTGCCCCCAGTGCTGTCCTCCCAAGGTGGAGCGAGGCAGTGGCCTGGAAGGTCTGAGGACAGCTATGCAGGGACCTGTGAGTTCGAGGACATTAAACTTCTTCCTGCAGGACTTCTCAGAGCCTTTATCCTCTGACCTGGCTGTGAGCCAGCGAGGGACACGGTGCCCTCTTATTTGCCGGCAGAGTGCCAGGCTTCCTGGAGCACTGAACTCGTGGGGGGGGGGCTCACCCCTCCCTTCCTCGTGGGCCTTGCCCTCACCCACCCTCCTCTCTCCTTCGTCTCAGGGGCCACAACCGCCTCCTGTAGCCCCTGCCTACACCTTCTCCAAGCGGCTCCCCTTAGCTGCGCCCACCCCCCACCCCCCGGGCTCCCCACCATCCAGCCTCCCGTGGTCAGTGGGGGGTGGCAGGCCTCTGCACAGCGGGTCACCAGGAGTGAGGCAAGGAGCCTCTCGCGTCTCCACCGCTGTCCCCAAGCTCGTTCCTCCCCAGGCCATCCACCGCGCTCCCGCCGAAGCACCGGGGCCGTGCCGTCGCAGGACACCGCCCTGCCCTGCTCTAAGGGGCCTCAGTGCTGGGCAGGTGGGCGGAGGGGCCACGTCGCCCCCCTGCCACAGGGGCTCGGTGGGCCACGCCGTGCTGCCCAGCGTGCCGGCAGCTGCTCTGCTCCGGTGAGTGGGAGGCCTGCTGGGCCCACCTGCCATCTGCCCCCATGTAGGTACTGGGGTGGTTGTGCCAGGCTGACGTCAGCTGGTTATTAGGGGCCTTTCTAGGGTAGGGCTCTCTGCTGGGTGTTAGCTAGTGCCTCCTTTCCAAGCCCCCCACTGCCCCCTCCAGGGCTCCATGGTCCTTCGTGGACCAGCTGGACCGTCCGGGAGAGCCCCCGCAGCTCCCTCCACATGTCCCAGCATCAAGAGATCTGCTCAGAGAAGGCGGCCTGGGGCTCTAGGAGGCACAGCTTTGCAAGACCCTTGGGCTCCAATACCAGCATCCTTGCTGGCTGTGTGTCCCTGGGCTGCCGCTTGACCCCTCTGAGCCCTGGCCCCACGCGGACAATGCCCGGGGGTGGGCGGGAGGCCCTGCCTCTGAGCCGCAGGCCCCCACAGTGCAGCCGAGCTTACCCGGCGGAGGCCGTCACTGCGCCGCCGGAGGGGCCCACACCCCTGCCGGCCCCCATCCCAGCACAGACCGCTTTCACTTGGCAAACTTTATTTTCTCAGGAAAAACAAGAACAAATGTACCTCTTGGGTCGGAAAGGACCCACTGACAACATGGCAAACACGTGTGGGCAATAAATACGCACGTACGTTCAGGTGTGTGGGGCGGCCGAGCAGGAGCCTGTCCCGTGGCCTCCGACCCCACACCCGCCAACCAACCCGGCCCAGGAGGCCGCTCCGCCCAGAGGTCCCCGGGCTGTACCGCGGGGCGGGGTCCGGCCGCCTCCCCACACGCATCAGAGAGCAGGACCGCAGGCCGGGCAAGGCACCACCCAAGAGGGGCCGCCTCGGGCTGTGGGGGCTGTGGGCCGACCCAGGACCGCTCCAGAAGAGGCGTCCGGGGCGAGGGGCGAGGGCTGAGGCCACCATCTCCCACGGGAGAAGGCAGCGATGTCCGCTCCCCGCTGCTGGGGGTGAGGGTTGGGTGCAGGCGGGGGTGAGCTGAGCTGGGCCCCTCCCCACTTGTGCTGAGCGCACAATGCCTCCTCCAAGCTGGGCCCTCGCGCCTGCTGCCTGCCGCCACGGCCGGGGTACAGGCCTCGCTGCCAGCTGGTATTCCCAGAACCAGGCCGCCGCAGCACCCAGGGTCCTGGCTTAGAGGGAGGGATGTTGGCAGCTCAGGACCAGGTGCCCGGTGGGCTGGGGGCTGAAGTGCCAGGGTCTGGCGACCCCGCGTGGGGGCCCTGCCTGCTCAGGCTCCAGGCTTTCTGCGACTGCCTTCCCGCTGCCTCCTCTGGCCCCGGGGGTGGGGAGGGAGGGAGAGGGACCGTTGCTGGGTAAGCCTGTCTGTGCTGGCTGCCCCAGGACGGGCTTTGGGAGGACAGGAGTGCCTGTGTCGCCGGCGGCCCCAGAGAAGAGGCTTCAGAGCCACCGTTGCGGGCTGGGGGCTGCAGGGTGTTCACATTTGGACAGGGCAGGGGGTGCAGGGAGAGCATGTGGAGGGTCTGGACAGCACCGGGAGTGGGGCCGACATGCGGAAGGCCCGGCCAGGGGCAGGGGCAGGGCAGGGCAGGGCAGGGGCGAGGGCTGGGCTGGGCAGGCCCGCAGGAAGCTGCGTACCACGTGGGGCCGGCCCAGGACAGACGCAGGCCCGCGGCCCTGGGGAGGGGGACGCCAAGGGGGCTTGTGCCCAGCGTCCGGCTCAGTGGGAGGGGCTGGGTGGCTCAGAGCCTGCCCTCAGGCATGGCCTAGGGAGGATTTGGCTTCTTGGGGGGGCTGTGGGCATCCTGGACGTGTGTGAGCCCCCCCACCCCAGTGTTCAGGAGTTGGGGTGGGGCGGGCCTGGCTCTGGGCGCAAGGCCTTAGCTGGCACCAGGCTGGCACTGCTGCCGGGGCTCCGGCGGTCCGCCCGCCTCCGGCTCTGGGCTGCCTGCGAGATCCACCCGCTGCTCATCCATCCGCTTGGCCTGGACCCTCTGGATAAGGCTGAAGAAGTCCTCGTCAGGCATGGTGGGGCCACGGGGCAGCACGTCCGGGGGCGGGCAGCGCTGGTCATCTATCCTGGAGGACTGGGTGGACACGGACACGCGGTTGGCGGCCTTGCTCCCAGGCCGGGGGGCCCGGCCCAGTGCTCTGCGGCCCCAGGGACTGCTGTCGGGCGTCAGCGCCAACTCAGGAGGACTGCTCGGGCCAGCCTGGGGCCCCCTGGGAATCAGTTCCACGGGCAGAGCTGGGACCCCTGATCCCTGAACAGCCCACTCGGAAAAGCTCTGAACCAGAGCCGCTGGGTGTGGCTGGGCCAGGGCTGCCGCGGTGTGGACACCAGGACACCAGGGCGGGGCCCCAGTGGGTCAGGGGGCCGAGGAGGCGTCTGGGCTTCTCTGCAGGGCCTGGAGCAGATGGGCTGGGAGCCGGCGCAGCCGCCAGAGCGCACGTGTGTGTGGGCGGGGGGCACGGGGGTGCTCGGTAGGGGCTGGTTTTGACGCTCCTCGGACTCGCCAGGGGCTGGGCTTTGCTCTTCTCTGTGGGAACGAAGGTCACAGCTGGAAACGTTCCAGCTTCCTGCACAGGGGCTGGGAGGCTGCCCCTTCCCCAGCCATGGCGCTGAAGGTCTCCTGACCCCAAAGCTGCGCCTGCAGCTCTGCCCTGCCCGCTGGCTTTACTGTACCCGTGGGGATGGCCAGACCCCCGCCCGCTGCACCCGGGGCCGCGCCTGGCCCTCGTTTTTTTCCCACACAGGTGTCACGGCTGGAGGAACACCTGAGGCCAAGACCTTGGGGTCCCAGCATGGGAAAGGGGGGCCGCCCTGAGAACATCCTGGAGGGCCTCGGGGGCCCAGGAGGAGGACCCCAGGTCTGGGCACCCACGGGCACTCGGTGGCACTGGCCGAGCTGGCCTGTCCCTGCTCCCCCTAGACCCACCCCGAGGGCAGGCCGGTGTGGAGCAGCCCGGGGCCAAGGACGGGCGAGCCCCCGCTTCCCGGGCTGCAGGCCCACCTGGCATTTGATGAGCATATTGAAGAACTCGTCCCCGGGCTCCTGGAGGTCGCCGTCACCCCGGAGGTGCCCCAGGTTGTTGTGGGTTATACGCAGTCCGGGCAGGCTGCCCACGCTGGCCCGCTGGTCGTCCAGCCGGCGGCTCTGGGAGCTGGCAATGAGGTCGAAGAGCTCCTCGGTCTGGGGGGAGGCTTTCAGCGAGGGCTGGGCTGCGGGGCACAAGGGGTGAGGCCCTGGAGGCTGGCGCCCTGCGACCCCAGGCCCCGGCTGCTCTCAGGGCCTCCGCTGTGAGCCCCCACCCACCTCCGGGGGCCCCAGGAAGTGCGGGGGGAGGGCCCGGCCTCCCACGCCAGCTCTGACACCCTGTGTTCTGGAAGGCGGGGTGATGACACGTCTCCCAGGAGGCAGCTTTGGGCGAGGCGGGGATGCGGAGCTGACAGTGACGGGGCCCTCACAGCTGGTCCGCCCTGCCCTCGAGCCCTGCAGCAGCGGCTGCTCACCGATCCGCTCCTCCAGGCTGGGGGAGGCTGTGGCTTCGGCGGCCGCGGCGGGCTGGCCCTCCTCCAGGGGACAGCGCTGGTCGTCCATGCGGCTGCTCTGGAACTTGCTCAGCAGGTCGAAGAAGCACTCCTCGTCGGAGGACGAGGCCCGCGGGATGCCCTGGGGGCAGGGGCGGGCAGTCAGCGCCGGCTCCCCCAGACACAACTGGGGCTGCTCGGCTGGGGCCAAGGTGAGGCTCCTCCTCTCCGACCTGCAGTCCCCCCACGACCCCGGGCGCCTTCCCCCACCCCCGCCCACGTCTCCCGGGTGGAGGCCACCCTCAGCCAGGCCTCTGTCATCCTGCTGGACTTGGCAACAGCCCCGCCTGGCAAGCCTGCCCCCACTGGGCGTCGTCACCCCCCAGCAGCAGCCCCGTGCTCCGTGCCCACCGGGCACTACTGTGCACAAATGCAGCTCCTGCAGTGAGTGCCACCTGTGCCCGGGCACCCTGGCACCCGACACAGCGCTCACTGGTGTCTGCTCAATGAACAGACGAGTGTGCGTGTGAGCCACTAGGCTGCTGGCAGGCTCGGAGCTCTGACGGCCGCTGTATACACTCGGAGTGCCCTGGGCCAGGGCCCTGGCAGGGTGATGGCGGACCCAGAGGTGCCAGCCACATGAGGTCACACCATCAAAGCCGAGGAGCCCAAACCATGGGAGGCAAGGGCTTCTGGATGCCCCCAGCCCTCCCCTGTGGGGTCTGGATATGTTTACGTCGAGCCGGTCTGTGTGCAGGCCCGGAGGACAGACGCGGGGAGGGCCAGGCCGGAGAGAAGGTGCTGCGGTGGCCCAGCCCCTCCCCCGTCTGCCGGCCCGGGTTTGAGTGTGAAGGCCCGCGGGCTGCTGAGCACGGGGGCGCAGAGCCCGGAGGCCCCGCCGGGAGTCGGTCCTGGTCGCCGGCTGGACCACAGGGACTCCGGGCGATGCTGTCGGCGTGCAGCCCAGACAGTAGGGAGGGCTGACCTTGGGGTGACCCGGCTGGGCCTGGGCAAGGCCCTGGGAGGGAGGGGACCCTCGGAGGGGCCACGGTTTTTAGGGGAGGGGGTAGGGTCTGAGGCCAGGTCACTGGCTGGATGGCCTTGGCTAAGCCCCCTCCCGCCCGCCTCGGTCTGCACCCCGTGAGGCATGGTCTCTCTGAAGGACCCCCCCACCCCCCGCAACAGGCCTGGTCCAGCCTGAGGGCTGACTGGGCGGCTGCGGGAGCTTCCTGAGGGCACTGGGCTGCTCGAGGACGTCCTGCGCCCCCTCCCCCATCAGAAGCTGGTGCCCTTGGCTGCTCAGAGTTGGGCCCGGCCTGAAACGTGTGACCTTCAGAATCCCACCACCCAGAAGAGGCCCAACACAGCAAGAACTCTTCAGAGCTGGGCTCAGGCTGCGGGGCAGCGCGGCCTCCGAAGGCCAGACGCACCCGTTGAGCCGAGAGGGGCGGCCGGGCAGGCAGTCCCACTGACCTGAGCCAGCACGTGGCAGCTTGGCAGCGAGCCCCCACCAGGGCTCAGGTCCTGGGGACACTCCCCACCCCCTGCCTGACCTGGGAGGCCCAGAGCCAAGGCTGGGGGGCTCTATCCTCCCCCCTAGAGCCTAGTGGGGAGGGAGCACTGGCTCCGAGAGCCCTGGCAGGGGCTGCGCCCACTCGGGGCCTCCTGGGGGACCTGCAGGCCCAGCCGCTCTCTGCTGGGTGCGCCACGTGGGCCTCCACCAGGCGGTCGCGGGCTCCGCTCGCAGGCCGAGGGCCCTTTGGCTCAGCCAGGCGAGGGGTGAGCACAGGTCCACCCCGCTCAGGGGACACCTGCTCCCGGCCCGCAGCCCAACATCGGGCCCTGGCTGGGTCTGCAGGTCATCAAAGCCAGGCGCCTCCCAGAAAAGGTGTGAGCCCTGGGCCCTACTTCTCTGGACGCACGCCCCCAACACTCCTCCAGCCTCCCCTGGGCTGGGACTCAGGCTCCCGGGGTGCACCTGGAGGACAGTGGGGGGGTTTGCCTGGAGGCCTCTTGTGGCCCCGTCACCACCGTGGCCAAGGCTGGGCCGAGAGCCCCTCCCCAGCCGTCCAGACAGGCTTCAAAGGCCCGAGACCACAGCACTGCGCCCTCCAGCAGGACACAGTCAGGGGACCTGGGGGCCACCTCCCACTCCTGCCACCCTCTCCTCTGTCCCAGAGGTCGGAAGCCTGGCCTCACTCCAGTCCTCCTGCAAAACGTTCAGCACCCCGGACGAGGAAGCTGGCTGGGTCACTAGTCTGGTCACGCACTGTACCCCCCCGCCCCAGGCCTGGAGCTGCCCGCCCCGACAGCCAGCCTGGCCATCGCCTCAGGGCTGTGGCTCTCATGGCTCCCGAGCTGCCCAGGATGGAGAGCAGGGGTGGGAGGCAGCTGGGCCGGTGGGCAGCCTTGTGCCGGACGCCCCCCCCATACCTGACCGCTGGCCCCCAGCCAACCACACGGCCACTTGGGTAACTGCACCCCCCCCGCCAACCATCACCCCTGCCCCCCAGCTCACACGGGCCACGAGGCTCCGCCCATGTCGGGGACCCCACACTCACGCGGATCGGCGGCTCTCCCCAGGAGCGGCCAGCCGCGGGGTGGGGCGCTGGACCCTGTGGAGCCCGGGCAGGACGCCAAGGTCCCTGTGCTCTGCCCGCGGTGCCCGGAGCTGCCTCACCACTGAGGACCACGGGCTCTGCTCGCTTGATGCTTAAATAGGACCCAGGGTGACGGCTCCTCCCCTGTCCCCGCGCACACGCCCGCGGGCGCACACACACACACACACGCACCGGCACACACACAGGCACTCTCCGTAAACACTCGGAGATGGATTTGCCGAGCGCAGAGTCTGCGGGTAGTCGCGGTCGCGGGGCCGGGGGATGGGGCCTGTCTGGAAAGCTCTTTCCCACCCCGACAGCCCGACAGCGCCCTCTCCCTCCCGAGCCGCCAGCCTCCTCCAGCTCCGACCCCCCAAGGCCCAGGCTCAGCCAGGGGGACCGGACCCTGCGCAGCTGCCCCCGGACCTCTGCCCACCCTGGTGACCTTTCCTGCTCTGGAAGGCCCATCCCTGGGCCTGGCAGGGGCCGACCACACGAGGCATCTGAGGAGCTGGCCGCGAGCCCCGGCAGGGGCGAGGATGGGACGCGGGGCCCCCCAGGGCCATCTCTCTGTCCTGCGCCTTCCACGGGTGGGGGGCGGCTAAGAGCAGCCGGCTCCTTCCCCCTCGGCCCCGGACCCACCTCAGCCTGGCCCCCTGAGGCTGCCTCCCCGGATGGGCCTGGGGCTCAGCCCGCCGATGGGGTCCAGGCTCGGGACTCAGGCAGGAATTTTCTCTACCGGCTTCACCACGGCCCGGAGCCTTGCCGTGTCCTCTGCGGGGGCCAAGCTGGGGGTGCCAGAGCTGGCCGGGGCCTTGGGACCTCAGCTCCAGGCTTCCTGGCCAGACGTCCTCAAGCCATTTTCTCTACTGCCCAGGGCCGTGGTCTCTGCCTCGGGGCTGCTGTGGGCACAGCACACGTGACGAGCCTGAGCTGCGGCTGCCGACCATCCGGTCCGGATCTGCAGCGATGGGCTTGGCTGAGGCCAGAATTAACGGGTGGGCCGGGCGGTCTGGCAGGTCCACTGTCTGCTCCAGCCGCTGCTCGTCTGGTGGCTTCCACCTCCCGTCCTGCCTCTGGGACCCCAGATGGGAGGGCGGCCGGGGTACGGCTTGGCTCTGCTTGCCTTGGGGGACGCTTTCAAAGCAGCCCCCGTGCGGGAAGGCGGCGGTGGTTTGGGGCTTCTCTCTGCTCCCGCTGCGGCGGGGGCCGAGGCGGCCGGGGAGTGGGCTCTGCCCCGCCTCACTCGGCCCCCGTTACCCAGCATGAACGCAGGCTGTGAGGACGGCGCCGACCCTGTAAACACCTTCCTTTTTGCTTTTTAGGGCCGCACCCTCGGCGGATGGAAGTTCCCAGGCTAGGGGTCCAATCGGAGCTGCAGCTGCCGGCCTGCACCACAGCCACAGCAAGGCCGGATCTTTAATTCACTGAGCGGAGTCAGGGATTGAACCCGAGTCCTCATGGATACTAGGCAGGCTCGTTACTGCTGGGCCATGACGGGAGCTCCCACTCCCTGGCGAGCATGACCTTGAGCAGGGACGCCAGGCCGTGGGGGCCAGGAGCACAGGCCAAGCCTGGCCCACACTCTGCCTGCGGCGGCTCCCCAGTGTCCTGGCCCTTTCCAGCTGGACCCACTTCCCCGGCCTGACCTCGGGGGCCAGCCCCGCCCCGCCCCACCCCAGGACAAGTTCTCAGGCCCCTCAGACCACCCGCAGCCATACCTCCTCAGACCCCCAAGCGCCCGCTGCGCCAGTGGCATCGCCCTGCGCTGCCTGGGCTCTGGGGCAGCGGGGGGCGCCAGCCCCTCACACACAGGCAGTGTCAGCAACATCCTCCTTTACCTGAGGCCCGAGCAGGGCTCCCCCCTGCCCCAGGGACAGCCTGGCCTCTGTCCTCATCTCCCTCCAGCGACCCAGGCTCCAGCGGTCACTTGGCCACTGGGGAGGCCGGGGCCAAACGGGGCAGGCGGAGCTCCCCCAGGCTCGTGGGAAGACAGAGCAAGATGGGGCTGACAACACCCAGCACGGCACCCACGCGCCTCGAAGCTGGAAAGGTGCTGATTAAACCCTGGGAGAGAACCGCTCAGGCTCGTTCTCTGAGGTCTGGATCCAGGTTGACCTCTGAACCTGGGCTCGGACAGGCAGGTGGGTTTGCCCCTGTGCCCTTGGTAGCCTGGCCCTCCCCTGAGAGCCTGGAGAGGCCAGCCTGGGCTCCGAGGCAGAGGGTCGCCCGGGGCCAGGCCCCCAGCCCCCACGATCCGCCTCCTGAGGAGTCCGCCTCCCCGCCCAGCCGTCCACAGCCCCGTCTGTCCGCCTCCGTCCGCCGTGGCCCCAGGCTGCCCGAGGACCTGACCTGCACCCCAAGCGGTCCTGCAGACCTTTCCTGGGCTGTCTGCTGCCTGCCCCTCCTGTCCACAAAGCTGTCCCCGCAGCAGGGGCCCACCGGGTCCCAGGGGTCAGCACGGGGCCGTGACCTCGGCCCCCCGAGACGCTGTCAGCGCCTGAGGAGACGTCGCCTACCGTGCGAGGCACCTGCACCCGGACGTCGGCGCTGTCCAGCGGGGAGTGGCCGCCCTCCCGGGGCCTCCTCTCAGCAGCGTCTGGCCCTTCCTGGTACTTGCGGCTCCTCACGGGAAGCGGGAGCAGGTCCCTGCCGGGCCCCCGCCAGTCCCCCGCATGGTGGCTGTCTCCGTTCTGCTCCTGGAGAGGGGGAGGAAGGCGGGCGTGGGAGGGCGGCCGCGATCCCGTCCCAGGACCCTGAGGGGGGCTGAGCGGACGCAGCCCCCGCTCGCTGACACACACGGGGGCGCTCGGGCGCCCGAGGAGGACGGAGCGGCGCTGGGCAGCGTGGGGCGGGGAGGGCGGAGGTGCCGGAGAAGCTCGGACAGCCGCAGGCGTCCACCTGCCCACACCGAGCCGTGGGTGACGAGTGGCCCTGAGCCTTGACCCCCGACAAGTCCGTGGGTGTCCCCAGCTGAACCCAGGCTACACTGGAGAAAGGAGGGGCTCCGAAAGGTCAGGCCACTGCTCCAGGGCCTCTCCAGGCCCAGAGCAGCCCAGGGCCCCCACACCTGTGTGGGGCTCGTGGAGCCCCAGCTGCTCCACCTGAACAAGGCGGCTGCCCTGGAGCAGAATCCAGGCGCACGGCAGGCAGACAGGCGGGGGGCCGGCCAGGACACGGGGTCTGCAACACGTAAGGACCGTGGCTCGTCCCCTGGGGGCCCTGGCTGGCAGCACCCTGAGGTGAGGAGGAAAGGGGGGGCAGCTGGTCCCCCAGGGCCTCCCGGGGGCCGCGGAGAGCATCTGTATCTCGCGGCGGGGACGTGACCCAGACGGGTGCCCAGGTGGACAGCGGCTGCTCAGCAAACACCGCACCAGCCTCGTGAGCCTGTGACCCACGCTCTGCTCCTGAGGATAGGTGGCTACCCGCCGCCCCTCCTGCCCCCGCCGCCCCCACCGCCCCACTCACCCGCTCCAAGGGGAGCCTCAGCAGGTCCCAGGTCTCCGCGCTGAGCCTCTGCGTTCTCTTGGGCCTGGCCCCTGGAAGAGAGCAGACCCCGTCAGCCGGCACTTCCCGCCACACGGCTCACGTCGAGGCAAACTCGCTGTCTGATGCCCCATGAGCCCCTGACTGGACAAGCACTCGGGTGCCAACCTTGCAGGCGCCTGGGTGGGTCTGGCCTCGGGCCCCCCTCCCGCCATGAGGTCCAGTTCCCGAGTCCTGGCCCTGGCTTCCTGCAGCCTCCGCTTGCACCGTTCCCTCTCCTGGGATGACCCCCTGCATCTGTACAACCATGGGCCTCGGAGTCGGCTCAGCTGCCCCCGCACCCCCTCCCCGTCCACAGTGGGTGGCCCAGGAGGCGGGGTGGGCAGAATGGGGCCTTGGGGGCTGCAACCCACCCTGAGAAGCTCGGTGTGCTTGGGTCAGCAGTGCCTGCAGTGCAGGGGAGGCCAGGGAAGCACCTCACGGCGGCTGGCATTCTCGGGTGCCCAGCAAGCTACCGTGGGTGCCATGGTTCACCCCATCCTCACCCCCAGCACCGGGCACCGCTCTGCTCGTGAGGCTGAGCTGCTCTGCGGACGCCTGTGTGGCGCGGGGAGCCGGTCCCGGAGGCCGCCCTGTCCAGGCCCTCGCAGCGCGGCCTGGGTTCCGGGCCCACCCCCGCTGTCTGGGACCCGGTCCTGAGGGAGGGAGCCGGCTCCAGGGGCCCGTCGTTCAGAGCGGCCCAAACCAAACAGCTGCGGCTTCACCAGAACTGGGCAGGCGGCCGAGAGCGGCTGGGGGAGATGGCGTGCACAGCCATGTCCCTGTCCTGGCCTCTGGCTCTGGGGAAAACCACGCCCTGTCCCCCGCTTGCCAGAGAAGTGAGCCGGCTCGACGTGGGGAGGCAGTGATCCTCGGAGGGGCCTCTGCGGCCGCCATCCTTGGAGCCGGGGAGGGGGCGGCCACAGCGGCCCGATCAGGGGGCAGCCGGGCGGCTCCCGGGAGTGCTGAGGGGCCCACGGGTCCAGCCCTGGGCGGTCTGCTGCCCCCGGCCCGGCCCCAGTGGTCCTGCAGGTCTGCCGCTGCCCCTGGCTGGTAGGCTCTGGCCAGGCCCTGAGCCAGAGGGACACGGCCTCGGGGCACGCGGCCCACTCGTGGCTGAGGAGCCAGAGCAGTGACGGGCCAGAGTCCCCGCTGCCCACCCCCAGGAGGAAGGCAGCCAGGGCGGAAACAAGGCCTCAACCCCGAACCAGAGGCTCGAAGCCCCCCGTCCACGGTCCTTACTCACCGCAGCCCACGGAAGCCCGGCTCCGCCTCCCGCCACAGGCCAGCATGGGGGCCCCTCTCTGGGCTGGCCCCCCACAGCCGGGGGCCCCACTCAGCTGCCCGCCTCTGCCCGCTGGGCCCCCGGCCCTGCGCGGCTGCTTCTGCCCGCCTGGCCCTCCACGGAAGGTCCCTGTGGGCTGCAGCCGGACTGGCTCCGGGGCGAGTGCCCTCATGGCCGGTGTGGATGGCGGGAGGCAGGTCCTCCAGGTCGGGCTAAATGGCCCTCTGTCTGGAGAGCACGCCGAGGCAGCCGAACCCGTGCTGCCAACAGCCCCTTGGCTGAGCCCGACCTGCCTGGGGCATCCAGGCTGGCACCGTCGGCTGGCTTCCTGCCCCGCCCACTTGAGGGGTCAGGCCTGGAAACTTCCCTGAGGGCCGCCCCCACCGCCCCCCAGCATGTTTCTGGCCCCACTCCTGAAACCCTGGCAGCTGCTCCTGCAGAGCCCTCAGACCCTGGCCCCCTCACCCTGGCCTTGCCCCATGGCTCCTTCTCCAGGCCGCGGCCACAGGGATGCTCCAAGGCCCTGCTTAGACCCTCCTCTGCTTGACCCTGAGGGGCCCCACTGCTCTGGGGGCGGGGCTCACCAAGGGCCCGTGAGGCCCTCGCTGCAGGCCCTGCCACCCTCCACGCCGCCCCTGCTCTCTGGCCTCACTGGCCTCACTAGAACCCCCGCCGCTCCTCCCTCCGGGACCCCTCCTGCCCCGGGGCCTTTGCACGGGCTGTTCCTCTACAGGCTCTGCTGCGCCTCAACTTCAGCCCAGGGCTCACTGGCTCCTCTTCTGCTCAAATGTTGTTTATCGCTTGAATGTCCATGTCCCCACAGTCTTCGTGGGTGACCCCAAACTCCAATGTGACGCTACAAGAGGCGGGGCCTTGGGAGATCTTGGGGCCGGCTGAGGTCACCAGGGCGAGGCCCTCATGACGGGATCAGTGGCCAAGGCAGAAGCCATCGGAGGGCCCCCTCGCTCTCCTCCCCTCACCCCGTCCTTGAACCAGGAAGAGAACCTCCCAGAACCCCACTGGGCTGGCACCCTGATGTCCAGCCTCCAGAACTGCGGGAGAAGCAGCCACCACTCATGCCGCCGGGCCTGCGGGGTTCCGCTGCACAGCCGGAGCTGCCCGAGACCTCCGCGAGGCCCACCCGCTGCGTGTTTACTGCCGCCCCTGCCCCCCCCCCGCCAGCCTCCCCAGAGATGCTCTCTCCCAAAGCACCTGTAACGTGTGCAATGTGTTTTGTTTTCCTTCAAAGGGCTGCAGGTTTGGCACACGGAGCTTCCCAGGTTAGGAGTTAAACTGGAGCTGCAGCTGCCAGCCTACGCCACAGCCACAGCCACGCCAGATCAGAGCTGTGTTTATGACCTACACCGCAGCTCCTGGCAGATCCTGCTTCTGCCCGCCTGGCCCTCCACGGAAGGTCCCTGTGGGCTGCAGCCGGACTGGCTCCGGGGCGAGTGCCCTCATGGCCGGTGTGGATGGCGGGAGGCAGGTCCTCCAGGTCGGGCTAAATGGCCCTCTGTCTGGAGAGCACGCCGAGGCAGCCGAACCCGTGCTGCCAACAGCCCCTTGGCTGAGCCCGACCTGCCTGGGGCATCCAGGCTGGCACCGTCGGCTGGCTTCCTGCCCCGCCCACTTGAGGGGTCAGGCCTGGAAACTTCCCTGAGGGCCGCCCCCACCGCCCCCCAGCATGTTTCTGGCCCCACTCCTGAAACCCTGGCAGCTGCTCCTGCAGAGCCCTCAGACCCTGGCCCCCTCACCCTGGCCTTGCCCCATGGCTCCTTCTCCAGGCCGCGGCCACAGGGATGCTCCAAGGCCCTGCTTAGACCCTCCTCTGCTTGACCCTGAGGGGCCCCACTGCTCTGGGGGCGGGGCTCACCAAGGGCCCGTGAGGCCCTCGCTGCAGGCCCTGCCACCCTCCACGCCGCCCCTGCTCTCTGGCCTCACTGGCCTCACTAGAACCCCCGCCGCTCCTCCCTCCGGGACCCCTCCTGCCCCGGGGCCTTTGCACGGGCTGTTCCTCTACAGGCTCTGCTGCGCCTCAACTTCAGCCCAGGGCTCACTGGCTCCTCTTCTGCTCAAATGTTGTTTATCGCTTGAATGTCCATGTCCCCACAGTCTTCGTGGGTGACCCCAAACTCCAATGTGACGCTACAAGAGGCGGGGCCTTGGGAGATCTTGGGGCCGGCTGAGGTCACCAGGGCGAGGCCCTCATGACGGGATCAGTGGCCAAGGCAGAAGCCATCGGAGGGCCCCCTCGCTCTCCTCCCCTCACCCCGTCCTTGAACCAGGAAGAGAACCTCCCAGAACCCCACTGGGCTGGCACCCTGATGTCCAGCCTCCAGAACTGCGGGAGAAGCAGCCACCACTCATGCCGCCGGGCCTGCGGGGTTCCGCTGCACAGCCGGAGCTGCCCGAGACCTCCGCGAGGCCCACCCGCTGCGTGTTTACTGCCGCCCCTGCCCCCCCCCCGCCAGCCTCCCCAGAGATGCTCTCTCCCAAAGCACCTGTAACGTGTGCAATGTGTTTTGTTTTCCTTCAAAGGGCTGCAGGTTTGGCACACGGAGCTTCCCAGGTTAGGAGTTAAACTGGAGCTGCAGCTGCCAGCCTACGCCACAGCCACAGCCACGCCAGATCAGAGCTGTGTTTATGACCTACACCGCAGCTCCTGGCAGATCCTTAACCCACTGAGTGAGGCCAGGGGTCGAACCCGTGTCCTCATGGATCCTAGTTGGGTTTGTTTCTACTGAGCCACAACGGGACCTCCCATGGTTTGTTTTCTGCAGTGACCGTTTACCAACCAAAGCCCCAGAGCTTGGACAGGGCTGTGCACGTAGTAGGTCCTTTATGGATGGCAGAAGGACTAGCACCTAGTGAGCACCTACTGTGTGGGGCCTGTGTGCAACTCCACGCACAGTGCCTGCTGGGCCATCCCCTGCATAGGTCCACCCCCCAGGACTGTGGACACTGGGGATAAAGAAAGGGGACCAACGGGCCGAGGCCACAGAGCCTGGCGGGGGCAGAGCCAGATCCAGGACAAGGGAAGTCAGGCCACAGGCGTGCCTGCTCGAGGCGGGGGTTGTGAGAAGTCAGGCTCCCCTGGGCAGCCCCGGGGGGGGGGGCTGGGGGTGGCCAGAAAAGAGCAGACGTGAGAACAGAGGAGGCCTCGGAGGCCTTGCAGCCCCGAGCTGTCCATCACAGTGCCTGGGCGCGGGTGGGCTGCAGACACCTGCTGTTCGCAGACAGGCAGTGACGTGTCTGCATCTTGGCCTTGCCAGGCACTGTCCCTTGTCCCTGCCAGAGAATCTTCTTGGGACACTGGAGCATGGCTTGGTCAAGTCCCTTGGTCAGCCAGCCAGGACACTCGGAGCAGGGGCCAGAGCTTGCAGCCTAAACCGCCACTCAGGTGTGACACCTCGAAGGTCCCAACCTCCTGAGGTGGCTCAGTGTGGTTCCAGGGACCCCTGCTGCCCTGGGCCCAGCACACCCTGTTGGGAGGGACAGCCGGCCCACTGCGGACAGGCAGAGGGACAGTCAGCAGAGGAGCAGGGGGGCAGCCTGCAGGGCTCAGGGCTGATCCCTCTTTTAAGCACTGACCCTGCATCACCAGGGGGCACAGCGGGAGCTCTGTCCTGCATGCCCCACCCCCCAGTGCCTCCCTGGACAGGCAAGGGTGGACACACCAGGCAACCAGGAGGACTGACCCTGGCCCAGGCAGCAGCGGCAGAGGTTTCCCTGCCCACCCAGACCCCCTGCGGGCCTCTTTGCTGGGGTGGTGGCAGGGAGGGCTCTGAGGTTTTCTCTCTCTCTCTCTCTCTCACACACACACACACACACACACACACACACACACGGTCAGGCCGGTTCTGGGGCCTCCAGCCGCATAAAGTCGCACCCACGGCAATGGAGGTTCCCAGGCCAGGGGTCAAAGCGGAGCTATACATGCCAGCCTGCACCACAGCCCCATCAACATGGGGTCAGAACCATGTCTGCATCCTACACCACAGCTCATGGCAACACTGGATCCTTAACCCACTGAGAGGCTGGGATCGAACCCGCATTCTCATGGATACTAATCAGATTCATTACCACGAGACACAACGGAAACTCCCAAGCCCCCTTGTTTCTTCAAGACAGGCCCCTAAGGCCTGGCCTCCAGCCGGCCAGCCCTTCACAGGCCGCGGCCTCCAAAGGCCAGAGCCACGAGCTCCCTCCTGTCCCGTCCTCTCCCAGGGGCTCCTCCGGGGGCTGGTTGAGGCCCCTCCCAGGGGCGCAGCCCCTCCTCCGCACCGCAGGCTCTGGACATGCAACTGCCCACCCTCACCCCCCGAAGACGGCCCCCGGCCAGCCCGCCGTCCCCGCACAGCGCACCCTGAGCGGCATGCGCGCGAATGACCGCCGGCCCTGCGCGGAGCTCCCGCCGCAGGCCCTGCCCCCAGGCTCACCAGCAGGGTCTTCTCTGGGGCTGCCCAGGCTCAGACGGCCTGCCTCCCGCAGCGGCACCCGGCCCGGCGCCCAGGGCTGCAGGGGCACAGCCTCTTCCCAGCGTCTGCTGGCGCTGGGCACTGGGGCACCACCGCCCCTGGGAGGAGGCTTCCGGGGGCCGGGCAGGGTCTGGGCACGGGGCAGAGCCGAGGAGCCGGCGTGGGGAGGACAGAAGCTGCCTTGTTCGCGCACAGCCTGGCCGTTAACTTGCCCGCGGCCCCCTCTCCTGGGCTCGGAGCAGGAGGAAAACACCCGTTGAACCGGGGCTGGGCCGCGCCTCCGTGGAGGCCTCTCCAGACGCTGGGCCCAGCCCTGCCCCCACTTGCTGCTGGGGTCCCCGGGCAAGGCCTCCCGGGGCCAGGGCGTCCCGGGGGCTCTGGGCAGAGCTGCCCACCCTGGGAAAACCCCTGCGGAAAGGCAGGTCTCGGCCTGCGTGTGCCGGGCGGGGCAGGGTGCAAAGGGGCCACAGCGCCTCCCAAACGAGGGCAGCCAGGGCCCCAGTGGCCTGGCTTCTTCTCCTCCATCCTCAGCCTCTGAGTGGGGCTGATACGTGCCCCACCTTCCAGGACAGGCCACTGTCACCAACCCTCGAGCACTGAACACACACACACACACAGAACCCTGACACCTGACACCACAGCCCGCAGGCTTCCCAGCCTCACTCTGGGCGGGCCTGGGGGCTTCGGGGGGCTGGGGCAGAGCGCGGTCTGGGAAGCGCAGCTTCGAAGGGCCTGGGACCGACTCCCCGAAAACTCCGGAAGTACGGATTAGGCAACTCCCGCCCAGGGCCTGCCCCACCCCCACCTGCAGCCGCTCAGGGCGAGCCCCCCCCCCGTGCCCCCCCGCTCCCCCTCCCCCTGCATTTATTAACAATATTTGCTCTGCAGGGAACATTCCGTGCCTGTGCCAGTCGCATCCCTGACCTGTACGGGGCGACCGGCAGCCGGTGACTGAGGTCATTCCAACCGGGGCTCAGCGGATGAGCCCCTTGCAGGCGCCCCTCCCTCCTGCCAGCAGCCCCCTCCCACTCCATTCCCCCTGGAAGCCCTCCCCCAGGCTCAGCCCCCAGCCTGGAGAGAGCGCCTCAGCCCCGGGGGCGGAGTGGCCAGGGAGGTCAGTGAGTGTCCCCTCACCCCCCGCTGGACCCCTCGGGCTCTTGGGGACCCGGGCCCTCCCTTCCGCAGAGACAGGACAGGCCCGATGCCCCTTCACCTGTGCTGTGCCCCCACTGCCCGCCTCTGTCCTGCGCCTCCTGACCTCTGGATCCGGTCTGCCCCCAGCACCCTGGCTCCCGCCCGCCCCCGTGATGACCGCGGAGCAGCCGGGGATGGGGCTCAGGTGCTGACACTCCCTAGGAACCGGGCACAGCACCTGAGGGAACCCTTCTCTAACCTGGCAGCTCTGCTGGAACGTGTCCCGTTTGGGGGTAGAGCCCCACTCTCTGCCCCAGCAGGAGCCTGTGCCCGGCCCCGACCCCCACCCCGCAGCCCTCCTGCCACACCCTCGCTCTCCGAGGCCCTGGGGTCTGCGGCTGTGGAGGAACTGGACCCCCAGCCCAGGGACTCACCTTGGGCCTCGTAGCCGGCCAGGTCAGGCTTCTCTGCAGCCGCCGGGCTGGACAGCCGGCCCAGCGCCAGCTGCAGCTGGGCCACGTTCATACGGGCCGTGAGCTCCCCGCTGCGGTCCCCAATCTGCAGCCGGGCAGGTCCGGGTCAGCGGGCAGGTGGGCGGGGAGGCCCCGATGTGACTCCCACGGGACAGTCACCCCCCAGATCTCCAAGGGAACCAGGGCCCACTGCGCTAAAGGGGGAGCCTGGCGGTGTCCCTGGGTGGGTGGCCTCCCGTGTCCCAGAAAGCCCCTCACACCCCAGCCTGGTTGTGTCACGGAGCAGTCCTGGTCCTGGGACCCCTGCTGCCAGGCGGCCACGTGTTTACCCAGGAACAGCCAGAGGAAGGGAGGGACAGGAGGGACCTCTGGGGCCACCGCCCCTACTTGTGCTCGGAGGACAACAGCCTCCCTGACCTGAGCCGCTCTCCCGCTGCCCCCCACCTCCACCTGGGCTCCCGAGGGCCCTGCCCACCACGGACGCGGGACTGTGGGGGGTCTGGGCAGGTGCTGGGGGTGCTGGAGGGAGGTGACGTGGCCCTGATGGGGGCTGCTTCCCAGGGGTGGGGTGGGAGCAGGATGGGGTGAGGTGAGGAGAGGGCCATCCAGGAGCCAGGCAGCCTGGGTTCACCCCTGCCGACACTGCGGTGCCCAGCGGCGGGCTGCTCTGACCGCAGCAGGAGCGTCCCTGTCCATCTTCCCCAGGAAGGGATCCGGTGGAGGGGTCCCCGGGGACGACTCCCAGGGGCGGCCGGGTCCTCGTGCCCCCAGGATGCCTCTGGGGTCAGGCACAGGTGTTTGGTGGCCCAACTGGCCCCGCTCCGCTGGGGACAGAAGCACCCACTGCCCAAGGGCAACACCAAACTCGAGGGGCAGAAAACAGACCCCTGTGCTCCCCCCAAGCCCCGGGCTACCACAGAAGGCAATGGGGGTCGGGCCCCGGGCAGCACGTGGCAACAGCCAGGGAAGGAGGGAGAGGCCGGCCGGCCGGAGAGAGCCCGGAGCACACAGAGGCCCCTGGCCAGCCTGGGGTAGGCTGGCAGCCCCAGCGGTGGTAGGGGAGCGGGCAACGCTGGCTGAGGCCAGGGATGGGGGCTGGGGCTGGGGCGGGACAAGGCCGGCTCACCTCCTGGGAGATCTCCAGATGCTTCTTGGCGAAGGTCAGGGCCTGTGCCGGGCTCCCCATGGACACGTAGGCGTTCCCCAGGCTCCAGCACGCCCGGCCCTCGCCCACTCTGCCGGGAAAGTAACCCGGTCCCTGCCTGCTCACAGGTCTGCCCGCCTGCCCCGCGCCCGGCCATCCCAAGCCCCCCACCTCCGGGTGGTCAGGCCCGTCAGGGTGGGGGGGGCGGGGAGGATGGGGGGCGGGGAGGATGGGGGGGCAGGCTTCCTGGCGTGGCCTTGACCGCCCCCTAGTGGCCGGAGAGGCCGACACCCGTGACTCCCGCCACTTGAGCAGCAGTGACCTCATCACCTTGAATGACTTATCTTCCAGTTGAGATAAAAACAGGGTCACGGCCTCCAGCCTCCCAAGCACCCAACTGAGCCCCGCCCCGCACACAGGCCCCATCGACGACCGACTCGAGCTCCAAGACTTCGTCACCGCCCCAGGGAAACATCACAGGCCACCCTGGGCCTCCTGCGAGAGCTTTTCAGAAGCCCCTCCTCTCCACCCCCCAGGAGAGGCCCCCGGCCTGCGGCCACTGCCCGCCGGGACCTGCCCGCGCGGCTGTGTCAGGGGAGCTCAGTCGGGGGGTCTGTCTCTCCGTAAAGACCCATGTTACAGAGACGCGGCGGGGGCGAGGGGCTCAAAGGGGCAGTGGGCGGGGCCTGGGGCACAGCCCCCCGAGCAGCTAGTGCCAAGGGGGCTGTGAGCACCCAGGTCCACCTGGAGGCACCCAGTCCCACCTGGAGGGTGGCACGGCCCACAGATGGAGGGAGGCCGAGCCTGGGCAGGGCCGCCTTGTGCAGGGTTGCCTGGGGGTCCGTGGCAGAGCCGGGCCTCAGACCCTGGCCAGAGTGGCAAGGCTGCTACGATCAGCTTGTGATTGGGCCCAGGGGCCTGGAGGGGCCGTCGGGAGCTGTCCAGCGGGGCCCTGCCACCCTCACGTGCCCCACACGCACCTGTCAGCCAGCTCCTGGGCGATAAGCAGGTGCCTCAGGTGATACTCGGCGGCGCGCTCGTGGTCCTGCAGCAGCGTGTACGTGTTGCCCAGGCTGTAGCAGGCCTGTGCCTCCACCGCCTGGTCCTTGAGCTGCCGTGAGAGCTGCAGCGTCTTCCTTGGGGGGGGGGGCGAGGGCGGGTCGGCTCCCCGGGAAAGAGGAGTCTGGTACTTCCCTGCCCCGAGGCACTGCTCATGTCACCCCCCCACCCCCTCCCAACAGGTAGACGGTGGGCATGGGGGGGGGCACGGGAGAGGGAAGAGGCCCCAGAGCCTCCAGCCCCAGGATCCCATGGGGGTTCTCCAGGCTCTGTCCATCCCTTCCAGGGGGTACAGAACACCCACGTGGCCCCCAGCGAGGCTGGGAGGGCAGACTGGTGTGGGCACGCCCTTGGCCTGGTGTCCAGGTGCCCTGGGGCCCACGGCCCCGGGCTGGGTGCGGGGCTGCCTACTTGTAGTACTCGGCGGCCACGTCGAAGCGCCCCAGGAAGATGTGGGCGTTCCCCAGGTTGCTGTAGGCCCTCCTCTCCGCTGCCTTGTCTCCAAACTCCTTGGCGATGGCCAGGCGCTAAGCAGACACGGGCCCCGATGGTCACGAGCAGCCCGAGCGTGGCATGGATGGCAGGCGCTGCCCCCCTCGCCCCGCGTGGCCAGCCTCATGCTCCTGTGCCTGCAGGGGCAGCCCCAGCACCACGCCCAGAGGAAGCAGGGGAGGCCCCCTGCTGCCCGGGTCCCACCCAGCGCCAGGGCCACCCTGCCACCTGCCCGTCCACCTGCTCACCTCCTTGTGGAAGGCCGTGGCCTCCACGAAGCTGCCCAGCAGGTAGTGGGTGTTGCCGAGGTTGCCGCAGGCCCTGCCCTGGGCTGCCCGATCGCCCAGCTGCTTCACCAGGGACAGGTTCCTCCTGGGGGCAGGTCTGCCTGAGCCCGGTCCCCCCGGCCAGCCCCCACCCAGGCCAGAGGACGCGAAGCAGGCGGCCTCCGCGCAGCCCCTCCCAGCGTCCTGCCCCCAGGAGGGTGGCTCTGCTGTCTGAGCGCCAAGGCCCAGGTCCGGCCCCCTCCCCGCCCCCGCCCCTTCGCAGGCGCTGTCTCCATTCTCTCCTGCACCGGGGGAGGGGGCTTCAGCCCGATGTCCGGGCCATTTTTTCCAGCCAAATGTTTTTTTTTTTAATGGCTGCACCCACAGCCTACGGAAGTTCCCGGGCTAGGGATCGAATCAGAGCTGTAGCTGCCGGCCTACACCACGGCTCACGGCAACGCCGGATCCTTAACCCACTGAACGAGGCCAGAGATCAAACCCACATCCTTGTGGAGGCTGATCGGGTTCATTATTACTGAGCCGCGACGGGAACTCCCAGCCGAATGTTTTAAGAAGCCACACGTGGCTTTGGCTCAGCAGTCCGCTGTGTCTCTCCACCGCGGCGCGAGACCCAGAGGTGGGGAACGCCCAGGCGGGGGGGTCCCACCGGGCAGAGGACAGCCGGGGGTGGGGTGGGGAAGGAGGGCGCTCTGAGCCCAGGCCACCCAGTCCCCGTGCTCATCAAACCCGCCGCTCACTCGTAGAACTCGGAGGCCCGGCGCAGCGTCTCGCGGATGGCGGGCGGCAGGTGCCCGGGGTCCTGCGCGGAGCTCCAGGACAGCTGCTTGCCCTTGGCGTGGTACACGTTGCCCATGTTGTAGAGTGCCCTCGCCTCCCCGACCTGGGGGGACACGGAGGTTGAGGTGGGGGCCGTCTCCAGAGCTACCCCCGAGGAGGCACGGCCCTGCCCTGTGCGCACAGAGCTGGTGTTCCCGCCGCCTGGCCCACCGTCCCTGCTGCTCCTGTGGCCCCGAAAGGAAGGACCTGGGGGTGGCATCCCCAGGTCCAGACACTAAGGTGGGGGTCACGGTCGTGGGGAGGGAGGGACCTGGCCCCACCCCTCTCCGATGCCCAAAGGTCAGGGTTCCGGCGTGGCTTCGCCCCCTCAGACAGTGGCCTGGGGCAAGTTAGTCACCGAACAGCCTCTGGCCAGCTACAGCTTCCTGTCTGCACAGGGGCAGGGATGCTTGTCACAGCTGAGGGTCACGGGGGCGGGGGGTGGATGGAGCAGGGCTGTCAGGGGCCAGCGGAGCCAGAACCACCACTGGGGGACCAACGCTGCCTCTCCAGCCAGGTTTCCTCCCAGAGCCCCACCCGGCCCCAGCAGTGATGGGGGCACTGGTGGATTCAGGGGGTGGTTGGTGGGGGGGGGCGACATGGAAGAGGCGGGGCGGGATTCCCAGCCTGGGGAGCCCCACGGCGTCGGGTGTGAGCTGGCCGTGGCCTCATGTCTGAAGGAGCCTGTCCTCCCATCCTCTTCCTCAGGGTTGTGAGTCGTGTCCCCCGCCCCAGTCTCAGCCCCAGACAAGGCCACAGGTCAGGGCCGCCTGCCCACCTTGTCCCCCTGCTCCTGAGCGATGTCCAGGTGCCGCTGGCAGCAGACGACAGCCTCGTCAAAGCGGCCCAGAACCTTGAGCGTGTTGCCCAGGTTCCCGCTGGCTTTGGCCTCCCCCATGCGGTCACCGATGGTCCTGGAGGCAGGAAGGAGTGAGCGGCTGGGCCGAGGACCGGCTGGGACCCTGAGCCTGGCTAGGAGCCCTGGTGAGGGCGGTGAGGACCCGGGAGGACCAAGCGACTTAAGCCCCCGGGACGGGGCTGGACAGGGTCCCGGGTGGTTGGGGTCCAGCTCAGGACGAGTCCTCTGCTGGGCCGGGTCTGTGAGGGTGGGGGGGGCTGCGAAGCCAGCGTGGAGGCAGGGACAGCTGGGGCCTTGCTGAGGGACTTTAGAATAACCCACCCAGTGAGTACCCGCATGTGCCAGCGGGCCCCACACCGGCTGGGGGCTAAGAACAGGGCTCTCTGGCAGAGGGGAAGGGCCTGTGCCGGAAGCTCCGCCCCCACCTGGGAGGTCTGGGCCTGGGGGGCGGGGAGGGGGGGGGCCAAGGGGGCTGTGGAGTGGGCGGGGCCAGCAAGGAAGAGGTGGGATTCCTGCTGAGAGCAGGGCGGCCCCCAGGGCAGGATGGCTCCACCCAGGTCTGGTGGGGGGCCGCCCTGAGCGCCCCCAGACCAGGGAAAGGCACTGGCTTCTGGGCGGTCACCCCCACCTCACCCCGCCCCCTTCGCACAGTCCCAGAGAGGCACACGCACAAGGCCAGACACACGTGCTCACACAGACACGCACCCTGGGGCATCCCCACGCTCACACGCGTGGACCCACAAACAGGCTCACATGCATCTGAGCTTCAACAAGCCCCTGGAGGAACTTCCCCAGGCCAGGGGTGTCCTCTGGGCGCCCTGCGGGCACTCACCGGGCCAGCAGCAGGTCGTGCTTGTGGTACTCCAGCGCGCGGGCGTACTCCTTCAAGTAGAAGTAGGCGTTGCCCAGCTGGCTGTAGATGGCGCTCAGCGTCTTCAGGTCCTCTGTGCCCACCTGCACGGCGGCCTCGAAGAAGGCCACGCCCGCCTTGAAGTCCCCTGCCTTGCACAGCCGCTCGCCCTCCAGGGCCAGCTCCAGGCACGAGGCCTCCATCCTGCGCAGAGGGAGGACAGGTCACGCTGGGGGCCCCGCGCGCCCCACGACGTCACTCGGACCATCCGAGGCCAGTACCCTGGCCGTGGGCACGAGCGGAAATCTCCAGACAAACGCCCGGAAGCGGTGCTGGGTCTGGTGGTGAGCTCAGCCCCAGGCTGGCAGGCGGATGGCTCACCTGTGCCCCACCTTGCTGCTCGCTCCTCCTCAGGCCGGGGGCTCCCCCCGAGCACCTGGCAAAGGCATAACTCTGTGACTACGGCCAGACCTTCAGCCCACGGTGGCCCAGCTGCAGACACAGCCCCCTTCCCCGAGTCCCAGTGGCCCACCATCCGCTGGAGCGGCCACGGGAGCCTGCGCTGGCCTGGACCCCACTGAGGACCAGGCTCATAGGGTCAGCGAGACAGTCAAGGCCACGCTGGCAGGACCCCAGCCCCCCCCCCCCGTCCCACCTCCCAGAGGGAGCCCCCACCGTCCAGGCTCTCGGAGGTGGGCTGGGGGCCCAGCCCGTTCTCTGGGGGGCAGGGCTGCATCTGAGCGGGTGTTCTGCCCTGGGTGGAGGGGAGGGCACGGCCCCCACCCCTCCCGCACCCTGGAAAACTGAGAGGCGAGAGGCAGCTCTGTGCCGCCCTGGCTGCCCCGTCCCCCTCCTCTCACTCCCACTGCTTTTCTGAAGTCATCGGAGCTCAAGGAAAACTCATGCGAAGAAAAACACTCGCCCCTTCTCTGCCTGTTAGGACTGTGGGGTGACTAGGCGTTTGGGGGGAACCAATGCATCTCCTTAAAAAGTGAAGTTGTCTCTGGCGCCGTTTCTCAAAGGCCCTTTCGCCATAAGCCACCACACCCCCCTCACTCTGCTCCCGCGCCGTCCAGAGAGCAGGGCACTTTCACACCGACAAGCACACGACAAGCACACGAGAAGCGGCTGCGGCAGGGCTGGCGAGGCCCTCGAGGAGCTGAGCCCCCACCCCCACCACCCCCCGCAGGCTCAGTGCTCTCTCTGTGGGGACCCTCCAATGTCAGGGTCACTCCCCCCCGGGGGACGCGGGGCCCGGGCTCAGGACCCCATCATTTCCCCGCCTGCCCCGGCCTCAGGCAGAGCCCTGTGGCCTCTCAGAGCTGGGGGTGAGGGACAAGGCCTTGAGACCAGGACACCCGGCCCCGGGGCCCGCCAGCAGCACGCCCCTTCTGAGCAGCCACCCCGCCGAGAACGAGAACGCTCTGGGAAGGACCAGCCAGGTGCCCCCTAGGCACGCTCGGGCCCCCTGCCTGGGCCCTGCCGGTCCCTGCCCACTGCCGACCACGCGGCCAGCTGTCCTCTGTTCCCGGGACCGCAGAGACGGGCGTGGGGTCTGAAACGCGCGTGATCTGCTGAACGGAGTGACCTCCCCCAACCCACCTCGCGCCCAGAGAAGTGGCGTCAGTGGCCCAGAGAAGGCAAGTGTCTGGCTTGGGAAGGGCCTGGGGCACAACGATGGGGCATCCGATGTCGTCGCCGGCTGGCCCCGGACCGTGGGGAGGCACCGGGCAGGGTGTCCCAGGCTAGAGGCCCCGCCCCCTCCCCGGGCCCAAGGACCTCCAAACTGGAGGCCGGCGCCCGCTCCCCCCACTGGTCACCCCCCGGAGCCCGCGGACCTCTTCCTCTGCAGGTTCCGCATCTTCTGCACGTACAGCCACAGCTCCAGGCCCACGGGCAGCAGCAGCGGGCGCGGCCGGGGGGCGCCGTACACCACCGTGCACACGGCCCTCTCTGCCAAGCTCAGGGCCACGGGCTGGCCCTCGGCGGCGGCGGCGGCCGGCATGGCAGGGCTCTGGGGCTCCCTCCCGGTCAGCCAGCCCTCGCCGCGCGCCGGCTGCTGGTCCTGGGGATGCGCCGGCCTCAGGGTCCCCTGCTTGCCCACCTGAGTGGTGGGCTGAAGGCTCTGGTGGCCTTGGCTGCAGAAGACCCCGGCCCTCGGACAGGTCATCCAGGGCCTCCCAGGGGCGGCGGCGCATCAGGGGATCAAGGGCGGCTCAGAGCCGGGATCAGCAGCGTCAGCAGGGCGGGGAGGGGGAGCCCAGAGGGAAGCCTGTCCTGGCTCCCTTCCCTCTGGGCTGGCGCACAGCAGGGGTGCAGAGGCAGCGTCTGGCTCCCGCTCACCCAGACTCCTTTGCACACCCTTACCCCTCGCTGGCCCCGCGGCCACTTCTGGGCCAGAGCCAGGTCCCACGGGCACCCAGCGGGCCCCGGGGGTAAGCGAAGAAAGAAAGTGCATGTGCCCCTCCCCTGCCGGGCAGAGCCAGAGCCCAGCTGGGATCGGGCCGGTCTGCACTGGGCCCCAGCCGCCCTCCCGGAGGTCCATCCCTCCCGCCCCCAACCCTGTCCTCCCCGACGCCCCCGCAGCCTGGCCTGGCGGCAGCACGTGACACCAGCACACAGGCAACAAGCGCAACAGGTGAGCACAGGTCCAGGTCTGCCTGTCTGTCCCCCCGCCTGGCGCGGCCCATGTCTCAGTGGTGGAAGGGTCCCAGGCCACCCACACCAGGCCCTGTTCGCCTCCCTGCCCGGAGGCCTCGGTCCAACGCTGCTCGTCCACCCCCGACAACGCAGCTGGGGGGGCCAGGTGGGGCCTCGACTGTCCCCTGCTGGCCCAGCCCCTGCCCACAAGCTGAACCCCCAAACTCGGCAACCCCAGGCCCCTCCTCCGCCTCCAGGAGCGGCTACCTGACGCCTGAACTGCAGGCTGCTCTCTCCCCTCTGAGCCCCTAGCCCAGTAAGAAAGGTTCTGGAGCCTCTGTCCCTCCACACCAGCTCTGCAGGCTTTTGGGCATTTGCCGTCACCAGGCAAGGTGCCACCACGTCCGCTGGGGACATGCACTGGGGCTACCACAACCTTAGGCCACCTGCTTCGGTATCCGTCTGCCGAGCCAGCCTTCCTACCCACAGCCTGCAAGACTGCTGGGCCTCCAAAAGGCCTGTCCCCACAAGGGCCACCGAGAGCCCTACTGTCAGGGCACAAGACCGCCTCCCAGGGCTCTGGGCCAGACGGGCCAGGACTCCTGGGGCCTCGGGGCTCTGGTCTGCGCTCTCCCATCTGGGATTTGCCACATGGGCTGAACAGCTGCTTAACTGCTGGTCCGCAGTCCTTCGCCCCCTGAAGCCCACGCCTCGGGGCAGCCTGCCGGCAGCCAGGCCACTTCCACCCGCTAGGCCCACGACCGCCCAGCGCCTCTCTCCTTGAAAGCGGCTGACCGGGGTCAGCTTTCCCCGAAGCCAGACCGCAGTGGCCAGGAGGCAGGGCACTTTCTGCCAGGCTCCCACCACCTGCCCACTGGCTTGCCAGTTAATGAAGTGGTTATTGACCGCCCAGTGGCTGGCGGTACTGCTTGGGCCACCGTGTCACTCCCATACCTCCCGCCCGTCCTTGGCACCTGAGATGCATCCAGAGAGCAGCCACCATCCTGCCCTGCTCTCTGCCCTCTGCCCCCACGGGCCCTGTGCACCTGCCGTCTGCCTGATGGCTGGCACGACACCCTCCGGTGCCCACCACCAAGGATGGTCTCCCAGCCAGGCCCCAGCTCCCACCACCAAGGCTCACGGGGCCTGTGTCTCCGCCAGCCTTCCTCTTGGCTAAACGCAGCTGTCCCATCCAGGGCTGTCCACTACCTGTCCCACCACCCCCAGTGAAGCCTCCCTGACTCCCCTTCTGTCAGGGGCGTGGAATCTAGGCACAGCCTGGGACAGGCAGCAATGGACAGCAGGAAGCGCTGAAGAGGCGGAGCACAGGTCACCCAGCTTCAGAGGGCGCCTTAGGGCCATGCTTCTAGGGAGCCCTGGGGCGAGGCCATGTGGCAGAGCCACGCGGCCTGGGATTCTCCTGTCTGGGTGCCTGCTGCCTGGGGGCTCCTCCAACAAGTCACCCCAGGGGAGGGGTTGCTCTGCCGCCCCCCCCCCCCCCGCTGTTCCCCTCCCAGCCCTGGGCAGGAGCGCTTGGCTGCTGGCTTTCAGGGACCAGGCGCCACAGGACGATGGCCGGTGGCTCCCCCACGTTGGTTGGGGGGGTTCCTGGACACCTGCCCATCCCCTCCCAGACCCCGTAAGACCCCACCCCCTTGTGCCTCCCCAACCAGTCCCCTCCTCGGGGCCACATGCGGGGACAGAGTGGGCTCATGGACACACCCACACTCAGACCCTCCTCAGCACCTGTTCTCGGCCCAGTCCTGTCCAGGACCTGAACCCACCTCCCCAGACAGAAATGTGAGCACGGGAGGGGGGGGGCCCAGGTTGGGGGGCAAGGCAGAAGAGACCTGGCCTGGCTCCAGGGAGCCCCCACACTGGGGCTCTCCCCAAACAGCCACCCGTGCGGTGCCCGTATGCTGGGCATCCATGTACCAGGCCGCCTGTACCCCGCACTCCCACAGGTGGGCCTCCCCGGACACACAGCCTAGCGGGGCAGGCAACCTTCTGACGGCTTCCCGGCAGCCTCTGAAAACCAGCTCTGACCAGGATCTGCCCTGCCCACACCCAGCCACGGCTACCTGCTTGGGTCCAAGCTCGCCACGGGCCTCCTGACGGGCCCTGGAGGAAGGTGAGTGGCCTGCTCCCCAAATCTCTGTAGGCGTGTCCTTTTGGGCTTAACTCAGGGCTCAGTTTGCGAGGTTCCAGACCTCTGGGCCTCTCCCAGCGTTTGCTCAGAGCTCTGTCACTGCCCAGGAACAGCCCCCCAGGCCAGGGTCCTGTCTGGAGTGCGCCTGCTGGACCCTGGCACCAGCCCACACCCCAGGTGCCCAGCTCAGCTTGTGGAGTGCCTGACAAGACCCCAGGCTCGGCTGTGCAGCGTCTCCCAGGGCCCTGGAGCCCCCTCCACCCGCAACCCCCCCAAACACAGGGCCGGTGGCTCCCAGATCAACTGCGGCTCTTCCCAAACACCCCCTCTCCACCAGAGAGATGCCCCTGGAGCCTTCGCTGTCCCCACGGCTCTCCATTCCCACGAGGGGGCCCGTGGAGGGGGTCCCTAGGACAGGCCTCCAGCGCCAGCTGCCAACAAACCCACCCGCAGGCCCCTCCCCCTGCATGAGGCCCAGGAGCCAGGCGGGGGCTCAGCGCTCCGGCCCACACAATGGGGCTGTGTCTCTGGCCGCAGCACAGACCAGACCAAAGTGGGAGGGGCCACCAGGGCCTGGTTGTGCACCCGGGGGAGAAGGGGGACGTCCGCTGCGGCTGGACTGCTGGTGGGGGCTGGAGCATCCTTGCAGGCCAGGCCAGGCCCCTGGGAGGCTCATCAGCTCCCAGGCCTTAAGAAGGCAGCGAGGAGCTGGGGAGATCAGGCCCTCCAGGTCGGAGTCAGGCCTGCCTCTGGGAGCTGCAGCCAGGAAACGGCCCCTGCGCGGCACTGGCGCCTGCCCCCCTCTGCTGGACACCTGTCCCGGAGGACAGGCCCTCGGAGAGGCTGTGCCCGCCTCAAGGCATCACCTCCTGGAACGCCCTCAACCCGCCTGGACTCACCAAGTAGGCACGCGGCCCTGGTCAGGGCCGCCCTGTCACCCCTGATGGGCGTGGGGCACAGAGCCCAGACCGCTGGCATCACCCATGAACCTGCCCGGGCCAGGTGGTTTTTCAGGCAGGCACACACCCACCTGGCCACTGCAGCCCCCACCCACCACAATCCGCTGGGGCTGGTGGGGGGCAGGGGGCAGGGGGCAGGGGGCAGGGCCCCACCCATGACAGCCTGCTTTCCTCAGCCACGCTGTCTCCCCAGGACTCGGGCCCTGGCACTGTGGAGGTGGTGCCAGGCTTGGAAGGGAAGCTCCTGGCAGCCCCCACCGCACACCTGCAGTGCCAGGGGTCCCGCAGCCAGGAGAGGGGGGCTGGAGGAGCTGTCCGTCTCCCAACCCCTGTCCTGGGCACTGGGGCGGGGGGGGGGGGGGGGAGGACGGGGGGGGGTTCTGCGGGCAGCAGCCCACCCCAGCCGCCCATTCGGCCCACCCACCCCCGGCGGCGTGGGCACCCCCACCCCCCACCGGCCCCGCTGGGAGGGGCGTCCGCGCCACGTTGCGCCCGCCGCCGCCGCCGCCGCCTTCGCCTTTGTTCCGAGCCGGTCGCTCCGGCTCCCGCCCCCCGCGGCCCCGGCGGCCCGGTCCCTGCGCGTCCTCGCGCGTCCCCGCCGCCTGCCCACCCACCTGGAGTAGAGGCGCCGGGCCGGGCCGGGCAGCTCGTCGGCGGCAGGCGGGGCGGGGCCGGCCATGGGGCTGGGGGCGCCGGGGGCCGCGGGCCGCGCACCCCACGCTCGCGCCGCCCTGCGTCGGTCCGCGGGCCGGTCCGCGGGCCGCTGTCCAGCGCCCGCGGGTCGTCCGTCCGTCCGCGCGGGCGGGAGGCGCCGAGGAAGTGATGTGCGCGGCGCCGCCCCTCCCGCCGTGGCCGTGATGTCACCGCCGCCCGCGGGGGAGGGGGCGCGGACCGAGCCGCAGGCCCCGCCTCCACCCGGTGGGGGGAGGGGAGAAAGCGCCCCCCCGGGGGGGGCGACGGCCCGCGGGGGGGCGGAGCCTTCGAGCGTTGGGCGGGCCCCGGGGGGGGGGGGTGAGTGCGGGGGCGGGGCCTGGCGTTGGCGTCGCTTCTGGGGACTTAGGGGCCTGTGATGGCCTGGGGCGTCTGTGTCGCCTTCCCAAAGCCTGTCTTCCATCGCGTGGGGGGGGCGTGGGGGGCTTCCCTGGCTTTGTTGGGCATGGCACCCCTCCCCCCGGGCGGTCCTCTGCCTCTCCTCCTGTCCAGCCCCTTCTCTCCACTGGCACTGGGGGGCAGGCCTCCCGGTGCCCCTCTCCCTACTTGGGAGCACCTGTCCCCGCCGGAGTTGGTGGGTGTGGGAGAATGGAGGAGCGTCCACCAGCCGGCGGCCTGGCCCCAGAAGCTGTGGACCGGTCAGCTCCCCTACCCATTTCTCACCTGCGAGGACTTGGGTCCCCATCCCCGCCTGGTCTTTTAGCTGAGAGATGGGGGGTCGGGACCTTGGAAGGGCACAGGGAGAGAGTGGCCGGGCTGTGCCCTCCCCCCGACCGGCATGCCACCTCCTCCTCTGTGGGTTCCTGGGCGCAGGTGGTGGCCCTGTGCTGTGGCTCTCCCCCCCCACCCCCCGGGCTCAGCTCCCCGCTGCTCGAGGGGCTCCCCGGGGTCTGTCTGCTCCCTTCTCCAGCTCCACCCTCCCGGTGCAGCCAGGAAAGTCCAAATCCTGGGAAAAGTCGCTGGGCTTAAGTGGGACAGGGCTGAGTCTGGGAGCTGGAAGTGGGCTGCTTTCCCCAGGAGTGTCCTAGGCGCTTCCCAGAGAACTGCCTGAGGGACAGGACAGTGCCACAGCCACCCCAGCCGGACCCTCGGCAAAGGGCAGCCCGCAGGACGCTGGCTTCAAGCAGAGGCGAAGGCAATGAAAATAAACATGAGATAAAAAGGGCTTTTGGCCCCGAGCTGGTTTGTTTTTCCTGCAGAAGAGGCAGCGGGGATGAGAACCATCTGTGCCCAGAGCATGGCGGCCAGTGGCTCGGCCCACGCACCCTCCCCCGGTGACCACAGGAGCTGGGCAAGCCTTGCTCTCGGCCTTGGCCACGGCGACCAGCAGGCTCCTGCGGGGTGGGTGGTACAGCAGGCAGGGGTGCCACCCCCTTCACTGCAGCCCCAGGCCTGCCTCCTCCTGTCACCCCTGAGCTGGCTTCAACATCAGGGCAGAGGCTACTGTGGGCCCCGCTGATGCCAGGCTTAAGCTCAGTGTCCTCAGGAGCCCCCCGACCCTGCACCTCCTACAGCTGCCCGGGTCTGCAGTCTGGTGCCTCGTGCCAAGGCCAGCCGCTCTAGGGGTGCTGCGATGTGAGTGGCAGAGGGAAGGAGAGATTCCTGGCCCCAGAGTGGTCACTGCGGGGACAGCATCTTCCCCTTTCCTTCCTTGGAGCAAGGAGACGGGAAAGCTGGGTCCCAGGGCTGGCAGGGGCTCCGTTTTCAACCAGAGCTTCGCGGGGAGCTCGAACCCTCCTGGAGGCGCTGTGCAGTGAGTTGGCCAAGGGCTCAGGCTCTGAGTTAGGCCTTCCCACCGCCACCCGCTGTGTGCCTGGCGCAGGTCGCCTTCCCCACCTGAGCCTCCGTTCTGCCACCTGTCAGCAGGGATCAGCAGCTCCATCCGGCAGGAGTTGGGAGGGATCGCGGGACCCGGATAGGAGTGGTCCCTGTGCCTGCCTCACAGTAAGAGCTCGGGGAATGCCAGCTGTTGGGACTGTGCCGCCTGGCCCCACCTGGCCCTTCCAGGCCATCCTGGCCACACCAGGGGACCCACGGAGGAGGGGAGAATCCGGACAGGCACCAGCTGACAGGCCCAGCACGCCCGGCTCACAGGGCCACCCAACAGGGAGACTCGGCTCCGCAGAGAACACGGGCTGCTCAGTGACAGGTCTTGGGGGGGGCGGTCCTGGGGCACCAACCCTCCATCCCCCCCGGCCCCTGCAGGTGCTGGACCCATGCCCTCCGCTCGCCCTCCCCACTGCTCCGCCCTCCCTCCCTCTGCCTCTGCGCACCTGCACATCCCGTCACACACATCCCCCCTGCGGCGCGTGCTTCGTGCAGCAGCAGCCCAGGCAGAGCGGTTCCGCTCCCGCGGGAGGCCGTGAGCACGCCCCCTCCATCCACCCCTGACAAGCCTCATTCCCAGAGGAGCAGCGGGGAAGAAAAACAATTCCCATCCGGATGCCTCCTTCTAGCCCCAGTTGATGGGGAGCAGGGAGGGGACGCAGCGGACCCGAATAGCGATGCCAGACCTGGTCCCGAGAGGCACCACCTCCCACGACCCGGCCCGCTGCCCTCAGAGTCTAAGGGCGCGGCGTCAGCACACCCAGGGCCCTGCCCTTGGCGGGCATCAGTGTGCCAGCTCCACCTGAGGGCACCTGCCACCGTCACTCAGCTCTCCCTCCCTGGCATCCTGCCCCATCAGCGTGCGCCTCGCTCTGATGATCAGACAGAGCGGTGGTGCCTCTCCTCGGGGAGCAGAGGCCAAGCCCCAATTCCTGAGTTACCCCTCCTGGTCCCGTCCCCTGGACAGGCTGCGAGCAGGGACAGTGGACGGTCCGGGGTTCTTGCTGAGCCCTTGGGGGTGGAGAGGCCTGGGCTCTTGGGGAGGTGGTCGCTCAAGGCCAAGGTGGGCCCTTGAGGAGGTCCAGGCTGGGGAGGGCTGAGGAGCGGGGATTAGGCAGGACGTGCGACTTCTGAGACCCGCCCAGGGTTTGCCCAGGAGGCCGAGGCAGGTGGGGTTGTTCGTGGCCAGTGCGGCACCTCCCGGCCCATGGCCTTCCTCCCGCTCCCCCTCCCCAGCCCCTTCCCCAGCAAGGCTCCTCCTGCAGGGCCCGGGATGGGCTTGGGAGCACCACCAACCGCGTGCCACCAGCAGAGGTGCCAACCTGGGACCCGAGGGAAGAGGGGGCAAGAGAGGAGAAAGACCCTAACGCATAGACACAGGGGCACATCCACACGCGCGTTGAGGAAGAAGCACTACTTTTTACCACCGTTTCTAATAACTTCATCAGCCTGAGAGAACTCATCCTTCTGCACAGTTTGGGGTACGAGGCCCCCATTGCCCTGAGGCCCCCAAGACAAAAGGCACAGCTGTTTCTTCTCCTTGGGGCCTTGAAGTCCCCAGAGGGTAGAGGCTGCAGGGTGGGGTTGCAGGAAGCCTGGAAAGAAACAGTCTGTCCCGCCCACAGGGTCCTGAGCACCTTCCTGGCCGACCCGAGCTCCCAGGAAATAGCTGGAGGCCAGGTGAGGCTCTGAACATCCCATGTCATCGAGTGACACCTGGCCACGCGGCATTCCTGGGGCGCTCGCTGGCAGCGAGTAGCTTTGCCACCCAGTTTATGTCCCCAGGGCCTGTGGGGAGGAGGCAGGTACACATGGAGCAGGTGGACACCCACGTGTCCCCGGGGGCGGGGGGCGGCTCGTCTGTGGCCCTTGTGACCGAACCCACGCTCCCTGTCCCACTGTGCCCCTTGTGCCCCTCTGTGCACCTCTGCCCCCCGGGCCTGGCAGACACTGTGAGTGCTGGAGAGAGGCCAGGAGAGAGAGGAAGACAGACGGAGACGAGGCAGAGGGGGAGACAGAGAGACAGAGGAGTGTATTTGGGCCCCAGGCTCCTGGGATGGACCCGGGCCCTCCCTGCCTCGGGTGGGGCCGGAAGGGGCGTCTTCCCCCGTCCGCCTGAACCAAACAGAATGAGGAAGGCAAATCTGCTCCTCCAGATAAACCCTCGGCTGCCCCCAAGGCAAACAGAAAACACAGCGGATCTCTCCCTTTTGGGGTGCCCTGCCCCCTGGCAGCTCCCCATTGTAGGAACGTGGTAAAGAACCCAGGGTCTTTGGGCAGAGGAGCTATGCCCTGCCGGGGTTTTGTTTCTTGGTTTGTTTGTTCTGGCCGTGCCCGTGGCATGTGGAAGTTCCCAGGCCACGGACTGAATGAACCCATACCAACAGCTGTAACCAGCAGTGACAACGCTGGATCCTTAACCTGCTGAGCCATAAGGGAGCTCCTAGGAGCCAGATGCCTGGGTTCCCATTCCACCCAGCAAGCTGTCCCTCTGACACTTGCCTGCCAGGCTTGCTGGGCAGCGGCTGCACACGTTAGCACAGTGACCAGCGGCTCCATGGTGCTTGTTCAGTGCTGCCCGACGGAGTGTGGCCGCTGCCCAAGACTCCTCGGGCTGTCAGGTAAATGACCACGACTCGGACAGAAGAGTGCTCCCTCCGCTCTGGAGGCCGGGAGAATCTAGGGGCTGGCGCGGGCGGGGCAGGGGTGTCCTGCTCTGTCTGGAGGCTCCAGCAGGATCTTTCCTGCCTCTTCCAGTTTCCGGGGCTCCGGGCGTCCTGTGGCTTGTGGCCAGGTCGCTCCCTCTCTCCTTCCTGTTTCTCCTCTTCTCCCAAAAGGACTTGCCTTGGATTTAGGGCCCATCCTAATCGGGGACCATCTCATCTCAAGATCCTTAACCTAACTTTTTTTTCCTTTTTTTTTTAGGGCCACACCTGTGGCATGTGGAAGTTCCCAGGCTAGTGGTCGAATCGGAGCTGCAGCTGCTGGCCTCTGCCAGGGCCACAGCCACACAGGGTCCAAGCCGCATCTGGGACCTATGCTGTAGCTTGTGGCCATGCTGGGTCCTTAACCCACTGAGCGAGGCCAGGGATCCAACCTGAATCCTCATAGATACTGGTGGTTCTTAACACACTGAGCCACAGCGGAAACTCCCTTAACGTAATCTCATCTGCAAAGACCCCTTTTCCCAAATGAGGTCACGTTTCCCATGTGGGTAGATGTCTCTTCTGGGGCCACCGTTCACCCCAGCTCGCTCACTTCTCACGGCGTCTTTCTGAGGATTGCTGCGGAGCTTGGGTCATGTAACACTCGTAGTTTTGCAGCCTTCTCTGGATCAACGTCACCTGGCGAGTATTTCCTGATGTCACAGACACAACCAGGGGTGGGTGCTACATGACATTCAGGATGTGTCACTGTTACGTAACCAGGTCCTTGCTGGTGGACAGCAGCCTGGGCGGAGCAGCTGTGTGCTCCAGGTGGGCAGGGACCAGCTGGCATCCCTGAAGCTCCTGGCATGGGGCTGACACACACGGATCTCTCGCTGATCCATGAGAGAACCTGTCTCCGTTTGGACCCCACCTCATGGACTGTGGAGGGAAAGCGTGGGGCACGGGCCCCAGCCTTCTCGGGCCTCTCTTTTCTCTCAGGAGCCCAGTGAATGAGGCCTTGCCTGCGAAGCCCTTGGCGACACCTGAGCCTGCACTGACCCCGTTGGCTGCCTCCGGTCTGGCCTGCAGCTCTGGGCAGAGGCAGGGGCCTCACATGTGTTCGAGGCTGATGGGCTGGGGGTGTGCCTGGCCCTTGGGGCGGGTGCTGCGCTTGTTAACAAGGCCAAAGGGAGCCCAGGTGCCTCTGGGGCCACTGGGCTGAGGGACAGGAGCTGGCCTGCTGCCTGGGAACTTGGAAAAGCTGCTGGAACTGGAAGAAACTCGCCCAACTCTGGGCCCTGCAGCCGTAGCCTCCCCCTTCAGTGCCCCCCCTCCTTTTCCCCTGACCTTGGCCCCTGAGCACAGGGCACTAGTGACCTGTGAGCGCAGGGTATGGTCACAGAGCCTGGAAGACGCCTGGTCCCCCTGCACCCCCTCAGCCCGGCAAAAGCCCCCCCACCAACCTGAAAACCAGACTCCTGAGACCCCGCCCACTGCCAGGTGTGGAGGAGGTGAGACCCCAGGCCCCACCTTCCCCTGCTCTCAGACCGTCACTGCCAGCCAGGCACAGGCAGCCAGGCAGGCTGCGGGGCGATGTGCTGCCCCAGCCTGGGTCCGGGGCTGCAGAAGTGCAGAATTGTGTCTTGGAGAACAGAGTGTGCTCATGGGACACGTGGCCACTTCACAGAGCAGGCCGGGGGCGCAGGGAGGACAGCAGGGTGCGGGGCTCGGGCTCCCCTGGCACTGGGTACAGCCTGCATCGGGGGCTCAGGACTCTCGGCAGAGCTGGGAGGAGGCCGGCTGTTCAGGGCGCCCTGGGCCAGGAAAGCTCTGCCACACAGGCTCTCGGGAGGCGCTAGTCACCCCTGCCCCTTGCCCTGCCTGGACTTGCTGCTGCACGCAGGGTGAGGCATGAGGCAGGCAGGCAGCAGCCAGAGGAGCTGCCAACTTCAGCGGGGTCCGTGGGCAACGTCCAGCAGCGAGGAAGCAGAAGGAAAGCAGAACTGCGGGACCACGCCTGGCAGCCCCAGCCTGCCCTCGCCCACCACCCGCACAGGGCTTCTCTCCCCCGAGCCTCCGCCCTCTGGTTCCCGCCGGGCAGCTGATGGTTGCCATGGAGACCCGCATCCTCCCCTGTGCCCTCTCTCGGGCCCTCTGGCTCAGGCGGGCGCCCTCCTCTCCCAGCCCAGTGTGGCCTCGGGGCGGGCTGAGCCCAGCGGTTGGTTGGGGCTGTTTTCACGGGTCAGTTCCTCACAGTTGCCCTGAGACAAGGCAGCGGGTCCTCTCCCGACCTCTGAGTCATCTGATCAGTCCCTGGAGACGCTGCGCCCCCGGGCTGTGCCTGGTTTTCAGGTTGCCTGGGTGTGTGCTGGCCGGGGGCCTTAGTGGAGCAGAGCAGGTGGCTCCAGTCCTGGAGCCTCTGAATTGCCTCTGAATCCTACTGCTCCTGCTGGAGATTGGCACTGCCCTCCTTCAGATGGCAAAACTCCCAGCACGGGAGCACGGGCACTTCCCAAAAGAGCTGGGTCTGGCCCCAGCCAGCTGGGGGTCAGGGGGAGCCGCAGGAGGGGCGGAGAGGCGAGGCTGGGGCCTCCCTCTCCAGACCCAGGGCGCCCCCATCGGCCTGCAGGGCTGGTCAGAGCTCAGCCAGGCTGGCTGGGAATTGGGGACAGGAGCCCCTGTGAACCAGCACACCCCCCTCGTGGCGATGACTGGGTCAGCGCGTGACGGGCAGGCCCTGCCACTTGGTGCTTGGCGCCTGGCCAGGTGTCTGTCTCAGGCCCCAGCCGGTCTGTGTCTTAGTCAGCTCGAGCTGTGTAACAAAGCACTGCCCACCGGATGGCTCAAACGACAGGCACTCCTTTCTCACGGGCCTGGAAGCTGGATGCCTGAGATCAGGGCACAGGGCAGGACCTCCTGGCTTGCAGACAGCCACCTCTCTGTGTGTCCTCATGCGACCTTTCTTCTGCATGCCCGTGGGACAGGAGCGAGCCCTCCGGTGTGTCCTCTTAGAAGGAAACGGATCCCATCAGAGTAGCCTCCCCTTCCCCACATGGCCTCATTAGCCTTAATTATTTCCTTTTTCAAATACAGCCACGCAGGGCCTTTGGGCCCAACCCCCGGGGTCACTGCAAGCTGGACTTTGGGCAGAACTCTCTGACGGGGTCTCTGGGCGCCAGGGTCAAGCCTGGCCCTGTGTCCCGGGTGCGAACCACGCCAACCTTCCCTTTCCCGGTGCAGTGACGGTAGGTGCCCCTGCGGAAGGACTCACATTCGTCAGAGCAAATTCCCATCGTGGCTCAGCAGAAACGAATCTGACTCGTATCCACGAGGCTGCAGGATCGATCCCTGGCCTTGCTCCTTGGGTTAAGGATCCAGTGTTGCCGTGAGCTGTGGTGTAGGTCACAGACGTGGCCCGGATCTGGCGTGGCTGTGGCTGTGGCGAAGGCTGACAGCTGCAGATCCAACTCGACCCCTAGCCTGAGAACCTCCATATGCTGCGAGAGCGGCCCAAGAAATGGCAAAGAGACCAAAAAAAAAGAAGAAAGAAAGACAGACAGACACACAGCCTCGAAGTTAAAGTTTATTTGGGGCAAAATGAGGACCGGAGCCCAGGAGGCGGCATTTCAGAGGGCTCTGCCAACACGGCTGCCAAGAGGCAGGGGCGTGTTGGCGCAGGTATGTGAGATTTAGCTGAGGGGAGAGGTCGGTGCCGTTAAGCCCACGTTTTGCAGACGTCACCGTGAAGGAATTGAGTCCTTTCTCGGTAAAAAGAGATGCAAGCATCGGGCTCATAAAATCAGAACCTCTCTGTCTGAAGGCCTGTTCCGCCAGTTTTCCCAGAGCCCAGAGCACCCCACTCCTGCTCTCCATCCTGAGCTCCTTTCAGGGGTGTCGAGCGTCGGCAGCCGCAGTGGCTCGTGACTCAGTCCGTGTAGAGGCAGGTGGCAGGTGACCGTCTCCAGCTCACGACTTCATGTCCGCCCCTCAGAATTCCAGTGTTGTGCGCCCGGCCATTCACTGTGCCCAGGCTGGTGCCCTTCACTGTGCCCAGGCTGGTGTGGCTGCTCAGGGCGGCGACTGGGCAGCGGAACCTGGCGCCCACAGGGTGGTGCCAGACGCGTGGGGGCTGAGTTGGGACAGCAGACAAATGGCTGCTGACCTGGGGAATGTTGGGGTCTCTTCTGGTCGACTTGGGGTGGGAGGGGTGTTCCAGAAAGTCTCAGGGGAACTCCAGCTGCTTGCAGGCTCCAGCCTCTGGGTCCAGCCCTTGGGTCAGGGGGACCCCTTCCCCCTCCCCATCTGTGGCCCCCTCTCCCCCATTGGTGCCCCCCCATTGGTGGACCCCTCCATCTTTGAAAGTCAGATGCCTCCTGGCTGGTGGCGGCTGAGGGTCGCAGAGCCCCAAGCCCACACCTGCCGAACACAGACCCTCTCTGGCTCAGGGACTCAGCCACCTCCAGGGTGGTCTGGCCTGGAGGGTCCGGCTCTGGTCCGAGTTGGCCTTTCTGGGTGCCCGGCTCTCCTGGGACGTTGTCCAGCAAGTCCCCAGAGGCTGAGGGGCTGCTGCCACCCCCACCACCTCTGGGGGGGCACACATACCCCCGAGTATTTAAGGGCTCAGGCTGCTCCCCAAATCCAAATGTCCTGACCAGGAAGGAGAGTTTCTTGGCAAAACGCTGTTTTTCTGGAGTTTTTTGAGGGGAGAGACACAACTACGGGGGGTGTGGCAGGAGCCACAAAAGCCTGTGGGACATCGCACCCCGCCACCGACGAGGGGAGCTGACTCCCCACCACAATGGGGAGAGGGCGCCACCTGCCGGCGTTGCCCCCACGCCCGCTTGGAGGGCTGGGAAGACAAACTGGGCTGGGCGGCTGCAGCTCCTAGGACCCCTCCCCACCCCACAGGCCCCCCGTTGGAGCCAGGCAGGGTGTGGGGGCAGCAGGCTCTCCCCGACACTCGCCGGCACCCCTAGTTGGAAAACCAGTGCAAGGGCCGTGTGGACCCCAAGCCCAGTGACCCAGACCCCAGGGTCTGCCCGCGGGTTCAGCCCCAAACGTGCCCCGCCCCCTCCCCAACCCCCTCGACGGAGGCCCCGCGACAGGAGGGCGTTTGGCGCACCTGCACCTCGCGCGCTCTGTGGTCCGCATTCTGGAGGCATCACTGTCCAGGCGACCTGCGCCTCACGTCCTGTGTCAGGACGGCTGGATGGCACGCGTCCGCCTCAGGCCCCCTGGTTCGAGCTGCCAGAGCCCGGGTGAGGGAGAAGGGCCGTGGCTGGCTGGGGACGTGGCTGCGGGGCAGTGCCCCAGGTGTGTGCCTCCGCCCAGGCGGGGCGCTCACGCAGGTGCGGGCCCTGGCACCTGGCCCTGGTCCCCCAGGCTTCCAAGAGGCGGCCTGGAGGAGGAGCCTGCCCTGTCGACTCGACTCTGCTGCTGGGGTTTCTCTGGCAACATCGGGGCGGGCCTCCCTCCCAGCCCTCGCCCAACCTCCCATAGACCTGGAGGCCTGGGCATTCAGGTCCCTCCCTGCTCTCTGCTGCTGGCCTGGGGGCCTTGGCTGCTGCCTGGCACCCTCCCACAGTCAGGGAGGCCTGGAGGTGGCGAGCTGGTGAGTACTGGGGGCCGAGTCCTGGCCCGCTTGCCCCAGGCGCCTGGGGGCCAGGGAGGGGCCGGTGGGTGGGGTGGGGGTGCAGGCAGGCTTCGGGGGGGGGGGTCTTAGCCCTCCCTTCTTCCGTGGACTTGGCTGTGCAGCTGCCACCCTTCCTCAGCCCTGCGGCCCTTGGGAAGGGTCTTCCTGGGGGCGGGGGACTCCCGCTGAGGTCCTGGGAGCTCCTGGGGGCAAAGCCAGCCTGGGTGTGTCATCCACTGGCTCCTTGCCCAGGGCCACCGGCCCTGCGGCTGCGTCACTGCTCTGGGTGCTCCTGGTTTGGGGGCAGCGGTGCAGAAGGCAGGTCTCTGGTCTGTGTTGTGTGACCGTGGGCAAGGTGACAGCCCCAGGTCACCTGGGGAACCCACTGGGCCTGTGTGCGTTGTGTGCATGCTGTGAGTACGTGTGTAGTGTGTCTCCATGGTATCCGTCTGTGTGTGTGTGTGTGTCTATGTGTAGTGTGTGTGTGTGCTATGTATATATATTGCGTACGTGTTGTCTGTGTGTGTGTAGCGTGTGTTGTCTGTGTGTGGTATGTGTGTGTGTGTGTGTATCTGTGTGGTGTGTGTGTGTGTCTGTCTGTGTGGTGTGTGTGTGGTGTGTGTGTCTGTGTATGGTGTATGTGGGATTTGTGTGTTTCCAGCTGCAGGGCGCAGAGACCCAGGTGCCTTGTCGTGGGCATGTTCCCTCCCCACATGTGCCCCGAGCCTGGGCCAGCCTCGGGAGGGCTTCTGCCGGCCTCCAGCCCCACCTGGTGGCTTCTGGGCCTGTTCAACTGGAAACTCATCAGGGCAGAGCCAGTGTGGGCGTGTCCCTTGCAGGGACTGCTGCTTCTCCAGGGCTGGGTCTGGCAGGGGGCTGTTGGCTGCCATGCCAACGTCCAGGCCTGTGGCCGCTGCTGGCACTGCCGCCTCCTCTGTGGTCTCTGACCCTGGGCCCCCAGGGGCTGTGGGCGTGGCGGTCTAACTGTCCCTGAGCCTGCTCAGGCTTGCTCAGGGCCCGCTTGTCCCAGGGCCGAGGCGGGGAGAAGTAAACAGGGCGCTGATTGGGGCTGAGCCAGGGCCAGCTTCCAGGAGGAAGCCCCTCCCCACCCTGCCAGCCAGCCAGGCACACCCAGCCCCTGGCCAGGGGCAGCCCTGGTGCAGCGAGGGACAGAAACCACTGCCCTGGTGGGTCACCACTCTCTGGCCTCACTGTGCAGGTGTGTCGCAGAACCGGGCATGACTGGGGACCTGGGCTGGGGTGGGGACAGCGGTACCCAGCTGTCCTTGCTCGGTCTGTGCCCATCCTGGGGGGGAGGGGGCACTGAGTGCTGGTGTCTTCTGACCCTCGCGGGCACGCCACCAAGTGGGGACTGACATTGCTCCCACTTTATGGATGTGCGTACACTGGGCCACCTGCCTGAGGTCACCAGTGGGCACTTGTGGACTTGGGGCTCTTCACCACTCTGTCCACCACGTACAGGGCAGGGGGCCACGGGGCTGCTGGTTTGCTCTTGGCACCAGCCCCTCCTGACCCAGAAGCCCCGGGGACTCAGGGGCACAGCCTATCTGAGGTGTGGCCAGCTGTGAAGGCCCCGTGCCCGGCTTCCGACCCTGCGGGGCCAGGACATGAGACTGGAGACTGCTGTGGGGCCCCTGGGATGGGCCTGAACTTGCCCCAGAGGACTGTGGCAGGACAGCTGAGCTGGATCAGCACGCCCCCAGGGGCCCCTACGGGGCTGCTTGAGGCCACCAGCTCAGCGCAAAGCCCGGCGGCCGCCCCCTCGGGGGGCCAGTGAGCTGCTGCAGGGCAGGGGTGACAGGCGCAGGATCGGAGCGGCCTGCGTCTCCGGGCTGGGAACGTGTCTGGCAGGGGCCGCAGCAGCCAGGCGGGGTGGGGGTGCACAGGAAGGGGGTTCTGGGGCTTTGTCACAACTCACAGGGCGACCGAGGCTGTTGGGTTTTTCCAAGTTCGCCCCGCACTGGGTTTCAGGGTTTTGCTTTTATTGCCAGAAGAGGGTTTAGACAAGCAGCCGCCTGATATTTGCGGCTCGGCTTCTTCCTGGAGAAGCTGGTCTCTGCTGACCGCCGGGGGCCGCTCGGGGTCCGTTCCACTCAGGAGGGCCCTTTCCCTCTGCCCGGGGAGGGACCCCACATAATGGGGGGGGGGCGGGAGGGCCTGGAGGTGGCGGGGAGGCAGCCAGACCTTTGGTTGGCTGTAGGACCTGCTGCCCCAGCGAAGCTGGGTCCTTCTGCGGGGCCGTGGGGAGGGGCCTCCATTCTTGTCGAGGCCACAGCGGGATTCTGCCAGGTGCGGGCACTCTTTGGGTACGAGGGAGGCAGAGCTGTCTTTGGGCAAGCTCTCAGCTAGGGGCTGCGTGGCGGACCCCATGGCCATTCCTCATGCTGCCTCCACCCCCACCCCGAGCTGGCGGCCATGTCCCAAGACCTGCCACCAGCAGAGGAGCAGAGGCCGTCGGCAGGCCGCATGAGTCCCCGGCACATGGCAGGAGCACCATCTGCCTCCACCCCCCCTGAAAGAGCCCGCCTTCCTGCAGATGTCCTAAAGGAACACAGGGGGTCGGGGGGGACCTGCTCCATCTGAGCCTTGCGGGGCCCTGTCCCCGTGGAGCGAGCGAGCCTGGGCAGGGCGGCCCCCGGGCCAGGTGGACGTGGCAGAGTTGGGTGGTGGCCGTGGTGCTGCCTGCCGGGGGTCCTGGCCAAGAGGTATGTCATCTGTCCAGGCCACCTGGGGCGGCGTTTGAGGGCCCGGGGCGGGGAGGCTGGATTTGGGGTCCGGCTGGCTCTCTGCCTGCCCTTCCCTGGTCCTGACGGCAGGGGAGGCTGCGTGGAGTGGAGGAGGTGACAGCTCTCATTCCAGGCAGGGTCTGTCCTGAGCGATACCCTCTCGCTGGCCATTAAATGTGGGATGTGGCCACAGTGACCAGAGGCCCACCCTGCGCCCTGCACAGACGGCAGTGTCTCCGGGCGTCCCTGGTTCCCCAGGATGGGTCCTTTAGAAGGACCCTCGAGGACGGCCTTCTGTTCTCCGAGCCGGCCTAGGATTAGGGGGTCTTGTTTTTTTCTCTAGGGTGGTTTGGGATGAAGTGCCTTGAGGGCAATTCCTGAAACTAATAGGTGTTCCCAGCCAACTCGGTCAGCCACTCCACGACTGCTTTGAATGCTGGCCGCTCCGCAGCGCCCTCCTGCGGGAGTGAACTCACCGGAGGCTCACAATACCAGAGGCAGGGAGGGGTGGGGCTCTGGTCGCCCAAGGTGACACTGCGGCTAGGGCGGAGCTGGGATCTGAGCCAGCACTCCTCCTGGGGACCATGCTGAGACCAGGGCCAGCCGCCTGCAGAGCCCGCGTCCGCCCCACCGCATTGCCCCGCCCGAGCGGTCCGGCAGGTGATGGGAAGCTGGCTGGCGTCGGCTGGGTTGGGGAGCCCTCCTGGAGCACAGGGCCGGGGGCCCCAGGGGCTCAGGCCTCTCCCATTCCTGGTCCAGGGCATGCACTGAGCATGCGCCAGGGTGGGGGCCTAGAGAGGTGGCCCCCATGTCCCCTGACCGGCCCCAGGAAGCCAAAGTGGCTGGGCCGGAGCCCTTGGCCCCTCGTCCAGCTTCTGGGGACGCGCCCCAGACTAGCTCCCCTGTCTGGGGCCTGGACCCCCAGGCTGACCCCACCTGGAACTGAAATGAGCCCCACGCTCACCCCTGCTCACCCCTGTCCCCAGCCTCTCATATCATCCCCACCCTGGCCCCGACAGAGCCTGACCCCTGCCCTGGCCAGCTCACGCACCAGGTGTGCCAGCTGCTGGTCCGGGTGCCCTGGGAGGATGACAGTGGGGGCGCTGCCTGGAGCCGCAGCAGGAGCTGAAGGCCCCAGCCCCTGTCGCTGAGTGACACGTGGTTATTATGCTGTCACGAGGCCACCCAGAATTCTCACCCCCTGCTGAGAGGCAGCCCAGGGGAAGGGCTTCTGCCAGCCCAAGGTCTGGCAGCCCACTGTGCCACCCAGTGTCCATGACCATCCTGAGGGGTTCCACCATGGGCCCAGGGACCAGGGCAGGCCAGCACCTGCAGCCAGGCAGCCGCCAGCTCGCCTTGAGTGGGGATGGACGCCGGGCTGCAGGCCACGGGGCCGGCCTACGAAGCACCATCTGACCCAGGGCAGGTATGATGGGGGCGCACTGGCTCTGCCCCCTCTCAGCCCTGCTGCCACAGAAATCTTGGTCATGGGGAGGCTGCCAGGAGGAAATGACCCAGCCCCGCCCCCCCAGAGAGAGCCAGAGGCAGAGCCCCTCTCCCTTGGGGCCCCAGGGAGCCGGGCCGTCCAGAAGGCCAAGACCAAGTCCAAGGAATGTGCCAACCGAGGAGCGTGTGTCAGCACACGGGGCAGGCACTGCGGGGAGCTGGGGTGGGGAGCCAGGGCCTGGGCCAGGGCTCTGCTGTGGGCCATCTCCCCAGCCTGCACACCGGGTGCCTGGGCTGCCCACCTCGAGGGTATGTGGTTGGGATTCAAGCGTGAACATCACAGCACTGCCGCTGTGGGGGGCGTTATTATTGGTCCCTCACGCCTTTCTCAGCCCAAGACGGCAAACTGGGAAGCGGGAAGGGGCTGCGGACAGCGAGGGCGCAGGGTGACACCTTTTGCTCAGCACCGCCTTCTCTCCGCACCCCACAGGCTGTGTCTGCCTCTTTCTCCCCAGGGAAGACTGGCTCCGTCCACCTGCGACTGAGAATGAGGTCATGTCTGCCCTGAGGTGGCCCCAGCCCTCCCAGGAGGTAGGCGCCCTGCGGGGACCTCCCCAAGGGGCCTGGTCTGACTACCTCGAGGAGCCCGGCCCCCCAAGGAACGCCTGCAGCCATCCGGTGTGGTCAGCGGACGAGGAGCCCAAGGATGGGGACAGCTCAGTGTCATCGGGCCGCCTCTCTGGCTCCTCGGGAGGCCACGAGTCAGGCACATTTCCCCGTGGGCCCTGGAAGGAGAGGACCCCCCAGGTGCTGGGGCCCTCACGGCGGCCCAGGGAGAGCAGTCCACGGCTGGAGCAGCTGAGGGGCAAGATCCGGGCGCAGGCGAGGCGGCAGGCCAGCTGCGCCTCCCTGGGCACCTCAACACCCTCCAGTGCCTCGCACCTCTACAAAACCCCCACGCCAGCCGCCCGGAGGAAAGCCCGAAAGCCAGCCAAGCCCCCTCCAGCCCTGGCATTCCCAGGTCAGCGGCCGCTATCCCCGGAGAGGGACGGGAGTGGGATGGGGGGGTGGGAGAGATGGGACCACTGCAGCCAGCAGTGCTGGGCATGGAGGCTGCCCTGTCTGGGCTGGTAGCCACCTGGGGAGGCTGGTGCAATGTGCCCCTTGGACCCGAGAGGGTCTCAGAGCCTGGGGAGCCAAGTGGGGATCAAGTCCTCCCGGGGGATGCGTGTGAGTTGCGTTTAAGCACCAGGAAGAGGAGTTCCCGTCGTGGCGCAGTGGTTAATGAATCCGACTAGGAACCATGAGGCTGCGGGTTCGATCCCTGCCCTTGCTCAGCGGGTTAATGATCCGGCGTTGCCGTGAGCTGTGGTGTAGGTTGCAGACATGGCTCAGATCCTGCATTGCTGTGGCTCTGCATAGGTCAGCCGCTATAGCTCCGATTAGACCCCTAGCCTGGGAATCCTGATATGCTGCGAGAGCAGCCCAAGAAATGGCAAAAAGACAAAACAAACAAACAAACAAACAAAAAGCACCAGGAAGAATTGAGTCATCCTCAGAGATGGAGGAGGGCTGGTGCAAGGAAGCAGGAGGGATGGTGGATGGAAGGGCTGGTACAAGGCAGCCAGAGGGCGTGCAGAAGGTACGGAAGGGACTGGTCCCCAGGGCCTGGAGGCTGCAGCCTTGGGGAAGGGGCTGGAGGCGGGGAAGCTGGCCAGGTGTGTGGGACTCAGGTCAGAAACAACCCGAAAAGCCTGCGGAGGATTTTGAAGGTCCCCAGAGACAAGGCAAGTGTTTCCAGCCCCAGGGCAGGGGCCCAGGGCAGGGCGAGGGTGGCAATGTAAAGGACTGAGCGGTTCTGGAGTTCCCGTCATGGCCCAGCGGTTGACGAACCTGACTAGCTTCCACGAGGTTGCAGGTTCGATCCCTGGTCTCACTCAGCAGGTTAAGGATCTGGCGTTGCCGTGAGCTGTGGTGTAGGTTGCAGACAGGGCTTGGATCTGGCGTGGCTGTGGCTATGGTGGAAGCCGACAGCTCTCACTAGACCCTTAGCCTGGAAACCTCCAGGCACATGCCGTGGGTGCAGCCCTAGAAAGCCATACATACATAGATAAATAAAGATAAAGCATGACCTTTCTTTGTGAACGTGGGACTCCACACACATGGCCTGTGCCACGAGGTCCCAACATCTCGGGGGTGACACTCCTTACCCAGCACCACTGGTGAAGCAGCTGCCAGCAGATGTTAGCACCCGTTCCGTTTGGAGAGCTGCCAGCCTGCTCCACGGCTGAGCTCTGGTGCCGGTCCAATTGGCCCGCTCGCGGCACCCTCAGGCCTGGGCCTCCATCAAAGGCAGTGTTTAAAGGCTCTTGAGCGGCTGCCAAATGGGGACGGTTCCCTGGAAATTTCTTCACGGACTGGCCCCTCTCACGACGTCCCTTCTTGTCACTCTGCTCCAGGCTCAGGCATCCAGAGTGAGTCCGAAAGTGGAGTCGAAGACAAGGCAACCCCCAGCCAGGGGCGTGAGCACTCCAGGGTCTCTCGGCGCCAGCCCTCAGGTGAGTGGTCCGTGGCCAGCCATCCTGGCACCCCAGGTGGACACCCAGGCCAGAGCACGGGCGACAGGGTTCTGGTGCCAGGACGCTGCAGACAGCTCCTCTCTCATCCTGGGTGGCTGGCTTTCTTATGGTCCCTGTTCCTAGAGGAGGACACTGAGGGTCAGAGGGGACCCCAGCCACCAAGGGGCCCGGTGGGGATCTGGACCCAGCCTGTCGTGCTCTGAAGCCCCAAGTCTGACCAGCAGGGGAGGAGTCCAGGTGGGCTCTGCAGGGGAGGCTGGGGCTCTAAGGGCGGGGGCCGGGCAGGAGTGTCTCCTTGCCGAGACCTCCTGCCCTGGTAGGCGACGCCTTTCCTGCCTGGTCACCTGCCAGCCACAGGCCAGGCTTGAGGCCCTTCAGGTCCCGGCAGCTCCTGGGCTCATTGTCCTGCTGCAGGAGGCCTCCTTGCCTATGTGTTGCACAAATGGCCTTGCGTGCCCTGGAGATGTGGACGGGTTGGCAGTGGGCGGGCAGATTTCAGACGGGTGAGGAAGGGTCCAGGGGCCCAGCGGCCACTAAATTTGGGCTGACTCCCTCACTCCCGCCCCAGGCTTTCAGGGTGTCCCCAGGGTTTTCCACGGGGCTGTTGGGGAAGAACGAGGTGAGAGTTGGAAGCTCAGGGCACAGCCGCCCCCTCTCCCAGAGGGGCTGTGGTGGCCGGGACGCAGAGAACGTTGGCCCCACGAGGGCGGGGCCACAGAGCGTTTCCAGGCCGTCCTGGGCAGGTGTGCGAGCCAAGTGCAGCCTGGGGCGGGTTCCGAGGGTCAGAGCTTCTCCTCTCGGCTCTGGCCTCCGGTGGGTCCCAGAAGCTCCCGACAGGACTGGGGCGCCCGTCCCATCCCCATTCCCGCTGTGACTCCCGGCGAATGCCCTGCCTCCCTCCTCTTCCGCCCCAGGGACCCCGATGGCTTCAGCTGGTCCAGCTGCTCGGCCTCCCCTCCCCCACACACCGAGGCCCATCAGCCAAAATCAGCACTCGGTCACTGGTCACTTGGGGACCTCAGGGCCCAGCATCATCCATCACCAGTTCCTCCCAGTTTTAGAACCCTCTGGAAGCCAAGTATGGGGCAGGGCCTCAGTCTTTTTTTTTTTATTTGTAGTGAAATACATATAACAATGAAGTTTGCCGTTTTAACCGTGTTTAAGTGCAAAGTTACTTTCTGTTTCTGCGGGTTCAACTGCCCTAGGGAATTTCATATGAGTGGAATCCTGTCCTTTTGTGAGGACCCCCCTGCCAGCAGGGTCGGGTGCTGAGATGGGAGGACGAAGGGACAGAGGGACAGAGGGACAGGCTGAGGCTAGGACCTGTGCTGCACTGCGGAGGCCCAGAGCCTTCAGGCCAGACTTTTCCCACGCTCCCCGGCCCGTGGGGACACAGCGGGCTAGGCTCAGCGCTCACACACGCATTGGCTTGTTGGCTTTTTGGTGCTTCACAGACACGGCCCCCACTCAGTGGTGGACAGAGACAAATGAGGCCAAAGGGAGCAGGGACAGGCTCCCGCAGTGGCCTCTGTGCCTGCTGTGGCCTTGGACAGCCTCCCACTCAGGAGCCCCTGCTTCCACCTGTCCAGCCAGGGGTGGATCCGCCTGTGCGAAGGCCCCTCTGGGTCCAGCCCTCACTCCTCCTCTCCCTGCGATGTTCTGTCTGGACAGCTGCCCTGCCATGGGTTCACTTGTTGATCACATATTCACTCAACAAACACAAGTGCTGTGGTCCGGCCCCGAGCCTGGTGCCAGAGGCAGAGATGGAGGCCATTCTGAGCTCAGGGACTCTCGGGCTTTGTGCGCAGCCAAGGCTATGAGGGAGGGCGAGGAGGGGAAAGGCCAGCCCTGCAGCGGGTCCCCAGGACTGGTCCCACCCAGAAGGTGGCGAGGGGACGGTGAGGTGCCTGGCGAGCGGGTGGATCCCACGTGTTGTGCTGCTACTCAACCTTCTCTCCCTTCCTTCCTGTCTCCTCTGAAGTTCCATGGGAAAACCCGAAAAGCAGGAAAAGTCGTTCTTGCAAAAGCGAGAAGGCCCCCAAGCCGCCTCCCCCGAGGAGAACTGCCAAAGACACAGGTAGGGTTGGCCCGCTGGGGGCTGGCAGGGCCTGGGGACAGGAGGTTGTGGTCCAGGCTGAGGACACGGGCATGTGGCGTGTTTCTGGAGTCGGGATGGCTGGCACAGCGCTGGTTGTGCCTCGGAAAGGCAGGCAGGGCCCGGACGGCACGCGGGGTACAGGTGGACAGACGGCTTTCTCATCACTTGATGAGCTGTGGCCGTTTCGCTGGCTCCGGCGGCAGGAAGTGTGGCTGATGGATGAGTGCCCAGAAGCCTGGTTTGGGACTCTGACCCCAGGCAGGGACTCCTGCCTCCCCTGAGTACCTAGCGATCCCCTGCTCACCCTTGGGGACGCGTTGTATGTCCACGACCAGGAGCGGTCAGTTCGGAGGTGGTGCTGGACCAGTGTCAGGGGAACTCCTAATTCAGGCGTCTCTCCCTCGAGGGCTGGGTGGGGTGTTGGCCTCCAGCCAAGACCCAGCTGCCCAGCCTGGGTTGGTTCATGGAGCCTGTGGGGTGAACAGGCAGGATGTGGGCGTGTGGGAAACGGCAGGAGGCAGGCTTCCTCTGGGGCTTTCCTTTGGAACGTTCTGGGCCGGGGTTGGAGTGGCCTCGCTCAGCCAGTCTCCAGGCATGCCCTGCGCTAGAGCGACAGTAGCCCGCGTCAACCTCACAGCTCTCCTCGGGGCAGGCCGGCTTGCTCCCGCTCTGCAGATGAGGAGACTGAGGCTCAGAGCTGGCCCAGGGCCGCACAGGTGAGCAGGGCAGGGCTCTGACCCGTCTGGCGCCAGGTCTGTGCTTCCCACAGGAGAAGCCCGGCTGTGTGTACCCGGGACCAGGCCTGGGCACCCTCTCAAGGCCCACCCTTGGGGCCTGGACCCTGGGCCCACTGTACCATGGCCCTCGGGACACTAGCAAGAGCACCCAGGCGGGGCGAACCCACCCGCTGGGGCCGAGGTCGGCTCTGCGGGGCCCCCCGTCTCCGGGTAGCAGGCTGGGCTTGCGGCCCCTCCTGGGTATCTCTGTGTCTTGCTTTCCCAGGGCGTGAGGTCACAGTCCCGGACAGGAGTGGGCCGGGTGGGTCTGCCCACATCGTCCCCTCTGCTGTCGGCGGGTCCGGGGTTCCGGCTGGGCATCAGGCTGAAGGTGGGCCCTGAGCCAGGTGGGGACCTGTAGGGAAATGCTCCCCTGGAACCGGAGAGTAAGGGATGCTGGGAGACACGGAGAAGGTTCCGGAAGGCCACTGAAAAGGCATAAAATAGAACAATTTTCCCCATCATGCCTTCCCACCTCCCTCGGCCTTTGGGTTTGTTTTATTTTAATGGCTCATTTGAAAAATGACCTGCCTTCTGCTTGACACGGGGTCAAAAGGGCTTGCCACGGGCTGCATTCATCACGGTAAACGCCGTGTCACCCTGACGGCGTTGACCATTAGTTTCTGTCAGTGACGAAGTCACAGCTGGGCTAAGGAGAGATGAGTTTGGGGTCAGAGGTCAGAGCTACAGGACTTGGGAATTGGATGAATTAGAAATTTGCTGTAGTTAACAAAAAATTAAATCACAATAGTTATAAAATATTCATCCATCCGGGCCCAAGGAAAATGAAGCCCGGTATTCAATTTCAGATTACAGCACCTCGCTTTGCATTTTTTATCATAGATTAGGTCGGCCCTGGAACTTTGACAGGGCACCTGGGGGCTTCATCCATTTCCACAGATTAAAAATCCTCTCGTAAAAAAATTAATTGCCATTAAACTGCTCCGCGGAAGAAAAAAATGTCCCCATCAGGACCCATTTATTGACCTGGACCCCTCTGGCGGGCTGATGGGGAAGCCAGTGATGGAGGGGCCTGTGGGTGGGGGCGCCGAGAGGGGCCTGGCCGGCAGACAGCCCCCTCCCAGCGGTAGGCTCCCCGCATGGCCTCGTTTGCGCGGTGCAGCAGCGGCGGGGGACCAGGACACACAGGACGCCCGCTGGAGCCCAGCCTCACAGCTCCCACGCCAAGCTCACACGTGGCCAGTGGGCAGTCCCGGACTCCGCCCTGGAGGGCCGAATCCTGACCCTTGGCGGTAACTACCGTCGTGAGAGTGGCCTCCTTGCTGTCTCATCTGCGTGGCCTTGTAGGGGAAGTGCTTACGGGAAACGAAGGCACGGGGAAGCGGCCACCGCCCAAGGCCCACGGCTAGTGATCCAAAGAGCGGGGCTTTAAACCCTGGTCTGGGGCTCCGGAGGACAAGCGCTCAGCCTCCGTGTTCCCTGGGTCCCGGGAAGGAGGACCGAGCCTCGGGAGGGGCGTGGCCTGGAGGGCGGCCCCCAAGGGGCGGGGCTTCGGGGGCGTGGCCAACGCGGCGGCCCTCGGGCTTCCGGCGGCGTGGCCTCGGGGCGTGGTTCCGCGTGGCCCTTCCCCTCTCTGGAGCCGCGCCTTCAGGCCTGTGGCCGAGTCTGCGGACTGGCCTGAGCGGGGTGCCGGGTCCAGGGGGCAGGGCGTGCTAGTTGGATGGGCTCTACTACAAGACACCTTTTTTTGGCAGAAATGCCCTCTCCACGGGTATTTCTGGGTAGTCTTGGGCTGGGTAATCTTGTTTCCAGGGTGCTGGTCCCCGGGGGGGAGGTGCCGTGTGTGCTTGTGAGTGCGCGCATGCGCTCAAGGCTGGCGCCACTTCCTGCCTCTGCCAGTGCCCTTGTGGGTGGCTTTGCAATGATGATGGGACTGTTCTTGGCACTCGGTGATGTCACTTGGAATTATGAAGTAAAACCTTGATAAAGGATTTTTATTAGGTTAAAGAAATCTCGTTCATGTTTGGGTCCAGTGGCTTTGGTTTCCACACTCTCGGGGACCCCTCACCCTGCCGGGCTGGGCGTCTTCCTGGGTTCCCCGTCGCCTGTTTCCGCAGAGTCTCACCATTTGAAAACAAACTAATTTCCTCTGGTTCAGGGCAAATGATCAGCCATAACTTTTCCCCTCGCTCCGTGTGAGCCCTGCCCCTGTGTCCTGGTAACTCGGTGTCACTGGCCAGCCTGTACCTCGTGTGTGCCGTGTGCCCGGGGCCTGTGTTGAATGTTTTACAGGCAAATCCGTAGGGAGAGTGTTTTATTACCCCCGAGGGTCAGAGAAATCAGGTCACATTTCAAGGTCGTCCTGTGACTCAGCCCTGCCTCTTGCTGGCCAGTGGCTGTCCAGAGTGGCCTGGACACAAAAGCTTTCAGCCCATCCCCTCCGGGAGCGCGTGGATTGGTCTTCTGGGCCTGCATGGAGCCGCCACCCTTCCTTCCGTCTGGGCCAGCACTCAGAGGGCCTGGGCACCGGGCTGTGTGTGTGTGTGTGTGTGTATTTTCTCTTTAAGATTCTGAGTTGGTTGGTGTTTACGCCTGGAGAAAAGGACGAGCACTGGTGAGGGCGTTGCTTGGGCCCCCGCCGGTCCTCCCCAGGCTCCAGAGCAAGGCGCCCTCGAGACACCGGCCCCCCGCCGCACAATTAGGTACCTTGAGCCTCCGCCTCAGCGCTGCTCTGCTCTGCGTGGCATCTGGAGGGTGGGCACGGAGGGAGAGATGCCCGGGAAGCAGTGACATTGGATTGCGGGCATGGCACGTCTTTCCCAGCGACCCGCCACCAGACAGGGGCTTTGGGGAGTCGCTATGTTTAAAAGCCTAGGAAGAGGACGTCTGACCTTGATAGGCGCCTTTCACTCCCGCAGGCAGGGCACAGCCACTGGGCTTTCCCGACTTTCGCAGGACAGGGGCCCCAGCTGCTCCCAGCAGAGGTCTGTCACCCACTCCCACTTGGTTGTCCCCACCTTCAGAGAGAGTGCCTCGGTGCCAGGTGCCCAGGCACAGCCTCGAGTCACCCGGACGTGGCACCTGCCCCAGAGGTCTTCAGGGGGCTGACGAATGCAGAGCCAAGAGGGGGCCTCTTGGGGTGGGGTGGGGGGGCTGGCTCTGCTCCTCTCAGAGTCCTGCGGCAGCTCCTGCCACCCCCGTGACTGCCTGTCTTTACAGGACACAGCAAGAAGGCCGCAGCCGGGGAGAGCTCCCCGGTCCAACCCCAGGTGCCCAGCCCGGCCTCTGTCTGCAGTGACCCGCAGGTGTCTGCCACCGCGCCCCCCGCGGCTTCCTGTGATCAGTCCGTGAACATCCAGGCTGCCATGGCCATCCTGCGAGACCTCCGCCAGCAAATCCAGGTGGGGCTGGAGCTGGCCCGGGACCGCCACCCTCGGCGAGGGCTGGAGCTGCGGGACCTGGCGGGAAGGAGGCGGCCGGGCCCCCGGAGTCCCCCGGATGTGCGAGGCGCCTTCTGGAAGAGCCCCCGGACCACGACGGAGGGGGTGGCTGCCTCCTCAGAGAGGGCTGGCAGCCTCCCCACGGCCCCGCGGTGGAGCTCCTCGGCCAGGCGGGACATCTGTCCGCAGAGGGCCTGGGTGGCCCAAGGACTGGACCCCTCCCCGCAGAAGCCCGGGAGCCCCCCTGAAAGGCTGAGCTCCTTCCCTCAGCGGCCCTGGAGCGCCTCACCCAGGCAGGCCTCCAGTCCGCAGAGGACGTGGGCGGCCCCAGGACTGGACCCCTCCTTGCAGAGGCCCGGGAGCCCCCCTGAAAGACTCGGCCCCTTCCTGCAGCGGCCCTGGAGCGCCTCGGCCGGGCAGGCCTCCGGTCCGCAGAGGGCTTGGACTGCTTGCCAAGACGGGGAGGGCCCTGCCCGAAGGCCATGGAGCCCTCCCTGCTGGCGGCCCCAGAGTGCCTCCTTCCTGCAGGGGCCCAGCCCCCTGTGCAGGGACAGAGGTTCCCTGCTGTCTGCCTCGGGCACCGAGCTCGCCTGGCTGAGGCCCAGCCGGGGTGCCCTTCGGAGTGAGCCGCGGCGGCCGCCACCCTGCCCGAAGCCCCGGGGACCCCTGGGCCCCCCGTGCAGCCCTGAGTCCCTGCGCCAGAGGACGGTGGGCTGGCGGCGGGAGGCCCTGGAGAAGAAGGCCTCGGCCGAGCGCTCACAGGAGCCGAGGAAGCAGCAGCGGCGGCAGGACATGTACCGGAAGCAGAAGGAGGCTGTCCTGAGCAAAGCCATCCCCGTGGTCTCCCAGACGACCCCCGGCATCGTGACCTTTGTCCCGCATTCGGCACAGTCCAGGGTACGTGACACCTGCCCGCTCAGCCCCCCAGCTCCCCTGGGTCCGAGATGCCTGCCCGCCGGCTGTCACGGACTCTGCAGGGATCCCGTCACCTCTGTCTCTGCTGCAGTGGAGAGGCCCTGAGGGGTCCAGCCTGAGACCCCCGTGGAGGCCGAGGCAGCTCCAGGGTTGAGACGGGGCTGGGGCTCTGATGGTGCGTTCCTCCACTTTAGGGCCTGGAAGCCCCGGGGAGCCCGGGCGCACCCGTGCTGGAGTGGAGCAAGGTGACTTCTGGCATGGTGCTGGGGGACCAGGAGGCCCCAGGCAGGTGGGTGTGCAGGGCGGGGCTGCACTTCCTGGGGTGGGCTCCCTGGCCCAGAGCTGCGCAGCCCTGGGTGCAGCTGGACTTGTCTTCGCTGAAGTGAGACTCATATCGCCTTGTTGTTGTTGTTTTTTTGGCTGCATTCGCAGCAGGTGGAAGTTCCTAGGCCAGGGGTTGAACCTGTGCCACAGCTGCAGCCACACTGGATCCTTAACCTGCTGAGCCACAAGGGAACTGCCACCCCCCCCCTTTTTTAAATTTTATCTTTTCAGCTGTGCCTGTGGCATGCAAAAGTTCCTGGGCCAGGGATTGAACCTGCTCCACAACAGTGACCTGAGCCACATCAGTGACAATGCTGGATCCTTAACCCACTGAGTCACCAGGGAACTCCCAAGGTAGCCTTTTTAAAGCAGACAGCTTTGGAATTCCTTTCGTGGCTCAGGGGTTAACGAACCCGACTAGGATCCATGAGGATGTGGGTTCGATCCCTGGCCTCGCTCAGTGGGTTAAGGATCTGGCATTGCTGTGAGCTGTGGTGTAGGTCAGAGGTGTGGCTTGGATCCAGAGCTGCTGTGGCTGTGGTGTAGGCCGGCGGCTACAGCTCCGATTAGACCCCTAGCCTGGAAACCTCCGTACACCACAGGTGCGGCTCTAAAAAAAAAAAAAAAAAAAGCAGACAACCTAGCAGTTTAGCACATTATTGTGCAGCCACTCCCCTGTTGTCGTTCCAGAACCTTTCATCCCCCAAAAGGAAGGCCCATCCCCATTAGCAGTCACTCCCTCCCTCCCCCGAGCCCCGAGCTGTCCCCGGGCTGTGCTCCGTCTCTGTGGATCCGCCAATTGTGATGTCTCGAATCCATGGAGTCCTAAGCCTGGGCCTTTGCACCTGGCTTCTTGCCCTGCGTGTGTTTCCTGGGCTCACCCGCGTCGCAGCCTGTGTCAGGACTTCCTTTCCTGGCTGAGTAATATGCCGTCGTCCCATCGCCCACAGCTGCTTATCCCGGCGTCAGCGGAGGGACCCGTGGGCTCTTTCCCCCTGTGGCCGCCGCGCATGGTGCTGCCGTGAGAGAAATGTCTCAGCGTGTTTCCGTGCCTTGTGCCCGGACCCAGGGCCGGAAGGGCCGGGTTGTGTGGTCCCTCTCTTTAACTTGTGGAGAGCTGCCGGCTCTTCTCTGCAGCAGCCACACCATTTTGCATTCTCACCAGCAGTGCAGAAGGAATCCAGTTTCCTCCTGTCCTTTTGCCGACACGGGTTTTCTTACTTTTTTCCCCTTGCTTTTGTTTTTGCTTCATTTTCACTGCTATGTATTTATTTGGGGCCGCACCCCTGGCATATGGAGGTTCCCAGGCTCAGAGCGGCAGCTGCCGGCCTGCACCACAGCCCCAGCAACGCGGGATCCTTCCCCCCCCTGAGCAGGGCCAGGGCGCGAACCCTCGTCCTCGTGGATGCTGGTCGAGTTCATTACTGTGAGCCACAGCGGGAGCTCCTTCACCGCCCTGTATTTTCGTCTCCTCTGGACCGCTGTCCGAAGGCCCCCTCCCGCTGCAGCATCTCGAAGTCCAGAGTGGGAGACCTTCCCCCACTTTGCTGGCCTTCCCGGTTCCTCCCCTCCTTGGGCACGGGCTCAGGGGATGCCCCATGGGCTTCGGGCCAGTACCAGCTGCTTCCTGGTCACCTGCCTGATGAAGGAGGGAGGGCAGTGTGACAAGGAGCCAGGCTCCCTGAGCAGGACCTGCTTGTGGCCAGAGCGGGGAGCCGGCCCAGCGGCTCGGGACGGGGTGCCAGCAAGGTGCCTCCTGCCCTGGGCTCGCTCTGCACCTGGCTCCTGCTGCATCCTTGGCAGCCCGTGTTCCAGGAGGGGGCTTGGGGGTGAACCCCTCCGTGCTCAGCACCCACCCCTCTTTGCAGCCCCTCCAGCCCTCCCACCCACCACTGAGGTGGGATGGACACGCTTCTCCACTCCTGCCTCCTGGAAGTTTCTCTCTGGCTCCCTTTTGTGTCATCTGCCTTCAGAGTGCACATTCGCGGCCATTCCCCGAGATTCCAGGTCCGTGGGGCCACCCAGGGGTCTGCATTTTCCTTCAGAACTTTTTAAAGTTGACATCTGGGACCATCCAGACAAGGACCCGGGTCCCAGGTGCAGCTCAGTGACCTTCCCACCCAGCACGAGTGTAACCTGCACCAGGACCGAGAAACCGCTCACACCCCCGAGGGCAGCCCCTCCTGCTGCACACCATCCTGGGGGCTCATCACCATGGGTGGGGAGGAGGCTGCGGGTCCTTAGTCTTGCGTCATCGTGTCCTTTTTCTTTCTTACTTAAAAATTTGTGGTAGGAGTTCCCGTCGAGGCTCAGTGGAAAATGAATCTGACTCGAACCCATGAGGACGCAGGTTCGATCCCTGGCCTCGCTCCGTGGGTTAAGGATCTGGCACTGCTGTGAGCTGGGGTGTAAGTCGCAGATGCAGCTTGGATCCCGTGTTGCTGTGGCTGTGGTGGAGGCCGGCAGCTGTAGCTCCTATTCAAACCCTAGCCTGGGAACCTCCATATGCTGCAGGTGCAGCCCTAAAAGACAAAAAAAGAAAAAAAAATGTGGTAAAATACATGTGATATGAAATTTACAATCCTGTTTTAAGCACTCAGTTCAGTGGGATTAAGCGCAGTCACACTGTTGAGCAACCATCCCCACCGTCCTTTCCAGACTGAAGGACGTCTTCCCAAACTGAAGCTCCGTCCCCATTAAACACTCCCCCCACCCCCCCCACCCCCGTCCCTTCCCCGGCCCCGGGCCCCGCCATCTACTTCCCGTCTCCGTGAATCTGTTTCCTCTAGGGAACTCATTCCAGTGGAGTCCTACAGGATTTGTCCTGTTGTGCCTGGCTCATTTCACTCAGCATAATGTCCTTCCACGTTGCAGCCTGTGTCAGCATTGCCTTTTATTTTGTTTTATTTTTTTGTCTTTTTTGTCTTTTTGCCTTTTCTAGGGCCGCACCCGCAGCATATGGAGGTTCCCAGGCTAGGGTTCCAGTCGGAGCTGTAGCCACCAGCCTACGCCAGAGCCACAGCAACACGGGATCCGAGCTGCATCTGTGACCTACACCACAGCTCACAGCAATGCCAGATGCTTAACCCACTGAGCAAGGCCAGGGATCGAACCCGCAGCCTCATGGTTCCTGGTCAAATTCGTTAACCACTCTGCCACCATGGGAACTCCCTGACTGTCTTGATGCACAGAAGTTGTTAAATTTTAGAAGTAGCCCCATTTATCTAGTTTTTCTTTGGTTATCAGTGCTTTTGGTGCCGAAGCCAAGAAATCATTGCCAGTTGTCCTCAGTCCCTTTAAAAGCCATGCGCCGTCTGTCATACGGACACACCACAATCCCCACGGTCATAAACAGACGTGGTGAGGGGTTCCCATCGTGGCTCAGCGGTTAACAAACCTGACTAGCATCCACGAGCATGCGGGTTCGACCCCTGGGCTCGCTCAGTGGGTTGAGGATCCAGCGTTGCTGTGGCTGTGGTGGAGGCCGGCAGCTGTAGCTCTCATTCAACCCCTGACCTGGGAACTTCCATATGCTGCAGATGTGGCCCTAAAAAGACAAAAATAAATAAATAAATAAACAGTCACGGTGAGCAGACACCCGTCTGGCTGGGAGTGGTGCCGTGTGTACTCTGCACACGGGCGCCCTAAGACCGACCCTCGTCCTCTCTCCCCGCAGCTTCTGCCTGTGTTTGAACAGAGCCTTGAGCCCCGCCAAGATCCTAGAGACGGGAGGCTCCCAAGACGGCTGGGAGGGTGCCCCCCTGCTGATGTCTGCCTCCTCCCCGGGCCCCCTGCGGCTCACGGACCTGGCCGCGCACTACCCGCGCCCGGGGCCGTGCATCTACCTGGACCCCGAGGAGTCGGAGCGCCTGGGCCTGCCGGGCCCCCTGCGCCTCAGCTGCAAGCAGGCCCAGCTGCAGGCCCTGGAGACCACAGCCAACATCCTGCAGCAGCGGATCGACACCCTGACCGACAAGCTGCGCGAGTCCGAGGCCACAGACACCCCGGGGGACCCGGGCCTGGACCCGCCGCCCTGGAGCTCCGGCACGCCAGCCTGCCCCGGAGCCTTGGTGCCCACCGTGGCCCGAGGGGCGCCCTGGGACTGGGCGGGCATGCAGGCCAGGCCTCTGCTCTCCCCCCGCTGCTTCCTGGACGGCGAGACGCTGCCCCGGAGCCCCGACTGGGAGCTGCAGCAGAGCGCGAGCCCCAGGGGCCACCACGCCAGCCAGCCCCGAGGTAGGGCCCGCACGGAGCCGCCAAGGACCGCCTGCCCTTTGGTGACTAGGGGAACCCTGCTTTCTCCCGTCTCCTGAAAGCGGGGTACAGTGGCAATGCCACAGCAGCTGTCCTGGCGGGGGGAGGAGGGACCTGGTCCTGAGGCTTATGTGCCCCCACCCCCCGCCCTGCCTCCCAAAGATGGGTGAGCCAGCGGAGCGGGTCCCTCCTGCTGTGGGGCAGTGCCACCCTCCCTCAGTCCCCATGGCCAGCAGCTCCTCCCTCCCGCCGCGGGGGAGGTGACGTCCTGGTCTCTCCGGAGGTTTCCTGGAGGACGGACGTTTGGACCTCGGCAAGAGGCTGGCGAGAAACACGGCTTCCTTCCAGGCCCTCGGCCCCTTTCCAGGGAGGTAAGCCTGGCGCCGCCCTCAAGCGACCCTGTGTCCCCAGGGCACCGCCTGTGCTGCCCTAGGCCAGGACCTGAGGGCAGCCAGGCCAGGCAGGGCAGTGACACAGCTCCTCACCGGTCCAGGGAGAGGTGCTGGCCTCGGACACCTCGGGCGGGCCGTGCGTGGTGGACCGTGTGGGGACGCTGTCGTGCGGGGACGTTGTCGGCCATGCCCCCCAGTGTGAGCGGCAGGCTGGTCATGTCCAGGGGTCAAGGACACCGCCGTCCCTCCATCTGCGTCCCTCCCCCGTAGTCCCTTCACCTTCTCGTGACTTCTGTCTCCAGCGCTGGCTGTGGCCTTCTCTCGGGTCCCTTCACACAGGTCCCTTGCGTGGTCCAGTTACAGACAGATGACCGGGCTGGGGCTGGGACACTGGGGGGCCTCGGCAGCCCCCCGTCCACCTGGCCAGTGCAGACTGGTCCTGGGATATGGCCTGAGCAGCCACCACCCAGAGCCAGCAGCTTCCTGGGGACCTTCTGTTCCCGCCCTCAGCGCAGTCCCCCAGCGTCTCGGCTGGCCGCCCCGCCGTCCACTGCTGTCCCTTCCTGTCCTCTCTGTCCTCTAGCTCGTTCCCCACCCCACAGCCAGTGTCCCTGCTCTGTGCCCCCAGCCCCTCTCGGAGAGGGGGCGTTCTTCCTGCCCCGGCCCAGCCCCTGTCACAGCCCCCAGTCCTGGGCAGCTTCTGTCCAGCAGGGGCTCCGAAGGTGGTCAGCACAGGGGAGCTGCTGCAGGTCAGTATCCGGCCTTGGTTGAGCAGCTGCGGCCTCCACCTTCCAGATTCAGAAACACGCCCCGCCGCCTCCTGCACGGACCCCGCCGCCCCATCGCCTGCCTGTCCGGCTGGCACGCCCCTGCCCACGCTTCCTCCCGGCCCCCAGTGCCCTCCTGGTCCCCCACCTCCTTCCCTGCACCGCACACCCGGAGGTTCTCAGACCCCCCCAGCCCCCTCACCTCTGTATCCCGGGACCCAAGGGCCTGGGCTGCCTCCTTGCCCCCCGAGCAGCCCCTCCCCAGGCGGCCCTCTCGCCTGTGGGCCACAGGTCCCCTGGGCCTCCAGGCCTGACTGCTCAGAACTGGGGGCAAGGGGGCCCCAGAGGGGGCCAGGCCCGTGGGTGGACTCCTGGGGGCTGGCCTTGATCGCCTGTCATTGGCCAGAGCCCACCCTGGAGCCAGGCTGGGGATCCCACCACCCGCTGCGCCGGGTCTGCCCTGGGCTCGATGCCCAGGTTGGGGCCCCCGGGGCCCACTGGAGGCTGTGGTGCCCAGAGATTAAAGCAGAGGATGGAGACGGGTCAGGGAGCCAGTGGCGCCAGGAGTCGACACAGGGCCTCCCAGGCGGGCGCCCCAGCCTCTGGGGTCAATGCAGACCCCAGGTCTGGGCTTCCAGCTGTTGACCTGGCACAAAGTCACAAGCCCCTCCAGCCCCAGAGGAGACCCTCCCACCCCCTCGCCCCACACCAGCCTGCCACCTCTTGCGGAATCTGACTCATTGCCACCAGTAGGGGTCAGCATTGGGCTGGACGTGGCGTCCCGGCGGGCGGGTCCTCTAGACTGAGGAGGGAGAGGGGAGAATTTTCCAGAGGTTCGTTCCTGTGCCCCAGGCTCCACGGTGGACGCCCTACAGCTGTGTGTCCTGCTGCTGGACGACCAGCAAGAAGGACCTGTGAGCCCAGGCCTAGAAGGACAGGGCCAGGGCGCCTCTGGGACACTCCCACCGGCACGGCGTCCCCTCCCCCCGAGAGCCTGCCAGGCCTGGAGGAACGGGCAAGGGTGGGCATTGTTCCAAGCCATGCCCTGGTCGGAGACCGGGGCCCAGGACCCAGGGCCTTGCTGGCTCTCAGGCCTCCGGGAAGGCACCTGGCTGGGCCTCTAAGGTAGCAGTTGCCGCTCACTGGAGGGCTGCCTGCCAGTCACTGCCCTCGCTGTCCAAGGATGCAGGTCACAGCTCCCTCCCCAGGGTTGGCCTGTCCTGCTGCCCCTTAGGCCAGGAAATGTTAGAAATGCAGAGTCCTCGGCCCTCCCGAGTCTGAGACGCTGGGCGCGCCCCCTCCTTCCCCTGCTGGGCCGGCAGCGCTCGGTGGCAGGAAGGGGGCCGGGTTTGTTACCAGCATCACGCGGTGAGGCCCCCAGGGCTTCCCACCCCCCACGGGGCTTGGGCCCCCGGTGCCCAGTCACCCTGGCGTCTCTGGAAGGCAGCATGGTGGAGGGTGTGGCCAGCTGTGTGCCCGCCCTCACCCCGCAGGCCTCTGTGCCCTTTCAGCCGCCGCGGCGCTATGGTCTCAGCCCCATTTCATAGAGGGGGAGGCTGGGGCTCAGAGAGAAGTGGCCTTGCCCAGGGGCCCGTGGCCTGTGGCCCGTGGGAGGACAGGTCACAGTTCAGGCCCAGGGCTTGGCCTCCGGAGCTCATGGTTTTCCCCCTCCATCCGTCCCCTGGTCCAGTGGCTCTCAAACTGTTCTCTGCCAGCTTGTTAGAAATGCAGAGTCCCTGGCCCACCCAGCTCTCCTGAATCTGATACGCTGGCCGTGGGCCAGGGATCCGCTGATTCTGCCACTGAGGGGCGAGAACCACTGCCCTGGAAAGTTTAGACCAGTGGTTGGCCGGCCGCAGCCCCGAGACCCACCGCCGGCTCGTCCCTCGAGTCAGCCCTGGATAACTTTGTTAATCCGAGGCGGGGACGGCAGCACCCAAGCTCTGGGTTGGGAAGGAGGAGCGAGAGAGTCTGGGGGAATTCTCCCTCTGTGCCCAGGCATCCCCGGAGCGGCCCCTGCCCACCGCTGCCCCTGGGAACCTCCCCTGACCTCCATGCCCGGGGTCAGAGCTCTGCCCCAGATCCCTGGGTCACCCCAGGATGGGCCCAGCACCGCCTGTCACCTCCTCAGCATCTTTCTGTCGGCCCCAGAGCTGCTCCCTTTTTCTAGAACAGTCTTTCACACACATCCCCTGCAGGACCATGAGCGGCGGGGTCAGGGGCCAGGCAGAGGGTCCCCCACGCCTTCCCGCTCGGCCCCTGGAGAGCCAGCAGGTGCTCAGCCAACACCTGTGGCCGTGGGCCCCACGGGCTGGTGCAGGACCCGTCTCCACGGCTCGCAGGCGTGGTGGCCTCTTTAGTCACTCGGGGGGTCCTCGGTCACTGGGTTCCAGGAAGGACAGCCACGTGGGCTGGTGAATCATAAGCGAGGCGGACTGTGCACACCGCGTGAAGGAGCTCATCACGCACCCGCTGGCATGCCCATCGTGCCCCAGAGCCCCCATCTGGGCAGCTGCTGCCTGCCTGTGTTCAGGCTCTGCCCCCCATCCTGGGCTGCTCCTCGGGAGGGGCCCACCGCCACGCTCCCTCCTCATCCTGTGGGCAGAGGTGCTGGCCAGTCTCGGGTGGGAGCCGAGCTCACTCGGACAGAGGGCAGGTTTCTGAGTCCAGTGGGGCCGGTTTGAGCCACGCCTCCTTGGTCACCCGGCTCAGGCCCCTGTGTGGACAGGGTGGCCGTGCTGGCCCTGAGAAGCTGGTGGTGAGGGTTAGAGCTAGGGTGTGGGCCCTGCCCCACACCGGGCCTGGTGGACAGTCCCCTTAGCAGGTGGCAGGGGGGACAGAGAGCAAGGGTGTGCCATGCCTGGCACTGCCAGAGTGGCGCTTTGCAGGAGCAGAGGCAGGGCAGGCGAGGGCTTCCGGGCGGAGGGCACACTGACCCTGGCTGGCCCCAGTGCCCGATGGTGACGGTGGAGGCAGAGCCTGCCCTGAGCAGTACAGCCTGCGGGTGTCACCATCTACAGGCCCCGCCCACTCCCCCGCCGCCCCCCCAGCCCTCTGGACACAGGCCCCATACCCCCTCCACCCTTGGGTCTCCCTGGACCCTGAGTCTGAGACTGGGTTCGGAGAGACGCTCTGGGCTGCAGCGCCCGGATTCCCGCTCCCCGACCCTCGGCCCCACTTGTCGCCTGCCTCTCGGAGCTTCGCTGCTCACACGTGTTTGTGTTCCCAGCTCACTCGGGGCGCCAGCCACACCAGACACCCGCTGTGGCTCCCTGCGGCGGGAGGAGATGCGGTCGGCCAGAGGGGCCGGCCTGGTCACGCCCTGGACCCCCCGGAGCTGCGGTAAGGGCGAGCCTGTGGACAGACCCTGGGCTGGCTGGTCGGGTGGCTGGGGAAGTCCGCTGGGGACCCCCTCCACTGCCTGACGCTCCTCGAGCTTCTGCCGGTGGAGGATCCTTCTCGACGTGGAGAGAATCCACGCATCAGTATTAAAGTTTTTTGGAGGCTTCCGGGGCCTGCTCCGTGCTCTCGCCGCACCTGTCGCGACCGGTGTTTGCCCCACGAGGGTCAGTGGCTTGTTTCTGCTCCGGGCGGCTCTGAGCTACGCTTCCCCAGGGTGTCTGGGGGCTCAGCCCTCTGCCTTCCCTTTTGCTGCCGAGGGTCTCTGTCCCACGTTAGAACGGAGGAGAGGTGCCCAGGGCCACAGGGCAGGTGCAGCTCAGGGTGTGGGGCGCCCCGCCCGGCGCCCTCCTGGGTTCAGGGCCTCCATCCCCGCAGCAGCCGCAGGGACCGTGGGAGGCTCTGCCCAGCGGGGGCTCAGGGAGGGGGTGGCTGCAGGGCCCTGGCCCAGCGCGGGGAGCTGAGCGCCCCTCTGGAAGGCCTGGAACACGCTGTCACTATTTAATCCTGTTTTTCCATTGATGTCCTTCAAACGCTTTCAGAACGGGAAGAAGCCACACTCACATCTCTCTGCGGGAGAAGCGGGCCCTGCAGGTGCATGCAGAGCGAACCCCCAGCCCCTGCCCGCCCCCCAGGAGCGGCCCCAGATAAAACCCATGCCTCCCTGGGTGCCTGGTGGCGCGCCCATCTCACAGGTGGGCAGCGAGGCCTGGGAGAGGCCCGGGGGCAGTTAGCAGCCTGAGTTTCCCTGGTGCTTGGCGGGACGGCAGTTTCAGCCCCGGGCTCCAAGCTGCTCCCCTAAGGGCAGCAGGGGTGTGGCAGAGCCCTCCTGGCCAGGTAGCCTCCCCAGGGACTCCCCACAGACACCTGCCCCCACACAAGACAAGGGCTGGGGCCGAAGCCCTCAAGGGGCTGCCAGAACATTCCTGCAGACCAGCCCTCCGCCAGCCCACTGGGGCAGGGGGGCACGTGTGAGCTGCTGGACGCGCGCGTGTGTGTGCGGGTGATGAAGGGGGCCTCGGGCCCTTTGAGGCGGGGTTCTGTGCCCCCCCACCTTAGTCAGTCTCTGCCATCCGCCTGGCCCCTCCCTCTAGGAGGCTCTCCTGGCTGGGCGGGAGCTGCTGGAGACCCCGACGTGACTGCCTCTCCAGCCTCCCAGGGCCTTGGCTGCCCGCTGGTCTCCCATCATTCTCTGCTCATTCAGCACAGACGCACTGAGCACCTGCTGAGCCTGGCCCTGCCTGGGGACCAGACCCTGTGCTTAAGGCGTCTGCTTTGGGGTGGGGGGGTGGGGGCAGATGGACGGTCAGAGGACACAGAAGTGACCTCACAGCGTGTCAGGTCCCAGACAGTAAGTGTATGAGGGGCGGACATGCCATCACGAGTTCCCAGCTCCCCGCCAGTGTGGCCCAGAGAGGGGCAGTGAGCTGCCGGGGGCGCCCCGGGCTGGGCTGGGACAGCGGCTTAGACTCGGATACCAGCTCTCTGCACCGCCCCCCCCAACCTTCTGGGTGCGTAGGAACCGGGAACCTGGGCACGGCCGTGTATTCAGAAAGCTGGGGAAGCTGGGGGAGCCCTGGCCCCCCTTGACCATCAGCAACACTGTGTCTGCCACATGGGATGGTGCTGGACTCAGGTGTTTAGGACAGAGGGTGGGTGGGCCAAGGGCACCGCTGCAGGCCCTTAGCTTTCAGTGCTGCTGGTCAGCAAGGCCAGGGGGCCCTGTCTCCCAGGGACGCACAGCCCCCCTGTGGGCCATGCCTGGGGGTGGCAGGGCTGATGCAGTGTCTCGGGGAAAGGCAGCCCTGCCTGAATCCCATGGGGAGGGCGGAGAGGGCACCTCAGCACCCTAAAGGGGATGCCGTCAGTCACTGTCGAAAGGACAGTGTCCCTGGACTGGGCCACAGATCAGGCAGCAGGTGTCAGCTTCCCCGCCGTCTCCTCCCTGGAGTGAGCAGCCTGGGCCCAGGCTGAGGTCGGCGGTCCCTTCATGCAGAGCTGCCCCTTCCCCGAGGGTGCCTCTCGGCTGGGCAAAGGGCTGGGCCTCCCAAGAAAGGAGGGGCCTGGTCCGAGGAGCCAGACCCCAGCCCACCGTGGGCCCTACCCCTGCCGTGCCTTCAGGGAAAAGAGCTGGGGGCAGATCCCACTCCCCAGCCCTGCCCCTCCCGTGGGGACGTCCCCCTGGAATCTCTGAGGTCTGGTGTGGATGAAGCTGTTGGCCAGGCCCGCAGCGCCCACCAACCCCCGCAGGCCAGGTGCGGGGCCTTCCAGAAAAGCCGACTTCTCTCCCAGCTCTGCCTCCAGGCTGTCTCTCTGGCGGGGCGGGGGGGGGCTCCCTCCAGGTCCTCAGTCCCTCCTGCGTGGAGGGGTGGAGCCCCCAGCTGCCCTCACCCCCCCCTTGGACCAGGGCCACGTCTCGGTGCCCCTGTGAACTGAAATTCTCTGCCAGGATCTCTCCATCCTGAGGCTGCAGACAGCCCTGCAGCGTCACCCGGACGCTGAGCTGCTCCTGCCGGGCGTGGCTGAGAGCAGAGTCTCGGGGAGCCAGAGACCAGGCAGCGAGCACAGCCCAGAGCATCTGCGCTCGGCTCCTGTCAGACGCCACCTCCAGGCAGCCTCCCAGATAACACAGGCGGGGTCGGGTCCCGCTGCTCACGCCGCCGCAGCCGGCTTGGTGGGAGTGAAACTCGTGTGTGGCCATTGGTCTCGTGGGCCGTGGGAACCCGAGGGTTCGGGCTCTCGTCACAGCTCTGGCTGCTGGAACAGCACCTGCGGGGCCTGAGGTGCTGGGGAACATTTGTGGAAAGTGAGGAGGAAGCCCGGCGGGCGCAGTGCCCTGGGGCCAGGCCCTCCTGTCACACACGGTGGTCGCCTGGATCTCACCTTAGCTGGGGGCAGGTCCCACCCTCAGGCCCCTCTGTTGACGGAGGAGGAGCCCAGAGCTCAGAGGGTGCCTGTCATCTGTCGCCTGCCGCCAGGAAACGGCAGAGCGGGGTCCCATCCAGCTCCAGGTCGGTCCGACCCCAGCTTTGGCCACTGCAGGCAGTGCTGTCCAATAGAACTTTCTAAACAGACATCCAGACCAGCGCTGTCCAGTGGAACTCTCCAGCCTAAATAAACATCTAGATCGTTGCTGCCCAATAGAACTTTCTTCGGGCAGGGAAGCGTTCCAAATTCTGGCCCCCCCACCCCAGTCCTGAGTATGTCATCTCGTTGGACCCGCGCGACCGCCAGGCGCTTTGGGTGGCAGGACGTGCCGGATTCTCGGGGCTCCTCCCAGTTGTTGCCAGGAGTTGGGGAACAAGGCTGGTGCCACCCCCACTCAACAAGGTGACTGCCAGCTGCTTGGCCAGCTACGGCCACACCGTCTTGGGGACAGCTGGCTTCTCCGGGGTCACAGCTCAGAGCTCAGGGACACGCAGCCCGTGTTCCCTGGTGACCTGTTGGGGATGCTGGCCTGGCCGCAGATGCCCAGGGACTCCCATCTTCCAGCTGCAGGGCTGAGGGCTTCAGGTCTCTGAAGCTCCTGGGCCCCTGGAGGCGGGTCAGTGGGAACTCGGTGGGGGACCCGGCCCCTCTCAGGCTCCGCCTCTTTCGAGGGCCACACACAAAAGCAAGGGGGGGTTTTCCCTCTTGAGGGAACTTGGGCTCAGAACAGACACTTTGCAGCAGTTCTGCCCCGTTGTCATTTCCCGAGGTGGCAGTCAGCTGGGGCAGGAGGGAGCACGCCTGGCCTCACCCCGAGTGCTCAGCCTGTGAGGTGGCCAGAGCCCCTGCCCCTCTCCTGGGCTGGGGGCTTCAGCCCCCTCACAGCCGTGGAAACGCCCAGAGCAGGTTGGGCTGCTGTTCTCAGCGATTCGGCTGCTCTAAGGCAGGAAGAGGAGCCGCTCTGTTCCGGGAAGGAGGGCGGTCGGGAGAGCGTTAACCTCTCCCTTCACCCGCCAGCAGCACCAAGGAGCCCGTCAGAGACACAGGCGTCCGCAGACCTGGGAGGGAGCCGCCGTCCCGCAGGCCCCCCGCCGCGGCTCTCACTGGTCCCGCCAGGCAGAGGGAGGGGGGGGCGAGCACCGAGCAGGCCGCTCCGTCCCCGGGCCCCGGGCCCCGGCCCCTGCCCGCCCTCCCTGGGTGCTCAGCGTGTTTCCCTACAGGCCGAGGGCCGAGGCCGAGCCAGCGGAGGCCACTCAGCTGGCCCTTCTCGTGGTTTCTGCAGGTCCGCTGTCCAACATCCAGCAGAAGTCCCTGAGCTTCCTTGAGTCGCTGAAGGTGTGTCACCTTGGACCTCTTCTCTTTGGGGCTGGGAGCAGCCATTGTCCCCGAGGCTGAGCAGAAGGGGCCCCGAGCAGGGAATTGTAGGGTTGGGGCCGGCTGAACTTCAGCCCCGAGCCTGGTGAGGGGAAGGGCAGGGCCTGGGGTGGGGAGAAGGCCCTGGGACCGGCCCTGACTCGGAGGCTGGTGGGCTGGAGGGAGGGGTCCTTCGAGGGGGCCCTCCGGAGAGGGTCCTGTCCCTGGAGGGGACCCTGCCTGCCCTCTCGGGCCGAGGGCTTGCTGGCGATCGTGGGGGGCAGTGGCTGGGGCCCGGGGAGTCCTGAGGCTGGGCCCTCCCTGCAGCTGGACCAGCAGAAGCAGGAGCGGGAGCTGGCCCTTCTGCGGCAGCAGGCGGAGCTGGAGGTCTGGGAGACGCAGAAGGCCCTGGGGGAGCTGCTCTTCCAACATCGGCTGGAGGTCAGCGGGCCGACCCTGCCGGGGCTGCCACAGGCATGCCCACTCCCTACCAAGGGGCAGCACGGCCCCTCCTGCCCGGCCCCAGCCCAGGGTCCGTCTAAAGGCTGGGTGGGGAGGCACTGGCACAGCAGAGGTCAGGCTGCGGGGAGCAGACGCTGCCTGTGCCGAGGGAGCGGAGCGAGGCTGGATAGCCACACGAGGATACCCGCTGAAAGCAGATGCAGGCTTTTGTTCCCTGGTGACAGATGACAGCCTGGGCCTCATGCCTGGCCTTGTCCAGGCTTGTGAACTCGCGTGAGCTGCGGGCTTTGCACTGAACTCAGGAGCCGACGTGTGAGGGTTCTTGTGGCCCCGGGGCTCTGCCGCCGGGGGAGGGGCCGTGTCTCCAAGCCCCTCTGCCCAGCCTCCGGCTAAAGCATCCTTTAGCCCCTTGGGATGGGTTGTGTGCATGGGTTGGGGCGGCCCAGCAGCGCCCGGCGGGGATGGTGCCCAGCCCGGGTGGGGACCGGAGGCTGATGCCTGCGGTAGGCTGCATGTCACGAACCTTCTCGGAAGAGACTCTTCCTTCTCTGGGTCCTTGGTCCGGGGCGATGATGGGGTGCCCTCATACACAGGACTTTTAGGGAGACTTCCCGGGAGGGTACTGTGCACACCAGCACCCACGCCCGGCCCCGGATCCCTTTGTCCCCCTTGTCTGTTCTGGCGTCACACCTGCTGAAGACTGTGCCCCAAGCTGGGGTGCAGGTTCTGTCCCAGGTGTATATGCAGCTGCCCCCACCCCCCACCCCCCCACGCTGCTCCAGCCCTGGCTGTGCTCCCCCTGGTGGGCCCCAGCCACCCAACCCCGACCCTGCCAAGGGACCCCCCCTCTCTGGGGGGCGGGGAGGGGCTGCTACACCCCATCCCGTGGAGGCTGGACAGAGAGGCCCCTGAGGGTGGAGGTGCATCTGGCCCTGGGCCCCTCCCTGGGCCCCACCTGCCTGGGGATGGGGCAGCTCCTGGCTCCCCTCCACGAGGCACTGGCTTTCTGTCCTTGCAGCGGCTGATGGAGAAACACCCCACCCGGGCCAGACCCGGAACAGCCTCAGAGCCAGAGTGGCCGCAGGTGCGTGTGGATGCAGAGCTGATGGCCTCTCGGGACACGGTGACAGCCAGACCCAGGTGCGGCCCCTCCCAGTTGCAGGGCAGTGAGGGTCTCAGATGGGCAGCTGGTCTGGAGCTGAAGCTGCAGTGCTTTCTTACCTGGCAGGTCACACCCGCTCCTGCCCAGCGACGCTGCTGTGCCCTCCCTGAGCCCCCAGGAAGGACGGAAGAGTAGGACGGACGCGTCGGCCAGGGCAGGTCAGTGTCCTCGGCACCAGCGCCTCAGCAGCCAACAGAACCCGCTCCCCACGTGGGCCCCGAGTGGGCGGCTGAGTCAGGTCCCCAACAGAGAGGCCCGGACCCTCGCCCACAGCCATGCGGTGTGTCTGCTGCCTGAACCGCGGGACTGGCCATCAGGCACCACTGCCTCCTGCTGTAGGGGCAGCGGGGATCCAGGGAACCAGTAAGCGGACACACAGGCCACTGTCCCCACCCGCACAGACCTGGGGGCAGTGGGCCTGCATTACAGCAAGAAAGCTTTCGGTTGACACCTGCTGAAACAGCCCAACAGCAGAGGCCGTGGCCGAGGAAGGGGGAGTGTGGGCGGGTTGCCCAGGTCTGTCTGCCCTGCTGGCCTTGCTCTGGGCCGACCTACAGGGTGGCCATGGGTGTCTCCCTGAAGCCCTGGTTACAGCCCGTCTCTGCCCCCTCGGGGACAGGGGACCCCACCCTCTCCTGGGCCCCCTCCATCTGTCTGAGTGGTTTTCCCTGAAGCGTCTCAAGCGCTGGCCAGCCCAGCCCCCTAACTGTGTCCTGTGTGAGCATCAGGGGCCTTTTCATGAGCGGTCAGTGGAGCAAAGCCTCTGAGCCCTGGCTGAGCTGGTGGCGGCCAACATGGGAGCTCCCAGGCGGGCATGGCACTTGGCCGTGAGGCTCTGCTCCCGTGATCAACTTCCAGTTGAAGTTCCTCATGGTCACAAGAGCCTGAATACGCTGAGACGTGGGTCTAGTTTGGCGGACGTTCCTCGTGCGCCAGAGAAGCAACGCCGGTAGTGGGCATGTTGGTGTTTCGGGGGATCGTGGGGTTTTGGCGAAGCGACTCCTTTAAAATTCTGTTCTCACGGAAGGACCCTCTCTGTGCTGAGCGACACGCCGTGCCCTGACCCCGGCGGCGTTGTCTGAAACGGGTCCAGCTCCCCGGGCTCGTCCCCAACCAGCGTTAGGCCTGCCCTTTTAACTGGGGCGTGTTTCCGTGGTGCCAGCGCGCTTCCTGGGCTGCACGTCGCTCACCGCGCTGCCCATCGCCGCCCTGAGGGCGGAGCGCGTGGCTGTTTCCATTTCACACGATCATCAGCCTTGTTAGGTTTCGAGTCTCTCATCTTTGCTATTTTCTTTGATCTAAACTGCGCTTGTTTTCTTTTCTCTTTTTCTGCCTTCTCTTTGGATGAGACAAGTATTTTTTTATGATTCCGTTTTTTCTCTGTTGTTGGCTCATGAACACTTATGTCGTGGGCGCGTCAGGGTTTGCAGTGGCACCTGTGGTCTAGCTTCACGCGACGTTCCTCCAGCTTCCCTGGCGGGGGAGGCCCTCCGTGCCTCCTTTTCTGGACGTGAGGCTCTTTCGTTCAGGCATTTGACTTTATAAACCCATAAAACGTTGTTCCTGTTTTAAATACTCCGCAATCGTTTAAAGCTTATGTATGTATATGCACACACGTGTGTATATGCATATGTTTATATGTTTATGTACATAAAAATGTACACACGTGTATAAATTTTCTCATTTCTGGGAGTTCCCATCATGGCGCAGTGGAAATGAGTCTGACTAGGAACCATGAGGCTGCGGTTCGATCCCTGGCCTCCTTCAGTGGGTTAAGGATCTGGCATTGTTGTGAGCCGTGGTGCAGGTCACAGACATGGCTCGAATCCTGCGTGGCTGTGGCTGCGGGGTAGCCTGGCAGCTGTAGCTCCAACTGGACCCCTAGCCTGGGACGCTCCATAGGCCGTGGGTGTGGCCCTAAAAAGCAAAAAAACAACTTTTTTCCCTCCATTTCTGGTGCTCCGCGCTCCTGGTGTTCACCCAGAGCCCTCCCTCTGGCATCATTTCCTCCTGCCCGAAGTCCCCTCCCTAACATGTCTGGAAGCACTGGTCTGCGGGAGACAAATTCCTTTGTTACCAAGTCCAGGTTTGTACTGCTTGCTGCCCCGAAGTCAGTACCCGAGAGGCGCGCGTTGGTAGAAAGGGAAGGTTGCTTCCTTCCAGGGGCTGGAGCCTGGGGAGCAGGCGGACTCACGTCCAAAGGCCAACTCCCTGCAGTGGAGCGGAGGGGGGAGGAGAGGTTTTAAAGAGGGGTGTTTCGGGGTTGTGTAGACAGAGGGAGGGGCTGTGAGCACAAGAGCGCCATCTGCTCCGGTACCTGCCTCGGAGTTCGTCGTCATGTGGAGGTCCGACCAGCGCCGTCCTAGTTGCCTTAAGCACCGTTCATCTTCAGTTCCAAGGTCCCTTTGTTCCCATTTCCCTGAGGACAGTTCTCAGCATCGTGGCAGCTGATGTCATGGCTGCAGTCTGGGCGCCTCGTAGTTAACCTCTTCCCCTTGGCGGGGGCTTCAGTATCTACGAGACAGCGCGCAGGACCTGGCTCAGAATCGCACGTGTCGTCCTCGAGGTGGACGTGTAGTCACTGACTTTGTTTAATGATGACACTATTATTATTTGGTCTTGTTTGTGTGCCTTTGCCTCTGTGTTTTTCTCACTCCTCTGATTAAATTTATTCTCTGGCAAAAGTTTTTCTACAGACAAAAGGCAGGCCAAGGACACTGTGGGAGGTTGGCCCATAACGTCCTGCTCCCTTTCACAGCCTCATGAAGATCTGGTGTGAAGCTGCGTGGGGGTGGGGGCCATTAAACTGCCCAGACATCCTCGCTTTATGAGGTCCTCCTGTAAAAAAGGCACCCGGAACCCCTAGGTGACCCAGCATGCCTGCTTCCTGTCCTCAGAGCCTGTGCAGGAGGGGAGACCAGACCAGAGCCCCTCCCAGTGGCCGCCGGCTCGGCTCTACCCTTGGGATAACCCCAACCTCCAGGTACAGGAGAGGTCCCCGGGGAGGGACATGCAAACGGGGGGCGGGGGAGGCGCTGGCAGTGGGTATGAGACCCCGTCTTCCCGCTGCTGCCTGGGGCCATCAGGGCGAGGCCCTCCTCTCCTAGCGCCTGCACCAGGGACCCTCCGCTGCAGGTCCTGGGCTGAGGGATGGCCATCTGCTCAAGCCCCTTCCTCATGCCTGGGGTGGCAGGGGACCACAGGCATTTCAACCCGTGTTTCAGGCGGGGCTGGTCCCATCAGTGCTGGTTGCACATTTTGGGGAGGCGGCTCCACCTTTCCTGAACCCTCTAGAGCACAAACGAGGGCCTGGCTTGGGACCGGGCCAAGGGGGTGAGGACCCCGCCTTGCCTTCAGCCAATAGCTGGAAAGGGGGTACCATGGGGGAAGAAGGGGGCCGCCGGTCTGGGAAGGCTCCCTGGAGGCGGCAGCCTCTTCCTTGGGCTGGGTGCTGCTCCCACTTGGCGAGACTGGCCCCCGAGGGGCCTCGAAGCTCAGCGGGCCCCATCCCATCGGTCTACCCCGCCGCAGGGGCGCCAGAAGGGGCCCCGGGGCCCGGCCCCCGGAGCCTTCGGCCGCTTCGCGCTCCAGCTGCTCGAGCAGAGCCTGCGGGACGAGGAGCTGCGCGCGCAGCACCGGGCCGCGCTGCTGCGCCTGCGCGAGAAGGCTCTGGAGGAGAAGGCGCGCGCGGAGCTGGCCTGGCTGGAGCAGCGGCGGCGAGGGTGAGCGTCCACGCGCCGCGGCCCCGGCCCCGGCCGCCGTGCTGCGCCCGCGCGCTGACCCAAATAGTGATGGGCGTTTCGGGAAAGGGCGATGAGACCTGAAGCATCCCGAAGCAAAGGACCCATTAAACAAAGCAAAGCCCAGGAGCTCCCGCTGTGGCTCTGCAGAAAGGCATCCGACTAGTATCCATGAGGATGCGGCTTCGATCCCCGGCCTCACGCAGTGGGCGGCTCAGTGGGGTGCAGGGAGCTGTGGTGTAGGTCGCAGCCGTGGCACAGATCCCACGTTGCTGCGCCTGTGGCGTAGGCCGGGAGTTGCAGCTCTGGTTTAACCCCTCGCCTGGGAACTTCCATAAGCCGTGGGTGCAGCCCTAAAAAAAGCAAAACAAAAACAAAACCCCACCCATAGTCCCGCCTCTCCGAAATTATCTCTGCCCATCTCCTAGGCTGTCTTGACCGCTCTTGTTGGGGACAGTACACACGTGGCTGCTTAACCAGCCTTGGGAACAGATTGCACATGCTGTTTGTAACCTGAGCTTTTGTTTAAAAGTGGGGAAGACCTTTCTGTATCCCCGTGTAAGCATCACGACAGCCAGGGCACCCGGCGCAGAGACCGCACCATCCCGTCAGCCAGCGCCCGTAGCTCCACCTCCAGGTGTCACCAGCTCTGGGTCTTGAGACACAGACACCCCCCAGGCACCTGCCTTGACGCCAAGCCCTGGCAGTGGAGCGGCTGTCACTGAGAATGCGTTTTTTAAGCTTGATATCCCCGTGTTCGTCTCCAAAAAGATCCTTCCGGCAAAGGGCCCTGGCCGTTTCTGACCATGCCAGGATGGCACCTGCCAGGCTGTGGGTCTCTATGCCATGAGAACTCCCATCCCATAGCACCTTCCGGCTGGGCTGGGGCCCAGGGTGGGAGGTGCCATGCTCCCTCCCTCTCAGGCCCAGAGGTGGCAGCCGTCACACCACCCGGGGCTCCCTGCCACCCACGCAGGGCCGCCCCTCCCGTGCCCTGCTGTGGGAGGGGGACACGCCAGGCCCACCCGGATGGCCAGGCTGGCCATGCATGCCTGTGGTTTTGCACAGCCACCTGCTGGACCCAAGGCTGGCCGTCAGCTCATCTCCTCTCCCAGGTGTCTGAGTGGCAACGGCAGCTACACAGTGCTGCTGGCCTTGGCAGGAAGGCAGCACCAGGCCCTGAGCAACCTCGAGCAGGAGCAGGTAAGGACCGGCTCCCCTGGGCCGACCCCGGGGGGTCCTGCTGCCCTTCCGGGGCTGGGGACCTGAGCGTCCCGCTCCACAGCTGGACGGTTCTTGGGTGTTCAGCCCCCGCCAGGGCCGCTCAGGCAGCGTCCCGCGCTGGAGGGGCAGCGTGGCCTGGGCGGAGTGCGGCCCTGTCCCCGCGACTCCCGTGGCCTCTGCACAGTGGCTGGGTCCCTGGGAGCCTCGTTCTGCAGCGGTGTGTGTCTTGTGGGGCTGCAGGAGGGCTTAGCACAGCCAGCACTCAGCAAGCTGCATGGACACGGCCGCAGCGGGGCTCCCAGCTGCTTGGAGCCCAGCTCCCTCGTCTGGAAAATGGGGTGGGGCCATTTCGCTGGGGCCCTTTCATTTTGGTCGCCCGACTGCGGGGGGTCGTGCTGTGGCGATGCTCTTTATACAGATGAAGGGACTGGGGGCAGAGGCGGGGGCTCGCCCAGCTGGCAGGTGAGGGTGGTGGTGGGCTTGGGGTTCGAAGCGAGCCGAGGCTCCTGACCTCCATCCTGGGGAGCCTGTGTGGACCAGGGGTGGGTGGCGGGCGTGGGGCACTCCAAGCAGAGGGGCAGCAGGAGGAGGCCCAGACACGGTCTGCAGGGCACATGCCAGCCACAGAGCCAGGAGGAGGGCTCCCAAGGCCCCAGTTACCAAATGGCCCGAAGTGGTGAACCTGGGACCCCGTGTTGGGCGTGGAGACATGGGTGGAGTTGGGGTCTGGCCTGTGACTACGGGGGAGGGACCCAGCCCTGTGAGCCTCAGTCCCCCCCTGAGCTGTACAGGCAGCCACTCCCCCGGGGTGCACTCCTGACCTGGTGGCTCTGCCGAGGGCGTGCCATCAGAGACGCAGTAGGGAACAGAGGACAGTTGGGGACAGTTTCACAAATGGACAGAGCCCAGAACCCGGAGAGAAGGAGGACGTGTGTGGATGGCAGGGGTGTAGCCAGCCTGGGCCAGCCTCGCCTGGGGGCGCCTGGGAAACTGGCACCCCACCTTCCCTCCTGCTGGAGCCTCCTGTCAGCCAAAGCCAAGGGTGTTAAAGTGCGTGGGGGCCTCCTGGCAGAGAGGTTGAGCAGGGCAGGGCATCTGGGGGGCCGAGGGAGGGTCCCTGCTCGGCCCCCGAGCCGGCTCCTCCTAAACACCCCCCATTCATCGTGTGCCGGGCTGGGGCCTCCCTGAGGTCCTCTCCTCTGGCCGGTTCAGAGGGAGATCCGACGCCTGCGGAAGCAGCACCTGCTCGCGCACCAGGAGAGGAAGCTGCTCCTGCAGCATCAGAAGGACGCCCTGTCCATGCAGAGGTCCACCGCCCTCTCGCAGCAGGAGCCTCGGGCCCAGACCGGGCTGCTCCAGGTGGGCGCTCTCTCCTGGCCTGGGGGCTCACCGTCACCGGGCGGCTTTGTGGGAACGTGCAAGTTCCTTGCAAAGACACCTGTGGCCCGGGTGGGAAGGGCCTCTGGACGGAGCAGGTGGAGGGCGGGAGGGTGGCACCTGCCGGGAGGCCAAGGACGTTTCCTGGGCTTGGCGGCCCAGCCGGGCTCTGGAGGAGGAACCAGACCCCCAGGGGACGCGTAGGTGCTATGGGCCCGGAGGTGGGGCCCAGCAGGAAGGGGGTGAGGCTGGGGGTGGAGGGCAGGCTTTGCTGAGCTCCGGGGGGCAGTGGTGAGGAGCAGCTGTAGGGCTGGCGGCTGATGCGGGAAGGAGGGTGTGGCTTGGGGTCCTCAGAGAGGCTGGCCCCTGGGGAACCCTGAGCCGCAAAGGTGCCCTTGCTCCAGCTCCCCTGTCCCCACCTGCTGTCACATGAGAGAGGCCGTTTGGACCCAGACTCAGTCCCCAGGCTGAGCATCTCAGCCCATGGGGGGCGGGGGTGGATGGGTAGGGTTCTCTGAAGCAGCTGGGATGGGGCCGCAGTCACTCTGCGGGAGGAACCCCAGCCCCAGGCCAGCCTGCGGGGGGCACAGGGCTCCCAATGCCACGGCACCACATCTCCTTCCATCCCGGAGCCCCGGGAAGCCTCAGGCAAGGACCCCCAGCTCTGGGCCTCGTGTCGCACCCATCGAGGCCCATCAGCAACCGGGCGGGGGGTCCGGCGCGGAGAGGAGCAGCCGTTTCAGCCCGGTGCCTGTTCCTGAGGCCACACGCCCTGCCGAGGCTGCAGCCGCGTGAAGCCCACCTCCGCTTTTCCTGGGCGGAGATGGACTCTCACCCTGTGCTGTTTCTCATAGAGTTCCAGCCCCGAAGTCAAGGCCGCCCGGCAGGAGGGCTCTGAGACAAGCTGGCAGCCAGAGGGGCCTGCACGGGGCTCCTTGTGCCCCCCGACACCACAGCACATCAGCCACCGCCCCTCCGGGAGCCCTGAGGGCCCGCAAGTCCCACAGTGAGTGGTCACGGGCCCCCCGGCCCGGTGCTTGTCATTAAAAGCCTTTCCTCCGCTGGGTGGCCGTTGTGTCACAGCTGCTAGGCCCTGTGCCATCTGGCCCTGCCGAGGGGGGAGGGGCGGGGACACGTGGGGTGCTCCTCCACTGGCTGCCAGGGGAGCACAGGCGGGTTCAGGGGCGTTCCCAGCTGGGCCGCTGGCTGAGGTGGCACCCCGCTCTGAGCCCATTTCCTCGTGTGTTAAGTGGGGGCAGGGAACCGCCGTCCTCAGGCTGCTGTGGGGCACAACGACCCAGGGAGATAGAGCAGCCTGGCTCAGACAGTGGGTGCGTGTGTGGGCCCCCAGCTGCTGGACAGCCCCCCTCGAGGCTGGCCTGGCCCCGGGCAGCCTGACCGTGGGGCTCCTGGCCTCAGTTTGCAGCCAGGGAGCCTCCCTTGGGAGCTGAGAGGGCCGTTTGGACCCGGAGCGGTCATCTGGGCTGGGGCCGGGGTCCTGGCTGCGGCAGAGCAGGGCTGCTTCCCATCAAGAGTTCCCGCGGCCCTCCTTCCTTCCCTCTTACTTGCAATGGCCCTTGAGAGCCCGGAGGCCCTTTCGCCTCGAGGAGCTGGTGGGGGCCTCTGATCACAGCACCGCCCACCTCCACCCGAAGCGCCAGCCAGGGATGAGGACGCAGAGACAAACGGCACGGGCTGGTCTCCCAGGAGTGGCCTTCGCAGGGAACCCAGCCTGCCCTTGGGGGCACCACTGCCTCCAGCGGCCCCTTCCAGCACTGGGTCCATTTCCCTGCCTCCCCCAGGGAAGGGGGTCTTCGCCCCCTCGGCTCCAGAGGCGCCCCAGGCTCCACTCTGCTCCCCAGGAGTGCGTCGGGTCCCGTTGCGCTGAGCAGACCCGCTTGGTGCCTGGAGTGTGTTTATAGCCTCGGGCGGGGGCTGTTCACCCGAGGCGGGCAGGCCTGGACCTGAGGGCAGGGTCCTGGGGGCACCTGGCTCCTGTGTTTCTCCTCACACCGGTGATGCAAGCCAGAAACCGAGGACAGCCGTGTATTTACGACGTGGCGCCAGGGCTCTGTTCCCCCGGGGGAGCCCTGAGGTTTCCGGGGGGTCCTGGCCTGTGATGAGCAGGTACGCCTCATTCTTCTGTCCCTGCCGGGGAGGCGGAGCTCTGAGCAGGTCAGGGCCAGTGCCAGGGGGCCTCTCCCTGGCCTCAGCCCCCCAGGGTACTGTGGGCTCCCCACCTGCGACCCCTGTGCTCTCAGGGAGTGTGGGGGGAGGGGTGATAAGCCTGCAAAGGACATGGGGGCGGGGCCTCCCATTCCCACTCTATCGCCCAGTTCTTCCCCTGGGCACAGCCTCCTTCCTGTCCTCTGCGTCCTTGCTGCTCGCTGGCAGGGCGGGGACTTGCAGCTGGACGCCCTGGTGCGGACAGATGCCCACGAGGTCCTCCCCAGCGAGGTGGGAGTGCCAGCCCCCCGAGGCCTCTCCTGGCCCACCGATGGGAGGGTGAACCCCGGGGGAGTCACTCAGGGTCACCCTGTGGGGAACAGCAAGCTGTGCCCAGTCGTGGCAGGTGCCCGGGGAGAAAGGGAACAGAAGTGGCACCCAGCTGCTCCTGAAAGAGGGCAGTGGAGCATTCCAGAGCAGGCCTCCCTGTGGGCACTGACCTCGCACTCTGAAGGGGTCCCAAGACCAGGCAGCCTGCTCCCCAGCCCCTCCTTGCGGCTGCGACGGGGCTGGTATCTTGCTGCCCGTCCGTGTGCCCAGAGCCCTGCAACGGGTCGAGGTGTCTCCACAGCTCCGGTGGGGCCAACACGCACGGCGCTGCCCGTTGGGCTGGCGGTCGGTCTCCACGCAGAGTCTGGACAGGCAGGTGCTCTGCTGCACTCTGGGCTGGGGCACAAACGGGGTGTCCCCCAGGCCAGCACTGAGCCTGTGCCTCGTCCCTGCAGCGGCGGCCCCGTGTGGGGTGCGGGCCCTGCTTGACGGGCTGCAGGGTCGGGGGACCCATGAGCCCTGTGCTGACTGCTTGGCCGCCAACCACAGCTGTCCCTGGATGTGATGTATTGTTACACTTGTGGAAGGTTCTGGTCAGGGCTGGTCACCCCGGGAGGGCGCGGCCCGGGTGGGCAGTCACCCCGCTCTGCACTGCCTTGCAGCCCATGCACCGAGCAGCGGGATGGGACAGCCGCCCGGGCAGCTTTGGCCGTGGATGGTCACCCGCGGCCTCCGAAGCTGGCGTGGGGAGAGGAGGCACCCGCGGCCGGCGACTGGCCTGACGCTGGAGGCCAGCTGGTGGAGAGCCACAGCCATGTGGGCCAAGGTAACCAGGCTGGATACAGTGGCAGCCCAGGACAGACAGTCACCCCCTTGGCAACCCTGGCAACTTGCGGCGGTGGCATCGCGTGGGGTCAGACAGACCTACGTCCCGGGGTGCCTGGCTGAGCTGTGTGATGGGGCAACTCCGCTTCTCTGTCCCTGTGTCCGAGCAGACATCCCGCAGGAGGGCCTCTCAACACACCTGAGTCAACAGTTCCAGTCAGTGGGGGCAGCTGTGGGGGAGGCCACCCAGCCTGGCACCTCTGCTCCTGTGGGTGCAACTGCTCAGAGCAGCCAGCTGGTCTTCAGGCTGTTGCCAGGCTGGTCCCTAGGCCCACAGACCTGCTGGAGGGCACCCTGCCCGGCCCAAATCCAACCCTAGGGACGCTCCCTCCACCAAAGGCTCACTCTGCTTTTTTTTTTCTTTTTTCAGCCACATCTGCAGCATAAGGACGTTCCCAGGCTATGGGTCAAATCGGAGCTGCTACCCCAGAGCCACAGCAATGTGGGATCTGAGCTGCATCTGAGGCCTCCACCACAGCTCATGGCAATGCGGGATCCTTAACCCACTGAGCGAGGCCAGGGATCAAACCCGCAACCTCATGGATACTAGTCGGGTTCATTAAGTGCCGAGCCACAGTGAGAGCTCCGTCCCTGTTCTCTTGATGTCAGGGCCACATTTCTCAGGCTCAGGGCCCAGTGGTGTGGGTCGCTTGTGCCTCCAGGCAGGGGACGTGTTGGAACTCGGAGTCTGATATGCCCCCAGGCCGTCCTCCGGTCCAGAGAGATTGGCTTGTTTTCGGTCTGTCCCTCTGGGCAGAGCCTGCCCTGTGGCCGTGTCCCCCGCTGCTCCCCATGCACTGCAGCCCCCACCAGCCCAGATGCCAGAAGAGCCCTGACAGCAGCCGGGGCGGCCACCCAGCCGGGCAGGATCCTGCACCTCCTCCCGGCCCCTCTGTGCACCGTCCAGGCGCGGTGCTGCAGCAGAGGGCCACGCGCTGGGCGGCTTGACGGGGCAGACGTGCGCTCTCTCCCAGTTCTGGAGGCCAGAGCCCGAGAGCCCAGCACTGGCGGAGGGACGCTCCCGCCAGAGGTTCTGGGGCTGGTCCTGCCTTGTCAGCCCAGCTGCTGGGGCTCCAGGCGTTCCTGGGCTTGTGGCAGCATCGCCTCAACCTCTGCCTCCGTCTCCACAGCCTCTCTGTGTCTCAGATCTTCGTTGCTGCTCCTATAAGACCCCGGGCCTCGGTTTAGGGCCGCCCTAATCCAGGACGAGCCTGTCTCAGATCCCAAAGGAACGGCATCTGCAAAGACCCTGTTTTCAAATACGGGCCCATTCGCTGGCTCTGAGGGCTAAGACCTGGGCCTGCCCATAAAAGGGGCCGCCTTCCCTCCGCCTCGTCCCCTAAAAAGCCCCGTCACCGGAAGCCTCCCCTGGCAGGTGGCTTCTGCCAAAACCACACCCCACCTGGCCAACGGGTTTTCTGACTTCCCGGCACGTCTCTAGAGAAAGCTTCTCTAAGCAGAGACGGATGGGCGTGGGGGGGTGGTGAATTGCAAAGGGGCCCTGGGCCGTGCTCACTGAACTCCTCCAGCCCCCCAGGGTCACCCCGGGAAATGTCTCAGGACCCCAGGGTGCCCTGGAGCACAGTCTGGGAGGCGCTGGGTGGGTGTTGAGGGGTCTCTGGGAAACTGGAAGGAGAGAAAGGTGTGGAGGAGGGGGTTTGGGGTGTGGCACTGGGGTCCCAGGGAGACGGGGGTCTGGGGCGCACAGACGGCTGGGTGCTGAAGAGGGAGGGGTGTCTGAGAGCCCCTTCCTCAGAGACCAGCTCTGCTTCCTCTGCAGGTTCGGGGGCTCCCCACGCTCTGGAGGGCTGTCTCCAAGGAGCGGTCAAAGCTGCAGTGTTTGGGTTTGTGTTTTTCAGAGCCAAGGGAGCAGCCTGGTGTCGCTCTGCCAGCCGTTCAGTGGGCAGCCTCCCCGGACCCCGGACAGCCACCGGGCCCAGCCTTTCCTGTATGCAACCCTCCAGAAAGCCCGTTCACTCATTTGCCCACTTGGGGGACCCTCCCCTGCTCTGCTCGTCTCTGCCTGATCTCGGTGGGACCCCGGGTGCTGGTGGGGGTCCTTAGCCCCACCGCAGCCCCGGTGGCTCCTGCAGGAGGGCCGTCTTTCCTCCCCTCGTAGACGCAGGCGGATGAGGCGGAGGGGGGCGTCGGTGCAGCTCAGCTCTGCTCCCGGCCAGTGGAGGAGCCGCCCCTGGGTAAGTCCCCGAACGGCTCACAGCGCCTCCCCGGGCGGCTTTGCCAGAAGCCCCGAGACCCCATGGGTCCCCTCCAGGCAGTGCCAGCCCCAGATAAGAGCAGGGGGGCCCAGGAGGAAACCACAGGGAGAGGCCCGGCTCGGCACGTCGTGGGGCCAGAGCAGAGGGAAAGCGCGGCTGGCTCTGCGTGTTTCCGTCCCTTTATCTGGAACAGACAGGTGGTGATGTGGAAAGCAGCCTGCCAGCAGGGTCTTTGTCCAGTAAGGTGCTTGCACATCCTGAATCCCGGGGTGGGAGGAGACTCACTGCCGGCTCTGGGGAGCCCTGGCGGCGGTGGCATGTTGGGGACAGCAGGCTGGATGGCCTGGGTCGCCAGCGCCCCGGGTGCCCCTGGAGCTCGCCTTCCCTCCAGCCCTGTGTCCCAGCCTTGTGCTCAGAAGCCCCTCTTCGCACTGCCCCCAGGAGCAGGAAGGCGATGATTCCGACCCGCCAGTCTGGGGCCTGGGGGGTCCCTGTGGTGGGGGCCGGGAGAGGGACCTCGGGGTGGGTCCGTGCAGCGGGGAAGGGCTTGGAGCTGCTCTGGTCCCAGCGGGCTGCCCGCAGAGCTTGTGATGGCCCGGGACGGTGCCCAGAGGGGCTCCCCGCCTGACGCTGTCACGGTCATAGTCACGGTCGTGCGGAAGCCCCCAGAGGCGGCCTTCAGCCAGGGCCACGGACAAGAGGGAGGCGTTCCCGTTGGCGGAGTTTCCACAAATCGCTCTGGTCCCCTCAGGCTGGTGGCCTTAGGGTCGACGCCATCCCAGCCCTTGCCAGGTCCCCGGCAGAATGAAGGCCTAGGAAGATGGTCAGGAGACGGATAGCCCGCGGGCGCTTCCTGGCAAAGACCACACCGCGGTCCCTGTCCCCATCCCGGCTGCTAGGAACCGACCCGGACACGTTCCAGGCCGGCCCTGCCCTGCCTCCCCAGCCCCCTCCCCAGCAGCGCCCGAGCGGGCAGAGCGCAGGGTCCTCAGCACAGCCCCTGGAGGGTGACGCCAAGGGGGGAGAACGGCTGTGCCAAAGGGCTCATGAGTCCCGTGTGGGGGTTTTACCCAAAAAAATAATCAAGAAGGCTCTACGTTTCAAAAAATGTTTCAGGGCATTCCTGTCGTGGCGCCGTGGAAACAAATCCAACTGGGAACCGTGAGGCTGCGGGTTCGATCCCTGGCCTCGCTCAGTGGGTTAAGGATCCAGTGTTGCCATGAGCTGTCGTGTAGGTCACAGACGTGGCTTGAATCTGACGTGGCTGTGGCTGTGACGTGAGCCGGCAGCTGTAGCTCCGATTCGACCCCTAGCCTGGGAACCTCCATATGCCACAGGCGTGGCCCTAAAAAGCAAAATAAATAAATAAGTAAATATTTTAAAATTTTTTGGCTGTACCCGCGGCAGACAGAAGTTCTCGGGCCAGGAATGGAACTTCGCCACAGCAGTAACCACAGCCACAGCAGTGACAACACCAGAGCCTCAACCCACTAGGCCGCAAGAGCGCCACCATGTCTACCTTTTAAATGATGTTTCTCAAGTGTTTTGGGGCCTCATATAAGTATGTCTCCAACAATAGGGTCGTTTTAGGAGCAGGTAACTGCATATTTTTCTGTCCTCACTAACCAAGTACAAGTAGGTGTTGCAGCTGATTTGAACTTCAAGGCTATTTCTGGGGTTCCCTGGTGGCCTGGCGGTTAAGGACCTGGCATCGCCATTACTGGGACTTGGGTCACTGCTGTGGCTCGAGTCGTTGCTGTGGCAAGGGTTTGATCCTGGCCTGGGAACTTTCATGTGCCATGGGCACTGCAGGAAAAAAGTGGAAAGGCTATTTCCATGTGGCTTCAGCATCTGGGACCCCCTGCCCTCTGCCTCCAAGTCCGGTGCCCATTGGTGCTGACAGTCCCTGTACCTCACAGGAGACCCCCAGACCCACCCCAGCCCCTGGTCAGCAGAGGAGAAGACCCGGGCTCTGCCAGAAAGCGTCCAGGGCCGGAGTCAACAGTCCCCGGGCACAGAGGGTCCCTGCGGCCCCCAGGAAGCCAGCGTGAGTCGCGGCGTGGCCCTGCGCGGTCTGCAGGCCGAGAGGCGGCCCTGCCCTGCTCCGCGGGGCCCTCCTGTGTGGCTTTGGGTGGGCGGGTCACCTGGTCCCTCAGAGGATGGTGTTGGTGGGATGTGACCTCTGGCCCTTCCCAGGGGATTGTCCCTGCTGAGTCTTTGGAGGCCACAGGGAGGAGGGGTGTCTGACGAGTGGGGGGTGGGCTTTGTTCCCTACAGTGGTCGCAAGGGCACGGGGCCCCGTCCGCAGCTAAGGGACGTAGACTGATGCCCAGAAGCAGGGGCTGCACCCTGGCCGTGGCATTTCTTGTGTTTCCAGCAGGTGGTTGAAGGCGGCAGGAGCAGAGTGGATCCTGCCAGCGGCCCCCCGGAGCAGCCCCATGCGACGGAGTGCTGGTCAGGGGAACAGAGGTGGGGGGCCGGGAGGGCTGGTGGGACCCTCCCTGGGCCGGGGGCAGCCCTCGGGCCTGGAGACAGCTTGGCCGGGACGTCCCGTCCTCCTGCTGAGACCCTCCCTCCATCCTGGTCCCCTTGTGCCCGCCGTGCACCCCAGCCCACCCCTGTGCCCTCTGAGTTCTCTCAGATGGTGACTCCCAGTGACCCGATCCAGTGGGGAGTGAGGCCAGAACCCCCTAAAGACCTGGGAGCCTTAGACTCTGGTGGTCACTTCCCACCGGGGACAGACAGCGGGCAGCAGGCTTTTCAAGCATCTGCCGCGGTTGCGGGCCCCCTGCGGAGCCCCTGGGCCCTGGGAAGGAGGCTGGAAGATGCGGCTTCTTCCTGGGGGCACCCCCAGACTTCCTGATGCGCTTGCAGGGTCGAGACCAGTGGGCAGGAGGACCCCGGAGGCCCCTTCTCCTGCCAGGAAGCTGCCCAGCTGCCTGCCTCTCCAGGTGACGCCTCTGCCCCCAATCCCAGGGCCCTTCTCCTGCGTGGGGACCAGTCCTCACTTCAGGGGTCCAGCTGCTGCGTCAGAGCAGCCTGCCCTCTCTGCGGCTTAGACGCTTCTGCCTCTGTCCGGGGTTTTCTGGTTCGGATCCACTGGCGTGGGGGCCATGGGGAGGGGGCTGGTCTTCCCAGTGCTGGGGGACGTCCTCCGTAGAAAAGGTGTCACCGTCATCCCTAAACTCTCCTCTCTCTGCAGCAGCCGCAGCTGCTGGGTTGGCTGCACCACCCACCCAGCCCGAGGGCAGCCCCCGGGCCCGGCTCCTGGCCCCCTCGGACCTGGGCTCCGAGGCCGAGACAGCTCCCAGGACCTGCTCGGGGTCCTCGGCTCCGTCCCCCGCCTCCCCTTCTGGGGACAGCCTGTCCTGTCCATCTCTCCAGGAGTTTCAGAAAGTGTCCGCCATCCTGGTGCAGCTTTCCGAGAGCTCCGCCTCGCTGTCCGACTGGGAGGCCGGGGACACCCCTGACGCCTACTTCGCCTGGTCCGGTCCCATCTCTGCTCCTGACTCCTCGGGGTCCCACCAGGGCAGAGGGCAGGTGACCCGGGAGGGGCTGGAGGGCAGGGTGGGGGGCGGCCCAGAGCTCACAGGCCTCCCGGGGGAGGGGTGGCCGCTGCCTCTCGCCGACACACCCTCTCCGCGGTCGGGGTCGGAGCTGTCAGAGGCATCCAGCGAGATCTGGGACCAGGGGAGCCTGTGCGAGCTTGGCACGCGCGCTGGGCCGGCCCCAGGGCCCCGGGCCCCAGGGTGCTCCTCGCCTCCAGGAGGCTCATTCCGCCTGGAGCCCGGTCTCCACTCAGCTCCCTCCTTGGGCCCTGGGGAGGGGCAGGAAGATTCTGGAGCCAGGGGGAGCCTGGCCAGGGAAACGAACACAGGAAAAGCCAGAGGGTGGTCCCTGGAGGGGGCCGGCGTGACATTCCCGTCCCGAACCTCTTCCTCTGGTGACTCACACTTGTCCCTCTCCTGGCCCTTGGGGACCTCGGCCTCCGAAGGGGCAGGTTTGGGCAAAGGAGGAGAGCCTGGGCCTGCGCAGGCCTCAGGGGGCTGCCCTGAGGTGCCCCGGGAGACTCACCCCCACCCGTCCGCTGCTGAGCCTGAGGTCCCCTTGAGCCCACGGGCTCCTCCTGGGGACCCCGGTGGGCTGGCAGCCGAGAGCCGGGCACCTGGGTGTGGGGGGGGCCGAGCCCCCTCTGCCCCGGAGGAAGCCTGGCCTCCCCCGGTGGAGGGCGTCCTGCCTGAGGTCCAGTCCCCAGTGGACGGGATGCCTACCTACGGCAGCGCCGACCTCCCCTCCTCCACGCACGGGGACCCCCGCCTCCCTCCCCCGCCTCCCAACCTCCCCGCAGAGCATGAGGCCGAGCCCGCAGGCCCCGACTCAGAAGACTTTCCTTCCCCACCGGAAGCCACCGTGTCCCCCGCGGGCTCACTGGGCGCCCCCGGGGAAGACGCCTCCGTCACCACGGGAGACTTGCCCTCCCTGTCTGAGGAGGGCCTGCCCCAGGCACTGCCCCCGGGGCCCCAGGACTCAGGGCTCCTCCTGGGGGGAGCCAGACAGGGCGGGGGCCTTGGGGACCAATGGGGTGAATCAGGTTCTGCTGGGAAGGACTGGGCTGTGGGCGGCCAGGGGTCCCCCTTGTGTGGGGGAGCAGGTGACGCCCCCGAGGGGCTCTCCGCATGGTCGGCACAGCCCCCAGCCCTGTCCAGAGTGGCCTGTGCGCCTGGGGAGAGCCTGCTTCTGCTCTTGGCAGCCAGAGACCCACGGGCCTCTGGCTCTGGGCAGGGGGGCCCCCACGCCGACCTCCTGGGCATGGGGAGAGCCCAGGTGGTGGACCTGGTCTCCACCCAGCTCACCAGAAGGATTCTGTGCGACACGCTGGCTGCACTCACGGAGCCGGCCCCACCCAGCGGCCTGGTGACGGAGGAGCGGGCAGGTGCAGCCGGGGGGCCCAGACTCACAGCGGCCGCTGGGCAGTCACGGGGAAGACGGGACTTCTGAGAAGGCGGGGAGGGCCTGTGGTGATGCACGGACGTCTGAGATGCTGTCGTGGGACTGTGCGTGAGCATGTGCCCGCGTGAGTGTGCGGGAGGCTTCAGGAGGCCTGTGCTGCTGGGGCCGGGCCTCCCTGCAGAGAAGAGACCTGCAGACGGGCCTCCACCTTGGGGCCGAGGCCTGGACACGGACTCCAAAGTGGCTCTGACTCGGAGACGTGCAGGTGGAAGGATGCGCGGGTGTGTCCAGAGCTGGCCGCCTGGGAGGGTGAAGGTCACGGACGTGAGGGAGGGCTGGGCAGGGAGCTCCCACGGTGAACTCGGAGCCCACGAGCCGGACAGGGTGCCTGCGCCTCGGCAAAGGCCGAGAGGAAGGGGTTCGTGGAGGCCAGGAGCTGAGGCCGGGGTCCCGTCTGCACTGCCCCATCCCTCTACTTTGCCTAAATGGGGAGCCTGGACGTGTTCCCTGGCTTCTGCCTTCCAAAGGCGGAGGGCCTGGGGGCCTCCAAGGCATCCAGCCGACGCTGCGTGGCTGGGAGATCGGTGTGGGTGTCCCCTGTGTGCTGAGGTGTGCAGATCAGGGGAGGTGGCAGCAGGGAAGAAGGTCCCCACTTGGGCCCGTCCTCTGGGGGTGGGTGGCCAGCAGCCCCCTAAACGTGCTCAGGAGGCCTCCCAGACGAAACGAGAGCCCGTTTCCCAGTGGCCAGCCACTGCCAAGGGAGCAGCGAGGGCTACAGTGCTGTCCACAGACCTTGGCGCCTGGGCCCCTGTGCAACGCGCTTCTGTAGGGACGTCCTCCGGCCACAGGCCACCGGCAGACCCCGCCTCTCCCGGAACCAAAGGCAGGCAGGTGTCCAGGGAGTTGATGTCGATTCGGGAGGATTTCCCGCGGGGAGGAAGTCGGGAGAGGCTGAGCCGGGTGTGGGGTGGCTCCGGGGCCAGCTCGGTGCAAGGACCCTTGAGCCCATAAAGGACGGGCCACCGCAGCACGACCCCCAGCAGCCGCCCCCAAGCCAGGGGTGGACTCTGCAGCGCACCCCTGGCTCAGAGCAGCGCTGCAGGCACAGCCGCCCTCCCGCGAAGCATCCGCTTGTCCAGACAGCAGCCCCCGTATCCCTCGGCTCTGTCTTCCCGGGGTGGTCGGGAGGCTGGGTGGGGGTGTGTGTGTGCTGGTTCTAACGTGAGAGCACCTCGGAGCTTGTGCTCAGGGAATTCACTAGAAACATTGCAGCGTCTTCTCAACGGACCTGCCTGCACGACCAGCGTGTCCTGGATGGGGCTGGCTCGTGTCGGTATCTTTAGTATTTTTGTCCCGAATGGCATTGTCTGTGCACTTGGAGAAGCGGCTTTGAGGTGAGCTCGGTGGTTGGTTCCTGTGTACAGGGAAGCAGCTTTCAAATCTGCTTCTCACTTGGGACGTTAAGCGGGTTTCTCGAGACGGAGCTCACGCTCAGAGCTTGGATGGCTCGGTTACTCGCTCTGTCCCACAGCAACCTTCTCCCTGTCATTTGAGCCGTCTGGTCTGTGTGTCCACCCGTGTTCTATCTGGTTATCAGCCACTGATCACTTCTGTCGCCCACCTGGGTCAGCTATGTCACCCACCCAGCCAGCCAACCCCGGTTGGAAAATACCTGCTTGATGGGGGGGGGTCCAGGATCGGGGGGGCAGGGTGTTGGCCTAAGGACCTCAGCGGCCCGGGGTTAGCCCCCCAGGACTCAGCTTCGCCGGCTTTGGGAGAGGAACTCATTCGCTTGACTACATTTCGGGGTCCCTGGGGTGACCCAGACTTTGGTGCGCTTGTAGTTTTGAGTGGGAAGCGTCCCCAAAGCTGGCCTGGCAAAGCCCCTGTCCACGGCCTCTACCGTGAGCTCAGGGAGACCTCAGAACACTGCAGGGCCCTTGCGTCGAGGCAGGAGCTCCTGCGCCCCATGTCAGGCTCCAGCCTCTGCGGCGGCCGCTCAGGTCCTGATGGACCAGCTCAGCGGCCTGGCCCCCAGCACGCCCGGGTCATCGTGAACGGGGTCACGGTTCAGGGAGGCACAGTGGGGGGCCGATGTTACGCCCACTCCTTGCAGGCCCACCTTCGATCGCGGGCCAGTCTGGGGCTGCGGGGGGCAACGTGTGCTCCTTCTCTGTGTGCAGCTTCAAAACACATTTTGAGCTACTGCTTTCTTATTGACTTCTTTCTAGTTTTCTGAACAAATTAGTCTGTAATTTTTTATTTTTTTCTATTTATGGCTGACCCTTGTGGATTTACGAGGCCGTGCGAGAGGAATTATGTATCTTACACACACACGTTTGGCACGGCAATAAATCTCTCACGTGGAAACCCTGCAGATTTGCCTCGAATTCCAGTCTGGGGTCGGGGGGCTGGGGGCAGGTGCTGGAATGGGTGGCCACGCCCCCAGCTGGCAGGGGCTCCCCAAGGGATCTGCCACCTTCCCCGGTGCCAGTGCCCGTTTGGGGCCCCTCACCCTTGAAGGGGGCCCGGGGAAGGGGGCTAATGGACCCCCCGGCCGTACCTTCCCGTGGCGCTGGATCTGGGGGACCTGGGTGATGAAATGACTGGCCCGGGAAGGAAGTGTGTCCACGGAAGGTGCTGGACATATTTAATCTCTGCCAGCAGTGCGGGTGCGGGTGCGGCGCGGGGGGCTTTGGCACTCAGATATATTGACCTGGGGCAAAACTTCAATTTCGAGATTGCTCCCTCCAAGGCCTCCCCGAGCTCGCCTTGGCTCCAATCCCTGTAGCCTCTTGGGCCAATAAATCTTGATACCAGCCTCCAGAGAAGTCATTATCTTTCATAGAAAATGATTATTTCTCAGTTAAACCCCACATCGAATTTTCCTGCGATCTGTCTCCTTCAGCTTTCCCGCTTAGCCGTTCCCTCCTGCATAAAATGCCCATGAACTCACCTCCGGCGCTTTAAATCCCAAATCATCAGCGAGCTTTACGAGCGCTTTTGATGACTTCCTCCTCCGGGCAGCCCTTACGGCCTGTCTGTAAAGTACAAAGGAAGGCCCAGGGCGCCGTCCTCGGGGGACACGCAGCGTAGAGGGTGCCTTCCGGCCCTGGGGGCCTTGACCCTGGGCCCGTGGGGCAGGTGGTGAGGGAGCTGGGGCCCCGGGTCAGGTTCTCCGGCAGCCCAGCTCGGGGGACAGGCCATCGAGGGAGCGGCCAAGAACTGGCTCTCTGAGTCCCGCAGGGTCAAGGGCCCAGGAAGTCGGCCAGGCGCCCCGTCCCTGGTCCTATCCACCCACACTGTGCCAGCCATCGGATGGCACACTGCAACTCTGCATGTGTCCCCCATCCGGTGTCTCCTCTGCCCCAGGCAAAGCTGGGAGCAGGAATGGTGTCTGCAAAACTCGAGCACAGGCTGGGAGGAAAGGACAGAATCTCACACACACACACACACACACACACACACACACCCAGCACCTCGGGGCTCCCTGCGCCCCACCCCCGCCTGCCGCTCCCCTCTAGGGGCCTCTCCCTGGCCCGTGTCCATCCAGGTTGTAACATGGGCATTTAGAGATGCTCGGAGCCGCCATCCTAAGGCCCGCTCTGCCTCTGGTGGGGGTGTGGCAGGGCCACCCCCACCCACGCCTCCACGTCCACAGTCACCGCCCTCTTCACGGGTCATTGTGAGGACACAGGCCATTGTCCCTGCCAGGCTCTGCCCTCGGCACGTGGCCAGCACTCAGGAATAATCCTCCTTGTAAGTTCCGGGGAATGGCAGGCGTCCTTAACCAGCTGGGCCTGAAGGCCAACCCCGCCGAAGGGGTGTGATGTGGCCAGCGGTGCCCGCTCTGGGGCCAGCACTGCAGGTGAAGTGTGTCTGTCCCCTTCTTCCCTCGATCTCGTGCAGAACCTGCCCTCTCGGGGGCTTTGGGGGGATGCTCAGAGAAGGGATAGCTGCCGTCCAGCTGGTTATAGCTGGCTGTAACCAGGACATCTACCAGGCAGGAGACTTGGAGCTGGAAGGGGGCCCTGCCTCTGTTGGGGACACAGGCGTCAGAATGGGCCCTCCTGGGTGTTGGGGGCACCCGAGTTTGATAGCCCATCTGCCACACGTGCCGAGTGTCCTTAACCACAGGCCTTGGCCCTCCGAGGCTCGGTTTTCCCTTCTGTAAAATGGGTGTACCCGTAGCTCATGTCATCAGCCATCAGATGTGAGCTTCCCAATGTCTTAATCCCTGCAGCGTCAGAGGTGGATCTTAGTGCCCAGAGGTCCAGAAGTGCAGGCGCCCCCCTCTCCTGCAGGGAGACAGGGCAAGTAGGAGGAGGGCACCGGGGGTTGGGGGCTTCAGGCAGGAAGCAGGGCCTGGCTAATCCACTCTCAGACACAACTCACTCCCTGGTTTTAACGTTTCTGCATTTGGCCGCATTTTACAATCCATGGGTGCCTTTTTTTCATTAAGTCGATGTGTGCCATAGGCCAGTGGCCCTTGGATTTGAGAAACCGTGGCATTGTTTTTCGGGTGCAGCCTCCCCGTACTGGGCTAAGGCAGCACATCCCTGCCAGAGAGCGGGGATCCCAGAGCCCTCCCCTCCCACCCCTCAGCCCCTGGACAGGGAACACACAAGCCCTAAAAGAAGAGCCGTGAGTGACTGTGAGACTTGATGGGGAGAGACCGCGTGGCCCTTCCAAGCGGCTCTGGGTCTGTGCGCCCCTAGAACTCCTGTGTTGAAGCCTTAAGCCTGGATGTGATGGTGTTAGGAGGCACCTTGGGAGGTGGTCGGGGTTTGACGCGGGTGGGGCCCCAGGATGGGGTGAGTGACCTCAGGAGAGGAGACACGCCCCTCTCCATGCGCGAACTCGGTGCCCCCCCCAGTCTGCATCCAGGAAGTGAGTCTCACCAGAAACTGACCCTGCCTGCACCCAGATCTCGGACGTCCAGCCTCCAGAACTGTGAGAAATAAATAAGGTCTGTCGTTTAAGTCACCTGGTCTGTGGTGTTTCGCTGTGGCAGCCGAGCAGACTAAGACAGCGTTCCAAAGCTAAGTCCCTCCGGAGGAGTGAAGCAGGTGTGGGCGTGGTCTGCAGGGTGCCGGCGTCCTTCCCACAGCCAAGGGCACCCCACCAGGCAGGAGGCCTCAGGCAGCACTGGGCCCCAGGGCTCCGGAGGGCAGGCTGGAGGGCCCCACAGTGGAGAGAGAGGGAGGGAGCTGCGCCAGGCAGGTGAGGGGTGTGGGACCCCTTTGCTGTCCATCACCCCTGTTAGCTGGGGTCCTGGCAGGCTGGATTTCTTCTTCCCTCCTCCGGGTCCCCCTCCCCCGCCCTCGCCATCCTGGCCTGCAGCTCCCGGCTCATCCCTTTGCTCCCCGTTCCAGCGCCATTCCCGGGAAGCGTCACTGGTCCCTCATTGCCTCTTCGTTCTGGCCTCTCTTTCGCCAAACACATCCGGTCACCCTTTGCCCCCTGCATCTACTCAGGGCCGTTGTCTGGCCACCAGGGAGCCAACCTGCCAGGCCAAATCCACTCGCTCTGGATTCCCAGCCTTGATCTCCACGCAGCCATCTGCCTGCTCCCATGGCCCTCCCGCTGCTGCCCCTTTTCGTCCCCTCCTCTCCTCAGCCTGCAGCTGCAGGCCCAGGGTTCAGCGTGTGGACGGCTCCCTCCAGTCCCCGCTGCCTCCCGTGAGGACCTCAGCCAGCCCGACTTACCCTCTGAGCCCTAGACTCACACGACGAACCTGTGGCCTGATGCCAACTGCAGATGCCACGAGGTCTCTGGAATTGAACAAGCCCGGGCCGAGACCTCCACGCTCACCCCCACACTGCTCTCACCTCCTTCCCTGCAGCCATTCCTCCCAGCCAAGAGCAGCTCCAATCTTTCGGCGGCTGCTGCCAAAGCCCTGCAGGCAGACGTGACCTCTCTGTCACAACCCTGGGTTTAATCCACGCATCCTACCCTCACACCACAACCAAAGTCTAACCCTGCTCATCAGCACCCCTTGCCTGAGCCCCCCCCGTCTCTTCCAGGGGCTGTGATGGCCCCTGCTTCCCCTCCAGCTGCTTCCATCGGCAGCCAGAAAGGCAGAACCAAAACCTTCCTCTGCGCCTGGCGAGCGAGGCCCCTCGCTGTCCTGCTCTTGGCTGCTCTTCCAGCTCCCCCTCTTCCCCAGTTCCCCGCGCTTCCAACACGCTCCACGCCTCTGCTCAGGGCCTTTGCACATGCAGGTCCTCTGCCTGGGCTGCCTGCCACTCTTCTCACCTCCTTCACCCACAGGGTCTCTTTCTCAGAGAGACCCTCCCCCTCCCCCGCCACCAGCTCCGCTGCTTTTTATAGCACTTATCTCCAGCTTCCTTGCTAGTTTGTTTTGGTCCCTCTCCTGGAATGCAGACGCAGTGGCTAGTCTCCAGGGATGGGTGCAGAGCAGAAGTCCGGCAAAGGTTAGAGAAGGAAGGTGGCAGCAGTGAATGGGCAGAGGGCACCGGTGCCTCGTCCAGGGCCCCCTTGGTTTGGATCATCGCATCCAGGGCTTTCCAACCTTTGTCCGAAACGGAAACAAAACCCTTTTCAGACAAAGTCTTACACAGAACCCTACAATGTAATGAGCAGGGAGACAATTGCTTTAGTATAAATGAAGTCTAGGAGTTCCTGCTGTGGCTCAGCGGTAATGAGTCCAACTAGTATCCATGAGGACGTGGGTTCAATCCCTGGCCTCTCTCAGTGGGTTCAGGATCTGGTGTTTCCGAGAGCTGTGGTGTAGGTCACTTGGATCTGGGGTGTCTGTGGCTGTGGCTGGTGGCTACAGCTCCGATTTGACCCCCAGCCCGGGAACGTCCACACCATAGGAACACGGACTAAAAAAAATGTAGTCTATGTTCACATCATATCATGTACTTAATTTAACAGCCAATCACCCATAATTGCAAAGTGGCCTGGAACATGAGAACTTGAACTTCCAGGCCAATGGATGGCGGATGCTGACTCATGTCCGCTCCCTAGTCCACTTCCTTTCTTTTCTGCTTTGGTCACACAGTGCAGAGAAAATCTTGACAAGCCTAACAGTTAGGAATAGCAATTGAAAAGGACAGGTATCCTAGTAAATTAAGCAAATAAATCATGGGAGGCTTATCTAGGTTTGCAGAGGAATCAACCGTGCAACTTGTAAAATTTGGCTCTGTAACATCTGAGTTTGCGCAGCTGTTTTGCTACATGTTCTAAGAGTTAGTCTCATACTAAAAAGTCAAGGTCAGGGCTGCACACTTCTGAAACCCCAGGTAGGGCTGCCAGATAGAACAGAGGCCACCCAGGAAATGAGAATTTCAGTTAAACAGCGGATCCCCGTTAAGTCTAAGTATATCCCGTTAAATTTGCATTTCAGGTATGGGACTTACGTAGACTTCAAAAACAAGTCGCTGCTTCTCTGAAACTCACTTTTAACTGGATGTCCGGTACTTTCCTTTGCTATATCTGTCGAACCTACCCCAGGCTCGCGGGGAGGGTGGGTCCACTGAAGCGGGGAAAGGAGTGGGGCGGGGCCTGGAGGGGCGGGACCGGGCCTCGGGGGCGGGCCGACGAGGGGCGGGGCCTGGAGCAGAACGTGGGGGCCGGGGCGGAGCGAGCGGGGTGCTGAGGCGTGACCAGGCGCTCGGGGCGGGGCAGGAGGCGGGACCAGGCGCTCGGGGCGGGGCGAGGAGGTGCCTGGCCTTCCAAGGTCGGGACAGGCGGGGGGCCTAGGAGGCGGGGCTGGGGGCGGGCGGGCGGGGCCGGGGCGGGGCCTGGCCTCGGCGGCAGGGGCGGGGCCGGGCGCGCGCGGCGCACGTGACGGCGGTTGCCAGGGTGAAAGGTCAGGCGCGGCGCGGCACTCCCAACATGGCGGCGGCCGGGACGGCGGCGTCGGCGGCGCGCAGCCCGGGAGCCCCGGCGGGGATGGCGGCTCGAGTCCGGCGCCCGCCCGCGGCGCGGCCCGCGCGGCTGCCCGCCCTGCTCGTGCTGCTGGCGGCGGCGGCGGGGCCGGGAGCGGGCGGCGCGGCGCGGCTGTACCGCGCGGGCGAGGACGCCGTGTGGGTGCTGGACAGCGGCAGCTTGCGCGGCGCCACGGCCAACAGCTCAGCCGCGTGGCTCGTGCAGTTCTACTCCTCGTGGTGCGGCCACTGCATCGGCTACGCGCCCACCTGGCGGGCCCTGGCCGACGACGTGCGAGGTGAGGCGCACCCCCGCGCGGGTCCGACCCCGGCCTCTCGGCCTGGCTCCCGCGACCCCCGGATTCGCCCCTCCGGCCCGCGGCAGCCTCTCAGCCCCCTTTCCGCGTGGCTCTACTCAGGGACCCCTGTCGGCCGCCGCTGGCCTGCACCCCGGGGACCCCGTACGACCCCCGTGCGCTCCTGGGACGTCGGCCGTCTCAAGTCGGAAAGACAGCCCTTCTCAGTCCACAGCTGGGGGCCGGGAGGTCGTCCCATGCGTCCTAGCTCCCCAGACCCCTTGTTTTGAGTCCCTAAGAGCTTCGGCGAGCGCCCAGGCCTTTGTCGTAGCTGCGCCCTCTTCCATCCTGCGTCCCATCGCTGGAGTGGCTCGAGTTCTCACTCTCTGGGGATCCCCACTCCTGTCCCAGGCCCCCTCCCCTTTAAGCCCTCTTCCTCCTCTGCTGGTTTGCTTGGCCGAGCATATGGTGGCTACTCGAAGTATCCACACCTCAGGCGTCCAGCTGCGCTGAGACTTCTCCGTAGAAGCAGAAGAAAACCCTCAAAGCGTTTCATTGGTTGGTTGCTGGTACACAGCCGCGCAGCCTTTGATAAATCTGTCATCCACCCAACTTCTGCTGGTGTTCCCACGCGGTCTTGATACCGGCACTTCCCCGGCCTTGCGAATTGCGAATCAGTCCCCAAGCGAGCGGCCGGCTCTGAGTGGCAGAGGTGGAGGGCGGGGGGTTCGGGGCGCTGGCGCTGAATGGGGTGCGCGCCCCGTCTCTCAGGCGGGAAGCTGGTCCCCAGCGAGAGGCGGCTTGGCAGGCCGCTTGCTGGGGCGGAGCTGACCTCTAATTATGTATTTGAGCGGCTGAGAGGCTGAGAGTAACAAGTTGCAGGGCTGCTTCCTGCACCTGGGCGTCACAGCCAGTCTTGCGACTTTCTCACTTCTGGACAGATGCGGAAACGAACCTGAAAAAAGGGCTTCTGCGCCTGGTTGTAAATGACTATCTTTAGATGCTTTGCGTCTTGCCTTGGGGGTTGGGGCCCCTTGATCCGAAAGGGTTCGTTTTTTGGTCTCATGTTTTCTTTAGTCCCTCGTGTTCCGACCCTGGTCACAGCAGAAATCAGAGGCAAAGTGGACAGTCCGCTCCTTAGTAGGTTTTTTTTTATTTTTCCTAAGCCTTTGCTTTGATACCAGGCAAATACTTTAATAATACAGACGACTTTTCAGTTCTCTCTCGTTATTTGGTGGCGGAAACAAAGATATGTAAATTAAAAAGCAGGTAGATTTGGCAAGATGTTTGGCTCCTATTTTGTGCGTGTTCCGAGTTTTTCAGTGTAGTGGCTGAAAAAGGTAAAAGCTGTAAACTAGGTTTGACTCTGCAAACCCAACAAGGCGGGAGCCTTGAAATTTGTCCCCGGGACTCAGAAGGTAATTTATTTTTGAAACTGGAACTGGCCAAATCCATACCTAATGGTGTGATTAATTTAACTCGTAGTTAAATAAGGTTCTCTTCAGAGAGCTGGACGTCCTCCAAGTCAGAGCAGGAAGTACAGGCCTGAGAGAAAAGGGAGAAGTGGCTGAAAGTGAGAAACAGCTGTGGCCCCAGAGACGGGAGGAGAGCCGGGGGTCCTGAGAGCCCAGCTGCCCCGGGGAGGGGCCCCAGCACCAGTGCTGACCGAAAGCAGAGCCCTTGGCTCTGGGGAGTGTCCCCCCCTCAGGGACCTTGTGGGCCCAGCCCGAACCTGCTGGATCAGAAGCTGGGGCCGTGGGGCCCAGCCTCCTGTCGGCACAGGCCCCAGGGGTGGAGGATCCCTGCTCTTGGGGACAGTAACCCTGCAGGACACCCGCGGGAAAGGGCCCATGGCCGGCGGGGCTGCGAAGCGTGGCATCTAAACTCCCCTGGCGATGGGGTGCACGGGAGCGCCCCAGGGAAGGGCCCGTCACTCGGGCCCTCGCCTCCACGCGACTGACCCCGGGCCCTTTCTGTGCCTCATTTCAGCGAACCCCTGGGGAGCACACTGGGGACTGCCCCCGCCCCCGAGGAGGTCAGGGTCAGGGTCAGGGTCAGGAAGTCGGCGCAGCCCCTCTGCTCTGCCTTGCTTCCCGCCTGGCCCTCCCCCAGGGGACAGGTGCCCCGCGCCCACGTCGTCCGGTGTAAGAGTGGTCCTTGCTCCCGTTACCACCGCTTCGGCTGGTCAGTCCCTCGTGACTCGGGGTGTCCCCTGAGCCCCCAGGGCGCGCAGACTTCGGACCAGGCCTGTCGCTGGGGGCCTCTTCCGACCCCTCCTGAAGCACAGTGATGAGCCAGCGGAGGCAGGCGCGCCTCTAACCCCCCTGCTCCCTGCTGTCCGCCCTCCCCCGGCTGACTGGCCTCTGCCACTTGCTCTGAAGGGGCTCCCGGCCCGGGCCCGAGGGAGGGGGTCCCCTTCCGCTCGCTTGGGGGTACCTTTGTTTTCCTGAAAGATTTGGATTGAATTTTAGCTCTTTGCTGACGTTTTCAGGATTTTGAAAATAATCGTTTTTTCCTCATTAGAAGGTGGCTTAACAAACAAAAGGTCTGCTGTTGGCGGCTTGCAGTGTTTGTGTGGATCCGGCTTGGGCCTGTCTCTTCTGAGTCCTTTTCAAAGCCGAGCCGCCGCTGTGCTCCTGGAGATCCCTTTGCCCGGAGCTGTGGTGTCGGCTGGGTCTGTGGTGCGGCCTCCTCCTGTGCCAGGAGCCGAGGTGCCCAGCAGGCGGCCCCCACCCCTGCCAAGGCTCTGGCACACTTAGGAGAGCTCCTCGGGGCAAGGTGTGTCCCGCCGGAGGCCCCGGGGCCTGTTCGCCTCCGGGAAGAGCGCCAGGGAAGCAGGCAGGTGTTCCGTCACTGCCCCAGGATTCTGGGTGAGAGACGCGGGGGGCCCGGGAGCTGGTAGGAGGCGCCCCTCCTCTCGCCATCCGCGCGTGGCGCGTGGTCACGGCGTCGGGTGACAGGCCAGGTGGGCCGATGGCCCGCTCCCGGGGTCTGCGGAGGGCGGCCGGCCCGTTCTCGCTGCCGGTGGTGTCGACTCAGTCTCGCCTCCCGTCCGGCTCTTCCTCACCACGTGGCGTCCTGGTCAGCGTGGCCGCGGGGCTCGTGGACGTGAACTAGACCCCGGGTGGTTCCCTGTTCCCTGGAAGGAGGAGGGGCCTGAGGGCGAGGTGCTGATGGCAGCGGGAGCTCAGCCGGACGCGGGAGAGGCGAGACGAGGCTGTGAGGCAGGCCGGGTGCGTCCCCGTTACGGGCTCACGGGAGCCTGCTGGGGGCCGACTGACCCCCCTGCCCCCCACGACTTGTCCGTGAGACCCAGGCTCCAGAGGGACCCCACTGCCGAGGAGAGCTCGGCCAGCTCGCGTGGGGAGCCCGGCTTGTGAGGGCCGCCAGCCCCGCCGGCCTCGTGCCCTCGCGCCGTGATGCTCGGCCTCCAGCCCGTGAGAGACGGTTCGTGTCCAGCTTGCTGCTTACCAGTCAGCCTGCAGAGCCCACGGGACCACACACCGTGTCGGTTTAAGCCCATGGGGTGGACGTGGGGGTGGAAGGATCCTTGAAACCCAGTCCTGGGCCCTCTGCCCACGACGAGGCCAAGGCAGAAAACCCCTGCCCTGGCAGCCCGGGGGACTCGTGGAGACGTGTGCTGACCTCTGCTCATTAGCATGTGGCTTGGGTTCTGCCCAGGCCCCTGTATCCTAAACTGGCTTGAACCTGGAGCTTATCTAGAAAGATCTTTGCTCAGCCAGGCAGGGGCCTGCATGGGGCTGGCATGTGGGATCCGAGACGCCAGCCTCCCCCGACCTCCGGAGGGTGAGGAGGCGAAGCGGGGCTCGGTGCCTTAAACCAGCACCCGCTGGCGTTCTCGTAACCCTGAGTGGTTCGTTCAGCTGTCCTGTGAGCATTTTCTAGAACCGATGGATGCTTGACCGTAAACCAGCCGTTTTGAGAGGTTTTATTAGAACTGGACAGGTAATGGTGAAACGTTTCATCCTGTTAGGTTGAGATCAGGAGACTTGAAATAAATTTCAGCCCGCTGTGTGTGGAAGCTTAATTCCTCCCAAGTGTTGTTTAAGCCCGTGGCACTGAGACGAGGCGTGTGAGCGGTGAGGCGTGGGCGCAGGCCTGACCTCTGCTCCTGCCATGCCCCGCGGCCGCGCTGCCTCCCAGCTGGCCCTCCGCACCCCTCCCTGCCGTTTGGTGAGGGGAGCGGATGGCCGAGGCCGTGCCTGTCCTGAAAGCAGGCCGTTGGCACTCAGCTCAGCGCACCTCTCTGCTTTGGGTGGGGGGGGGTCCTGGCAGGGGGGAGACGGGGGTGGGGAGGGAGGGGCACCCGTTGAAGGCGCGGATCCCCTGAAGCTAAAGCTTTGACACGTTTGCATTTGATGCCGTGAAATCGACGTTTCCCTTTTGTGTCGCGGTGAATGCCGTCCATCTGCCAGGGCGCAGGGTGACTGCTGGCGCCCCAGAACCCAGGGCTCCCTCAGCTGCGCGGGAGGCGTCACGTGCCCTGCACCAGGCGGGCCGCTTCGCGGGCCCTGCTGCTGGAGCCGAGCCCCGGGCCGGGCAGGGGCTGCCTCCGCACGCACTGGCCGCCTCGCTGTCCTCTCCCGGCAGCGTGCGCCCCAAGGAAGCGGTTAACACGTTCTGAGTGCGCTACCTGCCCCCGGCCCCGTGACCGAGGCGGGCACGGTCCCTGTGCCCCCTCACCCCCCGAGCCTGTACATCAGAGGGGAGCCCCGGACAATAAACAGAACCAAGCACGTGAGCAGGTGAATTGCCGCTGACGCGTCCAGGAAGGGGACCAGGATGCTTGGCTTGCACGGGGCGGTGCCAGAAGGGTTCGGAGCAGCTGAGTGAGGGGCCTGCCACGTGGAGGGGACAGTGAGTGTGAAGGCCTGAGCCGAGCAGGACTGTTTCATGTCCAGAGGGCCCACGTCTGCTAGGGGCCACCGTCGCTCCCGCGCTGTCCTCAGGCTTGACCAGCAGGGAGAAGGGCGGCCTTTGGCAGGTGTTGGGAGAACCGAGGGCCGCAGGCTCCCAGGGGCCAGCGCGGGGTGCTTCTGGGAGGGGCTGTCGGGCTGGGGGCGGGTTTGGGTGGGCAGAGATGGTAGAGGTGGTAGCAGTTGTTCCCCAGAGAAGTCACGGGTGCAGGACTTGGCTTCAGGTTCACCGCCAGGAAGAAGGCCGCCTTGCAGGTGCTTCTGCGCAGGTGGTTTTGGCACAGCCTTCGCAAGTGCCGTGCCTCGGCTCCAGGGCCTCAGCACGCAGTCGCATTTGTCCCTGTGCTTGGCCAGTCACTGTCCAGTTGGGCTGGTTTTCTTTTCTGTTCCGTTGTTAAGAAACGTTATTGCGGAGTTCCCGTCGTGGCGCAGCGGGAATGACTCTGACGAGTATCCATGAGGACGTGGGTTTGATCCCTGGCCTTATTCAGTGGGCTCAGGATCCCGTGTTGCTGTGAGCTGTGGCGTAGGTCGCAGACGCGGCTCGGATCGGCTGTGGCTGTGGCTGTGGCTGTGGTGTGGGCCGGTGGCTACAGCTCCGATTCCCCTGACCCCCCAGCCTGGGACCCTCCATATGCCGCAGGTGTGGCCCTAAAAAAAAAAGGCACTGTTATTTCAGACTTGGACATGTGACGGGAAGGCGGGGCTCGTGTCCTCTCAGTGTCAGATTTGGGCTTCATTTCACAGGCTCCCGCGGGCTGGCTCTCAGGGGCCGTCCCGTGTGTGGCCTTGTTAACTGCTCTTCGTCAGGGGCTCAGGCCGAGGCTGCCGAGAGCTCACAGACCTCGACGGCAGAGGGAGGGTGGCTTCCGTCCAGTGGGAACAGGCAGCGGAGGGTAGGCGTCCCCGGCCCTGGCGGCCGTGTCCTCTCACTCCCCTGGCCAGGCCCTTTGGTGTGACCCCTGTTCCTTCTGCACGTGTGTGGGTAGTGCCCCGGGCGTCTTGAAGAGTAGTCCCCACTGTCGGCTTGGGGTGGACGCGGTGGAGGAAGCCTCATGCTGGTGAGCCTACCAGGTCTTTGTGTATCACAGGCGTCCGAGGACCTGTCGGCCCCGCGCAAGTTTTCTTCAGCCCCCGCAAAGCTCCTCCCCAGCGGTCAGACTGCTGAGCCGCCGCTGCTCTTTGGCAGGTGACGGCCCGACTCTCCGTCACCACGCGGGATAAGCCACTGGTGAAAACCTGAGGGAGACCAAGGTTTTTCTTTTTCTCTTTCATTTTTAAGCCACCAGCAGGTGTGCCCTGTGTGTGTGTGTGTGTTTATGCTACACCCACGGCATGTGGAAGTTCTGGGCCCGGGATCGCATCTGAGCCACAGCTGCCACCTGAGTCACAGCTGCGGCAACACCGGCTCCTTTACCTCGTTGCACTGGCTGGGATCCAACCCGCACCGCCACGGAGGTGACGTCGGATCCTTAACCTGCTGCGCCACAGCGGGAACTCCAGCTGTGCCCTCTTTTGAAGGGTAGGGTCCCCCTCGCCCCCAGTTCTGAGGGCGAGGTGGGCGCAGGGAGGCAGGGAGCCCGTGTCCTCCTGGGCCGTGATTTGGGTGGCGTGCCCGTGGCTCTTGGGACAGACCCCTCCGGGGTCTCCGCCCTGCCAGCCACTCCCGTCCCCCTCCTTCCTCGGGCTGCGCTCAGTGGGACACAGCCGAAAAGGATTTCCACGGCTGCCCTGGGCAGGGCCCCGTGTGACCTGCCCCGCGCGCAGACCACTTAGGAAAGAGGGCTCCCTTTCAGCACATCCTATAACCGGAGGCGAGGCCATTACCTACCTGGTCCCCGGGGCCTCCCCGACTGCTGCCCGAAGTGCCAGCACAGCTCCTGGCAGCACGCCGGCCCTCGGCCCCGGGGACCCTGAGCTGCTTCCTCGCGGGCTCAGGGCCCGTGGCCAGGGTCCTGCGTGGAGGGTGGGGCGCGCGCTCACGAGCGGGCTGCCGCCTGGGGATGGGCCCCGGCCTTGGGGGAAGGTGTGAAAGATGCTGGGGGCGTGAGGGCAGCGCGTTCCCCGAAGACCCTCTGTTCTCTGTGTTGGGCGCATGTCACGCAGAGGCTTTTTCGGGACGTCGCGTGATGAAGTGGCTGCTTTACTCTACGTGTGACCATCAGGGTTTGGGGGACAAACGTTCACCTGCACTGAGTTTGGGGTGACCTGGTGAGACTCAGCCCTTGGATGGCAGTGGCGCCCGGCGCCTGCCGGCGCCTGCTCTGAGGGCCTGGATGCAGGCCACGGTCGGCTTTCTGCCCTGCCAGCTCTGCTGCTCCTCTGTCCTCGTGTCCAGCAGTCCCCCAGGCAGGTGGCCTGTGAGCGAGCTCGTAACCCTGCTTCGCTTTGGAAGCGAGGTGGGCAGGGGTGGCCCTTGCCGTGGGGGCTGCGCCTGGGCAGGTCAGGGAGGCCCCCCGGGATGCGGTGTTTGTGTGAGACTGGAGAAGGCAGCCCCGCGCAGGCCAAAGGAGAGTGTCTGTCCACCCAGGGAGTGGGCTCGTCGTGGGGCCAGTGTCATCCATGCTGACCATCTCGGTGGCCAGGGTGGCTGGGGCAGGGGCCCGGTCCCAGGGGCAGATCTGAGCCCTCGCCCCGGTCTTGGCCCTTGGAGCGGGGGAGCGCCAGAGCCCGTGGTTCCCCTGGACCTGGCTCTTCAGCTCTGCGCCCGTGCGGGGAGCTGCAGAGCCAGGGCAGATGCCCTGGCTGCGGCCTGTGGCCCGGCGCTGTCTGGGAGTCCGGAGTGTGGCTACGCAGCCGGGGTCGGCTCTGTCCAGCCGCATATTCGCTGCAGCCTGGTGTCCACACGGAGCTGTGCTGGCACCTCCGGGAAGGTAGACCGAGAATCAGGACCCGAGGCCCGGGGTGCTCGCGCGCAGCACGCATCCCCGCGAGCGGGCTGAGGCTGCTGGGAACGTCTTTGTTGTCTTGCATCACTTTCCGTTTCGGGCCGGCTCCCCTGACGCCGTGTCCCACTCTCCGGGGCAGTGGGGCCCTCTGGACATCCTCGCTGAGCCTCGGAGCCTGCGGTTGTGAGCCAGGGAAGAGGTGGGCGAGATGGAAGGGCCGAGAAGCTGCGATGGGGCCTGGGGGCGTGGGGGGCGCCGTGCAGCCAGGCCGCCGGGCGGAGGGGCCCCCCTCAGCACAGGACCTGCTCCCTGCTCGCCCCGCGGGCGCTGCCTCTGCTGCACTAACTGGATGAGGGTATTAACTGTGCTTCCGTGGTTCCCGTGATTGGAGACGCCCGAAAGGAGTGACCCACGATGGGGAGGGTTCTGTGATTTTTTCCCATCCTCTTAAAGTGGCCTCAAGACAGGAGTCACAGACTCGCTGAGGCCGCGCAAGGGGCCCTGTTCAGTCATTGGTTGTGAAAGGTGCAGCTCGGCTTTTTTTCTTTGCCTTAATCCTTTGCCTTATATCAACGTTGGTCAATCGTTTTTATAATTACTGAAGAAAAAGACACTTTCTTTTGGTCTTTTTAGGGCTGCCCCTGCAGCATTTGGAAATTCCCAGGCTAGGGGTTGAATCGGAGCTGTAGCGAAAGGCATGTATTTTTAAGCAAAGGTGTCAGAGGTGTTACGTTAGTTGGGGAAAAACCAATTATTGAATTGCTAATGGACACAGGCCTTTACGCTGTGTAGTACTTAGTGGTGGTCAGTTTCTCCGTCCAGTCAGGTTGGTTGGTTTGGTTTGGTTTTGTTACTTAGGGCCGCACCTGCAGCATATGGAGGTTCCCAGGCGAGGGCTCGAATTGGAGCTACAGCTGCCGGCCTCCACCACAGCCGCGGCAGCATGGGATCCAAGCCACATCTCTGACCTACACCACAGCCCATGGCAATGCCGGAGCCTTAACCCACTGAGTGAGGCCAGGGATCACACCCGCAACCTCGTGGATGCGAGTTGGATGCGTCACCGCTGGCCGTGGTGGGAGCTCCAGGCAGGTCTAGAACACAAGCTCTGCAGTCTTCGAGCCCAGCAGTGCGCAGAGTGACCGCGCGGAGCCGTGGTGTCTGCAGTGTCTCGGGGACGCCGGTTGTGGGGTCCCCTCTGAGGTCACGTGGCTGTAGAGGACGGAGCCGGATTCCCCGTCCCCTCGGGCCGCCTCAGCGAGCCTGCAGAGGCCGCCAGCTCGGCCCCTTGCCCTGGGAGATGAGGGTGGGGCGCCGGGGTCTTACCACCTGGGAGAAGCGGGTAGAGCTTGTGAGGAGCAAGCCTCACTTGTCACTGCGGGGGCGTCACGCTGGTGACGGGAAGGGCCGGGCCGAGCCCTCACCCGAGCCCGCTGCGCCTCCTGCAGCCTGGGGAGCGGGGGTTCAGAAGGAAGGGAGGCTCGGCCGCCCCACCCGGGAGCCAGGCTCCCTGCGCGTTTACAGAAAAGCCCGGGCTGGTGCAGTCACGGGGCTGCGGGGTGGAAGCCCCCCGGCGGCGTGGACCGGGCCGTGTTTGGACCCGAGTCAAACTGAGGAAGAAGTGGACGCCTGGGAGGTTGGACCCCCGACCGGATCCTGTTGCTGTCGTCGGGTGTCTGCCTGGCCCCGCGTGCTCGCGGTGGTGACCTGGCTGGAGAAAGGGTGCCCAGGGCATGTGCTGGTAGCTGGCGGGCTGGCCCGGCGCCAGCGGCCGTGGCCGAGGACTCGATGAGCCAGGGATGGCTGCGAGCCGGCAAGTGTCCCTTTAAGGCAGGGAAGCCTGCGCAGTTCCGGCTGCCCCTTTTCACACGTGTTTGCGGCGTGGGAGGGGCCTTGGGGACGCCCTGGGGTCACCCCCCCCCCCCGGGTTCTCCCTCGGCCGTGTCCCTGACCCAAGAGACCAGCGGCCAGACGCTGCCGGCACCTCCCCGCCCGACCGAGAGCCTGGGGACGTGCCGGCCCAGCAGCCGCACCGCGTGGGAACGCTTCTGGGCAGACGCCGCGCTCGGGGCCACCATCCTGCTGGCCGGGGCGGCGGGGCTCACGGGCTGCTCCCCGTTCCAGATTGGGCCGCCGCCGTCCGGGTCGCCGCGCTGGACTGCGCCGAGGAGAAGAACCACGAGGTGTGCCGCGCCTACGACGTCCGCTTCTACCCCACCTTCCGGGTGAGCGCGCCCCCCGCCCCCCCCCCCGCCTCCGCCTCCCCGGGGTCGCACGTGCCACGGTGGGGCCGTGTGCCCATGGGTGTGCCGGGCTGGGCTCTGAGAAGCTCGGGGCTGCCCTGCCCCAGCCCCAGCCCCGGGCCCCGGCTCCGAGGAGGCTGCCCTGGCCGCCCCCACGCCCCCTGGCGGCCCACGTGACCTGGATTGGCCACGTCGAGGGCGCTCGGCCCTGCGGCTCCAGCCCCCCTGTGTCCTCTTCCACTACAGAGGGCGGCGGCGCAGGTCACCTGTGGGTTGGCGCGGCTGGGGTCCCAGCGCGTGCCCGGGTGCCGGCAGCGGGGTGTGCCAACCCCTGCTGCTGGGGGCATTGTCGTGTGTGTCGCCCCCTCTGCCCGTGTCACTTGCTGTTTTCCCCCCGGCTCGTTTGTGCTTTTCTGACGATTTACCGAAGTCCTGGGTATGCGCCCTGCTCAGTCCCTCCGTAGTGAGACGGGGGTGTCTTCAGCCCGATGGCCGCTTTCTCCCCGACTTTAATGTGTCTTTAGTGGGGAAGGGGTGTAACTGTCATGTAGAAGCCTTTCCTTCTGCCCAGAGACACACGTAACACCCGTCTTCCTGCCGGACGTCGTGTGGGTCGAGCTGACGCTCCAGAAGCACCGTCAGCGCCGTCGGGAGGCGCCGTCCGCTCTTTCGGGCCCTGCGGGCTCAGGGTTCGGGTTGGCCCTGGGCGCCTCCCAGAAGCTGCTGGGAAGCAGGAAGACCCACAGAGACACACAGGCACGGGCTCGGCGTCAGGGCCGTGAGCTTCCCGGAGAAAGTCGGCCGCGGCTCTAAGACGACGAGCGCCCTGCCGCCTGGAGAGTCAGCATTCACACGGATACCAGCTGCTTATTTAGTCTCTGTTGCTCTTCCTAGTATTTTAAAGCATTTACGAAGGACTTCACAACTGGAGAGAATTACAAAGGTAAGGCCGTAGGCCTGCGTGGCCCCCTCTCAGATTCCGCCCTCCCGGAGAGGCCTGGGACAGTGAGGGTGGAGGCCCCCGGCAGCACCAGCATCCCTGCCTCTCCTTTAAGCAGCTGTGGCTCCAGCAAGGATTTGTTATTTTGTGCTTTGCCTGCCTTGGCAAACATGGCGGTGAGATTTCTCGTTTCTTCTTTTTTAACGGCTGTACCCGCGGCCTGTGGAAGTTCCCAGGCGAGGGGTCGAATCGAAGCTGCAGCTCCGGCCTACACCGCAGCCACGGCCACATCAGATCCAAACCCACTGAGCGAGACCAGGGGTCGAACCCGTGTCCTCACAGACACTTGTCAGGGTCTTAACCCCTGAGCCACAGCAGGAGCTCTGAGGTTTCTTTTTTAAAGTAAACTTTTTTGTCGGAAGAAAACCTTTGGAGACGTGCACACGGCACAAGTGCACCCATGGGTGTTTGTGAACGAGCCACCCCCCCCCAGCCCAGCCCCCAGGTGAGGTTGGCCCGCCTGTCTCTGACGGGTCTCGATGGACCCGTGCGGGTGGCCTCCGTCTCCATGATGTGTGTGCAGCCGGCCCAGGGCTCCCGTGTCCCCGGGTCCCCACGCTGGCCGCCGCGAGGCCTCCCGGCCCACAGACCAGTGCCGCGTGTGCCCTGCGTTGTGGGCGGGCCGCTCGGCTGGGGCTCCCCGGCGCCCGGTCGGCCTGGGCTGTGACCGGGTGCTTCCCCGCAGGGCCCGACCGAGAGCTGCGGACGGTGAGGCAGGCGATGATCGACTTCCTGCAGAACCACACGGACGAGAGCAGGCCTCCCGCCTGCCCGCCTCTGGACCCCATTCGGTGCGTGGCTCGGGGAGAAAGCCGCAGGGGGCGAGGGCGCTGCGTCGTGCCGGTAGCGGCCAGCGTCGTGGGTGCTGGCGGGGACGGCCGGGACCGCGCTGAACGCCGCCTCTCGTCCTCAAAGGCCCAGCGACCTTCTCTCCCTCATCGACAGCCCTGCTGGCCGCTATGTGGCGGTGCTGTTTGAAAGCGACGGCTCCTACCTGGGACGTGAGGTACTGTCTCGTCGTCGCCCGGCCTGTTGGGTTCCCATGTTCCAGTCTCACTGGTTCTGGGGACGGTGGCCTGGACTCGGCATCCCCCGGTTTACAGGCGGCTGTGGGGACAGGGAGGGCCTGGGGGCGGGGAGGCCCAGAGGGTCCCTCAGGCCTCGCCGGCAAGGCTTGTTGGGTGCCCTCTTCTGAGCTCCCGGCTTTTGTGCCACGTCCACAGTCCTGTCAAACCTCGTTTCTGCTGTGAAGCCTGTTTCGCTGTCATTTCACGCATGTGGGACCGATGCCCTGGCCTTTGGCTTCAAGCGGGCAGGAGAACAGGGCTCTGTGCCCCCGCGTCTTCCAGGGACGCCAGGGCGCACCTGCCTCCAGAACTCGGGCGTCCGTTGCGCTCTCTCTGCCCTGACCCCGACTGCTTTTCTGCTCCCGGGCGCTCCGGGATGGAGCAGGCCTGTGCTGGGCTCTGGCCCCCGCCCCTAGGGTCCTGCGTTGGGGGCCAGAGGCGTCCCGGCCACGGGCTGTCCCTTGCCCCCACGCCCTCCCCCCGCAGACCCGTGCCGGGCATGGCACGGCAGCGGCACCCTCGGCTCACAGGGCCCTTCCAACCCGGCGCCTTAGTGAGGCCCGTTCGGTACCCACGCCATCCCTTCTGAGAGGTGGTTCTGCGCCTGGCCGTGCGGGGCCCCATGGGCCTGCCGCTCTCCTTTCACACCATCCTAGCTCCCAGATGCCACCCTGGCATCCCCTGGCGCCGCGACCCCACTGCTGCGCCCTCAGCCTCCGCGGCACTGGGCGGGGCCGCTCCGGGAGAGGGGACGGCCAGCTCCGAGCCCATGGCCCTTGGGCTGGCCGCCGGGGAGCCTGGTCGCCGGCGGTGCCGTCAGCCTCCCAGACACAGGCCGCGGGGGTCGAGGGGAAGCGGAGGCTGGGACGCACCCCACATGCGGTGGCGAGCGGCCCTGCTCGGGGTGTGGACGCTGCGGGACGCCAAGGCGTGCAGGTCAGGGCCCGCTGTGGCCGCCTGCGGGAGCCCAGGGAGGGTCCCCGGCGCTGGCGGGCGAGCAGGCCGAGGGCAGGGTGGGCTCCGGCGGCGTTCGGGCCGCCCCTCGGGGCTCTTTGTGCCGTTGCCTGGGGACACGGCCGTCCGCGGGGCGGGTGACGGCCCTTCCCCGCTGTCCAGGTGATCTTAGACCTGATCCCGTACGAGGCCGTCTCGGTGAGGAGGGCGCTGGGTTCCGACGCGGCGCTCCTGGCGAAGCTCGGCCTTTCTTCTCTGCCCTCCTGCTACCTCATCTACCCCAACGGCTCCCACGGACCCGTCACTGTGTAGGTTGGGTTTGGCGGGAGGAACGTTCCCCACGGCCCCTGGCAGCCCCGGGCCCTGCGAGCGCGGGAGCTCGCTCGGTCCGGCTCCAGGCCCCACGCTGGCTGCCTGCTCCCCCTGGAGGAGCCCTGCCCAGGCGGGAGGTGGCACGCGGCACCGCGGCCTGGCTGCCCGGCGGCCTTTGCTCCCTCCCGGGTGCCGTTGGCACCTCATCCACCCCGTGCTGCCTCGGGTTCTAGTACTTGCAGGTGATGTTACCTTAAAACCCAGACAGGGATCAGTGCTCAGCACACCTGCCCCTCGGGGCTGTGGGTGGGTTCGCCTAACGTTCTCAGAGGGCCCAGCTCCCCGGGGCGCGGGCTTTGGCACCGTGCTGCTCCCCAGCCGCACATTCCTGGGCCGGAGGTCCCCGTCACCGCCCAGTGATGGAGGGGGGCTTGTGCTGGACCTCGAGACCCAAGGCAGCCCCGGTGCCGGGCGCCTGGTCCAGGCTCCTGCAGGCGCGGGCCGGCCGTCCAAGCCCCGGCTCTGAGCCCGCGCCCCGCCCCCCCCCCCCTTTCTCACAGCGGGAAACCTCTCCGGTCCTTTTTTTCCTCTTATTTGAAGTCGCTGCCAGGTGTGAGGAAGAAATCGCTTTTGTCGCCCGAGAAGCCAGACAGGGAAGAAGACTCTGGGACCGTGGCTTGGAGGGAGTTTGACAGGCAAGTGTTCCCCCGGCAGTAAGGGGCTGCGGGTGCAGGACGGGCCACCACCCCACCGCCCGTCCCCCAGGAACCCTCCCTGAGGTCTCGGGGGGTGGGGGGGGAGCCCCGCGGGGTGTGGGAGTCAGAGCGCGGCTTTGGAAGGGGGGTGTCCGCCTGACTGTGGCGCCCACCCAGGTCAAAGCTCTACACGGCGGACCTGGAGTCCGCGCTGCACCAGCTGCTGAGGGTGGAGCTGGCCGCCCACAAGGCCCTGGCCGGGGCCGAGCTGCAGACACTCAAGGACTTCGCCACCGTCCTCGCCAAGGTGCCGGGCCTGGGCCGCGGGGTGCCAAGGGTGGCGGCTGGGGGTGTTTGCTCCGCTGGCTGTGGGGACACAGGCCGCCTGGGCTGACGGGGGCCCCCTGCTCCCATCACTTGGCCCGACCGGCCACGCACAAGTCACCGGGGTCACCTGTGCAGGGCGGGGGCGGGAGGCAGTGCCGTCCTCAGGACGAGCAGGGGCTTCTGGGGCCTCTGGGGCTGGGGGGGGCCTCTGGGGCCGGGCGGGGTCTGCGGGGGCTGGTGCCTCGCAGGTGAGTGGGAGGCTAAGGGGAGGCCTGGCGGGATGAGAAGAGGGCAGGGGGCTGGGGGAGGGGAGGGAGGGAGGGCAAGGCTGCTGTGCTGGGACCTGGGGGCTCCCGCCCTAGCGGCCTGTGGAGCAGTGGGGGCTGGCGTGGGGAAGTTAGGGGTCACCACAGTCTCCTCCTGCCGAGCCCGCTCAGCCCCAGAGCCGAAAATCCAGGGCTTGTGGCTGTCTTGGCCCGGGGCTCCTACGGTGGCCGGCTGGGCTTCAGGGAGGGGTCCTGCCCTTCCCGGGGGTGGGCCCGAGCCCCAGTGCCCTTGGCCCAGCAACCCCTCTGCCCACTGACCTCTGAGACGGCCCAGGCCACCTGCTGGTCGGCTGTGCTCCGGTGTCCCCGGGAGAGATCTGTTCCCCAAGGGCAACCCTGAGTGGCCTGTTATGCAGGAGACAGGAGACCTGATGTGAGAAGGTCCGTTTGTCACACGTTCCTCTCTGACCCAGTGACTCATCACACTTGGGCTGGTCTGGCTTTACTCACCAGGAGTGAAAAATGAAGGACATAGGATTTAGGTTTAAAAGAATAAAGGGCCCCACGATAGGTTTCACATGAACGAGCGCCGCCTCTTCAGACGGTTCCCCGAGCCCCTCAGAGCTCGGGGCCCTCCCGCTGCTCCCGCTCCTGTGGGCGCGCGCCTGCCCGCTGCCCATCATGTGACCCTCGGGCCGTGGCCACCCCTGCACCCCGGCGCCAGCCGTTAGCGCGCCGCGTGGGCTCTCTCCGAGCCCCGAGGCCTTTGTCCTGCAGAGCCCGAGTCAGATCACACGACCAATAACTTTTCTCAGGTTTGCCTAGATGTCAGCTTCTGGGTGGTGGGTACTGGCGCCCTGGGACCACGCAGGGAAAACCCAGATGGTGCCGAGCGGGACGTGGGTCGCTTCTGCTCCATCCGTTTGTCTCAGCAGCTGCTTTCACGGGTTTTCAGCCTCAGCGACCCTCACCTGCGCGTTTAACGGGCCCCATCGAGTGGAGGGCGCCCCAGAGAAGGACCGCGGCTCCTTGAGCCGAGGCCCCTCCTGCGCCCGGCTGACACAGCAGCCGTGTCCACACGCAGCCAGGCAGCAGGCTGCCCTTTGCGCGGGCACCTCCGTGGCATCCCCCCTGTCCCGGGTGGGGACACAGTCAGAGACGGCCGAGGGGGCGGGACCAGCGAGGGATGAGGTTCTGGAGGGACCGCAGAGCCCGAGACAAGGTGACAGAAGAGGCCCAGGGTGGCCGTGTCGTCTGTCGTTGTGAACCGGCTGCCAGGCACGAGGACCAGTGGCCGTGGGCTCGGGGGAGGCAGAGGGCGGGGCACCGCGCGGGCTTTCCCCGCAAGGACCCCTGTCCTGCCCAGGTCCCCTGTCTGTTGGGGGAGACTCTGGTTCCTCCAGAGACCCCCACCCCGCTCTCCGTTAGCGCCACTGCGTTCGAGGGGTGGGTCCAGCCGGGAGGCTGTCCGGGCCCCGCGCGGTCGGGCCCTCTCCCGAGCAGCCCCTGAGTGGGCTCCCTCTGCTTAGCTCTTCCCCGGGCGGCCGCCGGTCCGGAAGCTGCTGGAGACGCTGCAGGAGTGGCTGGCCAGCCTTCCGCTGGACAGGATCCCCTACAACGCCGTCCTCGACCTGGTCAACAACAAGATGCGGGTGAGGCTCTGCTCCGGGGGGCCCGGGGGGCGCTCGGCCCTGACCCGCCTTCTCTGTGGTGTCCCCGCTCCCGCGCCGCCCCCGGCGCCGCCCCTGCCCCCAGCTGTCCCGCGCAGGGTCGGGGCCTCAGGCGGCGCGGCGCTGGGGCGTTCTGGGCTGTGGTTTCTGTTTTCAATTTCTAGCGTCTAGCGACCCCTTCTCAATTTCCCACCGAGAGACCCGGCAGGGACAGACGGGTTCCAGGAGAAGCGGGCGAGGGTCGAGCTGCCACGCAGGCCGTGCCAGCGGCGAGGGTCGCGGGCTTGGCACCTGAGGCTGCGGGCTCAACAGCCGGGCTGCCTAGCGTCTCGCGTGTTCCACCAGCTCCGGCCTTGCCCTCTCCTCCCCGGGACCTGAGCCGTGGGGCAGGAAGGTGGGCCCGTGTGGCCCCTCCTGGGCTGTCCTCGCCGCGTCAGGCCATCAGCTCACTGGCGACGTCAGGATCCTGCTTGTTGTGCCAACAGCCGTCAGGCGGTTGGCTCTCTCGGTCGTGAGTCTCGTAGGGTCGTGACCGAGGGGGGGCGGCCGTCCCTCACGCTGACCCCTGCCGACGCATCGAGGGCACAGGCGAGCCCCTCTCCTCCCAGACCGAGAAGAGCAGGGCGTCGCGGGTGTTGGGCGCCCTTCCTGAGACAGACTTTTCCCTCTCGTTTGTTCACTGGATGTGACCTCACATGTGGCGACATGTGTGGCGCTTGGAAGATGTGCTTCCTGTGCAGCCGCCACCCCCGCGGCCCGGACAGGGGTGGTGACCAGCTGTTTTTCTTTCAACGATCCCGTGATCTGTGCCTCCCTCTTTCTTCGTTTTTCAGATTTCTGGCCTGTACCTCACTCGCCGCGTCCAGTGGGTCGGATGTCAGGGAAGCCGAGCGGAGCTGAGGGGCTACCCGTGCTCCCTCTGGAAGCTCTTCCACACTCTGACTGTCCGAGCCGGGACCCACCCGGACGCGCTGGACGGCACAGGTGAGCCGCCCCGGAGCGGGGCCTGGGTGCCCGGGCCGCCTGGCGCCGGGAGGTGGGGGGGGGTGCGCCAGAGGTCGAGGGGCCCCCGGGCCCGCCTGGGGGTGGAGGCCCCGAGCGCAGACGCCTGCCCGCTCAGCTCTGCGCCCGCCAGTCTGCGGGAGGCCGAGGCCGCGCTCGGCCGGGAAGGCGTGCGAGCGGGTAGGAGGCACCGGGAGGGCGTCTCTGATGAGCCCCTGCCCCGGCGGCCTCTCCACCAGCCCCTTCCCCGGGTGGGGATCCGTCCTTCGGCCGCAGACTGTCCATCGCTCGCCCAGGAGCCGCCAGGGCCGCGCAGAACAGACAGTAAAACGCGCGCCGGGCTTGTGATCCTCTCTGAACTGGGAGGCGTGTGCACGTCCCGGTGAGGCGGCCCCCGGCAGCGCCGGCCTGTCTTTGAGTTTTGTGTCTGAAGCCGCATGGGGTCCCGAAGGCTGCACTGGTCCGAGCGGACTCTGGACGCCCACGGTCCGGTGCTCTTGCTGGTAAAGTCGCGCAGCTCTTCCCCGGGACCTTGTGCTGTGTGACGGCCTGGGGCAGACGCCCTGGCGCGGGACACCCTGCTCGGGTTTGGGCAGGCGGGTCGGCTTCCGCAGGTCGGGCTCACGGCGGCCCAGCTCCCCCACAGTAACCCTGGGGCCTCGGCCGAAGGGCCTGGCTGCGCTTCGGCCGCATCCCGCTGCTCACACAGGGCCCGTCGGTAGGTCTCGTCCAGCCCCGATCCGGGCGGAGGTAGCAGCAGAGCTCGGCCGGGCCACGCGGCCGCGTCGGCATTGCCGCCCCCGGCTCTGCCCAAGGTGATGCTGGGTTCCTGCTCCCGGGGTCTGTGGACAGAGGTGGCCTTCAACAGAAGAGTCCCTTAGGAGTCCCAGGACAGGGGAGTGCGTTTTCGGGGGAGAGCCCGGGGCTCCCACTAGCATGTGGAGCCAGCAGCTCCGCGCTGCCTGACCGACCGCCAGCCAGACCACCGGCACCCACTTCCGAGACGGGCACCTCAGCGGTGGGGACCCCGAGCACACGCGGGGGGCGTGGTGACGGCGGGATGGAGGCCGCCAGCCGGCCGTCGGCGGCGCAAATGGGAGCAGCCCCGAGGCGTCTGTCTCCCGCCCGGAACTGGGTCAGGCTGGGGCCCGGATTATGTCTTGGAAGGTTTTGCCTCCTTAGCACTCGCTAAACCCCGCCGCCCGCAAAGCCGGCCCGTCCCCTAATCCCTCAGGTGGAGTTTGTGCCCCTTGTCCACTTTAAAGATTAGGGCGCCCGCGGGAAGGGAAGGAGGATTACCCAGCGCGCGGGCAGATGTCGGCCGGGCCTGTCCCCAGCCTGGGCGCCGGGCAAGGCGGCGCCTGCTGGGTCCGCGGGAAGCCGCCCGGGGTGGGGACGAGCCGTAGGGCCGCCTGGTTTCAGAGGAAGATCCCGCTAGGGCTGCTGTCACCGCGGGTTCGGGTTCAGAACGATGTCTTTTGTTTTTTTTCTAATTATTTTGCTGCCTTTCTTTTAATGCCGACGTTTAATCTGTCTTAATCTCGCGGTCTCGTTTGTTCACTCAATCCCCGTATTAGTTGTCTGAACAGGACTCGGGCCCCGCCCTGTGCCGCTGCCCCGTTTCCTCAGGGGTCCTCCTTTGAGCGGAATGCTGGCTGCGTCCTGCTGGGGGCAGGGGGGTCACTTTCTTCAGCCACCTGCTCCTCACTCCTGGGTCCCGTCAGGGTCTGTGCGCCTGGTACATGCCAGAGGGTTTCTCCCCACGGAGAGGCTGCGTTTTCTTTAAAAGGGTGCAGGGGTGCAGGCCTAGGAGGGGCCTGTGGCCTCATGGTTCAGGATCCAGCGTTGTCCCTGCTCTGGTGCAGGTTCAATCCCTGGCCCGGGAAGCTCTGCGTGCCGCGGGCACGTGCAGGCCTTCACCAGCCTTGCCGCCCTGCTGTTCCCAGAAGGAGCCTGGCTCCTGATGGGCCGTGACTGTCGCAGCCCCTCCTGGAGGAGCAGCCGCAGCGAGGGGCTGGCCGCAGGCCCAGAGGCGCATCTCGAGGCCACGTTCATGCTGCAGCTTGGGCTTGGGGAGGGTCTCCGGGTAGAACCACCGCAACATTCCGCATGCGTGGCGGCCCTGGCACCAGCCGTTCCTGGCTCCCCCGCTGCCATGCCAGCGCCGCGGTTCCGGTCCGACCCGCCATGGTCCCTCCGCAGGCTTTGCAGGCGACCCCCAGGCCGTTCTGCAGGTCATCAGGCGGTACGTCCGCGTCTTCTTTGGGTGTAAGGAGTGCGCCGAGCATTTTGAGGAGATGGCCGAAGAATCGATGGACTCCGTGAGAACCGCAGACCAGGCAGTTCTCTGGCTCTGGAGGAAGCATAACGTGGTCAACGGCCGCTTGGCAGGTGAGCGAAGCCACGTCCGGCGCCCGCGCTGGCGCGGTGGGGACTGCACCTGCTCTTCGCTGACACACTGCCCACCACGCGCCAGGCTGCCTGCCCGCGAGGCCCGCCGCCCGGTCACCTGCCGGGAGCAGGGGTCGTTTCACGGGGACCCTGGCCGGGGAGCTGCCGGCCTCGGCTTCCTAGCGTCGTCGCTCGCTTTAGGGCTCCTGGGCTGCGTGGAAACGGAGGCGTCTCTTTCCACCCACCAGGTCCCCGAGAGCATTTGGCAGCGGAAGGGTGGGAGTGTCATTACTTGTCAGTGAGGAATCCTAGGGTCCTTAAAACCTGCTCTCAGACCGCAAACCAAACCTCTCAGAGTGGTTTTGTTTAAAAAACAAAAAACAAACTAGGGCGCGTGCGCTTTCTCAGCGTTAAGTAATTCAAACTGTTCCTGAATCAGTGGCAGATTAAAATTAGGCTTAAAAATAATCCACTGAGGAAGAAATCTTAATAGAGATGAATAGAAAATACCACTAAACTGCTGGTTTTATTTAATCCACTGCGGCGTAAAGACCTAGCACAACTAAGGCACTAAAGGGAATTGGTTTTTCTCCGCTCCTGGAGCTGATGGCTCCAGCTCGGGTCACGGGGCCGCGGTGCCTTGTGTCTGCGGGATTTGTCCTCTGCCTTAGGCTGCAGGTTAAGGCGCTTCCGCTGTGGCCTTGGCACAGACATCTCCAGAGGCAGGTGTCAGCCCCTCACAGGTCCCCGAGGTTGCCCTGCCCGGCAGCCCTGAAGCCGCGGGGGAGACGCGCTGGCCTGGGGGCCGCTGGGGCTGGGGCCTGCAGCTCTGTGACCGCCCTCCCTGGACGCCATCCCCCGCCCCCCAGGCACACCTCTGGCCTCTGGATTGGGGCCCAAGCTCCTTGGAGGCCCTGAGACCTGGCCCGGATGCTGCCCGTCCCGCCAGACCACAGGGTGCTGCACGGGGATGGCCTCTGGCCTCGCTTCTTGGTCTGGGTGTGCGTGTCCAAACCCCCCCACGAGACACGACCCCCAGGGGTGCACCCGGGCAGTGAGTGGCCGCACCGCCCTCCCACCCCGCCCGGGACGCGGCCTGCAGTGCACAGGCGGCGGCGGGGAGGTCGGAGGAGAGCGTCTCTGCTGAGTTCAGGCCTGCAGCCAAGGCGCTCTCCTCCCGTTGCTCCCAGGAGCACTCCCTGGGGGTGCGGCACCCCCAGTCCGATGGGGAGTTCCAGGGCCCCGGGCCCCATGGCCGCATTTGCTGGGGCAGGGCCTTCACGAATGGAAGGGAGACGGGTGCTCGGAAGTGCAGCTGTGGAGCTCCCTGGCGGCTCAGCCGGCTGAGGGACAGTGTTGTCACTGCTCTGGTTCGGGTTGCTGCTGTGGCATGGGTTCGATCCCTGGCCCAGAACTTGTGCGTGCTGGGGGTGTGGCCAAAAAAAGTGCAGCCGCGCGCCTGGGGGAGCTCCCTGGCTCTGGCTCAAGGTCTTGCCCCTCATGGCTGAGGGCCCAGCGTGCGTGGCCAGGGAGCGCCCCGGGGGTCAGTGGGGGTGGGGGCAGGCGGGGGACTGTGGCCTGTCAGGCGTGCTGAGGCGAGCGACGGCTGAGCTCTGTCGCCGAGCGGTCGGGGTCAGGAACCTCAGATTGGATTGTCTGAATCGCATCCCCCACTCCGAGGTCCTCCGGCAGGTGTGCAGGGCCTGGGCCCCGACCCGCTGCAGAGTGACACCTGTAAGGTGGGTCCCGGGTGGCGGGTTGACGCTGTCACCAGGGCAGTGCCACCAGCTGCCGAGCGAGCCGGGCAGAGCTGTGGTGCGTTTGTGAGCGTGGGGCGGCCGGCAGGATGCAGGCCGAGGTCTGCACGGGGGACGTGCTTGGCTTTCCCTGGGTGACCGGGTTCTGTCCTGGAGTGTCTTCCAGGGTCCCCTGGGGGTCCTGAGGAAACGCCTGGACAGCGCGTGTCCGGGGCGGTGCTCCTGGTGCTTTGTGGGGCTGGGGGCTTGGGCGGACGCCCTGAGCGGGCCGCGAGGTCAAAGGTGCAGAGCCGGGGGCTTGGCCTGGCCCAGGGGGGTGGCTCGGAACGAGGTCTGGCTGGGGGAGTGGCCATGTCCGAGTGTGACGTCCCCGTGCTGCGGGGAGGGGCACGGCCAGTGCGGGCTGAGCAAGCAAAGGGAAGGCGGGACCCCACCCGGAGGTCGGGGGCCAGGAGCGGGGTGTGGAGGGGGTGGGGGGTGCGGGCAGGAGGGATGCCGGGTAGACTGGGGCCGGTGCTGGCCTGCGGCGCCAGGAGAGGGCCGTCAGCCGCCGGAAGGGCCCTCACGGCAGCCCCCCTCCTCCCAGGCCATCCGAGTGAGGACCCCAAGTTTCCCAAGGTCCCGTGGCCCACTCCGGACCTCTGCCCCGCCTGCCACGAGGAAATCAGGGGCCTGCCCAGCTGGAACGAAGGCCAGGTGCTCCTGTTCTTGAAGCGGCACTACGGCAGCGACAACCTCGTGGACACGTACTCCGAGGACCTGGGAGGCGCCGGCGAGGGCGCCCCGGCCGAGGGCGAGGGGCCGGAGCGGGGCCGCACTTCCCCAGAGCAGCCCCGCGGAGCCCTGGGCGCCGAGGGCCTCCGCGTGCCCAGCGAGCTGCCGCCCGGGCCTCACCTGTCAGAGCGGTGGCGCCAGGGCCCGGCCGCGGACCTCGGGAGTCTGAGCGGCGCCGAGGGCCGCAGGGGGGCCGAGGCGGCCGCCGCCGCCGCCGCCTTCCTGGGGCTGGGCTTCTCCAGCCTGGACATGAGCCTCTGCGTCCTGCTCTACGTGGCCTCGTCCTTGTTCCTGATGGGAATGTGCTGCTTCTTCCGGCTGCGGTCCAAGCGCTGGAAGGTCAGGCTCCACCACCCGTCCGTGTAGACGTCTCGAGACCATGGACGCGCCTTCGGGGGAGCCCGCGGCTTCCGTCTTGAGAGCAGGGATCTGTCCGCGCACCAGCCCTGAGGGCCCTCCGCCGTGCCTGCCTCTGCCTCTGCCCGCAGGGCTCACGCCCGCACCTGGCGAGGGACTGTTGGCCTTGCTGGCCCCTCGGTGGCCACCTTGCCCAGACCCGGGAGCGGGGGCTTCTGTTTTCTCTCTTCCAGGTCTCAGAGCGGGCGGGGGGCCCTTCCCCCGGCTCTCGCAGCCTCGCTGCCCTGGGACCTGAGAGCAGCCCCCCGCCCCCCAGGCCCCCAGTCGCCTCCCCGGCCCGCCTGCTCCCCGAAGCCAGTGGTTCTCAGTGGTTCACCTGTGTTCGTGCTTCTCCACTGTGTGGTTATTTCTGCTCGAAGCAGGAGAAATCTCCCTGGACGTCGAGGCAGCTCAGGACCAGAGAAGGGACGCCCCTCCCCGCCCTGCTCTCCGCAGGCGCTTCCCCTCCAAAGGCGGATGGGGGGCGGGGGGGCTGCGGGCCGGGGTGCTGCCCCTCGGGCTCCAGAGGCGTTCTCCTTGTTCCCGTGGTGACAGGCGGCTCCGAGTCCCCTCTGCCTGCCTGTGGGCTGGGCAGACCTGCTGGAGGCCCTGAGAGATGGGGTCCCCCACGTGAGGGGCTGGCAGGGGCCTCCGAGGGGGCCCGTGTCTTCCCCCTCCAGCACCCACGCGGCACAGCAGGAGCCCAGGGCTCAGCGGCAGGGCGGCGGTGGCGCCCTAAGGCCAAACCGCATTTGCCTGAAGCTGTTCCACCAGGTGTCCTGGTTCCAGGCCAGGTCCTCAGGCTTCAAGGATTGGTTTTCTAACATTTAATGGTTTTAACACATCATTTGTAAAACCCAAAACATTTAGAAGTAAATTCGCCCCTGAAAATGTAAACAAAGACAGACACTGTGGCAGGGACACTTCCTGAGATCCTTTGTGGCTGTTGGTTTGTCTCACAAGCTCAGACGTACGTGTGTGAGTGTGTGTGTGGGGGAGACCACGATGCTGTACCTGTGCGTGCGTGTGTGTGCGCGTGTGTGTGAGTGTGTGCGTGCGTGTGTGCGCGTGTGTGTGTGAGTGTGTGTGTGAGGGAGACCGCGATGCTGTACCAGTCTTTCCACTCTGCCTCTTTCTCTTCCACCCACTTAGGGTGTTTACTAAGTGCAGCCGACCACGTGGTGTGTCCTACGACACGGATGCTGGTGTGACACCAGCAGCGTGGGGGGGACTGTCAGCTTCTGGTCACTGTCCGTGGGGGGCGCGGGCCGCAGGCCCTCAGAGCAGGGACTGGCTCCTGAGCTGCTCCCAGAGGTTTCTTGTTTGACGCTTTCTCAGCCCTGGAAGCCTTTGTGTTTTAAAGCCGGCTTGTCTTCCTGGGCGTGTGCCTGCGTTACTGAGGTCCCTGGGCAGCCTGACGCAGGATCCAAAGGGAAATACTTCGGACCAGTCCTTAAACGGCCTTTTGGTTCACAGCCAGTGTCTTTTTCTCCCCAGAAGTAAGTTTCTTTGGGCGGAACTGGGATGGCGCCTTGCTTACTTTCTAGAACCCGCCTGAGGGTGATGGTGGCATTCAGGGTCATAGCAATGTTGCAGTTGGAGGGACAAGGTGTGCACAGGCCTGTCGTGGTCGGGGGAGGATGTGCCAAGGTGGCCCGGGGCCCTGCGGCCCGTGTGCCAAAGCGGGAACTCAGCCTCACGTGCTGCTCAGAACCAGACGCTCCCTTTAGGCAGAGGTTCAATTCTCTTTCCTAAAGTTGTGAATATTGAGACTAATGAACATAGTAGCTCGATAATTTAAATGTATATTTATTTTTAATGGAAGGATTTTGATTAGAAAGAAGCTACTTGACGTGGGAATGTCAGTGAAATTTCCTACTTGCCAGGGACACAAACATTTTGTATGTATGTAAAACTCTAATGTGCACATTTTAAAAATAAATCTGATGTTTGAAAACATTGTGATTCTTTTGGAATAAGAGCTGGCGTTACCAGCGACGGGTGTTGGGCAGGCTGCTGGCCAGGGTCTCCTCCAGTGTAGGGACTGGACATCCGAAATGGTAGGCTTGCTTGCTTTTTTTTTTCTTAATCTTATGGCCCCACCACGACATGTGGAAGTTCCCGGGGCCAGGGATTCAATCCAAGCTGCAGCTGTGGCAACACCAGATCCTTTGACCCATTGCGCCGGGCCGAGGATCGAACCCACCCCTCTGCAGCACCCTGACCTGTTGCAGTCAAATTCTTAACCCACTGCACCACAGCAGGAACTCCTGAAATTCTAGTTTCTTATGAACCACAGGCCAAGAGTCAGTGGGAAGTGAAAGGTGGGCAGTGAGGGAGCGGATCTGGGGCTGAGCTGGACTGAGCGCCGGGACAGCAGCCTCGGTTCCCCGCACGGAAGCGGGCAGGTGGTGGGGCTCAGATGATGCACGTGAATCTCCCCAAAAGGGCACCTCTGAGGACCCCAGGTGAAGGGTGCCACCAGCCTCCGCTCTCACTGGGCACAGCTCTCCCAGGCTGCCCCTCTGCCGCCAGACCTGAATGGCGTGCCTCGTGCCCACGGCTTTGCCCTGACACGTGCGCCACCTCGGGTTCTGGACTAGGGTCATTTCTCCTCCCCCCGCCCTCCCCTGTTGTGCAGTGGGGGACCTCCAGTAGTCGTGTGTGTGGCTTTTAGGGAGACCGCTTGGCTGCCCTTTTGCCTTCCCAGGCGGCCGCTGGGCGTGCCAACCAGCCGGGGTGTGAGTGATCAGTGGGCGCCCTGCCTGCCAGCCTGGGTCTGTGTGGGGCTGGTGTAGGCTTACCATCCGGTAGCCGGTCATCCAGGGTCTTGGCCCTCACAGCCCTTGGGTCCTTCTGAGGAGTTCTGTTGGGGGCGCCCGGGTGCACTTCCTCCTGGCTGTCCTGGGGGAGTGGGCCTGGGGCTGGGCCTGGAGGGCATTGTGGGTTGGGGGTGGAGGGCAGAAAGTTTCTTAGGCCTAAAGCAGCAGTTGAACCGGGCAGCACCTGGAGCCCGAGCCTCAGCAGAAGCCTGGGCCGGAGGCCACTGGGGCCAGAGGACCTGCAGCCTGGGCGCTGCCCTTGCAGGAGGCCGTGAGCGGGAAGGAGCGGGAGCGGCGGGGTGGAACACCCGCTTGGGGCGAATCCCCAGCATTGGGAGCTCAGGGCGGAGCCGGCTGGCGCCGCCCGCCCAGGCGTGGGGGCGAGGGGCGGGGGAGGGGGCGGCGGGCGGCGGGACGTGGGGACGCCGGCCCCGGGGAGCCCGGGCGGCGGGCGGGGTCGGGCGAGGAGGAGGTGGGCAGCCGCGCGCCTCCATCAGCACCGCGGACAGCGCCGGGCACAGAGGCTCCCGCCTCTGACCACGCAGCGCGGACCCCGACGCGCGCGGCTCCGACGCGCCCAGGGCCTCGGGGAGCGCCGAGCCCTCCCGGGGGTCGCAGAGGAGGAGGGAGGAGCGCTGCCCGTGCCACTTGGGCCCGGCCCGGCCCGGCCCCGCCGCCGCGATGCTGCTGGAAACGGAGCTGGCGGGCGACCGAGATCGGCCCGGGGCCCCCGCAGCCGCCGCTGTCTGCACCTTACGCGGGACTCGGGGTAAGAGCCCTCACGTGCCCCGCAGCCTCCAGCCTGGGCAGGAGGAGCCAGAGGGGAAAAACGGCAGCGGCGGCAGAGGTGAAGGGAGGGACAGCGGGAAGGAGGGGGCTGCACACCCAGGGCACGGAGGGAAGGGGTCTGGAAAGACCTGAGAGACGGAACCCGCGGTGGGCAGAGGGCCTGGAGCTCCATGCGATGTTTTGGGAAGCCTGAACCCTCGCTTGAGGGCCCGTGGCTTTCTGTTTCCGTGCCCTGAGAACAGAAGGCACCGTGAAGGGGGCGGGTAGAGAAAGAGCCGCCTAAATCCAGAGACCCCACGCCTCTCAGCTCCCACACACAGCCCAGGCCTCCTTCCGCAACCCTAATGCCAGCTCAGAGATGCAGCACAGAGGCCCCTGGGTCGAGTCTCCTGCCTAAACCGCCCTCCCCAGGGGCCATTCCATCGATGGCAAAGACGTTGGGAGATAATGGAGGCATTGTTGGCGGGCCGGCCAGATGCCCAGCGCATGGGCCCGCCCGCCCCTGCTCCAGTCAGACCACACATGGCTCGTCCCAGGCAGGCCTCTGCAGCAGCTGACACTCAACGGCCGCCGACGGCCCAGCATACCCAGCACCCTCTCAGCTCCCTGGCTCAGACCCTCTCGCCCTGTCCTTCTGGGGAGCAAGCTTAGGGCAAAGCGAGGGGGCAGGCACATGCTCCTGCTCAAACTGAGCCGCAGGGTGGCTCAGAGCAAAGAGGAGCTGTGCTTTTCCTGCCGAGATCCTTCCAGGCCGGCCTGCAAGTTCGTGTACAGACCAGGCGACTGGAGGCCAGGAGGGGGCAGGGTGATGCTGGGGCATCACTGGACTCCAGGCGGAGCTTCCCGTCGGGGCGGGGGGGGGGGGTGGCACCAACCTCTGGTCCCCAACACTTCCTGAGGTCCCTTGCCCTCACCACGCCCTGCGCTGCCAGGGTCCACACTGCCGTGTCCTGACGGTGGGTGGCTGCGGGGGGCTGGCCTGGCCTGGGCCTGCCCTCTGGGGTAGGCGAGCATCTCACATGATGAGGACGGTGGGTCCTGCAAGCTCACCTGTTTGGACTGGGGGCAGGGTGTGGGAGAATCGGGCACTGAGCCTTCCTCCTGTGCTGCGGTGGAGGGGAGTCAGAGTGGCTCCTGGCTTTCCCAGCTTCGTCCCTCCTGACCTGGAGTCCATCTTGGCCGCATCCCGGAGGAGTCGGAGCGAAGGACGCTGGGTTTCCCCTCCGGAGACTCACCCTCCCTCCCTGCGCCCACTCTGGGCTGTAGTTTCCAGGGGGAGGCCCAGAAGCTGCTCAGAGCTGGCAGGTCCCAGCTCGGGTCTGGCTCCTGGTGGCTTCGCTGAGTCCTAGGGCGGCACACTCACCCTCTTTGGGTCGGGGTGCGCTCGGGCGGCTCGACATTGTGACCAAGCCTCCCAGCTCCGGCTCGCTCTCGAGTCCGAGCCTCAGTGGCGGTAGGACCCGGCTCCCTCCCCTCCGTCCCCGCCCCGCTTGGGCCCCCAGCCTACCCGGGCGAGCCCGGGCCCAGGCCGCAGCCCAACGCCGGCGCCGGGGCTGGAACTTGCACGGCCCGGGGAAGCGCCCTCGGGCAGCCCCGGCCCGGCTCCTCCCCTGCGGCTCCGGGCCCTCGGGGCCGCGCCAGAGCCCCGCGGTCCTCCGCGCCGAGGCGCGCAAAGCCAGCGGACGCCCCCGACGCGTCCCCGCGACCCCGGCCCCGCCCCGCGCCTCGGCCCCGCCCCCCGGCCGCTCCGCCTCCGCGCGGCCCGTGGCTCCGGGCCCCTGGGCGGCCGGCGGGCGCAGCGCCCAGCAGCGCCGGGAGACGTTGGCACGCCGGCCCGGGGCCATCGAAGCCGTGGTCGCACCGGGCCCCCGGCAAGTCCAGGGACCGAGAGCCGCGGCGCCAGGCGGCGGGACCCATGGAAGCGCGCGGGGAGCTGGGCCCCAGCCGGGAGTCGGCGGGCGGCGACCTGCTGCTGGCGCTGCTGGCGCGGAGGGAGGACCTGCGCCGAGGTGGGTGCCCGGCCGAGCGGCTGCGCCTGGGAGGGCGGACCCCGAGGAGACCTGGAGGTCCTCGCTCCTCTCCCGGCCTGGCCACGGAAGCTGCGGGAGCCGGGGATCGCGGGCCGGACCGGGTGTCAGGGCCCTAGCACAGCTCGTCCCTGCCTGAGCCCCTGGAGCTGTGCTGTCGGGCGTTTGGTCGTGGCGCTGGTGCTGCTCGGGCCAGGGAGCGCTCTGGGTCCCAGGACCGATTTCGGACACCCTCTCCCTGATGGGGAGAGTGTGCAGAGAGCAAACGTGGGTCCCAGTGACCACGGGGAGGAAGGTCCCCACGAAGGCTGCTGGTGCCCAGACCGTTCACCCTTTCCAGGGGAAGAGAGTCAGATGAAAGGGCCAGCGTGGAGCTGCGTCCTGGCCGTGGAGGGTCCCCAGCTGGGGTTTCGGGGTCCGCACGCACAGGCACCTGCTGTGTTGGCCCACTCAGGGCAGTCCTCCTACAGGCAAGCCCTCAGCTTGCGGGTGGCAGCAGCCTCGCTCCCACCGCCTTGGCGCTCTCGAACTGGGGCGGTTCGCTGCAGGCTTCCAAGCAGGCGGGACCCACAGGACTGGGAAGGAGGTGGCCCGGGGGTGGGAGCAGGGGGCGGGGGCAGGTGGGAAAGGGGTTGCATCCAGGCTGAGGGGTCTCATCCTGCTCCTGCTTATTTATTTATTTTCCGACGGTTCCTGGGAGGGGCGGCCACAGGAGCTGGGAGGAAAAGGTGGGAGGGCCGAGAGAGAGGGAGGGAGGGGCGCGGGCTCGGAGCGCCACGGCGCGCAAGGTTCTGTTGGGCCCCGCCAGCGCTGACGGTAGGAGACCCCGCCAAGGCTGGAGTCGCCATGCAGCGTAAGACCCGGGCCGCCGGCGCTTCGCGAGAGCGCGAGGGGCGCGGCGGGAGCGGCTTTTGCCGGCCGCGGGCTCCAGGGGTAGCACGGTCGGGGCGCTGTCCGGGCCGCGGTGCTGAATCTGCGCCGCGCCGGCCTGTCCAGCCACCAGCCGGTGCCGGGGGTCCTCGCCGTCCTGCCATCGCCAGCCCGGATGGGGGGCCAGGGTGGGCAGCATATTCCCCAGGCTCTGCTCCCAGGGCCGCGGTTTTGTCCGACGCGGGACCCTGTCCTTCGCGGGTTTCCTGGGCTGTGGGAGGGAGATTGATCCACTTTCTCTCAGCCTGGAGCAGAGGTCGAGCCCTCTCTGGCCCTTCCACCCCCTGCCGGGCCGGCCTAGGGCTGGAGGGGTGTCCCGCAGCGAGGTAGCGAGGTGAGCTCGCGTGATGTTTGAGTGGTTCCAATTCCTGCTCATGGCTCTCTCCTCTCCGGAGACCTTTTCCAAATTAACGGGGAGTCCTCACCCCATGGACACCCTGAAAGCCGCTCATGAGCCTGTGGCTCCGGAAGGCAACCCCTGCCTTTCCCCAGCCTGGTTTCCCTGGCGGCCCGTAGTCCCCGGGAGCAGAATTAGCAGGAACCCAAGTGTCTCTGTGTTGGGGTGGGGGGCAAACCACCTACTGTGTGCTCGTGAGTCCAGTCCACTCAAGTGCCAGCAGGGCCTCCCAAAGACGGGACGCCAGTTTTTACTTTGGTGGCCTGCAGACAGGACCCCGGGGCTGAGCAGCCACACCTGCAAGGTGTCTCTAGGTACCACGACGCCTAATTGTGCAGGTAGTGAGGGCGCTTGGATGGTGAATGCCCCGTGACCCCCACATGCCTGGCCTCTGGGGATGCTGAGGGCCCGACGTCCAGCCCAGCCTCTGAGAGAGCCCTCGGGTCGGGGTTTTTGCTTGAGCTCAGCGTGCCCCTCTGTGCCCTGGAAACATTTTACAGTTGATGAGCTCAGGCCTGTGGGGTGGCCTGGGCACCTTCCTGCCCAGGGGCCTGTTTCTAAACCTAGTTCATCTGTCCTGAATTTTAGCTGTGGGCCAGGCTGAGGACTTCCACGCCCCGCACTCGCACTCCCTGAACCTGAGCTCAAGCCGGCCGGGGACGAGGGTGTGCAGGGAAGGCAGTCCCCTCCGCGGCCCTGGTCCTGGGGGCGGGGGTGGGATGGTGCCTTCGAGGCCCCCCGATCTGTGCCCACGACCACGGGGGCTCCTCTGCCTGCAGAGATCCCACTGTGTGCCGGCTGCGACCAGCACATCCTGGACCGCTTCATCCTCAAGGCTCTGGACCGCCACTGGCACAGCAAGTGCCTCAAGTGCAGTGACTGCCACACGCCGCTGGCCGAGCGCTGCTTCAGCCGCGGAGAGAGCCTCTACTGCAAGGACGACTTCTTCAAGTGAGACTGGCTGCCGCTGGGCGGAGGGGTTGCTACGGTCTGCCCCGGGGAAGGGGGCCACCCCGAGGACCCCCCTGGACCCCCACGATAACCAAGGCCGGAGCCCTGAAAGCGCCTCTCTCCAGACCCCTTCCTGCTCCCCAGGCTGGGTGTCCTGGGGCTTCTCGGTTGGCGGCTGGGCTGGCACATTAGCAATTTTTCAAAGTAATGAATTTTACGAATTGTTGAAGCGGTTGTTCAAAAGAGGCCCCCAAGTTTGTAGAACTCTGCTGGGCTCACTCTCTCTTCATTTTGGGCTTGTTTTTGTCCTTAAATGATGGGGATGGGGCATCCACCGGACACAGACCTCGGAATCCAAAGGACCTGCCGCCCGCCGGCCCTGCCCCTTCCAATGCCCCTTCCTGATCCAGCGCCGAGGCCGGCCGTGCTCCCCGGGGCCTCCGGATCCCCTTCCCCGAGTCCGTGCGGCTCTGCCGCGCTGCCGGGGCTGCGGGCAGGCGACCAGGGGCAGGGCCGGGCGAGGCTCCCCTCCAGGACCCGCCCTGCGCGGCGCCGCGCGAGCTGCTTGCTCTCCGACCCGCTCGGGGCGAAGGAGCCGCCCGCCGCGCTGAGCCGCGCCTTGTGCGTCCCGCAGGCGCTTCGGGACCAAGTGCGCCGCGTGCCAGCTGGGCATCCCGCCCACGCAGGTGGTGCGCCGCGCCCAGGACTTCGTGTACCACCTGCACTGCTTCGCCTGCGTCGTGTGCAAGCGGCAGCTGGCCACGGGCGACGAGTTCTACCTCATGGAGGACAGCCGGCTCGTGTGCAAGGCCGACTACGAGACCGCCAAGCAGCGAGGTCAGTGGCCGGCGGGCGGCGGGCACCGGGGGCGGCCGGCGCGGGGCCCGCCCTCTCCCTGCCCGTTTGCGAAATGGGGCGGAGGCCAGGCCTGGTCGCCGCGGAGGGATCCTGCCCCCCGGCGCCCTTGGCGAAGCGCTCCCGGAGCGGGAGCGGGTCAGCGTCTTCCCACCCGGCCGGGGCGCAGGGCGCGCGCCCGCCCGCAGACCCCCGAGCCCGCGTGCCTGGGGACCCGGAGCAGGGCCGCTCCGGGGGAGCCGGGGCCTGCGGTCTTAGGGGGCCGCCTCTCTCGCTCGGGTGCGCCGGGCGGGGCGCCGGGGGGGGCGCCGGGGGGGGGCTGAATTGTGCGCAGGAACCCCGCGGGTCTGAATGATCCCCCCAAATCCTGGCGGGGACGAGCCGGCGCTCCCCCCGCCCTCGGAACCGAGAGGAGCCCGCGGGGGGCGGACGGGAGGTGGCTCCAGGGCCTCAGGTCTCTAACCAAGGCCGCCGCAGCCACCACCCCACCCCCCGCCGCCCCCGACGGCGTTTTCGAGGTTTTTCTCCACGGCTCCCAGCGTCCGCGTCCCGAGAAACCCTCTGGTCGCAGCGGCCGAGGCAGGCGGTCGCGGCGGGGGCGGCATCGGAGGCCCGGGCGGGCGTCCGCGCGCCGGGAGGAGGGTGGGACCGCGGGGCGGGAGCAGGCCCAGCTCACGGCTCCCCGCCGTGCAGAGGCCGAGGCCACGGCCAAGCGGCCGCGCACGACCATCACGGCCAAGCAGCTGGAGACGCTGAAGAGCGCCTACAACACGTCGCCCAAGCCCGCGCGCCACGTGCGCGAGCAGCTCTCCTCCGAGACCGGCCTGGACATGCGCGTCGTGCAGGTCAGCGCCCCGCCGCCCCGGAGGGCAGCCCCCCCCCAATCGGGCCCCAGACCCGCGGCCGCTCACCCACCCCCGCCCCGCAGGTGTGGTTCCAGAACCGCCGGGCCAAGGAAAAGCGGCTCAAGAAGGACGCCGGCCGGCAGCGCTGGGGCCAGTACTTTCGTAACATGAAGCGCGCCCGCGGTGGCTCCAAGTCGGACAAGGACAGCGTCCAGGAGGAGGGGCAGGACAGTGACGCCGAGGTCTCCTTCACAGGTACGCAGGCCGAGCGGCCCCTCACCCGCAGCGCCCACAGCAGCCCCCCCAGAGTCGGGAACAGCGCTGGGGTGATTGGCTGCAGGGAGCCTGGACATCTGAACGTCTCACTTAGAAAACACGCGCTTATAGACGCTGGTCCCCCATCGGCAAGCCCTGTGGTTTGGCCTCTCAGGCCCGCCGCTTTCCCCCTGTGACCCGAGGGAGGGAGGGGCGTCTGGACGACGGCGTCTTTGCCCTCCCCGGGCACTTGCCGTGACTTTTAGGAACGTGGCCGCAGCAATGTTGGGGTGATGAAAAGTTGGGGGGAGGGTCCGCCCTCCTCTCCGGAAGCTGATCATCTCCTTTTCCCAGCCCGGGGAGACCCCCCACTCCTTACGGTCCATCCTCAGAGAGTTGGCCCCGTGGCGTGACCTTAGGTCGCTTACCCAGCCTCTCTGGGCCTCGCTTAACTTGTTTGCAACAGCAGGATGGCAGCATGGGTCACCCCTCCCCAGGCAGCCTTGGGGTCTCACTGGAACCTTGGGCGCTGGGTGGACTGTTCCTGGCCCCCTCCCGCCCTGCAAGCCCCCTGTTTCTTAGGCATCGCGTGGGACTGAGCCGAACAGGTGCAGAGGCGGAGGGCTGAGAGCCTTGGGGAGACCTCACGCCTGCGGGGAGCACTGAGGGGGCCAGACGTGGCGGGGGGGCCCTGATCAGTGTCCTCTGCTTCCACTGCAGACGAGCCATCCATGGCCGAAATGGGCCCTGCCAACGGCCTCTACGGCGGCCTGGGGGAGCCTGCCCCTGCCTTGGGCCGGCCCTCGGGGGCCCCGGGCAGCTTCCCGCTGGAGCACGGAGGCCTGGCGGGCCCGGAGCAGTATGGAGAGCTGCGCCCCAGCAGCCCCTACGGTGTCCCCTCGTCGCCCGCCGCCCTGCAGAGCCTCCCTGGCCCCCAGCCCCTCCTCTCCAGCTTGGTGTACCCGGAGGCTGGCTTGGGGCTTGTGCCCGCGGGAGCCCCAGGTGGGCCCCCACCCATGAGGGTGCTGGCAGGGAACGGACCCAGCTCCGACCTATCCACGGGGAGCAGTGGGGGCTACCCCGACTTCCCTGCCAGTCCCGCCTCCTGGCTGGACGAGGTGGATCACGCTCAGTTCTGACTGAGGCCCCAGCTCCGTGGAGCACCAGACACGAGCACTGCCCCTGGCTGGGTGGTCGGGAGCCGCGCTCTCCTTTCCCGAAGCCCTGGGCCTCTAAAGGACACAGGGTCACCGGCGGGGCACAGGCTGAGGACTGTCCAGCCCGGCGGCCCTGGCCCCGGGCAGAGGGACTTTCTCCCGGTCTCGAGGCTCCTTCTGGGACAAGGGGCGGAGCCCACCTGGTGGCTGCTCAGCAAGCCTTGTTTTGTAAGCAGATTCCTCCCTTTATCAACCAAAATTAACTGAGTGCTTGCTGCTCTTTCTAGACCGGAGTGGTCAGCCCCCGAAGCCGGGGAGGGGGGCTCTCCCCAGCCCAGAGCAGCACAGCCCTCAGACTGGAAGATGCTTTAATTTTTAAAATTAAAAAATAATACGAACTGTGCTTCCATTTCCCAGCTTCCTCTGTCTGAGTTCTGCCGCCCCCCGGCCCTCCCACTTTAGTTCGGAGCGAGGCCTTGTCTGTCCAGGCGGCCGGGGGGCGGGGGGGGGGCGGCAGTGGGGAGGCCACGCCTGCGTCCTTCCTGGTCCCTCTGGGGACCTCGCCGCCACCAACCTCTGCCTTCCCCGGGATCCGCCTCACTCCTCTCCCCTGGGACACCTGGCTCCAGATCTTTCTGTCTTTCTGACTCCACGCCCCCGGGGGAGAGACAGGCTCTAGGCCACGAGGAGCCCTTGCAGCCCAGACTCGGTGTTCGCCGCTGCCTGCGCCCAGTCTCAGCCGCCCTCGGGCCCTCAGCGTCCAGGCTAAGCCCAGCCCTCCGACGTCCGATTCCGTTGCCAAACAGCTCCAGCTCCCCCCTCTAGCGAGCGGGCTCCAGCTGCCGGAGGATGGGACGCCCCGCTGGAGAGGGCTGGGGGGCCCTCCCCCTGCCAGATGCTCGGCCGCGGACACAAAGGCTGGCCGCGCGTGAACTCAAAGGTATTCCTCCAGCCCGCGTCCCAAGCTACCTGTTGGTTCTGTGAAGGTCCCCTGGCTTTTATTTATTCTCTGACCATCAGTTCTTCAATAAATTTGTCAGTTTCAGTCGCCGGAAGGTTCATATCCTTGGCAGGGAATGGGGTGCAGGCCGGGGGTGGGGCACGGGAGGGGGGACGGTTCTTCGAAAGCGGGGAGCCCCCTTGGAGTAGCTCTTGGCTCCTGGCCAGGGATGGCACCTGGTGTGAATGGGGGCCCCTTTGTTTCTGGATCTTGGCTAGACATCTGAGCATGGGAAGGAATGGGGGAGGACAGACCGTCCCACCGTGGGCGGAGGTGCTGGGCTCCCCTCTCTGTCCCCAGGAGGGGCAGGCGCTGGGGCGGCCGGGTGAGCTGATGGCTCCGGGTTTGGAGCTGGCTTCCGCTGGGGGAGGGGCACTGCCCTAGTCAACTTGTCAGGAGAGCTGTGGCCATGGGGGTCTCTCCAACTTGGGTTCCAGCCCTAGCCACCTGCTAACTTGCTGTGTGACCCTGGGGAAGTGACCTGCTCCCCCACCCTGCTTTCCTCCTGTCAAGGGGAGACAGGTGACAACCCCTCCACGGGGAGACATAAGATGGTCAGTGACCCCCGCCCCCCCGCTGTGGGTGCTCACTCCAGGGCAGAGCCCTGGCTCTGTGTCCTTCACTGCACCCTGGGCACTGAGGTGGGGGGGGGCGGAGAACAGGCCCCCAGTTATGCACCAGATCAGACAGAGCATGAGGGATCAACCGAGGGTCCCCCACGTGGGAAAGGGTGGGGGGAACTCCCCAGATGTCCCCTTGGCCAGGCAGTCCAAGAAGCTTTGGTCAAGTCACCCCCAGCCCCAGCCACCTCAGCAGGGCCAGCTCCCAGGCCAGGGCCTGCTGCTGCCTCGAGGACTGGAGTTTGTGGCCCCTCTGGGAAGAAGGCTGCTGGCAGCCCCCCCACCCCCCCGCACATGTGGGCGGGGGTATCTAGGGACAGAGGCGTTCCAGGGAGTGGGGAGGCCCTTAGGAGAAACTCGGGGGAGGGAAGAAGAGGGTTGCATGGCCATTCAGCCTGGAGGTGGCCCCAGGGAAGAGCTGCAGGTGCTCTGAGCAGAGGTGGGGGTGGGAAGCGCATTAGCCCCCGGGATCCATGGAGAGCAGAGGTGTCCCAGGCTGGCCCTGGACAGGTGGCCAAAGGGACATGGCCCAGCCGCAGGCGGGGCCGGTCCCCGGGGGAACCACTTTGGACTTTTTCCCCGCCAAGGGAGTCCCTCGAGGGGAAAGGGGCTGAATTTGGGGAGGGGGCCCGGCTGCCAAGGGGCGGACCCTGCCTCCCCTGGCAGCGCCCCCTGGGGCATATAAATCCTCCAGTCACGCCCCCCACCCCGCAGCCTGGAGACCTCCCCTAGGCCAATGGGGACCTTTCAGGGGCTGACAGGTTAATAAAGTGCTAAGCGTCCCCACGGGGCTCTCTGCCGGTTTGCTCACTCCAGCTGGTGGACGTCGGGACGGCGTCAGGGCCCCAGACCCAACCCCCAGGGCTCGGGGAGGAGACCGCCCAGGCTGCCTCCGCAGGAGGAGAGCGCGCGCCTGGCGGGTGGGGGCTCAGCTGTGTCGGACCCTCGGTGACCCTGACAGCGCTCGTTTGCACACCTCGCGGGTCTGGTCCCCCCTCTGAGAAGGGCACCTGCCCTCCTGCTCTCCCTTTCAGCTCTCCACCTGGGCAGCCACCTATTCCCATCTGCATCCCCGCTCAGCCCACAGACGTGAGCCCAGACTGGACACCCCCAGAGGGGAGGTGGGGCGTGGGCAGACCTCAGGCTGCGGGCGCTCTGCAGGGAAAGGCGGCCGCTCCATCTTTCTGGAACTGTCTGCGGGGTCACCTGGAGACCTCAACTGACCTCCCGAGATGGATCCTGCTAACCGGGCGGAGCATCTAGGTGCTGGCGGGTGTCCGGCCAGAATGCGGGTGACGGGCACCCCATCTTCTTAGGGAGCCAGGCGGGTGGCTCCCAACCCTGAGTCCTAGATCCAGCCCTGGGGTCTCGGAGGGGACCCGCCCACAAGAGGCCAGCCCGCTGCTGGTCCAGGCCGCTCCTGCCAGCAACCGGCCCGGGGCACCTCCAGCGAGAACTGGAGCAGGAAAGGGCGCTACGAAGCCGGTGGGCGCAGGGCAGGGGCGGGAGTGGGGGGTGGATGGGGGGGTGGCTCTGGGGCGGGAAACCCATGCATGTTTGGGGGAGGGGCGGCACCGCATCCGCCCAGGACCGGGACAGAACGCCTCAGGCAGGAAGCATCCTGGCGGGGAAGTAGGATCCGCTCAAGCGTTTCTCCTGGGGGGCAGGGCTTGTTCGCTTTTAAAAAACAATAAGCTCTGTAGCACCGTAATTAGAACAGCCACTGTTAACCCAGGCAGGACCCTCATGTTGGCACATCAGCACATTCTTGTTAACTTTTGAACCTGGCGACGTGTGTACCTGGTCAAAGGTAAGACCTGAATGATAGAAATGATAAAATCAGCCAGTACATAAAAGGACCTCTTTCCTTTTAAATATAAAACGTGCACAGGGGAGGAAAGCTCAAAGGACCCTCTCTCTCCTGGGGACCAGGGGACACACCGGCTCCCCTTCCAGCCTCAGCTCCTCCTCCCGCCTGCCTGCAGAAAGGGTGGGTTTATTTCGGGGACTGCCCCCCCCAGGGGGGCAGGAGTGGGCTGGGGGTCCAACCCCCTGGGGGTTGCCTGGCTGAGTAGCAGGACGATAAATCAGTGGGTTTTCAAAGGAATCAGTCTGGAGCGCTGCCTCTCCGGGCCTGTAATGATCAATTCTTTAAGCCCATAATTGTTTAAATTACTCTGAGCAACATAAAACATTAATTTTAAGAAATTTAATAGAAAAAAGCTCTTTAAATCCGCAACGAGATAAATGGCACCCGGCATTTCGACCTTTTTCCCACCTTGGTGGCATTGAATAATCTGAAAGTTATTTACATTTTCATTCTTTGTGGGAAGTGTTGACAAGCTTTTGGCCGTGGGCGAGGTGTGCGGTGGCACGGAGCGCCCCCCTCCCCCCTAATTAATGGGGGAGCAGCGACTTCATAAGCAGAATTTTCATCCGTCTGCCTGGGCGACCTGTGGTGACGGCTCCCGCCCCGCCCCCCCCGTAGCTGATGCAACACGACTCATTTTTTACCATAAAAATATTCGCTCCAGACCAGCAGAGCCCCTCTTCCAAAAATAGATGCGGACTAGGAAGCCGCTGTCACGGGCATCGCACGGATGGAGTCCAAGGCCAAACCTGGGAGGGAAATACAGATTCTGCAGAACCCACAGTCCGCGAGGCACCTGCGTGCTGCGTGTTCGCGAGTGTGTGGAGCGGGTGTGAGTGTGTCTCAGGGGGCGTGGAGGAGTGGCCACCAGCCCCCCTGGACACCCCCTCAAACCCTCAGTCCCACGTGTTCCCAAGAGCCTGGCCAAGCTCTTGGGGCTCCACCCTGCCCACACCGCAGAGCCAGGGCAAGGCTAGGTCCAGGGAGCCAAGAGCCACAGCCTGCAGAAGTCCTGGGTTGCCCGCTGAGTCGCACCTGTCTGTCAAGGACCCCCATAGAGCACAGGCTGGGGTAACTGACCCTGGGACCTTCCCGGCTGTGCGGCTGCCTCGTGGCAGCTCTGTGACGGTGGGTGAGCTGCTCAGCCTCTCTGAACCACCAAGAGCAGCAAGTACAGCCTCCTTGCCAGGCTAAACAGGCTTATCAAGGCGGTGCCGGCAACAGGCTCGGGGGGTGCCTGGCCACCCTCGGGGCGGCACCTAAGCCACTTTCTCAGGTTCCGAAGGCGAACCCCATAGACCTGGAGGAGGCGGAACCCCAGCAGACCCGCCCCACCTGCCTGCCCAGGCCTCGGCCTCGGGGTTTCACGCAGCAGACATACTCCAGCGACACACACACTTAACGCGTTGCCCACCCCTGCTCCCCGAGTGCAAGGACGGGTGAACCGGGGGCGGCACCTCCAGCACCTGCTCTCAGAGGTCAAGGTGCCCTGGCCGGGTTGGATCAGAGCTGCCATGAGACTGGGTAGCCCAGGATGTTTTTCCTAACTTGTGGGTCCCAGTTGCCGCCAGGGAAACAGCTTCTGTGTTGAGGTTCTGGGCCCTGGTGTGCCCCGTGCTTCTGCCGGGAGCGTTTCCAAATCTAGGCTGGGGGGGGGGAGCCCAGAGGGGTCAGAGGCAGCTCAGGTCCCAGTGCCCTGCTGCAGCCCGTGTCTGCCCCAGGAGATGCTTCTACACACCCTCAGGACAGCGGGGGTGGGGGGGGGGGAGAAACTGGAGCCCGGGCAGGGCTGGTGGGACTGTTCAGGGTAACGCCACTGTGGAAGATGCCTGGGGGTTCCAAGATGCAAACACAGGGAGCTCCCGTCATGGCTCAGCGCTAAGGCACCCAACTAGTATCCATGAGGACGCAGGTCCGATCCCTGGCCTTGCTCAGTGGGTTAAGGATCTGGCATTGCTGGGAGCTGTGGTGTAGGTCACAGATGTGGCTCGGATCTGGCATGGCTGTGGCTGTGGTGTAGGGAGGCAGCTGCAGCACTGATTCAGTCCCTAGCCTGGGAACTTCTGTGTGGCGTGGGTACAGCCCTAAAAAGAAAAAAAAAATGTAAACACAGGATCAGGAAGCAAGCCCCTGCACGCCTACATCAAACCCAAAGGACCTGGAAATGGACGCAAAGACACCTGCACAAGCATGTTTGCAGCAGCCAAAAGGAGAAACGGCCCAATGTCCTCAGTACGAACTTTAACTTGAAAACGTGCGTCACACCATGGGATGGAGTTTAGCCACAGGAAGGAAGGGCGTGGACACGCTGCGAGGCAGGCGATCCTTGGAAACAAGGTGCTGGGTGAAGGAAGCCAGACGCAAAAGGCCACATGCCATATAATTCAGATTCTATTCAATGTCCAGAGCAGGTGAGTCCCGAGACAGAGAGCGGACTAGTGGTGATGGGTGGGCGGGGTAAGGAGTGACTTCTAAAGGGTTCCAGGTTCTATTTGGGGTGATGGAATGTTTCTGGACTAGATCTAAGTGGTGGGCACCTCGTATGCTTTAAAAAGGTTAATGTGGGAGTTCCCTGGTGGCTCAGCTAGTTAAGGACCTGACATAGTGTCTGTGAGGATGCGGGTTTGATCCTTGGCAGTGGGTTAAGGACCTGGTGTTGCCAAAAGCTTCTGCAGAGGTTGCAGATGTGACTTGGATCCTATGTTGCTGTGGCTCTGGCATGGGCCAGCAGCTGCAGCGCTGATGCAACCCCTAGCCTGGGAACCTCCATATGCCACGGGTGCGGCCCTAAGAAGAAAAAAAAATTTTTTTTTTGTCTTTTCTAGGGTCTTACCCATGTCATATGGAGGTTCCCAGGCTAGGGATCTAATTGGAGCTGTGGCCATCTGCCTATGCTAGAGCCACAGCAATGCAGGATCCAAACCGCATCTGCAGCCTACACCACAGCTCATGGCATCCTTAACCCACTGAGGAAGGCCAGGGGTCGAACCTGCAATCTAGTCGGATTCGTTCACCACTGAGCCACAACAGGAACTCCAAAAAAATTTTTTTTTATTTTTTCATTATATTTTATTTTTTTAATTTTGTCTTTTTGCCGTTTCTTGGGCCGCTCCCGCAGCATATGGAGGTTCCCAGGCTAGGGGTCTAATCGGAGCTGTAGCCACCGGCCTACGCCAGAGCCACCGCAACGCAGGATTTGAGCCGCATCTGCAACCTACACCACAGCTCACGGCAACACCAGATCCTTAACTCACTGAGCAAGGGCAGGAATGGAACCCGCAACCTCATGGTTCCTAGTCGGATTCGTTAACTACTGCGCCACGACGGGAACTCCAAAAAATTTTTTAAATTAAATGGTTACTGTGGAGTTTCCTGGTGGCTCAGTGGGTTAAGGATCTGGCATGGTCACTGCCAAGGTGTGGGTTCGATCCCTGGCCCAGGAACTTCTACATGCTGTGGGTGCAGCCAAATGGAAAAACTAAAGAAAGAGAAAAATAAATAAATATGTAACTTCTTGTTATGTGAGTTTCACCTCGATTTTTAAAAGGGGGCACCACTCACCCCTCCCGGCCGGGCCGGCCCACAGGCTGTTGGCAGAACCGAAATGCTGTGGTTACTAAGGACAGCCTCCCCCACAGCCCCTCCTGGCGCCGGGTCACGGGCCGGCCGCCCCTCTGCCAGAGGCTTCCCTCTCCCCGATGGGTCCCTGGACACCCCTCCCAGAGACCCTCGCCTCCGCTCCCCTCCCGCCCAGGGTCTGCACACAGGCTGCCGCTTCCCCAGGGGCAGGGGGACAGGGCACTGTGCTTGGTGTCCAGGTCCCCACGTGCAGGTCAGCGGGACCCTCCTGAGCTGGGTACAGCTGCCTGGTGACAGCGGCTTCCAGCGAAGACAGGAATGGAACTCAAGGCCCCGCTCCCTTTGCAGGAAGGGGCTTGTCCGGAGCGGGAGTGCCTTTCCAGCCCCAGCCAGGGCCTGGCGGTCCTTCGCGGAATGGCTCTGTTCCTGGCCCCCTGTCCAAAGCGCCCCAGGAGGCCGCTGGCTGTTGTCCTCAGGCCAGCCGGGCCACCAGCCTGTTTGACCTCCAGAAAGGTCAGAGGTCGAGACCTGTGATGTTCCGAGTGCTGTGGGGACATGGGACACACCCTCTCTTCACACGCTGTGCCCCCGCCCAGGTTCTTTCTTTGCTGCGGGAACAATGCCGGCTGCAGGCAGGCCAGGGGTCCGGCGCTGGGGCAGCCACTGCGGCCTCTGCCCTCTGGAGGGCAAGCCAGTCACCACCAGCCCTGAGCTTGGGGACAGGTCCCCAGGTGACGGTAGGTGAGTGACGGGAGAGAAAAGGAAGGGCCCTGGAGCCCCTGCCGTGCACCACCTCACGTGACACCTCCCTCCTGAAAACCTGCGGCCAGCGTGCTGGCCCTTAGGAGGGAGCCCCCAGCCCCGCGCCCGCCTGGTGCCTGGCATCCGGGGTGGGGTACAGTGACAGCTGCCCTCGCCGTCTCCCCTGGCAGTGGCCCCAAGAGCCAGGCTTGTCCTGGGGCCATGCGTCTCCTGCACTTTCTGGAAGATTCCTTTTCGGCTGGTCGGCCAGAGACCTGGCAGTAGTTTGCTCCCAAGCTCCCCCCGCCCCGCCCGAGGGCCTTTCCTTGGGGTGGTGCGGCTTTGGCTCCCTGACCAGTGCTTTGTTCAGAGCTAATCTTTAGAATGACAAGGTTTAAAATTTAATTAGCAGCTTCCACTTATGCAAACTCTCCTCATTAAACTAAGTGTCCTATTAGTTAAAATGAAGCCCGGTGGGGGTGGGAGCTGGACGCATGGCCCCGGGCAGAGACGGATAACGACGCAGGAAATTTTACGGTGGCCTTGGCTGCTGCAAGTCGGGTCATCACTTAGGTGGGCGGAGTTCTTTCCTAGTCCTTCAGGTGACATGGACGGCAGGACTGGGCGGGGGGAGCTGGCCGGCGGGGGCTGAGGCGGTCAGGCTGTGAAATACAGGGGTTAGGGACACACTTGGCGGGGGGCTGGGAGAGTTGACGTCCCTGGGGAGGCCACCGGGCCCGCCAGGTGTGTGAAAGACGGGCGGGTGGAGGTGGGAGCTGTGGGGGCCCTCCTGGGGGTCCCCCCGGGGGTCCCTGGCCTCCTGTCCCATCTCTGGGGCTCTGGAACAGGCCTGCTGACCCCAGAAGCGGACGGGGGAGGCCACCTCCACCTTGCGTGTATAAACAAACGCGAACGGCTTCTGTTTCGCTTATAAACGGAATGCATGCCATCTTGCCAAATTCGGAAAAAACAAGGAAAGACCCCCCCCCCAGCGGGTGTCGCTCCTTCTAGGCTTTGCTCGCTGCCCTGCGTGCGTGTGTCTTGCACGCATGTCGACTCTACACAGCCGCTTTGTGTCCTGCTTCTTCTCTTGAGTGTCACCCTTGGCTGTTCCCTGGGCCACCAAATGTCCCTCTGAGATGTGTCTGCTGGCTGTCCAGTCCCCTTCCTCTGTTCGCACTGGGCTCCTAGGGCTGCTGGCTCCTCAGCCTGTGTGGGAGGGGGCAGCTGGCCAGGCTGACCGCTTCACGTGCACAGCCTGCCCCTCCCCGGTGCCCCACAGTCCGAAGCTGCTGGCTGGGGACGCGCTGGGGGCGGGGCAGCATCTTCCTTCTCCAGGGCCGCCTCCTGACCTTGGGGACACCTGCGTGCAGCCACCCACCCTCTTCTTTCCTGGCAGGCTCGCACCCCCCTGCACACTCTGAGTGTCTCTGCTGGGGCTCTGTGCAGTTGGGGTCACCCACCATCACGTCCCTGGCTCCCACCCTGCCCCGAGCGCTCCCCTCCCTGGGTCCCTGGCTGGGTCATGTGGAATTTCTCCAACTTCAGCCCAGGGGCTTCTGTTCCCAGAGGCTCCCGGGCGCTCTGGCCAAACCCTTAACCTACCGAGCCCATGTGGCAGCCTGGGTAGGGGCAGGAAAATGGGGTTAGAGGCTTGGGCAGGACTGGGGACCCCGAGAGGGACAAGGGATCTCCCCGGGAGCAGCTGGGTGGAAGCACCTCGGCTGGGTGACGGCTGGGCAAGCCTGGAGGGGACGTACCAGGGAGCAACCGGTGGACGGGGCGGGAGGGTGGATCCAAGCCGAGAGGCAGGACCACAACCCTTTCCTGTGTCGTGTCCTTGTCACCCCTCACTCAGGGATGGCACCTGACTTCCCCCTGCAGTCCTGTCTCACGCCCAGGTTTTGGGGGCCCTTTGCGGGTCCCCCACCTCCGTGCTGCTCTTAAGCTGACGACTTTTGCGCCCTTCCTGTGGCCCCAGGGCAGGTCTGCGCCCCCCCACCCCCACTGATGAGTTGGAGGGTCCCCTGCGGGTCTGGGGGCTGACAGGTGAGCTGGCCCCATACCCCCCCGCACCCCCTCCTCGGCAGCCTGCACCCTCCACCCCTGCATCTGGCCGTCCAGCACGTCCATCTGGCCCTTTGTGCGTGGGCTGCAGCCAGCCGGTGGGTGGGCAGGCGGCCCACGAGGGTCTGGGCAGGCGGGAGCCCCGACCCCAGGAGGCCTGGCCGCCCCGCCTCCTGTCACTGTCCTTTAACTAACACTCTGAAGGATTTTTCAATGGAAGCATCTCCAGACCGCATGCCCCCTCCCCCTCCCCAACCGCCAGTCACTGACAATGATGAGAGGGGTTAAAGGGCGGGGGTCAGGGGTTGGGGTGGGTGTGGGGGGGTAGGGCTGCTCCCTTCTTCCTGTGCCCCAGCGGGAGTTTGTGCCCTCGGCCCCCTACTGTCTTGGCCCATTGGGGGCGGGGGCAGGGCAGTGGCCTGAGCAAAGGGGCCCGCAGAGCCCGTGGCCCCTCCTCCTGTGTCTGCAAGAGGAAGCACATTTAGCTCAGGCAAACGCAGAATTAAGTCTGGGAACGTTTCCTGTTTGGGGTTTAAGGAACCTGCCTATTTGCTGTTTTCTGGTTTTGTCTTGACTTATTAGTGATTAGCCACCTTGTAATTCCAACAACTTTTTTTTTTCAAGGTCCTTAACCCTCTAGGCCACCAGGGAACTCAACGGCTAGAATTTGAAGTTAATTGAATATTAAAAAAAAATTGTACCGAATAATCTTTTCTATGGGGAAAAGCACACATTCTAAAGCACAGAATAAATATGAGATTCATTGCCACACTTCGCACTGGGGTGTTTCACCCCGGGAGTTCTCTGGGGCTGAGACGACAGGCCTGTCCCCTCCCCTGGGCGGGCGCTGAATCACAACGCCCACGTGTTCAAGCCCTCGCCTCCAGTACCTGCGGAGGGAGCCTTCCGTGGAAATGGGTCTTTGCAGGTGTAGTCAAGTTAGGAGGTGGCCGGGGGGGTCGGGTGGACCCTGATCCTGACGCGTGTCCGTCCGAGAAGAGGGGCTCCGGGACGGGGGGGGAGGATGGTTCTTGATGACAGAGGCGGAGGTGGCGCGATGCTTCTGGAGACAAGGGGCGCCAGGGATCTTGGGCGCCACCGGAAGCAGGAGAGGGGCCTGGGACGGAGGAACCAGCTGTGCAGACTGTGGGCTTCCGAGCTGGGAGGGGTCTGTGTCTGCCCTGATGTCACCCGTCGCCCGGGGCATGTGGCTTTGTCACCGCGGCCCCCTGGGGAAAGATGCTTGGCTCCGCCCCAGGCCAGCGCCAGCCAGCGCTAACTGGTGCCCAGGAGGTCTGTTCAGGACCCTGCTTCGCCCTGGGGGCCGAGCTAGTCAGCTGGGAGTAGGGTCAGGCCGGGGACACTCGCAGGAGGTGCCGTCTTCCCCCGCCCGGGGTGCACCTGATGCCCACCTCCCTACCACACCCGCCGGCCCAAGCCCCTGGCCGCACCGCCAGGTGCGAGCACGGGCAACTTTGGCGCCAGCCCCCGTCTCCTTCTCGTAGGCAGAGAGGGTGGAAAGGGGCCCGCCAGCTGCCCCCTCCCCAGAGGCCCCAGCAACCCTGCCCGGCCCCCGAAAGCCGCCAATATTAGAAAGGATTTGTGTCCCCGATAAATAATGCAAAGTTAAATTACATCCGCTCCGGCTTAAATTTTCATATTCCTACTTCTCAGCTCCATAAAGAAATTCTGTCCGCGGGCCTCACGGGGTGGCCTCTGCCAGCTGCCGGGGCTCCTAATGAAATTACTTCGGCGGGCGGGGCGCCGAGGGGCGTGGGGGCGGCGCACCCGCTGGGGGAAAAGGTAAAAGGCCAGAGTGCAAATTATTTATCTCCCTAATAACCAGGCGGAGCGCGGTTCAGCCGCAGAGGCCGGCCAGAGCCCCGGGGTGGGCTGGGCCGTGATGTATGAGGAGGCAGGAGGCGTGGGGTTCTTACGACGGTGACCCCGCCCCAAGGGCACAGCAAGGACGCGTTTCTTAATCGTCTGCAGAGCAGGGAAGCCCCCACTTCCAGGGAGAGGAGGGGGTCAGCCTGGCCCTCCCGGGGCTCAGCGAGCAGGCGCTGACCCCGCCTGCCCTTCAGGAAATGCGCAATCGGGGCCAGGCTCTCCCGGGCCCTGCCAGGGTCAGGGCTGGCTTTTGCAGAACTGCCGGAGGTTTTTCCTGGCCAGGGACACCGTGGGCTCTCAGGGTACGATGTGACCAGACCCAGGGCCTCAGGGAGGAGGGAGGGCCTGGGACTGCCTCCAGGGGTCAGGGGCCCACGCAGAATGGACTAGCATCCCGAGCAGGCCGGGAGAGGCCGGATGGCTGGTGGCCGTGGGAGCGACCGGCAGGGGGGCGGCCCTCATGCCGAGAAAGTGGCCAATTCTAAGGGCAGGCCTGGGAAGAGGGACATGGCCAAAATGTGGGAAGGGAGTGGCTGGACAGACCCCAGGGCAGCCTCGGAGGCCCCCAAACCAGGACAAAGAGCTGCAGCTAGAATCTGACTCCCTTGTTACCATCAAAAACAGGGATGCCCCCATCGGCCCCAGAGCGTGCTTCGCAAAGGCAGGCTCCGCTGGCGAGGGGCTGGCTGGGCCCCGGCTCTGCAGACAGTCTCCGGGCGGGACCGGGGTCTCTGCTGTTGTCCAGGTCCCCAGGCCCCGGTGGCCACCCCCACCTCAAGGTGGGCCCGTCGGCGCCCCACCTGCCGAGTCCACAGCTCCCGTCCCGCATCTCAGTGCTGCACCCACTTTCCCTCCCTCCTGGGTCTAGGACCCCTGGGGACCCCGCGCCATCAGGAGCCCCCCCAGAACTCCAGGCCTGGCCGGACAGGCAGTGTGGCCCCCTCCTTCTCCTCCAGCCCCCACCCCCCCTCCTATTTACGGCCACTTAATCTGTGTGAGCAGCCAGCCCCCCATATATCTCCAGGTATTGATCAGCTTTAGGCTGATAGAAGTTCAAGCTCATGGGGTCCCGCTCTTTGACCCCCAAATAGGGTATGAATCTCAATCGAATAGACTGATATTCGCACGTGGCTTCTCCCCGGGCTGGACGCTGCGGGAAAATCAATGCGGCCTGCTAATGTCTGACGATTTATAGAACACCTGCCATTTTAATATTAGAATAAATGCTATACGGCTGAGGGAGGGGGTGCAGGGGGTCTCTAGGAAAATATTTCTTAGAGAGCCTTTTCTGCTGGAAAATGATGTGCGTGGAATTTTATGAAGTCAAATTTATAGACCACATTGAGGCTTATAATTTAAAACTCCTTATGCGAAAGGCATTAAGTAGAGTGCCGGGGGTGGGGGAGGCCGCGCTGGACAAGTGGGTGGTCCCGGGGCTGGAGGGAGAAGCCTGGAGAGGGTGCCGAGCCTGAACAGCTGGGCCGCCGGCACAGGAGGCGTGGGCTGGCCTGGACGCCAGCGGGGCGCCCGGCCAGGGGCCCGTGTCACCCCACCCCAGGGTCTCAGGGCTCTGGAATCCAGGGCATCAGGCCTGGGGAAGAGAGGGGTGTCCCGGAGGTGAGCCCCCTGGGGCTCCGTGCGTGCCCCAGGCTCGCACACACGGCCGTGTCGTGCCCGTTCATGCCCGGACTGTGCGTGTGTGTGCCTGCAGCCCCCCGCACGCGTGTGCGCACACGCATAGGCACACGCACACCTGCTCCCCCGCAGCCTCTGGCCAGCCCCCTGCTCCTAAGCCACCTCTCGGATCTCGCTGCTGGCGGATGTTGTCAGCACGGAGCGTCCCATCCCCCGAGGAGCCCAGAGTCACAGGTGTCCCTGGTCCGGCAGAGGCAAAGGCACTCCGTAGGCGTTGTCGTTTATTCATCCGGCCGCTCCCGCAGCCACAGCAGTGACAACACCAGAACCTTAGCAGCTGGGCCACCAGGGAGCTCCAGCAGATGTTGTTTGGATAGACGTGCAGAAGACACTGCCGGGTGAGGGGCGGGGGCACCATTCCAGTGGGTGGAATTGGGCTCCGGCCAAGGAAGCAAACAGCAGACGGGGGGCCCTCCCAAGCAGCCTGAGTGCCAGGCAGAGACAGGCCCTGTGTGCACATGGGGGCCAGGGCCTCGGAGGGTCCCGGGGGACCCTTGGCCCGTCGCAGCCGGCAAATGCCCTCTCAGGGGCTCTGTGTCTGTGGACACCGCAGGGGGCCTGGTGGGCTCGCCTTCCCCTGAGGCCGAGCCATCCTCTCCGCTCTGAGCCTCAGTTCCTGCTGCCGGAACTGCAGAGGTTGCTGGCCGGACAGTCTGAGAGCCCTTGAGCCCAGGTCCCAGTCTGGTCCCCCGTACCCCCCGCGCCGAGGGGCCAGTTCAGAACCCACGCTGTCCCTGCCAGGAAACCCACCCGAGCCCTTGGAGGCCTAGCTGTGGGCAACGGGCGCTTCCTGCGGGCGGATTAAGGATGGATGGGGCAGGGGCATCCCTTCCCCAGACGGGAGACCTGCCCAGTCTGGGATCTCCCCTGAGGGCTGGGGGCTTATTTCCAGGGACAGCAGAGGGGGCTCGAGGCCTGGGGGACCCCGGCCTCCTCCCGACCGGGACTGCACCTTCCCTGCCTCGGCTCTGGGCTGCGGTCGCCTGGACGTGGCCCGGGAGGTCCCCACCGCATCCCTCTGTCCCTGCAGCACGCGGCGGCCGGCGGTCACGGGCGCTTCCCTCCAGGAGCTCCCGGGCCTCTGCCCACGGCGCCCGGGGCGGGACGGGCGTATTTTACATTTTCCACTTTATTAAGCGAGAGCGTGGAGCTTGGGGATGTTGCCTCTTCTCTGTGGTCAATTCCACTCCTGGAGCCGATAAATCTCCAGGCCCGTGATTTGTGGCTCCGCACTCCCAATAAATCCAATCTTTCTTGATGAAAAGGTTGGTGCTCCTGGCTCTGCTTTAGGTCACGGGGTTTGTCCAGAGTCCGCGGCTGAGAAGAGGCACCTGGCCGGGCGCCCTGGGGCAGGGGTGGGGGGCCAGGCGGGCGCCACCCGACCGTGACAGAGAGGAGAGCCAGGCCCCCCCTCAGTGCCCTGCTCCTGACTTGTGGCCAATTCCCCCGAGGCTCCACCACCAGGGCACATTTGGACTCTTTTTTTTTTTTTTTTTTTGTCTTTTTTTTTTGTTGTTGTTGTTGTTGCTATTTCTTGGGCCGCTTCCGCGGCATATGGAGGTTCCCAGGCTAGGGGTCGAATCAGAGCTGTAGCCACCGGCCTACGCCAGAGCCACAGCAACGCGGGACCCGAGCCGCGTCTGCAACCTACACCACAGCTCACGGCAACGCCGGATCGTTAACCCACTGAGCAAGGCCAGGGACCGAACCCGCAACCTCATGGTTCCTAGTCGGATTCGCCAACCACTGCGCCACGACGGGAACTCCACATATGGACTCTTGGTCTAAAATTCTAGAAATCTCTGCAGTAATGAAGAGAGGGTTGTTGCCCTTCTCAGAGGCGGGGTTGCCGGTGGACAGGGGCCGAGCTCAGAGCGCTGTCCCTGCCACGCTCCGTGCGGTGGCCTCGGGACTGTGCCGGGTGTGACCTTCCAGGGGGCCTCTGCGGCCAGTGGGGACCGTCTAGGGCAGCAGGTCCGACAGAGGTATTGGGGTCGGCCTGCTGGGCCCCCGTGGCCGCCCTGGCCACTCTCGAGCCTCACCCCTAATCTGTGGGCTGGAAGCAGGGCCGCCTGAGAGAGGCCACGCAGCCCGGCAGGCAGCGAGCACCCGGCTAGCCAACCTGCTTTCCGCGAGGACTTCAGGCGGCCCTGACTTTCCAGCAGAAAAGGCTGATGATGGTGAAAGCCAAACCCTGCCCGGCAGCTCCTCGAACCAGCGAGGAGAGTGGTTTTCACAGCAGCCCTCGCGGGTCAGGGTGGCAGCGGCCCCAAGGACACGGGCCTTGGACAGAGGGGCGTGGTGCCCTCTTGGACAAGAGGGTGGAGCCCGGCGGGGTGCGTGGCGGCCTTGGTGCCACCCGAGGGGGGCGGCCTCGCCCTGAAGGCGACTCACGACATCCTCTAGGACTTTAAACCCCTGCTCATCTGACGCGCTGCCCATCTGCGTCGGAAACGAAGAGGGACGAAGGTTTGCGGCGGGTGAGAGCGGATCCCGGGAAAGGGACGGAGGAAGGGCTCGGCCGCAGAGAAGCAGAGGCTCTGCCGAGCCGGCGTCAGCGGGCGCCTCGGGTTTAAGGGCGCGACCAGGCCGCCAGGGGCCTGCATTCCTGCCCGGGCAGGGGCTTAGTTGCTGGCACCTGAGACAAAAGCCCTAACCCCCCACTTCCTCAGACTCGGGGCTGCTGAGCCATTATGCTGATGAATCAAATGTTTCCCAAGCACTCAGGCCTTTTCGGCTGATTGCATTTGGAGAGCCCGCTCCCCCATGGCCCCGCGGAAGTCCCGTCTATTTATTTTATTTAGTTTTTTTGGGGGAGGGGCCATGCCTGGGTCACCAGGGGCGGTGGGGGGATGCCGTGGCCTGGCAGGAGATGGGCCTGCCCTTCTTCAAGGGCTAAACAGCAGCGTCCGTGTGGAGCCCAGGGAGGAGGAGACAGGAAGTGGCCTGGCCGAGGGCCAAGGGCCAGGAGGCCCGTTGCGTCCACAGCCCTGGGGACTCAGTCCCCTCCCCATCGCAGAGGGGACCCCAGGCCCGGGGGCATGTCTGCCTCACCAGACAGGCTGGGTGAACCCGGGTGGGCAGGAAGTCTGGACCAGCTGCCAGGTAGCCCGTGGCGCCTCCTGACCGGGACTTCAGGCCGTCCGGGGCTGCCCAGAGAGGTGACCGTAAGAGCCCCTCCTGTCCCCTGTTCACACCTGTTACCTCGCCCCATGGGCCCGCAGGCCTGGCCTGCCCTCAGCTGAGAGCTGGTGTACCGGCCATGGGCAGCCATAGTGTCCTTGCGACCACCACATGAGAGAGAGGGCTGGGCACTCTTGGGGACAGGCTAACCCACCCTGGCGACAGCGCCCCCCCGCCTCTCCACTCCACACCCCCCTTCCCCGTGACTCGGCTCCTTTCTGAGTCTTGGACTCAGGACCTTTGCACCTGCTCTGTCCTCTGCCTGGTGCCCTCTCCACCTGCCCCAGGACTCCATCCCAGGCTGATGAGACATCAGCTCAGCTGCCCACACGGAGCTCCCTGGCCCCTTCCAGGTGGCTCCCCCGACTTGGAATCACCGGAGCACAGCCCGGGCTTGTGCCGGGGAGGCTTGTCCCCTTTGGGCCACAGTGGACGTGTCTGAGGCCAGGGAAGGCGGAGGGACAGAACGGGAGGTTGTGATGGGGCTCAGGACACGCTACCTCAGTACGGCGCCTGGGCATAATGCATCTTTTAAGCTGAAGGAGTTTGAGAAAAGTGTGGAAACAGGGAGTTCCCTGGTGGCCTAGCAGTTAAGGACCTGGTCTCGTCACCGCGGTGGTGCTGGTTTAATCCCTGGCCGCGGAACTTTCACATACGGCAGGCACCGTCCAAAAAGAAAGAGAATTATGTTTTAAAAGAAAGGCTGGGAGCAGGAAGGTCCGTCTCAGTCTCCCCACCTTCTCCGAAGGCAGGGGACCCGGCGGGAGCCTGCCTGCCGGCCTCGCTGAGCTCCCTGTGCGCCCGGCGTGGCAGGGCCGCCCTCCCTCCGGAGGCTCCAGGGGCCGGTCCCTCCTGCCTCTTCCAGCCCCTGGTGGCCCCGACGTCTGGGCTTGCGGGCCCCTCGCTGCGGTCTCAGCTCCACCCCATCCTCACGCGGCTTCGCCGCCGGGCTCGTCCGTGTCCCAGATCGGCTTTTCTCTTCAAGGACACTGGCCCGTGGACGCAGGGCCACGCTCACCCTAACCGCACCTGCCCAGACCCTGGGCCTGCTGCTCACTGGCTGACGGGGGCATGGCCAGCCTCCCGGCCTCTGGTGCCCTCCTGCAAGATGGGCATGCTGTCCCCTCTCAGAGGGCCGTGGGGGGGGGGGCAAACCCCCTGGCCTCTCACGGGCTCGCTGCCCACCTGCTTGAACGCTGGACCCAGGGCAATGCCCCAGGGGACCTAGGACTCAGAGCCGAGCTGAAGGCAGTAGTTTCCGCTTTCCCGCGGGAAGGATTCCGGCCTCAAGGATGTGTCCAGACGGCCACTGGGCCTGGGGGTTTGCACTTTGAGGCAGCTGTCGGGGGAAGGCTGACTTGGCGTCCTTGACAGTGAGTCCAGGAGTTCCTGCTGGAGCACAATGGGATCGGACCGTCTCGGGACGGTGGGACGCAGGTTCGATCCCCAGCCCGGCTCACTGTGTCGAGGACCCGGTGCTGCCGCAACGGCCACTTTGATCACAGCTGTGGCTTGGATCTGCTCCCTGGCCTGGGAACTCCATGGGCTGCAGGGCGGCCCGAAAAACCAAGAAAAAGTGAGGAACTGGCTTGGGGGGGACCCTCTCCAGGTCATTAGAGGGGCTCAGGCAGCCTCTGTCTTCGGAAGCCCAGGGGTTCTGACTCTGGGGGCTCTGACTGCTGGGTTTGGACAGGGGACCAAAGCTGTGCTCAGTCCCTGCCCTGGGCCCACCGCTTTGGGACGGGCACCTCGTGCCCAGGCCTGGTGCTTCTGAGCCCCATGGGCCCACCTCGCGCACTGGGCCCGTCCAGGACCTGAAGCCCCAAGGACGTCGCTATGGAGCACGGTCCCCCAGGGTCGGGTGGGGGCCCCCTCCCTAAGCCGCACCTGCACATGAGGGGTTCCCACCCCCGGCACTCTGATCGTCACCACCTGGCACAGCTTCCGGCCACGCGCCAGGCTCAGGGCGAAGACCCTGGGCATCTTGGGGGATCCCGGTAAGACTCGGGCTGGGGACCATCCACCCTGTTACGGACACATCAGCCGAGCCTCCCAGAGGCACGGCCACGCACTCGAGTTCACAAGCAGCTTCTGGGCTGGGGGTCGGGGGCCCAGGGCCAAGGCCATGACCAGCTGACCTCAAAGACTTGCTGCTCCCTTGCTACTGTGCCCTCCAGCTGAGAGGGAGCCCCCAGGGTGGCCAGCACCTCCCCCGCTAGCTTCCCCTCTGAGGCTTTGGCCCAGCGGACAGGCTCCAGGGCACAGCCTGGGGAGCAGATTCCAGAGGCCCCCTGAGCACTGCGTGCGGAAGGCAGGGACCTTCCACAGCCCAGAGCCCACCTGCCCAGGGCTCCACTCCCCCTGCATCCCGCCCCTTGTCGGACCACCCAGTGCCTGCAGGTAAGTGAGGGTGCTGGGTGGGGTGGGGGCTGCAGTGTCCCATCAGGGGAGCCCTGCCAACTCTGCCAAGGCCCTTTGGTGCTGTGGGGGAGGGGAGGGCCGTCCACAGGCCCCTGGGGTGGCATTGAATTGCACTGGACAGAAATCAGACTCCACAGAGGCGACATCTGAGAAGGGGACCTTCTTTGTTTGCTCCTGGGGCTAAAGTCCAGCCTCCAGCCTCCTCCCTGCAATTCTGTCCTCTTCACTTGGCTTTTGTCTGGGTGGCCTCCAGAGGGGATTACCTGGGGGTCCTCTTACAGTTCCCAGGTCTTGCCCCGCTAATGAGTTCGGGGGCGGGCGGCAGAGGTGAGCTCGTGGCCTGCTTCCGTGTCGTCCTGGTAACGACCGACCGGCCGCGGCCGCTCTCAGGCTGGGGAGGCCTCTGGGCACCGCTTCCCCGGCAGGGAGGGCGGTCAGCGCGGGTGTGGCTGTGCCTGTGGGACTGACTGTCCAGCAGAGAGCCGGGAAGGCAGGCCCCACACCAGGAGACCTTCCAAACGGTGACAGGTGCTTAGAACAAAACCAAGGGTGGGCTGAGTGTCCCAGGAGCGGGGAGGGGGACCTGGACGGAGCTGAGCGCCAGGAGGGAAGTCAGAGATGAGACAGTGAGACCCATTTTACAGAGGAGGAAGCTGAGGGCCAGAGAGGCTCATAAGCAGGGCCCTGGTGACAAGCTGATGGGAGCTGAACCGGCATCTGATCCTGGCCTGGGGATGTCAGCCTGCTTTCACGGCCACTCTGGCCCAGCCCCCCTCTTCTGGGGGTCCCTGACCCCAGTGGGTGAGCCCTTCGCAGCTGGGCTTCCAGCCTGGTAGACGCTTCCTCCCAAGGCCGTGAGTTACCCCGCAGGTGGGCACAGAGGGGTCCCTGTCCACCCGCCTGGCCCGGCCCCCCGGTGGCTGGCTGGCCTCTGCTGCCCCCTGGCTGCCACCCTGGTCTGGGCCCAGCCATCCTGCCATGTGTTACCCCGAGGCTCTGTCTGGGGCCCAACCTGGGATCCTGCAAACAGGTTCACCAAATTGTCAATTAAGTGAAAATCAATCCTGAGTCATTCATCACAGGCTGCTCGGCCGCGCACGGGCCTCCATCGATCGGGGCCCCCGGGGAGCGATTGAGGCCAAGTGCAGCCCGCATCTGCTGCATCGGGGCAGCCTCTGCGATCCATCATCTGGAATGGCCATTGCCCACCCCCGCGGGACGCCCAGGGCCTGCCTGGGAGGTGGGTGAATATGGGCACAGGACCCAGGACCGGGAGGCCCCCTCCCCACCAGCCCCCGCTGCCTTGGCCGGCTCCCACAGGCCAGCCTTCCCCGGGGACCAGGCCCCCAGGGACGCGGCTCCAGGAGGACTCCCCTCTCCCTCCCCACAGCCCCCATGGCCCGGCCGCCCCCCACTCCCAGCACCTGGGGACACTTGGGAGTCTCTTCCCCTCGAGGCGCTGTAGCCCTGACGTCATGTCCAGGCCAGAGGAACTACATGAAAGAGGGGCCCCCCCATCTCTGCTCCCTCTCGTCCCACCTCCCCACGCTGGGCGCCCTGACCAGCCGTCACTGGTCATGGCCCTCACCCCCAGTGATGGTGACCCAGCAGGAACCTGCAATGTGCTGAGCTGGGCTCCGGGCCCCCTATAGGGACCGAGTCCAGTGAGGCCGCCTCTGGGGGCCAGTCCTCAGACAGCAGGCTGGGCTGCTGCCCCAGAGACCAGAGCCTCTGCCGTCCCCTACTCCCTGCGCTCAGCCGGGGAACCTGTGGGCCTGGAAGAGCCCGAGCTGTAATTCCTTTATAATGCAGCACTCAGGCCGTCATTTTTATGCCAGGAGGAAATAAACCATCTCCACCCGCCTGCAAACCGCCCGTCCCCAGGCCCTTCACTGAAAGCCGCACCAGCCCAGGCTGCGGGGTCGGGGGTGAGGAGCCAGGCCTGGGACCCCACGCATGTGGGCAGCCCAAAGGGGCTGTACATCCTGCCCTAAGAGCCAGGGTGCCCCCGGAGGGGGGGTTCCCCCTGGGACAGGCGAGCCCTCGATGGGGCGAGCTCCCAGCCCCTCTTCCTGGGTTCGAGGGGGAACTGACAAGGGCTAACCGCCTCCCAGAGCGCCCTCCCCTCCGCGGCTCCCCTTGAGCACAGGAGTCCAGACAGCACTTGGGGATTGTTCCATGAGGACTCGGGAGGAAACTGGCCACGTGGGTCAAGGTCCACACCCTTGGCCTTCCGGACACACGGGTCCACTCACAGCCAGCATCCCCGCCGCCTGAGGGTCAGATGCTGCAACAGAGGCCAACAGGACCCCCCCGGCCCTGGTGGAGCCGAGGCGAAAGCAATCAGCCTAAGTAGGAGGACGGCTTTGCGCGCGAGGGCGAGCTTGCCGCGTTCCTCGAGCACTCACTCACCTCGAAATATTTATTAAGCCTTCGGGGGACTTTTGCTTCGAACCATAAGGGAGTAACAGGGACTGAAATGTCCCTCGTGCTGGGGAAAAAAAAAACCCAGCGAAATAGCTAAAACATGTGGAATCACGGTGGTCCGACACGGGGAGGCGGGCAGCAGAAAACGATCCTCGGCAGATGGGCAGAGAGCAGAGTGACCCCTCGGTGGCCTCCGCCCATGGCCGGGCCCAGCCCAGGAGGGACACCGCACAGGACCAGCGGTCTCGGTCTCCGCGCTGAGGACGCAGAGGTGGAGCGGCAGGGACCGGGGCTGCGCGGAGAGCAGGGGAGCTCCGGACTGCCGCAGAGTCCCCTCGAGTCCCGGCAAAGCGGAACGGCCCACGTGTGCCAGGGTGGCACCCGACGTGGGACAGAACCACAGAAAGGAACCCACAGGGCAGTCCTCGGACCACCCGCCTGGGAGCGGCTCCTGTTCCAGCAACTAGAGGGGAAGGTAGAGACAACACTGAAGCATGTTACGTTTCTTTCTTTTTCTCTTTTTTGTCATTTTAGGACCGCACCTACGGCATATGGAAATTCCCAGGCTAGGGGTTGAATCAGAGCTGCAGCCAATGGCCTCCGCCACAGCCACAGCCACTCTGGATCCTTAACCCACTGAGCGAGGCCAGGAATCGAACCCGCATCCTCATGGATGCTAGTGGGGTTTGTTAATTACTGAGCCACAAGGGGAACTCTGCATATTACGTTTCCTTAAACCAGCGATGGCGAGTACATTTCAAGAGTAGCCGTGTGGGAGTTCCCACTGTAGCTCAGTGGTAATGAACCCGACTGGTATCCATGAGGACGCAGGTTTGATCCCTGGCCTCATTCAGTGGGTTGGGGATCCAGTGTTGCCGTGAGCTGTGGTGTAGGTCACAGACATGGCTCAGATCCTGTGTTGCTGTGGCTGTGGCGTAGCCAGCGGCTACAGCGCTGATTGGTCCCCTAGTCTGGGAACTTCCATGTGCCATGGGTTTGGCCCTAAAAAAAAGACCAAAAAAAAAAAAAAAAAGGGAGCAATGATTCAATGATTGTGCTATTGGGCTATAAAGGGGAATACCATTCTGACACCTGCTGCAAGGTGTTTGAACCTTTAAAACATCATGCTAAGTGAAATAAGCAGATAACAAGGCCCTATACTGTAGAATTCCATTTCTATGTTATACCAAGACGAGCCAAAGGCATAGCAACAGAAAGTAGCCACAGTTATGAGGGGCTGGGCACTGGGAATGGGGAGCGAGTCTTTAATGGGGGCAGACTTTCAGGTTAGAGTGATGAAAAACATTTTTTTTTTTCTTTTGTGGCCGCCCGGCAGCATGCGGAGTTCCCAGGCCAGGAGTCAGAGCCGAGCTGGAGCCACAACTGTGGCAATGCCAGCTCCTTAAGCCACAGTGCCAGGGTGGGGATTGAACCTGCATCCTGGTGCTCCAGAGCCACCGCCAATCCTGTTGCACCACAGTGGGAGCTCTGGAAAGGTTTTGGAAGAATAGTGATGGCTGCGCAACATAGCGAATGTAATTGATGCCTCGGATTGTGCGCTAAAGACGGTTGAATTGGTGGATTTTGTTACCTATGTTTTACCGCATAAATTAAAAAATTAGTACACCATTCAAGTGCACCATTTAAATGGGTGAATTGTGCAGTAGGTAAACCGCACCTCAATGCTTAGGAGAAAAAGGCAACGGTCGTCAGATTCCCTTTTCTCACCGTTCTTTTTTCTTTGCTTTTTAGGGCTGTACCTGCGGCATATAGCGGTTCCCGGGCTAGGGGTCGAATTGGCTCTGCCGCTGCCGGCCTCCACCTCCAGCCACGCCAGATCCGAGCTGTGTCTGTGACCTACACCACAGCTCAGGGCAACTCCACATCCTTAACCCACCGAGTGAGGCCAGGGATCGAACCTGCATCCTCTTGGATATTAGTGGGGTTTGTCACCGCTGAGCCGCAGCAGGAAGTCCTATCCCTGACCTTAACGGCGGTGGTGGAGCAAGTACAGACCCAGCCTGGGCCCTGCCGAGCTCACCTTCTCGGAGAGACAGACGGGAAAGAGAAGCTGTAAGAGAATTATTCAGAAGAGGAGAGGGGCGTGAAAGAAGGAGGCTTCCCGGGGACTGTGGGGGGCAGCTGGGCGGGCCTGGGGGGGACGAGGGCAGCAGGCTGCGGGAAGCAGCACTCGCGTGGCCAGTTTTAGCACCGGTATTTCTAAGAGCAATGACACTGAATCTTCCCAAATGTCTCAATGTCAGGGAAACTATTAAGGGTTTTACGCCACAACCAATCCATTGAGGATTTTGCAGCCCTTAAAAAAATATCTTTCAAAAAGAGCATTGAATAACTTGGGAAAATGTCTGTTGCAATTGGGTGAAAAACAGAAACAAAAGTCGACCACGTGATAGAATTACAACAGGGCCTGGGCAGTGCGCGCACGCACACACACACACACTCACACACGCCCCACATCTGGCGTCTTCCCTGCTGTTGCAGATGAGGAGTTAAGCCCCAGGGTGGTGACACCGCTGGCCCAGGGCTGGCGGGAGCTGTGAGTCGGCTGTGGCTTATTTCCTCCCGTCCAGGCTGCCTCCTGATGGCTTCTCCCGAGGCCAGCCCCACTCCACATGGTGACACCACCCCACCTGGTGACACCGGCCGGGCTCCACGCCCGCAGCCCCTGCCTGTGGCCCCGTGTTAGGGCACGGCAACAAGGACTCTGCTGTGCCCTCGAGGCACCGATCCCGGGTCCCGGGACAAATGAGAATCACACTTGAATCCTCATAAATCTTCCATTCCTGACAAACCGGAGGAAGACGAGGGCAGGGGAGATGGGGGAGGGGAGAGAGCCCGTCCCCTGCTAATTCTTTCCAACTGCTGTTTATTGAAATGAGGCACCAGGGATAAACCGGAGCCGGATCGATAACAGTCTGTCTAATACGATCAGGCCGTCAGCCAGGGGCCGCCAGCCCCCGCCCCGCCCTCGGCCCTCCCTCCAGGTGATGGCCCAGGGGCCCTGGGAGCCACCGCCCGCCTCAGCCCTCCTGACCCCGGGGGAAGCTGCCTACAAGGCACGGGGTCCGCCTGTGGACACAGCCAGCCTGCTCTCTGCCGGCTCTGGGCCGACCTGGGCCCCCTGGTTCTCCGCCTTCCTGCAGGGTCACCCTGCGAGGTGAGCATGTGCCCAGCCACAGGCCCTCTGGCTCCAGCAGCTCCAACTGCCCCGGGGGCCCAACCCAGCACCTTTTCCTGCCCTGTTCCCCACGCCCCAGCCCCGGCCCTGGGTAACCGGGGCCCCTGTGACCTGGTATCTGTGCGTCCCGCTCTGGCTCCTGGGGGCATCTTTCTTCTCTACTGAGTGACCAGAGGCTGACACAGGTCTCAGCCCCGCTGCAGGGGACCCTACAAACAGGGTGCCCTAGAGACTGACAACCCTGGGAAACCTCCCCCGCAGGGGCTGAACTGGGGCCGTGCTCTGGGGAGGGGGCCATGGGATGGGCTAACTCAGGCCCCCGCTGGGCTGTGCCTCCATGAAGCGGATCTCACGGAGGTGGCACAGGTGCCCACGTACCGCGCCCCCATCCAATGTCTGCAGCTCCAGTGAGGGACCAGGCGACTCTCCCGCCCCAGCCTCCTCCTCTTGGACCTGGAGACCCCGGGGTGGTGCTCCTGGGCCCCAAAGAGGCCCGGAGACGTGGGGAGACGTGGGCTTATCGAGGGACCAGCTTTGGGGACTGGAGTCACTGTGCCCCCCGCCAGCTCCCAGCTTCCCGCGGACGAGCCTGCTTTCTGAGTCGGCATCTGAACCCACCAGGGATCGGAGACCTCGGCCAAGTGGCGGATGAGTCTTTGCGAGCCCTCCACCCCGGTTCCCCCCATCAGGCCAGGAACGTTAAAGGCGGGAGGAGCGTGACAGAGCCGCGTGGGGCAGCCACCAGGAGACGGACGGCGAGAAATAGGCCTGAGGGTGTGTGGCCGGGTATAGACTGGCCCAGGCACCGTCCACTGCCCAGACCTCTGCATGGGGGTCTTTATCATGTCTGGCTCCAGGCAGCTTCGCTCAGTCAATCAAGATGCCCCCAGCCGGGCCTCGCCCGCCCCCGACCTTGGGGTTCAGGTTTTGGCTGACACGCGACCTTGGCAGTGAGCAACCTGGAAGCTTTGAAGCCACCGCCTCTGTCCTGAGACAACGTCCTGCCTTCAGCTGGGCGGGACCCGGCCCTGCTTCTTGGCTGCAGAAGCAAACAGGGGAACAGACAGCATGCCCTGGGGTTTCACTTCTGCAGACACAACCCTTCCTGGAGCCGATGGACCCGGAGCAGATCGGCCACAGAGGCACGAGGCCTGGCCTTTGCGGGGTCACAAGGCAGCCCCCCAGGAGCCACCCCCCACCCGCCCTGGCTATTCCTCTTTCTCTTCCTCCAGGGCCGCCTTCTCCATGAATTGTCACAATGCTTTCCCACCAGAGGAAAGTCACAGGACAATGGCTCTGGCCAGACCCTGTGCTGAAGGAGGGAAAGCCACTCGGGCCACCTGCTCACCCGATCAGCCACCTCTAGGCGCTGCTTCCGGAAGCCCGGGCTCCCGTGCCCCAGACTCGGAGCACCTGTGTCCCCCAACAGGCAGAGGCCACCTCAGGCAGTGCCCCTGCAGGCCTGGTTCCTGTAGCCCCTCAGCCAGGGCTCTGGCCCCAGTCCCACGTCTGCAGGTCCCGAGAGTCGGCCAGCGGAGAGGGGTCATCGGACCCACAAAACACGCTGGGCAGGAGGGGAGAGGGCGGGCCGCCGCCTCACCCACCTGCAGACCCCGGCCCAGGGGACCAGGGCTCTGCAGGCTCACAGGCCCCAGGCGGGAGCAGCCCTGACCCAGCGGCCCCCAGGGGACTTTGCCAGGCAGGTGGGGTCCCTCGGGGGGGCAGTGCAGCAGTGACCGGAGCCAGGGGTGGTGTCCGCAGCTTCCACAAAGCCCCCGCCCCGTACAGCTCCACTTCTGACCCTTTTGGGGGGACCCTCCTCTGCGGCCTCGTTTCCCCATCTGCGGGGGGAGGGCCGTGCTGAGACGACCCACTGATGGCGAAAGGCCCTGAGGTTTCTGCCCGCGCTCCCAGGAGATAATGACTTGATTTTTGGCTTTGTTCTAAAGCCCCGAGCGCAGGGACCAGCTGATGGGAAGAACCGCAGAGGCTGGGCTGGCCTCTGACTGGGGACAGACCCTCTCTAAGTAGCCCTCAGACGCAGAGTGGGCGAGCCTCCCAGCAAACAGGGAGTCCGGGGCGCCCCTGCCTGGCCCCGGACGGGGTGAGCGGTCCGCATGCCCGGCCGGCCGCGGGGCTCCCGAGCACAGGGGAGAAGAGCAGCGGAGACCAAGAGGAAATCAAAAGCAAATTATTTTCGGGATTATAGCTCTCGAGCCCCGGCAAGATATTGCCCATTTTTCATAGCAGACAAAAACATTTTCCAAGGGATCAATTTTGCCGGGAGAAGTCGCCTTCTTTCAACCCACAATCCATCATATTTCCCCATTTGCAATTTCTCGGTGTCTGAGTGTTTTAAGTTTCCTATGAATTATTTTATAAAGCTTTCTTTCTCTCTGCTGAAATGAGCTTTCTGGCCCAGCTCAGAGGCCGACTCCCTCAGGCGTGGGCCTGGCGGGACAGGGTGCAGGGTGGACCCGCCCTCAGGGGGGTCGCATCGGCCGCCCGCCGAGGCGCCGCATCCGCTGGAGCCCGGGGGTGGGCGCGGGCCGGCTGGGCGGGTGGGAGCTGGTGGGCCTGGCCGGCGGGGGACAGGGCGGCCACCAGACTCTCGGGGGCAGTGGGGGCGGCGGCGCGGGGAAAGTTTTTGAAGAGATTTATTCTGATCTGCGGCTGAGGGAGGGTCATCCTTCAAGAGGCCGCGTGTATAAAAATTTCCCGGCCTGTTGATTGGTCTGTCACAGTGATTTGTGGCTCTTCCCCGGAGGTGGTGGGGAGCCGCTGGGCCCGTGAAAGGCGGCCGGACAGATTGCGGAACAGAACGGGAGGGAGGCCGAGGCGGCCGGCAAGATTTATTGACCCCGGCCCACGGAGGTCCCTTCAGCGCCTTTAATCTGGCCTTTCAGCCTGTCACCAGCACTGATTGCGGCCCGGCTGGCTCCCCGGGGCCCCGCGGGGCTAAGGGAAAGGGGGCGGCCCAGGAGCCCTCGCCATCTGGCCGCCCCCCTCCCGCCGTGGGTGCCCCTGCCCAGGCCAAGGAGGGGCCCCTCCCCCGCTGCCCCGACTTGCCATCAGCCGGGGCTGCCACTTTGATAAAAAGAACAACGTTCTTGACACAGGGTGCATGGCCGGTACCACTCCCAAGCCAAAACACACTAGTCGGGGTTCTCAGGCGAGTCACCGAGCCACGCAGCCGCGCAGCCACCGTCACGGCCAACTTTACAGCATCGCCCAAAGAAGCCCCTCAGGCGCCGTGCCCGTTTCTCACGAAAGGAAAAGTACTGGCACATTCCACCCTCTGCTATTTACCCGAAGGAGCTGGAAACTTACATCCACGCCAAACCCTGCACGCGTGTCTGCGCAGCAGCTTTGTCCCTCCGCGCCAACACTTGGAAGCAGCTAAGACGCCCTTCGGGAGGCATCCAGACAGTGGATGGATACTACCCAGTGCTAAGAGGACGTGAGCCTTCAAGCCGGAAACCTCGCGGAGGAAGCTTCAGCCCTGCTAGGAACTGAAAGGAGCCCATCTGCAAAGGCTGCGGTGATGCGAATCCAACCACAAGCCAGCGCTGCCCCGCACACCTGTGAGACAGGCCATCGTGGGGGAGTTAAGATGTTGGTGTTGGTGAGGGTGTGAGAAAAGAGGAGCCTCGTGTGCTGTTGGCGGGAACGGCAATTGGTGCAGCCTGGGATCGAACCTGCAACCTCATGGTTCCTAGTCGGATTTGTTTCCACTGCGCCACAGCGGGAACGCCTCAGAAAGATTTAAAATAGGAGTTCCCGCTATGGTGCAGTAAGTTAAGAATCTGACTGCCCGGCTCAGGTTGCTGTGGAGGAGGGGGTTCACTCCCCAACCCAGCGCAGTGGGTTACAGGGTCTGTGGTGTAGGTCACAGCTGCAGCTTGGCTTCAGTCGCCGACCCAGGAACTTCCATATGTCACAGGTGCAGCCATAAGAAGAGAACGTTTAAAAGTAGAACCACCGGCGTTCCCGTCGTGGCGCAGTGGTTAACGAATCCGACTAGGAACCATGAGGTTGCGGGTTCGATCCCTGGCCTCGCTCAGTGGGTTAAGGATTCGGCGTTGCCATGAGCTGTGGTGTAGGTCGCAGACATGGCTTGGATCTGATGTGGCTGTGGCTGTGGCTGTGGTGTAGGCCGGCAGCTGTAGCTCCAATTAGACCCCAAGCCTGGGAACATTCATATGCCGCGGGTGCGGCCCTAAAAAACAAACAAAAAAAAAACCCAGAAAAAACCCTACCACACAATCCAGCAATTCCAGGGGACTGCAGACCTCGGCAATGCCACAGGCTCAATTCTAGACCAGAGCAATGAGGCGAGTCGCACTCTTTTGTTTTTTGTTGTTTTCCCAGTGCATCTAAAAGTACGTTTACACTGTACCATACAGTCTATTAAGTGTATAGCAGCATCACGTCTTAAAATATCCATAATGCACATACCTTAATTTAAAAATCCTTTATTGCTAAAAAAGGCTAGCCATCATCGGAGCCGTCGGCAAGGGTTTCTGCTGTGCAATTATAACATCGAAGACCACTGACCACGGAGCACCGCAGCACATAGGACAGCAGAGAGAAATTGGAAAACTTTCGGGAATTACCAAAACGGTTGCCCCAAACCTTCCGCTCGCGAGACGCAGTGTCTGCAGATAAAGCCACACAGCAAAGTACAGTAAAAAGGGGCGCGCCGGCCTTGATCCCACGGAAATGAAAGCACTGTCTCCAGGAGTTAGCGGCGCCCCTACGTTCACAGCGGCGACGTGTGCAATTTCCAAGACGTGGAAAGAGCCTGAGTGTCCATCGGCGGATGAACGGATAAAGACGATGCGGTGTGGTGATAAGTTGGAACGTTATTCAGCCACACACCAGGAAGAGGGCCTGCCAGGGGTGCCGACGCGGACAGGCCTTGAGGACATGATGCTGAGGAGATAAGTCCGAGAACGTCTGGGTGGTCTCACGTATACGTGGAACCCAACAAAGCAAACGGCCGGGCACGGAGAGCAGGCAGATTGGCGTTTGCCGGCGGCGGGGACGAGCAGAGATGAAAGGGGTGGAAAGGTACCCACGTCCAGCCCTGAGGCCGTCAGGTCCTGGGATGCGACCAGCCGCAGGTCGACGGTACTTCACCGCGGCGTGGTTTTGTGCCCAGGAGGCGGGGGCCTCAGAGTTCTAGAAGAAGGAAGCTGGGGTGCCCGAGTGGTGGGGGTCCGCTGGACTCGCCGTGACCATCGTTTCGCAGCAACGTGCCTCGGATCATCGCGCTGGGCACCTCGAGCTGGCCAGCGCCACACGTCGCCAGGGCTCCGTGGAGCAGGAGGGGAGAGCACGTACCGCCTGAATCCAACTGCCATCATTCCAGAAAAGGCAAAGCTATGGGGACAGCAAAACGGTCGGGGTTGCCAGGGGCCGGGGTGGGGGGATAGGTGCGCACAGAGCGTTGTTATATATATTTTTTGTTATTATTTTTGGCCGTGGCAAGTGGACGTTCCCGGGCCAGGGGGTGCAACCTGAGCCACGGGCGTGAACGCGTGTCCTTCACCACTGCGCTGCCCGGCCTTTATTCCTTAGCTGTTACCCCCCACCCCCCATGTCCATCCCTGGCATCTGCTTTCTGTCTCCGTGGATGCCCAGCCCGGACACGTCACTCAGGGATCAGGCCGTGCGTGGGCGTTTGTGTCTGGCTTCTCTCACCGAGCAAGATGCTTGCGGGGATCACGCGTGCTGTCGCGCCTGCGCGTCGGGGCCTCCTTCCTCTTCCGCGTGAATGACGCCCCATCGAGGGATGGACGGCGCGGCTGGTCCGTCATCCGCTGACATCCTCCACCCCCCGGCCCGCGCCGTCTGTGCCAGGGTTTGCGTGCCGGGGCGGGCGGGCCCTTTCTCTTGGCGTGGAATTGCGGGGTCACGCGGTGACGCTGTGTTGAGTCATTTGGGGAACGGCCAGGGTGTTGACGGCTGCGCTTTATTTTTCCACGTTTCCTTGTGGTTGACGTCAGATGCGCTCATGGTCCTAAACCCTCAAGATAGAGAAAAGTGTAAAGAAGCAAAACAAACAGAAGCCCCCCCTCCCCCGCCCCCCGTGGCCCTTCCTCTCCCTGCTTCTCAGGCACCAGCTTCACACACCAAAGGCCCCTCTGACTGCTCAGCTCTGCACCTGCCTTTTCTCCTTGGGGTTAAATATTTAGCGTAAGGTGTCCCCTGTGTTGGTGAACCCCCGCCTCCACATGTCACTTGAAAATGTTCTCGCGTATTCCGGGCAGCAGAGGCCCCGCTAATTGCTTCATGGCTCTTTCCTGGACCTTCCGGGGTGCAGAGAACAGCGCTGGACGGGGGGCATCTGAGCAGAGGCCTCCAGGGAGGCGCTGCCCCCTCCTTCATGGCCACCTGCTTGCCCCTTCTAGGGGCCAGGGCCCCAGCCTTGGCCTTGACCGGCTCAAGGGCGCAGGGATGGAAACGAGGACAGACCCTTGGTGCCTGGGATGCGGCTCGGACTGGCCACCTTCTCATCCCTTCTCCGTGTGCGACCTGGGCCGAAGGAGGTCCCGTCCTCCCCACTGGGTCCCCAACTGACCGGAGGGTGTGAAGGGCACAATCGGCTCTCCCAGTATCCCCCCTGCCCAGGCCCACAGGGCGGGGAGGGCAGGCTGGCCTGCTCTGTCCTGTCCTGGGCCAAGTCCTGGGAGCCTGCAGTCGCCTCCTCCTCTGGTCCCACAGCCCATTCCACGGTGTGGCCCCGGGGAGGGACTCCAGGGAACCAGCTGGGCTCAGAATCAGCACTGCCAGCCCAGCCCTCGCTGGGCCAACTCGGCTCTCAGCGTTTAACAGGGTGGGTGCTGCTGCGACACCCATTTTCCAGGTGAGATCACCTGTCAAAGCCTCAAAGCTGACCCGGGGCAGCCCCGGTGCCCCTCTTCCCTGCACTGTCTCTTGCAGTTACTCTGCCTCCTACCAAGTGGCCCTTCCATAAAGGGGCAGCGGGCCTTGAGCCCCATCGCAGGAGGACCTGGGGCCCTGGCACAGCCTGCGCCTGCCCCTGGGGCAGCCAGGGCCCTGAGCCCAGCCCCACCCCCAGGTCCCCGAGGACCTGAGCAGTTCCCGGGCAGCATCCCCCTCGTGACTGAAGGTCAGCAGAGCTGGGCTCTTAGAGTGGCCCTGGGTGTCCAGAGAATGAGTCTGCGTGTCCCCAAGGGGTGGCCCTGCCCAGCACTCCCTCAGGGCTTCCTGTGGTCCTGGCCCCTCTGCTGACAGCCCCGGGGACAGCACCACAGCCATGACGGCCAGGCAGGGGCAGCTGCCTGACCCCAGGGGCCCTGGCCCCTGGCCCAGACGTGCAGAGCCGAGGTGGCAGGTCTAGAGGACAGGCCAGGAGGCCGAGAGCCACCCGGACGACCGCGTCTACACCGTCCCCAACTTTCAGAGGCCACACCGTCCTGACCTTGAGGGTCCAGGCTCCTGGACCAGCCCTGGTGTGTGGGGTGAGTCGGGGGCTTCCAGCTGAATGTAGGGTGGGCGACCTTTGCACCCCAGGTTCTCGGAGAAATGGGGAAGGCAGAGTGGCCCATCTGTCACCTTCACCGGGACTAAACCCCTTCTCCAGGATTCTGGGAAACCTCTAGTGTTTAAAAAATCCATAATAACTCCAGCTAAAACCAGGGGCTGGGCAGAGACGCTGAAGAGAGGTGACACGGGATGAACGCTCCCCGCCCCCCCTGAAGACACTGTTTCCGCAGCTCCTCCGGGCGCACGCAGCACCCTGTGGGCGGCCACGGCCGCAATCTATTCTCAGCCCGCACTTGGAAATTAAATTCCCTTTAGCCAGAGCGAGCCTGGCTTCAATCAGCCCCAGGCGCCGTTTCCCACCCCTGCCCGCCCCTCCCCACCGCAGCATCCTTTAAGTATGCAAATGGGGATGCCTTGCTAAATGGCCAGCAGATTGATCCTGCTGTTTCATCAGGGAAATGAAATTAAAGTGGAAGCAGAGGCTGCCGGGCTGCCCCGCATGCTCTGCCCTTCAGCTGGTCGGGTTTCTCCCGGACACGGCTCTCGGGGGCCCGTCCGGCCCCTGACCCTGCTGCCCGCCCGCCCGCCGGGGGCCTGGGCCTGTCAGCAGATGGCCCTGACCTTGAGAACTTCCGGAGGGCGCAGCAGGCATCCCCTTCTGCAGGACTCCAAGCTGGATGAGAGCCAGCAGCACCTCCGTGCCCTGGCAGGGGGAGGCAGGTCCCTGGGTGAGTCCCCTCCTGTGGGCTGCGCCTCCCTGCCCCCATCAGACTGGCCAGCAAATGCGATAGGAATGCAGAGCCTGGATCCCAGCAAGACCCCCTGAAGAGGTGGGGGACAGCTTGGGGGCCTGCGCTTCCCTCACCTGGGGTCCGGTGCCCACCCCTGAACCTCCTGATTTTCAGGGATCTCAGGCAGGGAGGGGAGACGCCGCCAAAGCCTCTGCCCTGGGCCCCCCACCCAGGGCGCATGGCAGATGTAGGGCAGGACGCAGTGGCCGCTGGTCCCAAGCCAGAGCACAACCCAGAGGGCTCCCCTGGGGCCATGGTCTCGCCCCCACCGAGAGGCCCCCCAGGCCAGGACGCAGCTGCTTCCAGAGGCAGGAATGATATGACAAAGTCGCCACATGCCCGGGGCAAGAGTAGCTTCTAAGGATGTGGCCATGCTTTCCCCAGCCACTCTTGGTGTCCAGTTCCCATCAGGCTCCCTGGGGAGACTAGACAGGTCAGGCCCAGACCCACCCCAGGGGCCCACAGCCACCAGGCCACGAGATGAGGGGCAGAGGGTGGAGCCAGGTGAGCTGGTGCTGGCTGGGGGGAGGCAGGGTGACAGATGGCCCACAGCAGAGGGCCCAGCACACCCCCTCTCACGCGCCCCCCCCCCCCACCTCAGGGCCTTTGCACCTGCCGCTCCCCTCTCTGAGGGCCTCAGGAATTGGCTCCCAGGCCCCTCCCCTGGGGGCAGGCAGGACCAGCACCCCAGCCCACTGTCCCGTCCTGGAACCCTGGACATTCTCCGGTTGTGCGTTCTGCATCTGACTCCGCCACTGGGAGGCCAGGACTTTGGGGTGAGCAGAGCTGGACCCACTGGACTCAGACCCCAGCAGACACTGTCCTGGAACTGCGTCTGACCCGCCCACCAGTGGCTCGTTTCCCATTCTCACGAGGCCTTCTCCGTGAGTGACAGGTCCCGGTGCCCTGCTCCCCAGCCCAGGGTGCCCACTAAGGCGCCTGGCTGCCCGAGGCTCAGTGTCCCCGTGCCTCAGTGCCCCCAAAGGGAAGCCACAGGTAGCCCAGCACGGGGATCCGAGCTTCCTGGGCCTCGTGGGAGCCCCTCGGGCCCTCCCGTGCCGGGGTGGGGAGCAGGAAAGTGCCCCATCTTTGATTTAGAGCGATAATGTTAATTACGATGCTTGATTCTCACCGTAATTAAACGGATTCATTCCCAACAATCAAGGCTACACTGCATAATACATTTAATTAGCCAGATTTCCTAGGCACGTTGGCAGAATGGAACTGGCACGTTCGTGGTGTAATACACTTAATTCTGAAATAAATCATTGTTGGGAGAGACGCTCGCACAGCCCCCCCCACCCAGGGGACCAGGGGGCACTTGGGGGGGGCACCATCGGCCCCGGGGCTGGAACCACAGGCTCCTTCGAGGGCGTCTTCGGTCTGGGAGTCCTTCCTGGGGCTGGGAGGGGAGTGAGGGGCCGGTCCTGGGTGGGGAGCTGAGAGGCACCCGCTGATGCTTCCAGAACATGCAGCGCTGTCGGTTCAACAGCCACGAGAAGGCAAAGACCCCCTTGGGCCGGGGAGCGACCGTCACTGAGGGAAGAGTCTGAACCTTGTGGCCCAGAGGCCGCGTCATCTCGAGGGTCTCCCCACACCTCTGCCCCACCCCGGGGGGGCCCTGGCCCTGACCCTGGGGGCAAAGGCAACCCTGCTGTCCTGGGGTGCCCCCCTTTGGCACGGTCCCCCTCCCCCCCGGCTCCCCTGGATGAGGCCTCCCCTCCTGTAAGCAGAGGGACTTTCATGTTTGGTGTTTCCGTGAGAGGCAGGCCATGCCAGGCTCCAGATGTGAGCCCCAGGTCCCAGCGCCACCTGCCACAGCCCCGCCCCGGCCCCCAGCTCCTGCGGGCACCTCTTCCCCGGGGCCTCGGCCCACACGCCCTGTCTCCTGCAGCATCCCAGGCTGGGCCAGGTGCCTGCCCCTTTGGTGCCGCCCCTGTGAGGCCGGGCCCCACCCACCAGAATCCAGGCAGCAGAGCAAAGGCGCCAAGGGGATGTGCCCGGAGTGACAGCGAGGCCCCGGGGGCTCCCCCTGCGCCGCCGCCTGCCCTGGGCTCTGGTTACCGTGTGTGCCTCTGCCTGCCACCCGCGTGGCCTAGCCTCGTGCATAATTCAGGCGCCTTGGAGAGGCCCCAGCCAACAGGTAGCGATGAGGCCCGACTGGCCTGATCAGATGTCATGACACAGGACACAGGATGAGTGTCCTTTTGCCCCATCCGTTCTTCAGTGACAGGCGGGCAGGGAGCAGTGTGGGTGTCTCCTGGGCCTGGTAGGGGCTGTGTTGGCTGCAGGTGCTCAAGACACTGCCAGGGGTGCTGGGCTGCTCTGTTGGGCGGTGATCTTGCAACCCAGCTGGGTCCCTTACCTGCTGGTGGCCTTGACCAGGGGACCACACGCCAGCCCTCGGGCCTCAATTTCCTCATCTGTGAAATGGACCCAGGGCAGCCCCTGTCACTCGGGGTGGGAGGAGCGTGAGGATGACGCTGAGGGAGGACTGCCCCACGGCGTGGCCGGCGTGGCCCCTGGTCAGCCCGGGGCTGGAGTCCTGCAGACCAGGGCTTGGGCTGGGCCCGCGGCTCTGGTCTTAAGGGCACCACCTCCGCCCCTCGGCCGCGACCCCTTCTCCTTGAAACTGGAGAGGCAGTTCTGGCCTCCCACGTTTGACTCTATAATGAGATTTCAGGAGTTCCCATTGTGGTTCAGCAGATTAAGAACCTGCCTGGTATCCATGAGGATGGGGGTTCCCTGGCCTCACTTGGTGGGTTAAGGACCTGGCGTTGCTGCAAGGTGCAGCCTAGGTCGCAGATGCAGCGCGGCTCCTGTGTTGCTGTGGCTGGGGTGTAGGCTGGCAGCTGTGGCTCCGACGCGACCCTTAGCTTGAGAACCTAAGTGTGCCTGGGAAATGGCCCTAAAAAAATCAAATAAAAGAGATCTCAGATGGGGTCTACAGCACCCAGAACCCACAGCCACCCTACGAGGGTCACGCAGCCCCTCCAAGGTGCAGACAGCTGTGGCCACTGCCCTTGGTCCTGAGACCTGTGGGTTTCCCTGGAGGTCCGGGCTCGGGGCTCTTGATGCTGGCCTCTCCCCAGGGCTCACTGCTCCTCTGACTCGAGGGAGGATATGGGGCAGGGACTCCCTGGCCGGAATCTCAGGTACGACCATCACAAGGAGCTTTCAGCCTGGACAGAGAATGGGGGAGGGGGTGCCTGGCCCCCACCCCCGCCACTGCTGGCCGATTCCAGCAGGACCTGGCCCTGGCCACACACCACCCAGTACACTCAGGCACAGAGGACCTGGCCTCCAGCACCGCGAAGCCACCCTAACCTCGTCCCCCAGACCCGGGGTCGCAGGAGAGGCAGCCAGGCCGAGCAGGGCCTCTGCCCCTCCCTCCCTGTCCAGGGTCCCCCTTGGAAGGATGTCGTGCAGATCGAGAGACCCAGGAGCTACACGAGGAGAGGGGCTCACCGGGACCCCAGGAAGCCCTCCCAGGACTGCCCCACAGCCCAGGGCTCGGCCCCTCCCCCGCCCCCTCTGCATGAGCACCTGCAGACCAGGTAACCTGAGCTCGTCCTCTTCTGCTGCTGCTTTTTTAAGAAAAGAGGGATCCCTCCCCCTGAATAATTGATGAAAGGCGTTAACAATTGACCCTGGGGAACATCTGGCAGGTGGAGGGCTTTGCACCCAGTCGGCAGCATCAGGTTAGAGTGACTCTGCAGAAGGAGGGGCGCTGGCTGGGTGGGAGGCGGGGTGCTGAGCTGTGCCCTCCCTGCCTCTGCCCCATCCCCATAACCAGGGCGCCTCTCCTCTGCATCGGGGGGTTTCCTGGGGCAGGGGTGTCCCAGAAACAGGGGCTGCTGGAGGCCTGGGCTCAGACAGGGGTTCAGGAGCATACATGCTCCCACCTGCCACGCACAGACACATCAGCCACACGCCACACGCGTGCACGATAGTGCATGCACACACGTGTATACTCAGGCACGGCGCACAACATGCAGGTGTGTTCTTGCACGTGTGGGCACCCCCCTCCCCAGGTCACATGGGAGCCAGGGTGGCTGGCTGGGCGGGCAGGGGGCTCCCCGTCCATGCCCACCTGGACAACGGCCCCCTCCTACTGAGCTGGCACAAAGCCCCCTTGACCTTTGCCTGCAGGCCCCAAGGGCAGGGGCGCACCTGCGGGGGCGGTGGGGGGGTGGTCAGTGAAGGAGCAGCCAGCTCTGGAATTTTCCAGATCCAGGCACGACGTCTACAGCGATGTCTGTGGAGAGGAAATGGAGGAGCCCCCAGAGCCAGCACATCGCTTGCTTGGGGTGAGGAGGAGCTGGAGGGGGAGGGGAGGCAGCTCGTGCCCAGCGGGGCCTCTGCAGTCTCAGCCTCAAGACGCCCTCAGCAGAGTCCCGCCCTGAGCAGCCTCAGATGGCACTCAGCCCTCCCCGCCGGCCCCACCGGGGGGCACCTCACACTCTGGGCCAGGTGGCCCCTGTCCCCTCTCCCCCACTCCGTGCCTGTGCCGGGCACCCCCAGCGAGGGTCCCCCCTCCCACCCACCCGAGTCAATGGTTTCCTCGTTAGGGAAACGTCCGTAATCGTCCCTAAGTTACTGGACTTCCGAGCACGTCTCTGGTCGATGTTTCTGCCGACCTTGACCCGGTGCAGGGTGTCCGAGCCGGGGAGGCCACGTCCCAAGGAAGGCGGCCCCCGGGAGCTGACGGAGGAGAGGCCCCAGGCGGTGTCAAGGCTGAGCTGGACCCCTGCATCCCCCGCCTCCCAGCTGGTCACCGGCCACGGGGCACGGAAGTCCTCAGGCCGCAGTGTCCCCGCCTGCTGCACGGGGCGATGAACGCAAACCCCCTCCCAGAAGGCAAGCAGGCCTCCCGCCTTCCTAAGGCTCACAGAGCTCCCGCTGTGGCTCTGCGGGTTAAGAACCCGACACAGTGTCCCTAAGGATGCGGGATTGCTCCCTGGCCTCCTTCGTGGGCTGAGGATCCGGGGTTGCCACAAGCGGCTGTGTAGGTCACAGATACAGCTCAGATCTGGCGTTGCCGCAGCTGTGGTGCAGGCTGGCAGCCGCAGCTCTGGTTCGACCCCTGCCCTGGGAACCTCCCTGTGCTGCAGCTGCAGCCTTAGAGGGGAAAAAAAGAAAGAAAAGCAGGCTCGCCGCCCGAGCCGAGGTGCCAGTGCAGCCGGGGCCGGGCCTTTGGGGTATGGCCTGGCCCAACCCTCACCGTCACCCAGACTCTCTCACCAAGGCTCGCCCAGCTCACAGATGAGGAGTCTGGCCCGGAGCTGAAGCCGCCGCTGCCCTCCTCCATCTGCAAGGCTGGCCCGACGGCATGTGGAGCCAGAAGGGAAATGACGCCCCCACTCCCGGACACCCTCCACTCACGAGACGGGGCGTCAGGACCGTAAGAGTTGAAGCCCATGGAGGTGCTGTGGCAGGAGTCGGGTGGGAAGACCAGGGTCTCCTGGGTCCCCCAGGGCAGGCATTCTGCAGCCACGTGGCCCTGCCACCCGCTCACAAAGCTGACTGGGGCGGGGGTGGGTCCAGACACTCCCTCGGGTCGGGTGGCCCCCCCCGGGGGGCACAGTACATGGAAGCTGCCCCATGTAGAGGGGGGCGGGGTGGGCTTCAGGAAGGTGCAGGCCTCTGAGGGGCAGCCCCCCCACTCCACCCCCGCAAAGGCCTGGGAAGGCGCCTCGGCCTGGAAATGCTGAGTCCCCAGAGGACACCTGCCCTGGGGAAACAGGTTTTGTTTGAACTCACCCCCAACCCTGGCGCGACAGGAGACAGGCTGGTGTTGCTGGGCAAAGATCAGACGGGCCCCCAGCCCTGCACCCAGTGGGGGGGTCTTGCCCCAGGGGAGGGGCCCACCTGCTCAGGGACTCTGCTGTCCCGGAAACTGGTCCCATCTGGACCAGAACCTTCCCACGTGATGCTCTGATGCTCGTGAGTGGTGGGGGTGGGAGCCCATCTGGAGAAAGCCCCCAGACCCCTGGTGGGGAGGAGCTAGGCGGCATCTTCCTGAGTGCCAGACTTGGGAGGGACGGGCCTGGCTGGACTTTGGTGCCAAGAGGGGTCCTGCCGTCCCCCTCCCTGGGGGGCTGGGGCAGATCCGGAGGCAGAGGGGTGTGGGGCCCCTGGCCGCCTGGGCCTTCTCTCCTGCCCTGGCGCCCAGCCCTGGGGCTGTCACCCATGCATCGACCCAGAGGACACAGAGCCACAGAATTCAGCGCCCACAAGCCTGGAGCCCTGGGTGGGGGGCTTGCTCCAGGTCTCACGGGAGAGGGCGGGGCCAGGACTCCCCGTCCAGGGCTGCCCCAGCTTCCCCTTCCTAAGACGGACTGGAGACCCTGGGTCAGGGAGCAGCCAGGCAACGCACAGTGCGGCCTGCAGGTGAGCTCGGCCGTGTCCCCCAGGCCGGGCGAGGGAGCAGTGGGAAGGGCTGGGGGACTGCCCTCCCCCTCCCAGCTCATCAGCAGGGGAGGGCGGGACCCTCTTGGTGAGCCTGCTGGGCACTTCCAGGAGGCCTCCCACGTCCGCATCTGCACACAGGGCCAGGGGTGCCGGACGCCGGGGACCCGCAGAGACAAACACAGGTTCCCAGCCTCTTGCGCCTGAAGGAAACGCCGCCAGAGCCTCCAGCAGCCCCTCCCCAGGCCTGACCCAGCAGCCGCCCAGGCAAAGGAAACTCAGGGCGCCCTCTCCTCCCTGGGCCTCTGCGACCTGGCCTGGGCCATCGCTGTCCGCATCCAAGGTCACCGAGGGTGGGGCCGCCTGGGACTCCTGGAAACGGGAGTAACAGCTTTAGATTTTTTCCTGTTTTACAGCCTGGAGGCAGGCTTTCTGACAGCCTTGCGGTGCAGAGGTGGGGGCTGGCCTTAGGAGGGAGGCGGGTGGGCCCAGGCACGCACGCTCCCCTCACCCCGGGACGCCCTCCCTGGGGAGCCCCTGGCCGTGAGCTATGACACCGGGTGGCCCCGGGGACCGTCCTTTGGCTCATAGAATAGTGATTCCGGCCCTCGCTCATTGATCTCCCTGAGTTTTTAAAGGAAATTTTATTTGTTTGGGGTTTCTAGTCATTAAGTTAAAACCAGTAAAACAGAGAAAAATCAATACACATAGGACACAGCACAGCCAGTCCGTATTACGACGTAAAGCAGGCGGAATAAATTGCAGCCAGGATCGGGGCTGGGGGAAGGGCCATGGCACCCGAGGGTGGACGGTGGGTGTCCTGGATGCCCCCCCACCCCGCCCCCGACCTCAAAGGGGAAGCCAGCAGGGTAGGTCAGGCACGGGGTGGACCCCAAGCCATCTCGGACCCTCTGCACATTGAAAATTCTTTGATCCAAACACAGATGCCCCTTGAGGGACAGGGAGGGTGACTGAGTTCCTAGGAATCCTGCCAAGCTTCGCAAGGGTGCCCACCGCACACGCCCCACTGCCTGGGCACGCTGGCAGAGAGCCGGCCGGGCACATGGCCGGAGGAGGCCCCGCTCCCTGTTGGGCTGAGCAGCTTTCCACTGGGCACCCCACGCCAGGGCTTTATCGGCTCCAGCGCCTCCCCTCACAGCCCTGGGAGGAGGGCACCCACGTGGCTGAGGGCTTCAACGTGGGCGCCAGGCACCAAGCACTTGACCGGAACCAGCAGAGGGTGGGACTGAGCTTCGGAGACCCGCGGTGACAACACCGCCCTTCTCAGGCGCCAGGCAGGGCAGGGGCCAGGGATGGCTGAGGGGCTGTACCGGGCTGGGACAGATGCCAGCAGGGAAAAAAGCTGGCTTAGTGCCTCCGTACAAGAGGTGCCAGAAGCTTCTCATCACCAGAGAGCCACACGTGTGCTTCTGCCAATAGGGAGGGGCTGGGAGGCCCACAGCGTCTGGCTTTTAAAGCTCAGCCCCTCGCGGACGGGAGGAAGGCAGGCGGGCAGGCGGACGCCACCTGCCTTAGTAACCCACGCACCATACGCCCACGCGGTGGGGGCGGACAAAGCACGGGGTTTAGTGTATTCACCACGAGGGCGACCCTCCCCGAGGTCAGTTTGAGAACACTTTCATCACCCCGGGGAGAATCCTGGGACATCGCAATGCAGGCTCCGACGAGCTCGGACGGGACGATTCTGGGCGGAGAGCAAAAGCCAGGCGCCCAGGGACCGGGGCTGCGGGGTCCACCCGCGTGAGGAGTCAGCCCCGCAGACACAGGACGAGCCGGCGGGGCCAGGCTGGGTGGGGATGGGGACGGAGCTTCACCGCAGGACCATGGGACCGTCCTGGAGATGGTGACGGGGGCTGCGCAAAAACTTGACGGTGCCTGACACCCTGAGCTGGGCGCCAACAGTGGTCCGGGCGGTGGACTTTGCCGTAGGTCTATTTCACAACGACATAAAAAATCAAGGGCGTTCCTGCTGCGGCTCAGGGGAAACGAATCCGACGAGCATCCATGAGGACGTGGGTTCGATCCCTGGCCTCGCTCAGTGGGTGAAGGACCTGGTGTTGCTGTGGCCATGGTGTAGGCTTGCAGCTCTACCTCCCATTTGACCCCTAGCCTGGGAACCTCCATATGCCACAGGTGCGGCCTGAAAAATATAAAAAAATAGATAAGTAGGAGTTCCCGCCGTGGCGCAGTGGTTAACAAACCCGACTAGGAACCATGAGGTTGCGGGTTCGATCCCTGGCCTTGCTCAGTGGGTTAATGATCTGGCGTTGCCGTGAGCTGTGGTGTAGGTCGCAGACGCGGCTCGGATCCCGCGTTGCTGTGGCTCTGGCGTAGGCCGGTGGCTACAGCTCCGATTCAACCCCTAGCCTGGGAACCTCCATATGCCGCGGGAGCGGCCCAAAGAAATAGCAAAAAGACAAAAAAAAAAATAGACAGGTAAAAGAAGGAAGGAGGTCCTGTACCCTGAGCTTCACTCCAATACCCCCGATCTAGGCCCCTGGCAGTCCCAGGTCCCCAGGCTGTGGTTCTGCACATTTCACGCAAACAGGATCCCACGGCCCGTGGACGTTGCTGTCTGGCTCCTCTCGGCACCGCGTTTCCGAGGTCCGTCCGGGGTCCGGCCCGGCTGAGCTTCATCCCTTTCCATCGTCTGATATCATTCCGTCCAACAACCACGTTCGGTCGATCCAGTCGTCACACGATGGACATTTGGGTTGTTTCTGCTTTTGCCCGTAAGGCCTAAAGCCGCTGTGCTCACACCGGCACAAGCTCCCGTGTGGACCCAGGAGTGGAACTGCTGGGGCCAACAGCAGCCCCACGTTCAAGTGTTGGGGGAATCACCAGATTGTTTTCCAAGTCCAACTTTTATTTGGAGAAGGTGGTTTCAGGGAGCTCCCTGGTGGCCTAGTGATTAAGGATCTGGCACTGTCACTGCTGCGGCATGAGTTCCAATCTCTGGCCTGGGAACTTCCACATGCCTGCGGCCAAAAATAAACATTAAAAAATAATAAAATAAATATTAAAAAATAATAAAATAAATAGGAGTTCCCATCGTGGCTCAGCAGTTAACGAACCCGACTCGTATCCATGAAGACGTGGGTTCGATCCCTGGTCTCGCTCAGTGGGTTAAGGATCTGAGTTGCTGTGAGCTGTAGTGCAGGCCGGCAGCTACAGCTCTGATTTGACCCCTGGCCTGGGAACCTCCATAAGCCACAGGTGAGGCTCTAAAAAGAAAAAAATAATAAAATAAATAAAAGGTAGTCTCAGAATTCACCCTGACTGGGGGGAGAAATTTCCCCTTACAGAAGTTGCTCTCGGCACGGGAGGCCGGCGGGGGGGTGGGGGGCGGGGGTCAAGCTTGCCCTTGCACACAGACTGTCCAGCACTTAGCAGTGAAAGATCGCAGCCCCACGCCCGGCCCTAGACGGTCCTGGCGTTTGGTCTCGCAGGGGACCTCAGGCCCACCGCGCCTGCCGAGGGCGACCGCCTCCTCTCTCAGGGAACCAGGGGCCAGTTTTCTCTGCAAACACGCGGGTTTCTTGCCTCTCCTGCCTTCCGTGGCCATCAGGCCCCAGCACAGCCGCCGCCTGGCACGCTGCCCTCTGGGGGATCGTGGCAGTAGGGGCCCAGCAGGGCAGCCCCCTCCAATCGGGAGGCCCGCGCGTCAGAGCATACGTCCTCTGGGACTTCGGGAGGCGACCCCTTCCACCCGTCCAGGCTTTCCAGTTGGCCCGCCGGGCAGCAAGGGCCTGGCCCTGCCCATCTTTCTGTGGTGGGGGGGCAGCTTCAATTGGCCAAACCTAAGCTCTGTGCGCGGTGGGGGCGGGGGCGGGGGCGGCCGCCGGGACCCTGCCTTGACCAGAGCTCTGGAAGCAAAGCTTTGTGTCCGTCCAGCTCCGCCCCCCCGAATTTGGGAGTTCACAGGATAGTTTGGCACTGGAATGGCACAGAAAATTAAATCAATTACCAAGTCTAATAACGAACCTCAGGGTTTTAATTAAACTAAGCGTAATTAAACGGCCAGCTCTGCTCTGTCGATGCCTTGCTCCGGCCCTGGGGGGCTGGGAGCGTCTGAGGAGACAGGATGGAGCTGGTGGGAGGGGATCGATGGGCTGCGACGTGGCGGGGGACACAGCGGTGTGACCGTGTCTTCGGGAGCTGGGACAGAGGGCCGTGCTCCTGCCTCAGAGCACCGGGTCCTGGGGAGGCTCGGGACCCCCGGGCCCGGCCAGTTGACAGAGGGGCTGAGGCCCCGGGACACCCCGCAGCTGAGGTCCGGCCCCTCTCCCTCCAGTGGCCGCGCTCTGGCCCTCATGGGCCTTCTAGGGCAGAGGCAGCGGTGGCCGCCAAGGCGGCGCGCAGCCCAGGCTCTGCCTCCGGGAGGTCCTCTCTTCCCGAAGCTCCCTGCAGGGCCCTGGGCTGGGCCTCCCGCCACCTGCTCACTTCACCCAGCTCCTCACGCCCTCCTGGCCCTGAGCTTGGGGTCTGAGTGGGCGGCGGAAGCAAAGGCCAGGTCTGGCCAGAGCTGCTGTGCTTCCTTAGAAGCCATCTGGCCTGGGGCCTGGGCACTGGGTTACCCACCCCACTGGCTCTCAGACTGTCCACTGCCAGCCCCATGCACTGGGCTCCACGGGGGTGACCGACGGCCAAGCAGGATGGGCGGCTGCCCGTGGGAAAAGGACGGGGGTTTTTAGGAGGGGCACAAGGAGGCTTTGCTTCAGAGGCTGGGGTCGGGCCCTGGAGGGCCCCACACAGGGAGAAAACAGATCTGCACCCATAAAACTGTGTGCTTGTCTCTGTGCTTTGGCAACCAGAGGTGAAACAGTGGTTTCCCAAGGCCGCCAGGCAGATTCAGGGCCGTCCAGAGCAGGCAATGAACAGAAACTCCAATCATCACATGCAGTCCGGCTGACCCAGAGCCAGCCCAGCAGAGCTCTCCCGGGTCCTTCAGCCCCAGCCTCGCAGGCCACGCCGCTGGGAGGCTTGTGGGTTCCTGATGGACCAGTGCCCGCTGCCCCGGGCAGCCCCAGGGCAGGGAGTGGGCCCCTCACCCTGGCACCCTCAGCTGGGCAGGAGTCCCACCGAGCAGTCTGGGGAGATTTCAGCTCACCAATGCCTTGTAATTCTCGCTGAAAGGTGCCAGAGGGGAGCCAGCCCCCCTCCCCGAAGGCACGGTCCCTCAGCTGCGGGATCCCTTCAGGAGCTGCTGAGGCCACGTAGGTCCTTCCAGCCTCCCCCTCCCCGCTCCCCGTTCTCAGGCTCAGGGCTTAGGGGCGCCTCCCGCCCAGGCGCCCAGAACCTGACGGATTCGTGTGATGCTGTGTGCTGGAAACGTCCTCCTCCAGGCGTCAAGACCTAAAATGCATAATAAAAAAAAGAACCTTCACTGCGATTGTCTGATCTAAATTTATTTCGTAACATGCAGAATTAATAAGATCCCGGCTTTAAGGCAACCATGGCAACCGAATGCAGAAAGGCTTGTCCCGGGGGGGAATAGATGCATTCATAAATAACCCTGGAGTGCTGACATCAGCAGTCGTGGGACCTGCTGCAATGCCAACGCAGTGCCGCGCCCTGTGCCCTGTCCGTGAGCGCTGCGTGGCACGCCCCCGTCCCCCGCGGGGGGACTGTCTCCAGCTGTTACCTGGAGCTGGCGTGGGCTGGGGGCGTGTCCCGTGGCCCGTCAAACGGGAGCCCTCACTGAGCTCTGTCTCCTGTGGGGACCCAGCCTGCAGATGAATGGCCCTGGGCATGGGAGAGGTGGACACAGGTGAGACACTGTCTCCCTCCGCTCCGGCCTTGCCTTCCGGGGCAGCAGGCCGAGCCGTGGAAGAAGGCGTTTGCACATTCATGGAATCATCCATGCATTCGACAGAATAATGCAGTGAGCGAGGTGGCAGGACAGGCGGGGCGCGTCCTGGGGAGCTGCTACGACACCAGCAGGTAAACCTGCCGTGTGATCGCCAACCTCGGATCAGCGCTGAGGGACGGCCCCCGGAGACGCCCCCTGCGTCCTTGACCAAGGGCCCGTCAGGTGCCCTTTCTTCCCCGGGGCCTGTGGTTTTTGCTGCCCTGAGGCTTCAGTTTAGCCTCGGACATCAAAACAGCTCAGCCTGGCTGTGATTCTGCCCAGAAGCAGGAGCAGCCCACGGAGGGGCCACTGCACTGCCCTCTGGCCACCTGAAGGACACGGCTAAGACACGCTTGCCAGGTGGGTGTCCTCCACAGGGAGTCTGGGCCCTGCCGTTGTGATGCGCCCTCCACCTGGCTGGCCCGCCCTGACAGTGGGCCTTCCCTCAACCCCTGCACCCTCACCTCCTCGCCTGCCCGGCCAGATTCCCAAGAGCGCATCCAGAAGATCCAAGAGAGCGCCTGGGGACGGCAGGTGGGGGAGGGGCACGCAGGTGGCACGCAGGGAGTTCACGGCAGGGAAGCTATTCCGAGGGATGCTGGGACAGATACAGGCCCTCGCTGTTTCTCCAAACCCACAGAAGGCGCAACACGGAGAGTGAACCCTAAGGAAGCAGCAGCATTGGTGAGGACAAGGGACCATAGCTCTGGGGGAGTGATGCAGGGGCGGCTGTGCAGGGCAGGGCAGGGGGTACGCGGGAAGTCTCTGCACCTGCCTCTTCATTTTGCTGTGAGCCTAAAACGCCTCTGAAAAAAGTTGTCTACCTGTACAGAAAGTGACACTGTCGGGGCGACCCTGTGGGCGTTTTTAAACTCTGCTTCAGAACAACTCCTTATAAGAGGACCCCCAGGCCTAATGGAGCCGTCCTGCCCAGGCTCACAGGGCTGCGCATCCCCCTTGTTCCTGGAAGACTCATGCGCCCAAGAGTCGTTTGTCTCCGACCTGAGGAGCTGCCCCGGGACCATGGGCGGAGGCTGGGCTGCCAGGGATGGGGCAGACTCAGGCTGTGCCCAAAACCCCAGGGAGAGGGGCGGTCCCGTTGTGGTGCAGTGGTTAATGAATCCGACTAGGAACCATGAGCTTGCAGGTTTGATCCCTGGCCTCGCTCAGTGGGTTAAGGATCCGGCATTGCCGTGAGCTGTGGTGTGGGTTGCGGTGTAGGCGGACAACTGTAACTTCGATTCGACCCCTAGCCTGGGAACCTCCATATGCCAAGGGTGGGGCCCTAAAAAAACAGACAAAAAAAGCCCCAGAGAGAGGAGAATGGGAGCCACTTCTGAGGGCTTCGAGACTCCCACTGGCATAGCCCAGCAGCCCCCACCGCCCACCAGGACATGGGCAGTGGGCTCCTGCCAGGCTGGCAGCTTGCCCTGGGCCCCTGTATTCTCAGTAGCATCACAGCAATTTCCCCATCAGCACCCAGCAGCCACACCCCCCTCCTTCAGTGAGAGCCCATGGTACCCACCCGGGCAGCAGGAGGCTCCGGAACCATCCTGCTGGACCCCTGACCCTGCCCTGATTCCTCGGGAGGTGTGTGTGCCAGCCTTACCCAACCTGGACCTCTGTCCACAGCCAGGCTTCCTTACCTGGCACCTCCATTTTCTTACCCACCTCTCCCTTCTGGGTGAGCAGCTCTCTCTCTCCTTGTCTCTCTGACTCTGTCTCTCTCTTCTCTCTACACCCACGCAGAGGCCTGTGTTGAGGGGTCATCCCTGCCCCCCATGTGTCACTGCAAGAAACCCTGCAGCCCCCTCTGGCCCCGTCTAATGAGCGTCCATCCTGTTTTAGGAGGAAGGCTCCTGGGGGGCGGGGGCGGGGGTGGGCGGGGGTCTCGGCGCTGGGCGGGGAGCTGCGGAGTGAGTCTTAACCACCCCACCCCCGCCCCGCGGAGCCCCAGAACCTGGGGTCCCAGGAGCCGGTGGAAGGGGAGAGGCCGCCCCCTAGCGCCGCCGTGGTGGACGGAGCGCGGTTCCCGGCCCCCCGCTGGCCGCCCCCCACCCCCGCAGGCCGGACGGAGGGAGACACGCTCCTGGGGAGTGAGTGGGTGCGGGAGGTCACAGGTGGGCCGGGTCAGGTGGGGACCCGGGGGTGAGCGGCTCAGGACGCCCAGCCCTCCTTTTGGCGCTGCCCACGCTCCCCATATGCTGTGTGCTGCCCACCTGCTCTGCCCTGGGGTCCCCATATAGGGGGGTACAAGTTCCTCCCGGAATCAGCCCTCTGCTCACCCAAAAAAGCCTGGGCTCCCCCCGCGTCTGCACCCCGACCCGCAGAGCGCACCCCTCATCTTGCTGCCACCCCGCCCGTCTCACGCTCAGCTACGCCGGGACTAAACTGGCTTAGAGACCCCGGGATGCTCCAGGGTGCCCTGGGTGCGCGGGTGAGAGCAGGGTTGCCCCAGGGTGCCCCGCGGGGAGCAGCGAGGAGCTGGGGTGCCCGGCTTGCTCCACCACCTCGCGCCCACGCAGTGCGCAGTCTCGCGAGCCGGCCGTCTCGGCCCGAGCGCGCATCCAGGCCCGGGACCGCCCCCTGCTGGCCGCCACCAGCCAGGCCGAGCTGAGCCGCGGAGCTGGGGAACCGGGCAGGACGCTCAAAGTGAGCGCGGAAGAGATGCGCCCCCTGCTCCTTTGAGATGCTCACCCGTCCTGCCCATGCCTCCAAAGGAGCCCCCTCTTCCTGTCCATGAGGGCAGGAGGGTCAGTGTTTGGCAATATTTTTTCTTTCTCCCCAGGGGTGTAAAACAACAGTGGGGCGTTCCTGTTGTGGCTCAGTGGTAACGAATCTGACTAGTATCCATGAGGACGCAGGTTCCATCCCTGGTCTTTCTCAGTGGGTTGAGGATCCCGAGTTGCCGAGAGCTGTGGTGTAGGCTGGCACCTACAACTCTGATTTGACCCCTAGCCTGGGAACATCCATATGCCGCGGGTGTGGCCCTAAAAACGAAACAAAACAAACAGTGGACCTGCAGTTCACGCAGCCTTAGGTCTATGACACTGTGGGTCGCTGCTGTGTGGTGAGTGTTTGAAGTTATGACTGTCCCCACTTAAAGAAGAGAACCCGCCCCAGGACCACCAGCCCATAAGGGGCAGGGCCCTAGCACCTGCCTTAACCACTCCTGAGAGCCGGCAGGAGGCCGGTCCTCCCCACTCAGAATGCAGGGCCTGTAGATGGGAAAGGGGAGCCCAGCTGAACCGCCTTTGCAGCAGCCACACACAAGGAAGACAGAAAAGCCCGTCTGGGCCACCTTCAGGGCAGGCTTGATCCAGCACCTGAGTCCTGGGCCTGAGGCCCTTAGTGCTTCCAGGAGCTGACCGCAGGGCTGTCAGGGACCTAGGACAGGGGTTGAAAGTGAATGAAAGGAGGGGCCTTGGTTTGCCCTGATGTGAACCCAGCACCCATGAGAGCTAGCGCAGGCCCATCCCTGCCCCCAACACACGCACGAGAAGGAGGCTAGGCTCAGAGATGCAGCCAGGATGTGGGGCCAGGAGCACGGTCAGGCCCCAGTGCCCTTGCCTGAGAGGGTCAGTGCTTGGCAAGTGGGGTTGGGAGTGTCCCCTCATGGGACACAGGAGCAGAGCTGACAGAGCTGGACAGGTGCAGTTTCTCGGTCAGGGGCACACAGCTTCTGCTGTCCTTCTCGGAGGGTCAACACACCAGCCCCCCCGTACCCCTTTACTGGTCATGACACCTCCATGCTGCAAAGTCAGAGTCCAGGGGACCCCCCCCCCTGCAATGAGGATACTGGGGCTGCTGCCTCCTCCAGCCAGGAAGCTAGATGGTCCTGGGGCCCCCTGGCACCGGCCTGCGTCCAGGGCCATGTGCTGACCAATGCGTGTTCCCTCCCAGGTTCTGTCTAGCTTATTTCCCTCCACTAAACCCTTAAACGCCAAAGAAGCTGGGACGCCTAGGACCCTTGGCTGGGCTGGACAGCTTCTAGAAAGGAGCTCAGACGCACACTGGAGGCAGCTGCGGGAGGACCGGTGGAAGCCCCGGGAAGGGTTTAGGGTGTGATGGTGGGAGGGGACAGGTCAGTGTGGACGGCGTTAGCATGGCAGGCCCACGGGTTATTCTGTGCGTGCACGGGTCCCTGTTCATCACAGGATCGCATATAATGACCCAGACGGGCGCCTGTCCAGTCGGAGGGGAAGGATGAGGCAAGAGACAGGGCGTCATGGACCGGGGTACTCGCGGCCCTAAACGCCAGGTTTATGAAGAGTGTTCACTGTCGCGGTCCGGGTTCCTTGGCAGAGGCACGCGGTAGAGAGCAGATCGCACACTCAGGTGTGCAGCAGAGGCGTCTTTGGACAATTCAATAAAATACAGAGCACTCGCTGGCAGAAAGCAGGCGCCGAGGCGCTCGGCTTGTCCTCCTGGGTCCCAGGGCAGCGCCGGACTCCTCCCCAAAGGCCCCCCAGGGTGGCCAGGGAAGCAGGGGAGGCAGAGGGTGTGCCGATGGCTCCACAGAGGCCCTTCACCAAACTGTGCGGAGAGGGGAAAGAGGGGCCCTGGGGAGGGAGGTGGGTCCCGAGGTCCAGGCAGCTGTTAAGAGTGCAGACTGAGGGAGTTCCGACTAGTAACCATGAGGTTGCGGGTTTGATCCCTGGCTTCACTCAGTGGGCTAAGGATCCAGCGTTGCTGAGAGCTGTGGTGTAGGCTGGCAGCCGTAGCTCTGATTCAACCCCTAGACTGGAAACCTCCATATGCTGCGGGTATGGCCCTAAAAAGCAAAAGAGAAAGAGCTGAGACGGAGGCAGAGTGACCCGTCCCCTCCCTGAGGCTGGATGCGAGCCTCTTCCCCGTCTCTGCTCGCCCTTTCCCAGCTTCTAGAATCACACACTAAGCAGACCCAGTGCTGGTTGAAAGAGGAGCACAGATCCTACAAAAAGAACGAAAAACATCTGCAAAGCTTGGGTCCCCTTCTTCAAGCGCTAAGCTTAGTGACGTTCTCCTTGGCGATGTGCTCGGGCCTGGGGGGTCCTGTCGGACAGAGAGCGGCCTTCGGCAGGTTCCAGGGGAAACGGGGCTGGGGGGCGCGTTGATGGGGAAGTGGGCGCACAGCCAAGGTCCCCACCGCAGGGTGAGCTTGGTGAGCTCAGCTCCACGCCCACCCCCGGCCAAGCCTTGAGCAGAGACCACCTCCTCCCCCGCAGGCCCAGGCACGCCCGTCTGCCTGTCCCCACCTCCCCCCCAAGAGGGCAAAACGCCCTTGAGGTCAAAACTCGCCTTTACTCAGGAATCAGAGCGGGGGCGGGCAGGCTCCGAGCAGAGACGTTGGTGGGAAGGGAACAAACCCCAGTCCATTTAGGTTCCCCTTGTTCTGGAAAAGACCGAGACAGACCAGGCATCCTCGCCGATGTGGGCGCCAGGGCTTCGGGAGCCAAGCAAAGCCAGAGGGGGACGGTTCCAGACGGTGACTTCCGGAGCGGGCGCAGGGGACAGGCACGAAGGCTGCCACGCTCCCAGGACAGCACGCTCTCGGAACCGAGCCGAGTGCCTGGCTGATGGGCTCTACCTCCAGCCGCCCTGGGGAACAGGTGGGCCCTGACCGTCCGGTCCTGCTCCAGGCTAGTCCCGCCTCTGCTCCCCGGGGCGCGCGCCCACAGCCATCCATCACTTCCCGGCCTCCAGATTATTCTGGGGCTGATTAAATTAGCAAATGCAATCACAATCTGAAGCGAGTTAATTGAGAGAATTTATTTGGGCCTGACAGTTTTATGCATGTTTGATTAAGTATTATAAGGTTTGGTTTTGATTTTGCATAATTTAACTTTAAATCCTGCACGGGGGGGCCATCAGCCATTAACGACCAAAATAAACCTCTTTTAAGATGCATCTATTTATGATTTATTTCTGAATGCAATACCTTCCAGATTTGTTTGGTGCTCTTACCAAAGAGAGAAAGTTGTTAAAAGTAACATTCTGAGCCACCTCGTTCACCCCATAAATCTGCCGGAATGTATACAATTCATTAAAAGTTTTGAAAGAAGTACAAGTTAGTATTTATGTGGCAACAAGTGACATAGAAATGCTTATGTTTGTCTTCTGAGTGTGCCATAAAACACATCCACCCCGCTGGGCTCCTCCGAGCCAGACAAGTCGCCCGCGCTCCAGGCCGATGATAAATCCGCCACAAATCTTCACGCCTCTCAGCACAAAACTGTTCAATCAACAGAGGTACGCGTTGTGTCTCTTGTGAAATTAGCACAGGAGAAAACACTGCCCAGGCCGGGACTGGGGCACGGGGGCTAGAAGCGACCCAACGGGCGTGTGCGCTCCCCTTGAACGTGAGCCTCCCCGCCCCCTGGGTGGCCCGGGTTCCAGTTTTGGGAGGGCACGTCTGTGAACTGGCCATGGCCTGCCACCCGAGAGGAGGCCAGCGCCACCAAGAAGGTGGGCCAGGCCGGGAACTCCGTCCCTGGCAGCGTTTAATGAGCATGGGTCCTGCCCTGGCCCTGGCCAAGGATGCCGTGTCATCAAACCCTCGTTAACGGCCGCTGGGGATGGGACATGCAGCCCAGATGGAGGCTGGACACGTAAGAAGGTGCCATGGCTTGGCCCACCATGGAGCTTGTGGCGAGAGGGAGGACGGACCCATTTCTGAAATCAGGGCAAGTCTGTCATCCGTAAACTAGGGTCCAGCCACCTCGGGCTGTCCCTAGGTCACTCCCAAGCCCACAGCGGGTCTGTGTGCCCCAGTGTCCAGCCCCACCTGCTGTCCCTCCCGTGCCCTTTCCACCTGCAGTGCATGCACACGGAGCCTGGATGGAGTTGGGCAGGCTAATGCCCACGGCTGTCACTAGGCGATGCCAGACTGAGGCCTGTTTCCCTCCAAAGCCCAGGCCTCAGTTTTGAATGCCTAGCCCAGGCCGGGCACTTAACCAATCAGCCAACCAACCAACTCAGGTAGTCCTGGGCCCTGCTGTGTGCCAGGCATTAAGACTGCAGCAGAAGCTTCAGCTCCAGACTAGTGGAATGGGGGCAGGCCTCCCTACCAGGCACGACCACGCTGAGACTGAGCAACCTGCTCGTGCTGGCCTTGGACTTGGAAGGACGCAAGAGAGCCAGCCGCTGGGAGATCAGGAGCCGGGGAGGCAGAGGGGGCACACTCCCCTCCCCCACTACCTCGAGGACACAGCCGCCCGAGAGAAAGAGGACTTTTGCTCATGGCTGGAAAGCAGGCCAGAGCCCAACCAGGCAGGCTGGGCCTGCAGCCCACGCTCTGGCCGTCCCCCACGGTACTGCCCTCCGTAAGTGCTGTCCTGCTTTGGTGTGACACACTGGCAGGTGGCCATCAGGACACTGGCCCAGAATCCACCTTGAGGAGAAGACAACCTCTCTGGGTTCATGGCAGTAAAGGAGGGATCACAGCAGGGGCAGGAGAGTGCTGATCTCACAGAGGCTGGGATTCTGTAACCCAGAACCAGCAAGGAAATAGCCTTGGGTGAGGCGACCAGGGACTCAGCCAGAGTGCCCAATCAACTAGTGATGTCTGCCTTGAGTGCCCGATCAACTAGTGATGTCTGCAGGGGACCTGGATAAGACAATCCAGTACGCATGCTACGTATCAGGGGCGGGATTCATCCTGGGTTTTGGAGTCAGGCTTGACTTGAGCAAAAATCCCTTTCCTCATCTGCAAGGTGGAGGCTAGACTATTTACCTTGAAGGTGGTTATAAGGATTTTCCTTTTTTTTTTTTTTGTCTTTTTAGGGCCACACCCACAGCATACAGAAGTCCCTGGGCTAGGGGTTGAATTGGAGTTGCAGCTGCCGGCCTCCACCACAGCCACCGCAACGCAGGATCCTTAACCCACTGATCAGGGCCAGGGATCGATCCCACGTCCTCATGGATATCAGTTGGGTTCATTACCACTGAGCCACAGCGGGAACTCTGTTACAAGGATTTCAAATGACATGTTCCCTCAACCCACGTGAGGATGCGGCAGACCGCCCCAGGCCTGGCACCATTCTGTTACGCTCACGGGGTCCGAGAGGCAGGGTGTGGACAGGGAGGGGACAGGGCTTCCCTGCTCCATGCCATTCAGGAGCTCAGCTGGGAAGACGTGAGTCAGTAGAGGACTCAAGGGCTGCGGCCAAAATCACCCAGAGAGCTGTTCACTCACACGCCTGATGCCTGGGCCAGGACCCTGAGGCTCAGCAGGGCCACACCGTGGGCTGTCCCACGTGCCTCCACATGGCCCTGCGTCTCACAGCACAGTCCGCCGCTGGCTGCTGCAGGGGAGTGTCACGGAGGCTGCGGTGGAAGCTGCAGAGCCTGGCAAATCCCACGGCGTCACTTGGGCTCAGGACCTGGTCCCCAGGGCGACCCCCAGCCAAGGGGAGGGAATGCAGTCTGCCTCTTTTTTTTTTTTTTTTTTAAAGTTTTTTTTATTGCTATTTCCCCCATGCAATTTTGTTTTCTGCTGTCCAGCAGGGTGACCCAGTCACACAGACACGCACCCCTTCTTCTCCCGTGATCAGGCTCCGTTCTAAGGGACTAGACAGAGTCCTCGGGGCTACACAGCAGCATCTCACTGCTCATCCATCCCATGGAGTCTGTCTCTTGATGGCGAGGTGACAGCAGGACGGCTTATGAGGACTTTGAGGTGGCTGAATCCTAATACCCCACGTGGTTGGGACGCTTGTGAGGACGAAGCCCACCGACACGGGGCTGGAGGCCGCGCTGGCCCTGCCCACGGACGGACGGACCGTTAACACATGAGCCTGGAGAGGCCCACCCCTCCCCACACCCACGCCTGCAGGGCGGCCTGGGGTCGGGATCAGGACCCCTTTACTCTCCTGGGCAGCAAGAGCCCCTCCTCGTCTGGCCCCTGAAGTGCCTGGAGCCTCCTCACTCCCCAGCGAGTGCAGGGACCGCCGGAGCCAGGCAGCCTTCAGGCTGGCAGCTCTTTCGATTTAGTCATCAAAACACGTTTCGCATTTATTGGAGGCGTCTGCTCAAACCCGCCTGAAGGAGGTTTCTGTAAAGGCAGAGAGGACAGGGTTTGCGGGCCCCTGGGGCTCTGTCGCGGGAGGCCACTCGGCTCCATGGGAGCCACAGACAAGCGGGGAGCACGAAGGATCTGGTCTGGGCTGCCCCAGGTACCGCCAGGCCTTGAGGCCTCCGATGGAGTTGGGCCCTTCATGCCCACCGGCGGGGCTCTGCGCTCCATGTGCACTGTCCCAGCAGGTGGCGCCAGGGCACTGCCCGCAGCCACCCTGACGCCCGCGGGAAGGGCAGGGGCAGGCGAGGGAGGGGCGCCTGGGAGGACGGAGACGGTGGGGGAGCCCCACACCAGGGCAAGCCTTCGAACAAACGCAGCCTGGGGGGGTCTCTCCCCCCGCCCTGCCATGGAGCTGGCCCTGAGGACACAGCCTCGTCCTTGTCCTCGGGGCTCCTGACCTGGCGGTGGTCAGGCTGCAGATGGGTGACATCTGGCATTTCTACTGAACGAAACAACAGAACGTATCAGTGTGTCGTCAGGAGAAGTACTGCTTTATGAAGCTTCAGGAGTTGTTTAAAAGTGGGCATGTGTGCACTAGATCACAGCACAGAAATACATCCTACTGTGAACCACAGTAAGAAACTGAGCTAGTGGAGAACACTAAATACAGAACCACCATAGGACCCAGCAATCCCACTCCTGGGCATATATCCAAAGTGTTCCTTGAAAACGACACATGCACCCGCATGCTCATGGCAGCTCTATTCACAACAGCCAAGACATGGAAACAACCCACATGTCCCTCGACAGACGACTGGGTGAGGAAGATGTGGTATATATATGCAATGGAATACTACTCGGCCGTGAAAAAGGACAGAATAATGCCACCTACAGCAACATGGATGGAACTAGAGACGCTCATCCTGAGTGAATTAAGTGAGAAAGAGAAAGACAAATCCCATATGCTATCACTCATGTCTGGAATCTAATAGATGGCACAAATGGACCTTTCCACAGAAAAGAAACTCATGGATTCGGAGGACAGACTTGTGGTTGCCAAGAGGGAGGAGGAGGGAGGGGGATGGACTGGGAATGGGGGTTAATAGATGCAGACTATTGCCGCTGGAGTGCATAAGCAATGAGACACTGCTGTAGAGCACTGGGAGCTATATCCCGTCACTCGTGATGGAACTTGATGGAGAATAATGTGAGAAAAATATATATATACACATATACATTTATATATATATATAAACGACTGGGTCACTTTGGTGTACAGTAGAAATTGGCAGAACACTGTAAATCAACTACAATGGAAAAAATAAAAACCACAAAGTTGATAAAAAAAAACTGAGTGGAAGAGACCGTCTCTTAAAGGATCTCTGCTGCTTTTGAGGCAGCAGAAGGGTAACCCCCTACCAAGAGGGGGCCAGGGGAGGGGTGGCACATCGTTGGAGGCAGCATCCCAGAGGAGGGGAGACTGACCGGGGTCTTGAAGGGTGCAGAGGAGGTCACTGGGCGGAGGATGGGCGGAGGGACGGGAAGAGCCAGGGTGGAGAGACACGTCATTGACAGGTGCAACGGGGCCTCCTCAGAGTGGAGCAGGCGCCTGCACAGAGGGGCCCAAGGAGACAGGCCTGGACCGGGGGCTGGGAAGGAAAACCACCACCCTAGGGTAGGGTGCAAAGTAGGGGGCTGCGGCGGAGACCCTGCTCACAGAGAAGGTCTTAGGAATCACTTCCTAAAACGCCCCTCTTCACTCTCCTCCTCCGCTGCTGCTGCTTCACCTAACCTGGAAATTGTTCAAAGCGCTCAGGGCCTCAGGCCTCTTCGGCCCCTTCCTCCCCTCTCCTTCATGATCCTGCCAGACTGTCCTCACCAGCAGAGCAGCAGCTAAAGGGACAGGACCACAGGTACCCGCAAGCCTAAGTCCCGACCTACACCACAGGGACCGGGCGTGGGCAGGTCGGGGTTGGGACTTGCACCCGGAGGTGATGTGCTCACCGTTAGGGGCTCCTGCAGGCAAAGAAGCTCGTGCTCGAGCGGGTCCGTCAGGAAGAGGGCAATACCCAACTGTCTTTTGTAAGGGACGCCTGAGGAGCTGGCTTCCGTCACAGAATCCAGAACAGAAAAAAAAAGACCAGGACACCCCCGACCCCCGCCACTGGGGGACAGAACCAGCCACTGCCACGTATGGGCAACCAGCAGATTCTCCGAACTTGTCAGAATTCAGGCAGACGGAACTTGCCAACTACAACCAAGGAGCGCGAAGTGTTTCCTCTGTTTTGACCCTGGTCAGATGAAAATATTGAAACACGTCTGCGCGGAAATCTTTTCTCCCTCCCGGGACGTGGCAACCCCAGGGCTCGGTGTCAGCCAGCGCGCCCTGACTCCCTGCATTTCAAAACGTGTGTCCACTGGCGGTGTCCCCAGCCCGCCCGACACCTTACACTTGGGGACCTTGGTGCCGGGGGTGGCCCGCCGACTACCCCCAGCTCGCTGTGTCTGGGGACGCCTATGTCTGTGGCTAGTGTCAGCCAGCCTGGCCTGACTCCCTACTTTTGGGGACGTGTGTCCGTGGGCGGTGTCAGCCAGCCCGCTCCCGACACGCCGGGCTGCAGACACGCAGGACGGGGGCGGATCCCGCGACCAAAGGGGAGCACGCTCCAGAGGCCAGAACTGCACTGGCGGCGGGCTGCTCGCCTGCGCACCTCCAATCGCCTCGGGCGTAGCGACGCATGCGCGGGGGCGTGGCCTCGGACTCCTCGGCTCAGGTCCACCCTCTGCGCCTGCGCAGGACTGGCCGAGGCGCCGGCGGAGTACGTGAAGTGGTGTCGCCGGGCGGAAACGTCATGGGTCGCGCGCCGGACACGCACGTACCCACGCACGCCCAGGGGAAGCGCCGAGTTCCGGGCGCTCAGGGTCGGCCCCGAGCAGGGGGAAGGGAAGCGCTCTCCGTGTCGGGGCGGGCGGAGGGGCGTGAGGAAAGTCCTACGGTGGCCGCAGAGGGACGTTTCTACGGCTCCCACGCTGGGCCAAACGCCGCCGGGCGCCGGGCGCGGGAGCCCCTGGCCCTTCGGGGCAGCCCCGAGCGGGGACGCTTGAGGGTCCGGGCCGCGCCGTCGGCACCATGCGGCCGCCCTGCTCCCGGAGCCCCGAGGGACAGGCGGCCGCGCGGCTCGGGACGCCGGCGCGGAGAGGGCACCCGGTGAGCGGGCGGGGGTGCCCGGGCGGGGCGCAGGCGGCTCCCGGGGGCGCTGCGCGTCGGCCCTGCCTGCCTCCAGGATCCGGGGCCTGGCAGCCCCCAGAGGCGGGCGCCCGGACTCCGACCTGGAAGCCCGTGGCGCAGACGGGTTGCTTGCGCCCAAGTGATGGGAGGATGGCGAGCGGCCCGCCCCCAGCCGCGACCCCGAACCGTGAAGGGAGCACTAACGCCGGAAAGTCATTGGCTGCTGTCAGACCGGGTCTGGCCGAAGCCTGTGGGGAGGGCTGGGCCTGCGGGTAGGGGAGGGTGGACGTGCCCGGCTTCCGGCTCTTCCGCCTCTGGCCAGAGCAGCACGTGGGCGGCCCTTTGCCCTGACCCGTGGCGGAAAGGAAGCTAGCAGGAGCCCCTGTGCAGGCCTCCGGGCTGAAGGCCTTGTGGTGGAGGCAGATGCCCTGGACAGTGCCTCCCCGAGCCCGTAACCAACTTCGCTGCTAGGTTTTTACGCATCGGTTCTGTACTTGCCGTTCTGTGTTTCTCTCTCCATGATTTCGGCACGCCATAAATGGCGGTTCCTAGGCCAAACCAGGGAGCCACTTGCTATTTCTCCTTTCCTGGGGTGGCCCAGTCCATTGGGCTCCATGCCCTGTGATGACACCACTGGCCGTGGGCAGTCACCCTTTCTGCCAGGCACAGGCAGCCCCTGCCCTGTTATGCCTGCTTCCTACAGCACCCCTGGGAGTCCAGCACTGTCCACGTCCCGGTTCTGCAGAGCAGGGAGGGTTTCCGGGGTGAGGTGACCTGCCCGAGGTCCCTCCAGGTAAAGGACAGCACGAGGGTTCGGGTTCCGCAGGGGAGCCCAGAGCCCTGTACCTGCTGCCGGGTTCCCAGCACTTGGCCTGTCAAGTTGCTCAAGAGAATGGCTGTCTGCCCTGTGGGCACCCTCTCCCTCCACCAGTCCTGTGGTGGCTGCCACTCAGGGACTGATTCGCCCTGGATAAAGCAGCCACAGAAGTGCAGGCAGGAATGGGCATCCCAGATAAGAGCCAGACGGTGAGTCCAGGGAAGGGGACTCCCGCCAAGCCTGGGGGGTGGGGGGGGAGCTTAGCCAGGGTTTCTACCGGCCTTTCATGCCGTGTTGCTCTTTGGCGTGTCCTCAGCATTCGTTAAAAAAAGACTAACCCTGGGGGGATGTAAGCAGGTCCCAAGTCTCTGACTCAGTGTCCCCGCAGCCCCCGGCTGGCTGGTGGCCCGCGCTGACCCGGCTCCTCCCCCTGTCGCTCTCCCTGCAGGCCCACGCCTCCCCCGGCGCTCTGCCTCGGACCCCGGGGCCCGGGCGCTCATGACGCCTATGCTGACCGCCACCCGGACGCCGCCGCTGCGAGCCTGCGCCGCCGCCCGGCCCGATGCCGGTCATGCCGATCCCCCGGCGGGTGCGCTCCTTCCACGGCCCGCACACCACCTGCCTGCACGCGGCCTGCGGGCCCGCGCGCGCCTCGCGCCTGGCCCGCACCAAGTACAACAACTTCGACGTCTACGTGCGGGCGCGCTGGCTCTACGGCTTCATCCGCTTCCTGCTCTACTTCAGCTGCAGCCTCTTCACCGCCGCGCTGTGGGGCGCGCTGGCCGCCCTCTTCTGCCTGCAGTACCTGGGCGTGCGCGTCCTGCTGCGCTTCCAGCTCAAGCTGTCGCTGCTGCTGCTGCTGCTGGGCCGCCGGCGCGTGGACTTCCGCCTCCTGAACGAGCTGCTCATCTACGGCATCCACGTGACCATGCTGCTGGTGGGCGGCCTGGGCTGGTGTTTCATGGTCTTCGTGGACATGTGAGGGCCCGGCCACCTCGCCCTGGGGGGGCTCTGCTGGGAGCCCCGGGTGCATGCACCTGCTGCAGGTTCTTTTCTTGAGACCTGGGAGGCCGGGCCCGGTCCGCCCTTGCCCACAGACACCACCTGGGTGCCTGACCTGGGAGAGGAGAGGGCTGAGGCTTTCTGTGAAGGGACCTTGGCACCTGCCCTCCTTTCTGTGCGTGCTTTCGGGGCAGGACCTCCGGCCACCTGCTTGTGGTTCCAGGCTGCACTTTGCCGAGCTGTGCCAGGGTGGGAGCTGGGGGGGGGGGTCCGGTCTGCACTTGGGGAGCCTGTGTCCCTGTCCCCAATCCAGGACACTGGCATCGCCTCTGGAGTTCCCTGGGAGAGGGGCTGCCCAGGCGCACTTCTCGGGAGGGGTGTGACTGCTCCCGGCCCAGCCTTAGGGAAGCGTCAGGCTCCACCAGCAGACGCACCGCACTGCCACCAAGCTCTTCACTCTGCCCCGGGCCACCCGAGCCCTGGCCTAGCCCGCAGGCCCTCCGCCATCTGTCACTCTGTGAGGCGCTGGTCCTGAGTCCCAGGCTGGGCTTCAGGGTCACCTCGGTTTGCCTGGCAGGTTCCCAGATCAGGGTCAACCCAGAGGAGTGTGGGGCCCAGGGTCCACCTGTCTCCCTCCTGGGTGGCGGGTCCCAGGGCCCACCTGTCGCCCTCCTGGGTGGGCCTGTTGAGAGTGCCAGCCAGGTGCTGTCATCTCGTCAAGCGTCCGTTTCTGGGGAGGCGGCTCTGTCTTTTTCTGGCTTTGGGGGGCTTTCCATCCCATCCCCTGAGGGAGTGTCCAGGATGGAGACGTGCTTGTCGGAAACAGATGTCAGAGGTGGCCCGAGGGCACCAGGCTGGACCTCCCAGCGAGGGGCTCGGCCGCCCTTGTTCCTGCCTCGGCAGCTGTTAGAATGGAATGAGGGCGTTCCTGCGGAGGCTCAGTGGTTAACAAACCCCACTAGTGTCCATGAGGACGCAGGTTCAATCCCTGGCCTCGCTCAGTGGGTTAGGGATCTGGTGTTGCCGTGAGCAGTGGTGCAGGTTGCAGAGGAGGCTTGGATCCTGCGTTGCTGTGGCTGGGGTGGGTGTAGGCCAGCTCCAGTTCGACCCCTAGCCTGGGAACTTCCATATGCTGCACGTGCGGCCCTAAAAAAGCAAAAAAAAGCAAGTTGAACGTGGGCCGGAAAAGAGCAAGTGGCCCAGAGGGCTTCTGCTTGTGGAGAGAACACGCCGGAGGCTGGTGCTTGCCCAGACCCTCCCCCTGGCCTCTGCCCACTGGGGCGTCGCGGGCAAGTGAGAGGGACTGAGTAACTACGCTGGGGCACCAGCCAGAGGCAGGACTCAGGGCCCCAAATTGAGGGTGACACCTCAAATTGTCCCCACAACCCCTGGGCACGGGCGGTGGCCCCTGCAGCCCTGCCTGGCCTGCCAGCCCAGCGGCCAGGGGCAGCTGGCAGGACCATTATGTGCCCCCCGCGAGGCAAACCCGAATCAGGTAGAGAGCAGAAAAGTACTCGGCTGTGCGCCAAGCCCTTGACTCCGTAGCCAGCTTCGGGCTGACGCGGCCACGCGCGGTCCGGGCAGCTCCTGCAGGCAGAGGGAGCGAGTCCGCCTGACCTGCGTGGGTGGCGGGCCAGGAGCCGGCCCGCGCGGACCCTCTTCTCAGGGCTGCAGAGAGTCATTTGCACTGGATCACGCTGTTCCCGAAAAGCTTCGTCTTGTGTTCACTGGCGGCCGTTACCCGGGCCCGCCGAGGCTGCCCACGGGGGCGTGGGCGCAGGGCTGGGCGTCGGGGCCTCGGCGGCGCAGATGCAGAGCTGCTCCCTGCCGCGAGTGCCTGTGAAGTCCTTTATGGAATGAGCCACCTGCATTAAACTTATTTTTTTAACACCTTGATGGCGTGATGGCTTACAGCTCAAAACGTTAGGAGTTCCCGTTGCGGCGCAGTGGTTAACGAATCCGACTAGGAACCATGGGGTTGTGGGTTCCATCCCTGGCCTTGCTCTGTGGGTTAAGGATCCGGCGTGGCCGTGAGATGTGGTGTGGGTCGCAGACACGGCTCGGATCTGGCATTGCTGTGGCTCTGGTGTAGGCTGGCGTCTACAGCTCCGATTCGACCCCTAGCCTGGGAACCTCCATGTGCCGTGGCAGCGGCCCTAGAAAAGGCAAAAAGACAAAAAAAAAAAAAACCAGCTCAAAACGTTTATTCCTCTTCTCCAGGACGTAACCTGCCAACACCGCCACAGGGCCGTTTCTCTGAGTGAGACTGACACCTGCCACGCAGGAGGCCTGAGTGTGATGGGCTGCAGGGGCCCAGCCAGGCCTTGGGGCCAGGGTTCCACCACCTGAGCCTGTGTGTCCTGGGGTTTTGGCCGGGGTGGCCCGGCAATTTGTCAGTGCTGGCCGAGGGGCCTGGTGCGGGCTGGATTGAGTGCACAGGTAAGCGCCTGTCGCCGTGTGAGAGGGCGGATGGCGGTACGTGGGCCCGTCCGGACAGGACTCAGTTCCAGGGCAGACACTTCGGCACAGGAGGAAAAGGGACACAGGCCGAAGTTATAGTTCTTGTTTCACCAAAGAGCCGCTTGAAGAACGAGAGACGCGACCTCATTCAGCGTCTTTATTTCACAAAGGCCTCCGGCTTCTGGGCAGGGACACCCACATTCCTCTCTTTAAGGGTGGCGTCCTTCCACGCGGGGCTGAGGGTGGCGTCCTTCCACGCGGCCATGGGCACCAGAACGCGCCCTTGGAAGGCGAGCCTGGCTGCTGCCTCCGGAATTTGTGGAACTAAATGTTTCAGAGGGAAACAACCCAAGTCTGGGAGTTCTCTGGTGGCCGAGCGGGTCGAGGCTCCTGCCTTCTCACCGCTGTGGCTCTGGTTGCCGCTGTGCGGCGTAGGTTCGATCCCTGGCCCAGGAATTCCCCTGTAGCGCCTCTGTGGCAAAAACAAACAAACAAACCCCTAAACCAAAAAAGAGAACCTGAAGTAAACGTTGCAACTCTCATTTAAAAAAAAAAAAGTCCTTTTGGGGTTTAGCTTTCGATGGCAGAGTTGGTAAAATCCTTGTGAAAGCCTGGGGCCCCCCACCCCCCAAGCAGCGAGGACCCTTGGGTGTTGCCTTTTGTCTGACGAGGCCTTCGAGGCTCAGGTGGGCGCACTGCTTCCCAGGCGGCCCCCTTGTCCCCAGACCTGGGCCTGGGGTCTTCATTTCTCACGGGCTCCAGGCGATGTGGGGAAGGTGGATCCAGGCACAGGAGTGAACCAAACGTGAGACCACCCGCGGGCACGCTGGCTGCACTGGCAGCAGGTGGCAGTGGCTGGCACTGTCCCAGACTTGTCCTCACCATGCCGGAGCCTCGGGGATGCCCGCTTCCTGCCTCTTCCACAGGCCCCCTCGCATGGCCTCTCCTGGTTTGGGGCGAGTGGCAGTGTTGCCGTCGGCAGGTCTCTGGGCCGGTGCTGTGCGGTGGGGGTGCTGTCTGCACTGTGGGGCAGGCGCTGCCAGCCCCGTGGGGCCCTGAGTGCAGGAGCCGGGGCTGCCAGGCTGAGCGGCTGGGGTTGGGTCTGACCCCCCCTCCCCCAGGGCTCTGGTCGCCCTCCTGGACCATGCACTACACCTGCCAGGTGCTAATGGGGTTTCTAGTACCACGAGCCTGTGGGAGCTGAGGTGCTGGGGAGGGGCTGGGGCCTTCCTGCTGGGCCCCAATCCTCTGGCCAAATTTACCCGACGACCCCTGGGGACAGTCACCATTTTCAAAGAGCACGTGCTGAGCCGGCCACCGCGGGAAGGCAGAGGCTGTGTGGGTGTGCAGACCGTGCCCCGGTCACCTGCTCGGGTGCCGTCCAGGAGGGGTCCCTGGACCCTTGGGCGCCGCAGTCGGGAGCTGGCTGTGTCCACCCTGTGTCCCAGGGGAGCTGTGCCTCTGCTGGGAGGGGAGGCGGCCCCTGGACAGCGGTGATTTGGGAGGGGGCGGCAGCACAGCGGCCACAGAGCAGGAGGCTGGCCCAGGGCGGGCGGGGGGACAGTGCCCGTGGGGGCGGGGGGCGAGGTCTGGCAGGAGGATGGGCAGGTTTGCACGGAGATCCCTGGCGGGAGCGGAGTGTCTGGAGGGCAGCAGGTGTCAAGGCGGAGGTCAGGAGGTCAGGGCCGGGGCAGAAGCCTTCGCCGCTGAAGCTGCAGCCGGAGGAGGGAGTGGGGGAGGGGGGCCGAGGGGTGGAGTCGTGCTTTCTTCACACCAGGTGCCGGCAGCCCCTCGGCGGCCAAGCCCAGGAGCCAGGCTGCCTTTCCAGCCCGTCCCTCTGCTGAGCGACCCCAGCCAGGGGGAGGCAGCCCACAGTGGGAGGGAGGCCGCGGCAAGAAGGGGAGTTTCCAGAAGCCAGATGCTTATTTGCTGTCCAGGCCCCGGCCCCCGGCAGAGGTGGACAGGGGGCCGGTACCCGATGTCCTCTTTGTCCCTGCAGCCTGCAGCCACCTCTGGCAGCCCCGGGACGAGATGGTGCCTCCAGGGGCCGTCAGACCCTGCGTGGTTCCCCCCCCCGACCCCCCGGGGGGCCGGCCCTGCGGAGGGGGGGCAGCCTCACCCAGGCGGGTGGGTGGCTGGGGCAGGCGCGGCCCAGCTCTGGACCGGAGCGTGACCCCCAGGCCGCTGCGGAGGAAGGGCCATCCCCCAGGACCCGCCCGCTGCGGATGTTGGCGTTCCTGACCTTGAGAGGTCCCTGTCCCTGCGGCGCCTGATTGGACGAGGGAGGGTGGCAGGCGCTGGCTCCGTGCTGACTCAGCGCCTTCAGGAGGGAGCCGCTTCCTTCCCTGCGCGCAGGCCGGCCGCTGGCTTCTCCGTCTTCGGTGTTGTCTGGAAGGGCCCTCTCTTCCGGGAAGGCCCTTCCTCTCACTCTCGGGAGGCCCGGCTCCTGCAGGAGCCACTTTCCAGAAAATCCCCAGTCGTCTGACAGGTCCCCGAAGGGAGCCCCTCACCCCCCGCCCCCTGCCACCAGCATCTTTGCCCGGGAGGGGACAGGGCGACATGGGAGCAGCGGGAGCAGCTGATTCAGCGCTCGTGGGCCTGCCCCTCCCCCAGCCCCCGCCGGGCAGCGTGCCCAGGCAGGCTGGCAGCTGTGGCACACAGGGCCTCTGGCAGGATTGCTGTGGCTCTCGCTGTGTGGCCTGCACTGCGCCTGGGGGGTGGCGGGCTGACGCTGGGAGGGCCTGCGCGGGCAGGCGGGCTGCCAGGCGCCCTGGTGCGGTGGCATCCACGGCCTGATGCAGAAGAGGCCACTGCGGTCCCAGAAATCAGCCTGTCCCAAACCAGGAGATGGCGGACAACCACCCCCGGCCTCGTGTGGTCTCCCGAGAGCCCAGGTCGGGAGAATTCCACAGCTGCTGGCTGGTCAAGCCACCTACCAGCCTGATCGAGGTGGCCTGGAGCCCTGGGGTGGGAACAGGCTGAAAGGGGCAGGCGCTGCTACTGGTGGGGACCAGCCAGCTGATGAGAGCAGCCTGGGCCAAATGGGGCAGAACGAGAGGCAGCACCCCTAAGGACCCAGAGTGGCAGGTGGCCCGGGCGGACCCTGGGGCAGACCCTGAGCCCGGGCAGGAGGATGCTGGCTCTGTCCGCCACGAGGGCCCCGTAGGCACGTGTGACGGAGATGTGGGACCGTCCTCGGGTCCCCAGCCCAGGGAGGGCCACCGGGGGGTGGGGGGCGAGCACTGGGGAGGCACAGCCTGGAGGCGGGGACTGGGCAGCCACCCCAGATCATCCCTCTGGACCCAGCAGTCCTGTGGGCCCTGCAGTCCTGTGCCACCTGCTGTGGTCGGTGGCTCTGTCAGCGAACGTCTTCGGACAAAGCCCCAGAGGCCGATACGAGTGTCTGAAGAGTCCAGGCCACGTTCCCATCAGCCGCACGGGACCCTTGCTCCCTGCGGGACGAGGCCGGCCCTCCTGCCTTCTTAGACCCTTAATGACCAGTCCTGGCTGAAAAGCCGCGTGACCAGTGCCACAGAATCTATCAGTCCAGGCTCGCCCCTGGGAGGAGGTATGTCCCCTGCTGAGGGCTGGGGGGCACGGCCTGGGCTCCCAGGAGGCTGGCGGGGCTACGGGCCCTTCCCTCCTGGGGACCCGGAAGTTGGCTGTCCTTCCGCAGCGAATGCCACCTCCCTGGGCAGCGTGCGGTGACCTTCCTGGTAGGAACACCAGCTGCCCTGGTGAGGGATTCACGCCTCTGCCCAAGGTTCACCTGTGGGGATCACTTTGCAGAACCAAGGGGGCCTCTGTGGCTGGAGGGGGCTGCGGGCGGCCCTGCGGTGACGTCACTCTGGGCTTCGCGTCTGAGTTCTGTTCCATCCCCACCGCGGCAGATGCTAACGCGAGTTCTTTGTGTGTTTCTCAAGTCGTGACCCTGTTTTCGGGTTCCCTCCATGCATAAAAGCACCGCAGCAAACTCGCTTATCCGCACTCGGGGGCCGAGTCAGCCTGTCCCGAGCAGACAGGTCCCTGAGGTGAGTTTCGGAGCGGCCGTGGCCCCGTTCGCCCCTGCACCCCTCCCCGTGCTGGGCGGCTGGGCGGTGCGTGCGTGTGTGCGCGAGTGTGCGTGTGTGCACGTGAACACGTCTGAGAGCGTCTTCCCTTTTGAGTCCTGCCCTGTTCACAGGGCTCCGGGCAGGGCGGGTGGACAGTCCCGGCCCTGCCACCCTCTGGGCCCCGGGCTCCCTGTCGGTGCTCCTGGGGAACAGGAGGCCCCTGACGGCCCTGGTCCCCGTGCTCCTGCCCAGGAGGCAGTGGCCGTGCAAAGGCCCCGCTTCCCACCGGGCTCAGCTGGCCGCCGGCCGAGCTGGTTCACACGAGGACGGGGCTGGTGCCCTGCCCACAGCTGCTCCTCGGGCGAGATAAGGGAGAGGAAACGGAATCTGGACTCCCAGCCCGGGCGGCAGGGTTGCTGGGCGGCTGGGCCCGGAGCCGGTGGGGAGGGCCGTGGGAGTACAGCCCAAGGCCAGTGCTTCCTGGCGGGTGGGAGCTGCAGGGAGGGGGTGCCGTGGGCTCACCACGTGCCCTGCCACCCGGATGGCCCGGCGGCCGTGTTCTCTGGGATGGTGCGGGCGCCCTGCCTCGGGACAGGTCTTTGGCCCCCGTCTCGACCTCAGGGGCACTTCCTGGGCAGGGGGGCACAGCCTGTGGCAGGATGTCGGACCTGTCACGGAGACCTGGCATCCTGCACAGAGCTGTCTAGGGAAGGGGAGTGAGTGGAGGGGTTGTTGTCTCAGCGCTTTCGGGGCAGAGTATCCCGGAGCTGCTGGCTCATAAACGGCCAACATCTGTTTCTCACAGTCGTGGAGGCTGCAGGTCCAAGGTCCTGGGGCCGCAGATGAGGTGTCGGGGCGACGGTGGGGTGCAGCTTCTGTGAGCTCACGGCGGAAGGGCAGGCACCCTCTGCGGCCTCCTTCATAAGGACACGAGATGACCTCCCAATACCTTCCCGGAGGTTAGGGTTTAACAGATGAACCTGGGAGCCGCACCCACATTCAGACGGCAGCGTGTCCTTTGTGTGCCCAGGGCTGGCACTCAGGACGCCCTCCAGTTTCTGAACACGGTGTCCAGGGTCACTCAAGGCCATCGTAAGCTGGGTCTCCCTCCACAAGTGGCCACGGGTGTCCTGAGTGCTGAGTTATTCCTGGAAAGGCTGCGCCGCTGTTTAGGACTTGGCCCCGTAAGTCCTTCTACTTGTCTCACCTGGGTGTCTCTAGCTGCTGCTGCTGCGGAAGACTTTCCCTGTCCTGTGTGCATCCTGTCCGCTGCCTCCTTCCTCCTGGCAGCGTGTGCCCAGCTCTCACCTGCACCCCACAAAGGCACTGACTGTCCCTCACACTGCGGCGGCCGCCCTGCGTGAGTCGGCCAGGCCCTGCTGCCCCTCCTGCAAGGAGGGTCAGCACCACAGCCGCCCGGCCCGCAGCCTTCTTGGGAGCAGGCGGCAGCAGCTGCCTAACAGCTGCACTAAATGTTAGAGGGAAATTTAGGACAAAAGAGGAAGACGATTGGCGCATCCGATTTAAACTGAGGGGAGGCATCCAGAAGCCAAAACAGTGCTGCCCTAATTCACGCGCAGAGCGAGCCACGGGTTTGCAGCCTCTGACAGGAAACCAAAATACTCACCCAGTTTCCTTCTGTGCGAGGGATCCAGACTCACCTGACAAGGAGCCTGCAGACGTCCCCTAACCTCTGCGGGGCGGCCTCAGACACCCTCGGGCCGCAGGGTCAGAGGCGCACGTGTGCTGGACTGGCCGGAGCGTCTGCCCTGCAGGCCGGGTTGAGGCCGGGAGGGCATGTGGGAGGAGCCAGAAGCACCTGGGCAGACAGGTGCCCTGCCCGCAGCTCCAGCTCCAGCTCCAGCCCAAAGCCCGGCGTTCCTGGGCCCTCGCACCCCAGTCATGGGTGGGCTCTCGGCCCAGGCCCCCAGCTGGGGGAGGTGGTCCCGTGGGAGCAGAGCCTGTCCCCAGGGAAGGGCTTAGGGGGAGGGGTCTGGGGGAGGACCTGAGGTGGCAGGCCTTATCTCAGAGCTGCCTTCAGCCACCTAAAGCCCCTAGATGAGGGCCCCACCCTCGGTGGAACCGCCAGGCCCAGCTGGCTGTCGGGGGCTGATCTGTAGAAAGTGAGTGGCGGTGACGGTGGTGGCGGCCGGGGCGGGGGGCCTCTGGCTCCCCCTCCCCACCATGGACCGGGCTCTGAGCGGCCACTCCTGCTGGCCTCGTCTCGGCCTCCAACTCTGACACAGGGTCGGTGCTGGGCGGAGTGTGGGAACCTCCGGTTTCCGGAGCCCATCGGAGCCTCAACCACAGACCCGCAGTAAGACCCCGAGAGGGATGTGCCTTCAGCCCCGTCCATGAGGCAAGGGGACAGGGGGAAACAACTCCCTCTGCCCGGGGTCGGGGCGAAGTGCATTATGTGAAAAGGGCTCCTAAACCCAGCTCCGGTTCACCCTTCCACTTCGAGCGTGTAAGATGCCGGCGGCGGGGAAGGAGCTCCTGCTGCGGCACAGCGCTCACGAACCCGACCAGAATCCATGAGGACGCAGGTTCGATCTCTGGCTTCACGCTATGGGTTAAGGAGCCGGCGTTGCCATGAGCTGTGGTGTAGGTCACAGACGCAGCTCAGATCCATCGCTGCTGTGGTGTACACCGGCAGCTGCATCTCCAATTCGACCTCCATATGCCGCACGTGCGGCCCCAAAAAGACAAAAAACAAAAAAGTCCGGCAGAGGGTAGAGTTCCCAAGTGGCCTAGTGGTTAAGGACTTGGCGTCGTTACTGCTTTGGCTTGGGTTCAGTCCCTAGCCCCCATGTCCAGGGGGTCCCTCCCACTGTGGAGACTAAAGGGGGGCAGCCAGGTGAGCCATCAAGAAGAAAGGCACCGTCCCCTGGGGTCGGCACCTGTTCCCACCCGCCTGCTGCCTGGACTCAGGCAAGCCCCCCACCCCAAAAGCCGAGGGTCACTCGGGTGGGGGAGCGATGGGGGGAGCAGGGAAGGTTCCCCCATGGCAGGGGCATGGCGCCAGGCCCTGCACCCTCAGCCTCCTTGCTCCGGGGCCGACATGCAGCTCCCTGCTTCCCGGGACCCAGGAAACGTACGAGAGCCTCGGCCCTTCCCTGAGCCTGAGAACAGAGGCGGAGGAGGAGGAGCCACGCTGGGGTGACCCTCGGGCTCCCCGCTTCCCACTGGGCCTTGGCACCTCCCACCAGGCCCCCCACCTCCCCAGAGGCCACAGGGCCTGGGCACAGAGCCCCTCCATGCCCGTCTCCCGGGCTCGGGCTGTGCTGGGAGTGGACCCAGCGGCTCTGACCAAACATTCACCTTCCCTACCAGGTGGGTCGGAACCAGGCAGAACCAGCCCCTTCCCCGCTCGCCTGTTCCTCGAGACAGCCGGGCACCTCCTCTCGGGGCCCCGCATCCCATTTTGTTTTGCCTTGTGGGAAGCACGCGTAACCTGAGATGTACCTGTGTCACCACTTTGAGCGCACAGCTCAGTGGCCTCGAGCCGGTCCCTCTGGTGTAACCACCACCGCACCCACCTCTGAGATTCGCTCATTTCCCAAACCGAAGCTCTGTCCCCATTAAACACCCGCTCCCCCTCCCTCAGCCCCGGCATAAATAAACAAATAAATCTCCACCGATGTCGCAGAAGGTTCCAGTTTTCCTCGGGGCTCCCCAGCCCTGGTTATTTTGGTTTTTGTTTTTTATTTTGGATGAAGTGCTGTCTTGCTATGTGAGTGGCTCTTCTTAGCCCACGAGGTTTTGGGGTCTGTCAACCATCCGTGGACAGCAGCCCTGGCCGGCCGCATTCTCTCCCAGATCCGAGGGGCGACTCCCAGGCCAGCACGAGGCAGGAGTTCCAGGAGGACGGGAGGTCCCGTGGCTACCTGGCCGTGGGTGTGCGGGCCTGCTCGCCGCCCCCGACCAGGGCGAGGGGGCCTTGCTGGCAGCCCTCCAGGCTGTCGGAGCCCTCGCTGTGCGCTCTGAGCAAGACCTTATCCACATCCTGGGGTTGATTCAACCACCCGCTCACAGACGCAGACGGCAGGCTGCAGAGGGCTGCCAGGGGGGCCCAGCGCTGGGAGGGCCAGCCGGGGGCTCACGATGACGTCCCCGAGGGCCCGGGGGACCACCGGGCCTGAAGGACGAACCAGAGTTGACATGCAGAGGGGAATCGCAGGTGCAAAGGCCCTGTGGCAGGGGGACAGAGCGCAGAGTGGGCCCGCGCGGGGGGGTGCGTGGGGAGGGGACCAAGGCTGGGGAATAGGCGGAGGCCAGCGGCTCAGGACTGGTGGGACGTCCCTGAGCACAGAAGGGGCACAGAGTGAGGCCCCGGCCCGCCCTCCTCTCCACTCCATCTGCCCCTCCCCCTCTCTGGCATCAGCCCAGTCCCCAGTGCCCAGTCCCCCGTCTGCAGGACAACCGACTTTTCCATCGGACACACAGGAGTTTAACGGGCCCCCACGTGGGGTCCACTTGTCACCTGCACAGGAACCTGGACTGGCTGGGGGCTGGAACCCCAGGAGTCTGGCCCCGGAGTCCCTGCAGGACGAGCTTGGGCCCAGTTCTGGTGTGGGGGATGCTCCCAACGCAGGCTTTGCGGGGAGTGACAGGCGCCCGGTGGGCAGAACCCAATGCTTCTGGGGACTGCAGGCCATGCCAGGCTTCAGAGTGAGTTTGGCGGAGACACGGAGAAGAGCCAGCAGTGCCCAGGGAGGTGCCCTGTGGCCCAAGGCACCCCGAGGGGGCAGAGGAACGCCACGGGGAAGAGGGCGTGGCCCTTCCTGGGTGGGGTTCTCACTGATTCTCCAGAATAACTGCCACAGCACAGTAACGGCGGGAGGGGGTTAACGTACACACAGGACTATTTATAAAACAGTTAACCAGCATGGCGTTCCCGTCGTGGTGCAACAGAAACAACTCCAACTAGGAACCATGAGGTTGCGGGTTCGCTCCCTGGCCTCCCTCAGTGGGCTAAGGATCTGGCGTTGCCATGAGCTGTGGGGTAGGTCGCAGACGCAGCTCGGATCCCATGTTGCTGTGGCTGTGGTGGAGGCCGGCAGCTGTGGCTCCGAGTCAACCCCTATCCTGGGAACCTCCATATGCCGCAGGTACAGCTCAAAAAAAAGCAAATGAATAAACAAATAAATAAATAAAACAATGGCAAATGGCATTAGGAAGGGCGGCCAGGGGGCCAGGAGGGCCTCCAACAGCCGGGGCACCCACTCCAGGAGGTCGGACTGCCAAGCCCTTTGCTGGAGGATCTGGGGACCCTTCAAACTCACAAGCCCCTTCCCGTTTTCTTGGCCCTGGGGCCCGAATCAGAGGGCAAGGCGCCCCTGCGGGCCAGTGGGCAATGGGATGGCCAGGCTCTGCCAGGAACAGAAGGAGAGGTGATTTCCTCGGGAGGGCAGGCTGGGGGCCGTGAGGCGATGCTCAAGGTTGGCCGGCTGCGGCTGCTCGGAAAAGTGCCTGCCTGACGGCCTGGGCTGGGCTTTGGCTGGAGGGTGGCCTGGGCCCTGGGGTCCCTGCCCTCCGTCCTGGGTGAGCAGCCCCATGCTCCCCTCCAAGTCTCAGCAGGCTCCGCCTGGGGGGCTGGCAGACTTCCTGGGGGGGCTCCTGGGGTAGGCGGCAGGATTGGATCAGTTTTGTTCCCGTATTAAGAGGCGGTAGCTTCAGGGACCCCTGAGCCGGGGACGGGGGGTGGGGTGGCAGAAACCCGGCTGAAATGGAAGGCCTGACTTCTGCGAGTCTGGGGGAGGGCGGGGGCGAGTGGACGGCCTGGTTGGCACCGAGCAAGGTCCTAACAAAGAGCCGCTTTGTGGGCAGCTGGCGCGCGGCCACTAACGGGCTGGCCAGGGCCCCTCTGGGAGTTTCACGCGGACCTGGAAAGGGAGGCTCACGGCTTGGCTGACAGCCGCTGGGTCCGGGCAGGGGTCTCGCTGACCGCGCTGCTGCGATGCTCTGGTGCCTGCAGCAAAAGCCTCCACAGGCCCCTCCCCATGAAGGCCCAGCCAGCCTCCACCTGGGGGCAGCTTCCGAGGAGGAGGGGCCGGACCTGGGGCCGGGGGTCCTTCTGTCCCAGACCGGGAGGCTTCCCCTGGGGCCGTCAAGGCTGGCCTGGCCACCCGAGGCTTATTCTGTGTCCTCCAGGCAAAGTCAAGGAGGCAGGCCTTCCTTTGCTCTCAAGGTGGCCTGGGAGAAGGGGCTGCCACTGCTGCCAGCTGTCACACCGGGCAGCCGACAGGCCCCCGTGGGGAAGCGCTGCTTTCTCGCTCTGCCTCTTCGGACACTAGAGTCTGTTCACAGCCCCGCAGCCCCGGCCAAGGGCCTGACCCTGCGGTCCCCTGCCTGCTGTTTCCCTGCCTGCTGCCTGGGCTCCCTGGCCACTCTGAGGTCAGGAAAGTGGCACCAGAACACGGGCAGGTGGGCGGGGGTCCTGGCCCCTTGTTGGCAAGCTCACAGTGCCCCTCAGGCCCTCACACGCGGCAGATGTCTGTGGACAACGGTCTGTGCTGGGTACCCCCAGAACCAGAGCCAGGGCTGTGGACAAGACAGGGAACCTGTGCCCAAGGGGGAGACGGGACTGCGGACACCAGAGTGGATTATCACCCAGGCTGGGTCGGGGAGCCGGCTGCCAATGGGTCACGGTGGGCAGAGACACAAAAGCTCTGATAGGGTAAAGCGCTGAGACACAGGGAGGGCGGTACAGACAGTGGGACGAGCAGGTGCAAAGGACCTGGGGCAGACGGATGCCAGCATTGGGAGGCCCCATGCAGAAGCCGGCGTGGCTGGCCAAGGGACGAGTAGGGGTGGGTGTAGGGTGAGGAGCCAGAGCTTGGCCACCCCCGTGTCCTGAGTGAGGAGGGACACAGGGGCCACTGGGGCCTGAGTCACGGAGGGCATGAGCTGACATGTTCAGAAGCACCTCTGTGGTGACAGACCCAGGGAGGGACAAGAGGGGCAGACAGGAGACCAGTGAGGGGGACGTCGCAGTAACCTCAGAAGGGGGATTGGAGCAGGAGGGTGGCTGTGGACAGGTAAGGGGGACCAATGCCCGCCAGGCCTTGAGGCGGCGCTGTCAGGACTGGGGTGTGAGGACAGTGAGATGCAGAATCCAAGGTTGGCCTGAGCTGCCCAAGGAGGGAGCTTCCGGAAGGAAGAGCTGTCCTTTGCTGGGATGGAGGCCGGGGGAGCAGTTCTGGGGCACAGACAGGGTCTGTGCAGCCATGTCACACTAGGCACATCTAGCAGCCGCTCAGGTGGGCAGGTGAGTCTCCGGTTCAGTCTATCTGATGGGCCTCAATCCTTGGAGAGGAGCCTCGGTTGCAGGATGTCAGCCCTTCCCCAGAACTGATACCAGCCACGCGCAGGGGCCCATGCATCCCGGAAGACCCCCGCCCCCAGGTGGGAGCCCCTCTGCTCTAGGGAGCTCAGGACAAGACTTGAGTGAGCAGAGTGGGGTGCGTGGAGCAACTGGTGTTGATGCGTGTGGACCCGGGGAGCCTGGAGGAGGAAGGCGTCCCCTGCCCCTGCCCCCATGGGAACCCGGCTCCGTCCAGCGCTTCCGATCAGCCCTCACACCTGCAAGACCGTGGCAGCAGCACCTGGAGGGCTGGCCAGGGAAGGACAGACCGGGGACCAAGTCATGTGCCCAAGTGCACCCTGAGCCCCACCCGAGCCCCTGCCTCGGTGGGCCCTCCGTGTGTTTGCAGAGTCACCCGCTGAGATAGCCCTCTTCCCCCAGCCTGACGCCCTCTGGATAAAGGAGGGAATCCAGCTGAGGCCACGAAAGCTCAGGCCCAGCTGCCAGGCCTCCCCGAGCTGGGAAAACCCTGTTGGCATCTCGGGGTCTGTGGTGCTAATCGGATCCCTCAAGAGGGGCCTGTGGCCACCCAGCCTGCCTATCAGCCAGCGCAGGCTGGTCGTTTACAACGTCTGGAAGGGTCGTAAAGATTAAATGGAGGGATGGGGACCGCCCCGCCTGCTCTAGGATCCAGAGCGAGTGACCAGGAGCTAGCTGCAGTTTCTACCTAAGCTGCATTTTTCTCGTCAGTGAAGCAAGAATAAATAGAGAGCCAACGTCATGGAACTGAGGTGAAAATTAAGGCAGCACAGGCTGGGTTTGGGTAGATACCCAGCATTGGAAACCTGCAAGCAGGGTTTACACGCACACGTGCACGGAAACGGCACCAAAGCCTCGGGGACAGGCTTCTGGGTATCTGTCATCTTCTAAACACTTTTTGGAGCTCCCGTTGCGGCTCGGCGGGTTCAGAACCCGACGCAGTGTCCATGAGTTCAATCCCTGGCCTCGCTCAGTGGGTTAAGGAGCTGGTGTTGTCGCAAGCTGTGGCAGAGGGCACAGATGAGACTCAGATCTGGCCTTGCGGTGGCTGCAACTCCGATTCGACCCCTAGCGGGGAACATCCACGTGCTGTGGGTGCAGCCGTAAGACCAAAAAAAGTTTTCAATGCTTTCTACACGCCCTTCATTAGGGAAAAAAGAATTTCTTTAATATTTAGAAAATACAAACGATCAAAACAACCAAAAAAGTCCCTCCTGGGGCGGCGGGTCAAGGATCTGGGGTTGCTGGTGCAGAGGCTTGGATCGCTGCTGTGGTTCGGGTTTGATCTCTGGTCTCAGGACTCCCCCATGCCACGGGCGTGGCCAGAAAAAAGAAGAAAAAAGAAAAAAGCAATGAGAACATGTAAATCTATGATCAGTTTCCCGGTGAGCAGAGGCTCCCACCAGGAATACGTAGAACAGACGGCCGGCACCCCTGCCCCATTCTCACCTGCTCTAGTGAAGCGGTCACACCTCTGGACCCCATCGCACAATGACCTCTCACCCTTGGGCAAGGAGGACCTTGGAGCCTAGGGAGGGCTTCTTGTGTCCTGAGCCCTGGGCTGGAAGCCGCTAGACACAGCTGCCTCAGCTTGCACGTGCCTCTGCAGAAGCCCCAGTTCCCAGAGCCCCGGGGGAGTGTGCAGGGCGGTGATCCTAAATAATCCTAGGAGTCAGGCAATCCTAAAGTCGCCAGACTGCCCTGGGCCAAGGCGTGGCCTCCTTCCCATCCCCCCCCCCCCCCCCCCCCCCGGCCCCCGGCCCCAGAGCCTCAGGGGTCCCCGAGCAGGCAGGGATCTACCTGGGCCAGGGCCACATGCCAAGCCACGTGACTGTGTCTCCAACTGGTAGCGTCCCCTCTGGACAGCTGGACTGCCCTGCAGCCGTGGGCATGGCTGGGGCTGGGGCGGGGTGGGGCCTGGGATGAAGTTTAGGTCTAGGTGCCGTCCCAGGGGCGTAGGTGCGGTCCCAGGGGCGTGCGCAGAGAGTCCCAGAAGGTTCACCTCCGACCCCCAGAGCATGGCAGGAGAGAGCTGGTGGGAGGAGGTTCTTTGTCAGCAAGACCTTCAGGGGTCCGTCTCTGACCAAGGTCAAGGAAGGAGCAGGAGACTGGGGCCAGGAGTACGCAGACGGAGCTTCTGACCGTTGTCCTAGGAATGACCTTGGCTAACCATCCCGCGGAGCTTTAGCCCCAGCTTCTGACCCAAGGGGCATCTTCACATCAGCGCCCTCATGCCGGTGGCTCTGTGCTCAGGAACACTGTCCGGGGCTCCCCATTTTCCTGCAGGGGCCCTGGCGGGGAGGGGGGGCGGCGGCGGAAAGGAGGGAACCAGGGGGTCTTTGAAGGAGGTCTCTGGTCTCCTTGGACGACCACTGGAGCGGGTCCTGGCTGCAGCCCTCAAGTTAGCATGGCGGTGCCTGAGGGGGATGTTTGTGGGTCCTTTCGGATGCGTGGCTGGTTTTATTTCTGCTTACTTGTTTGAAAACCTCATCTCTGTCCACAGGAGGGTGGCCTCGAGCAAACCGGGAGACGCGGCGGGGCAGCGGGGGCAGGGGGAGGCCCTCCCGGCCAGTGCACCCAGATCACGCAGAGCCTGAAAGCAGCCCCCGGCCGCCTCTACGCAGCTCGCAGTTCCCGGGCTCCGCGCAGGAGGCGCCGGCGACCTGCGCGCTTGGCCTGAGGGCGCTCTTGCGTCCCCGCTTTCCGGCCGCCGGAGCGTCCGTGGCAGTCAAGGCCGCGCCCCCGCTCCCGCCCGCGCCCCCACTTGGCGCCGCATCCCGGAGGCTGAGCGCTGCAAGTGCGGCCGCCGCGGGGAGGGGGCGCCCCAGGCCCGGGGGCTCTGGGTACGCAGGGCCGGGGAGAGTGCGGGCTGGCGCCCCGGTCCTTCCCACGTCCCGTCCCGGCTCAGCGCCCGGCGCGGGGTCGCAGGCCGGGCGTTCGCGGAGCGGGCGTGCGGCGGGGGCGCAGAGCTGCCTCCCCTGGACCTCCCCGCCCGGGCCCCCCCCCCCCCGCCCCGGCCCCTTCCGGGGCGCCCACCTGCCGGCGGGGCGGCGCGCCCCGGGGCGGCGAGTGCGCGCGCGCGGCCGGCGCGCTGTCCCTTTAAACGGCCCGCGGCGCCTCCCCCGCGCGCCCCGCCCGCCGCGGTGCGGCCCGGTGCTGGGCGCGGCCGGAGAAAGTCCATGTGAGCCGGAGCGCCGGGCCGCCGGAGCACTTCCTGCCGCAGGCCGGACCGGGCCGGCGCCCGCAGGTACCCCAACTTCGCGCCGCCCGCGGGCCCCGCCGCCGCACTTCCCGCGAACTCCGCGGCGCGCCCTCCCGCGCCTGCCGCAGTGCCCAAGTTCGCGCCGCGCGCCGCCCGCGGAGGTGGCCGGCGGCGCCCGGGCCTGGGGAGGCGCTCGGCCGGCCGGGCCGCACCCCGCCCCGCCGCACACGGACCCCGGCTCCCGGCGCCGCCGCCGCCGGGCTTCGCGGGGCGCTCGGGACTCTCGGCCTCCCCCGGCCGGGCGGACGGAGCCCAGCCCGCCCGGGTGGGGAGGCCCCCGCGGAATCGGCCGGGGGCCGCGGCCCCGGGGCCACGCCCCTCCCTCAGGGCCAGGGTCCGAGGCCGGCGCGCGGCTGCGCATCAGCCTGGCCCTGCGCCTCTCCTTCCTCGCCCTCCCGGTCCCGCCGCCGGGCCCCTTCGTGGGCGTCCCTGCCCCGTGTCCTCCCTCGTGCACACCCTCCCTGGGGAGAGTCTGGGGCCCCGCTGCACTGGGAGGGGGCTGCCACCTCTCCTCCGCTGCTCTGTCCCTGCGGAGCTGGGGTCTTGGGGCCCGAGCCCCTTCTCCAGGAAGCTCGCGGTGAGGTCTGAGCCTGCTGCTCCCCCACCCCCCCACCCCCCCACCCCGCATGGTCGGGGACTCAAACCCTTCCGTGGTCGGCAGGGGTGGTGTTGGGGGGGTCATGAGGTCAGAGGTCACCTCCGGGACCCCCTCTTCCGGGCTTCTCAGAAGTTTGGTCTTGGGGCCCGTGATGCCAGCTCTCGCCGGTGCCCTTTAAACCTGTGGATCTGCGGTGGGCCGGTCCTGGGTCTGGGCTGCAGGCTGTGCATCGTCCTGGGATCCTCCTTCTCCCGGCCTGGATGGGGAATGTTTGGCCCCCACGGGCAGCTGGGCTTTCTTTCCGGCGTCGTTTCTTGGGACCCGTTGGGCACCCAGCCACCCGTCCCCTGCTGGTGCGTTCCGACGGAGCCTGTCCTGTGTGGTGGGGGCGGGAGGGGGCGCACCCTTCCTGGGCTGCCATCTGGTTGAGCTGGTCTTCTGAGCACCCTGGTCTGGTCTGGTCTGGTCTGGGTCTCTCTCTAGGTCTCCCCTTCCCAACCCCTGCTTCTCGGCTTCCTCTCTTGAGCGCCTGTCCCCTCTCCCCTGGCTCCCTGCAGGTCGCCCCAGAACAAAGGACCGGGTTCTCAGTGCTCAGGGCGGGCGGGTGGTTAAGCCCCCAAGGACTCCAGGACCCGGGTCTGCCTCTTGGCTCCATTTTAGAGATGAGGAAACGAGGCTGGGCGGGAGGAGGGAGTTGGGGACGGTCAGGCCGTGGCACTGCCATCCACTGTCCGAAGCGCCTTCCCCCTGCGCCCCCGTCTGTGCCGCCCATCCCTCCCAGGAGGCCCCAGGCGGACGCTCTCCCGTCGGTCATTCCACGGTTGGGTGGTACCTCGGCTCGGCCGGAGCCTGAGTCCAGAGCCTGTGTGGAGGAAGCAGGAGGAGGCCAGGCCCAGGGTGGTTGGCCCTGCTGTTCTGGGGAGCTGGCTGGAAGGAGCAGAGACGCAGGACGCGTATCACCTGTCACCTCTCTGTGGCGTGGATGGGTCCCCAGTGGTCACCCTGACGGGGTTGGTGCTGACTCTGAGAGCTGGCGTCGTCCGGCCTCTGCTCTGCAGCCCTTGTGCTCTTCTGCAGGATCCCGGGCCAGGAGAAGATGCCTGTGCTGGGGCTGCCTGGCAGAGCCCTCGGCCCTTTATCATGGCCGCGAGGGGACACCCAGAGGGGCCCCCCGGCAGGGGGCTCCCGGGTGACTTTTATTAGAATCCTCCAAACCTCTCTCTGTTTTCCAGCTAAAACATGAGCTGCGTTCATGTGAGAGGGATGCCCATGGCAAGCGCTGAGCTGGCGTGCACAGCCTGGGTTCCTCTGGCACCTTTGCCTCTCGGGCTCTGCCTGGCGGCCCGGCGGCCCCGGCTGGGGTGGGCCTGGTACCCCTCCTGGGACGGAAGATCAGAACAACGTCTTTGACCCTTTCAAGGATGTTCCCAGGCAGCACATCCTCCCTGTGCCTCCCCCTGAAGCCCACCCCACCCTGCCCCCTTGCAGCTCCCCTACCCTCTCCTGCCTGGGCTCTGCCCGGCCTGCCCCACCCCCCGGCCGGCCCCTGGGTTCTGTTGTCCTGCTGGGTTTTGGGGGTGCGGGACGAGCTGCCCTGGCTGGGGCGGGGTGGGGGCCACGTGCTGAATTGTTAGAGCCTGAGCAGCAGCCCCGTCCAGGCCTCGCCCCCAACTCACCAGCCTCATGTGTGCCCTGAAAAGCAGGGCCTCCGGCAGACCCCAGAGGGAGGGGCAGACTTGGGGAGCTGGGCTGGGCCTGGGTTCTTGGGACAAAGCAAGCCACCTTCCAGCTCGGGAGGGTGTTGCTGGCCTGGGCTGGCTCTTTCCCAGGGCCAGCATCCCCCAGGAGTGCCCTGGATCAATGGCCCTGGCCGTCAGTGCTGGCCTTTTGAAGGGGTGCAGTGCCTGTGCTGTGCCACCGTGAGGGGCACATATCTGTACACAGAGATAAGTGCCACCAGCCCCTGCTGGACCCAGAGGTGTTCCCGGTGAGCGGCACCCAGAGCCAACCCCACTTCGGGAGCTTGTGAGGTCTGGGGGGTCTGGGGTCTGACTCGGGGCTGGTGAGGGGCTTCAGCATCTCTCCTGGGGCCGGCCAGGCCCGGCCGCCTGCAGGGTCTGCAGAGAGCACAGCCCGGCCGGCCGGTGTTCTGGGTCCTCCCCAGGCCTCTCCAAGCGCCTCATTCACGTGGCTCTCCTGGCACCCCCGGCTTCTGCCCAAGGTGAGGAGCCTGGCACTCAGGTGCTTCCAGGTGGGGCTGGGACTTAGGGTTAGAGCCAGCATCTCTCTTTGGGCCTGCACCCCGGTTCAGAGGTGTGTCCTGTGTGTCCTCCGCCCCCCAACCCCTCCACCGGAGGTCCCACTCCCTTTTCTTGTGTCCCGAGACCCCAAAGGGTTACATCCCACCCCCGTCTTCAACCTCCGGGCTCGGGGTGCGGCCGCCGGGATGCGTTCAGTCAGCAGGCCTGAGGCGCCACTCCCGCCGCCCAGCCTCCTGAGCAGCAGGGATCCTGGCGACCTCTGTTTCTCTTTTAGCAAATCCTCGCTCTCACCAGGCCTGGCTCTCGATGAGATCATTTGCAAAATATGCTCCCGCCTGGCCAGGGCTCCCTCATTGTGTCACCTGCAGCTGCCTGCTCCTGGGAGCTGGGCTTCCTCCGGCCTGGCCTCTGGCTTTTGGGTTTGGAAGCAGGTGCTTTGTGGGTGAGGGTCTCAGAGGGCCTGGCAGGGCAGACGCAGTGTTTGGGACATGAACTTTGCAGCGCGGCTCCCTGGTGGCTGTCTCTGGGTTGGCATCCTCAGAGTGGGGGCAGCCCTCAGGGGGACAAGGACGGCAGGGCGCTGACCTTTCCCTGGGCCTGGGAGTGTATCTGAGCAGGAGGAATTGGTGAGGGGGGGTTCTGCTGTGACCCTGGGCTCTCCCCGGCCTGCCCTGCCTGCAGCTTCTCCAGGCCAGGAGGCCTCAGGAGCAGGGCCTCTGAGGGGTCTCTCAGATCACATCCTAGCCAAGGCTGTGTGACCTTGGGTGGGTAACTTAGCATCTCTGAGCCCCGTCCTGGCCCGTGTGTTGTGACACTACATAGTAGCTTCTTTATTCCCTGCTGGGAGGCTGAAGGTGAGCAGGCTGCGCCTCGGGGCCTCTGGAGATGCTCCCTCCCTGCAGGTGGACCAAGACGTGAGAGGGGTTCGTATCCCTTTAAGGGGAGGCTGCTTCTCAGGCTCCGGGAGGACGGAGGTACACTTTTCTGTGAGGTGTTTGTTTCTCTGGTCTCTGGTCCCACGGAGGAGAGGCTGGCTCTGGGTCTCTGAAGGAATCTTCCCCCTCCCCCTTGGCCCTGGGCCCTGGCATCTGGGAGGGCACATGGCCATGGATGGGCCGGGAACTCCTGGGCCCCGCCCAGTGTCTGCCCGTGTGCCTGGGAGGCAGGCAGGGCCGGGGGCGGGGACCGCAGGGGCCTGAAAGTGCCCATATATAGTCACTGGGGTAAGCCGTGAGCCTGGCTGTGGGGCTGTGTCCCAGGCCCAGGCTGGCCGGCCCCCACGGCCAGCATCAGGCCTAGCCACTGAGTCCTCCAGGGTGGGCTGGCCCTGGCGTGGGGGTACTGAGGGGAGCTGGCTTTGGAGCGAAGCATCAGGTACAGCAGCAGGCGCAGGTGTGGTGCTCTAGGAGCGTTTGTTGATTGAAAATAAAAACCTGGGCCCTCTGTCGTCAGGGCCAAATGTACTTCTTCATTTTTGGAAGTCGGAGGCCATGCTATGCGGCTGCCCCGTCAGCCAGAGCCACCCAAGCAAGCAGTTGCCTGCTTGTCTGCAACCCTAGCCCTTGCCCCACAAAATGCTCCCTTCGTTATGGTGACACCCCTAGATGTCCCCTCCCCATCCACACTGTGCCAGGGGCTTCTGCTGGCATTTTCTGGAAGAGGGCCTCCCCCCACAGCCCCCCTCCTGGCCGCTGGCTGGAGACCGGCTGGTGGGGCCTGCCAAGCTGCAGGGTGGTCTTTGCAGGAGGCCTGCTCGCTGTGGCGCGGGGTCAGGAGCCGAGGGCGTTGTCGCGGGTCCCACGGGGCTCCCCACCCTAGCTCTGGGCATCTGCCTGTCTCCTGTCCTGGCCGTCGGCGTCTCTGTGCCGAGAAGGGAGAAAGGGCCGGTCTCTGCTGCGTTCCGACTCTCGCGCTGTTAAAAATCACCCGGTGAACATAGTTTTTGCTCATTTAATTTCGTTTCCATCGCGCTGCTCAGCGCCTTTGTTAAATTTTGTATATTGGTACTTTTTGTTGTTGTCAGCAGTTTTTTTGGTCTTTCTTTTTTCTTTCTTTTGGGGGGGATATAAAACCATTAGGGTGAGAGAAGATTAAAAAGATACATTACAATTAAAATGTTAATGAAATCTGCATCATACAACTTTCGAAACCCTTTAGGCATTAATCTTGCCGGTGTCATGTCCATTAACTTTGGCTATTCTTATTCTACACTGACCCCTGCTGAGAGATTTGTGCTATAATTGGATTTTTTTTTTAATAAAAAAGAAAAAAAAAAAGCTTTTAAGGAAATAGAGATTGAGTGGTGGCCCTGGCTCTTACGCAAAGAGAAAGGGGGGGAGGGGGCCCCCCCGTGGGGGCGGGGCTCCTGCCTCTTCCAGCTTCTGGCCTCGCCCCTCTCTCCTTCCCTGTGGGTGACTGGCCAGTCCGTCCACGGGGACACTGCCCCGGTTGCTGCCCCCAGGGGGCCGAGGGTGGCCGTGTGCTCAGGCCCCGTGGTGCCCAGCTGGGTCCAGCTGGCCCGGCGAGCGGGCTTTCTCGGCCCCCGCGTCGCCGTCACAGCAAAGCCGGTCAGGTGGTTGGCAGGGGGCTGCAACAGACAGATTTCGTGTCTGTGTGTTTTTGCAACACCTTTCTATAAAGGGAAACATAATTTAAAATATGATTACTTAGTGTTGTAACAGCCGCCTCAGCGCTCCACGCTATGCCGAGATCATTATCAGAGGCTGATATTAACTTGCAAAGAATATTATGCAAATTGCCGGTTGGCTCCTCCGGGAACCCTTCTCGCGGGCTGGGGATGTGCTTGGGGTGCGGGGTGCCGGTGGGTCCCTCGGGGGTGACGCCCCGGCATCCCGGGCCCCCCGGTCCTTGGTCCCCGGCTGTGTCTCAGGACACTGGGGCAAGTCCGTCCCCTTCCTCCACACTCCTGTCTGCATGGGGGGACGTGGGGGGATGCGGGGAGCAGTGGGGACAGGGTGGACCCAGCGGAGGCTTTGGGGCAGGGTGACAGCTGGACACCCAGGTCCCCCAGCTGGCCACCCGGCTCTGTGCTGTGGTTTGAGTGAGTGTCGGCTCTGAAGGGGTCCTGGCAGGTGTGTGCCTTATGAGGTGGCTGTGATCACGGCTGCTGCCCCGTGGTCAGGGCGGACTGGGACAGGCTCTGGCAGCAGCTGGAGCTGGGCACTCATGAGTCCCAAGTGCTTGTCACTCCTAAAGGCTCCGAGGTCACAGACAGCCCCTGGCTCCTGCGACAGGCTAGCCCATCCACTGACTCAGCGCCTGGCTGGGTGGCCCCCAGGGGCCCAGGCAGCCCCCAGGGGGGCGGTGGCCCCGAGTGCCACGCACACCTGCCCTCTGGGGGTCTGAAGGTGGCTCCCTCCCTTGCTGAGGACAGCGCGGCCCCCATCATGTGAACGCTGCTTTGAGGGAGTCTCCGTGGGGTCTCTCAGCTCCAGGAACCTGGAAGTTTGCTCTCTGTGGAGAGGACGGGCCAGGGGCGGTGTCAGCCTCCTGGTCATCCTGGAGTGTAACAGGGGTGGGGTCATTTTCCTGGGGGCCAGGTAACAAGTGGCCACACAGCTGGGGACTTAACACGACAGAAATTGACTCTCCCACGGTCTGGGGGCCGGAGGTCCAAAGTCAAGATGTGGGCAGGGCTGTGGGGGGCCCTCTCCTCGTCCAGCGTCTGGCGGTGCCGGGGGTCCTCGGCGGCCCTTGGCCTGGAAACGCGTCACTCCTCTCTCAAGACCTTGACTTGTTACACCTGCAAAGACCCTTTTTCCAAATAAGGTCACATTCTGAGGTTCTGGATGGACAGAATCTGGGGGGCCCTGACTCCCCAGGGTGACAGGGTGGGCACAGAAGCGCTCTGGTGCCTGGGACGTGGGGGTGCTGTCCCAGAAGCAGGTGCAGGCCTTGCTGGCCATCTGGCTCGGCCCCGGGCCGCCCCAGGAGGGTGGGCAGCTGGACGCACAGACAGGAGCGCCACTCCCACGAGCACCTGCACGGCGGCGTGAAGGCCCAGCGCAGGCCACGGGGTCTGCACTGACCTTTGGTTCGGGCGCTGGGCCGGGGTCGAGGCCGGGAAACGGGGCCAGCCATGGAAGAGGATTTTCCTGAGCCAGTGTCTGCGGTTACATAAGTTTGGGGACAGGAGGCAGAATTTGTGTTAATTGTTGTAACCCAGTTTAGGCCACAGTCCTTGTCACGGGGAGCGGCCTGGAAAGGAGAGGGGGCGGGTCTCTGTGGGGCCTGGGCGCTGGACCCCCAGCCGCAGCACAGGCTCGGCCACCGTGGCTCTTGCCCCCTCCCCCAGAGGAAGAATGAGATCGCGGCAGAGCGCAGGTCAGAGCCCGGTTGATGCCGCGGGAGGAGGGGGCCAGGTGTCCGGGCGGTGGGGGGGCGGGGGCGGGGGGCGTGCCCTCAGGGTCCAGACAAGCCCAGACCTGGGGCCTGCGGTCCTGGACCTGGGCCCTGAGGCCAGGCCGAGGCGGGCTTGCCAGGGGCCCCTCCTCACCGGCTCCTCGCACTTCCGGCCCGGCTCCCCAAGCCCAGCAGCACCAGCTGTGTCCCCGGTTCCGCTCTGGGCCTCTCACCAGATTCCCAGTTAATGCGGGAAAGTGGAGACCCATTCCCACCCCCCAGATCTCCTTGGGCATCGGTCCCTGGCTCTCTTGTGAGGCCTCCATCCCTCCCCCCACCCCCCAGCCTGGCCTGGGGGGCTTCTCTCAGGAACGACAGGTGACATGCTTTTGCTGCTCAAGCTCAGGAGGCCAAGGTCCGGGGAGGGGCCTGGCTACGTCCCGTGGTGTCTTGAGGGTTTTTAGAACATCTGGCTAGGACTTGGAATGAGGCCCAGAGGTGGGGGCTCCCCGAGACCAGGCCCCCGTTCTCCAAGGTGGGGACATGGTGACGTGGCTTCCTCCAGCCTCCTGGGCCTGTTGTCACCATTGCCAGTGTAGAGGCCAGTTGAGGAGCCCCACCCCCACCCCCCGCAGTGCTGGGGACACTGGTTCTGCTGACTAAGGCGAGGTGACAATACCGGATTTAGAGAAGCCGTATACTGGACACAGAACTTCGTCCAGAACCGAGTGTAAGTAAGAGATCCCATGTGCTCCAGTGTCACTCGCTGCCCACCCCGTCCCGCTGCAGCCCAGCCATCGCCCAGCCATCCCCCAGCTCTCACCCTGGGTCCTTTGCAGTCAGAGGGTTGCTAACGAGTCCATGTCCCAGACACCTGTTGGGTCTGCTTTTAAATTTTTAATTATAAACAATTCTTGGAGTTCCTGTCATGGCGCAGCGGAAACACATCTAACTGGCATCCATGAGGACGTGGGTTCGATCCCTGGCCTCGCTCAGCGGGTTAAGGATCCGGCGTTGCCTTGAGCTGTGGTGTAGGTCGCAGATGAGGCTCGGATCCCGCGTTGCCATGGCTGTGGTGTAGGCCGGCAGCTACCGCTCTGATTCGATCCCTAGCCTGGGAACCTCCGTGTGCCGCGCGGGTGAAGCCCTAGAAAGACAACAGCAAAAATTCTTGTTACTTCCGTGTAAAACCCACCATCGTTACCGCTTTTAAGTACTCAGTTCAGTGGCATCAAAGTCACAATTGTGCAGCCCCCCCGCCCGTGCCATCCGTCTCCGGGACGCCTTCATCTTCCCAAACTGACACTCCGTCCCCAGGGAAGAGCCCCTGGCCCCGCCGTCCACATCCTGTCTCTATGGGTTTGGTTCCCTCACGTGGGTGCAGGATTCGCCCCTCTGCGTCCGGCTGCATTTTGTCCGCGCGACGTCCTCCCTGTGCGGTGACCTGTGTCAGGATGCCCTTCCTGTTTCAGGCCGAGTCTCGTGCTCTGTGCGGATGGACCTGAGCGGGTTTCTCCTTCCGCTGTCGCAGGACAGGTGGCTGTTTCCGCGGCTGGCTGTCGGGAGTGGCGCCGTGGGGACGCGGGTGTGCTGCTGTCTCTCCAAGTCTGGCTGCGTCTCTCAGGCTCCTTCCGTCTGGAAAACCCAGGGTCTTTCCTTGGTTCTCAAAACCTTGACCCCCGGAGTCCAGACCGCTTTTGCAGGGCGCCCCCCGTCTGGTGCCTCTTGGGTGGTGGTGCTACGGCCGTGCCACCGTCCTGTGGCTGGAGGTGGCACGTGATCGACTTTGCCCAGTCCCTCAAGGGCCCTTGTCTGGTGTGTGTGTTTCCGAAGCAGCCCCAGCATGGGGGTCACAGGGTTGGGCGTGTGGCCGTGGGGGGTTGCGGGCCTGAGGGATCTTGTGTACCCGCAGCCCTGGAACGGGGGCTCTTGCGTGGGCCCCGTCATGGCTGTGAGTGGCACGTCTCCCCAGGGTCCCCTGTGGAGAAGCTCCGAGCCGGGCACTGGACTGCAGCCCCCGGTCCCTAGCCTGCTCCTCCTCTGGGCTCTGGGGCTCCGTGGGGATGAGATGGGGGTGCCTGCGACTGGTCCCCTCGTGCCCACCCTGAGCGCCGGGGAGAAGTGGCTTCCACAGCCCCACTCACTGTGTCTCCTCCACCCGCCCCCCGACCTGGGGCTGCACTGGGGCCATCCCCCCACCCCCAGTGTTCCCTTAGGTCCAGGCTTAAGGCCAGCGTGGGGTGGGTTGTGAGTGTCTCAGGGCTGTTGAAACAGAGCCACAGACGGAGCTGCCTGTCCCCGTTCTGAGGCCAGAAGCCCCCAGGCCAGGGTCGCAGGGCCGGCTGCTTCCCTCCCCGCCCAGCTGCCTGTGGTCGTGGGTGCTCCTGGGCTCCCGGCCGCCTGGCCTCGCTGGGTCCGGACTTTCCTCTTCTCAGGAGCCCGGTCCACGGCCGCTGGGCCCCAGGTCCCGTCGGACACCGTCCTCCCGTGACGCATGGCACCTGCGGTGGTCCTACTTTCGCTTAAGGTCTCATTCTGAGCTTCCAGGTCAACGTGAATTTGGGGGACCCCATTCAACCCGGCAGAGGGTGAAGGCCAGATTGTCCCCCTGCCCCCAGTCCCTCTGCTCCGTGGCTGCCTCCCCCGCCCCGTCTTGGCAGGAACAGCGGTACGGTCCACCCGCTCTCAGGCTGGGCCCCCGGCCCCCTGCCCTCTCGTCCAGGCTCCCCCAAAACCCCCAGCCCAGCTGCTCGGCCTCTGGCTCTTCTCTTCTTGGTGGGGGCGCCCACACCTCCCGTCTGGCAGGACGGCTCCAGTTCCGCTGCTGAGGAAGAGGGTTGTGAGGTTTCCAGCCGGTGCCAGGAGCACCGTTTGCCCACATGGAGGGCGGTTGCCATCGTGCCAGCGCGCGTGTGTGGCGAGTGGCAGTTACTGCAGCCGTGCAACACGCAGCATCGTTCCTCTGGCTCCGGATTTGGGCAGGATTGAGGCAGCACGAAATCCTCGTCGTGAGCGCGTCGTACACGAGGGTGAACTGAGCGTACCCGGCGGCTCCGGGGAAACCCGTGGTTCTTCCGTGGCGTGAGGAAGGAGGCTGAGGTTGGGAGGGGCTGGTGGGCCTGTTCTGCCGTGAGCTGCTCTCCCCTGCAGTGTGGTGGTCAGCTCTGCCGTGCCCAGCTGGCCACCGAGGGCGCTGGGTGTCCTGGGCTTACGCCCACCAGCCTACCCCTGCGGGGCTGGGCGGGACCGGGCTTTCCCCCCACTGGGGGCTACAGGAGTGGGGGCTGGTGCCAGCAGGAAGGCACTGCCTGGGCATCTGTGGCTGGGCACCCCCAAAGGCCTCTCGTAGCTCCTTTTTTTTGCTTGGTGTGACTCCAAGGGCCCTGCCCCGTGCTTTGTGGGTGAGGGCACCCCACAGGCACCCAGGAAGAGGCAGGTCCAGCCACTGGCTCGAGGCCATAAGGCAGGGGCTTCAGATGGCCGTGCTGGCTGTACCCTTCCATAGACCCCTGCGGCCCTCTTAGGAGAAGCCCCTCCGAGCCTGGCCCCCTGCAGGGATCACTGGCCGTCACGGTCTTGCCTTGGTGATGAGCTGGCCAAGGGCTGAGGTCTTTGGGGGAGTGTCTCATACCCTCTCATTTCACGGAAGGAAACTAGGGCTGGAGGGCGGGTTGCAGAGCAGAGCAGGGGGCGGGGGGGCTGTAGTGACTGCTGTGCCCACTCGTGGTTCTCTTGGGGTCCCAGTGTGCTGCCCTGGGTGGGCCCGGGCAGGGCAAAGACAGCAGAGCCCGTGGGCAGCAGTGGTTACCTGGGCCAGGTGCGTCCAGGTGGACTGACCCTGGGTTGGGGTGGCTCCACGAGGAGCCAGCAGGGAACGGCAGCGTGTCCTTGTCCCGGGTGGGGCGGGGGGTTCTGCCCTGCCCCCGGCTCTCGAGCATCCCCAAAGGTTTCAGTTCCTCCGCACTGTTTCTTAACTTCGCTTTCGTAATAATTATAACCGCACGGAGCCCCCGAGCGGGCTTGCTCAGAGCCCCGGCAGCTGTGATTACATGGCAGCCACTGATTTCCAAGAAACCTCACAAGGGAATTCGTTAGAGCCGCAGTGGAAGCAGGTGCCGGGCACCGCCTCCCTAGACGGCACGGTGCAGGGACAGCCGCTGGCCCGGCCTGGCCGGTGCTGGCCCGCTGCCCTGGCCTCGCCCTCGCCCGGCCCTGGGAGGGGTGTTTGCAGGGTGGGGGATTCACAAGATGGGCCAAGTGCAGCCCCCCTCTGGCTTCCCAGCAACCCGGGGGCCTGGCAGGTCCCGAGGTGGCCGTCCGGTTCCAAGTTTGGTCTGGTCTCTCTCCTTGGGAACTCTCCTGTGTCCCTCGTCGGTTCCGGGACATACAGACATGTGCAAACAGGCTGTTTCTTTTCCCCAGACTGTTGGAGATCCTGACACCAACCCCCCCACCTCATCCCTGGGCCACCTGCAGGGCACAGGGAGGGGCTGGTGGTCCCCAGGCAGCTGGAGGAGCGTTGCTCTGGCTCCCGCCCAGGCGGATGTGGAGTCGGGCCTTCCTGGGGCCGGGTCACGGCTGCTCGTGATGGAGAGACCAGTGGGCCCTCCGGGTCCCGCCGGGGGCCCAGAGGCGCTGTCATCAGGGCGGGTGACGCACAGCTCACTTATCCTTGGATAGAAGGCCATCGTAAGGCTAGGGCCGCAATCCGTTCCTCTCCCTGTCTTACGGCCCCGTCACCCCCAAGTGCGCCGTCTGGAAGGGCAGGACACCCCAGGTTCATGGGGCCGCTTGGCGGGTCCCAGGCAGGGCTGACCCGGGTGTGTGCTGCCCACAGGCCACCCTGCCCAGGTGTCCGGCTGGCGTCCTCTCTCTGAGCCCCTTCTGCTTGGGGTACTGGGGTGTGTCCCCCAGCCCCAGGCCTGGAGAGGAGATCCTCCGCCTGAGCCCCCCCCCCAAAAAAAAAGCTTAGCAAGGGCGCCGCAGTGTCCCTGGCTGGCCGTTTCTGTGCTGTCCGGCATTAGCAGCACTTGCTGAGCTGAGACCCCGCTCGGTGGGCAGGCAGGTGGGCAGGCACGCAGGGGCCCTGTGAAGAGCCCCCCAGAGCAGGAGAGGGAGGGAAGAGGGCTCCTGGCTCCAGGCAGCCTGAGGGCTTTTCCGGTTTATTGTGTGCAGACTGGACCCCTGCCTCGCTGCCTGGTGGCCACGGGCCACTTAGGTTATTCCTCCAGCAACTGAGGCCAGGAGGGGTGGCCCTGGGGTCCCGCAGGCCACTGCCGGGTCCTGCCTCCAGGCTGTACCTTGACATGGTCCGGGCTGAGGAAGGGGAGCTGGGCCCTCACGAGGGGGTCCTGGGCAGCCCGGGGTCTGGGGGCCGTGCTCCACCTGCCTGGCCCCCGCTGGGTGTCCCCTGTCTGGAGGCTGAGGGGCGGCGCCCCTGCTTGGCGTCCGAGGCCCCGAGCCGCAGCTCACACTTGGGGGTCCAGTGGTGGGCCTCCCTCTTGGCCCCCCCCCGCCCCAGTGTCCGAGGTCCCCCTTGCCCGGGGCAGGGTGCTCAGACATGCATGAGTAGTTTTCAGGTTCTGTGCCCTAAACTAACAAGCGGGCGCTTTGTTTAAAAGCCGTGATTGAACTCAAATTATCACGTTTACCTTCTGTGCTCCCCGGGGAACCGTTGCAGAGGCGGAGAGGGGCGCCGGGCACGGCCGTGTGCAACGAAGGCTGATGGCGAGGGTGGCCCTGGCTCCCCGGGCTTCCCGGGCAAGTGGCCCTCGCAAGTGCTGGCCCCCAGCCTCTCCTGCAGCGGCCTCTGCTCCCAGGGGCCCCGGGCTGTCCTCCCCAGCGGAGACAGAGGAGACCGGCCCGTGGGCTGTGCTCGGCCCCGAGGACTTGGGATCCCAGCCCCCTTGGTGGCTGTTTCCTCTGGGGTCTGCTCGCCCTTTGTGGCCGACGCCCAGGGCCCCGAGCCCCGGCTTCTGTCCTGCTCTGTCTCTGGCGGCTGCTTTTGGCCCAGGGGCGTCTCGTGCTAGAGGCCCGTCTGTGGGTGAAGAGGCCTGGTGTCCACTCTCACCATCCAGGTTCCTGCTCTCGGGCCGGCGAGCGAGTTCCTGCCTCAGTTTCTCCACCCGTGAGACGGGGTGGTGGTATTTTTCCGCAAATTAAGAGCTACTCAGGAGCCGGGAATTGGGGCCATTGAAACGAGACCTGGGATCATTCAGGGCACCCCCCCCATGCACGTCTGCTTTCCTCTTGGGAACTGGATTCCAAGGAAAAGCGTTTCTGGATTCTGGGCTTAGGGGAGTGAGCCTTGGCCTGCGGGGCCCGAGGACGCGGTGTTTGTGTGTGGGCATCGCCCCCCCCAACACTGTATTTAAAACTTGAACATGGATTGTGTGATATGCAGCGCTGGAAAGGTGATGATCAAAAACTATGAGTGGAGTGGTCGTGTTGATCTGATCTTCTTTAGAAGCCCCCGTTGAGGGATGACGTCCAAGGCGGGATTTCAGCCCGTGCTCAGGCCTCACGCTGCTGCCTCTCCCGAGTCAGTGGGCGTGCGAGGCACGTGGCCACGGAACCTACAGAAAGGGGCGCCGACCCCAAGTGCACGGCTTGATGCACCTGCGTGGCCAGGTGCAGGTGGAGCCTGGCTCCCAGTGCCCCTCAAAGCCTGAGCCTCTGGCACCGGGGGAGCTGGCCGTTCTTGAACTGCCCAAGGGCAGCGTGGGCCTGGCTGCTGCTAGTGCCAGGAGAGTCTACCGGTTCCTGGTGGGCGACGGTCCAGGGGACTCTTCCAGGATTTCAGTATCTAATCTCCTGGGCGCTGTTACGGACACCCTCTGTTAGGAAGGTTCTAGGTGTGGGGCTGGGTGACCACCTGGAGGCATGGGGAGGCACCGGGACACAGGTGGGCACAGCTGACCCCCCCCCCCCGACAGGTGGGTCTCCGCCAGGGGTCTCATTTACTCCCTTCCTCCACGATGCCTGCCTGCCTTCTTTGGCATCTCTTGCTGGGCGCCTGTTCCCGTCGTGGCCTCCCTCCCCTGTCTGTGAGCTGCCCTTTCCTCCACACTTGGGGTCCAGTCGGAGCTGCAGCCGCCGGCCTGCAGCACAGCCGCAGCAGCCTGGGATCTGAGCCGCATCTGTAACCTATACCACAGTGCACGGCAATGCCGGATCCTTATCCCACTGAGCGAGGCTGGGATCGAACCCACATCCTTGTGGATACTAGTCGGGTTCTACACCGCTGCACCACACTCCTGAGCTGCCCTCTTCGTGATTGCCATGGAGACTGCTTTAAATATTCTCACCCTGCAGCCCTGGTTTTATAGGCATTGCAAATACCTCCTCCTCTGAGCTTTTCACGCCTCTTGGTGGGCTTTCTGAATTCCCAGTTTTAGTGAAATACAGTTTATCAGCTATTTCCTTTATGATTAGGGCTGTTTGTGTCCTGTTGGGGACCTTTTGGCCACAGGTCACTTTTCTCCCCCTGCTGCACCCCTGCTTTTTTTTGGCCACGCCCACAGCCTGTGGAAGTCCCGGGCCAGGGATTGAACCCACACCACAGCATCGACCTGAGCCACTGCAGTGACAGTGCTGGCTCCTTCACCGGCTGTGCCACCAGGGAACTCCTCTCTTTTGTTCTTGAGGCTTGATTCCTGTACCTTTCATCTGCAGCCCTGATGACATGTCACTTTCACAGACACTGTAAATTGCCGAGAGGTTTACCGACATGGCGTTTACCACCTTCAGGGTTTTCAAGGGCACAGCTCCGTGTGGCATCAGTGCACGCACATCATTGTGCAACCGTCGCCACATCCGCCCCCAGGGCTCTTCCATCGCGGCAAAACTGAAACCTGTCTCCGCTCTCCCCCCCCGCCCCCCCGCAGCCCGGCCCTCCTGTCCTGCTCTCTTTTTCCATGAATCGACTCCTCTGGGTCCTCACTCGGGCGCCCGCCCGATTTCCCTGAACCGTGTCCTCCAGGGTCATTCGTGTTGTAGCCTGTGTCGGGATCCCTCTTTTTTCATGGCCACACCCTCGGCATATGGACGTTCCCGGGCCAGGGATTGAATCCCGGCCACAGCAGCAGCCGCGTCGGGTCCTTTAACCCACTGTGCTGGGCCAGGGATGGCACCTGTGCCTCTGCAGCGACCCGAGCCGCTGCAGTCAGATCCTTCAGCCGCTGCGCCGCAGCAGGAACTCCAGGCTCCCTTCTTTTTTAAGGCCGAGTAGTATTTCCTGGTCTGAGCAGGAGCGCTCCCTGAGCGAGCATTTGAGGAACTCAGGATTTATAGTCCCTGAAGAAAGAGTGTTGCACTCAGGCTGTTCGGTTAGTTGCACAATTGCTGAGTGTCCCAAAGGCAGGACCCCCACCCCTCGGGGGTTCTCTCTCGACTGGGCAGGAGCCACCGCTTGCAGCCCTCGGGGATGGACTTGCTATCAGAGAGCAAGCGGAGCGGAGGCGCAGCCCCTGGAGAATGACGCGGTCCCGGTGACCTTGCTGGGCTGTCCTTCTGTGACACGGAAGGGGCACAGTCACTCCGCACCAGCCGGCCTCGCTTTGTGAGCCTAATTTCCAGCCTCTGTCCTTCGAAGCGGGTTTCACTGTGCTTGGCATCACCCCACGCGGTGCTCAGAGGCGCCCTGTGGAGCTGGTGGGCTGGAGCAGCTGCTGAAGCTGGTCCATTTCTCTGCATTTCCTGAGGAGGCTCAGACCCATGTCCAGGAACCTCAGGGGCTCCCTGGTTCTCCCCGGCTCAGAGGGTTAAGGATCTGACGTTCCTGCTATGGCGAGGGTTCGATCCCTGGCCCGGGAACTTCTGTCTCCGTGAGGATGCAGTTCGATCCCTGGCCTCACTCAGTGGGTTAAGGATCCGGCATTGCTGTGAGCTGCGGTGTAGATCACAGATGCGGCTTGGATCGCACGTTGCTGTGGCTGCGGTGTAGGCCGGCTGCTGCGGCTCTGATTCAACCCCTGGCCTGGGAACCTCCGTGTGCTGTGGGTGCCTTAGAGAAGAGGAAAAGAAAGTCAAGGGGAGTTCCCTGGTGGCTTTGCAGTTAAGGATTTGGCATTGTCACTGCCATGGCTTGGGATCTATCCCTAGCCCAGCAATTTTTCTGTTCACGGGCATGGAAAAAAATAATAAAAATAATTTTTTTTTTTAAGTGTCAAGGAGGTGACATAGTGCAGAGTACTGAAAGTCCCTTGGGGGTGACGGCATCAGCGGTCGGAGGGAGCGAAGGACCTTCGCCCCTTTACGTGGCCGTGACACGGACTCTGTTCACTAACATGCACCACTGTTTCCACGGAGCCCCAGCTTCTCGTTTGCCCAGAGTATAACATGCTTGGCAGCCAAGGAGTCATAAGCACCTAAAAAAAAAAGATCTTATGAGTAAGCCTCTCAAAGCCAAGCAAATTTTGCCCAGTTTTTACCATCTCGTGTCTGGGGGAAGAAAGACGCTCTCTGTGAACCTGCCGAGGGCCGCGGGTCCATTCTGTTTTGATTGTCCTCGTCCCCTTCGTGGGCTGGGGCAGCCAGACATTTCGCATGCGGGCCAAGTGCTCTTGTCCCCGTGACCCTGGAAACACACCCTTTGCTGTGCTTGGGTCTGCAGCCACGCTTCCTGGCCGCCGCAGCACCTGCTCACAGCCCCGTTTTATCAGGGGGGCTTTTTATTTCCATAACCACCGACTCCCTGGGAAAGAGGCTGCAGGTGAGCAGAGGGAGACGACAGGGAGCCGCGTGTCCTACAAATGACTTAGCGCACTGGGCAAACCCAGAGTACACCCGTCAGGATCCTGCCCCCCACCGGGCACACGTGTGTGCACGCACGCCTCTCACGCCTTGTTAAAGTGGCAAGGAGTGTGGTCATGGAATCTTGAGCTGGTGCATACAGATCTAAAGCAGAGAAGGCAGTTCCGCTGTGGCTCAGCAGTAACGAACCCGACTAGGATCCATGACGACGCAGGTTCGACCCCTGGCCTCGCTCAGTGGGTTAAGGATTTTTTGTTTCAGCCATTCTGGTGGGTGTGTCGAGTATCTCGTTGTTGTCGTGATTGGCTCAAGTGGTGGACATCTTTCGTGTGCTAACGTGTCATCTGTCCTCTTTCGTGCAGTGTTTCCACGACTTTGGCCAATTTTCTCGTTTTCTTCCCCAGCAGGTGTGTGTGTAGGTCATTTATGTAAAAAACTGGGTTCTGAGCGTCCATTCTGTTTCATAGTTTGGTGTGTGCACTTAACATGCTGTAAGTGGTTTTCCCTTTGCTCAGTATTCTGTGATGTTAAATCCGAGTAGCGTTGATTGATGATGCTGTGTTAGTTTCTGGGGTAGGCAAAGTGATTTATATATTTATGTATATCATAGATTATGTATGTATTCATTTTTTCCCTTTACAGTTTATTATGAGGCACTTAATCTAGTTCTCGGTGCTGGTCCCTGTTTTATATGTAGTAGTACGTATCTGCTAATCCCAAATTCCCAATTTTCCCCCAGCCCCCCCCCCCCGTCCCATTTGGTGACCGTAAATTTATTTTCTATGTCTGTGAGTCTGTTTCTGTTGTGTAGACATACGTAGGATCACGCCCTCCACATATAATGACAGGTTTGCCCCTTCCCTTCCACTTCGGGTCCTTTTATTTCCTTTTCTTGTCTGATTGCTGAGGCGAGGACTCCAGGGCTGTGTGAATGGGCGTGGTGGGCGGGGCGTCCTTGTCTCCTTCCAGATTCTGTTTCTTTGTGCCTTGTGGCGACGGGGGCTCTTTGTCGGCCCGTGGTTTGCAGGTATCTCCTCCCGGCCTGGGTCTCGTCTGCCCCCTGCCTGACGGTCTCTTGCCCAAGCGGACCTTGGAGATTTGGATAAAGTGGCCCCGTCCATCAGGCTTTCCTTCTGGGAGAACGCTTTGCAAAGCCCTGGGCCCGGCGGCCTTCTGCGATGCCTTCTTCCCGCTCTGCGGCAGGCGCTTAGGTCCTCCATCCACCCTGGTGGATTTTTGCGTGGTGCGAGGTTGGGCCGAGGACCCTCCTCTGCCTCCGGGCCTGCTCCTACCCCGGCGCCACTTGCCGAAAGGACCGGGTGTCCTCCAGGATGTCGACGCATCTTTGTAAAAAGTCGCCTGGGCGTGTGTGCGGGCTCTTTGGGGAGGGTGGCTCAGGGGCCTGTGTGTCCCCGTGCAGCCTGGGACACTGGGGCTGTGCAGGAATCTTAAAGTCAGCGGACCGATTCCTCCCCTGTCCCTCTTTTCCAAAGTGGTCTTAGCCCTCCTTTCTAGTTCCTCTGTCTTTCCGCATACGTTTTAGAATAATCTTGTCTGGGTTTGCAAAACATCCAGCTGGGATCTTGAAAGGCATTGTGTTGAATCTGTGTCCAACTGGGGGGAGAAATGACGTCTTTACTGCCTTCCCGTCTGTGGACACGGTGTGACGCTCCATTTATCTCCATCCCATTTCGTTCAGCAGTAACTTGTAGTTTTTCTCACGTGAGTCCTGTACATGTTTTGCTCGGTTTACAAGGAGGTGTGTTTTTTTCATTTCATTTTGTTTTTTATCTTTTTAAAAAGTACAGTGGGTTTACAATGTTGTGCCAATTTCTGCTGTACGCAGTGACCCGGGCACACAAATACACACATTCCCTTTCTCTTTTTTTTGCCTTTTTTGTTTTGTTTTGTTTTTAGGGCCACACCCTTGGCATATGGAGGGTCCCAGGTTAGGGGTCTAATTGGAGCTACAGAGGCCAGCCTACACCACAGGCACAGCCACATCAGATCCGAGCCGCATCTGTGACCTACAGCACAGCTCACAGCAATGCCGGATCCTTAACCCACGGAGCGAGGCCAGGGATCGAACCCACAACGTCATGGTTCCTGGTCGGATTCGTTTCCGCTGCGCCACGATGGCAGCTCCCCGACATTCCCTTTCTTATCTTCCATCGTGGTCCAGCCCAACAAGTAGGTATATTTTTTGAGTGATTGTAGGTGGTATTGAGTTTTTTAATTGTAGTAATTGCTGATACATAGAAATACAATTTATCTTCTATCCTGTGACCTTGATAGAGTCACTTATTTGTTCTAGGAGGTTTTTGTGTTTTTGTCACTTCCCTGGGTTGGTCCCTGGAGACGACCCTGTCATCGGGAAACAGGAAGCTTTATTTCCTCCTTCCACTCGGTGTGCGTTTTCTGGCCCCACCGCACTGGCCCCCCGACGTCCTCGCCGTGTCTCCCACCGAGAGAAGGAGTGTGACCTGTGCGCTTTCTGTAGCTGCTCGGTGTGATGCGGGGCATGTCCTCTGAGAGGTTTGGTTTTGGTTTTTGTTCTTGTCTTTTTAGGGCCGCACCCGTGACGTATGGAGGTTCCCAGGCTAGGGGTCCGATAGGAGCTGTAGCCACCAGCCTACACCACAGCCACAGCATCGCAGGATCCGAGCCGCATCTGCAACCTACACCACAGCTCACGGCCATGCGGGATCCTTAACCCACGGAGCGAGGCCAGGGATCGAACATGCGTCCTCATGGATACATTAGTCAGATTTGTTGCCGCTGAGCCATGGCGTGAACTCCTCTGAGAGTTTTTATCATGGATGGATGTTGAATATGGTCAAAGCTTTCTTATGCATTGAATGATATTTTCATTTTGTTTCATTGATTTTCAGATATTGAACCAGCTTGTCTCTCTGGACTGAGTCCCACTTGGTCACGGTATATAATTCTTTTCATTTAGAGCTAAAATCTATTAACATTTTGTTGAGGATTTTTGCATCTGTATCAGGAGAGACTTGGGTCTGTAGTTTCCTTTCTTTGTACCATCTTTGGTTTTGGGTATCAGGGTAATGCATAAAATGAATTGGAAAGTATTCCTTTCTCTTCTGTTTTCTGGAAAAGTTTGTATATATGTTTGTACATATGTGGGGTAATTCTTCTTTAAATGTTTGGTAGATTTCTCTAGGGAACCCACGTGGGCTTAGAAGATTTGTTTTTGGAGAATTTTAATTAATTTATTTTTTAAATGTAATTGGTTTTGTTTTTATTTCCTGGGCCAATTTCCTGGGCCAGGGATCGAGCCTGTGCCACAGCAGTGACCTGAGCCCACGGCAGTGACAAAACCAGATCCTTAACTTGCTGAGCCTCCAGCGGATTCCTTTTTTGAGACTTTTCCAGTGAAAGATTTGGTCGTCAGAAAGTGCTCAGAAGGCTCTTTGACGGACCCCTCCTCCACGTTGGGTGAATTGTGCTGGGTTCCCCTGCCCGCCCGGTTGGTTCATTGCGTTAGGCTGTCAAGGTTATGAGGTAGCGTAGTCCCTGGTTCCCTCATTGTTCTTTTGCCATCTGAGGGTGTGTGGTGATCTCAGCTGTTACGTTTCTGAGATTGGCAATTAATGGGTCTTTTCTCTCTCTTCTGTCGGTCTTGCTAGAGGTGTGTCCGTCTGATCGGCTCCTTCTTCCATTGGTCTACTCCTCTGCTGTTTTTCTCCTTTCAGTTTCATTGAATTTTGCTCTCATCCTTGTTTGCTTCCTTCGGCTGGTGTCTCGGTGTCTTTGGTTCTTTTTCTGGGTTCTTGGGATGAGAACTCAGAGTATGGACTCGACTCCCGGGCTTCTTTGTCGGGCAGGGACTCCGTGTTGTGCCCGCCTCACGGCTCTTACGTGGGGCCCACGCGTTCCAATGCATCGTATTTTCATGGCCTTTCAACTCCATTTCCTTGAGGCTTCCTCTCTCGCACAAGGTTGACGTACAGGTATTGCTGCTTGCTTCCAGGTGTTTTGAGATTTCCCTGTCTCTCTTCTTTTCTTGTCTTTTTAGGGCCACCCCCACAGCATATGGAGGTTCCCAGGCTAGGGGTCGAATTGGAGCTGTTGCCACAGCCACAGCCACAGGGGATCCTGCACCACAGCTCATGGCAACGCCAGATCCTTGACCCACGGAGCGAGGCCCGGGATCGAACCCGCGTCCTCATGGATACGAGTCAGATTCGTTTCCGCTGAGCCCCGACGGGAGCTCTGACCCTGTTGGCTTCCTGTTACGGAGTCCGAATGGGATCCCACCGTTGTTCCAGAAGAGGCTCTGTATGATTTCATTTCTTTTCAATTTCTTGAGGTTTGTTTCTTGCCCCAGGACATTGCCTATCTTGGTGTAGGTTTCACGGGCACTGGAAAAGGAGTGTGTTGTGTCGTGTTGGGGTGGAGGCTGCGGTCAGTGTCAGTCAGATCTTGCTGGTGTTTAGTTCCTGGTTTGTTACCTGTCTGCTTCTATCAGTTGTTCAGAGGATTTTTGACGTCCTCGACTCTGGTTGTGGTTTTGTCTCTTTCTGTAGTTGTGCGAGTTTGTACTTCATGTATTTTGCCGTTCCCTTGTCTGCTACGTGCGTGCGATTGCTCTGTGTTCTTGGCGTAAAGCACCCCCTGGTCATTGTGAAATGTCTCTCTCTGTCTCTGATAATTTCCTTTGCGCTGAAATCTGCTGTATTTGATATGAACAGAGCTGCCCTTTTTTTCACAATTTGCATGATCTATCTTTTTGCATGATAGGTCATGTTTGCATGATTTATCTTCGTCTATCTTTTTAAAAAACTTGCCTTTCTTTGAAGTGAGTTTCTTGTTGACAGCAGTTGAATTGAGCCTTTCAAAAAAAACCCAAAAACCTGCTGTGCCAATCTTGGTCTTTCAGTTGGGTCTGTTTGGGCCGCTTACATTTAATGGAATGATTGGTGTGTCGGCGCTTAATCTGCCGTTTTGTTTTTCGACTTTGTTCTTCTTGGTTGTTTATGTCTCTGCTCTTTTTTTTCTCGCCTTCCTGTGCGTCACGTGAACATTTGAAAATTCTCATCTTGCTGTATCTTTGTTTTTAAGAAATAGTAGCTTTGTTGAGATGCAGTTCCATGCCATGTAATCGACCAAACAGTGTACAGTTCAGTGGTGTGCAGTCTAGTCATAGTTGTGTAACCATCCTAATCAATTTTAGAACATTTTCATCACTCCAAAAAGAAACCTCTACCTTTCAGCCGTCCCCCTCTTTCCCTCCCTCCCTCCCTGGCCAATCTTTGCTGCTTCTGGTTCTAGGCAGTCGCCGGCTTACTTTAGGTCTCTACAAGTTGGCTGTTCTGGACATTTCATATAAATGGACTCATACAACCAGCGGCCTTTTGTGGCTGGCTTTTTTCGGTTTGCCTGTCATGTTTTGAGGTTTACCCATGTTGGCGCGTGAATCAGTACTGCATTCTTTTTCATGGCTGAACAATATTTCATTGTATGGCTAGACCACACTTTGTTTATCCATTGTTCCAGGGACAGACATCTGGGTTGTTCCCACACTTTGGCTCTTACGCGCGATGCTGCGGTGGGCATTCGGGCACACGTTTTGGGGCGGACGTGTGCATTCACTCCTCCTGGGGAGTTGCTTAGGGCCAGTATCGCTGGCTCATGTGGTAACTCTCTGTTTAACCTTTTGAAGAAGTGGCAGATTGTTTTCTAAAAGTGGCGGCAGCATTTCACAATCTGACCATGTTTTCATCAGCTTTTTGTGGTTGTTTTTTGGCTGAGCCCAAGACATGCACAAATGCCTGAGCTGGGGATCAAGTCTGTGCCCCAGCAGTGACAGCACCAGCTCTTTGAGCCGCTGCGCCGCGGGGCACTTCCTGTAGTCATTTTTTCAATCGTGAGGTGTGGGTGCTCTCATTTTGTTCTTGTTCACTATTGTGTTGGCTGTTCTGGGTCCCTTGGCACTCCCGTGGGCATTTGGGAATTGGCTTGTCCGTCTCTACAGAGATGGCAGCTGGGACTTGGCTTGGGGTCGCATGGACTCTGCAGCTGAGGTGGGAGGTGGTCCTCTCTTTACACTAGTTTCTTTCCGCAAAGTTTTGCAGTTTGTTTGTTTTTTTTACTGTTTTCTTTTTGGTCACGCACGTGGCATGTGTGGAAGTTCCCTGCCTGGGCATCCAACTCGCGCCACAGCAATGACGACGCCCGAGCCTTGGCCCAGGGAGCCTCCAGGGAACTCCAGTTTTGCAGTGTTCAAAGAAGAAGGTTTTACCCTTGTTCGGTTTGTTCAGTTTATTCCTAAGTATTCTATGCTTTTTGGATGTCATCGTAGGTAGAATTTCTTCCTGAACTTCTTAACTGGAAGTGCGTTTGATTTTGATCTGCGGATTTTCTATCCTGCCGTCTTGCTGAACCGTGCCGTTGTTCGGATGGTCTTTTGTGGATTCCTTGGAATCTTCTTGGCACAAGATCATGTCATCCAGGAACAGAGTTAGTTTTTCTCTTCCCCGTGTCATTTTCTTGCCTAGTAGCCTTCACAGGACGTGGGACCTGCGGGTGTGGATCCTGCCTCGCTTTGGATGTCAGGGGAGGCTCGCCCGGTCTTTGTCCACGGGCTGTGAGTTAGCCAGGGCGTTTTCACTCACGTCCTGTATCCGATCGAGGGAGCCTCCCCAGTCCTAGTTTGCCGAGCGCTTTCTATGTGCTGAGTGTTTTTCCGTGTCGTCTGTGTGTTTCGTGTTTTCAGGTGGCAGGTGGCAGGGTTATCGTCTGCCGGAGGTGCGTGTTTTTGCTTATTGTTTTTGCGTTGTTATTCTTATCTGTCAGAAGTTTGAAAGCAGCCGCCGTCCAGGATCGTGGGAAGTGGGCGTCTCTCGCAATCAACGTCGATACCAGTTTGTCAGAATTCTTCAGTGAGTGGACTTTTTTATTTTCTATTTTTCATCATCACGCGAAAGTAACGCCAGCCTCTCTGGTTGAAACAGTGTGTGGAGTTGATCAGATGAACCACTTTGCCCAAGAGGAAACACACCCAGGTCTTGAAAATAAAATATGCCCTGGATTTAAAAATCAGGGGGACTGCGTCGTGTTGTCCTTTTAACCCGTTATCAAAGCAGCCTGATTTGTCCTTCGATGGCGGGAATTTGGGATCTTACCTGGGAGTGGTTTTTGAGCGAGCAGCTTCTCTGAAAAGGGCCCCTCCCCCTAAATGCCAGCTCATTTCGAATATGTTCTGGGGATTTTGAAAATCCTAGGTTTATAAAATTGCTTATGAGGGTGCCCGTGAGGACACAGCTCTTTAAGAGCGTCTGTGGTTCACGGATCCCCTTCAGAGGGGGAGACGGTCCCCCCGTCAGGGTGAACACAGGGCTCCCGCATTCAGGGAACCTGCAGCCTCAGCCCTGGGTCAGGAGCAAGCACGAAAACAGCTCTGCTCCACGCCTCTGAGAGACGTTTTCCTTTGCAGGGGGCTGAGCTGTTTCCTTGTGGGAGGAATAGACAGACAGATGACTGGTGGGGACAGACAAGACGCCCCCATCGCCCCTTCTGAGTGTCCCTGTGCTCAGCCCGGAATGTCAGGCCCCCGTGGCTGGGGGAGCTCTGGGCAGCGTGGCTGGGACCAGCCGAGGGGGCCTAGGAACCCCTGGTCCTCACTGCGGAAAAGGGGTGTGGCCCAAACCACAGCTAGGATGCAGACAGATGGGCTTTGGCCAGCAACCCACTTGACCTGCTTCTGCAGGCGAGTCCACGGGCACCTGCCAGGTGTGGTGGTTCAACGGTTATAAACAGACGCGAGAGAGTGCGTGTCGTAGCTGTGTGGACCTCGCCACCGGGGAGCTGGCAGGGTGGGCGCCCGGGGAGGGGTCTCCGGGACCTGCCAGGCCTGACCCCACACCGGCTCAGGTCCTGCAGTGTGAACCCTGCAACCTGTGGGGGCGTCTTTTCTATGGAGAGAAATCTGTGCATCTTTTGGGGGGGCCGTGTCCCCACCGTGTGTCAGCTCGAGATGAATGGTGCCATCTCAGGGCAGAGGATGTGGGGACATCGCCCCCTCCCCCGCCCCCGCCCCACACACGCCCGTCTGCCCTGCGAAGGGCCTGCGGGGCATGCGCGCCGTCGGTAGCCCCCGGTGATCAGCATTCCCGGGCCATGAAGTTGGGTGTTGGCACTTAGGGGCGTTTTTTTCCGTATCAGTAGGTGCCTTTTATGGCCTCGCCCTGGGCCGCGGCCCGTGCCTGCCCCCCGGGTGAGCCCCCGGCTCTCCTCCCTCACGCGTGGCGCCCGAGTTGCAGGGGCGCTTTGGGAAGATCTGGTTTTGTGGTTGAGATTCTCACACTGGAACACGAGGACAATTATGTGTAGCTTTTATTTGGCCCCCAGGATTCTTACTGCATTATCCGTATTTCCTTTAATTTGTGGGATTTCTAGTAAATGGGCTTAAAAATAGGTCTGGGCGCGATGCCAGGCAGATGCGGGCAGCAGGCATCTCTGCGTCTCTTTCTAAAGGCAGAGCGGGGTAACCCCCGTGTCACTCGGGCCTGTGCCTCCTGCAGGTCCGCAGGCAGCCGCCCCTGCTCCCCGGGACGGGCAGGGGTGTGCCAGCCAGAGCCCCGACTCCAGGCTGCCTGTAGGGGGCCGGGCCCAGGGCAGGGTGAGGGTGTGCCCAGCGCTAGTGCCCGGGCTGACCGGCAGGCGGGGTCTGCTTGAGGGGAGGGAGGGAGGCAGGCAGCGCGTGGAGGGGTGGTCTCCCGCTGGGCTCGTGCACCTCCTGGGCACGCTGGGGGCCGCTTTGCCCTTAGGCACCCCCATGTCCCAGCTGCAGCGCAGCCCTCAGGGACCCTGAGACCCCTGTGTCAGTGCCACCTGGGGGGTCCCGGATGCCCTCTCGTGCCCACCTGCGGGGGTTGGTGCTCTATGGGGCTCTGGGTGGCCCAGAACCTTCTCTTCTGTAGCCCCTCCACTGCGTCTCCCTGCAGACAGGGGGCTGGACCCAGAGGGCAGAGCCCACCCAGGCCTGTGCTGCCAGGCAAGCTGGAGCCCACCGTCACGTCCAGCCCTGTGCCCAGCTCGGGGCTGTGCCCGCCGAATCCCACCCCCCAGGGTGGCGCTGCTCCCAGGGGCTGGGCCCCATCCACTGAGTCAGGTGCTGCCGGCAGCCGGACCACAGCATCCAGAAGGTTGACCCTGAGGGTCGGGTAGGGGGCGGTGCCAGACCTGGGCCCGCGTGGGGTGGGTGGCCAGGTGTCCCCAGGGGAGGGGGGAGGAGGTGCAGGGACCCCTTTGGGAGAAGGTGGGACAGGCGGGCCGGCCCTAGGGGCATGGGTGGCAGGGTCCCTGAGGTGCTGTGGTGTCTCTCTCTTGGGCCGCCTTGGGTGAGGCTGGCTGGGGCGTGGCCCGGGACCCCACTGTCGCGCATGGAGGTGAGGGCTGGTGTGTTGTGGCCCCATCTCAGCGTAATCCCCCGCCCCCCCGCCCGCCCCAGCGGCTGATTTAGTATTTCTGTGTCGGTCTGATTTACATGAGATTTTTAAGCATAATTAGAAATGCAGGGATCTTTGTGTTTTACCTCGACTATTTATGGCATGATATGCAGATGAGCAGAGCTATGAATATTAAAGACGGTCGTGTGTGCAGAGGCGCTGTCTTTAATGAGTTGGGTGACCGGTGGGCACGGGCCCTCGTCCCCTCCGTCCTCCGCCAGGGACCTGGCCGCGTCAAGGACACCTGCAGGCCCACGAGGGGACCGCAGGGTGGTGGGGGGCCCGAGGAGGGATGGCCTGGGCAGCCCCTGCTCTCAACGCCCACCCCGGGGGCCCGGCCTGCCCCCAGCCTGGGGTGCCAGGGGGAGACCCTGCCTCAGCTCCGAAGGGAGGAGAAGGGTGCCGCCTGCCAGCTGGGAGCTGGCTTTTTAAGTTACTAAACTATGCCCGAGGGGGACCCTCTTCCAGCTTACATTATTTAAATTACAAATACAGGTGAGAGAGTGTCGGCTCTGCTCAACACACAGCTTAATTCCCTGCAAGCCTTCTGGAAGCGGTTCCCGGCTGGCCGTGGACTCGACGGGCTGCATGGTGGGCCGCAGGCTTGGGGGCCGCTCCGCTCCGCCTGGGCCGACTGTTGGTGTTTGCTGAGGTTCGTGCCCTGTGTGTTGGCTCCGGACCCGTTACCTGCACTGAAGTTGCAGTTTTCGAGTGGAGGGCCGGGGGCTGGCGTGTGGGTGGCAGGCAGTCCTGCCTGGTGGCCGTTGGCATGTCAGAAGGAGCCACAGGCTGCATGGTCCCCGTGGACATGGGGCAGGGGGCCACCCAGACCCCTAGACAGGACCCTCGTCAGAGCCCAGTGTGGGGGCCATGTGCCATGCGACAGACACAGGGCCCGCTGTCCCTCTGCTAGGCGACGCCCCACCCCATGGTCCTGTGGCCGGTGGGGCTGATGGGGCTTGGCTGTTGGTGCCCCGCCCGGTGCCCTGGGCCCTGGGGGGGGGGGTTGCTGGGTGCCATCTGGAGGGCCTGGTGGGGAACCTGTGTTTGTGCTCCCGCCTCTCCGAGGACCAGCCCGCATCTGTGGCTCTCTCCTTGGGGCGGCAGGGGAAGGTCCCATAAGCACATTTTTGAATTGGCAGATTCTGGCAGGCTGCCCTTCTCTGTTTGAAAAAAAAAAAAAAAAAAGGATTCCAGGCAAACATTTGTTAGTGCAGTTAAAACCGGCTTGTACGCGTGATGCCCGTCCAGGCTGTGGTCTGGGCGGAGCTGCTCAGGTGCCTGGCTCAGTGTGGGAGGCCTCTGGCCTCCGCCTGTCGGGCTCTGCCAGCTGGGGGCGGGGCGGGGGGGGCAAGGGGGGTGGTCTTGGTGGGTGGGCCGCAGCCAAGGACCCATGTGACCCTGAGGCCTGGGCCCACACCAGCCAGCGTGGAGGCTGAGGTGGCGCTCTCACCTCTGCGGCCCCGGGGCAGGTGCCGGCCTCCGCGGGCCTCTGTCCGGCCCGGCCAGTCCTCGTCTGCTTGATGACTTGACTCGCCGGGATGGTGGCGGGTGTGGAATGCGAGAAGCTGGGGAGGATGGTGACGGGGTCCCTGACCCACCCGTGGCCTGGGCCTCCTTGTCTGCCCTCGTCTGGAGGCGGCGGGGCTGGGAGGTGAGCCCGCAGGTGGGGACCGTGGGGAGGGCTGCTGGCAGCCGAGACCCTCCCCCGGAGCCCTGCTTCTCCCTGCCCGGGCATTCCCTGGTGGCGGCCAGCCTCCCTTTCTCATGTGTTAAAGTTTGGTTTCTGGGGGCGGGGAGGGGGTGCAGGGGCTTCCTCTTTACCCTGCGGAGAAGCAGAGCTGCACAGCCAAGGCAGAGCCTCACCTGGGCACCGGGGGGTGCGAGTGGGTGTGCGCACCTCCCCTGGGCAGTTAGTTGCTCTGCTGCCCGCCGTCCTGAGCCTCCCCCACCCCCTCATGCCCTCCTGACCACCTGGCACGCAGCAGCCCAGCTGGTATGCCTCGTGTCTGAGGTGCCCGGTGCGGTGGCACTGGCTCTGAGTAACCCGCCCACCTCCCGGCCGGACACTGTCCTGGGGGATGAGGCGGCTGGAGCCTCGCGGCAGCTCCAGAGCACCTGCTTTGTAGCAGGTGTCCCCGTTGCCAGGCTGGCTTCTCCTGAGGTCCTGACCTGGCAGGGCTTGGTGGCCAGGCAGTGGGGCAGCCCTGCGACGGGCCCCCTGCCGGGGTGGGGGAGGCAGGCGGCGAGAGGGGCTCCTTTTCCTCCCGTCAGAGTATTTCCTGGCACACCTGCCCCTCCTTCGTCGTGCCGCGGCGGGTGTGTTTAATGGCTGTGCGCCTGCCGAGGTCCAGACCTCTTATTAGATTGGTAAAATTAAATCCTGCAAAATAATTTAATTTAATTTAATTTATCTCGCCTCTCTTTCCCTTGCTGGTAGTGATCCTGAGAAATTACACGCTGCATTCCTCTGCCTCGAGCGCCCTCCCCCCACCCCCCACAGGAAGCTCTTTAGGGTCTGGGGTGGGCGTGAGAGGGCGGGGAGCAGCCGGGCTTTTCCGGGACACGGACACCGCCACCCTGAGGCTCCCTCGGCCCCTGTGTGCACACCTGTCTGCAGCTCTTGGGGCCCGAACCCCCACATCTTGGCTCGACCCTCTGTGGGCTGCCCTGCTGGCAGGGGGCTGGGAGGTGCCTGGGTTGACCATCTCTAACCCCAGGGCCTGGATCCCAGCCATGCCCGAGGGAGGGTCCACGGGGAAGAGGACCCCCCCCTGCCCCCGCTTATTCCGGGTGAGGTTGTGGAGTCCATTTGGAGCGGGGCTCCCCCGAGGCTGCCGGCTGCAGGGACTGGACGCTGGCTGAGGAGCACCAGCTGGGGGTTCCCTGAGTGGGTTCCATTCGGAAGGGCGTCATGAGGGGACGGGTTCCGTGGGGCAGCGGCTTTGAGGAAGGCCGGGATGAACAGATAGGGATCCCGTGGAGTTCCCGTTGTGGCGCAGGGGAAATGAACCTGACTAGGAACCACGAGGTTGCGGGTTCGATCCCTGGCCTCGCTCCGTGGGTTAAAGATCTGGCGTTGCCATGAGCTGTGGTGTAGGTCGCAGACACGGCTTGGATCCCACGTTGCTGTGGCTGTGGTGTAGGCCGGCAGCAACAGCTCCGATTCGACCCCTAGCCTGGGAATTTCCATATGCCGTGGGTGCGGCCCTCCAAAGACAAAGAAAACAGAAAACTAAAAAACCAAAGATAGGGATCCCTGATGTTCCCCCTGGCTCTCCAGAACCTTCTGTAAGTGGACGGCCCTCGAGTCTTGCCGCGGAGGATACCCAAGTCAGTGGTCCTGCCTGGGTCGCGGGGGATGGGCAGACGGAGGCCCTGGAAAAAGGGGTCACGTGGGGGGTGGCAGGCCTGGGCCAGGAGACTGCGTCTGACGCCCCCTGAGGCCCCTGGCCCGTCTCCTCTCTGGCCGCCGCTGGAGGGGCTGGCCCAAGGCTCATCCTGCTTTCACAGCCCTGGGTGTGTAAACCAAGCCTTTGTTTTATTCTTTTGTCTTAAAGTTCAGCTTTGTTCTTGCTCCGGGCTCCAGGCTTCTAAGAAAGCAACCTGAAACCGGCTCGCACTGGGCTGTCCCGGGCTGGGCCGTGGGGCTGCAGCCTCACCTGCACAGGTGGCTTGAGGACACAGCGACACCAGGGCCTGTTGTCCCCATCCCCCGGGAGCCGGCGGCGTCGGCACCTTCCGGGGGAGCGTGGTCCCCGCTGGGCGAACGCTCTGGCCCCAGCCCTGGGTCGCAGGCCTTGTGATGTGCAGACGGGGACCTAGACAGGCTGGGGGCTGACGGAGATGCCCACCTGGACCCCCGCCCTCCCACTCAGGTCACGGCAGGCAGGGCCACCGAGGTGCCGCTTACGGGCTGTGGCCGAGCCCTCTCCTAACATTGGTTCCTTTGACCCTGTGGTCACCCTCAGAGGGTGAACCTGGCCCCATCGACAGGAGAGCATCCCAGACGTGGGGCCCCTTGTTTGAGGTCACAGAACCTGCATCTGAGGTGGCTGGCACCGGGCCTGGCATGTGGGGTGGTGCCCAGCAGAAGCCAGGACCCGCTCTTGAAAGGGACAGCTCCGCAGGCCTCGTACTGTCCCCTGCTCTGGGTTCAGAACCTGGCTCCTCCCTGCCCAGCCCTGGGCAGTTGGGACGGTCTGGGGACTGGGGCCCGCTGCACCTTGGCAACCTCTGCTACCAGCCAGGCCCAGCCACCCCTTCTCATGCAGAAGAGCCCCTTCTGGCTCAGGAGACCCCACCTCGCCCTCTGGGGGGCTTCTGGCGGTGAGGGCTGAGGGCCTGTGACCAGGGCCGTTTTGGGGGGCCTCCCCGCTGTGCTGTGTGCCCCTGGGCAGCACAGCCCTCCCTTCCGGCCCTCCCCTGCTGGGTTAATGCTCATCAGGCATTGGGCAGGCCCGCCCTGGCCTCAACAAACTCATGTGTGGCCCCTGGAGGACTTCCCTGCAGAGGGCCTGAAGGCAGCCGCTCTGTCCCCAGGAGGCTGGTCCTCAGCTGCAGAGGGAGTGCTCGCGGGGGGGGGGGGGGGGGGGGGAGCGGAGGCGGGGCCGGACCCTTCTCTACCATCACGGCCCCACGGGTCCTTTGACCTCTGAGTGTCCACGTTGACTCCGCCTGGGCCCCGCCTGTCCCGCTTTGTGGCTGGGTGGGCACCGGAAGCTGGACCCACAACCCCCACCCCGAGGCCCAGCCCCTCATCGTGAGGCCAGGGGGCTTCTAGGCCCTGGGACGGGGGCAAAGTGGGGGGGGGACCACCAGGCCCACACAGCTTACCTGGGGTCCCGACAGGCTTCTGGCCCAAGGCTGGGTAAAGGTGGGCTGGTGACGCCGCACAGTGTATAGATGGCACCTCAAGGGCAGCGGGGCGAGGCCTGTGCCCCAGCACGCAGGGCAGGGCCCTCCTTCGCCAGGCGCCCCGGGGCTGGTGCATCTCGTCCAGGTGCAGGTGAGGAGGGACTGAGGTCTGGGCGTGATCACCCGGCGGCCGAGAGCCGAGGCCGGACTTGAAGCCCGGCTGGTACCGCGATGGGGGCACCCCGAGGAGGAGGCCCGGCCGAGCCCCGCTCCCCTTGCCCACACAGCCCCCCGGATCCCCAGAGTGCCAAGCAGGGCCCGTGTCTGTGAACGCTCTGCAGGCAGGCCTGTCTTGCCATCACCCCGTGAGTTGCCCCAACCCCATGGAGGAGGCACAAAGCCGCCTCTGCCGGCCGCCCCGCCGCTCCACGCGCTGGGCGGCTTCCCCGCACCTGGACTTCCTCCCGCTCTCCGTTCAGCGGCTTTTTATCTGGTCTCGGAGCTGAGCCCACGGTGTGTGAGGGGGGGGGGCGCCAGATGGCTCTTTCTTTTTCTCCGGATGCCTTGGGGGGCAGCGGGGGGGGTGCTGCCTGTGGCCCGGCGTCCTCCCGGCTCCAGCCACCAGGGCCAGTTCTCAGGTCTTGACGGTGATGCTGGGTCTGCAGGGGACGGGGCCTTGGCCACCTCCAGTCTCAACCCTGTCTCTTGTTGCAGCTGTCACCGTTGGTGACAGGCAGGGAAACCGAGGCAGGCCAGGCCCACACGGTCCAGCAGGTAGTGGCTTGAGCCTGGAACGAGGTGCCATCCTCTGAAGCAGGATGGGCAGCATGTGGCACAGCCACCCCCACCCCCACCCCCCCGCCCCAGAAGAAAGGCTCAGTAGAGGGCCGACCCTGGACCCTGGGGGCCGTGGCTTTGCTGCCTCCTCTCTGGGCTCGTCCATCAGGGATCAGGGCTGGTCCTTTGGGGGCTCCTGGTTGCTGGACACTGTGGGCCTGGCCCCAGCTGCAGTCACAAAGTTGCACTTCTTTAGGGGAGCTGCCCTCTGGGGAGTTTGGGCAACAAGGTGACTACGTGGGTGAGTGGAATGGGGGAGCCGGAGCTGCACTGGTTGGGGCTGCTGCTCTGGGACCCCAAGGAGAAGGAGGCGGGCGGGCGCCGAGGGAAGGGGCACTGGACTTCTCTGTCCGTTTCTGCACATACACCCCCCCCCACCGCCCCCAGCCCCTTGCTCTCTCCTTTCTGCCTCATTTTCTCACCTCCCTCCGTTTCCTCCCCGCTGGGCCCCCTCCGTCACCAGCTTCTGCCCTGACCCCCTGGCCTCCTCCCCCTCCCCCCCCAGCCCCGCCCGCCCTGGAGGAGTTAGACGGCTCTGCCAGCCCTGCAGACTGTTTGGAATAGTTTAAATGCTTTGACACCCGGGCTGTACAGGATGGCAGGGTGGCAGTTTACTGGGTAATTCATATGCAAAACTGCACTATAAATTTCCAGGCTGTCTCAGTTGCCGTGGCACCGCGAGGCGTCTCTCCGCGTCCAGTACAGTATTTCTGCCATCTTTGTTTGCATTGCAGTGAGTCATCAAAAGTCTGTCTTGTACCAACACCCGGAGCCGTGCATTCCTCTGGCACCAACACTCCACTGTTTTTAAAGCCGGGGCTGGGAGCTGGCATTTACTTCGGCTCCCAAATCAAAGGCGGCTATTCATTCCCGAGAGCTGCCTGGATGTCCGTCTGCATCCGGCCTCTTCATTTAGATGCTGTGCGCTGCCCCGGGAGCCGGGCTGGGTGCAGCTGAGCCGAGCCCAGCGCCGAGACTCTCTGCCCTGCTCCTCCTCCTCCTCCTCCTCCTCCTCCTCCTCCTCCTCCTCCGGCTCCTCGCGCCCTCCCCACCCCAAGGGCTCCCGCTCCGTTTGCTGCATTCCCGGAGCAGCTGGCGGCTGCGGGCGGCCGGCGTGCGGGCGAGCCTGCCCCTGCCAGGCTGAGCGGGCAGTGCCGGGGCCACAGCGGCAACGGCCGAAGGTAGGTCCCCTGCCGGCCAGGCCGGCAACTTCTCCGCAGCGGGGGCACTGCGGGCCCCCCCCTCCCCGCCCAGCAGCCGCCCACCTGCCCAACTCCTGCGGCGGCCGGTCCGGCGCTCCGCCCTCCTCCCGCTGGCGCCTCTGCGGTCGCCTTCACTTTGCTCCCGCGGGACAGAGCGGCCCTTTGTACCGGCGCCGACTGCGCGGAGTTGGGCCGGCGCCTTCTCCGGCCCGTCCGCCGTCCGAGTCGGGCATCGGACCCTCGGCGCTGGGGGCCGGTGGCGCCGAGCCCTTGCCCTGCCCTCCCCCGTCTCCCCACGACCCCTCTAGTCACCTGGGCTGGGAACGAGCCAGCAGGGATTGGCCAGCGTCAGGAGCTGGGGGGCCAGGCGGGCAGGTGGGGCTGCGACAGGCTCCCAACTCCGGTCCAGCGGGCAGTTGGGGGCCGGGGATGCTGCCGGCCAGGGGAGCCCCTGGCTGTGGCCCGGAGGGGGAGCAGAGGTGAGGGAGCCGCCGAGTTCTCCCAGCTCTGGCTCACTTCCCTGGGCGGCCCCCCCTCCGCCCCTCCAGAGGCCCAAGGGGGCGGCTTCTCCGCTGGCGGGGGCAGAACCCCCCTTCCTGCGGGGCCCCTGCGCGGCTGCTCCGAGGGAAAAGCGCAACAGCAAACCGAAACCAAAGCCTCCGAGAGACCCCAACACTCCCCCTTCTGCTCCCCCGCCGCCCTGGGGGAAGGTGGGGAGTGGTCCTTGGCTGCTAACTTTTTCCCGGGAGAGGGGTGCTCTGCAGATGCAGGCCTGCCGCCCTCGCCCCTCCGGCAGCGCCGTCGAACCGCCCTGTCCCCCCTCCTGGTCCCTGTTCCTGTCTTCTGCCAGGACGGGGTCTCTGCCAGCCCGGGGGCTCATGCGCGGCCCAGGGTGGTGTGGCGGGCACCCTCCTGGCTGGGACCTGGCGGGAGCGTCTCGTGTCCTGGGCACCGTTGACGGCTCGGCCGGGGTCCAGCCGAAGGCCAGGTGGGCCGCGAGACCTGGTCTGGCTGGTTGCGGCCGGGGCGGCAGGGGGGGTGCGGGGGGGCGCCCAGAGGGAGCACTGGGCGCTCGGGGCAGTGGGGGGCGGCGGCGGGAGCTCGGTCCTCCGGGCGGGCCCTGACCGCGGGCCCCCCCGCGCCCTCTCTCCGGCAGATGTGCCCCGCTCGGCCGCTCCCGCGCTGAGAGTCTGAGACCAGCCCGCAGCGCCCGCCCGCCATGTCGCAGATGCTGCACATCGAGATCCCCAACTTCGGGAACACCGTGCTCGGCTGCCTCAACGAGCAGCGTCTGCTGGGCCTCTACTGCGATGTGTCCATTGTGGTCAAGGGCCAGGCCTTCAAGGCCCACCGGGCCGTCCTGGCCGCCAGCAGCCTCTACTTCCGCGACCTGTTCAGCGGCAACAGCAAGAGCGCCTTCGAGCTGCCGGGCACCGTGCCGCCCGCCTGCTTCCAGCAGATCCTGTCCTTCTGCTACACGGGCAGGCTGACCATGGCGGCCAGCGAGCAGCTCGTGGTCATGTACACGGCCGGCTTCCTGCAGATCCAGCACATCGTGGAGCGCGGCACAGACCTCATGTTCAAGGTGAGCTCGCCCCACTGTGACTCGCAGACGGCCGTGATGGAGGACGCCGGCTCCGAGCCCCAGAGCCCCTGCAACCCGCCGCCCGCCGCCGCCGCCGCCGCCGCGCCCCCCTTCGTCGTGTCCCCCTCCGTGCCCATCCCGCTGCTGACCCGAGTGAAGCACGAAGCCATGGAGCTGCCGCTGGCCGCCGGCCCGGGCCTGGCCCCCAAGCGCCCGCTGGAGACGGGGCCCCGGGATGGCGTGCCAGGGGCGGCGGGCCCGATGGGGGCGGCGGGCACGGCCCCTCTCAAGCTGCCCCGGGTCTCCTACTACGGGGTGCCCGGCCTGGCCACCCTCATCCCCAGCATCCAGCAGGCGCCCTACTCCCAGGGAGAGCGGACCAGCCCGGGGGCCAGCAGCCTGCCCACCACAGACAGCCCCACGTCCTACCACAACGAGGAGGACGAGGAGGACGACGAGGCCTACGACACCATGGTGGAGGAGCAGTACGGCCAGATGTACATCAAGGCCACGGGCAGCTACGCAGGTAACGCGCGGTGGGGGCCTGGCCCCACGCCGCCCCGGCGCCCGCCCCCAGGCTCGGGTGGACCTCCAGGCCCTGCGTGGGCCCCGAGGCAAACCTGCCTTGCCCCGTGGCCCTCGCAGCCTGGCGGGAAGACGGGCACATCCGGGCCCTGGACAGCCCAGGGCGGCCGCTGCGCTGGCGGTGTGCAGGGGACAGTCCCCAGCCCCGTCCGGACGAGCCGGCAGGAGCAGGACCTAGGGCTGACGCGCAGGGCCTCAGCCAAGGACTTCACACTTGGTCCTGGATGAGGCGAGAGGCCACGGGCCAGTTCAGCTGCAGTGTAGCCTGTGGGACGGGGCCCTGGCCTTCCCTGGACAGATGAAGAGACTGAGGGCCTCAGTGGACCAGGGACCTGCCTGAGGCTTCACAGCGCGCTGTGTAACCCAGGCTGGTGCCTCCCCTGCTCGAGGCCTCCGGGTCCCTGTCTGTGAAGGGACCTTTGAGGCTGCCTTTGACCTCAGCCCTTTCCCCACCGGCCGCTCAGGCCAGATCCCCCTGGGCTGTCCCATGTGTACCCACCTCCCTGGGCCCAGCACCAAGGCACAGGCGGGAAAGTGCCAGGGGGACTGAGCGAGCTGCCCCCCAGCTTGTTCGGGGAGGACTCCTGCCTTTGGAACCTTTAAACCTGGCCTGTCCGTGTCACTGCCCGAAGGCTGCATCAGGTCCCCAGGGGTGGCTGAGGATTTGCTGGGTGAAGGGTCCGCCGTGGAGGCCCCGGCCAGGTGTCCCCCTGCCTCTTCCCTGTTCCCCGAAAACTGGCTGTGTGCCCGGGCCTGCTGCCTGCGCTGCGCTGCTCTGCATGCGGGGCCTGTGTCCAGTGGACTGGACCGGGTGTGTGGTGCCAGTGGGAGGTGACATCCCAGAGCTGGGACCCCAAGGGGCCGTGTGGGGACTCTTTCCTCCCTTTGGGGCCTCCCATGTCCTCTCCTCCCACTGCTGCGCCTCCTCCTCCAGGCGGGCACTCAGCCATTAGCCCCGGGGGTGGTGGGGGCAGAGTGAGCCGGAGCCCTGGCCGCCTGGGGCCCTTGGGACATCCGGCCGCCTTGTGGCCGAGGGCTGGCCGTCTGGATCTCGGCTTCTGGTCTGGCCACCCTGGGTCCCTCTCTCGGGTCCCTTTCAGAGCTGCAGGGGGAGGCACTGCCCTGCGCAGCCCCCTCGGGGGCTCTGGGCCTCGGTTCCCCCTTAGAATTCATTGCTTCATCTTAACCCGTCTCGTCATACCTGCGCAAATTCCGCAGGACGCGAGCGAGCACACAGACCAGCTCCACCGGGACTTGGGCTTCCTTAGTGGTAGAGGGAGGGCTTTGTGCTCCTGGTGCCCAGAACCCTGTGAGCCCTGCTGGAGGCACGCCTTGCTGGGACCCCAGGAGTACCCGGGTGCCGTTTTTTCCTCTGCCCCCGGCCGACAGCCCCCAGGGGAGCCCAGGCTGGGCCAGAGGCAGCTGGGGCGGCTCCTGAGCCCTTCCCGAGGAGACAGGCTACCCTCGATCCCTGAAGTCCCCCGTGCCAGCAGCTGGACAGTGCAGCATCTGCCAGGGGCCTGGCCAGTGCAGCAGGACCCAGGAGAGCAGCCTCGCTCAGATGTCTCCCTAGGGTCCCCCCGCACGGACCCCTCCCCCCAGCACGTCCTCAGGCCTTGGTGCCCCTGGAACAGCAAGAAGCAGGGTGGTGTTGGGATCACTGGGAGTGGGTCGGGGGCAGTAGGCCCTCTGAACCCGGGTCCCCCTCACCTGTGCAGGCGTGGCCCACCTGTGGCCTTAGTCTTCCAAGGAGCCAAGGCACAGTGGCCGTGGACAGTCCAGGGTAGGGCTGGGGAAGCCGAGCTGCCCTGAGCAGCCCCCTGCCTTAATCGTGCCTGGGCCTTCTCACCAGCCCTCCCCGACTCAGACTGGAAACTGTCCATCTCAGGCTGGGCACCGTCCAGCCCAGGCCTGTGTGTCTGTGCCCTGTGGCCATCAGAGCCCCCTGCCCGCTCCCTGGGGGTGTTGGAGGTGGGGTGGGTGGTGGCGGGGGGGGGGGCCTGCCTGCAGCTGACCCTTTGTGGGTTTTTTCCTCCGTGAGCCCGTAAGTGGGGCAGGGAGGGCTGTGTGATTTCTTGGTTAAAATCTAGGTTATTGGCGGTGACGTGGTTGCTATCGCCGGGCGCGGGGGAGGGTCCATGGGGGCAGACGGGCAGAGGGGGACTGGTCTTGGGTGCTGGCTCCCCACCCCCAGGTCCCTGCACACCTTGGCCTGGCCTGAATGGGGACATCGTGGCACCCCCGGGGGGCCTGGACGCAGGCTGTGCCGGGCGCTCAGAGCCGGGATCCACAATGTTCTAAGGTGAACTGCTGGGGCCCAAGGGCACTTGGAGCCCTTGTCCTTTCTGGCCTTGGTCTCCCCACCTGCCAGGGGAGGGCTTGGCCTGAGTGACCCTCGGGGGACTTTTGACAGGCACCCTGTGTGCGGGAGGGCCCCATGCGGTGACCCCACCCCCACCTCGTCCCCTTAAAGCACCGTCAGCTGCTCCCGTGTCCCGAGCGTCTGGAAAGCGGGGAGCTGAACGTGACAGATGAGGGTGTGGAGCCTGGACCCCCCAGCCCCCCTGGGTCCGTCCCCTGTGTCTCCTCCATTCCCTCTGAGTCCTGTGTCATCGTCCCCGGGCAGGTGCCGTTCTTGGTTCATCCACTCCCCCCTCCAAGGACGCTGGGGGGATTTGCATGTGTCGCTGTTAGGAGTGGGGGTGTCGATGGGGAGGGTCAGATTCACCCCCCGTGGCAGCGGGCTCGGCCCCCGCTCGGGGCGCAGGGCAGCCCTGCCGCAGGGCCCCAGCGCAGTGGGTGTCTGCACGCCCGTGGCTGCGGGAGTGGGAGCCAGGGGCCAGTGCTCAAGGCCGGGTTCGTCACGGGGGTTGGGGTTGTTTTTTGGGGGGAGCACAGAGGGCCCCGCCCCCACCGCACACCACGAGGGGTCTGCTGGTGTGGCCTCCCCTTGGTCACGCTTCTTGGGCGCGTCTGCACCTGCAGGCCGGGAGCAGTGGCCGCCAGGATGGGTGTGGCCCGTGGAGACGGACACACACACACTACGGCTGGAGGCCAAGGTCAGGGCAGGCTGCCCCTCAGCCCTTGAGGGAAGGGCTGGCAGGGGCGTTCCCAACGCCTGCCCGGGCTCCTCCCCTGCTCTGTGTGGGTCTGCCCCGGGTCCCCCCACCGATGGACGGGCTCCCTGTGGTCGTCCGAGATGGAGGCCTGCCTGGGTGTTTAGGCACCAGCCACGCGTCCACATGAGCCCCTTCCCAGGAGGGGCGGCTCTGGGGTGCCCTGCTGGTGCGCCAGGACGCCGCTGGTGGACCTGCTCCCCCTCGGGGTCTGCCCGGGTCCCCACACCTGGATGCAGGACAGACCCCGGCAGCGCATGTTCCCTGACCCCGCCGCTCCCCCGGCCAGCCCTTTCCTGCACCACGTCTGAGCTGAGCATCTGCTGTCCTGTCCTGTGGGTGGGGGTCCAGGGTAGAGGGGCCCGCCTGAAGTGTCACCACTCCCCATAGCAGGGCCTCCTCCTGGTCACAGGACGCCTGGCGGAGGCCACCCCCTGCGCCCAGAGCTCAAGGCTGTCACCTGGGGTCCCACAGAGAAGGGAGAGGACAGGACGTGTTCTGCAGGCCCCACCCCACCCCCACCCGTCCACACTGCCGCCCGGCCTTGACTGGGTCCACACTCTTAGAGCCCAGCGCTACCCTGGGCTGCCTGGTGTTGGAGGGTCCCCCGTCACATCCAGGTAGGCCACCTGGTGACAGAGGTGTCCGTGCCAGTGTGTCAGATAGCTCACACCCTGGCAGCTGCCTGAGGGCCAGCCAGGCCCCCCACGTGCCAGCCGGGCTCATCCCTGTGGCCTCCCTGGGGTCCATGCAAAGACACAATCACCCCTCGCACCCCCAAACACCCTGAGATGTCTTCTCAGACCCGTTATATTGAGTTGAGATGTCCACACTCGATGCCACGGGTGAGGCCAGGCCGGGGCGCCGTCGGCGCAGTCAGCCGGCGCGTGTGCCCGCGCCCCGGGGGCCCTGGCACCCTGTTGCTGGCGTCCCCTGGCCCCGTGGCAGGCAGCCTCCGCTCTGCTTTCCGTCCCCCGATGCTTCCACCTGTTCTGGAACGTCGGGGGGGCAGAGTCGTCCCTGGAGAACACGAGCGAGACTTGCCTGCCGTCCGCCTCGTGTATCCGGGTGTTTACACGTGAGCCGACACGCCAAGGCCAAGTGCACGGGGATGTGCTTGGTCCCCGTCAGCAGTCCGTCCAGCCCCATGGTCAAGGTGCCCCAGGTTTCCCACCCCCAGTGTCCCCTGGCGTCCCCCCCCACCCCGCCGGGCCACGTCCACCTGCCTCCCACTCCTACGGTTCTGCTTTCACGGGACCACGCAGGACGGATGTTTTATTTTTGACTCTTGCATCAACTGTGTCTGGAGAGCCATTTGTCCCTGCGGTTTAGGGGGTGGGTCTTTGGCCCTCCCAAGCCGGAGGCTGAGCATCCTCCACGCCGTGGCCGTGGCCGTGGCCGGCGGGTGGCGCCGTTGTCCTTAGGCTGCTGCGAGTGCCCGAGTGCAAGTGGGACTGCCTCCGTTTTCCTGATGTGTTGGTTGCATCCAGTTCATTGCGGCGGGCTGGACCACTCCTCCGTTCCACGCGGTCGTTCTGGTTTTTCGCTTTATTTTCAGTTGGCTGATATTTTCTTAAGGAGGTTGGCATCTGTGTTCGCAAAGGCTGGTCATCCATGGTTCGCCTGCAGCATCTTTGTCTGGTGGGACCGGAGGACACGCCAGCCTTCTGTCCCCTTGTCCTTTATTTTCTGAAGGCGTGTGTGCACGTTTGACGTTCTGTCTTTCTTAAGTGTCGGGTAGAATTCATTCACCAGTGAAGCCACTTGGGCCTGCAGGCTTGCTGTTTTGTTCACCGTGGGAAGATTCTTAAGTACATGTTCTGTTGGTGTAGATACAGAGCGATACGGAACGTCTCTTTGGTCTTGTTCAGGCTGTGGTAATTTGTGTCTTTCATAGAATTTATCCATTTCTGATCCGCGCAGTGTTCGTGTAGCCGTGCCAGTTCTTATATTTAGTGTATTTAGTGTTTGCCTGGCATTGGCTCTTTCTAGCCTTTTACTGTTACTTCATTGTATTTTATTTATCTGTGGCACGCAGTGGCCTGATGTGGCCCCTTAGTTCCCAGAGCAGGAATCGAACCCGGGCCGCAGTGGTGAAAACAGCGAGTCCCAACCGCTAGACCGCCAGGGGCCTCCCGTCGTCCTTTTCCTGTGTCTTAAAGCGCGTAGTTTATCGGTGGCACGTGGTTGAGATCGGCTTCCTTATCCAGCCTGATCCTCTTTTCTTGGGAGTCTTTGGATCATTTCCAGTTACCGTAATTTTCAAAGGGATTAGGTTCAGACCTGTTGTCTCACGAGTAGTTTTTTATTAGCCGTGTTTTCTTCCTCTTTTCCAGCACGTTTTGAGTCTTATTTTTGTGGCCGCACCTGCAGCACATGGAAGTGCCTGGGCCAGGGGTCGAATTGGAGCTGCAGCTGCTGGCCGACGCTGCAGCTTGCGGCAGCCCTGGATCCTTCACCCGCTGAGGGAGGCCGGGGATCCAACCCGCGTCCTCACGGACACTGTGTCAGGTCCTTAAGGCATTGAGCCGCGGCAGGAACTCCGTCCCGCACTTTGGGACGGCATCTCTCCAGCGTTCCTCCTGAGCTCTGCTGGTGACCCAGCGATTAGACCCCCGCCGCCCCCGCCGCCCCCGCCGTGTGGAGCTGCCTCGTGAGTCTCGGCTGATCCCGTCGGGTTTGCTGCTCCCTCCCGGGGGATTCGGACCCTAGAAACTGTGTATTTTCCTTTCCCCGCCCTGGTCCTTTGTGGAACTGTTGTCGTGGATTTTACTTCTTCGTAAGCTCTGAACTTTATGATAATGTCACTGTGAAACAGCCACTTGTCTTTTTTTCCACTTTAAAATCCAAACACCAGAGTTCCCGTCATGGCGCAGTGGTTAACAAATCCAACTGGGAACCATGAGGTTGCGGGTTCGGTCCCTGCCCTTGCTCAGTGGGTTAAAGATCCGGCGTGGCCGTGAGCTGTGGTGTAGGTTGCAGACGCGGCTCGGATCCCACGTTGCTGTGACTCTGGCGTAGGCCGGTGGCTACAGCTCCGATTCGACCCCTAGCCTGGGAACCTCCATATGCTGCAAAAAGACAAAAAAAAAAAAAAAAAATCGAAACACCGTGGAGTTTACTGCTTGGGGCGTCTTGTCCTCTGGGTTTCAACAAACACGTACAGGCACGCGATCGTCTCCTTCGTAATCAAGACCCAGGGCCGTTTCACCTCCCGGGTTCCCCCCCACCGCCCCCGGGGCCCCTTCGGGGTCTTTTCTTCCCTTCTTCCAGCTCCTGCAACCACAGGTCTGGTGTGGGGCACATCGGCGGTGTCGCAGCACGTGGCCTTCGAGTCAGAAGGCATTTGATCATTTGCGTGGTGTGAGCGCAAGCTCCTTCTTTTTGCCTGCTGAGTAGTACTCCATCGTGGGTTCATCTGGTTGCCAGGTGAAGGACCTCTGGGGTGTTGCTAGTTTGTCGTCGTTATGGAATGAGATGCTGCAACGCGGTGTCTGGGTTTTTAAGCACAGTTCAGTTTTCAGTTCTGTTGGGTGAGTTGGCTGAGGAGTGAGAGTGTGGGTCCCACCGTGAGTGTATTTTTAACTGTATAAGCAATTGCCCAAACTCTTGTCGGCAGTAGTTCTGTCACGTTCCATCCCAACCAGCCAATCAGGAGAGTTCCCGGTGTTCTGTCTTCTCGTCGGCACTTGGCTTTGTCTTTCTTTTAAGCCACCCTCGTGGTCTGGGGTGGTGGCTCCTTGCAGCTTTAACTGGTAGCCCTCTGGTGTCTACGGACGTGGTGCACCCTTTGTGTGTGTGTTTGCAGTCTGCGCACCTGCTCTGGCCAAGCCTTTCCCAGTCTTCTGCCCTCTTTGTCTTGGGTGGTAGTGGGTACTGGGTATTGTGTGTTTTGCACACGGTCCTCCGGAATTCCACGGACGTGTCCTCAGTGTGTCGTGTGTGGAGACCCGACCTCGGTCTGGCTCGGTGTCTGCGACGTCCCCCTGGGTCATCTGGTTGAGGTGACCTCCGCCAGGGAGAGTCGCCCCCGTGACAAGAGAAGCTGTGCCGTTCGCCTTTCACCCACCACTTCTAGTATTTATTGATGATTCTTGGAGCTCCCGTCGTGGCTCAGCAGGTTAAGAACCCAGCTAGTATCTGTGGGGATGTGGGTTCGATCCCTGGCCTCACCGAGTGGGTTAAGAGTCTGGTGTTGCCATGGGCTCGGAGTTCCCGTCGTGGCGCAGTGGTTAACGAATCCGACTAGGAACCATGAGGTTGTGGGTTCGGTCCCTGCCCTTGCTCAGTGGGTTAACGATCCGGCGTTGCCGTGAGCTGTGGTGTAGGTTGCAGACGCGGCTCGGATCCCGCGTTGCTGTGGCTCTGGCGTCGGCCGGTGGCTACAGCTCCGATTCAACCCCTAGCCTGGGAAACCTCCACATGCCGCAGGGGCGGCCCAAGAAATAGCAAAAAGACCAAAAAAAAAAAAAAGAAAAAGAAAAAAAGAAAAAAAAGAAATGGCACATTCGTACTGACGTCTGTGCGTGGAGCTCAGCGCCCCGGGCTCCTCCAGCGCCTCTGTCCCCTGCGTCTCGTTTCCCCTCTAACAGTCCCCATGCCGACCCTGTTTGCCCATTAAGGCTTTGCCCTCTGCAGTATTTCTGCACTGGATTTTTTTAAAGCAGTGTGACCTGCGGCTCCAGGTTTGCCTTTCTCTCTACCTTTCCAGTGAGGCTGCTGCCACGCTCTCCTGAGAAGACCGCGTTTGCACAGTGGCGTCGCCGTGTCCCCCGCGTGGTCCCCAGACAGGATCACAGGTCCGGCTTCTTCTATCCGAGCTCCGTCGGTCCCTGCGCTTAGCCCTACGCCCACCCCCCACCCCCCAGTGTCTCTACCGTGTGGGTCTTCCAGGTCTTTCTTCCTTACTGCTGCCTTGCTTGGGCTATTTTTTGGCATCTGGATATGCCTTTTGGAACCAATTTGCCAGATGCCACACAATCCCTGCTAAAAGTTGGTTGGGATCTCACCTGCTCTTTGTGTTTTGTTTTGCTTTGTTTTTGTCTTTTTAGGGCTGCACCCACGGCATATAGAGGTTTCCAGGCTAGGGGTTGCATTGGAGCCACAGCTGCCGGCCTGCACCACAGCCACAGCCACGCCAAATCCAAGCCAGGTCTGTGACCTACATACGCCACAGCTCACGGCAACGCCGGATCCTTAACCCACGGAGCGAGGCCAGGGATCAAACCTGTGCCCTCATGGATGCGAGTCAGACGCATTCCTGCTGAGCCGCGACGGGAATTCCATCACCTACTCTTTGGATTAGTCTGGGGCAAACCAGTCTTTCCAAGATCGGGCGTATCTCTCCATTTTTTGATATCTGTTTCTGTTTTCTTAGGACTATTTTGTAGTTTTTCTGCGTATCTTTTATTAGATTTATTCCTAGAAATTCATTTTTTGTTTTAATGACATTTAAGCCCCCCCCCATTGCTTATTGCTAATATACAGAAACAAATTGGATTATTTTTAGAAATCTGGCCACTGAGCTCAAATCACATCTTTATCCTCACAGGTTTTACCCACACGTGCTTTTGGCTGTTTTCTCTGCACGCGCATGTCGTGTGCTGAGAAAGACAGCTTCCTTTAGTCCTCTTCTTAGCCTTTTTCAGTTCAAAATGTTACTGACGTGTCATTGATTTCGGCTCCTTGTTTTCTTTCTTGCTTCCTCCGGCCAGAGCTCCCGGCTCAGCCCTGTCTTCCTTCCACACCCAGGAAAGGCTTCCAGTGTTTCATCTTTAAGTGGGATATTTGCTCTAGGCTTGTTCGTGATTCCCTTTATCAGATTCAGGGAATTTCTCTTCCGAACTGAAGAGTTTTGTTTTGTTTTTCTGTAAATAAGCATTACATCTCCACCAAAGCTTTTTCTCTAAATACCGAGGTGGTCGGGTCGCCTTTCCCTTCTGGCCTGTTGATGTTGTAAGTTGCTTTTTCCAATATTCAAAAGCCTCACATTCCTGGAAGACGTTCAACCGCCTCGTGATGCCGGGTCCTTGTTTTATGCACCTCTGGATCCCCCGTCCTAATTTTGTTTACCCCCGTTTTCGGAGGGGGGCCTCTCCTGAGCGTGATCCCCACCCCCCCTGTGTTCACCTCCTAGAAGGAGGCAGGAAAGGCAGGTGGAAGACCTGGGGTCCAGCCCTCGCTGAACTGGGGGAACCTCTGGCCTGGAGCCTCTGGCTCTGCAGGTGCCCCCCCCCCCGCCACCCCCCGCCCCGAACAGGTGTCCAGAGCTCCAGCCTGACCACCGGGAAACCTGTTAAATGGTTCCACGTCCTTGCACAGCACACGCCGTGTAGGTGCTGGTGTCAGCACCCCAAACCCGCATCAGGGGAGGCGAGAGTCTGGGCCCCACGCCTGGAGGCCACAGCTGTGGGGGACGGGGCCATGCTTTCCACGGTGGCTGATATTTTCCTTAGGGTTTTCACCGCCGTGTCTACGAGTAAGTGTACCCCCTCATTATCCTCTAAGGTAATGGCTCCCTTTTTGTTGGCAAGGCTATCTTGCTTCATAAGATGAAATGAGAGCGGCGTCCCCGTTGTGACTCAGTGGTAAGGAACCTGGCGAGTATCCAGGAGGACGCAGGTTCGATCCCTGGCCCCGCTCAGTGGGTCAAGGATCTGGCGTTGCTGTGGTTGTGGTATAGGCTGACGGCTGCCGCTCTGATTTGACCCCTGGCCTAGGAACCCCCATATGCTGTGGGTGCAGCCCTTAAAAAAATTGAATTGGTAATTAATTAATTAAAAGAAAATAAGAATTGGAGTTCCCTGGTGGCTCAGCAGGGTAAGGACCTGGTGTTGTCACTGCTGTGGTGTGGGTTCGATCCCTGGCCCTAGAATGTCTGCGTGCTGTGGCCAAGGAAAAAAAAGTGAATTGAGAATTATCCTCTTCTTCTTTTAAAAAAAATGATCTGGAAGCGTTAGGATAAGTTTAGCCAATATCTTAAACGTTTGCGGTTAATTCACAGGTGAAACCACTTAGGCCTGGAGTTTTTTGCAGGATGGTATTAGATTCCTGTCTGTATTAGCTAAGTTTAGATTTCTTTCTCTTCTTAAGTCGGTGTTGGTGAGTTCTCTAGAAGCTTGTCAGCTTTATTTAATTTTCAGATTTATTGGTGTGAATTTACTCCTAATACCCTCTTAAAATCTTCCTAATGGTTTAAAAACATTTTTGTGTGTGTCTTTTTAGGGCCACACCCATAGCATATGGAGGGCCCCGGGCCAGGGGTCAAATTGGAGCTTGTAGCCACCGGCATACATCACAGCCCCAGCCATGCCGGATCCTTCACCCACGGAGCGAGGTCAGGGCTTGAACCTGCGTCCTCATGGATGCTAGTCAGATTCGTTTCCACTGAACCGGGACAAGAACTCCTTAAATTTATTTTTGAATCAATGCAAATGGATTATCGTTGACTTGTAATGTTGTAAGCTTCAGATCTAGAGCGAAGCGAGTCAGCTGTGAAGGTACGTGGATCTAGTCTTTCTCAGACTCTCTCCGCATGTAGGTCCTTGGGAAATCCCGAGTGGATTTTCGGCAGCGTGGTGTGTATGCCTTAATCCGCATTAATCCCAAACGCCAGTTTATCCCTCCTGGCCGAGGGTCCTCTGACGACCACAAGGTTGGCTTTGCCCTCTTTCCGTTTCGTGGGTAAGTTCTTTTGTATCGTTCGTATTAGATGCCGCACAAGTGGCACCATGTGCTTGTCTTTCTCTGACGCCACTTGCGTGAGCGTCTCTTGTTGCATCTGTGTTGCTGCAGATGGCACGGTTTCCTTCTTTTTGGCGGCTGAGTCGTGTTCCGTGGCGTGTATGGACCACATCTTCTTCGCCCGTCCTCTGTCGATGGGCACGTAGCTCGTTTCCATGCTGTGACCATGGGGTGCCCGTCTCTTGTCGAATTCAGAGTTTTCTCTGGACGCATGCCCAGGAGTGGGATGGCTGGATCATAGGGTAGTTCTGTATTTGGTTTTTCATTTTCATTTATTTTTATTTTTGTTTTTTTTGTTTTTGTTTTGTGTCTTTTTAGGGCCACACCCACGGCATATGGAGGTTCCCAGGCTTAGGGTCGAATCGGAGCTGAAGCCGCCAGCCTGCACCACAGCCACAGCCACAGCCACAGCCACGCCAGATCCGAGCCGTGTCTGCGACCTACACCACAGCTCACAGCCATGTCGGATCCTTGACCCACTGAGCGAGGCCAGGGATCGAACCCGCAACCTCGTGGTTCCTAGTTGGAGTCGTTCACCACTGCGCCATGACGGGAGCGCCTGGATTTGGTTTGTTTAAAGGAACCTCGGTACTCCTCTCCGTTGGGGTTGTACCGTATCATCCTGAAGTTTACGGAAGAAAGTGGCAAACTCTGACTCTGGGCGGATCTGCCCCAGGGCCTGGTCCCCAGCAGGCCACACTCTGAGGATGCGTTTCTGTTTTTAAAGAGGTATTTAAAAAGGAAAAAGGGGAGTTCCCGTTGTGGCGCGGTGGTTAACGAATCCGACTAGGAACCATGAGCTGGTGGGTTCGATCACTGCCCTTGCTCAGTGGGTTAAGGATCCGGCGTTGCCGTGAGCTGTGGTGTAGGTCGCAGATGTGGCTCGGATCCCGCGTTGCTGTGGCTCTGGCGCAGGACAGTTGCTACAGCTCCGATTAGACCCCTAGCCTGGGAACGTCCATATGCCGCAGGAGTGGCCCTAGAAAAGGCAAAAAGACAAAAAAATGAAATGAAAAGGAAAAAGGCAAAAATGAAGGCTATGCCACAGCAGCCCCCCGATGTGGCCCAAACAGCTGAGAGACTTGGCCTCCGGCCCTTGGCCGTGACCCCCGTTCTGTAGGATCCGCTGTCGTGTCGTGTCGTGTTCTCAGGACTGGTGGTTTGTGTCTTTTCTGCGCTTGAGCCTTGCGTCAGTCTTGCCAGAGACTTTCCAACAGAGGAGTCTTTTCAGAGAGCCAGCTTTTGGGTTTTTCTCTGTTGTATTTTCAGTTGACCTTTGAAACGCATGGATCCACTTTAGAGAGCTTTTCCTCCCTAAGTACGACACCTGTAAATAAACGTGGGCTTCTTTGTCACGTACCTTCCTTGTTGATGTCTAGTGCGGGAAACTCCTACAGCAGCTGCAGTGCTTGCTATCACACGAGACACAGCGTGGACGGAGATGCCGATGGATGAGGCATCTTGGAGCAGACGGCGTAAGCCTGTACCATCCGGAAAAGCGGTCAGTGTATTGGCGCTTCCTTGTGACTTTTTAAATAACATTTTCTTTTCTCTGACGTAGTTTAAGAATACAGTGTAGAGGAGTGCCCATTGCGGCTCAGCAGTAACAAACCTGACTGGTATCCATGAGGACTCGGGTTCAATCCCTGGCCTCGCTCCGTGGGTTAAGGATCCAGCGTTGCCGTGAGCTGTGGTGTAGGCCAGCAGGTACAGAAAAAAAGGAATACGGTAAATAGAGTATAGGAGTTCCCATTGTGGGTTAAGAACCCAACTGGTATCCATGAGGATGCAGGTTTGATCCCTGACCTCGCTCAGTGAGTTAAGGATCCCGTGTTGCCACAAGCCACAACGCAGCTCACAGATGCGGCTTGGATCTGGCGTGGCTGTGGCTGTCGTGTAGGCCCACAGCTCTGGCTCCGATTTGACCCTTAGCCGGGGAACGTCCATATGCCACAGGTGCAGACCTAAAAAAAAAGACCCCCCCCAAAAAAAAGAATATAGTATAAGTAGGAGTTCCCTGGTGGCTCGCTGGAGAATCTGGCATTGTCACTACTGGGGCTCGGGTTCAGTCCCTGGCCTGGAGACTTCCACACGCCCCAAGCGCATCCAAAACAACAGCAATAGAAATACATACATATGCAAGCTATGTGTGAACCGACTGCATACGTGAGGCTTCTGCTCAGCAGCGGGCTCCTTGCTGACAGCCAAGTTGTGCGGGCGGCGAACGTTACCTGTAGAGTCTCAGCTGCCCAGGGGTCAGCCGCTCGCCCCCATCATTTAAGGGTCGCCTCTTCTTATATACATTTTCACTTCGGTTTCTTTCTCCTTCCTCTGAGCTAATCTGCTGTTCTTTTCCTGGTTTTTGTGATCGACTGATGTCTCAGCCTCTTAAATGCCCTTCGAGTTTCCCGGTCAGCTCTGCGTCATTCTTCCCAAGACAGTGGGATGTGTCGTATTTGCATTTTCACGTTGTTAAAAATATTTATTTTTTATTTTTTAAAAAAATATTTAAAAAAATATTTTTTCCTGGTGCTTTCGCGACTTTTTTTTTCCTTGACCCTTGGGTTATGTAGTGGTGTGTTACTTAAATTTCTAAACACATTTTGGGTTTCCTGGTCATCTTTTTGTTACACCTTCCAAGTTAAATCTCCCGTGGTCACAGAATATTCTCAGACCACCTCATTGCTCTGACATCTGTGGAAACTCACTGTGCCCCAACAGATGTTCTGTATGCAGGGAAAAAAAAAAGGCATTATTCAGCCTCATAAACTGCACCTGTAATTAACTCAAATCTTGCATACTCTTTCAGTTTTTTTAGGGCTGCACCCACAGCATATGGAGGTTCCCAGGCTAGGGGTCGAATGGGAGCTGCAGCTGCTGGTCTACACCACAGCCACAGCAACACCATATCCGAGCCGCATCTGGGACCTACACCACAGCTCACGGCAACGTGGGATCCTTAACCCACGGAGCGAGGCCAGGGATCGAACCCTCATCCTCGTGGACACGAGTCCGATGATTTCTGCTGCGCCACGACGGGAGCTCCCTGTTTTTATCTTCCTATGTTGGCTCAAGACATGGGGTGTTAAAATCTCCAAATATGGGGGTTCCCTTGTGGCACAGTGGATTCAGGATCTGGCGTCACTGCTGAGGCATGAGTCAGCCCTGGCCGGGGAACCTCCATGTGCCTCAGGCACAGCCAAAAAAAAAAAAAAAGAAAAGAAAAATCCGTGTATGTTTATAGATGCGGCATCTCTCCTCTTCGTTCTGCCGGGTAGTGCGGGGTTTTGATTCGGGTGCCTGTCGGTTGCACGGGGGTTTTTCATCCTTTGAACCGGCCCTCTTGTCGCCGTGGGATGCTCTGTGGCCCAGGAGAGCCTCTTGCTCCGAGGCCCGTCTGGTCGCACGTCGGCAGAGCTGCCTGGCCGCCTTCTGCCCCCTGTTCACCCACCACATCTCCTCCCCATCTTCAAACCTGCTCAAGATTAGCTCTTGAGTTTTGCTTTTGAATCCAGTCTTAACCTTTTTTGCTTTTCTCACGGCCGCTCCCAGGGCCGTTGCAGGCCAGAGCAGAGTCCCAGCTGCAGCTGCGGCATTGCCAGGTCCTTTGTTTTTTATTCGTTTTTATTTTTTATTTTATTTTTTGCTTTTTACGGCCATACCTAGAGCATATGGAGGTTCCCAGGCTAGGGGTCCAATCAGAGCTACAGCTGCCAGACGACGCCACAGCCACAGCAGCACCAGATCCGAGCCGCGTCTGCGACCTACACCACAGCTCACAGCAACGCCGGATCCTCAACCCACGGAGCGAGGCCAGGGATCGAACCCGCAACCTCATGGTTCCTAGTCGGATTCGTTAACCACCGCGCCACGACGGGAACTCCACGGCAGATCCTTTAACCCACTGCCACTGGGCTGGGCATCCAACCCTTGCCTCTGCAGCAACCCGAGCCGCTGCGGGCAGACTCTTAGCCCGCTGCACCACAGTGGGAACTCCGTCGCCGTCTTTAATGGGAATATTTGGTCCAGTACATTCCATGTGAGTTACGGTATCATGGGTTTCCTCTGCGATCTCAACGACGCTCCCTCCGATCATGTGGTTTCTCGATTTTCCCCTTTCCTTCAGGTTACTCAGGCGTTTTGTTCTGTTTATTGCCTTTCCACGCCTGTTGTAGGGCTGTGTCTTTTCCTCTGAAGGCTTAGGGATTTCACGCCGCGTCCTGGCTCCGACCTTCCTTCAGGGAGGCCCCCCCCCCCCCGCCCCAGTACACACACACACACAGGCCTCCATCACTTTAGCCTCCGTGGTACCCAGTCGTGCCAGGTGGGGGCATCTCAGTTCTGGGCCCCGGCCCGTGTGTCCTCGTCTGCCCCCGCGCCCAGCGCCAGGCCCGTCCTGTCTGATCAGCTTGGAATCCTCTGTGGTGGGCGCACCCGTGCACCCGCCACCCCTGCGTGCTCCCGAGCCACGCTTCGCCGCCGCCTGCGCGCTCCAGGTGACGCTCTTCTGCGCTCTGGCTTTTCCCTCTTTTCACTTCCGCGGCTTCGGTCTGGATCTTTTGCCCTGCGCCGTTTTCCAGTAGGTTCTCCAGTCTTCTCATCGGCTCTGCTGAACGTCCTCCGACCCGTCGTCTTTCTGGGACTCGATTGTTTTGGTCGATCCTGGAGAAATACCCCGTGGTGTTCCTTTCTGGCGCAGATGGACAAGAGATGTTGCAGAGGCCGCGTCTGTCTGTTTTCTGTTGCAGATCACCGAGCGTTCCGATCTCACTTTTTTGTAAACGGTGAGGGTTTTTTTTTTTTTTTTAAATCATTTGGCTCTGTTTCTCAGCTGTCTGGTAATTTTGTATTGCATGCTGGACAGCGTGTGAAGGCACATGGTGGAAGCCCTAAGCGGGGTGGCGCCAAAGGCGTCCCAGGAGCTGTTTGAGGCTGCGCGTGAGGCCGTGGGTTTGTCCCGCAGTGGGGTGACCTCCTGGGGTGCCCCACTCCTCGGCCCCGGCTCTTCCGGGTCCCGGCTGACAGCGGGACATTCCCTGGAGCACCGCCGCCCCGTGTCTGTCCCGCACAGACGTGAGACGCCGCAATCTTGACTTCAGTTGTATTTTCGTTTCTTGCCAGTAGTTTTTCAGCATCTGGTCTTGTGCGTGCACACACACACACACACACACACACCCCGTTAGTGGGAAGCAAATACGTTGGGAGGATGTTGGGAAGTCACCCCCGTGCCAGCTGCTGGCGTGGCCCCCGAGTCCCTGCATGTACCTGATCCTACCACCTCCTCTGCTCAGTCCCAAAGCTGCCGCGCCCCCTCCTCAGCCTGGCCCCAAAGTCCAGGCAGCTTTTTGTCTTCTTTATTGGCCACCCTGCAGCCTGTGGGGCTCCTGGGCCAGAGGTCAGACCCGAGCCGCCGTTGTGACCTGTGCCACGGCTGCACCAGCACCCGATCCTTTCACCCGCTGCACCGGGCCAGGGCGCGAACCTGCACCCTGGCGCTGCAGAGACACCTCCGATCCCGTTGTGCCGCAGGGGGAGCTCCCAGGGAACTTTTTTTTTTTCTTTTTAGGTCTGCACCTGCCGCATGTGGACGTTCCCAGGCGTGGGGTCGAATTGGAGCTGCCGCTGTCGGTCTACACCACAGCTGCAGCAACACCAGATCTGAGCCACGTCTGTGATCTACACCACTGCTCACGGCAATGTTGGATCCTTAACCCACTGACTGGAGCCAGGGATCGAACCTGCATCCTCACGGATACTCCCCAGGCAACTTTTTTTTTAAACGCAGATTTATTTTTTAATTGAAATGGAGTTGATTTGTACTATCACGTTAGTGTCAAGTGTTGTACATAATGTATGACATCTGTTCTTTTTTCAGATTCTCTTCCTTTAAAGGGTAGTGCGCAGTGCTGACGCTGGTTCCCTGTGCCGTACAGTAGGTCCCTGTCAATGAGCTTTCAGGGTTGTTCTTGCCAATGGGGTCCGAGCAGTACTGGCCACTCCGTCATTCTCAGAGTGCGTCTCTGGGGTATTTTGCAGGCTAAATGCATTTATCTTTGTGTAGCTAGTATGTGCTCGTTATCTGAAAGAATCTAGGAAGATTGGAGTTCCTGTCGTGGCTCGGCGGTGAAGAATCCAACTGGGGTCCATGAGGATGCGGGTTCGATCCCTGGCCTCACGCAGTGGGTTAAGGATCCAGCGTGACCATGAGCTGTGGTGTAGGTCGCAGCCGCGGCTCCGATTTGACCCCTAGCCTGGGAACTTCCAGATGCCACGAGTGCAGCCCTGAAAAGCAAAAGAAGAATCTAGGAAGATCACACCATGCAAAGCTGCTCGGTGTGGCCTCACTGCCTCCGCTGGCTCTCAGAGGCGTCCCCAGAAGCCCCTCTGGGGCCCTGTCCAGGCCTGGCGCCTCAGGCCCGTGTCTTCCCCCGTGGCTCTGCCTGCAGCGTCCTGACCGTGGGCCCCGAGCCCAGCCGTGCGTCCCTTTCTGGTGCACGGGTCCTCCTCGCTCCGGGTCTCGTTCCTGTTTCCACCTTTAGTCGTCTTTCTCACCGGCTTGGACATTGGCTGCTGCTTATTCCTCCACGTGCCGTGATTCTCCCTGTGTGCCATCATGCCCCACGTGCCGTGATGCTCCCACGTGCCGTGATTCCCCACGTGCCGTGATTCCTTGGTCCCAGGGCTCATTGTGTCCTTGCGTTTTAGGCCCCAGAAATGGGGTACATCTTGTCATCTGTGGTGTCACGGCCACACTTCTGTCCTTTGGCATGTAAAAGGCAGAAGGACGACCACAGTGCCACCCCTGCCACTGGTGCCCCCCCTTCCCCTCCCGCCCGGGCGCCACCACACCTGCGGGACCACCTGGTGACAGGTCCTGGGACGCTGACGCAGTTGTGTTCACAGCGCGGCCCTTTCAGAACTGCCAGTCTGGTTGGCACTGAGCTGGCAGCTGTACGGGCGAGATCGTGCACCCATGGGTGTGTGTGTCGTGAGTGGGGTCTGCTCGGAGCTGGGGGGGCTGGAGAGTCCCCCACACAGAACAGCCCCGTCCACCCCCGGGGCCCCACAGCTACTCCCGGCGGCTCTGAGGTCACCCCACCCCTTCTGTTGGCCGTCCTGATCGCTCCACGTCCCCACGCCCGTGACTTTGGCGCGTGTTCTCCACACGGAGCCACCCACGAGGACACCGGCTCCTCCACGTGGCGCGGCCACCCTGGGATCCACCCAAGTTGTGCAACAATAGCACGTTCCTCCGTGTGGCTCCGTGGTGACCCGGCGTGTGGCTGGCACCCAGCCGTCCCTTCCCCTGACGTGGGGCGTCGGCTGCTTCCAGTCCGGGGCATTGGCGAACAGGGCTGAAGTGGGCATTTTCTGTCCGGGGTTTGGTGCAGCCAGTCCTTGCTTCTCTCTTCTTCTGGACAAATACCTGGAAGGGACCTACTGGCTCATCCGCTAAGCACCCGCTTCACGACACAACACACTGCCTGGTTTCCCGCGGGCTGGGCCAGTTTGCGTTCTCACCGCTGGGACGGGCGTTCCCGCGGCCCGGCATCCTCGCCGGCACGTGCAGTGCTTGGGGCTGAGCTGTAGAGCCCTGTCCTCATCCACGAGCAGAGCTCTCGCCACGTGGTGAGGTTTTTGGTTTTTTTTTTTTTTTTTTGCTCGAGCCCACGGCCTGCAGAGGTTCCTGGGCCAGGGATCGAACTCGTGCCACACAGCTGTAACCAGAGCCACAGCAGGGACCACGCCACATCCTAACCTGCTGAGACACCAGGGAGGAAACTCCTCAGTGTGTGGGTTTTTTGTTTTTTGGGGTTTTTTTTTTTTGCTTTTTAGGGCCGCACCTGAGGCATATGGAGGTTCCCAGGCTCGGGGTCTACTCGGAGCTGTTGCTGCCGGCCTACACCACAGCCACAGCAACGCGGGATCCGAGCCACATCTGGGACCTACCCCACAGCTCACAGCAACACTGGATCCTTAACCCACGGAGCACGGCCAGGGATGGAACCCGCAACCTCGTGGATCCTAGGCAGATTCGTTTCTGCTGAGCCACGATGGAGACTCCCTCGGTGTGGTTTTAATTTGCATTTTTCTGATGGCTAATGACGTTGCGTGTCATTTCATGTGCGAATTTGCCGTCCGGCTGTTCTCTGGCGAAGTGTCCACTCAGGTCTCCTTCCCACCCTTAAAACCGGGTTATTCGTTTGCCTTCTGTTGAGTTTGGAGGGTCCGCCGCGGGTCTCCCGCACGCGGTCTGTGTCAGACGCGGGGCCTGTGGACCGTCCCCGGCGGCGGCGGGTGGTCTGCTCACCCTTCACGCACGGGAGCTCTCCGTTTTGGCGAAGCTCAGCTCATCTCTCGGGGCTTTGCGGGATCGTGCCTTCGGGGTCATGTCTGGGCTTTGCGCTGAACCCGAGAGCTCAGATTTTCTCCTCCGAGGGTTTGGGGGCGTGGGGGCGTGTGTGTGTGTGTCCCTGGGCGGGCACGAGGCCGAAAGCTTGGTCGTCGGGGTTTTATGTTTAGGTCCGCAGCCCGTCTGTGTGCGTCCCCATCTCGGGCGTGGGGTGCGGCGCAGGGACGTGTGGCTCCGGGTGACCCCGCCCCCGAGCTGGGCGTTGGGGAGCTGTCACTTCCCCCGGGGGCACCTGTGCCTCTTTGTCACGGATCAGCCGAACGCACCTGCGTGGGTCTGTCTCTGGGCCGTGAACGTGCGTCTGGCGGCCACAGGCGCGGTGTCTGGCAGGAGTCCGAATCGGGCGGGGCGGGGCCGTGATTGTCTTTCCATCTGGTTTTCAGTTTATTTTGCTACATAATTAAGGACCTGGGGCTCATTTTCTTATTCTGCTGTCTTACCAAATGGCATGCAGTCCTGTGGCGTGGGTGTCACCTTCTCTGTCCCCTCCCTGCCCTGCCCAACCTCAGCTGGGCTCCCCTGCAGCCGCAGGGTGGCTCGGTCACCTGCTGGTGGCCGCACAACAGGGATGGGGCTCCCAGGGGTGGGGGCCGCCTGTGCCGTCTCTGATGGGGACTCCCCAGGACACACTCTGCACGTGGGGTCAGGGACGCGGTTCCCCCCTTGGGGCCTCCCCACCCAGCAGCACCCTGAGGGCGGGTGTCTAGGTGGGTGTTCCCCAGGGAGAGGGCCCAGCGCCTCCTTCAGAGTCCCAGTCCCTGACCGGCAGGAGGCTGAGCAAGTTCAGGCCGAGACCAGCGTAGCCCTCCTGGTTTCCAGCCCTCCGTTCATTCTTCGTGTGTGTGTGTGTGTGTGTGTGTGTGTGTGTGTGTGTATGTGTGTCTTTTTAGGGCCGCACCCACAGCATATAGAGGTTCCCAGGCTAGGAGTCAAATCAGAGCTGCAGCTGCTGGCCTGCACCGCAGCCACAGCAACATGGGATCTGAGCCATGTCTGCAACCTACACCCCAGCTCACAGCAATGCCAGATCCTTAACCCCCTGAGCGGGGCCAGGGTTTGAACCTGCATCCTCAGGGATGCTAGTCGGGTTCATTACCACTGAGCCTCAACAGGAACTCCCCATTCATTCTTTAAAAAAACCCAAAAAACAAAAAACCAGGGGAGTTCCCATTGTGGTGCAGCAGAAACGGATCCGACTGGGAACCATGAGGAACCGGGTTCAATCCCTGGCCTCGCTCAGTGGGTTAAGGATCCGGCATTGCCGTGAGCTGTGGTGTAGGTCGCAGATGCAGCTTGGATCTGGTGTGGCTGTGGCTGTGGTGTAGGCCGGCCACTGCAGCTCTGATTAGACCCCTAGTCTGGGAATGTCCATATGCCACGGGTGTGGCCCTAAAAAAAAACCAAAAACCCAAAAAAAACAGGAGTCCTGTTGTGGATCAGCAGTTAGCGAACCTGACTAGCATCCCTGAGGACACAGGTTCGATCCCTGGCTTCGCTCAGTGGGTTAAGGCTCCGTCATTGCTGTGAGCTGTGGTCTAGCTCAGCAGCTATAGCTCTGATTCAACTCCTAGCCTGGGAACCTCCATATGCCTCAGGTGTGGCCCTAAAAAAAAAAAAAAAGACAAAAACAAGCAAACACCTTTTTCTCGTGGAAAAGTGCGCACAGGATTTGCTGGCGAAACCTCTCTCAGGTGCACCGCTCGCTGTTGTATAACCACTACCACCACCCGTCTGCAGGGCTTTGTTGTCAGACAGAGGCTCTGTCCCCATTAGACCCGCCCACGCGCGCCCCGTCCCACCCCCACGGCCACTTCCCGTCTCTGTGGGTTTGACGCCTCCAGGGCCTCAGGGTCTGGGTCTGTCCTTCCTCAGCCCAGGGTCTCTCCGCGGGTTGGGTGGAGGGGGGGCAGCAGGACCCCGAAGGCACAGCAGGGACCCTCTTGATCCCCAGCCAGAGCCTGGGTGGGGGGGCACCACTCGCCCAGTGGACACAGGTGCCTCCTCTCGGGCCCATAGGGTCCGAGGGAAGCTTCGCCTTTCTCGCTCGCCGATGCCCACCTGTCCAGGTGAGCTGCTGTTCCCGACAGTTCTGCCGAGACTTTTATGACTGTGACTCTCTCTGCAACCTGCAGAGCAGTCACTCACCCGCCGGGACAAACAGCTGATGGCTTTCATGTGCTTCTCTCCAAATCTCACGGCGCCTAAATATTTGGAGCCCGCGATCATGGAAACCAATGCTGCTGGTCAGGAACAGGGCCGGTGATGGCGCAGGGGCCCGTCCTGGGGCAGCAAGAGGCCACTGGGTCCCTCGGTGCTCAGGGGGACTTCGGTGTGACCCTCAGGGTCTCTGCCCACAGCCCACCTGGGGGCCTCCACCCCACCCCTTGCCATCAGGTGTGGGCTGACCCAGCCAAAGGCCACCAGGGATGCTCGCGGGGCACCATCACTGTGCCTGGTGCGAGGCGCTCCTGGGTCCGCAGAACCTCTTTGCAAGTCAGCCCCCCTCCCTAGAAGGAGGCGCAGTGGGTAATTTGGGGCTGGGGCGGGGCGGGGTGCGGGAAGCGGTTCGGAGCCCCCTTCCAGATGAGCCGCCGCTCTGTTTGGGGTATTTTTAGCTGGCGCGCTACCCGGCACATGGCACCGCAGAAATAGAAGAAGCTCTTTTGGTTGTTCTGGATCTGACAGTCTATGCTCTTGGGGAGCCGGGCTGGGGCCGGGGGGGCGTGCGGAGCGCAAACAACTTCTGCTGTTTGGAGAAGCGTCGCGGGACCAGGGGTTGTGGACGGGGATTATTCCTGCTGGTGAGCACTCTTTATGTAAATGCCAGGGCGCCAGCGTTGGCGCTCTGCTCGAGCCTGCGAGTCTACGCGTGTAATCACAGCAGGCTGGTGGGGGGAGCGGGTAATTATGTTTTAAAATACCATCCGGGTTGTTTTTCCTGCGCTCCCCGAGACCCTGGGTAATTCCGGGTTTGGAAGATTCTGACTGCTCTCCGCTGCTCTGCCCCCCACCCGCCCCCAGCCTTCCCCAAACCTGCCAGGTGGGAGGGGCTGCCCGACCCCAGGGTGACCCCAGCGTGGCGCCCCCCCATCCCCCCCCCACCCTGTTCCTGCTCTGGTCTGAGCTGCAGCCTCGCCCGGGGCTCTGCTGACTTGGGAGAACTCTGCCCTCGCCCTGGCATCCCCCACAGCCGGACCCAAAGCACAGCACGCCACCCTGTCCCGCGCACACTGGCGGGTGCCTCTCCAGGAAGGGCTGAGCCCCAAGGGGACAGGGTGGAGGGGTGGCCTGGGGTCCCTGGCGGGGGTTGGGGCTGACTCCAGAGCAGATGATTCCAGACCCTGGGTGGGGGAGGCTGGAGCAGCAGGTGGGTCTCAGCACCCCCAGCCTCCATCCTCAGAGCGGGGCTGATCGTCCGGCCTGCTCCCTGTGGTTTGGCGGACGCTGGGCCTCCTGGGCGGGGCGGCTCTGACGCTTCCCCACGCGAGTGTTGTGCGGAGACCACGTCTGACTAGTGCAGGGCCTGGGACTGGGGACCTTTCCCTGTCACCCCGCTCCTGAGGCTCCGCCCCGGCAGTCTCAGCATGGCCTCCAGGCTCTTCTCACGGCACCACCTGGCCTCCCCGTCTCCTGGGCTCAGGGGCTTCTGCTGAGCATTCCCATGACGCCTGAGGGTGTGTCACCGTGCACAAGGGTAGGACACTGGCAGCCCTGGGGGCCTGGTGCACCTGCCTCTGACCAGCTTGGAGCGGCCTCGGGACATCCCGACAGACCCGCCAGGGAGTGGCTGCCTGAGCCTGGGCAGAGCAGCCTCCAGCGCGGGGCGTGCGAGCCCTAAAACCCTCCACCCGGGGTCACAGGGCGGCTAACGAGAGCCGCCCTTCTCGGCAACGGAAAGCAACCTCCCGCAGGCGTCCGAGCAGCCCGGGGCCTTTCCAAGCTGCAGGCCCTGCCTGACTGGGTGGGTGACGGGGACGGGCCCTGGGGCCCCTACCTGCCGGCCCTGCTGCTCCCCCAGGTGTGATTTCTCGATGCCATCAGCTGCCGGGAGCAGGTGGCCCTCCCAGGATGACCTGGAATCATCCGTCTGCTGGGGACACGGATGAGGCAGCTGGTGCCCCTGCCATCTCTGTGGGCAGGGTGGCCTTGAGCGCGGGCCACACGGTGAAGAGAGCTAGATTGATGACCGCGTGCAAGCCCGAAGGGGGAGGCCGTGGGGGGTGGGGGCGCGGGTGGAGCCCCGCTCTGCAAGGGCCTCTCTGTGACCCTGCACGAGGGCGGGCAGGTGACACTGCGGCAGCGACTGCTGAAGCGGGAAAGCAAGGAGGGGACTTTGAGGGACTGAGGGGGGCAGCAGGGAAATGGGGGAGGCCCAGGGCTAGAACTGGGGGCCTGCTTAAAGGGTGTCGGGATGTGGAGCCCAGGGAGGCTGGGTGCTGTCCACTGGGGACCCCCACGTGGCTCCTGCCCTCACCCCACCCGGCTGCCTGTGGACCCCCTGGGCTGGGTACCCTCTGAGGGACGGGGCAGGCCCTCAGCGCCTGGTGTGTAGGTGCCCAGCAAGTGCCTGAGACTCGAGGCTCCAGGCCGGGGGTCATCGCAGTGCCCTGATGTGGTGCTTTCACTCACGGCGTGACATGGGGACATCAGAAGGGGCCTCCCACGCCCGCCAACCCCGCCGGCCCATCACAGCGCAGGTTCCTGCAAGCTCGGGGGTCCCTGATGTCCCGCCAGCAGTGGTTGGGCAGGGACAGTCCCCGCCGGCCCCGGGCCCTGCAGCCGTCCGCGGAGACTCCGTGCTGCCCTGGGTCGCCGCCTGGTGGTTCTGCTGGTGGATATTTACGGGGCCAGGAGGACGGGGCGCAGCCTCAGGGGAGCTCCCCTCCCACCGGAAAAGGGGGCTGCTTCGAGGGAGCAGACGGGGGCGGGGTGGGGTGATCAGTCCCCTCCCAGCCTTCACTCCCTGGCCACGGTGGCCGCCTCCGGCCAGGCTCTCCTCCACCCGCATCCCGCCCCGGGCCCAGCCCCAGCCCTCCCTCCTGCTTGCCCGGCGGGCCGTGTCCCTTGCCGCCTTCTCTGCGCTCTGGTTCACCTTCATCCTCCTGGATGGGCACTGCCTGTGGGCAGGCAAGCGGGCAGGAGGGGGGCCTTGCAGGGCGGGCGCGGAGCAGGCCTGGCCTGGGTGGGCAGGAGGGGCATTCTCCTGTGCCCCCGCGTGGGGCTCGGCCGGGACGCCCCCTGACCGACAGGTCCTGTCCCCGCAGTGCCGGAGAAGCCAGAGCCGGTGCCGCTGGAGAGCCGGTCCTGCGTCCTCATCCGCCGTGACCTTGTGGCCCTGCCCGCCAGCCTCATCAGCCAGATCGGGTACCGCTGCCACCCGAAGCTCTACTCCGAGGGCGACCCCGGCGAGAAGCTGGAGCTGGTGGCAGGTGAGACCGCGCCCCCGCCCCGACCCTTCACGCGGGTGCCCTTCCGTTTATTTTTTCTTCCAAGCTGTGAACAATGTGCTCATCACCAATCAGTCAAAAAAAAGAGAGAGCATCTTAAATTCCCTCTAATTTCCTCTTAGAAGAATGTGTCATTAAGAGGAGTTATTCAATTGAATTAATTTAGCATTTTAATTGAATCCCCCGGGCTGGTCGCGCTTCTGATTGGCGAGGCCTCCAGTCACGACTGGGTTTTAATTTAGGTCGTGGGCACAACCGAGTCCCATACGGTTTACTAGCCCCCCAAGCCCCGCCCCGGCTCCCCAAGTGTCCAGTCGCCCCGATCGAGAGGTAGTGGCCAGAGGTTCCGAGCAGCAGCTCCCTGTCAGAAGTGGACTCATTTCTCCTGTAAAAGCAAACGGCGCTGTGGGGTCCGCAGCCCGTCCGGGCCGGTGCCTGTCGGAAATGCCTTCTCAGTGTAGACATCCACTCGGCCTCGTGGCTTCTCGTAGATTTTTAAGGCTGTTCAGCGGGCAGATAGGAGTTCATGGGCTCAGCACCCTGGCCGGTGGACACCCAGCCCCTCCTCACCCTCCAGAATCTTCCCTGAGTTCACCACAGGGTCTGGAGCTCAGGCCAGCCGGGGACACGGGCCCCCCGCCACCTTTCCTGCGAGCCACCAAGACCGCCCTCCTGTCCAGTTCCCCACCTGCTGCTCCCAGGAGCATCGCGGGATCTTTCCACCTGAGCCGCCCCGCTGCTGGACCCACGCCCCAGCGGGCAGCCTCGCCTTTGGCAGCAGAGCAGCCAGGCGGTGCTGGCTGGGCTGGGCAGGCCTGGGTGGGGTGGAGGTGGCCCAGGCCATGCCCAGAGCCCCCGACCCTGCCAGCCCTCGCTGTTCCGAGGGGGTCCCGGCTCCTCTGTTCAGCGAGTGTCAGGGTTGGGCTGTGACAGATCCTGGGAGCGGGCATGGCCCCCGGGGTGGCCTGTTGGTCAGTGTTTGGGGTTGGGGGCATTTGAGCTGGCCACCTTCCCTAACCAGACCCCGCTGGGCCCCAGGCCGCCTGCGAAGCCCCCTTTTCCAGATCTCCCCACAGCCAGGGGGCTGTCCCGTGCAGCTCAGGGTGACCCGCTCTGCTGTTGGGTTTGAGGCCCTCAGGGGTGGCCGGCCTGTCACGGCCAGGGACCATCAGGCCACGCCCATTAGACACCCCCAGGGGTCTCCATCCAGCGTCGGCCACGTGCTTCCTAACCGGTGGCCACTGCTTCTCCAGACACCTGGCCCCTGGTGGGTGGGGCCAAGGCACTCAGCCAGGGTCGGCCCAGAAGCTGGAGGCGAAGCCTTCACGGGTCCTTCCAGCTGCCCCCCTCCAGGAAAGGACCCCCGCCTTGTCCTTGTCTCCCAATAAGAAGATTTCTGCGTGTCTGTGAAAAGTCAGATCACAGGGAGAGGCCCAAACGAGCAGAGCCCCTGCAGGGCCTGATGCCTGTACGTCCAGGGCGCTTCCTGTGCCCAGGGGTTCTCCACAGCGGTTGCTCTGGCCGGGCCAGCTGAATGTTGCATAAGCTCCTTTTTCCACGGGCAACGTCCGTTGTCAGCAGCGGCCTCCCCAGGGCTCCAGGGGGTCCGAGCCTGCTGTCGGCCCCGCCCTCTTTGGCACAAGCCCCAGTGGGGCCCCAGGCCTTGCCTCTGCCCTGGGCTGGCTCTTCCCTGCCTGCCCCGGAGCGGCCAGGGCTGGCCGCCGTGAATCCGCCGTTGCAGCTCCCCGTCCGGCCTGCAGCTCAGTGCTCCTTGGGAAGGAAGTGAGAGCGAGACGCGAGTTTCCCAAACCCAGACCCCGGCAGTTCCAGGACTCCCGTGCGGCTGGGAGGGCAGTCTGGGGACAGACTGCCTCGCCCTGGTGGCAGGGTCTCCGCATGGTGTGGAGGCCCTTGGGGTCGCAGGCCTGGAGGGGGGGTCTGCTCTCAGGAGGCGCGGAGGCCTCCAGGCTGCCCTTCGCCCCGGGTCCCCGCGTCGGGCCCGCAGCCCTGGGGAGGTTGTGGCCCCGGGGCCGGGCCGAGGGCCTCACTCCCCCGTCTGGCGGCCACAGGCTCTGGCGTCTACATCACGCGCGGCCAGCTGATGAACTGCCACCTCTGCGCGGGGGTCAAGCACAAGGTTCTGCTGCGGCGGCTCCTCGCCACCTTCTTCGACAGGTAGGCGCCCTTTGGCGCGGGCGGCGAGCCCCCTGGAATCCCCGCTGGACGGGGCCGTGTCATCAGGGCGCACACCTTCCCAACGTCATGCGGGGCGTCGGCCCAAGGCCGGACCTGAGGCTGGGGGGGCTCGGGGACCGCCCAGAACCACTGACCCCACGCCGGCCCCTGGGAAATACACCGCAGTCCAGGGCGTGTGGGCGGGGCCCCCGTTCCCGCGTGTCACCGCCCTTCCCGTCCCCCCGCCAGGAACACGCTGGCCAACAGCTGCGGCACCGGCATCCGCTCGTCCACCAGTGACCCGAGCCGCAAACCGCTGGACAGCCGCGTCCTGAACGCTGTGAAACGTAAGAGGGGGGCTGGGGTCAGCGGGGGGCGGGGGCGCGGAGCCCCAGGGCCCGTGCGGATGGCAGCCTGGGAAAGGCGGCTTGTCCCCGGGAGAAAAGAGCAGCCCGAGGGAGCCCGGTCTCGAGGTGTTAGCGCTCTTGGTAGCTTTCCAAGCGTGATGAATTCAGCTGCGAAACTATTTTAATATGTGAAATAGATCTAATTTTCCTTTTTGAACAAAACCCCTTATTTACATGTTGGGGTTATTTTGAGCCCTTGCCATCTGCTCGGCCCGCTTCTGCCTCCCGCTCCTGGGCGCGTGGGGGTGGAGCCCAGTCCGTCTCCGTGGCAGACCGCCGCCCCCATCCCGCACCCGCCCCCAACGGGGAGGGAGCCGCCGGTGCCCGGCTCGGGCCAGACGGGCCACGAGCACACCCTCCCGTGGCTGTCGGCGCACAAAACTCCGTCTTAGTTTTCTTGCTTCAAAAATCGCTCTCGTGAAGCTAATTCTGTTTCAGAGCAGAGAGCAGCCTTTGCAGCCGCTAAGTGCCTCCCAGAGCACGGGGTGCCGGCAGGGCCCTGGCAAAGGTGCTGGGAGAGGTGCGGCCGTGGCCGCCCTGGGATGGGGCTCCTGGTGGGGGGGCCGCGGGAGCCGCCTGCAGGTTCCATGCTGTTGGGAGTGCTGGGTCTCGTGGCTCCTGGCGGAGAAGGGAGACGAGGGTGCTTGTAACTGGGAAGGCCGCCCGGGGGCGGGGCTGCGGCAGGTGTTGGCCGGCTCCCTCCTCCTCCAGCCCTTTGATCAGGCCCCAGAGGCCCGAGCCTCACAGCTGGGTGGGTCCCCGGGCCCTGCCCTGATTCCCGCTCGCCAGGGTGGGGATGCCCTCAGGCTCGTCTAACCAGGCCCCCCGTGTGCAAGCTGGGTGGGGAAGTGAGGCCTGGAGATGGGGGCCTGCCCGAGGCCACGCAGCCAGCCGGGGTCAGGAAGGCCGGAGCCCCCGGCCTCTGTGCTCAGGCTTAGGTCCACAGCCTAGCATCTCGTCTGCTCTGACGGCCCCTCCCCTGAATGTTCCAGCCAGACAGTGTCCCAATGGAGCAGGGCAGGCCTCCAGACCCCGGCAGCAAGGAGGGTGAGCCCTGGCCTCCCGTCGACCCAGGAGAGGCCTGGGTGGCCGGAGGGGCGCGAGGCGGAGGGCCCCCGCCTGCCCCCGGGGCCCCGCAGTGGCCGCTCCGGCACAGAGCGCTCTGCCCGCCGGCTGGTCCGGGCACCTCAGACCCGCGGCCCCGTGGGAGGCGGAGGGTCGGCCTCGAGGGAGTCCCCGAGCGGGCGGCCGCTCACGGGCCGGGCGCCCTGTCCTTGCAGTGTACTGTCAGAACTTCGCCCCCAGCTTCAAGGAGAGCGAGATGAATGTGATCGCCGCGGACATGTGCACCAACGCCCGCCGGGTCCGCAAGCGCTGGCTGCCCAAGATCAAGTCCATGCTGCCCGAGGGCGTGGAGATGTACCGCACGGTCATGGGCTCCTCGGCCGCCAGCGCGTCCCTGGACCCCGAGTTCCCGGCCGCCACCGCGCAGGTGTTCGAGCAGCGCATCTACGCCGAGCGGCGGGGCGACGCCGCCACCATCGTGGCGCTGAGAACTGACGCCGTGAATGTCGACCTGGGCACCTCCGCCAACCCCGCCTTCGAAGCCGGCGAGGAGGCGGACGGGGCCGGCTCGGTCATCCAGGAGGTGGCCGCGCCCGAGCCGCTGCCCGCCGACGGCCAGAGCCCCCCGCAGCCCTTCGAGCAGGGCAGCGCCAGCACCAGCCGGCCCGCGACCCCGGCTGCGGCGAGAAGACAGGAGGGCCCGTTCCCAGGGACCTTGTAGGAGCCGAAGCGGGTCCTGAAGCTGCTTGCATGCGTTACTAATACAGACAAATGTGATCAAGCCACTTACCTACTGAACTGCTACTGTTGCCTGAAAAAAATGTGATTTTTATTCTGCTTGTATTTAAAATTTATGAAGGAAACAAATGCATTCGTTATACTGTAAACGATTAGGCCACTGGCGACCTAGTTGCGAGAAGAGGTCCCGCGGCTCCTTTTTGATATTCGAGAGGTTCGTCTCCAAAGCCCCAGCTTTCCTCCCCCTTGGGGGGGGGGGGTGGGCAGGAGGCCGCCGACCTGGTGCCCTGCCCTGCCGGCCTCCCGCCCCCGCCCCTCCACCCCGGGGGAAGCCAGGGGCCTGGGGTGAGGGGCATGCGTCTCGGGACCCTCGTTCCTCACCTGGGGGGACCCCACCCCTCGGGGCCACGGGCCAGGGCTGGGCCCCCGGGGGCCAAACTCCCCTTGTTTTCCCTTCTTCCGGAGACTCGGGGGTCAGGCCTGCCGGGTCCGCCGTGTCTGTGGGGTGTGAGTGTGTGCGGAGCGTGTGAGTGTGTGTGAGCGAGCGTGTGCAGGGAGCAGGTGACGGCACGGGGACCGGCCCGCCGGCCGGCCGCCGTGGGTGGAGAGTGCCCTTGGCTGTATCTGTTTTCCTTCCCGGCACCTGTGGGACCTGGCCGACCCCACGGACCCTCGGTCCACCTGGGACCCAGCGCCTGGGCCGCCACCGCCGCCGCCGCCGAGCCCCCGCTGGCTCCCACCTGGCCGCCCGCCATCCCGTGGGGAGGGGCTACAGCCCCTGGTGCAGCCACGCAGCCCTCAGCCACGTTGGGTTTGTGTTTGTTTGTTTATGCGTTTTCGTCTTAATTCAGATCTATTTCATGTATGAAACCATATCTGGTTTGGAAACTTTCAGACCCAAAAGAGCAAAAAAAATTAGGGAGGATGGGGTGTCCCTGCCCCAACCCGCTCTGGCTTGGGAGTGGGCCCCTCCGGACACCATGGCCCCCAGGCCTCCGGGCCAGGTCCCGCGCGCCTCCCAGGGCTGAGAAAGGGGTGCAGGCTGGCGCTGGCGCAGGGTCCCCTGTGGGTGCACCGAGCCTTGGGCTGTCTCGCTCCGAGGCTGCAAGTGGTGGCCAGGGGCACAAGCCGGAGCTGGGGCGGTTTGCAGGTGCCGAGCTTCTGGAATGCAGAGGGGGCGGGCCGTGGAAGCTGTTGGTTTGAGGCTGGAATGCTCACTGTGAAGTTCAGTTGCTGTTCTGAGGGGGAGGGGCACAGGCTGTCCCAAGTGCTCGGGTCCAGTTGTCCGGGGGCCGGGGGCCGCCTGCCTCCCCCTCCCCCTCGCCAGGCAGCAGGGCTTCAGGCCCGTCCTGCTGACCGCAGCCCTTGGGAGGAGACCTTGGGCAGTAGTGGGGGGGCTCCTTCCAGCCAGGCCCTCCAGAGAGCTCTGATGGTTGCCCGACCTGGGTTGGGGGGCCCTGGGCGGGCACGCGGGGGCTAATCTCAGCCCCTCTACCCACCCCCACCGTGCCTCCCCAAGGGCAGGGAGGGCCAAGCCCTGTGGTCCCAGCCCAGGGGCTGCAGCTCCTTCCTGCTGGAGCTTGGAGCCCACCACCTGGCCCAGAGGGGGGCCCCCTCCGTCTGAGGCCCCGAGGGGGCTGGAGCTGGCAGGGGCCTGGGCCCTCAGGGCGCTGCGGGGTGGCACTGGGGGTGGGGAGGCAGGCCCGTCGCCTCCCTCTGGAGCCCCCCCATCCCCCCCCACGTTTGCACCTGCACCTTCATTCATCACTGGGGACCTTCGGGAGCCGGCCGCCCACCCGTCCCGCTGTGGGCAGAGGGCTCGCCCTCCCTCTCTCCCCCCTCCAAAGTGGGCACGGGCCCCCCCCACCCCCGCGCCGAGGCCGGGACGGGGAGGGGCGCCTCCGGGCCGGCGGCCTCCCGGCAAAGGCCTGACCGCCGCTCGGGCTAGCACAATGTCCCGTGACCTCTGTCCTTTGGTTGTCTCTGTCGCTGTCTGTTGTGTTGTTCCGGGTGTGGAAGGCAAGAGCTGTGGGTGGAACTTTAATCATAGTCAAATGTGAATGGCTTCTGAGCTCTCCCTGCGCCCTGGGCGGGCCAGGCCGAGCGTTTTGCACTAATGTGACCCGCGGGGACGCGGGTCGGGAGCGGTGGCGGACGGGCACGGCTGATGATTGTACCTGCCGGGGCGCGCCCTCCGTGCCCGGCGCGATCCGCGGGGCGGCGGCGGCGGCGGCGGCGGCGGGCCCGGCGCGGAGGGGCCCTCCAGAGTGCCTTAGCATCTTTTGACCATTTTCCCCAAGGAAAACCAGTTAGGAGAACCGGACCCTCCCCTCCTCTGTTTACAAGACGACTAACCCTGTCCTGTGGGTGTGATCCTGACGGACCCTGACCCGTAGACCGAGACAAGCCACTCAGTATTTATGAAATGTCTGCACCTTTATCCCTAAGCTTGACTAGTAGCAATACGCATATACTCGTAGTGTCCACATAGAGCTAATCCTATCAGCGCCTTTCAAGGAGGGAAGGACTGGGCCGGGTCCCAGCGGCCGCGGCGGGCGGCGGGCCTGGGCTCAGCAGCCGCCCGCCCTCGCCTGCCCCCCCAGCGGGACCGTCCAGGAGAAGGTCCAGGAGAAGGGACCGGAGGTGTGACAGATCCTGTGAGCTCGGGGGGGCCGCCCGCCTGGCCGGCGCGCCTCTGTACTTGAATCCTGTCTTGCACTGTGTCTGGTCTCGCCCAGAGTTCTCTGTGACTGCTTGACCTTGCACTTGACGGACTGTGCTACCTTGCCCCTGAAGGCGGACCAGAGGCCGGGGGAGAGGCCCTGGGGTGGGCAGCCTGCCGGCCTGCCCGGCCGCCAGGGCCGGCGTGTTTCTCCTCTGTGTTTAGAGGGAGGGGGCAGAGGCTCAGCCTGGGAGGGGCCTGCTCTGCGCCCGGCCCAGCGCTGCCCTGGCGGCACCCGATGGCCGGAACGTTCCAGCACTGGCCCAGTGCCTGCCACCCCAGCCGTTGACTGCTTAGGTGCCCCTCAAACGGGTTATTTTTAGGGAAATAGCTTGCTACAAGTAGAAAAAGGCCTCTGGCCCGTTCACCAACCGAGAACTCCGAGAAAACCTGCTTTTTTGCCTCTGCAGCGGTAAATCCTCAACGCAGAATGGAGAGTGCATAGCTGTCTTGAGCTTTAACTACTGTTTCCGAACGTTGCTGCTGCGGGAATTTGTCACTCTGTCAGCCAGCCAGCCCCGGGCGAGCGTGTCACCCGCTGGCGGCCGGAGAGCGCGGGGGCTCGGTACAAGATGTTTCTGACATGGCAAGGGTTTCTGGTTTTTGTTTGTGTGTGTGTTTGTTTTGTTTCGCTGGAAAAAAAAAATGAAAAGAAAAATTATGCAGAATCTATAACACATTCAGATTGGACAACCTGCTTGAATTCTGATCAATCGCTTCATTGTTAGCGTTTCGCACATGATTGTAATTTTTATGTCAAAAGAAGCCAAAACTTGCAATACTATTTTTAGCAGACAAAAAAAAAAAAAAAAGAACTAAGTATAAAATGTACACATATTTTTGACTTGAACATTTGGATGTTACTGGTGCAAAGAGACCATTCATCCTTTGGATGGAATGTTTGGGAAAAAGAGACTTTTGAAAAGGACATGTGGTTGCAAAGAGTGCGTGGAGGGTGCGGAGTACTGTAACTCGCGACTGTTAAAAATAAATAAATAAACACGTTGTCCTGGGCTGCGTATAAAGGAGGCTTGTTTCTCAGTGACACTGAGTTCCATTTCAGCCACACAAGAGGCTAGCTTTTTTTTCTTTTTCTTTTTTTTTTTCTTTTTTTTTTTGAAGAAGGAGGAAACCTCTGACCGTTCCTCCTGTGCCGCCTCCTTTCTGCGCTGCTGCTCGGCAGCATCCAGACTGTCGCTTTGTAGCCACGCTGACACCACGCCGTAGCATAACTCAGACGACAGAACGTCCGCCTGCGACCAGGACCCTGAGGGCTGTGAGCCCCGTCAGGAGGTGGAAATCCGTTACAGACAAAAGGATGTGATCCTTCACTGTAAAGCGCTTTGTAAAATTCACATTTACAGAATAATAAAGTCAGTTCAAACCCAGGCTGCCTGCACTCTGCTTGGCCACTGTGGGCTGTTGGGGGGGCAGGGTGGCGCTTCGAGGACCCAGGAGCCCTGGGTGAGGGAAGGGACCATCCCCAGGCTTGTGGCCCACTTCCCGCCCCCTTCCCCGCAGTATCCTCAAAGGGACGGGGCCGGCAGGCACCATGTCCCGGGCGGGGGGTGTCTGGGGAGGGCCCTGAGCTCCAGGTGAACTGGGGGGGAGGCCTACTTTTTATTGTCTGCAAAGGGTATACCCACCTTATGGGGCTCACCTGCCTGCCACCTGCCAGGTGTGCAGCTGCCTCCATCCCCTCCCCTCCCCTCCCCTCCCCCCACCTCCTCTTGGGCCAGGTCTGCCCCCAGGTGGATGGAGAGGGAATTGCAGGTGGGCAGAGCCGGGGGTGGGGAATCTCAGATTCAGGCTGCCTGCCTTCCCACGAGGGCTTTTCTGGGCCCCCAGGACCCCCGACAGACCAGGCTTTGCATCAGTGTGTCCCATGGACGTGGGTCAGTTGTCGGGCCCCCACACTGACACCTGGGTGGCAGGCTCCTCGCTTCCCTCCTGTCCTGCGACGGTCTTGTCCAGAGGGCCACCCCTGACCTGCTTCTAAGCACCCGGCCTCACCTCTTTCCTGGGCTCCGTTGCCCCTGCTCTGCCCAAGCTCGTGATGGACTCAGTCGCTCGTTTGTGCGTCTTGCCTCCCCGGAGGGCAGGGGTCTGCAGGACGGCTTCATGTGACACCTCCCGAAGGGGACCCCCCGCAGTCATGGTGCAGACACGGGGTCTAAAACAGGTGGAAGTGGTTTCCAGATGGCAGCTGCCCTGGTTCGGAGCCGCTGGGACCCTCCCCCTCCTGCAGGGGCCGAAGCACACAGCGCCCCCCGGGCAGGCCAGGAACAGCCAGGGAGCCAGAGTCCATCCCACCGCCAAGCCCTGCGGGGCGAGAGCTCCCGGTCCTGTTTCAGAGCAGCGCGGCCTGTGCAGGCCCCTTCCCCTTCCTGCCGGGGCCTCGAAGCTGCTGGGTGGGTGCCCTCTGGTCACCCTCCTGGGATGGCGGAGACTCCCAATCTCTGGGCCACAGGCTGCGCCCCTGGAAAGGCCTGTACAGCCCCACCGTAAGCCCCCAAATGTCCCCACTCAGGCAGGCCCGGAGCTGGGCCCGTGGGCTGGACAGCTGTGGCCCATGGGCTGGGGCTCGGCTCTGACCCAGACTTGCTGGTTCCTCTGGGCCCAGCCCCTCTCCCCGGGCCAGCCTCTGGGTTCCTAGGACGAGGGATCGGGGCACCTGCCCGCGTGGCTCTGTCCCCAGGCCTCCGTCCTTCAGCCGGCCTCCCTGCCCTTGCAGCCTCCACAGAAACTGGCTGAGGCATCAGAAGCTTCGCGTCCCCCCTTTGTCCTGTTCTGGGAGGGGGTGCAGAGTCAGCAGGACCCAGAGGCTCTGCCGGAGCCCTTTGTCCTCCGAACAAAGAGTCAGAGCCGGGTGGGGGTGGGGTCGAGGCCGAAGAGGCCGAGCGAGGGCCTGGCTGGCGCAGCGATGTCCGGGGCCGTGTCCACTCCCGACTGTGACAGTGTCCGAGTGGTGTGTCCCTCGCCCCCCCGGAAGGGCACTGCGGCTCCCCTTATGGGGAGACAGGCTGCTGGATGGGCTCACTGACGGCCGAGCACCCCGTGCAGGTGCCAGAACAGCCCCGCTGGGGGTGGGTCCCAACTCTGCCGTTGGTCAGGAGGCCTGGGTGTGTCAGTGACGCTCTGTGTTGCACCCTCCCATCAGGAGGCTGGCAGGGGCAGCACAGGCACCAGTGAAGGAAGGCCAGCAGGGCGGGCAGGAGAAGCCGAGGGCCCGGGGTTGAGCGGGCAGAGGAGGAGGGATGGTGCCCGCCCTCTGCGCTGCCCTGGGGCACCCAGCGCCCAGACCTTTTGGCCACCCCGGGGCCCTACACAGGTCTGGGAGCACAGGGTGGGGGGGGGGGTGAGCAGAAGGTGGATCTGGTGACGTGGTGTTCGCAGGACTCCCACTGTGACAGAGTCAGGGGTTCAGACCATGAGGCCATCACCTCCCTTGGGCCCCTGGTTTCTTGGACCCCCCCCCTAGGGTGTCTGGAGCTGGGAGGGGCCGAGGAGCCAATAGGGGTGCGGTGGTAACATCCGGGTCGCCCCAGTGGAAACGCAGCCACAAGAGCAGGGCAGGACGGGGACCCCCGCCTGGGTCTGTCCTTCTGGGGGTGGCCTGCAGGAGGGGCCCAGCCACAGTGGAGGCTGAGGGAGGCTGTTCTGGGGAGGCTGGGGTGGGAAGGCTTCCCTAGATCCGAGGTCCTGCCCAGCGTCCCCTCTAGGAGCCGGGCTCAGCTGCAGGTTTGTGACCAGGGTGGGGACCCGCAGTGGGCCATGTTCTGGCCCAAGAAGTGACAGCAGCCCTGGGGTCTTGTCCCAACGCCCACTCTGGCCTCGGGATGCAGGCCTCGCTGAGCAGAGACGCAGCAGCAAGGAAGCCGGTCCCAGCCTCCTGGGACTGTAATTGACTAACAGCTCCAGACACTCGGCGGGGAGACGGATGGCGCATGGCCTCCTGGGGAGGGTGCGGGTTTCCGGGAAATCAGCCTGATTCTCCCCGGTGGTGTTCAAAGCAGTTCCCCTGGGCAGAATTCCCTGGGCAGCCTCCCCACCCCCGACCAGGCAGCGATGGGGGACTTGACCTCCAAAGGCCTGGGGTCTGGATCTGCTTCCTGAGCCGTCTCCATCCAGTGCCCCCTCCCTCCGCCTGTGGTTCTGGCAGGTAGAGCTCTTCCTGCCTGCACCTGGCGGGCACAGTACTTCCAGCCCGCGGACCTGGGCACAGCTCGTGATGGGCAGAGCTCTTCCTGACCAGTGGGGTCCAAGGGCTTTAGGCTCATGGCTCTCCCTGCAAATGGGCCCATTCCTTCTTCCCTGGCTTTGCCCCCCACCCCCCAAGCCCCAGTCGCCCACCCCCAGGGATGCCCCACCGAAGACTCTCTTTCTGGTTTGCTTTGTTTGGTTTTGTTATTCGACTGCACTCATGGCCAAAGTTCCTGGGCCAGAGATCAAACCTGCAGCACAGCAGCAACCCAAGCCACAACAGTGACAGTCCTGGAGCCTTAACCTGCTAGCCACCAGGGAGCTCACGGAGAACTCTGGACAGGAGGAGACAGAGTCGGTCCAGCTTGGGGCCAGTGCTCTGAGAGGGGCTCATGCCTGCCTGCCCAGCTCTGGATCTCTGCTTTGCCCCAGGGTTGCTGGAGCCTTCAAGCTGGTGACAAGGGGCTCTGTGGGGCTCTAATTGGGCAGGTGGTTTTGCCTGGTCACCCAGAGAAGAGGCAGGTGTGGCTCGTGTTCACAGCAGCACCATTCCCAAGAGCCAGGGGGTGGAAGCAACCCAGGTGACTGCTTGGACAAACTGGACTCGGAACCTCCACACGCACCCCCAGGTGCACGTGGAGACAGAGGCGTTGATGGGCCCCCCAAAGGCAAGCCGGCCTGACCACAGCCCTACAACCCCGTGGAAATAGCAGAGACTCCCAGCCCCACACAGGGTTGACGAGGGGTGTCAGCCCAGGCCGACCAAGTGTGGGCCTTGAGTACCAGACCTGGATTCGAGCCCTCGGCCCGGCAGAGCCACCAACCTGCTGGGGGCAGGGGCTCCTCACTGCACCAAGTGGCTGAGGGACACCCCAAGCCCCTCCCTTTGCAGAAGCCTCCCTCCAGGCAGCCCAGGCAGGCAGGTGGGTGTGGAGGGTGGGTAGAGCCTGGTGCCACCAGGGCCCTGAGCCCCATTCCTCAGTGCCCAGGCATTTTCACTTCAGGGCCACACGCTGGCCCCGCCCAGTCTGCTCCTGGAGTCCTACCCCGTCCCCCCGGGGGTCTCCCTGTGCCCGCCCCCTCCCCTAATGCCCCCCTCAACTGCATCTTTATTCACCCAGCAGTCCCCCCTTCCTCTGTGGGAGCCAGCCTGCCACAGTGGGAGGCACCCCAGACTGCGTGCAGAACACTTGTCTGATGCCACCGTCTCGTGCCCCATTCTGCCTTTAGTTCCCGGGATGGGAGCTGAGGCCTCAGCCGAGGGTCAGGAGGGAGTAACTGTGGTGGCAGCGTCCGCTGAGGGCAGCGCTGAGTCCCTTACAACGCTGTGGACCCAGAGGGCTCTATCTGCTGGGGCGGGGCCCCAGAGCCCTGCCACTCAGCCCGCCAGGGCCCCCACCAGTTCCAGGAAGTCCCCAACTCCACAAGGCACCCTGTCCCTGAGAAGGAAGCGGTCACCCAGAGTTACACTGTCCGTTACACCTGTAGCCTGAGGCCTGCAGAGGGGCGTGGCCACAGCGCAGTCACAGGAGGCCCTTGGCCTTGACCCCTGCCCTGCCCTGAGAAGGCCTGCTGGCCATGCCAGGTGTTCTACCGCGGGGGGCTGATAGGAGGGTGAGTTAGTGAAGGGGCTGCCTCAGGGCAGCTGTCCCTCAAGGACAGGCAGGGGATGGGGAGCCGGGCGGGGGTGGCCCTGGGCCAAAACAGACTCCAACCCCAGGGAGGGGCTCCAGGCCTTGGACTGGCTCCCCTACCTAAGCGGAGTGCAATGAAAGGGCACAGCGGGAGGGAACAGGATCCAGAGGCGGGAGGAATGAGGGCAGGGGAACAAGGCACGGCTGGACCCGCACCCCAAGGGCACTGCAGGAATAAGGGTCCCTCTGGGCTCAGGAATAAGGGTCCCTCTGGGCTCAGGACCGGCTGCAGAGGGGCGTGGAGCCAGGGGCTCAGGTCTGTCCGCACACAGGCCGGGGCAGTAGCTCGGCGTCAGGACCCCCACCCCACGGGGGACTCCTGCGGCCGCTAAGGGGTCCTGGGCTGCAGCACGGACCTGGCACCTAGGCGTCAGCCTCCGTCCACCGCAGTGCCAGGGAAGCAGACAGCTCGGGGTGCAGAGAGGGGCCTCCAAGACCGAGGGGCGGAGCTCGCTCTGGAGGGGAAGGAGCGACCCGCTGCTGAGCTGAGCACCGTGGGGATTGGCCTCGGCAAAGCGGTCCCGCTGCGAGGAAAATCAGATCACTCCGACCGGACCGACCGGCGCAGAAACGGAGATAAGCCTGGGCGCGTGATCCGACCGCTTCGCTGCAGACCCCACCCCAAGCGGGAACACTAAGTGATTAGGCCTAAAAGCTCGGGCCATTTAGCTTTTTATTCGATTGGCAGAGAGGCCCACGGTGCCCTCTGCTTTTTGCCGTTTGATTATACGTCTGTGCTCAAAATACTGTTCCTGGAATGGAGGCGGCCGGCAGGACTCATTGGAATGGAAATCAATTTGATTAGAGAGCAGTCAATTACCAGGAGGAGGAGGCCGCGATCCAGCTTCGCAAAACATGCGAAACTTTCTGCAGAGATGCCTGCGGGGGGCGAGGGGGGGACGCTGGGGGCGGGGCCGGGGCCAGGGCCGGGGCGGGGCCAGGGCCGGGGCGGGGCGGGCCTCCCGGGGGCGCCCCGCCCCGCCCCCGGGTGGGAGGGGGAAGGGCTCCCAGCCACTGGCCGCCTGCTTGGCCTTGGTGAGCGCTGGGCTGCCTCAGTTTTCGCCTCCCTAAAATGGGATCATGCTGGTGCCGGCTCGCAGGGTTGGGGGCCCTCGAGGGGACCACGTTCAGGACGTACACAGCGGTGCCTTGTGCTCCGTGTACACTGCAGGCCGGGCCCTCTGCTCCGGCGGATGGAAACTCGGTTCCCCTCGCATGCGCACTCAGAGGCCTGGAGGACTGCGTCAGGTGATTCTGTAACAAGCACTGGGTCTGGCAGCCACAGCCAGTTACCCGACCGACAGGGGACCCCGGAGACAAGACCCGTGAAAAGAGGGACGCTGCGTTTGTGTCCCGCGAGCCTTGACCTGGTCACTCTGAACCTCCACTGCCTTTTCATGCATGGAGCGGAGTCCCCCCCCCCCCCCGCCCGAGGCTGTGGAGGGAAGCCCCCGGCCCGGCCCCGCCCCAGTCACGCCCCCAGCGTCCTGCACCCACACCCCGAGGGGGCCCGCTGAGGGCGCGAAAGTGGAGGGTCTGCCCGCTCCTGTTCTCTCTAGAGGGTGGATCTGGGCTACCTCCCCCGCCTGGCCAGGGAGGCAGGCTGGTCTCTGGCCTCCGCCCTGCTCTAGAGGCCCGCTATGCCCGTGTCACCCATGTGCAGCAGGGGTGGCCCAGAGCTCCCCGGGTGGGCCCGGCGCGGGACCCCCAGGACCTGCCCAAGCCTCCCCCAGACCTCACAGCACTTGTGTGCTGATCACAAGGTACCCTGATGCAGGGGCCGGAGCAGGGCCTGGAGATTCCCCCTCCCCCCTCAGCCGGACTCCCTCAGGCAGTGCACAGCCTGCACACACGGGTGCCTCCGCCCAGCACTCAGGATCTGGGGGCCTGAGACAGGGTCTCAGCTGTATCCCCTGGCCGGGGGGGCTTTCAAAGTCACTTGTGTGAGGTTTGGTAACACAGAGGCAGCACTTTCTGTCGTGCTGGGGTGTCATGGAAATTAGAAATCACCTCTCCATCCAGTATTTATTCAGCACCGAACAGTGGCTGGTGCCTGGCAGGTGGCCCCAAAAGGGAGCTCTGACTTTCGGGATTTCGTTGGCTGACCCGAGGACACTGTCCTCGGGGGTCACCAGCCTGTTCACGAACAAGAGACTAGTGCACCCTAAGTGCGCAGGGAGTGAGGCTCCCAGGTCAGGGCCTGGGGCGCAGGGTCTTCCACTGGGCAGACGCCACCCCCTCCTTGCTCTTCCTCATGCCCGGCAGAGCAGCGGCGTGATGGTGTCCACTGAACGGACGGCAGAAGCCGAGCCTGCCTGAGCCTGGCGCAGATCTCATGGCTGGTGGGACTGAAAATCTCGGCCACGGCGGATAACAGCCTGGCAGGTCCTTAAAAGCTGAACGCAGGCTGAGTATTGAACCCAGCAATCCCACTCCTGAGCTTGCACCCCAAAGGCTTGAGGACAGATATCTAAACAAAGCTGCACACCCACGTCCACCGCAGCATCTCTGCAGCAGCCAAAAGTAGAAGCAATCCATGTGTCCTTCGACAGGTGAAGGATAAACAAGATGTGGTCCACCCATATGGTGGAACATTATGCAACCGTCAAAAAGCATCAACGGCTCATCCGTGGTACCTCATGGATGAATCTCAAAAACAGACGCCAAGTGAAGGAGACCAGACACAGGATTATATGATCCACTGATGTGAAATGTCCAGAACTGGCAGAAGTAGAGCTGTGGTCACCAGGGGCCAGGGGAGGAAGGAATGGGAGTGGCTGTTTTTGTTTGGTTTTGGCCACACCCACAATATGGAAGTTCCCAGGCCAGGGATCAAATCCGAGCCAAAGCTGCAACCCGAGCCACCGGCGGCAGCACCAGGTCCTTTAACCCCCTGTACCACAGCAGGAGCTCAGGAGTGGTTGTTTAATGGCTATAGGGTCTCTTTCTCTCTCTTTTTTTGTTTCTTGTTTTTTTGTTTTTTAGGGCTGCACACACGGCACACGGACGTTCGCATGCTAGGGGGCCAATTGGAGCTACAGCTGCCAGCCTACACCACAGCCACAGCAACGCCATATCTGAGCTGTGTCTGCGACCTACACCACAGCTCACGGCAAGGCTGGATCCTTAACCCCCTGAGGGAGGCCAGGAATCGAACCCGCAACCTCGTGGTTCCTAGGCGGATTCGTTTCCGCTGCGCCACGACAGGAACTCCAGGTATAGGGTCTCTTTAGGGGGAAAAGTTCTGAAACTAGATAGTGGTGTTGACTAAACAGCATCCTAAGGAGTGTACTGGATGTCACTTGAAGGTTCAGATTTACTGTGATGAAAATGGTAAATTTCATATTTTGTGTATTTTACCACAATTTAATAAAAACCCTCATGGCCAGTGAGTGATGGAGCTGAGAAGGGAAACTGAGTCAAGCCGGCCCAGGCATCGCCCACCCCCAACACTCCTCAGGTCAGGGGGCCTGGCGCAGAGGGGCCCACCTAGCAGGCAGGGTGTCTGTCTCACGAGTAGTGGTGGGAGCTTGCAGGTGGGAGTCCCACCAGCCCTGGGGCCTGTGTGCCGGGAGCAGGAGGTGACTGGCCCACGCAGGGGACACTGTTGTCACAGGAGGAACCAGGAAGGAAGCATGTGGCAGCTTGGAGCTGGCCTAGGGCACTTTGGCCCAGGAGGGGCTACCCGACCCCCTTCCAGACTACCCGGGTGGACGCTGATGGTGAAAACATCTTGGCTGAGCAAGGGCAGTTGGGGGGCGCAGCACCCCCCCACCCCTTCCCCTGGGGACTTCCAGGGCAATTTCTAGAAACCTGGGGGGCAAGGCTTCGGAAGTGGAGGCAAGGCAGCCAGGCAGTGGGGGTGGGGGGACCTGAAGAGCCTGCGGACACCCCCCCTACCCATCCATGCCCCCCCACCTGTGACCCTCAGACCCCCAGACTGTGAGAGGAAGGTGCCCCCATCCCCGAGCCCTCAGCCGCCCGGGAGGTGAGCGTCTGGTGTCGTTTATGGAGAGGTCCGAGCCATATGGACGCTTGGGGGAGAAGCCAAGACCTGCCCCAGGGCTCTGAGTGCAGTGGCCACAGCAACCCTGGCACGTGGGAGAGGGGGAGGAGGGGCAGAGTGTTGGTGGGGGGTGTCCCTGGGCAGCCGTCAGGGCCCAGGAAAGGCACCTGCTGCAGGTGCCCCAGAGCTGTGCGGAAGCTGGTGGGGGCAGGGGCACAGCCTGAGCAAAGATGGGCGCAGAGCCAGGTGCTCTGAGCCGGCAGGTGCTTCAGCCCCCGCGAGGCGGGAGGCCCCTGAGACCTCGAAGGAGGGCCCGTGACAGCCCTCTCTCCCGCCAGGCTCTGAGGCTGGCTGTAGGGCTGTGCCACCCGGCGAGAGCCGCGGGCCAGCCCCCAGGAGTGACGGTGGCAGTGCTGTCAATCCCGCCACCGCCACCACCGTGGTCTGTGATGCTGCTGAGTCACATGCTCCCAGCGTTTGTACTTAGGGAGTGGAGCAGATGGTGCTGCAGTAACACATTAAATTTAGATTTAATAAGACAGTTATTGTATGGAAATTAAAGGCCCATTGATTATTCTCTGGGTATTGAGGTCCGGCAGGAGCCGTCCAGTTCCCGGGGGCAGTAGCTGCAGGAGCGCTAACCGCGTTCGTGCGGAGGGAGCCGGCGGTGCGCCCCGCGCCCCCCGCCTCGCACAGACCTGCGTTTCCCAGGCCGTGTCCCCCGGCCTTCCTCTGAAACGGACCACGGCTCCCGCGCTTGAGCCGGACGAGGGCCAGGTGCCACCCCCGCGCTGGCCGGGCGGATGTCGGGGACCCTCCAGGAGCTCTTCCTCCTTTGCTCGTTTCGCAGGAGAGGAGACCGAGACGCAGAGCGGGGAAGGGACTCGGTGGGGCCCCTATGGCTGGGGTTGGGGGAGGGCGGCAGGAGACGGAGGGACAAGCAGTGGCTGGGAGGCAGGGGCCGGGGAGGGGAGCCTGCGGGGCTGGGTGGGCGTGGGGTGGGGGCGCGGCTGGGTGGACCCTGGAGCCTGGAGAGAAAAGCTTGGCTGAGCAAGGGCAGCTGGGGGGGCTCCCAGCCAGTGGGGGAGGGAGGAGCCCTGGAAAGGGGAGCGGCCCCGCCCCCGCCTCCCCCACCTCAGCGCCAGCTCCCCGCATCCCCTCAAACCAGGGGCTGGAAGCTGCTCAGTGCGCGATGATCTCTCGTGGCTTCAATAAATCTGGTCATCGTGTCCCTCCTGAGACGGAAGAGGAAACCGGCTCTCGGAACCCCCGCGGGTTCACCCCCTGCTGCAGTTCCTGGAACTGGCAGCAGGCTCTTAATAATCGATCCTCTGGCCAACATTTATCACCCGCTTCAGGGGGAGCGGAGTGGCCTCTGCAGGTGTCCGGGCGGGGTGGGGTCTGCGTGTGGCCCACAGTCCTGCAGGCGTCCCTGGGGCCTGCCGGGGATCTGCCCAGGGCCGGCCGGACACCTGGTTTCCTCTGTGACACGGGCTGATGGGCTCAGCGCTTGCACTGTTACCTCCAAGGAGGGGTCTGGGCTGCAGGCCCTGCGAGCCAGGCGAGCCCAGCTGGCCTTGGTGTCCACCAAGCAGGACCCCCGGGGAAGGGGCAAGCTGTGGCCTGGGGGTCTGCCCAGCAGACAGCTGGGCGCCCTGAGTGTCTGCTGCCCCTGGCTGGAGTGGCCAGATTTATCAAATGAAAATACGTAAAGCCTTATTAAAATGGAATTTCACTCACAAGAAATATTTTTTTAGTGTAAATATGCCCCATGCAGTTTGGGGACGTTCTTCTAAAAAAAAACATTGCTTATTTGAAATTCAAATTGAACTGAGTATTTTTTCCCTTTTTAGGGCCACACCCGCGGCATATGGAGGTTCCCAGGCTAGAGGTCAGATTGGAGCTGCAGCTGCCAGCCTATGCCACAGCCACGGCGATGCCAGATCTGAGACGCATCTGTAACCTAAGCCAAAACTTGTGGCAACATGGGATCCTTAACCCACTGAGCAAGGCCAGGGATCAAACTCACATCCTCATGGATATGCATTGGGTCCTTAACCCGCTGAGCCGCAGTGGGAGCTCCCTGGGCTTTCTGTATTTTATCTGGCAACCCCTCCACCCTGGCTGGCCCCCCTGCCCTGGCCCCCGGCCTGTGCTGCTCCAGCCCCTCATTCCCTGTGCTGTGCCTGCTGGCATCCCCTCCTTCTCTGCCCCAGGGCCTCTGCCCTGGCTGCCCCAGTCTGCCTGCAGGCCAGCCCCAGGCGTCCGCCATGCGTGACCTTACCCCCCGGGTCACAGAGCACCGTTTCTGTGAACTGAAATTTTGGACGGGTGCCTTCCCACAGCTCTCCCACCCCCCGGGGGCTCACATACACCCCCACTGGGGACCCCACAGCCTCCGGGCTCTCCCTGAAGGGGCTGCTGCCAAGGTAACACTCCCCAGGGGCCCTGAGCTGGGGGATTCCACTGCCTCTGGGTCTGGGGGCCTCTGGGGCGGGGGGTGGGGAAGGCTGGGAGGACACAGTCCTTTAAGGGACTGAGAACCTGTGGACGGTCCTTGGAGAACGGGGATGTTGGGGAAGCCTGGCCAGGAGGGGCTGCTGCTGACCCGGCTGCAGATTGGGAAACTGAGGCTGGGGGGGAGGCAGGGTGAGCCCAGGGTCCCCCTTCTGTTTCTCTCCCACTCTCGGCCCCACTCCACCCCCACCCTATACTGGACACCCCCACTCTTCGGGCTGCCCACATGGCTTCGCGAGGTCCCAGGTGGTCTGGGGACAGAGTCACTGCAGGCTGGACACACGCACACAGGTGAGCAGTGAGCACCCACCCAGCCGCTATGGGAGGGGGCCTGGGTGGAGAGTGGTGGACAGCAGGGACTGGGTGTCCAGAGGCTCCTTCCCTGCCCGGGCGAGGCGGCCCATCTGGGGGGACCCCGTCAGAGGATCCAAGGCCCCCAGACCCCTTGCAGGTGCCTATCTCGATGCCTGAACCGCTCTGGAGTCCAGGACATCCTTGAGGTGGGCAGGGGGGACCCGCCCTCGGTCTCTGCCTGCTGGGGATCTGCCTGTGGGCACTGCTCCCTTCTGTTTAACCAGCGAGGTTTCAGCTGGGAAACTGTCGCCGGCAGTCTGCAAACATCCCTTCCCGCTCCGCCGAGCCGCCTGCCAAGCGCTGCCAGCCGCCAGCTTGGCTCACAGTCGGCTCACACAAGCTGCCCGGCCTGGCACGGGGCTCCTCGCACGGCTCCCTGGGGGGCTGGCTGGGGAGGGCTGTCCCCCGCTGCGCTCAGAGCCTTGCAGCCTCACAAGAGGGCTCCAGCCCCCCTCCGTGTGCTCCCCCAGGCCCAAGAGAAATCAGGACCCCCACCCCCGAGACTCCTTAGGAGGAAATACCCAACTCTAGGGAGGCATCAGTTTGGGAAAAGCTGAGGAGCCCCAGGAGGGGGCAGCTGTCACTGAGCCTTGGGGACAGCCCAGCGCTGCCCCAGTCCCCTGTCCTTCTGCCCACCTGGTCTGCCCTCCGGTCCCCTCTGCTGGCCCCTGGTGGCGGGTCAGGGTCACAGGCTCTTTCCGTTCCCTGCAGTGTCCCTTCCCCTCTGCAGACACCAGCACCCACTCTGGCCAGAGGAGGGACCATGGCAGGCCAAGCCTGGGGCTGACCCCTCCCCCATCCCTTCAGGAAGGGTGTGGCCCCCACCGGGTTTGGGGGTGGCGGGGAGATGGGCTGGCTCTGTCGCCCTCCACCCCTCCCCCCAGCTTGCTGGCGGGGCAGCCTCTGGGGTCCCAGAGCCCAGGCCCCGCTGGCTCCCCTGCTGCCCAGACCACACCCAGCTCTGCAGACCCCATCTCCCCAGGCCCCTAGGAGCCCCCCAGGCAGCTTTCGGGCTCAGCCTTCAGGACTGAGCCGCGTAATGTAAAATTGATAACCGTGCTTGTCTCGTGGCCTCATAATTAAGTGTCTGTTCATCGTGATGACTGTCACAGAAAGATTCGTTGTCCTCTGGGCAATAAAATCAACCTGCTGAAGAAGGCGCTCGGAGCAGCTCACGCACCGCACCTGCAGCCAGGAGCCCCGAGGAGGGGCCGACGCCCCCTGTCCAACTGGGCTCCCTCGACCTGGGCTCCAAGGTGGCCTTTGGGGGCCGACAGGCAGACCTGGGGCGGGGGCTGCAGAGACCCCAGGGTTCCACGAGGGAGTGTGGACGTCCCCCCCGAACCACACACACACGTGGGAATCGGCCACATTAGAACTAAAGGGCGGGAGTTCCTGTCGTGGCTCAGCAGGTTAAGAACTTGACCAGGATCCATGGGGATGCAGGTTCGATCCCTGGCCTCGCTCAGTGGGTTAAGGATCGGGCGTGGCTGTGAGCTGTGGTGTAGGTCGCAGACGCAGCTTGAATCCTGAGTTCCTGGGGCTGTGGTGTAGGCCGGCAGCTACAGCTTCAATTCGACTCCTGGCCTGGGAACCTCCATATGCCCTGAAAAGACAAAAAAAAGACTGAAGGGCGCCTCTCGGGGCTGGAGGAGGGGCTACAGGGGGGAGGGGCGAGGGGGTCTTGGTCCCGGTCGGTCTCTTCTGTCAGGGGCCCCACTTGTGGCTCAGGTTCTGCACCATCAGAAAGGGGTGACAGGGTCCATCTGCTCCCGTCTCCTGGGGTGAGGGGCACGGGAGCTTCAGCCCCATGGGGGGTGGAGCCAGCCCTGAGCCCTCTAGCAGACCACCAGCGGGGCACCTGGGTTCAGGGCCACCTCCCTGATTGGGGCTGGACACCCGTCTGCTGGGACCCCTAGTTTGTGAGCCAGGTCACTGGGGAGCTGCCCCTTCGGGTCCAGTGAGGCCCAGGCCTCCCTGCGTCCAGCACAGATGGCTGCAGGGCCCCAGGGAGGGTGTGCCCATTAGGTTTGGCAGGTGTCGGCAGAGGACAGCCCGAGGAGCTGGACAGGGCACTCAGTCCGGGGGAGATGGGCAGACCCCGCCTGGGTGCCAAGGCTGGGGGTGGGCTGCTCATCCCAGGGGCCACGACTCACCGGCCCCCCCTGCAGATACAGCCCCCACCCCCAACCCCGCTCAGGGCTCAGCCATTCTCCTTGGGGCATTTAAAAAATTAGGCCAAAACACACATAAAGAGATTTTTGCGAGGGAGGAGAAAATGTGAAATAATGAGCTAACAAAAGAAATTTGGTCCAACATAATCTCCTAACAAGAATTGACTTTCAGATTATGGTTATTAGCCATATTTCCTTTCAGGAGCAGTTAGAGACGCTTCGGAAGGTGAGGCAATTAATTTTTAAGTTTATGCACAGTGAGCCATTAACCAGGGGCAAGTCAGCCCTCCTGTACTGGGCAGTCGGCCACGGCCCCTCGCGGGACGGCCCGGCCCAGGGCCCCTCGCCGGCGCCCAGGCTGGGCTGCGGGTCCCCAAGGCCTGGTGTCCACTCGAGAGGGTCGGCTGGGTGTGGGCTGCCCAGACACTGCGGCCATGGGGCTTCTGGCCGCTCAACAGACACAGGGGCGGGTCCATCGAACGCAGGACTCAGTCTGGGTTGGGGTCCGAGGCCAGGGCTGCCTGGAGCCGGGGGTCCCTGACTCGGAGCTCTGGGCGCCCTGGCTGCCGCGCCTGAGGGCCCTGCCCGGCTCCAGGCCCGGGACCTGCTCAGGACTCTGCTCAGCACTTGGGCGCTGCCTCCCAGCAGCCCCATCCTCCAGGGGAGGTGCTGGGCTCGAGGTCAAGGTGGGGTGGGGTGGGTGGGGGAGCAGGGCTGGCGTCTGCTCCAGTCTGGTCTGACCCTGAGGCCAGCACTCTCTCCTCTCCCGGGGCCTCAGGCTCCCCAGCTGTGGGTCCCCTCCTCACTTTACCTGGGCCTGGCATCCGCTGGGGCGGGGTCACGGCTCCCACCACAGCTCAGGGGGTCCTGGGGGCCAAAACGGGGCCGGACTTGCCCTAGCCTTCCCGCTGCAGGCTCTGTGCCCGCTTTCCCCTCGGCATCGGCATCGGGGAGAAGGGTGCGGTGAGCCTTTCCCGGCCGCACACACGGTGGCAACTCAGACCCTGACCCCTTTGAGTGGAGGGTGAGGCACTAGGCGACAAAGAGGGCAGCCCGGGGCTCGCGGTCTGGGCCGTGGGGCAAGTTCAGAGGCCGCCATACCGCTGTCCTGGCTTGGTTCCCACCTGGCGCGTCCTGGGGCTGGAGGATGCCAGCGTTGAGGGTGAGCGTATGGCCTGGAACTTGGCCCCTTTAAGTACTAGACCCCAATAAGCTGGTTTCGTAGGACTCTCCTCCTGCTGCCCTGCCTTCTCTGGGGACCCCCTGCCCAGTGCCAAGAAGCCCTGTGGACTGGCCCCCACGTGCCAGCTCCTCGGTCCCTCGGTCTGTGTCCTGCCGCCCCCTCTGCCCCTCCACCACTGGTGGGCGGGTGGGTGGGCGGCTGAGCCAGAGACCCAACTGGGTGCGAAAGCCCCTCGGGTGTGGGCCGGCCCTTTACCTCCCCTCTCAGGTGAGCTCCCCCTCCAGGTCCAGCTTCCGGGCCCCTCCTGCCCACCTGGGGGGGGATGGGGTAAGAGGATGCCCGCAGGACCGCTTGGCCCCGCCTCCCGGGGTGGGGCGGGGGGCGGGCAGCGGCCCCCTCTTCTCGCCGGGCGCTGCTGCCAACGAGACTCAGATGGATCTGAGACGAGCCTGCAAAGTCTCATACCTATAACTTTAAATTAAAAAAGCCGTGCGCTGTTTATGGGTCCTCCCGGCGGCTCCACGAGGCAGCCCCATAAAGATCATATTATAGTACAAGCCATTATGCGCGGAGCTGACTGTATATACATTTCTAAATGGTTCGGCAAACAGCAGCCTACTTATGGGCAGGGAAGGAGAACGGGTTCATTTGGGGTAACAAATGATCCTTGATTTGATTTTAAGTGCAATGACAGCCAAATTTATGTCTTATTTAATCACTTCCCTGGGCTGTTGAGAGCAGGGCGGCATTCAGCTCCACCACGCCGAGCAGACTCCAGAATCAGCCGAAAGAGGCGAGCGAATAGATTATGTTTATAGGGTAAAGGCAGGCAGAGCAGAACACATAACCAGGCTGGGTATTTTTGTCATTTATACGGTGGCTTCTATCATTAGTCCTTCCTGCTTCCAATTTCTCAGTAATAAAAATATAGGCAATGTGATTCTCTTTGCATTACAGATAAAGCATCTTGATTCTTTATTAAATATTTTTATTAATCTGAAAGACTGCAAAGGGTTCTCACTGATAAATCAGGCTCAGAGCAGACACACACACGCACACGCACACACACGCACGCACACGTGCAAGCTCTCGGAGAGGCGCCGTCGTGTTTACGAGCCACAACCCCTAAGAAGCCGCGTTCCCTCTTCCGTGCCAGCCCCCCCGCCTGCCCCGGTTTCGTGGCCGTGTGTACCAGGCAGAATTGACGCTAACGGATTATTTGTTCTTCAAAATCCAATCGGTTTGGGTAATCACTCCGCCGGCCTCAGTTTTGTGCCCTATTTAATTAGGAAGCCTACCCTGGTGTCACTCACGGGCACCAGCTGGGCCAGGGGGTGCCCTTTGGGGTCTCAACGGCTCTGAGAGCGGCCTCGGCCCAGGCACCCTCAAGCCTTTGGGGCCCGAGAGACCACGGAGGCCCCCTGCGACGAGGCAGCGGACAGGCTGAGGGCCAGCTGCCGTGGGGGACCCTGGTCCTGGGGTAGGGACAGCCAGGCAGGGCCCCCTCTGGGGTGGCCTGGGTGTAGCCTGCCTGCCCTCCCACTGTGGCGAGCCTGTGGGAGGGGGCGCAGGCTGGGGGCTCCGGTGGAGGCAGTTTCTAGCCAGAACCCTTTTCCCAGGCCCTCCTGTGGCCCCACCAGAGCCGAGAGGCTGAGAGCTCCGGGACGCTGGAGGCGGTGGCGGACCCTGGGCCCAGCTGCACGCCCCCACCCGCGTGTCCGGCCCCCACAGACTGTTGGTCCCCGAGGATGTTTAGCTGCACCCCAGGCTCCGACGACAGCACAAGAGAAGGGACCCTTTGGGGTCCCCAGGGGCGTCTGTTCTTGGATGGGGTGCAGACCTCGGCCTGTCCCAGCTCAGGGGGCGACTCTAGGGGGGCGGGGCCATGTGGGACTCCACGGATCTCCCAGGCTGGAGGGGGTTCAGATGGCTCTGGGGACCTGGCACGGGGGCCCATCAGGGGCCAGGGTGGGACTGGCCCGTGGACCTGGGCTGAGATGGTGATAGTGCCTCTGACCCACAGCCAGCCCCCCAGGCCTGGACCCCTTCCTGTCCAGCTGCCCCAGCATGAAAAGCCCCCTTGGCTGCCTCTATCTCGGGGGTCTCCAGTCTCTGGTCTCTGAGTCCTCCCTACGGACCCCACATTCAGAGCCTGGATGAGGCTTGGGTCGGGTCCTGATTCTGCCAGCCAGGGTCTGGTGGTCTCAGAGAAGCCCATCCCACCACCTCCACACTCATCTTCTTTCCTGGCAGGGCTGCTGGGGGTCCTAGTGGACCCCAGATTCAGCTCAGCCCGGTGCTGCTGGAGGAGCCGTCTGGGAAGGCTCCACGGAGGAGGTGCTGTGGAAAAGGCCCTGTGTCCAGCAGGCACCGAGGCCGGGGAAGGGGCAACCCTGGGGGGCGGGGGGATGCAAGGACAGGGGTGGGTGGGAGCAGGACAGCGGGTAGCGCTGGGGGTGGGGCAGATGGGAGAGGCCCCAGAATAGGAGCCGTGGAACTGGCAGGACGGCTCAGGGAGGCACAGCCACAGACCGCTTACCAAGCCCAGCCTGGGGACAGCTACATGCAGGTGCCCAGCGCTGGACATTCAAAACGACCAGTGCTGGAGTTCCTGTTGTGGTTCGGCAGGTTAAGAACCTGACATAGTATCTGTAAGGATGCAGGTTCGATCCCTGGCCTCGATCCGTGGGTTAAGGATCCAGGATTGCCATGAGCTGTGGTGTAGGTCACAGGTGCAGCTTGGATCTGGCGTGGCTGTGGTGGAGGCCGGCAGCTGCAGCTCCGATTCGACCCCTAGCCTGGGAACCTCCACATGCAGAAGGTGCAGACCTAAGGAAAATAAATAAATAAAAAGCACATTTTGTTCAATAGTTAAAAAATGACCAGTGTTCCCAAGAGAAGCCGTAAAGTGCAGAAGGGGGCAGAGCCAGCGCCAAGCCCGGGTCAGGCCTGACACGCGAGCCTGGCCAGACCCAGAGGAGGGAGGGGTGACCCGGAACCACTGCCCAGTGCAGCCCAGGCTCCCCACCGTCCAGGGCAGGTGGGCCCCAGCCCGTCAGCTTCTGGGCTTACAGGCTGGCTGGGCATCCTCGGAGCCAGGCTGCAGACGGTGTGTGTCTGGAGGTGGGCGGTGCTGCTGGAAGGCCCTCAGGGAGGAGGGAGGGGGACAGGCTGCCTGGCCGGGCCCCAAGGGAACACAGCGTCCCCACCACCACCTCGCGGGGACCCGCTATGAATGCAGCACATCTGCTTGGCCGCTCCCCGAGTGATGCCAGGCTGGGGGCGGGGAGGGAGAACCGGGGGTGGTGGAGGCTGTGGATTCCCCCGTGACGGGAGCAAGGTGCCCCCTCGGCAGAATCAGCCCACAGAGGTGGGGCGTCTCAGAATCCTGCCTCCTCCCCGAACGTTCTGGTCTTGCTGGAGGAATTGGGGGGCGAGTCAGGGTAGGAGGGGGAAGCCAATTCATTTATATTTTTGGCTGCACCCCTGGCGTGTGGAAGTTCCCGCCCAGGGATGGAACCCTCACCACAGCAGGGACCCGAGCTGCAGCAGTGACGACCCCAGCTCCTTCACCTGCTATGCCACCAGGAAACTCCAGAAGCCAACTGATTTTAAGGTGTCACTCCTCTGTGCCTCAGTCTCCTTCCTCTTAGATGGCTCACACATGCTGCAGAGGGCACCCCTGGCTGCACCCGGTCCCTGCCACTCACGTGGTCACCGCTCCGGCCCTGGGGACGAGGGGATATGCAGCCTCCAGACTGCTCGTGAGTCCCTTACCTGGGGACCAAGAGCCCCTGAGGCCCTGCAGCTTGGCCTGGGACCATGTGTGTGTCACCTAAGGTGGCAGAGGCTGGGGACTGTGGGGGGCGGGGCTGTGCCAGGTGCAAAAGACCTGTGGTGCTCAGGGTGAGGGACGCTGGTGAAACGACACACTGGCAGCTCTTCATCTGCAGCCTCCAGTGCTGCAGCCCCGGGTCTCGGCTGCAGCCTCAGGCTGGGCAGGATGGGGGGCTAGAGCCAGGGGCAGCCTCCGACACTTTCAGGTGTGAGGGTCGCTCCCAGGTCGGGCATCAGACTCTGTTCTGGGAACAGCGGGTCGAATTGAGCCACCAGCTGTGGGCAAATGAGTTCAGAGTTAAGCTGGACCTTGGCCTTGAGTTGCAAGGTGGGGGCAGGGCCTGGGCCCCACCCGGGTGAGTCGGGGCTGTGGCCGGGGTGGCACAGCCCTGGATGGGGACGCCTGAGGCATCGGCCATCTGTGGGCCTGGTTGTCTGAGTGCCTTTCAAGGGGTTAGGAGGCGGACAGGGCAGAGGCCCGAGCAGCCCACGCAGTCCAGAGCCCAGGCTTCCAGTCCTGGCTGGTCCAGCACTGACGCGCCAAGGGACCCCGGGCGAATCGCAGGGGTCTCTGCGCCTCAGAGAACAGGGCCGCCACGGCAGGTCTCGTGGGGGGTCGAGTCCCTGTGACCAGAGTCCTCGCTCAGCTCGGCCACCCTTGGCGTGTCCTCAGGCTGGACCAGAGCCCGAGGTCCCCCGGGGGGTGGGAGGGAAGATGCTGCAGCGCAGGCCGGGGTCTCTGGGAACTCAGCAGCTGAGACCGGGGCGACACAGGGTGGCTCGGGGTGGGGGGGGGCTAGTCCCTGGGGGAGACCCCTCTAGGGAGAGGACATCCATTCCTGGAAAGAAATTAATTTTGCTTTTGGTTCGAAGTGGCTGGTGGTAAATGACCGGAAACCCCTCGGGGGCTCGCGACAGCTCTGGTCTCTGGGAATCCAGTAGGAGCTGGGGAACATCCCAGAGCCTCTGGGGCACCGTGGGAGCTGGGGGCTGGGACCTGCACTTGGGAGCACGGGGCCAAGGCTGGTGGGGGTCCCTGGGGCCTGGCCCGCGGCTTTGCCTCCCTGCGCCTGGGAGGCAGCTCACACCTATGCTGAGCTGACAACAGCTGTGTGTGGGGACAGGTCAGCCGAGGTTCCCTGGGGGAATCAGAGGGCCCTGGGATAGCCCCCTCTGGGGCTCCTGACACTTGCCCACATTATCCGCCAGGGCGGGCGGGGGGGCGGTCTTCCTGGGAAGAGACAGATTCTGTGATGGTCAGCGCAGGTGCCACCAAAAACCCCTGAGGGAGGAGTTCCCGCCGTGGCTCAGCAGTTAATGAACCCAGCTAGGGTTCATGAGGATGCGGTTCGATCCCCGGCCTTGCTCAGTGGGTCAAGGATCCGGCGGTGCCATGGCTGTGGTGGAGGCCGGCAGCTGTAGCTCCTATTTGACCCCTAGCCTGGGAACCTCCATATGCTGCAGGTGCGGCTCTAAAGACAAAAAGACCAAAAAAAATTTGTTTTAAAAACATATTGTAAAATTTCCTGGGGGGAGAGAAAGAGACCCACGTTGACGGAGTAAGTTAAAGGACCCAGAAGGCCTGGAAGCCCCCCAGGCCAGAGCTGGGGCAATTGAGCAAAAAGGAAAGCAATTTAGGGTTGTGCCCCGAAGTGCAAGACAAATGTCCTGCCAACACATGGGACACACCGCTGCGGACAAACGGCCGAATAGAGCAGCCAAGGGGAAAACAGGGACCACCCCGGGGCAGAGCCCCCAGTGGCACCGGCAGCCCCCCCTTCCCCCGGGGCCGGGCCTCCTTCCGGAAGGTAAACGTGCAGAAGGCGGAAGGAGGGACCTACGGGGAGAAACCTGAGCAGCCTTAGCCCATCCCAGGGTGGCCATCGGCAGTGACAGGTCATGGCGACAGCCAGCACCCCTGGTTTGCTGGCCTGAGAAGAGCACCCGGCCAGCCCCCCGAGCCCTGTCCAGTCGTGAGGAAGACGGAGCGACCCTCGTGAGCCCCCTGCCCAGTCCTTCGACAGTCAGGGCCAGCAGAAGCCGGGAGGGTCCGAGGAACCGTCACAGGCCAGAGGAGCCCGAGGAGACCTGAGGACCAGCCAACAGGAGACATAAGCATGGGCTTCAGCTCCTTTAAAAAAGGCCTTCCTGGGAGCTCCCGATGTGGCACAGCAGAAACGACTCCGACGAGGAACCATGAGGTTGCGGGTTCGATCCCTGGCCTCGCTCAGTGGGTCAAGGATCCGGCGTGGCCCTGAGCTGTGGTGTAGGTCGCCGACAGGGCTCAGATCCCGCAGGGCTGTGGCTGTGGTGGAGGCTGGCGGCTGCAGCTCCGACAGGACCCCTAGCCTGGGAACCTCCATATGCCACGGGTGTAGCCCTAAAAAGCAAAAAAACCCAAAAAGGCGTTCCTTGGAGTGTCAGCCAGCCAGCTCTCAGGTAAGTTGTGACCTTGGCCGAGTTGCGGCCTCGGAGCCGGGAGGAGGGCGGGGCCTGTGCAGGTGGTGGACGGACGGTGCCTCCCCTTCTCGACCCCGTGGCAGGGACTGTCACGCGCGCCTCCATCCCTGGGTCTGAGGCCGTGGACAGGTGGGTGGCATCTGTCCCAGAGGCAGGAAGCCCCATTTAGGACACGTGGAACTCGAGGGCCTCAGGGACAGAGTCGGGTGGACAGAGGGACCAGTGGGCGGCCCTCGGGAAGGAGAGTGGCCGGAATAACCACATTTTAACCCATCGTAATGTGGACGGTTTTGTTATGGAAAACACCAGAAAGCCATTAATGTAAATCATGAAATATTCAGCAAGGAAGTCGCTTAAATGTCTGACGTTCCCAGAAGCGGGCGGCCGAGTGCTTCCTGCGTCAGACGCCCCAACAGCAGCCCTTCTGCAGGGCTCTTATCTCAGAACCGGGAAGCCTTAGCTCCCCGCCTCGCGTGGGGCGGACGCCGGGCTGAGGGCAGGGAGCAGGGCCGGGCCCGGGGCCCTCGCAGCCATGTCCCCGAGCGCGCTGGCTCTCGGGGATCCCGCTGAGCCCTGGGATCCCAGCTCACACAGGCGGACCGGCTCCAGGGCCCCCGCGTCTGCCCTCCCTCGGATCCCGCCTGAGCAGCCCCGTGCGGTCACGTCCTCCGGCCGCGCGGCCCTGCCTTCGGCGATGCGACAGCAGGGGAGCTGCCGGAGGGCTCACTCAAGGCCAGGATTTGGACCCAGACCTGTTTGGCTGCAAAACCGTCTCAACCACACCACACGCGTCTCTGAGCAGCCCCTGCTGCAAAAACACACGATGGAGCGAAACAAACACCCCAAGACGGGAAGAAGACGGGGTGGGCCGGCCGGGAGGGCTGTCGTCCAACAAGCGGGAAAGAGCAAGGGGAGGGCGGGGAGAAGGGGGCGCAGCCGCGGCAGCAGGCAGAGGGGGGCCCCGAGGACGGAGCAGAGTCCCCCTGGGCCCCGGCAGGCCCACGTCTGGGTCTGTACCCCAGAGACCTGAAAGCGGGCCTGGGAGAGATTCTGAACACGGGTGCCCGGGACCGCCTTATTCACAGCAGCCGAAGGCGGACGCCACCCTCGCGTCCCTGACAGCAGTGGCTGAGCCAAGCGGGTCCAACCCTACGGTGGAAATGACTCATCCTTGAAAAGGAAGGGATCCCGACACAGCTACAACGAGGGTGGACCCCAAAACGACCGCGAAACGAGCCCCACACGGAGGACAGACACGGCGCAAATCCCCTCGTGCCAGGGCCCTAGAGAGTCAGGTCCACAGAGACAGGACACGGATGGCAGGGTCCAGGGCTGGGGGAGCGGGAGTTAGTGTCCAGTGGGGACGGAGGTGACATTTAGGGAGGTGGGACCGTCCTGCAGACAGAGGGTGAGTGTACTTAACGCCCCCTAACTGTGCACTTCAGGGGGGTAAGACGGGGGCAGATCCCGCCATGGCGCAGCAGAAATGAATCTGACTCGTGTCCATGGGATGTGGGTTTGATCCCTGGCCTCGCTCCGTGGGTTAAGGATCCAGTGTTGCCGTGAGCTGTGGTTGCAGACGCAGCTCGGATCCTGTGTTGCTGTGGCTGTGGTGCAGGCCGGCAGCTGCAGCTCCTATTCGACCCCTAGCCTGGGAACTTCATATCCCGCGGGTGTGGCCCTGAAAGAGGAAAAAAGGAGAGTTGGAGTTCCCGTGCGGCGTTGCGGGTTAAGGAGCCGATGTGGTCACGGCAGCAGCTCTGGTCACTGCGGTGGGGCGGGTTGATCCCTGGCCCATGATCCCCTTCCACTTGATGTTGGCACTGCCAAAAAAAAAAAAAAAAGGTTAGAAAGGTAAATTTTACGTGGGTGTCTTACTACTGATTTACAAAAATAAGTGAGACGATGAGGGTGGTGACGCAGCTGGCGGAAGGAGCTGCGTGTCTGGGGAGCGATGGTGGGACAGGCAGGGGAGGGACGACCGTGGCCAGATGTGGGCCAGGAGTGTTTCAGCACCTCGGAGAGAGACACCGCCCCTGGGTCTGGACTTGGCACCTCTGGCCGCACGGGGCTCCCCTGAGAAACGGGGCTGTGCCTTCCCGAGGCTGCGCGCTGCTCCTTGTGGGGGAGGGATGCTGTGAGCGGTCCTGGGGGCCTGGGGTCAGTGACCCAGGGGAAGGACCACCCGGTGACCGTGGGAAGGCTCCTGCCCCTTCTGTGCCTCCTGCCCCACCCCGGCCCCTGGGCGTCCTGGTCCAGGGTACATGTCCATGCCGAGGGCAGGACAGAAGGAGGGAAGGTCTGGCTTCTTCCCCGTGTGTGCCTGGCTTGAGACCTCCTTGCACCCACGTTCTCACAAGGGCATGTCCTGGCCCCCGGTCCCTGGGGGCTCACTGCTTTTGTCACGGCCGGGAGATTGGCGCCTGGGGTGTGCAAGTGTGAGCCAACTCTGCGCCCCGAGCCCAGCCCCTCCCCAACAGAGCTGGTGGTGTGCGTGCAAAAAAATCAGCTGCTAATTCTACAAACACCATTTCAGCAGAGAACCCCCACACGTCTAGAAGCGGAGCCTCTGGGGTGGGGGGCTGCGGGCGTCCGGTCCCTCAGATTCTCCGAGGCAAGATTCCCAGGGACAGTTAAACACATTGGTTACAGTGAAACTCCTCTGGTTCTGACTCGGCGGTTTTCACCACTGACGCCGCACGTGTGCACAGCTGTAAACCGCCAGCTCACGCTGCCCCAGGACAAGCCGTGCCTCGCAGGAGGAGGGTGCAAGGACCGCCACCCCAGCCACTTAGCCGCCTCCAAGCCTGAGCTATTCTCACTCGGACCTGGGAAAGCGACCTTATGCGTCAGCCCTGGGCCTGCCTGGTAGCGCTTTGGTGGCCGGCACAAGGCACTGTGGCTCCCGGGGGTCAGAGCCCAGTTTTTTTCTTCTTGCTTTTTAGGGCTACACCCAGGGGATATGGAGGTTCCCAGGCCAGGGGGCAAATTGAAGCTGTAGCTGCCAGCCTACACCACAGCTCACGGCAACGCAGGATCCTTAACCCTCGGAGCGAGGCCAGGGATCGAACCCTCATCCTTGTGGACTCTGTGTCGGGTTCTTAATCTGCTGAGCCAGGACGGGAGCTCCACGGATCCCTCTCCTTTACCTGGCTTGTAGGTCACTGCTCTGGTGGATCACGCTTTGTGCACGCACAGTATTTCTGGGGCAAATCTGTCAGGGGAGACCCTCCTATATGAGTTGCTTCATTCATTCATTCAAAGCAGAAACCCGGTGGCCGTCTGCTCTCACGGGAGCCCTGATCGACGGACAGGGGGTGGGGAGCAAGGAGACCCGTCCTCAGGACAGACGGCACACCTGAGCTCTGATCCCAAGGACTTGAGTCGGGGGAGAGTCAGCAGGGCCCCAGCGAGGAAGGGGCAGCCAGGATGCTCAGTCTGGGGGCCGTGTGGGGGGCAGGGTGGGGGGTCAGGAGAGGCCAGGGCGAGCTCTGCGGGGGCCCAGGGGGTGATCAGATGGGCCTGGGGCGCAGGGCCCGCCTCCTTGCGGCCCACCCGGACGAGGGCCCTCCATCTGCAGGGGCGGCTCTGGTGGGGCCTTTGGGGGGTCCGTCTGATGACAGGCCAGGGGCAGGGAGGAGAGGCAGGGGCCTCAGGAGCCGAGCACCTCCGCCCACCGTCACCCCGTCTCTGAGCGGGCGCTGCTTCCCCCACGAAAGACGACGATGGGAGTGAAGACATCTGACTTTCCACGTGAACATGTACTTCGCGCCTGGCTACGGCTTGCTGGGCGCGGGTAGGTCCTATCACTGCATTGAGTGCTGGCAGTCACACCGGGAGGACACTCCCGGGGAAGCTGCGGGGGGGCTGGGGTCCCCCTCTCCACCACCTCCACCACTGTCTCTCTGCGTTGCTCCAGACCTGAGGCAGTGGAGAAGGGCGTGGCACACGGGCGTGGCAGGGGGGACACGTCCCAGCTCGAGGCTCCCATTTCATGGATGAGGAAACTGAGGCCCAGAGAAGACAAGGAACTTGCCTAAGATGGCCCAGCGTCAGGATTTGGACTGGCTTGTGTCTGACTCCGTGGCTAGGCTTCCCACCCCTCACCTGGTCTGCAGGTGGCGATTCTGCAGTGGCCCAACACAGAGCGGCCACGGGGACCTGCTCATAAACAGTGCCGAGCCGAGCAGAGGGGTGGAGGACACGGCCCATTAACGTCATCCAGGGATGTTCCCGGGGGTGACTCCACGTCTGGAGCCACTGGCAGGAAGGCCTGGCACCCCCCAACCCCAATCCGTCCCCTACTGGCTCCTCGGACTGTCTGGCTGAGCAGAACAGTCACCGCCTGTCCTTATCTCAGGGCCTGGAAAATTACTATTCATGACGGTAAACTTAAAAATGAAATAATAAGTCTGTCCTTTTAAGAAGCAAATTGCGACGCCAGAATATTCATGAGCCGTGACTTCATGGGAAATGGCAGCAGCCGGGGGTGATCATTTGGTTAAGTCAGCAGTGGAGAAATTTAGGGAAACGCACTTGTCACTGGGAGGAAACGGGTGATTAATACTTTCCTGTTTGTGGGGCCCTTGCGGGCGCATTTTTAATGTACTAATTAATTAACCTTGGGACCACTCTCATCTCCCACGCTGCCGAGGCCTCCACTCCTCCACCCTCGGGAGGCGGTGCGGCCGGCTCCCAGCTTCCTCCCAGCTCCCAGGGGGCCCCTCAGAACTGACCTCCCCTGGGGCCAAAGCTGGCGAAGGTGGGGTGGGCAGCTCTGGGCTGGGGACACCCCCGCCACACTCGGAAACGCCCACGACCTCTCGGTGGGGGTGAGTAGGGTCCCCTCAACTCAGTCCACTCAGAAGCTCAGAACGACTTTATTTGGAAATCAGGTCTTCTCCGCCGACCGCAGCAGCAGTCAAGGATCTTGAGACAGGATTATCCTGGATTGAGGGTGGATCCTCGCCCTGGATTTAGGGCCCATGTCCCCTAGGAAGAGGCAGAGACACAGAGAAGAGGGAGATTTGGGACAAGGGGACACGTCCCAGCCAAGGACCTCCGAGGATTTCTGGCCACCCCAGAAGCTGGAGAGAGGCCTGAAACACACCCTCCCTTGGCCCAGAGCCTCCTGCACCCTGAGCCCCTGCTCGCTCCTGACTTCCGCCCCCTCTGCGGGCCTTTGTTAAGCAGCCTCCGGACGGGAGGCCCCTGCCTTTGGTTGGAAGTGCTGGAGGCGGCCTTCGCAGCAAACCAGATGAGCGACAGGTGCCAGCCCCTGTTCCCTGTGGGTCTGGGGTCTCCCCCTGCAGGGGGCTGGGCCAGAGCTGTGCTTTTCCAACGGGGTTTCCTGGGCCCACAGGGGTGGCGGGGCCCTCCCCCCGCCCCGCCCCCAGTCCACGTGCCTCAGTTTCCCCACCGCCACTTCCTCCCTTTCGTGTCTGGAAAGCTCTTAGTGCGCCTTTACACGAGTGGCCAGAGCTCTGCCGGGGTCGGGGAGAGGATGGCGGCCCATCGGCTGGTCCTCAGAGTTCGCACTGGCGCCCCCACCCCCCCCAGCAGGGGGCCGGAGGGAGCGGGTGGCCACCTGCCTTCAGGACCATGGCTCAGCCACGCCCTCTAGTGGACGCCTGGCGGTACTGCCTGGCAGCCCTATGGGCCGATTGGGGCCTCTCGGGGTGGGTGGCCCTGGGGATGAGGAAGGCCTGGGGGACGCCCTGTAGACCGGACTTGGGGCCCTCTTTGCCAGGAGACCCTCCCTGGCCTTCGAGGCCCAGCCATGCCTGCTCAGGGTCCAGGGGACGAGTCCGAGCAGGAGGTGGCGGGTCGGGGGGTGGGTGAAGACATGGGAGGGATGGTTACTGCCTTGGCTGCCACCACCGACAACTTGGGCCATTCCCGGGACTCTCAGTGCTGGGGCAGGAGCCAGGCCGGGCTGGGGCAGTGGGCTGGGCCTGTCCAGCTCAAACAGGGCCTGGTGCCAGGCTGCTCTGCCCCAGCACTGAAAGCCTCCGGGCTTGCTGACTCCCGGCCAGGCCCTGGGCAGGACATGCTTGGCCAGCCAGGCCGTCTTGCTCCTGAGAGCAACAGTGACCTTGACACCTCCCAGAAAGGGTGAGGGTGTGGGCTCTCTCTCTGCCTTGTTCCTGCTGCGCCCCCAGCCCCTGAAGCAGCCCCCAGAGCATAGCAGGTGGTAAATACACACACACTGGGTGGCCAGGCGGGGTTCTGGGGATTCTTGGGGAGCAAGGCTGAGTTCAGGGCACGTGCTGTGCGCTGTGTTGAGGGACCAGCACCTGTTGGATTGGCGGGCGGGGGGAGGTGGAGGGTGAGGCCGGATGGGGCCGGGGCCTCCCCGTCAGGGGTCTTTGCAACCCATTTAGCTCACTCATTTGGGAGGGGTGAGACCACGCAAGGCCGCTGTGTAGCTGAGGCTGCAGGAGGGGCCAACAGTCCAGCATCAGCTGACCGCTCCCCAAAGCTGGGCAGCTGGTTTCCCTTGAAAAAGTCCCCCCCCCCACGTCAGAGTTCCTGCTGTGGGGCAATGGGATTGGCGGCGTCTTGGGAGCTCTGGGACAAAGGTTCAATCCCCAGCCTGGCACAGTGGATTGAGGATCCTGTGTTGCTGCAGCTTCGGCATAACTCAAAACCGCAGCTCAGGTCTAGGTCCCTGGCCCAGGGCAGCCAAAAAAAGGAGACACGTTCCCTTCCCAGGGCACACAGCGACCTTGTGCTCATGCACAAGAGGAGACAGAGGCTCAGAAAGGCAGGAACCCACCGAGGAGGCCCAGGGAACCCTAGGACACTCCTGTCACTGCTCCTAGCAGCTGGCTGGGGATTGCAGCCTTGGAGGGAGCCCTGGTCCGGGCTCACGGCTGTACCCCACAGGCTCTTCTGCGTCCTGAGGTTGGCGGGGAAAGATCACTGACTGGCCCCCGCTCGGAGGAGGCGCTGCCACCGACGGGAGCTGGGACCACTCGCTTACATCTGAGCCCCTGGGAAATTTCTGCCCACACACCGCTAAGGAGAGCCAGCCTGCAGAGGTCTGCTCGGGTGACGGGGTCAGCCGCCAGAGGGGCAGGCCATTCACAGTGTGCTAAGCGGTGGCTTGGAGGAGGCACAGCCAGGGTGGGCTCCCCGAGGAGGAGGTTCCGAGCTCCGGGATGGCTGGGTGTGCACGGCAGCGAGGCTGGCATCGGGGCATCGGGACGCGTGCGGGGAGGCTCGGTGGATGGAGGATTCTGGACGCGTGAGGCCTGAGTGATTTGGCTGATCAGGGCGCTTTTAGCCAGTTTGTTACTGACATCGTGAGAGGAAGGGGCTCCCCGGTCCCCGTCCCACACACTGAAAAGGATGCCTTTGGAACCACAGAGGCCAGGGACGCCCCCAAGCACTGGGACACCCAGTATCTGAGGAGCCCCTTCAGCCCCAGTGGTCAGGGCTCTTCCTGGCCCCCCAAGACAGTCTCTCTGGGGCCATGTGGCATCTCCAGGTCCCCCACAGGCTTATATTTCTCCTTGAAATGCTCCCTTTGGGTTCCTTGGGGCCGCACTCAGAATGTCACGCACCCCCTTTGCTCGGTCTCCACGGCTCTTCTGTAAAGTGTGTGTGTGTGTGGGGGGGGGGGGTTGGCAGCGCCACGGTCTCAGCCACCAGCCACGCTGCGCATTGACAGCTGCCTGACCCTTGACCCCAGGCCAGACTTCTCTCCCGGACTCCAGCCTTCCCATGCAGCCCCTTCTCCACCAGGCTCCCTGTCACCCAGGCTGGAAGCCTTTCTGTTACTCTTCCTCCTGCATGTGTTTACAGACGCCCTCTGTCAAAGGTCCCCACCCGTCCCCGTCGCTGTCTGCCTTGCCTCGGGTCCCCTGTCCCCCCTCCCCCATGGCTCCTCTGCAGGCCCGGTGGCTCAGTGACACGCCTGACCTGGCTGCACATGGCCCCTCCAGCCTCCTCCCCGCCAGTTCCCTTCCGTCCTGGATCCTCTTCTTCTCCACGCCTCCTCCTCAGCCTTCATGTGCCTTCGCGGCCCGGAGTCCGCTCCCCGGCGCCTCCCCTCCAGGCCCTGCTGGCCCCCCAGGTCGCCCGTCTTGTGCGACCGTGTCCGCACAACCGCCAGCACGTGTACCTCCTGCGTGAGAACACACATTCCCAGGACTCTACCTTGGCCTCCAGCTTAATCATGACTATATTTTCAGTGAGCAGCGAGGGGCTGGCTCAGGGAGGCAGTCAGTCAATGGACAAAGGGAACTTGGACGTGGTGGGAAGCGTGGTGGGGGGAAATCACGTGTGTATGACACGGTGAAGGCGAGAGGGGCTGGGACTGGGTCCCCGTTTAGACGGCCACCCTCCGAGAACAAGAACTGTGTGGCCTTGCTCAGCAAAGGCCCCTGGATGAATGCGGCGGGTGAGGGCGGGTCAGGCACAGGTCAGCTTCCTTCCCTGGGGACGCTCGCGAGCCCGCCGAGCGCACCTCCCCCGAGTCCTTGATCGGAGGATCCAAGCGGGTCGAGGAACCCCAATTGCTTCTTTCTTTTCTTTATTGGTTTTGTTTTTTGTTTTTTAGGGCCACACCCGGGGCATGCGGAGGTTCCCAGGTTAGGGGTCCTATCGGAGCTACAGCTGCCGGCCTGCACCACAGCCACAGCAACGTGGGATTCAAGCTGTGTCTGTGACCTACACACAGCTCACAGCAACGCTGGATCTTTAACCCACTGAGTGAGGTCGGGGATTGAACCCGCGTCCTCATGGATACCACTCGGATTCGTTAACCACTGAGCCACAAAGGGAACTCGGAACTCGGAGAGAACCCGAACTTCTGACAAGCTCTCAGGCACTGCTGCTCCTGGTCCTGGGACCACACTTTGAGAGACTCTGATCTAGGGCAGTGCGGTCCAGAAGGAACCACAGCAGCCACATATGCAATCTAAAAGTATCTAGTAGCCACAGCTTTAAAACGTGAAAAGAGGAGTTCCTGTTTGTGGCTCAGAGATAACGAACCCGGCCAGCATCCATGAGGACGCGGGTGTGACCTCTGGTCTCGCTCAGCGGGTTGGGGATCCCGCGTGATTGTGAGCTGCAGAGTAGGTGGCAGATGCGGCTCTGATCCCAGGTGGCTGTGGCTGTGGCAGAGGCCAGCAGCTGCAGCTGCAGCTACGATGCAACCCCTAGCCTGGGAACTTCCATATGTCCTGGGTTGCGGCTCTTAAAAAAAAAAGGCCAAAAGAAGAAAGTGAAAAGAAGCAGGTGAAACCAACTTTGATGTATTTTACTTAACCCAATATATCCAAACTATTATTTCAACATGTAGGCAAGATATAAACATTAGGAGGTATTCTTCAGGCTCTTTTCCTGCCAGATCTTGAAGATCCATTGCGTATTTCACACTGAGACCCCGTCTCAAAACCAACTCGCAAGCCCACGGCCAGGACCGGACGAAGGAAGCGGCCCGAGAACTACACCTCCCAGCACGCTCCGGGCGCACCCTGACGCATTTCCGGCGCGGCAAAGACGGCGCGCGGCCGCGGGAGAACCACATCTCCCGGCGTGCTCCGGGCGCGCCCTGTGACGCACTTCCTGCGCGGCGGCGGCGGCAGCGCGCCCCCGGCGGCTCGGCGGCGGAGCGAGGCGACGGCTCGGTCCGCGTCGAGTGGCGGGCGGCTGGCCGACGGGAGCCGGGGCGGGGCGGCGGCTGCCAGCGAGGGAGCGCGCGGGCGGCCTAGCCCCGCCCCCGGCCCGCCCGCCCCGGTGACCTTCAGGGCCCGGGCGGCGGGCGCAGGCCCCGGCGGCGGCGGCGGCGGCGCGATGTTCGTGCAGGAGGAGAAGATCTTCGCGGGCAAGGTGCTGCGGCTGCACATCTGCGCGTCGGACGGCGCCGAGTGGCTGGAGGAGGCGACCGAGGACACCTCGGTGGAGAAGCTCAAGGAGCGCTGCCTCAAGCACGTAAGTCCGCCGCGGCTCCAGGCCTCCCCTTCCCTCGCCCCCTTTCCCTGCCGCCCCCCGACACCCGCTGGGCGCGCCTCCGCGAGCCGGCCCTGCGCCCTCCGGTTTCACCTCGACGACCGCCCGGGAGGCGGGGGCACGTCGGGGTGCAGGCGAGGCGAGGCGAAGTCGCCGCCGGAGCGGAGGCTCCTGTGCTTCCAGCATCCGTGCTCGCTGCTGGGGTGGGGGTCGTAGTGTGTCAGCAGCTCCCCGCCGCTGGGAAGTGGTGCCCGCGAAAGTAGGGGCCCGCAGGGAGAGGCGCCTTCTGCTGACCTGCGGAGCTGACTGCTTGGAGCTGTTTCCCGTTGGCTGGCGTGTGGGCCGGGGCCTGGCTTGGCCTCTCCGTAGCTCGAATCCCTTAAAATAGTGCGGCTGCGGGACTCCTCCCTGCGCCCTTGCTTCCCCGAGGCCTGTAAATTGATTACAGGGGTAGGGACAGGAGAAAGGGCTTCTCGCTGAGAGAGTCGGTTTTTAAAGTCTGTTCCCATGTAATACTCCTCGTCCAGCTCCTTAGGTTGCTAGTTTTTGGAACTGGTTCTTGGCTTTATCTCTGTAAACAACCAGCTCTGTAAGGCGGGCTAAGATATCTCTCTATCTGACCCTGGCTGAGGAAACTCTATCCTTTGCACAGTGTAGCGTCTCCATGTCAGAGTTTAGGGTAAAGGAGGCCGCAGCTTTGAGGTGGGCGTTGCGTGTGCTGAATCCCGTGTGTATGAGGTGGTCTCTGGGACCCGCCTGCAGTTGCTGCTGTGTGACTGCCCGCAAGGTGCTTTTGGGTCCTTGGTTCTGTAACTGTCAGAGGCAGGCCAGAGCCCCCTTCTGGAACCTGCAGCCTGCGAGTAACTGTCTTGGTCTCGCATCAGGGAGGCAGACCACCTGGGCTCACACCCTTGGGCAGGTGTGTTTCCAGCACTCTCTTCTCTTCTTCTGACCCAGTCGGGCGATGTCACCATCTAGAAAGCCACCCTGACGGCACTAAGCTGGCACGCTGAGCGCTCCCTGACCATCCAGGCTATTTTGTGTTGCTTGTTTAGTACGGTTTGTGAAGCCCTCCCTGCGGGCTGTGTTCCAGCTGCTGCAGAGGGAGCTCCTCGGGGGTCGGGTTTCTAGTCACACACCCGGAGCCAGACTCGGAGGGCCCAGAGCAGACGTGTGGCGGAATGGGATACGAGCCCGCCGCTCCGTCCCAGACGTCACGGTAAAGCGAGCATCACCATAGAGCTAATTCCACGAATTATCTGGTTCCCCGGTGCATGTCAAATTACCTTTACCCTGCAGTCAGTTCAGTGTGCAGTGGCATCGTGTGTAGAAAAGACGGTCCTTCCTTAAAGATAACGCTGCTGGGAAAATAGCACAATAGACTGGCTTGACAGAGGGTGCCACAAACCTTCAGTTTGCAAAAAGCACACCGTCTGGGAAGTGACATAGGGCAGGCACATAAAACGAGGCATGCCTGGACACGGACAGACCCGCGTGGACATGGCCTGTCACCTGCTGAGTCAGGCAGGGTGACGTCAGCGGGTATATTGGTGTGGCGTCTAGTTTAACTCACGGAAGGTGAGGGTGGCGTTATTTTATGGAGGGGAGCAGAAGCGGGAACTCTTTGGTTCACAGCTGGTTGCTAATGAATCTCAAGAGCACTTGGGTTTAATCAGGCTGCCGGTTTTGACATGAGGCTAATTATTATGTTCCTGATATTATTGCAGTCGGGATTTTTCCTGGCCAGATCCTGCTTTGAGCTGGGGTTTTATTCCGCTCTGCAGTCTCTCCAGGTGTGGAGGTCCAAGCAGCAGGTCCGAGTTTCACAACCAAAGGGTTGACACACGTTGCGGAACTTGGAGCTGAGCTGTCCATGTGCCGCCTCTGTGCCCATCCTGATCTGTGGGCAGAGTTTGCTGCCTCGGGAGCCAGTCAGAAGGCATCGGTTAGGGAGGAGCGTGCTCAGGTTGTGTACTTGACTGTCACCCTGGAAACCAGCCCTGTGCTTCTGTGCTGCCCCCCCCCCCGTTTCCTCTGGTGCAGCTTAAGCTGGCCTTCTTTCTTCCTTCCTTTGTCCCTCTAACCTGAGGGGACACTGTGGGTTCCCCCCCACACACGGAATGTGGCATTTTTTATTATTATTTTTAAAATTTTCCCACTGTGCAGCAAGGGGATCAGATTTTTATTATTTTGTTAATACTTTTTTGTTTGTTTGTTTTTAGGGCCACACCCACGGCACATGGAAGTTCCCAGGCTAGGGGTCGCATTGGAGCTGTGGCTGCCGGCCGACACCACAGCCACGTCAATGCTGATCCTTAACCCACTGAGCAAGGCCCAGGCTTGAACCTGCGTCCTCGTGGATAGGAGTCAGACTCGTTTTCGCTGAGCCATGACCAAGTGCCTGCGTATTTTTTAATTAACAAAGTTGCTTTATCGATGAGTTCCTATCGTAACTCTTACAGAAGTGGATTGCTCCTGTGGCTTTCCTTTCTGGGTTTATGTGAGTTGGGATCACCAGGCTTGGGGGAGGGGCAGAGTAAACCATCCTGTGTGACAGGAGTTTGATGATTTTGAGAAAATGACCCCTGTGACGTGGCGGGTTTTGTCGGTGTGTGTGGCAGCTGGCATGAAGCGGCTGGTGTGCGGCCTGCTCGTGTGGCCGTGCCCTTTTCTCAGATCACACGAAGGTGTATCTTCAAGGGCAGACCACAGCTAGCGTGAGAGAGACTGGTCTCCGTGCCGGGCAGGAGGCCAGCCGGCGGGTGTCCACCCTCCCTGCCCCCGGACGGGCTGTGCTGGGGCCCTGGGCTGCCGCTCCCGGCGTGCTGCCGGCGCCTCTGCTGAGGACAAAGGAAGGAGTGAAATTCGCACGCACAGCAAGGATGACTCATGGTGTGTTTTGCTCTGGCGGCTGTTGACACCCGCAGACTACGGTTTTTGCAGGAAGCTGCTGATGGTTTTGGAAAGTCGTGTTTCATAGACTGTATTCTGGACTTGACTGATCGGCCCGCCTGCCCATCTTAGAACGAGAAGAAGCACGCCCTGTTTCTGGGAGAGGAGCCACTGTGCGGTCACAGGGAGGGGGTCCCCTGTGCTAAAGCCTGCCGGGGGCTGCCGTCCCCTTCGTCCTCCCGCTCACGCCTGCCCAGCCCTGTGTGCGCACTGACAGCCCCTGGGAGTCTGTGTGACCCTCTTTTCCTGTTTCCGGCGGTAGATTTGCCAGAACTCCTGCCTGCTCTTGAGGCCGGCGCAGGGAGGTGAGGGGCCGGTTTCCCTCCTGGGAGCTCGGACGCGTGTGGCGGATCTTTGAGCGCTGGCAGCAGAGCGGGGTGTAAAGTTGCTCTGATGACCGAGGGGGCCGTGGGGACGCTGGCCCTGGGGCCCTGGGGGGGGCAGCTTCCCTCCAGCCTGTGCTTCAGTGCCTCCCCTCGTGTGTCCTGGGGCTTTTGGGCCCCTGAGTAGTGAGATGCAACCACGTGCCCGTTGCCCCACTTCGAGCTCCCGGGGGCGGGGGGCACCACCCCTGGAACTTCTTGGGGTCTCTGTGGCTGTGGCCTGCTGGGCTGGGGGCTGAGCCGAGGCCGGTCGTGTCTGCTCGGGGCCTTGTGGCTTCGGGTGGCCAGGGCCCTGTCCCCTCTCCCTGGGGACCAGCTTCCCTCCCGCTCCGTGTCGCTTACCTGGGGGGTGGGGCTGCACAAGTCACGCTTGGACCGTTAGGTTCTCGGGAAACATGGACCTGCTGGTCTCGTTTTTAAAGCACTCGCCAGGTCTTTCCAGACCAAGGAAGCAGCTCAGGCTGCCGCCCGTTGCCAGCAGGGTATCACGTGTCGAGCTGGGAGCCCGTTTGGGGTGTGGGGAGGGGGTGGACAGGGCGCTGCCTGCGGGGCCAGGTGGCGCCGCGTTTCGTTTGGCCTCCCCCGTTGCCAGGCCTTCGTGGCTCGCTGCCCTCCCTTCCGGGCCATCCGAGGGTGGCGGGTGGCGTGTCAGGCCTGGGGCCCAGTCGGGACCTTTTCCTTTGGCCTGGGCACCTGCTCTCTGCCTTCCCCAGTGTGCTCCCGGGAGCTCGGAAGACCCCAAAAGCGTGAGCCATCACAAGTTAATTCACGCCGCCTCCGAGAGGGTGCTGAGTGATGCCAGGACCATCCTGGAGGAGTCGGTCCAGGACGAAGGTGAGGGGCGGGGCCGGGGGCGGGGCCGGGGCCCAGTGGGACCAGCCGGACCGAACCGAGACAGTGTTACCTTCCCTTTGCTGAAACAAAAGCTGCCCCCGGCATATCTGTGCAAAAGAGCAGCCCCTGAAACGGAGCGCGCCGCCTGCACCTGAGACGCCAACCGGGCCTTTATTCTCGGTTCCGTCTCAGCAAATCCACCGCCTCCGGAGCGGCCGCCCGCCTTGTGCGGGGCCGGAGCCTGTGGTTGCGGCGGGCGTTTCAGGCGCCGAGGGAGACCTTCTCAGTGTACCTGTGTCCCTGGGGTCCCTCAGAGTTGCGGGGGCGCCTGGGGAGAAAACTTTGGTTTTCTGCATATTCAGAACCCGGTCTAACCCCGGGCTCCCCGAAGTCCCCTGTGGCAGGCGTGTTGGGCTGGCCGGTTGCTGCCAGGCCGCGTGGGGGCTGCCCGGGAGCCAAGCACACAGTGGACGGTGGCCTGACCCCACGCTGCAACCTCACAGGCTTTCAAAACGGAGGCCCTGGAGGAAGAACTCGGGTCGCCTCTGCTGACCCACAGCAGGCGCTTGCCAGGCCCGGGGCCGTGGGTGAGCGGGGGCTGCAGACCAGGGCCCCGGGCGGGGGGCTCGTGCGCAGGCTCCGTGGGGCGTGCTGGGGGGACCCTGCCTCTCTGTCCTTGGGCCCCGGGCGCCCCTCATGCCGCTTGGTGGGTCTGAGACGGTGGACGCCTTCCCTAGATGTGCTGCTGCTGATCAGAAAGCGGGCCCCGTCGCCGCTCCCGAAGATGGCCGAGGTCTCAGCGGAAGAGAAGGTGAGTTTCCGAGCTGGGGTGGGGGCGCTGGTTGGTCGGTGTTGCCCGTGTCGACGCTGTTGAAGAGAAGCATCTGGGCGCTGCTGTCCGTGCTCCCTGCCGGGCCCTTGTTGCGGGAGGCATGGGCACCAGCCCTCCTAGTGGCTGCTCCCGTGACCAGCTCCACCTTCGGGGCTGTGGCCCCTTCTTTACCGTCGAGCCCCCGCCCCTGCCCCCGAGGCCACTCCCGATGGGAAAAGGCCGGAGCCGCTGAGGAGCACCCACCGAGCAGGGCGGGGAGTGCGGAGGGCTGGCGACGGCGCCCGGCAGGGCGGGGCGGCTGTCCCTTAGCGGGGCTCCTCGGATGCCAGGCGCTGGGAGGACCGTGTGGTCGTTACGCGGAGAATCCGCTCTTCCGAAGGCTGTTGAGGAGGCCCGGCCACCATCCGTAGGTGCAGGGTTTGTTCTGTACATGGGCCTTTTCCTGCTCTTCTGCCAGATGCCTGCTGTGCGGGGCGCAGCTGAGCCCTGCTGGAGGGCATCGAGTGAGCATCCCGGCCAGGACTGAGCTCCTGTCCCACGCTCGCCCTGAGACGCTGGGGAGAGTGTCCACCCCAGAGACAGCAGGCCAGCCTCTTCGGCCTGAGCCTGGGCCTGGGAGCAGGCCGAGCTGTCAGGGTCCCCTCCGGGAGCCCCTTATCTGCAGCCGCGCTCGTCCCGCCCCCCGCCCCAGCCGGGCCTCTTTCCCAGAACTGCGGGGCCGACCCGGCTCCCGGGTTACCGTCTTGGTCGCCGGCAACTGAACCTTGGTGCCTGAACCTCGACAGCTGTGTGGACAGCAGCGTCCCGTCACCCCCACGCTCCGGTTGCAAGGGGCCCTCACCTTTTTTCTGCACGTATTTGAAAGATGAAGCAAAATGTTAATGCCTGTCAGTGTGAATTATTGCCAACGTCAAAGTAGCCCACGTAGTGAAAAAGTCACGCCACGCTGCGCGTGTTCCGTAAAACTCAGCAGCACCCGCATCCCTCCCGCGTGGCGCCCTCGAGAGGCCGCCCTCAGCTCTCCCGCCTGCTCCTCCGGCTCCTTCCCGGCCTCTGAGCGGCCTGTGCGCTGACGCCTCTTGGAGACCAGCCGCGGCCCCCGCTGGCTGCCCCTCGAGTCCCCGTGGGAGAGGTGGGGGGGCTCGGCCCCTCCGTCGTTGGGGGAGTTGCTGAGGCCCGCGAGCCTCTTGCTCACCGAGTTTGCGTCCTCCTGGAGTCGGTCACCACTTCGCTGTTTTCTTTATTTTCTGGGGGCTTATCCCTGATTGTTCTCAGATTCTTCTCCCAAACGGAGGACCGCTCTGAGTACAGGGTTGCAAGTGTGAGGCCATCTGCCAGCTCCCCGCCCTCCCCTCCCAGGTCTGTGGGTCCCCGACCGACCGACTGACCGACCAACCGACCGCGGGCCCGCGGGCTCAGAGCCGCCTCCGTTAGCGCACACGGGCTCGGGCCCGCGCTGGGGTTCAGCTGGGCCCTGCGTGCGCGAGTTGGAGTCAGGTCTGCCTTCCTCTGGGGATGCCCTGCTGCCGGCTGTTTGTCGGGTGTTGGGCAGAATCCCGTGTCTGCCGTTTGAGGGGCTGAGGTCCCGCTTCCCTGCTGGCTGCGAACGGGGCCGCCCTCCTCTCCTGCAGGCCACCACGCTCCTTGCCGCACAGGGGCCTCATGTGCCGACTCCCTCTTGCTTTGTATCTCGGCGGCCAGAATTCACCCGATGAGGTCAGGCCCACCAGGGCCCGTGTCCTTAGGTCGCTGTGCCTTGTGACCTGGCCTAACCCCAGAGTGAAACCCACCTGCTCACAGTGGGGGCCCCCAGCAGGACCGGCGAGAGCAGGGCCGCGGGCGTCTCGCTTGTGTGCCTGCTTCAGAGTCCGTGGTCTTGCTCCTGCCTCGCTCCTTGCTTTGGGGGCCAGACCCCCTCTGGCCCCCGGGAGGAGCAGGGGCCCTGAGGCTCGGGCCCTGGGCTGCTGGGCGTCTGTGCGTCCCCGGCTTCCCGTCCTCTGCTGGAGCCGCTCCCCCCCGCCTCCGTCTGGGACCCTGAGGCCCCGATGCTCTTCCGAACTTGCAGGTCTCTTCCCGTCACTGAGCCTGCTGCTGAATCTGGGTTTTCTTTCCGGAAGTTTTCCGGACTGTTTTGGGTCATTTCCTCCCCTCGTGTTCTCTTTCTGGAGCTCCCGTTCGTTGATGTTGGAGCTGCTTTCTGAGAGAGTTCCTTGGCTTTGTCTTCTAACCATCCTATCGCCTTTTTAATCTGGTTATCATTTTATTTTATCGTTATTGTTTTGGCTGCACCCAGGGCTTATGGAAGTTCCCAGACCAGGGACTGAATCTGAGCTGCAGCTGCGGCAATGCCGGGTCCTTAACCTACTGTGCCAGGCCGGGATTGAACCCAAGTCACTACAGACTCAACCCCAGGTCCTTAACTCTGCACCACAGCGGGAGCTCCTCTGGTTGTAGCTTTTGGTTTTCCAATCAGGTTCTCGTTCTCGGGCCATCTTCTGTAACACCCCGTTGTGCTCCTGTGTCCGTGAGTGTCGTGAAGCAGCGCTTTCTGTTGTTAAAGCTCTGCCGACCCTGTTTGTCTTTCCTTCACGCTCTGACTCGTCCCGCTTTTATCTTGGTCTCTGTCTTTCACGTGGCAGACTTTCCTCGCGTCCCCGTCAGAGGCCTCGGGGGCTCCCTGGCTGCTCTCCGTGCCTGGCGGCTCGTGAGGCCAGTGGGCTCTGCTGCGGGCAGAGACCCAGCCGTGCGCCTCGTGGCCGTCCCGTCCTCAGCTCCCCGCTCACCCCCACCGCGCGGGCCTCCCCCGGCTCGCGGTCGGCCTGGCCTGGTCCCCACACGCTCTGGGTCTCCGCCTTCCCAGCTCTGCTGGCCCCCCAGCTGTCTGCTGCCTTCCGAGAATCTGGTGCCATTTCTCCCAGTCTGGGCTCTCTCTTCCTGTTCTTGTGCGTTTCTGCCGTCTTCGTGCCTTTGCTGTCGCGTCGGGAGTTCCAGAAGGAGCCAAGGGGACTGCACGTTTCTGGCCGGCCGGGCGTAACTGCAGGTCGCGTGGTTCCTCCGAGTTGACTGTCACGGTGTGGTGGCCATTCCGTGGCCACGAGAAACCGTGTCTGTCTCCTCCTGTCCTGCGCTGCCACGTCTGGCGCCAGCAGGCCGTAGGGGTGTCTAGCGTTCTGTCCCCGAGGCTGTGCACAGAGCCCTCTGGAGACCCCCCTGCTGGTCAAGGGGCGTTGGGTTCCAGCTCCCGGGGAGCCCCGTTCTTGCCCTGTTAGCGCTGTTTCTCAGCAGTATTCACAGTCCTGCCTCTTGCTGCTCTTATGTTCACGTCTGACTTTCCAACTCCTTTCCATGTTAGAAGAAACAAGAGCAGAAGGCCCCGGATAGAGACGCTATATTCAGAGCCACCGCCAACCTGCCCTCCCGCGACATGGACCGGGCCGCGGTGCAGACCAGCCCGAGAGACGTGAGTGCTCACGGGGCTGCCGGCCTCCCGGGGGCCATGGCCGCTGCGGCGGTGGGGGGTGCTTGGGGGCCCTGGGGAAGCCAGGCGAAGGGGGTGTGGGCACTCTGAGTGCTGTTGGGGCTTTTTTGTAAACCTGGCATCAACTCAACATAAGAAGCTTGAAAATGAAAGGATAGAAACCGCTGGAGAAGCGGACGTCACGTCCTGAGTTTGGCAAGAACTGCTGGCTGGAGCTCCGGGCTCCTGGTTATCTGGGACTGGCAAGTTCTAAGTTACCAGTGAGCCATGACGGGAATCCCAGTGGATTGGCACGTTCTAAGCTGCAAAGCTGAGCCTCTCCAGCGCTCCCCTGGGGCCTTGGCCGGACCTGGGGCGCCCCGGGACTGGTCCGGTCTGAGCTCTCCCTCGAGCCCAGGTCGCTGCAGGAACAGACCTCTCCAGCGCTCTTCCGGGGAGTTCCGTGCGCACGAGGGCATCAGAGCCCGGGTGCCCCCCGCCCTTGTGGTGTGTCTCACTTGATGGGGCGGGTTGGCAGGGTTTCCGAGGACGCCCCCCCCCCATTGAGAAGATGAATTAGCGGCAGGCCGTCCTTGCGGCCGGGGCGGAGTTAGAGACTGCGAAGCCCATGGAATCCGTCTGTTTTCCTCAGTGAAGCCAAAGGGGGCTTAGCTGACTCCGTGACGGGTGGGCCGGATGCCGCCCTGGGCCAGGGCGCCCAGGGACGTCCGCGGGTGTTGGGTTTGTGCCGCTGGCCGGGAGGCTGCGGGCCCTGGCCGTCTCTGCGGCCCGGCCTCTCCTCCCCGCCCTCCGGACACGCCTCGCTTCCCTCTGGTCTCGACTCCCGCTCGGTGTCTTTTCGGGGCCTGGCTCGCACGTGGGGAGCTTCAGGCCAGGGCGTGGCCTCAACCCCGGGGCGGTGGGCGTCTTCCTCTCGCCGCAGTTCCAGACCGAGCTCCGGAAGATCCTGGTGTCCCTCATCGAGGTGGCACAGAAGCTGCTGGCGCTGAACCCGGACGCCGTCGAGTTGTTCAAGAAGGCCAACGGTACGCGCGGGCCCTCCCCCGGAGCCCACGGCGGGGCTGGAGACGGGGCTTCGGAGGGCCGCGGGTTCGAGCCCGGGCGCCCTTGGCCACAGGCGTCAGGGGCTCCGCGGCCGCCGTTGCTCACGCGTGTCTGTCGCCCGCAGCCATGCTGGACGAGGACGAGGACGAGCGTGTGGACGAGGCGGCCCTGCGGCAGCTCACGGAGATGGGCTTCCCCGAGAGCAGGGCCGTGAAGGCGCTGCGCCTGAACCAGTACGTGCAGCGGCCCCTGGAGCCCACGCCGCTTGCATCGTTTCCCAAGTGAGAGGGTTTGGACCCTTCCCCGGGCGCCTGTCCAGGAATAACCCGATGGGGCGTCTCCCAGCGTTGGGGGGCAGCCGGAGGTCGAGTCGCTTGCTGCGAACGTGTGTCGCTCCGTCTGCACGTGTTGCCGGGCTCTTGCCCAGGTCTGGTGGCGGCCGACGCGTGTGCGGCCGGCTCCCCAGGGGTCCCCTGCGGGCCCCGCCTTTAGGCCCGTGCCCTCCATTTCTGTTCAGCACTCGAGCCGGTCACCTGTCCCCAGGACACAGTCGGCAGGCCGTGTGCTTCGGACCCAGACGCGCCTCCCTGGCAGGCAGCCCAGGCCGGGATTCTCCCCCAGGGTGGGCGGCTCCCGCCGCGGGCGCAGAGCCCAGTGCCCAGCGCCGGCCGGTGCCGCAGGGCCGTCTTCTCTCGCAGCATGTCGGTGCCTCAGGCCATGGAGTGGCTCATCGAGCATGCGGAAGACCCCACCATAGACACGCCGCTGCCGGGCCCGGCCTCGCCGGGAGAGGCGGCCGCTGCGGGGCCCAGCGCCGGGCCCAGCGCGGAGGAGGGGGACGAGGAGGCCCGGGACGAGCTGACGGAAATCTTCAAGAAGATCCGGAGGAAAAGGGAGTTTCGTGCCGACGCTCGGGTAGGTGCCCACGGCCCTGGCCCGGCTGCTTCTCCCCGGAGGCTGCGGCTCGGCCCGGCCCTGCAGAACGGCAGGCCACGCGGGGGTCGGGGGAGAGGGGCAGACGGGCCGGCGGCTGCAGGCGGCTCCCGCTTTCTGTGGAGGGCTGCGCTTCCTCTGAACCAGGAGTCCACAGGCCTGGCACCTTCTGGAAGCTCCGAGGCTCCCGTCTGTCTTCCGAGTGAGTGTCCCAGCGCCGAGCGGCTGGGCGGGGAGGCTGGTCAGGCTCGAGTCGAGGGCCCGAGGTCCGCGTGCCGCTGGCTGTGCCCCGCCAGCGGGCCCGAGCGAGCCCGCTCAGCGCCACCTCTCCTCTGCCGCCTCGTCGTCCCGCCCTCCTCTTCTCTGGGGTTTGAATTTCAGTTTCCTCTCGGATGGCTTCCTCCTTCGAGCAGGGTCTGTTGTTTTCCATCGGAGGCCCACCCGCTTCAGCTGGCAGGGCTCTGATTCGTCCATCCTCTTGATTCCGCGGCCACGGCATCCCAGCGTGGGCGGCGTCTGGGGGCCGTGTTTCCATGGGCGCCCCCACCCCCCACCCCGCAGGCCACCCTCTGGGGGCGAGTCAGAGCCCACCTGTGTGGGGCTGAGCCGGACCTCCGGCCAGGGGCCAGTTTTCCTGTGGCTCATCCCTGCCCTCCTCCAGGGGTGCAGACCCCTCTCGGGGGGCCCGGCGTCAGGCTCTGCGTGCCCCCAGGGCCTGCGTGCTGTGTGTGACCTCAGGCCCCAGTCCGCCCCATAACGCCCGGGCGGGGCCCCCACCCCCAGCACAGCCTCTGTGGGCCTGCAGTTCTTGTTCCTCTGGGAGTCTCCTCCTCTGGGTTCAGCTCTGCATTCACAAGTAGCTGGTTTACTTTGGTCCAGAGGGAAGTTTCTCATCGTCTCGCTGTCTTAGGGGCCAAGCTCGGCTCCAGCCTGGGAAGGGCAGCCGCTGCTGGCTGGGCCTACTGCTCTTCGGCCGGGCTCTGCGCTTCGCCCTGTGGGGACCCGCGTGCCTTATGGGGCGGCTGCTGGGCCGTTCATCGTCTGGTTGCCGATTTAGAGGCTCGAGAGAAGGGGCTTTTGTTCCTGTCCCTGTCCACAGGGATTGAGATGTGACTTTAGATCCTGGGGAGACCGGATGGGAGAGCACGGCTTGGACTTGAGATGCTCCCCTCGCCAGCTGTGGGCAGAGCCTGCGGATGCCAGGGCCCCATGTGGCAGCCCACGGGGGGTCTTTCCTGGACGGCTGGGAAGAGGGGTGGGGGAGCGTCCGCTCTCGCCCCCAGCAGTCCTGGGCCGAGACAGGAGTCAGGAGAGAGGAGGGTTTTTATTGGGACGAACAGGCAGGCCCTCCTGTCCTTGGATTTCGAAGTAGATTCCCGGAGCTCCCTGGTGGCTCAGCGGGTTAAGGTTCTGGTGTTGTCTCTGTTGTGGTGCTGGTTCAATCCCTGGCCCCGGAACGTCACACGACGCAGGCACAGCCGAAAAAGAAGTAAACTGCCGGCGGTTTTATAGCGTGGGCGTCAGAATCCTCCTGCGTGGGGCTCTCACCCCAGCGGTCTTTGACGCCCAGAGGGAGGCCATGGCTCGGGAAAGCAGACGAGGGGGGTTGTAAGCAGAAAGTCCTGACCGACCGTCGGACGCACCGCGTGCCGTCTGGCCCCGCTGAGCCGTCTTTCCCGGCCCCCGCCCGCAGCTGGCGGCGGCTGTGTTGGGCCCTCCGAGCAGCAGTCAGGCGGCCTGCAGGCTGGCCGCACACGTCCACCAAAGGGGGGTGAGGTCAGAGCACGGGGCTGTGCGGTGTCCACACGCCGACCCTGGGCTGGCAGCGCCCACAGCCCCCACTGTGAGCGGTCGAGGACAGAAGGTGGCAGAGGCTTAAATCGCGTGGTGTGAGCTGCCGAGAGTTCAGAGAAGCCCGAGAGGCTTTGAAAAATCTGTTACCTTTTTGTGCAGAGCCGACCCTTTCAGAGATTGTGCGCTAAAGTCGGGGCAAAGCGAAGGGTGTGTTGTCCTGTTGGGGATTTTTTGTCCTGAAAACGTACATCCGTCCAACCCCCAAACGTTGGACATGGGGTCATTGTTCCTTCCAAAAATTAGCACGTGTTTATGCTTAAATCTCATTAATTGCGTTTAGCATTAATCTTAGTTTCCGTTTTTAAAGATAAAATGTGAAGGAAACCTTTTTCTTTTTTTTCTCTGTCTTTTAGGGCTGCGCCTGCGGCATATGGAGGTTTCCAGCAGGGGTCGAATTGGAGCTGTAGCCACTGGCCTGCACCATAGCCACAGCCGCGTCTGCGACCTGCACCCCAGCTCACGGCAACGCCGGGTCCTTAACCCACGGAGCGAGGCCGGGGATCGAACCTGCATCCTCATGGATGCTAGTCAGGTTCCTTGCCACTGAGCCCTGACAGGAACTCTGAAAATGCTGTTTCTTATGAAAATGACGGGCGTTTTGTCTGCACTGAAACGGAATTGCTCGTGCGCCCCTTTTCCCCGACACTCGCCCTGGATCGAGTGAAGGCCGTTGTGCCCGCAGAGCCGGGGCTGCCCCAGGGGGACCCGCGGCCCGTCCGCCCGCCCGCCTCTGGGCGGCAGGCAGACCCTCACCTCGGCGCTGCGTCTCCCTGTGGTTCAGAAAACCAGGAAGCGTGCGGCCGAGGCCGTAGGGAAAGGGTTTTCGGAGAGCAGCCCCGGCGGCGTTTTAACCCAGCCTCTGCCAAGCGCCCAGACGCTTCCGGGCGCGGCCTCAGCCGGTGCCTTCTCCCCAGGCCGTCGTCTCCCTGATGGAGATGGGCTTCGACGAGAAGGAGGTGATGGACGCCCTCCGGGTGAACAACAACCAGCAGAACGCCGCCGTGAGTAACACCGCCGGGCGCCGGCGGCGGGTGCCCTGGGCTTTGCGGCAGGCAGGGCGCCAGGTGGGCGGCGGCGCCGAGCTCTCGGGCCCCGGGAGGTTCTCGCTTTGCCCTCAGAAGCCAAGCGCGGTGCTGGGGCTGAGGGACGGGTTGGTGGACTTCGTTCCACTAGCGCCAGGATGGACCCGTGCCCAGCGCGGCGGGGAGCTGCCCGGGAGGGGCTGGGGCGGCAGCTTCGCCCACTTGCGGGGTCAGAGCCGGGCAGTGGCCAAGCAGTTGGGAGACAGAGAGGCCTGGACCTGGGGGACGCCCAGTCCTGCCCGGCCGCTTCCCCGCAGCAGAGCCCAGCGTTCTTAGTTCCTCTCCCCATCCCGTTCGCTGGCCGGGTGGGCTGCCTGCCGAGAAGACCACCCTGGGAGCCGGCCGGGAGCTCCAGCTGCAGCGCTTGGGGTCGGAGGGGGTCCGGGGACACTAACGGCTGCCGCCCTCTGTCCGCAGTGCGAGTGGCTGCTGGGAGACCGCAAGCCCTCTCCCGAGGAGCTGGACCAGGGCATCGACCCCGAGAGTCCCCTCTTTCAGGCCATCCTGGACAACCCCGTGGTGCAGCTGGGCCTGACCAACCCCAAGACGTTACTAGGTGTGTGCCTTCTCTCTGCTGGTTCGGGCGGGCCCGGCAGCCACCGCACAGATGGCCCTGCTGATATTGCCGTCACCACCCCCGGTAGCTCCTGCCACGAGTGCCGCGTGGGGCCCGGAGATTGGGCCCTGCTCGCAGTGGGACAGCCGCCTATGCGGTGGCTCTGTTCAAGCTTTGATAAACCAGTTAAAGTGGATGATCCAGGCCGGCAGTGTAGACAGCAACGCAGGGTAGGGCCGAGCTTGAGGGCCTGTTGGTTGACTGGCTCTTACTCCTGTGAGGCGTTCCCGTGGCATTTTTTTCGACTGTGATGTGTATACGTACGGAAGGGTCTGTGCCTTTAAGAGTGTTATGCTTAAAGAGAATAATAAAACCAGCAACCGGTACCTGCTGTTCAGCTTAAAAAACCCGGATTTTTAAAAGCCAGCGCAGCCCAGGCCCCAGGGGCTCCCCTCCCCCCGCTGTGAGTGGCCCGAGAGCCTCCCCCGGGCCCTGCTGCCCGAGGCTGGTCGCTGCCTCTGTGTTCCAGGCAGGCTCCGCTCCGGCCGGGCCTCTGTTCTAGAGAACTTCATCGCAAGGCGGTGCCAGGACTGGCCGCTCTGCTCTGCGGCCATGGCACCTGCTGGTTCCTTGCCTGCCCGGCTGCCCTGCGCCCTCCGTGGCCCGCGGGAGGGTTTCTCTAGGCCGCCTGCTTCAGGCAGGGCTTACCAGGCGGCCGTGAGTGTGCTGAGCCCGTTCACCAGGAAGGTGGCGCACGTCCACAGCGGCTCAGAGCCCTGGTCCCTGGCCCCCCAGGAGCAGCCTCCCAGCGGGCACAGGTGCTACTGCCTGCCTGGCCCTTTGCCTGACCTCAGAGGCCAGTCTGCTTCCAGCAGTTGCCCGCCGTCGGCCCCTCTGCCCGCAGTTGTCCTCCTCTCATCCAGGCGCTTCTTCCCCGCACGCTGATCCCGTCACTGTGCAGACTCCGCTGCCTTCTCCCCTCGGTGAACACACGTCCTGCTCTTGAAGCAGCTGAACGTTCCTGAGTCCTGGAGGAGGGCCCGCTGGTCCCACGGTCAGGAGACCTTCTCCTCTCTCCTTTTCTAGTGGTTTTTTGGTTTTTTTTTTTTTTGCTTTTTAGGGCCGCACCCGAGGCATATGGAGGTTCCCAGGCTAGGGGATGAATCAGAGCTACACCTGCCAGCCTACGCCACAGCCACAGCAGTGCTGGATCCGAACCACATCTGCGACCTACACCGCAGCTCATAGCAATACCGGATCCTTCACCCACGGAGCAAGGCCAGGGATCGAACCTGCGTCCTCAGGGATCCTAGTCAGATTCGTTTCCGCTGAGCCACGGCAGGAACTCTGAGAGTTGTTGTTTATTTGGTAGACATTGTTAGGAATTGAAACCCAGGAGGCAGTGTCTCAAGTGACCCTGAGAAAACTGTTCCCTAAGAGTTTTTGTTTGTACATTTGTTTTCAGCTGCGCCCAGGGGTGTGTGGAAGCTCCCCGGCCAGGGACTGAGCCGGTGCCGCAGCCGCGACCCGAGCCACTTGAGTGGCAGTGCTGGGTCCTTAACCCGCTGAGCCAGAAGAGAACAAACACCCTCAGATTTTTAACCCCAGATGCTTTTTCCCCTTCTGTCGAGATCGTCGGGTGGTTTAACATCTGCCACGTTGAGTGTTTCTCACGTTTCTGAAGCAAACCACCCAGAGCCGGTGACCTGGGCCAACACCACGTTGATGCGTCTTCTCTTGATGCATCTGCTCTTTTCAAGGGGGGTTTAGGAGTTCCTGCTGGGGTGCAGTGGGTTAAGGATCCAGCATTGCTGCAGCTGTGGCTGGGATTCAATCCCTGGCCTGGAACTTTCGTATGCTTTGGGTGTGGCCAAGAAAGACAGAGAGACGTTTCCAGTGGACACAGGGCTTGCTTTCTGTAGATGCGTCACAGGTTATTTAACAGACGCTGTTCCTCTCTTGCTGGTTATTTACGCTGTTTTGCACTGGGCGCTTCCGAAGCTCCTCATCTCGGAGCTCTGTTCACAGGACGCCCCGCGCGCCAAGGACGCCCCGCGCGCGCCAAGCACGCCCTGTGCGCGCCAGGGAGGCCCCGTGAGTGCCAAGCACGCCCTGTGCGCGCGCTCTGCGTCTTTAACGTGCAAGTGAGACGTGCGCAGAAGGTCCTGCCTTGGCGAACGCTCTGTGTGGTTTTTACACGGACCGCTTTTTCCTCTGTGCTCCTTCCCCCTGCGGTTAATCTTGCGGTTTGCTGGGTGGGGGGACGCGGGGCCCCCGTCCTCACCTGCAGCAGCACCCCGTACCTCCTTGTTCCGGGCTCTTCTGATCCTCCAGCTGGTTTTCAGAGGCGTTTGCTCAGGAGCGCCTGGCCCTGTGTTAGGGGCCGGGAGGGCCACCCGTTGTGATCGTGATGGACTCAGACGTTCACGCCGAGCTGAGGCCCCCGTGGCCCCGAGCAGCTGTGAGCTCACGTTAATGCTTTCCATGAAGCCTGCAGGCTGGGGGCCGCTTTCCCAGCCGGGCCTTGACGTCGGCCGACGTGACAGGGTCCAGGAGGCGGGTGACAGCCCATCCTGCGGTCAGCGAGCTCCCCACCACTTGGCCAGTGTGTCGGGGGTAGAGTTTCTTCCGGGGGCACCTCTGTGTGTAAAAGCGCATAGAAATTCAGTTTTCGTTTAAAGAACTGCTCAGTTCCATTTTCATCGTGCTCGTTTTTTTCAGTGATTCCCTTAAGCCTGAACACTTGGGCTTTTCCCATTAGATGCTAGGTTGCAACAGCACCTTTTTTTTTTTCCCAATTGTGGTAGTGACCGGGGTGTCTGTCTTTCCTGCCTGACCGCTCTGTCAGCGTGGGCTTGGGGTGGGGTCACGTGGGCGCGGCTGCCAGTTCTTTAAGGCCCTGGCACCTGCTGCCGGGGTGCTTGCCCGTTTCCGTGCCAGTGAACCCGCCCTCCTGCAAGTGGAGACACTGCTCCCGTTTTCAGGCAGCTGCATAAGCAGATCAGACCTGGCGGGCGGGGGGTTGGAAGGGCCTTCCGCGTGGCCCGGGCTGTCCCGGAGGCTGCCAGGCCGGGAGTCTGCAGCTGGGGAGGGCGCGGGCGCTCAGCCGGCTCTGCCGTCTCCCCGCAGCGTTTGAAGACATGCTGGAGAACCCGCTGAACAGCACCCAGTGGATGAACGACCCTGAGACGGGGCCGGTCATGCTGCAGATCTCCAGGGTCTTCCAGACCCTGAACCGCTCGTAGGCCGCGCGGCTCCTCTGCGCACCCCCAGCCGAGCCGGGCAGGAGCGCCGACACCGGGGCCCCAGGCCGGGGGCGGAGAGGGGCCGGCGGGCGCTGCGGCTTCCACCTTCCTGCTGCAGACCTCGGACGCCGCGTCTCCAGCCTCTGCCAGTGTTTACAGACGAGTGGCTGTCACACCGAGAAGGGTCGTCTCCCTCCGAGGGCCCCTGTGGGCTCTTGAAATGCTACTTGACTTGGCCTGTAGGCGCTGCTTGTAGAGTCCACGTGTTATTTGAGAGAGGAGGCATGTTTCAACCCAAAGTGTTAACGTCAAAGGTACTAACTTAAGTAGAATTCACAGATGACTTTCTTTAATAAATAAACCCCCTTTTGCAGTTTCTGTCCTGGTGTTATTTCGGTGCCCAAGTGGACGCCGTGTGCGTCCTGGCAGATGTTTGCGTTCTTGGCCGAGAGTGGCTTTCCACGCTGCTTCTGGTTTCTTGGCAAAGTCCCGTGTTTTAGTTGGAGTTAAAGTGCCGGCAGGAACTGGTCCTGCTGCCTTTTCTTTTTTAACCGTACTTGTGTTTTTAAGTGAGAAACTGAGCCGCCGCACGGTCCGTGGAGCTGGCCTGGTGTGGGGCTGGCTCAGCTGCGTGTGGCAGCGGGAGGGCCTCGGAGTCACCGAGTCACGGATCTTTCCTGCGATGTTTGGGGGAGGGGTCCCTCAATAAGAAGAGGCTGGAGCAGAGGGCAGAGCCCGCTTCTCAGGTGACCAGCGCACCGACCGGAGCGCCAGCCTGCTTGTTTTGGTTGAAGAAACCCTGTGCCTCGATACCCCAGGCGGCCAGGCCTCCTCCAGGCTGGAGGGAGGGGACCTGGCCACCCGGTGTCAGGTCCCGTCTCCTCTCTGGGCTTTTGCTCCTGCATGTCCCTTCCTGGCTTCTCGCCGTGGCCGCCACAGGTATGTGGAAGCCCCCAGCCAGGGGCTGAACTGGCACCACAGCAGTGGCAGTGCTGGGTCCTTAGCCCACTGCCCCGCCGGGGAACTTGCAGGGCATCAGATCTTGATAAAGTACATTTTCCCATTGATTTACACAGTAGCCGCGTTCCTCGAAAATACCCTAGAATTAAGAATACGTGCGAGTGATGGGGAAATTTTCACACCCTGAGGCATGAGGTCGTTCTGGCGCACATGCGATTTGGCTGGAACCTGGTGCTAACCAGAATGGCCTGTCTTACAGCCTGTCAAACATGCGTGGTGGGTCTGCTTAACCACCAAAGGAAGACTGCACTAAAAAGAAAAATAATGCATTTGAAAATCAAAATAGTATTAGAGTTCCCTGGCGGCCTAGCAGGTGAATCACGAGTTAGCACTGCTGTGGTTCAGCTTCAGTCTCTGGTCCAGGAACTTCCACATGCTCTGGGCGCTGCTGGAAAAAAAGCAAGGGGTTCCCACTGTGGCGCTGCAGAAACGAATCCAGCATGAGGATTCGGGTTTGATCCCTGGCCTCACTCAGTGGGTTAAACATCCAGTGTTGCCGTGAGCTGTGGTGTAGGTCGCAGACACGGCTCAGATCCAGCATTGCTGTGGCTGTGGCGTAGGCTGGCGGCTACAGCTCCGATTCAGCCGCTAGTCTGGGAAATTCCATGTGCCTCGGGTGAGACCCTAAAAAGCAAAAAGAAAAAAAGAAAAATCAAAATGGGTCAACGGTGGTTCAGGCACCCGGTATGGAGCCGGTGGCCGTTGTGGATGTGGTTTTAGACAGTTCCAGATTCCTCAGGACCTTAGTTTTCTGAGCTGTATCAGACTCAGCCAGCCGTTCTCAGAACAGCATCTGCCAGCAGCTGCCGGCTGCAGCCTTACAGTCTCAAGGTCTCCCGAATAACTGTGTGTTTGGGACCCTAAAGCATCCTTGATTACCAAGCAGCCTTACATCTTGCCAGCTCTAATCCTAATTCTTTTTTTTTTTTTTTTTAAGGGCCAAACCCGCAGCATGTGGAAGTTCCCGGGCTAGGGCTCGAATTGGAGCTGCAGCTGCCTGCCACAGCCATAGGCACGGCAACTTGGGATCCCAGCCACGTCTGCAACCTGCACCACAGCTCGCAGCAACGCCGGATCCTTAACCCACCGAGGGAGGATCAAACCCGCATGGATACTAGTCAGATTCTTAACCTGCTGAGTTGCAACGGGAATTCCTCTAGTCCTGATTCTTGACGACTGACGTGATTTTGCAGGCCTCCCCTGTCTTAAAGTCTGGGGAAGCGTTCGGGTGCTTTCTGAATCTGTGTCTCCCAGGCCGTGGGTCCTCAGGCTCAGGTAGAACTCATTTCTGCTCCCGCTGTAGATTGTTTGTGGTTCTCTCTGTCCACACAAACAGCACTGAGTTTGAAGCAGAGTTAGTTTCTAGGCGCAGATGATGTGATGCGCGCGCTCGGCCGTGTGATGCCTGGTGCGCGAGGAAAGCCGTGTGGGGCAGTGAAGCCGTGAGTGGACGATGGGCGTTCCCTTGGGGCGCAGCATGTTAAGGGTCCAGTGTTGTTGCTGCTGTGGCTCGGTTCAGCCCCTGGCCCAGGGATTTCCACAACCGAAACAAAAAGAGAAAGCGGACCGGGCAAGGGTGGTGGGTTTGCCTTCAGTGTCTGACACACCCACCGCCCTTCCCCGAGAGCCCCTTCTGTTGGTCCCTGGGCTGCTCCGACTTGCAGGGTGGAGGCAGCTTTGCGACTGCCCTGAGGGGCCCCTCGCAGGGAACTGCAGACATTAGCCGGGTGCTGTTTTACCCCGTAGCGAAGCTTGCCCCGTACTCAAAGGTTCCTGGGAGGGGCAGGAACCAACCTGACGGGGCTGCCTTAAGGCCGTGCCGCCCAGGGGAGGCCCAGTGACATTTCCAACCCAGCGGTGGGCACTGGTGTTAGGAGTGGGAGGAAGGCAGGGAGGCCAGCAGAGAAGCCACAGCACCTCCTCGGTGGGCAGCCCCAGAGCGACGCCCTGGACAGGGCTGCTCAGAGCGCACAGCCGCGGCCGGAAGCCCCCTGCTGCTCCCGGTCCTGGGTTCAGGGCACTGCCTTGCGGCTCCCCTCCTCTCAGGCTTTAGGTTAGGGGAGGGCTTTTTCTTCGAGGGCTCCACCCAGCTCTGCGCAGGGAGCCCTTGGGGAGCGTTCAGGGGCGGCTCCCTGCCCAGGCCCCAGCGGGAGCTGTCTGCTGCTATGAAGCCTTATCGCTGTGACCTGAGTGTCCCTAGCAGATGCCCACCGAATTTGGCGACTTGCGACGCTCAGCGCGCTTCCTCTTCCTTCCTTGGAGAGATTGGAAAGTGAGTTTGGAGTTTGGAGCCCCTCCAGGGGCCTGGGTTCGCAGCGCCCCTCCCAGCCACGCCCTCAGCCACGCCCCTCCCAGGCCCCGCCCGCTCCGGACCACACCTCTTCCAGGCCACGCCCTTCTGGGCCCTGCCTCCTCCGGGCCACGCCTCTCCGGGGCGTGGCACCCCCCCCCCCCCCCCCCCCCCGCCTCGTGCTCTTCTGGGCCACACCCCTCCAGGCCACTCCTCCGAGCTCGTCCGGGTCTCCCCAGGCGCGTCCTCAAAGGTAGGCCCGCGTTTTAACCCGACGGTGCGGTCGTGGGAGCAGCTGCGGAGGAGAATAAATCGCTCCCCTTGAAACTCAGTAGCTACGGAGAGCGCTTATGTAGGATTCAGGCCAGCACCTCTGCTTCCCTGTGGGCTGATCAGTTCTACTCCTGCGCCCGCCACTCGGGGGCACTCGGGGACTGTCCTCTGGCACGTGGAGAGGTGGGCTGGCCACTGCAGCAGAGGTTGTGGCCAAAGGAGTCTGAGGGTAGAAAGGGCCAGCTCACTCTCAGCAGGTGGGTGGGGGTGGCAACGAGGGCCTGCCTGTGCTGTGTGCCTGGTGGCACTCAGGAAACACTTGATGGGCCGGGCCAGGCGGGCGGCACGTGGAGGCCCCGTGGACTGGGAGAGCCTGGCGTCTGCCGGCCTGCTGCTGGGTTAAGGTCCTCCGAGGGGGTGTGGAGGCACGGCTGCAGGAGCGGAGGCCCCAGCTGTGGGGTGGGGTCTGCTCCCAGGCCCTGTGCCCTGCTCTGCCCTGTGCTGGACGCTCAGTCTCCCCTCCATGGCTGGGCATCCTGCAGTGAGCCTGCGTAGCTGGATGAGGCAGAGCCCTGCCGGGCAAGGGCCCCTGGCTCTGTGGGCCCAGCAGCGGGTGTCTGGGAGGTTGCAGGTTTGAGAGAAACTGTTTGCCAGCAGGACCCCCTTGGGTGATCCTGAGCAGCCCAGGTCTCCTGACTATTCAGAGCGTGCCTCTCAGGGTTTGGGGTGCCCAGGACACCCCACCCACCCCAGGCTTTCCTGGGATTAGGGGCCAAGTTGGGTGTGGCAACTGCAAAAGGGCTTTCTGTGCTGGCACCTGGGGGGTGGGGGTGGGAGGACCCTAGCGGGCTCTCCCTGGGGGTGGGGAGCTCCCTCCCAGCTCTGAGACCTGGAATCCAGCATCTTCACCCAGGGACTGCGGGGAGCTACAGGCCAACAGGTACATCCCAGTTTGAACCACGTGCCCCAGGCCGCAGCTGAAGGTAGGTGGAAAGGCTTGTCTGGCCATCGCCTGAGACGGTAGCCTACCAGTTGGCCGAGACAGCCCAGGACGGGATAATCACTGCAGAGTGACCACCATGTCATGTTGGCCAGTCCAGCCCAAGGCCGGTCTCAGAATCTAGAGCGCAGAGGCTTTGCGCTTAGGCCACTCCTGGCTGCTGCAGCCCCGGCTGGGCGCCGCCTTCCTGCCGAGGACCTGGACCTGGTGACTCTGCTCTGCTGGCGGCCAGGGGGTGGGGTGGGGGCCAGGGGCTGCCCCCTACCCCCAGCCAGGAGCAGCGCTCTACCTGTCCCCTCACACCCTCATCCACACCCACCCGGACCCCTGAGGCCGCCCCCTGTGGGCCTTTGTTCCTGAGCCCAGACTGTCTGCTCTTAATAAGAGAATGAGCTGCTGTCCCATCTGCCCCAAACCCTGCGCCTTCCCAGCTGCTGCTGGCAAGGTCCACAGCTGCACAGTGCCGCCCCCATCATCTCACTTTCCAAGTGGCAGTGGCAGCTCCCGCACTGCAGCTTCTCAAACTGGTCCAAGGATGGACGCAGCAGCTTTCAGAGAAGGCTGAGGCCAGGTTGTCCCATGGAGCGGCCGATTCTGCCGGCCCCGCTAGAGTGTCCCTTGGAGGCCAGGGTGCTGGGGCTGCTCTCTGCACGTGTTGGCCACACCAGGGCCCAGAGCTGCTCTCCCACACCCCTGTCAGGCCCGGTGCCACCTGCCCTGGGTATTAGCTCAGAGTCCTGGCAAGCAGACAGGGCGTGGGGGTGGGGCTGCGACCCTGTTTACAGCCAGGGAGGGGCAGCTGCCAGCCCGGGCCAGCAGGTCTGGGCAGGGCCCGAGGGCTCCAGGGCGGGAGCAGGAGCTGGGCAGGTGGAGGGCCGGGCGGAGATGCCTCAGCCTTGAAGTCCTGCAGCTGCCTGGGGACTTGTCTTAAATCTTTAACTTCTGCAGAACACAGAACCTGCTAGAGGCCAGCACTCAGTCCCGGGGGGCTTTGTCACTCCCATAAAGAGTGGCCCTGGATCCTTGTTCCCCACAGACAGGCACTGACACCCGCATTGCCCACCTGGGCTGGGTCCTGCCCCCCACACCCTCGTTACTGTGGTCGACTCAGCCCCTTAGGGACGCTCTGCTGAACCCATCCCGGGGCCCCAGCCCTCGGCCCCCTTCCGCTGCCCGGTCATCTCGCCTCCAGACCCTCCAGTGCATCTGCAAAGACGCTTTTGCCAAAGGAGGGCACACGCACAGGTTCTGGGGGGACGTGGACTTCTGGGTCACACAGCAGCTTCTCTGTGGGGGACCCCCTGTAACCACAGGGTCAGCAGCTTCCCCCACTCCCTCGTTGCGGGCCGAGGCTGGGGGCTCTGTCCTGCCCCTGGCTGCCGATCTGGGGCCGGGCTGGGCTTTCTCCCTTGGAGAAGGACCTCCTTTCTCAGGTGGGCCTTCTGGCAAAGAGGGGGCGGGCAGGATGTGCCTGCAGAGGCCACGGTCCTCAGGGCTGCCTGACACAGTTGACTTAGCGTTGACGGTGGGTCCCCACCTCCGGCGGGACCCTTCCCGCCTCTAGAGACAGGCCCCTTTGAGAGCCCCTCCCCATCCCTCTCCGCAGCCCCCACCCCCACTGCATTTTGTCACATGGGTGGTTTGCCTGTGGTGGCAGGGACCGCGGGGTGCGGGCTGCGTGCCTGTGGTCCAGGAGCCGTGGCTGGCACGGTCTGGTGCCAGGCGTTCACTCCAGTGGCTACTGAGCTGGGATCTTCTCCTCCGCTACACGCCTGGAGGGGGGCAGTACTCCCAGCCCAGCAGGTCTCGAACCCCGACCTGGGGCTCCAGGAGGGGGGGGTGCTGGCAGGGACCTGGCCTCTGGATGTGACCTCTGGGGCTGGTGGGGAGGCCTCTGCCGGCCCCCTGTCTGGGGAGCTGGACGGTGTTCTGGGTGGCCAAGTCCAGCACCCAGGGTCTGTGTGGACCCTGCCTGGTTGCAGGGAATGCAGGCGTGACCCACTGGCCACCTCCAGGGCAGGGGAGCTGCAGCTTCCCAGCTGCCTGGTGCCTGGTTCCCGATGACCCTAGTGTCAGGACAGGCTGCAGGCAGGTGCACCTTGGAGGACAAATGGCAGAGCATGTGAGTCCACTTATAGGAGACACGTCCAGAAAGGCAAGTCCGGAGTTCCCTTTGTGGCTCAGCGAAAACGAATCTGACTAGTATCCGTGCGGACGCAGGTTCAATCCCTGGCCTTGCTCAGTGGGTTAAAGATCCGGCATTGCCATGAGCTGTGGTGCAGGTCGAAGATGCAGCTTGGATCTGGTGTTGCTGCGGCTGTGGTGTAGGCCGGCGGCTACAGCTTCAGTTGGAGTCCTAGCCTGGGAACCTCGATGTGCCGCGGGTGTGGCCCTAAAAAGACAAAAAAGAAAAGAAAAGGCGAGTCCACAGACAAAAGTGGGTTGGTGGTTTTGGGGATTGGGGAGGGGGTGGGAAGTGACTGCTGACAGCAGGGGGTCTCCCTGGGGGGGGGGTGCAGGTGCTCTGGCGCTAGATGGAGGTGGGGGCTGCACAGAACCCTGACTAAATCAAGCACCGCTGTCCTGGGCACCTGAAAGGGGCTAATTTTATGTTATGTGAATTCTGCCTTAAATTTTAATTGTATCTTTTTAAATTATCATTTTAAAATTTGAATTTGTATTTTACTTTTATGGCCACACCCGTGGCACATGGAAGTTCCCAAACCAGGGACTGAATCCCAGGTGTGGTGATGCCGGATTCTTAACCCGCTGCACCAGCCGGGGGTGGAACCGCCACCTCCGTAGTGACCTGAGACGCTGCAGTCGGTTTTCAACCCTCTGAGCCACGGTCGAACTCCACCTCAATATTTTTTTTAACTTTTTTTTTTTTTTGGTCTTTTTAAGGCCACACCCATGGCACATGGAGGTTGCCAGGCTAGGGGTCGAATCAGAACTGAAGCCGCTGGCCTATACCACAACCAGAGCAACAGCAGATCCAAGCCGCATCTGCAACTTACACCACAGCTCACGGCAACGCCAGACCTTCAACCCACTGAGCGAGACCAGGGATCGAACCCGCGTCCTCATGGATACTAGTCGGGTTCCTTAACCACTGAGCTGCAGTGGGAACTCCTCAATATTTTTAAAAAAGAAGAAAAACCCTAAGTTGCCTCTAGCTTTCCAGTTACGACTTTTATGATTTTTAAGCCCATTCCACCTATATTTTTTGCCTCTTTTATTGACGACATCAGTGTCAGCAAATTGATAAATTCCATTTCCCAGAAAGGTCATGAAAAAAGTGGCAACAGGAAAAACATCCAGAGCCGAGCCCAAGAAGCAGCCGTGGCCGTTGCTGCAGCATCTGGGAGCCCCTCCTTGGGGGCAGCGGGAAAGGGGCCCCAGCTGTGTCCCAGCAGAGGCTCAGGGAGCCGGAGGGCGTCCAGGCAGGACAGGGCGCTGCCCCCGAAAGGACTCGGGCAGCCTCATGGGGAGATCATGAGACCCGAGGCTGCGCTTCTGCTCCGTGGTGGAAAAGAGCAGAGCAGGAAGTGGGGCCAGAAGGCCCCTGCCGTGCTAGCGTCTCCCCAGGGCAGGCCGGGGGCTACCCCTGCTCTTCGTATTTGTCTGTGGTTTTCACGTTTCCCACCGGGCCCGCAGTGCCGATATAATCAGAGTGGCTTATTAAACCCAGAGAAGAAGAGTGCATTTATTACTAATACAGGATCTAGCTGGTAATACCTTTCTCTCTTTTTCTCCTTTTTTGGCCACACACATGGCATACAGAAGTTCCCCGGCCAGAGACTGAATCCTAGCTGCAGCTGCAACCTATGCCACAGCTGGATCCTTAACCTGCTGTACCCCAGCGGGAACTCCTAATGCAGTTGTTTAAAAAGCCCGCTGCAGAGCAAAATGTCACCCGCCCAGTGTTAGACGTTGAGTAGAAAAAAGGGTGATGCATTGAAATTACCTTCTTGCGATGAGGTGGCCAAGCTCTGGCCTTTCTTTCCGAAGGGCCTGGTGCTGCCAAATCGGCCATCCTGAGGCCGCAGAGAAGGTGCGGCTGCGGGGATGCAGGCAGGGCCAGGGTGGTCCTAGCTGCCCACCCGGTCCATCCCTGAGGACGTCCAGCAGGGCTCGGTCTGGGGCACCCAGGGGCTCCAGGGCCAGACAGGACAGCTGACCCGAACCAGCACTTCCATCCGGGCTGCCCTGCGGAGCGGGCCCTGAAGCCAGAGCTGGGAAGGGGTGCGGGGAGGGGAAGGCGAGGGTGGGGGTAGCTTCCAGGAGGAAGGGGCTGGGGGTCCGAGAGGAAGGAGGGAGTGGGCGGCTTCCTGCGGGAGCTGGAAGGAGGGGCCCCCCACTTCGCCAGCACAAGAAGGGGTGCGGCCCAGGCGGCGAGCAGGTCCGTCCCCCCCGAAGGGGCGCGATGCACCGGCGTCCTCCTACCCCGAGCCCGAGAGGGGGCGGTGGGCGTTAGCTCTGGGCGGAGGGCGGGGCTGCCTCGGCCCCGCCCTCCTGGGAGGCCCCGCCCACAGGCCCCGCAGAGTCCCGCCTGGCTCTCCTCCCCGCACCTCTGGCTCCTCTCCGGAGGTGGGCGTGGGGCCCGAGCAGGCCGACCTGGGAGCAAATTGGGACCGTTCGCCTGGGGGCCCGCGGGTGCCAGAGCAGAGATGGAGGCTGGAGGGGCAGCGGGGCTCTGCCACCATCGCCTGAGCTCACGTCCCTCTCCTGCCTCGGCCAGCTGTCCGCAGGGTCGGTCCAGGTCCTGGGTGGGAGGGACAGAGGAGGTCGGATGGTGGGGAGACACCCTGAACCCACATGTGCGGGGTGGATGCTGAGACGTGGGCGCAGGGGACAGAAGTGGGGCGTGTATCCAAGGGCCAAGCAGGGGTGGGGCCCCTGGGCGGGGAGGGGGGTCCCCAAGGACAGATGGGGCAGAGATGGGAAGGCACTGAGGGCGGGGGTAAAGGCTCTATTTCCGTGACCCGAGGCTCGGACACGGGGCCAGGGGAGGCTCCGGGAAGGGGCTGGGGCCGGCTGCCCTGGGGCCCTACCCGTGGCCCTGGACGTTTCTCAGGTACAGCTTTGCCAGCTCAGCTGTCTGTCATTCTACGCAAAACTTGGTGTTGGGGTTCCTGTGGTGGCTCAGTGGTTAATGAACCCAGCTAGCAACCAGGAGGACCTGGGTTCTATCCTTGGCCTCGCTCAGTGGGTGAAGGATCCGGCGTTGCTGGGAGCTGCTGTGCGGTTACAGCCGAGGCTTGGATCTGGCGTTGGTGTGGCTGTGGCGGAGGCCGGCAGCTGTGGCTCCAGTTCAACCCCTAGCCTGGGCACCTCCATATGCCACGGGTGCGGCGTTAAAAAAAAAAAAAAAAAAAAAAAAAAAGGTGGTTAAGCTGGTACATTTTATGTGATGTGCCTTTTCCACAAGAAAAAGGAGCCTGCTGCTGTCTCTGCCCTGAACCCTCCTGAGGGAGGGGCAGAGGGCGTTGGTGCCCCCTCCTTCCTCCCGGTGCTGCTTGGCCCAGAGAAGGAGTGATGGGGACGGGGATGCAGAGCTGTGGGTTCGGGCACCCCCAGGAGCGACTCCAGTCACTCGGGGGACGCCTGTGGGGGAGCCCCGCCTGCCGCCGGCCTGCCCCTTTCTCTCGGGCACTGGCACCCACAGCTGAGGCCCGTTCCTCACTCCTCTTTGCTGGGTGGTCAGCGTCCAGTGGGGCCTGGGCTTGCCCCTGGGCCGGGGTGCGGCTCCTGAACCACAGCTCCCTCCCAGGTGTCTGCAGACCGGTGACAGTGATGGTGGCCCCCAGGCTGACAGCCCTCTGCTGTCTTTGCCCAGGGAGTGTGTGACGATCACAGAAGCTCCAGGCTTCTTCCTGGGGCAGCTGGGGTGGGGGGGTGGGAGGAGCCGCCTCTCCAACCCCTTCAGCGTCTCACGAGGCCTCCCTGCCCCCCAGACAGAGCAAGGCCCCCTCCTCTGCCAGGTGTCTGCTCCTGCAGCACAGAGAGGGGACCACTGCCCCACAGGTGTCCACTGAGGGGCCCCCATCTCTCTAGATGGTGGAGGGGCCGCAGTCAGAGTGCCCCTCAAGGAGGCACCTGCCCCCCCAACTGTGAGGCTGTGCCCCAGACTTTCCATCCTTTGCGTGAGGACGGGGTGGGCTGGGGGGGGCCGTGGTGGCCTCGCCGAGTTGTTCAGGGTACCTGAGTATGGATGCCTCGGGTGTGTCCTGGCCTGTCCTGTCCCCAGGAGCCAGAGGGGACAAGGAGGGAGCAAAGAGCAGAGTGGTGGTGGACTGGCCAATCCTGGGGTGGGGTCGGGGCCTGGAGGAGGAGGGGAGACCACACATGGCAGTGGTTTGTGGTGCTTCCGAGACCACCCCTCCCCGACAGACCCTGCCTCTCTCTCGAAGGGGAAATTAACTTTTTATTAAATTAAGTTTAAATTGAATTAGCCTATCTCCCCGGGGGAGAGGTGTGGAAGGAAGGCTTGGGATGCGGGCACCTTAGGCCGAACGCCGGGGTGCGTGGCGTTTGGCGGGTGCCCCCTGCACTCATTACATCTGAACCTGGACTGTCCCAGGAGTGTCCCAGCCCGGCTTGGCTGTGCGATCGTCAGGTCCAGTAACCACGGGGGTGGGAGCCTCCCCTTGCCAGCTCTGCGCCCACTCTCCTGCTGCTGTCGGGGGTCCCCTCAGGGCTGGTTTGCACGCAGCTGCCCACGAGCCACGGTGAACAGGCCGTCCTGCCAGGCCTGCCCGAGGCCCTCACGAGCCGTCGACAGAGGTCCTCTGGGAAGCACCGGGCAGGTGGCCGGTGGCGACCTCGGCTGTCGGTTGAGGGGGGAGGAGTGCCTGGAAGGGTATCCGGGCAGGGCACAGCAGGCTCCAGGCCAGCCGAAGGGGGACAGGACCAAGGTGGTGGGGTGGGGGGGCGATAGGACTGGCTCCTCCAGCCTGGTGGGCTCTCTCTGGAGCAGTGGCGCCCCCCGAAGGCTTGGCTGGGGCTGGTCTTGGAAGCTGCGGCTGCAGAGCTGGGCCCGGTTTTGCTTTATTCTTTTACTTAATAGATTTTATTTTTTACAGTAGTTCTAGGTTCACAGAAAATTATGTTAAGAAAAGCGGAGGCCCCCGCCCCCGCCAGTTTCCCTCTTACTAACGTCTGCCTGCTGTTAGCGCATTTTATTAACGAAAGGCCGCTGTTTACTTAGGGGTCTCCTCTGGCCCGAGTCTCCCGGCAGCTGTGAGGCCCACCTGGGGCTGGACACGTGACCTGATCCTCAATTTTCCTGCCCGTCAATCAGCTGTTGTTGCTCCATAACAATGCTGAGACCACAGCACGAGGCTGTGGCTGCCCTGAGGCGGCTAGGGCATGGGCTGCTGCTCCCTCTGTTCTCAGGAGTAAAGGTGACTCTTCTGCTGAAGGCGGTTTCCAGTTTTGCTTTTCAGGGCTGCAGGTGCGGCACATGGAAGTTCCCAGGCTAGGGGTCAGATCGGAGCCGCAGCAGATTCGAGCCACGTCTGCGACCTACACTGCAGACCACGGCAACGCCGGATCCTTAACCCACTGACCGAGGCCATCCAAGACTCAGGACTCCTAGACCCCCCAAAGACAATTACTGGGCATCCATCCAGCAAGGAAAGTGACTCTGTGGGAGCCATGGGATCCAGGGTGGAGACGAACCCCTGGGATAGCCCAAGACTGGGGAGAGCTTGCACCCAGGCAGCTGAGGTGTGGACAGAGGTTCAGAACCCAGCCTTGAACCCCCTGGGGATGCGGCTGCAGCCCTGATTGGCCTCGGTCTAGCCAGCAGCACCATATGCCAGCAGGAGTGATGCCCACCCACGCCTCAGGTAGCAAGACATAGACCTCACTGCTGGCGGTGGATCCTGAAATGGCCTCTCTTGGCCACAGTCTGGGAGGAGACCCTGCCAAACTCAGCCTTACGGGAGAGTCTAAAGTGGCCTGAACTGGGCTCCAGCCTTCCCAGCCATAGCCTGTGAGTCCTGCCAACATAGGGACACAGCAGGAGACACACTCACATCTGGGCCCTGTTGATTCTGAAGGGACCCTATGAGCAGCTCCAGCCCCTCCAACCCTGGCCAGGGAGCAGCTCCCAGAAGCCTGCTGGGGACACATCCATCCGTGTCTCCAGAGCCAGGTCTGTGGACCTGAATCTCAGCTGTGGACCATGAAACAGTCCAGGGACTCAGTCATCCAGGGCCAGTCCTGCCCACCTAGAGGCCCACCCGGTGACCTGGCAGAAAACCTCCCAGGAACTCTGTGGAGCTACACCTGTCTGTGCACCTGGTACCAGGTAAGTATCTGAGGACCCGACTTGAGACTCTGAAGTGAACCCATATCCCACACAAGGTCTGGAGGCAGCCCTGTCCCCCAGGGACCAGACAGGCTCCATGAACACCCAAGCTCCTGGTAACAAGCCTGCCATCCAGGGGTCCAACCGCCGACCCAGCAACAGCCTCTAAGGCAGCTCCACCCAGCAGAGCTGTAATTCCAGCAGTAATTCCGTCATCCTGGGGAGTGATGGGGAAGGCATTTCTCAACCAAAACCAGTCTCTTTTTTTGTCTTTTCTAGGGCTGCGTCCGCAGCCTATGGAGGTTCCCAGGCTAGGGGTCTAATCGGAGCTGTAGCCACCAGCCCACGCCAGAGCCAGCAACGCGGGATCTGAGCCACGTCTGCCACCTACACCACAGCTCACGGCAACGCCGGGTCCTTAACCCACTGAGCGAGGCCAGGGGTCGAACCCACAACCTCACGGTTCCTGGTTGGATTCGTTAACCACTGCGCCACAATGAGAACTCCAAAAAACCAGTCTTTAAAGACTGAAAGAGGAGTTCCCGTCCTGGTTCAGTGGTTAACGAATTCAACTAGGAACCATGAGGTTTCAGGTTCGATCCCTGGCCTCATTCAGTGGGTTAAGGATCTGGCATTGCCATGGGCTATGGTGTGGGTCGCAGACACAGCTTGGATCCCGCATTGCTGTGGCTGTGGTGAAGGCCAGCAGTTGTAGCTCCGATTTGACCCCTGGCCTGGGAACTTCCAAATGCTGTGGGTGCGGCCCTAAAAAGTAAACAAAATTTAAAAAGATAAATAAAAATAAAGATTGAAAGAGGCATGTGCTCCTTCAAATGCACAGATATCAAGCTCCTTCAGCACTGAAGGAGCCATAAAAACATTCCCCAGCAACAGAAGCTTGCAGAGCTCATCACCATCGGGCTTGCCTTGCAAGAAACGCTAAAGGGAGTTGAAATGAAACCATGCTAAGTAACAACATGAAAACAAACACAGGGATAGGCCCACCGGTAAAGTCAAACTCAGAAAACCTTAGTACAATAATGGGTGCGTAAATAAATCACTTTTCTCTCTAGTGTAGCAGGAAAAGCAACACTGGAGAGCTTTGTATGTAATTGAAGCAAAGTTGCTATCAGCTTAAAGTAGACTGTTAGAGCTACACCAAAGATAAGGGAAAGCAGTTAATGCATACCACTAGAAAAATAAATCACAAAAGGAAAACAGGAGAAGGATAAAGGAACAAAGGAACACAAAACAGTCAAAAAACAATGAACCAAATGGTGATACCTAGCAATAATTATTTTAAATGTAAATGGGTTAAATTCTCCAATCAAAAGACATAGGGAGGCTGGATGGATAAAAACACAAGATGCGATGATATGCTGCCTAAAGGGGATTCACTTTAGCTTTGAGGAGACACATAGGCTGAAAGTGAAAGGATGGAAGAGGATATCCCATGCAAATGGAGAACAGAAACGGCAACACTTCTGTCAGATAAAATAGATTCTCAGTCAGAATTGGTCACAGGAGACGAGGTCAGTGTGTAGCGTTAAGGGGCTCAATTCATCGAGAGGCATAACAACTGTAAGTGCACATGCACTTAACAGTGGATTGCCTAAGTATCTGAAGCAAACGTCAATAACTTAAGTGAAAAACAGACATACAGGAGTTCCCGTTGTGGCGCAGTGGTTAATGAATCTGACTAGGAACCAGGAGGTTGCGGGTTTGGTCCCTGGCCTTGCTCCGTGGGTTAAGGACCCGGTGTTGCTGTGAGCTGAGGTGTAGGTGGCAGATGTGCCTCAGATCCCGTGTTGCTGTGGCTCTGGAGTAGGCCGGTGGCTACAGCTCTGATTAGACCCCTAGCCTGGGAACCTCCATATGCCACGGGAGCGGCCCTAGAAAAGGCAAAAAGACAAACAAACAAACAAACAAAAAGCAAAAAAACAAACAAAAAAACCAGACATACAGTAGTAGTGGGGAACTTTAATACCTCCATTTTCAACACCAGATAGATGTTCCAGAGAGGAAATCAATAGAGAAGCCAGCAGGCTAAAATAACATAAACAAAATGAACCTAACAGACTATGCAGGACAGTCTATCCAAAAGCAAACAGAATACACATTCTTCTGAAGCACACACAGAACATTCCCCAGGATAGATCATACACTGGGCCACAAAGCAAGTCTTAACAAGTTTAAGAAGACTGCCATCGCATCAAGTACCTTTTCTGACCACAATGGTATAAGACTAGAAATCAACAACAGGAAGAAAACTGGGAAATTCACAAATAGATGAAAGTTGAATAACACACACCTGAACAACCACGAGGTCAAAGAAGAAATCCAAAGGGAAATCAGAAAGTATCTTGAGGCGTTCCCGCTGTGGTGCAGTGGGACTGGTGGTGTCTCTGCAGCACCAGGATGCAGGTTCAATCCCCAGCCTGGCACAGTGGGTTAAAGAATCTGGCATTACCACAGCTGTGGTGTAGGTCACAACTGTGGCTTGAATCTGATCCCTGGCGCAAGAATTCAGTAAGCCACGTGGCGGCCAAGAGAAAAAAGAAAAAAAGCATACTGAGACAAATACAAACTGAAATTCAATGCACCAAAATTTATGGGATGAAGCAAGAGCAATTCTTTTTTTTTATAATTTTTTTTATTTTCCCACTGTACAGCAAGGGGGTCAGGTTATCCTTACATCTATACATTACAATTACATTTTTCCCCCACCCTTTCTTCTGTTGCAACATGAGTATCTAGACAAAGTTCTCAATGCTATTCAGCAGGATCTCCTTGTAAATCTATTCTAGGTTGTGTCTGATAAGCCCAAGATCCTGATCCCTCCCCCTCCCTCCCCCTCCCATCAGGCAGCCACAAGTCTCTTCTCCAAGTCCATGATTTTCTTTTCTGAGGAGATGTTCATTTGTGCTGGATATTAGATTCCAGTTATAAGTGATATCATGTGGTATTTGTCTTTTCTTTCTGGCTCATTTCACTCAGGATGAGATTCTCTAGTTCCATCCATGTTGCTGCAAATGGCATTATATCATTCTTTTTTATGGCTGAGTAGTATTCCATTGTGTATATATACCACCTCTTCCGAATCCAATCATCTGTCGATGGACATTTGGGTTGTTTCCATGTCCTGGTTATTGTGAATAGTGCTGCAATGAACATGCGGGTGCACGTGGCTCTTTTAAGTAGAGCTTTGTCCGGATAGATGCCCAAGAGTGGGATTGCAGGGTCATATGGAAGTTCTATGCATAGATTTCTAAGGTATCTCCAAACTGTTCTCCATAGTGGCTGTACCAGTTTACATTCCCACCAGCAGTGCAGGAGGGTTCCCTTTTCTCCACAGCCCCTCCAGCACTTGTTATTTGTGGATTTATTAATGATGGCCATTCTGACTGGTGTGAGGTGGTATCTCATGGTAGTTTTGATTTGCATTTCTCTTATAATCAGCGATGTTGAGCATTTTTTCATGTGTTTGTTGGCCATCTGTATATCTTCTTTGGAGAAATGTCTATTCAGGTCTTTTGCCCATTTTTCCATTGATTGGTTGGTTTTTTTGCTGTTGGGTTGTATAAGTTGTTTATATATTCTAGAGATTAAGCCCTTGTCAGTTGTATCATTTGAAACTGTTTTCTCCCATTCTGTAAGTTGTCTTTTTGTTTTCTTTTGGGTTTCCTTTGCTGTGCAAAAGCTTTTCAGTTTGATGAGGTCCCATGGGTTTATTTTTGCTCTAATTTCTATTGCTTTGGGAGACTGACCTGAGAAAATATTCATGATGTTGATGTCAGAGAGTTTTGCCTATGTTTTCTTCTAGGAGTTTGATGGTGTCCTGTAGTATATTTAAGTCTTTCAGCCATTTTGAGTTTATTTTTGTGCATGGTGTGAGGGTGTGTTCTAGTTTCATTGCTTTGCATGCAGCTGTCCAGGTTTCCCAGCAATGCTTGCTGAATAGACTTTCTTTTTCCCATTTGATGTTCTTGCCTCCCTTGTCAAAGATTAATTGACCATAGGTGTCAGTGTTTATTTCCGGATTCTCTATTCTGTTCCATTGGTCTGTCTGTCTGTTTTGATACCAGTACCACACTGTTTTGATGACTGTGGCTTTGTAGTATTTCTTGAAGTCTGGGAGAGTTATGCCTCCTGCTTGGTTTTTGTTTCTCAGGATTGCTTTGGCGATTCTGGGTCTTTTGTTGTTCCATATAAATGTTTGGATTGTTTGTTCTAGTTCTGTGAAAAATATCATGGGTAATTTGATAGGGATTGCATTGAATCTGTAGATTGCTTTGGGTAGTATGGCCATTTTTACAATATTGTTTTTCCCAATCCAGGAACATGGAATATCTTTCCATTTCTTTATATCTTCTTTGATTTCTTTGATTAAAGTTTTATAGTTCTCGGCATATAGGTCCTTTACCTCCTTGGTCAGGTGTATTCCGAGGTATTTGAATTTGTGAGGTGCAATTTTAAAAGGTATCGTATTTTTGTATTCCTTTTCTAATATTTCATTGCTGGTATACAGAAATGCAACTGACTTCTGAATGTTAATCTTATATCCTGCTACTTTGCTGAATTTATTAATCAGTTCAAGTAGTTTTGGGGTTGAGTCCTTAGGGTTTTCTATGTATAGTATCATGTCATCTGCATACAGTGACAGTTTTATCGCAAGAGCAATTCTAAGAGGGAACTTTATAGAGATAAATGCCCATATTGAGAAAAAAGAGGGAGTTCCTGTTGTGGCACAGTGGAAATGAATCTGACAAGGAACGATGAGGTTGTGGGTTCGATACCTGGCCTCGCTCAGTGGGTGAAGGATCCAGCATTGCTGTGAGCTGATGTAGGTCACAGACCTGGCATTGCTGTGGCTGTGGTGTAGGGTGGCGGCTACAGCTCTGATTTGACCCCTAGCCTGGGAACCTCCATAAGCCATAAAAGCGGCCCTGGAAAAAAAAAAAAAAAAAAAAAAAAAAAAAGGAAAGATCTCCAATGAGTGTCCTAACTTTACACTTCAAGGAAACAGAAAATGAAGAACAAACTAAGCCCAAAGTTAGCAGAAGAAAGAAAATAATAAATAGTAGAGCAGGCATAAATAAAATAGAGACTAGAAAAAATAGGAAAAAAATCAGCAAAGCTAAGAGGTTTTTTTGTTCAATGGGCACACTGGTAACCTATGGAAGTTCCCAGGCCAGGGATCAAATCCAAGCTGCAGCTGCAACCTACACCACAGCTGCAGCAATGTCAGATCCTTAACTGGCTGTGCCACAGCAAGAACTCTCTAGGAGTTGGGTTTTTGAAAATGAAAAAATTGACAAGGGGAGTTCACGTCTTGGCACAGTGGAAGCTAATCCAACCACCATCCGTGAGGATGCGGGTTCCATCCCTGGCCTCAGTGGGTTAGGGATCCCGCATGGCTGTGGCTGTGGTGTAGGCCGGCAGCTGCAGCTCTGATTTGACCCCTGGCCTGGGAACTTCTATATGTCATGGGTGTGGCCATAAAAAGAAAATTAATTAAATAAATAAAATAAAAACATTGACAAGCCTCTTGCTAGACTAACCAAGAAAACAAGAGGACTCAAATTAACAAAAGCATAAATGAAAGAAGAGACATTACAATAGATACCAGAGAAATACAAAGGATCATAAGAGACTACTATAAACCATTACACTCCAACAAACTGGATAGCCTGGAAGAGAAGGAATAAATGCCTAGAAACATACAGCACACCGAGACTGAATCATGAAGAAGTAGGAAATCTAATAGACCAACAGTGACTAAGGAGATTGAATGAATCATCAAAAATCTCCCAACAAAGAAACGCCCAGGACCAGATGGTTTGACTGGTGAATTCCACCAAACATGTAAAGAATTACTGCCAATCCACACGGAAGGATCATACACCATGATCAAATGGGATTCAACCCTGGGATGCAAGGATGGTTAAACACATGTAAATCAATAAATGTGATACAACACATTAATAGAATAAAAGATAAAAATTGCATTATCTCAGTCGATGCAAAAAAAAGCATCTGACAAAATTCAATAGACTTTCATGTTAAAATTTCCACAAACTGCGTACAGAAGGAATTTACCTCAGCATCATAAAAGGCATATATGACATTCACAGCCAACATCATACTCAATGGTGAAAGGTTGAAAGTTTTCAGGATTGGAAACAAGCAAAGGTGCCTGGTGAGCCACAAAGGGAACTCCTCCAATGATGTTTTTATCAGAGAGAGAAAAAACAATCCTGGAATTCATATGAACCATAAAAAAATCCCAAGTGGTTCAAGGAATCTTGGGACAGAAGAACAAAGCGGAGTCATCACTCTTCCTGATTTCAAACTATATTACAAAGCTTGAGCAATCCAAGCAGTATGGTATGGGCGTAAAAATGGACACGTAGGTCAATGGAAATGAATGGAGAGTCCAAAAATCAGCCCACACATAGATGGTCAACTAGTGCTCAAGGCAGAAAGGGCAGTCTCTTCAATAACCAGAGCTGGAAGGCTGGACAGTCCCAAGCAAAGGGACAGACCCCATCTGACTCCGTTCACAACAATTAACTCCAAACAGGTTAGAGACTTAAATGTAAGACCCAGAGCCATGAAACGTACAGAATCAAACAGGGAAAAAGCTTCTTGAGATGCGTCTCGGTGATCATTTTCTGGCTATGATACCGAAAAGCACAGACAACAAAAGCAAGAATGAACAAATGGAACTACATCAAACGAAAACGCTTCAGCACAGCAAAATGAACAGGCAACTTATAAGAGAGCGGGAGAAAATGTTTTCAAACCATGTATCTCCAAAGGGGCTAATACCCAAAATACATGAGGAGGAATTCCCGCTGTGGTGCAGTGGGTTAAGAATCTGACTGTAGGAGTTCCTACTGTAGTGCAATAGGATCAGCAGTGTCTCTGCAGTGCTGGGACGCAGGTTCAAGCTCTGGCCTGGTGCAGTGGGTTAAGGATCCAGTGGTAGGTTGCAACTGTAGTTTGAGTCTGATCCATAGCCTGGTGTAGTGGGTTAAAAGAGCCAGTGTTGCCGCAGCGGCAGCTCAGATTGGATCCCTGGCCCAAGAACTTCCACATGCAGTGGGTGTGGCCATAAATATATATATGGAAATCGTACAATTCAATAGCAAAAAGCAAATAATCCAATCGAAATCCAAACAGCTATTTTTCCAGAGAAGACATACAAATGGCCAATACGTACATGCACAGGTGCTAGACATTAATATTCATCAGGGAAATGCAAATCAAACTCAGGAGCTATCACCTCACCCCTGTTAGAATGGCTGTCATTAAAAAGATAAAAGATGGAGGTCCCGTCCTGGCACAACAGTAACAAACCCGATTAGTATCCGTGAGGATTTGGGTTTCATCTCTGGCCTCGATCAGTGGGTTAAGGATCCAGCACTGCCATGAGCTGTGGTTGCAGGTTGCAGATGCGGCTTGGATCCAGGGTTGCTGTGGCTGTGGTGTAGGCTGGCAGCTGTGGCTCTGATTTGACCCCTAGCCTGGGAAGGAACTTCCATAGGCCACAGATGCAGCCCTAAAAAGCAAAACAAAACAAAACAACAACAACAAAAAAAAACCCCACAAAAGACAGAAAAAAGAAAATTTAAAAAAAAAGATAAAAGATAACAAGTGTTGGTGAGGATGTGGAGAAAGGGGAACCCACATGCACCACTGGAAGGCATGGAAACTGGTGCAGCCTCTCTGGCAAACAGTATGAATATCCTCTCTCTTTTTTTTTTTTTTTTTTTGTCTTTTTGCCTTTTCTAGGGCCGCTCCTGCGGCATATGGAGGTTCCCAGGCTAGAGGTCCAATCGGAGCTGTAGCCGCCGGCCTACGCCAGAGCCACAGCAATGCGGGATCTGAGCCACGTCTGCAACCTTTACCACGGCTCATGGCAACGCCAGGTCCTTAACCCACGGAGCAAGGGCAGGGATCGAACCCGCAACCTCCTGGTTCCTGGTTGGATTCATTAACCACTGTGCCACAATGGGAACTCCAATACGAATATTCTTTAAAAAATTAAAAATAGACCACCATATGCACAGCCACTTCCAGGTACATATCCCAAGGATATAAAATCATTCTCTCAAAGAGATACCGGCATCTCCACGTTCACTGCAGCATCATTCACAACAGCCAAGACAGGGAGACAGCTGGATGGATGAATAGGTAGCGGAAATGTAATGTGTAATGAAACATACAAGGAAATCCTGCCATTTATGACAATGTGGATGAACCGCGAGGGTATTACGCTAAGTGAAATAAACCAGACAGAGGAATACAAACACTGTCTGATCTCCCTCACGTGTGAAATCCGAAAAAGCAAACTCATGGGAACAAAGAGTAGACTGGTAGTTGGTGGGGCCTGAGGGGGTGGGAAATGGAGGGGTGTTGGAGAAAAGGCAGAACCTTCTAAGACGAATATGCTCTGGGGATGTGAGGTATGTCTTGCTCCCTACACGGGACAACGCACCCTGTATTGTATACCTGAAAGCTGCCAGGAGAGCAAATCTCAAATGTTCTGAACATGGGTGTGTGTAACTGGGTGAGGTGATGGACGTGTTAACTAACCTTATTTGGTACTCATTTCACAATATAAACCTATACACATTGCAAGTTATCACACGGTACAACTCAAACGAACCGTGCTACACATCCTTTAATATATCTCAATAAGACTCCCAAATGATTAGCCATGGAGTTCCCTTTGTGGCTCAGCAGTTAACGAACCCGACTAGTATCCATGAGGACCTGGGTTCAACCCCTGGCCCTGCTCAGTGGGTTAAGGATCCAGCATTGCCGTGAGCTGTGGCGTGGGTTGCAGACACGGCTCGGATCCTACGTGGCTGTGGTTGTGGCTGTGGCTGTGGTGTAGGCTGGCAGCTGTAGCTCTGATTGGACTCCTAGCCTGGGAACTTCCATATGCTGCAGGCGCAGCCCTAAAAAGCAAAAAAAAGAAGGAAAAAAAAGCCAGATTTGAAAAAGAATTAGACATTATGGCCAAGAAAGATTTATCCCAGGAATGCAAGGCTGGTTCAATATCTAAAACTGCAATCAATGTCACATACTTTCTTTTCAGACGCTTCTGTGGCATGTGAAAGTTCCCGGGCCAAGGAGCAAACCCATACCACAGCTGTAACCAGAGCCACAGCGGTGACACCACCAGATCCTTAACTTGCTGAGCCACCAGGAAACCCACGTAATACATACATTAACAGAATAATTAAGAACACCACACGCAATCATGCTGACAGTCACAGACACAAAAAGCATCTGCCGGACTCCAACATCCCTTCCTGATGAAAACACTCCTCAAAGCAAATGGAGGGGGACTTCCTCAACCTGAGAAATAAAACCCCCACTGCCCACATCGTACATATTCGGTGATGAAAGACTGGGTGCTTTTCTCCTAAGAGCAGAAACTAGACAAAGATATTTGCTCTGCCACTTCTGTTCAACCTTGTGCTGGAGGTGCTGCCAGGAAATTGGGCGAGGAGAAAAGGAAGAGGTGCAAATATCTATTCACAGATGTCATATCCTATATAGAAAATCCTAAGGAACCCTCAAAAACAAACAAACAAACAAAAACTAATAAGGTTGCAGGAAACAACCCATCCTTATTATCATCCAGATCAATAAACCCCCCGGAGTTGCCCTCTACCTCCTCCTTCTTCTGCTCTTCACACACCCCCTCCCCATTCCTTTCCTTGTCCTTCCTACCGCCAAGTCTTCATCCAGGAGCCAGAGTGACCCCTCTAAAGGGGTCCTTTCTCCTGGCGCTCAAAGTCCCTCCTTGGCTTTCTGTCTCACTCAGACTGGGTCACGGTTCTCACTGTGCAGGATCTGCCCCCACCCCACCCACGGCCCTTTCCTACCAGCGTCTCTGGATCCTGGGTTCTGGGTTCAGTGCCTCATTTCTTCCAGCACCACTGACTCAGGGTCTCTACGGGGCTGTACCCCTGCCCAGAACCCAGCTGCCCCAGCTAAGTCCTGCCTGCCCCTCACTTCCTGTGGGTCTTTGCACAAATGTCCTGCTGCATTTTCCTTGCCCGCCTGCCCCCACACCCACCCGCCTAGCTTTCCATGGCAGGGATTTGTGGTCTGCTCTCTGCTGTGAGCCAGAGTGAGGCCATGCCTGCACAGGAGTGTTCGTGGATGACTGGCTGTGGCCCCCGGACTGGTATCACTTGATAACCTGGGGCTTCCCTCCGGCTTCAGATGCTGGGTGAAGCGGAGGCTGGGAGCCGTTGTGGCCTTCACTCTCAGGGCACCCGACTCACAGGACACTGTTTCTTCTTGCTGTCCTCCAGGCTTGGGGTTCTTGCACCCTGGTGTTTTGTACAGTAGCCAGTAGCCCTTCCTTAGTTCAGCTGTGGGGTCCTCCGATAACCATCACTTACACAGACGGTTTCATGGTGTTATTATAATTATTAGCCCAAGGGAACGCCCATCCTGGCTCAGTGGAAACGAATCCCACTAGTATCCATGAGGACACAGGTTTGCTCCCTGGCCCCGCTCAGTCAGTTAAGGATCTGGCACTCCAGTGAGCTGTGGTGTAGGTTGCAGATGCCACTGCGATCTGGGGTTGTTGTGGCTGAGGCGCAGGCCCGTGGCTGCACCTCCAATTAGACCCCCAGCCTGGGAACTTCCATATGCTGCCGGTGCGGCCCAAAAAAGACATATATATGTATAAATTAGCCCAATACAGGCCCTCTGACGCCCACTTTGCCGGGACGAAGCCAGCCCCCTTTGGGATGTCCCTATGGCTGCCCTCGGGGTAAGAACACCGCAGTTGGTCTCAGGGGTCCAGACGCCCACCTTCCCTGGACGGTGCCCCGGAAGCCATGGCTAGTGCCCAACGGGGGCGCTCCCAGGGACAGGTGCTGCTGGCAGGCCCTACGCGCTGCGGGGGCGGGGGTTTCCCTGGCTGTCAGTGCTGCGGGGGACGAGGTGGGGAAGGGGTATTCTAGAGGCTGCTTGCAGGGTGGGGTCCCCGGGCTCCCGCCCCGCTACGGCAGGAGGCGCCCTCAGGCTCCTTCAGTTGGGTAGGGGGGTCTCTAGGCCCCGAGGGCCGCTATGAGGGGAGGCGTCCCAGGGCGCTGCGCTCCTGGAGGGAACCCGTCCCCGCCCCCCGGGCTGCTTCTGGGGCGCGGAGGCGCGGGCTCCGAGAGCATCCCGAGGTCGAAGTCAGCCTGCAGAGGAGCTCGGTCGGTCCGGTGGCGGCTGAGGGCCCGTGGTCCCGGCGGCCCAGTGTCAGGGAGCGGTAGGCGCGGCCCAGACAAAGAGATGCTGCGGGACCCGCCGGGGCCTGTCCACCCGCGCCGCCCGCGCCGCGCGCGACCACGCGCCCGCGCCAAGGGGCGGGGCCTCGGGCGGCGCCCACTGCGCCTGCGGAAGGGGGCGGGGCGAGCCCGGTCGGCCTCCACTGCGCCTGCGGAAAGGGGCGGGGCGGGCGCGGGCCGGCGGCCGCTCCCACTGCGCCTGCGCCGGCCTCGGCGGTGCGCGCGCTCCCGCCGGTTGGCCGCCTCCTCAGCCTCCGCCGCCGCCCCCGGGTCCGCGCACGCGCCCCCCGCCCCGGCCCGCGGCCCCGGCCCGCGCCCCCCGGCTCGCCGCCCCCCGGCCCCGCGGGCCCCGGCTCGGCCGCGCAGCATGCAGCAGCAGCACCCGCGGCGGCGGCGACGGCGGCGGCTCTGAGGTGAGGCCGGGCGGCGGCGGCGGCGGCGGCGGCGCGGGCGCGGGCGGCGGGGGGCGCGGGCGGTCGGTGCCGGGCGGCCGGGCGTGGGTCCCGGGCGCGGCGAGGGTGCGGCGCCTTTGTTGCGGCGGCCCCGGCGCCGCCCGCGCTGCAGCAGCGGCCCTTTTGTGTGCAGATGGTGGACGCGGGCGGCTGCCCGGCCGGGGAGGGCTGGAGGAGGATGGAGGCCGCGCCCGACGGCGCCGTGGACATCGTGCCGCTGGACCGCTACGACCCGGCGCGGGCCAAGATCGCCGCCAACCTGCAGTGGATCTGCGCCAAGGCCTACGGCATAGGTGGGCCGGGGGCGCGAGGGAGGGGCGGCGGGCGCCGCGGGCCTTTGTGCGGTGGCGGCCGGCGCGGGGGCGCGGGGGCGGCGGGGGCCGGCGCCTCCCGCTGCTCGCGGGCGGAACCCCTCGCGCTCGGGCGGGGGGCGCGGGCGGCGGGGGCGGGAACCCTGGGTCCCAGCCGCTCCCGAGCCTTGGGGACGTCAGGTGTGGAACGGCCTGGCGAGGAGGGGCCTGGCCGTGGAAGGCGGCGTGGGAAGCGCTCCCCCCGGTGAATCCCCGCGGCGCCGAGTCCAGCTTGGGCGGCCTAACGTGCTTAGGGGATTAGGGCGCTCCTGTTTCCAGCTCTGGGCGCGTTGCAGACGCAGCGGTTCTCCTGGTTGCTGGGCTCCGACGGCTTCCTCGTGTGAATTTCAGGGGCTTTGTTCCAGGGTTAGCGCTCAGACTTAGTGCTGTGCAACCTTCTCTGAATTTGAAACGTGAAAAAAAAGACCGTCCAGGGGACGACATTCCTGAGTCTAGAGCCGGACCGAGGTGGAGGGAGAAGCCTTTCAGGAAGGCCTGTGGTTGGTCAGTTTGGGAAACTTGCTGAGCAGGTGTCGCCCTGGGACAGGCCCTGGCCGGTCGGGGTGGCCCGGGCGGGGGACGGCCTCCGCCGTGAGCACCCAGGGGCCCCGCGGGCCTCAGGGCCGAGGCCCGCGTCTCGGTGAAGGTGGGCTTTAGAGGCGCGAGGAGAGCGTGTCCCCCGCGCTTTGGGAGGTTCCAGCGGTGCAGCTCTGTTTTGTTCTCCCACGGAGCTTTATTCAGTGTCCACATATGTGATAGCGAAACGCTGCTTTGGGGACCACACGGAAGGGCCGAAAAGCGCGTACCAAGTTTGAGAGGCTCTGGGTGTGCAGCGGGCAGTGTCCTACGCGGCCGGGCCGGCGGGGCCGGCCGGGCTGGCGGGGCAGCGAGCGGCGGTCCCCTGGCCGCCCCTTCCCTCGAGTCTCGCGTGGGCTGTCGTTGGCTTTTCTGTCCGTCTTGCCGCCCTCGTTGACATCAGTAGACTGTATGGTTTCGAGGTTCGTGTTTTGCACCCGTCCTAGCGCCCGCTTCATTCCGCTCGGTTCTTGCGCTCTCCCGACCGCCGCCTGGTCCCCACCTGCTTTTGCCCTGCTGTGTCGTATTTCCCAGGAAGCCTGACCCCTGCGCGCGCGCGCCGCCTCCCGTCCGCCGCTCTTCGGGGCTGTGCGCTCTTGGGCATGGCTCTTGGGGCGCATGTGCAGCGTTCACTCCTGTGTGTGTGTGTCTTTTAAGATTTTGCACATGGAGGAGGCCAAGGTTCTGGTAATGAAGGCCTTGTAGACACAGATACTCTGAAAAAGCTCTCTCCTTGTTTGCGCTCGTTTCTTAGGCTTAGTGGATGCGTTTCCGTCCTGTCGCATGTCGCTCTGTCGTTCTGCGTGGGGTGTGCCAGCTCTCTGGCAATAAACATGCATCTCTCGGTGTCACTGTCGGATTAGCCGAGTTTTATTTCCAAATTGCTCTTGAATACTTGCTGACTCTGGAGATAATTAACTCAGAATCTGATATGAAAATTGGCTTTAAAGCCTGGGAATGACGAAAGGTGGGTATTTATAGAGCCGAGCGGGAACAGGGGCTGAGGGAGACTGGAGGCCCGCTGAGGTCCTCCGCCTGGGCTGCGTCTGACCCGTTGGCTGTGGTGTGCTCGTCAGACACTGATTGCAGGACGTCTGCTTCCCAGTCACTTTTGCAAAATGAGACTGCTTTTCTGTTCCATACCTTGCTTAAGGAAGGGAAGCAGATGTGTGTGTGTGTGAGGCTGCTCTTTAAGTTTACAAATTCGGGTGATTCCGATTCTGCTGACCAAGAAGACTGGCCTCGGCTCCACTGAAGTGATGTCATCAATTTCACCGGCACGTGGGCGCGTGGGAGCCGCGGCAGCTCCGGCGGGAGGTTCTTTTCTCGGCCCCTGGCTGGAGGTCCTGGCTTCCGGGAGGCGGGTGGGGGACGGGAGGGCAGTGTAGCCCTTGCCTCCCCACACTCTTCCTGGTCCCGGGGCCTGTTCCTGTCGTCTTTTGGACGTCTCCGTGCGCCTCCGCTGAGCTTTGAGTGGGGAGGCGTCATCCTTTCAGTCAGCGTGCTTGTTAATTGTTAATTAATTATTTACAACCATGTAAATCAGCTCTTGGGGGTGATGGCGAAAGTTGCTGAAATCTGGGCGTGTCAACGCACTTGTTCGCTAAGTGGCTCAATGGAACCCAACCGCCTTTTCTTCGTGTAGGAATTGAAAGCGCGCAGACACTCTAGGCGGCCAGGTGCTCTGAGGCTGCGTTGTTTTGCCTTTGCCTTTTGGGAGTCTTGGGGTCCCTGGGGTCGCCGCCTGAACCTTGTAGTGAGGGGGGGGGCCCAGGAGGGCTCCCCCTTGGCCAGGCCTTGAGGTGGCATGTGGTTGTGCCGAAACGCTTCCTCCGGGTTTCTTCATCTCTGCTGCCACAGCCAAGAACTGTGGGCCGGCCTGTGCTCTTATTTTTAGATTCTTCTCCTCCTCTTTGGGGGTAACTCTTGTTTCATTGACAGTGTTTTAATTATTCCTTTAGAAATAATATATTGGACACGCTGAAAGGTACTCGCTTCACAGGATCTAGTGTCTGTACAGGGTCGTAGAACCTGTTTAACTGGAATGTTTTCGTGATGTCCTTTTGGGTGAACATTGTAATTAATTGGTAAGTTTAAGAGGGTGACCTGAAGTTTATTTTTAGACTGGAGCGCTAGACTGGGGCTACTGCATTCCTGGCTTTTGGTTCTAGTCCATGACCTCAGGAAATTGAAAGGTGTTTAGGCCTTGGTTTCAGGGCCGCTGGGGGAGTAATAGCTTCTGTTATCTCCCAAGGAGCAGGTTGGAGAAGTAGCCCAGGAAAAGCGCTGGTGCTGCTCCGTCGCTCAGTGGTGGGGGTTCCACCCGCTGAGCAGCCCTGGAAACCCAGGTGCAACTCACTGGAGCTGAGCTGCCCTGAACCCGGCAGGCGGGACAGAGGGGCCACCGGGTCAGTCGTTCCTGGCAGCAGGCGCCACAGGGCTGTGCAGAGCCCACTGCCAGGGAGGGGCTGACACCCGTGTCCTGTCGCTCTCGTTAATTAAACTACGGCTGTGGACGCCTGTGTGGCACGCGGAGTCCGCCTCTGGCCCCTTTGGCCTGTGTGGCCGTTGGCGGGCGGCGCGTCAGGCCGCTGATTCTGGCTGATTCTGGCTGTCTCTGTGTAGGCGTCCCTGTCTGTAGGAGCAGAATCCCTTCTTTGCCACCTCCAGGGGGTCAGCGCCTTCCTTTGTTGTGCCCGAGCTTGGTTAGAATGGACAGCCTGCCCGGGACCCCTCTCCAGGCCCAGCACTGGGGGTGAAATCCGCCGTGACTCCCGTGCCTGGACCAGTGGGAGGTGTCACTGGGGAGTCCTAGTGGGAAGGCCTGCATCGGAAGCTCGTCGCCAAGGTTTTTATGCTGATTCCCCCAGGTTACTGGTGTGTGAGTTTAGATTGTATGTTTCAATAGTCGTGTGCTTAGCAAGGGATCTGGGTGCTGCTGAGTTGGGCGGTTCCAGGGCAGTGTGGACGCACCTGCTCCGTGGTCCTGGCTCCCGGGGGCTGGGTGCTGGCCGGTCTTGTAGCGCGGCCTCCCCTCTGCTTGGGCGGGCTGAGAGCCGTCCGGGGCCCGCGAGGTCCGGGGTTGTGGTCGTCCCGTCTGGGACAGAGTCGGTGCTCCGGGGCGCGTCGGATGGGTAAGAGTCGGGACGCCTTTGGCACGGGTGGGATGGGAAGATGTGCTGGGCGGTTCTGTCCCGGTGGCCAAGGGTGGTGCCGTTTTATTTCCAAAGATAGGCTAGTCTGTCCACGTGCTCGTTCTTGTCCTGATGCCACAAATTAAATGCCAGCCAAAGAATGTGCGTCTGTCTCTACCTCACACGGTCCTGATCCTTTAAATCCGAGCCACCTCAGAAGGGCTGTGCTCTGCGCTGCTGTTCAGGTGGTGCACCTTTTCTTCCAGAAGCCCCACTGCTTCTTGGGCCTCCGGATGGCTCACAGGCCCTCCTGCTGTCGACTCTCTTGCTGGCCGTATCACATTCATAGTGCCAGTGTCCTTTTTATTTCCTCGTTAAACTGTTAAAAACTCAGACTGTTGTCACTTTGCATGTGGTCTGAAGGTCCCCAGGCTGGAGCCGATGTCATGTTCATTGGGCAGGACCACCCTCGGAGCGTGTTCTGCACTAAGAAGGTGCAGCGGGGAAGCTCGTGTGCTCTCATTAGTTGCTTAAAATTCCCGTGGTCTGTTGACACGTACAAAGGAGAATGAAATGCAGGGACTGGAGTTCCCCTTGTGGCCCAGCAGGTGAAGAACCTCATCGGTGTGCATGAAGATGTGGCCTCGCTCCCTGGGTTAAGGATCCGGTGTTGCTGCGAGCTGTGGTGTAGGTCGCGGTGGGGCTTGGGTTTGGTGTTGCTGTGGCTGTGGTGCAGGCCGGCAGCTGTAGCTCTGCTTTGCCCCCTAGCTTGGGAACGTCCATATGCCGCGGGTGCAGCCCTAAAAAGACAAAAAAAGAAAAGAAAAGAGATGCAGAGACTGAAAGATGGCAGCTGTGTTGAGGTAGAACGTGGGCTGTCAGGTGGGCACATGGGGACCACGGTGCCTGGGCTGCAGGGGGCAGGGGGCGCCGGCGGAGGGCCGCTGGGGGAGGCTTTGGCGGATGCTCATGTTTGGGCAGAGTGGAGGGCGTCCAGCCAGGCTGCCTGCAGAGGAAGCCGTGTCCGTGGGCACTGAGTCGATTAACCTCCTTGTGACAGAGGATTTGTGGCCTGAAATAGTAGGTGATTAGTTTGGCCATCAGAGTGGGCCAGACTGTTCGTGGCGTGCCGAGCTGGCTGGGGTTTCTCCTGGTGCGTGCCTGGGAAGGTTTTTGCGTGTGTGGGCAGGGGGTGATGTGAGCGAGAGCCTCCTGGCAGGGGGCAGTGGGTAGAGCTGCGGCCCCTGGGATTTGCGGGGGCTCGTCCTGGCCCCCTCGGGCTGCCAGGGCAAGAGCCCCTGGACGCGGTGCTCAGGAGCGTCAGGCGTTCATGTCTCACAGTTCTGGAGGCTGGCCGATCAGGACGAGGGGGCTGGGAGGTTCGGGGTCTGGCGAGAGCTGCTTCCTGACTTGAGCGGGAGCGTCCTTGCGGGGCTCGCATCCCACTCACGAGGGCTGCACCCTCAGCCCCCACTGCCTGCCAAAGCCCCGTCTCCTGATGCCTTCACCCGGGGCTTCGTCTCAGTATGCCTGGGGGGCACCAAGTCCATGGCCGAGCTGAGGTCACTTGGCTTCAAGTACCAAGGCCTCGGCCAGGCTGTCCGAGTGGGAATAGGAAAGGCTGAGCCAACAGGTGTGAGGAAAGCAGAGTCCTCAGCCTGGGCCGGTCGGCGCGTGGGGGTGGGAGGTGGGCCGGCACGAGGAGGTCAGCTGGGGGGCCGCCAGGAAAGGGAGCCAGAGAGACTCCCCAGAGGGGCCCTGGAATGTTCCATTCGGGAAGGTAAAGCTGCGTGTGGCTCAGGAGGGCAAGAAGCAGGTGAAGGAAAGGGAACAGAGACACCAGGACGGAGGGACGCCGCGTCCTCCCTGCTGGCGGGAGCCCAGAGGCCCGCTGGGGTGCGAGTCGGGGTGCACGTGCGTCCACTGCTGCAGGGTTGTGGGGAGGGGCGCCCGGGGGAGGGCCGGGGCGGGGCCTCGGGGTGCCCAGAGCTTGCGGTCGGGTGTGGGCGGGGGCCGTGGAAGGTTCTCAGGAGGGCAGAGCTGCGCCACATCCACACGGGGGCTCTTTGGCGAAGTCTCTGCCGGGTGGGGGGGCAGGGCCGGTGTTTGGACACGGAAGAATTTTGTTTTGAACCTTTGAGGAGACCCGCTCTGTGGAGGGTTACTTTCCAAACAATAAAACGCACACATTTCCCCCCTTTGTGGGCCGAGCTGCGGCCTGTGGAGTTCCTGGGCCAGGGATCAGACTCGCGCGGCAGTCGGGACGGAGCCGCTGCTGCCCAGCGCTGGATCCTCAGCCCCCCAGATGCTGGAGAGCAGCCGGGTGCCGCAGGTCCCCTCGCGCGCCGCGGGGACGCCTAAATAAATGCACTCGCTTTTGAGGGCATCGTCCGGGAGCGCCCGTCGGGGCGCAGCAGAAGCAAATCCGACTGGGATCCGTGAGGATGCGGCGTCCAGCCTGGCCTGGCTCGGTGGGGGAGCGCCCGTGTTGCGGCGGTGCAGGCCCAGACTTGGAGCCGATCGCTCGTTGCCGTGGCTGTGGTGTAGCTGCAGCTCCCATCCACCCCTGGCCTGTGTTAAGCCGATGGAAACGCCCCCGAGGACAGGACCGCAGGGACGGCAAGACACGGTCATCACCTCCAGGGGTTCCCTTGAGCCCCCCCCCCCCCCGCCCCCGGCTTCCAGCTTCTGATGTGCCCGTGGCTGCAGAGCAGGTTGGTCTTCGTAGCGAGTCGTGTGCCTCTGACGCCCACGGCAGAGTCGTTGGCTGTGGCTGCTCTGGGGACTCCTCCGCGTGTGCGGCTCTCTCGTGGGCGCTGGCGGTCGTTGTCATGGTTGGGTACCTCCGTTTTCGTCCCTCGCTCACTGGTGGGTGACACTTGGTTGGCTTCCCGTTTCGGCTGCTGTGGCCGGAGTCCCGATGGCTGCCCGGGGAGGCTCCTGCCGTCTCACCGCTGTGGCTCTAGCTGCTGCTCGGCAGCGTGGGTTCGACCCCGGCCCAGGAATTCCCACGTACTGCCTGTGTGGCAAAAAAGGGAAAAAAATGCCAAAACAACCCCATACCAAACGCCCAGGAGAGAACTAGTTTTGTCTGCTGTGGAGAAAGCTGTGAGTGTTCAGGTCTTCGTGTGGACATAGGTTCGCACTGGTCTCGCTAGACGCCTGGGCGCCGAGGTCCTGGGTCACCCGAGTGTTTAACTCCTCCGCTGCTTTTCAAAGCGCCTGTGTCGTTTTTTATTTTCAGCAGCGAGTGTGAGAGCTCCGGTTGCCCGGTAACCTTGCCAACACGGGGCACTGTCGGTCTTTTTAACAGTAGCCCTTCAAGTGCCAGGGTGGGGACACCTCCCTGTGGTTGTGGCAAGTGCGTTTCCCTGGTGACCAATAACGGTGAGCGTTTCTCAAACCTGTGCTTACGGGCCAGCTGAATCTCTTTTTGCAAAGTGTCTTTTTAGATTTTTGGCCGACTGAAAAAATGACACTTTTATTTTGAGCTAATCGGGTGCTGACGTGCAGTTGATCGTAGGGTCTTGGGCACCTGCAGCACGTTTCCCCCGAGGTAACTTCTTGCAAAACCTCGATGCATCACAGAGGGAGTATTGACGGTGTTTGATTAGATACAGCGCCTCCCACCCCGCAGGACCTCGTCCCTCCCCGAGCCTTTTATAGCTGCACCTGCCGCCCTTCCGTTTGCTTTGGGCTTATTTTGCCCTGCTTCTGGTTTCTTGTTTTTTCTTTCTTTCTTTTTTCTTTTCTTTTTTTAGGGCCACACCCACAGCATATGGAAGTTCCCAGGCTAGGGGTAGAATGGGAGCTGCAGCTGCCGGCCTACACCACAGCCACACGGCAACACGTGATCCAAGCCGTGTCTGCGACCCACACCACAGCTCACGGCAATGCCAGATCCTTAGCTCACTGAGCGAGGCCGGGGATCGAACCCGAGACGCCATGGATTACCGCTGAGCCACAGCAGGAACTCCTCCTTCTGGTTTCTTGAGCGTGGGGCTTAGATTCTTAGTTTGAGGTCTGTCCTCTTTTCCAGTGCTCTGAGTTTTCTCTGTGGTGCTGCCATGTGTTGATATGTTGTATTTTCATTCTGTTCTCTGTATTGTTCTTTTGTATTTTTTGGTATTTTTTTTTCCTTTGATACTTTGCATTTGATTCATGAATGATGTAGAGGTGTAATTTCCAATTGCTGAGATTTTGCTGTTTTGGATTTCTGTTGTTAGTCTGATTCCGTTATGGCAAGAGAACATGCTCTGATTTCTGTTCTTTTAAAGTTGTTTGGGTTTGTTTTACGGCCCAGGACAAGGTCCGTTTTGGTGACTGTTCTGTGGGTGTTTGAAGACCTGCGTTTTCTGTAGTTGGGTGGCGTGCTTTACGTGGCAGTTAGATGCTTTTTATTGGTCGTGTGGTTCAGAAGGCTCTCCTCGTTGATTTTATCCCTTGTCAGTCCCTGATGGGGGATGTTTGAGGCTCTGTACTTGCAGTGCCTATTTCCGTCTTAGCTCTCTCTTTCTTTCTTAAGTGAGTTCTGAGGCGCTGTAGTTTGGTGCACACACATTTAGGATTGCAAGTCTTCTTGGCGGATGACTCGTTTACTCGCCCTGTCTCCAGTAATTCTCGTTCTCCTTTATCAGATATTAATGCAGCTGGTCTGAGGCTTTGGAGGCTTTTTTCCACCGTATTTGTCTGGGTAGCCTTTTTATGCCTTTACTTTCAACCTACCTGCATCGTTGAATTCGAGGTAAGTTTCTGGTAAACACCGTATAGTCGTGTCGTGCTTTTTAAAGCCACTCTGCCAATCTCTGTCTTTTCCTTGGTGTCTTTAGCATATTAATGGTTAATATAATTACTGCTCCGTGACTGCGTATGTCTGCCTTTTCTTCGGCTGCTCCACCGCATGTGGAGTTCTTGGGCCAGGGATCCGATTGGAGCCGCTGCCCCAGCAGTGCCGGAGCCTTCAGCCCACCGTACTGGGCCAGGGGTCAAACCTGCGTCCTGGTGTTGCAGACACCACGGATCCTGTAAGTGCCACAGAGGACTCCAAGCCTGACGTTTTATTATTTATTTTCTGTTCGTTTTCTGTTTCTTGTTTTGTGTGGGTTTTTTGGGGGGCCTTCTTGTGGATTACTTGGCTGTTTTTTATGATTCCATCTTGATTTATTTGCATCGTCTTGGGGTATGTCTCTTTCTATAGTTTTCTTAGTGGTGCTCTGCGTATTACAGTACACTTGTGACTGACAGCAGTGGACAGGTATTGTTCTACCATTTTGAGGGTGATATGGGAACCTTTTTTCCATTAGGTTCCTCTGCTCCCCCTGCTTTTAAATATCACCATTGCCTTGAGCACCTGAAAGTGTTGCAGTTTTTCTTTTTTTGGCTGTGTTTGTGGCATGCAGAAGTTCCCGGGCCAGGGATTGAAGCAGCACTACAGCAGTAACCAGAGCCACAGCAGGGACAGCATGAGATCCTTAACCAGCTGAGCCGCCATGGAACTCCCATGTTGTAGATTTTGCCATCAGATATAATTGAGAAAATTCTTGAGGAAAAGGATAACCTATTTATATGTAGAACCCATTTCTGTATATTTTTCTTCCTGATTCTCTGGATTTTTTTGGTTGGTTTGTTTGTTTGGCTTTTGTCTTTTTAGGGCCGCACCTGCAGCATATGGAGGTTCCCAGGCTAGGGGTCCAGTCAGCGCTGCAGCTGGCAACCTGTGCCACAGCCACAGCCACATCAACGTGGGATCCACGCCATGTCTGTGACCTACACCACAGCTCACGGCAGTGCCGGATCAGCCCACTGAGCGAGGCCAGGGATTGAACCCTTATCCTCAGGGATACTAGTCGGGTTCGTTAACAGCTGAGCCATGATGGGAACTCCTCTGATTCTCTGTTTTTTTAAAAATCATTTTCTTTCTGTTTGGAGAATTTCTTTTAGACATTGTTTTAAGGTTTGCTAGAGACTTTTTTTTTTTAAGTTTTCCTTTGTCTGAGGATGTCTTTATTTCTTCTTTATTCCTTAAGGATAATTTCACCAGATATGGAGTCAATTGACAGTTGTTGCCTCAAGCACTTGAAAAACGTGCATCGCTTACTTCTGTCCTCCACGGCTTCGAGGAGAAACCTGCTGTCACTTGAATCGGTGTTCCTTTATCCATAATGTGTTATTCTTTCTCTCGGGTTGCTCCAGAATATTTTCCTTGTCTTCAGTTTTCCGAAGTCTGATTATGATGTGTCTTGGTGTGGATTTCTTTGGGTTTGTTCTATATGGGGTTCACTCAGTTTTGTGAAATCTCTGGGCTGGTGTCTTTCTCCGTATTAGGAATAGTTTTCAGCCATTGTTTGCTTAAATACTGTTTCAGCCCTACTCACTTTCTTTCTTGGGACTCCAGAGATACACACGGTGGATCTTTTTTGTTCCTGGACATGTCCCGGAGGCTCTGTTCATTTTATGACTTTGAGTATGTTTTCTCTGCTGTTCACATCGGGTAAATTCTGCGTCTTACTCCTCAAGTTCACTGATTCGATTCTCTGTCCTCTCCACGTCAACTTACTTTGGCCACACCTGTGGCATGCAGATGTTCCCAGCCAGAGATGGCCCCCATGCCACAGCAGCAACCTGAGGCATAGCAGTGACGACACTGGACCCTTAACCCTCTGGGCCACCGAGGAATTCCGCCACTTTAACTATGGAGACTAGTGAGTTTTAAAATTTGTTATTCTGTTTAATCAGATTTTGTTATTGTTTTTTCATTTTTAGGGCTCCTTTTGTGGCATATAGAGGTTCCCAGGCTAGGGGTCGAATCGAAGCTACAGCTCCCAGCCTACGCCGCAGCCATAACAACACCACATCCGAGCCCACCTGTGATCTGCCCCAGAGCTCATGGCAACGCTGGATCATTTAGCCCACTGACTAGGGCCAGGGATTGAACCTGCGTCCTCATGAATACTAGTTGGACTCATTACCACTGAGCCACAACAGGAACTTCCAGTTTATCAGTTTTTATACTTTGTTCTTTTTATAACTTATTTGCTGTTTTTTTTTCAGTTTTCATTTGTTTTGTAATTGTTGTAGATTCATATTTCGGACGTTGTCTAAAGGCCTTTGTTGGATAATCCAGCATCTGACTCATCTTGGTGTTGGTGTCAGTTGATTCTCTCCTCATTAAAGGCTTATTTTCTTGGTTCTGGGTGTGATAGGTGACTTTCTTATTGTTTGCTGGTCATTTGGCTGTCATGCTAGGAGACTCTGGGTGCTCCTGAGGTTTTTTGTGGAGTAGGCAGACTCCCGCTCCTCTCCTGCCCACGTGTGGACATGGTTCCAGTGGCAGCCTAATGTTCACCGTCCTTGTGAGGCACCTTGTTGTGATGGTGGGTCTGGTGCCCCCGCTGCGCCTGCTGGTGCTGCTTTAGGAGGGGATTGCCCGGTGCTTCTGGGTGGGTGGGAGGCTGTTCTCTGCTGCAGGACACGGAGCGTCCAGGCTGGGTGCTCGTTATGGTGGGGTCCTGGTCCGACCGCTGGACTCCCCTGGTGCAGAGTGATGAGAGGGTATTCCAGGGCTGAGGGGGAAGGATGGAGCTTCCAGGCTGGGTGCCTTGCTGAGGCAAGTGTCCAGGCTGCTGCTTAGTGGGGCGTCCTGTTGATCCCGTGCTGGTTCTGCCAGCCTGGCCTCTGTGGCAGGTCTGGGGCAGGAACGAGCGTGTTCCACTCACCTTCTATTTCTAGGCTGAGGTCGGGAGGTACCAGGCTGGGGTCACCTTTTGGTGGGGGTCGTGCGGCCCTCTTGCTGTGCTCCTCCAGTCCTGGCGTCCCAGACCGGTGGGCCGTCCTCTTCCAGCTCTTGGAGTCCCTCTTGGTAACCCTGTAAGTTATTTCCAGGGTTTGCGCTGTGCCAGGGAGCGAGGAGTGTCTGGTCTCGGCGGCATGTGCTCCTGGCTGCTCTCAAGGTTTTCCTTTGTCTTTGGGTAGGTCAGTGTTACTGCGAGGTTCTTTGGTGTGTGGATTAACTTTTTTTGTAAACCCTGCCAGGGTTCGTCCCCGTCTGCCCCGTGTTTTCTTTCCTTTCTGCCGGGGTCTCTAGTCACCCCTGTGGCGCTCACAGGGTCTGTCATTTATCGTCTCGGCTGTGTCTTCTCTCCTCTGTGTGTGGCGTGCTGCTGAGCAGCCCTGGGTATAAATCCAGTGGCTGCACTTTCCTTGGTGTAATTCTTACTCGGTTCTTTTTCTGCTCTGCCGAGCGCTCTCTCTCTAACAGTCTCCATGTTTCTACCAAATTTAGGAGTCTTGTCTCTTCTCCTGCCACCGTTCGAGGCACAGGCATTGAGGGTCTGCCGGATGCCTCCCGTTGGCGTCCTCTGGCCCTGGGCTTTTCGTTTTATTCCGTCAGTTTTCCTCTGCTCTTTAGATGGACCGTTGCCGTTGATCTGTCTTCAAGTTCACTGACTCTTTCCTCTGCCGTTCTCTTCACCTCTTTTTGTTTTTTGTTTGTCCTTTTTTGGCCGCACCACGTCGTACGGAGTTCCCAGGCCAGGGATCAGATCTGAGCCGCGCTGGTGACCCGTGTGGCAACACTGGATCCTTTAACCCACTGTGCTGGGCTGGGGACCGAACCGGCATCGTCCTGGTGCTGTAGAGACGCTGCCACTCCTGTTGTGCCACAGAAGAAACTTCCATTTTTGCTTCTTAAAAATTAAATTTAATTATTTATTTGCTTTTGCACTTTTCAAAGGTTGCTTTCCACGTGCGGTTATTACAGGCCGTTGGCTCTGTTCCCCGGGGTGTGCAGCACATCCTTGAGGCTGTCTTGCACCCAGTTGTTTGTACCCCCAGTCCCCCCCACCCCCTGCCGCCCCGCTGGTAGTCACTGGTTTGTTCTCTGCATCTGTGAGCCCACTGCTGTTTTGTTCATCTTTTGAATCTGTTGTTGAATTTCTCGTTGACAAGTATTTTGCGTTTCTGAAAGGCGGTTTTTTGAAGTAGGTTTTGCTGGTCTGTCAGTGTCTCTCTGTCCACTGTGTCGGGAGGGCCCCGCAGCGCCGTGCTGTGAGAGCTGCGGTCTGGGTCCCTCAGGCCTGGCTGCTGTTGACGCTCCTTCCCCCCGAGAATGGGTCGTGTTTCTTGTCTTCGTATGTTGAGTGATTATGGATTGTGTCCCGGACATTTTGAATGTCGTGTTGTGAGGCTGTCTTCTGGGTGCTGCTACCGTCTTTGGGATGATGTTGGAATTTTTTCGGTGGCTTGTTTGGCGGCTGGGTGGCCGTAAACGTCGTCAGGCTCAGACCAGAGTCTGGTTTGCCGTCTGTGGGCGGTGGTTTCAGTTCTGTCCCCTGGACCCGCCCGCGTACTCACGCCCCGCGGCTGTGCAGGTTCACGTGGGAGCCTGAGGTCCTCTCCCGGCTCTCTCTGGTCTGGGACTCTTTCTACGCCTTCTGGCTCCAAGGGACCCTCCTCCTTGCCCTCTGGCTTTGTACTTCAGCTGCCCACTCTGTCACCATGCGGTTCTGCACTGCCAGGGCCACCGCTGGGGCAGCCCGCTGAGGGGAGGGGGGAGAACAGCAGGCACCCCTCACGCCCCCCAGGCCAGTTCTGTGGGTTCTCTTAGTGCTCTGGCTGCCTGTGCTGTGACTGCAGTTCGGGGAGCAGGAGGCTGGGACAGGGATCAGGGACCCCCCCCCCCCCGACTCTCCGGCTTGCAGGGCTCCCTTCCAGTCCTCTGTCACGGCTCTGGCAGAGCCAGGAGAGGAGAGGGGCTCTGCCCCGTGCCCTCGCCCGCTCTGGTTTGCCTTCAGAACCCCAGGGGTCCAGAGTGTTAGCTGTGGTCCGTGGCAGCAGCTGACCCAGGCTGTCGTCACCTTGGTGGCAGCGCGGTGGGGCCTGCTTCTGTCGCTGCTTGTCTGCTGGCTTTGGTGCCAATGCCTGGTCTTTCTGCTTTCCTGCTTCTGCTCATCCACGCTGCGTGTTTAAGGCATTTGACCATCGTAGGCGTCACGCTTGGGCTGTTTCCTTCCTCCAGGAGGAGGCTACGGTTGCTTCCTGACCCCACGGGCCCTGACCCTTTGCTCCAGGGCACGGGTTGGGGTTCTTCAGAGCTGGGCCGGAGGCCGTCAAGGGCTGCCCCCCTTGAGGGTCCCTCTTTTTAGGGTGCTGCCTTTGAGGGTCCCAGCCCGGAGTATGTGGGGGGCTACTGGGGTCCCTGCTCCCTCGTCAGGTCCCGGAGTCCACATCCTGTCCCTGAACCTGGACGTGGGCAGCGTCCCCTCGTTCCTGGCTCCCCGGAGCGGCCGGTGACCCTGCCCTCTGGTGACCCCACCCCGGCGGGTCCGTTACGTCTGTGCCGCCTTGGACTTGTCACGCTAGACGAACGGTCTGGCTTCGGGCTCCACCTTGCCGGGAGACGCTCCGTGTGTTTGGTCGCCTTTCGATCGGCGGCCCTGCGGGGTAAGGGGGTTCCGCCTGTGTCTCTTGGCACTGGGGGTGCTCCCGGGCGCCTGGGTTGGAATCCCGGCTGCTGGCCGTGGGCAGCGTTGCTCATCCGGGGAGAGGGGCTGCGGTTAGTGCCCGGCCGAGGCTTTGAGGTGTGAGCCGAGCGGGTCCTGCCTCAGGTGGCAGAGACCCGGGCCTCAGCGCGCACGCAGCCGTGCTCCTCAGCCTTCCCGCTGAGCGGTCCTGCCCTGCGGGGCCGCTCCCCTGCCAGGCCCTGTCCTGCCCCGGGAGGGGCTGTCCCCAGGTTGCTCTCAGGGCCTCAAGATGGAGGCGGGGGGGGGGGGGTGTTGGGGTGGCCGGTCTGCCTCCCTCCCCAGCCGGGTTCCAGCGCGTCCCCGGGTCCCGCCGCCTGCCCCTGCCCGGCCAGCGCTGCGGGTGGGGCCCCGGGAGGGGCTTTTCTGCAGCCCTCTCCTCAGCAGCAGCCGCCTCCTCTGTGTTAGGTTTTTGTTCCCTTACAGAATGTTAGCTCTTCCCTCTTGGAGCGTGGGGGGTACACCTGCGGATGTCTTTGGCAGGTTCTTTTTTTTTTTCTTCCATTTTTGGAGCTCCCAGGCCAGGCATCAGAGCCGAGCTGCAGTCGAGACCGGAGCCATAGCTGCGGCAGTGCTGGATCCTTGAGCCACTGTGCCGGGGCCAGGGAGCGAACCTGCGTCCCAGTGCTCCCGAGGCACCACCGAGTCCACTGAGCCGCAGCAGGAGCCCCTTTGCCGGGCTCTTTCGGCCTCTGGGTCGCTGTGGGTTGGGGTCTGTGGCCTTCGCCCCAGCAGCAGTAGGCTTCCTCCCTGTCTTCTTCATCGGCTGCATTTGGACTGTGTTGGACATTCTGACTCTTACATGTGAGGCTCTGGGTCCTGTTGACATCTAGAGAAGGTTGACTTTTTAAAAAGCAGGTGGTTGAGTCAGGTTGAGGTGTGGGTCCCGATGCCCCGCCTGCTGTGGGCCGTGGTTCTGGTGGGTGGATCCCTGGCACCCTCGGGAGCCCTCCCTTCTGCCCGCGCTCGTTAGCTCTCAGTGTCTGGGCCACGCTGCCCTCAGCTGGGGTCCCACGTGGGCCACTTGGGGCATCCCGGACAGTAGCCACGGGTTCAGGGTTCCTGATCCACCCCTCTTCTCTGTGATCTGCACCCCCCCTCCCGCCCCGCCAAGGACCCCCCGGCGTCGCCCTTCCTGGCTTTTGTTTTTTTTAAGTAGAGTTGGTGTGCAGTGTTCCTTTAATTTCTGCTCTACAGCAGCTTGACCCAGTCTCTCTCGCCCACACCCGTATATAGACACACATTCTGGCGTTCGTATTCTGTTCCACGTGTTCTAACCCAAGAGATTGGACACAGTTCCCTGTGTTGCAGTGGGACCTCATTGCTTAACCATCTAAATGCAATAGTTTGCAGCTACCAACCCCAAATCCCCGTCCATCCTACTCCCCCACACCCCCCCGGCAAACACAAGTCAGCTGTCCATGTTTGTAACCCGTTTCTGTTCTGTAGGTGCATCATTTGTGCCACATAGTAGATTCCACATGTAAGAGATACCTTGTGGTATTTGTCTTTCTCTTTCTGACTTTCTTCACTTCGTATGAGACTCTCTGGTTGTATCCATGTTGCTGCAATTGGCTTTATTTTGTCCTTTTTTATGGCTGAGTAGTATTCCATTGTGTGTGTGTGTGTGTGTGTGTGTGTGTGTGTGTGTACACTGCATCATCCCTTTTTTTCCATCTTTTTAGGGCTGCATCTGCATTGTATGGAGGCTCCCAGGCTAGGGGTCTCATCAGAGCTGTAGCCGCCAGCCTCCATCACAGCCACAGCAACACAGGATCCGAGCCGCATCTGCAACCCACACCACAGGTCATGGCAACGCCAGATCCTCAACCCACGGAGCGAGGCCAGGGATCGAACCTGCGTCCTCATGGATGCGAGTCAGATTGGTCTCTGCTGAGCCACGACGGGAGCACCTCCCACATCTTCTGAATCCATTCATCTGTTGATGGACGTTTGGGTTGTTTCCTTGTCTTGGCTATTGTGACTAGAGCTGCAGGGAACATAGGGCTTCGTGTGTCTTTTTCAAGGAGCGCTTTGTCCGGATACATGCCCAGGAGTGGGGTTGCTGGGTCGTGTGGTGGGTCTGTATTTAGGTTTCTGAGGAACCTCCATGCTGTTCTCCATAGTGCTTGTACCAGTTTACAGTCCCACCAGCAGTGTGGGAGGGTGCCCTTTCTCCACACCTTGTCCAGCATTTATTTGTGGACTTGTTAGTGAGGGCCATGCTGACAGGTGTGAGGTGGGGCCTCGCTGTAGTTTGGATTTGCGCTCCTCTAATAATCCGTGACACGGAGCATTCGTTCGTGTGCCTGGGCCGTCCGTGAGTTTTCTCTGGAGAAATGTCTGTTGAGGTCTTCTGCCCGTTTTTCGATGGCGCTGTGTTGTTTTGCTGGCGAGTTGTAGGAGTTGTCTGTGTCTTTTGGAGATTAGGCCCTTGTGGGGTGTATCGTTCTCAAAGATGTCTCTCATTCTATGGGTGGTCTTTTTGTTTTTTACGGTTGCCTTTGCTGTGCTGGCTTTTTGACCAGAAGCCAAGCCTGCGTATCCCTGCAGCTGAGCTGCCTCAGCAAAGGGGGACAGAGAGCCTGTGGCGCCCACCCACCCTGACACTGTCACGATGCGGTTTTGTTACTGGTGCTCATTTGGTGTGTGGGGGGGCGGTGGGCTCTGCCCGGGGGGGCCAGCTGGCAGCTGTTCTCTCTCTGCCCTGGCGTCTCTGGCCTAGAGGTGGGTGTGGGTAGGGTCCAGAAGTAGGAGGGCTGGGAGCTGCGTCCTCCTTCACTCTCTCTCTCTCTTTTTTTTTTTTTTTGGTCTTTTTGCTATTTCCTGGGCTGCTCCCACGGCACATGGAGGTACCCAGGCTAGGGGTCCAATCGGAGCTGTAGCCGCCAGCCTACACCAGAGCCACAGCCACGCGGGATCCGAGCCGTGTCTGCGACCTACACCACAGCTCACGGCAACGCCGGATCCTTAACCCACGGAGCGAGGGCAGGAACCGAACCCGCAACCACATCGTGACAGTGGCAGAGTGGGTGGGCGCCACAGGCTCTCTGTCCTCCTTTGCTGAGGCAGTTCAGCTGCAGGGATACGCAGGATTTTTATTTTTTCCATCATAGCTGGTTTGCGGCGTTCTGTCAATTTTCTCCTGTGCAGCAAGGTGACCCAGTCACACATACATGTATACATTCTTTTTTCTCACACTATCCTGCTCTGTCATAAGTGACTAGATACAGTCCCCAGTGCTACACAGCAGGATCTCATTGCTTATCCACTCCAAAGGCAATAGTCTGCATCTATTAACCCCACATTCCCAGTCCATCCCACTCCTCCTCCTTCCCCTTGGCACCATAAGTCTGTCCTCCGAATCCATGAGTGTCTTTTCTGTGGAAAGGTCCATTTGTGCCATCTATTAGATTCCAGACATGAGTGATGTCATATGGGATTTGTCTTTCTCTTTCTGACTCAATTCACTCAGGATGAGAGTCTCTAGTTCCATCCATGTTGCTGCAGGTGGCATTATTTTGTCCTTTTTCACGGCAGAGTAGTATTCCATTGTGTATATATACCACTTCTTCCTCATCCAGTCGTCTGTCGAGGGACATGTGGGTTGTTTCCATGTCTTAGCTGTTGTGAATAGAGCCGCAATGAGCATGCCAGGGCATGTGTCTTTTTCAAGGAGCGCTTTGTCTGGATATATGCCCAGGAGTGGGGTTGCTGGGTCGTGTGGTGGTTCTGTATTTAGCGTTCTGAGGAACCTCCGTACTGTTCTGCATAGTTGGGTTGAACCAGTTTACAGTCCCACCAGCAGTGCAGGAGGGGTCCCTTTCTCCCCAGCCTCTCCGCTTTGGGGAGCTGCGGCCCTGGTAGGGTGGCCATGCTGACAGGTGTGGGGCGGGACCTCGGGGCAGTTTTGATGGGCGTTCTCGCCCACGCGGGGATGCTGGCCCCCTCCTCCTGCGTGGAGCCGCCGTCTTCCTCGGCGCCGTGGAGCCGCGTTCTCAGTCCGAGGCGCCGAGCCGAAGCCGGGCGCCCGCAGGCCCTTCTGGCTCGGTCTGGCGTGGGGCTGGCCCCGGGCCGTGTCCGAAGCTCTCGGGTGACGGAGGCTCATGGTCTTTGTTTTCCTCGGGCTGCGTTTGAGCCTGTCTCAGGCTTCAGGTTGGGGTGGCCCCCGCAAGGGCACGTGCCCGGGGCTCCTGGCCCATTGCTGGGTGACAGGACGGGACAGAGTGTGATGGGCGGTGGCAGGGTCAGTGCTTCCCTGACAGTCCCTCGAGCCTGTGGGTAGTAAGAATGGTCCCTGACACCAGCGTGCGTTTCACGGGGCACCAGGCCCTGCTCTTCGTCTTGACTTTGATTCCGTCCTCGCCCAGCCCAGCCCCAGGCGATGGGCATCCTTGGTGTCCGTCGTTGCCGCTGGAGGCTGGGGTCTGACCGGCCAGGGACGAGGGGCCCTTGGTCAAGGCCAGGCCAACGTGCTTAGCAGCGTCCTTCCTGCGCAGTCTGCACGCTGTCCTGCCTTCAGGGGACCTCGTGCTGTGACCCTCTGTGCGCCCGACCAGCTGCCGCCCTCCGCCCCTTCTGCCTTGAGCTCTGACCCGGTTTACTGCAGACTTGTCAGCGTCCGCTGCTCCTCTCGTGGCCCCGACCCGAGAGCACTGCGGCTGCTCTGGCTACTGATTCTTGGTGGATGCCAGGCAGGAGTCTGTGCAGACGCCCGTCCCCGAGCCTCTGTCCCGTCAACTCCTCAACCAGCTCACGGAGGCAGGGGCGTGGCGGGGTCGGCCGTGTGTCTGGGGGTGACGCCCCGGCAGCAGGCCTGGCGCTCCCGCTAAAGGTCTTCCACCAACAGAAGGCGCTGCGCCTGGCTGCCTCCCCGGGGCTGGTGCGCGGTGACCCTCGGGGCCCTGGCCCGACTCGTCCCGCCTCTCCTGGGCCCCACCCCCGCTGCTTTCCCCCGCGTCAGCACAGATGCGCCTGGAGCTCGCGGTGGGGACGGTGCTCAGTACTGTGCGTGACCCGTGTCCCCAGCTGCTGTGCGTGGCCCGCTTGCGTCTGCCGGTGGAGGGTCGGGGTGGCCGTGGTTGGTCGCCTGCCCGTGTTCCTGGCACCCGCCCTCCGCCTGGCTCTGGCGCGTGCGCTCATGTGGTGACCTCTTCCCGCTGCAGATAACGTTCCCGAGGGCCTCCGGGACCCCTTCTACACCGACCAGTACGAGCAGGAGCACATCAAGCCCCCGGTGGTCAAGCTCCTGCTGTCCGGCGAGCTGTACTGCCGCGTCTGCAGCCTCATCCTGAGAGGGGACCAGGTGGCTGCCCTGCAGGGCCACCAGTCTGTCATCCAGGCTCTGTCCCGGAAGGGGATTTACGTGATGGAGGGTGATGACAGCCCCGTGACGGAGCCCGACCTCAGCCACGCGCCCATAAAGATGGTGAGTGGCCCGGCCGGTGGGGGGGGGGGCTGGCAGAGGGCACCGGATGAGGCTGCCACCTGTCCCCCTGCAGCACCACAGAGTCCCCCGAAGCTGCGGGACCTGATGCCGTGAGGGCCAGTGGCTGTTCTGGGGAAAGGGAGGCAGGGCTTCCTTTGGGCTTGTTTTTTTTTTTGGCCGTGCCCATGGCCCGTTGGAAGTTCTCGGGTCAGAGACTGAACCCGCACCCCAGCAGCGACCTGTGCTGCCGCAGTGTCCACGCCGAGCCTTCACCTGTTCGATTGTTTCCTGTGTTCCGTACAAGTGTTTTTGCCCCAGTACAGAAATCAGTCCAGTGTTTCTCCCCGAGCGCCCCGTCCCCCTCCTTCTCTGAAGGCTGCTCCACTGGCGCCACTCTTGCGGGCTCTTCCAGGTCCGAGCGCATCTGCGCACCAGCCCCGCCGCGGTGCTTGGGCCCAGGCTGCGCCGCGCGCTGTGGTGTTGAGCCGGCCCTTGTGGATGGCGTGTTACGGGGCGGCAGGAAGCTCCTGGGTTCGGGGGGGAGCCAGCACGACAGCCTGGCAGGGCCCCTGGCGCCTCTTCCCCCAGCGGAGCCGTAGGGACGCCGCAGACGAGGAGGCCGCCGGGCAGCGGGGCCTGAGCCGCTCGTCCGGAGGGAGGGGAGCCGCGGACGCGGAGGGCGTCTGGGCGGCGCGGGGGCTGACGGTGCTGTGCCCCCAGAGCGCCCACATGGCCATGGTGGACGCCCTCATGATGGCCTACACCGTGGAGATGATCAGCATCGAGAAGGTGGTGGCCAGCGTCGAGCGCTTCTCCACCTTCAGCGCCTCCAAGGAGCTGCCCTACGACCTGGAGGACGCCATGGTGTTCTGGGTCAACAAGGTGAGGCCCGGCCGCCTGCGGGCGCGGGGCGGGCGCGGGGCGGGCGCGGGGCCGGGGCGGTGCAGCCCGGCGCGCGGCCTTTGTGTCTTGGTCCCGCGTGCGCCGCGACAGGTCTGGTTTCCGGAGGCGTTTTGCTGCTACGAGGTGCCTTCCACGTCTGGAAGCTTCCAGTGCTCGCCTGCGCCGTCCGCCTGGCGTCCGTTTTCAGGAGCGGGTGGTCAGCGGGGCCCCTGGCCGCAGCCTCTGGTTGTCCGCAAGCTGCTCGTGTGCCAGAGGTCTCCCGTCAGGGGCTCTGCACGGCCGAGGCGCTGGACACGAGCGGCTTCTCGCCGGGTGTGTGAGCGGCAGACCCCTGCGAGGTTCCAAGAGGCGGGGTAAAGTCAGAGCCCGCGGGGTGAGCGGGAGCACGTGGCAGAGCCTGGCGGGGTCTGGCTGCCGCCCCTCGAAGGGCCTGCCTCCTCCTGGAGTCAGGACGGCCGCCCTGCTCCTTACTGGGCTTCCTGCCCGGCTGCAGGTGAGGGGAATCGGGGCCTGAGAGACGCCTGGAAACCCTCACCCTCCAGCAACCTGGATGGCCTCTCCCGCAGCGAGGCAGTGGCTTCTCCAGGCCTCCTTGTGGGACCTCCGGGTCCTGGTTTGGGCCGGGAAGCTGGCCAGTGCCCACAGGGCCGCCTCTGGGTGGCGGGCACCTCGTCTCCGCATCCTCTGGCCTCACGAAGCAGTGCCCGCAGGAAGGACCCCGCGAGAATGGGGCTGGAAAACGGTGCTCAGGAGCGGTGCGGGCTGCGTGGGAGACGGAGGCTGGGCTCCTAGACCTGAATCCAGCGTGAGCTTCCTTCCTGGGGCCAGAAGCTCCCCCGTCTCCTTTGACAGCTTTTATTGACTTCGTCCCTCTTCGCAGAGAAACGGCAGGGTCATCAGAGAAAATGTAGACGCCGTGGATGAGCAGGCCCGGCGTGACTCCATGACCTCACCACCCGCCGTGCTCTACAGCAGAGCGCGCTCGGTTCCCTTGGGGTGTATGTGCTGGGGTGTGACCCACACACGGAAAGGCACAGCCGGGGTCTCCCCAGGTCTGTGCTGGCGGCGAGGGGCGAGGGTGGCGCCCAGGCTGAGCCGCCACCTCCCCGTGGCTCTGGGTCGTTTCCTTCCCACGGGTTCCGTGTGGGCACTGGTTGTGTTGACGCTGATGTTTATTTTTCAAGGCTTTTTTTTGGCCGCCCTCATGGCACATGGAAGTTTCTGGGGAGTTCCCATGATGGCTCAGTGGTAACGAACCCAACTGGTATCCATGAAGACTCAGGTTCAATCCCCGGCCCCGCTCAGTGGGTTAAGGATCCTGCGTGGCTATGGCTGTGGTGTAGGCGGCGGCTGCAGCTCCAATTTGATCCCTGGCCTGGAACCTCCACCTGCCGCGGGTGCGGCTGTGAAAAGACAGGAAGAGCTCTTGTTGCTGTTACTTCTTCATTCCCTGGCAGAGCTGAAGTTAGAGAAGCATCTCTGTCTGGCTGCTTGTCTTCCTCTGGGCCGAGCTGCCTGTTCTCTTGGGCTGCTCCTTTGCGTGGGCGCCTCGGCCGTTGCTTTTCCCCACTGCCCGGGAGCTCACGTGTTCAGGCTGCACCCAGTTGCTGTGGGTGTCTCTGCGCCTCCCCGGGGGTCGTGGCCTGTTCGCCTGAGGACTCGGCTGCTGGGCCGGCAGCCCTGCTTTGTCTCCTCTCCCGTGAGTTCTGGCGCTTCCGCCGTGTTTTCGAGAAACGCACCATTTCCGATTCCAGATCCTTCTCTAGCAGACGCTGCCTCCTGACTTACTCTTGGACAGATTCTGGTTACGGCTCCCGGGCGGCCCCCTGGTCCCCACTTCTCTGCGTGGTTGAGAGGCCTGCCTTGGCCAGGTCCGCGGCAGCTGGGGGCCCTTCTCGGGCGGCGCCCCCTTCTCCCAGGTCGGTTCCCGCCGCAGTTTCTCACGACCGTCCCTTGCCTTGCCCAGCGTTGGTACTTTGATGCCCTGTGGTCCGTGCTTCTGTTCCCTTAGCATCCATGGGAGGCTCTCTCGAGTCAGGAGGCTCCTGCATGCCCGCTGCGGCCCGCAGCTTCCCCAGCCGGGTTCTCGGCATCACACCAGCCGTGCTTTCCCGGGGCCCCCCTTGGGGGCGGTCCCCGGAGGCAGGTGAGAGGTGCCCCCATCTGTGGTGAGGTCTCGGCTCCCGAGCCGGGCCGCTCGACGGCTGTGCCCTGCACTGAACGTCGCTGGGCGTCACCGAGGTTGAGGCTCTCACTCAGGCGTGATGTTGGCGAGGCTGCTCCCCAGCGCCCGTGGCAGGTCTCCGGGCGCTCCTGGGTCCTTGTTCCCAGGGTTGCTACCTGAGGGCTTCTCCCACCCCCTGGCCTGCTCTCGCCCGGGGTGGTGGTCGGGGTCCTCCGTGTGGCCCCTTCCTCCTCCTGTTGGGTCCTGTGTCCTGGCGTTTTCACCCCCGTCAGCAGCTCTGAAATCACAGGGGTGCCATCAGGTGGCCCCCGTGTCTCCTTTTGTGTGGCAGAGACGGTCCCGCCGCAGCCTTTATTCTAAAAATGTCATCGGGGTAGAGCTGACTCGTTGTTGCCCTGGTTCCAGGTGTACAGCACGTGACCCGGTCACGCGGGCACACAGGTGCCTCCTTTGCCCGAGTGGCATCACAGAGTATGACTCCATTTCCCCGGGCTGGGTCCTAGGTCCTTGTCACCCACTGGTTCTGCGGGTTCTGCGGGTTCTGGTTCCTTCCCCGCGTTTCCCCTTCCGTAGCCAGAAGTGTGGTTTGCGAATCTTCTTGGAAGTTCATCGGTCCAGCTGTTTCTCCGATTCCCCATCCGAGCGAGGTCACGCTGTGGTCTCATTTGCCCCACGTGGGGTGAGAGTCTCTGGTTACATCGGTGTTGCTGCAAATGGCATCAGTAGGTCTTTTTGTGGCTGGATGGCGATGCCCTCTCATCTTGATCCGCTCCCGTCGCTGGGCGTTCGGCGTGCTGCCGGGTCTGGCTGTGGCCAGGAGTGCTGCTGCGAGCAGGGTGCACGCCGCCTTTTCCGGGTCCTGTGCAGTCCCGGAGGTTGTGGACAGGCCTCCTGCGCGCCCTCATCTGAGACTCGCCTCCACTGCTGTTCAGAGACCCCTTGGCTCTGCACTGGGGTCCCCGCAGTGCACCTGACCCGACCCAGAAAGGCCCACGCCTCCCGCTTCTGAACAAGCCCACGCTCGGGCCCCGGGGGGAGCACCACTCCCCGGGGCCCGCCCGCCCGCCGGTGTCTGGGCCGGCCTCTGTCCCGGGAGCGCTGGAGTTCTCCCTGGACCGTCTTGCTGGGGCTCTTGGCATTTTTTATTGACACCCAGCCCGTGGCTTGAATCTCTCACAGACCCCACCCCACCCCCGGCTTTCCCGAAACGTGACGTGTGCCGTAAATGGACCCGGTTCCTTGAATCCTGACGCCGGCTCTGGGTTTCACGTTCCCAACCAAGGCAGCATTCCCATCCCCGAGCGGTTCCTCTGGGCTCCTTGCACTTAGTCTGCCCGGCCCGGATAGCCGCTGATGGCTCCCTTCCCCCCGAGACTAGTTGCGTCTCTTCTGGGTTCTGGTAGAGACGGGATCCTGTGGCCTGCCCTCTTTCTGGGTCTGCACCACAGCTCACAGCAACCTGGATCCTTCACCCACTGAGCGAGGCCAGGGACCGAACCCACATCCTCATGGATCCAAGTCGGCTCCGTTAACTGCTGTGCCGCGGCAGGAGCTCCATCACGTACCTCTTCTTTGAGTCTGCCCCAAAGCATGGCGAGGGGTAGCTTTCTTGGAGGTTACCTGAGATGTGGAATTCGAAACCATTATCAGTTGACTTTTTTAGAAAGATAAGATGTGGAGTTCCCTTGTGGCTTAGTGGGTTAAGGATTGGTGGTGTCACTGCAGTGGTTCAGGTCGCTGCTGTGGTGTGGGTTCCATCTCTGGCCTGGAACTTCCATATGCCGCAAGCATGACCCCCCCCCAAAAAAAAAGTTGAGATATAATTCACCTGCCGTGGAATTGACTAAAGTGTACGTTCAGCATTTTTTAAGATACTAGGTTATGCAGCAGTCACGACTGATGCCAGACATTTTTCTCACAGCCTGAAAGGATGCTGGGCCATCCGTGGGTGCTGGCCGTTCTCCACTCCCCAGCCCTGCCGCCACCGGCCCGCATCCTGTCTCTGGACCTGGCCGTTTGAGCATCCCACCTCGGTGGCATCTACCGTGTGTGGTCTGCGGCGCCTGGCCTCCCGCTCGGCTTGGCGTCCCCCGCCGTGTCCTGCTGCAGCTCTTTTGCTGTCCCTTCGCGTGGTGCCAGCACTCGGTCGTTTGGGTGACGCCGAGCGCTGCTCATCCAGCCTCAGCCGACGGGCACTCGGGTCCTGCTCCTGGCCATCGTGGGCCCTGCTGAACGTCCACGCACGCGCGCGTGTGGCCTGTCGGGGATGGAGCCGCCGGGTCACACCGGCACCGACAGCCCACAGGCCTGGCCAGCTGTCCCCACGGCGCCGCCCACCTGTGTCCCGCCGGCTGCACCCGCGGGGCTGCTTCTCCGCATCCTGGCCGGCGCTCGTGTTCTGGGTGTAGATGCTGCAGGCGTCCCGCAGGGCGGGAGGAGGGCCTGTGGTTTGGAGTCACGCTTCCCGGCTGGTGGCGCTGGGCTCGTGTGCCTCCTGGCCGCTCGCCGCTCTTCTCCGGAGAAACGTCTGTTCGGATCCTTCCTGTTTTAAAATTGGATTGTTTGTCTTTTGATTAGTGAAGGCATTCTCTCACAAGAGAGTAGACTCTAGACACCAGCCCGTGCGCTTTGTGTGTCCTCTCTTGTCGGGCTCGTGTGGCCCCTGGCCCGGGCACTCGCTTGGTCTCCAGGGTCCGGGGCCTTGTCGCGCGGGGAATGGGCTCACTCTGGTCTCACGGGGCGCGTGGCTCCTCCCACTGCTGCCGCGTTTCCAAAATCCCGCTCATTGACAGCACAGTCTGTCGAGTCAGAAGATCCTTCCCACGTTGGGAAGCTGGCTCTCTCGTTTACGGCAGAAACGAATTTTCTAAATTATTTTATTTCCAGTATTTTATTATGAAAAATTTTTAATATGCAGAAAAGTTGAAAGAGTTAAACTGAGAACGCTGTACCAACCGCCTAGATTTTATAGTGAACACTTACAGCCAGCTAAACTCAATGAACTTATTTTAAAATTTATACTGATTTTTTTTTTTTTTTGTCCTTTTAGGGCTGCTCTCGCAGCATATGGAGGGTCCCAGGCTAGGGGTCTGGTCAGAGCTGCAGCCGCCGGCCTCCACCACAGCCCCAGCACCACAGGATCCGAGCCGCGTCCGCGACCTACACCCCAGCTCACGGCACCGCCGGATCCTTAACCTGCAGAGTGAGGCCAGGGATCGAACCCACGTCCTCACGGACCGTTCGGATTTGTTAGCCCCTGAGCCACAGCAGGAACTCCTGGTTTTTTCATCCTTTAAAAAACCGTTTTTCTGCGTTCTCAGTTTGATTCGCACGAGCTGACTTACTGGCTGCTGTTGAGGCAGCGGCTGCTCGGGGCTGCGGGGTTGCTCCGGACCTGTTGGCGGGACGGCGTCTCTCCGTGGAGGTGTTCCGCCATTGCCGTGCTGGCCTCCTCTTTGAGGTCATAATTCCTGAAGAGACGGCTTTGGGTTTTGAGCCGTTGCATCCGTTGCTCGCGGGTGTGTGGCGGGAGTTCGCAGGGTTACTCCGGTGGTCAGGGCACAGGCGCGCCCGCAGGCGTCGGGGGGTGTCAGCAGGACCGGCCGTCGGCCGCCTCTGCTGTCGGGGACGAGCCTGTCACCCGTGGAGAGCAGCGCTCCGGCGCTCAGAGCCACGCGGGCTTTCCGGGTCCCGTCGAGGCACAGGTCCTGGGGAGCGCGTCGTGCAGGTGCGTCCTCGGCCTCGAGGGTTCCAGCGGCGGCCGGCGGGCGGGCGGGCTCTGAGTGGGGCGGGGAGATGCAGCGCCGCCTTTGTAACGCGTGTGCTTTCCTCTGCTTTAGGTCAATCTTAAAATGAGAGAGCTAACAGAGAAAGACGCTAAGCTAAAGCAGCAGGTACTGGAAAGCCCAGCTCACCAAAAGGTAAAGGGTAACCGTCCCTCCCGGAACGTGCCCGCCGACGTGGCTCTCGGTTTAAGAATCGGCTCAGTCGTGCTCTGTTCGCCCCTTCGCCTGCCCCTTGTGGGGGGTGCCCGGCGCCTGCCCTGGCGCCCTTTCTCCTGGGGCGGGTGGGGGCCCCCGACGCTCAGGAGGAAGGGACGGAAGGGTGTGCGGGGCCTCTAGCCGCCAGCACAGGAGGGGCAGGCCCGCCGCCGGGGCGCCCTCGCAGCCTCACGGGCCGGGAGCCTGGCGTGGGGTTCAGGCAGGCCCCCGTCAGGGGACCAGGGAGATGAGCCCTCCCGTCCTGTTCTTCCCGACCTGCGGGCCTGAAGCCGCGTCCTCGAGGCCGGCCTGGCCTGGCCTGCCCGCCTGCCCGCCGCTCCTGGGCTGCGGAGCGAGCGAGTCCCCGGCCCCTCCCTCCCCCTGGACTCCAGGGATTGTCTCGACCCCCTTCCCTTGGCCTCCCCATTCCCCAGGTGGGCAGGGGGCGCTCGCCGAGCCTCTCCCCGAGTGTGGTCGGGGCCCCTCGCTCTTGGTGGCCAGCCGCGTGCGCATCCAGAGCGTCCTTTGCTCGCGCAGCGGCTGGTGTCGCGCGGGTGGCCGTCCACTGCGGTCATCTGCCAGGCGGCATGTCGGGCCGCGGGCACCGGACAGACCTTGTCCCTCGAGGACGCCCGCCCGTCCTGTGAGCGCTGGGGCGGGGCTCCTGGTCCCCACGCAGCTGGCCCTGCTGACCTCTTCTCCTGCCTTCCTTCCCGCGCCTCCCGCAGTCTCCCTCCAAGTGGTACTGGAAGTTAGTGCCCGTAAGTGACCTCGCACTGCCGCCGCCCAGACAGCCGTCCTGTCGCCGTCACCTGCTTCCATCCAAAACCGCGCGCGGCCGTTTCTCTGTGGACTGTCCTCCCCGTGTGGTGGTGGTGCCGGAGCAGCCCGGTTCTGGGCAGGGTGGACGGGGCGAGGCCCGTGGGGACTCAGTGGCGTTTTAGAGCCAACGACAGGCAGAGTAAATTTACAGGCGGTTTTGTGTGTCCTCTGTGGACTTTCAGTCCTCTCTTTACCGAGGAGCTGAGAGGAAGAGGACAGGGTCCCCCCCGCTGACAGGGCCCAGGGGGAGCTGAGAGGTGAAGGCAGAGCCCCCCCCCACCCCCGACGGGGCCCAGGAGGAGCTGAGAGGTGAAGGCAGAGGCCCCCCACTGCTTAGCTGAGAGGTGAAGGCAGAGGCTCCCCCCCACTGACGGGGCCCAGGAGGAGCTGAGGGGTGAAGGCAGAGCCCCCCCCACCCCCGATGGGGCCCAGGGGGAGCTGAGAGGTGAAGGCAGAGGCCCCCCCCTGCTGACGGGGCCCAGGGGGAGCTGAGAGGTGAAGGCAGAGCCCCCCCTCCCCGACAGGGCCCAGGAGGGCCCCGCCGTCTGGTTTCCCCTCGGCTGCTGTTCTTCCCCGATGTTTCTGCCCCGAGGACCTGGCCCTGCAGTCTGGCTCTGCCCCCCTTGGCGACGCACTCTGGAAGCAGGACCCGTTTGTCACACTGTCCTGCGGCAAAACTCTTGCCACTCCAGGTGGTCCATTTTACAATGGAATGTTGGAGAACGAATTGTTTTGCCCACTCCTTTTGCCTGTCCCTTTAGTTTAGTTATTTGGGTCAAACATCCTTAGCATTCTGTCATCAAGGAGGAACCGTGGATCCAGGCTGTAAGCGGGATCTGTGTGAGCAGTGAGAAACAGCCCCGTTTGTGGCCGTGGCGACGTCTGCTGCTCCTTGGAATGTCTCGCTACCAGAGGGGGACGCGTCTGGATGGGTGTTTACATTCCTCTCCACGGAGTCTTAAATCCCCAAGGCCCCAGAGCCACCTGCTCCCTTCTGAGGCTCACCGCAGCCACCGTCAGAAGTGTAGGGCCCGACAGGAGGCAGGGTTTTGGGTGAGAGTTTTCTGGAAGCTGGAAGATGTGACCCAAGGCAGAGACCCTTCAGCTTTCCTCCCGTGAGGCTTTCCTCCGAGCAGGGCCGCCTGGCAGGGTCCCTTCCCGGGCTCGCGTGCTGCCGTCCATCCTCGGCCGAGAACACGCGCTTCCCTGCATGCCGTGCTCGCCTGTGTGCTGTCTGTCTGTGCGTGGAGCCTGCGCATGCCTCGTGCCCTGCATGCGAGCCCGAGAAACAAGTTAGAGGCCACGTCGAAGCCGGGGCCAGTGACCCGAAGTGGAGGAGGACAGGCTGAGGGTTCTGCCCAGAGGCCAGTGCTGACCGCCCTGCCCTGTGCCCTCGCTGGGCGACGACTCCGGGTCCCAGGCTGCGGGGCAGCGCTCGTAGGGTTGAGCTCTGAGCGGCTCTCAGGTCCGCGGGCGGCGGGCTTTCTCCCTGGGGCTGGCGCTGTGTCCTCCTCCCTGGGGAGAAGGCGGCTGCGGGAAACGCCACGCTTCCCTGCGGGGGGGCCTGGCGGCAGCGGGGGCTCAAAAGACCCAGGCAGCGAGCAGAGACCTTGACCCCCGTGCCTCTGCCGGGCGCACTTTGCCTGCACGCGGGTTCCTGACGCTCCCGTGCACCTGCCGGGGGCGGGTTGGTGTGTTTGGTGGCGTTGGGTCCGACCTGGCTTGCCGACCCCTCGGGCTGGGTGACGGTGCTCCCCTGCCCCCCCTGCTTTTCCCAGCGGCCGGGGTGATGCCGGTCGTTTTGCGAAAAGCAGCGGCAGTGCGGGTCTTGCAGGGGTTCGGATGCTCCCCTGGAAACTTGTTTCTCAGGCTCATGGTACACGGGCCTCTGCGTGGAGGGCCGCCTGCCTCCTCCCCTGGGCCTGCGTGGCCCCGAAGAGCGAGGTGGCCCTGGTGTCCCTAGCAGCTCATTGCTGTCACCCGGTGTGGCCACAAAGCCCCACCACTGAATCTTGACGGCGGGCCAGGCAGAGTGTGCCGTCTGGGCATTTGGGCTCTTCCGCGTGATTCGGCTGCTCCGAGTTGTGCGGCAGGAGCTCTGCTGACCCTAGACCTCACGGCCTGCCCGTGGTCGTGGTGGTGCAGGTGCCGTCACGGCACGTGGGCTGCCCGCGCCGTGACCCTCTTCCTGTTCCCCGCTGCAGGTGCGCTACCGCCGAGAACACCTGTCCGCGAGGCAGCCGCCCCACTTCCCGCTGCTGGAGGACCTGATGAGGGATGGCAGTGACGGGGCCGCCCTCCTGGCTGTGGTCCACTACTACTGCCCGGAGCAGATGAAGCTGGACGGTGCGTGGAGAGGGTCCCTCTGGCCGGGCCTGGGCCTCCAGAGGACGGTGGGCCTGCCCCGGGGACGGCGGTGAAACGCCGGAGGGTCACCGAGTCCTTGGCTCCAGCCGGGGAGCTGCAGCCGGGCAGGTCTCAGGCCGCACGCGGGCCGTTCAGCGGGCGGAGAACATGGACTCTGGGGGACGTGGGTCGTGTGTCAGGCACTCGTCCGTCCGTCTCAGGGGCTCGGACCTTGTCCTTCATGCTGCAGGCGGCTTAAAAGGACGAGGCTGTGGTTTGGGGACGGGAGACCAGGGCAGATGCCGACGGCTTACAGACCGCGAGCCATCCCTGCGTGCTCGGGGCTGGCGGCGTCGCCACGTGGTGGCGCTCACACCTGGCCATGGGCAGAGGTGTGAGGGGTGGCGAGGGTGCCTGTCCAGGGACCGTGGGCACCGCATTCTGATGGAGGTTTTGCTAAGCATCCTTCTCCCTGAGGGAGGGGCCAGGTCGACAGATGCCCCAACTGCCAGCCGCATGGGAATCTGCCAGACTCGCTGCGGGCACTGAGCGGATGCTGCCCCTGCTCCTGACCACACGCAGAGGGCTGGGCTGAGGGGTTCTAGGACGCACCGCTGCCCTTAAGGAAAGGGCGCCTCCGGCTCCAGGAGGGCCTGCGTCTCTGAGCGAGGGCCCCTGAGTGGATGCTGGCTGCCGCAGGCCCGTGGGGCCGTGTGTGGTTGGGAGCCGTGACCAGGGCCCTGGAAAGGACCAGGGGACCTAGCGCCGGCCAGGAGAGACCCGGAGGCTCGCCCGACGCCCTGGCCATTCAGGAGGAGGGAGCCGCCAGGCGGCCTCACGGGTGGAAGGGGGCCGAGGCGTAGGGGATCCGGGCGAGACCGAGTCTGGGCCCTGAGGCTCGTGGGCCTTGCTCGGCAGGGCTGAGGGGAGCGTGGCCGTGGGAGCACGTCCGCAGCCCGGGCACGCCTGCCACGCAGAGGAGGCGCTGCCTGGGGCCGGCAGGGGCCGCAGGGGTCTGAATGTGAGCACAGGGCTCTCCGGTGCTGCCGCCCTCCAAGGAGGGCCTCGGGAGGGGGCGCTCGTGCGCACCGGCCTGGCCCTGGCTCTTCCCTCCCTCCCTCCCAGGGGCTCTCTGCAGTCGGCCTCGCCGCTCCCAACTCGGGTAGTTCTGGCTTTGCCCTGCTTGCTTCTCACCTGTCTGTTGGGGTCTTAGGACAAAAGGAGTTACTAGGGCGAGAGAGTCGTGGACTAGGAAACAGAAGCCCCTGGGGGCGGGGGCGTGTGGCGCTCACTGCTCTGCCGGCAGCACGCAAAGTGGGTTTTCAAACCCGACAGAGTGCCGGGGGGAAGGGAGCTGAGCTGCCCCGGTGGCTTGAGTATAGACCTGGCCGTGAGGCAGGTGAGAGTGGAGGGAGGCCCGGGGGTCTGAGCACACGGGGGGCAGGCTGGGTGCAGTGCACTGTTGTTGGGAGCCTGCTCTTTTAAAATGAGCATTTGGGGTTCCCTGGTGCTGCAGCAGGTTGAGGATCCAGCCGGCTGTGGATGGTTCGATCTGTGGCCCGGGAACTTCCAGGTGCCGTGAGCGCAGCCAGAAACTAAATAAGAATGGAAAATAAAACACGTAAGCGTGGGCGCCCTACAGAAACGGTCTTGATGGAACAACTTGCGCAGACTGCAGAGAGTTGCTAGTTCCCGCAGCAGCAGCAGCACACGGCGTCCTTCTCCAGACCCTCAAATCTTCACTGCTCACAAACCAAAGGAGATGCTTTAAAGCGTTTCCTGGATCAAAGTGGGAATCCCAGTGGAGCTTTTCCAGCGGGAGCTCTGCAGGAGCAGGCGTTCTCGCCTGCTTTGGTCCCTGGCACGTCCCAGCCCGCTAAGGCAGGGTCGGGCCGAGTCGGTGCCCGGTGGGTGTTTGCTGAGTGGACGACACACACGCCGGAGCTCAGGGTGCAGGTGGTGGCAGGTCCGGGAGCAGGTCACCTCGGGGCGTGTTCTGGACAAGGAGTTCAGCCCGTAGTGTACCGGGCTGACCGCGGCGTGCTTGGAAAGAACACAGAAGCAAACCAAACGCTGAGGGCAGCCAAGTGAAGCGTAGTCTCCTGGCAGCCCTGGTCGGAAGCCAGCCAGCGCAGGAGGCGGAATCGCAGGGTCCATCCTGGAGGAGGCGGCGCGTCTGGACCCTGACAGGCCACCGGATCGGGGAGGGAGGAGGCGCAGCCGACAGGCCCAGGAACGCTCCCAGATGGCAAGCTGGTCACCTGTCAGGGGACCCAGGTGGCCGGACTGCAGGAGCAGCACGAGAGGAGGGTGGGCGCCGCCCCTGCCAGCCTGGATGGCAGGTCCCGTGGGACGTCCTGGAGGAGGAGCTGCAGGCCTTCTGCGCCGTGAGCTCAGCCCCGGGGAGGGGACGCTGGTGAAGCTGGGGGCCAAGGTGCCGTCTGTGGGGAGATACAGTCAGAGCCCCCACCCCGTGACACCAGCCCCTTCCTTGGACGCAAGAACTCAGCTGGGAAAGCAAAATTTCGCAACTTTGAGAGGAAAATATAGGAAAATGTTTTTATGGTATCAGTGTTGGGATGGATTAAATTATAAAATAGGACAAATAATAGGAGAGCCTTATATTCAACCATATGAGAATTCGGCGTGGTGACAGAGACACATCACAAACAGAATTAAATGATAAACTATGTCCATAAAAAATATCTGTGAAGTTCCCGTCATAGCTCAGTGGTAACAAACCTGACTAGCGTCCATGAGACTGTGGGTTCGATCCCGGGCCTCACTCAGTGGGTTAAGGATCTGGCGTTGCCGGGAGCTGTGGTGTAGGTCGCAGACACAGCTCAGATCTGGCGTTGCTGTGACTGTGGTGCAGGCTGGCAGCTGTAGCTCTGATTGGACCCCTGACCTGGGAACCTCCAGATGCCGCAAGTGCGGCCCTAAAAGACAAAAAAAAAAAAAAAAAAAAAAAAAAGGATCTTTATACAATTGTTTTGCAACCGTAATACACAGAGAATTCCTACAAGTCAGCAAGAAAAAGATGAGCAGCGCAAGGCAAGGTGAGAGCAGGGTTTCACAGGAGAGGAAGCGGGGGGTGGCTGTGGGCCGGCCAGTGCGCCCTTGGGTGCAGAGCCCCTGGAGCCGCATCTTTATGTTGTCGTGTTTCGTGGTCAGAACTCGAGAAAGGAACCGTCTCTTAGCAGTGGCAGTGCACCCGGTTCCTCAGCTCGTGGAAGGTTCCCTCGAGCTCCGAGCTCGCGTGCACGGCCCGGATGCTGCGCAGGCAGCGTCTGCGGAGACTGCAGGTCGGCGCTCCGCACACACTCCTCCGGGAGCAGTTATCCTCAGAGAAGGCCTGTGTCTCTGGTCTTACTCGTTTCCTCTCTTAGGCCAGGTCGGGTCGTCTCGGCACAGCCACTTCACATTCGGTCTTGAGCTGTCTCTGGGTGTCGTCGTGCTTCCTGTGCGGGGGGCCGCCTCCCTCCGCAGAGCCCGTCCGGCCGGCATGGACCGGGGCTGGCATGGACTGGTCCCGGGCCGGGGCCTGGCCTCCTGCAGAGCAGCGGGAAGGCGAGGCTGTCCTGCACGCGCCTCTGGGCAGCAGAGGGAGGCTTCTGCTGTGCGGCCTGCTGACGCTGGGGCTCAGGAGTGTTCCCGTGCTGCCCTGTGCATCAGCCAGGGGGCCCCGCGTTGGGCTGCCCTCTCCAGGTCATGGAGACAAGCAGGAGAAGGGCTGGAAGAGCAGCTCGGCTGAGCGTGGGCTGGCCCGACGCAGCCGGGGCCCTTAGACAGAAAGGGAGTTGTTCCTGTTCGTGCAATGCTGGAAGCCCGGTGTAAATTTCAGCTAAGTTCTGTGTGCTTTTTAGATGTTAGCACTTAAGTTCACGTCCTGGAGAGTTTTCCTTTCTTCGTAGATGTTTTCTTTCCATGTTTAGCATTACTTACGATTGACGTCTGCATCTCTTCCTGCTGCTGCCTCTTAAGACAGCACCTCTACCTTCATTTCAGATGTTTTCAGTTCAGAGTTATGCACACACACACTCAAGACACACGCATGCGCACACACACGTGTGAAGCCCGATGTCTTTGCAGTGAATCCGCGTGTCTCTCTGCCTCTCAGATATATGCTTGAAGGAGGTGCCGTCGATGGCCGACAGTCTGTACAACATCCGGCTGCTGAGAGAGTTCTCCAACGAGTACCTCAACAGGTGCTTTTATCTCACCCTGGAAGACGTGCTCTACGCGCCCCTGGTGCTGAAGGTACGAGTGAATCCTTGAGCGCACAGCCCTAAAGCCGTGTGCGGAAAAGCTGCTTATGTGTCTTCGGTTTTTCTGTTTTCCTTTTAGCCAAACGTCATGGTTTTTATCGCTGAGCTCTTCTGGTGGTTTGAGAACGTCAAACCCGACTTCGTTCAGCCCAGGGACGTGCACGAGCTGAAAGACGGTGAGTGGCAGGCCTCCGAGCGGCGGCCGCTGGCTCTGCGCGGCCAGGTGCAGTCCCCGAAGGCGGCCCCCCCGGCTGCTCGCTGCACAGCACGGGGCTCCTCTCGGGGACCAAGAGCTGGCACGGCCCGGGTCCCCGGCGGCGGCCGTCCTTGTCCCACAGCGCCAGGTCCAGGGGCCGGTGGGGTCGCTGGGGAGGAGGTCCCAGGTGGCCCCGGTGCGGCTCCGTGGCAGGAGGTACTCTCCCTGATGCCAGCCTCACCCCGTGGCTCTGATTTTTGCCCCTGTAACAAGGAGGAACAGAGTCGGTTTTACCACAGGGTAAAATGAGCTGCCAGCCTTGCGAATCCGTAAACGTTAAAGGACGACACGGGAGAAGGCCATCGTGCCTGTGGTTTCTTAGGAAGAATATAAAAATTTGAGCTGCAGAGGAGAAGAGCAGTAATTAGCACATTAAAATTCAGACCTTTTTTTCATGGAAAGATGATGCAAAGAGTTAAAAAAAGAAAAAAACCAAGCAGCCCCCAGGGCTGGACGATGCCGCAGAACGCCCCCGCCAGCTCGGCGGGGCCCCGAGCCCGCCAGCGCGCCCCGTCTAGGTGAGAGGAAGACGCGCCTCGTGAACGTGGGGCCAGCAAGGCATAGATGCTCTGGAGGAGTGAGCACGAAGGGACGCACACGCGTGCCCACCGTGTCGGCGAGGCGGACCCTCCCCCCGGGCCAGGGCTGGGCAGAGGCACAGGCCAGCTTCCTCGCCCACCCATCAGGGCTCCAGAACCTGGGGGAGACGTGTCCTCTCCTGAGAGGCCCCTCCCGCCGTTCCCACCGTGGTGTCTGCACCTCTGTGGGCCCTGGGACCTCGCCGCTTGCCCAGGAGCCCTGGCTTCCTCCCTCCTGTTGATTCACCCCGAGCACCAGCTGGCACTGGGGCCCAGCCAGGAAATGCACCCGAGCCCGGACCTGGGGCCCGGCCTCCGGGAGATGAGCTGCTTTACTGCAGAGGCGGGGAGGGCTGCGTGGAGGCTGTTGAGTGGGACAGGGAGCGGCAGGCAGCCTCCTGCGGGCAGCCTCTCATCTTGGGAACGAGAGTGGGACCCACCCAGGAGGCAGCGCGCCCTGGGCTGGGGCATGTCTGGTGGGTCTCATGGGCCCAGCCTGTACCCCCGTCGGGTGTCCCCGCCTGCCTCCTGTCCCGTGGGTCCTGTGCTGCCAGGTCACGCTCTCTGATCTCTGGCTGGAGGCGAGCCGAGCCCTGTGGACAGGCAGAGTGTGCACCTGTCTCACCGGAGCCTGGGGCAGTGGGCCTCCCGCGAACTGGCGCCAGGCTTGGGGCTCAGCCCTGGCCCCGTGGAGCCTTGTGGGGGCGCGTCTGTGCCTGTGGCCTCCTGTCCTGTTCGGGGCCATTCCAGCCTCTGTCACCTCCATCACCTTGTGTGTGGCCTGTTGTGCCTGTGTGGTGGGGCTGATGGCCTCCAGTGGCATCTGTCCACCGTCTGAATCCACCCGTCTGCTCACCTAGCTCAGGCCTCCCTTCTCCCATCCGCGGTCATCGGGGTCCCCGTGCGGCTGCATATGGTGCTGGGCCCTGTGCAGCCAGTCCCGAGGCGTCCCTTCATCTCGGGATGAAGTGCTGAGCTTGCGCCGTGACCGCGTGCGTGCCTGATGCACGGCTTGAACATGCGGTCGCTGGGCGTCCTGTGAGCGGGGCACGCGGGCTCAGCTGTGTCCAGCACATGCCGGGCCTCGTATTTTGAAGGTGGTGGTTCTTCGTGGTCCTGCCCGTGCCCCTCCTGCGGGTACCTGCCTTAGGCTGTGGGGCTCTTTCCCGCCCCGATCCCTCCACGGCCTGGGCCCTGGGAGGCGCCCTTCCTGCGTGGCATCCACCGTCTGGGACGTGCTCAGTGCCCCTGAGAAGAGGCTTGTGGGGAGGGACTTGGGGTCCTTTGCATGCGCTTTGGCCTTGGCCTTCGGGTCCTCGCTCCTGGGGCTCTTGCCGGACCACCGGGTCCAGGTGCAGACCTGGCTCGGCCCCTTCCTGGTTTCTTCGCTTGGGACTCGCTGGCTGCCTCTGTTCACCTGGGGAGGCCACGTTCCGTCCCTGTGTCCCTCACGCCCAGGCCCTCGGCCGCCGCTCCTGCTCCTCGGGTCCTGACTGTGGTCTCATCCATGTCGATGCGGCCCTTTCGGGCCGGAGGCAGCCCGGACGCCTCCGTGTGGGTGGCCTGCCCTGGGCTCCTCGACCCTCTGGCGGATCAGCGATCCCAAGGTGGTGGTGGCCCCTCACGTGGTCGGGGCCGGGCTGCTTAGCCGTGTGCTGCACGGGCCGGGCCCTCCTGAGCCACGTGTCTGGGGATCCTCCCAGGTTAGCACCCTGCCCTGATCCAGGACTCTGGCTGTGGCTCAGCCCCACTGGTCTCGCTCTCAGGTCCAGCCCGTGCACAGAGACCTGGTGGCCGGGACGGGAGCCCGGCCAGGTCCCCTAGGCAGGGCCTGGGGCGGGGGGCCTGCTTCGGCTTCGCAGAGTTCCAGGGGGTCTGAGGCTCGAGGTTTTCAAGGCCCGTGGGTCAGGGTCCACGTGGCTGCCTCCTGGCAGCTGGCCTCCTGATCCTTGTCCTGGGTCAGCCTTAGCTCTCCCCCCAGTGTGTGTCACTGCCCGTTGCTGTCCCTGTCATTCTCCTGGGTCTCCTCAAGCTCCGGGGGTGCAGGGCAGCCACCCCGTCCCAAGGTGCTGGGAACCCCCTCCTTGCCCTCACCACCCAAGCTGCTGCGCTCTGCCAGACTCCCCCAGGGGACTGCCACCCTGCCAGGGCTATCTGGGCTCCAGCTGCCACATTGCTGGGTCCTTGTTGCCAGCTGGATGGATGGTGAGGGGTCCAGCCCTTTCACCTTGGACTGCCCTGGCCCCATCTCTCTTGGGGCAGCCTTCTGGGGGGTAGCCTCAAGATGGGGTTCCTGTTCAGACTGGAGCTTCGGGCTCGGCCTGATCTTCCCACCCAACTGCATGGGCAGCCAAGTGCCCGCTGAGATGGTCGGTCACGTGCTGGGCCCCAACGGCCGGTCCTTTCCTCAGCTGAGGGGCCCCAGTGATGAGGCTGCTGTCGTGTCAGAGCCACGTCCTCCAGTGCAGATTTTGTTGTTCTGGTCTCTGGTAGCTTTTGTGGTGCAACATTTGTCGTGTTTGTAACAGAACAATACACGTGTTGACCTGAAACCAGGTATCTTGGGGGAAATTTGGTTTCAAGTAAATTTGCATTATTTTTAGTGCCTATAAAAATGGACTTCTAAGAGTTCCTGTCGTGGCGCAGTGGTTAATGAATCCGACTAGGAACCATGAGGTTGCGGGTTCAACCCCTGGCCTCGCTCAGTGGGTTAAGGATCCGGTGCTGCCATGAGCTGTGGTGTGGGTCTGGGACACGGCTTGGATCCTGTGTTGCTGTGGCTGTGGCGTAGGCCAGTGGCTACAGCTCCGATTAGATCCCTGGCCTGGGAACCTCCATATGCCGCGGGTGCGGCCCTAGAAAAGGCAAAAAGACCAAAAAAAAAAAAAAAAAAAGACTTCTCAAAAAGATTCTTCTTGCAAATGTGACTGTAAATAATATAGCTATTTCTGTAAATTTGTTGTTTCTGCAGCTAAATCAGTGTCACACCAAAAAAGCAGTCGGCCTCCTGTTCCTATCTCCAACGCCACCAAGCGCAGCTTCCTGGGCGGCCCTGCAGCAAGCCCGGCCGACCCGCAGCCCCCCGCCCAGCTGCAGGCGGAGGGCTGTCACCGGCACCCTCTCGAAGAGCCTGAGCACGTGTAAGCCTGCCTGCTTTCGGAACCAAGCCGCCGCCCCGTCTCCCTTTGCTTGCTGGCTTGTGATTCCTCGGGAGGTGCCTTTTCCGAAGGGGAAGGGGTCGTAGAAACGGCGCCCAGGAGTAGGTGGTGAGGACGGGAACCTTAGCGCGGACTTGAACTTACCATGAACACCTGAGGCTCCTGTGTGACAGGCTGTCCCAGGGGTCCGAGGGCCCCCTCGCTGCAGTTTGGGTGTTTTCCCCAAGTTTGAAATCCTTGGGGCTTTTTCGTTCGTCTTTACAGTAAGTAATTTTTCCCAAAGAGCCTGTGGACGCAGGCTTGGTCTCTGGCTTCTCATGCATTTGTTTCCGAACGTGAGGGTGGAGGAGGTGCTCATTTTCTTCCCGTCCTTTTTGCATTCAGGGGGAGAGGGGCGTCTGCTTTCAGCCCGTCGCATCCTCTGTTGCCCCTGAGACAGAAGCAGCAGAAGGCGATGCAGGGAGAAGAGCCCCTGGGTAAGAGGCGCCCTCTCCTGCGGGCCCCCTTCGCCCCGCCCGAGCTCTTTCGCGCAGTAGCTCAAGATGCTCCCACCGTGACCCTGGTGACTTAGGCCGGAGGACAGTGGCGGGACGCGCGCTCATTTCCCTTGCTGCGCTTAGAGCTTGTGGTCTTTGCCGTGACGATACTGTCACAACCTGATGAGTTGCCTGTGGAGCCCAGAAAGTGGCTGGTGCCCCGAAGCAGGGGCCTCCAGGGACGGTCTCCGATGGGTGGTTTCATTGCCCGGGACGGCGTGTGCTTGAGTCCGGCCTGTAGTGGACGTCCAGGCCTTCCCTGCCGGGGACCCACGGGCTGCTCGTGGATGGCCCCCAGCCCCTTGTTGCGACAGTGGGGAATCCTGCCGGGACGACCTGCTCTCCCTGAGCACTTCGGGGCGCGGCCCCGCGGGGGGTGGTGGTCAGAGCGAGGGAGGGCCGCGCGCCGTGGAACCACCGCCTAACGCGCTGTTCCCTCCACTTGCAGACCCGCGGCACCGCTCCAATTCCTTAACCCGCGCGGACGGGCAGCCCCGAGGTGCAGCCGTCGCCTGGACGGAAAAGAGAAGCAGGTGAACCGTCTGTGTTTCAGAGACGCTTCCCCCTGCAGCGGTGTTCGGCTGGCACGGCGGTGCTGCCACACGGGTCCCAGGACCCGTGGGGCTCCCTGGAGGCCAGAACTGTCCCCAGGACGATCCTGGGGTGCACGCGGAGGATGCTGTCACAGCAGAGTTCCTCCCAGCCAGACGTGGGGTCCGGGCAGCCAGCGGAGAGGCCGCCTGCGCGCGGAGGCGCTGCTCTCTCTACCGCTGTTGGTTGGTTCTAGAGAGCGTGGCCATTGGCCTGGAGTCTAGAAAACGGCTCGGCTTTCCTTTCTGGGTGACGAGTGCGGTGAGGCGGTGCAGGCGCCTCGGGGCCTCTGCCGGCCCGGGGGGCGGAGCTGGAGTGTCTGAAGCCGAGGGCCCTCTGGGCTCCTTTTGTGCCGGTGGAGGAGGGTTCACGTCTCCTGTGTTCGAGACTCGGGGTCTCTTGGTGCCTCGTGTCCTCGTCGCTCACGTGCTGGGGCAGCCTCCGGGGCAGGCGGCGGCGGCCGGTCCCACGGGCTGTTTGTTCTCCCCACGTTGCAGGCCTGTGTCGCAGCCGGGGCCCTTCGCCCTCCATCACGCCGCCAGCTGCGACGTGGACCCCGGCTCCAGCGACAGCGTCAGCCTGGCCCGCTCCATCAGCAAGGACAGCCTGGCCTCCAACGTCGTGCATCTGACGCCGCAGAACCAGCCGCAGCCCGCGGCCCCCAAGGCCGGCGGGAAAGGCCTCCTGAGCAGCGTCGACCTCGACGACGAGGACGAGGAGCTCCTGGCCATCGTCAGGACGGACGCGGCTCCCCGGGGCGGCGACCCGCGCCTGCCGGCTGGGGCCAGGTCTCCGCAGGGGCTGGCGGAGCCCTTGGCAAGTAGGCCCGACAGTTTCTTCCTGGAGCCGCTGATGCCGGCCGTGCTCAGGCCGGCCAAGGAGAAGCAGGCCGTCACCAAGGAGGACGAGTGCGGGGAGGGGCGGCCCAGGGCCTGCCCCCCGAGGCGGTCTGGAGAGGGCCCCCAGCCCCCGGGGCGCAAGCGGCCGTCCGGCACTCACGGCGGTCGCGACTGGAGCAGGACTTTCAGCCCCATCTCCTGCTCCGAGCTCCCCGCCGGCTTCGAGCCCGTGCCCGCCGAGGCAGGGCCGCGGGCGGCGGGGGAGGCCCGAGGCGGGGCCCTGGCCGGCAGCGGGCTCGAGCCGTTCTCTCAGGGACAGCCTGCCGACGGCTTCTTCCTTCACGTGGCCAGAGCCGAGGAGGACGCGGAGGGCAGGTTCCGCGGGAGCTGCACGCGCAGCCCGGGCGCCCGCGGCCCGGAGCCCTGGGCCGCCCTGCGGCAGGACTCGGACTCCGACGTCGCCGACCTGGAGGACGCCGAGCAGGACTTCGCCGGCGAGGACCAGCCCGCGGCGGCTGCCAGGTCCGGTGGCGGGGAGGAGGAGTCGGCCAAGCTGCAGGAGGACCTGAAGGTGAAGGAGCACGAGGACAAGGACGATGCCAGCGGCCGCTCGAGCCCGTGCCTCAGCACTGTCTCCCAGGTGAGCAGCGTCTCCGCGGCCAGCGGGAGCGTGAAGATGACCAGCTTCGCCGAGAGGAAGCTCCAGAGGCTCAACAGCTGCGAGACCCGGTCGAGCACCAGCAGCTCGCAGAAGACCACGCCCGACGCCTCGGAGAGCGGCCCGGCCCCGCTGACCACGTGGAAGCAGCGCCGGGAGCAGAGCCCGACCCGGCAGGGCAGGGACCACGCCAGCCTCCTGGCCTCGGAGCTGGTGCAGCTGCACATGCAGCTGGAGGAGAAGCGCAGGGCCATCGAGGCGCAGAAGAAGAAGATGGAGGCGCTGTCGGCGCGGCAGCGCCTGAAGCTGGGCAAGGCGGCCTTCCTGCACGTGGTCAAGAAGGGGCGGCCCGACGCGGCCCCTCAGCCGCTGAAGGCCGAGGTCCTGGCGGGCACGTTCGCCCAGCACAACGGGGACGAGCTGGGCGGGTCCCGGGCCGGGGGCCTCCTGGGCAAGGAGCAGGGCCGGGAGGCGCTGCTGGGGTCTCCGGACCTGGACGCGGAGGGCCTGGCCCTCGTGCAGCTGCACCGGCTGAAGGACCCCGCCGGCCTCCCCGAGCTGGAGGGGAGCACGGCGCTCTCCGCGGCGCTCCTGGAGGCCGGCGCCGGCGAGGGGGCGGGCGCGGGCGAGTGCGGCCTGTCCCTCGAGCGGCTGAACGAGGCCATCAGCGCGCTGCGGCAGGCTCTCCTCCGGGTCTCCCAGCAGCAGGAGCAGCTGCTCAGGTCCCCCACGGCGCCCACGCCGGGCCCCAGCGGCGGCTCCCAGGACCCCCAGGCCACGGCGGCCGTGGGCTCTGTCGAGCCCCTCTCCCCCACGGGCTTGGCCGGTCACCGCAAGCCCCCCCGGCTCGGGCAGGGGCGCAACTCCCGCGCGGGGAGGCCGGCCGAGCTGAAGGTGCCGAAGGAGCGACAGCAGGGCCCCTCCCGGAGCAAGACCCCCACGCCCGGCGTCGAGACCCTCCCGCACGCACGGGCCTGCGCCCCTCGGACGCCCTCGGACCTGGGCTGGGACGGTGCCGCCGACTTTGGGAGCGAGGCTCAGGAGAAGCGCTTCTTCGACAGCTACAGGCTCCACGCCGACAGCAACCGGCGGACGCTTGTCGCGTCCTCCTCCAAGGACACCAACATCCTGTCGGAGCAGCTGGGCTTCAGGGAGGCCCTGGAGGGCGGGGGGAAGGAGGCGGGCCTCGGCGCCCTCGCCGCCCCGGAGAAGGAGGACGCGCCCCTGGACGAGCCCCCGAGGAGCAAGGCCAGCCTCATCCAGGTGGACCTCTCGGACCTCAGGGCCCCCGACGAGGACGGGGAGGCGGAAGGCCGCGAGAACTCCGTGGACCTCGGCAGCGAAGGCGACCAGAAGCCGGGCGTCGGCTTCTTTTTCAAGGTAAGCTCGGGACAGGTGCCACCCCCGTACCTCCGTCGGGAGGCGTTTTCCGAGGACCGGGAGAGACGCGTGCAGCTTGGCTTGGGGGGCCCACGGTCCCCACGAGGACCCAGCTCCCCAGAGGAGCCTGGCTCGGACCAGCAGAGCCTTCCGTACGGGTGCGAAGCACGAGTCTCGTGGCTTTGTCGCCCGTCACAACACGCTTCTCTTTTGACGGTCTTCCCGCCACCCAGAGTGAAAACGCCTCCTCCTCGCTCGCAGGCCCCCAGAGCAGGCGATGGCCACGTGGAGCCTCTGGGCCAGGGTTTGCTGAGCCCTGTTGCGGGGCCTGCGCGGGCTAGAAACTTGGGGAGACGCTCGTTTCTGTTCGTGCGCGACTGGTCATTGCTCTCTGGGGGAGGGAGCAGCGCCTGTGCCTCTTTGTCATCCTGGCTGCCCGGGAGGCGGCCGGCACAGCGCAGCGCCGGCGGGCCTGCCTTCCAGGGGACGCGGCCGGGTGTCTGCAGGTGACCCTCAGCAGGCGAGTGGCCATCCAGCGTCAGTGCCCGTTGCCCGCGCGGTTTGTGGGGCAGGTGGAGCTCCGTGTCCGCAGGCTCCCGGGGCTTTGGCCGGCGCGTCCTTCTGCTCGTGTTTCCGTGTCCGTGAAGAGGAGTGAGACGTGCCCGGGCCCCGCTGGCGCTGTCTCGCGGTGTGATGGGACCCGCTGCGGGTGCCGCCAGGGTGGGGCCCGCCGGCTCTAGGTGGCTCTGCCTTGCAGGACGAGCAAAAAGCGGACGACGAGCTGGCCAAGAAGCGGGCGGCCTTCCTCCTGAAGCAGCAGCGCAAGGCGGAGGAGGCCCGCGTGCGGAGGCAGCAGCTGGAGGCGGAGGTCGAGCTCAAGAGAGACGAGGCCCGGTAGGTGGTCGCGGCACGCGCGGGCCCCTGATGCCCTCGCCGCCCGCGGGTGCCCGGGGCTGACGGCCTGCCGGCCGCTCCTCCCGCCAGGCGCAAAGCGGAGGAGGACCGGATCCGCAAGGAGGAGGAGAAGGCGCGGCGTGAGCTCATCAAGCAGGAGTACCTGCGCCGGAAGCAGCAGCAGATCCTGGAGGAGCAGGGCCTGGGGAAGCCCAAGGCCAGGCCCAAGAAGCCACGGCCCAAGTCCGTCCATCGCGAGGAGCCGAGTGGCGACTCCGGACCCAAGAGCGCCTCCACCCGTGAGCACCTCGGCCTGCCGGGCGCCCCCCAAGCTGGGGGGGTGGGGGCGGAGGCCTCTCCCCTCGGACCGAAGGGAGAGTCAGGGCCGAGCGCTCGTGGCCGGGCCGTGAGAGGTGTGGCCGCAGGGAGGTCCCCCAGCGCCGGGCCCGGCGAGGCCGCACGAATGTCTCACGAGCATTTCTCGTCTCTGGTCTCTGGCAGCCGACAACCTGAGCCGGGCCCAGTCGGGCTCCAGCCTGTCCTTGGCCTCGGCCACGACCACGGAGCCCGAGAGCGTCCACTCGGGGGGCACGCCTTCCCAGCGGTGAGCAGGCCCCTCCGGTGGGCAGGGCTGTGGGCCATGGGCCGTAGCTGTCGTCCAGAGCAGCGGCAGCCACTTCCTGGGTTCAGTCCGTCTCTTCGTTGTCCCTGTCCCGCCCGCCCAGCGCCCCCTGCGCTCTCGGCGGAGCTGTCGGGGGTGCGTTGACGGCGTCTCGCTCTTCATCCTTCCACCGCGGGCCCGCGTTCTCCCGGCGGGGACGTTGCTCCGCGCCACCATGGTCACACCAGCCCTCCCATCGGGTCCCCTTCCGCCTGCCTTGGGGCCAGCTGTCCGAGCGTGTCCGCGGGGCCCAGGGCCCTCTTCCTCTCCGGGTCTCCTCCCTGCGGGGAGGTCCTCAGCCTGCGCTGTTCCCTGGGCCTTGGCTCCTGGGCTGCGTCCAGGCCGGGTAGGCCGTCGCCTCGCCCTGTTGGGCTTCCCCACGCTTAGGTCAGGGCCGTGCGTCTTGCAGGGAGCCCCGAGAGGAGGCTGGGTCTTCCTGGGGCCCCTGCCGCGTGTCACCTCGACCGCGGACCCCTTGTGATCGAAGGCTCGTCGGGAGGCGCTTGGGGTCGGGACCCTGTTGATGGCCCTGAGCGCCCGCCCGCCGACCCCCTTCGTCGCCGCTGCCTCCCCTCGGCAGAGTCCCTGCCTGTCCTTTACTACGCGTGGTGTGTCCTGTGGCTGAGGGACGTTGTCCTCCACCTCGCGTGTCCGGCAGTTTCTTGTCACCCGGGCTCCGTGGAGGACGCCTCCTCGGCTCTGGGCTCTGTCTGCAGTTTTGTTCAGGTGGCCACTTACCTGGGTTGGGTTCACACTTGGACCGCACCTGCCTCTCAGGCGAGTACCCGTCTCACTGCTGTTGGGTCCGCTGTGCTCAGCAGAGTCTGCCCTGCAGGGACGCGGCGCTGGCCACCAGGGACCAGAGGCACTGCGCCTGGGGGCTTGGGCTTGGCCCACTGCTCCCTCCTTCTTTCCCGGGGGTCCTGTGCCTAGGTTGGCAGCAGCCCAGATGGTGCAGGCTGGACCCTCGGTCCCCCAGGCAGCAGGGCTGAGTCCGTCGTCCTGTCGCGTTGGGATTGCGTGGGGCGACCCTCCCTGACGGGGTCCCTCCCCTCCAGGCTGTGCGCCTCCGTCACCCGGTGGTGCCCGAGGGGCTGGGGTTTTGTGTCTCGCCCAGTTTGTCATCACGGTCCCTGGGATGGGGGCAGGCCGGCCTCTCTCCCCTACCGCTGCCGTGCTTCCCTCCATGGCCGGCAGCCCTACTCTGCGGATCCTGCAGCATGGCCCATTTCGGGGGGGGGGTCCCCCAAGCCAGCGCCAGCTGTGGGCGAGGGATGTGCCCGCCACCATCCCAGTCTCCCCTCTGTCCCTTTTTCTCAGCAGAGTTGAGTCACTGGAAGCCTTGCCCATCTTGAGCCGCAACCCCAGCAGGAGCACGGACAGAGACTGGGAGACGGCGTCCGCGGCCTCCTCCCTCGCCTCGGTGGCTGAGTACACAGGTGACGGCCTGCTGCCACCGCGGGTCCCGGGGAACGGGCCTGGAGTCCGCACTGCCCCAGGGCTTAGGCGGGTCTCCTGGGTGCTCTGGAACGTCCCCCTTGGAAACCTTACTGTTTTCTGCTTTTGTCTTTTTCATGTCAAAGGAGCTGGAATTAGAAAAGCAAGGCAGTGTCTTATCATGTGAACCTTTTCCTTCGTTTATTTAAAATCTATAACAGGATTCTCTCATGTATTTGAGGTGGCTTTTACTTCCCATTTTCATTTTTTTTAAGTTTTCTTTTCTCTCTATGTCCACACCCACAGCATATGGAGGTTCTCAGACCAGGGCCGAATCGAAGCTGCAGCTGAGGCCTATGCCACAGTCGTGCCAGTGCCGGAGCCGAGCTGCATCTGCGACCTACACCACAGTTTGCAGCAAAGCCAGACCCTTAACCCACTGAGTGGGGCCAGGGATCGAACCTGTGTCCTCATGGACTCTAGTCCCTGGGCCACAGCATACTTCCCACCTTCCAGACACCGTGAACCTCACTAACTCGGCCTACCCGTTGCTTGGTTCTGCGAAATCATTGGCTTTCTTTTGTGCGCGTGTCTGTGGCGTAAATGTTAATTTTGCAAATGTTGGCCTGGTTTTCATAGGTCCCAAGCTCTTTAAGGAGCCCAGCAGCAAATCAAACAAACCGATTATTCATAACGCCATCTCCCATTGCTGTCTGGCTGGAAAAGTGAATGAACCCCACAAGAATTCAATACTGGAGGCAAGTATCAGTCGTTAGCGCGAGCATTCGCGGAGAGGAAGCGTGCTTCTGGCCGCCGGTCTCGTTCTCCCAGGGGCCCCTCTGCTTACGCAGCCCAGGCTTCTGGGCCTTTGCGGTGGGGCAGCTCCGCGGAAGAGGATGCAGACGAGTGAGGCTGTCCGGGGCGGGCAGTGGGGGGCGGGTGGGGTTTCTCTGCAGGGCGGAGCGCCAGCAGGCCTGGTTTGGTGGCTGAGGGCAGGTTGGCTGTGGGTGGAGGAGGTGGGAGGGCTTTGTAGGAGGGACTCCGGCCAGCTCGGCGCTGGGGCTGCTGGCGAAGTGGAAGTTTGGGGTCAAGTGCTGGTGGTTTGTATCCTGTTATGTGGACTGTGCCCCCTCTGCTATAGCAGGACTGCCAGGCCTCGGTCATGAGTGGTGAACAGGGCAGCGCCAGCACCTAGAAGGTTGGAAGGCAGTTGGTGGTCGAGGGTCCGGCTTCGGGCTGTGTGTCTGTGAGCTGACTGAAGGTCAGGCTCGGGGTGGCCGCACAGGGGCTGGGTGCCCCTCCTTGTTACGTGTCGTTGTGCTGCTCCAGCCCCTGGGTTGGTCAGAGAGCGAACCACCTGGGTGCAAGGCGGCCCCCTCAGGGTCACACAGGTCACGCCAGCTTGGCCGCCGTGGTCTGCTCGGCCATGACATCCCAGCGGACAGCCACACACGGACCGGAGGGCATGGCTCAGTCCTCGAAAAGCCAAGTCCACAAAGGCAGATGGTGCCCAACCATGGCCGCAGCCATCCCGAGGCAGGGACAGGCCATCTGGCGAGAGTGAAAGGGGCGCCTGCAGGGGCGGTAGGCTGGTCAGCGGGTCTCATTAGGCAGTCTTGTTTGCTCAGAGGCCTGGAGCTGGGGGCTGCCCTGCAGATCTGTGGGGGCAGGCACAGGCACAGGCACAAGGAGGGGCCTGATTCTCCAGTTTAGGCTGGAACCTGGGAGTTGGAGGGTGGAGGTCGCAGGGCTGCTCCTGGGGACCAGGCCTCTGTGGGCTAAAGGGACTGGTCTTTGCATTGAGTGAGGCAGGGGCGGGGCTGGGCCAAGGGGCCACATGGGGAGGCCAGAGGGCCTGGTCCGGGGTCCCGCCTTGCATCTCGTTCTGGTCGTGTTTAGGTACAGTCGCTGTGTAGCCGAACACTTGCCGTGCTGCCGTCAGGGCTCATGGTGGTGTAACGAGCGCGTGTTGGTGCCTTGTTCCCTTTATGACGGGGCGACTTTGCCTCGCACGTCTGGGCAGCGTTCACCTGTCCGTCTGTGGGTGGACATCTGGGTTGTTTGGACTTGCCGCCTGTTCCGAATGATGCTGCTGTGGACATGGGTGTGCCGGCTCCATGCGAAGCCTGCTGTAGTTTCTCTCCAGAGCACGACTCGGAGAATTGCTGAGCCACGTGGTAACGAACTCTCTGAGCAGCTGCCCCGCCCGATTTCCACAGCGGCCGTAGCGCCCGCCCCTCCCCGCTCCAGCGGCTTCTTCACGCCCTCACCCACACCTGCTCTTGTCTGTCTGCGTCTAGCCCGGTGCTTGTGACCGCCGCCCCGATGTGGTTTGGATCTGCGTTTCCCTGACGGCCAGTGATGTGGGGCATCTTTTCATGTGATTGATTTTTCACTTAATCTTTTTTTTTTTTTTGGTCTTTTTGCCATTTTTGGCTGCTCCCGCGGCATATGGAGGTTCCCAGGCTAGGGGTCGAATCAGAGCTGTAGCTGCCAGCCTATGCCAGAGCCACAGCAACGCGGGATCTGAGCCCCGTCTGCAACCCGCACCACAGCTCACGGCAACGCCGGAACCTTAAGCCACTGAGCAAGGGCAGGGACCGAACCCGCAACCTCGTGGTTCCTAGTCGGATTCGTTAACCACTGCGCCACGACGGGAACTCCACGATTTTTCACTTAATCTTAAAAGCCTTTTTTCCCTTGGCGGCTTGACTTCTTCCTAAGTGACACCTCAGTGGTGAATGATGCTCCAGTGAACGGATAACTTGGAATTTTGCAGTCGGAAGGGAGGAGGGTGTCCTGGTAAAGAGCCCGCCTGGCGGGCGGGGGGTGGGGGGTGGTTAGCTGTCTGCAGGCCCCTGGGTCAGGCCTGGGCGGCCGAGACACTCACGCTCCGTCCCATCCCTCACTCGTTCCTCACAGGAGCTGGAGAAGTGTGACGCCAATCACTACATCATACTGTTTCGCGACGCTGGCTGCCAGTTCAGGGCACTTTACTGCTACTATCCCGACACTGAGGAAATCTACAAACTGACGGGCACGGGGCCAAAGAGCATCACCAAGAAGATGATCGACAAGCTGTACAAGTACAGCTCCGACCGGAAACAGTTCAACCTGATCCCGGCCAAAACCATGTCCGTCAGTGTGGACGCACTCACCATCCACAGCCACTTGTGGCAGCCCAAGCGGCCCGCGGTGCCAAAGAAGACCCAGACTCGTAAATGACCCCGGTGCGGGCAGGAGCGAGGACATGCCGGCCGATCGATATTTATTATGTTCATCCTTTTGGGTACGAAGTGTGCAGAATCACAGACCTTTTTCAAAGAGGCTTCTGGACCCGAGGAAACCCTCCCTCAGCTCCCCGCACGCAGGGTGGCAGTGGAGCCGGAGCGAGGAGCCGGCTCCGTATCCCGTGGCTCGTGGCCGCCCTGGTCACTGCGCTCAGGGGGGCTCCCGGAGGAGGGAACGCGGGTGCAGGAGCTCCAGCGGCGGCTCCTTTTACTTGAAGTTCTCCTTGAGTGTAGATTACAAGCGAGTTGCTTTCCTTTCTCGTCTCTCGCCTGCCCCCCTTTGCACATGACCTGCCACCCCTCTTGCTGGCCAGCTGTGATCTCGTGAGTTAGGGACGGAGAGTCGGTCTCAGGGCAGGTGTTTGAATGCCTCTGAGAGAGAGATTCGTACGGGACCTTTTTCATTTGGGAACTTGTATTGATTGATTGATTGTGTCTACTGCCAATGTTTATATCCAGTTCCAAGGTTTCTGAAGAAGAATTCTTGTTCCTTGCTGCTCAGAAAAAGTTTACCGAAAATACCAGTTCACTAAAAGCACTGAAATCTGCCAAGTCTGTCTTCTGCTAAGTACCGTTTACACGTACAGCGGGCCCTTGCCGCCACGTGGCCGTGGGACGTGGATGCTACGCTTGCCAGCCCTGGCCTCGTTGAACTCAGGCAAGTCGAGCAGGTGGCGGCCTCGTGACGTTTTGGGCACAGCGCTCCAATGAGGTGTTCACTTTAATAAAGACAGATTTTGGTAAAGTAGAGTATTTTTCACTCTGAGCATGTTTCTCTTAAAAGGTGATGCACTTAAGCTGACGGTTCTCATAGTGTTTTCATCACTGTCCCGGCCCGATTCTCGCTTTGGAAGAGCAGCGCGCCCTCAGAGGGGCGTGCAGGTCTCAGCCCAGCTTGCGGGTTTTGTTTTGTCGCTTAATTCAATTCAGTGGTGATTTGCAGCCTCTCGGAACTGTCCCCCAAGGAAGCAGGCTGTCCTGGGTTCTCTCTGTGCTGGTCCCAGCGGTCACCGGTGCCTCCCTGGACCAGATGGTCCCTGGGGCAGGTAGGTCCCCACCTGGCCTCTGCCGACACCTGTGCACCCGACCGGCTGCTCCGACCGCCGGAAGGTTCTGGAGTCACTTATGTTAGTTTTGCACATGCTTTTTGGGGAGTGTTACTTGAATCTTTCTCAAACCGCGGGAAAAAACAGAAGGATCAATAGGAGAAGTCAGACCAGAAGACTGTCGGTGGTTTTAGGTGAAAAGGGGAGCGCACCTGCACGCGAGGACGCAGAGGCCCCCCCACCCCTGCCCTGCCCCGGCCCCTCGGCGATTTCGGCCGGAGCGGGCCCTGTGTCCGGCAGCCCTGCCTCCGCGGGCGGTGGGAGGCTGTGCGGCTCCTCCCGCTGCGTGTGCACCGGCCCTGGGGCTTCCCCTTCCCGTGCTGTCCACGCGTGTGCTTTGCTTCCCCCTGTACGTTTGATATTATATGATTATATTTATTTTAAGAAGACACTGAAATGTAATAAATTAACTAATTTCCTTTTATGGTCACGTGTGTGAGGTTGTCCCGGCTCGTTTTGTTGGCCAGTCTCCCAGCCCTGCTGAGGAGACGCTTCATGTGTCTTTGAGTTATAACCAGCTTCCTTTGAGTTAACCAGCACACTTTTGGTTGACCAGCATCCTTGTGTTAACCGGCACACTTAGTTAAACCAGCATCCTTATGTTAACCAGCACACTTAGTTAAACCAGCATCCTTATGTTAACCGGCACACTTAGTTAAACCAGCATCCTTGTGTTAACCGGCTTGCTTTTGTTGGCCGGCATCCTTTCCGTTGGGAGGTCACACCCTCCTTCCAGAGCAGTGAGGGCACACGTGTGGCAGTCCCCTGCCGCTGAGTCGGGGAGGTGGGCGTCTCTCCCGGCACCGGCGCCGGCCTGGGACGTCGCCTTCCTGCCCAGCCTCCGGCCGAGCGGGCTCTCTCCAGACGGCCGGTCAGCCCGCGGAGCCCTGCAGGGCCTGGACCGCGCCGCTCCCGGGCGCCCGCGTGTTGGCGGCGGCGGCGGCGGCGTTGAGCTCCGTGGCTGCCGGGGCCTCCCTGCGACCAGCGTGCTCGCTCGCCAGCCGCGCGCGTGGCGCACGTGGCACGGTGCGTGCGCGGGGCCTTGGGGGTGACCTGGGGGCGCGGGCGCGGGAGCTCGGGCTGACCGCCACCTGCAGCGCGGGCGCCCGTCGGGCCTCGGGGCCGTCGGGCCAGGCCGGGTGAAGAGCAGAACGGGGGCAGCGCCCGCTCGGGGTGGGCTGCGCGTCCTTGGCGCCGCGGCGCGTATCTCGGGGGGAAGCAGCTGAGATAGGATTTCCCCCGAGATGAACGCGGACGCCTTTTGTAACGGACGCCGCCTTACCTCCTGAGGCGGGGGAGACCCTGAGACCTGGGGGCTCTGCGGGGGGGGGGGGGAGCACAGCCTGCGCTTCCCTGTCGTGGGCGGGGGGTGTCTCCGAGGGCGGAACCTGCCCCGTAAGAAGCTCCGCCCCTCCGGCCCCCTCCCTCTTTCTGTGCTCACCCGGGCGGGCCGGGGGACCCCCGCTCGTCACCGCCTTCTCTTCTGGACAAAGAAGTTACAGTTGCAAGTGGGGTGTCTAAAAGCGGGCAGGGCCAACGGGCAGGAAATGGAGGGCAAGTGGCAGCTGGAGCTGCCCGAGGCTTGGCCGGGGCCGTTGTGAGAGCCGTTCCGGGAGAAGACGGCGGGAATTGAGGTGCTTCCATTGCAAAGAAAGAGCCACAGCTTAAAACCCGCGTTTTCCATGGAAGCGAAGCCTCTGCAAGCATAATTAGGAAGGTCGGAGGCTAACAAACTTGGCCTTGGAGTCCCGGCTTCACGTGACCCATCTGGCGACTGGCTGTCTGCACCTGGAGACAGTGGTCCCTTTGCCCAGGGTCCCTTTGAAGAGCAGAACGGGTGAAGAGCAGAACAGGGTCCCTTTGCTTGGTGGGAACAGAGGTTGTCGCCCGGGCCCACCTGCGGTGCTGGGGTGTCAAGCCCGCTCGGCCCAACGCCACCGCCCTCCAGGAACCGCTGGGTCGTGCTTCCTACTTGCAGCCCCTTCCCTTCCCCTGGACTGGAAATGGGTCACACGGGCAAACACGCCCTGCTTTCTAGACAACTGCTGCTTTTCTTTTTTTTGCTCTTCAGGGCTGCTCTCGCGGCCTGTGGAGGCTCCCAGGCTAGGGGTCCAATCAGAGCTACAGCCGCCGGCCTACACCACAGCCACAGCAATGCGGGATCCGAGCCGTGTCTGTGATCTACACCACAACTCAGGTCAACGCCGGATCCTTAACCCACTGGGTGAGGCCAGGGATCGAACCCACGTCCTCATGGATCCTACTTGGGCTAACTGCTGAGCCTCAACAGGAACTCCTAGACATCTGCTTTTTATGTTATTTTCGTTTATCTAAAAAATGACCTGTGTGTTCCCATCGTGCCTCAGTGGAAGTGACCCTGACTAGCATCTGTGAGGACGCAGGTTCGATCCCTGGCCTCGCTCAGTGGGTTAAGGATCCGGCGTTGCTGTGGCTGTGGTGGAGACCGGCAGCTACAGCTGCAATTCGACCCCTGGTCTGGGACCCTCCAGATGCTGCAGGTGCGCCCTAAAGAGACGTGGTGATGGAAGCCACCATGACGGCTAGTTCTGTGAAAGTGTTGGATGCGGGAAACGGTTGAGAAGCGCACCAGGGAAACGGAAGGCCGCCCTCTGGTGCCCGTGCACCGGGGCGGGGGTCGTCACCCACACTGCCACAGGGCGTGGGACGTGAGCCCGTGCCCCTGGGCCTGGACGGCCGTCCCGCCACACACCGTGTCCTCACGGAGCCTCGTCTTGGCTGGGCTCAGATGTGAGGTGGGTTTCGTTTTGGCCGTGCCCGCCTCATATGAAAGTTCCTGGGCCAGGGGTCGAACCCACGCCACAGCAGCCACCACGGCGAATCCTTAACATGCTGCGCCACCGGGAACTGAGGTGTTAAGGGCAAGTTGACTCCTGCCCCGTGTCCCTGAGAAATAGAGACGCTCAGATCTCAGAGGCGCTCAGCTGTGCTGCGGGTGGCGGGGGACACCCCAGACCCAGGAAGCTCGGGGGCGGGGGAGGCTGTGCGAGGAGACGGTGCCCTCTGCCCACCCGGCGCGGGACAGCCCACGAGCCCTGGGGTGTCAGAGCTGGTCGACAGGTGCCCCTGCCGCGGCCGCTGTCTGTCTGCAGCTCAGGCGGGCGCCCGTGGGGTGACACGACTGCCCCCGCGCCTGAGAGTGAGGCGCCCTCCAGGCGTCTGCAGAGCAGGCCGTGCTTCCTTTCTGGGGGATTCCTGGTCCCCTCCTCTGCCCGCTCTCCGCTGGGCTGCTTTAACCAACGGCCTGCTTCTTCTTACCGATTCATAGACATCTCAGAAATTGTCCAGTCCAGATTCAGGAGTTCCCGCTGTGGTGCCACAGGACGGCCGCGGCCCTGGAGCGCTGGGGCGCAGGTCCAATCCTGGCTGGCAGAGCGGGTCAAGGACCTGGTGTTGCCGCGGCTGCGGCGTGGGTCACAAGTGCTTCTCCGATCTCATCCCTGGCCAGGAAACCGTGTATGTGATGTGGGATGGCCAAAAAGAAGGCGGGAAAAAAAAAGATCTTATCACGGGAGCCGCGTATATGCCAAGTCCCGGCAGGTGTTTTGCTGCTACTCTTGGTATTTGGATAGGACCCTCCTTGGGGTTGGGCAGCTCCCCGGAGAGGAGTCTGTTTCCAGCTGTCCGTCTGTTATTCTGTTTTGTTTTTTTTTTTTAAATTTATTTTTTTATCATTATTTCCCCCAACACACTTTTCCCCCCACTGTACAGCATGGCGACCCAGTTACACATACATGTAGACATAATTTTTTCCCCCATTGTCATGCTCCGTGATAAGTATCTAGACATGGTTCTCAGTGCGACACAGCAGGATCTCACTGTAACTCCATTCCAAGAGCAATAGTTTGCACCCATTAACCCCAAGCTCCCAGTCCCTCCCACTCCTTCCCTCTCCCCCCGGGGAACCACAAGTCTGTTCTCCAAGTCCACGACTTTCTTTGCTGTGGAAAGGTTCATTTGTGCTGTATATTAGATACCAGATATGAATGATATCATCTGGTATTTGTCTTTCTCTTTCTGACTTACTTCACTCAGGATGAGAGTCACTAGTTCCATCCATGTTGCTGCAAATGGCATTATGTCATTCTTTTTTATGGCTGAGTAGTATTCCATTGTGTATATATACCACATCTTCCTAATCCAGTCATCTGTCGATGGACATTTGGGTTGTTTCCATGTCCTGGCTATTGTGAATAGAGCTGCGATGAACATGCGGGCGCATGTGTCTTTTTTCAGGAAAGTTTTGTCCAGATATACGCCCAGGAGTGGGACTGCTGGGTCCTATGGTGGTTCTATGTATAGTTTTCTAAGGTACCTCTATTCTGTTCTCCATAGTGGTTGTACCAGCTTCCATTCCCACCACCAGTGCAGAAGGGTCCCCTTTTCTCCACACCCCCTCCAGCATTTGTTCTTTGTGGACTTGTTAATGAGGACCATTCCGACTGGTGTGAGGTGGTATCTCATGGTAGTTTTGATTTGCGTTTCTCTAATAATCAGGGATGTTGAGCATGTTTTCATGTGCTTGTTGGCCGTCCGTGTATCTTCCTTGGAGAAATGTGTATTCAGGTCCCTGGCCCATTTTTCCATTGGGTCGTTGGCTTTTTTGCTGTTGAGGTGTGTAAGTTGCTTGTATATTCCAGAGATTAGGCCCTTGTCCGTTGCATCGTTTGAAACTGTTTTCTCCCATTCTGCAGCTTTTCTTTTTGGTTTCCTTCGCTGTGCAAAAGCTTGTCAGTTTGATGAGGTCCCACTGGTTTGTTTTTGCTTTTATTTCTGTTGCCTTGGGAGACTGACCTGAGAAGTTATTCATAAGGCTGATGTCAGAGAGTGTTTTGCCTGTGTTCTCTTCCAGGAGTTTGATGATGTCTTATATTTCAGGCTTTCGGCCATTTTGAGTTTATTTTCGTGCATGGTGTGAGGGTGTGTTCTAGTTTTATTGATTTGCATGCAGCTGTCCAGGTTTCCCAGCAATGCTTGCTGAATAGACTGTCTTTTTCCCATTTTATGTTCTTGCCTCCTTTGTCAAAGATGAATTGACCATAGGTGTCTGGGTTTATTTCCGGGTTCTCTGTTCTGTTCCATTGGTCGGTATGTCTGTTTTGGTACCAGTACCACACTGTCTTGCTGACTGTAGCTTGTGAGATTGCCTGAAGTCTGGGAGAGTTATGCCTCCTGCTTGGTTTGTTTCTCAGGATTGCTTTGGCGATTCTGGGTCTCTTGTGGTTCCATATAAATTTTTGGATGGTTTGTTCTAGTTCTGTGAAACATGTCATGGGTAATTTGGTAGGGATTGCATTGAATCTGTAGATTGCTTTGGGCAGTATGGCCATTTTTACAATATTAATTTTTCCAACCCAGGAGCATGGAATATCTTTCCATTTCTTTACATCTTCTTTAATTTCCTTGATTAAAGTTTTATAGTTCTCGGCATATAGGTCCTTTGCCTCCTTGGTCAGGTGTATTCCCAGGCATTTGATTTTTTGGGGTGCAATTTTAAAAGGTATTGTATTTCTGTATTCCTTTTCTAAAGTTTCATTGTGAGTATACAGAAATGCGACTGATTTCTGCATGTTAATCTTATATCCTGCTACTTTGCTGAATTTGTTAATCAATTCAAGTAGTTTTGGGGTTGAGTCCTTAGGGTTTTCTATGTACAGTATCGTGTCATCTGCATACAGTGACAGTTTTATCTCTTCTCTTCCTATTTGGATGCCTTTTATTTCTTGTGTTTGTCTGATTGCTGTGGCCAGGACTTCCAGCACCATGTTGAAAAGCAGTGGTGAGAGTGGGCATCCTTGTCTTGTTCCAGATTTTAGTGGAAAGGCTTTCAATTTTTCTCCTTTGAGTATTATATTTGCTGTGGGTTTGTCATAAATGGCTTTGATTGTGTTCAGGAATGTTCCCTCTATACCCACTTTGGTGAGAGTTTTTATCATAAATTTTTCTTTTTTTTTTGCTTTTGCTTTTTTTCTCTTTAGGGCTGCACCTGTGACATATGAAAGTTCCCAGGCTAGGGGTCTAATCAGAGCTGCAGCTCTCAGCCTACACCCAGCCTACATGGAGGTTCCCAGGCTAGGGGTCGAATCGGAGCTGTAGCCGCCGGCCTACGCCAGAGCCACAGCCACGCGGGATCCGAGCCGCGTCTGCGACCTACACCACAGCTCACGGCAACGCCGGATCCTCAACCCACTCAGCAAGGCCAGGGATCGAACCCGCAACCTCATGGTTCCTCGTCGGATTCGTTAACCACTGCGCCACGACGGGAACTCCAAGATAAGATTTTTTTTTAAGATAATTAATACGCAAAATATAATAGAAATACCCATTCATGCTCTTTGGTGTTTGACAAGCAGAAGTTCTGAGGAATCGTCCGGCTCAGTGATCCAGGTTCTAACGAGAACTTAAGAAATCTTTCTTTACCATGAGGTTACAAAGGGTTCTTTTTCAGTGGCCTCACCCGTGGCATTTGGACGCTCCTGGGCCAGGGATCACATCTGAGCAACAGCTGCGTCCTACAAGGTGGCAACACCAGATCCTTTAACCCACTGCGCTGGGCGGGGGACTGAACCTGAGCCACTGCAGTCCGATTTTTAAGCCTCTGCGCCACGATGGGCTCTCCTCCCAGGTGTTTTTATAAAGTCAACGTCTAAAGCGCTCTTCCTCGGGCCTTTCATGTGCAGGCCTCTGCGCACGTGCAGCCCGTCTTTGGGGCTCGTGGGAGGTGGGGGGCCGTGTTTGTCTGTGCAGGTACCCCGCGAGCCCGGGGACCTTTGGGAGCACACCCCCTTCCCCGGCGCCACTTCTGCGGTGACCGTTCCTGCGCTGTGCGGAGCAGCGAGCCCAAGGCCGGCGTGTCCTCGTCCCCAGAGCTGCGACCGTGCTTGGCCCCGGCAGAGGGGGTTGGGGCTGCGGATGGAGCTCCGCAGGCGCCCGCAAGGGCGGGGATCCTGGGTGTCCAGGTGAGCCGGGAAGGCTCCTGGGAGGGAAATGACGGGCGCCCCCAGCCGCGCAGGCGGAAGGCAGACATTCAAAGGGACGCAGCTGATGTCACGAGGTGGAGAAGGAAGCACAGCCGACGGGCACCAACCCGGGAGAAAATGTTCAGATGGACCCAGACGAAGACGACCCCCTCCGGCGGCGGCGGCGGCGCTGAAACAGGAGTAAAGAGTCACGTGTGGGTCTAGGGTGTTTCGCGTGCGTGAGAGGCAAGCCACGTGCAAAACGAGGGGCTGATGCGGGCACTGATGCGGGCACGTGCTCCTCCCGATGAGTGTCGCGGTTGGAACCCTTGAGCTCTGATGGCACCGGCCGCCTTGCCCGCGGTCCCCGCCGGCAGCCGAGGCTGTCCTGCGCGCGGCCGGCCCTTGTAACGGGAGGGAAAGGGGAGCCCCAGCATCCTTGTCTGCAGAGACGCGAGCCGCCTCCTGGAACAGCCCCAGGGAGGGACCAGCCCGCAGGCCCCGCTCTCGACCAGCTGCGGTGGGACTCAGCGGGCAGGCCGGTCACAGGAGCCGAGGGCAGCGGTCCCGGCCCAGCGGGCCTCCCGGGGCTGAGACTCCGCCCGCGCTTCCAGAGCACCGGGCGCCGACCCCTCGCGCCGGCTGCAGGGGGGCCCCCGAGGGCTCTGCGGGCGACTGCATCAGCTGGTTCCGGGCTTGTGGGAACCCGGGACGAGGGGCCCTGAACGTGGTGCCTGCTGTCGCCGTGTCTGGGCTTGGTGAGGGGCTCCGAGGCCCCAGCGGGTGAGCAGGGCCACGAGCCTCCATGTGGACGGCAGCCCCTGTCCACCTCAGCACCGAGGACTCAGGCTCAGCACCTCTTGGGGGGCCCTGGGGGAGGGGTTCTCCCGGGGTGACCCCCGAGCCCACCCGTGCAGCAGGGCAGCTGGGAACCCGCCACTGGGGTGTCTCCCCAGCTGAAGGCGGCGACGAGCTCCCTGTGGCCCCTCCTCTCGGACCCCTGCGCTGCCAGGGCCCAAGGTGGGCTGGAGGAAGGGCTGTGACCCAGTCCCCAGGATGCTATGGGGCAGCGGGCAGGTGGCACCAGTGAGCCATCCTCAGCACAACCAGGAGAGACCCTGGAGCCATGGTGCTCGTGGCTTCGAGATCCCTGCTGGAGGCCAAGTTCCCTGAAGACCTTTGGGGCCCCTCAGAGCTAACAGGGGTCCCAGCCAGACAAGGGGCTGGTGATCTCTCTCGAGGTGACCGGGGCTGGTGTGGAATAGTCCTGGCTTAAGGTGCTTTTTCTACCAAAACCACATTGCCCCCCACCCCGAGTCTCCTAAAGGATGGAGCTCGGGCCTGGGGGGCAGCAGAGGTACCGTCTGCAGCCTCAGCCCCTACCTGGCCGCCCGGGGGCCGCGGGTAGACACGTCTCCGCTCGAGAGCGAGACACTGCGCTCTGCCCAAGTCACTAAGGGGGGGCACAGCCCTGGGGTGGCCAGGACCCTGCAGCCGGCCCCCGGCAGGGGGCTTAGATGAGGGCCTCGGGAGGACGTGGGCCCCCACACTGCCCCCACCCCTGCTGGACACCCTTGCCCCTGAACCTCCTGGCTGCCCGCCCCCCACCCCCAGGCTGCCCTGTGGCCGAGAGGAGGGCAGGGCGCGAGCCCAGGACCTCCCTGGAGGGTGGTCTGTTGCCTGGCATCTTCCTGGGAGGGGCCTGAGTCCAGGACCACGGAGAGAAACTGGCCTGGCCGCGGGTGGGGAGGGGCACCCGCCTGCTGGGACCTGGCCTGCCTGCAGGCGCAGTCACGTCCCTGACAGGGGTGGGGAGCCTGCAGTGACATGCCCGAGTGGGGGGTCAAAAGTTCCCGCCCCCCACCCCCCACCCCTGAGGAAGGGCTGCAGAGGGTATGGGCCCCCCGGGTGGTAAGGGGGGCCGTGCAGTGTGCCCCCCTCAGCAGGTGTCCTTGAGGCTACCCAGAGGTGCCCAGGCAGGGTGCCCTGGGCACGGAGGACCTGATGGTCACTCAGCGCTCTGTGACCAGGGCGAGGTGGGACATGCTGCAGGGAGTGGCCCAGCCCCACCACGGACGCTCCCGGCTGGTGCTTCTGCTCTGGGCGACCCTGAGTCCCCGAGACCACCTTGCTGGCTCCTGCTGACGTCACTGGGGGCTAAGGTGGCTCTGGCCAGCCGGCTGCCCCGGGGGGCCTGCCCCTGCCCTTGGCGGCCCAGGCTGAGCCCCCTCCTCACCCTCCCAGCTGGGGGGTAGGGCCTGGACCGCAGACCTCGGGTGCGTGCCACCTGCACAGCTGTTGGACCCCGGACGCCAGCTCTCGGGGGTCTCCTGCCCCAGATGCAGCCGGGCTCAGCCCGAGGGAAGCTCGCCAGCCTCCAAGGAAAACGCTGTGGCTTCACTGAGACGTCCACCCCCGAACTCAAGTCCCGCAAACGAAAGGGGCACCTTTGAGACTGTCGGGTGCGGGCCGGCGTTAAGCTGAGGTTTCAGGAATGTCGAGGGGGTGGTGGCTTTGGGTTCCGCGGCGGCCGAACGGAGGCCTCGCTGTGGACCCCCGCCTCTCAGGTGGGAGCCCGACCGCGTGCGGGGCGGGGGCAGGACGGCCGGTGTCCTCCTGGGGCTGGGCTGCCCCCTCCACCCCCAAGGGCTCTCCTCCGACGGGCGGACAGGGCGGCGGCGGGGTAGCTCCACCTGCTCCTGGCCGTGCTGCTCACACCTCGTTTCTCTCTTCCTTTCCTGCCGTCTCTGACTGGGTTTTTTGGCCACACCCGCGGCAGGTGGAAGCTCCCCGGCCAGGGTTTGAGCCTGGGCCGCAGCAGTAGCCCGGGTCGCAGCAGTGACAGCGCTGGACCCTGAAACCACTGTGCCACCAGGAACTCAGCCTTCTCTGGTTTCAACGAGCGTTTGACATGATGCCACCCCCTTGCGTCTCCCAGGGAGCAGGTGCGCTTCTTTTGAGATACGGGGGCTTGTTCTGCAGAGCAGGGCTCCTTCCGCAACCTCCTTCCACCCACCGTGAGTGCCCGGGCGCCCAGGCCCTGCCCACTTCACTAGCTGGACCACTGGACCTTCGCTGGCCTGGCCGTCTTACCAGTTTTCTATAGGAATGAGCAAAACTAGAGGGTCTCTAACTGTGTGTGTCCAGAAACCTGGCAGAACATCGAGGACCCGCCTCCACTCGCCCGTTCAAGGCCGTGCCGGCCCCCGACTCGGGTCTCCGGCCCTTGCTGGACGCTCCATCATCACAGCCACGGGTGTGAGCGCCTCGTCTGGACCCCGCTCCTCACCGCTGGGCCCGCGAACCCCAAACCCAAGCCGGGCAACTTGAAGCATGCCTCCCGGGCGGGGCCCCGTCCACAGCGCAACAGCTGCCTCTGCCTCTGCTCCTGCGGGCGCCTCCTCCCCTTGGGCAGCTGGAGCCCGGGTGCCAGAGGGGGACACGTGCGGGCAGAATGCTGGGAGACGGTCACCTGCTGGCCCAGCCCCCCAAGGCTATCCTACCCCTGTCGCCCCCTTAAGGGCCCCAAGCTTTCCCCACCCGGACCAGCTGCCCCCTCCTGTCCCCCTGCTGCCCGCTGCCTTTGGGCTTGTGGACACTCGGGGAGGGGGTGGGCGGGGGAGACCAGGCTGCCAGGGTCGGGGGAGGAGCTGGCTGTGTGGCCTGGGCTCCAGAAGGAGAGGCTGGCCTGGGCCACCTTCCTCCCTCAGGGCAGGCCACTCCAGCAGCTGTGTTGTCCTGAGCCACCCCCACCCCAGGGGCTGTGCTGGCCCTTTCCCGGCTGGCCTCTCGGGGTGCTCTCGGGGAGCAGAGCCTCAGCCCAGAACAAACTCAGGTGACTTTGTCCCAGCCAGGCACACCCCTGTCCCCTGTGCCCCTTCCCCGGGCACGACTGGGCCCCAGAGCTGGGCCGCTCACCAGGGAGCCCTGGACACTGGAGCCCCCAACCCCGTCACCCCACTTGCTTGGGGGAGGGCCCAGGCCAGCAGCCTTTCCTCGGGGGTGGGGGCTTCCCTGTGGGGTCCGGGTGGGTGGGGGCCCACAGTAAGAGTTTCTAGCCTTGGAACCGGGTGGCGGGGGCAGGCCTGGCCCGAGTGCGAAGCCGCTGGGGGGGTGTGTCACAGCGCCGCCCCGTCTGCAGAGCACGTCCATTTAATACAAGCTTCCAGCACTGAGCGGGCACATCCCGGCACAAACAGGCACAGGGGACCCGCGGAGACGCCCAGAGTCCCTCCCTCGGCAGGAGGCGGCCTGGGTGGTTGTGCTTCAGGTCTTGGGTTGAAAGGGCTGCGGGAGATCCGCATAAAAACAGGCGAAAGGTCCGCGTCCGGTCGCGGGGCCCCTCTGGGGTCTCCTGGCGCGCCTGGCCTGGGCGAGGGGCTCTGCCAAGCTCCCCATTTCCTCTGGGAAGTGCTCCCCTCGCCGCCCGACCTGGGCCAGACCCTCATAGCTGAGCCGGCGGAGGACGTGTGGGGGGAGGGGGGGCCCCGCGTGGGAACACGCCCGTCGGGTGGTCTAGGCCAGCCCCTCCCTGCACCTTGGCCCGGCTCGGTCACGGTCACGAGTTGCGGTGCATTTGTGTAAAGGGACATGGATTGTGTGGACTTGTAAAAACAGGTCTAAAAAGGCTCCCGACCAGCGTCCCGTGGTGCCCGGGGCCGCTGCGCCCCTCACCCCGGCCGAGGCCCACTCCCTCCGGTCGGATCGGGAGCAGCGCCGGGGGGGTGGGCGGCCCGGGCCCTGTGACGGTCCGCAGGCTCGTGCATCCCGCGGCTCGGCCGGGCAGGGCCCCTGGCTGCTCAGAGCTGCGTCTCGTCCCGCGTCTCCGGGTTGCAGGAGGCCAGCTTGTTGCTGCAGCTGCTCTTCCGGCTCTGGGAGCCGCTGGCCACGTGGGCCAAGGGGTCGGAGCGGATGAGATACCTGCGGGGAGGCGGGAGGATCCCGAGGCCGCCTCCGCCCGGGGGCGTGGGCGCGCGGACGGCGGTGTGGACATGCGGTGGGTGGGGACGTGGTACCTACACGATGTCGTTGGGCTCCAGCCGCGTGTCGGGTGGGGGGTTGATGAGCACGTAGGAGAGGGTGTTCTGGTGGTCATTCATCTCGTCTGCGGAGGAGACAGGGCCCGGCAGGTGGTTACCGCTCGGCCCCTGCCCACCTCCGCCCACCTCCGCCCCGCAGGGCCCGGAAGAGCTGCTGGCTGCAGTCCGGCGGCAGAACCTCCAGGCCTTTCCAGCCGAGCAGCCCTCCGCCGGGAGGGGCGGCCAGGCCGGTCCCCCGAACCACACTCCCTGCAGCGTGCTCGGCTGAGCCGCCAGCACCTTACCGTGTGGTCACCCTGAACCGAGGCCTGGAGCACCCCCATCCCCTGCTCGAACCTGCACATCTGCACGTGTGCAGACGCTGGCACAGACATACACCTGCCCACACAGCCCAGCCCTCGGCGCGTCCCCCCACCCCCGCCCAAGGCCGCCCCGGTCTCCCCTCACCCTGGACTTGGCCTCTTCTTCCCAAGCCACCCCGCGGGAGGCCCTTGGGTGCACGCAGAGCCCTGCTGCCTGTCATGGGGACATGGGGACAGCCCCGTGTCTGGCTCATGGGGTGGCTGTGGGACGCGACCCGCAGGGGTACAAATGGGTTCTGGGGAACCCCTAATCGCCTCATAGGTGTCTCTGGCCAAATACAGGGACAGGGCTGGCCACTGCCCAGCAGTGAGCCGCAGTCACTGGCAGGGGATGAGTGGCTCGTGGCCTAGGTTTACCCATCCGCCGACCTCTGCAGGCCCTGCCCGACCCTGAGCCAGGACGGACACGGGGGAAGGGGGTTCTCCAGGAGTCGGGCCCTGGGCGGCCTCTGTTCCTGGCTCCTCCCACTTCCCTGCCTGTCCGTGTACCTAGTGACAGAATCTTCTGGAAAGCTGGGGCAGTTGCTGGTTGGCCAGCCAAGCAGGGGCGGGGGGCTGCATCTCGCTTCCCTGAATCCATGGAACTGGCCGTGGATTCAGGGTCCCCACAGTGGCAGGTGGAGCCCAGCATGCTGGGGGGCAGGCGGGGGCACAGGCTGGGACTTGGGGGCTGACAGACATCAGCGGGTGCCAGCCTCGTGTCCAGGCCCGGCAGCCAGGCACTGACCGCCCCGCCCCTCCCACTGCATGCGGTGGGTCGTGCTGCCCGAGGTGCGGCCGATCCCGAGCCAGGTTGGGTCAGGCTGGAGGCCGTGCTGTGCGGGCTGGCGGCAGGGCCCGGGGGATGCAGGTGGGAGGGGGGCGGCTCCTGAGGCTCCTGGGGACCCCGCACCCCTGACCACAGCCCTCAGCAGGGTGGCCGTGTGGAAGCAGGCTTGGTCCGAAGGCGGCAAATGGAGAGGTGGGCACAGGCCAGGGCCGTGGCCACAGCTCAGCTCCCCCGGGGCGGGGCCGGGCCTCTGCGTGCGGGTGGGAGTGGCAGCTCCCTGGCCCTGCTTCTCGCCTGGGTAGACGGACCCCGGGCCCTCCTAGCTCCGGTCAGGCCCAGCTTTGTGCTTCCGGGGGGCTGGGCTGAGGCGGGGGGCGTGGGCCCGGGGCTCGGGGCGGGGGTCAGTCTCAAGGCCCTGACCTCCATTTCCCCAGGATGGGCCGGCGTCCCCGCGACTGCTGTGCCCTGGTGAGCACCTTGGGTGGGGGCAGGGCTGGCGATGGCTCTCCTGGCTAATGACCAAGGGAGTGCCAGCCCACCCACTCCCTCCCCCACGGCATTCCAGGCCTTACAGTGGGGGGCTCCTCCCTAACCTGCAGATCAGCCTCCCAGCCGGCCCTGGGCGCCCACACGCCCTGCCTGCCCAGCCCCGCTCTCCCTATGAGTTGAGGTGACTAGATGCGCCCCCAGGCGGCTGTGAGGAAGGGGCTGGGGGCGTCTCCTGTGCAGGCAGCCAGAGGGGCTCGTGATGGCACCCTCCCCAGGGGGATCCCCCAGCCCACAGGATCAGCCTCTCTTCTGGTTTTATGTCCTGGCCCAGGCACCTCGCAACACCCACACACGGTGGGGGCTCAGCACCCCCCCCAGTGAGTCCCAGGGACCCTGTGGGTGAGGCCACCGGCCCGGGAGCCCTGGTGGGAAGCAGGGGTGCAAGTGGGCGCAGGGATGGGGTGACGCAGCCGTCCTTCACGGCAGCTCCAGGCTCAGGCTCGGGCTGGCAGGTCTCCCACGAACGCGGGCGCGGGAAGTGGAAAAGCACGAGGACCCCAGAGGTGCCTGGGCGTTGCCCGCAGGGGCCGAGCTGGGCCGGCTCCCAGCAGCTCCCTTGGCTGTGACTCTCGGGGCTCCTCGCCCCTGGGCCTGGGCTGCCCCCCGACGGCTCCCTCCATCCTCAGAAACAGTCCCGCGGAGCTAGGCCGTCAGCTTCGGGGTCCCCTGTGCCCCGGGGGCCTGGCCGTGCAGGCTCCGACCTCCCCGGGTGCCAGGAGCCCGCAGGGGAGGAAGGGGTTCTGGCATCGAGGCCTGTGTGCCCTGTTGGGGTCTTGGGGCAGGTCTGCAGGGTGTCGTCTTGGAAGAACTGGGGGCCCAGGTAGGCCCTGTACCCCAGAGCCTCATCGGCTTTGCCTCAACTGAAGAGGGAGTCTCCCTCTTGAAGCCCCAGCTGAGGCGCGGATGTCAGCGGTCACCTGGCTCAGGGGGCCCGCAAAGGCTCAGGGGGTGGGCGTGCAGGCCCAGGACCCCAGGCCCAGCCCAGGCCTCACCCTGCTCCAGCAGGCAGGGGCGCGGGCACCGCGGCCTGGGGCCGGCCGTCCGGGTGCTTCCCGAGAGCTGGGTGGGCTCCCAGGGGCCGGCTGCAGGCGGACTGCGTGCCCAGAGCAGGCTTCCTCCTCCTAGACAACCGCCCGGGGAGGCAGGACGGGGCTCCTGGGGGCAGGTCCCGGGCGGAGGCGGGAAGCCAAGGTGGCCGGCGGGGAGCACAGAGGCCCTGCCTGCGGGACCCTCTCTCTTGGCTTGTCCTGCCTGTCTGCCTGGTGTGGGCGGGTGGCTGCCAGGCTGAGCGTCGGCGAGGGGTGGGCCGGCCCCTTGGCCAGCCTCCGGCCACCGGAGCACAATTACCTTGCAAATATCCCAAGTTTACCCGATTCATGACGTCACTGGCTGTTAAATTTGCTACATCCTCTACAGACACACAGGAAGAGGGGCAGACAGAAACAGAGAGAGAAATCAGCAAAGCAGCAGAGGCGCCTCGGCGGCGGGGGGGGCAGCTGCACGCGGAGCGGCCAGCTAGGGGCCAGCCTGTCCTGACCAGAAGTCGCCGCCCTGTCTGCCAAGCTCTGCTGGGGACAGGCGGGGGTCGCAGAGGCCGAGGCGGGTGCAGGGGGCGGGTGCCCGCTCTGGGGGTCGGATGGGCAGGCATCTCTGACTGCCAGCATGCCCTCCGCTCAGAGCCTCAGCAGGAGCTCCGCCGGGAAAGGGGTGACAGCACCCACTGGGGAAGGGACACAGGGGACACAGGTGAATGATGTGGCTGGTGCGGCAGGGAGGGGCTGAGCGGTTCTCCTGGGCTGCCCCTCCCGCCAGGTGTGCACAGCCAGCAGATGGCGGAGCCAAGCCACCTGATCCCACTTGGAGGGGGGCTCACGGTCCCTGACCCACCGGGTGGGTGACAGACGCCAGGGCGGGGAGAGGGGCGCCCATGCAGGGCAGAGCCAGGCCTGGGAAGGTGGACAGGGGACCCGAGAAGGAAGCCAGCCCAGGATGTGGATGAGGCCAGGCGACGGAGGGGGGGGGGGGGGGGCGCTTGGACCGCGCCAGCTGAGGGAGAGGCCTCGGGCCTCTGGCCCAGTCACGGCAGCGCAGCCTGTACATGGTCAAGGTTACAAACATCTCCCCAAGACAAGCTGCAGGGAAAGTCTGCCCGTGAAGACAAAGGCCCTGGCGGTGTCCCCCCCGAACTCGCAGGAATGGGGTGGCCGTGCCCAGGAGCAGCGGTGGGGGCCCCGGGGCCTGGGAGTGCCTCGGCACTGGGCCGTTGGACCTGTGGCCCCCTGACCTGCCCCCGAGCCCTGGCTGCTGGGGGGGCTCTGGGTCTCCGTGCCACATCCCCGCTCCTGCTCCGCACGGGGACCCAGCGGGCCTTGGACTGGCCCGAGGTGGCCCGTCTGTGCCCCACCGAGGCCTGTGTCCTCGGCCGCCCCCTCCCCCACCCCCTCCTCCAGGGCTCAGCCCGCCCCAGGCCTTTACTGCACAGGCGGGGAAGCTGAGGCCTTAGCAGAGGCTCAGCCCCTCCCGGGGTCCCGGCTCGGACCGGTCGGCCTTACCGTAGCCGGTGGTGGGCAGCCCCAGGTGCTTCATGCGGTTCTTGACCAGCTCGGACAGCTCCTGCCGCTCCGAGCGCCGGTACAGGCTGAGCCGCTGCTGGCTGATCCACTCGGCCGCCGCCTTCCCCGAGGGCCGGGAGCCCTTGCGGCTCAGCCTCCGCGCCCACGGCAGGCTCTTGCGCCGCAGGAGCGGGTGCTCGGCCGGGTCACCGCCCGCCGCGTGCTTGCCGTGGGCACTGCCGCCACCGGTACCCACCCGCGCGCCCCAGGACCCCTTCACGTCCCGCGTGTCCTCGCCATCCTCCACGCTCACTGAGATCTGGGACTGGCCGGGGACAAGGGGTGAGGGCCGGGGACAGAGGAGCGAGCGGGGAGGGGAGGTGACCGTCAGAGCAGCGGGGGGACAGGGTGGAGGAGGATAGTCACGGCCCCGGGGGACCTCAGCCCGGGGACGGGTGCCCTCCTCTCCAGCTGGGGCGGGGGTGGGTGCCAGGCCAGAACCCCCCTACGTGAGCCCCAGACGCCCACCCTCAGCCCTGGCTCCAGGCCTGGCCCTGATATGCTAGCGAGAGAAGCCACCCCATCCACCTCTCGGGGCCCTGGAGGCCACGCCCTCTCTGCGGCTCAGTCTCCTGGTGGGGGGGGGACATGGGGGCTGGGAGGCACCAGGGGCTTGTGGGCTGGGCAGATGCGTGGGGCTCTGGGGTGTGGAGATGGCACAGACGCGGTGGAGAAGGGGTGCCCGCCACGACAGGGCCAAGACATGACATGCAGTGGCCTGTGGGACTGGGGCACCCTGGCCTGTTTCCTGTCTGTACCGGGTGGGTGATGCCACAACCCCTCCCTGAGTGCACTGTGCCCCTCCCCTGAGGCCCGGGACTCCGCTGTGCTAGGTGAACTCACCTGGGCTCTGAGGTCGTGGGGCTGCAAAGGAAACCAGGACGGCCTGGGTACCCGCGGGCGCTCCTGCCCGGCCCCTCATAGACCCAGGACCGGTGGGCAGCCCGCCTTCTGTGGTTCCACTGGTGGCACAGGGGCCCCGCGGGGCTCTCAAGCCTCCCCTCCCCCACAGGGGTCAGAGCCACCCCAAGGATGTCCCACGTCGGGTCGTGTGCACCTGACCCCAAAGGGCCTGGCTGCCCGAGCCGCGGGAAGCAGGGCTGCCTCTGGGACCCGCCCGCCCACCTCCGAGGAGAAGACGTGGCTCTCGGTGCGGTAGATGCCGATGGGCACCTCGGCGCTGGAGGAGCACAGCTTCTGGAAGAGGCGCCCGTACGTCCGGATCCACAGGTCCTCCTCCGTGATCTTCATCTGCAACGCGGGCAGCCCTGGGCTGGCAGTGCCGCCCCTCGCCCCCAGCACCAGCCGCCCGCCCGGCCCCGCCGCCCGGGCACTTACGGCACAGAGGTAGCCGGAGCCCGGCGTGGTGTCCAGGCCGAGCAGCAGCCTGGTGATGGGGATCATGTAGTCCTTGACGAAGGACTGGGGGCGAGAGGCTGGCGTCCACACCTGCGCGGCCCCAGCCCCGCGTGCCCGGCAGACGCGCTGGGCAGCCTCTCCCGGCCGCGGTCAGCGACGGCCACGCGCATCAGGTCAAAGGGATCAGGAGGAGAGGGCGGGGCCCCCAGACGGGAACCCTGCTGCTCCCGAGCAGGCGCGGGGCCCAGAGCCACCCAGCCTCCCGGGCACCCGGGGGTTGGACGCGTAGAGGGACGCTGGCCGGGCACAGCGGGCGCCTCCCTGCCCCTCCTGCTGACCTGATAGAGCAGCGTGTCCAGCATGCTGATGCTGAAGACGCGGCCGGCGGCGAACGGCAGGCGGAACATGAAGGCCAGGTTGGAGCCGTTTTCCCGCTCCCTCTGCAGGACAGGGGGGCTCAGATTGGCTGGTGCCCACGGCCACGGCCACATGGGGCAGGGGCGGCTGGGCGGAGCAGGTGGGCGGCTCGTGTGTGTGCCGAGCCCCAGCAGACGGCCGAGCCCAGGCCGAGCACCTGCTCTGGGTCCCCCAGACACACTGGGGGCCGGGGGTGGGGGTGAGGATTCGGGGGCCCGGGCTTGGTTTAAGGCCCTGCTGTCGCCATCCTGGAATTCTTTCTTTTTTGCTCTTTAGAGTCGCACCCTCAGTATATGGAGGGTCCCAGGTTAGGGGTCCAATCGGAGCTACAGCTCCCAGCCTACGCCGCAGCAACTCCACATCCAGGCCGCAACTGCGACCTATTCCACAGCTGATGGCAACGCCGGATCCTTAACCCACTGGGCGAGGCCAGGGACCGAACCCGCAACCTCACCGATACTACTTGGGTTCTCTCAGTAATTTCATCCCAGAACTCGTGTCTGTAAGCGAAGTCGAGGGGGCGGCAGGCGGGCGCGGGAGCAGAAACGTGGGCTTCACAGTTTCCTCGTCCCCTGAGCACGCGGCATTTGCGACGCTCCAGGGCACAGATTCCTTAGATGTTGGGAGCATTTTCTGTGGCTGCTGGGACATGTCACCACGGGCTGGCACCAGACGTCCCACTTCCTGCTGGCAGCTTGGAGGACAACCTTCTCCGCCTCTCCCAGTTTCTAGAAGCGGACCACACCCCTGGCTCCTGGCCCCTTGGTCCTCAGGGCCACCCTCTCACAAGGCCCCTGGTGATGGTGTGGGACAATCCAGGGCCACCTCCCGTCTCAGCGCCCTCCCCAGACTCGCGCTCCACGCTACTGGTTCTGGGTTAGGATGTGGACATCTTGGGGGTGGGGGCTGCTGATGAGGGCGGGCTCTGAGCCCGCGGGGTGTCACTCCTGCGGGACCAGAAGGTGCTCCAATCAGAGAGAAGGCGACACGCACAGACTCCCCAGAGCATCCTCTGCTGCTTCTGCACCAGAGGCTTCATCGCTGCAAACTTGGATGACAACGCAGCCAGACGCCCAGGCAGGGGGCCTCACCTCTGTCCCCCGTCACCAGCAGGGAGCCGAGGGCACCCCAGCAGCACGCGGCTGCTGGGAGGGAAACGACGTGTGAGCTCTGAACAGCATTGTGCTGTGCTGGAAAGAACGAGTCCCGTGAGAGCCAGGAATCGGAGCCACACGACTCCGGGCTGCATGTAGGACTCACGATGCGTTTACGAGGACGAAGAGTCTCCTGACGTCACTCAAGCTGTCAGCTTCCCTTTACGCAGAACAACTAATGGTTCAAGAAGAAAAGAACCACATCCGATCCGGGCAGGCTTCAGGAGGAGGAAGAGGCGTGACGGTCAAGAACCTTCACAGAGCTTCCCAGCTTTCTGAGCAGGGGCCCTGCGTCCACGCCGCACGCTCGGCAGCGGCCGCAGATGGGCCAGGGGCTTTAACCTGCACTCTGAGGTCACAGGGAACAGCGGGACGCAGAACACAGGTGGGCGAATTCGGAGAACGGCTCGGCCAGAGGGAGGTGGGCAGGATGCCCAGCCGGATGTCAGAGTCGCAGGCACCGAGGCTGCTGGAGCAGGAGCCCGGGTCCCGGGACAGGGATGGGGGTGGCCCAGGCCCTGGGACGTCTTGCGGAGACGGACCTGCAGGAGACAGCTCTCCCCGGCGCCAGGGGACTCTCCTGGACACGCGTTTCTCTGAACGCCGGAAACGCCTCCAAGGCTTCTTCAGCTTGAACCAGGTGGACAGGACCTGTCTTCTCCAGGTAGGACGTACACCCCAGCCTCGCCCTCCCGCCCCGCTTTCCGAAGGATCCCCTCAGCGCCTCGCCGCGCCCGCCCGGGTGGAGCGGATGCAGAAGCGACCCGGGAATCTGGGGAATCTCCTTTTCTTCATTTTCTTCTTTATCCTTCTCTCTGCTTCTTGTACTTACGATAAGTGTACACACTTTTAAAAAATACATCGCCACTGATTTCTTCAAAGAAGTGTCCCTGGCCACCCCTGTGGGAGGCCGGCCACCATCTGCTGGACCGTCCGTCTGCGGCGTCAGGGAGCCCGGACACGCCTGGGGCAGCAGAGACCTCCCGGGAGCCCCGGCCAAGTGCAGCCAGTGCATGAGCAAACGAGGACCTGGGGGCCTCCTACGGACCTGGCACTCGCGGGGAGGGCGTGACAGCGGCTCTGACGGTCCCCTGCCGGCCCCTCTCCTCAGCCCGGGGTCCCGCGTACGCCGGGTCTCCTGCCGCACGTGGACCTCAGCCCCTCACCAGCCAGGAGCAGCCTCCTGCGGTCACACATGCTGGCTGCTTCCTGACTTCTCTCCGTCATAAAACCGCAGCACTCACTTTACCATCACGAACCCCCGAGGTGGGAAGGGGGCTGCCCCCGCCCCTGGAGGCGATGCTGCTGGGGAAGGAGCAGTCGACTGGTGATGCCTGCCGCAGGGGAAGGGGTAGGAGGCAGATTCGTGGTGGAAGGAGGTGGCTGCGCATCTGATACGCTCGCGGACGGACCTGCTTCAAGCCCACCTCCCGAACAGGGGGGGGGGGCAGCTGGTTTGCTTGAGGGAAGGTGGCACGCGAGGGTCCGTGCCAGGATGTGCGCCTCGACCCCAGCTCTGTGCCGCCCATCCCTGCTCGCACTTGGGTCAGACTGGGCCTTCCAGGGCCTGAGAGTCCTCCTGAGATCCTGAGACCTGGAACCTTCCTGCTGGGGCCACGGAGCCCAGCTTCCAATTGCCTGGTTCCAGCACAGAGAGGGTAGAGGTTTAGTTCCTGGGCTGCTGAGTGGGGTCCGGTGGGCTTCACGGTGGGGGGCAGGGGTGAGCAGGCAGGATGGCCCGAGGTCTCAGGCTGCCAGCCAAGGAGCCCAGGGTTGCCACGAGCCTCTGGACAGCATCCCCTTCCTTTGTCCGTCCCCAGTCGGGGCCACGGAGCTCCAGAGCCGTCCCTTCCGTCGGCTGCTGCTGGCCAGGCCCGGCTCGGGCGGGCAGCCGTGGGGGTCCTCCTTGCTGTGGCCAGGGTTCAAACACACGGGCGCAAGCCGCTCCCTGGCAGGGCCTCAGCCCAGGTGCGCAGGGAATGGTCGCGGCTCCTCCGTGGCGACTCGCCTGCTTCCTGGTTTCGCCAGAGTGTGGCGCTCCCCCCCAACAACCGGTGCTGCCCTGGCCTGGGAGGGGCTGGGGTCCACAAACCTGCCCGGCGGCACCACCGGGCCTGTCCTGCCTGTGTCCCTGGGTTCCCGGCTGAGGCCCTTCATGGCGCCCGAGGAGCGAGAGCTGCCCTGCCGGGGACCCTCTCTGGTCCCCCGTCCCTGCCCTGCACTGGGACGAGCACGGCCCCGCCGGGCAGTGGAGAGAATAGACACGGTTCAGGCTGGGGTGTGGTGTCGGGGCTGGCGTCACCTGGGTTCCTGACGTGACAAGCAGCCCACGAGGCCAGACCTGGACCTGCCTTAGCCGACGCTGGCTGCTCCTGGCTGATGACCCTGAGGCCTCCGGGCTACACAGTCCAGGGCCTCACCCTCCTCCGCAGGCCACCGGGCCCCCCTCGCCCACCCCTCCAGCTCTGTGCAGACCTGAGCCCCTCAGCTCCGTGGCTCGGGCGCAGGGGAGGCCGGGCGGGGGCCCCTCACCTTTTCCAGTTTGGAGAGAGCCAGGGAGTAGCTGTCCTTGGCGCGAAACTGCATGAACCGCATGTTGGACGGGTGGGTGAGCTCCGTGGTGATGCTGAGGCTGGGGAAGAGCCTGGGGGAGAGGGGCCCTGGTCACAGACGTGGGGAAGGATGTGGGAGGGTCCTTGGTCTCAGATGTGGGGAGGGGTGGGGGGGGTCCCTGTCTACAGACCTGGGGAGGGATGTGTGTGGGGGGTCCCTGGTCTCAGACGTGGGGAGGGGTGGGGGATCCCTGTCTACAGACATGGGGAGGAGTGGAGGTCCCTGGTCACAGACCTGGGGAGGGATGTGGGGGGGTCCTTTGTCACAGACCTGGGGAGGGATGTGGGGGGGTCCCTAGTCACAGATGTGGGGAGGGGTGGGGGGCCTGGTCACAGACGTGGGGAGGAGTGGGGGTCCCTGGTCACAGACCTGGGGAGGGGTCGTGGGGGGGGTCCTTTGTCACAGACCTGGGGAGGGATGTGGGTGGGTCCTTAGTCACAGACGTGGGGAGGGGTCGTGGCGGGGGGTCCTTGGTCGCAGACGTGGGGAGGGGTCGTGGGGGGGGTCCCTGGTCACAGACGTGGGGAGGGATGTGTGGGGGGTCCCTGGTCTCAGATGTGGGGAGGGGTGGGGGTCCCTGGTCGCAGACGTGGGGGGGGTGAGAGGTCCCTGGTCGCAGACGTGGGGGGGGGCCTGGTCGCAGCGGGGGGAGGGTGGGGGGCCTGGTCGCAGCCGGGGGAGGGTGGGGGTCCCTGTCTACAGACGTGGGGAGGGGTGGGGGGCCTGGTCGCAGCGGGGGAGGGTGGGGGGCCTGGTCGCAGCGGGGGTGGGTGGGGGGCCTGGTCGCCGCGGGGGTAGGGGTGGGGGGCCGGGTCGCCGCGGGGGTGGGTGGGGGGCCTGGTCGCAGCGGGGGAGGGTGGGGGGCCTGGTCGCAGCGGGGGTGGGTGGGGGGCCTGGTCGCCGCGGGGGTAGGGGTGGGGGGCCGGGTCGCCGCGGGGGTGGCGCCGAGCCCTCACCGGAACATGGTCTGCACGTTGACGATGGTCTTGGCGTCGGCCATGTAGTCCTCCTCGGCGCTCATGGTGCTCTCCTTGTCCACCACCACCAGGTTGTCGGCGTAGATGACGCCCGACTGCAGCAGGCTGTCCAGGCTGCGGGAGACGCCCTGGCTGTGTCCGCCCGCCCTCCCGCCGCCCCGCCGCGGCTGCCCGGATGGGGGGGTGCCCGTGCGGGGGGACGGGCGGCGCGGGGCGGGGGCCCCTCCGTCTTACTTGTCCACGGAGCCCTCCATGTAGTAGACCATGGGGAAGCAGCAGATGGCCTCCAGGAAGTGGTGGTCGGGCCTGCGGGGACAGCAGGTGCTGGAGGCGCCCACCCCACGCCCGGCCGGGGCCCTGACCGGGGTGTGCGGGGTGGGACGGGGCCGGGCCCCAGGGCCGCAGGGGCTGCTCTCCACCCGAGGGGAGCCCGAGGCCCTGGGGCCTGACGGCCGGGCTCCGGGCGGCCAGGCCTCGGGGGTAGCGGAGCTGGCGGGGGAGGGCTCCCGGCGGGGCCCAGCAGGGCCCGGAGGGAGGAGGCTGGCATAGCGCCCAGGCCCGGGGGCGGAGGCCGCGGGGCGCTCACTTGTTGTCCAGCAGCAGCACGATGGGGTTGAGCTCCCTGCGGGGCCGGTAGTAGGCCCGCAGCGGCACGATGAAGTTGTAGAGCCCGTTGCCCGCCGTCTCGGCCGAGACGATGATCAGCTTGTTCTTGAAGCCGTAGGCCTTGGCGTCTTCGTAGCTGTTGTGCTTGCAGCCCTGCCGAGAGCACGCCGGAATCCACCAGGGCCGGTGGCCGCCGGGAGGGCGCTGCGTTCGGGTCCGCAGCCACATGGCACCGGGCGGCCAGTCCCGGGCCTCACGGGGGCCACCCGCCCGCCGCGCAGAGCAGAGCGTGAGCTGGGGCCCCTGCAGGGATCACGTCCGGGAGGGAGGGAAGGAGGGGTCTGCAGGACGGACACGTGTCTCGTGTGTATGTGTGTGTGTGTGTGTGTGTGTGCGCGCGCGCATGCGTGTGTACATTTTGTCAGGTGTGCCTTTTGTGTGTGTGTACGTGTACAGTTTGCTGTGTGTGCACACATTTTTGCCATGTGTGCGTGTGCACGCACACTTTCTAGCTCTGTGCACAGAGTCCTGGGTGCAAAGCAGCCGTGGGCACACCGAGTGCCCAGACCCGGTTTCCACTAAAGGGAAGCAGGGGCGGCGTAAGAACCAGGTGGGGTGGGGGGACCATGGGCTCAAAGGGGTGCACATGCTTCAGGACCACGGGGACACGTCGGGAGGGCCTGGAAGGCAGCCCCAGGGCCACCAGCAAAACCCAGAAAGTCTGCGCATCAAAACCAGCTGGATCCGGGACAAAGCCGGCGCAGCAGTGGGCACCCTCTGAACGAAACAGGGAGTCCGCGCCAGGGGCATAAACGGCTGAGAGCGTGCGCCTGGGAGATGGGGCTGTGCTTCCTCCCAGTGGAAAAGCTAACAAACAGGCAGGAATCAGGATCCTCGAACCCTCGGCTGCAGCCCACGGCTGCGGCGGGACATGCGGGCGGGCTCCGTGAAGAGCTGCTTGTTCAGCTGGTCCCCACGCGCCTCCCCGCAAATGACCCCTAACCTCAAAGGCAAAACCAGAATTTCCTCCAGCCCAGCCCCCAGCCGGCGGTGCCACCTGTACCACGTGGTCTAAGGCAGCACCACAGCGCCTCCAGGAGGACGCGCCCCTCTGGGCATCCCAGGCCCAGCAGCCCCCTCCCCATGCTCCACCAAACCGGGGAGGGGGGCGAGGAACATTCCGGATGTGGGTGGGGTCAGGATGGCTCCGGCTGTAAAGGGCCAGGGGGACTCCTGGGACAGGCAGGGCGGCTGCGGTGTGGGCTGCGGGTCAGACCCGTGTCCGGTCTGGGGATGTGGAGTGGGCCGTGTGAGGAATGCCCTCCTCTCAGGAAATGCGTGGATGCAGGAGGGGAATCGGGAACGTGCCCCGAGGGAAACAGCCGACCCTGGCAGGCGGGCGGGCGGGCAAGCTCAGGGGCAGGGGGCCCTGGTGGAGTCGGAAGTGGGTCTGAGACGTCCAGTGCGTTCCAGGCACCTCCCTGATGTCTGCTGCGGCTTACCTTGTCCAGCCGCAGGCAGCAGAAGGGGGCCTTCACGGGCAGAAGGTGGCACAGGGTGGGGGAGCTGCCAATGTAAGGCGAGTTGGGGGGATAGCCCCTCACGTACCTGGGGGGAGGAACAGGAGCTTCAGCAGGGCATGTGCCGCCACACGGGGGCGCCAGATCCCAAGGACGGGTGTCCACTGGGGCCCCCAAGCTGCCCCCTTTGCCTGGGGAGCGGGGAGCCAGCCACTCCAGGGTGGGGCAGGAAGGAGGGCTGTGCCTCCACCACTGTCTACTCCCCAGGGGTCTGGGTGAGACGCCACACACACACACACTCACACTCACAGAAATCACAGACACACACATGGAAATCACACACACATACGGAAATCACGCAGCTACATACACACACACACCAGCTTACACCGGCCTGGAAGTGGCAGAAGAACCCAAGGCTCACCTGTTGCGCCCCACCCCCCATACTCCAGCCCCAGGGCAGGCGCTGGCCTCGGCCCCTTCGCTGCTCCCCCAGCCAGGCTGGTCTCCCCGTAGGCTGCCCCCCGCTGTCCCCACAGCCCCCAGCGCACACATGAGGGTGGTCGACCTGCCACGGTTGGCCCCCAACTATCCTTGAGAGGGGCAGGTCTTCTGCTCTGTCTGCAACTGGCTAAGGGACAGGGCGTCAGAGGCCAGCCTGCCACCTGCCCATGTCTGTAGGACCCTATGGGGTGACTTCATCCCAGAGCTGGTCCCACAGTCTGCATTTAAAGCATGTTTACTCCACCCCAGAGGCAGAGGCAGAAGCTGGCAGTGGCCTCAGTGCCAGCCCAGCTGGGAGGAGCCGGTCATGCGGGCCGGCGCCCCCTGTCTGTCCTGGATGATGCCAACGGGCTGAGAGCTGAGAACACACTGGGTCTCTCCCTTGGCATAATCTCACAGGAAGACCTGGGCCCGAACCCAGAGCAGGGTGAGAGCTCGGGTGGGCCAGTGGCACCTCACGCAGGGCTCCCCTCCTGGTGACCTCTGCAGCCGGGCCCGGAGAACAGCCACCCGCCAAGGGGGCTGTGGCACTGAGGTGTGGCTGCCCAGGGTTTGAGGTGGAGGAGGGTGAGGGGTGAGGGCGCAGAGCCTGGCTCTCCTGTCCGTGCGTTGCGTCCCCAGAAGATCCCACTTGCTAAACAAGGTCTCGGGAGCAGCTGTGTGGAAGCCCCACTCAGAGGGCAGGGTGGGACCCAGGCTGGTGCCGGCCGGCCTGCCTCTTCCCGCGCCAGCACTCCCTGCCGTCCTCCCCTCGCACGGCCTGCTCTGGACACTCACTCCACCATGGACAGCCCCTCGTCCTCCGACGGCAGCATCTCGTCCTCCGACTGGTCACTCAACAGATCGCAGGGCAGCAGGGCCGAGGTGTCGGCCAGCTCCAAGACGGGCGCGATGCTGGGCCGCCGGCTGCCCGAGCCGTTCTCCGTGGGGAGTGCCAGCTTGCTGCCCGCGCAGCCCCCGCCGCTCTGGGCCGGCCGGCACTCGGCGTTCTGGAGGTCCATGGCCACGGTCCCTGGAACAGTGTGGTTGAACTTGACGGGCAGCCCCTCCCCAGGGGGGCTGGGGGTTTTGCAGCGGAGGTGGACAGAGCGACCCGGCTGCACTGGGACACCGACCCCACAGGAAGGCAGGGCCATCTCCGTGGGACAGCTGCGAACCCGAGGCCCCGAGGGTGGGGACTGGCCCGCGGGCGCGGCAGGCGCGGGGGGCTGGGACTCTGGGCGCCGGGCCTCACCCACGGAGGCGATGATGCTGTGCACGGGCAGGCGGGCCGAGCCCTCGTACAGCCCCTGCCCCGCCAGGCCCCGCCTCTTCTGCTTTTCCTCCTGCTTGAAGATGAAGGCCGAGTTCTCCTCCTTGGTGATATTGATGTAGAAGCAGGTGTCGGAGGCGGCCAGGATGTGCCGGGGCCCCGGGTTCAGCAGGATGCTCTTGTTGTCCTCCCGCTTCAGGCCGATGAGGCACACGCCGTACCTGGGAGGACCGGGCGGGGCTCGACGGGCCCGGAGCTGCCCTTCCCAGCTCCCTGGGGGCCAACGGGGGACCCCTTCCCGATCCGCCCAGAGACCCTCGAGGGCAGTCTCATGTGAGGGTGTCGAGGCTGGGAGGGCTGACGTCCAACCCTGCTGGGTCACTCCCTGGCCGTGACCTGCCCACCCCCGCTCCCGGGGGTGGGCGGGCGGGCGGGGCGTACGTCTTGGGAGGGAGGTGGGCGGGGCGTACGTCTTGGGAGGGAGGTGGGCGGGGCGTACGTCTTGGGAGGGGTGGGGTGGGAGGGGTGGGGTGGGCGGGGCGTACTTCTTGTGGGCGTGGAAGGCGGCGTAGGTGAAGCTCTTGCCCTCATACTCCTGGAAGAACTTGCTGTCCCCCATGCGGACGTGGTAGACCTCGTTCCCCGAGCAGCGCCCGTACATGCGCTGCCACTGCTCCGGCGACTCCTGGCCTTCCCTGGGCGCGGGCAGGACGTCACCTCCACGCACCCCCCCGCCTGGCCGGGCTGCAGTGCCCCCCGAGTTTGGCTTCTGGCCGTGTGGGTGGAAGCCAGCGTGACCCCGGACCCCAACCCCGCCCCATCGGGCCGAGAGTAGACTCGACGGCTGGAGAGGTTCCTTGGCCAGGTCTCTGAAGCTATAAACTCAACGGCCTGATCTTCAGGGGGTGTCAAAATGTTTGAGTCAAGCCTGGCCTCTGCGGCCTGTGGGTCTTCTCTGGTGCCTGGGGCCACGTCCTCCTCCCCTGCCCGGTCCCTTCCCTAGGGCCACCCAGGCTCCACAGGAGCGGAGGACTCCAACTGGGGCCCCCACCCCCACCCCCGCCCGGCCTTTCCCAGAGGGAAGAGGGCACCTCTCGCCTCCGGCTTGGCCTGGGAGCCCAGCCCCGGTGCGGGAAACCAAACTTCTCCCATGAACCCAGCCCCGCTGGGCCCCCTCGCCGTGCCCGAGACCTGGGGCTCTCCTGGGCTCCACCCCAGCCCTCCGCTGCACAGGGACGCCCCAGCTCCTACCCCTCGCTTGGCAAGGCAGGAGCTGCTTCCGGTGAGAGCTCCGCCCTCAGCTGGCCACCCATCCTCACTCACCCACCCTGTCATGGGTCTTGACACCTCCCTGGCCCCCAGTGCCCCTGGTCTCCCTGGCCGCGCCCTGGGAGGCACTCACTGGCCACGCGACGTGTGCACCAGCAGCGTGATGAGGGTGGATGTGGCCGGGCAGATGCAGTTCAGGGCCAGCATGGCGAACTTGCACTCCTCCTCACACACCACGTGGTCTGCGGCCGGGAGGGCCAGGGTCACCACCAAGGTCTCGCCGCCCGTCACCCCCATGGCAGGGGCCCCCTTGCCCGGCGCCCTCCCTAGGACTCCTCCCTCCTCTGCTCAGCCCACCCCTGGGAGCCTCTTCATTCTCCCGGCTCTTCTGTGCTTGTCTCCCAGCTTGACTGAGAGCACCAGGGCGGCGGCGGGGGGGGGTGTTCACCTGTCCCCAGGTGCTTAGTAGTGGCCCTGCTCACCTGTCCCCCCTCAGGTGTCTCGCACAGGTCTGCTCACATGGCCCCCAGATACCTAGTAAGTTCCTGCTTTTACCTGTCCCTCCCAGGTGTCCAGCAGAGGCCTTCTCACCTGTCCCCCAGAGCATCCCAGGTTCCCCGGCCCGGGCATGCTCATCAGACAGTGCTCCTGCCCTCACTGACCTCCAGCCCCAGATGCAGAACTTGGGGGCGTGTGAACTCTGCCTCCACGCCCCACCTCCACCCCCAGCATGCTCACCTGTGAGCACACAGGTGCCCCCTCCTGGCCAAACGTACCTGCAAACTTGACATGAAACTTGTTCTCGGGCTTGAGGATCTGGACGTAGAGGGGGCAGTTGGGGGCAAAGTCCTTCACAGCCCAGGCACGCAGGATGGTCTGGTGGTCCTGAGGCAGGGAGGTCATGGCCATGCTGATGGGCAGCAGCAGGCTGGGGGCGGGGCTCTGCCCAGGTGCCCCCCCACACCGCAGCAGGTGTGTGTAGGGGCAGCCAGGGGCACTCACCGCCGCGGTGCGGTCCACCTCATTCCGGCTGCTGAGGATAAAGCAGGCCTCCCCGTTGTCCATCCTGCAAAGCACCAGGTTTGAGCAGCACCGGGACCGTCAGGGGAAGGGGTGGGCCTGGTGGAGACCCCACCTCACTCTGACCGCCCTCGGCCTGCTGAGGACAGGCCCCCACTGACCCCGGGTGGGCCTGGAGTGCAGAAGGGAGGGTGCCTCCGATGGCAGTGATTCTGGGCTCTGCCTGCCGGCCTGTCCCCTCCTGCCTGGGCTGGGACCGGCTGCCCGAGGTCTGGGGATGACCAGTTCTGCTCCCCTCATGCCCCCCAGGGCCCCAGGATGCAGAAAGGGCATTTGAGGAACGGCCACTCAGACGCCGGGGCATCTCCCACCCCATCCTCCGCATCCTTACTTGTCCCTGCCCGGGGATTTGATTTCCGTCCCCAGTTGTGTGGGCAAGACTGTGGGGCCCAGGGCTCAGGAGTTGGGGGGGCGCCCAGCTGCCCGATCTCTTGCCTTCTTGGCCCCAAACGACACACATTTCACCGGGAAGGTTGCATCAGGCTCAGGAATAAAATCATGACCTCAGGGGTGGGGGTGTGTGTGCTCAGAATGTGCGGAGGCACATTCTGGAAAGCTGCATTCACAGCTCAGTCTTCTCACCTCAAGTCACCCTGTCACCTAGTCTTTAAAAGAAAACCCGCCCACAGCCTTGGCGGTTCCCCCCCCCCCCCCCGCCCCTTTCAGCCTCTGCTAGAATCAGATGAACATCCAGGGGGCCGGAGGAGGCCGGTGGGCTCGCCCAGGCGGCCCTGCAGAGGTCAGCGGGCCTGGCCGGCCTGGGCAGGAACGGGCACAGAGCTGGAGCTGCCCCTCCCTGGCAGGTCCATGCCGCGGTTCAGGCCCGCACCCTCCCCTACCGCCGGCACTCACTTGGCCCGCATGAGGTCCTGGTCCTTGAGTGCGGAGCCCTGGAGGTAGATGACCCGCTGGGACCACAGGGGGATCTGCAGGACCCTGCGCACCTGGATGTCCATCTCGGTGGGGCACAGGATGACCACGTAATAGTCCTGCAGAAGGGGCGGCTTCAGCTCCCTTAGCAGCTCACCCCGCCCACCTGCCTTCCCGGGTCCTCACGCCCCGCCCCCGCCCGGCCCTCACTGCGACGGCGGCGTATCTGGCGGGGAGGGGGGAGGCAAGACCCCGCAGACCCACCCCCATGTATGCAAGACCCCCTGAGCTCCAGGCCAGGCAGGGAAACCCTGGGGAGCGGGGCGGCCATGGGCGGGGCCTCACCTGCAGCCGTGGGTGGGGCCTTGGGCGGGGCCTCGCTCAGGGCTGGGGCGGGCGAGGGGCGTGGCCTCGCCTGCGGCGGGGCGGGGCCTCACCTGCAGCCTCGGGTGGGCGTAGAACTCGTTCAGAAAGTCCATGAGCAGGTCGATCTTGAGGGAGCTGACGCACAGGATCACGTGCTTCTCCGTCTGGGCCCGGTGGCGGCTGTAGTTGCCCCCCGACTTCTGTCGCTCCATCCACAGGTAGACAAGCTCCTCAAACTGCAGGTCAGAGTGGGCCATGGGTCAGATGGCCTGGGGCTCCAGTAGCTCCGACAGCACAGAGCAGGGCGGGCGGCCGGCAGTGTGTGCCCACAGGAAGGGCCAAGGCCCGAGCAGCACAAGGGAGGCGGGGCGACCCAAACACATCTGGGAAGACCCGGGGTGTTTGGGGCCCAGGTCACTCAAGGGGCCAGGTGGGGACAGAGTGGACGCTTCGGCCGGCGTGCGTGGTAGCGAGAGACTCAGCAGGTCCAGCTCGGGGCCGCAGGTGCGCAGGAGACTACTAGTGGGTGCCAAGGCGTGCACTCCGGACATCCAGGTGACGGAGCCCTCTGGGTGTCCGCCAGCACCTGACGCATTTCTAGAGAACCCTGGACACGTCCTAGGGAATTCTTGGCCACGGAATCAGGAACCCAGACTCCTGGCGTGGAAAGGACTTTCAGTGCTGTGGTTCTGAGCCCATGGCAAGGCTGCCGTCTGGGGATGGTGCCCGCCCTGGCCCAAGCTTCCTGGCTGTGTGCTTTAGGAGCTGGGAGTCCCCTTCAAGTAGGACAAGGACCGCAGTGCCTCGGTGGGCTGGTGGTGAGGGGGGCCTGGGCTCCGCGGATCTGCCTGGGGTGCTGACCCGCCAGGGCCTCCCGCTCCAGGCTGACTCAGGAGGGAGCCGGTCCCAGGGAGCCTCTCTGGCTGTTTCCATTTCAGGCACTGTGGTCATTTGTTTCTTTCACACAGTTTGAAATGCACAGCAGCAGCGGCCCCGCAGCGCCCACCTGCTCTGCACCATGTGCTGGTGGACCTGAAGTCTCCTCACTGAATTTACGGAGCACCCACTGGCCTCCGGTGATAAGATGCCTGGGCTGTGAAGCACAGGGCTGGGCCCACAGTGTGGGGGAGGCAGAGACCCCAGGGTGGCCCATGAGGCCTGTGTGGGGTTGGGGCTCTGACATCGGACACCTGGGTTCAAGCCTCACCTGTCACAGGTGGGCAGCTCGTCTGCAAGATGACAGGACGGCGCCTGCGTCCCAGGGCTGTGGGGAGGGTTAAATGGCCTGGTTGCAGAGGATGCAGGAGTGGCCCCCCAAAGCTTGTCCACCTGGAACCTTGGAATGTGACCTTATTTGGAAATAGGGTCTTTCAGGTGTGTTGTCAAGATGAGGTCAGACAGGAGCAGGGCGGGCCCTCAATCCAACGGCCGGTGTCGCCGGTGGAGAGGAGGGGGCACAGAGGTGCAGGAATAAACCAGGTGGAGAGGGAGGCAGCGCTGGGAGGGACACGGCCACAAGCCCAGGGATGCCAAGGACCGCGGGGCCACCGGAAGCTGGAGAGGCAAGAGCAGGCCTCCCCGGAGCCGCCAGAAGGACAGGCTCTGCGGACACCCGGCCTCAGACCCGGGTCTCCGGGCTGTGAGAGGGTAGCCTGCTGCTGTTTGAAGCCCCCAACCCATTTGAGGGGCACTTGGGAAGCACGGTGCTGACAGGTGACACCTCAGCCCTGAGCTGGGAGGACACTGAGAGGGACCTTTGCAGGCGGGCGTCTCCCTGTCGTCATCTCCAAGGGCGCTAACTGGTGGATCTGGTTAAGGGGAGGTGAAGGAGGAACCAGGACCCTCTTCCATCGCTGACAGGGAATCAGTCAGCGGGCGGGTGGGCAGCTGCTCCGACAGCCCGCTTAGCGGCCTCGCGGGGCCTGACCATCCGCCCGCCCTGGAGGACGGTCTGTGCCCCCGGAGCCGGGCCCTGCCGGCCTCCGTCTCCTTGGGGCTTAGGTGCCAGCCTGGCCTGGCTGATGGGACGTGAGTACCAGCTCTGAGCCACCACTGCTCTGCCCAGGAGCACAGGGGCCAGCACACCCCCGGGACGGACGCTTTACAGTCTGACGCCAGGGGCAGGAACTGGCTTGTCCAGGGGAAGCAGCTGTGCCCCACATGGTCCTGACGGCTGCTGCTGCGCCGGCAGAGGACTCCTGACGCCCAGCCTGAGGGAGACCCGGCAGCCCCTCCCGCTGCACACTCTGCCCAGGTCCTGGGGGAGCCAGCCCACGGCATCCGGAGCCCGTCTCCCCATCCCTGGCTCTCTGTCCTGAGGGCTGCGGGCCTCACGAGTTCCCAGGCCCCTGGGGGGGCCCATGAAGCACCGCCCCCACCGCCTGTGCTGGAAGCTCCACCCTGCAGCCCCACTCTGCTTTCCCACCGCCTGCCTGGCGGAGGGGCTTACCCGGGGCGGGGGGCTCACCTGCAGCGGGAGCACCACGAGGGCCACGCAGATCATGATGACCACGAGCAGCTGGGACGGCCAGATCTTGGGCGTCACGTCCCCGTAGCCCACGGTGGAGAAGGTGACGATGCAGAAGTAGAAGGACGTCAGGAGAGACAGGTTGTCGCCTGCACGCTCCAGGTGCTGGATGCCGCAGGTCCTGGACGCCAGGGAAGGGGCTGCCCTGGGGTCTCGCCATGGACACGACCCCCAGCCTGGGCCTGAGTCCCGCTCGGCCGACGGGCGCTCCTGGCCCGTGAGGCTGGCCCACACCGCTCGGCCCCTGGACCTTCCCTTCCCGCCCCGAGGCTCTTTGGAGGCCCCTGGAAAATTGGCTGCGTGGGTTGAGCGTGGCCTGGGGGTGGGGGTTGGAGGGGGTGGGTGTGGCCGCCCAGGCTGTAAGCGCCTCATGCCACCCCCGTGGCCCAGGAGGTCAGACAGGGCGCGGGGCACAGCCAGCCCCTGCCCGGCGCAGAGCGGCGCCGTCCTTCCCACACCCGCGGCCCCACGTCCCGTCCCCAGGCTGGAGGTGCTGGTGGCAGGGCTGGGGGGACGCAGCGCGCACCACGGGGCAGCACACAGCCGTGTCAAGGGCCCCCCCCCCAGGGCGGGCGGATGGAGGAGCCTCCCGGCCCCGGACGCGAGGGTGCGGCGGTGCCCAGGGCCTGGGCTGCCTGCCGCCTGGCGGGGACTCACCCCGTGAAGACCAGACACAGCAGCGTGCAGAAGAGGATGAGCACCTGGTTGAACATGGCCGACTGCGTGCGCAGGATGGCACGGTGGAAGTCGTTCTGCGGGCGGGGGCACCGTTGGCGGCAGCGCCGGGGCCGGGATGGAGCCCAGAGCCCGAGCCGCCGGCATGTCCCAGATTGGTGTGCGTGAGTGAAGGCGGAAGGGCACGGCCAGGGGTACCCTGTGCCGCCTGTGCTGGATGCGGGGAGCTGGGCACAGGCCCGGGGCCGTGACCTCAGCGGCGGCACCTCCCTCTGCGGCTGCGATGGGGCGCCAAGGGAGCCCGGGCCCAGGGGCCGCCCCGGGAGCAAGTGGCTGACGCGCTGCTGCCCGCGTATGGGCCTTGCTCAGACCTCAGCACGGGGTCTGCCTGTGGCCCGGGGTCACGTGGTCCTGGTTTGGGGGCCCAAGTTTGCGGGTGGCCCTGGGTCTCACTTGCACTTGGACCTGCTCCCTCCCCAGCTGTGCTTCCGGCTCAGGGACAGGCCGGGGTGACTCTCCCCGGGACGGGGCCGAGGCTTGGGCTGGACGGGAAGGAGGCGGGGCTGTCTCACGGTGACAGAGGCCACGTGTCCCCTCGTCACCCCCGCCTCGGGCACCCGGGAAGTTGGCCGGCTCGGGGGCGGCAGGCGGCCGGGGTCCTGGGGGCCGTGCGGAGGTGGGGCTGGGGGCTTACGATCATGTTCTCCAGGGCGTGCTTGGCGAGCCAGCAGTTGAGGAAGACGGGGATGAAGAGGTTGCGCAGCGGCGCCCAGAATATCTGCGGGGGGAGCAGGGTCAGGGGCTGGGGGCTCGGGCCCCGCCCTCGCCCGCGGCTCACCCACCGTGATGATGAAGGGCAGCGTGTTGACCATTTCCAGGACGAAGGACACGCGCAGGACCTGCTCCCAGATGTTGCCCTGCGGAGCCAGCGGGGCTTCAGAGCGGGTGGGGCAGGGAGCGAGAACGGGGGCGCGGGGGTGGGGGGAGCCGGGGGAGGGCCAGGCCTGGGGGGCCCTCACCTTGTAGCTGAGGTAAATGAGAAGAATGGTCTCCAGGAAGCTGATGATGGCCACGACGACCTGCGGAGGGACGGCCTCTGAGCGGGGCTGGGGGAGGCGGGGCCGCCCAGAGCCTCGCCCGCCCCCCCCACGCACCTGAATGGCCCACAGAGTCATCTTCCTCTCCACCCACAGGATGGGGGCCCTGGGGGGGGAGAGAGAGAGCGGGGTGAGGCTGGGCTGTGGCACCCCAGCGGGGCCCCCGCTGACCCCAAGCTCTGCTGGAGCGGGCGGAGCGGGACGGAGAGGGACCGGCCTTGCCCTCGGAGGGGGAGGGGATGAGAACAAGAGGGGAGGGCAGTGCCCCTCCCAGTGCCCCAGGGAAGGCCTAGGGGCCTCCCGTGAGGCCCGGGCCCAGGCTGGCTGCCCTGGGGGTGGGCTGTGGCTCGGGGGCCCTGGCTGGCCCAGGTGGCCTCCCTGTCATCTGGGCTCCTAGGGACGGGCTGCTCTGCCTGTCCTTGCGGGGGGCAGGAGGTGCGGCTGACCAGCCACCCTCTGGGTATCCTGACCTCAGTCCTCGTCCATTGCCCAGCTGGGCTGCTGTGAGGACAGTGACATAGGGGAGGGCGCGTTCCTGCTTGGCCGCAGTCTCTGGACAAAGGTTGGGGTGAGACTGGCAGGGGTGGGGGCAGGTGGCTGAGCTCAAAGCTGCCCCTGCTCCCCCTTCCCTGGCAGACCAGACCCCAGAGGGCCAAGCCTTGACCCCCGCAAGCCCCTGGGGCGGAGGGAGGGCCCCGTGGCAGTAGGGGGCGGTTATTGGGTAGTTATTTCCTCAGCCCCTTGGAAAGCACCTGTGCCCCCCCACCCCAAAGGGACGAGATTCAAATGCCCAGCCTTTTGGGACTGCTCAGGGGCCCTGGCTCAGAAGGCATGTTGTCTTCAGCACTGCCACCACTCCAATCGCAGACCTGGAAGGAGGGGCTTCTGGAGGGGGTGTCCCTTCTGCCCCCGCCCTCTGCGCCCCCTGGGAAAGGGCAGAGTGGGAGCAGCAGAGCCGGGAGCAGCGGTCGGGGTTCTGGCCAGTTTGCTGTTGTGGCTGCAGCTGCAAAGGACCAGGACTGCCCTGCAGGGCTGGGCACGAGTGGCAGGGGAGGGGCGGGCACAGGCGTGGGAATAAGGCCAGGAGGGGGCTCTGGCTCTTGAGGACAGACAGGGAGCGGCTGGAAGGGAGAGGCCTTCACCAGGGCGCGGCCAAGCCCCGGGAGCGTGTCCTCACCTCTGGACGGGCACCCCCGCTCTGCAGTCCCTGCCTCAAGGGCACCTGCTTTCTCTGGCTAAAGAACCGTGAACTGGAGAGGCAGCCGGTGACCCCTGCCTCTCTCCTCCTCACCCACAGCCCGAGATGCTGGGAGAGCCTTGCAGAGGGGGGCTGGGCAAGCCGGCTCGCGGGGACACCTGTAACGCCCAGATTGCTGCATCCTGCGGGGACATCCCGGCGCTGCCCGCTGCTCAGTCAGGTCTGGGATCCTGGGAAGCTCCCAGGCTGAGGCTGGGACAGTGCCAGCCCTGTCCACCCCCTACCTGGGCGTCTGAGCAGAGCCGGTGGCGGACTCACCAGTTGATCTCGGAGGATGATTCATTGAAGGTGTAGTTGTGCTTCGGACAGCCCCAGCTGCGGAGAGACAGCGCTGGCAGCCCTCCCGGCACCGCCCCGAGGGACCTGACCCTTCCCAGGGCTGCCCTGGGCTCGGGGGGTGTGGGCACGCTCCCCTCCACCCAGGGCCAAGCCCCTCCCTCTCAGACGGGCGTCTGCATTCTAATACTTGGGGGGCAAGGCAGCCTGCTCCCATGGCAGGTGCTGCCGGAGGGTCTCTAATGCGGGAGGGGCAGGCTGGGTGAGAACACAGGAGGTGACCCCGGGATGGAGCTGGCGGTTCTGCCTGGGCTGCCAGGGAAGGGCTGTGTGTGGCCCGAGATGGACCGCGGAGGACCCAGAACCCCCCGAGGCTAGAGCTGCCGCAAACAAGGCTGGACAGTGTGGGTGAGTCACAGAGACTCCACGGTGCTGACGCCAAGAAGCATGTCCCTGTCACTCCTGGGGACAGGGCTCCCCAAGCCACATGGACGTCCACCACTGGGAATGTGGCAGGGGCCTGGCACACGTGCCAGTTCTGCCCTAGATTATAATTAAGGCCGGGGTCACGGGCCAACGCGACCTCATCCTCACAGGGCCCCGTGGTGACAGGCAGGTCCCCCCACCCCTTTCTCAACTGACACCTCCTCCTGAGCCTTATTGGGCTGTTGTTGCAAACTCCGTGCCCATAAACATGGCTGGTCACTCTCCCACCCACCACCACCCACCCACCACCCACACACCCTCTCACCCCACCCATCCTTCTATCCACTCATTTGGCCACCCTCCCACCCACCCTCTACCCACAGCCATCCATCCATCCATCCGCTCATCCATCCTCCGTCCATCCGGCTGCATCCAGCCCCCCACCCATCCATTCTACCCTGCACCTCCCAGCCCCTCATCCATCCGTTCGCTCCCCCCGCCCCGTGCCAGTCCCTGTGTAATGAACACAAAGACCTGGTCCCCGAGTGAGGTAAAGCCTTGGGAATGGAAGAGGTGGGATCCGCCGAGGACAGTGGTTTGAGGGTCAGGTAAAGCCCAGTTTCCTGCTCAAAGCACCGCGGTGGGATCTGCCCTCTCACACGTAGGATGAAGACAGGAAGTCTGTTCTCAGGAGCAGGTGAGTCTGGTCTGGGAAACCCGCCCTGCCGCGTGTGGGTGGGTGGGGGGGACTAAATGCCCCTGGTACAGCAAACTCTCACCCCGTGGCCTTCCTGGCTCAGTCTCCAGGGGCCCAGCAGCCAGGCCTTGGCCTCCAGGGAAGAGGGGAGGGGTCTGCCCTGAGGAGCCGGGCAGACAGGCGACCTGGTTACCCAGAGGACAGGGGTGAGCAGGCCACACAGCCTGACCGCAGGGCCCTCTGCCTCTGTGCGCCCATCCTAGTGGGAGCGGTGCCAAGGGCAGCCAGACATTTGAGGAAGTCCCCTGGGCGGAGCTCGGGGGAGCGGAGCCAGAGCAGAGAGGAAACTGAGCAAGGAGAGGGTTTCAGACACACTGCAGACATGCCCAAGGCAGCGGGGCCCACAGCGGGGGCGGAGCTCTCGGAGGCTGGAAAACCTGGGAGCAGAAGCGACATCTCCACTAGAGAACTGGGCCGCCTCAAGGAGACCAAGGAGAGCAAGAGGGAATCAGAGAACTGTCTCAGAAGCTTCCAGAACCCCACATCCGGGAGTGAGGCCAGAACCTTCCAGAGCCCCACGTCTGGGTGTGAGGGATCCAGAGAGGCTCTCAAAGCAGATGGGTGGGCGGGCTTAAAGACCCGATTCCGATTCTGGCCCTGTGTGGACCTAGCCCGCGTCCACAGGGACCCAGGCGATGATGGGAAGGGGCCACGCCAGGCCCCACAGACACTTGCCAGACGCGGGCGCAGAGGGGTCCCAGCAGCATCCAGGGAAGAAAACGGCTTCCCGCCAGCCTCACGAGTGGGAACGCAGGGCCGCCTCCAGTGCCAACTCGGCGGAAGCCGCTGCAGCCAAAGCGCAGGCGGACCCCCCGTTCCCCTCCACTGCGGCCCGCGAGCCACCCCAGACTGAGGGTGTGGGCAGCTGTCCCCATGCTTAGCCAGGAAGTCACATGTTCCTTGTAAATGATGGAGAGGCCATGGGGCCCGAGGGGGCAGGTGCGGCGAGGGGAGGCCTGCGGGGCTCACGTTCCCCACCCCATGCCTGGCACCCCGCCTGCCCAGCGGGAGCTGAGGGAGTCGGAGCCCCTCGCTGAGACCCCGTGCACCACCGGGTGTTGGGGGGGCATCCCAGACCCTCAAGGAGAAACGTATCCAGGTCTGGACACGGCTGCAGACAAGGACACCCGCCCCCTGTGCTGAGCTGGCCGGTCTGCAGGGGCCTCAGGGCAGAGTCCTGGCCACGGATCTGTGGGAACAGATGCTGGGTGGGGTCCCGCGGGGGAGGGGAGGACTCCCCAAGGCCCCGGGCACGGGGTGCCCCAGGGACGGGGTTGGGTGCCGGGCGTGGACCCCTGTGCAGACCCATCGGCCTCTGTGACGCGGAGGAGCCCTGGGCCCGGGGGTCACCCACCATCCGATGCCCAGGGCAGGGTCGTCGAGCAGGACGCGGACTATGTACAGCAGGCAGGTGAGCAGCTTCAGGGAGAAGTTGAACAGCCGGATCCTCAGGCCTGCGGGGGCGGGGCGGGGGTCAGGGCTCCCCCGGCTGGGGTCCCAGCCCACACGCCTGCCTCCCTCCCTGGGCCTGGGCACCCTGGCTGCCCCCCAGCACTGCCAGGGCTCTGCATGGTGGGGAGGCTGGGCTGGTCTCTGAGAGGTTCCACCCCTTCCGCCCTTACAGGGCGTCCCTGAGCTGCGCGGCAGGGGGCAGACCCCCCCGGGGTGGGGTTGGGGGAGCCACTGAGACCTGATGGACCAGGACCCCGGGCGCCAGCCCTGTGCCCCCTTTCACACCGAGGTGGCCGAGCCCCCACTGGGAAGGCAGGCGGAGGGGGCCCGCCGGGGAGCGGTGGCCCCCCGAGGGCGGGGGGTGGAGGGCTGAGCCGGTGCCTCTGTGGCCAGCCCGGGGTCCAGGAGGGGGCGGGTCCCCACGGGGTCTCCCCATCTCCCACATGGAAGGTGGCGTGGGGCTGAGAGGAGCAGCCCCGCCGCCCCTGAGCCCCCCAAGCCGCCCGCGGGCCCCACTCACTGGATCTTTGGTTTTTGATGAAGAACAGCTTGAGCCGCTCCTTGAAGGTGTTTTCATTGACGTAGAATTCCACCTGCACCCTGGGGGCAGGAGGGCCTGGGCTGGGGGCCGGCAGGGGCAGGGCGGCTTGAGCCCAGAGTCCCGCCCGGCCCGCCCTCCCCGTGTCCCCGCGGACCTGCCCACCCTGCTGCCCTCGCAGCGCCCAGGGCCCCCCCAGGGCCCTCACAGCAGCCGCCAGGATTAAATGTGGCCTGTGTAGCTCAGAGCTCCGAGCACCCCAGAGCGTGTGTATAGGATGTTCCGGAAGCTGGCGGTCAGGTGCTTTGCCTAGAGGCTCGCTGCAGCTCGCGGGACGGTTGGGGCGGATGGGCCCGCAGTGGGGGCCCCCCAGGCCAAGGCCGCTTCCCCTCCCTCGAGCCCGCTGACCATCCTCAGGCGCCCAGAGCCCCTGGGAACAGACTATTTGGACCAGCAGGAGCTGCTGGAGTCCTGCTGAGCGAGGAGGCAGCGTGGGGAAGGGCCATCTGGCCACTCATAACGTGTGGCCTGGGGGTGATGGGCTGCTGCCCCCTGTGGACCCTGCCTTGGCCGCGGGCCTGCTGTGGCCAGCACCCTGGCCAGGCGAGGGCTCAATGTTCCACCAAAATGGAACACTCCAGCATTGGCAGCAGGAGGCACGACAGACGACCCTGCCGCCAACCGGGACTGGTCCGGCACTGCCGCCCTCGCGGAGGTGGGGGCCCGGGCACTGGGCGGCCTTGCTCTGGGTTGGCACCGCCATCCCCACACGGCCTCTCACGGGCTGTGTCTGTCCCATCGGCAGGCTGGTCACAGGACCCCAAAGCAGCCCCCGGGCATCCCTGTGGCCTCCTCGCCCTCTGACCAGACAGAGGCACCGGGGCCAGGCCTTTGGCCGGAAGGGCCTGGTCCCGATGCCATGGCCGGTACCTCACTCAACACAGCTGTCAGGTGGAGGCGGCCCCCACCACCCTCAGGGGCATTGTGGGAGTGGGTCAAGACCGTCCCACCCACAGCTCTGTGTGATGGTCATGACACGGGAGGCAGAGAGGCTCAGCGCCCTGAAGGCAGAGTTGTGCTGCCCAGAGAAATCCAGGAGGGCTGCATGGAGGAGGATGTGCAGGACAGTTGTCCACGGGCGGAGATGAGGCGTGTGCTGGCCCAGGCCCCTGCTCCCACCCCCACCTCCCTGGCATTGCCCACCAGGGCAGGGAGCCCTGACACCTGGGCAGTGTCAGAATGGGCTCCAAATGCCCTCCCACTCCGGGCAGCCTCCGGCTCCCGTCAATGCAGAATAAATGCCGCTCTCCCCTTGACAGTTTCATGGCGCTGCTCCGCCTGGGGCAGGCTGCCCCAGCATCCCCAAGAGTGTTTAAAATATGCATCACTCCCTAAAGCCTGTTCTAGGCAAAGTAGGTGGCACAGGCTTGATGTGTTGGCAGCAGCCGTCTGGACCTGCCCTGGAGGGGGCCCAGGGAGAGGCCTTGGGCGGAGCCCCAGCACCTTGCTCAGGCGGGGGCCCAGCCTGCCCACGGTGGCCGCCACTGTCACAGGGCCCAGGGGGAGGAGGTGTACCCAGCACGCCCCACTGCACACTGCACCCCACTGCACACTGCATCAGAGCAACCCCAGCGATCCCACTGCACGCCTCACCCTACTGTACACCGCACCCTACTGTACACCGCACCCCACTGGACACTGCATCAGAGCAACCCCAGCGGACCCCACTGCACACTGCACCCTACTGTACACCGCACCCTACTGTACACCGCACCCCACTGCACACTGCATCAGAGCAACCCCAGCGGATCCCACTGCACACCTCACCCTACTGTACACCGCACCCTACTGTACACCGCACCCCACTGCACACTGCATCAGAGCAACCCCAGCGGATCCCACTGCACACCTCACCCTACTGTACACCGCACCCTACTGTACACCGCACCCCACTGGACACTGCATCAGAGCAACCCCAGCGGACCCCACTGCACACTGCACCCCACTGGACACTGCACCCCACTGGACACCGCATCAGAGCAACCCCAGTGGACCCCACTGCACACTGCACCCTACTGGACACTGCACCCCACTGCACACTGCATTAGAACAATCCCAGTGGACCCCAATGCACATTGCACCCCACTGTACACTGCATTAGAGCAACCCTACTGCACCCCATTGCACCCCACTGGACACTGCATCAGAGCAACCCCAGCGGATCCCACTGCACACCTCACCCTACTGTACACCGCACCCTACTGTACACCGCACCCCACTGCACACTGCATCAGAGCAACCCTAGTGGACCCCACTGCACACTGCACCCCAACACACCCCACCACACCTGTACCCCAGCCTCCTCTGTAGCGCTGCTCAAAGCCAGGTCAGGGAAGCTCCTGAGAGCCCCTCTGGGGAGCTGGTCAAACGCCTTCTCTCTGAAGGAGGGGCTCCCACAAGCCGGGCGGGGCCTGGGCCACGTCAGCGCCCACGTGTCCCAAGGGACCACAGGGCCCAGAGCACCCCCTCAGAAGCACCCCGACCCTCCTGCCCCGAGCAGCGAAGCCTCCAGGAGGGGTCCCCACTCCTTGCACCCCTCCACTCGGGCGCCCCCATCCTGGTGGCCGAGCTTCACTCCCTCGTCCTTGGCGTCCTAGGGACCTGCCCCCGCACCCTCCCCATTGCTCCGGGCCTGCGCCCCTCACGGTCACGGCCGCTGTCGCTGGAAGTCCCTGCCAGGCCCGTGGGTCAGGACGGCCGACGGAACCAGTCATGCCTCAGACATGGAACCCACGTCACCTGTCAGCTCCCTCGCCTGGGTGGCTGTGGGCCCCCATCAGGACAGCCCCCCTCGGGGTCCCGCGACCCCAAGCAGGAGGAGAGAAAGGGGTGGTCGGGCCGGGGGAGCCAGGCCTGGGTGCGGGGTACCCATCGAGTTGCCTCCACTTTTAACGTTTCACGAGCTGTGGCCGCCCCTTTGCCCCCCACCGCAAAAGTCACCTACGAGCTTTTCATTTACGCTGAAGGACATTTAAGGCGGCGGGTGTCACTGGGCTGAGGGACCTGCTCTTGGCCCAGCAGGTTCCTGGGAGGAAGCAGCCTGGGGTCCCGGAGGTCGGGGCTGGCAGTCAGAGCCTGCCCCACCGCTCTGTGCCTCGGCTGCCTCACCTGGGACGGGCAGTGACAGAGCCCACCTGCCATGGGCATCCCGAGGGTGGCTGGCACGGGGGCTGTGGCCACGGAGAAACTAAAACGGTCCTTTCCACGCCCCAGGGTCTCTTCCCTGTGACGTGTGCTGAGCGTTGGTTTTCAGAGGGAGGATGAAGCGACAGGCCTGCCCTTGGCTGGGCCCTGCCAGTCACCAGTTGAGACGGCACCCGTGATCAGGGCTGGTCTCGCTCTGCGTGTCCGACTTTGGCCCCCAGCTAGCGCCTCAGGCAGGAGATGGCTTACGCCGATTCCCCACAGTGTGCCTGCAGGTGCCACGTGGCTGGCGCCCACCAGCTGTGGCCCAAGGCCCCACGGTGGCCCCGCTGGTGGCCAAGCTCACAGGAAAGCTGCTCTGGGGAGCCTGGGATCGGCCGAGAGCTCAGGGCGAGGGCCCTACAAACACAGCCTGGGGACCCTGGGCAAGGGTAGAGCAGGGGGTCCACTGCCTCTGCTCCCACCCCGTCCACTCGCTCGTTCCTGCCACGAGATGCCCGCTGGCGAGGGCTGGGCGCAGGGAGGGCGGAAGCTGCGTCACGCATCGGCACGCACTGGACCTGGTCATGGACCCCGGGGCCTGGGGGAGCCTGGGCCTCAGACACTCCCTGGGGTACCCCCGGCTTGGGGCCATGAGCCCCGAGGACTGGCCCGGCCAAACCCGCCTCTCTTCCTGGGACAGTCCCTAGCCCTGGCCCCTTGTGTCATTCTCGGAGTGAGCAGCTCTTGGGCCGGTGAGGACAGAGATCCGGGCCGGGCAGCCCGACGGCACCCCCTGAGCCCTGCCGCAGGGCCCCACCCCCTACGTGCAGAGAAATAGGCCCGCCAGGCTGGAGGCCGGCCCAGGGTGCCCAGTGGGTCAGAGGCACCGGGGCTCTGGGCTCCCCAAGGGGCCCGGGCCTGCCGAGTTTCAGGGGCGTGGGGTCAGGTCCCACTAGGCAGCTCTGTCCCGCCCCCACGCAGATGGTGTTCAAGTGGGTCCAGGCCCCTGTGTGCATGGCCTTGTCCACACTGAGTGGACCTGGGGAGGCCCCCTTGTGCCGGCAAAGCAGCTTGAACCCCACCCCACACCAGGACGGGGCCTGCAGGGGAGGATGGGGGCTGCCCCCCTCCCTGCTGACTGGTGGGCTGACCGGCGGCCTGGGGAGTGGCCTTCCGGGTAATCCTGGCAGGTGGCGCTGGCCCAGTTGCCCTGTGCCGGGAAGCGGCAAATGCAGGGCCAGGCGGCCGGCCCCGGAGGGAGGGTGGCCAGACACCAGGCACACGGCTGTGGGCAGGCCCACCTGCCCGGCCATGACAGCTGCACTCACATGGGGCTGAGTTACGGCTGCGTCCTTCCCCGTCTGGGCTGCGTGCTGCCGGCTCTCCAGCAGGCGCCTGTGAGCTCCACGCAGGAGGCCACAGAGCCACGGGCAAGAAAGAAGAGCAGGGGCCCAGCCCAGCGGCCAACCCAAGACCGGCTATTCCGAGAATGGGCAGAGCCTGTGCCCAGCCTGGGTCCCGGACAAGGACAGACACGTGGCCTGCTCTGCTCCCTAGGCAGTGGCACCTCCCGGGCTGCTCTGGGTTTGGAGGCACAGAGAACTGGCAGGGGTGACAGGTGGGCGGCAGGGTGGGGACCGGGCTGCTTTGCCCCCAACCACACCCAGTCCCCAGCCTGCAGACTTGCTTGCAGGCACCCCTCCCACCTCCTCACCAGCGGGGCTCTGGAGCCACCTCGCAGGGTGGATGCCGGGGGGGCCCAAGGCTCTCCTCTAACCCCTCCCACTGCCAGGGTCACGGCATCCTCTCTGCCAGTCATTCCGCTGGGTACCCGGGCCACCGAGGAAACGGAGGGCTGCAAGTGGCCAGGCAAGGTGGGCAGTGACCTCTTGAAGCAGCGGCCGGGCCTGGCCTGGAAGGCAGCCCGACCTGGGGCCCCGTGCATGCCCCACCGGGTCCTTGCTTTGGCCTTCGGCTGGTTCAGGGGCCCTGGGGAGCCTCTTTGGGCCTCCGAGGGCCCGGGGGTGTTTGTGCAACCGGTGACACCTCCACTCTAGGACCCCTCGGGCGGCCGCAGTCACCCCTTCCTCCCACGGTCTCAGACCCGTGCCCGGGGGGACGAAGGCTGGGGGAGCCCCGCGATGCCTTCCCTCCCAGCCGGCACCACGGCTGGGCGACCGAGGCCCAGGGTGGCCCAGCTGCCAGCTCCCAGACCCTAGCCGGTCACGACGCCCCCAGCCACGGTCAGCAGCTAGAAGCTTGGTGAGCGGTGGTTGCTGCCGCTGCCGATGTTAATGAAACGAATCATCAGACCCCACCTAGCGCTGTGAGTCTGAGCAGGGTGGGGGCTCCTTCCAGGAACGTGCCCGACCTGGCGGCTGCGGGGGTGGGTCCCCCGGCCTCACGGCACCTTCGGTTTGACCGAAATCTTTTTTTTTTCCCTTTGCTTTTTGGGGCCACACCCGTGGCATATAGAAGTACCCAGACTAGGGGCTGAATTGGAGCTGCAGCTGCTGGCCTACACCACAGCCATAGCAATGCCAGATCCAAGGCATGTCTGTGACCTACACCACGGCTCACAGCAACGCCAGATCCTTAACCCACTGAGCAAGCCAGGGATCGAACCTGCAACCCCCAGGACACTCTGTTGTGTTCTTAACTCACGGAGTCACAACAGGAAGTCCCTGGACCTAAATCCTAACTGAAGCTGGGAAAAGCCTGGCAGAGTGCGCCATGGGGCCGCTCGGCCGGGTGCCTGGAGGCCTGGACCTGCAAGGCAAATATAGCGGGCTGAGGCCGAGGTCCCCAGGGGTCGGCCGCATGCCTGTCCCCACACAGCCACCACAGCAGGTCCCGTTCCCTCTGGAGGGTTGTCAGGCCGTGCGGCGTCTGCCTCCGGATATCCCTGCTTCCTACTCCCAGGCTCCTCCCCAGGCTCCCTCAGGTGCCCCGGCCCCAGCCTCAGCCCCACCCGAGGTCCCCAAGGTGCCGGGCGGAGCCACGTCCCCTGGGTCTGCCCAGGGGCTGGGAGCAGCCCCAGCAACGAGCAGAGCACTTACTGAGACAGGGAGGAGTCCAGGCTGAAATCTTCCACATGAAGCCTGGGGACAGAGTGGGGTGGACACATCAACGGGGACAGTGGACAGACGGACGGATGCGGGCCTGGACTCCCAGACTAGGCGTGGGCACAGACATACAGGGAGGATCCGGGCAGGATCCGAGGGAGGCAGGGCCACATCCATGCGCACACACCCCTGACCAGGCCGGGCTCCCTCGGTGCCCTGGAGAGCAGCCCAGTGCACGCGGCAGCGCAGGCCCATGCACCCTGCCCCGCCCACCGGGTGTGGGGATGCCCCGATCTGGGAGTTGGCACATGCAGGACAGCGTGCCCACCTGCGGGGAGAGGACCCGAGGCGCGGGGGGGTGGGGGAGGTGGAGGATGACAGGTTGCTGAGCGCTCCCCACCCCTGCTCCGCGCTGGGTCTGCCCCAGGCCCCGTGTGGCCTCTGTGTCCAGGAAGGAGCACTGTCAGCCCCCAGAACACCAGGAAGCTGATGGTGGCCCAGTCAGCCTGCCGACCTCCCCCGACGCCCCGCCCTCCACAGGCCATGGCACCCCCGCCCTGCCCCTCAGTTTCCTGGTGCCAGCACTTCTTGGGGACCCCCAAGGGCACCCCGTCCACTGGGCCAGCAATACACACCTGCTGCCCTTTGGGTGACCTGGCCTGGCCAGCTGACACCAAGATGGGCATGGCCTGTGCCAGTGGAGCCTGGGAGGGAGGGGGTGGTGGGAGCTTGGGGCTCCCAGGGCTGGCCTGTGTGGGCTGGGTAGGGTTGGGGGCACAGAGGGTCTGCTCTTTGCTGGTGAGGCACCCATCCAGGGCCAGCTTCTCCAGAGAGGACTTCAGGGTGCCTCTCTTTTAATCCTCAAGGCAAACATGTTCCAGAAGAGGAAAAACCCAGGTTCAGAGAGGACCACTGCCCTCCCAAGGCCACAGGCAGGGAGGAGGGAGCTGGCCTGCAGGGCTGGGCCCTAGGCACTCGCCTGCCTGCGTGCGCAGGGCCCTCTGGGTGGGCAGGTTCCCCCCACAGTGTCCCCAGCCTATGGGTCCTGGCAAGGTGTACTGCACAGAGCAAGGAAAACCCGGGCTTAACCAGGCCTGAGCCTGGGGTTACTGGGAACTTCTGGCATATTCTGTATGTTTATCCGGCTCAGGTTCCCTCTGGCCTGGGCGTTGCTGAGTCGGGCGACAGCTGCACCTGGGGTGGCAGGAACCTGGCAGGACCATGGTGCGTCACACGGACCAGGAACTTGCTGAGAGCGGGGGAGGGGTGCTGGCAGGAGAACGGGGGGGGCGGGGGGTGGTCGGCGGGGAGGGGAGAGGGGCCAGGGTCCTGGAGGATGGGCATGGGTCTCAGGGGGATACCAGGTAGGTGGACATGGGGTGGGGGAGGGGGCTCTGCCTGCTGCAGTTGAACTGACAGGCCACAGGTCCTGCGAAGAGCAGGAGGGCAGGGCCACCCAAGAGTGAGACCTGGTGGCCACACGCTGGACAGGAAGCAGACGGCGAGGGCCGGCTTGACCCCCAGAGCAAGTGCTGGTCCTGGGCCGGCCAAGCCGGTGCTTCCTGCTGCTCTGGCTCCCCTTCCTTCCCCGACCCCCACAATCCACAGAAGCCCCCACGGCCCTGACAGTCCAGGCCAGTTGGTGGGCAGCCAGGCTCAGAGGGGCAGCCCAGACTTAGGGCCCTGGGTGAACGGGCTGCCCCTAGCGGCCACTCTCTGCAGCTGCCACCATCTCAGGCTAATTTCAATCCCCAGCCAACCGGGGCACCACCTGTCCTGGCCCCGCCCAGTCCCCACCCCCGACTCCACCCACACCCAAGGCTCCACCCACCTCTGGGCCTTCGCACGAAGACCCCTCAGCGGCCGCTCCCCGTTCTCCCCCTACTCTCCCTGACCGCCGAGCTCTGAGCCAGCCCCCTCCCTGGATGTCCTCTCCAGCCGAGGGTCCTGGGCAGGTGAGCCCCACCCCGAAACTACCCCTGGGGGAGGCACAGACACCCTGTGGCCCAGCTCGCACAATCACCGCCTGGCCGTCTCCCGCTGCTCTGGCCAGGTCCTGCTTCCCCACTCCTGGCACCCTCTTCTCTCTGCCCTGGACCTCCTTTGGCCTCTGCAGCAGCCTCCCGCCAGCCAGACCTCAGAGTCCTGGCCTCGGGCCTCCCCTGCACGCGTGGCCTGCCCAGCCCACACAAGGGTCCTCCCTCCCTAGCCCGGGCCCTGCCTCCTGGAGTCCTGCTCTTGGCGGGGCCTCTGGGGCCCCACACTCAGCCGTCCACAGAGCGCCCCACACCCAGCACGACTCTCAGAGCCCAGGAGTCCACCTCGCACATCTTTCTCACCAGCCCCCCCCCCATCAAGTCCCTCCTTCCTTCCAGGCCCGTGCATCTGGCACCTGGCTGGGACCTGAGCTGTGCCTGGAAGCCTCCTGTCTACACCTGGAGGCTCTGTCCCCACCAGCCTGCGGATGCCGGGGGAGACCCCTCCCCCGTGTCCTCGACAGGGGCGTCCCCAGAAGCCGGCACCGGCCCTGCCGCGCCCCGCTCTCCAGCTGGCCCCTGCCTCCTGGCTGTGGGGGACCCTGCTGGGCCTTGGCACCCTCACTCCATCCCGGCTCCAGGGCCTTTCTGCCACACACAGCTGTTGGGGTCTGAGGACTCGTCCCTCCAAGACCAGGGGCAGCCAAGGCTGAAGGACTCCCCGCCCACCACCAGAGGGGCCCCGAACTCAGGCCCCTGCCCCCACCCCACGCCTTCCCTGACCGGAGGCGGCACTCCTGAAGAGGGCACATGGGAACAGCCCTGCCTGTCACCTGTGGGCCCCCCCACTAGCCAGTGCTGGCACTGCTCACGGCCCTGCATGGTGGGAGGGGCCCCAGGGAGAAGACTGGGCAGGAGGCCAGGGGGGCGCTGCGCCAGGGCCCCCAGGCAGGCATGAGGCTATTATGCTGAGGCCACTCAGCCCCAGGGCTGCCGGGGGCATGAAGGGGCCCGGGCCCAGCCTTGACCGACGGGGAGAGTTCATCGCTCGGCCAGCCTCTCCCTCACTGGCTCAGCCGCTCTCAAGAGATGCCGCCCCCCAGGTCAGCTTTCTAATCCTCGCCCCCCCCTCCCGGCCTTGCACTGGAGAGAGGAGGTGGGGAGCGGGAGATGGAGCCGACGTGGAGCCCAGTGCTGAGCGTGGGGTGGGGGGAGCCCTGGGCAGGGCCTCGGGAGCAGGCACCTCCCTGTGGCTCAGTCCCCTGGGGGCGGTGGCGGGCCCGCCCTCTGCCTCCCTACGCCCCAGCAATGGCAAGGCCTCCAGGAGGCTCTGGGTCATCCCAAGGAGGGCCGAGGCCCAGCGGGCCCCAGGAGATGCGTACGGGAAGGGGCACTCCAGGAGTTTTGGCCCCTAGCTCCCTCCACCAGAGGGCACCCCCCTCCCTGCTCTGGTCTCGCTGGCATCTGTGTTAGACTCGAGTTCCTAAGGAACAAACCCTGCAATTCCTCCTCTGCTCAGGAACCTGCCATAGCTCCCTACGGATCCCGTCCACAGCAGACTCTTGGGGGGCATTTAATGCTTGGGAAGAAGAGGCTGCAAGTGCCAGGCCCCAGTGCTGCTGGGTCAGCTGTGCAGCTGCAGACACTTCCTGTTTTCTACTCTGCAGAAGGAGGCTGAGAAGGATTCTGCACCTCAGAGGCGGCTGCGGGGTGTGGGATGGGAGGGCTTCCTGGAGGAGGTGGCCCTGCTACCTCAGCTCCCATGCTGCACTGCAGGCTCAGATGCAGCCCGGGCGGGACCTGCCATCTCTGTGTCCCTGCAGAAACAGGGACAGCGGGGAGCCAATCCCTTGCGGGGGCCAGGCTGGCTGCAACCAGAGCCTCTGGACTTGCTGCCCCCCACAGTGTCCAAGAAGAGAACCGAGAGGAGAGGAATCTGGCCTCCAGGGCTTCGGCAGGCACTTGCTTCTGTCCTGCCCAGGGGCTCTACCCATTAGCTGCTTGAGGCCACCAGGAGTGCCTGTTAGAGGCACTTAATCTCCAGCCTTAGCAGTCTCCTCTGGCAAATGGGGTGACCTCTGGGGCTTCCCCCCCACCCCGGGGGGGCAGGAATTAGGGTGTGGAGGCAGGAAGGGGTCTGGATGGTCTGTGGCCGGCAGGGAAGGGCGGGGGAGGCTCCCCAGGCACCCTTGGTCCTGCCATCTGCCAGACCGAGACTCTGCCAACCCCTCGCCCCAACCCTGACAGTGCACGATCCCTCTTCCTGGCTCTGGCCCTGGCTGTCCCTTCTGCCTGGAAGCCCCTGCCCACTTCCCTGTGCTCCCCCTGAAGGAAAGAAAGCCCCCGCTCTCCTTGCCCCGGCCCAGCCTGCGCCTCTCTCCACCAGGCATAGGTTTCTGTGCCCACGACATATGCCCACACCAGGGTGGGGCTGATTCATCTCAGTTTCCCCCGCAGAGCTGAGCAGGACTCCTGGCACAGGGAAGGTGATGGCTAAGTGGCGCTGCACACCAGCCTCAGTGTCCTCATCCGTGAAATGGGGTGCTGTACTACGCCCATGCTCAGCATGCCAGAGGGGGGTGGGCACTCCTCTGCCTGGCCAGGAAACCCACCTCCTGGACCTTGGCTGCCACTGGTCCCGGCACCAGCCCGGGGAGCCTGAGCCTTGCTGCACCCCAGCCCCAACCTGCTGTGCAGCCTCCTGGGAGCCTCCAGCCTCCCCGGGCCTCACACTCGCTGCTCACCTCTGAAGTGGGGACACAGATGCTGGCCCTGCCTCCCCCAAGTGGCTGCTGGAACCAGCGTGAGTGTGGCCTCCAGCGGGATGGGGCTCGGGCAGTGGTCACCGAGACACCTGGCACAGCGCCTAAGTCCCCACGTCTTTCCTCCCCTCCCGTCTTACCTGTAGGCCCACTGTGCTCAGCCTCTCCCAGCAGGAGAGAGCAGGGGTCCCACAGACTCCCCAAGGCGGGCTGGAGACACAGGAGTGGTCGCGGCGCTCTGCTGGGGGTCCCCGGGGAGACCTCAGCCGTCCCTCCCTTCCCGGGGCTGCAGGCAACGCGGCAGGTGCAGCCGAGCGAGCCCGTGCAGGATGCGAGCGGCAGAGATGCAAAGCCCCTCCCGGCGGCGCCCCGCGCCCCCGCCCCTACCTCTGGCCCACGTCGCTGCCCACGGAGCCCCCGCCGCGGGCTGGCAGCAGCGGGCTGAGCCCATGCGGCTCCTCGGGGGCCGAGGCGCCGGCCGGGGCGCCCCCCGGGCCCGCCTTGCTCTCGGACGGCGAGCGCGGCAGCTTGGCCCGCGCCATCCTGCGGGAGCGCACGGCCGCGGCGGCGGCAGCGGCGGCGGGGGCGGAGCGGGCGCTACCATCTCCGCGCGCCGCCCCGTGCGCTCCCCGCGCCGCCGCCGCAGTGGAACGGCCGAGGGGGGCTGGGAAGCTGGGGGGCGGCCGGGCTCCCTCCCGCCGCGGCCCGGGGTGGGGGGGCGGCCAGGCTCGGCCCCCTCCCCAGCGCGGAGGCCCCGTGCGCCCAGGGCGCCGCACGTGGGTGGGAGGGGGCCCTGAGGCTGGAGGGGCCGCCTTACAACGGAAGTAGTAGTACTAGCCATACTGTCACGGCGCCCGCCCGGGCAGGGGAGGAATAGTGGCGCGGCGACAGCTGGTGGCTCGCGGCCGGTCACCTCCGCAGGCAGGGGCTGCTGGAGAGGGGAGACAGCTGCTGATTCGCGGCCATGTGCCCGAGTCACAGCCGCCCTGTGGGTCCTGGGGACCCAGGTGTGGCACCAGTTCGCTTGCCCAGAGCCCTGAGCTTCCGGCTCATCCCTGCTGCCCAGGTTGGGTGGGTCCAGCCCCTTGGTCAGATGGGAGCTTGCTGCCTGAGCTCCCTCCCGCAGGCACGCAGGGGCCGCCTCTTCCCCGATTTTCTACACACCCCAAGCCCCCCGGGGAGGTCCAAGGGGAACTCATGTATCCGTGGCCGAGGGCCAGGCTGGGCTTGGCGCTGGGCATGAGATTCCCAGGCGTCGGTCAGGCGGCTCCTTCGCGGAGCCCGGGGTGCGCCCGCCGCCCCACCGCGGGTGAGCTCGTCACCTCCCTGAGCGCGCACCGCTTGAGTTGAGGAAGTGTGCAGATTTCTGTCCGTTGGCAAAGGGGGAAGCCGAGGCGCCCAGGGAGGAAGTGGCTTCCCCAGGAGACCCAGGCAGGAAGGCGTGGAGCAAGGCCTCCCTCCAGGACCGGCCCCTGAGCCTCTGCTCTCCCATGGCTTCGTGATGTGGCTTTTCCGACCAATTCCTTCCATTTCCACACGCGAGGGAGGCCCGAGGCCAGGGAGGGGAGGCGACTGCCCCAAGGAGCAGCCAGCAGGTGTGGGCACTGAGACAACCAAGCCTTTGGGTCTGGCTGCCCTGGAGCCCTGCTGGGTGCAGGGGGCTCTGAGGCACAGCTGTCCGTGTGCCAGGGTGCCAGCCCCTCCAAATCCTGATGCCAGATCAGAGGCTCCAGCTTGGCCCGCCTCTGTTTCTTTACCGCACTTGTGACCCAGCAAAGAACCAGGGCCCGGCACTCACAGAAGGTCTGTGGGAGGAAGGGGGGCCTGGGTGCACGCAGCCCCTGGCCCAGCCCCTCCCCAGACGCCGCAGTCAGGAACAGGCTGTGCAAGGCCACGCCGCAGTCTCGGCAGACACCCCAACCATGAGCTGCGTCCCATCCTTAGAAAACAAGGTGTTTGCACCAGCCAAGCTCGAGGAGGCCCCTGCCTGCCCCTGGGGGGAGGGGGAGAGCTGATGTCAGCCACTCCCTGCCCATCCAGTTTGAGTGACACGAAGGGCTGCAAAGAGCTGGGGCTGGACGTGTTGGGGCCCGCGGAGAGTGAGACACACACTGGGATGCGTATAAAACAAAGCCAGCAGGACCACAGGCTTGGGCGTCGTCCATGGGGCCACGCTGAGGCCCCTCCGCACCCGTGTCCATGCACTGAGGACTGGCTGCTGCCAGGGATGCTCACCTGTGCACCCCGGGGGCTGCAAGGGGCGCTCCTTGGGACTCTTGGGATCCACAAAGACAAAAGCACTTGATTTCCTGGGTCAGCAGCAGCAAGGGGCAGCCCGCCTCAGGGGCTTCCAGGAGCCCTGTCTGTAAGGACACAGGACGCCCACGCTTCCCGTCCACCCCCAACAAGGCAGGATGTCCAACATTTTGTGTGGCTTTAATGACAAGTTTAGGCTGACGTGTAGTGGTGACATCTGGGGGTGGGCTGGGGGAGGCCTTTTGACTGGCTGCTGCTGCATCATTTATGTGAGGGTTGATTTATTTAGGAGAGAACGGTGCACTTTCATCTCACAGCCTGGTGGTCTCGCCTTGTGTGGAGAGAACAGACACCTCCCCTGTGTGGACCAGTGGCCTGAGGGCACGCCAGCAATGTCCAGTGAGCAGGCTGGATGTCCCTGAGTGAGGTGAGGCAGGGAGAGTAGGCCCCGAGGTGTCCCAGCACAGCCCGCTCCCAAGGGGCTGAGCAAGCCTCTGGTCCCGTTGGCTGGGCAGTGGGGGGGGGGGGCACAGGGGGAAAGGTCCTTTGTTCAAGCACCTATGCTTTTTTCCGACAGGCTTCACCCCTGCTGCACAGCAGCCCTGAAGGAGATTGGGGTTGTCACTGTGCTCGGACGGCTGGCTGGGTGGGGGCGGGGCCTGGCGTGGGGGGTGAGGAAGCAGGTGGAGTCCAAGGTGCGTTTGAAGGTGGAGCTAGCCAGGCTTCCTGGAGGATTGGATGGGGGGGGGAGCAAAGGGGGGAAAGGGGTGGATGGTGACCCCCGAGATGGGGAAGACAGAGGAGCAGATGGCAGGGGGCTTCCCAGACCCGTTGGGGACATTCTCAAATGCAGTCACATGACAGTGATGGATACAGTGGACTATTATCCAGGCTTAAGAAGGAAGGCGGTCTTGACACAGGCTCCAGCGTGGATGAGTCCTGGAGATACTGTGCTGAACGAAACACACCAGTCACAAAGGGCCAAATCCTGCAGCAGGCACTCATGGGAGGCCCGCAGCCAAATCTACAGACACAGGAAGGGGATGGTGGTGCTGGGGCTGGGGGAGGGGAGGGGGAGTGAGGGTTTAATGCGGACAGAGCTTCAGTTTGGGGAGAGGAGAAGGTTCCAGAGACGGATGTGGGGATTGCACAACAATGTGAGTGTACTGTACTGATGGCCCGAGCTCTGCCCTTACAGTGGTTAAGATGGTACCTTTCTGGTATCTTTTACCACAATGAAAACAAATAAAAATTTTAAAAAGAAAAGAGGAAGAGAGAGAGAGAAGAAGAAGAAAGGGGGAGGAAGAGGATACACTTCATAAGACCAAGGAGGAATCCCCGGTGGGCTTCAAGCCCATCTGATAGGGTCAGGCTCAAAGGTGAGATACACCCAGCATCTCAGCAGACTAAGGAAGAATGGGAGGTGGCAGAAACTCTGGAAACAAACTGAGAGCCCAAACACTAAATGACGCCAGAATGTTAACGGACCCAAAGTAGAAAAGAGATAACTGCAAACGGCGTTACCGACAGAGGAGCAGCCAGGCTGGCACAAAGTGTCCAGGAGCCAAGAACTACACAGGATCCTCACGCAAAGAACTGCTTGTGCACCTGGGTGGAGGTGCAACCTGTTTTAAATTCTCGAAACACATTTAGGAAGTACTGAGACATATGCTGATGAAAGAACTATACTGAGTTCCAGGAAAATAAGATACAGAAGGCACCACACCCAGATATCGATCCCATCAATCTCCTGGGCTTAAAGGATAAAGAGATTATTCTTGGGCACTAAGAGAGAAAAAGCCAGTCAAGTGAGAGGTGGAGCATCTGGCTTCAGGGGCTGGGGGAGGGGAGGAGAGCGAGTGTTTAATGGGGACAGAGTTTCAGTTTGAGACAAAAGAAATGGAGGGTGGTGATGGCTGCACATTAAGAATGTGCTTGGTGTACTTTGAAACAAAGGCTGTAACAAGAGACAAAGAAGAGCTTTACATAATGATCAGGGTATCAATACAAAAAGAATACATAAATTGTAAATGTTTGCAATCAACACAGGAGTACCTAAGTACATACAAATACCAACAGAGATAAAGGGAAAAGCTGACAGTAACATAATCACAAGAGGGGACTTTAATACCCCACTTACATCCATGGACAGATTATCCAGACAGAAAGTCAATAAGGAAACACTGACCTTCAATGACACCTTAGACCAGGTGGACCTAATACGTAGATTTCATCCCAAAACATCAAAATACACATTCTTTTCTAGAGTGCCTATGGAACATTCTCCAGGATAGATCACATGCTAGGCCACAAAACAAGTCCCAGTGACTAAGACAACTGAAATCACAGCAACATCTTTTCTGACCACAACACTATGAAATCCACCACAAGGAACAACAACAACAACAACTGCAAAACCCGCAAGCATGTGGAGGCTAAACAGGATGCTACTAGACAACCCATGGATCACTCAAGAACTAAGAAAAATTTAAAAACTATCTGGAGACAAATGCAAATAAAAACACAACGATTCAAAATCTAGGGGACCCTGGAGTTCCCGTCGTGGTGCAGTGGTTAACGAATCCGACTAGGAACCATGAGGTTGCGGGTTCGGTCCCTGCCCTTGCTCAGTGGGTTAACGATCCGGGGTTGCCGTGAGCTGTGGTGTAGGTTGCAGACGCGGCTCGGATCCCGCATTGCTGTGGCTCTGGCGTAGGCCGGTGGCTACAGCTCCGACTCAACCCCTAGCCTGGGAACCTCCATATGCCGCGGGAGCGGCCCAAGAAATAGCAACAACAACAACAACAACAACAACAACAAAGACAAAAGACAACAACAACAACAACAAAAAATCTAGGGGACCCGGCAAAATCAGTTCTAAGAGAGAAGCTGATAGCATTACAAGCCTATGTCAGGAAATAAGAAAAAGATCAAATAAATGAACTTTACACTTAAAGGAACTAGAAAAAAGAAAACCCCCAAACCCAAAGTTAATAGACAGAAAGAAAATCCTAAAGACTGCTGAGGGGCCCACCAACAAGGTCACTGACCACCCAGCAGACCAGGGCGTGCCCTACAACCCACACTGGAAACTTCCTTCGGGACCAGAGGAGGAGGTAGGTGCTGATCCCTGGGTCTCAGGCTGTTTGCCATCCCTCTCCATCACATGTGCACCCCGATGGGCAACCTGTGGCTACTGAAACAAAGTACCACAAGTGAGAACCTTACAACTTGTGGAACTCACTCTCCCAGACTCCAAAATCCAGGGAAGAACCATGCTCCCTCTGGAGGCTCCAGGGGCGGGTCCATCTTGCTCCTCCAGCTGCTGGTGGCCCAGGTGGCCCTGGCTTATGGTCACATCACCCAGTCTCTGCTATGTCTTCACACGCCTGCGCCTGTGGGTTTCTCTTCTTATAAGGACACCAGCCACTGGATGGAGGGCCCGCCCTAAATCCAAGATCATCCTGTCTCAAGGTCTTTACGCTGATGACATCTGCAAGACCCTGTTTCCAAATAAAGTCACATACCCAGGTGCCAGGTGCACATGAATCCACGCGACACTGTTCAGAGCACTACAGTGGGTCTGCATGACTTTCCTGCAGACCACCTGCACCCCCACCGACGTTCCCCCAATTAGCTGTGCGACCTTGAACAGGTCCCTTTCCAGAGGGATCTGCCCCCACTCGCCAGGTGCCTGCACCTAGTCGGGGAGGGGAGAGGGGCAGTTCCAGGCTGGAACCTGATCATATAACTCTCCGCTGGTGAAGCCCCCAGGCTGCAGTGTTTATCATGCATGCGCTGCCGGAGCCCCAGCCTGGACCTCTCACAGCCCATCTTCAGTCCAGGTGGAGGAGGCCGAGTCCATGCACAGTGCTCTTGACGGCGATGGTGCCTCATGGGAAGCATATGGGGGGTGGGGGGGTGGACCCGCAATTTGAAGCCAAAACCCATCATCGTTTTCATGACACTAGGGGATGCTGGCTGCCCTCTTGCTAGGCGTCTGTGTTTTGCTTTGCACTAATTGGGAGAAATTTAATTTTGCACACGTCCCCAGGATGCAGGCTTGGAAGCAAAGAGATGTGCTGAGATGTGTGAGGTCGGGGTGAGTGGGCAGGATGGGGACACGGCTCCCAGGGTCACCTGACTTGCCATCTCAGGGTCTTCCCCAGCATCCGCAGGGCGTGGGAGAGCGGAGCCAGGGGCCATCACAGAAATGCTAACACCTTGACTGACGTACCTCCAATCCCTGAGCACAGCGTGCACGCAGCGCAGACTCAGGTCCAAGAGCCCTGCCAACTGGCCCCACACCCACAGGCTGGCGAGGGCCCCTCCATCACCCACACCCTCTCTGTCCCGCCAGTTCTGGTCCCTTTATCCTCTGTCTGCTTGCTGCCCATCCTGCCTGCTCCCAGCCTCCCAGGCTGTGGGTGACCCAAGCCCCTGCACTCCCACCTGCAGGGAGGCATGCACGTAGGAGGAAGGCGTGGCCTGTCCTCTGCCCTGTTGCAGGCCCCACTCCCTGCCAGGGACCTCATTGGCCTTGGCCCCAGCCCTACTCACAGTGGGGTCAGGGAGACACAGGCAAAGGAGCCCCAGACCCGGCAGGTGCTGGAAAAGTCAGGACACAAACCTTACTCCCTTGGCACACAGCACACAGACGTGCCAGGACCTGGCACCACCCAGGCCTGTCCCTGCTCCAGTCACGCAGACTGCAGGGAAGCGAGTCCCAGAGAGACACAGGTCTGACCTCAGCCCCACACTCTGGGGACAGCACATCCCCACCCCGCAGCCTCCAGTCCTGTTGCCCACAGAGCTGGCCTGGGCACCATTCCCCCTCCCACTCCCCTGGCTGCACAGGCAGGTCCCAGAACACTCAGGAGTCAACACCATCCCCCTGGGGCCCATCTCCCCCGAAACACGCCCACCGTGAGCTGGGAGACCCCCCGCGAGGGCTTGCCCTCTCTGGTCTCCTGCACCACGGAGCAGAGACCCGTGCCCCTACCCCCGAACCTGCCCCTCCATCTCCAGGGAGCCCGGGGGGGCAGGGGTCATATGCCTCCCATCTCTCAGGACCCCAGGCTGAATCAGCTCCAGCAGCTGTGCTGGCCTAGGCCTGGTAGGTCTTCACCCCACGGGAGGAGCCTGGCCTTGGCCCCCAGCCCCCTTGGAGCCGGCCGGTGGGGAGGGGGGTTCTGGTCCACTTCTGCTCAGCCCTGGGGGAGGGGCAGTGGGGGGCATGCCTCCTGCAGAGACTTCCCCGAGCCCCCCTGCTCTGCCCTGTGCCCAGCCCGGGGGTCAGAGGGGCGCTACAGCCGCCCACAGTGGCTCCCGCAGGGCCGGGCGGGGGTCTGTCCACGGGGTTCCCCCGCATCCCTGGCCATGTAGGCCTGTCTCCCCCGCGTCTCAGCTTGTCGTGTAAAACAATGTTGGTGTTGCTCAAGCGCCACAGAAACGGTCAGGCTCCGTCCTCTGTTGTCCGAGGACTTAGGGAAAGAGCCGCAGGGATGCGACCCTTCTGGGCGGCGTTCTAACCCCGGGGCCTGGCCTCGGGCCTTCCTGCAGCCAGCCAGCGCTGCCCCAGACCCCAGAAAGGCGCTCGCTGCCCGCCCATCTTCCCCTCAGGTGCCGGGGAGCTCAGGTCGGGGGCCCGGACCCTGAGATCACCTCCAGCTGGGGGGACAGGCAGCTGTGGGTAGCAGCTGGTCCCAGCATGCCAGCGGGAGGCCACCTGGGAGTCCCTGCTTCTCACCTGTGGCGCTGCCCACTCGGCCTTTTGCCGAGTCTGCCCCTTGTGGGAGACGAGCCTGTGGTGTGACAGCCTGAGGCCCCCTGCATCTCGGTGCAGAGAGGTCCCCTCCCCCCACGGGGCACCTGCCTGAGCTGGGCTGGGGGAGGGGAGAGGTGCTGAAGCCTTGTGTCCGAGATACAGACCAAGAGCTGGAGGAACGCTTACAATGACCCAGGGCCCACCTGTGAAGCCCTTTCCTGCTCTCCCCGCAGCCGCCCTCTGCGGGAGGAGGGACAGGCGTGGGGGCCCCCGCCTGGCCAGGCCTGCAGCCCTGAGTCGGTCCCTAGGACCAAGTGCTGCTGCTCAGGCTTGCGGGTGCACTGGAGGGTCCTGCCTGCTGGCTCCTGGGGTGAGGGGGCGGTGAGCAGTCCTGGGGGGCGCACAGGGAGCCCTCGCCCCGGCCCGCAGGCAGTGGTGAGGGTCCCCTAGGGCCCTGTCTACCCCCTGAGGGTGTGCCAGGCCTGGTGCTGCCTGCCTGCTGGGCTACCCCCTGCCCTTTGGGGAAAGGCCGGCCAGCAGCAGGGCAGCCTCCTTCGCCCACATGGGCCTGGCTCCCTCCCCCAAGGCCATGGTGTGCAACGCTGCAGTGACTCATGGCGGTGGCTTTATTCCCCTGGGGAACAGGGAGCCCACAGCCCTGCTCGCCCACTCAGCCTGCCAGGAGTCAGCGTCCCCGCACACCCCGCGGAGCTGGCCCCGGGCGTGGGGGCCAGGTGTGGGGCAAGAGGCCTGGAGGCCAGATCTGTGACCCCGCCCCCGAGGCTGCCCATCTCATCTCCCCAGACCCACGATGCCGCCTCTGCAGTGTGTTTGTCCAGGCCATTGGCCCATCCTCCTGCAGCCCCGGGACCCAACCAGGCCTACCTCGGGGCTCTGTGGCATGGTCCCTGGGGCACGTGGAAGGCCACCTGAGCTCCCCGTGCACCTGCTGAGAGCACATGGCCCTGCTGGCAGGGCAGGCTGGCCTTCTTGCCTCAAGGCTCCCGGGCCCTCTGGTCGCTCCACAGCCTCTCAGCCCCGGAGCCCACTGCCTGCTCCCAGACACATCCTGACCACCTTTCCAAACACGTGAGGGGGTCCTGGCAGGCCAAGTGGGAGTGCTCCCCCATCTCCACTTTGGGGATCAGAGAAGGAGTGGGGGCCACAGGCACTGAAGACGGGAAGGAGCGGAGAGAGACGAGGGGCAGGAGGGGAGCTCAGATCCCAGCTGGGCCCTCCAGGTGCACGGCCTTACAGATGGGGGTTCAGGCGATCGCAGAACCCCCGGAAACCCCAATCTGGTCTCCGGCATGCCTGCACCAACGAGACCTGGGAGCACGCGGGGTTCACTGGAGGGCAAGGCCAGGAGCTGCCTCTGCGTGAAGAAGCCTCAAGAGAAGAGAAACTCTCCCGATGGGGCCCCTCCAGCGGCAGCTCCCTCAATGCTCGTGCCCCCGCCCCCCGAGGCTGGCTGCTCCTGGTACCTGGTGCTGTCAGCACCGCACCTCAGAGGCTCCTGTCCAGCCCCCCGGGGAGGAGGCCCAGTCACCTAGACCCTGGCTGCACAGGAACAGACCGGCAGCCCACCCCGCTGGGAGCCCCTGGGTGTTCCGAGTGCCAGCCCCCTCCCCAGGCCCCGGGCCTCCGCTCTGGGGTGAGAAAGGGGACCTTCGCCTGATCAGCCTGGCAAAGGCCAAGCTTCCTTCCTGCTCAACGACGCCCCCCAGGGCCAGCCAGCCCTGCAGACACCAGTGCGGTGTCTCCTCGCCCGGGGACCATGGGGGGTCCTTCTCCTGGAGAATTCGCTCTCACACACGTGCACACCCACATGCACACTCACGCACACACGTGCGCGCGCACACACACACACACACACACACACACAAGCCCACCTCTGAGCGCCATGAGCACACCAGCACAAGCGAGGCCCCTGGGCTCACAGGGGACTTTCCTTCTGAAAACGCTGTTGAGCAGAATGGCGACGGGGCGGGGCTCACCAGGAGCTGGGGGAGTGGGGAGTGACTGCTTACGGGTCCGCGGTTTCCTCCTGGAATGCTCTGGAACCAGAGCGCGGCGATGACGTGAATGCACCAAACATCGCTTTACCGTTACATTTTGTATATGGCACCAAATAAAAAACCCCAAGCCGCAGAGTTTAAAACTCAGTGTGGACTCAGTGCCAGCTTCCCATTTCCCAGGGGACAGGGCAGAGTCCCTCCAGGCAGACACACGCCACCCCACGGCTGATGGCAAAGGCCCGCCATCACTCCTGAAACCCCAGGGATATGTCTCAGCAATGACATCTGCTGCAGTCACTGGCATTTCGGGGGCACTCAGAGGCCCCAGGCCCACATGGGGAGACGGAGGCCGTTTCCTGCCCAGCATCGGAAGAGCCCGCGGGGCTGCTGTTTTCGAGAATTAACCACGTCCCAGCAAAGCAGGCAGTGAGGGGCAGGGGCTGACTTAGGAAGGTGCGAGCCAGGGTTCAGCTGAGGGAAACCCCCAGCCCTGCCCTGCGTCCTGGTAACTTACACGCCGTGGGCAGCCACCCATCCTTCTCCGCCTCTGCCCACGCGCCGCACCTGGGCGTGTGTTCTTGGGTGGGTTTACCTATTGCCCCAGCTCTCCGTCCAAGGAGACGGAACCGCGAGGCGCCGCCGGCCCCTCTGCTGGGCTCACAGCCTTGCTTCTAAGTGGGTCAAGATCTCAGGTCCCCGCTCTCCTCCTGATTCTACCTGGCGGGCACAGCTGCATGGCACGTGAGGTCTGGCAAGACATGCTGCTTCCGGCCGACAGAGTGATTTTAACTCACTTTCCACAAGCCTCACACACATCCTTACACACCGACCTTACTCCCAAGCTCGATTCCTTGCCCAGCTGCAGTTTTCAGCAGCGGGTTATTCTCACAGCTCGCTCTGTCCTGACAACTTCCAGGACAGAGACTTTATGTGCTAACTTGAGTCATCGCACTGTGGGAGGGGGAGGCAAGGACACAGGTCCGGGTTGGGTGGGGAGGGAGACGCGCAGACACCAGCCCCCTGCCCCGCCCCATCACACCGCAAGGGAAGCGGTTCTGGTCCCAGGCCCCACAGGCTCCAGCACGAGCTTTCCCTTGCGGGCGTAAAGCACCTCCCTGGTGGCTGACAGAGCTAAAGTGCTGGGTGTTTACCAAGACGGCTATTTGGGGAAAAGGCAGAGAAAAGCAACATCTTCGCCAGCTTCCCGCCAGCCCCCCGAGCACATGAATTACTCCCGAGAGCTCATTTTGATGATCCTTTGCCGAAAGACTCAAGTTTATTTTGCTTTCATCTGCCCAGAAGAATGCGAGGTAAGGGGATGTTGCCGCTCTCAGTAAGCGACCACAGCATGAGCCTGAAGGACACTGCCCTCCAATTAATAATAAATGACCACAGCCAGCGTCTGGAGGACGCCAGCCCTCAGGCAGACTGCGGGGCTCCGCCACGGAGCGCATACGGCCCTGGCTTGTCCCCAAAACCAGCAGAGCTGTGAGCGGGGCGGGGGGCCTGGGGCAGCTGCGAGGAGGCCGGCCTCGGAATCGGAATCGGTCTCCGGGGAGACTCCCCAGCACAGAGCTTCCCGGCCCTTCCTCCCGGCCCCTCCGGGGAAAATGCTCCCCGCCCGCCCACCCCAAACTTCTCCGACCCGGAGCCCGCCCGGGAAAGTTGAAGGGCGCGGGGCGGGCGGCGCGGGTGCACGGGCGCCCTTCAGCACCGCGGACAGCTCCGCGCGCGGCCCCCCACCCACGCCCTACCTGTCGTCGTTCTGGAAGGACGGGTCGCCCAGCAGCAGGTCGCGGAAGCGGTACCGCGGCGGCAAGGGCAGCACCTCGGAGTCCAGGTCGCTCATCTTGAGGCTGGCGGTGTCCAGCAGCGCGCCGTCCCCGCGGCCGCCGTCTCCTGCGCCGGGCTGCCTGCGGGCACACGCCAGCGCCCCCTCAGCCGCGTCCGCGCAGACCCGCCCGCCCCCCGCAGCCCCCCGCCCGCCCTGCCGCCCCCGCAGCACAGCCTTGGCCACTGCCCCCGCGGGGCTGCGCAGGGCCCACTCCAAAGCACTGCCAGTGCGTGGGGGAGCTTTGCCACAGGCAACGTCAGGGGCAGGCCCTCTGGCACCACCCCTAGACGCCCACTAGGGCAGACAAGCCCTCCCAGGTTCCCCCACAAGGCTGTGCCAAGGCTGGCTGCTCAGCCTTCCTCAGGGTCCACCCCTACCCCCAAGACCCCTTCTCAGACCCTCAGGCTCCTGGGCGCTGGAAGGGGCAGTGACCAGGAGGCTTAAGAGGCCTCATCTGTGGCCTCCTGGCAGTGGGGCGTGGGCAGCAGCTCGGGTCTGATCAGAAGCTGGAAGGGTGTGTCAGCGGCGGAGGGCAGTGTCCCCTGGGCCCCCAGCTGCCTTTCTGTGGTATCACCAGCACTTGGGCCGCACAGACCTCTGCCCCCAGTGCCTGACTTAGAGAACCAACAGCGGCGGATGGGGGAATGGAGCCAGGCCAGGTAAGCTGGGGGGTCCCTGGTGGATCTGCCGCCTTTGAGGGCCCAGACACCTGTCTTCTGGGCTCTTGCACCTTTCCTGCCTGCTCCCCACATCCAGGTGAGTTCTGGCTGCACGTCCCCTCACACAGCAGGGCTCCCGGTTCCCAGCCTCCTGGGCAGCAGCCCCCTGAATACTCCGGACATCGCATCAGGACCTCTGCCCTCCAAATCAGAGCCTCGCTGGCCACCCCTCATGCCCTGTCACAACATGGTGGCACTTGACCCAGCAGAGCAGCTGCATGTCCGTGACCTGAGTGCCCTGGGAACGCTCATTTCCATGGCACAGATAGGCAGGATGGCAGCCTGGGCCACCAGCACACTTGGGAGACTCAGGTCAGGACCCAGGGCTCCCGACCCCACCCTGCCCCGGGCTCCTGGTCCTCGGGCATCCCCCCGGCCTTCTAGGTGGGTGCTGCTGCTCAGACTGCCCGGGGTGGGCCCTGTGGGGAGGCAGCAGTTTTCTCCCTGCAGCCTCCCACTAGGGTGAGCCCTCACCCGGGGAGGGTGGCACATCAGCTGTGACCTGTTGGTGGTGGAGCCGGGAATGGGCCTCCTGGGCACCGTCTAGGCCACTCCAGGACAGCAGACAAGGTGGGCAGAGGGAGTTCCCCACCCTGTCAGGCCTGTCCCCCTAAGAGACAGGAGATGGAGGACGCAGAGCCCGGCTCAGCCTCTGGACAGGTGCAGGGATCTGCTGACCACGCCCAGCCACTCACCTGGAGCAGGAGGTCCACGGGGGCGGGGGACCCTATGGCTCCCTCCTCTCTCTGCTCAAGGCCCGAACGGCAGGCCTGTTCCCTGAGCCCCAAGTGAGAGCCTGACCCATGCCCCCAGCCCCCGACAAGCAGCAGGCAGGTGTCAGTGCCGCATCCCACAGCCGTCGGGAGTTGCTCACGGACCGTCCCGGGCTGAAGCTGCGAGTGGCAGCGTGGGCCCAACACGCCCGCACGTGCCGTTCTCCAGGGTCACAGGGTCAGCCCCGAGGATCTGGCAGCATTTGAAAAATAACATTTTCCTAATTGCATCAGCGTGGCTGCATGTTTTTCCTTAGTCACAAGCTGGCTCAGCGGGGAGAGGTGCCGGCGGGTGGGGGAACCACGTGGCCAGAGGCCGGGGGCTTCATCTTCTCGGTTTTGCCCCTTTCTTGCCCAAAGCCTCTTTTGGTGGCAGAACCCCAAGCGACCCCTCCACCCCGGGCCTGGGTGCCTCTGACCCCTCCCCACTTTAGCTGGGTTTTCCTTCAAGGCCCAGGCATGGCAGGGCCCGGGGACACGCTCAGAGTAGCCCTGTTTGCTTCTGGGGGTCGGGGTGGGGAGGGAAGTCGGAGGGCTGGGTCCCTGCCCCCAAGGTGTGGCCTAGGGGATGCTGCTGGAGGGAGCACTGGGTGGGGACAGACATCCACAGCCCGCGCCCCCCACTCTGCCTCGTTGTCCCCGCAGGGGTGAGAGCCCACAGGAATTGGACTGTTTGTTGTGCTGGCCGAGGGCCAGGGCCCCAGCGTCTCCTGGAAAGGCTCCCGCTGTAGGAGGGAGGTGGCTGAACAGCCGCTCCCTGTGTCGAGGGGGTCTGGTTGAGGCCTCCCCCTGCCCAAAGGCTGTCACTAGGAGCTCTGGGGCTCGCGGGGGTGGGGGTAAGATGGGGCGACAGCGTGGCCCTGGCTCAGCCGCCTGGACTCAGGGGCCCACTGCACAGTCTTTGTTGCCTGTGCCACTCCCTCCCCCTGTGTGACCCCAGGGGACCAGGGAGGAAGTCTGGGACCCCCAAACCTTGCCCGTTATCTCTTCTCTGCGTGATGGCCAGTTTCGGTAAGACCTCCGTGCTTTGGGGGCATAAGGAAAGTGTCCACCTTTCCGTCCCTCGGGACAAGGCCTGGAGCCTCGTCCGTGGGACTCTTGCTCTCCGGAGCCAGGGCAGAGCAGCCCCACCCAGGCAAGGCCCTGGGGACTCATGGGCTCCCCAGGGAGCCACCGAGGGTCCTGCTGACTGAGTGGAGCTCAGTCCTGCCCCGTTAGTCCATGCTGGGTGGCCCCAGGGAACTCCCTCTCCCTCTCTGAGCCTGTCTCCTCAGCTGGAAACAGATATCCTGATGGCTTCTGTCTTCACCAGGTGATTGTAAAGCTGTGAAGAGGCGGCGAGGCGGAGGGATCTGGTGTGGTGATGGCACACGAGAGTGTAATTCGTCCTCGGCTTACCCAGCAGCCTGGCCACAGTCTGGGGGACAAAGGCCCTGACCCCAAGCGTCAGGTTCCTGGGATGGTCGGCACCCCATCACGCCCTCCCCAGGTCAGCCAGAGCCCCTCTGGGGAGCTCAGACTCCCAGTTTGGGGACGCTGACCTATGGGACCCAGCCAGGGCGGCCAAGGAGGAGAAAGGGGGCCCACGCCCGCACACAGGGCAGGAAGTCACCCCGTGGCTGGCGCACATGTGCTCACACCCTGACCCCCAGGGCCCAGGGGAGAGAGCGCGGGGCCGCAGCCCGAGGACCAGCGCTGTGTGTGCAGGGTGGCGGCGCCGAGCCCTCAGGACCCCCAGGCAGTCAGAACTCCGATGGGAGGGAGGAGCCCTGGGCTCACGCAGCCCAGGAAGAGGCTGGAGGGTGGGGGGCTTGACTCCCGTTCACCACCAGCCGTGCTGCCCCTGGCTGGCTGAGGGGAACCCCCCTGGGGGCCAGCACTTCTGCGTCCCTTCCCTGCCACCCCGGCCCCGTGGTGGTCAGAGAGTCAAGGACGACGGAGGGAAGTAAAGTCGTCAGAAACCTGCTTCTCCGGCCAAAGGCACCAGGCCCCCGGGTCCTATGGGCAAGTTCTGCCCCGCCAGATGGTGCCAAAGCCCAGAGAGCATGGATGCACGCTCGACTTCCGGGGCCGGTCCATCCCGTGGCCAACACCCGATGCAGAGGCACCCGCCTGGACGGGCGGTGCCCTCCCTGGGGACCCTGGGCACAGACCTTCTCAGTGGAGTGGTGGTAGGCGGCATTCCGCAATGCGTCATGACCACAGCGCCCCGACGCCGCCCAGGACGGGCCAAAGGAAAGGGCCAGGTGCGCCCTCACGCTGAGGCGACAAAGCGGAAAATCCCACCGCTCTTGGGAGCAGATGCAGAACAAAGGCTTTTTCTGCAAAACCCATTAATAGATTAGATCCAGAGGGAAACACTCCTGATGAACAAGAGCAAACAATCCAGGCGACGAGGAGATCCCCGCAGCGTCCCCACAGGCTGGGAACACAGCCTGCCCGGGACGGGCTCCCGCCGCGACGAAGGGGAGCGTGAGAGCACGAGGAAGGGATGGCGCTCGCCGTCCACAGCCAGCATCACCACTCGCCTAGAGGCCCCAGGAAACCCACGGGAACCCCTTAGGAGAAGTGAGAGCTGGACTGCCCGTCAGCGCAGCGGAAACGAATCTGACTGGGAACCGTGAGGACGTGGCTTCGATGCCGGGCCTCCCCCAGCGGGTGACGGCTCCAGCATTGCCGTGAGCTGGGGTGAAGGTCGCAGACACGGCTCAGATCTGGTGTTGCTGCGGCTGCGGTGCAGGCCGGCAGCTATAGCTCTGATCCGACTCCCAGCCTGGGAACCTCCGTATGCCGCGGGTGCGGCCCTAAAAAGCAAAAAAAAAAAAGAAAGAAAAAAAAAGAAACGAGAGCTGCCATGTGGACAGCTGTGCCAACTCAGGAACCGGAGCCCCACTCAGCGCCTGCCTACAGGGCCACGCGCAGAAGCTGTCCCGGGTTCCCTGGCGGCTGCCACTAGAGGCCGGAAGGTGTCGTGTTCCCAGGCCTCAACAGTCCCCTCTCAGGACAAGGGGGCGAAGGGAACTGGTCCCGTCCACGGGCGGGGTCATTTTCTCAGAACCTGACGCACTGTCTCCAAAGCCCACACTGAAGAGCAAAAGGGCACAGCAGCCTGGACGGGCGCGCAGGGACCACGGAGAAGTGCCGGGCCTCGCTCACAGTCAGGGCCGGTGCACAGCCCGCGGAGGGTCTCCGGGGCGCAGGCGAGAACGAAAGCACAGCGCAGCAGGCGGGGGTCCGGGAGGCGAGTCGGAGGCCGAGGGGGCTCTCAGCACCTGAGTGGCAGCTCTCATTTTTTTCTTTTTTTGCTTTTTAGGGCCGTACCTGTGGCATATAGAGGTTCCCAGGCGAGGGGTCGAATCAGAGCTGTCGCTCACGGATGTCCCCAGTGTGCTGTGTGGTGGGGACGGGGTCCCCCATTTCCCTGATGGGGGAACACAGGCCCCAAGAACTGCAGTGACTCAGCCACCTGGGCAGGGCCAGTGCTGGTGCCCAGGTGCTCTTGGCAGCTGCGCCACTGGCCGCGTGCCTTCCGACAGCTCAGGTGAGACCCCGCCTGACGTCCCCAAGCCGAGGAGGAGACTGGAGGAGAAGCAGGGCAAAGACGCGTGGGGTCCAGAGGGCCTCTTGTCTGACACACAGAACCACGCGGCACGTGGGAGGGATGCACAACTGCTTCCACGTTAGAACGAGACACGTCTGTTCAGAGACGCACGGATGGAAGAGACCAGCAATAGAAACCACTGTCCGGTCAGCGTCAGGGCGCCCACAAGTGACAGAAGAGACAGACTGGCTGGAGGAGGCCAAGGACTGACGGGCGGTGGGGCAAAGAAGATTAAAAAAAAAAATCAACCGACACGCACGTGAAAGGCTTCCTGCCTCCGCCGTCCCTGGGGAGACGGCTCAGTGACTTCTGTATCAGGGCAGTGCCCGAAGCCAAGCCTCCGCCCGGGACACCCCCTGCCTGTGCCAAGGACACTGGGCACAGACCCCCCGCCTCGATGGCCTGGACACCCACGAGGCAGGACAGTGCTGGGCTGTCAACACGGCGTCCCAGTCAGCCATGGAGACACAGCTCTGCAAGTGAAAAACCCTTTCAAAGGAACCCGTTTGGGTGAAAAACTCAGTACCACTTGCTCCGAGAAAACCTCGGCAACACGGAGCTCTCTCCGGGCGCCTGGCCCCCACACCGGGTGCGCAGGCTGTCCCCACCTCATGGTGCAGCTCGGGGGACGGCTGGAGGCTGAGGGCCGTGTCCCGTCCTCGGGGCTGCCCGAGGAGAGCACGTCGAGCGACACTTGTTACTGGACGTGAGAAGCGCCAGGGACCACCTGCCCCCCAAGCATCACAGGCTGCAGCCGCAGCTCCAGCCCTTGTCCCGGCCTGTCCCTGAGTGGCCATGTGACATCCCGGGAACATGGCCCTTCTCCCCACAGGGCTCCTCTGGGAGCCCAGACCGCTTGTCAGGCTCAGGCGACCATCCTGGGGTCGGAGGGCGGCTGGGGCCACTCCTTTGGCTGAAGGACATGGTTCCTTTTCTCAGATGCCTTCCTTTCTCTCCTTTTGTCTTTTTAGGACCACATCTGCTGCACATGGAGGGTCCCAGGCGAGGGGTCACACCGGAGCTGCAGCTGCCGGCCTCCACCACCGCCACAGCAACGGGGGGTCCCAGCTGCATCTGTGACCTACAGCACAGCTCGCGGCAACGCCAGATCCTTCACCCACCGAGCGAAGATCGAACCCGTGTCCTCATGGATACCAGTTGGGTTCATTGCGGCTGAGCCACGACAGAAACTCCCTAAGACACGTTCTTCAATGGATCACACTTGGTTCAAAATTTCCAAGGAGCCTGGAGAACCACGCGTACCAGAGGGGTGGGGCTGTGTGCACGTGTGCATGCGAGTGCATGCATCGTGCATGTGGGTGTGTATGTGTGCACGTGTCCCTGCCTGGCGTCCAGGGAAGTCCTGCAGAGCCGGGGCCGGCGGGCACTGGGCTCGGTGCCCAGGCGAGTGGAAAGCTGCCCTGTCGCCCAGAGCAGGAAAGCTAAGTGCTTCCTTTGCACCGTAATTAAAAAGCCAGAGCTGTTCAGGCTGCCCAGCCTTGGGGAAGGGGCTTTGGGGGCTTCGTGTCAGCACTGCCGTGGATGGCTGCTCACCACCGTCTCTGAGATGCATCAGGGTTCAAAGTGAGAGCTCAGGGTGCCTCACTGAGCCACCCTTGAGCTGGAGGACCGTCAGAACAGACACAGCAGCTTTCCGTGGGCACGAAGCAAGAGCCGAGGGGCTGGGAAAAGGGGCTGGGTATGGTACGGACACAGGACCTGGGGCGTGGCCGTGGGGTCCACCCCCACCCCGGCCTTCCCCGTCCAAGATGCGGAGGGAGGCAGAGGCTGTGGAGCTTGTGGCTCCCACCCTGTCGGGCCGCCCGCCTGGCTCTGGCCTGCCTCTGGGGGGCGCGCCCCTGTGCCACACACCTCCTTCCCCTGAGGGGGATGCAGGGCGCCTGGGGCGCTCTGTGCCAGAACACGAGTCCATGCCAGACCGCAGGCCCAGCACTTGCTCCCTGGGTGCCCGCCCCATGGCCCGACGCCCCATGGTTGGGAGGGGCCGGGGGGCCGGGGGACTGTGCTCAGGCCTGGGCCGAGCTAAGGTGGGGGTGGGGGGGCCCACCTGGAGGCAGAAAGCTGCCCTGCCTGTCCCTTCCCACGGCTGCAGGAGCACTGCCATGTCCCTGCTCAGCCCCAGGCCCCAAGGGCAGGCATGGCCTGCAGAGGCGCTCTGGGCCTTACCTGGCAGCCGAGGCCCAAGCCCGTCCACGCGAGACTTCTTACCCCCCGGATCACTCAACGAAGAACCTCTCACACCCCTGAGAATCCGGTGGCCCTGGCCGGCTCCCCTGCCCTTCGTCCCCTGACATCTGCCAACGCCTCCAGGCTCACCTCTGCCCCCAACACCGCCGGCCATGCGGGGTGAAATTCTGCATTCACCTGGCACCTGGGGCCTCTGCCCCTGGCTTGAGACCTTGAGCTCTTCCTAAGGGCACACAGCTGCCGAGGGGCATCCAGCACGGCCTCGGGCCCTGCCGCAGGGTCTCTGAAAAAATCCCCGAGAGCTCAGGGGGGTCTACCCGATGGCGGGGAGCTGTCCTCCGGGCAGAAGGAGGCCTTCTGGTCACGCCACTGTCAATGCCCGGGGCAGCATCCCAGGCCTGAAAGGCTGGCACCGCAGGGGGGCCTCCCTGTCCACGCAGGACAAGCTGGCCACAGCCAGAGCGACTGCACAGGGCCCCTGGACACGCCCGATGAGAAGTCCAAACTGCAGAGCAGACCTCGTGGGAAAGGCCTTTCCAGAACCCCAGCCCGGAGCTGGCCGACGGGCCGTGCCTCGTCCTCTGAAAACATTTCAAACTCGCCATCACCTATTCTGGGCCTCGCTTCTGGTCCAGGGCCCCCCCCCGCCCGAGTTCCGTAGGAGGAGAAGGTTCTGGTGAACACAGATGGCCTGGCCACACGCAAGCCGGGAGAGTTCCCGCGACTCCTTTAAAACTGCCACGTGACCAGGTGCTGTTCCCGGGCCTGCGCGCAGCCGCGGCTCTGCCCAAAGGCTCCACCGGCTCCAAACCCAGCAGCAGACACGGCGGGGGCCCCCGAGAAGCCTGAGCACGCGCGTGCGGCTGCGCTTTGCAGTTCAGATGAACCCTGGCTTGTTTGGAGAAGGGGCGCGGAACACTGTCTTCTGGGGGCAGCATTGGGGCGCAGCTGCAAACCCCCACAGCCTGGGGGACCCAAGGAGAGGCCTCAGAGGAGAGAGAGTCCCCGATTCAGCCATGGAGCCGAGAAGAGCAGAAGCTGTGCCAGGAAAGCAGGACCCCTGCCTGCCACACCAGGGTCCTCCCAGAGCCTAATCAAGACGCCGACACACGGGCAGGCTGGGACACCTACGCGGATGGTGCACAGACGGGCACACTCAGAGGCCGTGGCAGGGGAGGATGCAGTGACACCCAGGGACCCTCGTGCAGACACAAGCAGAGTGCACGGGCACCGCTACCCAGTCCGCTTCTCACTCACCTCTGTCCCCGCGAGCTGCTGCGGTGGCCACGCCGCCAAGGGCAGACCCTCCAGCCCCAGACCAGGAAGCCGGCCCTCTTGCCGGCTGGGGCTGGGCTGCACCTCGGGCCCTCTGAACCCTTTCCCACGGCCTGGGCCACTTCCTGCTGCCCTGCAGGCATCACTCCCTAATATGGGCCTGAAGGGCTGACCGGGACCTCCGGCCAGGCACTGACCTTGTCAGGATGCCAGCCCTGGAACAGTGCCCTCTGCCGTCAGGGCCCAGAGGGTCCCATGCTGGCGCTGGAGGGGCAGGGCTCTGGGGGGCCCGGTTCTGATGGGAAGGCCGCAGGAACCTGGCCTGCAGAGCTCCCCCCGCCTGGACCCTCGTTCGCCTACCAGGGGTCTTCCTTCCCGGAGCTGAAGCCCACCTCCCTGAGCCTCCAGCCATGGCCTTGGCTGTCCCCGCCCCCTGCCCAGCCAAGCTTCTCCCTCACTCAGTCTCCCCTGCCCTGGAGGTGGGGGGGTCCACCCAGCCTGCCCTTCCTGGGGGCCCCACCCAGCCTGCCCAGCCTTGGCAGCCCCTCCGGATGTGCCTGTGGCCTGACAGCATATCCTGCAGGCACAGAGCCAGCGCTGGCCAGGGGGAGAAGCACTGTCCCGGAGAGATGGTGGCGCCTGGGGAGACTGGGCCCATCAGGCTCCGACCTGAGGACACGGGCCCCACCTCGCCCAGAGCAGGCGGCCATATGGGGCAGGAGCGCTTGGAGATGGCTCAGCAGAAAGACGTCTGGCACCCCTCCGAACAGGGAGCGGGCAGAGAGACCGCAATGTCACAAGACCCCTCTCGGGGTCACTTTGTGCTTGATGGACGTCAGGTGGTTGACCTCTCAGAGTGGCCCTGGAGGTCCAGGCTGTGCCCACTTCACAGGGTTAAACCTGCTCCCCAAGGACACCACCCTGGGGGGCCTCTCAGAGCACCTGCTTCTCACCCCAAGCTGGGGGCCCAGGACTCCATGGGTGCCAGGCTGGGGCTGTCCCTGCAGAGGGATCATGCTGCCCCTTGATGTGTGGCTGGAAGTGCCCCCTCCTGATCTTGGTCCTTCACCAGAGACAGCCCTTAAAGATCGTTCGTCCACCCCTCATTTGAGAAGCGGGCCGCCGAGTCCCACAAGGAAAGAGCTGCAGGGCCCGGCCTCGAACCCAGGCATCCATCCCCCCTCTGGCCTTGGGCAGCCGACTGAGTGGGACCCAGAGGCCAGGGCCAGGTTCCACCAGGTGGGGAGGGTTGCACAGGGCAGTGGCTGTGGGTGTCCTTGCATCTGGATCCTGGCACAGGGTAAGGGGCAGCCGCTGCCCTGTGCTACCTGTGTGTGCCCGTCCCCTGGGGCTGGTGGCAGGGGGAGGGCCCTGAGGACAGGCCCTGGGGCAAAGCCCCACTGGAACTGTCACCCCTCTGCCTTTTCTGAGATCCCTCCCAGTGGTAGGCCTTTTGTGCCAGGCATCTGGATAGGCAGGAGCTGCCTGGCACATGGGACACTGTGCCAGGCCACCTGGAAGCCCCTATCAGTTGTCTCTCTCCTCACACACATAGACAAAGACTGACCCTGAGAGAGAAGTGACCAGCTGAGACTGACCAAGCCACTGGACTGCAGGACTCCCGGCCTCCACCTGACAGCTCCACTGCTGCCCACACCTGAACCAGGGCTCTTCCTAGAGGCTGCCCTTGAAAACCTTCTGCCAGGGGTACCTTTGCCCCTGTGCTGCCACCCCATGGGCCCTCCCCCGCGCCTGACGGGGGTGGGGGGGAAGGCCTGTTCTGCACCGGGTCGCTCTGAGACTCGAGGGCACCCCAGCATCCTACCCCAGGGTTTGCGCCTGGGAGGGGTGCTTGGAGCCCCGAGTCTAAAAACGGCTGTGCTCTGGCCACCTTTCACTAAGGCTGCAGACAGATGGGCACTAGCCCGGCACCTGCTGGTCATCTGAGCAAGTGCCCCCTTGCTGCGACAGGGTCCTGAGGGGCACCCCTGTTCCCCAAGCTCCCTAGCCGTTCAGGGTTCTGGGGAGGGGGTAAGCCTAGGACATGGGGGATTCGAGGATGAGAGGCTCTGGGGGCTGGGGGTGCTGGGGGTGGCACCAGCGGGGTCCCTCCACCCGGGGGAGGGCGCGGCAGACCGTACCTGGGGGAGCATCGGCCGTCGTCAAACACGAAGGTCCGGTTGGCGTGGCCCCCGCCACGCGCCCCCCTGTAAACGCCCGTCAGGCTGCGCGCCCCATCCGGGAGCGGCATTGGGCTGGCGGCGGCGGCGGCTCCAACTCGGAGCCGAAGGACAAAGGACTCCGGAGCGACAGGCGGCCTCTCCCCGTCGCCGGGCTCTCAGGCACTTTTCTCCGATTAAGGCGCAAGTGAAGAAGCGCCTGTGCCCGGTCGGTCCCGGCGCCTGCGCGCGCGCGCCCCCTGCCGGCCGAGCCGGGAATCGGGCTGGGGACGGGGCGGGGGTCCTCCCGCTTGGCGCCTGGAACCCGCTCCCCCACGACGCTCGCTCGGAGCCCCTGCAATCTGAGAAAAAGCACGGAGGCTCTTTAAAGGCTAGAAAACCCAAATAGCGCCGCCGGAGGAAGAGCTCCATAGCGGGAAGGGCTCGGTCCCACCTCCCACCGATGCCTCTGAGGTGGGGGGTGGGCAGAAGCTCCTGGCTTTTCCTATTTAAGGAGCGCAAGCACTGGGCAGGGCCCCCGCACCCTCGCTCTGGCCTAGCTCTGAGCTGCAGATCAACACCTGACCCGCCCTATCTCTCGGCGACACACTCCTGCAGAGACCTGCTGTCACACCTGGGAGGCCTGCTGGGCCTGGAGCGGGAAGGGTGGTCTTGACCCCTGGTAGCTGCCACCTGCTGCCCGCCCTGCACCCCCCGTGGGAGCACCCTGCAAACTGGCAGTGAGGAGGGCCTGCACCCTGCTGCAGCTCAGCGACCCAAAGGAGGGCGCCCTGGAAGCAGAGGCATCTGCTGGAAAACCCAGTGCTTGGCTACACCAGGGCAGGTGCTCACACGGGCACCCTGGCTCGGGTGCCCTCATGCGGGTAGAACCTCTGTTCTGTCTGTTCTGCGCCCAGGAGCACCTGCCCGTCTGCGGTGCTGCCCCGACACAGAGACAGAAAGGCTGACCAGAGAAGCGCTGGGGGTCAGACAGAGGAGAGGGGCCGGAGCAGAGCCCGCATCACCCACACAGCTTCTCCCAGGGTGCGGGGGTCAGGGCAGGGGCTGCCAGGGCAGAGTGGGCCCAGCTGATCTGAGGGTGGGTGGAGGGGACTCTGGTCCCAACAACCGCCGCCACTCTCCTGAGGGCCTGTCCCTGCTCATGTCCAGAAGACAGCAAGCTGAGCACGGATGCCTTTCTAGTGGGGAAGCCGCTTGGCAGACGCATGACACACCCAAAATCCCCAAAAGGTGGGCAACTGGCACCCCCCCCCCCGGCTCACCGGGGCCTCACATGGGGCTTTCCCGCCTCCTCCTGAGGGCACACTCTGCTGCGGGGTCCCCAGCCGCTCCCCCAGCACTCCTGCCGGTGCGCGTCCGCCTTGCAGGCCCTTCGCGGTCCTCCCAACTGAAATCAAGTCTTCGCACCCCCTCTCCTGCCCGCGGGGGCCCAACTCCTTGAAAGAGGGGGGTCTCCCCTTTCCTCTTCCTCCCTCCTGTCATTTACTGCCCCACAAAGACGGGTCGGTAGCATCTTCCTCCTGGACATCTGGGGACATGAGCACTGGTCTGGAGCCACTCACACTGTGCACGGAGAGGAGGCAGGATGACGTTCTTAGGGAGCCCCCCCCCCAACCTGCTGGAGATGGGGGCTCCGTGGAGTGAGGCTGGGGGGTAGGGGAAGGAAGAGCAGGAAGTGGAGACCTGGGTGAGAGCAGAGCCGGGCCGAGCCACGCGCCAAGGGCTGCACCCAGGGCGGGTGCGGGCAGGCAGGGAGCCGCTGCTGCCGCCCCCCGGGGGCAGGAAGGTCCCCCCCACCCCCAGCCTTCGGGCAAGCCAGGGCGTTGGGGAAGGGACAGAGCGGGTGGGTGGGACCAGGAGGCAGGGCCGGGAGGTGTCCGGACGCCTCCTGGCTCCGGGGTGGGTGGTGGCTCTCATCTTAAGCTCAGGCAGAGCACCTGCCCTTCCCGCACCAGGAGCCCCCAATTCGGGGGAGAACAGGCCACGGGAACTTTGGACCCTCAGAGGCAGGTGGGTGCCCTCTGCTCATCCTTCACCTACCCGAGTCCCATGGATCTTGGCTGACCGGCCTCCCCGGTCCCATCTACGTCCCCCTACCTGGGACTCATCATCTCTGGGAGGGCCCCATGTTCTTCCTGAACCTTCCTCTCCTCCTGCCACACCTGTAGAGCTCCCCCGCCCCTCTGCCCTCAGGTAAGACGGACTCCCGCCACAGCGCGGGTCCTCCTTGTCCACCAGGCCCCCGTGCCAGCCCAGAGAACCGCCCGTACTGGTGCTGTTTTCTGCCTGAGATGCTGCCCAGCTTAGTTCCGAAAACCCCTTCACCCCGAGGACCCCTTCTGGCCCCTCCCTGCACAGATCCGTCAGGTACTCACCCTCCCCCCCTTACATCCTGAGATCTTGCGACAGCGCCCGGCTGGGGGCTGACACCCGGGGGCGCCCGCAGCCGTGAGGGGGACGGGACGCCTCGGGCCCCTACCCTGGCGGAACTTTCTGGCAACGTCTTAGCAGGAGGGCACACGGGCGTGGGCCGGGGCAGAGCGCATGCGTGGGGGGCGGGCCCGGGAAGCACGTGGGCGGGGGCGGGGCGCGCGTGAGGGGGCGGGGCGCGCGTGGGGGGCCCGGGGCCTCGTGGTCGTCGCCGCCGCCTCGCGGAGCTGCGTGCCCATGGCGTCCGGGGCTCCCGAGCTTGGTGCTGGGGTGTGCAGGTGAGGCAAGGCGGCTGGCAGGGGGCCGCCAGAGGAAGTCCGCGGGGAGACCCCCGCCTCGGGGGTGCTCAGGGTGTCCAGGCCTGGTGCTGGCGCTTCTGCCCAGTTCTCATGGGCCGAGTTGCCGCCCCACTCCGCGTGGCCCCGCTGGGGCGGACCCGACCCCCAGCCCTTGCGGGGAGGGGGAGAGGGATGAGGTAGGGCCCCGTGCTGTGTTCCTGGGCGACCCTGGCCCAGCCCTGTCCTGCGTCCGCCCGCCAAGGTGTGCATCGCGGCCGCTGGGCTCCGGGGGCGTTTTTTTGGGGGGGGGCGTCACGGAGCTTGCCGCTCGTGTTTCTTCTCGGCAGCCACTCTTCCTTATCTGGCGCCCAGTTCTGCTGCGAGGACCCCGGCCGGGGCTCGGCCTGGGCCAAGGCCGCTGCGGTGGCCCAGGGCCCGGGCCCCTTCCTCCCGCGGAACGTGCTCAGCGAGAGGGAGCGCAGGTGGGGGCCTCGCGCGGTGGGGGGTGGGGGATGGGGGCGGAGGGGGTCCCGTTTGTGCCGGCGACCTGGTTTCAGGCTGCTGGCACAGGCTGTGGTGTCTGTCGGGCAAGGTAAACATAGCCCCCAGGCAGGGGGAGGGGGGCGGGGGTCCCAGCAGCCACCGCTCCTGCCTGTTCTTTGACCCAAAGTTGTGAGCAGCTCACGGTTGTACGTGGGGAGCTCTAGACCCCAGAACCTGCTTGGGACCAGTGTCCACAGGCACTGACGGTTCAGGACACCTGGAGGGCCCGCAGCTGGCGCCCAGGAGCCCAGGCCAGTCGGGGCTCCATCCCTGAAGGACTCAGCCCGGTGGAAGGACTAACCAGGGGCCTTGGCCTTGGGGTCCTTCCGCCTGAGAAGCCCCTGCGGTAGCTCTGGGCGGGGGTTGTGGCGGCTGCGGTCTTTTCCCCTGGCCGAGGCCGACTGCTCCCTGGACGGCGGTCACTTCCCTGAAAGCAGGAGGCGGATCTCCTTGAGCTGCGAACGCCTGCGGGCCCTGCTCCCCCAGTTCGACGGCCGGCGGGAGGACATGGCGTCCATCCTGGAGATGTCAGTGCAGTTCCTCCGGCTCGCCGGCGGCCCAGTGCCCGGCCGGGAGCAGCACGCCGTGAGTCCCCCGGCCCCCCGGCCCGCCCTCCGCAGGGGAGCCACACCTGCCCCCCCAGGCAGCTTTGACCGCCCAGCTGCCTGGCTTCGCTCTGCCCCTGTTCCTGCCCCACGGCCAGGGCCTGCAGTGCTCTCAGCAGCTGCTTCTCCGCTTGTGCACGTGTCCGGGAGCCCTGGAGACGCACTGTCACCTTCGCTCCTGTCCCTGGTACCCTGCCCGTGGTGACAAGGCTGTATGGGTAAAAGTCCCATTGTCTTGAGGCCACCCCCCAGTGGGCTCTGTCTTCAGCCTTCCTCCCGCCAGGCTCGAGGACAGGGTTTGCGCTCAGGGTGGACCTCCCGGACCCTGGCCACTCTGGGACCCCCGGTGGAGGGACCAGCGACGGGCCACAGTCCGCGTTTTTGTGGGTCTTTTGGTTCACAGCCTCTGTCACGTGTTTTGTGTTCATCTTCCTTTTAGGTTTTTGGTTCCTCCAAGGAGATGTGGCACAAGTGGCCGAAGGATGTTTTGCAGCTGGCCCTGGGGAATCAGGTCCCAGCAGGTGCAGCAGACCTCGACGTGGAAATAGCCAGCGTGACCATGTCAGTGTCCCCTGTGGGGCTGGGGGTCGTGGGGGTGGCGGGTGCAGACCGCTCAGCCCTCCCGTCTTCACACTACTCAGGCAACAGACTCCTCTGAGCTGTGCAGCTGCGGGTGTGGACGAGGGCCAGGTGCAGGACGGGCTGCCGGTCCTCTCTGGTGAGCACCAGAGTCCATGTCTTTCTCTCCTGCTGCCCCCCTCATGCTGGACGCCTGCCTGGGCTGTTTGTCACTCTTCGGGCAGTGGCTGCTGGTCCCCGCATGCCATGGAGGGGGGACTGTGCCATCTGTCTCTCCTAGAGCGCCTGCCGAGTCAGAGAAGGGTCTTATTGTTATCAGGGTTGGTGGCAGAGCTGGGCCCCCAGAGAAGGGTGGGACCCCCGCTCGGCATGAGGGTGTGGAGTCACACTGCCAGGTGGTCTCAGGGTGGAGCCCGTGGTCAGGATGGTGGCATGAGGGTCCTAGGGTCTGAGCCCCACGCGGTTGCCCAGAGGCTGAGTGGATGCTTCTTCCAGGAAGCCCCCCTGGCCCCAGGGATTCGGTGCTCACCTGTGGTCTTTGCCTTCTGCTGGTTGCTTGTCGGCTTCTTGCTCGGGCCTCACATGTCCCCAGGCAGGGCTCGCTGGGCAGGGCCTGGTTTCTCAGGGACCTGCTTTTCAGGTGAGAAAGCTGACCCATGCTTCGCTGTCCTCGTAGAGCCTGCCAGCCTGCTGCCCCGGTCCCCAGGCCGGCATCCCTGCAAGGCCCTGAGGCTGTCCCCAGTGTGGCCTCCCTGCTCGCGGCAGCCACCCTCCCCCCTGGTGAGCGAGGAGCCTCAGAGCTGCCTGGGCCAGGTTGGGCCCCCAGCGCAGGAGAGTGACGTGGCCGTGACGCCGGGCTCCAGGTGGGTGCCCCGTGGGGTGTGCACGTGGGTGCCTGCGGCTCACGGGCCGCCCGCACCCTGCCTGGGCCGGCTGCCCTTCGCGTCCTCCGTGTCGGCTGGCTCAGCCTGGCTCTGCCGGCTGGCTTTCTGATGTGTGTTTCTGCAAGTCTGTTGTCTCCCTAATTGTCTTCTGTTTTGGCTGATGGTGAATGAGTTTGCGTTTTGGGCGCTCACACCAGCTGGGGCGTGGGATGGGTGTGGGGGGGAGGCTGGAGGGGGCCCAGCGCGGGCTGGGCTGGACTGGACGGGCCGCGCGGGGGGGCGGGCAGGCTCGAGGGCCTGCGGGGAGGGAGCTCCCCTCTGTCTCTGAGCCCAGAGCTGCCTTTCAGGGCCCTCGCTCCTCTCGAGGGGCCAGGCCAGGGCACCTGGGGCCACTCAGTCGGGGGGGGTGTCTTCTTGCCCCACTCAGGTCCATGTCAGACTGTGACGTAGGAGACGGGGCGTCCTTTCTGCTGACCTCTGGTCCCGACTGGTGGTTGGGTGAGTGGGGGAACGCTGGTCCCGGGCCCCCTGCTTGGATCCTGGGGGACGGGCTTGGGAGCCTGCACGGACCCTGATGTGGGGCTGGGCCGGTGGCTGGAACTGTTGGGGAGACGAGACGGGGTCCAGCTTGCTCTGTGACACGAAGATCCCAGGGTCTGTCTCTGGGCTCCCGTTTCCTTCTCTGCTGGTAGTTTTTGGGACTACCGCTGGGAGCGATGGGTGGCCGGGGGCGGGGGGGGGGGTACCTGTGAGTGTGGGAACGCACGGCCTGTGCGGTGGTTGTGCGTCAGCTGCGAGTCTGTTTCAGAGCGTTCTCCCGAGAGCGTCTCCCTGTGGAGACACCTGGACATGTGACGCGTCCTGTCTGCAGGATTGGGCGTCCCGGGCCTCCGTTCCCCTGTCCTGGTTGAGCAGAGGGCCTCTGGACCGGGCGGGGCAGATGGGCAGAGGGGGGCTCTCTTTTACGCACCCGCCTTGCCCTGCACCCCCAGGGCCCTGGACACGCTTGCTCTGCTGACATGTCCCATCTGCTTCCAGGGTCCCTGGAGGGCAGAGGCACCAGTGCCACTTCTCAGATCCCTGCCAGGAGCAGCCTGCTGGACAGGGCAGAACCGGGCTTTCTGGGAGACTCCGAGCCTGGCTCCCAGGAACCCCCAGGCGGCCCCCTGGAGCCGTGGGGCTCAGACGTGAGCTGCCCCAGCTCGGCCTTGCGGGACGAGGTGGACGGCATCTTTCCTGACTTCTTTGCCTACTGAGGGCCAGGGTCGTGCCGGGCCGCTGTGCCCGGGGGCCATGGAGCAGCTTGCACCCCGCACTTATTTTGGGTCTGGGCTGCAGCTGTGCTCTAATTCTGGCGAGGCTGGGGGGCTGTGGGGAGCGGAGGCTGCATATTAAAGAGGGAAAGTGATTTTCTGGAGGAAGCAAAACTGGGGTGGCTTTTGTGTCATTAACACGACTCGCTGGGCAGATGGCACCGCTTCCGTTCCAAGTGCAAGCGCCTGCCTGCGGTTTTGTTTCTGTGATGCTCCAGGCCTGAGGGCCCCTAACTACCCTGCCCTCAGGGAGGGGTCCACGGGCTGAGAGGTCTGTGTTCAGGGCCTGCTCCCCACGGGGTGGACGTGGGACCCAACTCCTCTGCCTGTGAGCTTGGTCTGGGGGGTCCGTCGCAGGAGGCCTGTCTCCAGGCCGAGGGGCATCAGGGAAGGGAGCAGCCACTGCCTTGGGTGGGGGCTCTGCTGCAGGCTCAGGGGGGCCTGGGACAGAGACCACCTGGCTTTAGTATCTTAAGTCCATACCGCGGTGGGCACAGCGCCCCTCCTAGCTGCTCCTGCCCCCCAGGATTGGGGGAGGGCCGGGTTCCTGTGGGAAGTGGCCCAGGCCCCTGCTCTGGCAAGGCTGACCCTGCCTGAGTCCCCGCCTTTCAGCCCCACGAAGGGGGTGCTGGTCCCCGGCCCAGGCTGTTCGGAGGCACACCCTGCCCCCTGCCTGCCCCCCCCCACCTCCCCCAAGACGCTGGGCTCCAGTCCCCCCGTGACTGTCCAGGCTGGTGAGCCGTTCAGGGACAGGGCAGAGCCCTCCTGAGTGGGGGTGCAGAGGCCCCTGTTTAGCCCATTGCACCCCCCACCCCGGGTCTGTAGCCAGGAAACCCCTCTAGTCCCTGAGTCATCAGAGGGAGGTGGAGGGCAGCGGGGGTGGGTGGGGGCGCTCCTAGAGCAGTCGTGAGGTGCAGGGGGCGACTGCGGGGGCAGTGGAGGGAGAGCTGACTCTCCTCCGAGGTGGGGGAAGCAGGCGCTGCCGTCTGGGCCTGGTGCGGGCGGGCTGGGGCTGCTGCAGCTGACGGGAGCCGGGGGTCCAGGGAACAGCTTGCTTCCCGCCGCCTCCACCTCTCTGGCCTTTTTTGAACCAAATTGCAGCTCTCGTCGGCTGCCATTGCGTGCGGAGGGCGGGTTTGGAAAGCAGGCATGCGGTGATTACCAGCTTATTTTTGGGATGGGGGGGATTCTGCACAACCCCCAGCTCTCAAGGTGACCTGCTCCGTTCCCCTGTGTCAGGGGGTCGCCTTTGCCTGGAATTAGGACTCAGCGGGCAGTGCCTGCACAGAGGGGGACTCCGGGACCCCAGACTACCCCCTTCCCAGGGCCACACATCCCTCAGTTTTGGACATTTCTGGCCGGACAGTGTCTGTGACTGGGACTTGGTGACAGCTGGCTGGCTGCTCTGTCCTCCACCCTCCGTCCTGCTCCTGAGCCCTGCCCCTCTCCGGGTTTTCCTGTCCTCTGGCATCTCTGCTGCCCCGTCTTGCTTCTTGGACTTCATGACCACTGTGGGTCCCCACCTGTTGGTGTCTTGGTCCAGGTGCTCGCTGCTGTCCGAGACCCTCCCACGACAGTGTCACAGGCTCTGCTCCAGAGCCCAGCATGCCCGGGGCCTCCGTGCCCACTGGAAGGGGTCTGGGGCTGCTTGTTCTCTGGGGGCTGGAAGGCTCTGCTGTTGGGGAGGAGGACGTGGGCCAGGCCTCTCACTCGCCACCAGGCTGTGACCTCTTGGTAGGGACGGGCTCATCCCAGCTCCCACCCAGGTGCCCAGTGACAAGAGATGTTCCCTCGTCTCAGGTCTTAGCCCTTCCAAGATTCTCTCCTGACCAGCCTGGCCTAGCTGTGTCCCCACGAGGGCCCCCAGGGACACCCACGGAGGGTAGGCTTCCCCTGACCTGGAAGCTGGACGCCAGGCGTGAAAGGGCCAGAAACTGACGCAGTTATGTTTCCAGCCCCGCCAGTGGTCCCTTGACCCCTAGGGCACCCTGTCATCCCCCAGCAGGTGCCACAGCCTGTCATCTGGGCACAGCGGGGTGCCCAAGGCATAACGTCCCCAGGGCAGCCATGCCCAGGCCCGCCTGTGGCCGGAGCAGAAGGACTCCCTGGCAGCGTCGTCAGGGCCGTATCTGACAGCAAGGGGGGCAGGGGCCCTGGTCTGCCCCCTGTGCAGGGGTTTAGTGCTCCAGGTCACGCCACGGCTGGAACAGGTGTCACCTGTGGGTGCCGTGCCTGGTCGCCTTCCAAGGGGTGCCACGGATTCCCCCCTCTTCTCTCAAGACCTTCTGGACTCTCATCAACTCCCTCAGCGAAGAGGACACCTCTTGTGGCCAAGTGCCGGTGCGCGTGGCGAGGGGGGCTGGGTGACGGGGTGGAGGCGTGGGCTCTAGGGAGGCTCGGGGGCGTGGATCCTGATTCTCCTCTGAGGGTCTTAACAGAAAGGGGCTTCAGGGCTGGCGGTGGGAAGGGGAGCAGGCAGAGGTGGGTCCCCTCCCCTCGCTGGCCGCTGCCCGGCCGTCTCTGTTGCTCTGGCAAGCGCAGGGACGGTGGCCTTGGAGCTGCTGACCCGGTAGAGGCAGGCGTCCAGGGAGCCCCGGGTGCCCAGCATCCACTGGTGGACTGGGCTCAGGGGCCCCCTGCCTCTGACGGTGTGGGAGGGGTGGGGTGTGGAGCCGTGGCGAGGATGGCCTGGGCTCCCCTGGCCGCAGAAGCGCCTGCTGTTGGACGGGCCTGGGTGCCAGGGAGGGAGCACCCAGGGAAGCCACCGTGGGTGTCTGGGTGTCCGGCTCGGCCAGCCCTGCGCACAGCAGTGCCCTTGGTGGTGCTAGTTCTAAGCAGCGGGGGGTGGGTCCTCCTGGAGCCTCAAGGGGGTGGGCATTTCTGACTCTCACGGATGGTGGGAGAGGAGCTTCTGGATAACGTGAGTTTCCTGCGCTTTCTAATGGGGTCGAGCCACATTCGGGCGTCTGGCGTCTCCCTCGTGGGAGCTGGAGGGCTAACTGGACGGACGGGTGTCCCACGTTCCCTCTCAGCAGAGAAGAGTCACGGTAACGCATTTTAAAGATTGGGTTTTATTCTCATGAGCACGGAGGTCGGTGACAGCTCATGTGAGGTGCCTGGGATTTGAACCTGAGGGGGGAAGAAGTCGGTCGAGGGTGGGGTGGCTGCTCGCTCAGGGGCCACAGGGCTTGTTCCCAGCCTGGCCTCAGAGGCCGTGAAGCTGCCGGTGCTGGGGTTTCTCGGGTGGGGCCTGCCCCAAGAGCGCCCCCTCTCTGGGTTTGGGATGGACGTCGGGGGCCAGATGATGGCATAGCGGCCACCAGGACCCAGACCCGTCAGTGAGGAGGACGAGCGCTGGACCCCGGAGGCTGCCCTTGGCCCTTTGGCGGGGCTGAGCCCCCATCCCCACGCTCCCCGGGTCACACACGCCAAGCCTGCTAAGCGGTTGGGCCCCAGGCGGCTGGGAAGTGCTGCTTCCTTAGAAGTGCCTGTTCCAGGAGGTCCCGTTGTGGCGTAGCGGAAACTAATCCGACCAGGAACCATGAGGTTGCGGGTTCGATCCCTGGCCTCGCTCAGTGGGTGAAGGATCAGGTGTTGTCGTGAGCTGTGGTGTAGGTCACAGACGAGGCTTGGATCCCACGTTGCTGTGGCTGTGGTGTAGACCGGCAGCTACAACTCCAATTTGATCTTAGCCTGGGAACCTCCATATGCTGCAGGTGCGGCCCTGAAAAAAAGTCTGTTCCAGGGTGTTCCCCCCTTGACCTCAGGGATGCAGCGTCCTGCTGCTGCTGCCGCTGCCGCCAGGGATGTGGTGTCCCATGCTTTGTGGGGACTCGTATATGGGGGGTGCTTATTCAGGGTGTGGCTCCTCTGTCTGAGACTGTGAGCGGGGGCAGGGGGTTTGGAGACCCTCTGGGCACATGGCCTCTGCTGGGCCGCGGCTCCTGAACCGGCCTGGGTGGGGGGAGGGGTCCGAGCAGCTCAGCACACTTAGCAGGAGCCCTTGGGGTCCGCCGCTTGGGGGTGTCCAGCGCATCACAGCCACACCCTGACTGCCCAGGGTCCCTGGGGGGACACAGGCTCTTGTTCCCTCATTTCCTTCTCGGTTTTAAACCCAAGGCTGAGTTCATGGTTTTGGTTTTATAAAAAGGACGGGGTTTCGGGGCTCAAATGCTCCCAAGCGCGTCGTCGGTACCGTTTTCAGCCCGAGTGGGGGTGGAGTGGGAGCCCTGACCTCGGAGAGGAGGGGCAGCTTGGGTGGGGGTGGGTGCTGGAGGGGCGCTGCTTCCTTCTGGAGAAGGGTTGGCACCCAGCCCTCACCCAGCCCTCACCCAGCCGCCTCTATCAGAGCATCGAGGACCAAGCTTCGGAAAGCCCCCCCCCCCCCCCACGATACACAAAGCAGGGCTGTGATCGCTGCTGCGGAGACCTGGGTCTGGTCTGTGTGAGCGTGTGTATCGGTGTGTGTGAGTCTGCATGCGAGCACGTGTGTGTGTGTGTGTGTGCGCACGCGGGTTGGGGGCGGTGAGGCTCCTAAGACGTCAGGAGACAGGAGGGAGTGGGACCCCCCGTCCGCACCCCCAGGTGTCCTGGTTGTACACACACGGCTCTTTCTCTCTGGCAGTTTCAGCACCTGCCTTTCCCATAGCTGGTGGGTGGGCTCAGTGGTGCCGGGGCCCGGGCCTGCTGGCTGATACCCGCCTGTGCCATGTGCCCTCGGGTGCCATGGGTGCTGGTGGTGGAGTGGATGAGGGGCCCCCCTGCATCACTGGGCCATTTGGGGAGAGGGGTTCTCCGCATCCCCTGCCCGTCGTGAGGTGGTGGGTCGTGCCCCGCCCCGTCGCAGGGTTGGACGGGAAGCTGCTGAGGGATGTGTTTGTCACTCTTGTTTCTGCTGCTCTCCAGGAGACGGGGGCGCGGGGAGTGGGGGGGATCCCGGGGCTCGGCAGGGATCTCTGGGAGCCGGGATTTCCGAAACCACCTTCGGAGCCAGCTTAGCTCCGGTGATGGGGTGGGGTCCAGTTCCCTTATCCTGAGCCCCCACACCCCAGTGCGCTGGGGCTGGAATTGGAGCTGGGGATAGTGCCAGGCCTTCCCCGGGGTCAGGGCTCGGTGGCCAGAGCCTGTGCTAAAGTGATGTGGGGGTGAGCTAGGACATGGAGCCCCTGGCCCACGACCTGGAGGGCGAGATGGAGGGCCTCTGTGGGGGGGACCAAGAGTTGGTGCTGCTTAAAGATGGGGGCAGGCGTGGGGGAGGAGAGGCGGACATGAGGCGCGGGGGGGACTCCGGCTTCTGATGGAGGAGGGAGAGGTGGGGGTGCCTGGGGGGGCACAGGGAGCCAGGCAGAGAGGGAGGGGTCCCAGTCACCCTCGGTGCTGGAGTGTGGCTGGGGGTGGGTCCTGGGAGCAGAGAGCCTCGTGCCAGGTGGGGGGGTGGGCAGTGCAGCCACCTCCCCGGTCCAGGGCTGATGCGGGCCTTGGTGCCCCATGGCCAAGCCTGGCCGCTGGGACCCTTGGCCACCTGGAGAGCCCCCTGGCTTGGGGCAGGGGTGGGCTTACATGTAGCCCGAAGGTGTAGCCTCTGGAGGAGCAAAGGGCTCGCTTGCTGGGGGACGGGGAGCTCCCCTGAGGCTGGGGTCCAGCGGGGGCCTGGCTGGTGGGGCAGTCGAGCAGGCCTCCTGGGCTCTGGCCGGGGGTGGCCACTGTGCAGGGGCTGCAGGGGGTGCCCTCCAGGCTTGATGGCTCAGGGAGGGTCGGGCACGACCCCTGCTCTCTGTCCAGCAGCTCCTCAGCCACTGTCATCTACGGGAGACAAGTGTGTGGCACAAAGTGGGCCCTAAGGTGGATACGCTTAGCTGACCAGCCCCCAGGCCCCTCTGCCGTCACAGCCCCCTCCCTGCCCCACCTCCCAGCCTCGCTCTCTGAATGGCATCCTGGTGACCGCCTAGCGGCTGCTCCAAGCCCCTTGGACAGGAGTCCCAGGCAGGCTTGTGTCACCGGGAGGGTCCCCACCCTCCTCCAGTGGCCCTGGAGGTGTGTCTGTGGGCAGCTCTGGGCCACCACCGTGCCGCCACCAGCCAGGCTTGTGTTGGGGCTGAAGCTCCAGGTCCGGGGCAGGCTTTTATTGCACACACGGGGCAAGGCCTCTGGGAGGGCGGAGGGTCTCCTGGGGTAGGGGGGGCAGCTGAAGGCGCTTGGGGTTGTCCGCTGGGTCCTTCCCGGAAGGTGGCAGAGCTCCTGGGAGACACCCCTGTGAGCAAGAGGGGGCGGCGGGCTCAGGGGCCGGGGGGCCAGCTTCCGATCAGGGCCTGGGGGTGTCCGTGGGGGATAGAAGAGGGGAGAGGAGGGGCTCTCACGGGTGCCGCGTGCAGGGTCTTGGCCCCGGTCTGCCCTCCGCAGCCCTCTGCCCGCAGACCCACCCCGAGTCTGTCCACAGGCCTCGCTGCCCCGGCTGGCCCTGCCTGCTGTGTCTGCCCATGGGTGTCCCCCCCGTTGGATCTGCTCTGTCTCCACATCCCGACTCTCCCACTGCCATCGCCACCCCCAGGGGCACCCCCTGTGGCAGCCCCGCAGGGTCAAAGGCCACCCACCTGGGCCCGGCAGACGCCCTACTGTCGGGCGTGGAGGCAGCGATCTGTGGAGAGAGAGCGTGGGCGTGCTGGGCAGGGGCGTCTGGGCGGCGCCCTTGGGCCCCCAAGGCTGGGCAGGGGGTGGGCACGCACCGGTCCTGGTCAGGTCGATGACGCTGGGCTCGTGCAGCCCGTGCTTTCTGCAGTAGCTGAGGAACATCCGGAGGGTGTCCCGGCTCACCTCGGGGGTCCGGCCTGGGGACGGAGTGACAGGGGCTGGCTTGCTCGCTCACTGGTCGTGTGGGCCGGCGGGCAGTGGGCACTTGGAGGCGGCCCCGGGTTTCGGGTGCAGGCGTGGTTGTGGGGACAGGAGCTGCTGTGGCCAGGACGGGGCCAGCCTCTCCCTGGTCTTGGTTGCACTGTCCCCTTGCCTTCATCCCTTCGCTGCACGCTGGGGTGAGGAGCTAGGGCCGCAGGGACATCTGTGGGTGTCCGGGTCCTCCACAAGCTTGTGGAAAGCCAGGCGAACCGACACACGTTTGGGGGAGCACCACGGCGACACTCGGAGCACGTGGAGACACACGGGGGCGCGGGTCTTGGGAGCCTCCCATGGAGCAGAAGCAGGCAGCGCGCTCCAGCCCACGGCTGCCGGGCGGCTCTCAACCGCCTGCTGGCCAGCGGCTCCCCCCTCCGTGAGCACGGCGCTGTCCCCGCGGGTCTGGCACCGGCGCCCCGCTGGCCAGGAGGCAGGCAGCGGTCCCACACTGGGGACGAGGTGGAACGCTGTTGCCGAGTATCAGTTCCCGGCCAGAGCCCGAGGCCTGAGTGCGGCCAGCAGCTCCAGGACGTCTGCGCCTGGCGGGCCTGTACCAAGCACCCCAACAACCCCGCAGACTGGGGCGCCCAGCATGGGGGTGCGCCCATTGCTAATGGGTCATCTCAGTGCCACCTGCGTGGGTTGAATCAGATGCCTGCCTGTTTGTTGTTCCCTGGAACCTGGTGGGATTAAGTTAGGGACCTTGGGGTGGGGGGGTTCTCCTAGCTTCAGGGTGGCCCTGGGTCCAGCGACAAGTGTCCTTTTGAGCAGAGAAGGAGGGAGATTTGAGACACAGAGGCAGAGCTCAGAGTGGTGGGGCCACAGCCCAGGGACCCCTGGGCCCCAGCAGGGGCAGGAAGGGTCCCCCCAGAGCCCCTGAGGAGCCAACCCCGCCAGCGCCCCCAGACCCTAATCCCAGTCCCTGGGACCCCTGTGGCCAGTGAGACCCAACAGCATCCCCAAGCTTTGTGGGCCCCGCAGGAGTCCCCTGGCTGGGACGTCTCCCAGACCCAGGACCCCATAATCCCCCATGAAAGAGGAGAGCGTCCCCCATGCCACACTGAGCTGTCTGTCACCACCTGTCTCATTTGCTGGAGGACAGTGGCCGTCGTGGTGGGTAAGCTGCAGGCCAGGGTGTCCCAGATGTGGGGCTCTGTGGGGCTGTGGCCTATGCGCCTGTGGGCAAGGGGGCCCACCCTGAAGCTAGGAGGACCCCCCACCCCAAGGTCCCTAACTTAATCCCACCAGGTTCCAGGGAACAGCAAGCAGGCAGGCAGCCGATTCAACCCACGCAGGTGGCACTGAGATGACCCATTAGCAATGGGCAGCACCCCCATGCCGGGCGCCCCAGTGTGCGGGGTTGGTGGGGTACTTGGTACAGGCCCGCCAGGCGCAGACGTCCTGGAGCTGCTGGCCGCACTCAGGCCTCGGGCTCTGGCCGGGAACTGATACTCGGCGACAGCGTTCCACCTCGTCCCCAGTGTGGGACCGCTGCCTGCCTCCTGGCCAGCGGGGCGCCGGTGCCAGACCCGCGGGGACAGCGCCGTGCTCACGGAGGGGGGAGCCGCTGGCCAGCAGGCGGTTGAGAGCCGCCCGGCAGCCGTGGGCTGGAGCGCGCTGCCTGCTTCTGCTCCATGGGAGGCTCCCAAGACCCGCGCCCCCGTGTGTCCCCATATGCTCGTCTGACGTGCCGCTGGTGCAGACCTGTTTCCCTCGGAGCTTCCCTGAGGTCTTGCAGTCTGGATACGAGAGGGATGAGGAGGCCGACCGGGGAGGAGGGGGTCTCAGCTGCTCACTGCGTCTGTGTTTAGCGGTATCCAGAATTCTGTTCCCAGACAGCCTCCAGGTGGCCGGGGCGCCTCCTGTGTCCTCGCTGGGGACCCGCAGTGGGCTGCTGTTGCCGGGGAGGGAGGGGCTCGCCCTGCGGGGGGCGGGGGCGGGGGCAGGCGGGCGGGGGCTCAGGTGGCACTTACTCAGTAGTGTCACCACCACCATCTCCCTCCCGCGTGCCTTGTGGTGGGTGCAGATGATAGCGTAGCTCTTGGGGTCCACCTTTTCCAGGAAGACTCTGTTCTGGCCAATGTCTGTGGAGCCGGGGGTCGGGGTGGGCGGTGGGGGCCAGAACCGGGCCCAGGACCCCAGGACCCCTGCCTTCCCTTCCCAGAGGCCTCCGCCAGCCCATGCCACCCCCCCCAGTGCAGAGAGCGTCCCCAGGACAGTCGTGGGGTGGGCGTCCCCAGGCTCCCGGGCCGGAGCCGGGCGGGTCTGCACTTACACTCCAGCAGGTACTGGAATTTCTTTTTCGTTTTATTTGCCGTCATCACGGTTGGGACACACACACCATTTATCCTGGTGGAGGGGGGGTGACAGGTGGCCTTGGAACCCGGCCTCTGAAGGCGTGGCTGGGCCTTCTCTGTGGAGCCCCTCAGGGTGGGGGGGGGGCTCGGTCACCCTGGACCTCGGACACGCGTGTCCAGCTCCGGTGACAAGTCCCCGCCCCACATCACCTCTGAGGGGTGGGGAACGGGGTGGGGGCTCACCCGGGCCTCTGCCCCCCTCGGCCCCGCCTCCCAGACTGACCTCTGGTGGAGGTGGAACCGCAGTGCCCTGGGGGTCACCTGGATGTGGTGGATCAGGATGCGCCTGGCCCCGGCCGCCTTCATGAGCTGCGGTTGGTTCGAGGCCATCGCTGCCGAGAACCAGTTGCCGCCGACCTGGGGAGCAGAGGGGGCCACTGGTGCAGGCTGGTCCTGTCCCCGTGGCCGCTGCCCCCCGCAGCCGCCGCCTCCCACGCCCGCCTCCCACGCCCGACTACCAGCGTTTCATTGAAGTTGGGGTCTTGGGGCCCCCAGTGCCGGGCCTGGGTGCTGCTGAGCAGGGTCAGCCCCACCGCCAGCAGCAGGAGGCTCATGGTGAGGGAGGGGCGGCTGCGGGATGCCTGGCGGCACCTGGGACACATGTCCAGAGCCCGTGGTGGTGGCCCTTTTGTCCCCTGCCTGGAGAGGTTCCTGGCCACGTGGCAGGCTGTCACCGGTCCCCTCACGTTCACCGCAATTACCTTCTGTTTGTTGAGCCCGCAGCCAACAATGGTCTCTGCCCTTGTCCACAACCCCCTGCCCATCTGAGCAGCCGTCGGGTTTCCAGGAACAGCAGGCGTGTCGCCTGGGCTGGCTTCCAGGGTCTGCGCGTTCCCACGGATGACCGAGTCCCTGAGCTGCTTGCTGATGTGGCGACCGGGGCGTCCCTGAGTGCTCCCCCCAAGGGCCACCAGACTTGGTGAGGCTTGGTCGTGGTGGCCTGGGACTCTGTGGGCGGCCCCAGGGGAGCCGGAGCACTGGGCTTGGGGTGGGGACTGACTGACCCTGGCCTGGGGGAGTGTGGTGGCTCTGTGACAAGGCAGGGCCAGGCAGAACGGAAAGGGGGGTGGGGAGCCAGGGGGTGTTTCCAGAACCCCTCCCTGCTGGTGGCCAGAACGGGACTGGGCCCTGACTCCCTGGGGTTGCACAGAGACCCCCAGGGCCGCGGGGTGCTGAGCAGAACAGCCCTCCAACAAGGGCCGTGTGCTTAGGTCTCCGAGTCCCAGCTTCCGTGCTTGCAGAGACAGGAAGCCTCGCCCTGCCTGCCGGCTGCTGCCCTGTTTCTAGTCTGCGGGACCCCCTGCAGGTGCTCAAGTGGGGTCTCCCGTCTCCCTCCTCCTACCCCACCCCATGGAAGCGGTGGCCTTGGGCCGCCGCCTATGTCCTCAGGGACAGTCCCTCCTTTGATGTGGCAGTGCTACACCTTAATATCCAAACCAGACAGGGACCTTAGGAGAGAGGAAGACTGGAAAGTCACACCCACCCATGAACGCAGGCTCCGGGACCCCATGTAAACATTGTACAGTGAACCCAGACATCGGTGACAAGGACGCCACGTGACACGCTGTAGAGCTGCGTCCAGAAACACGAGGTGGCTTTGGGGAGTGCACACGAGCCCATGGCGTTCATCGTATTAAAGCAACGAAGGAAAGAGCTTACGACCCTGGGATTCGCTGCAGGAAAGGCGTTCGCCGGGACCCAGCGCGTCTGCGTGATAAACTCCTGTGGCTCTAGAGGCCGAAGGAGCGTCCTTGTCTGATGAAGGGGTTTACGAAACACGAGCGCGACCTTCCCGCTCACGGCAAAGCGTCAGGAAGGCCAAGGTCTGTACCCAAAGCGAACTCTGTGTATGTGAGCAACGCACACTTGGAAAATGAAAATGAAATTTTATTTGCAATTCGGTGGGAAAAAAAAAAGCAAGGAACCAGAAGCAAATCCAACCCCCCCCCCCAAACTGAGCAAGGCTTCTGCACAGAAAACCATGAGCCAGGGGTGAGGGATTAAACTAAATACACGCAAGCACCACGTGCGTGGATTAGAAGCTTCCTTGTTTTGAAAATGTCCCTTCTCTCCCTGCGATCGATGGGGTCCCAGCTGAGATTCCAGTGGGGCGCGTGTCTCACGGGGCTTTGCACGTGGTTCTAAGACCCAGGACAGTGCCGAGAGTTACAAATAGCCAGGACGGCCCTGAAGGTCAAGTTGGTGCACTTGCTCTGCCGACTGTGTGCTCATTATAAGCCTTAGCGATGACATCAGCACGGGATCTGTGTGAAGCCAGAAAAGAAATGAACCGAAGAGCAGGAGACAGGTCCTCGCGACGACACAGGGCGCGTCCGAGGGCGGAGGCGGCTCTGCAGAGACAGGGTGAGAGGCAGGCCTTTCGTACGTGCCGCTGGGCTGTCAGGATGCCCGTGAGGCCAAAAACGAACCTCGACCTTGACATCACGCACAGAGGTCAAGTCTGGCAGCGCTGAGAGCTGGATGCGCCCCCCCCCCCCGCCCCCACAGATATAGATTGAAATTCTAGCCCCCGCTCCTCAGAACAGGACCGCGTTTGGAGGTGGGGTCTCTGCGAGTTTAGTCAGGTTGACGTGAGGTCCTGGGGTGGACCCAGGCCAGTGCGATGGCATCCTTGATAAAGGGGGACGTTTGGGGAGTTCCCGTTGTGGCTCGGTGGGTTATGAACCTGACTAGTATCCATGAGGATGTGGGTTTGATCCCTGACCTCGATCAGTGGGTTAAGGATCCGGCGTTGCTGTGGCTGCGGTGTAGACAGGCAGCTGCCGCTCCATTCGACCCCTAGCCTGGGAGCCTCCATGTACTGTGGGTGCGGCCCTAAAAAGAAAGAAGAGGAGTTCCCGTCGTGGCGCAGTGGTTAACGAATCCGACTAGGAACCATGAGGTCGCAGGTTCGGTCCCTGCCCTTGCTCAGTGGGTTAACGATCCGGCGTTGCCGTGAGCTGCGGTGTAGGTTGCAGACGCGGCTTGGATCCCGCGTTGCTGTGGCTCTGGTGTAGGCCGGTGGCTACAGCTCCGATTGGACCCCTAGCCTGGGAACCTCCACATGCCGCGGGAGCGGCCCAAGAAATAGCAACAACAACAACAACAACAAAAGACAAAAGACAAAAAAAAAAAAAAAAAAAAAGAAAGAAGAGAGGGAAGTTGGGACACAGGCCCCCCCCAGAGGCAGGGGGACGTGAAGGCGACTGTGACGGCGGAGGTGGAGGTTGGACGGTGTGGACACAATCCACCCTCCCCTGGAGCCTTGGGAGGGAGTGCGGTCCGTGGACACCTGGGCTCCTGGCTTCCGGCTCCAGAACCAGGAGGCTAACTGGTGTCAGCCCCGTCCGTGACGCTGGGTTGCAGCAGCCGCAGGACACACACGCAGCAGGATAGCGGTCAAGGCTCTCCCGGAGCAGGCAGCGCGCCCAGAGGGGTCACGGAAGAGTGTTCTGGAAGCGGCTCCTGATGGTTGGGGGGAGGGTTGGGAGGAACCCACAGAAGGTGTTACTGCCCTGGGCTCAGGGCCCATGGGGAGCAGGTGGCACACCTTGAGCTGCAGGTGTAGGCAGGGCCCCCACATGACACCACACGGCCCAGTTGCAGCCCGAGGGAGGGCTGTGGGGGCGAGTACCCCAGACTCTTGCTCCTGCTCCCTGGGCAGCCTCCCTTTGGCCGAGTCTAGCCAGATGCCACTGGTTTTTGCTGCCCCATCAGGAAGCTAGAGCTCCATTCACTGCAAGACACAACCAAGTGGGTGAAAATTTCATCTCAGGGTGGCGGGGGTAAGCTGCTCGTGTCACGGGCCAAGGGCCCAGGTCCACCACATATAAAGAACAGCTACTAATCAACAAGAAAAAGACCCACCTATAGAAAATGGGCAGCAGACTGCAGCTGTCACTTGACAGAGACACCAAAACCACGAGAGAGCGTTTCAGCCCCTTTGTGACCCGGGAAATGAAAGTTGCAATGAGAGCACCCACCCCTCCCCCAGCCCCCGAATGGCTAAGAGTGGAAGCCCGACCAGACCAGTGTGGCCAGGACGCGGGGCAGCCTGAGGTAATGCCCTGGGGAGGGATGTCGGTCGGTCCACGGACGTGGGAGAGCCGTTCACTCTGCCTGCCAAGGCTCCCGGTGTGTCGAGGCCCCGCTAGGCTTGGCCCCACAGGGCTGTGTGTGCACAGGGCGCCAGGGCTGGAGGCAGCCCCCGTGTCACCCCCGGGAAACCAGGCAGAGGAGGTGTGGGCGTCACACAGCGACCCTCGCGCCCTGGGCAGGGCGGCTCTCAGCTGTGCGGGGGCGTTTCTGGGCTGTGGGTCTGCGGGGGTTCTCTGAGCTGCATGCGGTGTCTTGCCCTCGGTCCCCCGAGGACACATGGGGTCGGACCTTGGTGTCCTCCTTGGGGACCCTGTGGCGGGAGCCTCCCCCCGGGAGGGGTCCTTTCTCAGCCAGAGCGTCTCGCTGGGTGATTAAGTCACCCAGGCGCCCAAGTGCATTTTGGCACCTTCGCAAAAGGTTCCCGAGATGTGAATTTTCCGGAACAGAAGCTATTGTTGCGGAGACCGCTTCCCGGAACAGACCTGTCCGAGGGCCCTGGCCCAGGACCAGCGGCCGCACCTGCGTTCCCGCCCACGTGGCCTGTGTGAACACCGATGTTTTTATCCTTGTCCTAGGGCCCAGGTGACCTCAGCCACCTGTCACTGTGTCCACCTTGCCTCACCCACCTTCCAGCCTCCACAGAGACCACGGCACCAGGGCGGCCCTGCCAACACCGGGCAGCTGGTGGCAGTTGACTAGCACAGCTAGCTCTGCAGCAGCAAGAGAGCCACAGCTGGGGCTGGTGGCCCGGAGGCGGTGGCCAGAAGGAGAGTGGCCTGTCCTGGGGCCGGCTGTCGGCCTTCCTCAGGTGGTTGTCCTAGTGGCCCCGCTGACCCCACAGCCCAGTGGCCCTGAGATCTGTCCCCGGGGCTCTTCCGGGTCAGCAGGATGGAGAAACTCTCAGCGCAGCCTTCATGTTCACAGCAGACTCGAGGGGGAAGAACAGAGGCCCCCGCCCCAGCGTCGGCTCCGTCGTGAGAGTGGCTCCCCTGTTAAAGCAGGTGAGCGGCGCAGACACGTCACTGTCACCCAGGCCCACAGTTTCCGGCAGGGCCCCTCCTGGTGCCGTGCACCCCACAGGCTTGGACGGATGTGCAGTAACCGGTCTCCGCCTCCGGAGGACCACGGAGAATCGTGCACTTAAAGCCACCCGTGCTCTCCTGCCCCCAACCCCACGCCCGAGCCCTGGCAACCACACGTCTCGCTGCGGTGTCCTTGTTTGGGACTCTGACACACACACAGGATGTGGGGACGTGACGTGGGACGGGGGCTTTGGAGATGCCGGCCTTGGAGACAGGGGGACGCGGTCACGCGCTGAGGAGCACCTGGCACCCCCCGGAGCTGGGAGAGGCGGGAGGGCCCTCCCCCAGAGCCTGGAGGAGCGTGGCCCTGCCACCCCCGAATAACTGGTAATTTGTTTGTTTTGTTTTGTCTTGTTTTCTTTTTACGGCTGCACCTGCGGTATATGGAAGTTCCCAGGCTAGGGGTCGAATAGGAGCTACGGCTGCCAGCCTCCACCACAGCCACAGCCACGCCAGATCCGAGCCGCATCTGCAACCCACACCAGAGCTCAAGGCAGCACTGATCCTTAACCCACTGAGCGAGGCCAGGGATCGAACCCTCAACCTCATGGTTCCTAGTGGGATTCGTTTCTGCTGCGCCACGACGGGAACTCCTGCTTTTGTTCTTCTGGAGCACGTTTTTCCTTCCTGCCCCCGTGTCCTGGCTGTGACTCCAGCTCTCTGTTACCTGAGCAGTGGCCTGCATCTGGGCTACAGTTCCTTCCTGTCTTGAGTTTGCTGGTTTGCGGTTAAGTCTAGACCCCGTGAGGGGTGCTGTTAAATTCTGGATTCTGTTTTGTTCCTCCTAAGAGTTCCTAGCGGTCAGTTCCTTGGCCGGCTCCGTTTCCTCCCTGTGCCAGGTTGGAAGTGTCTGTCCATCCTTTCAGGCCAGGCTGCAGGGTCTGTCCAGGCGTGGGGAGCCAGGAGCCCCCCCAGGGCACTCCCCTTCCCGGGCCCCCTCCTCCCCAGCTGGTGCCTCCAGCCTGGAACACGGAGGGGTCCTGAGTGTAGCCACCCAGCCTGAGCCAAACGGGGCCTGTGCGCAGCCAGAAAGCTGCTTAAAAACAGGGAAAGCTTGGAGTTCCCGTCTGGCGCAGCGGAAATGAACCCAACTAGGGTCCATGAGGTTGCAGGTTCGATCCCTGGCCTCGCTCAGTGGGTTAAGGATCCGGCATTGCCGTGAGCTGGGGTATAGGTCACAGACGTGGCTCGGATCCAGTGTTGCTGTGAGCAGTGGTGTAGGCCCGCAGCTGTAGCTCCGTTTAGACCCCTAGCCTGGGAACCTCCATATGCTGCGGGTGTGGCCCTTGAAAAACAAACAAACAAACAAAAAACAAAAAAACAAGGGAAAAATCATCCAGGACTTCTTCTTTTTTTTTTTTAAATTTCTCTAAGACCCACTCCTCTCCCGTTTGGGCTATCTGTCTGGCGGTCAGTCTCCAGTACCTTTGAGAGCTGTGTTTGTAGTTTTGGCAGACTCGTCAGTGACGCCGTGTGAGTGGCGGGCCTGATCGGATGGCAGTGACTCCGAGTTCCTGGCAGCAGCGCGCGATCCGTGTGGCTGGTGGGGCAGGGCGACCTCGGTGAGGCTGCGTGGTAACCAGCGGGAGGAGGTGGCAGCTCAGACCCGAGGACGGGGGTTTGGATTCTGTTTTGAAAAGAGAGTCAGAGAGACCTGCTGAGAGATGGGGGGGTGGGGGGCTGCGGGGGGAGAGAGAGGCTGGGGGGACGGGCTGGGGGTGGGCCAGGGCTCGTCGACCTGAGTGATGGGGTGGCTGGTGCTGCCCCTGACGGAGGTGGGACGACGCAAGGCGGAGTGATGGGGGGTCTGCTCTTTGGGTGTGAGCGGGCATCAGGGGGCATGCCGTGCTGGGCACCCTGGGGCCTGGGCAGGAGGCTGCCCTGCAGTGTAGATGCTGGAACCGCTGCCAGGCCCTGGGTTTGGAGCCGCGAGACTTGGGGGTCCCTGCGGGCTGAGCGTAGAGAGGAGGTGGTGGCAGGACGGCTCCCGGGCTTTTCCCACCGACCAGGCTGGGACTTGGACGGAGCGAGGCTAGTGCTGCTCTTCCCATCAGGAGGCCCTGGGCAGGCCGCTGTGAGTGTTGGGGACCCTGGGGCCCTTGGGAGGAAGAATGGGGTGGGAAGGTGTGTGTGTGTGTGTGTGTGTGTGTGTGTGTGTGTGTGTGTGCGCGTGCACACGCGCATGAAAGAGATCAGGGCTCTGCCGAGAGCGGAATAAGCAGATGCGTCCCTTCCAGGCGGCGTAAGCCAGGGACAGCCTGACCCTGGACCCCAGCGACAAGGTGGGCCCCTGAGCAGCAGTGCCCCCTCCCCGCTGGGCTTCTGGGGTGAGAGGTGAACCCAGGGGTTGTGGGCCTGCCCACCCCCTCCTCCTGCCAGGACGGATGCCCCCATGTTCAGTCTGTGGGGACAGTCACGGGGGACACACCTGGGCCTGCCCACCTCAGGGAGGGGTGTTTGTGCCGCTGAGAATGGGCCAGGGCCCCCCGGACCATGCAGGCACGCTTGGGGGACCCCCAGCCTCGTTTCAGGCCCAGGTCGTTCTGAGCCGTGGGGCCGGGACCTGTCCTCCCAGGCCCCCCCGCAAGTGTTTTCCGACACTATGTTATCTCCGCGAGTCCAGATGGCGCCCATCCGTCGAGGGCTTGGGGACGCTGCTGGAAAGAGGCTGCAAAAGCGCTGACTCTGAAAATGCTTGAGCCTCGCGGAGCCTGGCTGCGGGGGGCAGAACGCAGTGGAAGCTTGACTGAGGGCGGAAGCGGGGGGCGGGGGTGGGGGGGTTGCGCCTGCCAGAGCCGGGCTGCATTATCCTCCATCCAGGTTGGAACAAAATGTGCAGAGTGAGGGCTCCTGGCTGGTCCCCCCAGGGCAGCTCCTGGGTCACCTGTGTGTCCTTGGCCGGAGTCTGGGCAGATGGACAGGGGGGCCTCGATGGCGGGGTGGGGGTAGGGAGCAGCCTGCTCCCCCCACCCGGCGCCCCCACCCTGGTCTCCCCAGGCAGGGCTGCCCGAGAGCAGGCAGGGCCCGGGTTGAACTCCAGCTTCGGATGACGGGTGATGCTTTAGACAAACACAGCCTTTACGCTGTGGGCAGCTGGCGTCTCTAGTGGCTGAATCTGGCCGCCCAGCCCAAGGGCCTGGCTCCAAGCTTCGTCCTCTCCTCCCCCCACAAGCTGTCGGCGTTGTCCTTGTCCCAAGGGACTGTCCCCGCAGCGTCCCCGCCTCTGTCTGTCTTTCCCTTCCAGTCCCAGCTCCGGCTGCCCCTCACACCTGGCCTGGCCCCGTGACCCTGCGAGGGGACCCTTGCAGCCCTGTCGCCTCGCTGGCCCAGGGGACCGTGCTACAGCCCGGAGCCACACACCCCGGCTGGTGTCCGCACCCACACAGGCCACCCACCCTCACTCGCCGAGCCCCGTGCATCACCTTCCAGGCCCCCTGCGGGCTGGGTGCTGGGGAAACAGAGGGTGAGGAGCCTGTCCCTGCCCCTGGGGACTGTGTCCGTGGGTGGGGTGGACAGGCCAGGGCTCGAGCCTCCCCGTGTCACTGTCCCTGTGCTTGACCGAACTGCACAAGGGTACTACTCCAGGGCTCTTGTCCCGGCCTGCAGCCCCGGACGACCGGCTCCCCCTATGTCACCCTGCTCATTCTGGAATTAGGAGCCCGACCCCACTTACGAGGCTGAACTCAGGGGGTGCAGGTCGACCTCGGGGAGGAGTCAGCACAGAGGTGACAGGTGGGCTGCGCGTCCCGTGACCTTCCCCCCGGGGCGTGGCCGGGTTCACCCTCCTTCTCGTAGTCCAAACCCAGCCCTGTCCGGCACCTCTGGCCTGACAGGCTTTGAACTGCTGCTCTTTCAAAGCATCTCAGAGAACCACGTCCTAAGACACGGCCTCCGAGCCTCCAGTGCCCTGACCTTGACGGAGGACAGACCGCCGCCCTGGCGCCTGGCTCCCAGCGCAGACACCGAGGCCGAGGGGTCAACTGGGCCATTTCTGGGTCTGACTCCTTGTCGGGGGCTGAGACCACAGTGGTGGCCACGCGGCCCCCTTTTGACTCCCAGCTGCGGCTCAGCCGTCACCACGGACTTGGGCCTTTTTGCGGTGATAACCTTGGGCTGTAGGGGTTTCTCATCATCCAGAGGAGCAGGTCTGGAAACCCAGGCACAGAGCGGTCCAGACCGTGGCCAAGGTCACACAGCTGGTCAGGGCAGCCCGGTCCAGCGTCCTGCAGGTGCCAGGAGGGGCGAGGATGCAGGCAGCCTGGGGCACAGATGTCACCCTCGAGGGCAGGGGAGGGGTTCACGTTCCCGTGTTTCCACCTGCTGGGAGTCAGGGCCAATGAAACGTGAGCTGCCAGGAGATCAGGCCTGAGCAGCACGTGGTCGTGGGGGCGGCAGTGCCTGGGCGTGGGGGACAGAGCCACTCTGGGCGGGATGCGCACATGCCCAGGGGTGGTGGAAAGGTAGGAGCACCCCAGTGGCACCGCCAGCGGATGGATGGACAGAGTATGGCTTGGAACTCCGCAGAGCTACACGGAGCGAGCCAGAGCTGCGTGCGTCCACACGTAGACCCGGCAGCCAGCTGCGTGCGAAGCGCTGGCGGGGGCAGCGATCCACCGGTGTAAGGACGTGTAGTGTGGCCGGTGGTGCCACTGCTCATGGATGGACACACACACCCACCGACCTGCACGTGCACACACCCAAGAGACCCCCCACCGAGATTCTCGACGGGAAGGATGGGGGCGCAGTTCTAGTTATACCCATTGCTGCCACCCCTGGGCCCTCTTGCCGCTCCAGCTGGTGTCCAAGGGGCAGAGCCGGGAGTGGTGAGCTCCTGGGACTGGGGACAGCTCCTAGGGACAGGGAGCTGGGTGGGCAGGTGCCGAGACCCCCTGCAGACAGTTTCAGGTCAGATGTGCTGGACCACCAGCCTCGCGGGCTCTGGGGGCAGCAAGTCAGGTCCGCTGGGCTCAGCCGGCCACACTGCCTGTGCCGTGTCACATCCGTGCTGCCCTGGACCTGCAGCTGCATCATGTTTGGTGACTGCAGGAGCCCCAAACATCCGGGGGTGGGGGGCTGGCTCTGGCCTTTCTGGGGTGGGGGGTGTAGGTAATTCCAGGTGTGTTTCTTGGGAATAATTGAAAAATCTCAGCTTCAGGAGGCTTGGAGAGCAGACACCAGGTGGGCACGGTGGTGGTGTGTCAGGTGAAGGTGTGGCTGGCCTTCCTGCCCTTCCTAGCTGAGGGCTGCCTGCTTTGTGCAGGGATGCTGCTAGGCCCGGGGTGACCCTGGCTGTACCGGATGGGGAGCTCGCTGTCCCCGCCTACCCCCCCTCGAGCCCCAGGCCACTGGCCTGATTTACTGGAAGAGCATGGCCGCTGAGGGGCTTGGGGCCTTGTCCCCTGCCCTGGTGCCTCTTGTTCCTGAACCCACTTCTCCTGGATGTGCTGTGTTGGCCTGTGGGGGCCGCGGCCAGGCCCTTCCTCTCTTTCCAGCAGCCGACACCTGCTGGGAGGTGTCGTGAGCTCAGATGGGACAGCAGGAAGTCAGGTGCAGGCACGGGTGCTGCTGGCCTGTTTGCTGGTGGCCCCCTGCACCCAATGGTTCTGTGCCTGGGGGGGAAGGACTTGCCAGACCCACCCTGTGCCCTCAGACCATCCCCCCAGCGGGCCCTGGGCTCTCTGTGTCCTGCCCTGGCTCTGCACGGGGCTCCGTGGAGCCAGGGTCAGTGTTCTGGACAAAACCCACAGGGCCCCCCTCCTCCTGCCCTCTGCCATCAAGGTCCAGGGAGCAGGATGCTGCGTTCCGGAAGGCCGTGGGGGGTGTGGGATGAAAGAGGACGCCACACGCCTGGACGCCTTGGACCCTGCTGGGCGGGGAGGGGGTGGCCGCCTTTCCTTCCTGTCCTCCCCCCCTGGGGACGCTGCAGTCTGACCCACTTCACTTGGCAGGACTCCGGAACTGTCCCTGCCCTGGGGCTTCCATACCTCCGTTGCACTGGCAGAGCCCCGTCACACAGCTTGGGGGGGGTGGCTTCCAGGGACCCCTACTTACTGGTCAGGAAACTCAGGACATCAAAGCCCCTGCCCCTGCTGGACCCAGCCTCTAAAACTGCCGCCAGCACCACCCCCCGCCCCCCATGCCCAGGGTGCTCTGCTCCGCCCGGCAGCCTCGACGGTGGCACCTTCGCGTGGGCTGGGAGCGAGTAGCCTGTCCCCTCCGTGTGTCTGGGTATAAAGGGCAGTGATTGACAGGGGCCGTGGGCGTGCAGTTGTGGGGGTGACTGAGTCCCTTTTTCCCTTGAAAACAAAATCCTTCTCTGATCACAGCAGCCAGAACGAGTGTGGGCACAGAAGAGCTTCGCTGTTGAGGATCCCCCGGCTTTCGGGGGGACGGTCCTGGAGGCAGCCGACTTTTTTTTTTTTAATTGAAGTATAATTGATGTACAATGTCTCAGGTGTACAAAAATCGACTCTGTTATGCATATGTGTGTGTGTGTATGTGTGTTTTTTATGTGCATGTAATTATTCTGATTCTTTCCCATTAAGGGGAGTTACAGGGTGTTGAATCTAGTTCCCTGGGTGGTAGCTACGTCCTCGTATATACGGAAGTGTGTGTCTCCGGTCGTACCTGAACACGCCCAGTCGCATCTGATCTACAGCGCTGTGTACTTTTAACCCCAACTCCTAATGTATCCCGGTTCTTCTCTTTCCCCTTGGTAACCCTAAGTCTGTTCTCTATGTCTATGAGTCTATTTTATTTCATAAATAATTTCATTTGTGTCCTATTTTTTGTAGGGCCACCCCTGTGGCATATGGAGGTTCTCAGGCTAGGGGTCCAATCCGAGCTACAGCTGCCGGTCTACACCGCAGCCACAGCAATGCCAGATCCAAGCCGCATCTGTGACCCACACCACAGGATGTGGCAATGCCAGATCCTTAACCCACTGAGCAAGGCCAGGGATCGCATCTGCATCCTCGTGGTACTAGTGTGGTTCTTAACCCACTGAGGCACAGTGGGAGCTCCCCATTTGTGTTCTATTTGAGATTCTGCATGTAAGTGATATCATATAGAATTTCTTTCTCTGACTTACTTTACTTAGTATGAGAGTCTCTAGGTCCATCCATGTTATTGCGAATGGCATTACCTTGTTCTTTTTTATGGCTGAGTAGTATTCCATCGTGTATATACACCACATCTTCTTAATCCATTCTTCTGTTGATGGACGTTTAGGTTGTTTCCATGTCTTGGCTGTTGTGATTAGTGTTGCAGTGAACATAGGGGTGCAGGTATCTTTTTGAATTAGGATTTCCTCGAGACAGATGCCCAGGAGTGGGCAGCTTACTTTGTTGTGATAATGTCAGGCCCACCCCGGTCTGTGTGATCCTTCTCTGTGCTTGGACCCTGGCCACCCCAAGTGCCAGCAGTGATCCCAGTCCTTTGGTCACTCCTTGGTGTCTCACTTGTCTCTGACCCCTGGACCGTGGGGCCAGCTTCCCTGCCCACTGCACCTGTTACCTAGTCCCCCTGGGACCTCTGGGTGTGGGTTGGGCAGTAGCCCGCAGGCAGCCCAGTTCCACACCTAGCTTCAGAACCAGGTGCAGAGGGCCAGCGGCCCGGGCACACACTGCTGTGGGCTCAGCTCACCTCCGAGCCTCCCTCTGGGGTGGGCGGGACTTCCCTGTGGTCCAGGGTCATCAGCCGCTCCCTCAAGGGTCCCTCTAGGCAGCCCCTGTTGTGCTTCCCAGACACCAGCTTTCTGCACCAGGAGGCCTTGGCCGAGCGGGCAGCTTCCTGCCTGTCCCCTGAGATGGCCCAGCAGGCTGGACTCCGGTTCCAGGCAGGGAGCTGGACGCTGGGCTGGCTGTGGGAGTGCAGGGTGCCCCCAGCCCCTGGCCGTCTGGGTGGAGCCTCTTCATCCCCGTGTCTGGCAGCAGTGGAAGGGACACACATCTCCGTCCCCATGGCCTGGAGCCCTGGCCCGGCTGCTGCCCGGCTCCGTGGTTCCAGGTGGACTGTGGCACGAGGCGGTTCCCCAGCCTCTGGGAGTGTGAGCCTGAGGGACTCGCCCCTGGGACTTGGGGCCGGCCCTTGGGCCTGTCCTGCTGCTCCCCGCCTGGGCTGTCTATCCCCTGTCCCCTTCCTGGAGACTTCTGGGGCAGGAGTCCCTGGGGAGGGTCTCGGGCTGTGCTCCCCTGCGGAGGGGGTGGAGCCAGCTAGTTCTCAGACTGCCGGTGGGAGGGGCCAGGAACGCCCTCCCTGACGCGCCCAGGGGCTCCCCCTGTGTCAGCAGTTGTGGAGCTCGTGTGGGTAGTTTGGTTCCTCTTTGGAGGGGAGGTGGAGGAGGCGGAGGGGCCCCGGGTGGGGGGCAGAGGGGCCTGGGGGGCAGGGCACTGAGGGTGGGCTGGGCCTGGATCTGATCTGAGTTGGTGGTGAGGCTGGGCTGCGGGGGAAGCGCCCCGTCTGCTGAGACAGGTGGAGCCTGGTTACACGTGCTCTGTTGACTCGTTGACTCAGGAGCACAGAGTCCATGCTCTCTCTCTCTCTCCTTTTTTTCCTTTTTCTTCTTCTTCTTTTTTTTTGCTTTTTACGGCCACACCCATGGCACATGGAGGTTCCCAGGCTAGGGGTCGAATTGCAGTGGTAGCTGCCAGTCTACACCACAGCCACAGCAACGCAGGATGCTTAACCCACTGAGTGAGGCCAGGGATCGAACCCGAGTCCTCATGGATACTCGTCAGATTTGTTTCTGATGAGCCACGATGGGAACTCCCAGCCTCTTTTTATTTTCTTATTTTATTTAAATTTTTTTTTTTTCTTTTTAGGGCCGTCCCTGCGGCACATAGTAAGTTCCCAGGTTAGGGGCTGGATCAGAGCTACAGCTGCCAGCCTACACCACAGCCACAGCAACATAGGATCCGAGCCTTGTCTGTGACCTACACCACAGCTCACGGCAACGCCAGATCTTCAGCCCACGGACCGAGGCCAGGAATCAACCTGCGTCCTCGTGGCTACTAGTCGGGTTCGTTACTGCTGAGCCACGGCGGGAACTCACCTTTTATTTGAGGGAAGGTGCGGGGTCATGCGCAGCTGTGAGGATGAGTACAGAGGGACCCCTGGTCCTCCTCGTCATCCAGCCTCTGGTGCTGACGTCTTGCGGGACCGCGGGACAGCAGCCACCGGAAGCCGGGGTCGGTACCACTCTCCCCGTGCGGATCCCCCATCCCAGGCACCGAGGGTGTGTGGATTTAGTGCCAGGCTATGTCCACTGCAGTCCAGATCCAGAACGACCCACCACATGAGCCCCTCCTGCTGCCCTTGTAAGCCACACCCACCTCCTCTGGCCCCTCCCATCCCAATCCCCCTAGGTCACCAGTTTTGTCACTTGGAGATTGTCATGCCAACAGAATCCACAGCGTTGCCTTTGGGGTTGGCTGCTTGACACAATTCCCTGAGACCCCTGGACCCACGCCTTTCATGTGGAGCTGTGTCTGGTGCGTGGCCAGACCTCACTTTATCCAGCCACCTGCCTGCGGGGGGATGTGGGCTCTCACAGCTGGGTGACCGTGGGCAGAGCCGCGTAGAGGTTTTTGTGTGTCACTTTGTCACGTCTCTCAGGGTGGGTGCTTTTAACCCAGGAAATACCTGGGGATGGTCAGGACCCTCCCCCATGTATTCGCTGAGAGGTGGGGGCCCGGCGCACTCCCTTGGGACCTCCCCCCAAACCTCATGGACCCTCATCAGGGGCGCTCGGGGCCCCCACTTCTCGGGTGAGATGGCTCCGGGGACCAGTTCCCGGGGAAGGAGGGGGTGATCTTGGCTGGGGTGGGGCTGGTGCCTGAGGAGGGTGGGCAGCTGGAGAAGGAGCCCCCCACATGTCCATAGTCAGAGCTCAGCGTCCAGAACCTGAGAAGGGACTTTTATGGAGAAGGCGCTTCGCAGATGTGATTAAGGCCTGAGACAGGGTCACCTGGATTATTGGGGAGGGGAGAGGGCTACATCCACCGCAGGTGAACTTGCGGGAGACGGAAGAGGAGAGACGGGGCCACGGAGGAGGAGCCGTGTGACTCCGGAGCTGAGGCTGGGTGATGTGCTCACGGGCCGAGGAGCTGGGGCCTCCCGGGGCAGCTCAGACTGGGGTTCAGACGCGGGGCTGCAAAGCTGTGTTTTGAGGGCCCCCGTTGGTGGTCCAGTGTCCCGGCCGCCCCAGGACACAGACCCCACCACCCCGGGAGGTGCCCCCAGGGGCAGGGTGAGGGATGGGCTGGGAGGAGGGGCCGCACCCGGTGCACCCCGCTCCTCGGCCGCCCGCCCGCCCGCCCGCCCCGGCCGAGCTCACGCACCGAAGGCCTGGGTGGTCTCCTCTACCTCCTGTATCTGTAACAGGGATCTGGGGAGAGAGCCGGGCTCTCAGACGGGGCCTTGCCGAGGTGCCTGTCCCACCCTAGGGTCTCGGCTGCCGCCAGGGCCCGGCTGAGCGGGAGCCTCAGCTCCTCCCCCGCCCCGGCTGCTGGCGTCGAAGGGCGCGAGCCCTACCTTGATGGCTCAGGCTGATGATATTTTCCGGGCCAAGCCCGTAGGTTTTGCAGACTTTTTCAAATCTGTGCAGGAAGCTGGGTCTCAGCTCTGAGAGCCGTCCTGACGACAGAACGGCAGGGGCCGGAGGTCCTTCACGGGCCCCTTGGCACCGTGTGGAAGGGTTTGGGCGGCAGAGAGAGGCCGCTGGTGCCAAGTTGGGGGGAGGGTCCGCGCTGGCCCCGGACTGGATGGCCTGTGGGCGGCCTGGCTGTGGGCCCCTTGGGGCGTGGCGAGACCCCACCAGGACAGGGCCTGACTTGAGAGGCGGGGGGGCAGGGGGGAGGCGGTACCGTAGAGCGCCAGCACTTGTGTCTTTGTCCCGTTTCTGATGTTCTGGAGACGGAAGGTCACGAACAGACGGTAGTCGGTCTCCGAGACCAGCAGCCTGTTCTCCCCCAAGTCTGCGAGGACGCCGGGCTCAGCGCCTGCGGCCCCGGGAGGGTGGCCCAGGGCACGGACAGAGGGCCGGGGGCCCTGCGGGTCGCGGTGCAGGCGGAGACCCCACCTCGTCCCCGGAACCCTCGCCCCCTCACCTCCCTAAGCCCCAGGCTGGCCCTCCCACCCCCCCCGGGGGGGGGGGCCCTGAGCGGTCACGTGTCAGGCCCCCTCCTCTCACTTTCTTAAAATCCCCGCCATCAGCCTGGGCCCCGAGGGAGGGGGCCCGAGACAGGGCGGAGCCCGCGCCCACTCACAGGCCAGCGTGTATTCCCCGTTCCTGTCCGTCCTGTCACAGACCACGGCCACCTCCACGCACTCCCCGTGCAGCCTGCGGACCGTCTGGAGTGGAGCAGCCTCCGTCCCCGGACCCGCCCCAGCCTCAGCGCGCCCCGGCCCCCGCCCCCGTGCCCCTGCCCGACACGCAGCCCCCTGGAGCCCCCCAGAGGAGGCTGCTTCACGGGTGGGGGCGGAGGCGAGAGTCCCGTGGGCGGGGGCTCCTCACATGAAGTGGAAATTGAACTTCAGACGGCCGTCTTCGAGGCTCTCGATGCTCTGCACGAAGACATGCAGGTCCCCGTTTTCTTCTATGCGCTTCATGTCGTCAGAGGCCATGGAGATGGAGTACCAGGTCCCCGACACCTGGGGGCGACGCCGCAGTGGGTGCTGGGCCCCTCTCCTCCCAGGACCCCTCCCCTCCCAGGACCCCTCCCTTCCCAGGACCCCTCTGCCCTCCCAGGACCCCTCCCCTCCCAGGACCCCTCTGCCCTGCTAGGATGCCCTCTGCCCTCCCAGGACCCCTCCCCTCCCAGGACCCCTCTGCCCTCCCAGGACCCCTCCCCTCCCAGGTTGCCATAGCAGCTGGGAGCGAGAGGCCCCAGGAACAGCTTCTGGTTGCAGATCCAAGCCCCCGGGTTGAGGGAAGGCCGGGCCTCGGGTCACCCTGGCTATGTCATAGTTTCTCCGCACGATGGTTCGGGGGTTGAGGTCCTGGGCAGAGACCAGGCTCAGCCACAGGCTTAGCAGGAGCAGCGCCATGACCTCGGTGCATGCCTGGCCTGCCACCTGTCCCCTTTATACCCAGTCCTGCGCTGTGGTTTCCGGCCTGTGGCGCCGCCCCGTCCTCCCCACAGGCCGCTGTTGCTGGGAACTTGGCCAAGAGTTGCCACGGCCGCCCCCACCGCTCCCGGTGTCTGCCCGCGATGGCTCGCACTGGAGGCTGCCCGGATGGGGCTCCGACTGGGTCTGAAGCTGCAAAGGGCAGTGGAGACGGGCAGGCATCTTGGCCAGAAGCCCTGGTGGCCACAAAGGCAAATGACACTGGGGCCTTGCTGGCTCTCAGAGCCACAGGACTTGAGCAGCAAAGGGCAGTACCCTTGGAGCAGCCAGCCCCTCCCAGCCCTGCCCCGCCTGGGCGCTCAGATTTGAGAGCATGCACATGCTCGGGCAGCCACGTGTACGGGTCAGGGTCCCAGAACAGACGTGGGCAGGCCCCGTCCTCCCGCTGCATCCAGGTACTGGGGGGCTGGTGGTCGGGGCTCAGGGTGGGGGCTGAGCTGGACTGACCAGGACAGTGGACCCTAAATCCTATTTTAAATGACAGGCACAGTGTATTTATTGACCAAATGCCTTTTTTATTGAGCAACTGCTACATCCAGGCGCTGGGATTAGAGTTAAGCCCCTGTTCTCAGGAGAGCCGTGCTCTGGGCAGGGTGACCCTGAACAAACAGGAAACGACACACGGTGGCTTCACGGGCTCGTCTCCTCACCTGCTGCCTGACCCGACGGCTGGCCTTCCCTGTGTCCCTGAGTGAGCCGAGCCCGCTCTGACGGGCACCTCTGTCCTGCTCAGTGTGGGGCCCGAATCACCCACCTGCAGAGCACATCGCTCCTGTCACGTCCTGTTCTTTTTGGTCACCCTGGCTTGACCATCAGCCGTCGGCAGCTTCTTTGCTCACAGTAGGGTCCCCAGCCTCGGTCACCGTGAGAGCAGGGGGCACGGTAAGAGGACAGGGAGGGTGTGGGGACAGAGCTGGCGCCTTTGGTCCGTGCGTGCAATTCCTGGAGACTGGCTGGGGAGGTGCTTCTTCCCAGAACCCCTCTCTGCTCACCCACGTTCCCAGGACTCCCGTTTGAAGGTCACGGTCTGCCTCGGAGGCAGCTATGATGTGTCTGCCGGCGTCAGGATTTCCATGAGCTCCCGGAGGAGCAGGGCTTCCGGTGGTTTGGCCCTGGGACCATGTGACTCTCTGAGATGATGCCTGCTTGAAGGGCCCTCCTGGTGGGATGTGCTGGGCTCTGACCCCAAGTCCCTGCCAGCAGCCACGGCCGGTCCCCACCCTCTCGCTCCCGTGCTTGCGGGGGTCACCTCCCCATCAAGACGCTCCATCAACATTCCGCCCCGTGAACGACGACAGACACAGACACTCACTCACAGACCCGCAAACGCACGTGCATGCACACTCACATGTGTGCACACACACAGGGCCCGCCCCACACCCCTCCAAGCTCCAGTCCCATCTCCGCACTTTTCTTCACAAATTTCTCCAAACAGAACCCAATATCTGCTTGAATGGGAAAATGGAGTGAGGAAAAATAGAAAATATCTCAAAAGTTTTCTTGACTTTTAGGTGAAGATGGTGTCACAGAGCAGCGTCATAGGCAGGTGGGTGGTGGATGGATGGACCGAGGGATGGATGGTGGATGGAAGGATGGGGAGACAGATGATTGGATGGTTGGTGGGTGGTAGAGGGCTGGGTGAGGGATGGTGTATGGGTGGATGGATGGTGGGTGTTTGGGTAGCAGACGACGGATGCTGAGGGGATGGAAGGCTGGTTGGATGGATGTTGGTGGTATAGCATGGTCCCCAGGCATGAATGAAAGGGGCTGAATCTTTTAGGGTAACAGATATGGAGAGACTGGTTTCTTGTGGTTGTTGGTGCCATGGAGAGATTCTGGCCCTAAAAAGCCCCACCCCGTGGTGACACTTCTGGGATTCCTCCAGCCGTAGGGCAGGCTCACTTCTTGGGGCTCTGGGACAACCTGGTGGCACTGCTTCACCCTCATCCAGGTTGGGCATCACGTGATGTTTTTCTTCCACTCTCGCTTCTCATCACGGACTGTGACAGGTCCTCAGCACACAGGTAATCCAGGCAGCACAGGTAGCCAGAACTCTCATGTGGCTGCAAGAATCCCACCCTCTGGGAGGTAAAAAGGGAGCCCTGGGAGCCACCCCCAGGCTGCCCCTGCCCCCCGTGTCCTTGCTTTTGTGGACGCGTGGGCTCCCACCAGCTCTTCCGACACAAAGCTACACCAGCTGTCCATCAGCTGGGTCTCACTTGGGCCCAGAAACCCTGTAGGATGCCTCTGCCTTGCTCCGCTCGCAGGGCGAGCAGGTGCAGCAGGGCTGGGTGGGCTCTGTCTTATTCACGGTGCATGTTCCCTGCCGTTGCCGGTGGCGCCGTCATGCTTCCCAGAGGGCTCCCGGCCTCCCCGAGGCCCTCTCCCTTCCCAGCGGGACCTGGCTTGGTCACTCAGAAGTTGGGGGGACCCACCGTTTTCCAGACGAGTGGGTCTCAGATGACTTCCTGCTGTCCAAGGAAAGAGCTGTTGGGACGCATCTATAAGCGTCTCTCCCCACCTGGGAGCAGGTGTCCGAGCAGACACCCTCTCACTGGGAGCAGTTATCTGTGAAGGTGTCTCTCACCTGGGCTTCCGTCCCTAATTCTCAGAAATGGTTCTGCAGTAGGACAGCTTCGGCTGGACTAGAGGTCCCCCGAGTAGGGTTGGCGTGGCTGTAGGTCGATGCTATGAGAGAGCGCCCCGCGGGGACGTGGGGGTGACCTGCAGCCCGTCAGTGATCAGGAGGGCTCCCCTGGGGCCCCTCCTTGGCCAGCACAGACCAGATGGCCTGACCCCCACTGGGGCACAGGCTTTGGGCCCAAAGTGAAGGAGGAGAGATGCCCCTGCTGGGGTCAGGCCGTGGCAGATGTGGCTCATGTCTGCTCCTGACGACCTCGAGCCCCCGCCCACCCCCACCAGCCCGGCACGTGCTCCGTTCTCCACACGCTGCGGAAGGGCCGTTCCCCACCGGGTCCCTGGAGAGCCCGGGGCTGCTGGGTCCATCTAGATATTCAGTTAGGTGACCTCCAACCCGGCCTCCTGCTGGGACCTCCTGGGGAGTCCAGAGAGCGGGTCTCGGCCCCCTGGGAGTTCTGCAGCCGCCCCCCCAGAGTGCTCCAGACCCAAGTCTTTGGAGGTGAGCGGAGGAGCCAATACCCCCCTGTGGGGAGAGGCAGCTTGGGCCAGCGCCACCTCCCGGCTCTTTCGCCTCCAAAGGGTCCCGGGCCTGGCACAAAAGCCATCAGAGAGCCCCCCCTTCTCTTTGGCACAGCAAGGACGGGGATGGTGCAGGAGCAGGATCTGAGCCTGCGTGAGAGCTTCCTCCTGGACTGTGGGGTCCCGAGGAGGCTGGGGTGGGCTTGGCCCCAGAACGAGAAGCCTGGTCCCCTCATCGAGGCCCCTGGAAGAGCATCCAGGCAGAGGGAAGGGAAGCTGTGAAAGTGCAGGGGCTGCAATGGGACCCAGAGAGACGGCACGGGGTCCAGGGGCGGCACGTGGGAAGGATTCTGCTCTCAGAGCGAAGGGGAGAGCAGGGCGGGGCTTCCTTCTCTTCCACCCCCTGTGCCGGGTCGGCCTGTGCACAGGGGATCCACATTCAAGGTCAGCCTTGGCTGCTGGGAGAAGCAGGTATGTCCAAGTCACTTGCTCTGGGACATCGGGGCAATGGGGTCCGGCTGGCCCACTGCCTGGGGTCTGCCCTCCTTGGGGACAGAGCCCAGGACCCGGGAGGCCTTCTGAGCGGAGGTGCCCTCAACACGCTCAGCGTTGTCCACAGGCACCTGCCCGGTGGGCAAACACGGGGCCAAGTATGAATGCAGAGGAGCCGGCCCCGCGGCCAGAGAGGCAGGGACTGGAGGGAGGGTGCCACCGCCTGCGCCACTTCGGGGCACGGAGACAGCGCGGCCGGCAGACACCTCGACTCGTGCCTTCTGGCCCCACACCTGCCAGAGAATGAATCTCTGTCCTTTGAAGACAATGGTTTGTGTCACTTTGTGGCAGTAGCCCCAGGAATTTCATACACCTTGTGTGGGTCTGACTTTCTCAGGAATAAAAGGGAACATGTTTCCAGGTAAATGCGGGACCATGTTACGCTCATGGCGGGGGGCGGGGGGGTTGGGGGGACTCTCTTGGGGGTGAGATCACAGGCCATCCTCGTTCCACTGCATTTCCCCGCAGCCCACAGATATTCTAACAGAAAGCGGGCTTTTTGTTTTTGTTTTTGTTTTTTTTGCTTTTTAGGGCCACACCCGTGGCATAGGGAGGTTCCTAGGCGGGGGGTCTAATCGGAGCTGTCCCTGCTGGCCTACGCCACAGCCACAGCAATGCCAGATCTGAGTCACGTCTGCAACCTATATCACAGCTCACGGCAATGCTGGATCCTTAACCCACTGAGCGAGGCCGGGGCTCGAACCTGCAACCTCATGGTTCCTAGTCGGATTTGTTTCCACTGCGCCACGTCAGGAACTCCTAAGTGTGCTCTTTTTGTGGCCAGAGGGATGGGTACTTAAAGAACATTCTGAAAAGCGGAAGAAGGGGTTTGCTTTCTGGGGACGAATCCGCTGCCTGGGGGGCGGGGGTGGGGGCGGGGGACACTCTGCGTCATACGCGTGAACACACACCGCTTGAGTCGCCTCCCTGCAGGGTCAGTCTCTAGGCAGCAGGAGGGACGACGGAAGATGCGAGAATCGAAAGACAATTTGAAATACCCTTCATTTGTGCCATGTTTTGGAGTCCACATATGAGAGACATCATACGGCATTTGTCTAAAGAATGTATAGATATGGCTCAGTGGGTTACCAACCCAACCAGTATCCATGAGGATGCGGGTTCGATCCCTGGCCTTGCTCCGTGGATTAAGGATCCCGCGTTGCTGTTGCTGGGGTGTAGGCCAGCCACTGGGGCTCCAGTTTGACCCCTAGCCTGGGAACATCCATTTGCCAAGGGTGTGGCCACACACACACAAAAAGAATGTGTATATATGTATGGGTCACTTTATAGCAGAAAATTTTTATTTATTTATTAAAAAATTTTTTTTTTGTCTTTTTGCCTTTTCTAGGGCTGCTCCTGCGACGTATGGAAGTTCCCAGGCTAGGGGTCCAGTCAGAGCTGTAGCCACCGGCCTACGGCAGAGCCACAGCAACGCGGGATCCGAGCCACATCTATGACCTACCCCACAGCTCACAGCAACGCTGGATCCCTAACCCCCCGAGCAAGGCCAGGGATTGAACCCACGACCTCATGGTTCCTAGTTGGATTCATTAACCACTGAGCCGCGAAGGGAACTCCTATAGCAGAAATTTTTAAAACATTGCAAATCAACTATACTTTAATAAAACACAAAGGAACGAACCAAATAAAATACCCTTGAATGGTTCGGGCGGGACCTAGTCCTGCGTCCGGCGGCCACGAGGAGCCCCTGCCGCCAGGGGCATCATTGTGACTGTGACTTCCTGGCGCCCGCATCATCGAAGGTTCTGCTGACATCACCCCACGGAAGGCTCAACGCCCTGCGCCACGACCTTACAAAGACTTGGAAAACACCTGCCCCTGTGGGCTCCCTCTGCCGCCTCTCAGGTCACCCACTCGAGGTGAAGGGCCTCCTCGGAAGGGAGGTGGGGAAGTGGGGTGCCCCCCTCCGGGACGTTGTCACAAAGCCTCCCTCTGGAGAGACGCCGTGGCCCCCCACCCACGCGGCATTGCTGGAGTCCTTGGATTTCAGCGGAGCCAGGGTCGCATTACAGGGCTTGAAAACCGCCCGGGGGAAGCCCGGCGGGTGTGGAGGTGTCCAGCGTGAGAGCTCTGTGGGCGGCCTTGGCGGCGAACCGGGTTCTAGGAAGCACATCCCAGGAGGTGAAAAGCAGCAGGTGGATTTCGGTGTGTCAGTGTCGTCCTTTGCTCTCCAGACTGTCTAATCCGCATCCGTGGACGGATGGGAGCTGAGGCTCTCTCCTCCTACGTTTGCCTTCCGAGCCCAGCGTGTTCTGCGCTCCCACAGCACATCTCAAGTCAGACGCGCCCCGTTTCATGTGCTGGACGGCCTCAGTGGCCACTGAACCGGCAGGTGTGGCCCTGGGCCGTGAATACTGGGGTCTCCCTTCTGCTCAGCGCACAGCCCTGCAGACGCGCCCACAGAAATCCCACGTGGAGCTCAGGGCAGGCGACAGGCGGTGGCAAGAGCCACCGTTTCCGTGTTAGAACCTGATGACTTATGTTCAGATTTTTCTAAAAAAGAGTTTTTTTCTGTTTCATTTCTAGGTGGTCACTTCTAGTCTGTTCACGTTACCGATTTCTTCTTGATCCAGACTTGGGGGGCTGTGCGCTTCCAGAAAGTTGTCCATTTCTTCCGCAGCGGCCCATATCTGACGGCACGTCGTTCCCCAGCGAGGCCTCTCACGGCTTGTGGTATTCCTACAGTATCCACTGTGATTTCTCCTCTTTCATTTCTTATTTTGCTTATTCAGATTCTCTTCTTTTTAGGGCCACACCTGCGGCATATGGAGGTTCCCAGGCTAGGGGTCAAATGGGAGCTGCAGCTGCCGGCCTCTACCACCGCCACAGCAACGTGGGATCCGAGCCGCATCGGCGACCTGCACCACGGCTCACGGCAGTGCCGGATCCTTAACCCACTGAGCGAGGCCAGGGATTGAACCTGCGTCCTCATGGATGCTAGTCAGGCTCTTAACCTACTGAGCTACCATGGGAGCTCCTTGCTTATTCAAAGGTTAATCCCTGTTCACCAGCATCAGCCTTCAAGAAGGCTCGTGTTCTTAGCTCGCCGTGGTCTTGGGACAAATGATGCAGCTTTCGGTGTTTTGGTGAGGAGAAAGAATGAAACTCTGGGGACAGACTGCGCCCTCCTCATGACCCCAGCTCGCTCGCTGTCACTGCCCTGGAGCGAAGGGCCGGTTTCACGGGGTCAGTGTGGTCTCTAACGAGGCCGCGGGTCCCTCGGTAGGAGGGGCAGAGGCGGGACGGTTCGTTGTGTAAAATCTTGTGTAAAATCGACGTCTCTGTCCTTCTCCTCTAGGAGACGATGCATCTTAAAAGGAAAGTGCTGCTGTTGGTCCCGTGGCTCTCAGCCCTCTTGCTGCTCAAGCGTTACTTCAGGTAAATATCAAACACTGAGGAGGTGGGACCTGCAGGGCTTGGTGGAGACGGCGGGAACCTCGGAGCTTTGGCTAAAGATGTTTAGAGCACTCTGGAAATGAATCGGGCCGACCCCCCTCTCTGGGGGGCCAAGCAAAGGGTGCTTTACCTTCATTCTTTCCTTTCCAAATGTTCGGCGAGTATTGATCCAGCCCTGTCTGGGGGCTGGGCTCTGACCCAGGTGCTGAGCGAGCAGCGGCAGAGGACACGCCCTTCCCTGTGCCAGGTCCCGTCCCGTCCTGTCCCAGCTGGAGAAGGCAGAGCCGACGAACAGAAGAGGGGATTAGGGATGACATGGCTTACGGCGTTAGTGTCACGAAGGAAAAATAAGGAGCTGATAGCATGAGGTTGCTAGTACCGACGAAGCACAAACGCTCCCAAAGCGTCAGCTGGTGTCTGCTGCAAAGGAGACCACGGGGAGCTGCGATGGCAGTGTGTGACCTGGGGACACCTCTGTGACCCACTCACTTTCTCTCCTGGAGAAAAATTCCGGTGCTTCCTTCCTCTGTGCTCAGGCCTCCTGGTTCCCCTCCTAAGCAAGGCAGTCTTTCCAAACGCGATTTGAAGAGCAGTCGTGGAGTTCCTGCTGTGGCTCAGTGGGTTAAGGACCCGGCACAGTGTCCATGAAGACGTGGGTGGCTCAGTGCTGGAGGATCCGGCGTTGCTACAAGCTGTGGCTCTGGCGGTGGTGGAGGCCGGCAGAGGCAGCTCCGATTCGACCCCTAGCCTGGGAACGTCTATATGCTGTGGGTGCCGCCCTAACAAGGAAAAAAAGAAAAGAGAAAAGCAATCATGTCATGAGAAATAAAAAAATGAAACCTTTACAAAACAGGCTTGTATCCAAAAGACGTAAAGAACGCTTAGGCGTTCCCTGGTGGCTCTGGGGGTTAAGCATCTGGGGTTGTCACGGCCGTGGCTCGGTTTCCATCCCTGGCCCATGCCGTGGGTGCGGCCAAAGAACACCCCCAACAGTGAGAAGCCACAATGCATCGATTGGCACCGCCAAAAGGTACGTTCTCTTTGGAAGGCCGTGTGACGGTGTCTCGCAAAGCCACTTGTGGGCTTTCCAGGGACCCGGCCGTGGTCCTCAGAGGGTCAGTCCAAGCCATTTGGAAACGCACTGCAAACAACCCGCACAGGTCTCAGAGCAGCTTTATCCATGATTGCTTAAAATCGGGACGCATCCAAGGTGCCCTGCAGCAGGCGAGTGCGTACATGAGCTGTGACCTCCAGATGTGGGAGCGTGACTCAGCTGTGGAAAGAGGGCGGAGGAAACGTCACTCGTGGAAGTGAAGGAAGCCAGACGCGAATCTGAAAAGACCACCCGGAAAGATTCCAGCCCCCCAGGCAAACCTGTGGAGACGGGAGAGAGATCAGTGGTTCCCAGGGGCGGGTGGACAGGTGAGCACAGAGGAGGGGGGCCAGTGGAGCCTGTGTGACACCGCAGTGGCGGACACGTGACGCTATGCTCCAAAACCCATAGGCTCTTACAGCACGAGTGGGGCTTAACCTGGATGAACAGTCTTTTAGGAGGCTGAGGAATGCCAGGAAGGATGCTGAACATGCCACGGTGATCAACCCGTGTCGAATGCGCCCGGAACAAGCTCCCTGAGGGCAGAGGAAGGCGCTGACCGAGGTCACCCTGGAACCGAGTGGAGTCTGTAAAAATAAATGCGCAAGAGCGGCGTACACGAGAGTCTCTGGTCGGTAACGCTTTCCTGCAGCAGCGCAGGGTAGCGACGCTGAAGCCAGAGTGCTCGCCTCCGGGCACGGAGCCGCTAAGTGGGTGGCGGGGCGTGGGAGCCAGCGTGCCACTGGTGGGGGAGCATCTGTGGGTGAGCGGGGACAGCAGGTGGGTCCGTGTGGCGAAGGAGCTGGAGACACCAGTGCGGGCTGTTGTTTAGCTTCACGGGGCACAGAGGGTACCTGGGGAAGGGTTTCTAGACACCGGTTGGTAGAAACACACATTTCCTCACGCTGTCAGCTGAGAGCGCTGAGAAACGATGCCCCCCCGGCCCCGCCCACCGCCAGGAGCAGCGAGCGCACTGAGCCTCAACCCTTTGTTTCTAACATTATGCTGCGAGCCAAGCAGATCCCCCGACAAGGCTCCTTGGAGAAACGAGACCCAGACAGCACATGTACAGAATGAGCCTGGAGCGCATCCAAGGAGCACAGGAGCCGGCCCGAAGGGTTCCCGATGGACAGCGGTGGAAGGATGTGAGCAGGCAAAGAAAGCAATATTGGGCTACATCCCGAAGTAGAAAGTAGCGACCCACGGGCCCACATGGATATAAACAAGCAAGCAAATAGTTGAGCGAGAAGAGCCCAAACTCCCGATCCGAAGAATTCCAAGTTGGCGAGGCACTGCCCTCCAGGGGGTGGGACGTGTGGTAGCTTCGCAGTGGAGAAGCCTCGAAACACGCCCTCAGCCACGTGATCACGGTCCTAGCAGCCGGGACAGGTTCTGGCTGTGGTCTGAGAAGCTCTCAGCCAAGAGGAGCCCAAGGAGACGGGGGCCACGGGGGCCCCGACAGGACCCTGAGCAGGAAAAGGGCGTTAGGGACACACGGGAAATCTGACCAAAGCAAGGCGCTCGTAACTGTCACTGCCAGGAGTTCCTGCTAGCGCAGCGGAAGCAAATCTGACGAGTATCCATGAGGACGCAGGTTCAATCCCTGGCCTTGCTCAGTGGGTTAAGGATCCCGCATTGCTGTGGCTGTGGTGTAGGCCAGCAGCTACAGATCCTATTTGACCCCTAACCTCTCTATGCCTTGGGTGTGGCCCTAAAAAAAAAAGACAAAAGACAAAACAGCAGTCACTCTTGGATTGGAGTCCCTGCTGTGGCACAGTGAGTAGGTTAAGCATCTAGTCACTTATGATGGAGCCTGGTGGAGGGTGATGTGAGCAAGGATTGCATGTGTGTGTGTGACTGGGTCACCTTGCTGTACAGTAGAAAATTGACAGAACACGGTAAATCAGCTATAATGGAAAAAATAAAATCATTAAAAAAACCCCAGCGGCTCGGGTTGCTGCAGAGGTGGGGCTTCAACCCCCAGCCCGGCGCATTGGGGTAAAGGATCCGGTGTTGCCGCTGCTGTGGCGTAGGTTGCAGCTGTGTCTCGGATTCAATCCCTGGTCGGAACGTCCATCTGCCGTGGCTGTGGCCATAAAATGAAAAAAGAGAGAGAGTTAACAAATGGAGCTGCATTTTAGAAGTTTTGTTATTCAAATCGTAATAAGTCTTTGAAGTCAGAACAGAGATGATTTTTTTCATTACTCTGAGGAGAGGTCCTTGACAGAGAGGACAGGGATTTAACACATAACAATGCAGAAGGCTCGGCTCGAGCTGAGTTTCTGGTCCTGTATCATTTGTAGCTGAGCTTCCCCACACAGCACCTGGGCCCTTCTTTATGAAAGTATTTGTGGCTTATCTTAAACTCAAACCGGATGGGTGTCCTGTTGCCTGGCACACCTCCCTCTGGAAGCGGGTCTCTGCTAGCAAGAATTGTGCTGTATAGACGCTGCAACCTGGGAGGCCAACCTGGCAGGAGCTGGGGGTCCCAGTGGTGGCGGGGCTGGGAGGAAGGGCATGGACCGTGTGTGCAGGTGCAGTTAGCTCGCATGTACTGAGTGTGTGTAAGCGGAGGGATCTGCTGTCAGTCAAGGAGCAGCCCTGACGGGGGGGGGGGTGCCCCCACCCCCGAAGGGGAATCGGGGAGGGGTGGCATTGCCTCGATGCAGGTTCTCTAATCTGCTGTTAATTTGGGGGGTTTGTTTGTTTTTAGGGCTGCACCTGTGGCATATGGAGGTTCCCAGGCTAGGGGTCGAATCGGAGCTGCAGCTGCCGGCCTCCACCACAGCCACGGCAACATGGGCTCCTTAACCCACTGAGTGAGGCCAGGGATGGAACCCACGTCCTCATGGATCCTAGTCGGGTCTGTCCCCGCCGAGCTGCTTCGGGAACGCCTGGTTTTGCTTTTCTCAGTCTGTGCTCCCAACCACACGTCCTTTCCTGCCTTCCTCCCTTCCCCCCGCATGGCTCTCCGGACACCGGCTCCCTTCCAGCCCTGGGGGAGGTGGCTCCTCTCCAAGTGGCCTCCCCTGGGCCTGAATTGGGGCTGGATGGGCCCCATTCAAGCCCACGCTCCCCAGAGCCCTGTCACTCTGGTGGCACCTACCCCGGGGACCGCTTAGGGCTACTACTCCCGGTGCAGGTGCCAGGGGCTGGGGCTGCGTGGTCAGTCGTAGGGGCAGCACCAAGCAGCACCCGCCACACCTCGCGGGCTCGGTAAATTTTTGTGGAACGAATGGATTCCTCACAATACCTTGATTTCCCTTCATGGCCAGGAACGACCGAGCAGAAGAGCTGCCGCTCTCAGAATGGTTTGATCCCAGGTAAGAAAAAAAATGCCTATTGCCCTCTCCACGCGGGCACATGCACCCCCCCCAAATACTTGCTTGCACACACACAGGCAGGAACTCAGTTTGGAGGGATCCAGCTTCTGCTTGTTTCCCAGCCATCCTGGGGGGAGGGGGTTGCTGCGGCTGGAATTAACACTGACCCTACGTGCTCGAACCTTCCTGCTTTGTCCAGTGGGAGAGAGAGCCCCCCTGGAGGCAGCTCAAAAAGCTACGACAGTGTCTCTTTGGCCTCGGCTCTTGGGGAGGCTGTTCTCTGCTTCGTGGTTCTAGGCTGCCATGGATTAGCCAGTTTCCTCCTGGGCTTTGATTGCTTACCGTTTGGGGTTACTGCCGGGCACGCTCCAGCCCCCGAGCCTGTGGCTCCCACGGTCCTCCGAGTTTATCTGGGGGATGATGCCCCAGACTGAGTCAGTCGCTGGGTCCAAGGAGGCAGGTGTCGTGTTTTGATGTAAGGTGGCCGCGTTTCTTTCGTCCCTGTGCCATCACCCTGTCTCGTCTACAGCAGATAAACTCAAGTATCAGAAAATCATTTATTCTTGGCAAGACTGCTGGTTAAAATGTCCCAATTAACGTGCGTTTCTGTAGGTAGGACTGTGTTTGAACTCTCTTGATATGTCTGTCATTCCTTTTTATTTAATCGTCTGTGCCTTCCTTTTGCACACGTGTGTTCTCGAAATGGACTCAGGTGCTTAGAGTTAGATTAATCAGAAATCACGCTTCATGACACGGTCCTCCTTGGTTTATGCAAAACCTGCTTATATGATTTGTTCGTTTGTTTGCTTTTGCTTACTTTTTTTTTTTTGCTTTTTAAGGCCACACCCACAGCATATGGTAGTCTCAGCCTAGGGGTCGAATCAGAGCTGCACCTGCCAGCCTACACCACAGTCATATCAACACCAGATCCAAGCCACATCTTCGACCTACACCACAGCTCACGGCAACGCTGGATCCTTAACCCACCAAGCGAGGCCAGGAATGGAACCCCCTTCCTCATGGATACTAGCCGGGTTCATTACCGATGAGCCGCAGTGGGAACTTCCTGCTTTTACTTACTTTTAATGATAAACATGATAAACCTTCAATGACTTGCAAAGGCTACAGAGACCGAACGTGGATTAGTTGGTGCCAGCATTTGCAGGGAGGGGACATGGCGAGTGACCACTGGGGGATATGGTTGTACGGAAAAGTATTTCATTTTGGGGGGTCAGCTGTCGATAGCACGGTGTTTTCAAATTTCTGTTTCTGCATGTTCATCGCTCATAGAAAAGAATGAGACTAATTTTTTGTGTGTGTTGGCCTCAGATCCTGTAACCTTGCTGAATTCACTTACTAGTTCTGGGAGCCTTACTAGTTCTAGGAGACTATTTGTAGATTCCTTAGGATTTTCTATGTCAACAATCAAGGCATTTGCAAATAGGGACGGCATCATTTTGTTCCTGCCAGTCTGATGCCTTTATGTCCTTTTCTTGTCTTATTGCAATGGCGGGAACATCCATTACTCTGTTGAATAAGAGCTGGTGAGCGTGGACATCCTTGCTTTGTTCCCAGTCTTAGGAAGAAAGCATCTGGTATTTTTTTTTTTTTTTTTTTTTGGCTGCATCCAAGGTACATGGAAGTCCCCGGGCAAGGGATCAAATCTAAGCTGCCGTTGTGACCTAGGCCCTAGATGTGGCAATGCCAGATCCTTAACCTACTGCATGGGGCCAGGGATCGAACCTGTGCTTCCACAGCCACCTGAGCCGCTGTAGCTGGATCCTTAACCCACTGGGCCAGAAAGCATCCAGCCTTTTACCATTGAGGGTGATGCTAACTACAGGGTTTTTGTAGATATTCTTTATCAATTATTTCCGTCTCTTTGTATTTCTGAGAATTTTTTTATTTTTATTTATTTTTATTTTTTTGTCTTTTTGTCTTCTTTTGTCTTTTTGTTGTTGTTGTTGCTATTTCTTGGGCCGCTCCCGTGGCATATGGAGGTTCCCAGGCTAGGGGTCGAATCGGAGCTGTAGCCACTGGCCTACGCCAGAGCCACAGCAACGCGGGATCCGAGCCGCATCTGCAACCTACACCACAGCTCACGGCAACGCCGGATCGTTAACCCACTGAGCAAGGGCAGGGACCGAACCCGCAACCTCATGGTTCCTAGTCGGATTCGTTAACAACTGCGCCACGACGGGAACTCCTGTATTTCTGAGACTTTTACTTTCTTTCCTTTTTGTCGTGAATGGTTGTGTCAGCTGATGTGAGCTTTTGAGGGTTCTTCTTTTGCTTCCGGCTGTGGTGGGTTGCATTGAATGATTTTTCAAATGCTGAACCAGCTCTGTGTATTTCCAGTCCTGTTTGTTATTTTCTTGTTCTTGAAAGCGAATCTAATGTCTCTCCCCTTTTAGATTCGTTTTTTCCTGCTGGATGGCACTGATGGACTTAAAATAGGAGGGACAATGTTTAACATAAAAACCACCCTCTAGGAGTTCCCGTCGTGGCTCAGCGGTAATGAAGCCAACGAGTATCTATGAGGACACAGGTTCAATCCCTGGCCTCGCTCAGTGGGTGAAGGATCCAGCATTGCTGTGGCTGTGGTGTAGGCGGCAGTTACAGCTCTGATTCCACCCCTAGCCTGGGAACCTCCATATGCTGTGGGTGTGGCCCTAAAAAGACAAAACAAGCAAACACGCACCCTCTAGATCTTCTAGGGGAAAGGGGCAGGAGAGAGAATGGAAAGTAAAGACACGAAGGAGTCGGCAGGGCTGGGCCTGCAGCACTGGCTTCAGGCAATAAGCAGGGAAGTTCTGAGTCTGGTCTCCGTGTTGGAGCTGCAGTTTGAGCTCTAAAGGGTCCCGGGCTGCAAAGGCTGGTGGTGTGAAGATGGGAGCTGAACTGGCTGGGTCCTGCCTCCTGACCACAGGCGTCCACTCGGATGTTAAGCAACATCTCCGGCCCCTGTGCCTCTGTTTCCCCACGTGGAGGGCAGGGACCAGGACCTGCCGCTGCCCGGACCACAGGAGCCACACCCTCCGAGCCACAGTGTCCGGACTTTATACGCGTTCGATGTTATTGCTCAGGCAGCCTCTGCTGCTGCCACGGTCAAGGCGGTACCTGCTTCATTTGCTTCCTGTTCGTGCCGCAGGAAACGCCCTGATGTGGTAACCACCACGAGCTGGCACGCTCCCGTGATCTGGGAAGGCACGTTCAGGAGACAGGTGCTGCAAAGACACTACAGAAAGCGGAACCTCACTCTGGGCCTGGCTGTTTTTGCTACCGGCAGGTAGGGGCCGCCAGCCTGTGCCGGTTTTTATTCTGGAAACACGCACACGACCACGCAGGGGCCGTTCCTCCATCCCTGGAGCCGTTGCTTCTGGCGGGCTGTCCTGTGCACAATGTGGCCTGCTCTTCCCCTTCCTTCCCTGGGTCATTTCCACCACCAGCTGCCTTTTCCCGCGTGTCCAGTTAGCGCTCGTTCTCTCTCCTTCCGAGGGGGCCCCCAAACTTTAGAGACGTTTCTCTGACCCCAGGGCCCTCCACCTCCTCCTGCCATAACCGCTGCAGCTGAAACGCAGGCCCGACTTCACTGCCCTCACCCCCACCCCCTGCCCGGCCGGGGGCTGGGGGTTCTGCCGGGTCGCCGCCTCCCACGTTGATGGGGTTTGGCGACGTGCTCGCCCCCGTGCAGCGTCAGGGAGGCGACCATCCGTCTTCCTCCCCGCGCGTGTTTTGCAGGCTCGCCGACGAGTACCTGGAGCCGTTCCTGCTCTCGGCGAATGAGTACTTCATGAGAGGCCACAGGGTGGTTTTCTACGTCCTGGTGGACACCCTGGACCGGCTGCCCGAGCTCGAGTGGGGGCCCCTCCGACGGCTCAAAGTGTTTATCGTCTCGGAGGACGGCTGGCCGTCCGACTTCCATCTCAGGCGCATGAGCAGCCTGGGCAGGCACATCGTTGAAGGCATCCAGGGCGAAGTCGACTTTCTCTTTGGTATGACCGTCACCCAGATCTTCCAGAACCACGTCGGGGTGGAGGCCCTGGGCACGCGGGTGGCTCAGCTGCACGGCTGGTGGTACTTCCAAAACACCAGGAGTTTCCCCTACGAGCGGAGGCCCACATCGGCAGCCTGCATCCCGTTTGGACAGGGCGATTTCTATTACGACGGCGCGTTCATGGGTGGCACGCCCCTGGAGGTGCTCGACCTCATTGACGAGTACCTGAAAGGTGTCATTCACGACCTCAACACCGGGCTGAACAGCACCTACGAAAAGCACCTCAACAAATACTTCTTCCTCCGGAAGCCCACCAAGCTGCTGTCCCCCGAGTACAACTGGGACGCCGAGTTCTACCCGCCGCCCCAGGTCCAGTATGTCAAGGTGGCCCAGCGGTCCAAAAGGAGGTTCTGACCCGGCCACGCGGCCCCCAAGCCGCAGCCCCTCCTTCAAACGTTTCAGTTTTCAGAGGCAGAAACAGGTACCCCGCCCAGCAGATGTTTCTGCCCTTGCGCTTGGGAGGCATCCAGCTTGGCCAGTGCGGGATACAGAGGAGAAGGCTGATGCTTTAATGTTTAATCCCCGGTTGTGTGGATAAGCTGGAAAGGATTTTGGAGGCATAAAAAGAATTTTTTTTTAAATGGAGAAAGACTCTAGTTGGGGGAAAAAAATACATATACACACCCAGATACAAAAGGGCAAAGGACCACTTGCAGAGGGAAAGACAAAGCTTTCATCCGCTCGCTCACGAGGGCGTGGGGTGCGTCTCAGGCTTGGGAGGAACGCTGCTGCTGCCGCCCGGACCCTCTCACGCCGTCCAGCACGTCATCGGATGCATGTGAACGGGAGGCGTTCCACCAAAAACGTGTCTTTGTTTTATTGTTGCAAAGAGAGGCAGCACGTTCGTTTTAAAAAAATCTACAGGTGTTAATGAAATTAGTGAATTTTGGTCACACATGTGGCGTATGGATATTCCCCGGGCCAGGGATCGAACCTGAGCCACAGCGGCGACCTACGCCACCGTTTTGGTAACACTGGCTCCTTAACCTGCTCTGCTACGGCGGGAACTCCTATAGGCACTGAATTTTATTTATCATTTAAAAAGCCCCCTGCCGGGTGCGGTGGTGGAAGCAGGTGTCTGCCAGGTGTGATGAGGGTTAGGAAGCAGCACTGGGTCCTCGAGCAGCTGCGGGGCAGCTGGGAGATGAGACTGTCGGCTGGGTTTCCTTTGCGAGTTCAAAGGGCTTGGAGTGGGCAGCGGGGTGCCGGGCGGCTCGGGACGGGGAGCTGCCCCCACGGGGGCTCATGGAGCCTTAGCAGTGCTTTGTTCTCAGCAGCGGGGGGCTGCAGAGCGCCTGTGAGGGCCGGAGGTCGCAACACGCTGCTCTTCTGAATCCTCTTCCCGGGAGGGCTCAGTGCTGTGGCCTGAGTCGTGTCCCCCTCACGTTCACAGGGGGCGTCTTCGTCCCCAGGACCTAGACCGGGACCGCGTTAGGAGATACGGCTTTAGCCAGGCCCTTAGGGTGAGATGAGGTCCCCAGGGTGGGCCCTCAGCCAACAGGACCAGGGACGTTACAAGAGAGATGAGGCTGGAGACCCGCAGAGGGGGCGCGACGTGAGACCCGGAGGTGTGGTCTACACCGCAGGGAGACGGGCCTCAGGAGGAGCGGCTCCTTGAGCTCGGATTCCAGCCCCCAGGGCTGTGAGAAGAACTTCTCTCGTGGAGGCCGCCCCCTCCGAGGCACCTCGTCATGGAGCCCCAGTAAGTGTCCCCAAAGTCGTGGCAATTAAACCATAAAATGTCGAGCTGATCAATGATCACGCTGGATGAGAAGCCAGAGGCCAAGAAAAGTCAGGTGTCGTCAGGAGCCCGGCAGCGGAGGACCAGCCCCGGAGCCGGGACCAGTGCGCGTCCCGTCGTGTTGCGTCCGCCCCACCCGCCAACACCCTCGTCCTGCAAATGTCCTTGTCCTTCGCAAGCACGTTGGGAGGTGGCGCTGCTCCTTCCGCGTCTCCCGTAGTTCGTTCTCTCCTGGGACTAAATCACGGGGCTACTTGCAGGGACGCATTCTTTCCCGCATGTCACAAAGTAGCTCTCGATTTCAAATCTACCTTTGAGTTTCAACCCAGAGAAAAGAGACATTCCGTCAGCCCCCAGCCCCACCCCCACGGCTGGCAGCATCAGTGGCCCCGGCCAGACCTGCCCAGCCGAGGCTATGATTTCAGGGCTGCCCTGAAACCGACACAGCTTTTTCCTGACAGTTGATGGGCCAGGCTGGGAGACGCCCTGAGACGTCCCGCGTTTCTACCGTGAAACCTGTCATGGGATCCGGACGCAAGCTCTGAATTCCTTGATGACATAAGGTGGTTCATGTCTGGAATTTTCAGGTCCAAGAACAAATGGCTTTTTTCCTTTTCTGGCCGCCCCGTGGCATAGGGAGTTCCCAGACCCGGGATCAGATCCGAGCCGCAGTTGTGACCTACACGACAGCTGCGGCAGTGCTGGATCCTTAACCCACTCTGCCGGGCCGGGGATCGAACCTGCACCGTGGTGCTGCAGCCATGCAGCCGTTGCCTTGCGCCACAGTGGGAACTCCAAGAACAGCTTGTTTAGAAGACTCCGAAAACAGGTCGCCCCCGATGGCCTTTCCAACATCCCTCCCTCCTGGCAAGGGTGTGCTTTTCCACACAGTGGGTGCAAGTTGAACTTTTAAAAAAACTATAATTTTGACAATGTGATGAGAAAAACAGCATCTTTTTCCTTGGATTTCTTAGGGTGACAATCTCTCTTTTAAACTAGAGTCACCAGCCATTAGATCGTGTGTGTGCCAAGGACCAAATTCTGTCTTTTGCTCATTTTTCTTCTTCTTCCCCTTCTTTTTAAATTAAAATGTTACGGCCGCGCTGATGGAATATGAGGCTCCCGGGGCCAGGGGTTGAATCCAAGCCGCAGATGCGACCTCCGGAGCTGGATTCTTAACCGACTGCGCCACAGAAGGAACTCTGTCTTTGGCTCGTTTTTTGAAGGTGATACTGCTTTTCATCTCGCAGAGGGTTTTGAGGTTTGCATTCACAGACGTGACAGGAACGCTTTGTTAGTCAAATTTGTTGAGATTTTTTTTTTTTGTCTTTTGTCTTTTTAGGGCCACACCTGCGGCACATGGAGGTTCCCAGGCTAGGAGTCGAATCAGAGCTGTAGCTGCCGACCGACACCAGAGCCACAGCCACAGCTACGACAGATCCTTAACCCACGGAGCGAGGCCAGGGATTGAACCTGCGTCCTCACGGATACTAGTCGGGTTTGTTAACGGCGGAGCCACAGCGGGAACTCGTTGATGTTTGTTTCCATGGCGTCGGCCTCTCACCCCCAAGTTGTAGCTATTACAGAACGTTCAAGATAAGGAATGAAGTTTAAGACAGGCAGAGGTGGAGGCCTAAACCTATTATTACTTATTTTGGCTCAAAATGTCTCGGCTGTTTGCCCACACTATTTATTGCGTAAATACTGCTTTTTCAGAGACCATTGGATACCATGACATTAAACTATTGTACTCACGTGCGGTGCTTTCTTGACGCTATGGGCCGTTTTGCGGGTCCTTCTTTTTATCCCTGAGCCCGCGCCCCAGAATCGTCACCCGTGTGTTTTACGGCGAATTGATTTACACCCCTCTTCTCTCTAAAACGCCTCAAAACGTTTATTCTTTCACGTGGATTTCAGATGTAGGGGTGCAGTTTGAGGAAACTGCCCCATTGGCGTGTTGATTACATTGCCTGAAATAGACCGTTGTCTTAAGATCAGCAGCTGTTTATGACCTGGAGGACGCGGCAAGAATGTCACATCTTTTTATTCCAGTCATGTGTATTCAGTGTCCCAGAGTAAGGCTTTTCTTTTAGACACGATGCCAACGTGTCCCTTATATTTTTCTTTCTTTCTTTTTTTTTTAGGGCCACACCTGTGGCATACGGAGGTTCCCAGGCTAGGGGTCCAATTGGAGCGACAGCTGCCAGCCTGCACCACAGCCACAGCAGCGTGGAATCTGAGCCACGTCTGCGACCTACACCACAGCTCACGGCAGCACCGGATCCTTAACCCACTGAGGGAGGCCAGGGATTGAACTGAGTCCTCATGGATACTAGTTGGGTTCTTAACCCACGGAGCTGCAGCAGGAGCTCTTACCCTTGTATGTTTCTTATGGGGCTGCTGGTTTGTCGGGAAGCGGCTGTGTTTTGAGCACGTGCACCCCCAGCTTCTGCATGAGCCGCAGGTAGAGTCCACACAGGTGGCTGGTGGGGTTGCCGCTGTTGTGCTGGCCTCACGCGGTGGCCGTGGTGGATGGCCCATGGCAATGTGTGGCCTCCTGGGAAGCCTTGCTCTTGCCAAGGGTGTTCCTGGGGCAGGAGCTGGTCCTACCTGTCTCTGGCATTCCCAGGTTGGGAAACCCCTGACCTGGTTTCCTAAGAGCCAGCCCTGCTGGCAGGTGGCCCCTGGCTCGCCCCGGCTGGGGGCTTCCATCCAGGCACCACCTTGTGGGGCCTTGACTCTGAGGAGCGGGCAGAGAGTTGTCTTGGCTCACCTGCCATGCAAGTGCTTGGCAGGGGCTGACCTGGCTCTTCTGGGGAGCGTGGGCCGGTGCCGGGGTTGCTTAGTGCCCCTCTGGCTGGGCGGGGAGCCACTGCGAAGCCCTGGAGGTGGCTCCATCCACCGGACTGTGACGCTGTGCCCACTGTGGCGGGAGCTTGAGGGGCCACCTGCTGGCCCCTCCCAACGTGCAGAGTTCTCCAGCCCGTGGGCCGGACTGGGAGAGGCCGCGGGCCCCTTAGTTTTTGGTCGGCAGGAGCTGGTGACCCGCAGCGAGGAGGGAGGGGCCAGGCTCAGGGTTGGAGAGGCTCCCCCAGATGGCAGAGGGGTTCAAAGGCACTTGGGCGAGTGGGGGTGCAGCAGGGAGGGAGGGAGGACAGTGGGGCAGGCGGGGGCTGGCAGGGAAACTCGGGCGGCCCCGAGCTAGGCTTCGGGTGGGGGGCACTGGGCTGTGGAGGGAAGGGGACAAGGTCAGGGTCGAGGCCTCCGTCCATCATTCTGAAGACAACGCATCAAACAGGCTCACGGCACAAACTGCCTTGCCCTCTGCTGCCCAGCACCACATCCTGCCACGTCCCCCGGCCCCCGCCATGGCCCACAGGACCCCTCGGCCCCAGCCGCCCCTTGGCTCCCCCGCCCGTCTCTCTGTTCTGGCCACATGCCTCTCACCCCTCCTCCTCCAGGCAGCCTCCCTGCGGCACCCCCGCCCCCGGCACCTCCCGCCCCTGCAGCTTTGTCTCCAGTAAATAAGCAGCTGAAGGGCAGTGGCCCCGCCGCCCACGCAGCGGCTGAAGGATGTGTCTGTCTTGTTCTCCGTGCATCTTCAGCGCCCTGAGCAGGCCCGGGCTTTGTGGACTGACGGGATGATGCACGGGGCGGGGGTGCCTGGGAGAGGCCGGCGCTTCTCAGCGCCTCCTCCCGGCTGTGTGACCTCAGCCTTGTTTCTGGACCTCTCTGAGCCCGGGGCTTCGTGAGACCTGGCAGGACTGGTCTTGCGTGGGTGGTTATGGCCAGTGGGCGCTCCCCAGCTCCTCCCGGCCCAGCTCCCCTGGGCGAAGGGGACACGGCTGGAGGCCAGCACTCACCATCGGGGTCGTCAAGGTTGAAGACAGGCGCTTCCTGCAGCTGGAACTTGGAAACGAACTCAAGATACCGCCCCTGCCACTGGGGGTCCTCCAGGTGTCTTCTGGCTGAAACCACAGGGGCCGGTGCCGAGGGCGGCGAACCAGGGGTCTTCTGGGGGGAAGCCCTCCTCCCAGCTCCCTGCCTAGCCCCACCTCTGCTCTCCTGCACCTGCTGAGCGGCCCAGCCCTGTCCCCTTGCCTGCATGTCCCCGCTAAAGCAGGTCCATTCTCAGCACGGCAGGCACGGCCCTCCTTGCAAGGGGACCTCCGTCCTGTGTCCTGGGGTGAAGGACCCCAGAGGGATACTCTGCCCCCCAGTTCCAACCAGTTTTCGGGACGGCGTGTCCCCCCGCCCGGCACAGCCCCCACCTCGCCCCCGGGGGCCTGTCTTCTCCCTGAGACGCTTTCTAAGCCCAGCATGACTCAGTGGCGTCCACTTTCGTGGCCGTGTGGGCTCTGTCCTCCCCAGCACGGCGGGCGTGGGAGATGTCAGCACCTACCCAGCAGTGCCCACAGGCTGGTGGCCTCGCCGCCGTCCTGGAAGCGGACGTAAAGGATGAGGTGGCTGTAGTCAGTGCTCACGAAGTGCAGGAGCAGGGAGCCACCGCCTTCCACTGCGGGGACCCCGACAGGTGACCCGCTGACGTGGGTTGCTCTTCCGCCGCCCCCCCACTCTGCCCGTGGACAGTGCACGGCCCGGAGGACGTCTCTTCCTGCACCCGCGCCCCCCTGGCCACCTAGGGTGTCCCCGGCTCCCTGTGCCTCCCCCTCCCCCAGCGCAGGCCCGGCCAGAGCAGCTACTCACGGGGGCCTCGGTACTGGCCTCGGAGCCCCGTCGGATGGACGATGACACTGAGTCCTTGGCACAGCCCCTCTCCTCTGGGAAAACACAAAGGAGCTGGCCAGGGGTCTCCTTCCTAAGGGTCCGTCTCCCGCCCTGGCCTGGTGCCGTCTCAGACAGCCCGGGCGGATGTTGGGGTGCCTCCAGCTGGGGTCCCTGCAGCCCCCTAGGCTCTTGGCCCCCTGGGCTTTGGAGGGTCACCCAGCGGGGTGGGGGGTGCTGGAGGGGCTGGGGGGCAGCAGCGAAGAGCTGGGGGCCTTCTTGTTTCTGAGACGGGGCCAAGCCTCCCAGAAGGAGGTGGGCCCAGTCTGCCCTTGGCTGGTGGCTTCAGACCTCGGGCGGGCGACCTGGCCCGGGCTGTCTGCAGTCCCCTGGGCTGGTGCCTGGACCAAGCCTTTGGCTCCGTGCCCCATGCCCCCCATCCTGGGGGCTTCAGTTTCTCAGCTGAGGCGGGGGGGGGGCTGTGTGCCGCAGCCCCCAGCTCAGGCCATGTGTCCCTCTGCTTTGACCACGGTCCTGTCCCTTGGGAGGCCCCCGGGGGGCTGCCGGATACACACTCACATTCCGAACAAGACAAGCTCCACGTCCTGGCCCCGGGTCCAGATGGAGCGGAGAGCGAGCCGCAGGGGGTCGGCCGGGGAGACCAGGTGTGCCCGGCTGGCGGCCAGCTGGATGGTCAGCCAGCGCCCCTCCACCTGCGGGGTGCAGGCCCGGGGTGCGTGAGGGTCGTGAGCCGCGTGGCGCCCGGATCTCCCAGGCTTGGCCCTCGGGGCCCAGGACCAGGGCCGAGGGCTGCTGGGCGTGGTCTTGGGCCCTGGCTGTACTGGTAGCACCGTGGGTGGAGGCTGGGGGACAAGCGGCCGCTGCCTCCTGGTACATGTCCCTGTCAGGCTCTTCGTCCTCCCGCCACGCCCCGTGCGGGCTGCACCGTCTCCCTCTCCCCCGCTTCCTTCAGCTCCTCCTGCACCTGCTCCCCGGTCCACTCTGGCTTCCCTACGTGCCAGCCGAGTCCAGGAGGGAGAGGGCCGTCCTGGAACTGCCCGAGTTCCCCACCCCCAGCCCAGCGCAGTGGGGTCAGACGGAGCAGCAGTGGCCTGAGCCCCTCCTCCCCCCAGGACAGGCCCCTCCCGTCATCCCAGCAGCAACACCACCCGTGCTCAGCCAGGCCTGCCTGGGCAGACAGAAGCCCCTCACCTGCCTCGCCCTCCGTGTCCTGCCCCCACCCCTGTTCGCCTGCCCCTGGCATCACCTTCATGGGACACTTGCATCCACGTCCATGCCCCAGACAGAGCCCCACGGTTACCTTCCGGGCGTCAAAGCCTGGCTGCACCGGCACGTCTTCTGGGCTCTTCTGGGCCCCGGCCAGGCCCAGGCTGAGGGTCAGCAGCAGGAGGGGCCGTCTGCCCAAGGCCATGACCGCAGTGCCCCAGAGGAAGGAGAGCCTGGGCAGCCCGTGCCCCTTCTTAGTGCCTGTCCCCCCGGGGCCTCTTGTTGTCCCAGCCTGCTCCCCCGGGAGGGTTCTGGAATCATTCCCACGGGGATGACGGCCTCTCTGCTACCTGCCTGGCATCTATAGGAGCGAAGGGCGGTGTTTGGCCCGGTGCTGAGGCTGCCAGGGCAGTCTGACCACATTGTTTTGTCCTGGGAGCCCGTGGGAGGCGGGTCTGCTCACCCCTCAGGGCTCCGCCGCCCACCCCCCCGGCCTGCCGGTCTCCTGGGGGAGGCCATCCGTCCACCTGCCAGAGCCAGGAAGGCAGGGACGCCCCCTCCTCCCTGCCCCCCGCGTCCTTGGGGCTGGGGTGGGACATGCTCAGCACACTGGCCCCGTTGGCCCCTGTTTCCTGGCAGCACAAACACCCACCCTCTTCAGCCTCATCAGGAGGCCAGGCCGCGTTCTGTCGGCCTGGCCCTGTGTGTGCCCTGCCTGCGGGGTCCAGCTCAGCGCAGACAAGCTCCGCCGGCCTCTTGAAGGGAAAGCAGCATCCAAGACTCAAATCCTTTTCAAAAAACAGCTGAAAAACACCTACAAGCTGGAAATTTAGCGAGCGCTGCTGACACGGCGAGCACACCACTGAATGGACCTCCCCGAAGGACACGGCGGGGGCGGCGGGCGGGGGGCGGGGAGGCCCCGGGCGGGAATCAGCTAGACCAGGAGGGGAGGGTGGGAGGAACAGGGGCCTTCATCCAGGCCCCGTCCCCATCCGACTGTGGTCACACAGGCCAGTGACACCAGAGTGTCCACCGTGAGCTCTGGGCCTGTGCAGCGTCCGCCCCGAGAATGCCATTTCCTGTGTCCAGCACCTCTCCTGCCCCTGGGCTGTCCATGCGCTCGGGGCAGACTGCTGGCCCTGCCAGCATCGTCTGCCTGGGTTTCCTGGATCCGCATCCCCCACAGACACAGCGAGACCAGCTCCCCACAGCTGGCCACAGAGAGGTCCCTGGAGCCCCTCGCTGAGGGAGCACGGCTGGCAGCCTGGGTGGGCTCTGGGATCTCGGGTGACAGCCCCCTCTCCCTGCTCCGGGCCTTCCCCAGCGCTGGGAGGGGTCCAGCGTCTGAAGGTCTTGGAGTGGGCCTCGGAGAGAGGGCGGGTGTGGTGGGCAGGATGGCAGTCCCGGGCATGGCTGCATGATTCTGGGCAGGCTCCACCTGCACTGCAGACGAGGCGGTCACGTGCTCGCCTGGCCTCGGGAGTGGGGGTGGGGGTGGTGTGGGGGGGACCCGGGACCCTCACGAGCCTAACACATCAGAGGCTAAGTCAGAAAGCGCTAGTTGCCGTGTCCTTAACTTGGGGCTGGCACCTCCAGGAGACTGAGATGCCCACCCAGCAGGTGGCAGGATGCTAAGGAGATTCACCGGTGAGTCATGTGTGCCGCTTCTGGGCTGAGACACAGGCGGGTAAAAACAGGATGGTCGAGCCTCTGGGGGGAGCTTCCCTCTGAGGGTTTTGTCCAGTTGGGGTCAGTTCATCCTGGGATGCGGTTGGGTAATAAGAGGCCTCGGGCGCCACCAAGTGGCCGTCCTGGGGACGTGCGGGAGCAGCAGGGTCTGCCTTCTTGACCAGCAAATCCCTACAGGACTTAGATCCGTCCCGGGTTCAAAGTGAGAACACCCTTGAGAGCTGTGTGTCTGCAGCATCAGTTCAGTCCCGTGACCTTCAGGTCCTTGGGTGTCTGCTTGCTGCTAAGAAGTCATTGGTCGCTCTCTCTTTGATGGAGACGGACGGCGGGACGGACGGGATTGTGAAAACCCTGGCGGCGGATCCATCCGGCGTGAGGGGGTGACTCGCTGAGACCTGGGGAGGAGGCAGCCCCTCGCTCCGGGTGTTCAGATGTTGCAGCATTGAAGGCACAAAATAAGAACGTTTTCTTTCTTTTCTTTTCCTTTTTTTTTAAAAGGCACATGGAAGTTCCTGGGCCGGTCTACGCCACAGCCACAGCAACACCGGATCTGAGCTGTCTCTGGGACCTACGCTGCAGCTGGCAGCAACGCCATAACCTTAACCCGCTGAGCAAGGCCAGGAACTGTGCCTGCGTCCACATGGACACTGTGTCATGTTCTCAACCTGCTGAGCCATGACAGGAATCCCAAACCTCAGCTTTTTTAAAGATTTTTAAAAATTTAATTAAAATTTTTTTTTTTTTGTCTTTTTAGGGTGGCACCTGCAGAATATGGAAATTCCCAGGCCAGGGGTAACAATCAGAGCTGTAGCTGCCAGCCTACACCAGCAGGTTAGGTGGCTCAGCGGGATCTGAGCGGCATCTGCGACCTGTACCACAGTTCATGGCAACACTGGATCCTTAACCCACTGAGCGAGGCCAGGGATTGAACCTGCGTCCTCATGGATACTAGTTGGGTTCCTCTCCACTGAGCCACCACGGGAACGTCTCGGCTTTTTAAAGACAGTGAGCCACGACGAGTTCTATTACAGGGCTGTCCACAGAGGCGTGGGTCCTTATATATTGTGTCAGATGTAAATTCTTATTTTGTGTCTTTTTAGAGCCTCATCTGCAGCATATGGAGGTTCCCAGGCCAGGGGTCAAACTGGAGCTGCAGCTGCCAGCCTACATCACAGCCACAGCCACGCCAGATCTGAGCCGCGTCTGTGACCTACACCCCAGCTCAGGGCAAAGCCAGATCCTTAACCCACTGAGTGGGGCCAGGGATCAAACCCACATCCTCATGGATACTAGTCGGTTCTTAACCTGCTGAGCCACGAGGGGAACTCCTCGTGTTCTCACTTTGAAATCCCTGCTCCTGCGGCCCTGCACACCCCTTTTCCATGGGCGATGCTCAGACGTGTGAGCGGGACCAGTCTCCTTCCAGCTGTGACCCCTCTCGTCCTCCGTCCAGGACAAATCTCTCCACTGCATTTTAGTGCAGAAGAGAGCGATGCGTTTTTGGCGCATAGAGTTGGATGCCTCCTGTCTCTCAGTAGCAGTTCCTCTTATTTCTTGAAGGAGGGCACCGAGGGTCATGGGGCTACATTAGCAAAATTGGGCAGAATTTGATCTGCAAGAAACTTCAGGGGTTTTTTAATTTTTAAATTTTTTTTTTTTTTTTTTTTTTTTTTTTTTTTTTTTTGCTTTTTAGGACTGCACTAGAGGTATATGGAGGTTCCCAGGCCAGGGGTCTAATCGGAGCTGCAGCTGCCAGCCTACACCACAGCCACAGCTACGCCAGATCTGAGCCGCATCTGCAACCCACACCTCAGCTCACAGCAACGCTGGATCCTTAACCCACTGAATGAGGCCAGGGCTTGAACCCGCAGCCTCATGGTTTCTAGTCAGATTCGTTTCTGCTGTGCCACGCCGGGTACTTCGAAACTTAAGTTTTTATACCAATAGTTACTAGACTAAGTGACAGCAATTTTCCTTTTACTGTGCTTAGTGGAGTTTGGGTGTTGGCTGAACACGTGACATCATCTGGTCTGTGGCACACCCCTACCTAGTTCCCCAAAGGTTAAAAGAGCCGTGAGGAGTTGGGCAGACCACCAAGCGGAGGCAGACACCCTGGACCCCAGCCCCTGCCGGTCACCCTCTGAGCCGCCCAGGCCCCCCTCCCACGCTCATCGGCCGGGAAGGACTCAGGCAGGGTGCTCACTGGTTTATGCTTTTATTGCTGAAGGAGGAAGGGCCCAGAGCAGGAGATGCCAGGCGGGTCCCAGGGGTCCGGGTCCCAGAAGGGGTGACCTTGGTCCCAGGCCCTCCTGATTCCGCTGATGGGGAGGTGGGGTGATATCTTGTCTCCCCAGAGGGACCCTGAAATGGACACGGGCTCTCTTGTGATTCCCGGGGAACCCCCATCCCCCCGCTGGAGTGTAGAACAGCCCTGCCTTGGGAGAGGGACCCGCCTCCCCCATCCCAGGTGGGGTGGCCGTCGCCAGTGCCCGCTTCCTAGCCTCCACCTTCACGCCCACCCCTGGCCAGAAGGAGCAGTGGGGAGGCCAGCCTGTGAGTGAGGCCAGGACACAGGACACAGGACACGGGACACCGTGCCGCAAAGGCCACTCGAGAGGCGCGGGCACACGGCCAGCCAGCTCTGCAGAGGCCAGGAGAGACCCCAGCTTCCAGCCATTCCCATTGATGGGGCAGCCTGGGCCCCACCGAGACCCCCACCGCGTGCACGTGCCCAGGAGGTGGGGCGGGGCGGGTACGTTACCCCCGGAGGTGATGGCGGGAGCTCCCCTAGACGCGGCACTGCTCTGTGGGGAGGGACAGCAGTGGGGAAGGGGAGGGTCAGGATGGGGGCTGGACGGGACAGTCTGGGGCCGGGGGGCTCTGCACCCCACCCCTCCCTCCTGCGAGAATGCAGGTCACCATGGGTCCCTGGGGCTGGTGGCCTTCTGACCCGGCCGGGCTCACCTTCCAGCTGGGCTGGCAGGATCCGCATGGGCACAGACAGCGTCTTGAGGGCATCTTCAAATTTCTCCCTGATCTGGTCGTCCACCTCCAGGGTCCTGGCTGTGGGGACAGGGCTCAGTCCCCGGACCCCCACTCCACCCCGCCGACAGCTCAGGGACCCCCGAGGGCGCCGCCCAGGAGCGAGCCTGTGCTGGGGTCGGCCGAGCTCGGTCTGGCCCCCTCCCCAGGGGGTCTGCAGGGCCCAGCCCCCCTGCCCTCCGGGCCCCTGCACCCCTCCTGGGCCCAGTCCCTCCCCTTCCTCCTGGGGCAGCACTGGGGGCCTGCAGGGTCCCAGGAGGAAAGGCCCACCCCCTGCTTTGGGCCGGCTGGGGCCCTTCCTCCGCCCGGGCTGGCGGCTTGACACCCACGGCCACTTCCAGGGCCCTGGGAGCACCGGGTGGCACTTCTGTGACAGCAGAAATGTCACCTGACATTTGTTTTCAGCACACCGCAGCTGAAAGAGGTTTTTGTATCCGAGGGCTTATTTGGTGAAACGATGACACACCCTCGTAACGAAGGCTGTAGGATTCGTGGTGGGATTGTCACACGAGCCACAGGCCTGCGGCCCACCTGCGCCTCACCTGCGGGTCTGTCCCTCGCCCCATCACCCACAGACCTACCGTCTCCTGAAGGGACACGGGGACCCCTCGCCCCTCCCCCTCGTCGGGATCCGGCTCCCCCTGCTGCCCACCCGCGTACCCAGGCTCTGGCAGGCCAGGCTGTGCTCGGGGCTGGCGCTGTTCTCCATGCAGAGGAGCAGGTGGCTGTCGTAGTCAGTGTCCAGCAGGAAGAGCTGGTTCTCGTCCAGGGCTGGACGGGAGGCCCAGGGGCAGAAATAAGTTCCAGCAGGAGTGGGTGACGGTCAGCTCCCCCGCACCACCAGCCGAGCTCCTTTGCCCCCCACCACTGCCGGCGAGGACTGGGTGGGGGCTCCTCCTGCACCCCGATGTGGCGGGCCCTTCCCGGCAGCCTTCCCCGAGGCATGTGGGCACTGGGAAGCCCTTGCTGTCAACTCTGGGTCCACCAGAGAGGTTCTGCCACCTTCTGGACCCAGGCACATTCGCCAATCAATCCATGCCATGGGACCCAGAGTGCTCAAGACGTGGGGTGTCCATGCTGATCTTGGGGGAGACTGGGCCCCGCTGAGCCAGGGAGGAAGGATTATCCTGAGAAAAGTCACGTTGGAGGGGCCAGCCGCCCTGAGCCCGGGCACTGGGGCCGAGGGAGGGGTCAGCAGCCTGACTGAGGCCAGAGGGCGGCACCAACTGCACCACAGGGTCTGGGCAGCTTCAGGGAAAGTGCCAGTGTCTCGACCCAGTGCAGGTGGACGGCTCTGGAGCCCCTGAGGGGGGCACCTTGGCATCGGTCAGTTTGGTCCTGAGCAGCCTCTGTGTGCCCCGAAGTGGCCGAGGGCGGGAAGGCAGAGGTGGCCCAGGCTGCCAGGTGGGGCTGGGGGTGGCCCTGGTGGAAGCCCCTCCCTTGCCCCACGGGGCCGTCTCATCTCGGCCTTAGTGATAAATGAGTGCGGATGGGGGAGGGCTGTCTCCAGGGGACGGAGGACAGACGGGGGGTAGGCTGCGAGCCGGGGGCACCTGATCCCTGGGAGCAGGCAGGGGCTCCACCTGGGTGGGCACCTGAGGGCAGAGAGAGCTCGCGAGTCACCTTGGGGAGCTGGACCAGCCCAGCAGGGACCTGTCCACGGCCACCTGACGCGCAGGACTGGGCAGGAGCAGGGAGGGTGTGAAAGCTAGGGTCCTCACAGCGTCACTTGTCACCACCCACCCCTTGGTCCCCTCAGGCCAGACGCAAGCCCCCTGCCCTGCCCCAAGCCCGGGGGTGGGGCGACCAGCTGCGGCCCCCCCCTTACCATTGATCTTGAACACGGCAGGGATGTCGGTTTTTTTTGCAAGGAGCACCTCCTGGGCACACTTGTCATTCTCCCTGAAATGCAGTCGTTTCCTGAGCCACCTGCAGACTCTCCATCAGGCTGAACCGCGGGGGAGAGCAGAAGGCGGCTCCGGGAGGGGCCCAGGCAGAGCGGGCGCCTGGGCCCCGCGGGTCACCTGGCCTCGGCTGTGCTCTCCGTAACCTCTAGTGCCCAGGTGACCTTGTCGGACAGGCCCCGAGGGGTCAGGTGGAGCCAGGGAGAAAGGGCCCGGGAACGCCCTGACCCTCGAGGTCAAGGGCAGTGACTGGCATGCAGCAGGCAACCCTGTGGGGTTTGGGTCCCATGTCCTCCCCCAGTCCCACTCCTGGGACAGACGGGGCTCATGGCAGGAACTGACGAGGCCCGAGGACCCGCAGCCTCCACAGCCCGAGCCCCGGGTGGCTCTACGTGTCCCCTGTGGGCCCACAGCCCTGGGCGGGGCTGAAGGGACCAGGAAATTTCAAGCCGGCTCCGCATCCCTGAGGACCTGGGTCCTCTCACCCTGCAGCGGGTCCCATCGGAGCCCCGCCCGCCCCCCGCCCCCACGGTGCCAGGGTCGGGGGCAGGCCCACCGCTTCTGCAGGAGGATCTCCAGGTCGCCCTCGGGGGTGGGCTTCAGCCCCTCCACATACGCCTTCAGGGGGCTGCTCTTGGCGTCCAGCAGGGAGACGTCGCTGACCGCCATGGCCACGGTGTGCCATGTCCCGGCCACCTGGGGAGGGGGCGGGGTGGCCCTCTCAGAGCGCTAGCTGACCCCCCGACGCGGGCCAGGCCTGGGACCCTCCTTCCCCTGCCCCCTGAGCAAAGCCCTCCCTAAGCTGGGCCCCCCAGTGAAGGGCCGGAGGAGCGTCTCTCTGAGTGAGGGGGACAGATCCCGCGAGCTGTGGTTGGAGGAGGGGAGAGGTTGGGGGACGGGGGGAGAGGTTGGGGGCAGGGGGGCCCTGTTGGGGTCTGAACAGGGTCCCCCTTACCCCCGGGACCTCAGAATGTAACTGTTTGAATATGGGGGCTTTAAAGAGATGATGAAGGTAAAATGAGATCTCTGGGGTGGGCTCCCCTCCAGGGCGATGGGTGACCTCACAAGAAGGGGAAATTGGCAGCCAGGATGCCCAGGCGAGGACCCAGGGGGAGACGGCCGTCTAGGGGCAGGAGAGTGGCCTCAGGAGAAGCCAGCCCTGCGCACGTGACGCCTGGAACTCCGACGTCCAGGCTCCAGGACGCCCAACGATAAACGTCTTGTCCCCAGCCGACCACCGCAAAGCCTGACCCCCATCCACTGCCTCTCCTCGTTCCTCTGAGGCCCCAGCTCCCCTGCCCGCCCGGCAGCTCACCCCGCACCCAGCCGCCCTCAGACCTTTTGGGTGTCCAGCTCCGTCATGATCGGGGTGACTTCGACGGCCTGAACGCCACACAGGAGGGCCAGGCCCAGGGTGAGCAGGAGACACCTCATGGCTGCAGCTGGGGTCACACTTCTAAGCTCCAGAGGGAGAAGAAGGCCGGGCAGCGGGCTCGGGGCCTTATATGGGAGGAGGGCCGTGCCTGCCCCCCACCGCACCGTTCCCCGAATTCGAATTCCCCGTGGAGCGTCCTTGGGCCCCAGGGCGACTTCCTCGTTGGGACAATAGGAGGTGTTATTCCCTCCGAGTCTAACAGGAAGGGCCCCTGCGGGCCCTGGGTGGGGGTCCAGGCTGGCCGCCAGCACCAGGAACACTCCCTGCATTGGGTTCTGACAGGGACAGGTCGGAGCCAGCCCCGAGGACGGCTGTGGCCTGGAGGGTGGACCCTGAGGACAGCTGGGGTCCAGAGAGCCCTGTGCCAGCCCAGACCCAGGGATGTGCGTCGGGGTGGCCGTCTGCCTCCCACCAGGGGAGTCCCCCACACCCCTCCCCTCCCCTGCGGCTCCGCCAGCTCCAGGGTGCTCACCCCGCCCTGCTGGCCGAGGCTTCCTCCCCACAGGCTGTGGTCCTGCTCGCTTCCTCCTAATTCTGTTACTCTCCTGCCCCGGGGCTCTGTGTCTTTCAAACCCGTGGCCGTGGCCTTGGGTGGATGGGCGTCTGTGGTCCCTCCACCCTCTGCAGGCCGGTGTGAGGGCGCGCGGGCTTCAGGGAGAGGTCGAGGGTGGGGCTGGCGGGCAGCGCGGGCTCTGCAAGCGCCTGCTGCCAACTTCGGGTGGTGACGATGGCTAGGACAGTGACAGTAGTCAGAGTAACCCCAGGGCCCCCCGCACGGGAAAGTGACCTGAGCTTTGGGGTGGGTGTGGGGTGGGGGCGCGCGGCGGGGGCCCCATGTGGGTAAGTGTGCTGGGAACATTCACAGTATCCAAATCTTCCCTCTGCCAAGTCTTACGTTTTATCTTATTAATTTTTAGTTATTTATTTTTGTCTTTTTAGAGCTACACCCGTGGCATCTGGAGGTTCCCAGGCTAGGGGTCGAAACAGAGCTGCAGCTGCCGGCCTCCACCACAGCCACAGCAATGCTGGATCCGAGCCACGTCTGCGACCTACACCACTGCTCACGGCAATGCTGGATCCTCAACCCACCGAGCGAGGCCAGGGATCGAACCCGCGTTGTGGTTACTAGTCAGATTGATTTTCGCTGAGCCATGACGGGAGCTCCAAGTCTCACATTTCAAATCTCCTAGAGCATGTCCTGCACACCACTCAGGGCTGCAGCGAGCACCCGGGCGCCGGGTGTGCCCCGAAGACCTCGAGCCACGGGCAGAAGAACGTCTCGCCGACGCCACGTGGGCAGTGACACCCGCCCAGGCCCTGTGCCCCGTGTAACGTGGCGCCAGAGGGCTGTCCATGCACATTCCTCGTGGTTACCCTGCTCGTCCTGGGGGGAGGGTGTGGGCCTTGTGGGGGGAGAAAGAAGGGGGCACCTCCTGATGGGGGCGCCTAGGAGGGTCAGCCCCGTGTCCCCCCGCGCCTGCGTGGGGCCTTTCCCGGTGGCCATTGTTATGTTGGCGTCTTGATGGAGGCCGAGAGTCTCCCTCCTGGACCAGCCCTGCTTGGCTCTCTGGCCTCTGTCTCTTTCCCTCACTGACCGCTGGTTCCTGTGCCAGGAAAGCCCCCCCACCCCCACCCCGGAGAGACTGCAGACCCCGGCTGTCCCCGCGCCCGCTTCCCGGGTGGGGGCTGCGGAGGAAGGAGGTGGCCCGGGCAGCCCGGTCCGCTTCCGGGCCTCTGTCACCTCCTTTTATCCCCCCTACAGTCCTCGGAGTTCAGAGTCCAGTGTCTGTGTGTCACAGTGAGTGACGGGTTGAATGGTGTCACCCCAAACTCATGTCCCCCAGAACCTCCGGATGGGACCTTATGGGGAAGCAGGGTCTTTGCAGGCGGAAGGGGCTCAGTTGAGGCGGAGCTCGTGTCTGGGGTCCTTGTGAGGAAAAAGGGACACGGCGGGGGCACGGGGCCTCACGGGTGAACACGGAGAAGGAGATGGAGTGAGGCTTGTGCAAGACCCGGGGCCCCGATGGTGGTGGCGGCTCCACCCGCAGCTGAGGAGGCAGGAAGGAGCCCGGGGGGTGGGGGGTGAGGGGAGCGCAGCCCTGCAAGGCCGGACCCTGGACTGCGGGGGGCTTCCGGCCTCAGAGTGGGAGAAGGCGCTGTCGTGTAGTTAAAGCCCCTCCCCCGGGGATGCCCCCAGGACACCAGTGCCAGCGGCGCAGGCCACGTGTCCCACATGAGAGGCCGTCCCCTCCGCACTGGGACATGGGGGGCAGAGCGAGCTCAGCCAGGGAAAAGCAATGCCCTGTTTCCCCGTGAGCCTGGGAAACCTGAGCCCGGCCACCACGGGGCTTCCTGCAGACGGTGACCTCAAAGCCTGCCCTTCAGGGCACCGTATTCATAACTTCTAGGCACCTTTGGGTTCCAGGGAGCGTGATCCAGAGAGAGAAGGGTGGGGGAGGGGGGAGAGAGAGAAGGAGGGGGAGAAGGAGGGAAGGGGAGAGAGAGGAGAGAGAAGGAAAAAAGCCCCCGCTGGCCTTGGCAGTCGGCGTTGTCCACTGCGGGAGGGACCCTGAGATGGGGACTCTCAGGGAAAGTGGGAGCTGGGACAGTCCCCCCAACCCCCACCCGCCTTGCTTGTTAGAACAGGTGGGAGGTCGGGCCTGTCCCAGGAGACGCAGGACCTCACTTCCTGGGGAAGGAATGAAATCGGTCGGGGCTGGGCAGCCGGGCAGGGGCGTGAGCTTCCACGCAGCTGAGGCTGCAGAGCTGCCCCGGGCCCTGCCCTCGGGCCTGGGAAGCCAGGCTGAGCTTCGTTGGTCAGGACCGTGACCGCGGCGGCCAGCGCCAGGTGCCCCCACGCGGCACCTTCGATAGCAGAAACTCCAGTGCAGCGCTGGCCAAGGAGCCGTCAGGACTAAAAGTTTTTTCCCAGCGATGCAAGGATCGCTGACCTTGTAAAACAGACGAATGCAATTACAGCCACAGTAGGTTAAAGAAAAACCATTGAGTCACTGCAACGCATGCAGAAAACACCGTGGTCAGAGCTTAACAGCCACTCCTGGTGCAAAACAAGCCAAGACGAAACCTTGGGACTTTCTCGACCTCACCAAGTGTATAAACCCCAAATTCCCTGAAAAGTCATTCTTCAAAGGGCTGCTCTCCTGACATTGATTCCTTTTGACAGGGGATGTTTTTCCTGCTGGAACTGCTCTTAAGCAGCTTGTTATGTGTGCCCTGCTGTGGTTTTCTTCATGCTTCAAACCCTAATCTAATGGTTTTGCCGTTAGATTGGCTGAGCTTCTTTAACCTGTGTGTTGATGGTTTTCTTCACATTTTGAGAATTGAGGGCCATTATTGCTCCAGATAATTTTCCTGTCCTCTTCTTTGCCCAGGTTCCAGGGACACACGTGGCGCCCCAGCTCTGCTTGCTTCGGCTTTGCCCCTCTCTGCGTCACAGGTTTGCAGAGGTCCATTCCTGTGTCTTCAAGCTCGCGGGTGTTTCTTCTGCGATGTCCGATGGGCTGGCCGGTGTTTCCGTCTCAGACACCCGTCTCCGTCTCTAAAACCCGGATTTGGGTCTTGCGTGCATCTTCCCTGGCTCACCCCCCTCTTTGTACACATGGAATCCGCTGGCGAAAAAGGTTTGGATGTTGCTGCCCGGATGTTCTAACTTCTGCGTCAGTCTGGGCTGGTTTCGATGGGTTGGGCTTCGTCCTCCTCATGGGTTGTGTTTTCTTGATTCTTTTCACACCTGATGATTCCGATTGGATGACAGACATTGTGAATGGACCTTGTTGGCTTCTGGATAACACGCTATCCCTGTGGATATTGCTAACTTTGTTCTGGGGCACGGTTGTGTCAGGTGGAAATGACTTATTTTGGTTTTTTTCTGGTCTTGCTTTTTTTTTCTTTTCTTCTTTCTTTGTTTCTTTTCTTTCTTTTGTTTCTTTCTTTGTTCCTTTCTTTCTTTCGGCTGCACCTGCAGCATGTGGAAGTTCCTGGGCCAGGGATTGAACCTGCGCCACAGTTTTGGCCTGTGGGATCCTTAACCCACTGCACCACATGGGGACTTCCTGCTCCTGCTTTTAAGATGTGTCACCAAGGAATTCCGACAAACCCAACTAGGAACCATGAGGTTTCGGGTTTAATCCCTGGCCTTGCTCAGTGGGTTAAGGATCCAGCATGGCCATGAGCTGTGGTGTGGGTTGCAGACATGGCTCAGATCTGGTGTGGCTGTGGCTGTGTCTGTGGCTGTGGCTGGCGACAACAGTTCTGATTGGACCCCTAGCCTGGGAATCTCATATGCCCAAGGTGCGGCCCTAAAAAGGCAAAAAGAGAAAAAAAAAGAAAAAAAGATTTGTCACTGAAAGTAACAAGCTCTGCAGGAGATGGCTAGAGAGCAGCCGCAGCACTGAGATGGTAGACCCAGTTGGGTAAGCTGGAAATGGAACAGACAGACGCAGGAAATGAGAAAATTGTGGAGGGAAGGCTTGGTGTTGTGATTTATGATACTACGTATGTATGTGTGCTTCGGCCCAGTTTCTTGGGAATTTGCCAAGGCGACACCGGTGTCCTGATGCCCTCACACGCCCCTTTCAACTGCCCCGAGATTATGTTGAGGAGACGACGAGGAAACCCCTGAGGATGGGGCTGGTTGCTAAGGAAACCAACCTCGCGCCTAAAGAGCTGGGACTTTGGCCTCGCCTCCGACTTCTGGGAAGGGGGAGGGGCTGGAGAGCGAGTCCAGTCCCCGATGGGCAGTGGTTTAATCAATCCTGCCTGTGTGGTGAAGCCGCCGCAACACCCAGAAGGACAGGGCGTAGTGAGCTTCCGAGCTGGAGAACACGTGGGGTGGGGGACTGAGCACCTGAGGGGCGAGGACGCCCCCCCCACACACCTGGCTCCACCTGCTCTGGGCTCTTCTTTAGTCACAGCCTTTGAACCCACCGCCGTCTGGTAAGACGTGTCTCTGGGCTCCTGGTGGGTGATCCGTTTATCTTCACGGATGTCTCTTGGCCGTGATTTTCTTTGCTCGGAACCATACTTTAGGGCCTGTTCCGTGACCATTCCTGCTTCCTTTCCTTTCCTTTTTTCTTTTTTGGCTGCCCTGTGGCATATGGAGTTCCGGGGCCAGAGGTCAGAGCTGAGCCACCGTTGCGACCTACATTGCAGCGGAGGCAGTGCCGGATCCTTTAACCCACGGTGCTGGGCCAGGGCTCGAACCTGCGTCCCAGGGCTGCAGAGACACTGCCCTTCCTGTTGGCCACAGTGGGAACTCCCCCTCCTTGACATTTCGCTTGTTATGTTGGGAGACCCCGGTGCTCCTTAGGGCTTTTACTGAGCATGTGGTCTCCCTGCTGCTCTCCTGGTGCCCCCCACTGTGCCTGCTGGTGCTGCATGCGGGGGGCGGGGGTGGGTATAAGGCGCCCTGTGCTGTGCTGTCCCCAGGGGGTCCCAAACCCCTCGGCCTTCCTCCTACCACTTTTCAGAGTTCTCCTTTTTTTTTTTTTTTTTTTTGTTGTTGTTGTTGCTATTTCTTGGGCCGCTCCTGCGGCATATGGAGGTTCCCAGGCTAGGGTCTAATCGGAGCTGTAGCCACTGGCCTACACCAGAGCCACAGCAACGCGGGATCCGAGCCACGTCTGCAACCTACACCACAGCTCACGGCAACGCTAGATTGTTAACCCACTGAGCAAGGGCAGGGACCGAACCCGCAACCTCATGGTTCCTAGTCGGATTCGTTAACCACTGCGCCACGACGGGAACTCCAGAGTTCTCCTTTTTAAAAAATTTTTATTAAAAACTTTTTTTTTTTTTAATTTAATGGCCACACTCGAGGCCTATGGAAGTTCCTGGTGCAGCTGGGGATTGAACTGAATCTGGACCACAGCTGAGACCTATGCCTAAGCTGCAGCAATGCCAGATACTTTCACCCACTAACCTGGGCTGGGATCAAACCCTTGCCTCTACGGCAACCTGAGCCACTGCAGGTGGATTTACATTTTATTTCATTTCATTTCATTTTATTTTATTTCATTTTCTTTTCTTTTATTTTCTTTTCTTTCATTTTGCTTTTTAGGGCTGCCCTCACAGCATATGGAGGTTCCCAGTCTAGGGGTCAAATCGGAGCTCTAGCCACCAGCCTACACCACTGCCACAGCCACAGTCAGATGTAAGCCTTGTCTACAACCTACACCACAGCTCACAGCAACGCCGGATCCTTAACCCACTGAGTGAGGCCAGGAATTGAACCCTCAACCTCATGGTTACTAGTTGGAGTTGTTAACTGCTGTGCCATGACAGGAACTCCTGCAGTTGGAGTCTTAACCCACTGCTCCAGAACGAGAACTCTGGCTGACTCTTGTTTTTTTTTTTTTGGCCACACCCATAGCATGTGGAATTTCTGGGCCTGGGATCAAACCTGCACCACAGCTGTAACCAGGGCCACTGCAACAAGGATGCTTAACCCCTTCGCCATGGCGGGAACTCCTCAGAGTTCTCCTTGTGCCGCCGTCTGTGTTCTTTCCAGGGTCGCCTGTGTTCTTTCCAGGGTGTATAAGTGCCTCGCAGGGAGGAGCAGCTTTCGCCGTCTTGTTCCGAGTGGAAGAGCCGCGGCCCAAGGTCTCCTTTGGAAGCCGTCTGCTCAGCTGCCCCGCAGTCGGCTGCCCTTGCTCCCAATTGACTATGCTGCTGGCCGGGGGTGGGAGTGGGGGCTGGGGGGGGCACCCACTGGGAGCTGTCACAAGCCCCCTGGCTGGCCCTGACGTCGGGGGAGACTGAGCCTCGCTGGGGGCGGCGATGGTGGTGATGGTGGCTAACAGGCCTGGGTGTTGGGGTTGCCACGCTGGCAGTGGGCGGTGGCCAGGGACTTCCCGCGTGGACGCTGCTGTGGGGGCAGGACGCACGTTTCCTCCTCCCGTCCTCGCCCACGCCGCCTGGGGTCCCTCCCTCTGCTCTCTCCATCTCACAGCGGGAGAGGCGACAGCGGGCTTCCCTGCAGCCCGTGCTCTCGGCCAGCGCACAGCCGGGATGCGTGCTGTCCTCAGCGGTCTCCACCCGGTGGCCAGGCCCTGCCCTGCCCTCCTCTCTGTCATTTTCATCCGCGGAGCTGGACCTGGGCCTCTCCCCCTTTGGAGGGTTTCGGTGTCAGGTTGGAGACCGGCCCTGGAGCTGAATGGCCGGGTGTGTGGACACAGAGCTGTCCCCTCTGTGTGGCCCAGGGTCTTGCCAGGGACAGAGTGAAAGCACTCAGCCCTGTGAGGGTTTGGGGGGGGCTGCAGAAGCGGAAATGCCTTTCTTGCTCTTGGGGGGCGGGTTGGCCCTGCAGCCCCGCCCCTGCAGGGATCCTGAGCTCGGACAGCGGTGGCCCTGCACAACCCCAGGCCCCTGCAGGTCGCCCCCCACCCCCCAGCAGGCTTCGGCCCCCTCCCCACCCTGGAGCTCCAACACCCCCACCTCCTGGGAGGGTGGGAAGGCGGGAGGTGCCAAGAAGGCTCCAGAGACCTTCTTTTTCAAGAAATGTAAGTGAAAACGACCCATGTTCAGGGCAGGCTGCCCTGCCAGCCCCACGAAGACGACAGTGGAGAAACAGTGAGAGGTGGCTGTGCCCACACCCCGCACGGACGAGGCGTCCACTGGGCCCCCAGGGGGGCTCAGGGCTGAATGTGGAGTGGACACCGCTTTCCTGGCCCCTGTTGGTCACTCTCTGAGCTGCCCAGGCCCCCATCCCACGCGCATGGGCCAGGAAGGACTCAGGCAGGGTGCCTTATATGGGAAGAGGGCTGGCGAGGGCCTGCCAGCCAGCCCGTTCTGGGACCCCGCCGCTCTGTTCCCCGAATCCCCTGTGGCTCATCCTGGGGGGGCACGTGGCCCTCCTCTTCCATCACGAGGCCATCTTTCAGGGACGGTGTCACTGACGTCCCTCCAGGTCCCAGCAGGAAGGTCCCCCGTGTGCACTGGGCCTGGACAGCTCCAGACAGGACGGGTTTGGGGTTTGGGTCCGGGCTGGCCACCAGCGGCCAGGAACACCTCCTGGGTTGGGCTCTCAGATAAGGACAGGTCCGAGCCAGCACTGAGGACAGCCGTGTCCTAGAGGGCAGGCACGGGAGTCAGCCAGGGCCTGGAAAGTCCTATGCCAGCCAGGAGCTGGGGACACGGTGCCAGCCAGTGGCCATCGGCCCCACACAAGAGGCCTACATTTTCACACTGCGGACCAGTCCCCTGCGTGAGCGGTTCCCTGAGCAGAGGTCCAAGCCTGTGCACCCTGGGCTGGCCTTGTGCCCATCGCCGGAAGGTGCTGCAGGAGGGCCCACCCCATCTGGCTTCCGTGTGATCCCCCTTGGGAAGGGCGGGCCTCTCAGAGAAGGTTCGGGGGGGGGGGGCGGCATCTACCAGGGACGCAGCGCCAGCTCTCCAGCTCCTTCCTCAAGGGTGCCCAGGCCGCTCCGCCCTGACCCCCACCGCCCTTGCCCCCCTTCCCAGTGCCCCCTCAGGCCGGTCTAGGTGACCCAAGTGTGGCAGCCCCTCCCCTCCCTGGCCTGTCGGGATCTCCTGTGGGCAGGGTCTGCTTCGGGATGCGCGGGGACAGTCAGTCAAGCAGCGTGTCCCCTGCCCCCCCACCAAGTGAGAGTCACCCCCAGAAGCTAGAAGCAGAGGAGCCGGCCGGAAGGCTTATCTGGGGAGATGGGGGGTGGGGGCGGCCAGTCCAGGCAGAGAAGTGATGTGGGCTGGGGGCTGAGGCCGAGGGGGATGCGGGCAGGCCGAGCTTGTAAGCACGGAGGGGGCGTGGGGCGAGGCTGCGGAGGGGCCGCAGGCAGGATTGAGGACCCAGGGGTCCGAGTCTCGAGATGGGCCCCTCCTGGAGCTCCTGGGAAAGGGCCTTTGGGCCCCCATCCAAAAGCAGAGGTGGGGCCCCACCGGCCCGGAGCCTCCAGGAGGGCCCCGCCCTTCCCACACCTGGCGTCAGGCTTCTGACCCAGGACCGAGGATGAACGTGTCGTTTGAAACCCCTGGTCTGAGAAAATTCACGCCAGCAGCCCTGGGCGGTTCCCGTCCGTGGATTAAAATGACATGTTCTTACGCTCTGGACGTCAGAGACGCTAGGTGGTCTCCCGGGGGAATTCGAGGTGTGGAAGGGTGGGCCCCCTGCCAGCTTCCAGAAGCCCCCATTCTTGCTGTTCTGCTTCCTGGGGTCACGTGACCTGCCCTTCTCTGCTCTGTCATCTCCGCGCAGGACCCCCGGACGTGGCACAGGAGGAGCCGGCAAAGACATCCCCGGAGCCGGCGACTGGCCCACAGGCTCTTGCATGTGGTCCGTGGCTGTGCAGGTCCTTGTGGGACCAGCCTTGACCCGGAGCTGATATTCGGGGTCCAGAGGTGTTGCCCGGCCGAGATGGACCGGCATGGTGGTCCTGCCGACTCACGGCCCGGGGCTCCATGCAGCTGATGGGGAGAGTGGGAAAGGGGAACCGAGGGTGGTGGGGGCCTCTCTGTCTGGGTGAGGAGGGACCTCCAGCCCCCCAGGCCTGAAAAGCAAGGTGCAGGGGCTTTCTGTGCCCCCAGCTGGCACGGGCGGGGGGGTCTCCTCGGCTGGGCACCCAATTCAGCCAAGGCTGCAAGAAGGGAGTGTTTGCTGAGACTGTCACCGCACTTCCTAAACACTGACCCTCATCTTAGGACGGAGGTCAAGGCTGCGTGGGCCAGTGTAGCTCCCCTGCAGCGGATGGCCTTGGCCTTGACCTCGAGGGCGGGCTCCTGCGGGATCGCTGCTTGTTTTCTCCCAAACTTCCTGCTTCCTCCCCACCCGCCATGGCCGCGTGACAGAAACAGGATCAAAGTGTCCGAGGGTCAGCCCCCGGATGCGGAGGCCGAGGTCGAGGTGTGGAGCCCCCAGTGGAGGCTCTGAGCACCCATACCCCCTCCACATGCATCCTGGTCGCCGCAAACCAGGCGGGAGGCGGAGATGTTGGGACAATGGTGGGGCGACTGTCATCTCCTCCCAGGGTCCCGGAGCTGCCCTTCTTCCCTCGCTGTCCCTGGATCCTCTAAGCTTTAGACTGGCCAGTGTCCTCCCAAGCCAAGCAGCGGCAAATCCCGACCCCTGGACACAGGGCACGGCCTGGCCGCCTGTCTCCCACCCACTGGCTGGGAGGTGGTTCCAACCAGAAGGTGCGTGAAAACCCCTGAGACGTGCCGAGAGTCCTGCCGACTCAGTGCCGCTGACAATCTCCCCCCAGTTCTGACCAGGTCTGAGGGGTCTATCCCGCCCCCTCGGGGCCCAGCGGCAGGCCCAGACACTGCTCAGCTTTGTCTAAAAGGGGCTTCCCAGCCACAGAGACCCCCCCCCACCCCTGGTGTTGCCACACGCTCCTCCTGCTGCAGTGCGATCCTATAAGAGAGGGGAAGGGGGGGGGGGTGGAACCTCGGCTGGTTTTTCTCCCGGGGTCCATGGAAGTAACAATTTCTGAATCTAAAGAGGGCTCATTGTTTTTATATGGCCGAATGCCTTGCTCTGTACTTTAACAATAACACCATTTTGATCCAAATTTGAGTAGCAGACATGATGGGTTTTGCATTTTGAAAGTTCCTTGTAGTCCCTATTGGTTGCCCAGGAAACCTCTATAGCATTCAACCCAGGGGTGACTATTCAAGGGCTCTGCTGAGGCAGAGTGGAGACAGCAGAGATTGCGAAAACAGGGCACACTGCACAATAAGTGGTGTTTGCGAAGAGGAATGAGGGATAGGTAGGCGGTAGATGAATGGATGGATAGATGGGTGGATGGATGGATGGGTGGGTGGATGGGTGGATGGATGGATGGATGGATGGGTGGGTAGGTGGATGGGTGGATGGATGGATGGGTGGATGGGTGGGTGGATGGATGGATGGATGGATGGGTGGGTGGATGGGTGGATGGATGGATGGATGGATGGGTGGATGGGTGGGTAGGTGGATGGGTGGATGGATGGATGGGTGGATGGGTGGGTGGATGGATGGATGGATGGATGGATGGATGATGGATGGGTGGATGGATGGATGGATGGATGGGTCGGTGGATGGGTGGATGGGTGGATGGGTGGATGGATGGATGGATGGATGGGTGGATGGGTGGGTAGGTGGATGGGTGGATGGATGGATGGGTGGATGGGTGGGTGGATGGATGGATGGATGGATGGATGGATGGATGATGGATGGGTGGATGGATGGATGGATGGATGGGTCGGTGGATGGGTGGATGGATGGATGGATGGATGGATGGATGGATGATGGATGGGTGGATGGATGGATGGATGGATGGGTCGGTGGATGGGTGGATGGGTGGATGGGTGGATGGATGGATGGATGGATGGGTGGATGGGTGGGTAGGTGGATGGGTGGATGGATGGATGGGTGGATGGGTGGGTAGGTGGATGGGTGGATGGATGGATGGGTGGATGGGTGGATGGGTGGATGGATGGATGGATGGATGGGTGGATGGGTGGATGGGTGGATGGATGGATGGATGGATGGGTGGATGGGTGGGTAGGTGGATGGGTGGATGGATGGATGAGTGGATGGGTCGGTGGATGGATGCATAGATGGGTACATGGACGGCTTCCTCATTGCAAAGAATGGCCCATTGCAGTGGATGGGCCATTTAGCTTCTCATTCTCATGATCCCTCTGACCTTCCAAGGTGCTTTCATGTCCATTGTCACTTTTGATCCCTACAAATCAGCCTCCCACACCGGTGGCAAGAATGAGATAGAGTTTGCCAAGCACCTGACCTAGACACACCATTGTTAGTGACCAGGGTTGGCCCAGAGCCCAGGCTACCATGGTCAGCCAGAAGTGGGTTTGGACAGGACAACTCTTCCTCTTTCCAGGTGCGGCGCCATCCTCCTGAGCCCAGGTGAGCTCAGCACCTGCCAGATTCTGCAGACCCTCATGTGCTTCCTTACAATGAATCTTTGTGTCCTGCTGCCTTGGTTTTTGGCTCCCTCTGGGGCTTCCTCAAAACCCCGAGTGAAGCGGAGGTGGCAGCTGGGTCTCCTGACAACTGGGTGAGGCAGGAAAGAGGTGAGTTCTCCAGGCTGCAGGTGGAAATGACGGCTTTGCGGTGGGACTTGGAGTCTTGAACACATGTCCCTGGTGTCCCCAGCATCCATCCACTTGGCACACCGAGGACGAGCCAGGCAGAGGGATGCTCTCTGACACTCCCAGTCCTGTTTTGGGATGATCAAAGTTGTAGCTTCCTTTCTCTATGAGTTAGAGGGTTCTGTGTTTCCTGTGACTGCAAGAAGATAAACATTGCAGTGACTCTCTTGAGTTAAAGAGACAAATTGAAGTGTGTTAGGAATTAAAAGGGAAACCTGGCTTATTAGAACCTGAGGGATCCAGGTAAAGCAGTGCTCCAAGGAGAACCTGCTACCCCCAAATAATTTTAGTAAACAAAGAGAATGAAAAGGAATTGATTCGTGACACCACTGAAAAACTAGGGGGAAAATACAAAATAAACGGGAGAGAATGAGGAAATTGCCTCAGCTATCCACGGCACTCTCGGCATCCGGCAGGGAGACGTCGCCGGCTGCCATGTCCATGGAGCGCCACGTCCCAGCCACCTGGGGAGGGGGCGGGAAGGGGACCCAGCCCCACAGGGGGCTCTGCGTCCCAACCCAGCTGGGCCAGGCTGAGTCGAACTGGGTGGGAAGCAGCGAGCTTTGCGTGACCCTCTGCGCCAACACTGGGCTGTAGAATTCCTAACACTTTTGGTATAACACCTTCTATTAACCCGGGTGGATTTAAAGTCCAAATCACGAGACTTGCCAGGGACCACCTGGGTCCTGGGAAACAAGCCCCACGTTGCCCTGAAGATGGTTCCTCACCTCCCACCCTCTGACTTTTGGGGTCTCGGAGAGCCCAGCTCCCCAGCCCCCCGCCTGGCAGCTCCCCCCACCCTCCGACTTTTGGGTGTCCAGGTCCTCCCTGGTCTGGCCTGGATGCCGCACACGAGGGCCACGCCCAGGGCGAGCAGGGGACACCTCATGGCTATAGCTGTGGTCTCACTTCTGAGCTCTAGAGCGGAAGGGAAGGCCGGGCAGGGGGCGCGGGGCTTTATATGGAAAGGCTGGCGAGAACCTGCAGGCCAGCCCCTGCCTGCCCCCACCATGCTGTTCCCCGAATTCCCCATGGCTCATCCTCGGGCCCCCAGGGTGACTTCCTCCCTGGGACAATAGGAGGTGTTATTCCCTCCAACAGGAAGGGCCCCTGCGGCCCCGGGCCTGGATGGTTCCTGGCAGGTCCCGGGTGGGAAGGGTCCGGGTGGGGGTCCAGGCCGGCCGCCAGCACCAGGAACACGTCCTGGGTCTGGATCTGAAACGATGACGGCCGAACGGGGCTCTCCTGACCTTCCTGGGCTCCGTGGCTCCGCCTGTTCAGCAGCAGGAAAACCTGTCCAGTCCTTGCTTCACCCCAATCGATCTCTTAAATCCCCTCCCTTCGGTGCTTCCGATAACACGCCCCTAGTTCCAGACCCCATGAAGAAGGGTTTACGGGCAAAGCCGCGCCCTTCCCTGGCCCCACCACTCAGCTACCCGAGGGAAGCTTCAGGTGCAGAGAGGATGCTGGGGTTCGTCTCCAGGAGACAGAAGGGATGCGGTCTTGGCATCCCCACCATTGAGGGAGTGGTCCTTACCCTTTCGGGTGCCCTGGAATCTCCTGGAGACCCTCCCAAGGAGGCTGTGGACCGGGGTCCCCGCCGACCCCCGGGGCAGGGACGGGCCTGCCTCGCTTGTGTGGGCGGGAGAGGCGCGCCGTTGAGGAGACACCTGCAGAGATGTATCTTATTCCAGCTACGGTGAGGGAAGGCTGTCCGGGTCCCAGGACGCCCCGGGAAGGAGACGGGCGGGGGCGCCGGTCACTGTCGAAGCAGAGCGCTGGGTCCAGAGGGCCACTCTGCCCTCTTCTCTCCTCCACGCATTTGGGAATTTCTGCAGCCTTTTTTTTTTTTTAAACACAACACAATTATTATTATTTTAATACACAAAATACAAACACCACAGTGAAGTGATGGCATAAATACATGCTATTTCCTTTGCAATGCATGACAAATGGTTAACATCCTTAGCCATAAATGGTGTAAATTTTTTTTTAACTAAAAAAAGTCCTCAAGGAGTTCCCATTGTGGCTCAGCAGAAACGAATCCAACGAGTGTCCATGAGGATGCGGGTTCGATCCCTGGCCTCGCTCGGGGGGTTAAGGATCCAGCGTTGCCATGAGCTGTGGTGTCGGTCGCAGATGCGGCTCGGATCCCATGCTGCTGTGGCTGTGGTGCAGGCCGGCGGCTGTGGTTGCAATTCAAGCCCTGGCCTGGGAACCTCCGTGTGCCGGGGGTGTGGCCCTAAAATGCAAAGCAAAACAAAACAAACAAGCAAAAAGCCCCTCGAATCATCCATACGTGACCTCCAGAGAGTGTTCACGGAGAGGATGGAGTCACGGGCCAGAAACTTCTCGCCCTGTGTTTCTGAGCTCCGGCGGCTCCCAGACTAGCCCTGTTCTCGCTCTGCCACACCACCGCTGCAGCGCCCACCCCGCTGGAGCCACCCCTGCAGCATGTCCCCTGCAAGAGGGCGGGACGGCCCCCGTCCCACGTCGCCTGGAATGGGGGTGGCCGTGTTCGCTAACAGGTGTGGCTGAGGAAGATGGAAGGTCCCACGTCAAGGCTGGGAGGTGGTTTCAGGTTGGAGCGAGGTGCCCGCCTCCTGTGGATGCTGGGAGGCGGGGTGAGTGCTCGAGGCTCAGGGAGGGGCGGGACACGTGGTCCCTTATTTTCCACGGGACATTGAAATTTACTCCCATTTTCAGGTTGCCCCTGTGCTGGCTGGGGCCCTTCCATCTGCTCCCACCCTCCTCTGCGCTGCTCCCTCCCCTGTCCTGCGAGCCTTCGGAGGGGCTCTGCCTTCTCCCTAGACCTTCCTTGCCCTGCGAGCATCAGCCCACCACGAGCCTGTGTCCTGATCAGAAGACAGTGTTGTTTGGCTCATTGTGCATTTTCTAGGTTGCGTGGCCGCGATCCCCCGAGAGCTGAGGGGGCTTCATCGCAGCAAGTCAGCCCGTCCAGACGGAAAGATTTGTGTGGATTTCAGATATGTGCCTTCTAAATGCTGACATTTTGTTGCACACGTGTGTGTGCGTGTGCATGTGTGTGTGTGTGTGTGTGTACACACTATAACCCCCCCCCACGTGACATGCCAACATAATCACCGAGCAAGTGCCTACACACACACACGCGTCTGTCCTGGAACCCCCCATGCCCAGCATCTGGCAATGATATCATCCGCCGTCGCCAGCTCTGCGTCAGGTTGGTGAAGATACAGCCCAAGACTTTGTATAAGGAAACCCTATATAAAAATGTCAACTTTCCCAGGAAAAATTACCCATGGAATAATCCTTTTTATTATGGGAAAATACACATGACACGCTTTCACCATCCTAGCCTTTCTAAAGTGGCGTTAAGCATTTTCTCATCTTCCCAAACCGAACCCTGGCCCCTTTAAACGCTCCCACCCCCGCCCCTCCCCCAGCCCGGCCTCAGCGTCAACTTTCTGTCTCTCTGGGTTTCATTCTAGGGACCTCAGGGAGGTGGAATCACACAGGATTTGTCCTTTAAGGGACCATGCAGGGGGCTGGGGTGCCAGGGAGGCCTCGTGCTTTCCAGGGGAAGGTCAGGGTGTCACCACCATGCTGGACGTTGGCTGGAGGAGGGCAGGGTGGCTCCCCAGGCCAGAGCTGGTGGCTGGCGGTGACGTCCTGTAGGCCCCCCTACTAAGTGCTCCTAAGACACAGGCACCTGCACAAGCAGACAGGTTGCTCAGAGCCTCACAGGTGCACCCAGACCCCGGGGCTGAGGCGCTGGTTGCAGAGAAATGGGGGGGGGGCGTCCCTGTTACTGATGTGTGGGTGGCTGGCGATTTCCGTTTTGCTCAGCCCCTTGCTCTCCACAAACTCCTCAAAGATTCTCAGGGCCTCTGGGTTCACATCCAGGGAGCGGCCTGCCGGCGAGGTGGGTGGAGGTGGGTCTGGGCAGCTGAGATGGCCCGCCAGGCCCTCAGCAGGGGCCTCTCTCAGGCAGGCCCCTAGGTTCCGGGGGGACTCCTGGCTATTGTCCCCAGGGGCACCCAGGGATGGGGTACCCCCCTCCCCCCGGCCCAGACATCCTGGGAAGGAGGCCAGACAGTGGGGCTTCTGAAATGCTGTCTGGAGTGGGGACAGCAAGGGCCTGGGGGCACTGAGAGGCCAGGCGGCTCCCAGGACCCTGTGGTCAGAGGAGGCACCCAGAACACGTCCTCTCTCTGGGTCTTGTTGACCAGCCGGCCTGGCTGGGTTGGGACCTTGTGGGCAGAGTGTGCTGCAGGCTGGGGGTGTGGCAAGGACTGCCCAGCTGGAAGGACAGGCGTGACAGGGGCAGTTGACAGAGGGGCAGTCTGGACACAAGGAGAATTTTGGGAGAGATGTAAATACAGGTTATTGGAGCATCGTGACCCCAAAGTGGGGCTATGGCTCTGCGTGGCCGCAGAGGGCAAGGGCAGGGGCAGGGGCAGGGGAGGGCAGGAGGGGCGGGGCGTTATAGGGGGCCGGACAGGACAGGGCGTGGCAGGGGCGTGGCAGGCATGGCAAGGCAGGCAGGGGCCAGTCTGGGGGGGGAGGCCGGATGGTCTCGGCGGCCTCCCATCCAACAGGTGCCTGGACCACCACCTTCCCTGGTCACAGCAGCCACAGATGTCTCAGACATTGCCCCGTGTCACCTGGGACCCCCGTATGCACCCCCTGGTCTAGGGCACGACCCCACCAGAGGACGACGGAGCAATAAAAGGGCGGAGGGTCAGGGGAGTGGGGGGTGCCTGAGTGGACACAGGTTCTGGGCCGTAGGAACCGTAGCATGAGACGGGACCAGGGCGTCCGGAGAGCTTGCGGATCCCCTGACCCCGGGCAGGCTCAGCCCCCCAGGAGCCAGCGCCCCAGGTCCCCAGGAAGTGCTGCCGATGAGCATGGTCACTGAAAGCAGGGCCTGTCCCTCCTGCCGCCCGAGGACACGGTGGCGCGTCTCCTCCCGGCGGGAAGTCGATGGAGACCCCGTATCTCCACCTGCAGGCACACGAGGACCTTCAGGGCCACACGCCCCCACCCCCAGCTGCTCAGAGAGGGGCCGGGCAGCGGCCACTCACAGGCGCGGAAGAGGCCGGGCCTCGAGGCTGTGTTCAGGGACAGCGTGTACCGCTCGCATCCGCTGGGCTTCCTGGAGCAAGAAGCGGACCGTCCCCCGGATGCGAGCCCAGGCCTCCCTCGAGGACCCCTGTCCCAGGTGGGCCCCCCTCACCTGCTCCCCCCCACCCCAGGTCCTTCAGCTCTGCCTGCCCGGCTCCCAGGGCCCCACCCTGAGGCTCGGAGCGAGGTCACCACGACCAGGTCGCCTTGTTCAGGCAGGCGAAGCAGGAAGAGGGGGACCCCACACAGCCTGGCCGCGGCCCTCGGCCAGCCCCTGGAGGCTCTCAACAGCCTGGCCCAGCCTCCCCTCTGATGGCCAGCTTCCCGTGGACCCCTTGGTGGGGGTGTCCCCTGTGTCCGGGGATGGCCCCAGCCCAGAGGAAAGCCGGGTGGGGCAGGGCCAGGGCAAACCCGCACTGGCTTTCAGGATGCCCTGGTGCCATTTGACTCAGGGGGGCCTGAGTGAGCCTCAGGCCACTCTGTCCATGGCCCTGGGGCGGCCCTGGCAAGGTCACGACTCAGATCTCCAAGTTCTTCAAATGCATCTCTCAAGGCAAATAACCTGGATTCCCGACTCGGATCCGCCCGGCTCCCACCGGGTCCACTCCCTGACCACAGAGCACTGAGCAGAGGGTCCTGTGCCCTCGGGGCTGTGTTTTGCCCAGGAGCGAGTGTGCGAAGCCCAGAGGGAGCAGTTCCCCTGGGGGGCAGGGGAGGCAGGGAGTCACCACCCAGCTTCAGGAGGCCGCTGTCCAGCCAGGGAGGTGGGTCTGCTTCCCACGGGGGCAGCGGCGGTGGCGGGAGCGGGACAGGCCGTGCACGCGGTACCCACCGGAGGCTCACCCTGAACTCCAGCTTCCCCAGAGTGTTGGTGACAAACTTGAAGGGAGGCAGCGGGTGGCCCCGCCTCTCCCCGAGACTGGCATGTTTCCGGCCCAGCGCTGTATGTGCCAGCTTCCCAAGTGCTGGGGGGAGAAGGGGGTCGGTAGGAAGGGGCGGGGCTAAGCAGGGAAGGGGCTGGGGGGAGGCCTGGTCTGGCTTGGCTTTCCTAGTGCAGGCTTGAGGGGGCCTGAGCCTGGGCACGTCTCGGCCCCTCCGTCCAGCGGCACGAGGGGCAGCCAGGCTCCTGGGAGGGGCACGACGGGGGTCCTGTGCCTGGGGACCCAGTGGGCTGGGCTGCCGAGGAGCACCCAGGGCCTCAGGGCTGTGGGGACACTGGGTCGAGCTGACCCCAGGCCCTCTGTGTGCGGGGAGCGCGGATCCAGGATGAGGGCTTGCTGGGGAACCTTCCACAGAAAAATGGAAGAGAGCGGGGAGCTTGGGCCCCCAGCCCGGGGCCAAGAGCAGGGTGGGCAAAGCCCAGCAGCTCCGGAAGGATAGGCCGCGTGGGGGCACAGAGGGCAGTGGGGGAGGGGGGCCCTGTGGTCCGGGAGGGGGCCCAAGTCGCTAGGGGGAGAGTGGGGCTGGCTGGGCCACCAGCCTGGACCCCGATATGCACCTGGGACAGGAGGCTGCATCCGGGCACTCACACCCTGCGGCGGGCCCATCGTGGGCAAGGCCCTGGGTCTCACCATAAATCAGACCTGGGGTGTTTTTTTGGTTTTGATTTTGGTTGTTTTTTCTTTTTGGGTCGCACCCTTGGCATATGGAAGTTCCCGCGCCAGTGATGGAATCTGAGCCGCAGCTGTGACCTACAGCACAGCTGTGACAGTGCTGGATCCTCATGCACTGGCCACAGCAGGAACTCTCTTGCCTGAGTTTTTAAAAGGCAGGTGCTGGTGATTCCGTGGGTTTTATGGGCTCTTCATGCCTTAGCCTCTCCCTGCAGAGTGAGAACTCTGAACAGAGCCCTGTCTGATGAGCGGAGAGCAGTTTCTGGGAACCACAGTCTGACGGGTGGGGAGGAAATGGGTCTGGGGGCTGACTCCCCTGCCCTTGCAGGGGCCTGGGCTAGACCCCACGCCTGGCACTCTCTGCCCGGGGCCTCACGGAGCCCCTGCTGCCCCAGGGGGAGTAAGCCTGATGCCCTGTCCTCTGCCTGGAAGATGTCACCAAAGGTGAGAGACAGGGCAGTCTGGCCCAGGTGCCCCAGGGCCGGGACTGAGACCCTGGCCCAGAGCAGGTGCCACCCCAGGACGCACATGTCCCGTGGCCATGCCTCCTGCCGGATCTCACCTTCTTAGCGTCGGCGGGGATGAGCTGGGGCGCCTGGTCCCCCAACACAGAGAGCAGCCCCTGCCGGGCCGTCAGGAGCAGCACCTGCAGGGACTGGGCCCGCATGTCTGCTTCTGCTCTGCTGGCCTCCCGGCCCCATTTATCCCCCGCTGCCCGCATCCTGGGGACAGCCTCCCGCCCCGTCACCTGCACAAAGGCCCCTCGGTTGTGCGGTGCAGGTGGCGATTCTGTCCTTGTGTTTGGATCCTGTGAACGGAGGCTCTGACTTGTGTAATTAGTGCTCACGGCTCTGGAGCAGGTGCCCTGGGAGAAGCCTGGGTTGGGTGGAGGCTGTTATCGGAAGGGGAGGGCGTGCCCTCCGGGTTAAGAGCCAGGAGGTGTAACAGGGGCCTCCCTGTGCTCCCCCCGCCCCCACCGCTGCCCCAGCCGCAGGAGTCCTGGACCAGCCCTGGGCCCTGGAGCCCCCCTGGGAGGGCTGGGCCCGGTCCAGGCTGCTGCGCCGCCTCAGAGCTGGTGCCCGCCTTTCCGCCCCCTTTACTCCCAGGCCTCCTGAGCCCCTGGCAATGCCAGCCTTCCTTTAACTGCTCGACGAGCCCTGCAGCACCCCCTGCTGGCTGGATTGATTTTCCCCTCAAACCTCCCCTGTTCCTGTCCGTGCAGGGGAGTGGCAGGGGGCGGGAGGCCTTGCTGAGCCTCTGGAACCTTCTCCTCTGCTCCCCACACAGCGGAGCAGTTTGCCCTCCTGTGTCCCAAATCACCCCTCCCTCACTGCTGCCGGCCCTGCCCTGGCTCCAGGCCCCCAGGTGCTGGGGCGATGCCACTGACCAAACACCCTGAGGGGTCCCTGCTTCCCTCCCCCATTCCTCCACCATCTGCGCCCGGAATGTCCCCCACGTGCAAAGGGCATCCTTGCCCCTGGGCAGGGGTGGGTGCCTATGTGTGTCCGTGTGCTGTACGTGTGGGTGCGTGTCTGTGTGACAGGTGTGTGTATCTGGATTTGCACGTGTGCGGCCCTGTGTGTGTGTACGAGCACGTGTGTGTGTGTCTATGTGTGTATCTGTATGTCTGAGTGTGTGGTGTGTGTTACACACAACCTTCAAAATAACAGAAAGTAACTCTCCCGGTTGGAGGGCAGGTGTCTGGACTCAGGTGCTGTCGGGGAGCCAACAGGGGGCCCGCCCTGAACCAGCGACCTCTGCGGCCCAGGACGCGCTGCTGACCCGGCCCTTCCTGGGGGCGGGTGGGGGGGGGGCGCCCCGGGACCTCTGCCCCGGGTTCCTGTTCACCCTCAGTCTGGCCAGGCTCCTGTGAGCCCGGGAGCCGTGGGGTCATTGCCGAGCTGTGTTCCCGCTTCGGTTCCTTAGAGCCCCACCTGCGGTTTGTCGTCAAGAACCCTGGCTGGTCCGGATGCTTGCAAAGGAAACGCTAAGGCCCAGGACTCCTGCCCCCAGAAATCTGTGCAGAACGGCTTCCTGGTGGCCTTGGACCAGGTCCCTCAGCCAGAAGCGCAGAGAGACGTAGGCGTGTGAAGCGAAATAGAAAACCCAAGGAACACGCGTGAGAGCTCACGGAATGCGCGCCTGGCCCTGAAGGTGTCTGAAGTGGAGGGGATTTGTCAGTCAGTGTGTCATTTCGTGAGCACAGGGAGGCAAAGGACAGAACCCCGATGGCTAGGCTCTCAGAGGACCTGGGTTTTAATGGGATACTCAGGCCTGGCTGCTACCACCTCCACTTGTCAAGCAAACTGCCTGGTTCTGATGGCCCCACCGAGCCATCACCAACCCACAGTGACCCACCTTCAAGGCCAGCCGTGTCCAGCTTCAATGGAGCCGCCCGCCGCCTCACTCAGACGTCGTGTCCTCACGGCTTCGCTGCTCTGCCCCTCCACCCTTGCAACGGGGAGCTTCGCTGGCCCACCCAGGTCACCCAGGATGTCCCCAGCTCCAGGGGAGCAGACCCCCCACCCCCTGCCAGTCGGCTGTAGCTTCAGGGCTCTTTGCCACGCGTGTGACACCGTGACAGGGTCTGGGCCTTGACTGGACGTGAGGGGCACTGCAGGGAGCGTGGCCAGAGGCCAGCGAGACAGGGGACTCCCAGGGCCTCTCGGGGGACAGCACATATGCAAATCTGTGCTCAACAGTGAGGACAAGGACATGGGATGTGAGGAGCCAGGAAGGGGGACAAACCGCAGGGCCAACCCTCAGGAGCAGCGGGAGAATCCTGGGGGAGCCCGAGCCCCGTCCTGACCACACGGCGAGCCCCGCCCAGCGGAGGAGCAGGAGCCCAGGGCGCAGCGTTCACAGAACATTCCGGGGTCTGGTGGAGACGGGGTCCCCCACCACCAGGTAAGGACTGCGTAGCGCTGGGAATGTTCCGGAGCCTCCCCTCGGTGTGCACAAGCAGACACACGCACACACACACACACACATACGTGTGTGCACTCACACATCACACAATGCAAGTGTGGGCACGTGCACACACACAAAGGCACAGGCGCACGGACACACAAGCAGACACACACGTGCACACACAATCTTTACAAAAATTTAAAGATGAAAGACGTGGACACCCCACCCCAGGGCGCACATCACCAAAGGTTTGCCACGTGTCTCTCTGTCTGTCTCCTCGCTCATACACAGATTCGGTTTCATACGTGTGTGTCTCCCCCTGACCTCACGTGTACGTGGTCTGACAGACGGGGTCCTGGGTGCACAGTCCACAGGTGGCCCATGTCAGAAGACGCCTGGGGTCTCCGTCAGCACGTGGGGACCCCACACCCACATTAGCAGCTGCCCAGCGCTCACTGGCCCACCTGGACCAGGACCGATGCGTCCCATCCCCTCTCCGTGGACACTGCCGTTTCCAGTCCCTGATACTCCAGCCTGTGCCGTGCCGGACCCTCTTGAAAATACATCTTGGAGACACTGCGCAGGAATCCCTGCGGCCGGGGTCCCGGGATGGGCTCTGCAGGGGAGGGGCCCCACCCGGAGAGAAGCATTGGCTCTGGAGCGTCTTCAGGACCCCAGGGATGTCTCCTGTCGCCCTGGCCCTGGGCTGTGAGGAGGCTCTTCCAGTTTGTGGGTTGTCTTTCTCACTTTCCACATGTTTCCTGTTCCTGTTTTGGCCACAGGAAGAGCCAGGAGTTTCCCGTCGGTCTTCTGGCTCTGACGTCACACTCAGAACAGGGGACACTGCCCAGACGCACACAGTGACTCAAAGGGCTTCATTTTGTGCATCTCCTCTTTCATCTGTCTGGGGTTTGCATTTCAAGTAATAAAAATGTCATTTCAAATAAAAACGAACCCCCCAAAAGAACCTGTCCCCAGTTAAAATATGCAGGCTACACAAAAAGCCACTTACTGTGGGATTCCATTTACAGGAAATATCCAGAACAGGTGAAGACACAGAGACAGATGGCAGATGAGGGGCTGCTGGGGGCTGGGGGGGCGGTGGGGAGTGAGTGCTTCCAGCAGAGTCTCGTCCTGGGCAGTGACACAGTCCGCACGGGACTCGGGGAGGGCTGCTCGGTGTCGGGGATGTGCTATGTGCTCGTGAGGCGTGTGATGTAGCCCTTAAAACACTAGGCGTGACTATATTAAGACCTAAGATATAAGGCACCATATAAAATGTAAAATGAAAAATAAACTTAAAAACCCCAGACAATAACAGGGGAGGGAAGCACCGTTCTGGTGGGACCTGACCTGCTCGGGGTCTCCTGCAGGAGCAGATGCGGCCGCAGGTCCGGGTGGAGGTGCTGATGGAACTGACCGTGGCGTCTGCTTTGCTCTGGAGCTGCCGACCAGCCGTGTCGCTCTGGCTACGAATGCAAATGTTCCTCCAGCGCAGGATGTGGCTTTGGTTCTGTTGCTGCTTCTTCCGCTGGATCCAGAACTTCAGATGGTCCAGGAGCTGGTGTTGGCACCTTCGCTAGATCCTGAGATGCAGTGAAGCTGCAGGAAGAGAGCCACAGAAACAGCCCACTCGCTGCCTCATATGGAAGCTCCAACCCAGAACCTGCTACAGGACGCCTCTCCCGAGTGCGGTCCCCGCGTGGGTGGCCTGAGGCCCGTCTGCTCCCGGCCCAGCCGCCTCCTCCGGGGCTCCCCCATGGCCAGCACCCGACCCGGCCTCCTCACCCTCTGGCTCTGCCTGGGTGAGCTCCGCATGCTCCAGCTGGGCCAGGAGAAGGTGGGCACGGCGCTCCAGGTCGGAGCCGGGCATGTTGAGCTGCACATAGGCCACCAGCTGCTTGAGGCAGGGAAAGTCGCAGGGCTGACGAAGTCCTCCGAGTACTGGTCCAGCCAGGTGCCCACGATGGAGGAGATGGCACTGGGGCAGGCAGGCTGGCAGCAGAGTCAGAGGCCTGGCCTTTGCTTCTGGAGGCCCTCCCCTGGCACCCCCATGGGGGGGCCTCTGGGCCCCTGGGCCCATCAGGAGGCCAGCCTCATCCCAGCCCACCCCCATGGTGCTGCCAGGCAGGGGCAGCCTGGTCAGCAGGCGGGGCGGACAGTCTTGGCGAGAGGGCACCCTCCATCCTTGGTGACACCTTCCATTCCTTGGGGGAGCCTGACTCACTGCTGTCTGCCCCCCCACGGGAAGGGAGACTGCACATGGGCAGGGAGGGCGGCGGCTGCCCTGTTCATTGTGCTGGCCTGGCCACCCCGTGGGCACCGCCGAAGTGTGGGAGCCAGGAGGGGACGAGCGGGGCGGGTACCTGTCCTACCCTCACCTGGACCTGCAGCTCTCACACTGACGGCTGCCTTGGTCTCTGTGCCCACGTGCGGCTCTCGTCCCCCCAATGACACTGTTCTCAGAAATGGGGACCCAGCCGGCCCCCGAGCCCTGACAGCTCTCCTGAGCCCCAGCTGAGCGCTCCCGGGAGTGACGCACCTCCTGTCCAGGGCCCCGGATCTGGGTGGGGATGGGGCCCCCAGCCTCTGCTCTGCTCCCTGGGGACCCAGGACCCAGGCAGGCTCTGACTCCTTCCCCTCTGCAGGAGAAGCCCCCAGACCTTGGCCCTCTAATCACCAGATGTGCAGCAGCCAGGGTTCTGCCCCACCCCTCAGCCTTGGCCCCCAAATGTCCCCACCTGGAGACAGGTCCCTCCCATGAGACCCAAAGTCGACTCACTTTTTCAGCTGGTCCTGGGGCCCGCCGTCCTCGTGGGCATAAGGCAGGATGCAGCCGTATCTAGAGGAGGCCGTGAGTGCGTCACACCTACCGTACCTGCTGTGAGGGCCAGGGTTACGGGCCGACTCCCCAACTAGGACAGGGCCCGGGAGGGTGGGGAGAGGTCTGCCCGGCTCACTGAGATCGGCCCTGTGCCCAGCAAAGTGCTCAGCACCTTACAGAGAGCCGAGTGGGCCTGGGCCCTCGGCCAGCCCCCGGTGACCCTGCTCTGGCCACTCCCAGGAGGGGGCCCCCAAGACAGAACCCTGAACCTCCTTTCCAAATGGGGAGGCAGAGAGCTTCTTCACGGGGGGAGAGGGACACCTCAGGAAGAACCCCCACGTCCCTCAGCGGCCCCTTCCATGGCCAGGCCCAGGGTGACACTGTCCGTGTTTGTCCCATAGTGCTGACAACCTTGTGAGGTCGGCCTCTTGGCAGCCTGGCTTTGACCCGAGCAAAGCCAGGCTCAGAGAGGCCCTGTATCCTCTGAGGAAGCACAGCCAGGAGGTGGGCGGGAGCCGCTGTGCTGGGGGGCGGGGCGCTCACCTTTCGAACAGCAGGTCCAGGACTTGCTGGGTGGTGGTGAAGGCCCGGTAGGTGCACAGGAAGACGGTGACGTAGGAGAGGTCGCTGCCCTGGAAGGCGGGCACCAGGTGCCCCACCAGCTTCTCCAGGGTACCTGCCTTCACCGTCCGCACCTTGCAGGTCTCATAAGACTCAGGGCTGACTCACTTTTACACTTGCAGCTATTTTTCCACGAAGAGGGAGAATTCAAAAAATAAATGGTGCAAAAAGACTCATGTTCATGTCCTGAAATTCGTCTCCCATAACGAACTGGCCTGGAAAATCTTACACATTTGTGAACAGTGATTTGCACAGGCCAAGGCCAAGGCCACGGCCGAGCGGCAATGGCGGGTGAAGGGAGGAGCCCGGACTTGGGTTGGGACTGACCCGTCCAGAGGCCAAGGCCTGGGCGGGGCCCTGAGGAATGGCTGGGGGGCATCCGGCCCCCACCACCTCCAGGCCTGGTTCTGGGACCCTTCCGTGCCCACCCACCCAAAGCCTGTTCTGGCCAGAGTTGGTGGCATCACGCACCTGCCCTCACCCACTCTGGCCCCAAGTCCCCCTGAGCCTGGCTCTTCCAGGCCTGAGATACCAGCCAGTCAGGGCACGGCCCTACTAGGGCCCAGTGGGGGTTGAGTCTAATGTGTGAGCAGCCGCTGCAGCAGCAGGACAGAGGGCCCAGGCCCCTCCTCTCCTGACCCCCAGGCAAGCCCCCTCCTCTCCACATCTTGGGCACAGACTCCTGCACTTTCAGCCTCTCTGGGGTTCCTCTCTAGGTGGCAGTCACGGAGTCCCCTCCTGCAGGGCTGAGACCATGCGCCCCCCGCCCCCTGAGCCCCTCTGGAAGTGCCCCCCCGGCTGCCCTGCTGCTTTCTGGCCCTTCACACCCCAGGAAGTCCTGGCCGTGGTGAGTAGGCAGCGCCACACTGCCTTGACTTAAAGGGTCCTGGCTGCCCACTGCTGGCCTCCCCGGGGCGCTGAGGGCCGGCCAGCTCTCTCTACACATCAGCTCGGGAAACCTCACCCCCACACCCCAAGGGGGGATCCTGGAGGGGCCCTCATTTACCTGCCTGTACACTCCATGTCCCAGATAAAGCCATGCTGCTCAGCGCTCAACTTCCAAACTGTCATTCAGTTCCCTGTCCCTTCCAAACCACGGACCCCTCCAGAAAACACTGTGGGCCGCGGCCTGACACCCCACCCTGAAAGGCCATGCCCAGCGGGTCCCTGGGACTTGACTTCCTGCCCCCGAGCTGCTGGAGGATGCGGGCTGGCACGTGTCCCTGCACCCAGGGGCCATTCTGTCCAGGCCCTCGCCAGCTGACAGGTCTCCTGGGGTGGGGTGCAGAGGAGGGGCCCCACATGTGGGGTACGGAAGTGTCTGTGAACAGCACCCCAAGTCCTTCCCAGCTACAGGCGGCACCTCTGTTGTCCCATTCCCCCCCCCCCGCCGCCTCCATCCACCTCCACGAAGCGCCAGCACCCAGAGGGCAGGGCTGTGTCTCGCAGGCCCCGGAGGAGCTGGTGAAAACCACACAGACCACATTGCAGAACCAACGGCCCGGGCCCCACTTTGCCCAAATCAAGTTTTATTGCTGTTGGAATCGTCCTGTCTGCCTGGCCTGGCCCAACCCAGACGGAATCTTCCTGCAACCTTGCAAAAGAAACCAGGCGGCAGGGGAAGCAGCCCAGCCGAGGGGGTTCGGGTGGAGAAGAAAAGTCGGCCTGGCGTGGGAGCCTTCCTGACACGCAAGGCACCGTCTCAGGGTAGAAGCAGGGATCTCGGGCTCCGGGGACAGGCCGCCTGCCCTGCGAGTCCGCGGGGCCGAGGATGGAGGGGGAGCCTGGGCACCGGGCGGGCGGCAGCTGCTGAGAACCGTTCCTGGCGGCAGAGACGCCAGGCCTGGACCCACCGGGCAGCGCAGCGGCCCCAGGGCTCTCGCAGCCCGGGAAGCCGCTCGGCTGCCGGTTCATTCGGGGGGCGGGGGGGCCGCCGGGCCGCGCTCCGCCCCCGCCGGGCCCTGCAGCCGGTACAGGGCCTCGACCTGCCTGCGCTTCTCCTTGGCCCGGCTGATGGCGACCTGGAAGAGCCTGCAGAAGAGGCGGACGGCCGGCGGCGAGTCGTCGTTGCCGGGCACGGGGTAGGTGATGAGCGCGGGGTTGCAGTTGGTGTCCACGATGCCCACCGTGGGGATGTTCATCTTGGCCGCGTCCCTCACGGCCACGTGGGGCTCGAAGACGTTGTTGAGCGTGTGCAGGAAGATGATGAGGTCGGGCAGGCGGACCCCGGGGCCCAGGAGGAGGGGCGCGTTGGTCAGCAGGCCGCCCTTGAAGTAGCGGGTGTGCGCGTACTCGCCGCAGTCCCGGGCGGTGGTCTCGATGAGGTGGGCGAACTGCCGGTGCCGGCTCACGAACAGGATGATGCCCTCGCGGTACGCGACGTGGGCCGTGAAATTCAAGGCCAGCTGCAGGTGTGCGGCCGTCTGCTCCAGGTCAATGATGTCCTGGCCCAGGCGGCTCCCGAAGAGGTACGGCTCCATGAACCTGCTCGACAGCCGCCAGGCCCGTGGGAAGCGGCCCCCGGGCCCCCGCCCCCAGCCAACCCTGGGCCACTCTGTGGAGGACACACCACGCATGGGGCTGGGAGGGTCCGCAGCCCCTCAGCTTGGTGACAGCGAGGACCTCTCCCTGGAGTGATGTGGGGGGGGGGCGAGCAGGGCGGGCTAGGCTGCGGCCACTTCCACGGCGTCGGCGGCAAGCGGCTTAACCCTCTGAACCTCCACCTCGCCACGTGGGCATCAGAACAGGACTCGTCCCACAGGGACGCCTGGACACTTAAACACGACGTCCAGACAGCGTCCCCCCTGGTACCGCTCTTCTGGCTGTCACTCCTGTCATTATCATCGTCTTTGAGGGGCTGGGCAGGGGACCAGCACAGCAGCAGGGGCGCCCCGGGCTGGAACAGGTGCCAGCGAGCCTGGGAGGGGAACCCCGAGGGCACTGACCCCTGCTGGCTGGGACAGAGGGACGGGGCATCTCTTGTCCTCACTCCCCGCCCTTCACCCTTCTGCCCCCTCCCATCTGGCTTCTGTCCCTCGCCCCCATCAGACTGTGCCCAAAGCCCAGTGAGCTCCACCTGCCCTCCCTCGGCTGACTTGTCAGCAGCACCCCCACCCCGGCCCCCGCCTCCTCTCCACATGTTCTCAAAGGGGTCTGATGGGGTGGACCATCCCCCAACCCCCAGACCCCTTAGTGTGGCCAAAGGGTCTCCCCTCCCAGGACACAAGTTCCTGGGGTGAATGACCCTGACACCTGCTCTGGCCTCTGCTCAACCAGCCCCCACTCCAGCCCCACCCGGACCACCGGCCCTGCCCCCATCGCCTCCATCCAACTGCGGCTCCAGCTCTCCCGCACCTTCCTGAGCTCCTACAGCCACCTCCCCGCCCGCTGCTCTGAGCCACGGAGGGCAGCTGCTACCCAGAGAGGTCACCACTCCTCGGCTCGGCCTTGGAGACCTCCCCGCCAGCCCCTTCACCCATCACGGCTCACAGGACCAGCTGGCCTTTCCGCCTGGGAACCAGCAGCAGCCGCCGCAGCCACAGTGAGCCCCTCCCCCTCCCCGCCCCCGCAAGGTGCCACCCAGGGCTGAGGACTGGGGGTGCGGAAGCAAAGCTGTCAGAGGGGCTCAGGGACTCCATCTGGAGGAGGAGGAGGGGGCGGTCCTCTCCTCCAAAAGCTGAAAGGAGCGGCCAAGGCCTGGGGGGGGGCGACCCTCACCTACCTGTGTCGACAGCCGGCTTTGTGTCCCAGGTGCACCCGGGCGTCGAAGAGACTTCTCACGGAGAACAGCTCCTTGAGGTTGAAGAAGTCGGCGTGCTTGAGAGGCTCGCTGAGGATCCTGTCCCTGAGATCTGGGGGTGGGGGGGGGGGGAGAGGATGCAGGGCTGGGCCCCTGCTCCCAACCCTGGGGCACCCTCGAGGGCTGCGGGGCCTCAGGGCCACCGGGCGGAAGTCGGGTCCGACCTGGTCCAGGGCTCACTCGGAAAGGAGGGGCCTGGCTAGTGTCACCGCAGCCGCCGCGGAAACTCCGCCCGCAGCTTTTCGGGGAGAGCGGGCCCCGGCCCCAGCAGTGGGTGGGGGTCCTCTCAGGGCCCCCGGAAGCGCGTGCGACCTGGCACGTGGCGCCACTCCTCCCTCCCCCGGCCCCCACCCTGCAGGGACCGCATCCAGACCCAGGGCGCCCGGGACTCCCGGGCAGACGGCTTCACCCCCCGCCCCGGGGCCGGGAGCCGGCGTTACCGTTGCCGAGCTCGGGCTCGCGGGCGGCGGGGGCCGCGTTGCTCCCCAGCGTCCTGCCCGTCGGCCCGGCCGGGCCGGGGGTCGCCGTCGGGACGAGGTGCAGCCGGAGCGGCCTGCGCGGGGCACCTGCGGGGACAGCGGACTCGCGACGCGGCCCCCCGACGCCCCCCTCCTTCCCTCCCGCCGCCGGGCCCGGGAGGAGGGTCCCCGCCGCGCGCTCCCGCACCAGGGACCCGGGCGCGCTCACCTGCGCCGAGCAGCCGCGGCAGCAGCGGGCCGGACGCCATGGCGCGGACACCGGGCGACGTGCGGGCGGACGCGGGCGGCGGGCGCGCGCGGCCTCGCGAGCGGCTCCTCCTTCCGCCGCGGCCCGCGCCCCGGACGCATCGCCGCCTGCAGGCCCGGAGGTGTCACCGCGCGCCGATCGCTTCGCTCTGGGACCCGGCTCGGGACGGTGTCCGCCCCCGGCCCCCGCCTGCGCACTCCGGGTCGCGGCGCGCGGTCCTCGGGGAGCGCCGGCCCTTGAGCCTCATATCCGCCCCGGCTCCATGGAGGCGCAAGGAGGGAGGGGCGGGCCGGACGATTCGGGACGCGCGGGGCGAGGAACCGTCCTAACCTCTGGCCAGGCCAGCACAACCTCTCGCTGCCCAAAAGCGCTTTGAGTTTTAGGCACTATTTGGCCTAGAAGGATGCCATAAAGTTAGGCAAATCTGGAGTCTAATTTCAGACGCAGGGCATTGGGGGGCTCGAAGTGGGGCGGGGGGAGCGTGTCGCGGTGAGCGTCGGATCTTTGCAAGCGGAACGGCCTTGCGGAGAACTTTCTCTCGCAATTTGCCGACACGTCCCAGGGCCTGGGGTTTCACCTGCCCCGAAATTCGCCTCCCACTGCCTTTGGGAAAAAGTCAGGAAGCGTCTGCGCGGGGCGCTAGTGACTGCAGACTGCCCGGCACTGCAACCCGGGAAGTATCCCTCATTATCTCGGCCAGTCCAGGGCCTCGTAGCTGGGCGCGGAAAGCCCTAGACCTCGAACTTCTGCCCCACCTTCCAGAAGGGGGACCCGCAGCCTGGGAGGCGCGGCGCCTTTAAGGACCCCGCCCACTCCTTCAGAGAGCTGGGCTGTCGCTTAGCGACAGGACGCCGCGCGGACCATCGCGGCCCACGGGAGGAGAGGCTGTTTCCTGCCTGCTCTTTCTTCGCCGAAAGCCTCGGGTGGACTCAGGCGAGATGTCCGAGGAGAACCCCCAGGAGTGCGCGGAGCCGGAGGAGCCCGAGGCCACGGCCTCCCCGGAGAAAACCAGCGACTACTACCGTGTAAGCGAGGACCTGCCCGCCAGGTTCAACAACCCGGCGTGGTTTCGGGGCTACAGGTGAGGACCAGGGAGTCCGTGTGGTCAGGGTCCACCTGGTAGAGGACAGGAAGGACGCCTGGTCCAGCAGGCAGCCAGGCGCCCAGCTGGTCCTGCGCTCTGCTCAGATAGCCCTGTGTGCAAGTCCCCAGGTCCCAGCCTGGCCCCCCAGGTCACATGTGGGGTCAGCTGTTAACCACCTGATGGGCGCAGAAGTGCTGTCCGGAGCTTCCGACACGCCGATGGAGTGAGTGGGTTTTCAGCCTGCGAGGTGAGGCGTGGCGTGCGCCAGAAAATCCTACAACTCTGGCTGCTCCCAGCCGCGCCCTCAGGGCGGGGCAAGCCTCCTCTCCACTCTGGTTGAGGGGAGGTGTCCCCGGAGGTGCATGCGCCACGCGGCCAACGCCAGGCTGCCGAGGAGAGGAGCGTAGCCTGTGAGCTGTTCCAGGGCGCAGACGCTTCGGAGACCTGTCTGGCAGGGGGTGCACGCGCCTCCTGCCCCTCCCCATCCTATAGAGTTGGCTCCACCAGCCTCCTCCTGCCCCGGAGAGACAGCCCTGATGTAGGAAGATATTACCTTGCCCCGAGACCGCAGAGTTAGTAAGAGGCTGGGCTGTGGTCTGAACCACAACCACTCTGTTAATGTGTGGGTAGCACCAGGACGAGAGACTGCGGGAACATTTTCTCCTGCAGACTCAGAAGTGGGGGGGACCGTCCTAACCCCCCCCCCCGCCACACCCCCGCCTGATGGCATGTCTGGGGGCTAAGCCACAGCTCCCAATCTACCCATCTACCCAGGAGGTGACAGCATGGCCCCAGGCCCCTCAGGGGCTGAGGGGCAGGCAACACTTCCCACCAGGCAGAGGTCAGCACAGCCTGCCAGGCAGGCCAACTCTGCTCTCTCCAGGGGCGCAGGTTCACCGCTGCCTCACCAACCTGGGGCATTTCCAACAAAGCTCCATCAACCAAATATATTTAAGATGTGGCTTGGGCAGAATTGGAATACGTGAGTGGGAAATAAAGTATTTTTCTCGTCTGCCAGGACCAAGGAGCCCCCCTCAGTGTACAGGACCAGCAACCAAGCTTACGGGAGCAGAGCCCCCACTGTGCATGAGATGCCGGTAAGGGTAAGCCGGAAGCAAGGAGAGGCATGCACAGAGCGTGCAGGTGGGGCATCTGTAGGAGGGGACTGTAGCTCCGGATTTCTCAAAAGGGCGACGCCTCCTGAGGGGGAGGCGCGAGGGGCCCTGGGGTTCCGACATCCTCAAATTCTTGTGGAATGGGGCAGGGTAGAAATAAATGAGAGTGAATTTGGCAATGAAATGGTTTCGAGGATGAAGAAAGCGCCTCCCAAAGGCCTGGCCCCAGCCTCTCATACAACCAACCAACTCTCGCCACCTAAAGCAGTAAGGTTTGAGGCAAATAAAAGAAGACCTGCTTTCTTTTTGGAATAGTAGCTTATTTTATGAGATACTAACTTGCGACCTTAAGAGGCAGCGCTGGCTGACAGAAGTACAGGTTATAGAAGGATGGGGGGATCTATGAACTTTGGGGGAATGTGACCCCTTCTGGGGGGCCAGGGGCCTCCCAGAATCTCCTGATGTACCTGCTGGTCCATGTGAACACCAGATGGACCAGTATAAGCATCCCCTGGCTACCGGAGACAGGAGGGCCACCTGTTTTGGGGGTGGCCGTGTTGGTTTTCTTCCAAAATAGTCCTTGTTTAAAAAGACCCCGGGAGTTCCCTTGTGACTCAGTGGGTTGAGGATCTGGTGTTGTCACTGCTGTGGTTTGGGTGACTGCTATATTGTAGATTTGATCCCTGGCCCAGAAACTTCCACATGCCATGGGCGTGGCCAAAAAAAAAAAGGTCCGATAATTGCTCATTTGCCTGTTTTGCATGGGGGGGGGGGGAGGTGTCAAGCTCTTGTGAGGAGGAGATATTTTTCCATCATAGCTGGTTACAGCGTTCTGTCAGTTTTCTCCTGCACAGCAAGGTGACTCAGTCACACATACATGTATACATTCTTTTTCTCGCATTATCCTGCTCCGTCATAAGTGACTAGATACAGTCAGTGCTATATGTCAGGATCTCATTGCTTATCCACTCCAGAGGCGATAGTCTGCATCCATTAACCCCAGATTCCTAGTCCATCCCCCTCCCTCCTCCTCCCTCTTGGCAACCACAAGTCTGTCCTCCGAATCCATGAGTTTCTTTTCTGTGGAAAGGTCCATTTGTGCCATCTGTTAGATTCCAGACATGAGTGATGTCATATGGGATTTGTCTTTCTCTTTCTGACTTACTTCACTCAGGATGAGAGTCTCTAGTTCCATCCATGTTGCTGCAGGTGGCATTATTTTGTCCTTTTTCACGGCCGAGTAGTATTCCATTGCATATATATACCACTTCTTCCTCACCCAGTCGTCTGTCGAGGGACATGTGGGTTGTTTCCATGTCTTAGCTGTTGTGAATAGAGCTGCCATGAGCATGCCGGAGCATGTGGCTTTTTCAAGGAGCGCTTTGTCCGGATATATGCCCAGGAGTGGGGTTGCTGGGTCGTGTGGTGGTTCTGTATTTAGCGTTCTGAGGAACCTCCGTACTGTTCTGCATAGTTGGGTTGGACCAGTTTATAGTCCCACCAATAGTGCAGGAGGGGTCCCTTTCTCCACACCCTCTCCAGCATTTGTTATTTGTGGAAGGAGATTATGTATCTGGAAAGTTTCTAGAGCATTTGAGGGTCACTGTTCCAGAATCAAGGGATCAGGTATTTCCACAGAAAAGACCAACACACTCAGTGGACCTAAAGCTGCTCTTAAAAAAAATAAAATCTCCTTTAAAAAATGCACTGAAGGTCTTTGCTCTTCGCGCTCACTTCCTGCCAAGGACTCAAAGCACCAAGTGATCGACTTGATACAAGGGAAGCCTGGGGCAGGTCACCTGTCCCGGCTGTGCCATCTGGCGGTGGTTCAGGCCACTTCCTTCAGCAGCCTCAAGGTCACCTGATGATGCTGTGTTGTTGGGACATTTCCTACTCCTGGGAGCCTGCACACACACCAGGGGCTGCACCTGTGTTCTCACCACACCCCACCTGCTAGGGCAGCCCTCCCCCCAGACCCCCTGGCTGGTGGGGTGTGGGCATCAGAATTGTTTCAAAGTTCTGCAAGGGATTCTTTTTTTTTTTTTTTTTTTCCTATTCTCTGGCTTCCTTTTTTATGATTTTTTTTTTCCACTGTATTTGACTTATGCAAGGGAGTCGAATGCGCAGTCAAGGTCAAAACCCACCCATGTGGAGGGTATGTCTAGTCCACGGGAGAGAAAGCTCAAGTGCAGAGAGAGGTCCAGTGACTTACCCTAGTAGCACAGCCAGGAAAACCCAACTGGGAGTGGCTTTGAGCCTGACCCCCGGCGACCCTGTGAAGGTGGCCCGTTGATGCCTCTATGACAGTCAAGGAGGGCCTATCCGTCACTGCTCCCTGACCTTAGGCTTCAGTTGGGACGGTCAGGGGGCCATCCCGCCTGCCCTGTCTTCTCTGCTTCCTAGGAACAGAGGAGATGTTTTCTTACGAATTCTTGATTTTTCTCCCATAAATACCCACGGACCGTTTGCTCCGGGACGTTATGCTGCCTCACTAATCCTAGTGTTCCCTTTTCACTTCCAGAAGGTATTTTATCCAAATTCGCATAAATTTTCTAGACAACTTGCGGCGGGTGGAATGTTCCAGAACAATACTTTCAACGTCTACATGGAGAAGAGCATCGTGACGGGTCCCGACAACTACATCACCTCCTACGACCGCCTCAACTTCCACCCCAGCTACAGGGTCAACAAGCCCTCCATCTGTGACTGAGGGCCCTCGGCCCCAGCGGTCCTCAGCTCTCTCGTTGGTGACAGTTTGCCCCGTCGTAACGGGCACACTTCACTGCTGGCCCTGAAAATACGTTTCCTGGATTAGAAAAATACGCCCGCGGAGCTGCGGTGCCCTCCTTTCTCCGTTCCGCGTCTCAGATGGAAAAGAGCGAATAGCGTGACTTTCCATTAAAACCCCTGCCACATCCTGGGCTCCCGACTCCTCTGTGGTCAAGGAGCTGGGCCGTGGGCTCCTGGGACCCTGATCTCTGCCTCAACGCTGGGGATGCCCCGAGAGCCCCGCCTGCGTCTTTATTTGGGAGTCCTTTTTATAGCTGTGACACTTCTGGAGGCCTTCTGTTCTCAAGCATCCCGCCTGGCCTTGGAGGGAGGGGAGGGTGTGGCTGAGGTCGGGGAAGGAAGCGGAGCAGACCCGGGAGGAAAGCTCCAGGCAGGAGCACCCTGACCCCGGCCGACCTTGGGGTGACCTTGAGCATCATCTGACCACAAATAAAGGCCAGAACGGAGGCAGAACAAAGAGCCGAGGCTGGGGAGCCGCTCATGGTTGAGAGGTGATGTGTACATGGGGTCTTCATTTTACTTTATCAATAAAATGTTCAAAAAAAAAAAAAAAAAGGCAGAGAAAACCCTGTTTTTCTCAGGTCGGGTGATAGCCACACGAAGTGGATTTTCATCTCTATGGAGTTAGTTCTCAATCAACACCGACTATGATTGGAGTTCCTGTCACAGCGCGGTGGAAACGAAGCTGACTAGGAGCCATGAGGTTGCAGGTTCCATCCCTGGCCTCGCTCAGTGGGTTAAGGATCTGGCATTGCCGTGAGCTGGGGTGTAGGTTGCAGATGTGGCTCGGATCTGGCATTGCTGTGGCTGTGGTGTAGACCGGTGGCTACAACTCCGATTCGATCCCTAGCCTGGGAACTTCCATGTGCCATGGGTGTGGCCCTAAAAAAAAATAATAAAATTAAAAAGGACCATGGTTTAGAGAGTCCTCAGTGAGAAAACATTTCCCACGATATTATATACCTTCCATAGGCCCCCCTGCCCTTAGGACGGCCAGGCATAGACCCGTCACAGGAAATCGGGAAATATTGGAACAGACAGAAGGAACCATTGCTACAGACTCTTGGAGCTACTGTGTTTACAACGACCTTTACTCAGAGAGATTTTACTCCCGTCTGCATTTGGGATGAAATTAAACACCGTGACCGGTTATTTCGTCATGAAAAGTTTATTGCTATTATTACACGAAAGGAAACATTTTGGCAACATTCTTAATGTCCAGTTTGGGATAGAAATGGTTTCCAGAGAAAATCAATAGATGCAGTAGAAAAGATACAAAGCTGAGCTCGAAGCCGGGAGCTGTGTCACCTCCTCCTCCGTAGCTGGAAAACCAGCTCGGCCTCCAGGCATCACGCTGAAATTTAGTTTTTACCACCTTTCAGAGTTCCCATTGTGGCTCAGTGGGTTAAGAGCCTGACTAGTATCCGTGAGGATGCAGGTTCGATCCCTGGCCCTGCTCAGTGGGCTAAAGATCCAGCGTTGCCCTGCAGCTCTGATTTGACCCCTAGCCCGGTAAATTCCATAAAAAGAAAAAAAAGTCAAAATACTAAGAATGCTTCTGTATTTAGCCTTGAGGTATAAAGAAAAGAATATGTTGCCGACACAGTTTCTGAACTCACTGAGAAGAAGGGTGTGCTGCCTCTGGGGCTGCCTCTGGGACGCCAGGTGCCCAGGGGAGGGAAAGCCGGCCGGCAGAGGGACCGTCACCCCCCGGCCAGACCGGGTGAGCGTCTGCACACCCGTAAGAGGACAGCAGGTATGTGTGTGGGGGGGGGACGGCTGGACTCCAGCTGAAGGTCACGTCGGGGCTCAGGCTGGGGGCTCAGTCGAGCTGATGCCGACAAAACAGATGCCCCGTGCGCCGGCTGGCTTCCCAGGGTTAATTCCGGCGTCAGGAGTACTTTAACGAGCAGTCGTAGCCGATATCCCACATTGCTGGGTAATGGGTTCATAGGAAGTTGGACTCAGTACGTAGCATGAGTGTCTGGAAAGACGGCAGAGACGCCTTTGGGTCAGTCGACGTAATCATCTTCCTGAAAACGCTCCAGCGCGGGCTCCCAATGCCCCCCTTCTCCTGGCGCCCCGGCCCCCCCGCAGCCGCCTGGCGGCCACGCTGCCCCGGTGTGTTCAAGGGACGTTGACAGCCTCACCTCTTCCGCCGCTCATGCCTGGGGCAGCTCTTCCTGTCCCCCATCTCTGGGTGGGAACATTGGGGTCCAGAGGCGATGCCCGGCCCTGGGCTTGAACCCACCATGGCGGGGGGGGTCCCCTGGGAGGGGACAGGTCATCAGCGCCTGACCCCGAAGAATGGCCCCAACTTCCTACATGTTTGCACAAGGCGCGCGGGACGCCAGTGTCTTAGCGCCATCGTGACCTTTACCTTTTTAAACGTATTTTCACACGGCCGCCTGCACGTGTCCCGGGAGCGGAAGAGCAGGTTGCCAGGCCTCACGGAATACGGCGCGGACGTGCCTTCCGTCCGCGGTGGCCGCACGCAGAACGGGCTGGTCCCACAGTGGAAAGAGAGCGACACCTGTCCTCCTTCTGCCCTTTGTCCTGAGTTCTTTCAAAACAGAAGCTCCCATCAGAACAGTTGCAGAGAGGGTGATTCAAATACTTAGAGAACCAAAACCCAGTTTCCACGGAAGATTCACAGCTGCACGCCGGTCCCGGGAAGCCGCTCTCCATCCACGAGCAGGTGTTGGCTTTATCCCGCCTTTTAATTCCGCCCTGAAAAGAAACACCGACGGCTTTTCATACCACTTTGCTCCTTGCTTAATTTAGCTACGGAGTTGGCCTGGAACCAGTAACTTCTTATTCTAAAGCATATTTTCGGAGTTCCTTCCCGTCATGGCTCAGCAGGTGAAGAACCCGACTAGCATCCATGAGGATGCGGGTTTGATCCCTGGCCTCACTCAGTTTAAGGATCCAGCGTTGCCGTCAGTTGTGGGACAGGTCCCAGATGCGGCTTGGATCCCTCATTGCTGTGGCTGTGGTGTAGACCGGCAGCTGTAGCTGTGATTCAGTGCCTCTGATTCTGTATACCTACAGGTATACTTCCATATACTGTGGGCGCGGCCCTGAAAAAAAAAAAAGTTTATTTTTCATTTGTGTGTCTTCCTCAGTGACATCTAATCTTTTCTTTGCAGTCGAGGAGAATAAATGGCTTCAGCTACATTATAAAATATGTTGATATTGGGGGGAGGAATCTCCAGTGTGCAGCAAAATACTAGGAACCCCAGAGATTCTGCAAAGAGCCGACCACTTCCCGTCCCGGGCAGGCGCGCGGGGATGAGCCCGCTGCGCTTTGCAGACCCGGCTGGGGGGCCTGGCGCTGTCCCCCCAGCGGCCCCCCCCCCAGGCCCCACGTGCACTTTGGGGAGCGGGCATCAGGGTGGCAGTACTTTTTATAAGAGCAGATAAAATGCTAGTGTTCAAACTCGGTGCCTGGCTTCCCACGGTGCGTGGATCTCAGCTTGGAGAAGCTGGCTGACAATTCAGACTCTGAGCAAGAGAGCGAGCGGGAGTGACCCCTCCCTAGGAAGACCCTCTTCCTCTACGGCGAGGAGAACCTGGGTGCTGGACGTCAAACCAGACCTCCGGATGACCTCTGGATGACCTCCAAACCCCCTCCCCCAATCCCTATGCTGCTGGGACCTGACACCCGTTCCTCCCGGGAAAGGGGGCAATTCCTGCAGAGACAGCGGACCCCAGGGTGACTACCCCGGAGCACTGGACATTCACGAGTTGGGTCTCTCCCCTTCTCTGCATTAAGTGAAATGAACCTGTGGCCCCAGGGTGTAGACGTGCCCCTCCCCCACTCCGTGGGACACCAGGGGGGGCTCTTTGCGTTGGACTCCTCTGTGGGTCTTAATGATTGCAGCTTGGGAGCTCCCATCGTGGCTCAGTGGTTCATGAACCCAACTGGCATCCATGAGGATGCAGGTTCGATCCCTGGCTTCACTCGTGGGTTAGGGATCCGGCATGGCCGTGAGCTGTGGTGGCAGTCGCAGACGCGGCTCAGATCTGAATTGCTGTGGCTGTGGTGTAGGCTGGCAGCTACAGCTCCGATTGGACCCCTGGCCTGGGAACCTCCATATGCCGCAGGTGTGGCCCTAAAAAAAAAAAAAAGAAGAAGAAGAAGAAAAATTATAGCTCGATTTGGTGACACAACCCCCTGGAGACTTTCTATAAGCATCTGCCAGCTCTGGCCGCAGCTCCCAGGATGCAGCTGCGCACGGGCGCCTGCTCGGGCCCGGGTGAGTGGAGGAGCTGGACCAGGGCTGCACACGTACAGCCAGTCATCACTTCTGGACAAGCAGTCCCATCTGCCTGCACTGCAGCCCCTTTTCCTGAAGGTCCAGAGGGAAAGCCGACATGGGCTCCAGCGTGCGCCAGAGCTGACCTAGGACGCGGGACACGGAAGGGGCTTCCACGCAGCATGGCTTGTCTGCAACAATCACGTGTGTGTCCAGATTCTGGCAGCCAGGCATGGCCAGTCCTGCCCAGTAGGCACACAGAACAGGGCTGGGAGGGCAGGAGAGGGGAAGGTGTGAGGGTCTGGGGGGGAGGGGGATGGGCCACCGGAGCGGAGAGGTGCCTGGGGCTGAACCTGCACAGGTGGGACACTGACAGTCCCAGACGCTGGGTTCGCATGCCAACGCAGGTTAACGTCCTGAAAGGCCACCCCACAGAGGACAGACTGGTAAACTGGCTTGTGAACGGGGCTTGACTTAATAGCATTAAACAGACCCGGGGCTTATATACAAAATAAGCTGATTTTGTTTTCAAGTGTTAAAAGCCCGCCTTAAAAACTAAGTAGAATTTAAAGCATGGATTAACGAATTGTTTTTCCTGGAAGCATGTAGGTGAATGAATACTGGACCATGGAAACATCAAACACACACCACGCCGGGGGCCACGGGGCCTGCTCATCACGGCGTCTGACCCTGCAGACACCGACTGTGGCGGTGGGCACACGTCCGTCTTTGGGTACAGATGTGAACTCCTGCTAAAACCCAGGAGCACACAACGTGGAACAAATTCACTTGCACGTTCAAATAATGACTAATTTCAGCTGCCAAGTAAATCCTGCTCCAGTCAAATTGTGGCTGAACTGCAACAGTGAGCTGGGCCCTCCAGGCGGCAGGTGAAAGCCTGTGGGCAGCAGGTGAATGCTGGAGGATGGGCACGCGTCAATATCAGTGCCCAGCCCCGCGTGTGCCCCGCGGCAGCCTCAGAGCAGGAGGCACAGGGTGCCACGCTCTCCTCCGTTCCACATGGCACCATCACCCGGCCTGGACATTCGGAGAGCATGGGGAGGGGACGGGCCCCGCCTGCCCGCTGCTGGAGCGCAGCCTTGACAAGCCCAGTTCCCAGAAGGCGCTGGGCTTTGTCCTTGGACCTCAGGAGTCTGGGCACCACAGCCCAGGCAGCAGCTGCAGTCCCTTCACTCGCACGGATCAGGGCAAGGACATTTGTTTTATTTTGTTTTTAGGGCCGCACCCACAGCATATGGAAGTTCCCAGGCTAGGGGTTGAATCCGAGCGGCAGCCTCTAGCCTACAGCACAGCCACAGCCGCACCAGATCCGAGCCATGTCTGTGACCTACACGGTGGCTCACGGCCATGATGGATCCTTAACCCACTAAGCGAGGTCAGGGATCGAACCTGTGTCCTCAGGGATATTAGTTGGGTTCCTAACCAGCTGAGCCACGGCGGGAACTTCCGGGACAAGGACATTACAAACCCCCGGGGGCTGGCTCTTACCTCTTAGAGCCGTGATTAAAAACGAACAACCGCAGCTCCCGTATAAAAAAGAGGTTTATTGAGCTGTTAGAATCATGTCATAATTGAACAGGACTGGACATTAAACAACACAGGCTTCAGGGGGGAACTGGTGACCTGCCTCGAGAGCTCACTGGCAATTTCTACATGCAACTGGGACGGCCAGTTGGCTCGCTGGCCTTTGTGCTTTGAAACGCTTTTCCGAACGAAGGCTGTGTCCACGGTATTCAGAAGTCACGCCTGGGCCTCCCAGGGCCAGGGGCTCTTTTACACCACGAGTCCTGTCCCGCGGGGCCCCAACACGGACGGCTGGGCACTCCTGTGAGTCGCAGGGAGGCCCCCAGCGGCCGCCTTCCCCAGGCGTGAACTGCGGCCACCACTGGCCGCGGCCACCAGCATCAACCCTAAAGGGCCAGGGCGGTCGGAACCAAGCGTCTGCTGATCTAAGACATGTGTGGAGATGACGAAACCTGTAAGGGGGACGCCCTACGAAACGGAATGATGGGATTTGCTCAAAAATACTTTTGTACAGCACTTTAAATAATTTACAAAAAAGCTACAAAAATCATATTTACTGGGACACGTCTGTTAAATAAAAACATTGTTTCGCGTTAGTGTACAAATATACAGGCTGTACAGGGCGTGTCACACGCCCATGCCCACCGGCGCACTCACAGCTGCAGGACGGGGCCCTTGGCCACTGGGCCGCCGCCCTCCTCCACCGAGGTGTCGCTGAACTCACTGGCGTCGCTGCCCAGGGCCTCCTGGTCCTCGTCGTCTCTGTCTCGCCCCCTCCGCCCGAACCTCAGGTCCAAGACGCTGTCCTCGGACCCCGAGTGCCTCCTGTCGTGCAGCCCGAGCCCCGCCCGGGGCTTCCTGGGCGGCCAGTGGCCACTGTCCTTCACGAGCAGGTGTGAGCTTCCAAACACGGGGCCATGGCCGGCGGGGGCCCCCCGGAAGGCCGGGAAGGCCGGGCCCGGCAGGGGCAGGCTCAGGGGGGCGCTGAAGAGGCCGGCCTGCTTGCCCCCCCAGGAGACGCTCTTGCCAAAGTGAAACAGCTGCGAGGGGAGCAGCGGCGAGAAGCCGGCGAAGGGCAGGCCTCTCCTGGGGTCCGTCACGAGGCTGGCCGAGCCCCGCGCCTGGCCCTCCGCCCCCGTGTCTCTCGGCGCCCCCAGAGCACCCCCCTTCCATGCTGCGTCCCTGCCCTCCGAGCTCAGGGCCCACGGGCTCGGCAGCCGGCTCTGGGGGGCGAAGTCACTCCAGGGCAGCGCGAGGCCAGGCCGGGGTCCCCCATCCCGCTCGGTGCCCAGGGCCCCCGCCAGCGAGCTCTGGCTCCCTGCCCGGGTGCCAGCTTCTGTGCAGCTGGGCAGCTGACCAAAAGCACTTTCCCTGGAGGCAGGCTCGGTCCCCCGGGGGCTCTGGTCCTTGGGCGCGTGGGCGTTCCTCCTGCCGGCTGGTAACCCCTTGGCAGACACGGCCCCACTGACGCTCCTGGGCGGCGCCAGCTCACATCTGGCCAGGGCTGCGGGGAGGCAGGCCTGCTCGGCCCGGGGGCTGCTCCTCCCGCCCAGGGGGAAGGCTCTCCCCAGGCCCCTCGGTCCCTCAGCCGGCTGCGAGGGCCCCCTGCCCCTCTGGCTCCGTGTGGACAAACCGGGCGGGAGGGCCGGGCTGGGGGGTGGCACTTTCCGGCCCGGCAGCTCCGGCCTGGCCGTGCTCCCGGTCCCGAGAGCGCCCGGGCCCCCTCCCTGAATTTCTAATCCACTCACGGACTCCTTGGCCTTTTCGGCCAAAAACTTCCTGATCTCCAGCTCGATGCTGTCATCACTGTCCACGGAACTCGTGTCGCCAGAAAGGGAACTGGCGCTTGGGGCTGGACTGGGAGGGTCACCGGCGGACGTTTCACTGGAGAAGAGGCTCCCTCCTGCGGCTCTGTCCCTGGGCCGGAGAGCTGGGGACCCGTCCTCGGCCGTGGTGCCATCCGGCTTCGGCCTCCCCCCCTCTTTTCTGGACTTGGAGAGGCAGCTTTTCAGCAAGTGTGGGCTTCGGTCTCGCCAGTCTTTCTGGAAAGCCCCGACTTTATCCAAGAACTGTGTCTCCGTGGTGCTGAACCTGACTTTCTTCTTGCAGCCGGCCCTGGGGTCCCTGCACCGCTTCCGGAGCCTCCGCTTGGACCGCAGCAAGTCCTTAATGGCAGTGTCCAGGTCCTCGTCACTGTCCAGCGAGCTGCTCTTATCCTCGGAGCTCTCCTTCTCGTCCCTGGGCCTTGCCTCGGCCACCTTCCCGGGGCCTGGGGACACGGCCCCCTGCGTGTCTGCGGGAACGTGTTCAGGGCCCAGCACGCCCGTCCTGCCAGGGACAGGCTGGCCCTGGGTCTCACCCTCCCTCGCGGGGGTCTCGCTGGCTCTCCCCAGGCCTCGGTCGGCGTCCTGGGCACCCTCCGGCACCACCGCCGTCTCTCTGGTCCGCTTGGGTGCGCAAGGTCGCACAGCGTGGCCGCTGCCTCCGCGTTTCCTCTTGCAGCTCAGCGCCAGGTCTGGCGTTTTAGCGGGGGCCCTGAGGCCGGGCGAGGGCAGGGGGCTCTGGGCGGGCGGTGGGCAGGGGTCCGCTCTGGCCAGCAAACTCCCCGACTGCGCCTTCAGGGCCAAGAACGTCCGGATCTCCTGCTCGATGCTGTCGTCACTGTCCACAGAGCTGCTGTCGCCGTCAGAGCGGGAGGGCACGTTTGGGGGAGAGAGGAGCGGGCTGGCGGGCAGGGCCCGGTCGCCGCCTTCCAGGGGAGCCGGCGGGATCGTTTTGGAAATGTCCAGGATGGCTTCGGCGCACATCAGCTCGGCGGACGTGTCCGCCCGGCACGGGGACCGGTCAGCACGCCCGCTGTTGGCCGTTGTGTTTCCTGGAGGTGCGGGAGCTGTGGTTTCCTTGGGAAGCTGGGCAGCTTGGTCGGGGTCCGGGCCATCCGGGCTCAGGTCTGCAGCCTTGAGGGCCGGAGGCTTCTTCCTGCTGGGGGCTTTGCCGTGGGCTTCAGGCCAGGCGCTTCGTGCGCAGAGGCTGGCGCTGTGTGCAGGGGGCCCGGGCCCCTTCTCCTCCCCGGGCGGGGACCTCTGCGGCAGGTCCCCAGCGGCTTCCTTCCTCTTCTCCAGCTGGTACAGCTGGATGGCCTCCTCGATGCCGTCGTCACTGCTGGAGTCGGCTGCCTCGCGCACGGGGGTGGCGCTCCGGACTCGCCTCCCCCGCCTCCCGGGGCCGGCGCCCCTCCGGCCCCCACCTCTGCTCGGGGCTGCTTCTGCGGGGCGGCCTGCGATGGCGGGGGGTTCGCCGGTGACCTTGGACCTGGGGCCTCTGGGCTGCGCACTGGCCTTTGCGGACCTGGGAGGCTTCCGGAAGACAAACTCCTTGCAGGCGCCTGCCGGGTCCTGCCGCTGTGCCTTGCCCGTCGGCTCTCTGCCGGACCTGCACGCCGCTTTGGCCAAGCTGTTGCTGGCGTCTGGTTTTCTGTCGGCGGGGAGGTCGCATTTTTGGGTTTCGTGCTGCCTTTTCTCGCTCAGGAACTGTTCGATCTCGGCTCGGATGCTCTGCTCGAAGGAGTCGTCACTGCTCACGCTGACCGGGGAGGCGGAGCCCCGGTCCTCACCGGCCCTCCTCCGGCTGCTGGGGACACCGCGAGAGCCAGCTGCAAGGCTGGGGGCACAGAGGGCAGCCGGAGTGCTGCTCGGAGGCGGCTCTGATTTGCACCCACCGGCCCCGTCTGCGGCCCCGGGCGCTGGGGCGGCTCCGCTCTTGGCCTTCAGGTACTCCTGGATGGCTTGCTCGATGTCCCGGTCCACGGAGTCGTCGCTGTCCGAATCCAGCACCAGGGGGCCAAGGTCTGAGGCCCCCTCCTCCCGCTTGGGGTCCAAACCAGCAAGACCACAGGCAGCAAAGGCGGGGCTGGCGGCCAGCCTGGCGCCGTGGCCTCTCTCTGCCCTCTGGCTCCTCTGCCGGGCATGCTCGCCGCTCATGCCCAGAGCGGCGCCGTTGCCCTGAAGCGTGCTGATGACCATGTGCACCTTGGCGCTCACCGCCGCTCTCGCGATGCCCTCTTTCGGCTCCGAGAAGCATCGGGGGAACCTACAGCTCGCGGGCTGGCCGAAGGCCTCCCATTTGGACTGCAGGGCGAGCACAGGAGGGGCGTTCATGAGAAACATCCTAGCAGACGGGACGGGCAGAGAGGTGGCACCCGGCTTCTCTGCCTGCTTCACATGCTGGAGGATCCGGCGCGCTGGGGCCGTGGCCGGGCTGTGGCCCGGGGCCGCCGAGAAACAGGCCTGGGGAGCGTCCCGCTGGCCTTGGGCCCCCAGGCCAGTCGCTCACGCCTCGGGGCCTCAGCTGCCGCAGCGGTACAGGGAGGATGGCTGCGCAGGTTCCGGGGAAAATGCTGCCGGCTCGCATGTCCCCTCCTGGTCCCTCTGTCCATTGCCTCCGTGAAGGAACAGGAGCTGCATCTCCCCCTCAAAGTCGCCAGGCGCTGCCAATGAGCTTAGGGCTCAGACGCTCCTCTGCAGGTGGGAGAGGCTGACAGGTGTGAATCCAGGCTCAGGGCCGTGTCCCCGGGATGTCTGGGCTTGTCTCGAACCAGCAGCTCCTGAAATGAGAAGTTGTGTAAGGTGAGCCATTCAAACATTATCTGCCCAGACACATTTATTTTTATTTTTGCTTTCTCGCTCTCTCTCTCTCTCTCTTTTTTTTTTGCTTTTTAGGGTGCACCTGCGGCCTGGGGAGGTTCCCAGGCCACAGGTCCAGTTGGAGCCACAGCTGCCGGCCTCCACCACAGCCACAGCCACGCGGGATCCAAGCCGCGTCTGTGACCGACACCACAGCTCACGGCCACGCCAGATCCTCAACCCACTGAGCGAGCCCAGGGAGGGAACCCGCCCCCTCCCGGTTCCTAGCCGGGTTCGTTTCCCCTATGCCGCGCCGGCAACTCCTGCCCAGACCCCTTTAGAGTGATTCTACCACTAAGCCTTTCTGTTGGAAAACCTCACTGTCTGTCTGTCTGATCACCTCCTGCAGTCGTATCGTTGTCTTTAGCTAATTAGCACGGACGCTGTCCCAAACACAGACGCACACCCTTTATTCATCCTGTGTGGTCTCTCCACACTTTCGTAGCTCAGACCAGACGGGACTGGGTCGGCAGAACCCCTGGGCCGGGCTTGGGAGCGCTCTGAAGCCTGCTCACAACAGCCTCTACACTAAAGGCCCAGGGGCACCGCCGCGGAGAGGAGCCTAAGAGCCGGCACACAGCCCATTAGAAAGACTCAAACTGATCAGGTAACTACCAATTCTTAACACGACTCCGACCCCTCCCGATCCCCTAGACTGGAAGGCAAAGCAGCCGAGATGCGAGAGGCGCGCTCGGCAGCAGGCGCGGAAACAGGGAAGTCCACGTTCGAAGGCAAAGCGGTGCCTCGGGCCCTGCAGCCTCGGCCCGTGGCCGGCAAGTGGCCTGTGTGTTCGCCTGGATTCGGACACAGACCCTTCGCCACCGAGCTTCCTTCCTGACAAGCGGAGAATCCTGTGTTTACACACGGGGTCCTTTTCAAGACGGCCTGGCCAGGCCGCCTGGGCACAGACGTGCCCAGGCAGGTGGGACCAGCGATGCGCCAGAGGCCGCCGCTGATTCCGAAGGAAGTCCTTGGCCCTGGCCGATCGGCGGTGTGCTGGGTCAGGGACTGGGTCCTCGCTCCTCCGCGGACGGGCCACAGCAGCCCGAGCCCACGCTTTAGACGGACCTCCGACTGCCAGGATTAAAGAGACTCAGAGACCTCACTCGGACGCTGAACGTACAGCGAGGCCACGTTGAGGGGAAAAGACAGAGCACCCATTTAGGGGCTCCACGCCAAATTTTGGAAGAACTTACCCTGAGGCCAGACACAATTAACTACAACTTATGTCCAAGTCTCGGGCCACAGGTCTGATACTGCCGGATGGGACGGGCGAGCACGTGAAGCTAGGTGGCAGTTCTGAGAGTCTGGGGGCCCGTGACATTCCCTGGGACCTCTCCCAGACACCCCCCCCCCCCGGAGACTCCCTGAGGCCAAGGGCAGTGGGGACCACCAGTTGGGGGCGGGGGGAGGGCTCGTTTTCTGCCCTGTGCCCACATTCCTTGCTCCTTGGTCAAGCTGCCAAAGCACAGAGATAGCAAGACAAGCTTGGGCCCTGGAAGGAGCCCGAGCCCACAGGGCGGCCGTGCTTTCTGTTCCAGGGAGCGGAGCAGCTGGAAGGGGAAACGCCACCTCTGCCAAGCATGGGGACCCCGTCCACAGCTCGGACAGGACCGTAGAGGGCTCGGACGCCTCGTGAACTGTTTTCTGAACTGTCAGATTACCTAGTGCAAGAATGAGGTTAAAAATCCACACGGCGTCTCCAGCAACAGCTTGTGGCTTTAAAACCATCCGCGAGAGATGAATCATTCTGGAAAACTCCCCTAAAGTGGACTTGGAGCGACTGTGAGCTGAAGCCAGGGGCTCCTGCTTTGTCCAACTGCCAGCCTGCCCCAAACCCCTGAGGTGCCACCATGTGAAAAGTGGAAGGGGGCTCGTGGGCCTCTTCTCAGTCCAGAAACCACCCTCCAGGAGGTCAGAGCCCCTGCTGCTGTCAGCCCGTGGTCCCCCTGCGCACCTCCCGCTCCAGCCTCCCAGGTGGGCTTTCCCCAGGGCCGGGGAGGTGAAGCTCTGGGCTCTCCGGGAGGGCCGGGCCTAAATCGGGCAGGCCTGCCAGAGGTGAGACCTCACCATACCCCAAGGACGTCTTCCCAGCAGAGCGGCAGGGCCACTGCCTGTGCCCCGGGAGCTGGAGGCAAGGCGAGACCCTCCGGCGGGGCGGTGGAGCGGCGGAGCCTGCCCTGCCCTCCCACTCCGGGGCACAGGCTCGGCGCTCACCCCCGGCGCGGCCTCCGCCACAGCGATCCCTGCGGCCGGAGCGGCGACCTGGTCTCTGGCTCGGAAGGGGTCAGGCCTCCACGCCGGGCTGCGCCCCGGGCTCCGTTCCGGGCTCCGCGGGCTCCGCGGCGAGAGGCCGACCGGGGGCCCCGGGACCCTGCCGGAAGCGGCGCGGGCGCCGGCGCAGGGCGCGATCTCGGCAGGCGGCCCGGAGCAGGGCCTCGGCCGCGTTCGGGGCGGGCGGCCGCCAGGCCGGAGGCCCGGCCGCCGCGGGCCCTCACCTGCGCCTCACCTGGGCCCCGCGCCCCGCCGGCTCCGAGCGACGCGGGCGCGCGCAGGCGGGAGCCGCGGCCCGGAGCCGCCTCTGGGGCCGCGATCCCCGCGCGGGCAGCTCCGCACCCCGCGCCCGGCCGCGCCCGCCCCGCCCGCCGCGGCCCCTTCCCCGGCCGGCAGCCCGGCGCCGCGGCCTGCACGCCCGCCCTCCGGCCCGGCCCCCCGCCCCGCGCGCCGCGTCCCGAGGCGGCAGCGGCGGCGGCGGGGTCCCGGCGCGGAGGGGCCGGGCCGCCGGCGCCGGGGGCGCGCGGGAGGGCGGGGCGCGCGCGCGCGGGGCGGGGCGGGCCCCGCAGCCCCCTCCCCGGACCTACCGGCGGCAGCGGGGCGGCGGCGGCCGCGCTCCGGAAGCCGTGCCCGGTGGCTGGGCATCATGGGAATGGCACGGCCGAGTTCCGGGGGAGGCGCGCGGCCCGGCCGGACCCCCGCCCGGCGAGCGCGCGCCCACCTGCCGGCCGCGCTGCGGAGGAGCCGCGGGCGCCGCCGCGCGCCGCCCCCGCGCCCGCCCAGCCGGGAGGCGGCCCGAGCCTGGGGAGACGCCCCACCCCTCCCCGGGCTCTGCCGGCCCGGGAGAGGCGCCGGGGGCCGTGGGGGTGAGTCGTCGGCGCGCCGTCCCGCCCCCAGCCCCGCTCCCGGCGCTGAGGACCACTGTCGCCGGGACCCCCGGCTGCCCGGCGCGGCGGGCGCGCGCCGCGGAAGTGGCCGCGTGGGCAGGCAGTGCCCTGCCTCCGAGGCCCCCCGTGGGAAGCTCGGGCCACCGGGAGCGCAGGGACGGGCCGCTTCCTCGTGGATGGTGTAGCCGTGAGCACCAGCTGCCCTGCGTCTGGAAGCTCCTGCGTGTCCCGTGTCCGCCCCGCCGTGCGCCTGGCACCCGGCCTCCTCGTTCCTCCTCGTCCAGGTTGGCGGAGGTGGTTTCTTGCCTTAAACCTGCCGGGAGCTCACGTCTGGCTCCCCGCAAGCAGCGGGTCCTTCTGCCGACAGCCCCTGCCCCCACACCCCAAGCTCCGTGCTCCGAGGCCGCTTTCTCTCCGGAAAGGCTGCCCAGGCCTTTGCGGACAGCTGTGTGTCTACACTTCCTGCCTCCCCCTAAACTTGGGGGTAAGGAGCCCCCTGCTGAGAATAGGCAACCAACCTGCCCAGGGCCACGGTCTTCAGGGAAGCCTGCAAGCAGGTTTCAGTCCTCATGTGTCATGGAAGCCCAGGACTTCAGAGCAGCCTGGCTCCCGGGATTGCAGCCCTGTCACTGGGACATGGTCGCTGAGCTTCTGGATGTGTGCGGACCCTGGGCCTGGCCTGGGGAGGCTGGGCTGGAGGCTGGAGCCCCTGCAGCCCGCTTCCAGTAAGAGCACACAGATGTTAAAAACACCCCTGCCCTGGACGTCAGACCTGTTTGGCAGATGGGGAGGGAGCTCGGTTTTCCAGGAACTCGCCCTGGACTGCACGTGGGCTTCTACTTCCCGGCGCTGCAGTGACCCTCTGGCCCTGAAGGTCCTTCCAGTGTTGTTGGATCTCTCGAACAGTCCAGAGATCTTCGCCCAGGGCCTCTCTGGTCCCAGGGCTGGTGGGGATGGAGCATGACCGGTGGCAGGCGCAGGTCGAGATCAAGACACGATGCTGTCTTTCTGTCCATTCCTACTGGCCCTTTCTAGAAAGTGCCAGAAGTTGGACAGGATAAAAAAAAATCAGAGGCTGTTGTCTCCGTGAATGAGAAGGGGGCGCTTCCTAGTCTTATTAACCTGGGGGATTTAGGGCCAAGTGTCAAAGAAAAAAATCTCATTAAAACATTGTATTAATGGTTTAGAGAATTGTTTTCAAAAACAGAACCTTCTCATTACAAGAGTAATACTCCTTCAGTACCAAAAGTTTGGGGCAATGTATCGAATCAATAACCTAACGACCCAGAAATGAGGACTATACATATTTTGGCATGTTTTCCCCAGTTTTTGTCTTTTAGGGCCGCACCCGCGACATATGGAAGCTCCCAGGCTAGGGATCTAATTGGAGCTGCAGCAGCCGGCCTGCACCACAACCACAGCAATGCCAGATCCGAGCTGCGTCTGTGACCGACACCACAGCTCACGGCAAGGCCGGATCCTTAACCCACTGAGCGAGACCATGGATCGAACCTGCGTCCTCATGGATCCTAGTCAGATTCGTTTCCTCTGAGCCACGATGAGAACTCCTCCCATGGGCTTAAAATAGCGTGGTGAACATCCTTGCTGGCGTGTCCTCGGAAGCAGGCTGAGGATCAGGTGGGTGGCGGCCTGGGTTCCTGTTCCATTTCGCCTCTGGCAATCTCTTAGGCAAAGGAGGCTCTTCCACTTCGATTTTATTTTCTTTGCTGGTTCCATTTCGCCTCTGGCAATCTCTTAGGCAAAGGAGGCTCTTCTACTTCGATTTTATTTTCTTTGCTGGTGACGTACCATGTGTTTTCATTTTATTACCGCCCATTTGAAAAATTGCCTGTACTTGTTCTTTGCACATTTTTAAATTTTCCTTTTGGACCATGTCTCTCTTTATTGGGGGGTGGGGGGGGCACACCCACAACGTGCAGAAGTTCCTGGGCCAGGGATCGAACCTGAGCCACCGCCGTGACAACACCGGATCCTTCACCTGCTGGACCCAAAGGGGACTGCCGTGTGTCTTTCTCATGTTCCAGCGCTTTTTGCGCTAAGGGTTTTGCCCCCTTCCGTTGTGTACTGCGTTGATTTTTCAGTTTGCCATTTTTTCTTTCAACTTTGGATTTAGCTTTTTGTCGCTTTTGTTTGAGATGTGCACATTTTGAATTCGGAGGAAGCCAGATATGGCAAGTTTCCTTTAAGGTTTCTGGCTCTGGGGTAAGGCCCAGGATAGCTCTTACTGCACTGAGCTGCCATAAGCTTTCAGTGATTTCACGGTGAAATTTCAAAATAAGGACAACTGGGGACATGGAGGGCCGTGAGTTTCAGATTCCGTGCAGCTCAGAAGCCCAAGGGGCTTTGTTTCCCCTGAATCAGCCTCCTGACTGCAAGTTCAAGGTCTCCCAGGACCAGCCCACAGGCGGCCCTTCCTGTTCATGTGATGAATGCTTCTGCCACCGGCCGGGAGGCGGGCGCCCTTCCCCAAAGCAGGGCCCCAGCATCGCTGCTCAGCCCAGGCCTGGCCCCTAGGATGACCAGCAGCAGCTCTGCCGGCCCCGGGGTGGGTGGGCGGGGGGGGGGGGGGAGCTGTGAGGAGTGGGGGCAGGGACAAGAGCAGTGGCCTGGCTTCCAGACGGGCCCTGGGGCCCCATGGGGCCACTGCTGCCCTCTGGCCTCCATTTGCCCTTGGGTCAAGGGCACAGAGAATCCTGGGGACCTTTGCTGTTCCCCTCTGCGTGCATGAGGAGCAGGGAGATGGGGGTGGGGGGTGTGGGGGCAGCTGGGGCAGAGTCAGCAGAGCAACAGGGGCCCCTCGATCTGGTCTGTTTTCTCTAAAAGAGTTACTGCTGCTCCCATCATTAAAGAAGCTCTAATGAAAGGCGGCACCGTTTCCCTGGCACGTGGGGAAGTTCCACAGTCCCTGGGGGCTGTGGGATGCGGGCAGCCGAGCCAGCTGACAGAGGATAAAGGACCGTGTCCCCGCTGCGTCTGGGCAATGGGGCGGGGGGGGGGCATCGACCCCGCCCCGTGGACTGGGTGCTGCTGAGGCTGTGGTCACACAGTCCTCGCTCGAAGGCGAAATTCTCCAAAGACGATTCTTCACTTAAAGCAACAGCCCTCCCGACGCAGCTGTGAGCAGGGGCAGTGATGCCAGCGAGGACACCCGGGCCCTGAGCCTCTGCTGGAGAGGGCGGTGGGGTCCGTGCCAGGTGGCAGCAGGTGGGAGCGGGTCCCGGAGAGCCTCAGCCAGGCTACTCTCACAGGCGACCACTGGGTGGCCGTGACCTGTCCAGCAGAACGGGTCCACAGAGTGTCATTTCTCCCCTGGATGTGCCAGCAACCGCTAGCAGTGGGACGCCCTCAGGGGAGTGGCCGGGGAGGGCGCCCAGGAGACATGGCAGTGTTCCCCTGACTTCTTTATTCTGTTTCAGCTTTAAAATCCTGAGCATTGCTCTCACACAGGTGCAAAAGGCAGCTCACAGCACGTGTCGAATGGAAACGCGTGATTGCTCTTGCGTGTGGATGTGGCCCCCTTGCGTGTCACCCAGACCAGGCGCAGGTCACTCTGCCTTTTCCGTTCAGTCTTTGGAAATCCTCTGTCTGTGAAACCACTAAAAATTTTTTTTTTTTAAATGTAATGGCCATTCACATGGCACAGGGAAGTTCCTGGACCAGGGATTGAATCCGAGCTGCAGCTGTGACCTACACTGCAGCTGTGGCCACGCCAGACCCTTTAACCCACTGCACTGGTTGGGGATTGATCCCATGTCTCCACAGCGACCCGAGCCACTGCAGTTGGATTCTTCTTCTTCTTTTGTCTTTTTGGCAGCACTTGCAGCATATGGAGGTTCCCAGGCTAGGGGTTGAATTGGAGCTGTAGCCACCAGCCTATGCCACAGACACAGAAACTCGGGATCCGAGCCGCATCTTCGACCTACACCACAGCTCATGGCAACGCTGGATCCTTAACCCACTCAGTGAGGCCAGGGATCGAACCTGCATCCTCATGGATACTGGTCAGGTTCATTAACCAGTGAGCCACGACGGGAACTCCCTGCCATTGGATTCTTAACCCACTGCACCATGGCAGAAACTTGCAAAACCATTTTTAATTAATTTTATGGCTGTTCCTGTGGCATGTGCAAGTTCCCAGGCCAGGTACTGAATTGGAGCCACAGCCCCGACCTGCACCACAGCTGCAGCAACACCGGATCCATCACCCCAGAGCTGGGCTGGGGATTGAACCCACATATCTGAAGCAACCCGAGCCAGTGCAGTTGGATCCTTAAACACCGCGCCACTGCAGGAACTCCTGCAAAACCAGTTGTTAAAATCTTTCACCTCAGAAAGGACTTTTATGTGCCTATTTCTGGAGTGTCGGGCTCTTAGGATTTTCCTGGTATGAACCTCACCTGACGTATTCTTTCCTGTTCTGGGGACGACTTGATGTTAAGATTGTTTATAAAGCAGCTTGAACCACGGCAGAAAATAAGCCTTGTAGACGACACCCGTGCGCCTCACGGACAGAAAAGAAAGACGTGTCACCTCTCACTTAGTCACGGAAGGAGGGGTGGTTTCCGCGTCAGGATTTGAGAGAAAGAGGATTTCCTGTCTGGGAGTCTTTGCAGAAGATAAATTGGACGAAGGCCCTTCTTATTCGTTTGCTCTCCTCCCTCCCTGAAGGGTCTGGGGGCTCCGCCGGGGGTGGGGGGGTGGCTTCACAGGCAGGAAAATGTACTGAGCAAAGGCCAAGCACCCTGGGATGGCAGACATGGGGCGTCTGGTCCCAGATGCGTGGACGGGGGTCAGGCTGGGGGCGCTCACGCAGGATGGGGCGGGGACAGGTGGCTGTGAGGTGGGGGCAGTGAAGGCGGGTAGGGGGACCCTCGGATCGTCCCGTTGAGGGAAGTGAACTTTATGCCCCCTGCAGAGGCCACTGGACGTGGGCTGCCCCTGGGGAGGAGGGGACGGCCAGGGGGGTCCTTTAGGTGGAGGCGTGGCCGGCAGGGGTATCGGCTGTGGTCAGTGCAGACCACATGCCTGGTGCCTCTGGCCTGAAGGGGTCTGAACGGCTGCCCTGAATCCACCACACACCATCCAGGACTTCAGCCTTTGGCAGCAGCTGCTCAGCTCCTACACTTCAGAAATGCCTTCACCGAGTTCCCGTTGTGGCTCAGCAGTGACGACCCCGGCTAGTATCCACGAGGATGCAGGTTCGATCCCTGGCCTCGCTCAGCTCGATCCGGTGTTGCTGTGAGCTGTGCTGTGGGTCACAGACGTGGCTCTGATCCCACCTTGCTGTGGCTGCGTTGTAGGCTCCAGCTGTGGGTCTGATTGGACCCCTTGCCTGGGAACCTCCATGTGCCGCAGGTGCAGCCCTAAAAAGCAAAAAAAAAAAGCCTTTGGCAGCTCTCCACCATATTTCAGGCAAAGAATTAGTTATAAATTTTTCTTGGAAACTTTAGCTCCGCTGCATTCAGTGGAAGAGCCTGCTGAAATTTTTCAGGAAATGATAAGATGATGAAACTTAGATATAAAAACCTGAATCGGAATTTTAACAGAATTAAAATGATGGCGGATGTGGTGAAGGAAAGAGATTCTGGCAGGACCTGTCCTGGGGACGCGGCCGCGCTCCTGGGGATAAATGGGTGCAGAGGAGACAGTTCACGCTTCCGTCACCCGCATTGCCCCCCATCCATAGAAGCGATTCTACCTCAGGTCTTCTTGGGCTGAGAGGAGCCTGCTGCACGGTAATGAATCCGACGGGTATCCGTGAGGACGCAGGTTCGATCCCTGGCTTCGACCTACACCCCAGCTTACAGCAACGCCTGATCCTTAACCCACAGAGCAAGGCCAGGGAATGAACCTGCGTCCTCGTGGATGCTAGTCGGATTCGTTTCCACTGCGCCACGACGGGAACTCCTGAAGCCACCTTGGAAACCCTCTCTCCACACACAGTAGAAGCCTGCGTGTGTTCCGTTTTGCTCGGCATCATTAAAAGGTGCTCAGGGACCCGAGTTTGAGCGCGGGAAGCAGGCTCTGAAGCGGATCCTCCAGGTGGGGACAAGGAGGCAGCAGCGGTTGGGCCCTGATGGGTCCCTGACCGCCGTTACCCGCAGCTTCTGTCACCAAGGATAGGAAGGTCCAGGAGGGCCAGGCCAGCCCCCTGGCTAAGATGCCCCCTGCGCCCCGGGAGCCTGGAACAGAACGTGCTGGCACAGACTGAGGTCTCCAGGGCTGGAGGGGCCTCAGGGGCATGTGGTAACAGCCCCAGTCCAATACCAGCCTGGACTCCCCCCTGCCAACTGGACACGGGACTCTATCTAAAACCTCGGAGGAGGAGCTCCGGTTGTGGTGCAGTGGAAACGAATCCGACTAGGAACCATGAGGACGTGGGTTCGATCTGAGTTCGATCCCTGGCCTCGCTCAGTGGGTTAAGGATCTGGCGTTGCCATGAACTGCGGTGTAGGTCACAGACGCGGCTTGGATCTGGCGTTGCTGTGGCTGCGGTGTGGGCTGGCGGCTGTGACTCCTATTAGATCCCTAGCCTGGGAACCTCCGTATGCCGTGAGTGTGGCCACTAAAAAAAGCAGAAAAGAAAACAAAAAAACCTCGGAGGAGAGACCCAGGCCTTTAACGGGGACGCCCAAGCGAGAAAGTACCTTGAACCGGTGGTTTCTGCTGTGGGTCTTCCTTGTATCTCTGGCTGAACCCGGGGAAAGAGCCGAGCTTCGTCACGCCCAAGGCTGGTCTTAATATCAGGGGGGCTGCCTGCCCCCCTCCCCGGGCCTCTGGGACCGGGAACGGAGGAGAGAACGTTGGTGATTGCAAACGGACGGAGCTGCTGGGGACATTTTCCTGAAGAATCCAGAGCCGTCTGAGAACCCGGTGGCGGAGAAGTCACTTCTGGAGAAACGTCCAAGCCCAGAACGTGTCTCTGTGCTCGAGGTTCTGGTGAGAAGCCGGGGCCTCTCCTGGGGCTGCCCCGCCTGGGGGCCTGCAGGCGCTAGGCTTTAAGGACAGGCCAGCAGCAGACGCAGCTTCATTCCTGATGCCCTGCGCCCCCAACCCCTCCGCCCGGGGCCCCTGCCCATCTTGGCAAAAATGGTCAAATTTCGCGTGTAGGTTGTAGTATCATCACTGCTGCAGCTTCTAGTGTTCTTACCCCTGCTATTGGGACTTAGGTGGGAACCTCAAATGGACAGAAGAACCTTGACCTTTGCACCCAAGACCTTGATCTGCGGGGATGGGTTTCACTTGAGGGTCTACTCTGGTTATGGAGCCAGATCTCAGGGGACACCCCCCCCCCCCGCCCACCCGCTGCCTCCCTGCCTGGACCTGGAAGCCCCCTCTTGGTCCTCTGCCTTGAGGGAGGCAGAGTGGCTGAACCCCGTCCCTGGCGAGATGGGCTACAGGTGCCCTCCTGCTGGCCGCTCCCCCCCAAATGCAGTGAAACTGGAAGAAAAGTTTCAGCCCTTTGTGCACAGTGTGGCATTTCTAAAAAACCCAACTGTGACGTTTGGAAGGTAACGGGGACCAGCTCCTTGTCTTGAAGCCAAGCGGATGAGAGGGCAGAACTCAGCACCTTTCCCAAGGGAGCTGTGCTGCTGGGTACCCAGGCGCTGGGTACCCAGGTGCCACATGAAGGAGGTCTATTATTATTATTATTATTAGAAGATTCCATTTTGCAACCCCTGGGAAATTGATGTTTGTAGGGATGGCAGCCCCTAACCCCTGAAAGCGACGGTCAGGCCATCCTGTGCCCTGAAGAACACGCAGCCCCAAAGGGACACGGAGACTTAGGGACAGAGCCCCAGCTGGACAGGGGAACCCGCTGGACAGGGGTGGCTGGCGGCGCGCAGGCAGGACCCAGTGCCGGGAAGCTGGCAGGGCGATGGGTCTTCCCCAGACCAGCTGAGCAGACGAGGCAGGGCTGGGGTGGGCCTGGCCCATTACCCCCTCCCTTGCCAAGGATGCTGGGGGTCCCCTCTGATCTTCCCCAAAAGCACCTGGTGGTGCTCCCCGCAGCCTGTGCTGTGGCCCCCAGGAACTTCTCACTCAGACTTGCACACGCAGCCGGCCACAGCCCCCCGCTTCCCTAACTCGGCACCCTCCCCTCACCCCCCCCAACCACCCCCCCCATACTGGTTGTGGCTGCAGCCACTTCTGCTTCAGGGGAGCTGGCCTGGGCTGCAGCATTCTGAATTCCCGTCCCTGGAGATTTCAGGGTGGCAGTTCGCCCAAATCTCAGTTCTCCAGGGGTCCAGAAGAAGAGTCACTGGCTTTGTGCAGCTTTTCCTTGTTCTGGGGGGGGGGGCGACGCCTCCCAGACCTTTTCTCACGGGAGCCGAGACAGGACGTGTCCACTCTGCAGCTCTTTCTATGCGCTTTCTGGATTGCTCTCTGACTTTTTGGCGTTTCCTGGCCTCTCCTTCCCCTGCACGTTGGCTCCTCCTGGCTGGCTTCTGAAGACCAGATGGGGCTCTGAACCCAGGATGTGCCGCCCGCCCCCCGCCCCCCCAGACTCTGCTGCTGGGTTGAAGTTTGGGGCTTTTGCTGAGGGGGGTCACTTGCATGTGGGGGAGGGCTTCACCGACCGTCCGGGAGGCCCCTCCTCTTACAGGGAGGGTCGTGGCCACCAAGGTGGACTAAACCAGGGTCCTAACTTGGGTCTGTGCACACACCTGCCACGCCCTGCATGGTCAGAGTCGTGGTCGCCGTCCACAAAATTGTGACTTCTATTTCACAAGGGCAAATTTCCCAAGCTGGGAAATAATCGGGTTTGCTTTGAAAGTCAAGGACACTTGCCATCCAAAGGGCTGAGAGTCCCTCGCTGGGAACGTCTTGTGTGCTGGGTGCCCAGTGGACAGGCATCGTCTGCCGTCCCAACCCGAGCCTCAGCCCGAGACATCCTGCCCCCCCCCGCTCCAACCCCCCGGGGGGCAGCAGCGACTTGGCCAGTTGACCTTGATCTGATCAGGTGGCTCCCGGGGCTTAGTGTGTCCTGTCTCAGCTCCGGCCATAGCTGTGTGCAGTCCTCCTGCAGAGTTCCTAAGCTGCGGCCAGCCTGTCCTTTGGGGCCCCCCTGGACCAGCTCAAACCACCCTTTTTTTTACCCCTCCCCCAGAGTGGGTTCCAGGGGCAGGTGGATGGAAGTGTCCAGCAGGAGTTGGGACTCTCTAGACTCTGGAAGGAAAACCCACAGGCGTGGGCAGGGCCACGGGGCAGGGGGCACCCAGGCTCCGAGGACACATCCTCCGCCTCCACCCGGGAGACCGGGGGTGCCTGGCTGAGCCAGAGTGCCATCCAAAAGGCAGCTAAAAGGCCAGGCAGCCGGGGTCTGTAAGGACATCTATAGTGATCAAGAGACACTGGACCCACGCTGCATCTGCGACCTACACCACAGCTCTCGGCAACACTGGATCCTTAACACACTGAGTGGGGCCAGGGATTCAACCAACCTCCTCAGGGATACTGGTCAGGTTCTTAAGCCACCGAGCCACAGCGGGAGCTCCCTACATTGCTTTTCATGTTTGGGAAGAGTAAATCCAGCTAGCCAGCAATGTCGTGTGTTCCTGCCCCTGAGCCTCTCCCAGGGCCCCAAGGCCATGCCCCAGAGAAGGCATCTTTCTAGGGAGGGGACGATTTCATCTTCTGATGAAAGCTAAATAAGGACAAAAATCCCTCCTCCCTTTGGGAAGGTGGAGCTGGGATAAAAATGGAGGGCTGCGAGGAGTTCCTGTCGTGGCGCAGCGGAAACGAATCCTACTAGGAACCATGAGGTTGCAGGTTCGATCCCTGGCCTCGCTCCGTGGGCTAAGGATCCGGTATTGCTGTGAGCTGTGGTGCAGGTTGCAGATGCAGCTTGGATCTGGTGTGGATGTGGCTGTGGCTGGGGTGTACGCTGGCAGTTGTAGCTCTGATTCGACCCCTAGCCTGGGAACCTCCATATGCTGCAGGTGCGGCCCTAAAAAGACAAAAAAAAAAAAAAAAAAAAGACAAAATTAAGGACTATGACCCCAAAACCCCACCTTCCCAATGAATATTCCTCTCATGCAATTGGGTGCCCCTTGTAACTGTGCACCAGAGAAACGCAGGGCGGCCCCTCGCCTCTCTGCCCGCCTCTCTTTAAGGGGTGTGTTTCTCACTTAAATAGATGCTCACTTTCCTGTCGCAATTTCTGGCACAGTTCTGATTTCCTTTTGCGCTGAGATAAGCGCCTTCCCTTTGGAGACACCACCATCACCCAAAATTGTCGATAACTGTCTTCCGTGCATAAAAAAGTACCACGTTGGAAGATGAGCATGAAGCAGCCAACTATTTTTTAAATAGATGAGTTGATGTATTTTTTCCCTCTTTTTAGGGCTGCACCCGCGGCCTATGGAGGTTCCCAGGCTAGGGGTCAAATTGGAGCTACAGCCGCCAGCCTACGCCAGAGCCACAGCCACGCCAGATCCGAGCTGCATCTGTGACCTACACCACAGCTCACGGCAACGCCTGATCCTTAACCCACGGAGCAAGGCCAGGGATTGAACCCACAACCTCATGGTTCCTAGTTGGACTCGTTAACCACTGCGCCACGACGGGAACACCTGCCAATGCTTCTTATTGTCGGGCCTTTTATGTGCACTCGTCTGATGGACGGCAGATGTTTGCTCATTACCGGTTTTGTGTTCACTGCTGTGATTGCCAGAGAAGTGGAGCTTTTTTTCCCCCGTGTGGTCAGTGGTCCCTGGACACACTCCGTGTGGGCGTACGTGTTCCGGTCTCTTGCCCATTTTTCCATGGTGTGAAAAACGGTTTTCTCACTGAATTGTGAAGTGTTATTAAGTCATCTGGAAACGACTCCTGTTTGGTTCCACACACGGAACCTCTTTCATGCTGCTCGCCAGCTTAGCCTCCCATTCTCTGTCTGACTGTTGTGGGGACGTCGAGGGCATGGAGGTGACAGGGAGGCAGCTGCCGCGGGAGGATTTCCTTGTGCAAGCGTCCTGCTCGCCGGGTCTGCGCCCTCCAGAAGGGGTTCTTGGCCAAGTGACACAGAGAACCCTCCCCACGCGGGAAGGAAGCCCTGGGTTTCTTGAGGGCTTGGAAGGGCCCTGATCTAAGAGATCCCCTCTGAGCCAGGGGTGCTGGACAGGAGGGGCACGGCCTCCCAGGGGACACGTGGCCAAATCTGGGGACACCACGGGTTGTCACAGTGGGGGGTGGCCTGTCGAGGGTGGAGGCCTGGTGATGCTCCACCTCCCACAGCGGGCACCCGGGCTGTGGCCCTGCGACTCCCGGGGCCATCGGTCAGTCGTGCCAGGGCCACAGGGAAGTGTGTCTCAGAGGAGTCTGTCAGGAAGAGGGAGCGGGAATCCAAGATCCGGCAGAAAATAACGCGGGAGGTTTTACGACTTCACGTAAAAATCTGTCTTTAATAAAAAGACACTACCCTCTACACTGTTGGTGGGAAAAATGCTGGTACAACCACTATGGAAAACAGTATGGAGGTTCCTCAGAAAACTAAATACAGAACCACCATACGACCCAGCAATCCCACTCCGGGGCATCTATCTGGACAGAACTACAATTCGAAAAGATCCAAGCACCCCTGGGTTCATGGCAGCTCCATTCACCACAGCCGGGACTTGGAAGCAACCTCCCTGCCCCTCGACCGAGGAATGGATCAAGACGACGTGGTACATACACACAATGGAATATTACTCAGCCATAAAAAAGAACAAAATTATGCCATTTGCAGCAACATGGAGGCAACGAGTCTCAAACGAAGTGAAATACGTCAGAGAGAGAGACCAATACCGTAGGATATCCTTTCTGTGTGAATTCTAAAATCCGGCACAAGCGATCCTATGTACAGAACGGAAACAGACTCAGAGAAGAGACTCGTGGTTGCCAAGCCGGAGGAGGAGGGAGTGGGAGGGACGGGGAGTTTGGGGTTCAGAGGTGCAAATGACTCCACTGAGAATGGACGGGTGATGAGGTCCTGCTGTGCTGCCCGGGGACCTCTCTCCAGTCTCCTGGGCTAAAGCAAGATGGGAAGAAACGTGAAGACACGGAGGTGTGTGTGTACCACCAAGCCACTTTGTCATACAACAGAAATTAGCAGGGCATTGTCAATCAACTAAACTGTAATAAACAGCAAACCTGTCTCCCGCAAAGGGCAGAGCTCCCCCCGCACCTGACTTCGCCCCTGGAGTTCGCCCCTGCGGCTCTATCGTGATTGATTTCAGGCACCCGGAGAATTAATTGGTTTAAATGCTCGAAGCTAAAGGCAGGTGTCTGTTGATGGATGTTCCCGTCTGCGCAGCGGAGACACTCGGTAAATATTTGTAGAATGAGCACAAGAACGGGAGGCCAGCTGGGCCGGGAGGCAGAGGGAGGTGCGGAAGGACCAGCCTGGCAGCCGGGGAGCTGCGGCTCGTCCTGGAAGCTGGAGCACGGTTTCTGGGTGGCAGCATTGGCCTGGTCCTCAGCCAGGTGCCCCGGGGAAGCCTGGGGCCAGCCTTAGGGCCCAGGCCACCTTAGTGCCACACCCAGGGCCCCTCCCCGAGGAGTGAGAAACAGCCTCTGGGTTCAGCGCCCTCCCAGGGCCCTCTCCAGCTTCACAGAGATAACTAAAGATGCTCTTGGGAGTAGCAATTTTTATATTCCAGTGCAAATAGGGCCCTGTATTAGATGTCTTTGCAGAAGGCCTGTCTGCCTTCCTCACGGAACGGGGCTAACAAAGGGATAGTTCTGGAAGTGGCCCGGGAACGTCCGCATGCCATGAGTGTAGCCAAAGGAAAAAAAAAAGTAAAAAATAAGTTCCCTTAAAAAAGGAAATTGAGGGAGTTCCCTTGGTGGCTCGGCAGTTAATGAACCTGACTAGGATCTGTGAGGACGCGGGTTCAATCCCTTCACTCACTCAGTGGGTTAAGGGTCCGGCGTTGCTGTGAGCTGTGGGGTAGGTTGCAAACATGGCTCGGATCTGGCGTGGCTGTGGCTGTGGTGCGGGCTGGTAGCTGCATCTCCGATTCGACCCCTCGCCTGGGAACCTCCATATGCCAAGGGTGCAGCCCTGAAAAGCGGGGAAAAAAAAAAAAAAAAAAAGCGGGTGGTACTTCTGCCATCTGCCTGGGCTTCGAAAACCTCTCTGGGTCCAGCCTGGGGCTGCCTTGGCCCCGTTGGCACCTGCCCTTCTGGGCTAAGCTGGTTTGGGTTGTGTTTCTGCCCCTGGCAATGGAAGCTTCTGGAGAACAGAGCGTCCCAGTGGGTCCATGCTCAGAGCACTGCTGCTCACCAGGACTTTGCACAGTGAGCTCAGATGTCCGCAAAACCTGAGCTTCGGGGTAGAAATGACACGCATTTGAGGTGGTTCAAACTGGGACCCACGAGGCAGCCAGCCCTCAACAACCTCTCCTGCAGATCTGGTTACCAATTTCCGTGAAACACACCACCTCAACCTAAACTGGGTGAGACTAAACAGTCGTGGATGCTCACCACGGCGGGCCCTGGGGTCAGGAACCGGGGCTGGCTGCAGTGGTTTGGCTTTGCCTCTGTTCCACGCTGTCTGCGCCCTGCTGGAAGGTGCCAGTGCGGGAGGTGCCAGGGATGCTGAAGCCTGGGCTCCGACGCAGCTGCTGACCAGAGGGCCTGCCCGCGGCCTGTTCCCTTGGCTTGGGCTTCAGTTTGGAGAGGGCGCCTCTCACGGGGAAGGTCCAGGGAGCTGGCCTTCCAGCACTGCGCTGCACGGCCTCTGAGCAAGGATGCCCCGCTCTCCCCGCTGTCCTCTGTAGAGGAGCTGCCACAGCCCGCAGAGCTTCAAGGAGGCCACAGTGACCCCACCTCTCAGCGGGAAGAGGGTCAGTGGCTTTGGGGCCAGGTTTTAAGCTGCCACCAGAGTCCCTAAGACCTCTCTCCTCCAGGCCGGAACACAGCCTCACGCACGCGTTTCTGACGCAGGCCCACACTTCTGTCCCCAGTCTGGGGCGTGAGGGGTAAACAGTACGACCCAGCGTCCCCCAGGAAACCCAGGCGGGGCTCCCCGGATTCTAAACCACCCCAGGCTCCACCACTGGGATCAGAGTGCCCTGCAAACAAATTGATGGGAAATTCACATAACATAAAAGGAATCATTTTTCTTTTTTTGGCTGCACCCCATGCACGCAGAAATTCCTGGGCCAGGGAGCGAACCCATGCCATAGTAACGACCTGAGCCACAACAGTGACAATGCTGGATCCATCAGGGAACTCCCACAACATGAACCTTTAAAAAAATATATATATAAAATAAATATATACATAAAATATATATATATATTTTGTCTTTTTGTCTTTTTAGGGCTGCACCTGTGGCATATGGAGGTTCCCAGGCTAGGGGTCAAATCAGAGCTGTAGCCACTGGCCTACACCACAGCCAAAGCAACGCCAGATCTGAGCCGTGTCTGTGACCTACACCACAGCTCACGGCCACGTCGGATCCTTAACCCACTGAGCGAGGCCAGGGATCGAATGTGCAACCCCCAGGTTCCTAGTTGGGGTTGTGTCTGCTGTGCCCCGACAGGAACAACTCCTTAAATATATTTTTTAATTTTTTTTTTTTTTAGGCCTGCACCCGTGGCATATGGAGGTTCCCAAGCTAGGGGTCTGATTGGAGCTACAGCTGCTGCCTACACCACAGCCACGCAACCCGGGGTCCAAGCCATGTCTGCGACCTACACGGCAGCTCATGGCAACGCCGAATCTTTAGTGAGGCCAGGAATTGAACCTGCATCCTCACGGATACTAGTTGGATTCGTTTCCACTGAGCCATGATGGGAACTCCCACTATCAGATTCTTAACCCTCTGAGCTACAGCGGGACCTCCCTGGACCGTTTGAAACCACGTTTCGGTGGCATTTCTCACACTCACAGTGCTGTAAACTCCCTCCCTGCCTCCTTCTGAAACAGCCACCGCCGCCGATGGTCTTTTCATCACTCCCATCCCCCCGCCACCTCTCCTTTCTGTCTCTGTGGCTTTTTGCTTATTCTGGACATTTCGCCCAAAGGGCATCTTGTCACCCGGGACCTCTCCTGTCACCGAGGTTTTGAGGTTCGTCCTTGGAGCTCATAGAAGAATGCTGTTCCTTTCCAAGCCTGAGCAAGCGTCCCAAACGTGGCTGGACCAGATTTTGCTTCTCTGCTCATCCGGGGAGGGACATGGGGCTAGTGCCATGTTTTGGTGGTCGTGAATAGTGCTGCTCTCACTGGAAGTTTTGGTTTGAATGTGCTTATTGATTTATTTTTTTTTGTTTTGGCCACGCCCAGGCCACGTGGAAGTTCCAGGGCCAGAGATGGAACCCCTGCCGCAGCAGCTACCTGAGCCACAGCGGTGACAATGACGGATCCTTAACCTGCTGGGCCGCCAGGGAGCTCCCGCTTGAATGTGATTTCAATTCTTTGGGGGAAAGAATTAAAAAAAGAGAGAAGCCAGTCGTCAGCGCAGGGAATGGCCGTGAAGGGGGGTATTTTTGAGCAGCCCGCGTGAGCCCAGTGCTGGCCCGGCCTCTCAGAGAAAAGGCGGGCAGCCAGACCCTCCCCTGCCACCCCAGGGCCCCTTTTGTGGGGAAAGGATCCTAGAACCTCCTGCGAAATCTCCCAAGACATCCGTTCGGTTTGGCAGGAGGTGCCCAGGGAAACCGAGGCCCAAGTTCCATGCCCGCAGTACGCTGGCCCCGAGGGGTGGGGCCGGGACAGCATGGACAGAGCGGCCGGTCAGCGTGACCTGGGCCGTCCCAGGTCTCCTCCTGGGGGACCTCGGGCCCCTCTACGGGGAGTCACGGAAACTGAGGCTCCATCACCCAAGAGGCCGCTGTCGGGACCCTCACGGGAGCAGGAAGGGCCCTTGTAGGGAGGGGCCTCCTACCTGCCTGCTGTCCGCTCTGAATCCAGGGGACCCTGTGGCCTGGGAGGGGGGCGCGCTGGTGGCCCCATGGCCTGGCTGCTCAAGAGGCTCAGGGGAGCCTGGTCGGAGTTGTGGAGCTGCTCAGGAGCTGAGTCGCTGAGGCTGGGGGGCTGCTGGGCCCACGCTCAGGCCTTGGCTTTGCCAAGGGTAGGAGGGTGCCAGGGTCCAGCTGTGCGTCCACGGCGTCTCTCCCAGACACCCACGGAGGGGCTGGGGTGTGGGATGGTGGCAGGAGCCTTCGTGCGCTTCAGCGTCTGTGTCTCCCTGCTGGGGACGGACTCGGGTCCCCAGTATTCGCACGCCAAAGCCCTCGCCCCTGTGGGGCTGTGTGCGGAGACGGGGCCTTTGGGGATATAAGTGAGGTCATGGGGGGGAGTCCTGACCCCGCAGGGCTGGAGCTCTGAGGAGAAGAGAGACGCCAGTGCCTCTCTGCACGAGGAAGGGTGGTGGTGGAGGACACGGAGAGGGGCCGCCTGCTTCCGGGAATCAAGGACCCACCCGACACCCTCCGACCGGCCCCCGGCCTGGGACGCCGGCCCCCAGGACTGTGAGAAGATCAGCGCCTGTGGCTTCAGCCCTGGTCTGTGGCTGCCCGAGCGGGTGAACACTCCTGCCTTCTTCCAGAAACTTCCTCTCCTAGCTGGGAGAGCCCTGGGCCAGCTTAGGGGGTCTCCCTGAAGCCAAGCAGGACCCCACCCCCCCTCCGGGGCTGGGTGACCGAGGCGAGGGTCAGGTTCCCTATTGGACGTGGGATGTTTTGTTCCTTGTATTTTTCCATTCATTTCGATTTTAAAATTACGTTAAATATTAAAAAAAAATCTTGATGACTGTGTTTTCTGGTGCCCCTTCATTAAGTCTGTGTCTCACTGGCCTCAACTGATTCCCAGCCCCATCTCTGATGTTTTTGGTAAACTGAGTAGGTCCAGGCGGCTCTTGTTCTTTCTGATTTTTTTGTTTATTCTTCTTCTTCTTTTTTTTTTTTCCTTAGGGCCACACCTGCAGGATATGGAGGTTCCCAGGCTAGGGGTCTAATCGGAGTTGTAGCTGCTGGGCTACACCACAGCCACAGCAAAGCCAGATCTGAGCCCTCTCTGCAACCTGCACCACAGCTCATGGCAACACCGGATCCTTAACCCACTGAGCGAGGCCAGGGATCGAACCCGCGTCCTTAAGGATGCCAGTCAGATTCGTTTCTGCTGAGCCATGACAGGAACTCCCCTTTTTTCTTTCTTAAAAATCGAGATATCATTGCCATGCACCGTACGGCTGGTTTCAGGTATCTGCAGACCCTGCAAAGTGACCACAAGGCGTCACCTTGCCAGACAGTTACCACCTGCCAATCTTCCTGTGATGAGAACTTTCGCGAGATCTGCGGTCGTGGAGTTCCTGTCGCAGCTCAGCAATAACGAGCCCGACTGGCATCCATGAGGACACAGGTTCGATCCCTGGCCTTGTTCAGTGGGTTAAGGATCCGGCATTGCCATGAGCTGGGGTGTAGGTCGCAGAAGCGGCTCGGATCTTGCATGGCTGTGGCTGTGGTGTAGACTGGCAGCTGTAGCTCCAATTCAACCCCTAGCCTGGGAATCTCCATATGCTGCGGGGGTGGCCCTAAAAAGACAAAGAAAAGAAAAGGCCTGCTGTCTGCTGTCTTAGCAATTTTCAAGTATCCGAGGCCGTGTTTTTAACTATGATCACCGCGCTAGGCGTGACAGCCCCAGGACACATTCATTTTACAACCAGAAGTTTGTAACTTCTGACCCCTTCACCATGGCTTCCCAGCCAGGCCCGGCCTTGGGAGCCCCCTTCTTGCAGAAATGCCTTCTGTGCCCACTGGGTGCCAGGGTTCCCCCACCAAAGGGGCCGGGTGCAGGGAGCAGCGTGTCCAGCAGGGGGCAGTCATGCCTTTCCTTGGATCAGCACCAGGCAGATGCTTGAAGTGCTGGAAGAATCAGTCCTGACACCCTCAGCCTGCCCAGGGGGCCTGGCTCCCTGAGGCCGCGCTCTTTCCTGGTCAGGATGAAAAACGAGCCCCGGGCAAGCCCAGCACGTCTGCCTCTAAACCCACCGCGCCCTCCTGGTGCCAAGGCCCGAGGTGGGGCAGACGCGCATCTCAGCCGGAAGGGGGGGCCCGGTTCTTCTCTGCGAATGAGCTGGGCTCGGAAGCCCCCGGCCCACCTGTGGTGGAGACAGTCTTGCCCCTTCCCGGTGGCTTTTCCTGGCCCTTTTGGGGAAGCGTCAAGGTCACGGCTTCCCCTTGAGCTTCAGCTTTGCCAGGGGGCGCGCATTCTGGGGGCCTTGGCGTGGGGAAGACCAGGCCTCAGCCGCTCTCAGTCTGGATGTCCCCGTCCTCCACCCGCCCTGCCCTGCCCCTGGCTTTGGGCCCAGCCCGGTTCTCCCTGAGAAGGCCCAGGGCCCTGCACATATGCAGATCCTCGGCGGTCACTCTGCCCCCTCTCCCTCCTCCCAGCCCCAGGCCCCTGTGCGCCTGTGCACACCCCCCCACCTCACAAACCAGGCTTCCTTCACGCCTTTCCGGGGTTGCTTGGGCCATGTACCTAACAGTTAGAGCTGCAGAGGGGAAACTTGAATATCAGTCTTGCAAGTTGAGAGCTGTGTGACTCTGGCCAAGGTGCTCAACCTCTCTGAGCTCTACTTTCCTCATCTGTAAAATGGGAATTAAATGGACGGACATATGTAAAGGTGCTTGTACGTGTGAGCGGTTATCTTCCCTATTCCCTCTGCCGGGATGGGCTGTGCAGGTCTTGGTGGTGGTGGTGGGGGGGAAGCCACCAGGCCCCTGCTCAGGTGCTGGCTCAGCCCAGCTCCCTGCGGCACACTTGGTGGCCTCAGTCACCCACCTCCTTCCTCGCCAACAAACTCTGAGCGAATGCTCCGTCCCAGGGCCAGTGGTCCTGGACCAGCCGAATTCCAGGGGTCTTGGCCTTCTTGAGTTCCTGCAGGGGCTAGTATAGGGGTGGTAGGTGTGGCCGCCTCTGGGTCTGAAGTTGGTTGGCAAAAGCAGCTGCTGGGGAAGGTTCTTTTACTCTGCAGAGATTTCAGAAGGGAGCGTCCTTCTTTCACTGGGTGCTGGGGGTCTGGGTGTGATTCCTGGGAAGTGGCAGCCACTTTGCAGCCTTGAGGAGCACTGGCCTGAGGACTGAAGTGGTCAGGCAGTGGAGTGGACTACCCGGGGCCTTTGCAGGATAGACAGGAACGAATGTTCTTTTCCTTTTAGTCCCTCGAGGTGGGGTTTTCGTAACGGCAGCGAGACGGCCTCTCTCACTGATGCTGCTTTCCTGTTGGACATTGGTGCCATATGCTCTGTGCGGGCTTCTCTCAAGGCTGCCTGCTCCCAGCCCAGAGCTGGGCCCAAGCTCCCTCTGTGTTCAGACACCACTTTGGGGTATCTCAGGCTCTCCCCCAGTCTCCTCCCTGCTGGGCATTCCCGGTCCAAAGGATCCTTGCTCTTCTGTCTTAGTGCTCAGCCCCTCCCAACCTGCAGGTACTGGGGGCGGGGGAGGAAGAAGGATTTTGTAAGTCAGACCCCATAATCACTAGCCATAAAAGGAAAGCTAGATCGGAGTTCCCGTCATGGCTCAGTGGAAATGAATCTGACTAGCATCCATGAGGATGCAGGTTCGATCCCTGGCCTCACTCAGTGGGTTAAGGATCCTGCGTTGCTGTGGCTGTGGTGTAGGTTGCAGATGTGGCTCAGGTCCTCTGCAGATGTGTCTGTGGTGTAGGCTAGTGGCTACAGCTCTGATTTGACCCCTAGCCTGGGAACCTCCATAAGCTGTGGGTGTGGCCCTAAAAAGATAAAAAAAAAAAAAAAAAAGGAAAGCTAAATCAAAGTGAAGATATTAAAATTAAGAATACATGTTTATTAAGAGACAGATTAAAGAGAGCTAAAAACCTACTTATGGACTGGGTGCTGCTAATCTCACGGCAAGTAATGGACAAAGGATCAGTATCTGGCATATATAAAGAGTACTTACGAACCAATAAGAAAAGGACACGCAACCCAATAGCAAAATGGGCAAAAGCTATGGGCAGGCATCTCTCAGATGAGGGAAAACAGACAGCTAACCACACGGGGCTCAAACAAGGACCACACTCAACTCTGTCCTACAGCCAGTCCAGAGCCCACTGGGTGGTGAGTGGGGCTGGGGCTGTAGGACCATCTCTTGCTGGCAGGAGGATGGACTTGGACAACTGCTTTGAAAGAATTTGGGCTCATGTTGCGACGTTGAACAGCCACCTCCCTGAGGCCCGAGAAGCTCTTGCACAGGTGCACCAGGTGTGCAAAAGGCAGGAGGCGCCACAGAGCACCCTGGGAAAAGATGGGCCAGTCGTGGTGCTGCAACATTGGACTGTCCTGCTCCCAGATGAGCCGCGGCCGGTGACCGGTGGATCTTATCCACAGGGCAACAAGCTGAACATCAGGTGAGGTCGGCATGCCTCTGGATTGATAACCTTTTACAAAAACCAAAGGGAGCCCCCCCCCCCCAAAAAAAATCAGTGCAGACTGTGGCTGTGGTGGGAAGGCAGGGAGCGGGGACAGAGAGAGCGCATGAGGTCTGGGGCTAAAGGAGTTCACTGCGTTATCAATACTCGAGGGAGCGAATGAACCAACGGATCCGTAAGTGCCATGAGGGAGGCCACGTGTGGATGAGTGACAGGTGCGCCATGGGCCCAGGACAATGCCTCTGAGCCCTGGGCCCCCGAGTCCAGACGGTCCCACCCCACAACCGGGTACCTGCTAGGCACAGGGTGTCACTGCTGTGGCACAGGTTCGATCCCTGGCCAGGGAACTTCTGCAGCTGCGGGTGCGGCCAAAAACATATTCAGAACAACGTGATGGGGCAGGACACACCGCTGCCCCTTCTTACGCATTTCTTTCCCGATTTTCTCGAATCCACTTTGGTGTCCACAGCTGAGGATCTGGGCGTATAGGAAGGGCTGGCCCGAGGCCACGCAGCGGGATGGCCGCCCTCACCCTCGGGGCTACGTCCAACCAGTTTACACTTTTGGAAGTGGCTTCACGGTGCAGAAGCGCTGGGGGAAGAGTTAAAACTGCTTTCTTGGGGGAGTTCCTGTTGCGGCTCAGTGGGTTATGCACCCGAGGAGCATCCATGAGGACGCGGGTTCGATCCCTGGCCTCGCTCAGTGGGTTAAAGATCCGGGGTTGCCGTGAGCTGTGGTGTAGGTCGCAGCTGCAGCTCTGATTCGACCCCTAGCCTGGGAACCTCCATGTGCTGTGGGTGTGGCCTTAAAAAGACAAAAATATTTGTTTTTCGGGATTTCTCAGGTCATGGTTCAGCCCGAGGGGGGAAATGGGGGCCTCTGGTGAGTTTTCTCTTCTTTCATCCTTTAAATTGTTCACTTTTTTCCCTTCTCGCTACTAGCTTGAGTGAAGTCTGCCAATTACTGCTTTTCTGAAAAATCCATTTTTTGCGAGGGTCTGGTTCTGACCCACTCGTGGATGTGGGTGTGAACAGCTTCATTAGTTGAACGATTTCCTGCCCCGGCTTCCTGTCCCTGGTGGGGGAGAGGTTCTGGGGACGGGCTGTTGGAAGCGGGCTCTTCCTCTACGGAGCGTGGGGCAGGGGCTGGGGCGGGGACAAGGGGAGGGTCGCACCCTGAGGTCACACCCTCTGACTCCCTCTGAGACACATGTGGGCAGAGTTTCCCAACTGGGCACCGCAGAGCCCTGTGCCGGGGGGTGTTATCAGGTGTGGTTGGAGGAAGAGACTTCGGTCATATTAGTTTGGGAAACGTTGTTTCCACGACACACGCACGCTTCCCAGGCCACCAAGACGCCCCTGCCCTGTGAGCTGCGGTAGAGGCCGATCACGGAGTTGCTCAAGTTTATTGAACCCAAAGGCTGTTTCGTGGAAGATGCCTGAAGGCAACAGTCTGGAAGGGCTGCCCGCTGAGGTCCCTGCTGGCCAGTGGGATGTGGCTGAAAGGCAAGGGCTGTCCTGGCATTGGGACCAAGTCCTGGGTGTCGGGGTTGTGCCCCCTAAAATCTCAGGGACTGCGGGCCGTGGGGTGGCGTCAAAGGAGGCAGCACGGCCGAAAGCACCTAACACTTGGCCTGAAGGATGGAGCACGGATCCAGGGACAAGTGCCCCAACCCTGGTCCTGGCTTTCTGGGGGCTGGTCTGGCAGAGGCCAGGATAGGGGCTGAGGGAGTGGAGGGGAGGGTGGGCCCATGGGTCGATTCCCAGCTGCTCCCTCCCCCTGAGGCTGCTCCCTCCCCTGAGGCTGCTCCCTTCCCAAGGCTTTTCCAGTCCTTGAGGCTGCTCCCTTCTGTCTAAAAAAAAAAAAACCTGAGAAAGTTGAGCAGTGAGTCTTATCTGGGTTGAAATTAATATTTAAGCCCGGGAGGCAGCTTCTCAGGAAGCCCTGAGAAACCGCTCCTAGGAGGAGAGGTGGGGGTGCCAGGATATATAAGGGTTTTACAACGAAGGGAAAGGGGTGGAGCACAAGAAGGTGTACAGGAAACCCGTTTCTCGGGGAAGACGAGCGGGCCTGGCTCCCTGGATTGACTCCTCTGATGGGCGCCTCAGCCGCGGGCCGGTCTTCTCGTTTCTTCCCCGAGTGCCCTCGCTGGCTGTTCTCACAGGCGACTATGACATCTTTGGTTTTGTCCACAAACGACAGCCCAGGGGGCGCTATTTCAGAGAGCCTGAAATACAGCCCTAAAGAGGAGCGGGGCGGGGGGGGGGGGCACTATCGAGATCTAAGTCATAAAGGTGAGGGGGGCGCTCCCGTCTTGGCTCAGGGCTTAACGAACCTGACGAGCACCCATGAGGATGCAGGTTCGATCCCTGGTCTTGCTCGGTGGGTTAAGGGTCCGGCGTTGCCATGAGCTGTGGTGCAGGTTGCAGATGAGGCTCGGTTCTGGCGTGGCTGTGGCTGTGGCGGAGGCTGGAGGCTGCAGCTCCGATGTGACCCCTAGCCTGGGACCCTCCAGATGCCACGGGTGCAGCCCTAAGAAGCAAAAAAGAAAAAAAAAAAAAAAAAAAAAAAAAAAGGCAGAGGGGCAGGTGCCTGCCGCCAGGAACACGTTAATATAGAAGTTTGCTGCTGGTCTGGTGAAGGTGGCTGCTAGCGACAGACATCAGCCTTTCCTGAAGGATCTCGGTGTTTTTCTGGACGTGAGGAGATGCAAGACGTGGGCTCATAACATCTGCTAAAAGCATCTAACTCTCTGAAGGCCCATCGTCCCCGTCCCACTTTCCCGGGGCACAGAGGGGCTCCGTCCTGGTCTCTGCCCTGAGCTCCACGCGGGGCGGGGGCTGCGGGTCGGCAGCTGCAGGGGTCCGGTTTTACTCCGTGTAGAGGCTGACGGCAGGTGCCAGGCTCAGTTCACGTGTCCCACAAGCTGCCCCGTGCCTGTCACCGCCCTCCCTCCAGGGAGCACCTGCTTCTGGGCCCAGGAATGTCCTTGCCCCAATTTTGGACATTTTCGCAAAAGGCAAAGTACACACAGTCAGAGGCTGAACGTAGCGTGGTCGCTGGGACCGAAACTGACAACGCGTGTGACCTGAGCCAGAACCCGGATGGGGACGTGAACCCCAGTTTTTATTTTTTACTTTTCTTTTGCTGCATATGGAGGCTCCCAGGCTAGGGGTCCGATCGCAGCTGTAGCAGCTGGTCTACACCACAGCCACAGCAACATGGGGTCCGAGCCGCCTCTGTGACCTACACCTCTGCTCTAGTTGGATTCGTTTCCACTGCGCCATAAAGGGGACGCCCAACGTTGTTTTTTTTTTTGTTTTTTTGGTAGGGAAAACTATTCCTATTCTGGTAACTCATCTCTTCCTTCAACAGGCGGCCTGGAGCAGGTGCCGGGTCCCAGCAGGGACGGAGGGGTGGCATTCCTGCCCTTGGGCCTTTCTTCACGTAGGGGGAGTGACGGGTGCAGCCTGCGTGCAGGTGGAGGTGCAGGTGGAGTCGGCTGTGAGGCCTGCTGCCTCCCCCACCCCCTGCCGTGGGCGCCCCAAGGGCTCTGCCAGCCATCCTGCGTGCCCCGTCCCCTGCAGCCACGGTGCTGGCGGCTCCCAGCCCCCACCAAGACTGCAGTGCTCCCCGAACGCCCTTGGCCCCCCACTCACAGCTCCATCTTCCTCTAGAAATCTCTGCTCTGGGAGCCCTGGCGGAGCTCCCCCCTGCTGCCCCGTCACCCCAAGTCCACCCAGGCAGCAGGCCTGCCAGCTCGGCCGCCACAGGGCTGGCTCCTCGTCTCATCACTCTCACCGCGGGTGGCCCCCGTCCCCACCCCCGCCCTGGGCCCAGGGACGGCCCCTTTCTCAGACAGCGTCCTCCCCAGGCCACCAGCATCCTTGCCCTAACTCGCCAGTCTGAACACATCCATCCCCAGCTCAGAGCCCTGCAGCTCCCATGCAGAGGGGTCCCTGTGACCCCAGGCGGCGTCTGCTACTCCCTCCCTAGCCTTGGCGGCCTGCCCAGCCTGGTGCACCCCCGCTCCAGCCCCCAGCCCTGGCATGGGTGGGGTGCACGCCTCCTCCAGGCGGACCTCGTGCATGTCCCTCTGCTGGCTGACCCCCGGCTCAGTCGTCCACCTGTGTCTCCCTGGGTCAGGCCGCCTGGCAGAGTCCTCGTCCACGGATGGCACTCAGAGCAGGTTGAATAAATAAATGTGGGGACGGTGGCCCTGGGGCCCCTGGGTCCCTCAGCGATGTCAAGATCACTGCTCTCCTCCGTGGGCACAGGAGTCCCCTTTCAGGCCCCCGTCTGCCCTCCTGCCATCAGAGTCCGCTTCCTGCACCCCCATTGCCTGGGTTCCTGCCCTGCCTCTGCCCAGGATGGGAGTGACGGCCAGCCTGTGACTGTCCACGAGGGGGCGCTGGGACACTGAAGGCCATTGGGAGGCCTGAGGAGGGGTCCTGCTAGGAGGTGGGGTGGGGAGCTGGGGCCCAGTCTGTGAGCACCCAGGGCGCGAGCAGGTGTGTGCTTGTCTATACAGCCGGCAGGGCCTGGGAGCGGTGGCCAGAGGCGACCTCTGCACCCAGAGGGTTGGGGGGGGGGGAAAGGCAGGGCACCCAAGGTGATAAGGAGGGGGCGGGGGCAGAGAGAGCCGCCCCCAGAGGTGGGAGTTACCTGTGGGCATCTTTCCAGAGCTGAGCCTACAGCGCTCCAGGAGGCTCAGAAAACTGGAATTGGGGGGTGGGGGCGGACACAGGCCAGGAGCTGAGCTGGGAGGAGGTCCCCACGGGCAGGGACTGGGGCCAGCCCCCCGGGGCAGCTCGCGGCCCCCCTGCCCGTGCAGAGCGGGTCAGAGACGGCACGGCCTCAGCCGTGACCTGAGAGCCGGCAGGCGGTGTGGGATCTCGGCACAGGGTTGTGCCAAGCCGCTGGGGAGGGGCTGTGGTCCTCCCCGGGTGAGGGGTGCGGGGAGGGGGCCTCACGCTCGGACCAGGCCCTTCCCTGGGGGTCCCCAAGCCACCTGTCCTCCTCTCGGACCGCACTGCCCCCTCCGCCGCCAAGGGCGACCCTCCCTCTGGGGACCATGAACCACCTTCCCGCCTGCTTCCTGCTTCTGCTCAGCTGCTGCGAGGGCAACACCTGCGCCCTTGACCCCCCCTCCGCGGCCATCAGTGCCGCCTCTGCCCTCCTGACCTGCCAGTGCCTTTGGGGCCCATCTATTTTTTTTTGTTTTTGTTTTTTTTGTCTTTTCTGGGCCTCACACGACATATGGAGGTTCCCAGGCTAGGGGTCCAAGCAGAGCTACAGCTGCCGGCCTACACCGCAGCCACAGCCACAGCCACATGGGATCTGAGTTGCATCTGTGACCTACACCACAGCTCACGCAACACCAGACCCTTAACCCACTGACCGAGGCCAGGGATCAAGCCCGTGTCCTCACGGATCCTAGTCGGGGTCGCTAACCACTGAGCCGCGATGGGAACTCCCTGGGGCTGGTCTTGCGAGGCACGTCCTTAGGGCATCTTCTGGCTGATGCTGGGCTTGGGCCCGGCCCCCCTGCTTGGCCCGCGCCCGGGGCCTCTGGGTGGCCTGGAGGGCAATGGACTCTCCGCTCCTGGGGACGCTGCCCCGCAGAGCCGCCGTGCCCTCCGAGGATGCAGAAGGAAGCGCGTTGGCTCTGAGGGCGGAGCGAGGTCACCCAGGCGAAGGCCACTGTCGGGTCTGCACACAGCGCGCGGCCCGTGGGTCCGTCCTCACCCTCACTCCCGCCACGAGCGCCGACTCGGACCCCTGCCCAGGTTGCAGGGCGGACCCTGCGCCAGGACGTGGGCTGTCACCTCCTGGAGCTCAGTCATCACTAGGGACAGAGTGGGGACGAGGCCCCGTGAGGCTGAGGCCAGGGCTCCGTCGGGGCTGAGGCCCGGGCCTGGGATCAGCCGCAAATGGCCGTGCCCAGCGCGTCCCCCGCCAGAAGGGGCCGCGCCGGTGACGGAGGCGGCATCGGGAGAGCTGGAGTGAGACGGCGCCTGGCCTCCCTGTTGGCTGGACGCCTTCCGAATGGGGGACAAGTGTGTTTGAGCTGGTCCCGCCTTGACAAACTGGATTGCCGGCAAGGACGAGCTTAGCGGGTTGAAGTGACCGTCCTTTCTCACACGGGGCCCTTGTCTTTTGTCACAGTGAACGTCCCCGCAGAGCTGTCCCTCTGCACGTCCGGTCGGGGCTCAGAGAGACCCGGAGGTGGACAGGCCTTGGGGAGCTGCGGGGCAGCCCAGGAACAGAACCTCCGCCCCAGAGGGGGTTGTCTTCACCCTGGGCCTCGGGGGAGATGAAGGCTTGCCCGGGTCACAGGGCTTGGCTAGAGCCGAGCCGGGCACCAGAACCCCTGCCTCCTGGAGCGGTGGGTGACAGGGTCGGTGACCCGAGTCCCTTGTCAGCCCTGGGCCACCTGCCTGTGCCTCCCCCTCTGCCAGCTGCCGGGACCTCCCTGGTTTGGCTCCCACCCACTGAACGGAGTGGGAGTGTCACAGGGTGACCACACCTGCCTCAGGTGTGCGGGGTCGGGGAGCCACGAGTCCCAGGCGCTGGCACTGGGCTCTGGCTCATCCCCGTGCATGTCTCCCGTCTCCTGGGTGCCACAGCAGGTGGTGGGCAAACCCCAGCAGAGCCGTGCAGCCCACAGCATACCCGAGTTGGGGTCATCTTGGCCTCTCTGGCCCATGCACTGCTGGCCAAGGCATGTCACCCCACCCCATGGAGCCTCAGCGTCCCATCTGGACATTGGGAGGCAGGGACCTAACAAGCAGCCCTGAGTGGGGCTCAGATGGACAGGGTACGTGGTGGGCGCCCTGTTCAGATGTGGGGAAGGAAGGCCTGGGGTGGGGGTGGGGCGGGGCAGATGCTTAAGGCAGCCCCAGCTGGGTGGTTTTTAAAGCCTTGGAATCTGGATCTTTGAATTTTCCTTGGTGGAGGGAGGGGACGGGGGGGGGGGGCCTCAGAGTGTCCTTTGAGTCGTCATGAGCAGGGACCCGGCTCCTGCTCTTGGCTCAAGGATTTCTTCACTCCTGGTGGGACTCTGCGGGCTGTGTGGCCCCAGGGCTGCGGCCATGGGGAGACCGTGGGAGATGCTTGATCAGGAGGGTGGCAGTGCCAGGGCTGGGGGCGATTTCTATTTCAGATGAAATTCTCTTCACACCTTCACGAAAATGGGGCTGCTGGGGCGCCAGGGATGGGCGTGTGGGTTTGACCCCTCCTGGCTCCTGGCTCTGCTTCCCTGGGCCTGCGAGGGCCTCCTGCCTTGGGTCCAGGCCTGGGCCCTGCCTCTGTGCAGCTCCCGCTTTCCTGCACCTCACGTGAGCCCTGCATTTACGTGCCAAGCGTGTTCTCGTGTGTGCAGGGTTCCAGCCCCTCATCCAACCAACCATCAGCCTTTCCATCCAGACAGACACTCTCCCCACCACCCACCCGCGTCCAGACACTACCCACCCACCCCCCATCCCCCATCCACCCATCCATCCACCCCTTCATTCTATATATATTTTCCTTGGGCAAGTCACACACGCCAGTTGAGAGCCGGGCGTGGGCAGGGAGAGCTCCAAAGGGGGAAAACCCGATAATTCCTGCCCTCACCGAGCCAAAGTCCGGGGCATGGACAGATGCCTGGAAGGGAGATGGGCAGGTGGGGGTAGCCCGGGTGCTAGGGCAGCCAGCAGAGCCATGCCTGGGGCTGGGGGGCGGGTGGGGTGATGGAGGCAGGCTTCCCTGAGGACAGAGAAGTTAATTCAGATTCTGGAGGCCTGTGTCCTGGGCCAAACCAGTTCTCCCCATGGCGTCTCCCAACACAGTGTGGAGGAGGCGGTGCAAAGAAGTCTGCGTTGACTGCCCACGCGGGGCGGTGCCACCAGCCTGCCCACGAGCCATCTGCCTCGCGCCTTCCTTCTCCGCGCCAGCGTGCTGGAGCCCGTGGGCTGCCTGGCTCCGGCACAGTTGCCAGCTGCACACGTGGGCCCCGGACCCCAATCCCAGCAAACACCAGGCGTGTTGCGCCCTGGTGGAGAAGGGGCTGGGCCTGGAGAGCCCAGGAGGGTGGGACGCCCCCCCCTGGGGGGGGTAGTGGAGGCTCAGTACCTATGGTTGACAAGGTGTTTCATTGTTCCTTTGTCATGGCAGTCCTGGGAGGTGGCAGGCTGTTGGAAACAGAATCCGGGGAGACCAAGCCCCAAGGGGCAGGGACGAGCCTTCATCTCTGTGGTGCGTGGTGCCTGCACCCCGCGAGGGTGGAGAGGGATGAGGGGAGGGCGGGCAGTGGTGGGAGTGGCATCGGTGTGTGGGCGGGGCTTGGGCTGAGGGCGGGGCCGCCAGGAGCACGTGGAGGGGCGGGGCAATGCGCGGGCTCTGGTGACCGATGCGATGGGCGGAGGAGAACTGATTACCTGTGTGTGGGTGTCGCAGGAGACACTTCCGCCCCTCCCGTCGGAGGGGACAGCGGTCACTCACCATTCGTTTGTCGCCAGCGAATTCATTTCTCGTTCATTTGTGGGCACGCAGTACTGAGCTCCCACCATGCGTGGGCCCCGTGCCTTCCGCGGAGCAGCCCCCAACCTTTTCTGTTTGGCTCTGGACCCCTCTTTGCCGTGAGGCCGTCCTGGGCATGGCTGGGTGTTGAGGGCCCGCTCCCCCACCCCCCAGCAGGGCGACAGCCCGGGTGTCTCCAGTCACTGGCCAGTGTCCTGGGGTGGGGAGTAGAATGGCCTACAGCGGTGGGCCCAGCAGAGCCCCCTCCCTCCATGGTGCTCACAGTCTCTGGGGGAACAGAGATGAAAATGGGCGGGGTGGTCCCAGAGGGGTACCAGGAGGGCGGGAAGGAGGCCACCGGGGTCTGGTGGACGATGGGCTGGCCCGGGAAGGGAGGCATGGATCTGGGGAAGGAGGCTTTGCTGAGCTGGGGGGCCAGGAAGAGGGCTTGGGGTCAGGGGCGGATCCTGCCTGTGGAAGGGACCTTCAGTACACAGGGACGGGAACCTGGTGGGTCCCCCAGGCCTCATTTTCCTCCCCCGGCCATGCCCTCTCTGGCCAGTTCCCTCTGCTCTCTGATGGGACCAGCCCGCCCTCGGCAGGATAAGGCCTCCCAGAGGCCCAGGTTCCTTCTCCTTCCCCAGAGTGGAGGGAGTGCCGTTTCCGACTCCCCCTCCCTGCTTCCCTGAGGGGCGCCCCCCCACCCCCGTCCAGTCCCCTTACAGCCACACCCCACTTCCCGCCTTCCCTTGTGCAGGAGAAGTTGCAAAAGCCCATCTGGTCTGGGTGGGGGCGGGGCAGGGGCTCAGGAAGAGGCAGGTTTGGCTCCAGGCACGTTCGAACCTGTCTCCATCACAGACAGTCATGGGAGTTTGTGGGACCTCAGGCTCTTCCTCTGGAACCCGGAGACTTGAACCCCCCAAGCTACTGTGAGACAGGCCGTGGTTATAACCAGTTGTGGGCAAGGAGGCACCTGCAGGGAGCTGCCCAGGACGAGAGTCCACACCAGCAGGGCTGGCAGGACTCCCCACTCCCCACAGGTGGCGGGTCCTATTTATTTTATTCGGTCACTTTGATCTATAAAAAGCCCAGGAATATCCCAGCTCAGGGGGTGCTGGCTTCTGCCTTATTTTTAGTGGCGGAAGACGGTGTTTAAACATTTCATGGTCTGGTGGTAAATTTTTATGAGGGAGGCCCATTGGCTGGAGGTCAGTAGCTTGGCTGCGTTTATCTCTCCTGGGACTCAGGGAAGCCAAGGAGAGACCGGGGAACTGCCCGGCCCTTTTGCCCAGTGACACCAGCTGTGGGGCCCTGATTGTGGATGGGCGGAGGAGGCCGGGGTGGGGAGGTCGGAGTGGAGGTCGGGGGGGTCTCCTGCCACGGGAGCCTGGGGGCAGGAGAAGACGAGGACGATGGTGAAAATGACATTTGGTGTCCCCATCCCATCTTTCTGGACTTCCAGACCCTCCCCCAGCCCCTGACCTGGCCCAGTGCTGGGTGTGCCCCTGGGAGCAGGATGGAGGTCCAGCTGCCCCATGGGGCCCTGTCCTTCTGTTGGGCCTGTATCCTCCCGTGTGCTGGGCCTGCTGGCCTGGCCCTGACTGGCCTCAGAGAAGTGTGAGCAGAGGCCTCCAGTTTGCAAATAGCCTTTTCGCCTTTGTGAGGACAGGCCTTTTCTACTGAGCAGTGAGACTGAGGCCCAGTGGGGACAGAGGCCCAGGGGGACTGAGGAGTTGAAGACTGAGAACCAGTGGGTGGGAGACCCTCCCCTTTTCTTGTCTCCCCTTGAAATGTAAATGACAAGGACCTTGGTGCTGCTGGTACTGGACTGGGACTCAGTGCCAACTCCGGGTCCTGGCGGGAGTCTGTTAAAAGGCTCTGCATTTTCCTTGCCCTGAATCCAGACATCATCAGGGAAACCCTGGTTATCCAGACGCTGGACCGGGGAACAAAGAACAGTGACTGCCGAGAGCTGGAAATGCAGGAGGTGTGCCCCAGGATGGCCCTGGCTTGTGGCCAGGAAGGGGTTTCCAGGCCCTGGTGCAGGGGCGGGACCCCCAGGAGGACCCTGGTGCCTGAGTTGAGGAGAGGGATATGAGGCCCTGGGGAGACCAAGGCATCTAGAGTCACAGGGCAGAACCCAGAGGCAGAGCTGCATGGGAATTGGGACCCCCCACCCCCAGTATTCACAGGAGTACCAGTCACTGAACATGTGTGAGGTGACTCTCAAGGCCGAGGAGAGGACCTACCTCCTGAAAGGGCTGGAGGAAACAGCCCTCGGGCTGACAGAGCTGGGCGTTGGGTGCTTCCCATCAGCCAGAGGGGAAACCTCAGGACCTCTGAGCACTCAGAGGGGAGCACTCAGTGGGGCCTTGCCTCAGTCATGATGAATAACTATAATTAATGGCTGCCTGGTCCTGCACAATGATGCTCAAAGTTAAGACCCCAAAGCTTCCAAATAAAAGCACCCTAAACAAAGCTCAGAACTAATGACATGAATAAAAAGGATTCAGTACCACACAAGGAGAATGCCACAAGGATGAACATTCAGTTAAAAAAAAAAAAAAAATTCCAGGCATGCAGAAAACAGGAAAATATGACCCTCAAGGAAGAAAAAAAAAACATATATATATATATATCAACTGAAACCAACTCAGAACCAGCACAGATGTTAGCGCTGGCAGACAATGTAGTAACACAGTTGCTGTAACTGTAGTTTACATATCCGAAAAGCCAGAGGAAAATTGGACATATTAGGTAGAGGCATGGACGCTAAAAAAGAGACATATCAAACTTCTAGAGATGAAAGTGACAAACTGTAGCATCTGACATGAAAAGTACAGCAGATGGAATTAAACACTGCAGAAAAAAAAGATGCGTGAACTTGAAGACATAGCATTAGAAGTGGCCCAAAATGAAACAAAGGGAAAAACTCTCACAAGTATGAACGGGCCTCAGAGGGCCGTGGGACAGCTTTCATGGCCTAATATACTTGCAGCTGGAGCCTTGAAGGAGAGAAATGACAGGAGAGCAGAAAAATATTGGAAGAAATGATGGCACATAAATGTCCACATTTGATAAAAACCGTTAACCCACAGATTCAGGGTAGCCAATGAACCCTAAGCGCAAAGCACAGGAAAAAAATGACAGCAAGACACATTATCATCAAATCGTTCAGCACCAGTGATGGAGCAGTTACAGGAAAAATACACGTTACCCTCAGAGGAGCGATGAGGGAAGCAGCAGATCACTCACCAGAAACCAGGGAGACGGAGTTCCTGCTGTCACCCAGTGGGTTAGGAATCCAGCTGCAGAGGCTCGGGTCGCAACTGCCATGCGGATTCGATCCCTGACCTGGGAACATCCCTATGCTGGGTTCAGCCATTAAAAAAAAAGAAGAGGGAGTTCCCGTTGTGGCGCAGTGGTGAACGAATCCAACTAGGAACCATGAGGTTGCGGGTTCGCTCCCTGCCCTTGCTCAGTGGGTTAACGATCTGGCATTGCCGTGAGCTGTTGTGTAGGTTGCAGACGCGGCTCGGATCCTGCGTTGCTGTGGCTCTGGCGTAGGCTGGTGGCTACAGCTCCGATTCAACCCCTAGCCTGGGAACCTCCATACGCCGCGGGAGCAGCCCAAGAAATGGCAAAAAGACAAAAAAAAAAAAAAAAAAAAAAAAGAAGAAGAAGAAGAAGAAAGAAAGAAACCAGAGAAAGGATAGCGGGGAAAGATCTTTCACATGCTGAAAGAAAAAAGAATCGTCAATCTAGAGTTCTATACCTACCTCATGAAAACATTTTCCAAAAATGCAGGTGAAATAAAGACTCTTCAGCTACACCATGCAGAAAGAATTAATCACCAAACATTCTGCACGACAAGGAATGTTGAAGGCTGTCTTTGGGGAACAAGGAAAGTGAGGCCAAAGAGAAGCACGGATTTACACAGAGGAATAAAGACACCCCGACACAGTAGCTATGTGGGTAATTACTGTTTAAATCCGTTTGCCAACAGTGACACTGTTAGACACCACTTACTGAATGCTGAGATGCCCCCAGCCCACCACATTCTGTATCACACTTCGTTTTTGCAAAACCCAGATGGGGTACAGTCGCTGTCGCCAGTTTGCAGATGAGGAAACTAAGGCTCTGAGGGGTCGCATGACGTGGATAGCAGAGCAAAGGGTGAGAATCCGCTGGGAGATGCATCTGGCTGGCCTTTCATCCCTGAGCTGTGCTGCTCCCTGCTTCTGGCCTCAAACTCATCCTTCCTGTTCCTTCCAAATCCTGTCGCGTCCAAGCAGCATCTGCCCTGCACTCAGAGCCCTGGGGTCTGGCCAGTGCCGAAGCGGGAGGCTGAGGCCCCTTCCCTTTCAGCCTGCCTCTTTGTAGTGCTGCTGGAGCTTTCCCGAATCTCCAAGAGATGAAATATGGCGGGGCAGTTGCTGTGGCAACCACTCAGCATTTACTGATGGCCTGAGAACCCACTGGCTCAATGGCGGCTGGTGATTCGAGGGTGCCCGTCCCTCTGGTCAGCCCTGCTGAAGGGCGGGCTCTGTCCTGGGCCATGGGTGCCTTGGCTCGGGGTGGGGAACTGGGCTGGTGCAGGGCTGGGGAAGGACGGGTGACTGGGCTGTTTGCCCCTTACCACAATCTCTGACCCCAGGCATGACTTTTTCCACTTCTTCTCCAAGTCCTGGGTCACTCTGGGCAGACCTGACACCACCTGCGGGCACGGATGGGGTCCCTTCCCCAGTGTGGTCCCTGAGTCCCGCCAGACAGCCTGGCTCTCTGTCCCCCCGCCTGTCCCACTGAGCAGATGGGCTCACGTGACTTTCTTTCCAACTAAATAGATGGTCACCACCCTCTGGGTCAGAGATGGCCCTGCCCTCTTGGGCGTCTGTGCCTCCAGAGAAAGTTCGATAAAAACACATACATGTGTAACAGGCTCAGAAAACTGTTTTTAAAAATTGTGATAAAATAAACAGTACATAAAATACACCATCTTAAGCACTTTTTTTTTCCTTTTTAGGGCCACACCTGTGGCACGTGGTGGGTTCCAGGCTAGGGGTCAAATCAGAGCTGCAGCTGCCGGCCTCCACCACAGCCACAGCCACGTGGGATCCAAGCTGCGTCTGTGACCTATGCTGTAGGCTGCAGCAATGTGCGATCCTTGACCCACTGAGAGAGGCCAGGGATCAAACCTGCATCTTCATGGATACTAGTCAGGTGCTCTGAGCCTCAACGGGAACTCCCTAAGCCGTTCAAGTTCACAGTCAGGGAATCAAGCATGCTCACGTTGCTGGGCAGCCGTCCCCCAGCACTCCGGGACTTTGTCATTTTTCCAAACGGAAGCTCTGTCCTCATTAAATGCTCACTCCCCTCCCCTCTGCCAGCCCTGGCCCCATCATCCCCTTTCCATCTCTTGGAAGTGGTTCCTGCAGGACTGCTCCTTTGGAGACCGGCTCAGTTCACTGGATACGATGTCTGCAGGGGTCATCGGTGTTGCGGGCTGGGTCAGCATTTCCCTCTTCTTCAGGCTGGATGATGTTCCAGCCGGCACGGGGGGACCACGTTTGTTCTCGGATGCTGGAGTTCGGATCAGGCTCCCTGAGCGAGTGGACCGGCGAGGCAGGGGCAGGCGGCCTTTTGCTCTTTCTCATTCCCACTGTTGGACTTGCTGCCTCGGGGGTCCGTTCCTGCCCTGCTTCTCGTCTCCGGTTATCAATACACGGTCATACACCGTGTGCCCAATCTCACTCTGACCCTCATCCGATGTCAGGCCTGTGCCTTCGGGGCCGAGGTGCCATGGGGGAGGGGTGCCGCTGAGTCTCTCATTCCCACCTGGTCTCTCTCCCCCACCCACCTGGCTCCAGAAGGGTCCAGAGGGCCCAGGGGCAGAAGGACACCTGGACAGCGCCCTGTGAGTGCTGCGGGTGCCTGCCGGGGGTGACAGCTTCCTTGGGGTCCTAGTGTGGGTGCAGGAGACCCCGTCTCTGAGGATCTTTTGCCTACGGCTTCCTTGAGGTAGGGAGCCTGCTGGCTGGCCACCCCTCATGGTCCCTCTCCTGGGGTCACTGGCCACTTCAGGCGGTCTTCGTGGGAGAGGTTGCTTTCAAGAGGACACGACCTGAGCGGCCCTCCTGGAGAGAAACCCCGTGGAGCCCTTGCCCCCAAACGTGGCCATGGCCCTGGCACCTGGCCAGGCTCTGAACAGCCCCTCCCTCACCTGGGCGGTCAGGGGAGACGCCCAGGCCTGGTTCTCCGGTTTGATGAGAGTGCCCCCGGCTCCCTGCCGTGCTGGGGGGCGCATGGTGCATGGGCACCTTTCCTTCATGGGCAGAACATCCTGCCGCCTCACCTTTGGCGGGCTCTTCACGTCCCCTTACCAGGTGGGAGGTGGGGGAGGGGCAGGCGTGGGCAGAGCCATCTCCCCAACTCCCGGCCGGTCCCCACGCAGGTCCCTGTCTAGGTCTGGCTCTAGGACGTGCCGGTCACGGGCAGACGGTCCTGAGAGGGACCCTCAGGAGGTGGTGTCACCTCCAGGCACACATGGAGCCACCAGCCTCAAAGGGGTCCCATCCAGCTGGGGGCGGGGGCGCGCAGGCACTCTCCCGCCTCGGAGAGTGGGCAGCACCCAGGGGCCAGAGGACTGTCCCCGGGAAGGAAGGGCAACTGTGCTGAGAACTTCAGGGGCAGCAAAGGTGCAGCCAGTGGCTCGAGATGCCTCCAGGGTCCGTGGATCAGCTGGACACTGGTCACGCAGACACACTGCGTGGCTCTGCCTTGGGTGCCTTTCGCCTGATGTTTAGTTGTCGGAAGGCAGGGTTGGGGGGGCACTCTCTGAGGCTGGGGGCCAAGGCCCCGGCGTCAGCCCTGCTTGTGGAAGACAGAACGGCGCCCGCCCCCAGCCCCGGGCTGGGCTTCGTCGCAGGGTCGTGAGTGGTCCACAGAAGCAAAGTGAGGGGTCTTCAGGGAACCAGCAGGGCTTTTGCGAGGAACGAGCCGTCAGTCAGGGGTGTCGCCGAGAGCCGTCAGCGCCTAACTCGCGCTGGCAGCCGGTGAACCAGGCTCCGGGCTGGGATGCCGGCTCTGGGCCAAGAGCGGGGAGGGTGTGCTTGGTCTGCGTGGGGGGAGAGCGTGGGAACCAGGCAGCTTTTGGGGTCGGGGCTGGAGGCCCTCCTGGTGCCTGTGGAGCCAAGGGTGGAATTGGGGCTTGCTGTCTCAGGGTGACGGGGGACCTCAGGAGCCCCCACCCTCCAGCTCAAGGATCCTCCCGCCCCCCCGAGGACGGGCTGCTCCAGACCCACAGGGCGGGCGCTCACCTGCAGCGGGAAGTGCCATGTCCTCTGCCAGGAAGGCTGGACCGAGGGGCCCGGGGCCCAGGCGGGCCTCCTTGTGCTTTGGCGGGTCCGTCTGACCCTCAGACACCCTGGCAGGTGGGCTGACCCTGGCCTGGCCAAGCTCCTCGTGGTCGGTTCGAGAGGCCTGCCAATCCCCGGTTACCTTCGGGGAGGGGCTGAGTCAAGTCCCCTTCCTCCTCGAATCTGGGCTGGTCCTGGCCACGTCCTTGGTGGAGTGAGGCTCTGGGGCTGGTCCTGGGCCCCGCTCCCCCGGGCCTCTTGGAACCCACCTGTGTGGCCTGAGCTGCCCTGTAAGAAGCCTGACGGCACGGCTGCCAGGACCTCCAGAGTGGCCCCAGACTCTGGGAGGGGAGCTGCCCCCCGGCCGTCGGGCCAGGTCAGGCAGGTCAGCGCCCTCTTCGGTGGGGCGGCAGCGGGGTGCACGGACGGCTGCTCCCGGGGCTGCGTGAACTCCGCTGCCCCGTCGTGTGTGTCATGACACCTTCTGGGCCACCCGGACACCCCCAAACCATCACGAGGAGCCTCCAAGTGGGTGACGCAGATGAGGTCACGGGAGTGAGAGACCAGCAGGCAAGGCGGGAGCTACCCCTTCAGAAGCTCAGGAACCTGCCCCGCTATGATTTTAGGGGCCCGTGGCCACGTGGGGAGGGGCCATTGCTTTACTCCTTTGTGGATTCAAATGCTAATCTAACCCGAAACACCCTCACAGACCTGCCAGAGGCCGCATAACCAAATACCGGGTGCCTTGCAGCCCAGTCAAGCTGGCACATAACAGAGGGCATCACCCCGAGCTTCCAATCATTTTTCTTTCGGGCCACAGGCCAGCAGGCCAGGCCATTTGCTGCTGCCCGTGAGCTGCTAATAGTCTCACCTTGGGCCACTCCTCTCCCTGTGCAGAGGGATGACTGGGCGTGAGGCCCCAGCTCTGCCCACCCAGGGTCCGTCACTGCTGCCTCTCCGGGCTCCCCGGGGGGGTCTTGCACCCTGATGCCATGCAGACTCAGCCTCTGGTCCGGCTCCCACACCATCCTGGAGCTGCCCACTGGGGATGCTCAGCCCCTTCCTTGGCAGCGGCTGGCCCCTGGCACCCGGGGTGGGCCCTGAACCCTGCCAGTGACTCTGATGAGCTGACGTCATTTCTCCTGCTCTGGGTAGGGTGGGACCAGTGATTTCTCAGGAGCTTCTAGAATGTCTGGTGATTTTATCCTACCCGCTACTCTCCCCCAGAAGGGAACTGCTGACATAATGGGACCACTGAGGGCCTCTGTCTGGGAGGACTTGTGAAATAATAAAAAGCATACTTTTCACTATTTTGGAGCCCTTCCTGTGTGCCCAACACTGTAAAAGCATTTTCTAGTCATGGGTGATTCCTGTGGGTCCCACGAGGTGTGAAATCCCCTCCTCCCCTTGTAGGGGAGCCAGGCTTGGGGTGCCCAGGGCCACAGAGACGGTGACATGGGGGTGGAGGCCAGATCCCCTCTGACTCTGCTTCCTCCAGAGCTGAGCCCCTGCTCTACCCCAGGAAGCCGGAGGCCAGCCCACCCCAAGGGCTCCTGCTCCTGTGGGTCCAAGGGAGAGAGAGCAGACCAACCCCACTCCCGGCGCCAGAGCTTCCCCCCAGCCTGAGCTGGGGGCAAGGGGCTTTCTTTCTTTTCTTTTCTTTTTTTCTTTTTAGGGCCGCACCTGTGGCATCTGGAGGTTCCCAGGCCAGGGGTCTAATCAGAGCTGCAGCTGCCGGCCTGCACCACAGCCACAGCTACGCCAGATCCCAGCTGCCTCTGCGAGCTACGCCACAGCTTGATGCAACTCAGGATCATTAACTCTCTGAGCGAGGCCAGGGATCGAACCTGCAGCCTCCTGGGCACTATGTTGGGTTCTTAAGCCACCGAGCCCCAGTGGGAACTTGAGGGGCTTCCAATCAACATTGAGCCTGAGGTGTTTTGTTAGCGAGACTCCGTTTTTTAAATCCACTTTTTATTTTGGACCAGGTTCAGATTTATAGACAAGTTGCAAAGACAGTTCCAGGGTCTCTAGCTGCCTGCAGCTGTCATCACCAGGACAGGTCACCAGGGCGCCTGGTCACAGCCAGGAAAGAGACCTGACTGTTGAAAAGCTCTGGCTTCACTTGCACCTTCTCTGCTAACGCCCTATCCCGTCCCGGGACTCCTCCCGGGATGTCACAGCCTGTTTGGTTAAACTGGGGCTGAGGATGAAGGGCCAGTTGTGATGTTGGATGGAGCTGCTTTGGGGAGCCTGGCTCTCAGCGGGGGGTTCTGTGCGCATTCACAAAGCAAGACTCCGCAGTCACAGCGGCTCTGGGAGGCATCGGCTCACTATCTGTCGTCCCCACCCTCCTAGCACGCGTCGCCCTTGGTCGGCTGGCATCTGGCACAGAGCAGGTGCACCATACATTTCTGTTACATGAATGAATGTGGGTGGGGGTGGTGAGGCCCATGGACAGGGCAGCAGCCAGTGGGGGAGGAAGGGCTGGGGACCCCCCTGGGGACACCTGAGCTGGGCATGCGTGGGAGGGCCTGTGCAGTGGGCCGCCTGGGGGATAGATAACACCCTTTCCTTGCCAGCAGTAAGGCACCCCCACTCTGGCTGCTCCCCCTTCAGGGCTGGCAGAATCCTGTCACTGCCGTTGGAGCCACACCCCTTCCTTTCATAGGCATCCAGAGTGCCACCAGGTCTTGTGGTCCTTGGTCTTGACCTTCCCCTCTCCATGGCCCCCCGAACCCCCAGACACGTCTGAGCCAGAAGGACCCAGCTCAGATTCCGGAAGGCTGTCCTGCTCCTACTCTGGACAAGCCCCTGCAGGCCACAGGGGGCCAGCGGCCACACCTGCAGCCGGGGGTGACCTCGCCACCAGCCAGGCCTGAAGTGAGCAGGTACTGGGGCTTACGGCGCTGAAGCCCCTCACTGACCCGCCTGATGCCTCATTTCAGGGAGGACCGTCTAAGGCCCGGAGGAGAGCTGGGGTCCAGCTCAGACGGTCCAACGCAGAGGCCCCCATTCTCCTGCCCCAGGGGAGGCAGACCCCCTCTCCCTCCTGGCGAGGGCTCGTGGGTGATGGGCAGCAGCCGTCCTCAGGGGATCTAGACACAGCAGGTGTCGGGGAGGCTCACACGAGGTGCCTGGGAGCGGAGGCCGGGACCCGAGAAGGTCTTTGCCTCCGTTTTGACCCTTGGAGCGTCATCTTCCGCTTCCAAGTTCCCCCGGAACTCCCCCCTTAGGGGGCGAAGGTCCAGCTCTGGGACACCCCTGAATACATATTTCAGTAACGACCCACGTTATTAGCCATTAGAGCCTTACAATTGCATTATTAACAAGAAATCTCAGTAGATGTCTAAAACGCATGCAAGCACTCGATATTCCACATCTGATCATAATTAAAAGTTAAAAATATGAGCCAGAGGGGGGCCGGCTGTGACAGATTTGCTGCATGGGGCTAATGGAGGCATTATTAACACGAGCAACTTGCCGGAGGCAGGCTTGGCTGGCCGCCCGGCTTAAAGACGCACGTGGAGGGCGCTGAGCGCCACTGACCCGCACGTCAAGGCAGGGAGCAGCTCCGACGCCCGGGCTCTGCCCTGGCCCCTACGCCTGAGGCCCTCTCTGCTGACCAGGAAAAGGGGCTCCAGGCTGGGGGTGGCAGGCAGCGGTGGCGGAGGGGTGGAGCAGGGCGTGGGGAAGGGGATGCAGGTGAAGCGGGGAGAGTTGGGTGGCGGGGGCCCGGCTGGGGCCCGTGGCCCTGGTCCCTGCCTTCTCCCAGGGGTGGCCAGCACCCCTGGCTGGTCGATGTGGAAAGCCATGGCCTTTCGCCCTGGTCAGGCACCGCACGGAGCACCTGCGGGCTGGACTTTGTCGACATCCTCCCTCCCTCACTCCACGGGGGCTCACCCGGGAGGGCTCCCACACGACGTCCCGCAGCCCCTCGTCTGTCTCAGGGACGGCGGCCAGAGGACTGGCCCAGGAGGGGAACCAGCCATCCCGGGCCTCAGTGGGGGCCGGCATCCGGGCAGTGCCTCGGGCCGGCTGGAGGGAGGGGGTGGGGACAGGGAAGGACGTGCCCAAGGCCGAGGCACCCCAGGGGCCGCCCTGGGTGCTGGCTTTGCCCTGATCCCACCCTCCACTGAGCATGAAGAAGGACGATGGCTCACGGTCGGCCTCTGCTGCTCTCGGGTTGACCTTGAATTTCTTCCCACAACTCAGTCTGGGCGCCTGGTTTCCGCTTCCTGCTGCTTCCTGTGCTCTGGACGGACGGTGCTGACACTGGCTGGGGGCCAGGTCCTTGTCTGCCTGGCAGCGGGGTGGACGACGGCCCGGGTCCTGGGCTCTGGGGGCTGCCTGCCTCGGTTTCCCACTCTGAGTCGGGTATCGTCGCTGGTCCTGAGCAAGGCTCGCTCGGTCCAGACACAGCCCGGGCCCCTGGCAGCCGGGCCCAGTGCTCCTCAAGGGGGAACGTGCTCTGAGGGCCCCGGGGAGCTCGTGAAATTCAGGTGCTGATTCAGTGGATGTGCGAGTACCCGGTGGCGGCCGTGACCCATCACGCGTTCCTAAACAGAGCTCTCTATCGATGTCAAAAGCCGGCCATCCGGAGCTCCCTCTGTGGCTTAGCAGTAATGAATCCGACTAGCATCCGTGAGGATGTGAGTTTGATCCCTGGCCTTGTTCAGAGGGTTAAGGACCCGTGAGCTGTGGTGCATGTCTCAGATGCGGCTTGGATCCTGCGTTGCTGGGTTGTGATGCAGGCCGGCAGCGGCAGCTCCCATTTGATGCCTAGCCTGGGAACTTCCATATGCCATGGGTGAGGCCCTAAAAAGCCAAAAAAAAAAAAAAAAAAAAAAAGAAGCATCAACCTGCTCAATATTCCGCATCCGGTGGGAGCCTGTGGACCACAGTTCTGGAGGCCAGAGGCCGAGTTCCAGGTGCTGCGGGGCCACGCTCCTTCCGAGGCTCCAGGGGAGGGGCTTCCTTGGCTCCTCTGGCGGCGGGTGGCCCCAGAGGCCCCCGGGCTTGTGGCCGCATCACCTCACCTCTGCTGCTGTCCTCATGTGGCTTCTCCTCTTGGTGCCAGCTCCCTCTCCCGCCTCTTGCTCGGACACGTGTGCTGGCCCGTGGGACTGCCGGGCTGGTCCCTGACGGTTACACCTGCAAAAATAACTTTCTCATATAAGGTCGCATTCAGGGATCAGAACGCAGGTCTCTTTGGGGCCCTTATTCGGCCGACCCCAGGCGTCTAGGGTGGGACCCGCCACCCTGACATGTTCCCTCCGGGGTGAAGCGGACGCTGCTGGCCTGCAGACCGCGCCCGGAGTGGCCGTAGAGGACCTGGACCTTGGCACGTGCAGGCTCAGGAGCATCCCGGGAGGGCTGCCTGGGGGAGAGGCCGAGCCCACTCAGTGGGCACTGAGGTGCAGCCCCTGCTCCCAGGGTCATCCGTTTAGCTGGGGCCACAGGGCTTTGGCTGCATGGGAACGTTCTGGAACCCGCCCATCTCCTGCTCCTGCCTCCTCTGAATGCCGTCTGAGTCCATTTGCTCTCTCACCAGCTGCTGCTGTGAACTGAAAACCTGCCCAGCTCAGGCTGGACCCCAGGCCTGCAGGTGCCTGAGGGCAGTGAGTGCCAGGGAGTACGGGTGCGGCTTTGTCACCAACCGGGGCTGCTGCCACGATGTTTCACTGTGACGCAGCTCACGTGCTGTGGAGGTCACCTGCTCAAAGTGTGAGATCAGGGCTTCTAGTATATGCACAGAGCTGAGTCTATTGCCTCTAAAGAGACCTGGTCCCTGAGTTCCCGCTGTGGCTCAGCTGGTCAAGGACCAGACACTGGGTCCATGAGGTTGCGGGTTTGAACCCTGGCCTTGATCAGTGGGTTACAGGATCTGATGTTGCCGTGAGCTGTGGTGTAGATTGTAGGCGTGGCTCGGATGTGGCGTTGCTGTGGCTGTGGTGAAGGCCGGTAGCTGCAGCGCTGGTTCGATACCTAGCCTGGGAACTTCCATATGCTGCAGGTGTGGCCATAAAGGAAAAAAAAAAGAAAGCTGGTCCCACCAGCCATACCTCACCCGGTCTGCTCACCTGCTTCCTCAGACTTGGGCATGTATAAGCCTCTGCCAGTGGCCGCCGAGTGCCAGGACAGCAGCCTGACCTCTGGGACACGGAGGGTGCCGTCTTCAGGGCTGGGTGATGGGCTGTGCTTCAGGTCACCTGCGGTGCTGGCAGACAGCAAGTGCTAATGGCCCACTGGCGGGCTGTCCTGAGGAGCCAAGTCCCTCTACATGCTCGCTCACTGCAGAATGGCCCCTTCGAGAAGCCAGGAAGCAGAGCCTGGAAGGTTCTGTGTCTCCCCAAGGCCACAGGGGCTAAGGGTGTCAGAATTCAAAGCTCATCTCTCAGATGCCACAGCTGCGCTCCTGAGGCCCCTTCTCTGCGCAGCCGGCTGCTGGGGCTGTTAGGGGAGGGACACGGTCGCCCACTGTGGCCCCAGCAGCCATATTAAGAGGACCGGGCAGTCAGGGTCCGGGGGGGATGTGGTCCCAGGGGCCCGTCTCTCAGAGGCAGGCGGGGTTCTCCAGGGACGCGGCGCCATGGCAGAGGCGTGACCCGTGGCAGAGGTGTGCCAGGCGCTCACCTGGACCCTCGGGCCCTCTTTCCTGTGCCCGTCTCCCCGGCCTCTGTCCCCACCGCAGGGGCCTCTGCAGTGGCTGGTCTGGGACAGAGCGGGGGACTGTGGGGGCGGGAGCTGGGCAGTGGGAGTGAAATGCACACGCACGGGGCGGAGCTCCACCCTCTGAAAATTACAAAAAGATGATTTATGACGGTGGCTTTCCGGGGGCCTGTCTCCTCGCTCAGGATTCTGTAAATGGATAAAGAGGAAGAGATTTAATTAGGAGCCTGGAGCGGAGGAGTGGTGATTAGCAAAGGCTCCTTTAATGCCCTGTGTTACAGGCAGTTAATTACACAGATTGCCGGGGAATTAATGTCGGGCCCTGCTAATGATTTTTTGGGGAAGAATAATTTTATTTACACAACAGGGGCTGCAAGAATTATCAAAAGAAGAAAAATGGGGTGGCAGAGGACCAACTGTTTCTAGGGGAGGGGGAGGTCTCTGGTCCTAGGATGCTGAGGGACCCCAGGGCCAGAGCTGGGTCCAGCTCTGCCCACCAGGTGGAAATGCAGGGGCCTGGGCCCCCTCCAGTGTAACTTGCTGAGGGCAGCTGCCCCACCCTGTCTGGTCTGACGCTGCCACGGCCCCTGTGTTTCTCAGGGGCTGTCCAGCTCATCTCCAGCAGCATCCCTGGCCCTTCCCCCCCCCACTAGCACCTAAGCGTCCGAAGTCCAGGGTAAGAAAGGCCGGTCCGGCTCTCGGGCATTTACAGTTTATAGCCCGAGACCCGCAGAGAGGGAGGCGGGTGGACGTAGAGGCCCTGCGTCTACAGGGCCGCGGTGCCCGGCAGCTGCGGCAACCAGGCTCTTTCTCCAGGATGTCAGGAGGTGAACAGGCCCCCGCGGTCCCCAGCTGGCCCAGGGTCCGCCCGCTGGCTCTGCTACGTGGGACGGGGCGGGGTCTACAGGCTGAGGGGGTCCTGGCAACGAGGATGTGCCCAGAACCAGGTGCCCACCCAGACCTGGCCAAACCGCTCACTGTCCATGGAGGGCCAACCCCAGCTCCCCATCCTGTGAGCTGCGGTGGGCTGGGGCCCCAGATGGAAGCTTCTGGGTTTAGAGAAGGACACGGGACAGGGTCAGAGGGACACATAGACACAGAGACAGACAGAGACAGAGAAGAGAAAATGGGGTTTCCACTTGCGAAAGGCCTGTGTGGAGACCAGGCCCCACGGGGCCGTGTGTGTGTGTGTGTGTGTGTGTGTGTGTGTGTGTGTGTGTGTGTGAATGCTTGGTGCACAGGTGCACACAGACTTACCTGCTCATGGGTTGCCAGACAGGAAGGGGAGCGTCACCGGGGACTTGGCCAAGGTAACCCACAGTGTTGCAGCACCTCCCATCTGGGTCACCTGTCAGCACAGGCTGACTTTCCCTGACGCGTCCCACCCAGAGGCCATAACTGCCCCCTGTCCTGGCAGGGGCCTGGGCACAAGGGGTCAGGCTGGTCTCTGGAGCTGGGGCCTGTTGGCAGCTACAGGCCCGGGCATGTTGGGTGGCAGCTTGGTGCAGGCGAGCCTCCTGCCCACCCCCCCAATCCACGACCTAATGAGTCCTGGAGCTACAGGTGCAAGCCCCCCCCCCCCCACCCCCCCGCCAGGTTCCCTGATTGAGCTGGTTGGGGCCATGTGCCCCTTGGTGCCCCACAGGAGGAGAACCCAGGGGCCGGGAGGCTGGGCCTGAGCAGGTGCACGAGGAAGGGGGCCAGTCTGAGCTCAGCCCCAGGGTCCAAGAGGGCGCTCCTTGGGGCAGCGCCTGCCTGGGGGGCCCCTCTTCCTCCCAAGCTTCCTGAGTCTGGCTTGTCTTGTCTCTTCAGCTACAGCCAGACATTCCTCAGGGAAGCGCGTGAAAGACAAACTGAGTAATTTCAGTGATTCCACGTATGACTTAGATACTCTGCTCTAATAATCAGGGGAGAAACCAGGATGAATGGTGAAATTCATGCTAATAATTTACATTCAATTTTTGTCTTCACTTAGAATGACACTAAATAGCAGCAAATAAAAAACCTCCGGTGGTGGAAAGACAAGGCTCTGGATCTCGAGGCCGGTAACACCCCTCACCTGCTTTTTTTTGGGTCAGGGCTCCGCATTCACCTTTTGCTCTGGGCCTGCGCCTGTCCCCCCCACCCCCCCAGCTTCCTGCCCCTCCTCCCCCGTGCCACCCCCACCTCCACCCCGTCCTCCCGGCCCGGCTGCCGCTCAATGTCCGGCCCGGAGTCCAGGACGTCCTCACCCAGGCGCCTTCGCCCCCCCCACTCCCTCCTTGCAGCCACTCCCCTGGTTCACCCCCTTCCCCACCTGGTCCCAGCGGCTCCCACCCTGCAGGGTGTGCAGAGAAAACCTCGCTGCTGTGCTGACTGGGTGCTGCGGCTGGGCAAGTATCTGCCAGGCCTAAGCAGATGACCCCTGAAGCCCTTTGCCCTGTAGGCGCCTGTGGGCCCGATCTTGTGGCTCCCAAGCTAACTCTGCCCACCTTGCCCTGCCCACCACTACCAGGACCCCTCCCCTCCTGCCCGGCCTGCCCAGCCCCTCAGTGTCCGTAGGCAAGCTGGCCACGGCTACTGACCAGTCCTGGGGTCGGATGCCTCCTTTTTCCTCAGCAGGAATGGGCTCAAGGCCTCGGTCACAGGAAGGAGTCGTTGGGCCGCTGGGGATTCTGCCCCGTGTGGGCTGAAGGTGGAGCAAGCTCTCGCCTCTGGGGACCCAGGAGCATCCGTGGAATGGACCTTCTGCCCTTCGGTGGCTGCCCTCATGCCCACCCCGCTGGGTCTCCTTGGAGCAGCCTCTGCGCCTGCAGGAGGGCAGGGAGGGACGGGATGGAAGATTCTGAGCGGGCCCCGTCAGCCCCTCAGCGCAGGCCCCTCTTGGCGGATGTGACTTTTCCCGGTTCCCTGTCTTCCGGCCGAGCCTGGCTCCGCAACCGTCGACCCGGGGGCCGGGCGGGGTCCCTGCACACCATGGCTGGCCTGTCCCAGGGTTAACTGCGGCCACATCTCCACCAGGAGCAGGAAGATGGGCGAGAAGCCGGCTCTGTGAGTGTGGGGAGGGCCGGTTTCCATGGCGCAGGGAGAAAGGCCTGGGGGAGCTGGGATTCCGGACACGGCCCTGTGTCCACCCCTTCCTCCATCTGGGCCCCTTCCCCTCTCCCCTGGGGGCGGTTCGCTCCCCTCCACATTGGCTGTGGAGGTTGGGCAGTTTGGGAACAGAGTGGCCGGCGGGGCTCCCGGATGCCTCAGCAGCTCCAGCTCTGTAACTTCCACGGGCCCTGCCCCGCCCTCTCTGGGTGCCCCCCCACCCCCGGGGGGGGTGATGCTTCCTCCCAGCAACACGGATCTCAGGGCCTTTGGTTGCAAGACCCGTCCTGTCCAGCTGCCCCTCTCTGCCAACCCCCAGGACCTCACAGCTGACAAAGGAGACGGGTCCCTCTGCCCCCTCCTTCCAGTCTGCCAGCCGGAGTGGGATTTGGCAAAGCTGGACGAGAAAGCACAGAGCCTGCCCGGCTGGACCCCGAGGTCTGATGCTCTCTGCGGCATCCTCCCTGGGGCCCCAGGGTGAGCCTCCCCTCTGAGCCTCGACCTCCACCCCTGGGAAGTGGGGACAGCAGCCGTGTGGCCCTCCTGGGCCTGCTCTGGGGCCTTTCGCAGGAGCGGTGAAGGTGGCGGTGCCCGGGGCCGCCCTGTGGGGCCTCCCACACTGGCAAGGACAGAAAGGCTTGTAATTAGCGCCTCCCGTGTGGACGGCTGACAGCCGCTGGCCAGGAGCGGCTTCCGGCTTTTTAAAGGTCCCTGCGACTTTGTCTGGCTGTTAATTCGCACTGTCTGCAGAGAACGCAAATGTCACTTCCTGCCGCCGCCGACGGGCTGATCACAACCCCTAATTAGCGGCGTCTGAAATAATGAGGTTTCCTTGTGTTCTCATTACATGGAAATTACTTCCGAAGAGCAATTCAGAGGGGCTTGTGGGCCTGGGGCAGCCCTTTTGTGAGGGGCGCTGGTCCTTGGGACGGGGCGGGCGGCGGGGGGGGGGGGGGGCGCCTTTGCCTGGAGAGGGGTGTGCAAGGGAGTGAAACCCAAGGCAGGGGCTGAGGTGGGTGGCCCCGGAAGAGTTTGGGGGCCCCTGTGGGCAGGCCCACCTCGGAGCACAGTGACGGGGAGGTGGGAGGCTGGTGGGGAGGGACCGGTTCATCCCAGCGGGGCTTCCTGGGCTCCGGGGCAGGGGCGCGTCTTGCTCTCCCCTGGAAGGGACGCTTTTCAGCAAACCCCAGACAGTCACTAAAATTTCACGGCTCCCCTTAAGTGGAGGACCGTTGGCTCTAACCTCAAGCCTCGTCCGGGCCACGCTCCGGGGTGTCTCCCGTTGGCAGCCGAGGCGACTCCAGGATGTTCGGGAAATGAGCTGTCACCCAGCCGCCGGAGGACAGGTTGGCCCGGCGCTCCCTGGCTGGGCGGCCATCAGATTGAATTCACTCCCAAACGGGGCTTTGTTAACACAGCTGTTAAGCGCCTGGTGAGTCTTTTCTCCTGGTCTACACTGTAGGAATTCAGGGCTCTGCCTGCAGGGATGAACGTTTCATAGTAAGTGGAGCTCGTGCTGTGCTGGCCTGTGTGCGCCCCTCACTGGGCACGGCCAGGCCATGCCCGGCGGGTCCGGACAGCATGCGAGGGCCCACAGCCGGCGCGGGTGGGACCCCCAAAGCCAAGAAGCCCATGGTGAGCCCTGGAGGGCAGTGTGACTCTGCCGCCTGGAATCTACCTGCTGCTGTGGCCGCTGTCCATGCAACTCAGAGCCAGCTCCATGGAGCCCAGATGCCCCCTCCCCAGGAAGCTTTTCCTGCGCCCCCTGTGGCCCCTGACCCACCTGGCCGTCTGTCTCTGCACACCTCACACAGCTATGAATCAATGTGTGGGCTCCTTAGGTGGGGGCCTGGCAAACGCTAGATGTCCAGGGAACATTTGAAAATGCCCGCATGGCTGAAAGAAAGTACAAATATGCATTCGTTACTTAACATGCACGGGTGAGCGCCTGGCTGTCCACGTGGGCTTTGCGACACTGGCCACCAGCAAACACGCCCCGAAGGACTGGCCGCAGGCGGGGGGACCAGGGCAGTGACCCTCCAGCTGGCAGCCCCATTTTGGGGGACAGGTCTGGGAGCCTCCCCTTCCGGGGTGTTGGCTTAATTGACCTTCTCCCAGCTCAGCTCGGAAAGGAGCCCCTTCCTGGCATGAGGGGCCCCCGCCCTCAGCACCCTGGACAGCGTTTCTGAATTGCTGCCCTTGGAAATGAGACGCGGGGAAAGCTCCCTGATGCCAACAGCCCTGATCAGGGTGCCTGGTCCTCCCACCTGGGCTGGCACCATGTGATGCTGGCTTGCTTCTGCGACGGAGAAAAGGCCTAAACGCACAGATGACTAGGCCTGTGGGTGATGACGGAGGAAGACCTGCCCTGCGGCCACGTGGCGGGCATGCCGTCCACATTTTCAAAGAATGCGTGGCGGATGAATGAGGCGTGGCACCTGACTCGGGGGCCTGGGTAGAGGTCCACGGAACCCTGCCTGGTGGCCTCCGGGACCCTCTCACCTCCAGGACCCTCAGCCCCCCTGCAACCCTGGCTGGAGGTCACTCGTCTGAGGACACTCAGGGCCTGAGCTCCGTGGCACTGGCCTTGAGCAGAGGGCCCGGTCACCCACCTGCTGCCAGGCTTCATTCTTTAGGGCTCCTTTTTAAAATTTACCTTACTAGGAGTTCCCGTCATGGCGCAGCGGAAATGAGTCCGACTAGGAAGCATGAGGTTGCGGGTTCCATCCCTGGCCTCGCTCAGTGGGTTAAGGGTCAGGCGTTGCCATGAGCTGTGGTGTAGGTCGCAGACGTGGCCCGGATCTGGCGTGGCTGTGGCTGTGCCGTAGGCCGGCAGCTGTAGCTCTGATTTGACCCCTAGCCTGGGAACCTCCACATGCCGTGGGTGCAGCCCTAAAAAGAGGCAAAACAAAAACCCCCAAACCACAGCAGTTCCTGCCGAGAGTAGCCTTGTGCTGGCCTGTGTCATCAAGAGTATCACAAGCACAGGGACCACTCTACTCCCGCCCCGCTCTGGGTGCCCGTGTGTCTCGCAGGCCAGGCCAGGCTGCCCCGTGCTGGGCACCGCTGATGAGGGGCACGTGTGCCCTGGTCTCTGCCCCTCTGGAGGCCACTGGCTCCCTGAGGCCTGAGGAGGGAAGTTGGCCCCTGCCACCTGTCCTCCCCCCAGCTTCTCACCTGCACAGAGTCATGGGGACAGGGGACGCTGAAAAGTCCCGTGCTTTCAGGCCAGTCCTCCTTGTTCCTTTTACCGTCGGGGCAGGTGGCCCAGGGTCCTGCCCAGACCCGTGAGCTGATAATGCTGCTGGGGGCCGAGGGGCCGGAGGCCAGGCTGCTCCCAGACCTTCCTGTGTGTGTCCTCTTAGTGGGCGGGCCCTGGGTCCCGCAGCGACCAAGGCAGTCAGGGCCCAGCCTCTACCTTCAGGGTCGATGGGGAAAGTGGCAGCCGTGCCGTAGCCTGCCAGGACCGTGAGAAGGGGCTCAAGGAGGCCAGAGCACCGATGTGGACAGCAAAGCCAGTCTGGAGGGCTTCCTGGAGGAGGGGTCGTCCAAACAGAGATTTACAGGGCAGGTAGCAGTGAGGGTCGAGGGGCACCAGGGGTGTTTCCAGGGCATTCCTGGAACAGCGACCAGCCAGCACAGGGTGACGTGATCTGGAATGGTGACGCCTCCAGCAAAGGCCACCAGGACACGCCCTTATTGTTGGCTGCAGCTGGGAGGTACGCATATTCTGGGGACCACGGTATCTGCGCAACAGGTGTTAGCAGGGCTCGGGCGGTGCTAAGTGATTTTTGGAGGGATTCAAGGAAGTGGAGGTTGCTCCGGATGGGTTGCTGCCAGGAAGCGGCTGGGGGTTTGATCTCAGGGTAGATAATGGAGAGAAAGGAGCTGGCTAGGTGCGGGGGCGGGGGGAGTGCTGCTGCGTGGTGGGGGAGGGTGGGGATGCTGTGGGCAAGGGGAGCGGATGAGGACCCCAAGCTGGTCGGGGCTGGGCATGCTCGGGGGCATCAAAACCCCTCTTCACTTCGGGGCGGAGACTCAGGCCCCGGGGGTCCTGAAACCCAGGAGCTGTGGCCGCTCACCTGTCTGGGTCTGGGGAGCTGGAAGGAAGAGAAATACCCTCGGAGCCTGTTTACACCCCGCCGCCCAGGCCCTGCCTTCCACCTGCACCACTCAGCTCCGGGCACCTGCTGAACCCCTGGCCAAGCCCTGAGTGTATCCTTCATTCTTCATTCCCGCATCTTTTCATCTTTTTCATTGTAAGTGTATTTTGCAAGGTTGAAAACAGTCTCATGTAGGCGGCAGGTAACTGGCCCAGCTAGTGTGGTTCTTGCCCAGCTGGGACCTCCTGTTCTGGAAATTCACGGGCAGAGGACGGCTGGGCCTGGCTCTGTCCTGAGTGCGGTCTGGCTGGGGGCCGGGGGTATTCCCCAACTTTAACTGCCCTCCCCCCACCCCATCCCGCATCTGCCCGGGACCCAGGCTCACGTCCTCCCCGCCTCCTGCCCTTTCCTTCCTTTCAATAAAGGTCAAAGTGATAGAGGGAGTTCCCGTGGTGGCAGCGGAAATGAACCTGACTAGTATCCATGAGGGTGCGGGTTTGATCCCTGGCCTTGTTCAGTGGGTTAAGGATCCGGCGTTGCTGTGGCTGTGGTGTAGGCTGGTGGCAATAGCTCCGATTCAACCCCCAGCCTGGGAACCTCCATGTGCTGAGGGTATGGCCCTAAGAAGACAACAAACAAACAAACAAAAACATTGCAGCAGAATGAACTCCTGTTTCATGACACCCAGAGTGTCCTCGTCCACCCCCCAGAGGCAGGTGGCATCATCTCCATCTTACAGCTGAGAGCACTGAGGCTGGGGTCAAGGGCTTGGAGCTCGGAGCTGGCTTTCCTGCCACGCTGTGTCCCCTGAGTCTGAAATAGGACAACCAGGGCACCTCCTTCATCGCAGAACCCCCAGCACCTCCTTTTGCCCATGTGGGGAGCACCTGGGGGAAATTGTTTCACTCCCTCCCAAGTTCCACTGGGGGCAGCAGGGCGGGGGTGGGGGGGCCGCCAGGGAGCGGGAGGGGAGCAGCCCTGAGTCCACGTGTCTGGCAGCTGGTGCCTCTGATTTGCACGAATGAGCAGGCACTGCCCCCAAGAGCCCCTTGGCGACTAGAAGGCCGTGGTGGCGTCCTTCTCTTAACTGCGTTTGGGTGAGAGGGTTGTAGCCGCAAAAGAGCCAGGGACGGACGCTGGGGAAGTGCATCCATGTGGAAGAAAACGAGACAGATCCTTGGGCTTCAACCCAGGCACACCGCACCATCTTTGCTGCCTTGTGACATCGGAGGCCCCCCTGGGGGGGGCACCTTCAGGCTGCTTGAGGCATAAGCCCCATGGCTGCCCCTGTGGATGCCCGACTGACCTGTCTTTCCAGGTCCTGTTTGCAATCTCGGCTCTGAGCCCCGAGCTGCATGGATTCCACAAGGGGCGATGCTCCCGGGCCCCAGCCTTGGGTTTCTCTGGACACCGCGATGCAGGAACCAGGCTGGCAGGATCCTGTAATCGTGTAGATCCCTGTTCAGAACCCAGCCTGGGCTGGACCCCTCCGGGGCACAGACACCTGTCTTTCCAGTGGCCTGAAAAAGTGGCACCGTTGCGGATGCTTTACCCATGGCCCAGCTTGTGACCGATGAGGACAAGCCTCAGGTCCACGTGGCTGTGGTCCCTGGGCCTGAGCTCCTCTCGTGACGCACCGCAGTCCGAGGAGGAGCCTGTCCTCGGGAGCAGAGGGTCCTCTTTTGTTCCCTCCCCTGAGAGCTGTGGCCAGTGACCCCTAACGAGATATTGGCCCGGATCCGATCTTGGAGGCGTGAGAGAGCCCACGGAAATGTGCTGTGCGGACTGTTCTATAAAATGCTTGTGTGTGTGAGGAAAGAATCCAGCGATTCTTGGCTCATGGCCTTGACTCAGTGACCTCAGAGCCCACAGAGACCTCAGGAGATGGCGTAGGTCCCCAGCAACTCACTCCAAAAACGGGCAGGGCTCGACGGATGCCAAGGTCTCTCCACTCCTCTGGGGTTCGTGTGCCTGAGAAGCCAGCACCTCTGCTGTAAGGCCTTCATCCATCCGTCCAAAGTCCGTCCATCCATCCATCCATCCATCCATCCGTCCGTCCATCCATCCATCCACCCATTCACCATCCATCCATCCTCCACCCACCTACTTATTCATTCCTCAAGCACTAATCAAGCAGCTATCATGTGCCCAGGAACAGGGCAGCCGGCACAAGCAGATGGGGCCCTGCTTATAACCTGGTGTGTGGAAGTGTCTCTTGGGTCGTCACCTAAGTACCGCTGTGCCAACAGGATCAAGCTGGCCAGGTGGGTGTCCTGGCTCCTGGGACTCTGAGCAAGTGACGAGCTTCTCTGTGCTTCCATTTCCTCACCCGTACACAGAGGAACGATAGTGCCCACCTGTGTGCCGGTCCTTAGATGCCGGTGCCTTGCTGAGCTGCTACGTGTTTTTCTATAATCTCAGCTCCTGTCGTCACTGCCACTGTTTTTATGGGTGCTGTGCAGGCTGGCTCAACTGTGAGATGGAGGGATGGGAACGCCCTGAATGGGGGCTCTGATTGCCTCCTGATACACGTAGGGTAGGGACTGCGCTTGCTCCCAGGGCCCCCAGACTTGTCTATGTGGGTCCCTGGGTGAGGTTGGTAGAGGTGGCATGATGGGGCAGGGATGGGACTCGGGGAGGGGCCTGGGAGGGGTGACCCCTTCACATGGCACAGCATGAGCCAGATGTCATCTCATGTAATCCCCTCCAACCTTCTGGAAGCTTCCAGCACTATTCTCATTTTACCAGTTAGAGACTGAGGCTCGAAGGGTTAAGCCCCTTGCGCAGGGACACAACGAGTGATCAGGTCTCCACACCCTCCACTGCCGGGCTCACTGTCTTCCGTGCTTGGTCTGTGAGTGTCCTGGTGCCGCCCACACACAGGACCTCAACCAGGAGTCGGAAAAGTAGGAGTTTGTTGTCCTAGTTCAGGAGGCCAAATGCCTGAGGTCAAGGTGGGGCAGGGCTGTGCTCCCTTCACAGGCGCTGGGGGAGGGTCCTTCCTGCTGCTCCCAGCTCCTGGTGGCCCAGGTGTCCCTGGCTCGTGGCCACATCCCTCTGGCCTCTGCTCCAACTTCACGTGGCTTCTCCTCTGTCTCTGTGTGTTGTACAAGGTCCCTCCCATTGCTGAATCCAGGGTGGTCTCTGCTCCCCACTCATCTCAAGAGCTTCAACTATTTTTTTTTTTTTTTGCCTTTTTTTTTAGGGCCACACCCACGGCATATGGAGGTTCCCAGGCTAGGGGTTGAATCATATCTGCACCTGTCAGCCCTCACCACAGCCACAGCAACGCCAGATCTGAGCCACGTCTGTGACCTACACCACAGCTCATGGCCACGCCAGATCCTTAACCCCTGAGCGAGGCCAGGGATCAAACACGAGTCCTCATGGATACAGTTGGGTTCATTACATCTGAGCCACAACAGGAAGCCCCTCAAGATCTTCAACTTAATGACAGGTGCAAAGACCGTGTCCCCAGTCAAGGTCACACTTGGAGGTTCCGGGGTGGGAGGTGGACAAGTCTTTTGCGAGCCCTCATTCAATCCACGGCAGCTAGACTGGGTGGAAGATGTGTCCCCACCCCAGGAGAAGCCTGCCGAAGGCTCTCTTGTCCGTGTTTAAAGGCCTAGGGTCCCCCAAGCCCTGCTGGGGGATGGCTTCCCGCTTGCGCGGACACCCTGCCCAGCGTGGTTATTTTAGCCCCTCCAAGAGCTGCTTCCCTGTGGCCTTCTACACCCCGCCCCCCTCGTCCCTGTCACCTCTGCGGAGTCATACCCCATGCTCGGCCTGGCACAAGCTGGGGCGGTTAATTTGGGTCCATGGAGGGTGGAGGGCCCCGCTGGCTGCCCCAGGTACCCTGAGCCTCCTGCCAGCCCTGGCTGCCCCGGGGGCTCACGCTCAGCTTGGCCCATTAGCTCTTTCCCCACCTGCTTCTCCCCGGGGCATTGCCGGAGATGGCTGAGCAAACACTGAACCTGGGGAGCCCTCTCGTGCCCGGAAACTCCAACAGCTTTTCTTCCAAGTGTCATTGCTGATTGGCAGCAGGTGCATCTGATGGTTTCAGGGGAGAAGAAAGTAATTTGGAGCAGGGAAATGGCTATTGACTGAGCAAGGAGTTACCGCAGCCAGGCCGTCGCGGCTTCCTCAGCTGCAGATTCCCTCCTGCCATCTGAGCGCCCTCGAGAGCTTTCCCACTTACCAGCTGTGCGGCCATAGACCCCGTGCCAACCTGCTTCCCGGGCGAGGAAACCAAGGCCTGGTGGGCTCGCTTGGGGCTCCTGTGGGCTCTGCCCTGGTGCCCACCTCCCCAGGTCCTCCGGCCCCCCAGAGGCCTCGTCGCCCAGGCAGTACTTGGGGCTCGACACCTGTCGGTGGCTGTCACATCTGTGTCTGATATCACGGCAGCATGTCGTCGAGTGAAACAACACATGGTGGCGGCTCGGGGGCCGACCTGTGTCTGCAGAGTCCCCTGCAACGGCCGCGCGCGCGGAGCCCCCGGGAGGGGCGGCGGCTGGGGGTCTGGGCCCGATGTTTCCTTTCTGCTCAGCTGGGTGCTGTGGATCCCCTCATAAGCTCTAGTATCTTCCACAGAAGAAGAAATCAGTCAGGAGATCTTATCGATACAGAAGATCAGAAGGGCGAAAAAGCACCGCTCCTGAGAACACAGCGTTCCCGCCAGTGAGGGGCTGTGACTGGGGGCCGAGGCCCCTCGGGCCAGGAGAGCGCAGGTGCAGGTGTGCGGAGGCTCCCGTGGGAGGACGGGGCGGAAGGGCGTCAGGCCCCTCCTGCTGCCCCTGCGGACGCCCCCTCTGACAAGCCCTGGCCCAGAGAAGGGGGCCCCACGGCCCATTAGGCCCTGTGGGGACAGCAGCCATAGTGGGAGGGCGGCCGGCGTGGAGGCCCGGGCTCAGGGAACCAGAGGGTCTCGTCTCTGGCCCTGTGGCCAGTGGGGGCTTGGGGACCTCGCCTTGACCGCAGCCCTCTCGGCAAAGTTTGGGGGCCACCCTGACCCTGACTGTGCTGTGGTCCCGGCCCCCATCAATGCCTGTCGCAGTGGCCACCTTCTGCCCTTGGCCACCTGAGCCCTCCTGGTCCAAGTTGCTGCTCTGGGGGCCTTCCCCATGAGCTGATGGGGGAGGTGCAGGGGCCTGTCCCCTCAATTTGGGGCATCTCTGAGGGGCTGACCTAGCCCCCGAGACCCCCCCACCCTGGCCCCACCCGCTGTGATCTGCACAGGCCTCCCTCGCTCTCCGCCCACCCGGTCCTCCGGGCAGGGCAGCTTCCAGGGCCCGCTCTCCGCTCTCCTGGAGCCGGTTTCTGGGAACCAGAGCTGGGATGGGGCCTTGGGGGAAGAGGTAGGACCTACGTTTCCTCTTCTCCCCGAGGGTACAGGCCCGCCCAGGCTCCTGCCGCTGCCCCCGGCCGGCCTCGGGGCCCCTGCCGGTCACACAGGATCTTCCCGGTGACCACCGGGACCCGGCCTGTCTGCATTCTTCCGCCTCCTGGGGGGGCCATCCCAGCCTGGAGGAGTCTGGATGCTCCGTGGGCAGCCGACCCTGGCACCCAGACCCTCTGTGGCCCGGGACACACATTCCTGTCTCAGGGCACCAGATCCCCAGGTTCCCAGCTGGGCAGCGTCTCCTCATCCGTGAGAGGCACGCGTGCGGGGGTGAGGGAGACGGTCCCTCAGAGCAACGAGCAGGTGCTCATTTAACCCCAGGGGCGCCTTCGTGCGGTTCTTCTGCAACGGCCCTGCTTCCAACAGGACGGGCAGCCCCCGCCCCCAGGGTGGTCCTGCACCTGGGCCGGGCCGAGGGCTGGTAGTGGCCCGGGGCTGCGCTGGGAGGGCCGCCCGCTCCGGCTGGCCCCGGTGTTGCTTGGGGCGCACCTGCCCCCAGCGCCCCCGCCTCGCTCCTCAGGAGCTGTGGGCTCGGCTCAGGCCGGCTTCCCAAACCCAGCCAAGCGTGCCCGGAACAGGGAGCGGCTCCTCCCGGCAGCTGCTGAGGCTCTGGGCTGGCGAATCTGGGGCCGGTGGCGCCGATTAGCAGGAAGGAATATGTACCAGCACGGGAAGCGGAGCAGGCTCAGCGCCCACAGGCGGGTCCGGACCGAGCTCATCATCCAGGCTGGTCCCTGGGACGTGAGGGGAGCCCCTCCTCCTTTAGCTGCTGCTTCCCGCCCCCTGGGGCTCAACAGGGCAGGGACCGGGATTCCAGGTTCCAGGAGGGACTTGTCACATATTTTACCAGAAGGCAGGTCTCACCTAGGGCCCCAGGGCCCCGTCTCCAAGAGCCCACTCTCCTGGGGGCTCCTTTCCGGGGGCTGCTCTGCTCCCCCCTCCAAACGACTCAGTTTGCTCAAACCAGATCTTCCTTCTCTGCCCTGGCACCCTTGCCCTGTCCTCCCTCTGGCCACCTCCGTAAAAGAGCCCCCATCAGTTTATTGTGCCAGGGACACCGGTCAAGAGAGAAATGCTGGACCATCCTGAGAACTGAGCAAAGGAGGGAAACAGCCTCCCAAACCCTGACCTGAAGTGGCCCCTGTGGGTAATTTGGAGACCGCTCTTCCCCGTAGGGAGGGCCTGGCCTTTTGCAGCCTCCACGTTTGTTGTTGGAAAGTGTGAATTCACTCTCCACTTTATCACGAACACACATCAACGTCAATAAATGTGTTTCTAGGCGTTCCTGTCCTGGCTCAGCAGTTAATGAACCCGACTCGTATCCATGAGGACCTGGGTTCGATCCCTGGCCTCGCTCGGTGGGTGGGGGATCCGGCGTTGCTGGAAGATGTGTCTCTAGCATGTGCTTGTCAGTCACTCTTTGCGGGGTGTTCTGGTGAATATGCCCTCTCCCTGCACACGTCACTGTTTTTTTTAAAGTATTGCAGCATCTATGCACGCGTCCTTAACTCTTTCCTTGGGAAAAATTCCTAGAAGTGGAATTGCGAAGTCAGAGGGTATCTGTGTCTGTACATATATTTTCAGAATTAATGTTATTATTGTGTAGGTTTTTTTTTTTTTTGACTTTTTGTCTTTTTAGGGCCACACCTGCGGCACTTGGAGGTTCTTAGGCTAGGAGGCAAATAGGAGCTGCAGCCACCGGCCTTCACCACAGCCACAGCAACACAGGATCCGAGCTGCATCTGTGATCCACACCCCAGCTCACGGCAATGCTGGATCCTTAACCCACTGAGCGAGGCCAGGGGTCGAACCCACAACCTCATGGTGCCTAGTCGGGTCCATTAGCCACTGAGCCACGGTGGGAACTCCCTGTGTAGTGATTTTTTTAAAAATGGTTTTATTGAGATATGATTCATCTGCTATCCAATTCAGTGGCTTTTAGTGGCGTCACAGAGTTTTGCAAGCACCACAGCCAAGATGAGAACATTTCATCGCCCTCTGAAAGGGACCCCCGTCCCTGCTCACCCTCGCTTCCATCCCCTTCCCCAGCTCCTGGCAGCCACCAGTCTGCCTGCTTCCGCCACCTGGCACGCTGTGCTTGAGGTTGCCACCCCTGGAAGATGCTGGGTTGTGGTGCCTTCCTTTGGCGATGCTGGCAATGCCGCTGGAGCTGGCAGGTACGTTTTCAGGCTTTAACACGCACTGGGTGTGGTGCCCCCAGAGGCTGGGTCTGTTCTGACCCCCAGCAGGAGATGGGAGTGTCCACATCTCGTCGGCCACCTGGACCCTGTCCTTGTCCCTGCGCCTGGTGGGGGCATCTGTGCTGGGGGCTCGGCAGGAAGGCACATTGCAGACACTGTCACAGCTGGGGTCCAGTGGGCCCTCGGGGGGCAGTAGTGATCTCCAGGCTGTCGCAGAAGTCTTGAAAATATCTTCAATTCCAGAGGAATTTTAATTCACTTTAATTGAAAAATGCCATGGTACTGGGGCATCCTTTAAAAAGATTTGTGGCTGGTGTTGGAAAACCTGATGTCCATCTCACACCATCCAACACACAATAGAAGGCTGGAGACACTGAAAAAAGTGTGGTTGCTATGACAATGCGGGAAGAGGCCATCACTATTTTCCGCGTTATGGGGGACTGAGAAACCACCGCTTTCCTTTGGGGGTGTCTTTGCCCAGCAGGTGTAGGGGGAGCTGGGACCGCCCACCCCAGGCGCAGAGTGACCCCTGCCTGGACCGAGGCCTGCACTCCGAGGCAGCCTTCTTCCAGCAATGGGAGCAGGTGCCTGCCTTGGCCAGCCCTGCCAGCCTGGAGGTTTGCAGCACCAGGCTGCGGCTCGCTCTCCACGCGGGCTCTGCTGGAGAAATGCAACCTGATCAAAGCCAGCTTTGACGGGTGGCCCTCCGTCAGCTTCTGCACGCATCCGCGTCCTCCCTAGCACAGCAAGGCCACCTGTCCACAGGCAGGAGGCAGGGAGGGACGGGGTGAGGGGCATTCCTGCCCCAGAAATCTGACCTCAGGTAGGGTCATCCCATCTGGAGTCATGCCACCTGAGCCGTCACCTGGGGTCATCCTGCCTGAAGCCGTCACCTGGAGTCATCCTGCCTGAAGCTGCCACCTGGAGTCATCCCACCTGAAGGCGTCACCTGGAGACAGGACACCTGCCGTCATCCTTGCCCTGAGAAGGACAGGCTCCCGGCCTCAGATGAGCTCTGCGCTGAGCCGAGGCATCGCACAGGGGCTGGCCTGTCCATGTGGTGCCACCGACCCTGCATGCCCACGTGGCTGAGGTGGCTGAGGGCCTCTGGCTGGAGGAGGAGGCTCTTGGCTGCTGGCTCCCGGGGAGGGAGGGGTCAGGCGGCTGAGGGCCACCTCCGGGGTCAGCAGGGGCCCTCCTCTGGCTGTGGAAGAGCCGACCCCTCGGAGAACGAGCTGACATCCAACAGAAGGGGCGTCCCCGAACCCCACCTTGGGGGACCACGACCGCCCCCTGCCCTGTTCAGACCCCTAAGCTCCCTACACTGATACGAATTTCTCTTGTCGGAAGGGGACCAAGAAAAGGGCCACATCTGTCACCAAACCCCATGCCCCTCTGGAGAAGCCCACGGCCCCAGTGAGGGGGTGGCTCTGAGCCACGGCCCTGACCCTGCCACGGCGGAAGGAGCCCGTCTGACGCTCGGCCGAGAAAGGAAGGGACCACTAGACCTCTGCTCTCCCATCGGGGCTGCGGTGCGATTAATTTTTCACAGGCTGAGAAGGCGCCGACATTTTGCTGGATGGCTTCAATTACCTCCGGAGCCTCATTCTCGCGCTAATAATCAGCTTGCTTATCATAATGGCTTATTAATCTCTCTCCTGCTGTGAAGTCACACCGCCGTTTCCCTCATCCCTCCTGCTGCTGCCTGGATGGATGGCGATGACTCGGGCCCGCAGGCGTCAAGAAGACGGCTCCGTGCCCGGAGCACTGGGTGGGGGCTCCGTTCTGGGTGTTTCTCTGGGTCTCTGGAGGCCGAGACCGCCGTCCTGCGTGCAACGTGGCACACGAGGCCACCGGTGGTGGCTGGGTTTTCTCTTTTCAGCCTCTGGCTGTTGGGACTCTCTTGACGTCTTTCCCCAAAGCGGGGCCGAGGAGCATCAGAGAATCTTTAGAAGACATTGTTCAAAACGGGAAATTCGACTTAGGGATAAGGGGACACGAGAGGTGGTAGAATGGTTTGGACGGGCATTTTTTTTTTTTTTATCGAAGTGTGGTTGATTTATAATTTCTGCTGTACAGCACCGTGACCCCGTCGCACATACTGATTCGTTCTTTTTCTCATATCACATCCTCCATCACGCTCCATCCTGAGAGGTTAGACGTGGCTCCCTGTGCTGTCTGCCAGGATTCGTGGTGGGTGGGCAGTATTTTTTTTCAAAAAGGATTTCCCTTGCGGCACAGCAGGTTAAGGATCCAGCCTTGTCACTGCAGGGGCCCCGGTTACTGCTGTGGTGTGGGTTTGAGCCCCAGCCTGGGGAACTTGCACATGCTGCAGGTTCAGCCAAAAAAAGAAAAGGTTTCTATGCAGAGGCAGCTATATTAGGCATCACGCGACCTGTCATGCCAGACAAAGTTGAACACTTGACCTCAAAACAGCCACCAATAGACTTGCCAGAGGCTAGGAGTTGGCCCAGTGCTACAGCAATGCCTGCTAGACTGGCCTGCCCACTGTGGGGTCATCTTTATAGGGTGTGGTGGACAGAGCCAGGCATCAGTCCCGCTGGGGGCAGCGGGTGTGCCCCCCCCCCCATGAGGGCTGCTCTTCGCAATTCTCAGGGTGAGAAACCTCTTTGCCACCTGGTGCCAGGGCTGTTCCTGAGGAGGGGACTTATGTCACCCGGCAACACAGCTGAACGAGCTGCCCGCAGAGGGAAGGCCAGAGAGCTCAGCAGTGGGGCGTGGGGGTTGGGGAAGGGGGCAGAGAGGCAGAGGAGGACGGAGCCCCCTGGGCCCTGGCCAGAGAGGCGATGCTTTACCTGCAGTGATTTCAGAAGGATGAGAAAAGTTGAAGCCTAGGACGGGCTGCTCTGTACACCCTCCCTGCCCAGCCCCCCATCACATGACCTAGTACAATCGGCAGGGATGCGCTCTTACCCGTGGGACTGGCTCCGAAACCACAGCCTCGCTCAGGGCCAGACAGTTTTCCTCTAAAGTCCTGGCCCTGTTTTGGGTTGGGATCTGATCTGGATCCTACCCCAGACTCCATCTGGTAATTTGCTGTTGGTCCCTCCTGTCCTCGTCTCTGCCGTCGGGGCAGTGCTGGCCCGGCACCGATGCCTGCAGGTCTTAGCTGGTCTTGACCTTGGTCCCTAGATTGAAGTAGGGTCTATTAGGTTCCTCTGTTTGTTTGTTTGTTTGTTTGTTTTTTGTTTGCCTTTTTGCCTTTTTCTAGGATCCCTCCCGCGGCATATGGAGGTTCCCAGGCTAGGGGTCGAATTGGAGCCATAGCCGCCGGCCTACGCCAGAGCCACAGCAACGCGGGATCCAAGCCACGTCTGTGACCTACACCAGAGCTCACGGCAACGCAGGATCCTTAACCCACTGAGCGAGGCCAGGGATCAAACCCGCAACCTCGTGGTTCCTCGTTGGATTCATTAACCACTGTGCCACGACGGGAACTCTGGTTCCTCTGTTTTTTGACGTTACTCTTTTTCTCTCCATAACTAACAAACATCTTGAGGGAGGTCCTTGGCGACGTTATGATTCATTACGCCTCAAACTTTTGTTCACGATCTTGAGTTTCCGTGGGTGGGTCTTGCCGGCAGCGACGGTCCCCGAGGCGCGCTCTGGAACATCCTATCTCCCGGTCCTTCTGCGTGCCCGAGTCACCGTTCTCTAGGGACGATGTATCCCTCTCTTCCCCTTGGTTATTTATTAGGTTATTTGTTGCCTCTGGTGTGGACGGCACACGTTTACTTTGCTGCGAATGAAGGTGCAACCTGGACCTTTCGCTTCTGGCTCCGATGGCTCCAGCTCTGGCTCCATGCCCGCCCCTCACACCCCGCCCCCTCCAATGGTGCCGCTTCACTTCCTGACGTCACAGGATGCTCCAGGCTCGCTGGCACTTTCCCTGGTCCACCCTGGATTCGGCCCCTTCTCCAAGGCGGTCACGGGGATTCTGGAAAAGGAAGCCAAATGTCAGCTTTGCACCTTCTGCCATGCAGCTTGCAGTGCCCCCTCTTCTGCCCATGTCACTCTGTGGCACTGCCAAAAGTCCCCACCCTCTGTCTCAGTCCCAGGGGTGGCTGCTTGCAGGGTTGGGGTGGGGTTCTCATTTGGGCTGGCCGAAGGGCGGAGAGAAAGAAGCCGGTCACGGCAGGTGGTGGTGTAGAGTGGTACTAGGCGGGGACCTGCCTCGGCTAATGGATGGCCAGTGGGGGCTGGTGGGGGGTGGCGGGGGCTCCTGCAGGCTGGGGGCTGAGGGAGAGTGGTGGAGGCTGGTAGGGGCTGCTGGGAGCTGGTGAGGTCTGGTGGGGCTGGTGGGGCTGGTAGAAGCAGGAAATGGAGACAGGGAAGCCTGGCCCACTGCCGAGCCCCGGAGTGACCGCAAGCTTGGAGGGTCTGAGTGACCTTATTCAGACTTCAGGCAAGGCACCTGGCTGAGGAACTGCAGGAGTGTCCCCCGCACGTGGCCATCATTTATCCTACATTCAGCCGCTGTGGCTCTGTGTCCACGCTCTGCACGGACCCCCCCTGCTGAGTCCTCCCGGCTCCTCCGCGTCCGGCCACCCCAGCACGGGCTCTGCCCTGACCTAAGCTCAGACTTGGACCCCGGCTACTGAGAACTCTGCACTCGGGCTGGGGCATGACCTTGACCCTGATTCCAGGGCAGCAAGAGCCCCAGCTCCTCACTGTTCCCCGATCCCGATACAGCCCTGAGCCCTGCCCCGAGGCAGCCTCGGCCCTTCTTCTGTTTGCAGATTGACTTGTTGACCTGGTGCCCTTTTCTCGGTGACCGGCAAGTCCCTCTCATTTATAAAGTCCTCCACGAGTCCCCGAGCCCTTTCCTTGTGCTTTGTGACACACACCTGTGAACACACACCTGTAGGCACATTCCTGAGGGCACACACCTGAGGGCACACGCCCGAGACCACACACAGCTAAGGGCACACACCCCAGGCCACACACCTGAGAACACTCACCTGAGCTTCTGTCTGCCCCCTGCTCCTTGGGGAGCTCTGTGCCATCTTACCCCCTGGTAGCAGTACCCCAATCATACCTGCCCTTGGGCTGGCCCATAGCCCCTCCTGACAGCTGCCCCCCCATGTCCCCGGCCACCCCCGTCCCCTCCCCTCCGGCCGGGGACGCATCCCTGTAACCAGTTTTCTTCCCCACTGCTGGTGAGTTGCACCTGCCTGTCCGTCCCAGGCTGCAGGTCTTGGCCAAGGCCGCCCGCGAACGCCGAGGTGCTGCGGGTCCTGGGATGCGCTGAGGGCCTCTCTCCTCTGGGGCCGTACGGTGGAGACGGGAGCAGGGCGGCCTGGCCGTGCAGGCTGCGGGAGGCGATGGGCAGCCATCCAGGCTCGTTGGCACAGATTCTCCCAGACACCAGAACTTGGACTTGGGACCTGGCTGGAAACTCCGCCTCCGCGTTCGCAGGGAGGAGGCTCAGGCAGAGAGGGCGGAGTGGAGGCTCGGGGTGGACCCGGCAGCGGCTGCCACTCCCGGCCAAGAGGACCCGGAGGGGCCCCACCTCCCTGAGCTTTGGTCTGCCCGCCTGGAAGCCGAGCTGTATACTAGGGTCGCTGCTGCGTGGTGGGGAGCCTGATGCCAGGCGCCATGGGCACATGGCCCCCTGACAGGCGGGGGATCTGTGAGCACAGGGCTGGGAGACCCCGGGGGCAGGTAGGGCCCAGGCCTGGTGGGCCCTCCCTTCTCCCTGTGATGGAGACAGAGTAGAATAATTAAACGAATTATTAAACTCTGTCTCCATCACAGACCCTGGCCTTGCTCAGTGGGTTAAGGATCTGGCGTTGCTGTGAGCTGTGGTGTAGGCTGAAGATGCGGCTGGGACCCCGCATTGCCGTGGCTGTGGTGTTGGCCGGCAGCTGGAGCTCCCCTTCAACCCCTAGCCTGGGAACCTCTCTAGGCTGCTGGTGCGGCCCTAAAAAGCAAAGCGAACACACAACCCCCCGAAAAAGCACCACCCCCAAATCCCCCAAAACCACCACCACCAACAACACAGCCCACTAGGGGATTCGAACCAGGGGGGGAGTTTTAAGGGAGTTGGGGGGCTCGCTGTTGTCAGCCAATGGCCACGCAAGACAGCAGCCCAGTTAACGAGCCGCGGTCCCCTCCGCCTTGAAGGAGGACCAGGCGCATCCAAGCGCCGGACAAACTCCAGCCACAAACCCTGAGCGTAAAACGCAGTAGACACGGCGTCTGAATCTCGTTCCCTGAAGTCAGGGGCTTCGTGGCCCTTGAAGAGAAGCATCTCTGCCTGTCGCCAAGACAGGAAGCCAGGCGAAGGGGTGGAAGCCGGGTGAAAGGGGACACTGTGCGGAAACCGGAGACGAACCACCGTGCTGTAGCTCGTGCCTCCAGCCTTTCACTCATGTACACAGGGTTTTCGTAGCCCACGATTTACGTAAAATACACGATTTAATTAGCGCCACGCCGGTCTCGGGCCACGTAGGGCCCAAGGGGGAAATGATGGTGTGAGCCCACCCCGAAGGAGAAGTAAGGAGCTCCTCTCCCCTCCCCGCTTTTACCTCGATTGCCGAAACGTGGCCCTCTTTGTTCCTGGCGCGGCGCGCCTTGGCCGGCCGCCTGCCTCTCTCACAAGCGTCCTGGGCTAAGAGGCGCGCTCTGCCCGCTGCTCTGCCTCACGCCGCCTTCTCTCTGCCTTGAGACAAAAGAACCTGAGCCTCAGTAAGTCCTGACCCCGGGTGAGACGTTTCAACTGAAAGACCGCGGGTTCAAGGCCCATCCGGCGGGAGGGCAGGTTCACCCCGCGCAGGGGACCCCCCTGGTCCTCACCGGCCTGGACCACAGTGAGACCCTCCTTGCCTTCCTGCCTCCATTCCTGCCCGCTGCTCCGGCCCCCACGGGCCCCGGTGAGCTTTCTCTAGCACCGCGGGTCTGAACATGTGGGGCCCTGCCAGCAGCACCAGCTGGAAACGAGTTAGAAATGCAGGCTCCCAGGCCCCTCGGGGAGCCTGGGGTGGGGCCAGCACCCAGGTTTGAGCAGGGCTGCTCAGCACTCGTCAGATCAGCCCTGTCCCCCCACCCCCACCCACCCCACCCCCTTAGAGCTCCCTGTGTGTTCCCAGCGCAGCGGGAACTCGCGGGGTAGTTCCGAGCGCTTACTGAGGGTGGGGTGGGGGGGTCCATCTGTGCCGGTGTCTCACCAGGAGCCTCCAGAAGAGACGGCGCTATTTCCCTGCTCTCCCAGCCCCTCCCCAGGGCGGCCAGCCCGCTCTCCCCGCCTCCTGGGAACCTGGACCAGCAGCAGAGGGGAAGGCGCCGGCCCCAGGTGTCCCTCCATCTGCCGAGGCTGCTCGCCCTCCCTGCTGCCCCAGCGCCGACCTTCGCCCACGTGGCCCCGAGGATGGGTTTGGGGCGGCATTTTGTCTCCGCACGCAGCCGGGAGAGACAGCCCCACGCCGCCTCCTCGGTGTCACAGGCATTTAAATTGCCATTTTATTTAAATTTATGTCCGAGGATACAGGCGGAGAAAGGGCCGTTTCAAAGTCAGTTTCTGCTTTATGGCTTTATGGGGGATCGCATTGGGCAGCTGCTGAACACAGCTTGCTGCTCCCAGCACGACAGCGATCACGTGGGTGGCACGGGCTCTGGCTCTTGGGGGGGACATTCTGCTCTCACCAGGGAGCCCTGCTGCAGGCCGAGCCCTTTCTCTCTGCAGACGCAGCCCTGACCCCAGTCCCGACTCAGCCCCAACCTGGCCCAGGTTAACTCCTTCCTGCAGTCCTGCCATTGCTTATGAGGGTGGCAGATTTAACTAGAACCCTCGGCTTCGCACCCGTCTTTGGGCAGAGGTCAAAGGCACCACGGTTCAAGACAGTGGACCCCAGTGCAGCTGGAGGAACGTCTGCCCCCACCCTCTGAGCGGATGGGGTAGACACGGCGGGTTCCGCTGACCCCTCCTGGTGCCCAGAGCGTCCTGGTGGTGGCAGCGGGGAGCCTCGGCTCCCTCGGGTGACCTCATTGTGTGTCCAGACTCCCCGCGGTTTTGCTGGTTTAAGACGGGGATCAGCCTCTGCCCCCTCGTAAGGAGGGGCTGCAGGCGGAGCAGAATCCCATAGGGAAAAGCGCTTTGTCACCCCATGGAGGGGGCTCCTGGGGTCCTGGCATCTCCAAGGGGGGGCCGAGCCCTTGGCTCCTCTTCCTCCATAGCATCCGCGTGGGGGTCAACCCTTGGCGGGAAGCGGGCGCCGGTGGGGAAGAGCCAAGGCTGCATTGGCACAGGGCCCAGTGCTCACCCACCCCTGCAGCGGCCCACACTGCCACCTCCAGGCGGTGCCTTGGTCTCCTCATCTGTGGAGAGGGTGCCGTGTGGCCCACCCCATGCTGGGCTTGGCCGAGGTGTCCTCCTCGCATGGTCCTGACCCTGGGCCTGCCTGGCTTGTCCCCTGGGTGGGGGTTGCCATAAACCTACCCCTGAGCTGCCTGAACCCCTGGGTGTGTGCACAGGGTTGGAGACACGTGGGTTGGAAGGGCTTCTCCTGACCTCTGCTTCACTGGACCGCTTCTGCTGCCGCCAGAGAGGGTGAGGTGAGACCCCAAGAGACATGACCTCACGGCTGCTGGGCCCCAGATGGGAGGCGGCTGAGCTTTCTCCAGGCCCTGCTCAGGGCCCCCGGGTTTTCTGCAGCCTGGAGTCCTCAGCCTCCAGCCCCAGGGCAGCCGCCTGTGGGACCCAGTGGCTCCTGCCACAGGCTCTAGGGCATGGGGGTCCGTATTGGCACCGGGGGTCTGATTTGGGGCCCAGGGTGCTCAGAGGTCATTCATGCCACCTGGCCGGCAGCACCTGTGCCCAAGGGTCTCTCTGGAATATCGCCTGGTGGCTGGGTCTGGGGTCGACACCCTCCCCTTGCCTCTACTCCCCACCCCCACCCCCGACCCCTGTCCTGATTCCTGACTTTGCCCAGAGGTCTCTGCAGTGAGTCAGAATCAGAATCTATGCTGCTGGGCAGGGGCAGGTACACCTGAGCAGGTAAAACCACTTGTTAGACTGAGCCCGGCCCAGGAGGCCAGGGGCGGGGATGCGGGAGAAATTGGAGAAGGGACAGACAGAAATGCCGCCTGTGCCTTGGCCTCCTGGGAGGACCAGGGGGCTTGTGCTAGGCCCTGAAGGGCGCAGTGCCTGGGCACCAGAACCCCCTGCCCTGCCCTGAGTGGGCCAGGACTCTGTTTCCCCTCTGTGTTTCCAGCACAGGGACTGGTGACAAGGGGTCTGAGTGGCCCCAGCCCTGTGCTGCCACCAGCAGCTTCCCGGGTGTGTGTCTCGGGTCAGGCTTCCAAGTGAGGGGCCTTTGGATGAAGCTGCCCCGCTGTGAGCTGCCTGAGGCTCTGGGCTGGAGGACCAGAGCTGTGGGCTGCCTGGGCTCTGGGCCCGGGGCAGCAGGATCCAGCCAGGACCAGAGAGGGGGGGTCACCTGCTCTCAGAGCCTTCTCGGAGACTCGGCCCGCTGGCTCTGGCCACACTGGGGGAAGGCAGGGGGGTTCGAGGGATTGACCCCACACTGCCCGTCTCAGGCTCGCTGAGCCCAGGGGAGAGTTTACCTCAGACTGCCGCAATCCGAAGGCCCTAAAAACTTTTCTTTAGTCATTCAACAAACGTATTAGGTGCCTGCCAGCCTGGAGCTGACAAGTGCGGTGTGGGGGGAGGGGCGATAGGAGGAATGGATAAATGGAGAAGCTGACGCGTAACTGGTGGGCAAGGAACCAAGCCTGGGCGAGGGTGCTGGGGCTGGGTCCCTGTGTCCCCGTGTGGGGTCCCGGTGTCTTCCCAAGCGGCGATACTTGAGGGAAGACTGGATGGTCGCCAGGCAGAGGTTAGGGTCGGGGGCGGGGGCGGGGGATGCTCAGGCAGCAGGGAGGCAGGAGGCTCGCCCCTCCCCACCCCTGTCCCTTCCTGCAGGATGAACCAGGGCTCCTCCCGCCCGGATGCTGGGGAGCTGAGCATGGCAGGTGTTGCTAACGGCTAAGCGCCAGGGTGGATTCCTGATCCGAGAGGTTCAGAGCTGAAATGGGGAGAGCCCAGCCTGTTGCGGGGACGACGCAGGGCTCCGTCCTGTCCTACCTTCTGAATCGTCTGTCCTCAGGCTTCTCCCAGCACTCCCAGGGGACAGTGAGATGAGCACCGTGTGTCTGGGCGGGGCTGGCCCCCCGGGAGCTGTTCACTCGCCCGGCAGCACAGGTCTGCAGGTGCAGAGGGCCAGCTGCGGGTGCGCCCGGGACACAGCAGGGAGCACCCTGGGCGCAGTGGGTCCCTGCCCCAGGGGCACTGAGCGTGATGGGGCAATGGACGTGACCCAACACTCACAGCCCCACGTGCCAGGATCATCCTGCTGATTCTGGAGTCAGAGCGCCTTCCTGGCGTGACCGCAGCTGAGGCTTGAAGAGCAAGACACGTTAACGGGGTCGGGGGAGAGCCCTGTCCCCTGCAGAGGGGACCTCGTGAAGTCTGCTGGTGGGAGGGTGGCCAACGCAGAGAATGAAAGACCACCAGAGCTCTGATTTGCCAAGAGCAGGCGTGAGGCTGGGGTGGGGTCTGGCAGGGGACAGGCTGTGTCCTGAGAAGAGGGGCCAGCCCTGAGGGTTTCCAGCAGGAGAGTGGCATGTAAGGTTTGTGTGGTGACAAGAGTCTCTGTGTGGGTGCCTGGGAGGGGGCCGGGTGGAAAGGCAGTGGTGGTGGGGGTGGCGCTCAGGGTGGGCACACGGGAGCAGGGAGAGAGGGAGGCAGCTGGGACTGATGGGGGCGCTGGGGAAGGAGGCCCGTGGCCTTGGTGGTAGGTGGAGGTTGGGGGGGACGTGGCATCTGGACCGCTGGGTCTCCAGGAGGAGGGGGACCGGATCTCTGGGTCCAGAGCCTGCAGGAGGGGCCAGAAATGGCTGCACGTGTGGAGACTGAACCTGGCTGTGAGGGGGCAGCGTAGCCGGCAGTGGCGGGGTGCAAGGACCTGGGGACAGGGACGGAATGTCCCCCGAGCCCAGAAGGGGGCATGCCTCTGGCAGGGAGCGGCCAGCTGTCATCCTGGGGCTGTGCATCCCTGGCCAGGGAGGTCCTGGGCTGCCAGGGAGCTGCTGGGGGGTGGGGGGGGGATGCCTTGGAATCTGGAAGCCAGATTGGAGTGGGCTGCAGAGCGAGGAGGAGGTGAGAAGCGAGGCAGTGGGGGCCGCCAGTTCTGATTTTTTTTTTTTGTCTTTTCTACAGTTTTATTTGCACACTCAGCGAAGGGTCTGTTCTCGAATGCCAGCTTTATTCCTTTCGAACCTGTCACAAATACGAGAAGCCCAGTTGCAAGGAAGGGGCAGATGAGGCCCTGGCAGGGAGGCCAGCGGCGACGTCCATCTCCGGCGGGGCTGGCACAGGGAAAGGTCCGAGCTGGCGGCTGCCAGCGTGGCTGGCACTGCGAGAGCTGGAAGGAGCCGAGCTTGCGGGGGTGTTCCTGGGGGGGCTCCCCACAGAGCAGTGGAGCCAGGAGCAGAAAGCCCCACTCACGAGATGCTCCGTGGGTGGTCTACCCTGGACAGCGCCTGAAGGGCAGCAGGGGAGCAGGACTACTTTCTCCAAGACAGAAACGCCACCATGTCTACACCCGGGGACGGGCCGTGTTGGGAGGGCCCTGTGATGGCTGGGGAAGCTAGCAGGTGGGGTCTCTGGAGAGGGTGGGCAAACAGACCCTCACCCTCCTCTGCTGCTGCTGGGTGTCAAGGCTTCTGGCCCTCCTGCAGCCGCCACCCCCTACCCCCACGTCAGGTGGGACGGGGGGTGACTCTGCAGAAGCCAATGCCAGTGCAGGCTCAGCAGCCACGTCTGTGGGCAGAAGCTTCATCTGGGCAGGTGTCCTGCTTGGGGGTCAGGGCAGGGTTGGGCTGCAGTTGAGGGGATGGAGCGGGGAGCCTTCTGGTCGTCACCAGCTCCAGCCCACCAGGCGGCAGGAAGGGGGGAGACCTCCACCTGGAGCTGCCCAGACACTCACACACACGTGCACACACATAGGTGCATCCATGCACCATGCACACAAAGGCACACACACACATCTAGAGGCAAACACAGGCAGGTGCATGCAACATGGGTTCACACACACGAGGCACACCCATGCACACATGTGCACAGGCGTGCATGCACCCACACACATGCACACACGGGCATGTATGCACATGCACAAAGGCACACACACATACATGTGCAGGCCCTCAGGAGACAAGGTGCAGAAGGAAAGAAACAGCTTTCCACCTTCTCTCCTGAAAGGTCATCCGTGCCCCTCCCCCGCCCAGCGTGGCAGCAGCGGACACCAGGAGTCCGCGGGCCCGGCGGGCGCTGTCTCTGGGGTCTGATGGTGTCACACCTTTGTCTCCATGAGCATCTGTGGGTTCGAACATCTGATGGCAAAGATGACAGCCTATTCCCTCTGCGACTTTCCTTCTGAGACCACCGCCGTCTGTGCCGTGCCGGCTCCGCCACCTGCAGCTCCGAGGCCCCTGTTAAGTGCTGAGCCGTGTGCCTTTGGGACCCCAGCCACGTGGTCCCAGATGCAAACGTCCACCCTTCAGGGAGTGAAGGAGGGTCTGAGTGGGTGGTGTGGTCCCAGCCCCAAGCAGGGCACCCACTGTGGCCCGTGGACACGGAGCCCCACGCTGTGTCTTCATGGTGAGTAGGGTCCTGGGAGGGTGGCCGGGAAGCTGGGGGTCAAGACAGATGTTCTTCCCCGGTGGTGGGTCCGAGGGCGCCCCCTGCCCTCAGCCCCGCGGCCACTGGGCCGAGAGCAGAAGAGCAGTGGGTGTGCGGACTCCAGGGTGGCCGTTTCATTCTGACCCTGGGTCCCCTGGGGGGGGCCTTCCTCACCCCTTGCCCACGTCCACCACGTGGGGGGACCCTGGAGGGGCGGCGGGGAGGGGGCGCCTGTGCGCATGTGTGTCACTTGCCCAGTGCTGGCTCCCAAGGTGTCACTAGGCAAAAATAGGGAGAGAAACCCCAAGCCCCTCCTTTCAAACCCTCGGCCGCAGCCACGTGAGCAGAGCTCTCTGTGGCTCCACGGATCCCACACATTCTTTTGTTTTTTGGAGGCCCATGCCAGCGGCTGGCTCTTGGCGCTTTTCAGGGCATTTGTGCAGGGGCTGGTTCTGCCCCCTGGGCGCTGCCCGGGCAGGCCTGTGCTTCCCAGTGAAGGGTGGACCGTGGGGTCTGTGGCTTCACCCTTGGGGCCTCCACCTTGCAGTGCCTGCTGGGCCCACTAGATGGCGCTGCCTCATGCCCTTGTCTGGCTGTGGGGGTGTCAGGAGGGCTTGGGGGAGGGCCAGGCCTCAGTGCAGCAATGGGGACAGAGCCCCCCCTCCCAGGGGGTGTGAAACCCCTTGTCACTGGGCTCCGGGGACACATGGTGTGGTTTTGTGCACCTACGCCAAGGGGAACGTGATTCTGACCAGGAGACCCCTCCCCAGTGGAGCTAGGACGGGCGCGTGTGTCTGCATGGGTGTGCATACGTGTGCATGTGTGAGCACATGCCTGTGTGTGTGTGTCCGTGTGTGCACTCGTGTGCCTGTGTGTGGAGGGGGAAGGCTGGGCGGCCAGGCTGGGTCCTGCAGTGTGCGCGGGACCCAGAGATACCAAGAGCGGCCCTGGCCAGGCCCTCCGACCTCTCCCAGCCTCGGTTGACCTGGGAAGAGCTCCAGGCCGCCCAGCCTGCCTCCCAGGCATGGTGAAGCCATCACTGAGGCTCTGGGGACAGCAGGGGCCTCTCTGCAAACCACCATGTGACAAAAGCTGTGAAGCAATGCAGCGTGGTGACTGGCAAAGGTCTTGGTGCCCCTGGCCCAAGTTCCTCTCCCGGGCAGCCTAAGGGCCCGTGGTGACCTGTTGTCTTGGGGGTGCCCCTGGGCCCCCCAGCCCACAGGGGTGGTGATTGAGGCATGGAGAGAAGCCGCACGTCAGAGCCCAGTGGCTCTGCGTCCCAGCTCATGGCACAAGAAGGGGCCAGGCTCACGGCAGCTGGGGGCGGGGGGGGGGGTGGGGGAGCTGCCAGCATCTTGAGGGCCCAGGCAGGACGTGGCCCAGGCTGGCACCCTCCTGTTCCTGCCTGGCTGCCATCCCTGGCACCTGGCCTTCCATGCTGGCAGCTGGAAGCAGAAGGAAGCCTGGGTGAATGGGACATCCAGGCCCCCCCCAGGCAGGGACCAGCTGCACCTGCTCATCGCACTTGACGGTCAGCTGGCATGACTCCGGCCGGGCAGGACTCCGAGGTGAGCAGGACCTGTCGCCGTGAGGCTGGACATCCATGCAGGGGTCCTGGCTTTCTGGCCAGAACATGAGGAGCCCAGGCAGAGTCTCCCTTGCGTGGTGGAGCAGTGGGAACAATGGCCAGAGCAGCCCCCAGGGATCCAGGAGGCCCCTGGGCACTGTGATTGGTTGTCCTGAATTATAGACGATACACGGAGGCCCCTGGCAGCAGGCACGGCCTGGCCCCTGGCTTCTCGGAGGTGGAGGTGCTGCTGTTTAGAGCCTGAGGGCGTCAGCCCACCAGCCAGGTGAGCCGCGGGGTCCAGGTCCTGCCTGTGGACACTCTCGAAGCCTGTGGTGTCCTGTCGTGGTGCCCCTCCAGGGGCCTGCCCACCGCCAGTCCCTCCACCTGCCACCTGTCTGGCGTCCTTTGCCATGCGTCCCCGGGCCAGCTGTCTACACCAGGCCCCACCAGTGCCCATGGCTGCCGGAGCCCTGGGCCCCTCGCTGCGCCCTGCCCACCCCCCGGCCCCCCGCAGCCAGCAGCCACTTTCGAGGCTCGAGTGGCGCCAGCCGTTCCGTCCGCAGTGAGGTGGCAGAAAGCCTTTCTCTGGTGACCTCCCGCACACACAGTCCCCATTAGTCGCGGCGGAGTGACAGCACTGCCCGCTGGGAGCAGGCAGCGTTTCCCGTGGAGCTGGCATCTCCCAGGGATGATGGTTCCCGCTCTGGCAGACGCGGCTTCAGAGGGCTTGTCACAGTTTGCAGAGTGGCTCCCCACCCCGACCGCCTCCATCCTCTGCCTTCCAGGCTCCGACAGCCGCCTGGGTCCAGCGGCTTTCTTTCCACACCCCGTTGGGTGGACGTGGCCTCATGCTGGTGGGGTGCCGTCCTGCCCGGAACTGTGCCAGGTGGGCGCCTGCGTGGGTGCAGTCAAGGCCCCCATGACCCTCGGTGGCTTCCTGCTGATCCCCCCACTTTGCAGTTGGAAAAATTGAGGCCCAGGGTGTTCAATGGGGATGCCCGGGGGTCACCAGCAGAGCTGATGCCCAGAGCCCTGGCGGGCCAGGCAGAGCCTTGTGGGGGACTCCTGGGTTCCCGGGCCTGTCAGGGGGCACGATGGCTCTCGCCACTCTGTCGGGGTCAAGCAGACTCCGAAGGGACTTTGGGGGCCCCCTACTCCGGGAGCTGCCCAGGTCCACCTCCCTGGCTGGGAAGCCAGGCAACGGAGTTTTGCTCCACCGTTCCTGCTGAAACGGCGTCTCTTCAGGAAGTCCAGCGGGTGCTTCCCCGGGTTAAACCAAAATAAATTGCACAGGAGTTTCGTGTTTATGAATTTTTAAAATGCCATGTCCACATTTATCTGGCACTTATTTAGTTTTTTTTTTTGTCTTCCTGACTTCCCGTTTTCGGGGCCAGTGCAGCTGCAGCCCGGCTGGGCCTGGAACATTCGGCTTACGCTGTCTAAATATTTAATTCGCCAGTTACAAACAGGAAGTGCAATGCGAGGCCCGGCTGCGATTGCTAAGCCGCCGCATGGGGAAGGGGCCTCGCCAGCCGCCAGCCGGCTCGCTTCCGTCTCTGGAATTTACGGTGTTTGGATCACAGAGCCACAGGGAGCAGGCTTTTTATTTTTTATTTTTGGACTCACTGGAGGCGAGGGCTTCTGCAGATATGAAACTCCAGACTCATGTGCCATCCACTGACGTTTTAATGGGCTGTTAAAATCCAGCCCCTCTGGTTTGCTTTGAGTCACCCCCTTGGAACCGCAGAGAAGGTCTGGATGAGAGGGCAGGGGCGAGGCGAAGGGGGGAGGGGAAGAAAGAACTCGTTCTGGAAAAAAAGGAGGAAAACAGCTCAGAACCCTCCCTGAGCTCGGTGATTGAAACTCCGACGGCAGTGGCGGCGTCCCCCGGACGCCCCAGCAGCACCCGGAAAGTCTGCCCTTCTAGGTCCCGTGTTGGCCGTGTCCCTTGCAGGGCATCTACCTGGTAGCCAGTCCACACCTGGGGAGCCCTGGGCGCCTGTGAGAGAGGGTGCGCTGTGCCCTCCTGCAAGGGAGACGTTCAAAGCCGTGCCCACCTGACGTGGGGCCCTGCTTCCTGTACCGGTGCAGCCTGGCACCTGCCAGGGACCCCAGGGTCTCACACGGAGTAGGTGGCATGTGAGCTGCATGCAGCGAGCGTGTCTGGGGAAGCAGTGTGCAGGACCCCACCCTGTGTCTCAAAGCTTCGCTCCCTGGAGGCTGAGCCCCAGCTTCTAGAGCCTCCTGGGGGCCCACCAAGGGCCCAGGCCAGAGGCAGCCCTCCTGAGTCCAGCCCCTGCCTCTTGCTGGCCCCAGGGTCTTGGGCAGCAGTGACCTCCCAGCCCGTTGGCTTTGTGCTCCCCGTGGCAGAGGCGACTGTGCTGTGCAGGTGAGCAAACACCCAACAAACACCTGCGCCCTGGGCCCGCCCCCACCTGCCTGCGCTCCTGGGGCGTCCCGGGCAGGCTCTTGGGATGAACAGCTACTCCTGGAATCTGAAAGAGTAGCTCAGGACACCCATGCTCATCACAGGAACACGAGGACATGCAGGCGAGGGATGGACAAAAGGAAGTTTGCTGGAGTCCTGGCTTCCAGAATGTTCTGACAGTGGCTTTGGCTGAGAGGCTTCCGAACCCAAACCCGTGCGTCTTCACAGAAGCTATGCCAGGCCCGTCCCTGGCATCCCCCCCGCCCCAGGAGTGCGCGGCGAACACGTGTCCGTGTCGGAACGTGACTTGTCGTGATCCGCTGTGCGCCTGTGCCCTTATCGACCCTTCTGCTGTTCCCAGGTTTGGCTTTTGTGAACGGCGCTGCAGTGGGCAGGCTGTGTCCCTCATGTTTGTGGGCCTGCCAGGTTCGCTGGTGGCACAGTGTCTTTGGAGCTCGGGTGGTCCTGGAGCTGCTCAGACGTGGGCCTGGGGCGGGCTGGGCGGCAAGGGGCTTGGCAGAAGGAGTTTGCTGCCTGGGCTGGGGCGGGGCTGTGCCTGGGGCTCCCGTGTACAGTGGGCTGCCGTCTGTTGAGACTGCTGTCGCTGGTATTGCCCAGAGTTGTGGCAAAGGGGGGCCTAGCTGGGAGAGGCTGCAGGGGAGGCTGAGGCTCCTGTGGGGCCCACTGCCCGGACCCCGCCTCCACCCCAAGCTTGGGGGTGGTACGTGTGCCCGCGTTTCCTTTTCCCCTTGCCCCTCCAGCTGGTGTTGATGGGGGCCTGGGGCTGGTTGGCTCTGGGGGCCTAGAAGGATCTGGGTGGGGAGGGAGGGTTTCCCTGTCCAGCAGAGTCTCTGTCCCTGGTCCCCACACGTGCTCCCCGAAGTGGGGGCCACTTGGCTGTGTGTCCAGCAGCCTGGCTCTGACCTCAGACGGGGTCTGGCCATCTGGTTGGTGCCATTGGGTGGAGGGCAGGATAAGGTGGCACTAGCCTCCTGGCCCCTCCTGGCCCCTCCCCAGCACCCGCGTTTGGCTCTGGCTTTGGCCCTGGCACCTCCCAAGGGTAGGACGCACCAGGCCGGGAGCTGGTCACAGGGTGACAGGCCAGGTCCTGCTCTCGCAGCTGCGGGGTGGGGCCAGACAGGGTGCGGTCCTGCTTTAGCCCCCCACCAATGCCCTAAGCTCATGAACCTGGTCTCTGCCTTCCTCAGCCCCACTGCCCCTTAGGCCGCCGTCCGACCTGTGTTTCGGCTGCTTCTCTGGATTAACGCCTCCCCGGCCCCCCCTTCCTCAGTTAAGCAGGTGGGGTGTGGGGTGGGTGCTGGCACACAGCACTCTCTGTGCCTCGTGGGTGAGAAGCTCAGCGCTGGCTGGGGTCTGGAATCGGATACACGCGTGGGCATCCCAACAACCCTCCAGGCATGCCCAGACACACGTGTGTCCCGTGCACACACAGGCACATGCATGCACACGCGTGCCTCCCATAGGCACACACGTGCATGCACAGTGACACTGGAGAGGCTCCCACAGTGTCTGTCCTGGGAGGCTGCTCTGTCGTCATGGGATCCACTCTTGTCATGGCTCAGAAAATTGCCCCTGGGCGACCCCCTCCGGCCTGAGCATCCTTCCGGAAGGCGCAATCCCTGGGGCCCTCTCCCCTGTCTGGCAGGTGTCGGAGCTCCAGGAGCCTCCAGCTGAGCGTCCCCGGGGCCACGGAGCCAGGCGGCCGCGGGCTGCTCCCGTCGGTTTTTAATTAAGGATGAGGACTCGGAAGAGACGGCGGGCCCGGCTTTTCGAGATATGAATTATGAAAGCCTCCCTGCCAGACGGCCCTCTCCATCCCTAGCCGGGGACGCTTGAGATTTTGTCTAAATGCTTTTCCTTCTTGTGTTCTGTTGCGAGTAACGTCTCCTGCCTTCCTTGATGCGGGGGGTCAGTTACATTTAGATTCAATTCAGAATCTAAACACTTACGGCGGGTCAAGCTTCAAGCACCGTATCAAACGGTGATGAATTCGCGGTGGAAAATGCCCGGTTTTTGCCCTTGAGGTCTTATATTCCAGTGGTGAATTCTGCGACATTCATCCATACCTTCACAGGCTGTGACGTGCTGGCTCCTGTGCCAGGGCTGAGGGCGGAGAGGAGCGGCGAGCAAAGGCAGGGGACAGACCTTAAAGCCGGGATCTCGGAAGTCCCCACCTAGTTCAAGTTTGAGAAAGCTGGTGAAGGGACGGTCCAAGGTGCCACAAATAACGCCTCTATTCCCCGGGGGTCCTGTGTGAGCTGCGTCTGGCGGGGCTCCTTTGGGAGGTGGGGAGTCAGCGCTGGGGTCGGGGAACGTTCCACGTTTCTAGAGAAACGGAGCTTCGTGCAGCCTGCCCTGCCCCCTGCCCCCATGTCCCTGCCCCTGTCCCCAGCCCCACGCCCTGCCCAGACTTCGGTCGTCCGTGCCATGGTTAGAAGAGGGTGGCGGCCAGGCGTGCATGGAGAGAGCCACCCTGCTGTCCCCACCGACACGGAGGGGCTGTGGGTGGGGGGGCGGTTCTCCTGGAGGAGGGGGTTCCCTTCCCTTCCCACAGCTGTGAAAGGCCAGGAGGAAAGGTCCAGTTGGAGAAGCCTGGTCACCTGCGCAAGTACAGGAAGAGTCTGAAGCCAGATGCGGTCACGTGCTCTTTCATTTATTCTAATCCTTATTGAACCCGGAATGTGGCCCAATTGGCGTGGCCAAGATCATGGCCAAGATCCCCAACAAGTGGCCACCCCACCTGTTCAGCGGCCAAGCCCGACATTCCTAACCGGCTGCTTCTCCTGAGCCCGCACTTGGAGGCGGGGGGCCGGATCTCAGATGCAGCGCCCGCGGGGGCCTCGGCAGCCGTGAGCACCGCTTGGCTGGACGGCAAGACCTCCTCTTCATTGTCCCTGTCACCCTGGGACTGAGGGAGGCCCACCACGGGGTGCACGCTCTGCAGAGTCTCGGCCACGCTCGGTGGCGGCGCCCAAGAAAGGATCACGTGGGCAGGTGGCGGGGAGCGTGGAGGAGGGAGCTGGCTGCTGCTTCGCTTGTTTTCTCTGCAAATAAGTGGTGGGCCAGGCCCGGTTCTGGAGGCTGGGACGTGAGGGGGACATCTGGTTCCTGCCACCATCACACTGACAACCCGCGGTTTCATGGACATTTATCTCAGCTGGGACCCTTTCCGCTGTGTGAAGCATCCAGAAGGCCTCCTTCAACTCAACAGACGAGTCAGGTGCAGAGACGCCTTTTGCTTCTACAAAAATGACCTGTGACTCAACTGTAGGAAGTGGCTGCGCCCAGCTCCTGGGCAGATACAGGGCTTATTGCTGTCGTTTGTTTGCCTGTGGGCTGGACGCCCTCGTGGCTGCGTGAGAGCTGCTGTCTGCCAGGGAGCTGACACTGCAGCGCGGTGCTTGTCTGCATATTGGCAAGTTTCACCAAAATGATCAAGCTTTGGCTGTGTCACCATCACAACACTGCCCATGATGCCCTGTCTGAGAAGACCTGCTGAGCCAGGAGCACTGACCCAGGGACAATAGCAGGCTGGTCAGTGGTACCATCAGCCTTATCTCAGTAGGCCTGCCCTGCCATCTTTGTGGCCTAGTGTATGGACCCGATGGCGCACGTATCCACCCATCCGTCATTCACCTATCCAGCCATCCAGCTATCATCCGACCATCTATGCATCCATCCATCCATCCACCCATCCATCCACAATCCATCCATCCAGTTATCAACCCAATTATCCTTCAATCCACCCACCCACTCATCCATCCATCCATCCATCCATCCAGTTATCAACCCAATTATCCATCCATCCATCCGCCCATCTATCCTTCCATCTATTTTTTTTTTTTTTTGTCTTCTTGCCTTTTTCTAGGGCCGCTTCCCATGGCATGTGGAGGTTCCCAGGCTAGGGGTTGAATCCGAGCTATAGCCGCCGGCCTACGCCAGAGCCAGAGCAACGTGGGATCTGAGCCGCATCTGTGACCTACACCACAGCTCACGGCAATGCCAGATCCTTAACCCACTGAGCAAGGCCAGGGATCGAACCTGCAATCTCATGGCCTCTAGTCAGAGTCGTTAACCACTGAGCCACGACGGGAACTCCTCCATCTATTTTTTAAGCAGTTGGTCACCTGATTTTATCTCTCTGGCCCTAATTATCTCATTTGTAAAAAAGGAGTAAAGATGCCCACCACACACCATTGTTAGGAAGGTTGTGTTACGGGGCACGGAGGATATAAATGACCCAGAGCATGCTAGGCTGCGGAAGTGGGTCCAGCAGCGGGGGGATTATTTTTGGGAGTGTCCTGGAGTGTTAGCCTTCCATCATGGTAGATAAGAGCCTGGGACTGGCGTCAGATAGGCCTGGATTTTTCTGGATTTGACCTTTGGTAAGTTCTGGATGCTCTCGGAGCTTTGGTTTCCTCATTTGGAGGGAGGGTTGGTGACATCTGTCCAGGACAACCGGTGAGGTAGGCAAGGGGCTTAGCCTGGCGGTCAGGCGCGTGTGTAGCCAGCGTCTGCTAGAGGGGGACTGGTTGTCATCACTACCGTCGTCTCCCACTCGGCAGACGTCTCCCGAGTGCTCCTACAGGCCCCACTGTGTCCCCTGGGAAAAATCGTACGTGGAAAATCCTAACGGCTAAAATCTTAGGAAGTGACGGTACTTGGAGAAGGGGCCTTTGCAGCGCTAAGTCAGGATGAGGTCACTAGAGTGGGTCCTGATCCTGCATCTGAGCAGCGTCCTTGTCAGAGGGGGGATTTGGACGTAGACACGACACAGGGAAGACCCCGTGTGGGGACGCGGGGAGACGGCAGCCGTCTGCCAGCCAAGGACAGAGGCCCCAGGAGGAAGCAGCCCTGCCGATGCCACGGTCTTGGACTTCTGGCCTCCAGGCTGTGAGAGAATACGTTTCTGTTGTCTAAGCACCCCAGGAAACTCACTCAAGCGCCTACTGTGTGCTGAGCCCTGGGCCAGGCGTGGGCACGGGCAGTAGGCAAGAGCAGTCCCCTCCCTTAGGCGGGGAGGCTCTGAGCGCCCCGCTTCGCCAAGGACGTGTGTCTGGCGGGACCTCGTGCCCACCCTGGGGAATGTGTCCTCCCCATAAATGACCTCAGGGCTACCCCCCGAGCACCCCTCTCTCTGGAGTCGGGAGAGAGCCGCGTGAGCCCAGCTCTGCCATGACTTTTAGCAACCTGGTCACAGAAACACGGGAGGAAGCGGTCTGGCCGCCCCCTCGAGTGTGTCCTCAGAGAGAGGGCTGCGCTGGCTGGGATGCGAGCCTGGCTCTACGTCCCCGCGGGTGGCCTGAGCCACCTCTGGCCACAAAGGACGGAGATGTGGTCGCTGGCCTCCTTGCTTCCGCTGCTGGACTTCACACGCGTGGCAGGAAGCAAGCCTGGGGCCCGGGAAGCCGAGACGGTGCTGTCCCTGGGGACTCCTAGGCTCTTGGCCATTTGCTGTCACTCCTGTCTCCTGTTCTACACTCTTCACCCTTGGGGGCTTGGGCCTTAAAAAGTCAACTTCTGCCGTAATGGGGGTTGTTTGGGGGAATGAAATAGATCTCTCACTTGTAGGCAGAAGCTCTGGGCTGGGGCTGCAAGCTGCGGTTCTGTTCTTATCACCCTGTGGGCTTCCTACTTCTTCCTCTGGACCCACCAAGACCCACCAAGACCCACCAGGGCTCCGTAGGACTCCCCAGGACCCTCCAGGACTCACCAGGACACACCAGGGCTCCCCAAGATCCACAGGACCCATCAGGGCTCTCCAGGACGCACCCCCCCCCCAGCACCCACAAGGGTCCTGCCATCACACTGCCGACGGCAGAGTGCTTCCTCTCTGCGAGGGGCCGTGCCAAGTGCACTGTCGTGGTGGAATACGGTATCCTAAATACCATCGGGGCTGGGGCTGCCCCACAGCCCCACAGCCCCGCACCCCACAGTTGGGGGGAGGGGAAATGTGCCTTTTTTCCCTTCAAAGACCCTTCAATTATGTACATCCTGTCAAGGGAAGCAGTTGAATAAACTTGAATAAAAATAATTAATAATAATAATTGCAGGAGCTCCCTGGTGGCTCAGTGGGTTAAGGACCTGGCCTTAACTGCTGATGGCTCAGGTTCCATCCCTGGCCTGGGAACTTCCACATGATCAAGGGCCCAGCCAAAAAAAATATGTATTTTGGACTTTGTAAGATACACACTGTGCCCGCTGCTGTAAGTGTGTTGCCTGCAGGTTAACTTGTGCTTCTCGGCAGCACAGCCCATGACATAGGTGGATCTTATCCCCATTTCATAGATGAGGAACCTTGAGGCAGAGCAAGGTTCGCGGGCCCAAGGCCACAGGAGCTGCCAGGGGCGGAGCTAGGCTCACACGGCTGCTCCCGGCTGCTCTTGGGATGGGAGTGGGGGTGGTGGCCTCACCTCCCACAAGCATCTCAGGAAGCATCCACGCAAAGACCCTACAGGCAGCGCCTGGGACCACAGCGGGTCAGCGGCTGGGCCTTGGGCTGGGGGGAGGCTGCCTAGCTGCTCCTCTGAGCCATCTCCTTCGGCCACCTGGCCTCCTGCATGCCTCTCTTGGGGGCACAGTCTGCCTTGAGCAGGTTGGGTCCTGGGGTCCGTAGCTACCACGGGGCTGCCTCCCAGGGTAAGAGCCAGGCCAGAGCCCTCGTTCGTGGCCCTGGGCCCATCTGGACTAGGACCCGGGCAAACCCGCCTCTCCCTCCCCCCTGGGGACAGAGTCACCCCAGCTGTGCTGTCATCAAGGCCTTGCTCTCCTCGTGCTCGGCACATGCTCCTTAGAGGAGGGTGACTGGAGCAGCTCCTGGAGGTCTGGGGGCAGAGGGCCCAGCCTTCCCTCTTCCCTGGGGTTGGGTGGGGTGCTGTCCCTGCCCCCCACCCCTGGGGTGGGGACTGCCCTAGGCAGGGGACAGCCACAGGCTCCGTGGGTGGGAAAACTGGATGGGAGTTTTTTTTTTCCTTTTTAGGGCTGCACCTGCAGCATATAGAGGTTTCCAGGCTGAGGGTCAGACCTACAGCTGCCGGCCTACACCCCAGCCCCAGCAATGTAGGATCTGAGTCGCATCTGCCACCAACACCACAGCTCATGGCAATGCCGGATCCTTAACCCACTGAGCGAGGCCAGGGATGGAACCGGCGTGCTCATGGATACTCACTGCGTTTGCTACTCTGGAGCCACCGTGGGACTCCCTGGATCAGAGTTTTGATCTGTGGTGCAAGAGTCGGGCCCCTGGTGGGACCCCAGGTATCAGTGTGGAGGTTCAGGGCCAGGAGCAAGGAGCAGCCACTGGAGGAAAATGGCAGGGCCACGTGCTGCCTGGACCTGGCGCTGCAGTCAGGGGATGCCCGGGGCAGAGCCGCCAAGGGAAATCCAGCCCCGGGAGGCCCAGACTCTGGCTTGCCCAGTGTGATTTCTAGAAATGGACCTTTTTTCCCACTTTGCATTAAAAACATGAGCAACTTGCCCAAAATAATAACGGATAGAGTCTGCCCGCCAGCAGCCTTGCTCGGAGTGGAGACAGTAGAATTTAGAGTGGTGTCTGCAAGCAGACCTGCCGCCTTCATTATGGGTGGTTTATTCTGGGTTAGATCAGAGGAACAGTTTACGAGGTTTAAAGACAGACACGGGCCTGTATGCTCGCCAGGACCGTCTATACAGAAACTTCTATGTCCTCCCCCTGCTCGTGAAGCGATGATAAATTATTCACCACCAGCGATCGGAAGCCCCATCGGCAGGTCGGTGAGGTGGGGAGGGAGGAGGGCTGGGGCTGCTGAAGCTGGGGTGGGCCTGGGGTGAGCGGAGCAGAGGTGCTGGGTCCTTTGGGGTGCACAGTGTGAGCCCAGTGGGATTTGGGGAGAGTTCCCAGCTGGCTCCGGTCCTAGGACTCTGGGTGCTGGGAGTCTGGGCTTTTTCAGGCAGTTGGGTGGGCTGTGATGCCCGGGGCCTGGGGGACCTCCCCGGGCTCAGGGATGTGCGCCTTCGCCTCTGGAGGGCAGTGCAGCGTTTGCAAAGCCCTTGCGCAATGTGCACACACTTACTGGGTCCAGTTTGTAAACTCCCTGGAGCCTGGCCCAGCACCTAATGGCTGAGTCCCCAACCTCCCTGTGCCTCAGTTCTCTCCTCTGCAAAACGGGGGGCGGGGGGTGGGTGCTGATAACGCCTGCCAACCTCTTAGGGGTTTCGCAAGATTCAAAAACAGAAGTTGGGTGAAGTGCTCGGCCAGGTCTGGCCAGGGAGGCAGCCTGGACAGCTGGTCTCTGCCACATTTTCATTTCCTTGGAACTGGGGCCCCGCCCACGTTTCCCGGTGAGGAGGTGAGTCTGTGCACGAGGCGTGAGATGCGGGAGGGCCTTGGCCTCTGCCCCCAGCCACGCGCTGCGTCGTACCTGCGGCCCCTTCTCCAGCGGAGCCCGTGGCCTGGCCCTGGCCCGGTGCTCTCAGGGCTCCGGTCCATCACGGGGCTCACCGGGGCCCGGCCTCTGGCCACCTGCCCGCAGCCTGGCCTCCCCCCTGTGACGCGCTCCTCCCGGCCTGGTCCTTCAAAGTCTGCCCTCGGGAAACGTCCCCACAGAGCCCCTGCAGCCCGAGGCTGTCCTCTGTGTGGCCCCCAACCCTCAGCTCCCAGCCGGGCCCTGTGCCCAGCGCCTGAGATCTGCTGGCACCCAGGGCCAGCCTGGTATGTGTGCGTGTGTGTGGGTGTGTGTGCGCGTGCACGTGTGCGTCCCCACTCTGGGAAGCAGATCTCAGCATCCCTCCAGCGTCTCCCCAACGTCCACCCTCTCAGCCCCAGTCCCCCCTCATTTCAAGGCTGGGGAGCCTGAACACGGGCGGGTGAGGGGTCCCGCTCCCCAGGCCGGGGCGGCCGGTGCTCTGTGGGCGAGGCCTCTCCCCTCGTGGGCCCAGGCCCCCCTGTGTACACCCCGCCTGGCTGGGCTGTAGCTCTCCCTTCATAATTATCACACCAGCATCACACACTCCACGACAAAGCAGTAAAGTAGTCAAAATACAATCTTTGTGTGGGTGGTAGATTGAAAAATCCATCAACACGGGCCATCCATCACCAGAGCCGACGGAAACCACCGCAGGGGAGAAATGAACATGAAGACGCTTTGTCCGATGGGGTGCAGGGGAGACCGGCGGGAGGTCCCCGGCGCCCATGACAGTGACGTCGGCTCGGCCGCGGGGCTGCTGGTGGTCCCTGGACCCGAAGGCAGGCAGAGGCGTCCCGGGGCGGAGACCAACCCTGGGTGCGTTCAGGGGGTCTGGCCCCTCCCCAGCCCCTCTGGTCCCCCTGCGGCTCCTGGACTCGCACCCTCCCTTGGGGCTCAGGCTGAGCTCTCCCTCTGCGGGGACACCGCCCGCCCTGCCCGCCTGGCCACCTGAGCCTGTCCGCCATCCAGGTCTCAGATTCCACACCCGGCGGTGTCTGCGGGACCTCCCTGCTCCATGCCTCTCCCGTGGCGGCCTGGGGTCTATCTCTCCCTGGACTGCGGGACCCCTGAAAAAGCCCCCTGCCCCGAGTCTCTGGTTAGGGCAAGACCGGGCAGAGCACCTGCGCAAGGCTGGCTGCACCAGTGAAGGTGCGGGAAAGACAGCCAGGGATGGGGCTTATCAGGAGAGGCTTCTCGGAGGAGGCGGACGTGGTGGAGGGCACGCAGGTGCCAGGAAAAGAGGGCCGTCCCGCGTCCCTGTGGGGGGTGGGGTGGGCCTGGGGGTCCTGCTGGGAGAGGATTGAGACTAAGCACTTGGCACCCTTGGCATGACTCTTATTATTATTATTAGTTGTTGTTGTTGTTACTGCTTCTGCAGGCTGGCCTCAGTGTTGCAGTGTCGCTCGCCCGACGGCTCCTTGTCCCCTTCGTAGGTGTCCAAGCAGAGACTTGAGAGAAGGCAGAGGGACAGCTCATTCGTCACCATCCTAACACCAAGATTTTCCCAGCATGCTTTGTGCACCCATCACCTGTGCCTCACGTGGGGTAGAGGGGCCGTGGCTGCAGTCCCCTGGGAGACGGTGAAGTGGGCAGGGAGCCCCCAGGGTGCTCAGCTAGTCCAGGAAAGAGCCTGCTTCCCCAGCACCTGTCAGTGACCCTGTGTCTCACAGGGGCCGGGAGGCAGCCCTTACCCACCCCGCTGCCCTTGTGATGGGGCTGAGCCGGGGGGGCCTCCAGCGAACACCTCCGGGGGTCGTATCGCATTGCCTGTCATTCCCCAGGAGGGCAGGGAGCAGCCCGGTCCCATGGGCGAAGTTCGGGGGGCACCGAGAGGGGCAGCAGCTCGCCCTGCAGTTGGGGTCCAAGCTGGGACAGTCCTGACCCCTGTCCACCAGACCCCAGAAGAGGCGGCGTTGTCCTGATTACCTTGGAAGAATCGATTAGGAATGGAGGCAAAGCTTCCTTCACACCCGGATGCATCTGGGGGGTATGGAGCTGTAGCTGCTCCTCCATGACACCGAAAAGCAGAGAGCGGTCAAGAGTTTCTTCCGGAGTTCCCGTCGTGGCGCAGTGGTTAACGAATCCGACTAGGAACCATGAGGTTGCGGGTTCGGTCCCTGCCCTTGCTCAGTGGGTTAACGATCCGGCGTTGCCGTGAGCTGTGGTGTAGGTTGCAGACGCGGCTCGGATCCCGCGTTGCTGTGGCTCTGGCGTAGGCCGGTGGCTACAGCTCTGATTCGACCCCTAGCCTGGGAACCTCCATATGCCGTGGGAGCGGCCCAAGAAATAGCAAAAAGCCAAAAAAAAAAAAAAAAAAAAAAAAAAAAGAGTTTCTTCCGCTGACAGCTTTTTTGGGATATAATTCACCTTCATACACTTGTCCATGGCAAGTGTACGCTTCTTGCACAAGTCGTGGATTTGGACAACCATCCACGTCATCAGTTTTGGACATTTTTGGTTCCTCGAAAAGAAAGCCTCTTTGGTCCTTTCTCCCGAATTCTCTCCTCCCTCCAGCACCACAGGTCCAGGTTGTGTTTCTATGGACTCGCCGGCTCTAGATGTTTCATAGGAAGGGAGCCACACCCCCGACGGCCTTTCGCGTGGCTTTTTGCCCGGCGTCTGTACCTCGGCACGAGCTGCAGGCGTCGGAGCGCCCTCCGTTTCGAGGCCGAGCCACAGAGCCCACGGCGCAGGTGGACCGGGCGTGGTTTACCTGCCCCCGCCGGCTGACCGCGGGTGGACACCACCTTCCGGTTTCTGTGAGCGGCGCTGCTGAGAGGCACATGCGTTCGTGGGTTGTGTGCTTTCGTCTCTCTTGGGCTGATCCCCAGGAGTGGGCTGCTGGCTCCCGTAGGCGGCCTGCGTTTCATGTTTTGAAGCACGGCCAGGCCGTTTCCCAGAGTGGCTGCCCCGTTTCATCTTCCAGCTGGTCACGTCTGAGGCTCGTCTCTCCACGTCCTGGCCAACGCTTGTCACTCTGATGCTCCCGTCTCGGTACCCCGTTTGGTTTGGCTTTGCATTTCCCCGGTGACTAATGAGGTTGGGCATCCTTTCATGTGCCCGTTGGCCGTTTTGCCTCTTCTTTGGAGAAGAGAAGGACTCGGCTATTCAAATCCTCTGCCCAGTTTAAAATGGGGGGCTTTGTCTTTTTCCTGCTGAATTGTACAGATTCTTTACATAATATGGGTGCAAGTCTCCAATCAGATATATGCCTAATTGCTTTTAAAAATCACATATGGGCAAGACGGGGGGTGCTGAGCCACCAAGCTCTGCCCCAACGGAGCCCCCCATCCTCCCGGACTGTCCTGAGGTCCAGCTGGCCCGAGAAGCCCTCGTTCCTGCCTTCGCCTCGCTATCTCCCACCTGGACGCCTGCCTCTGCTGCCCACGAGCCCCGCCCCCGGCTCACCTGCTCCGTGGGCTCCCACCTTCCAGAGGATACCCACTTGCCCGTGTCCAGTCTCCATCAGCTGCATCCACACACTCCAACCACACCGACCCCCCCAACCCTTCCTCTTTAGAGGGCAGCCCCCACCCCGAGTGGCAGGGGTTCTCGCCCCATGAGACGGGAAAGCCACGGCCTGGCGGCACCCAAGGTCATGCGGACAGAACAGCTGATCTTCCGGGGGAGGGAGGAGGCTCGCACTGCCTGTTGCCTTGGGCGGGCCCCGGAGAGCTTTTAGCTCTGTCAGCAAGAGAGCGATGGGCCAGCGTTTATTTTTCTCTCTGCCAGAACGGCCCTGTGTCTGTCACAGCTGAGCAAATTTATATTAGCAGCTCAACTGACAGACCACACACTGCTCGCGGCTTCCACGAAACCCGCCCCTCACGTGGCTTTGGGCCGATTAATAAATTAAAGCCACTCTAGATCCAGCCCGCAGCCCAGCTTTTCCTCCCTCCCCCAGACTCAGGCCCCGCCCCTTCCCAGCAGGTGCAGGGACAAAGGATGCTGGCCCCCCCCTTGAGTGCCAGCCTGCTGGTGTGAGGACAGGGCGGAGGTCAGGGGGTGAGAGGTGGGCTCGCTGACGCCCCTGGGGCAGGACTGGACCTACTATTGTTTCCATCACTCCTTTCGCCTTGAGGTCACGGATGGCTGGGCATTGCCGTGGTCCTGGCTGGCACCAGTTGTCTTCAATGAAGCATTTTGATATCTGTTCATCCTGGATTTTTTGCATGAATTTTGACTTAAAATGTATTGCATTCAAATAGTACTCTCTTGGTGACTGTGCTTTCTGGCCCCACCGTAAGTGTTGCCCCTGAGGCACGTGTCTGGATCCCCCTTCCCTCGTCTGGGCGGCACATCCAGGGCTTGAGCTCGGCCAGGGCGGTGGGCAGGCAGCGGGCGGGCTGGAGCCTCCAGGTGCTGGGTGACACCCCAGGAATCCAGCAGGAGAGGCACAGGGCACCCCCGCGGCCTGGGAGATGCAGATGGGAGGGGAAGTGGAGGAGCTGGGGCCAGCGGGCACAGGGACAAGATGCCCCAGATCGGGCACCAAGGGTCTCGCTGTGGCCCATTCAGACCACGCAGGAGAGCAAATCCTGGGGGACGGAGTGGAGGGAGCCCGCTGACAGCGTGGGTCCAGCACAGAGAGCGAGGTGACCACAAGGATGACCGCTGGGCTCTGGCGGGTCGCGAAGGGATCCTGACCTTGGGCAGAATGAATGATGACCTTGGGCAGAGCGTTTCCCTCCCGGGAGCCCCAGGGTCCCTCCCGGTCTCCGTCCCACGGTGGTTTCAGCCTCACTTGGGGCAGGGGGGCGGCCACCTGCTTGCAGGACTTACACGGGCCGTGCTGCTCAGCCCTGCGGTCCCGCGCTGACCCAGGGCCTCGAGCGCCCCACCTCACAGTCCGGGTCCCAAGGGGCGGGGCCTCCTTCTGATCCTTGGCCCGCAGGTGGGGGCCTTCCTGGCTCACCTGTAGGAGGCGGGACCATCCCCCACTGACCCCCTTCACTCGCACCCCCCAGGGTGGTCCCGGCTAATTGTTTAAATCTTGCCTCTCCCTCCCTCCCCCACTTCTCTCCTTCTCCGTCTCTGTCTTCATCTTTCTCTCTTTTTATAGAAACGCTTGAAATCGTTACTGACGTCAGGAGGTTTGAAGGGCGTGTACCCTAACAAGAGAAGCCTTCTACACAGCCACGATGTTATCACACCTGAAAACGGGTCGTAATTCCCAGCACGCTACTGGCCAGTGTGTGTGAAAAGGCTCCAGCTGTCCCCAGATGTCTCTTCCAGCTATTTTTGGGGGAACTAGAATCCAATGAGGTCCACGCAACTTATGTGCTTATGTCTCTTTAGGACTTTTAAGCTGGAAAATTTACCCACTTTTTACATTTCGAAACATTCACTTTTTCAATCGAGAAATACAACTTTGATTTTCTAAAAGCCTAAAACCACCGTTTCTAAGACAGTACATGAAATGACCCCATGATTTAGGCCCAAGACATCAGAAGCAGTGCACCCAACGAGGGGAGCTTAAATCTTGTTTCCTTTTTCTTTTTTTAGGCTTCCTTAGGCATCTGTGGCCATGGATCAGATCCGAGCCCCACTCGTAACCTACACCGCAGCTGTGGCAATGCAGGTGACTTAACCCGCTGTGCTGGGCCAGGGATGGAACCCACATCCCAGAGCTCCAGAGATGCCATCCAGCCTGCTGCACCACAACAGGAATTCTGGGAAGCTAAATCTTTTAAATTAAATTTAAAATTTTACTTTTTAGGGCCACACCCACGGCATATGGAGGTTCCCAGGCTAGGAGTCGAATTGAAGCTGTAGCTGTCGGCCTCCACCACAGCCGCAGCAGCGCCAGATCCAAACCACATCTGTGACCTACACCCCAGCTCACAGCAACGCTGGATCCTTAACCCACTGAGCAAGGCAAGGGATAGAACCCTCAACCTCATGGCTACTAGTCAGGTTCTTAACCGGCTGAGCCACAAAGGGAACTCTAAAATCTTTTTTTATATTAATGTCTAAAGCCAATGGGTTTGGCCACAAAGAATGAGGGCTTTGGAACCAGGCAGGTCAAAGCGTGGGCCCTGGTGGGGGTGGGTGACCCTGGGCCATGGTGAGGGTCATAGGTCTCCCCAGGGTCTGGGTGCCAACTTGGCCAGAAAGGGCCTCAAGTCTGTGGGGTCCAGGCATCGTTCCTTTAGCCCTGAGATGAGGCTAGTGGGCAGTTTGGAGGCACCCACAAGCTAAGCCTCTCCCTGGACCCAGCTGGGGGCGGTGGGCTGCCTGTTAGGGGTAGCCCTGTGGTGGCGGCTGATTCTTGGGTGGGGTGGGGTGGGGCTGGGGTCAGGCTTCCTCCCCTGGGCTCCGTGCGCTTCCCCCGCCACTGGTCCTCAGTGGAGCAAAACGGCCTTTGCAGTTGATTGTGCCTGATCTTCCTGTTCGAATGCCTGGGCCAGAGGACAGGGACCCCCGAGGCCTCTTCCAGAGTGCCCCATTGAGAGCCCATCCTGGGGTTCGCCTCCCTGTCCCTCTCAGGCCGCCCGCCGTCCCCTCCTCCAGCCGTGCTCTCCCGACCAGCTCCACGCTCTGGGTCACCTGGGGGTCCCGGCTGCTGGATGTTGGCAGGAGTGTGGGCCACAGGCTGCCTAGCACTCTCCTGCCATCGGCTGTACCTCTGGTCCCCAAACCGCTGTGCTAGGAGGCAGGATGCTCTCCTCCAGATGGTCACACTCGGAGCCCCGGGGGAGCACGAAGGGGGTGTGGACGGTGCTGCCCGGCCCTAAACCCCGGCTTTCCTGCACCAACATCCCCTTTGCCCACCACGGTCTTTCCTCAAGGGTTAGGGGCTGCCCAGGGCTCCTGCTGGCTCTTGGAGGGCTGGCTGGCGGGCTGGCATCCTGCAGAGCTGAGCCTGGGTGGGCAAGCCAGGGCAGGGTCAACGGTGTTGACGGTGTCTTTGCAGGCAACCTGAAAGACCAACCACCAGCCTGCCTGTCCCTAAAGTCTCCACGGGGAGAGCTGGGGACAGACTGAGGGAGCGCCCACCAGCCATGCCTGCCCTTGGCTCTTTCTGCTGTTTTCATCTTTCCTGGTCTGACTCTTGCCCTGACAGGTAATACTCACTCCAGAAGCGGACCCGTTGTACGAGAACTAGTCAAGGATGTGGATAAAATTGTCAGGCTTGGTGTATTCTTTGGGGGAAGTTGTTAAATTATAACCAGTTCCTTAAATGGTCATGAGACTATTTCGCTTTTCCATTTCCTCTGGAGTCATTTTTGGAAGGTGTTTTTTATGCTGGAATTTGTCATTTTCATCCAAGCTTTCACATATATCGGCATAAAGCCTCTGTTTATTGATGGACAACCCTCTTAACTATGTAATCATGGTTTCATACGTAATTATGTCTTCATTCCTAGTGTTTTTTTGTCCTGTAGCTCCTTTTATTCTGGGTCAATATTTCCAAAGATTTACCTAGTTTATCTGGCCTTTTGCCCTATGAACTGGTCTTGTTTTTTTTTCAGTGTTCTCTGGCACATATTTTTCTCCTTTATTCATTTATTATTATTATTATTGTTGTTGTTGCTTTGCTTTTTTAGGGCTGAACCCGCGGCATATGGGGGTTCCCAAGCTAGGGGTCAAAGGTGAGCTCCAGCTGCCAGCCTACCCCGCGGCCACAGCAACATGGGATCCCAGCTGCATCTGCAACCCACACCACAGCTCACGGCAACGCCAGATCCTTAACCCACTGGGTGAGACCAGGGATCAAACCTGCCTCCTCACGGATACTCATTGGATTCGTTTCCGACACGCCACAGTGGGAAAGACCTTTTTTGGGTTTTTGCAGTCCTTTCTTAACTATCTAATTTCTACTGCTTTCTTTGTTTGGGTCTCTTGTTCTTATGCTAATTTACTAGATGGATCCTTAGCTGACACATTTTCAGCTTTTCTTGTTTTCTAAAATAATGGTTTAACACCATACATTTCCTTGTAAATGTTTTTACAGTATTTTTATTACCTTTCAGTACTAAATATATTCCCACTTCTAGTTTGGTATCTTCTTTGCGTTGGGCGTTATTTGAAGCTATTTGTCTTGATTTCCCCCGTAGAGTGTTTCTAATTTTCCTGTGTCACTGATTGCTGACCTCACTGCCTTGCGTTCAGAGAACGTGGTCTCCGTATTCCTAAAGCTTTTGTGCTCGTCGAGACTTGTTTTCTTCCCAGTATGGCATCAGGTTTTAAAACCGCTTCCTTTTGTGTTGGGGAAAAAAGTCCACTCCGAAGTTTCGGGGGTCTAGCTTGACCTGTCCAAAGTTTTGGGGGTCTAGCTTGACCTGTCCGAAGTTTTGGGGGTCTAGCTTGACCTGTCCGAAGTTTTGGGGGTCTAGCTTGACCTGTCCGTCAGCTCGGGCGGGTTAATTGACTTCTTCGAATCTGCCATGTCCCGCTTGATTTTCTGGTGTGTTTGACCCGTCAGTTACAAGAGCGGGTGTGGACATTTGCTGTCCTGGGGTTTTTGTCCCTTTCTCTTGGAGGGCCGTCAGCTCTCTCTCCGGGGATTGCAGCATCCTACAAGTCAAGAAGGGTCACAGCTTCTTGATGAAATTAACTTTTTGCAGCCTGTATGTTCTTTCTGTTTCCAGTGAAGCTCGTGGCTGTGAGGCTGACTTTATCTGGTTCTGCTGGAGCCGCCTCGGTTGTCCTTGGGCTGCCCCAGGGGAGGGAATCAGCCGGGAACCCCCCAGCTTTCTGAGAGCTTCCTGGGGTCCAGGCTCCGTGGGAGGGCTTTGTGTATCTCACCTGGCTGCCTCCTCTCACCTGCCCTGGGCGGGAGGTTCTGCTGTTTTCCCCACTTCAGAGATGCTCGGGCCAAGGTCACAGCTGGTACCTAAGTGTGTGGGCAGCCGGGGACCCCAGACCCCCAGCAGAGCTACTCTGCTGAAGACAGAGCAGAGGTGGGTGCTGGAGGTCCGCTTTCCCCCTGCCCCTTCCCGCCCTGCCACCCGTGTCTTCGGGGTGCTGGGCTCCCTGTGCCCTCTGGCTTTGGGCTGCACTGTCCAGGGAGAGGCCCTGCCGGCAGTCAAGAGGGGGGATGCCTCTGCCTGTGGGGGATGGGGGGCGCAGGGGGCTGGGCCCTCCCCAAGACCTCTCTTCCGCCCCTTCCTGGGACCTGGAGGGGGCGCACCTGGGCACCAGGCTCCTTTCTGCTGGTGGCCCCAGCCCTGCCCACAGCACTTAAATGTCCTCTGCGCCCCCCTGCACATTTGCTGGACCCTGCCTGGTGCACTCAGGCCGTAAGGGGATGTTGGAGGGACCCACGGAGGTGGGCGAAGGTACAGACCCCCCAGAATTGTGTATCCTGCGCCCAGAGGATGCTGAGGGGGCGGGGGGCGACTTGGCAAAACCAGTGGTGCTGAAGAGTGGCCCGACCTCCCCTGGCAGGTGCCTCCCGGACGGCCCTCGCTCAGGCACAGCGGGATCTTCAGGAAGCTCCTGCCCCTGCGCCATCGGTGACTGTGTGACCAGAGTGCGGTGGGGGCGGGGGCTGCAGCCCAGGTGTCCCTGAGGACAGGCCATCCCGGGCCCCTCGCCGTGGGGGCATCTGTGTCAACCCCACAAGCCCCGGGCCGAGCTGTACGGTGCCAACAGCGCTCGCGTGAGATGGGAATCCGAAGCCAGCGGTGGTGTGAGAAGCACGGCTTCCAGGAGTGCTCTTCCTTGGGGATGGGAGGGAACAGGAAGGGGGTGAGAGCTGTCCCTGCTGCTTTATTCCTGTCAAAAGAGAAACAGTTTCAGAACATATGGCAAAATGTTAGCATCTGTTAAATCTGGGTGGTGGGTACATGGGTGTTTTTCATGTTCATGCTGGAGGACTTGAAATCTTCCATCATCAAAGCATTTTTAGAGGTTTTGTAAGGAGAGCAGAGGGATGGGGCTGCCAGGCAGGCAGGCAGCCTGGTTCCAGCATCTTTGCTCGGCCTGGGACCCAGCTGTGATTCGGCCAGGCTGGGCTGGGCTCCTGTGGCCACAGAAGCCTCTCCACCGTGTCTCATCTGGGGAAGGGCCCGAATATATTTGCGGGGAGAGCACTTGGGGGATAGAGGAGCCCCGAGCCAGAGAGAGTCTCTCAGCTCCGAGCCTCAGCGTTCTCGTCTGCGAAATGGGAGGCGCTCGTAAGATGTGCCGAGTGTGCTCAGCAAGTGTGTTTCCTCGTCCCCCGCCCCGCCCCGGCCCTCAGTGGGGGCTCCGGCACGGCTGCCGGGACACCCCCGTGGTAGCCACGCTGACTGTCAGAAAGGACAGATGGAGGCGAAAAGACTTGCAGAAGACGCCTGCGGAGACGGATGCAAACTCCAGCCCACTGGCCCGTCTTGCAAAGCCAGCCGTGGGGGGTGGTGCCGGTGGGAAGGCACGGTGGCACAGTTAGACCCAGCCTTCCCGTGTCTGGGAATTTGCCCTGAGGTCGCACCTGCAGCAGCGCAAAAACACCTGTGCAGAAGGAATTCACAGAAGCAGCGTCTGCATGTGCAATGCATGGGGACAATCTCTGGGGTCCTAAGTCGGGGTGGGGGTGGGGGGCGATGTTGACCAACCTCGCACGTGCGTGCAACACACCAACGCACATGCGGGCAACACGCCAGCAACACACATGCAGGCAACACACCACGCAGGTCAGAGCAGACCGAGGAAGTGGACTGTGAGCTGACAGGTGGGTGAAAGTGCCGTGCGTGCCTGCTGCTTAGACTTGAGTCATGATAAAGAGACGAAGAAAACCCGTCTATATGTAGCTACTTATTCTTAAAGGAAGAAGAAGAGGCAGGGGATGAGGAAGGAAACGGAGGCAGGATGCATGAGCAAGGAGGCTGGTTACGTGCAGGGCGGGCTGGGGGTGGGATCTGGGTGGCGGTGGGACTGGGGGTCGTCACTCCTCTGAGGACACCTCGGGGGACAGTTTTGACTTTTGGACCCTGCCATGTTTATACACACACAGAAATAAGAGGTGGGGAGGGGCTGGAAAGCAAAGAAACCAACGTATGTAACTTACTTGGAACGAATGGCACAGCCACACTGAAAGCTGTAAAGAGCTAACTCGGAAATTTGAGCCCAGCGTTCTGACCACTCACTCTCCGTTTAAAGCCTCCAGTTGGTAGCCTGGCTTTTTCAGGTGCTGTCACTTGGAATTTTGAAGCAGCTTCCTGTGTCTCCTGGGACAGAGAGCAGGAGTGTTGCGCTGAGGGTGACGATGCTGGCGGCCAGGGTTGCAGGTTCAGGGATGAGCCGGAGGTGAGCGGGGGCGGGGGGGGGGCTGACCTGAACCTCAGGGGTAGGTGTGCATCTGAGGACATTCCGTCCCTGTCCCTGGGGGGCCACAGCCCACAGACTGCCCGGACCCTGGTTTTGAATGTTCTCTTGCTAGGAGGGAGCAGGGCTTCTTGGAGAGAAGACTGGTTTCAGGACAGCAGCCAGGAAGGGACAGGATGAACCCAGAACATGTTTTTCTGCCAGAAAGTGAAGAAGTGCTCAGAAAATGTGTGTGTGTGTGTGTGTGGTGTGGTGGTGGGGGGTGTGTCGAGGGGACATCGGAGTCAGCTACACAACATGAAGGCACTCGCAGGGCCCACGCCAGGTCTGCAAGCACGTCAGCATGACAATGAGTGATGACAGTAACAGGGCCTAACCCCATGAGTAAGATGAGGGTTTGTGAGTTGCCAACGAAGGAACAAATGAGGGTTGGGGTTGAACTGTGTCCCCCTAAATTCATATGTTGATTCATAACCCCGAGGACCATTTAGTCAAGGTGATGTCACAATTGGTAGCCCTACTCCAGTAGGGCGAGTGCGTCTCTTAAAGGGGGGACTCAGACACAAGACAGACACGTAAGAAGAACAGCAAACCAGCCATGCATCCACCCACCCACTTTTCTGTCCACACATCCATCCCTCATCCATCCATCCATCCATCCATCCATAAATCTATCTATCCATCCATCTATCCACCTGTCATCCATTCATCCATCCACCCATCCATCCATCCATCCATCCATCCATCCATCCACCCACCCACCCATCCATCCACCCACCCACCCATCCATCCATCCATCCATCCACCCACCCACCCATCCATCGATCCATCTATCCACCTGTCATCCATCCATCCACCCATCCATCCATCCACCCACCCATCCACCCATCCATCCATCCATCCACCCACCCACCCATCCATCCATCCACCCACCCACCCACCCATCCATCCATCCATCCATCCACCCACCCATCCATCCATCCATCCACCCACCCACCCATCCATCCATCCATCCACCCACCCACCCACCCATCCATCCATTCATCCATCCACCCATCCACCCATCCATCCATCCATCCATCCATCCACCCACCCATCCATCCATCCATCCATCCATCCATCCATCCAGCCAGCCATCCATCCATCCATCTATCCACCTGTCATCCATCCATCCATCCACCCACCCATCTATTTATCCATCCATCCATCGAACCTACCACCCACCCACCCATCCACCAATCCTTCCATCCACCATCCACCTATCCATCAATCTGCTCATCTACCCACTTATCCATCCAAATATCTGGCTGTGCTAATCACATACAAGAATGTATGGAGACACCGCTGTTGTCCTCACAGGGTTTGGAGGTGTGTACGTGCGTGTGTAGGTACCGGTGGGTCTATACTGTTAACCCAAATTTCAGAGACAGAGATCCTATTGAAATGAAGAGGGGTTTATGGGTTTAAAGCCAAAACCGCAAGGGCGCTGGTATTTCCAAGGTCTGTAATTGGCGCGGCAGGTGTAAGGGTGTGTGTTATGTGAGGGTTGCTTGGGGCTCGAGGTGGCTGCATAGTTACAGGGACAGCAGCCTGGAGACCAGCCGCTGCAGCCAGCAGGCGCGGTTTTAAACGGCCGGTGTCTTGGCTTTGAGGTAGTTTGCGGCAAGTCCAGCGTCTCGGTCCTGCAGGGACATGTCTGAGGCCAGAACCTCCATGGCCGCCGGACTGTGCTGTGTTTGCTTAAAGTCCGATCACTTTGTTAGGACTTCAGCCTGGCATCAGTGTGGACAGGAGAGCAGGACAGCTGCAGGCAGATATTGGGAGACACAGGCAGGGGTGTGGGAGCAGAGGCTGCAGGGGGCAGGAGTAGCCGTGACCCCCAGGTGGGTCAGCTGAGAGCCAGGGATTTAACATAAAATCAGAACTCGATTAGCGACTAGCATCTATAAAACACCACTTTTTCTCGTGTGTGCAAATTGCAGAGAGTCGGAAATCACTCCTCCCTTGGCTCTTTAGGCTACAGCACAGGGGGGACCAAGGGTTGGCGTGGGTGTCTCGGTGAAGGGGTCGGAAGGCAGCTGGGCAGGGAAGAGCTGTTTGTACCTGTGACTTGGAGACGGGCCCTGCCCACCTGCCTGGACACGGATCCAATCTTGAGCCGCTGCACCTGCTGACCCTCAACGACACCCCCCCCCCGCCGCCGCCCCACCTCCATTGAAGGAGTTCAGGGTGGGGCTCGAGAGTGAGGCTCCCTGGGAAACTGGCAGAACAAGTCTTCAGATAATTAGGTATTTTCAGGAGATTTTATTAGCCCAACGCTTACTTGGCATCGAGAAAAGTACAAAAATCCTTCATGGGGACGTCTGCTCCTCGTGGCTGGCAGCGACTGTCACCCGACCAGCAGTGACCTTCTGCAAACCGTGGGCTTGGTGGCCTGGACCTCGGCCTTCGCCAGCGTCACACACGTCCTGCCCGACCCTGCCTCTTCACAGTGGTCTCCCCAGAGCTCTGAAACGCTGCCTCCTGGGCTCTGGCCCTCATGCTGCCCCCAGTAAAACTGAACTCTTGACGTTTAGGCTGTGCGCGTTTTCTTAAATTTTTTATTTTTTATTAAATTAAATTAAATTAATTAATTCATTTATTCTGCCTTTTCTAGGGCTGCACCCGTGGCACTTGGAGGTTCCCAGGCTAGGGGTCTAATTGGAGCTGTAGCTGCCAGCAACACCAGATCCGAGCCGCGTCTGCAACCCACACCACAGCTCACGACAACGCCAGATCCTTAACCCACTGAGCGAGGCCAGGGACTGAACCCACAACCTCACGGTTCCTAGTCGGATTCATTAACCACTGAGCCATGGCGGGAACTCCAGGCTGTGCGTATTTTTTTTAGTCGACGGACCCCCTCAGCACTCGGGGCTGTGAATTCCTTCCTCCCCGTGTTCTGTTAACACAATCAACGCCCCATGCAAGAGTCTGGGGGTTTCAGTTTCAGACAACACTGAACATTCCAAATCCCTGTCTCTACGTGTGGTTGTCTCAGCAAAAGAGGTTTTATTTTTACAGCTTTGCATCTGCTTGCGTAGTTGCCTCCAGAAGGGCCGCCCAGGGACCCCCACATGTGCCCTGCAGGACAGGCACGAGGAGACCCAGCTGCCTGGCCAGGAGCCACCTGCCCACTGCCTTTGGGACGTCCGTTGCCAGGACGGGCTTGCCAGGGGCAGGGAAGCAGCGGTGGGTAATTAGCTGCCAAGCCTGAGAACTGCTCACAGGCCCTGCTCCGGGCGCCTCTCTGCTCTTGGCCTCGGGAGTGACCCGGAGGCTTGTCAAGATTTCAGAGGAACCCGGAGTGATGGGGGGGGAGGACAGGATTGACAGCTGGATAATCACTTGAAACGAGTGTCTCTGCCCTCTGCGGGGCGGGACCAGCTTTTTTTATGCCGGTGGCTCCCTTGGTGCTGCTGCCCCTTGGGGGCTGGGCTAAATAAAGGTGGCTTCTCCGGAGACCCTGCCCTGAGCCCCCAGGCACAGGCTGTCCCTCTGCAGCGGTCAGAGGTCCAGAATCCTTCCTCCAGCCTACGGACAGCCCTCAGGCTCCCACCTTGGTGGTCTAATCGCTCACCCTGCCTTTGACTTGGCAAACGGGGGGAGGCCCTGATGTTCCAGATGGTTCCTCTCCCAGGAGGTACCCAGACGTGACACAGAGCTCTGCCCTGGGGGTGCCTGGAGGCCCCCAGGCTGACCCCCCAGAGCAGCCATAGCTCCAAGCGGGGGAGGGAGCTGAAGCGGGAGCCCAGACGACACGGACCCCCGCCAAGTCCCCGGGGGCCCTGGCCAGACAGCCAGACCCTACGCCGGTCCCTGAGACAGAGCCTCAGCCCCTTGGGCCGAGTCTGCGGTGGGAGGGCGCGTGGGGGTGGGGAATGGGTGGCAGGTGGCGGGGTGGGGGGGCGTGGTCAGACCCGCAGGACCGGCCCCCGGGCCCTCTTGGCCTCTCCCTGGTGCCCGGGGCCTGAGCGGGCGGAAGCAGCTCTGATTTCTGGCCCTTTGGCTTCGGGTCCCTGCCTTCAGTTTTTCGGTGTCTAGGCACCAGCCGGGTAGAGAGGCTTGTTCGTGTCATGCTGTGACTGAGCCTCCCTGTGGGACCGGCGGCCGCTGAGCACGCTGAGGCCTGGGCCCTGGGGTTGAGCTCTGCACACGCCTTCTCTCCGCCTCTGACCTCTGACCTGGCTCGGACCCCCGACCCGGTCCTTCTAGATGGTGTCTCCCCTGGAGACGGGGAGGAAGGAGCCGGGAAGGAAACTGGAGCCTCTGCTGGGTGGGTCTGGACTGGACAGCGTCCTGCCCCCTTGTCCCCCCCAGCCCCTCCCCGCCCCGCCCCAAATCAGAGGTTCACCCACTGGCTCCGGCTTTGCCCGGCCGGGCCCTCCTGCCACCGTCCGCTGCAGGTCTGGCCTGGCCTCAGGGACCGTGCCGGGGAGGGGTGGGGGTCGCCCTCCCTCCCACAGGGCCTTGGCGGCCGCAGAAGAGCAAAGGTTTTCTCTGCCCTCCTGGCTTCATGGCTGGGTCCCCAGACTGAACTGGCCGAAGCGGGTTAGAGGCAACTCACTTCAGGAGCAGGGCCTGGCGCAGAAGGGACGCCGAGGAGCCTGGCCCAGGATGGAGCGTGTCCTTCTCGGGCCCTTGGGTGGTTCCCGCGTGCGGTTCCCCGGAGGACAGGCCCAGGAGGGGGCCGCCAGGTGGCAGCCGAGGTCCCTGAGGCCCACGGTCTCCCCAGGGGGACAGTGGCCTGGGACGCGGACGGCCTGGGCGGTGGTGGGCCGGAGGGCACCTTGGCCAGGCATCAGCAAACCTCGTGCCTCCGCTCCCCCGAGTGTAGATTTCGGCTGATCGCCCCCCAGGTCGGGAGCGAGCAGGTCTGGGCTGTGTCCTAACGACCTTTTGCTTCCTGCAGCACCTATGAAACCACACCAACACTGGGCCGCTGAGGCCTCGTGCCGGAAGGCAATCGTGGGCGAAGGGCTCCCGGACCTCCAACGGCTGCGGTTCGTTCCAGGTTCAGGGCCCTGCAAGGATTTGATGGGGGCCGCTGCTTCATTCCGATCCCTGGAGAGCGAGCACGGGACACCCGTCCTAGTCCCGGGGACTTTGACGTTCAGGCCTCGATGCCTTTGTCACCTCCCAGGGCGGAGGCTGGTCCCTGGAGCGCGAGGGGCACGTCTGTGTGCCCTGGTCGGAGCAGGCCACCGGGCTCGGGGGCAGGCGGCGTCCTGGCTGGCAGGGCTGGAGACGAGGACCCCGAGGTTACCCAGCTCAAACTGCGCGTTTTATTTCTTTAAAGTGTAGTTGATCTGCAGCGTGCTGTCCGTTTCTGCCGTACAGCGTGGGGACCCGCCGTAGAGCGTGGGGACCCGTCGTACTTACGTATAAATTCTTCCCTCACGTTCTGTCACAGGTGCGTGGAGAGAGTCCCGGGCTGTGCAGCAGGCCCTCACTGCTTATCCATTCTAAATGTCATAGTCCGCATCTACGAACCCCAGACGCCGGGTCCATCCCACTCCCTCCCTCTCGGCAACCGCACGTCTGCTCTCCGTGTCTGTGAGTCTGTTTCTGTCCTGTGGAAAGGTTCATTTGTGCCGTGTTTTAGGTCCAGATAGAGGTGGTATCATATGGTATGTGTCTTTCTCTTTCTGACTTACCTCACTTAGCATGAGAGTGTCTAGCTCCATCCATGTCGCTGCACATGGCATTATTTTGTCCTTTTTAGGGCTGAGTAGTATTCCCTTGTATATATATATACACACGTATATACACATATACCACATCTTCTTAATCCATTCATCTGTCGAGGGGCATTTGGGTTGTTTCCATGTCTGGGCTGTTGTGAATAGAGCTGCGATGAGCATAGGGTGCACGTATTTTTTGAGTGAAAGTTTTGTCCAGATAAGTGCCCAGAAGAGGGATTGCTGGCTCATGTGGTGGTTCTCTCTTTCGTTTTCTTTTTTTTTTTTTTTTTTTGCTTTGATACATGGAGCCTAAGAGACAGCAGTTTTTCCTTGACAGTCAGAGGGATTAAGCCTTGTAAATCTGCCCATTTTTTTTTTTTTTTTGTCTTTTTGTTATTTCTTTGGGCCACTCCTGCGGCATATGGAGGTTCCCAGGCTAGGGGTCGAATCGGAGCTGTAGCCACCGGCCTACGCCAGAGCCACAGCAACGTGGGATCCGAGCCACGTCTGCAACCTACACCACAGCTCACGGCAACGCCGGATCCTTAACCCACCGAGCAAGGGAAGGGACCGAACCCGCAACCTCATGGTTCCTAGTCGGATTCGTTCACCACTGCGCCACGACGGGAACTCCTATCTTTCGTTTTCTGAGGAACCAAGAAAACTGAGAAAGGCTGGGCTCCCAGCCCGCTAAGGTGGGTCCAGCTCTTTCTGAAACCCTGACGGTGTTTGTCCCAGGCCTCAGAACAAAAGACGGGTGTACAGACAGCTGTGCCCTCGTTTCTCGCTAACCTGCAGAAATTGGCGAGCACCCAGGACGTGCCTGGCAGGTGGAGATTAGCCTGATCCTTGGAGCTGGAGCCACGGAGGCTCAGGGTGAGAAGAGATGGGTTTTTCTGGCCACCCAGCTGCCTGTCCTGCCCTTGGGAGCTGATTGCTAGGTCGTGTGGTGACTCTGTGTTACTAAGTGAGAAGCTGCAGCTCTTTTCCCAAAGTGTCCCGGTTACAGCATGTGAGAGGAGGTGGCGTGGGCAGGCTGGGGCTTAGCTGTTCCGGGGGCGGGCCCTGGCATCTCTCAGCCCGGTCACCACCTAGCAGTGGGAGCCGCGGGTTTTCTCTCAGGCTGTGTGTGCGTGTGCGCTCGGCTGAGCGCCTGGGGACCTGGGTGACAGGTGGACCGCCACCTGCTGTCCTGTGCCATCTGTCAGCCTGGTGTCAGCCCAGGGACACTGCATGCTTCCATCTCACAAAGGGGTCCCTTCGGGACGGCACTGCTGTGGGTCCTCGGCCAGTGGGGAGGCAGCTGGCTGGGGAGGGGCACCCCGGGACCAGGGCGAGCCCCGTAGCCCACATACAGCCCTGGACAGAAGGTGCCTGCTGGGAGGCCCATTTCTCCACCCAAGCCCCTGGGCTGACAAAGGCTGATCTGGCCTGAACGAACCCCCTGAGGGGGCAAAGATGAGAGCCTCTGCCACGCTGGACCATTGCCAGGAGGCTTCATTACCTTGAAGCAAGGGCAGGTCCGTCCACTTGGAAAATGGCTGTCGAGTGACAGACGGGCGTCCAAGGGCTATGCCCTCTAGACTCGCCCATAATCCCGGCCTGAGCGTCCTGGGCCTCGGTTTACTGTCTTTCAAATGGGAATGCCAGAGTTCCCGCTGTGGCTCAGCAGGTTAAGAACCTGACACAATGTCTGTGAGGGGTAGATTCCATCCCTGGACCCGCTCAGGGGGTTAAGAATCGGGTTGCTGTGAGCTGTGGTGTAGGTCGCAGACGAGGCTCAGGTCTGGTGTGGCTGTGACGGTGGTGTAGGCCGGTGGCTACAGCTCCCATTCGACTCCATATGCTGCGGGTGCGGCCCTAAAAAGACAAACAAAACAACCTAAATGGGAATACCAGGCTCTTCCCCGCTGACCAGGGGGGATGGGGAATGCAAACGAAGTCTCTGTCCCGCATGGGTCACGGGGCATCCGTGTCCCCAGGTGGTGACCTCTTCGGCCAGCCCCGCCCAGGAGGCCCGCGAGCTGCCTGCTGCGCGCAGCTTCACCAAGGGGGACACTCAGCCTGACACGGCTGGACCCTCTTATCTGCGGAGCCTAATTGTAAAACACTGGGGCTTAGAGTTCACGGGTCTTTTTTTTCCCCAGAATGATTTTTTAACTTCCTTTGACTGGCATCGATCCACGTGGATTAGAAAAAACGAGAAACCCGTATTTGCCACAGAGAATTTGGGAAGCCCTGATGCAAACCCTGTGGAAGAAACTTTTCTTCCCAAAAGGCCTTTGGAAGCAGCTGTCTGAGTGTGGCAGGAAGGTGGACACGGTCACATGCCCTCCCCGTGGGAGTGACGGCACCGCCCTTCCAGACAGCGATCTTGTGGGCACATCTGTACGTGTCAGCGGCTCTAACGGTGCGGCTGTCCTTTGACCCAGGCCGGGGTGGTGAAGGGCCAGGGTTCTTCTCACCCGCGGAGTATCAGGCAGCCACCAGGAGGCGGGAGAACCTGACTGCAGGATGCGGTTACTGAGCACAAAAGGCGACTTCCTCCACCCACTGATTCAATCCACCTTTACTGAGGACAATGAGGGGCCTGACAGGTGCCTGGGAGCTGGACTGTGTTCATGAGACGTGTGGCTTCAGATGCTATGCCGCGTGCCCGGTGCCCACAGGGCCGACTAGAAAGGCGCCCAGGGGCACCGCCTGCCACCCGCTTAGGGGCTGGGATGGCTGGACATTCACGTTTTCTTTGGGCTTTCTGGTATTTCTTTATGATGCGCCAGGATGAATACCTACGGCTCACAAAATCCGATTTGGAAACAGGTGCAGTGGTATAGCCTGCATTTGCATATAAACAAGAGGGGTGCAGGGGGAAGCATCTTGGAAGGTGCTGGGTCTCCAAGGCTCCCCCGGGGATCTCGTGTCAGGCCGCCTCCCGGGGAACTGAGTCCCTCGGGTCTGTGTGTCAGGCAGTGGCACAGCCCAGCCTCTGGATCCCCTGCGAGCCTCCCACCCCCCAGCTCACTGGCTTTCAGAGGCCGAGGCCAGTGCAGCCACCACCCTGCCTCCTTGCAGAGGCCATCGGAGTGTCCCCCTCATGTCCTGGGCCTCAGCTGCAGCCCCAGCCCTTGGAAAGCTGGACCCACCCGGCAGCTGGGAATGGTTCTCACCCCTGAACACCCTCCCAGTGGGGAGGGGAGGGGGGACGCTGGCTGGGAAGAGCTTAACCCCAAACTCCTTCTCGCTAAGGGGCAGTCCTGCCCGGCCCTCAGCTGTGTTGTCCCTGTCATCTGCTTTGGCTGCACACTGCTCAGGTCTCCCTGCGGGGACCTCGCGTTGCCTTCTCCGCTTGCTCCTCCACGCGGCTGAGTCCTTGCACAGAACGCAGCTTGGATGCTGCCTCCTCCAGGAAGGATCCCTGGCATCTTCCCTCTCGGCAGGGACGGGACGAGGGGCTCCTCTGTGCGCACACAGCTGCCCCTCCCCAGCTGCAGGGCTTGGCCCCCACTGCGGGAGCTGCCTGGGTGTTTCTCTGTGCCCGCTCTGGGCACCCAGCCCAGGGCCTGGTGCCTAGGGGACTCCGAACATGTCTGGGTAAACAGTTTGCACGCACGTGTGTGCAGACGTGTACGTGCGCAGACACCGAATAGATAAATATTTCTATTTGAACACAGATTCTGCGCATACATGAAGGACGAGGCGGGTCTCTGTGAGACCCCCACGTGGGAAGGAAGGGTGGGCGCCTGTGCGACCTCCTTCTCTCTCTCTCTGCTGAAGCCACAGAGGGGCTGGTTTTGGGGGAGGCGGTGGCCACAGGAGAGCCTCTCTCCCTCTGTGCCATCCTGCTGTCCCGATGCCAAACATCTGATGTTGCTGCTTGGCAGAAGCATCCTAGTCAGAACCAGGCTGGGTGCCCCGGGTATTAAAGAGCCATAAACCAGTCCTAAATGGCTCATCTCCGTGAGTTTTGAAACATCCACTTCCCCCTCTCGGCCCTACGCAGGGAAGCACGGGAGGCAGGCGTTTGGGAGTTTGCTGGGTTTCCCGGCGAATCGGCCAGATGCTGTTTCCATGGCAACGTCCTCTCCTCCGGGGACCGGCGCTGGAAAAGCAAGTTTTCGGCCTAATCTTCCTGGAAGTCTCCCGGCCCCAGAGTGCTGTTTAGCAGGAAATGGGAGCCAGCCCGGGCCTGCCTGCTGCCGCCTGAGCTCTGGGGTTTAAAAAGTTGTTATTGCTGCCGCCGCCGCTGTGGTTCCGCTTCCCCGGTGAGCAGCTGCCTCCGGGGAGCAGCTGGGAGGCAGGCCGCCCCCACTCGCCCGGGGATGCGCAAAAGTCAGCTCCTCCATCTACAAACAGAGAGGAACCTGAGGCCGTCCTGGCTTCGCATGGGGTGGGGAGGGGCCCCCCGGGCGGGCCCCCCACCTCCATTCAGTAGGTGGACACTGGGCTAGCCCAGGGCCCTGGTCTGTAAGGGGCGAAGTTGGGCCTGAACCCAGAGAGTGGCCCCACCCCGTGGTCTCCAGGGAGGCTGACCCTGTCTAAGAGCCGGCCTATCTGGGGGGTTCCCTGCAGCTTCCCCGAGGTCCAGAGGCGGCAGAGAGGCCAGGAAGCAACCCAGGGGTGCGTGCAGGGCTGGCCGCTGGCCTGCTGGCCCTTCAAGGGCCCCGAGAGCCTCCCGTGGGTGGGAGATGGCCCCGCAGCTGGCCTCAGCCTGTGTCTACCCAGCTGCCACGGGACCCAGTGGTCAGCAGGATCCCCCTGGCTGGTCTGGGGTGAGGCTGGGGGCTTTGACCTTGGAGGAATGCTCAGCCTCAATGACATCCAGAGTGGCCCTGTCCGGGGTGGCTGCGTAATCTCCCTTCACCCAAATGAATCAGAGTTGGGACTTTAGAGACTCAGCTCCTCGGTGACAACAGCAGTATTTCTTTCAGTTTTTAGGGCCACACCCGCGGCTTACAGACATTCCCAGGCTGGGGGTTGAACAGGAGCTGCAGCTGCCGGTCTACACCACAGTCACAGCAATACCAGATCTGAGCCGCGTCTACAACACACACTGCAGCTCACGGCAGCGCCGGATCCTTAACCCACTGAGAGAGGCCAGGGATTGAACCCGCATCCTCATGGGACTGGTCAGGTTCGTTACCGCTGAGCCACAACGGGAACTCCATACCAGCAGCATTTTGAGGCTCAACAGCCACGTGTGGTCGCCACAGCGAGTGACAAAGATCCAGACCACTTTTATCGGGGCAGGAAGTCCTGTTGGATGGCGCTGCTCTGGGTGGCCAGGTCTAGAGGGTTCTGTTAGAGGTTTAAGTCAGATAGAACAGACTCACCGAAAGGACAAGTCCAGGAGGTCGCAATTGTATTATTATTTTTGGCCATGCGGAAGTCCCCAGGCTGGGGACACAACCTGCATCACAGTAGTGACCACACCAGATCCTTAACCTGTGTGCCACTAGGGAACTCCCAGAGATACTGCACTTCAAGACAGGAGACTCTCGGGGCAGGTCTGGCTCAGCCCTGCCTTCAAGCTCTGTGACTTCAGACAAGTGACTCGACTTCTCTGAGTCTAGGCTTCCTCGTTTGTAATTCGGGGAGGATAACTGTATCTGTATCCAGGTCCAGGTTAATCACGGCTGGAGTCTGTCCTCAAGAGTTGGTAGCAGCCACTGCCCCCGCCAGCATCTTTGCAGGCATCTTACCGGCATGCGTGTGCGAGAGGGGAGCAGTCAGCGCCTCCGGGTCCAGCAGCTGCCCTGAGACAGCAGTTCCTTCTGCCCTTGTACCGATGAGGCATTCGGGGCTCAGGGAGGCCAAGGCACTTGTCAAGGCACGTGGCTGGTCGTGGGCAAACAGGTGCTGCGCCCGAGCCGGTCTGCGCTCCAGCCACGCCCAGCACCGCCAAGTGTGCCAGCCTGCGTCTCGCCTGCCGCCACCCACCCAACTCCTTTCCTCCTCGTCTCCTCTCCCAACCATCCTGCGGCACCTAGAACGGCGATTCTGCTCCAGCCCCAGGCAGATGGATCGTCACCGCGGGTGTGGAGTCTCCGCAGGATGTCACCGCACTCTGCAGAAGCTCATCACGCACTAGGGCGTTTGTAACTCCCAGGCCATGGTACGCTTTTCTTCCTTTCTTTTTCTTTTTTTATCTTTTCAGGGCTGTACCCATGGCATATGGAGATTCGCAGGCTAGGGGTCGAATCGGAGCTACAGCTGCTGGTCTACACCACGGCCATAGCCACGTAGGATCTGAGCCGCATCTGCGACCTACACCACAGCTCATGGCAACGCTGGATCCTTAACCCACTGAGCGGGGCCAGGGATGGAACCGGCAACCTCATGGTTCCTAGTCCGATTCGTTTCCACTGCGCCACGACGGGAACTCTGGATGGTGACCTTTTTGAAGATATCCTGCACCCCGGTCACCCGAGGCCACTGGGGGCTGTCTGCGGCCCCAGCTTCCGGAGAGCTCCAGACTCTGGGCTAACTCCCCGGGAGTCTTGGCTTGTTGATGATTCTTTATGAGGCTGATAATTGGCCTGTTATACACTAATTGGGTTGGTTATAATGATCTCTGCTGACCCCAAAATGTGGGTCGGCTGCTATGGTTTATGATGTGCTGCTGGGAGCTGCTTTTCTGAGTCGGTTTCTAAAGTGGGTGGAGGAATTTACAGGCGGAAGAGGCGAGGAGGGGGAGAGGGTGGGCGCTGGGAGAATCTGTGGTGACGGAGAAAGGTTTTTGGCTGGCAGAGTCCAGCTCAGGGGCAGAGGGCGTTTGGACAGTGACCTTGGGAAGCAGGGGTGGCACGTTTCCGAGGGCCATGGAAGCCGGGGGCAGAGACCGTGATGCCCCGGACGGTGCAAGCTGGGCTGGGAGGGGCCTCGGGGGCTCTGTTTTGTTCCCAGCAGGTGAGGTTCCTGTTGGACACCAGGTGGAAGGTGCAGGTGTCAGGGAGGAGCCTGGATGCCCGCAAGAGGGGCTGGGGGAGGGCCGGGCTAGGGGTGGAGATCAAGAACCTTCAGCAAATAGATGGTGTTTCCAGGGGGAGGCCTGGGGGGCTGCAGGCAGGGGTGAGGGACAGGGCCCTGGGGACGTCCCCATTAAGGAGGTCAGGGAGGGAGACGGATCGAGAGGGGCCCAGTGAGATAAGACGAACATCTGTAGAGGGGGGACAGATGCCTTTGGAGCCCCTCATAACAGCTGTGGCACAGAAGTCCCCCTCCCCCCAGCCCTGCCCCGAGGGCTGAGACAGACGTGGGCAGGGGGCCAGGCGTTACCTGCCAGAATGGCGCTGCTCAAAGGAACACAGACCCATCCATCCAAACTGCTCGTCTTGAGAAGGGAAACTGCAGCCCAGCTCATCCGGGGAGGTGCTGGGGGAATCAAGTGAGACTTTGTGTTTCAAGTGTTCATTCGTCCATTTGTGCAACTGTCCGTTTCTCGGACGTGCCTGGCTCCGAGTGGCCGCTCAGATCAGTCAGTGAATGAAATGGGGTCTGCTCAGTGTGGCAGGACGTGTGGCGGGAGCTGCGTCCTCACCTGGGCCAGGTAGGCGAGTGGTTGTTGGCGTCCGGCAAACTCTGGAAGCCGTGCATGTTAATGCGAAGCCAGGCAGCCCTGATGTCTCCATCCCGGGCCTGACCCTCGCCTCTGGCCAAGCGCAGAGGGTGGCTTGTACCTTCACGTGTCTGGGCTAAGGAGCCATCGCCTTGGGAGAGGCCCCCTCCCGGAGAGCATCCCTGGCCTCTCTGGACCCACCTGCTCCGCTGCCCCGTTCAGGACCCAACTCCCTGGCTCTCCTTCCATTAGGTTGCGCGTGTCAGAGAGTGGGGCCCTGGCCCTGAACATGACACGGGGCATTGGACAGACGCGTGGGAAGGGGGACGGACACTGTCCAGTCTCTACCGCGTGCCGGGCACCGACTGAAGCCGAGTCCTTGTTACTGTCGCCACTTCGCAGATGAGGAAGCTCTTAGAGGAAGGAGGTCACTGGCCAAGCTCAGACCGAGGGTTGTGCTTCCCACGCCCGGAGGCTGCTCTGCGGGACCAGCCCGCGCCCCCGCGAGGCGAGAACATGAGGGGGGCGGAGGGAAGGCACGGCCCTGGCAGGAGAAAGGGAACACGGAATGCTGTAACCAGGGCACCGCAGCCGTGACGCAGCTCAGGGCACGGGACCCCTGCCGGGCTGGTCCGTAAGGGGGGGAAACCCACTGCTTACGCAAGAGTTGACGCGGACCAGCCCCTCTCAGCCCCTCGGGGGTGGAGTCCTCACTCCCTGGGCGCCCTGCTGGCTTCCCTCACCTGCTCTGTCCCCGGGCAGTTTGGGCGCCGGGACGGACACAGCCAGTCCCATCGGACAGCGGCCCAACCCCCGGCCCAGCACCTCCCCCTGCCCGGGGTCACTGGTTGCCTCTCTTCCCCACTCTGCTCTTTGGCCTGGGGACCCTTGGTTCCCCCCCCCTCAGGGTCCCCGTGTCACATTTCACTCACTCACTCCCTGATCTGAGTGCCCGCTCTGAGCCGTGCACGTCCAGGCAGTGCACAGCCGTATGAGTGAGTGAATGCTTGAGAGACCAAGACTCACTTACTCACTTGACACCCCCCCCCATGAGCCTGGGCTGCAGTTTTCCTTCTAGAAATGAGCAGTTTGGGCTGATGCATTGGTGCTCCCTCAAGCAGCAAAGGGACAGCCCAAAATGCAGAAGCAAAATCCCAGCTGGTCTGGGATTGCACCTGGGCAGGTGGCTCAGTTTCTGTGGGACACAGTCCCACCGCCCAGAGCGGGCTCATCACGGCACCACCTCCTCAGTCAAGAAGCCTGAAACAGATGTTGCTCCCGTTCCCAGCAGAGTGGCGGGATGGGGCGGCCGGTTCTCGCGGCTGTTCTCAGGCCCCCGGGGTCAGCCGGCTTCTGGCCAGGTGTTGCCATCAGGCCCACCTGCAGATGTCCTTCTCAGGACCCACAGCCCCCCGGGCCCAGGCTTCCTGAGCGCGCTCTCCCTCAGCATCTCTTTAAATATTTAAGCAGCCATGATGCAATGCCGGGCTCTGATGGCTGGGTCTGGCATTCAGACCACGGCGCAGGCTTTCAAAGCTTAATTTTAATATTTTGTTGGGAGAAAATTGACTCGGAGAGAAAGCTGAAGCTTTTAAAGCATTAAAATGCTGAGAGGCTCTTGGACAGACCCTGCATGAATGTCACTTAAGAGGAAGGATGCTTGCTCTCAGAGCCTTCCGACAGGCGCGGTCCCCTGGCTGGTCCGAGGGGCAGAGCCAAGGGCGCTGAGCTCGGCTTCCTGCGGGCAGGGCGCTATGGCCACAACTTCAGGGCCCCGATGACTGGGGGCCGTCTCAGCCAACTGAGTCCCCAAACTGCAGGAAGAGACGGGTTCGCTGGGGTCTGCACTGCAGCTCTTCGGCAGCGGCTGCTGAGGCCACAGACTGCCCAGGGCCCTTCGTGCTGTTTCCTGCGAGGCCCAGGTTGGTGAGGAGGGCAGGGGGGCATTCAGGATGTGACTCTGCCCTGTGGCCCGGGGTCTGCCCTTGGGAAGTGGGTGGGGCTTCTGCAGCAGAGAGCATGGCTCTGAGAAGGACTCGAGCCAGCCCGTCTGCCAGGAGGTAAGAGAGGAAGGGACTCGTGCGGGTCTGTAGACGGCTCCCTGTCTCAGGGTCCTGGACCTGGACCACTCCCAGCCTTGCTGGTCGCTGGGCACGTGACTTAGGACAAATGACGTCATCCTCCTGCCCCTGGTCCACCCTACAGCTGACCTCCTGCAGGGGGATGGGGTCCGATCAGTTCGGAGGCGGAGGGGTGGATCATTGTCATAAAAAATGAAATGAAACTACAGTTTAAAAAGCAGCAGGTTGCATCCAGAGATTGAGGTTGGGGCAGACCCGCCTCTGCGTCTTCTCACCAGCCCTGGGACCTTAAGGGCAGTGGTGGAGGGACAATGGTTACTTAGTAACATCCTGAGATCCGGTGAGACACCACGTGTGGTGCCCAGATGCCCCGGGCACGAGGATCTCAGTAGAAATTAAGAGCATCGCATGTGCCCAGGAAATGCTGTGGCCGATGGGCAGTCCACCCTCTGCTGCCAACCTGGTCTTGACCCAGAGCCAGAGATGATGCCGTTCACGCCCGGGAGTCAGCTTCCATCACCAGCCAGGACACACCTGCGGATCTGGGGTTTTCTTTGGCTTTTTACAGCCACACTCGTGACCTACGCCACAGCTCACAGCAACACCAGATCCTTAACCCACTGGGAGAGGCCAGGAGTCAAACCCGCATCCTCGTGACTACTAGTCGGATTCATTTCTGCTGCACCGCGATGGGAACTCTGATCTGGGCTTCTTTAGATAAGCTCTCGGTCAAGGCGGACCTTTGCTCAGCAAGGACTTTTTCAAGACTTTGCAAAGTCCGTATGACAGCAAGTTCACAGGGGTGGCAGCAAAGCAGAGCTTAGAAAACAGAACACCCTCAGAAGCATTTAAGAATGTCCCGCTGAGCCACGGATCACTTAAGTGCAAATTCCAGTAGAGTGCTTATCTGCTTATGAAGAAAGTTCTAGAGCTGCATGGACTCCTTTTCATTTTCCAGACGGTAGGATGCCGGCCAGGTCCCCAGCCAGATGCAATTTCTGTTCTACAGAGCAGAGCTTCTGCAGTCATCCTTCCTGCAGGGTTCCCTCTGCCCCTTCGTCCTGACCCAGGGGTCCTGACCAGCCAGCACCCGGGGACATCAAGGAGGCGCCGTCTGGCCGGCGACACACCAGCCCTGGGAGGATGCCGCCTCCGCCCCAGCTCCACGTCGGCAATGCCCCTGCTTCTGTCTGTTATTAATAAGATGGCTGGGCTTGGCCTGTAAGTGAATTGTACAGCTAACTAATGTGTCTGTAGCTTGGAATTATTTATCGCCCCTGATTGCTCTGCCTGGGTTTTCAATACATAATTCATATTGGGGAGATATATTTTTTTCAGCGCTCAGAGCCTGAGGAATGAGCGAGGCTGGAGGGAAGGCCATGCTTGAAGGTTCAGAGCAGGATGGACGATGCTGTGGCTGGCCCTGGGCTGGTCTCTTGGAAGAGAAACCCGGCATCCCCAGGGAAGAAGCCGGCTCTGTGCTGCTCTCCAGGCAGGCCCTCCGCGAGCAGTCACACCTGCCAGGCGCTGTGGTTCTCAACAGAGTGAAGACAAGACGGGTCCGAGAGCAGGAGACACCAGGGTCAAACTCTCGGGGAGTGGTCAGGACAGGACCTGTGACCTCTCAGTGCCAGGGCCGCCCCTGCTCCTAAGAAGCTCTGCCCGAGGCCGCTTTGTCCTGGATTCCGGCCAGTCCTCCGTCTGTGATTAGGCAGCGATCACCACGGGCAAAAGTGCCCAAAGAGCAAATCTGATCAGAAAGGAGGCTTTGAACAAAATTGCTACATGAGATCAAGCGGAATCAGCGTGGGAGGTTTTTTAGGAGTGGGCGGCGGGCAGCGCGCCGGCGGGATGAAAGCGCCAGAGCCCACGGCCCCTCGGCTCTGGACTGCGGGCTCCGCTTCTGTCCTTTGCTTCATTCCTATGAAGCCTCAGCCTCGGAGGGACAGTGGCCGCCACAACAGCTCAGCGAGGCTGTGAGCAGTAATATTAGGGATGAAAAGCAGACCATTCAAGGCTGTTGGATCCAGGGCGAGCGGGGAGCAGAGTGCACAGAATATTAACGCATCTGCGAAGCTCAGGGCCGGACGAGATGCGCAGTGGGAGAGGCCGCATCAAATCTCACCCAGACATCTTAATCGGGATCCTTCCTCTCCTGCCGGCTGGCGAGCAGGGGGCTGGGGGCAGCAGGAGAGGGGAGTAACCCTCCTGTGAAGCCGTTCGTGTGTGTGCACCTGTGAGCCTATTGCACAGGCCTGCGTGCTGTGTATACGTGTGTGCCTGTGTGCATGCGTGGGGGAGCCCTGTGTGCTCTGTGCATGTGTGTGCACATGTGTGGGAGCCCTGTGCGTGGTGTGTGTGCCTTTGTGCACGTGTTGGGGAGCCCTGTGTGCCTTGTCTCACGTGGATTGCTTGAAGGTAAGGTGACCAGCCCTGTCCTTACCGGCCCAGGTTGCGTCCTAGGGCTCCGGCCGCAGGAACACGGAGAGGGCGCCACTTCCATCAGGCGCCCCCGGTCAGCCTGGGCGGCCAGGCGCCTTCCGTGACAGGTGGACTCTGGCTGCCACACAGAGGGTGTGTCCTGGGCAGGAATCCCAGTGGGGCTGAAGAGACTGTCTACTCCCCGGCATAGGGGCTGCCCGCGTGCGGGTGCCTGAGCCTTGGCGGGGTCTCTTGGGTGTCACAAGTCCATTCCCTGCCGCTAGTGTAGCCCTCGAAGGCTTGATGTTTGGGGTTGGGTGATTTGTCGTGGGGGCTGCCCTGGCTCTCGGGGTATCTGGAGCAGCTCTGCCCCCGCCCCCGCCCTCACTGGGTGTTACTGGCCCCCTCCCCCGTCATCTGACCCCAACCAGACCGCCCTGGACGTTCCCAAGTGTCCTTAGCGCTGGAGTTGGCCCTGTTGACACCCATTGGTCTGGAGTTCACCCCATGTGGCCTCGGGCCATAGGCCTGGGCTCTGTCTTTAACTGGATGGGGGACACGCAATTCTGGGCCAGGGTCCTTTGAGGCCTGGGGTCACCTGAGAGCCGGCGAGGCCTTTGGGGCTGGGACGGTGAGGACAGCGTTGGCTCCTCATTGCCCGAATGCCGGACCCTTCCTCCCCTCCCCCATTCCCAGAGGCCAGATTTTGCCCCAACCCTTCCTGACCTCAGGGGCAGGTCAGCTGGGCCTGCCCTCTGACCCAGCTCAAGGCGGTGGTTCCTGGGGTCCCTTCGTCCTTACTCCGAACCCCCCAAGGCCTCCCTTGCTTTCTGCCTGTGTCCTCTGCTCCCCTGGGGCAGCTGCCCCTTTGGGGGCTGGTGACCCAGGCCCTCAAGGACAGCTGTCACCAGGATTTCTCCAGCCCAGCTGTGCACCTGGGGTCGCAGGGTCCCTGGTGAGCCCCTGGGGAGTCCTCTTGATCTCCTCGTCCAGGCGGTCTGCCCGTGCTCAGGAAGCCCCTCTGGCTGCCCAGCCCTGCCCTCCCATCTTGTGGGGGACAGAGCCGCCGCCTCTGGACAAAGCACGGGCTGCTCAGGGTCTTCCTACCCCCGCAGGGCAGCCGATGACCCACTATCCGCGGCCCGTGTTGGAAATGCACCCCCAGGAAAGTTCCTGGGCGAAGGAAGGAACCGGCTGGGATCAGTCCACGTGTGGCCCCTGCAGGCCCCAGGCTGGACGCTGCGGTGGGGACAGTTTTAACGAGAGTGTTCTGACCCAGGCGACTCACAGCAAAGGGAAAAGACCAACCCCGGAGCCCACGGCCTGGGGGCCTGTGCCCTCCATCCAGGCGGGAGGTCCCTCGCAGTTCCCTGTGCCTCCTGCTGCGGGGCAGGGATGCCCGGGGGCTCCCACTGGGTGAAGAGAGCCTGGGTCCCCCTGGAGCCCCTAAGACATCCCCTGGCCCCTCAGAGCCGGCAGGGCTGCAGCCTCAGAGCCCCTGGCGGCAGGGGCAGCCAGTCCCTCCCAGTCCCTCTGGGCTTTAGGGCAAGACACGCACCCAGAGAAACGCAGGCTCTGAGTATTCACAGCTCCCCCAGGGCGCGAGGGGGCTGGGGTGGGGCAGTGAGTGAGAAAATCGGTAGTTTATTCTATGATTGAAAACAAACCCTGCGTCCTTTGGAAAGACTCGGTCCTTCCTGGCTGTTGAGCTCAGACTGAGGCTGCCCTGCCATCCCGGTCCCTAGCAGGCTGTGCTGGCTGCCTCCAGCTGGGGCACTGCCGCCAGTGAAATATTTACCGTCAGGGGCACGGCAGCGGGCACCTCACACGAGGAAGCGGAGGGGAGGAAGGCCCTCGGGTCGGTTTGGTTTGTTCCTGTTCTGTCATCCGTGGAAGCTGGACCATCTCTGCCTGTGCTAATGGGATCCCAGGGGATCCGAGACAGAAGGGGGTCCCGGGCGCCGCTTCCCTCCCAAGGCAGTCGGCGGGCTCCAGCTCTGAGACCTCTTTCTTGGGGGAGGTTGTTCGCACAGTGCCGCTCAGGGGCGTCCCCCGCAGGACTCAGGGCGCAGACACCCCTGTCTGACCACACGCTCCGCTCTGACCCTGCACAGAAAATTCCAAGGGGATAACTGGAGAAGCTGGGCTGAGGCCGGGCCACACGCAGAAGAACCATCAGCGGCACTTCAGCCCTCTCAGAATTGGCATGTTATCACCCGGAGTCAAATCCATTTTTCTTGAATTAGACCGGAGTGCTGATTATGCCGCGTCGTCTTGCACGGTTATCAGCGCTGAGGCTCTGGCGGGCACCTTGCCAACTGTGTCTAATTAACCATTACAGGCGTCCCGGCGGACCGAATGGGCAGAGCCCGCAGGAAGCATCCGGGCCGTGGGGGTTGTGGAGGGCGGAAGGCACCAGCGGGTCTTGGGGCCGTGGAAATGGAGCCCCCCCGCCATCCCCCCCACCCCCCGCAGGAAGGGCCTGAAAAATTCACCTGCTGTTCCATGGGTAAGCCCCTCGTTAAAACGGAGCCTTTGGGGGTGTCAGCAGAGTGGGGTGTCTGGAAGGGCCCCAGGCTCAGACCCCTTGGGTGGCACTTTTGCTCCCTCCCTGTGCGGCTCTAAACAGCTGACCTCTCTGTTATAAAGGCCACTTTGCAGAGCTGGGGAGACCACAACAGACCAGGCATGGGGCCGAGCTGGGCGTGCCAACCTGGAGTAAAACGCCAGGGCCTGCCTCCTGGGTCGGCAAACTCAGCAGGGAGCCCCGCAGAAAAGGCCCTGGGCCACGCCAGGACCTGGGTCTAGGCTACCCTCTGCGGTGAGGCTGGGAGCAGGGGTGTGACTTGTGGGGCCTTGGCTGCTGTGTCCACACAGCTGGTCTCTAAGGGTCCTTTAGCAACCCCGGCCAGGGATGGGGCAGGGACAGGCAGCCGAGAGGGGAGGGGGGGATGGAGGCTGCCTGGAGGCTGCCTGAAGGCGTTGTGGTGGCAGCAGCTCCCATGGTCACGGTCACCTTGTCCAGGGAAGCCTCTCCCAGACGCCTGGCCCCGGCCGGGTAGCGTCTGGCTTTAGAGGAATCACCGAAAGCTTCACCCTCGGACTGTGACGCTCTCGGGCAGCGGGAGCTGCGCGAATTGCACTGTCACAGCCTGAGTGACGGACTCAGCCTCTGGTTGTTCGCCAAGCGTTTATTAAGTTCCAACTGTATGCAAGTGCTGTGCCTGGGGTGGGGGTGGGAACAGGACAGGCTGGGACGGACGCCGTGCTCCACGGGCTCTGAAAGCAGACAGGATGCGGAGCTGGAGGCAACGTGATTCAAGGTGGGCACGGCCTGGGGGCCGGGGCCGGGGGTGTGTGTGTTGGGGGTGGGGTGCGGAGCAGCCCCGCGGAGGGAGAGAGGATGCCGGCCAGGAGCGGCTTCCGGGGGGTGGCGGCCTGGCTGGGGGCTGGGAGATGCCGACAGGGGAAGGAGGGCAGTCTGGAGGGAAGGCCGACCGGGGCCTCTCCAGTGGCGATGAGGTCACGTGGGTGTGGACGGTCCCGGCGCCTGCACGGTGGACCTCTGCTCCGGCTGGATGGCCGTCAGGTCCCGAAGGCCAAGCTTCTTCCATGGCCTGTGCCTCATGCCCAGCCCTGCTCCGTGGCACCCCAGGGGCTGCTGCTTCCTGAGGCCCAACCCTCCTGTGGATCATGGCACTGGGTGTGTGTGTGTGTGCGCGCGCAAGTCTGCGCACATGTGTGTGCCTGTCATGTACACACGTGCATGTGTGTGTGTCTGCAGGTATGTGTGTGTCTGTTTCAGGAGAGCAGCTGTAGCCCCTGCCGTGTGTCCACGTCTCACCCCCACGGTCTGCTCGCTGCAGCCTCCTAGACTCCAGGGCGGGAGCAGGTGACAGGAGAAGCCACCTGATGTTTGATGCCGGTCCCTGAGCCAGCCTGGGGGCCTCTTCCCTGCTGGCCAAGGGCCGCAGCCCCAGGAAACCTCCCCCCGGGTGAGTCGGGACAGGGCCTCTCTGCCGAGTCTCGTGTCTCATCAGGTCTGTAGTTGGTGGGTGAGGCTTGGTCCTTCAGTAATTGAGCAGGAGTGTTTGAAGCCGGAAAGCAGATGCTTGCTTGCAGAGCCGGGTCCTCCCAGGTCCCCAGGGGACAGGCTGGGCGGGTGCGTCACAGCAGCGTGTAATCAGAGAACTTCCCAGCACAGGGGCAGCGGCAGGCCCCGGGGGATCTGATGACGCTTCCTGTGTAATCAATATCCAATGACGGCTGGTGCTTGTCAGTGTCTCCGCCACGTGCTGACAAACACACGTGTCCTTACCTGGTGTGATGGTGGATTTGGTGTCACCTTCGGGGGGCACAGGGCCCCCAGATGTCTGGCTCAACACTATTCTGGGTGTGTCTGTGAGGCTCCTTCTGGATGAGGTTAACACTTGAATGTGCGGACTGAATAAAGCAAGTTGCCCTTCCACCCTGGGTGGGTCTCATCTGATCCGTTGACGGCCTCGATGGAGCCAGAGGAGGCCCCCCCTCGTGGAAGGCGGAGTGTCTTCCTGCCTGCCCACCCGATGTTGCTGGACAGCCCACTCCCGTCTCACACTGAGACCTCAGCCCTTCTCGGTCCTAGCTTGCCTGCCCCTGGGGCAACACTGCCTGCTCTCCTGGGTCCCCAGCCCGTCGTCATCACTGAGAACAGCGCCTGGGTGTCGGGTCTCCTGGCCTCGCCCTCGGGAGGGTGCACGGGCCTGCACCCGGTCCCGCCCCGGCGCCGTGGTGGGCCTCCTGCGCTGTCCCTTCCCGCCGGGTGGGGTGGGGCTTCCCTGTCCTTGAGCGGCTGTGTGCTGGCTGCTTGGTCCCTGTCTCTGGGTCTCTTTGAGGCTGCCTTGTTGGGTGTCCCCGAGGGAGGCTTCCTTGGCCCGTGACCAGCACAGCTCTTCCTCCGTGGGGGTGGGCGCTCCCTGGGGGTCGGGGGCCTAGGGAGGACCTGGCCTCTCTCCTGGGCAGCAGCGCCAGGCAGCCTGGAGCGAGGCCCTCTCCCACTTCCTCATGCCACCCTCTGCCGTCAGCTGCTCTGGAGGCTGGAACTTGCTGGAACACAGGCAGGCAGCACAAACCATGTCCCAGGGGCAGCGTGCGGGCTCCTTCCAGGGGTCTCTGACTGCTCGTCTTGGTCTCGGGCACCCCGAGTTGCCTCCTGGGTCAGGCCCACGCTGAGTGGACTGGGCTGATGAGAGGTCCCTGCTGCAGGGCAGGACCTGGGGACAGCAGCCCAGGAAAATCAAGTCCCTGGGAGGGGACATTTAACCCAGAAAACAGGAGCCTGGGGACGTAGGGCTTCAGAATGGCTGATGGAAGAGGGGTTTTCTCCAGTGTTTTCAAGGGGGGGCCAGCTTGGGGCTGGGAGGTTCTCAGATGAATTGTTCTGCTCCCCACGCGCTTCTGGGGGCTCTGGAGTGCACCTCGAAGTGAGACGAAGAGAGACACAGACACACACAAACACACGTGTGCACACGGGCTCCGAGAGCGAGCCCCAGGCAGGACGCCTCGCCCGACGCGCGGTCTGTGGTCTCTCTTCCTGTCCTTCTTTTGAGCCAGCTGTTCATCTTGGGATCACAGATTCACGTGCAGGTGTAAGAACAACACAGACTGGCATTCTTCACCCGGTCCCCTCCCCGGCCGTCACATCGGATGGCGATGGGACGTTCCATCACCTCCGGACCCCCCTCCCCCGTCCTCCTACGCCCACAGCCGCCCCCTGCTGTCCCCACCGCCTACCCCCAGCAGCCACAGGCTTTTCTTGTCAGCAGGTTCTCTGGAAATTCATCCGCATCGGTCACGTGTCAGTAGTTGGAGCCTTTTGTCCGCTGAGATCTCACGGTCGGGAAGAACCACCCACTTTTGGTGATTATATGTCAAGCCGCCGTCAACACGCGTGGGCAGGTTTTGGTGTGAACGTGTGTTTTCATTTCTCCTAAATGAATCTCCAGGGGTAGGTGCCATTCCTGGATCACCCTGTGGTCGTGCGTGTGTGTAGTTTTTAGAGCAGCCGCCCCATCTTCCCTCCCGCTGGTGAGGCCGGGGCCCAGGTCTCCACCTTCCCTTGGCTGTTGCTGCTGTGTTTCCTTTTAGCCAGCTGGATAGGATGGCGTCCCTACCTCTCAGCGCCTCCGTATCCTCGACTGTGCAATGCAGCCATGACCCACTCATGGGGCTTTTCAAGGAAGCTGCCAAGGCAGGGCACCTGCCGGAGGTGACGCTTTGCAAAGACGCGTGTAGATAAGAGCTTATCGTTAGTGTCACAAGGGATAAACAAGCCGGAGCCTTGGAAACTCAGGCTTTCCATCTTTCCTTCCTCCTCTCCTCCTTATGGGCCAGGGGCCCCATCTCGCCCCTGCGCGGATGGTGGAGAGTTGCATTATTTTGGGCTGAAGCGCCTGGCGCCATCCCCACCCCACCCCGCCCCACCCTGAGGTGCTCCCTGTTCTCTGGGGAAGGGGAGGCAGGTGCCAGAGCCTTCTTTGCTGGGGAGGAAACGGGCGGGAGGGAGAGGGGTGAGGCTGGCCACCTGCTTCTCCACCCCCTGCTGCTCTCCTGCCCTGGCAAACTGCCGGGGGGTTAGCACCAGAACCCAGGACAGGAGACCCTCCTCTGCCCACTTTACAGATGACAAAACTGAGGCCTGGGTGCCGGTAAGGGGACGAGCGTGGTCCAGACACCCGTCTTTCTGGCCCGAAGCTCTGGCTCTTCCCCCTCTGAGGCAGAGCTGGGGTGGGAGAGTGAGCCTTCAGAGGGCAGCTGGGAGGGGAAGGGCAGGTGTTATTTGAACAGCGACAGGGGTGTCAAGGAGAGAGTTACAGGCCAGGGAGAGGCGCCCCCTGGACACCGAGAATCTCAAGACTGGGGCCTCTGTTTGTGTCGGGCACCCAGCCTTGGCCTGCGAGGCACGGAGGGAAGCCGGGTGAGGCCCGTGGCAGGGCCAGGAGAGAGACGAGGGAGTCGGGGCTGGGGTGGGAGGGCAGCAGGGGACAGAGTGGGCGAGTCCGGCTGTGCTCTGCAGGTGACTGGACTGCTGACGGCTGGGACGGGTGCCCTGAGAAGAGGGCAAGGCGGGGACCCTTGGCTCTCACTTGGGCACCTGGGTGGATGGCGGGGACACAGGGAAGAAGTCACGGGGAGTGGGGTCAGGAGTCCTGTGCGCCACATGGAACGGGGGGAGCCCCGTGGCCATCAGGCGGACACTTCCACCTGCGGGAGCTGGACGTCCGGAGGGGACATCAGGCCTGGAGGTCTCTGCACAAGGGTGATGCTTAATGCGGAAGAAGGGCCTGAATGAGACCACCCAGGGTGCGTGTGGGCAGAGAAGAGAAGAGACCACGGCTCCTTGGCGAGTCCTGTTGCCAATGGCAGTCACTGGCTCGTCTCGCTCTGATGGATTTTTGCGCTTTGAGCTCTGCGGTCTCAGTGTAACATGGAATGGTAATAAAAATTGCCCTGCGGCTGGGAGAGCACTGCCTCCGGATGTTCCCGCCTCAGTCCTGGGTGCAGAAGAGAGCAGCTGGAGGCAGCGGGCGGGCACAGGGGCGCCTGGTGGCAGGTGGAGCCTGCAGGTGCTAGAACGGCCTGCAGGGTGGGTGGGCGCGCCTCCGTCCTGAGTGGATGGTTCCTGTCGGGAGACCTCCCAGAAACAGCCGGAGGCACCCCGTGTCCTTCATGGTGCCCTTTCTCTGTGTTATCTGGGCTACCGACCCGTGTGGGCACAGCCACCCAAAGTGGGCACCGGCTGTCTGGCCTGTCAGGATTGAGGGCAGGGAGCACACACCTGCTGTTGGAGGGCAGGGGGTGAACCCCTGGATGGCAACCGAAGTGACCCCCGGGGCCTGGCATCAGCCTCCCCTGCCAAGAGAAGGCACATTGGGAGGGGCCGAGGGGACACCTGCTGAGTGGCTGCCCAACACTTTGCCCAACACCTTTTCATGAGCTGGCCCTTCTGCACTGAGAGCCCTTCTCCCCCAGGTGAAGTCCCAGAACTACTCTTCCCAGACTCCCTTGCAGCTCATGTGCCATGTGACCTGGCTCGACCAATCAGAGGCATGCATCAGAGTCCAGCATGCAGGGCAGGAAGGAGGCTCTGCAGGGCAGGGGAGGACCTTTTTCTGGTCGGATGCTGGTGACTGTGGCTTCTGAGCTCCTGGGGGCATCTTCGGTGAAGCTCTGACACCAGTTTCTGGCCTGACGAGGGAGATCCAAGGGGAGACGGGAGCAGCCACAGTGTGGCTCCAGCTATGTGTTCCAGCAGTGGCGCAGGCACCTGGTTCTCTGGTCCCGCAGGCCTGCTAGGGGTTTTTGCTCTCTGAGAAGCAATCCCTTTGTGCCAACGTCAGTCTCTGAGGACCCTGTCCCACCACTGAGAGCTGGGCCCGCATGGCTTTTCTCATTACTGGGCCCGAGAACCCCCAGCCACCTAGCTGGGAGCTAGGGCACAGTGTGGGGCTGCTGGTTCCTTTGAGAAGCCTGGCAGCTCACTCCCGCTAGCGGATCTGCCTCTGGGGCTGGCCAGGCCTGGCCCTTGGGGGCCTGAGTATCAGAGCCCATGGTGAGCTGCTGCCACACACACGTCGGGCTGGGCTCCAGAGAGGATGGGGTGGCCTGTGGCTGGGGGTGGGGTGGAGGCAGGGCCTAGGACGGTCCCTGCGAGGTCCCAGCATGAGTTCAGCTTGTTTCTACGAGCGAAGCAGACTGGCCGTCCCCGCCTCCCCAGCAGTTGGGACCCAGGGAGCCCTTGGTGGCCGTGCATCCATGAGCAAAGGGAGAGGAGGCAGGGAGGGTTCTCTGAGGGCATCTGTGGACCCAGCTTGTCGTGGAGGCAGTGGGCGGGCACAGGGGCACTGCAGGGAAGGAGGGCTGGCGGAGGGGCTGGCAGCCTGCAGAGTGCCCCTTCCTTGAACAGGGCCGGTGGGCTCCCCTGCCCAGACCTCCCCAAGGCCCCACAGGCCTGTGGGCCACCACGTGATCAAAGACCCATCAGACAGCTTCTCCCCTCCCCGAGGCCAGATGGTCGGCTGGGAACAAAGAGCCGGTTCTGCCAGGCCCAGGCCAGCGGGAGGCACCGCTCTGCGTCTCCCCAGCGCCCTGCCAGCCTTTCCTGGACTTCAGAGTAGCCCTGGGAGGGGCAGGCTTCTGGAGCTTTCTATCCAAACTGGCACCACAGGGGAGGCAGGCTTCGGTCTCCCTGAAGCCAGAGCTGGCAGCTGGGGCTCAGGTATGTGGAGAACATGAGAGTGTGTGTGTGTGTGTGTGTGTGTGTGTGTGTGTAGCACACGGGTGTGCCTACGCACGTGTGTGTTGCACACGCCTGCCACTGCTTCGTGAGGGCACATTTAACCGAGCTCCTGGCTGTGGGCCTGCATCCACCTGCCGATAAGTGAGCGCATGTGCTTGAATGTACACACAGGTCGTGCGTGTGCCGTGTGAGTGCATGTGCTCGCATGTGTCCCAGGGGGATCAGCTGTGACTCACGAGAAGGTGGTGACAAGGACACCGCGGGTCCCCCGTGGATGCAGCCCAGGCGCGAGCAGCCAGGCAGGCGCTGAGTTCAGGGTGGTGCCTTGACGGGGCCATTTTCTCGGTGGGAGAATCGGCTCATTTCCTGCAAGGAGGAGGGTGGGACTGGTGGCCTGTCACCTGCGAGGCCCCGCACTTGCCAGGACAGCTGGCCACGCTGTCCGAGGCACAGCTCGTGGGCTCTGTCACAAGTCACCACTGCGAGGAAAGCCGGTCCCTGCGGAGGCCCTGGTGCTGGCCGTGGCCGCCTCGGGAAGGGGACAGGTGGACAGGCTTGGCCAGGACCGATCCAGACCCTGCCGAGAGCACAGGTTTTGACCCTGCCGGCAGTCGTGACCCGAGGGTGTGTCCTGCGTCCTGGGGCTGCTGCCCGCCTGGGTAAGAGCGGGCAGGTGTCTGCTCCTATTGGGGTTGGGAGGTCCCCCGGGAGCCGGGCACTGGCTGAGAGCTCCCCGACCATGTCCCCACGCCCTGCTGTCCAGCAGGCCAGGCCACCCTCTCAGGGGAGGGACCTCCTTCTGTCCCTCTGGCTTCTTGGGAGGAAATGTTGGAGCTGAGGTTGGGCTGTTTTTCTTCTTTTTTGTAGGAAAACAAAAGGGCCACTGCGAGCCCTGCCCTCTGAACCCCCGCCCCTTCCACACCAGGTATTGGCAGAGCAGACCCCCCCAGGGCTGAAATCTAGCCCCCAGGGTGCTGGCCTCAGGAGGCTGCTGGGAGGGGAGTGGGGCCCCGGTGGAGCCCCCGAAGGGATCAGGATCGGTGCCCTGATGAGAGCAGCTCGGAGCCGGCCCCCTTCCCCTTCTGGCCACGTGAAGACACACGAGCCACTGCAGCCCAGACCTGAGCACGCTGGCACCCCTGGGCTGTCCAGCCTCAGAACCGTGTGGGGTCACTCAGTCTATGGTGTTTTGTCACAGTAGCCCTGTGGACCATGGAGGCGCCTCGGGATCCCCCTGGCAGGGCGGCTGCGGGCGGTGGAGAGACTGGGTGCCGCAGCTCCTGTCCTGAGCGGGGAGCACACAGGCTGGGTTTCCTCCACCGTGAAGGGTGAAAAGTGGAAACGCCTTGTTTGCGGGCCTCACAGTAGCTGGATCTTCCCTCTCCCCCCGCTTCCCGCGTAACCCACCTGCCCAGTGGCTGAGCCTCCCAGACTTCGGCGACACGGCCCCTGGGACTCGGGGCTGTGGATGGGCCATTGCAGGAGAACCCTGGGGCCAGGGCACTGAGGGGTCGGTAGGGAGGGAGGGCTGGGTTTCCGTTCTTTCTTCCTTTTTTGTGTGTGTGTCTTTTTAGGGCCGCGCCTGTGGCATATGGAAGCTCCCAGGCTGGGGGCTCAGGACCTCGTCCAGAGGAAGCAGGGACTCTTTCCACAGAGCTTTGCCTCCAGCAGCCCGGCCGTTCCAGTCGACTCACCCCCGACAGTATCACGGAGCACCTGCCTGCCACCTGGGCCATCCAGGTGCCACCTGGTCACCCTGCCTGTAGGCAGAGGGAACCAGCGAGGCTCAGGACGTGCGATCCACAGAGCAAGGGACGGCTCTGTCCCTGGCCCTGCCCCCTGATCCCCCGGTCAGGGCCCCTCCGGTCTCTGGGTGGGAAAAACGCGCGTGAGCTCTGTCCCCAGCCGTGGTGGGCTTCTGCCCCCTGCCCTAATCCTCCCGCCAGCGTTCGAGGGAGCCTCGTGCAGCCCTGCGACCCGGCCTTTGCTGCGCCGCGGGCCCTGCAGGACCAGCTCCAGCGCGGCGGCTCGTGCGGAGGGAGCGTGCGGAGGAGGCCGGGCCCCTCCGGGAGCCTGCGGTGCTAATGAACGGCTGGGAACATCCCAAGCCTGGGGGTTCCTGTCCCCACACCGGCAGATCAGAAACACGCCTAAAAGCCCGGTTTGATCCATTTCCAGGACGCCAGCCCCGAGCGAAGCAGAGGAGAGGTTGAAAGGCGGCAGCACGACTGATCTGCTCGTGTTTATTTTCACACGCTCTGTGGTTTGGGGACAGGCTTTGACGAGCTGTCACTCCTCTGTCCTTGTCTTCTCCCGGTCTCTTCCTTTGTCGTTGTCCGACTCCCCAGGAGGTTAATTCCGGAATCTCAGGACAATGCCCCCAGCCGAGATGTCCTTTGTGTCAACGTCCACCCCTGAACCCAGAGAGCTGACCCCCGTGCGGCCCGACTGGCAGCCCCCGGAGGCCGTGGGACAGGAGCCAGGACTCCACTAGGCGTGGCGGGGCCTTTGGCCTGGTCAGCGGTCACTGATGGCGCTTGCAAGGCCCTGGGCTGGATGTGGGGACGGTAGCACAGCGGTGGCGCCCCCACTGCCCCCAGGAGCTCATACCAGGCTGGCGGGAGGCCACTGGGGTCCAGCCTCTGAGGTTCCCCGAGACCCACACCCCAGGGTATCTGAGGGCTCCAGCTGCCCTTGTGCCCCCCAGGAGGGGCGCCTGGGGCACTCGTAACCTCCTGGACCCCGTTGCCCTCCTTCTCGCGCAGGTGCCCACTGTCCCCAGGACTCCGTGAAATCAAACAAACAAGCCAGCTTCTCCCGGGTCCCAAGCCTCTCCCATCCTTGTTAATATTCCTTTCCTTCTGCTACGTCTGTTTCAAAAAAGGAGAAACCAAACAACACCAATAGGCCTGTGAGCCCAGAAGCCTCCCGGGGTGGGGGTGGGGGCGGTGGAGGGAGACCCCCGAGCGGCAGCCTGAACCTCCTTAGAAGACGGGAGGGGGGCAGCCACTGCCAGGGGGAGGGGCCAAGGTGTGGGGACACTCAGCCTGGGGAGGGGGGCCCATCCAGGCCTCGCCATCTGTTGAAGGAGGAAGGAGGAGAAGCCAGCCCAGCCCCGGTCTCTGTAGAAGAGCCCCCCCGCCCCAAGATCTAGGCACATCGCGTCCGTGCTTGGAGCAGACTGGCCACACGTTGCTGGGTCCTGCCCTCAGGGGCCACCCTGAGCCTGCCCAGCCTGGGAGGCCCCAGCCCCAGGTGTCCCCCTGGCCCCCCGGCCCTCAAGGCTGGGCCCCGAGCCTGGCCTCACCACCTGTGGCTCCATGCTCCCCGCGACGCCCGCCCCGCAGCGCCCTCGCCTCCAGATGGCCTCTGGATCTCTTCTCCGTGAAAGCGTCCATCCAGCCTGTGTGGCTGCCACTGCAGCCTGCCACCATCTCATGCCAGGCATGTTTTTGTATCTGCTTATTTATTTACCCGGGAGATGAAACGGCAGCGGTGGGGGGCGGGAGATGTGACGCCTTCTCCCGCTGCTGACGCGGGACGGCCAGGACCAGCCCATCGTCCACAGGCCCAAAGGCGCGGCTCGGGCACCAGCTTGGCAGGGACATGGACCGGCCCATCCTGGTCCTGAATGAAGCCTGCCTTTCAGCAAGTGTCCTTTTATGCCGTCTCCCCATGGTCTCCCCTCTCTGAGCAGCTGGCCGAGGACAGGTGCTGGACCACACGTGGCCTGGTCAGCCCTCCTGCCTCATCAGGAAGCGCTGAGCACAGTCTGGGATGCTGGGCAGACACGTCGCCCGGGCGCCTGGAGGTTCCGGGCCTGGCAGGGGCTCCCTGCGGGCTCGGGAGTGGCAGCCACCCAGGTCCCGTGATGCCTGTGACTTGGAGTGGCTGGGCCCTGGTGCAGGGGCTAGAGAACTGGGGGATGCATCCACTTGCTGGCGGGTGATTTCAGGCGGGCTTCCGCCTCTCTGAGCCTCGGTAATTTCATCTGTGAAATGGGAACAGAGGCGACCACTGGACAGCGATGCGGGGTAGTCAGCGTCCCCTGAGCTGAGTCCCTGAGGGTCCCTGGGCCTGTGCACAGGCCGTTCTCAGGGGCCCAGCCTCACCCTCAGCTCTCGGCCCCCCTGGCAAGGGAGGGTGCAGTTTGTCGTGAGGAGACAGTGGCCACAGCCGTCCGAGCTGCCGGCCACTGGGCAGCAATGGCCACGCTCCAGGGGCGCTCCAGAGGGTGGCTTCGCAAGGCCGGGTGTGGTCCTGTATCGTTTGTTAATATCAGTGCTGGCCAATGGGCTGTGTCTCCTGTTCTCAGCAGCTCCCGAATGTCACCCATCGCTCAGATGAGGGAGCTGGGCCATTTGCTGAGACGTGCAGAGCTGTGGACAGAGCTGGGTCCAAGTTCTGGTCTTCGCGGCCCAAAGCTGCAGCCGTCACCTGGATGGGGTCCTGCCCCAAAGGTGCTGTCACAGGGACCCCCTGGCATCCTGCCCTCGAGCCCCAGAGACACTTCTCATTTCAGCTCAGCCAGAAGACTGAGCTCCCCACCAGCAAAGCCGCCGGCTCTCGGGGCAGCAGGTGGCCAGTCTGGGGTCAGACTCTGTTCAAAGCTCCAGGCAAACCTCCATCCATCACTGGCCACACCCGCCTGGGGGATGCACGGAGCCTGTGTGCCTGCCGTCAGCCAGCTCCAGGGTTCTCAGCCAGACGGAGTGCAGCAGGGCCCAGATCAGCATCTTGAGCCAAAAGAACCTGGAATCGAGGAGAAAGTGGTTTTCTTAAAGAGCCCATAAGGCTCTGGAACCCGAAGAGCTTTTCCCTGGAGTTTCGGCCTAGGAGAAAGGACGAGAAGCGCTGGCTGGATTCCACCAACTCAGCCACCACCAAGGGCAAAGCCCCTTCCCTGAGAAGAAAACCCTGCAGGGCTGAGTGTCAGCAGGTAAGTCCTGGGGGGAGAGACGGGAGCTGGCAGCCGCCGGGCAGTGTGGGGCCTCCCGGCCTCAGAGGGCCGAGCTGCCGTCCTTTGGAGCCCGGGCTCCACCAGGGCCGAGAGGTGGGTAGGCTAGGCCGCCTGGCTTGGAGTCAGTCCCGCAGCCCTCACGGTGGGGGCGGGAGGGGGCACATTTCCCAGGAAGCCCACCTTCAGGGAGTGAGTGTACCCCGTACCCCAGCCCCACGGAGATCCGCGCTCAATTTTTTAAGCCCCAAGCTCCTTGGCAAAGACCCCAGGGGTGCCGGTGCCCCCGCGCCAGTCCCTGGGAGGCCCGCACATGCATGCGTCTCCTCTCTGGCGACGTGCGGCTCTCAGAGCGCCAGGAGGAGCCGGCAGAGAGGCAGGCCTGGCGGGAAGGCCCCGGCATGCGTCGCAGGCTGCGGGCGAGGATGACAGCAGTTTTGCTTTCTGCAGAGAGTGACAGCTATTTGCTAGTTGGGAAAAAGAATGAAATTAGATCTGTCCTAAAGAACCCTCCCACCCAGAGCCCTCCGCCGGCTCAGGGCCACGGCAGGCCCCCCCCGGGGAACCCTGGCCAAGAAGACAAGGCTTTCCTCGTGCCCCAGCATGCCAGGGGTTCCGGTTCCGCAGACAGGTATGGTGGGGAACAGCGTGGCTGTGTGGGCGTCCTGATTTCCAAGGGAACTGCAACCTGTCACCTTTCTGTTCGCAGGACGAGCCACCGAGAATGGAGCGGTCTTCCTGCCCCCACCTGTCCTGACCAGGGTGTGAGCGGTGCTACCTGGCGGCAGCGAGGCCCACCTTCCCTGGAGCATCCAAACCCCGGGACACAGAGGGGCCGCCCTCTTGATGGCGGTGGAACGGAGAGCCCAGGTCTGTCGAGCTTCCAGGTAAACCGGCCTGGAAAGACATCAAACTGCAGGCGCGCAAAGTACACGCTTCCTGCGGGCGTTAAACGGGCACCTCCCATGGGCGCATGGCCTCTCCTTGGCACGGGGCATGACTGCCCTGCCATGGCAGGAGAGCGGCACCATTGAGCAGCTGGTCCACGGTCACACGACAGGAAGGGAAGGGCCCCCCGGAGCCAAGGCCCTTTAATTCTGGGATCTGCGCCTTTCTTTACGCTGATGGAACTTTGAAAGGAATGACTCTGAACATCTCTGGGGCCATGAAATAAAGGGGGGGGGTCCGGTGAACCCCAGAAAAGCAGAACAAAGCAGAGGACCCCGAGGACTTAAGGTGGAGTCAGAGGCGTGGCCATGGCGGGGAGGCTCTTTCACGTGCCTTATGTCCAGCAAGACGTGTCAGTTCTCCAAGCAGCCAAGCCCCTGTGAGGTTCAAGCCTGGAAGCAGGGTGGGGCAGCAGGGAGTGGCTTCCAGCAAAGGGGGGGGGTCTTGGGGCGGGGGGCTCGTGCAGGACGCCAGCCCGCGCTCCCCTTCCGGAGCCCACGTTACTGTGGGTGGGGGAGGTTGCTCGGGGGGGGGGCAGCTTTATATTTAGGCAGGGTAGGTGGCCGCCTACACTGTGATGTCACAGGCTCTGGGGGCCTCTTCCAAACCCCAAAATACCTTCTCCACCTGCTTCCTGGCGCCGGCACGCTCTCTGAGTTAGAAAGGAAGCTGGCTGGCTCCTTCGTGGCAGAGCTGACAGGGGTTCAAGCCAGCCCTCCATCGAGGAGCAGGTGTGCACAGATCCTCAGGCTGGAAAGGCACCCAGGCCTGGGCCAGGACGGCCTTGCAGCATCCCCTGTGCTGCCTCTGCACCTCCTGGAGAACCCCTGGGTGCTAAAGGCGGTTGTGTCTTCACGTACCCCAAGCCCTGCCCAGAGCCGGGCTCTCGGCCAAATGCCTGGGATGTCACAGGCAAGTTGCACCTGTCTCTGTCCAGAAGAAGCAGCAGATGAAGTGAGAGTCTCACACGTAAGCCACTGTGCATTGTGACATGTCCAGAGAGAGAAATGTACCATGGGTCACAAGGTACACAGCAGAGTGCCCCGATTTTGTTTGGTTAGTTGGAGAAGGGCATATTAGCTGAGGTTTTGTGGGTAAATAGGAGTTTTCTAGGTAGCAAGTGGGGACGAAGTCTCCATGCGGAGGGATGGCTGGAGAGAGGAAGGATCCGGCCTGTTAAAGGACCTCACTTTAGGGGTCAGGGGTCCAGAGAGGGAAGGGAAAGTCGGAGAGAGGAAGCCGAGAGGCGGACAGGCGGCAGCTTCTTGCTGAAGTCCGTGCACTCACAGCAGCATCTCACTGATGCCTGGGGCACTGTTAGGCACGCAGCTCGGGCTCCCCCTGCCCAGGCTCACATCGCCAGGGGACGATGAGGTGAGTCGTGTGCATATTAGCGTTTGGGATGTCCTGCCCCATGGTTGGATGGAGGACGCGGCTTTGCCCCAGCTCGTGGGCCAGTGTGCTGAGCAGTCATGTGCTCGAGATTTAGAAAGTGGGTTTTTTTTTCTTTCCTTCTGAAAATAAATAGCTTCAGATCATCAGGAAAAAAAATGTTCAAGGCAGCATAAAAATTCATTCATTCAGACCCAATTATTTGAGAATCTAGAAAAGAAAGGTTCTGAGCACCTGTTTGATGAATAAATTTGCAATGTAAAAAATCGGTGGTTTTTGTTTTCTTGCAACACCCAAACCGGCTGCTGAGCCCACCTGTGGATGTTTCGGTGTAGGATGCTGTGGTTACCCCAGCAGACGTGTGCTCATCACAGAGCCCTGGAAAGCATCTTCGGGGGACCCACGTGGTCATTCAAGGTGTGATCAGATCAGGTGGTGGGGAGGCGGGGCTGGGGCTCAGAGCGGACCCGGGCCTGGGGTCCTCAGGCTGTGCTGTCCTCCTGCGGTGGCCTCTGCCTCGGGGGCTGGGAAAGTAAGCGTGGTCCTGATGCTTGCTGGAGACGGCAAGGGGCGGACTCAGTCCTGTGGCAAAGAGGCCGTGCTATTGCCGTCCCTGGGAGGCGGGACTCAACTGCCGGGCAAGCAGGGAGCGTGGGGTGAGGCGCCCCCACGAAGCAGCTCAGCAGGACCTCTGAGGAAACGGGGCTTTGCACGTCCAGGGCTGGCAGCTGCCAAGGCTGGGGCCCCATTGAGAACAGGGGTCAGAGGAGCCTGATCGAGGTGCTGTGCCGGTGTGCCCCAGGCGCGGGGGCAGAGGTGGAGCAAGTCATGGCCCTGGGGACAGCCAACCATGCTGTCCTTCCACGAGCGGTCAGCACACACACTGTTTGGACACATTCAGGTAAAAACACCTGTAGCAGGAAGACCCTTCTCTCTGCCACTTGCTCCCAGTAAGCCACCGATGCCCCGGTGCCCTTTGACCTGTGTCCCCTTCCAGCCCCAGTTTCTGTGCCTTTACGGAGGCTGTCTGTCACCTGCACTGTCATCAGATGTCCCGTGTACACAAATGGGACTGCGCTCGGTGCGCCCTGCGGCTGGTCGGCGTGTCTGTCTTGGTAATTAGCCTTGGTAATTAGTCCTGTCCCTGGGCAGGAGGAGCTGTTGTCATTGTGCATCCGTCCCCGTCTCGATGGACACGTGGGCCATGCAGACCTGCCCTCTGGCAAACAATGCTGCAGGTAACACCCTTGAACCCCGAGTGGGGTAGACAGGCCAACGCCCCTCCCCTCCCAAAGATGCGCTCGCCCGAACCCCCGGAATAGCTTACATGGCAAAAGCACCAGGCAGACGTGACGAAGTTAAGGATACTGAGACGCAGAGATTATCCTGGATTATCCACTGGGTCCCACGTAATGACAGAAGTCCTTACAAGGGTCCCACCAACACCGTGATTTTAGACTTCCGACCTCACAGCTGTGAGAGAATTAATTTGTTCTTTTTCAAGCTACTCAGTTTGTGGAAATTTGTTATTTCAGCAGTAGGAAATTAGGGCATCCTGGAATTCCTGTCATGGCTCAGTGGAAACGGATCTGACTAGCAACCATAGGGATGCAGGTTCAATCCCTGGCCTCACTCAGGGGCTTAAGGATCCGGTGTTGCCGTGAGAATGTGGTGTAAGTTGCAGCCGCAGCTTGGATCTGGGGTTGCTGTGGCTGTGGTGTAGGCCGGTGGCTGCAGCTCCAATCTGACCCCTAGCCTGGAAACCTCCATATGCTGTGGGTGTGGCCCTAAAAAGACAAAAAAAAAAAAAAAAAAAAGAAAAAAAAAGAAAAGAAAAGAAAAAAGAGAGAGAGAAAAGAAATTAGTGCATCCATCTTTGTGAACATGTTTTGACTTTCTGTGGGTTATATTCCTAAAAATGAATTTGCACAAAAGGTATGCTCATTTACACATTTAAAAATTTTATTTTTATTTTTCACTTTTTAGGGCCGCACGTGTAGCATATAGAGGCTCCAAGGCTACGGGTAGAATTAGAGCTGCAGCTGCCAGCCTACACCACAGCCACAGCAATGTGGGGTCCAAGCCGTATCTGCGACCTACACCACAGCTCACAGCAATGCTGGAGGCCCCACCCACTGAGCCAGGTCAGGGATCAAACCCACATCCTCATGGATAATTGTTGGATTCGTTTCCACTGTGTCATGACGGGAACTCCTACAATTTTTATTAACACCGCAAAATCGCCCCCAAAATAGGCTTTACAAATCCACACAACACTACATGGGTGCTCTAATTGTGGTTCCTTCCCCACACTGGAGCCAGGACTGGATAGTTCCACTATTTCACATTTTTGTTCATTTAGAGACAAAAATACTATCTCAGTATTTAATTTGCATTTCTTTGAATGGTGCGAATTGCATGTCCCCCTTCTGAGGTGCCTGTTTGCAATTTTTGCTTATTCTTCTATTGGGTTTGTCATAATTTTCTTATTTACTCACAAGGAGTCTCCGTATTTTCCAAACAGTCGTCCTTTGGTTATGTGAGGGGGTTGCAAGAATTTTCTCCCAATCTGTTACTTGTCTTTTGAATTTCTTAAGCAGTGTCTCTGGCCGAACAGAAGGTATAAAAAGGGTTTCAGAGCAAACTATGCCAAGCATGTTCTTTATGGCTTCCAGGTTTCACGTTTTATTTCACACATTTTCCTTCCCAAAGACTCCGACGATGTAGTCTCTGTTTTCTTCTGAAATTTGTATAGTTGATTAAAATGTTTAAATCTTTAATTCTGCTAAGTTTTTGTGAATGGTGTGAGGTAGGGATCTAATTAGATTTCTTTGTGTCAGTAGCTAATCGTGCCAATGGCATTGGTTGAAAAGATGATTTTTCTGCAATGTATTTAGCACATCTTCTTCCAAAGATAATGACTGGACTATGTTTGGGTCTACAGCTGGCATGTCTTTTCTTTCCCATTAATCTAAATGTTTTCAGGTCAGCATCTCTTTGTCTTGATTATTATAATTTAATAATAAGTCTTGGGAGTTCCTGTCACGGCACAGAGGTAACAAACCTGACTAGTATCCATGAAGATGCAGGTTCGATCCCTGGCCTCGCTCCGTGGGTTAAGGATCTGGCATTGCTGTGAGCTGCGGTGTAGGTCGCAAATGTGGCTGAGATCCCGCGTTGCTGTGGCTGTGGGGTAGGCTGGTGGCTGCAGCTCTGATTCGACCCCTAGCCTGGGAACCTCCATAAGCTGTGGGTGTGGCCCCAAATAATAATAATAATAATAATAATAATAAAGTCTTGAACCAAGCGACAGAAATCATCTTTAATTTTTTGGAGCTGCTTTTGACTATTCCATGTCCATTTCTTTTCCATGTAAATGTTAGAATATGCTTGTCAATGTCTGTGAAAACACCTATTGGGATTTTGATCAGGACCGCACTGAATCCACAGATCAGCTCCGGGAAAACTGATCTCTTAAGACTGACTCTTTGAGTCCTAACCGTGGTTTTTCTCTCTCTCTCCATTTATTTACAACCTCGTTAATCTCTTTCAGCCACATTTTGTCATTTTGGCTATACACGTCTTGAATATATTTTGGCCGACTTTCCCCCAAATGTTTCATTAATGCTCTATTCTGTAGTATTTAGAAAGAGGTTGATTTCTGATTTTTGTTGCTCGTATACAGAAATAACACTGGCAGAATTTCCTCCTGTCCTCTGGAGCTGATACGCAGACTCATTAGGTCTGGTAGCTTTTTATTAGGCTCTTGGGTTTTCTACTCAGACCATCCTGTCCTTTGTGGGCAGACGTCACCTGCTGTTTCCTCCCCAAGCCCTGTGCCTTTTGCTGCCTGTTCCTGCGCTGCTGCTCTGACCACGGCCTCCAGCCCAGTGTGGAGCAGGGGTGCCGCAAGTGGACATGCTTGCTTCATTCCCAATCTCAGGGCCAAAGCCTCCAGTCTTTCCCGGGTCAGCATGATTTCAGCTGCAGATTTCTTGCAGCTGCCTTTATCCGGTTCGAGTCTCAGCTGCCTGAGAGCTTTAATCACAAGTGGATGCTTGATTTTGTCAGACGACTTTTCCACATCTCTCCTCCTCTCTATACACGCGTATGTGGAGATACAATTACATATGTTCGTGGGAGTTCCCTTCGTGGCTCAGCGGTTAACGAACCCAGCTAGGATCCATGAGGTTGTGGGTTCAATCCCTGGCCTTGCTCAGTGGGTTAAGGATCCGGCATGGCTGTGAGCTGTGGTGTAGGTCGCAGATGTGGCTCAGATCCCGCGTTGCTGTGGCTGTGGTATAGGCCGGCGGCTACAGCTCAGATTCGACCTCTAGCCTGGGAACCTCCATATGCCGTGGGTGTGGCCCTAATATATATATGTATATACACGTGTATAAATTTCACTGACTGGTCAGCAAATATTAAACCACCTCTGCTTTCCTGGGGTCAAAGTGCCTGGTTATGGGGTGCTGTCCTTTTTACACACTGTGCGTCTCAGTCACAGCCATGTGACTGCTTGGGGAGCTGATTGGAACACAGGGTCCGAGCTGCATCTGTGAGCTATGCCACAGTTCGCAGCAACGCCAGATCCCTCACCCACCGAGCGAGGCCCGGCAGGGATGGAACTCGCATCCTCGCAGACACTCTGTCGGGCTCTTAACCCGCTGAGCCATGCTGGGAGCTCCTCCCCTTCACTCGTTTTCCGTGCCCTGCATAGTTTGCGTTAAAGCCACCACACGGCCGACTGGCTGGAAACGGCGGCGTGGGATTTGGTTTAACTTTCCAGCTGCGTGGCAGGGAACCAGTTTTGTGCGGGTCTGGGAGCTGGTCCCCGGGCAGCCCAGTGTTCGGGTGCCTCACCTGTCCGACGACTGGGTCCACCTGGAGGTGAGAGCAAGCCTGCGGCCGGCGACATTGGATCCCTGGGTGCCTGTGGGCTGACCCCAGCCCAGAGCCCCCAGGACATCTGCGACCCCACCCGTCGCCCCAGCCACAACGGACCCCTCCCTCCTCCCAGGAGCTGCGGTGTCACCCTTCACCTCCTGGCCATCTTCGGGGCCAGCCCCTGTCCTGTAACGAACCAGGTCAGCCCAGAGGATGGAGGCTGACGATCCTTGACTGCCAAGGGGGTGAGAGACGCCCTTTTCTCCCAGAAAAGAAAAGAAAAAGAGCCACTTCCCTGCTGTTCCCGAGTTTTTTGTTTTTTTGTTTTTTTTTGTTTTTTTTTTTTGTTTTGTTTTTTGTCTTTTTGTCTTTGTTGTTGTTGTTGTTGCTATTTCTTGGGCCGCTTCCGCGGCATATGGAGGTTCCCAGGCTAGGGGTTGAGTCGGAGCTGTAGCCACCGGCCTACGCCAGAGCCACAGCAACGCGGGATCCGAGCCGCGTCTGCAACCTACACCACAGTTCACAGCAACGCCGGATCGTTAACCCACTGAGCAAGGGCAGGGACCGAACCCGCAACCTCATCGTTCCTAGTCGGATTCGTTAACCACTGCGCCACGACGGGAACTCCCCCGAGTCTTTTTCTGAGTCCAGCCTGACTGCTTCTTTCTGCTCTCGGCCACCACCCACGGTGCGGAGAGGGAAAGCCTTTGACATGAGCGGTTGTGTCCCTGCCTCTGTGTCAGGGAGGATTCTGGAAGGCCGGGCGCGGCAGAGGGCAGCCTGTGGGTGGGGAAGTCCGGCCCCCTCCTCAGCGGGGCTGGTGCCCTCCTGGCTGCCCTGAGTGTGACATGTGAGTGGGGGCCGCAGCCCCAGGCCGCTGGGATCCCCCCGCCTGCCTCTTCTCCCACCGCTGCTCCTCCCAGCGCTCTGCCTTCCTCGCCAAGGACCCCAAGCTCCCTCTGCCCCAGGGCCTCCGCATGGACTGTCTCGAGGCTGGGTCGCCGTCCTCCCAGGATCCCCGTGGTTGCTCCCTCCCCTCGTCCAGGTCTTACCTGTGCCCTCTCAGCGAGGCCTTCCTGACGCTCCCCTCTCACTGCGCAGTCGCTCCAGCAGCCCCTCCGGCAGGCGGACTCCCTGGCCCTGACACCGTGTCGATTCACTCCTCCGTCTAGAACATAAGGTCAGCGCTCGGACTTTCCCGCTGCACCTGCAGAGTACAGGTGTGCAGAGTGATGGCTGGGAGTGGAGTGGATGTGACGGACACGGGTCAGCTAGTGGGGACCAGCCTGTCACAGGGCAGGACGGTGGCCGAGTCACACCAGGCCCGGGGGCGCCAGCTCCCTTTCACCCCATAGAGGTTACAGGACCATGGGCGGGCCGGGCTGGTGGAGGGCAGGAGCCGCCAGAGAGCCAGCACGGCCTCCTTGAAGGCGGGTTCTTACACATGATCTGACGGAGGAGAAAGAGGACAGCGTGAGAGTGTGAGCCCGTGTGTGTGTGCAGGTGTGTGAGAGTGAGCATGCACGTGTGTGTGTGTGCACGTGTGTGCGGAGTACAGGGGCGAGGGACCCGGGCGCAAAGGCTAAAGTGAGGGAGGCTGGGCTGTCGGGGCCGGAGGGGGGCAGGCCTGGGCATTTCGGGGACATGGAGGGGACCCGGCGCGCGGCGTGGTGGAGGGTGGGCTGCCCTGGTCAGGGTGGAGGCCGGTGGAGGGAGAGGGTGGGGCGGGGCGGTGGGCGGGCTGTGGTGGCCTCCCGAGCGCCCAGCCCATCCCCTCAGTCAAGGGTGACATTTTCCAGGAAGGTCATTCGCAGGTGAGATGTTTGGTGGAGGTGCTGGCTTGTGTGCGTGTGCGCGTGTGTGTGCGCGCACGCACGTGTGACTGTGTCATGTGTGAGTGTGGGGCTGGGGCGCTGTCAGGAGGGGGAGGGCTTGTCTGACAGCAAAGAAATACCCCTTCCCGCCCCCGCCCAGGTTCCCTGGCAGCCCCCACCTTTCCGCTGGCCCCTATCACAGCGGGGTGAGGCGAGTGCACCACCCCCGCTGCAGGTGTGCCGCCCCCATCGCGGGGGCGGGGGGTGCCTGGGGAGGGCGGCCTGGGGCAGGCGGCGCCCAGCGCTGTGCGCGCAAAGGCACAGACGGAGGGCTCCTGCAGGGACTGGGATTCTGAATGCGTAAGGGAGCTTGGGGCCCATTATGCGAGAGCTGATGCAGGAATAATGAGGGGAAGGATGCTGTGATGGCTCAGCCTGCGTCTAATAAAGGGAAATTTATTCAGCGCTTGCCAGAGAAGCCCGAGCGCTTGTTGGTCTTAAAACAAAAGGACCACGTGCCAGCCTGTTTGCCCCTGATGGACACGGGCGGGCCACCGACACAGCATCCGGGGTCTGGGCTTCCAGGGGGGCAAGGCAGAGCTGGGGCTGGCGGGGCTGCGCAGGTCAGGGTCGGGGCACCCAGGTCGCCCCTCCCCATCCTGGGGGCTTCACTGGTTGGGAGCATGACCAGAGCTGGAGCAGCTGTGGGAATCTGTCATCGGCAAAGAGGTTAGAATGACCCCCCCACCACTGGAGTGTCTGCAAAGGGCAGGGCCCCCTCACTGCCCGGCTCCAGTCTCCCAGCCACATCTCCTTCTCTGGTTGGCACCCCCGGGGTGATGCCACCTAGTAGCACCCAGCAGGGAGACAGGACAGGCGACCGTCCCAAAACGCCTGTCTGCCCTTGCTTCTGAGGCAGGCCGAGCCGTTGGGCCGATCGTGTGTGCCCAGCACTGGCTGTGGGCCAAGAAGCCGCGTGGAGAGGCCTCTGCCTAAAAGTGGGGCCTTGGTCTGCCTGGGTCTGTCCCCAGACCCACTTCTCGGGAAGGGCCAGGGGAGCCGCAATCTGGGGCAGGAAGCAGCCAACGCGGGCTCTGGGGCACTTTGAGATGGCATTCAAATCGGGGAGACCTGGTAGGTTGATCAAGGGCATCAGAAAACCTGGGGCAGGTCTCCGGGCGGCGCCCCCTGGGTGGGCGGGGGACCTCAGAGAAGGGACCCGCTGGGCCACCTGCCCAGGGTGAGGAAGCGCGTCCAGGGCCCTGGGTCAGGGAAGCGGGTGCCAGCATCTTCGGTGTCGCCCTCTGCAGGGCGAGCCCCCTGCTCTTTCCTGCCCCCTTCTGCTTAGACCGGCACCTTGCAATCAGTCTCCCCCACTCCCACCTCCCCACGGAGTCTCAGGAATGACTTTTCCAAATGCACACGTGTCCCGGTCACTCCTCAGCTCCTGCACCCTCTGTGGCTCCCTGTGTTCTTCCGGGTGAAGTGCTACAGCTGGCGCTGCCCCAGATCCCACCCTGCTGCGTCTCAGGGCTGCCTGTGGGCGCCAGAGCCTGGGCTCCTGGGGTGGCACTGGCGCTGGGCCCCAGCCCTCTACTGGCTGGCCCCTGAGGATGTACTCTCGGGGTGCCCCCCACCTCTCCACGCAGTGGGGGCGCTGGGAGCGGGTCTGCTGAATGGAAGGAAATGCCAATCAAGGATGCTGTGCATCTCCCTGGGACGTGAGAAACCAGAGCCTCAGCGGGGCTGGTGGGTTTTTTCTCTTCCTGTAGGTTTAGGACTGAAGTGTCTGCCCAAGGGAGCCCGGGACGAGGCCTGCCTCCTGGGAGCCGCTGCCTCTGGGTGGAGCTGTGGGCAGCTTCCCAACTCCAGGGCTTGCAGCTGGCAGTGGGCACAGCTTGGGACCCCAGCAACCAGCCGGGCCTTCCATCCAGCGCCTATAAATGCACGGCGGTGAGCTTGGCCAGAGCGGTGTGTACCTACCGCCCTGAGGTGACTTAGAAAGCAGGATCTATGTCAGGGAAGGTTCTGGAAATCATGTGATGAGGCTCTGGGTGGAGGGAGCACAACAGAAGGTGAAATTGCCTCTGGACCTCTGGACGGCCAGGGAGCCGCGGTGGGCGGATGCCGCATGTGTGTGGGTGTGGGTTCACGTGCATGTTCTAATCTGTTTCCAAAACCCCAGCGAGCTCATAGGGAGCATCAATGAATATTTACTACCCTGCTTTTTTTTTTTTTTTTTCCTCCCAAAAATGTAATTTCGCTGTCTGGTTATGAAAGCTATTTTTATGGCTACAAAATGCCTTCCATCCACTAAGGTGAGGGCGTCTGGTGAAGCCCGGGTCTCTGCTGCCCGTGCGCCTCCCTGTTCCAGGGGTCGGGGAGGTGGGTGTAGGGCTCCTGGCTGCACCTCTGGGGCCCTGACGTCCTTGTTTTTGCTCAGAGACCCTGAAAGATGCAGATTCTCCGGCAGCTGCAGGGGATAAGGGTACCCAGGCTGAGCCCCGCCGCCCCCCAAAACCGGAGTCTTTGCTGGGCCCGGCCTCCTCGCAGCCTAGAAGTTAGTGGTTTCCTGCCTCGTGGGCCAGCCTTGCCCCAGAGGCCATCAGGCCAGGAGCTAGGACCCAGTGGCCCTCGGGGGTTCAACCCTTCATCTGGGAAGTCGGCTTTCAGGAATGAATGGACAAAGGAGTGAATGAATGACTTTCCCAGCTTCCACTGCACCGGACCTGGGCTACCGAGGGTCCAGGACCCACCCACGGAGTCCTCTCGGGACGCGGGGAGAGCAGCAGAGAAGCCATGAAGCACAGAGCGGGCTGCAGAGCCCTCTCACCCTCAGGAGTTACTGCTCTCACACCTGGGGGTCCTAAGATGGCCCATCTGTCCCCCGCAGCATCCGGAGGGCACAACATAAAAATGCCTGGGTCTGGGAGGTCCCCTGAGGCTGTTTGGGGAAGGGGGGCCCCTGATGAGAGGGTCAGACTGGGCCCCGGGTGTAGGGAGGGCTCTGCGGGGCCCCTGGGGCCCTTATGGGTCACTGATGGAACAGCTAGGAAGGCGGCCCACAGAATCCTTCCCGTAAATGCCTTGTTTAGACACTGGACCCGAACCTGCCGCCCAGGGGGCTGTCAGCAGGGAAGCAGAATCGCCTGCCTTGGTGGGGCCTGCTCACCCCGCCGGAGGGGCTGGAAGGCCGTGCCCAGAGCCCTGATGCTCGGCTCGGCTCAGCTCAGCCTCCCAGCTGTGTGGCCACCATGTCCTCCCTCCACAGTCCCTGTCCTGCAGATGCCGCCTTGGGGACAGGTTTTTTCTTTTAAGTTCTGGGGGTGCCCGTGAAGGACACTCTGTCCCCCCTTTAGGCTGGAGGTCGAGACTAGGGAGGGCCCCGGGGCGGGCACCGGGCCTCTCTGTAGGGCCGAGGGCTGGGACAGCATGGGGACCCACAGCTGGAGTCCTGGGACAGGACCTTTGCCATCTCCAAGCCTCCTGAGCCAGGCTCCCAATTCCCCCTGGGAGCCTGGGTTTCCTGGTGGAGAGGTGGGGGCGACCATGCCTGCTTCATGGACCTGAGAGGCAAGAGGTCGTGGTTTACTCAGGGAGGTGCCCGCCTGCGTTGGGCATTGGCCCGTGACTCCTTGACAAGTCGAGTCCCCAGCTGGACCTGGGAAGACCGCGGGTCACCCTCGGGTCCAGCGGGCGGGAGCGGGGACACAGGTAAGGGAGCATGTGATGCTCTTTGCTCTGATTGTTCCCTCTGGGACCCGGCTGGGTCGCCGGAGCCTGGAGTCAGACAGGCTTCTTCCATAAACACGGGGCAGGGAAGTTTGTCCGATCCCTCTGTCATCTATTGCCACACCGGAGGGTGCGCCGGGCATCGCCCCAGAAGCCGGGGAAAGGCCGAGAGCGGGGCAGCTCCCGCCCGAGGGGGCAGGTTGCTGGGGGAGGCAGGCAGGAGCGGGGTGGTGTTTGATGATGCTGGCAGGAAGGGGACCGTCGTCAGAGCCGTGAGTTAGAGCTTCGATGGGACCCCAGCTGCGCACAGCTCGGGCTGGGGAGCTTTTCCGGCCGGACCCCAAACCAACCCTCAGGCGGCGTCGGCCGGGTGAGGGAGCGAGCGGGGCGAGCCGGCCAGTCCGGTCCCAGGATTGAGCCGCGGCGCCGGCTTCTCAGGTCATGGCGTGAGGACAACGAACCAGGTCATGTGGCCCCACACACCCTTCGGTCTCAGGTCCAATTTCCCTTTAAAACCAACGTGGTTCTTTAGAGGGCGGTCTTGACTGCCCACAGACTCTAAAGGGTGGAGCCCAGATGGACATTTGGGGGGATATTAATCAGCCCCTGATCCAGCTGCTGGCCCTCCTCATGCACAGCTGCACCTGTGGCCGAGGGCAGTGCCACCCACCCAAGGGTCCTGGGGCGCCTCATTTTCCTCTGTCCCTGGCAGGGCTGTGGCGGGCATGGCCAGGCTGTCCCCAGCCACTGCACCGCACCATATCCCATCATGTGATATTGTGTCGTGTCATGTTACATCGTATCATATTATGTTACATTGTATTATTTACATCATATCATGTTATATTAATTACATCTCATCGTAGTATGCTCTATTGTGTTTATTATATTCTTGTCAAGCAACACTTTAATGATACAGGATCTTCCACGCTGGAAAACTGAAAGCATATCACCTGAGTTTCTCCCTTTAGATGCCACGGTGTGGCACCTAACAGACACCCCCCCAAGGGAGGCAGAGGACTTGGCGACGCTTTGGCTTTTCATCTGCTCTGTGGCGCGGTCTTCTCTGCCTGGGTCCCTAGGAGGCAGTTTCCACCTGGACCTGCGTTCCCCCAGATCTTCTTGAAGGAAGGGCTGGACGTGGAGGCTGAGGGCCAGGAGAGGTTGGGGTAGGGGTGGGGGGCCGGGCGCGGAGCCGTCCTCCACCCTTCGGGGCAGAGCAGTGCCCCTGGGTCCCTGGGCATCACGGGCGAAGGAAACTCTGATCCCTAAGGTGGGATCCGCCTGGGCCCTCAGCCACTGTATCAAACCCTTCCTCCAGACAGGTCAACTCACAACCCCCCTGCGCAGTAGAATTAATCCAGACACCCCCCCCCCCGCCCCCGCCGCCCCAAGGTCAAGCCAAAGCATCACTCCAGTGCCTGAGGCTAGGGTCACAGGGCGGAGGAGGAGGGGACAGAGACGGAGAGAGGGCGGTGGAAGCTGAGCTGGAGCACCCAGCGAGGACGCGCCCGAAAACCACATCTCCCTTTGAGTTTTCAGATTTAGCCTGAAAGGTAGTCAGAAAAGCGTCACCACGTGAAAATCTCCTTGACAGCTGCTATTTTGCCAGAGGGCAGGTTTTTTTCAGACCCCGGCCGAGCGTCCCCACTTCTCCCCCGGCCGTGGGGTAATTCCTGTCTGCCGCCGGGGTTGCGTGGCGGAGGGCGGTAGGAAGAATTTCACGGTAAACTCCTCAGGTTTGTCTGCAATGTTTCTGAATTTGTTTTTTAGAGGCTGGCAGGTTTACAAGGGCTGTGTTCGCCGCTCTGGCGTGACCCGGGCTGTACGAGCCGAGGACAGGAGTAATTTCTCTTGGTGGCTGACAGTACCTGTGACCGATGCTTTGCAAGCTGGGAATCGAGGGCCACAGCTCTGGAGAACAGATAGTAACAGAGCTGAGTGCTTTTGCAAAAACCCGAGCTTCTGCCAAGAGCGGGCAGCCCTGGAAGGTACACGGTGCCCTCTGGCATCGGAACGTGGAGGTTACTGGAAAGGCGACCCATGGGTTCCAGCATTTTCTTCTTGTCCTTCACGCATCAGGGCATCCAGGTTCTCAGGGGTCTTTATCTTGGTGAACCTCTCACCCAGAGCCGGGGCTGCATGTCTAGAGAACAGCAGATGCACCCCCCACCCCCACTCACTCTCCCCCGCACTAGCCCTGCCAGATGGAGCAACAAAGCCAAGCAAAATAGGATGCCCAGGAAGCATCTGAATTTCAGAAAAATGACAGGGAATTTTCCGGTCTAAGTATATCCCACAGGATATACTTGGGGCGTTCTCACACGTGCAAAAGTATCCATGGTTTGTCTGAAACTCTGATTTTACAGGGTGTTATGTGCTTCATCTGGCAGCCCCACTCCCAGCCCACGCCCACTCCCACACACGCCGGATCCATCACGCCAGCACCTCCTTCTGTTCCAGCAGCTGGGCGGCCACGCCCCCGTCCAGAGTCTGCAACTGGGCTCCCCCGCCATGCGTCCTGGGGTGAGTGGGGAGCCTGGGGTGTAGGTCCTGCTCCTGGGGCCTGGGGACCCTTCTCAATGGCTTCTGGGAGGGGTCTGCGGCTCTCGAGAGGGGATGATCCCAGACGGCCAGGGGTGACCCACCTGGACAGCAGGCCCAGGGCGCGGAAGAGCTGGGTCTGATCTCAGGGCCTGGGCCAGCCTCAGTTTCCCCATCTCCTCCCTGCCCGCGCCGGCTTCACAGGGAACTTGGAACTTCAGGCCCGGGCAGATCTGGGCTTTAGAAGGTCCCATTTGCTGCCTTTACAAACTGCCGTGAGTTTCGTAGCTTCACAGACTCACATTTATTCTGTTATAGGCCTGGGGCTCGGAACTTGGAAGGCCTCAGGCTGGGTTAAAATCCAGGTTAGAGGAGCTCCCCTTGTGGCTCAGCAGGTTAAGAACCTGACTAGTATCCCTGAGGATGCAGGTTTGGTCCCTGCCTTCGCTCGGTGGGTTAAGGATCCAGCATTGCTGTGGCTGTGGTGTAGGCCGGCAGCTGTAGTTCCAAATTGACCCCTAGCCTGGGAACTTCCATATGCCGCAGGTGTGGCCCTAAAAAGCAAAAATGAGTGAATGAATGAATGAATGAATTCATAACATCCGGGTTGGGCAGGGCTGGTTCATCCTGAGGCTCCGGGGAGGGTCTGCGGCCCTGCGGCCCTGTTCCTGGGCTGGTGGCCCCTCCCTCCCCGTTAGAGCCAGCAGGGCCAACCAGAGGCTGGCCCCTCTTAGGTTGCCCGGCCCTGACTCTGCCCTCCCGCCCTCTGTCCCCACATAAGGACCCCGTGATGACACGGCCCCTCTGGATCATTCCAGACCATCACCCTGCCCTCGGGTCAGCTGACCAGCAGCCCATTAGACGGTCTGCTGTGTGCTCTGGGACTCGGCTGTGGACATGGTTGGGGTCACTTTTCTGCCTTGCACCTGCCGCCAGCAGGTCAGTGGGTAAGCGCTCGGAGCCTCAGTTTCCACGTCTGTAAAATGGGGGAGTGATGCCCCCGACAGGATTCTATTGGCGATGGAAGCATACAGATAAACGGCCTGGCACAGCTCCTGGTGCGGGAGGACGCTGTGGCCCGGCCGTGGTCCATGTCTGACTTCCAGACGCAAGGCAGCGAGTGCCAGGAGGCAGAGGCCACGGGTCTCGACCTCGCAGTGCTGGACACAGAACCTGGCGCTGGGTGGGTAGAAGGGCGGATGTGCGAACGGACGGCTCGCTTACGGGGCAGACGCAGGGAAGAGGCACGTGGGCGTCGGAGGGTGAATGCTCTGCGCTGGGGGAGGAGGAATTTGAGGCTACTGGAGCCCCAGACCTGCCTGTAACCCCGCACCGGGGGGAGGTGGGGGACTCCTTTCTGGGGGAAGGGCTGCGCCTAAAAGCCCCCCTCTCCTGTCTCCTGGCTCTGGCTCTCGCCAGCCAATGGAAGCCTGTTTTCTTCCCATGGGAGGTACTTAGCTCTCCAGCGTGGCAACGCGCCCAGCAGCCACGGCCTCGCTCCCCCACCCCCAGACTCCGCCAGGATCGGAATGTACCCTGGGAAGGCACTGCCCCACAATCAAAGCCACTGATCCCGCCTGCCAGGGACGAAATGGCCTGAGTGCAGCCACTGACCGCCGCCACTCTCAGCATCGCTCAGCAGTTTTTGCTGGGGGGTGTCCAATTGCTGACCAGCTGCTCATCCTTTTGAGCACAGAGAGCTGGCCTGGGGGCCACGGGCCTGTCCTGCTGGTTGGCAGTGGGCCCAATCCTCCTGCTGCACTGAGGCCCTGCCCAGGGGCAGTGCTGGTGGGATGGATCCGGGCAGAGCTGCAGCTCTAGCCCTGGAGGGGCAGCTGATTCCTGCAGCGGCTGCATCCTGGCCAGGCAGCCCAGAGAGTGGGGCTTCCAGCCGGGTCCCTACAAGCCGTGTGGGGCAGTGCCAGCTGCTTTGCTCCCATGCAGGGCAGGCCTGGGGGATGCACCCTCTGGCCAAAGCCGGCTGGTGTGAGGTCCTGGGGGTGGCGTGGAAGGTGCACGGGTTCAGCAACCACCTTCCTCTGGGACCTCACGGCTATCGCAGTCCCCCTGACTCATCATTCCTCCTGCAAACACTTAGTGAGCTCTCTCTTTGTACCAGAAACCATGCCAGGCGAGAGGCATTCAGCCCGAGAGCACACCAGGCTCCCCGACCCCCAAAGCAGGTTCTATGGGGCGTGAGCAGGGCTGGGGGTGAGGGAGTATTTGGGTGCTTCTCCAGCACAGCCTGGAGGGCTGCCTGGAGGAGGTGCTGCCGATGAGTCTTCGCTTGCGCCGCCATCACAAGGGCGTGTTCCTGGGGAGCAAAGGAGGATGTGGGGGTGCTGCTTCTCCGTGGACAAGAGACCACCATTACTGTCCAAGGCTGAGCTCGGCCTCCATCCAGGACATCTGCCAGCAGCTTCCCCATCCCGGCAGAATAAAGTCTAAACTCCTTAATTTCTCCTCCCCCGTCTCCTCTCCGACCAACTTCCCTCCCCGTCCTCAGGTCGACTTCTCCTTTCCTCTGTCCCGACTTTTGCCTGCCAGCTGGTTCTCTCCCCCGTTCCTTCCTTGTGGGCCGGTTTCCTGGCACGGAAGGCTGACCCCTGAGCACCCACCCCCACTGGGTCGTCCTTTTGACACCCGTTCCGTGTCAGTGGGCGTCCCGGTGGAGACGGAGGGTGCTGTCGGGAGGCTCTGGACAGGGACCCCTCTTGGGGGGCGCTGGGAGGGAGGCTGGCAGATGGTCTTGTCCCCAAGTGCTGGAGGTGGACCGTGGGGCTCTGGACCCAAGTGTGGGGCGTCCTCTGGCCCATTTTGAGGTGACTGACCTCACGTCCGTGCCAGAACCTCCTTGTCACCAGTCTTCCGGCCTCGCTCCTCCCACGTGTACCCTGGGTGTGGCCGGGACTTTAGCCCAGCCAGGCACGAGGGCCGTCCTTCTGACCTCCCAGCTTCTGTCCAACGAAAGGCTTTGCCATCGTCACCGCTGTAGTAGAAATGTAAGGTGCCCCCGAAGCCGTCCACAGGGCGACACCCAGGCCACAGGGATGGCGAGAGGCCATGAGGTCATGGACCTTGAGATGGGTGCTTAGCCCGGGGGACGTGAGCCTCGGTAACCCCAGGGGCCCCGGAAGGGGAAGTTAGAGAGACGTGAAGAGGCGGTGGGATTCCAGGCCGGGAGACGCATCCCGCGCTACAGGCTCTGCAGGTGGAGGAGGAGCCACCACCCGGGATGCTGGCCACGGCCTCTGCCGACATCAGCGAGGCAGCAGGGATCTGTCCTCTGACCACAAGGACCTGGATCCTGCCAAGGACCTGCCTGAGCAAGGCGGCCGCTTCTCCCCTAGAGCCTTGAGCCACCAGTGTGCCACCTTGCTTCCGACCCTGGGAGAGCTGGCACGGGAACCACCCAGAGCCTTTGGACCTCGGACCCCCCGCGCCGTGGCTAATTTGCTCGTGTGGTTTCAAGGTGCTGATGTGTGACAATTGGTTATGGTGGCGATACCTAATCAACGTGACTGTCCTTGGTGTCCTAGCCACGCGTTTAAGGAGTCAGGGCTCTTAGAACTGAACGGGGCCTTTGAAGCCCTGCGGAGCCTGCCCAGGGCAGAAACCCCCGCTGTGGCAAAGCGGGGTGCGGTTAACAGAAGAGGATGCACGTGGGTACAGATCCCGAGGGCCTCCGTCAATATCCATGTGGCCTTGGTGAGTTTCTAAAACGCCCCGTGCCTCAATTTCCCCGTCTGTAACTCAGGAGCCATCAGGGCAGCTGAGGACTCTATAGGCGAAGCTCGTGGAGTGCCCCACACCGGAACGCTCAGGGGACAGCCGCGGTCGCGACCATCACAGCATCTCTGAATGGTGGTTGTCTGGTCTGCTGACTCACCTTCCTGCTCAGGATGCTCATTCTCTTATGATATGACCAGGTAAACACCTCCTGCCCCCACCAGGTACACGAGGCTGCTGGGGGCAGGTGTCGGGAGGACAGGCTGCCTGGCCTGGCGTGGGCACAGGCTCCTCTCTAGCTTGGAGATTCCAAGATTCTGTGAATTCAGGTCAGAGCAACAGTGTTGGTCTCATATGTAATGATTTTTTCTCAGGATTACACATTTTTGAATAAAAATGAAATAAGACCTTCAGAATAACTGATGAAATACTTTTGGACCTAACATTAATATGCCGCATTGGAGGCAGGCTAATGAATCAGTGAGATTAAAGACGTGGGGAGCCCAGGAGGATACGCGCTGGGCCGGAGTGAGGCGGCCGAGGGAGGGAGCGGGCGGCTGTTTCCACGTATATTTATTTGCTCTGACATCCGTGCATTAAGCCGGCGCATATGTAATTTCACATAAAAACCCACTCCAGTGGAGTCGTCCTCTGCTTGCCATGCCGCTCTCGTCATCAGAGCCTCCTGACTGACTGCTGCCTGGCTGCCTTTGAACCCAGCTCCGACTGAGCACACGCCGGCTCCGCGGGCCCGGCCGCGATGAGCTCAGGGGTGGGTGTCAGAGGGATCGCTGCGCAGCCAGGGTCCCCAGGCCGGCCTGTCCCTTGTGCGTTCGGAGCCAGGGCCCGGCCAGGGTGGGCAGCTGGCGCGCCTCCTAGTTTGCACCCAGACGGCTGTCCCGTGTCCCCGAGTCAGGCCCAGGCCAGAGCACAGCTGCTGAGTCCGTGGCAGGCTCAGCTCCCAGCCGCCTGCCGGGCGTGGCCTGGGGCAGTGACGGAGGCCCCGTCTGTAGGGCAGGTCAACCACACCCACCCTGGGCCCGAAGGCTGCTGGCACGGCTCACCCAAGCAGGGATGTCCCGGAGTTAGAATTCCCGTCGTTGCTATGGATACGGCGTCAGAGTCCCAGAACCTACGCCTTCGGGAAGGCGTGGACCCTCCCGCTCCTGGGGTCGGCGGGAAGGGGTCCTGGGGGCTCCGCGTGGTGCTTGTGAGCGGATCACGGCGGACACCAACATTTACCAATCCGATGCTGTGGGCGATCACGCGTGCGCATGTGTGTCTGTGCGTGTGTGGCTGTGTGTGCATATCTGGGCGTGTGAATGTGTGTGTCTCTTCGTGTGTGGCCTTCTGCTCCCTTGCGGCTCCACGTTTTGCAAGTACCGCACAGATTCAGAGAAGCCTGCGGCCTGCTTTGTGTGCTGAAGGGGTTAGGCTCAGCTACGCAACGTGGGAAGCACAGGGGCCTGGCCGAGCGGCTTCTGGTCGGACCCGAGCTGCCAGCAGCCCCTCTGCTCAGCCGAAGCCTGGCCTCGTTCCGTCGCGGCGCGAGTGTGTACACACACCCACGAGCTGGGAAGCCGAGGCCCCCGTCCAGGCTCCTTACCTGGGGGTCTCTCCTTTCCCTCTTTTTTCCATCCACCGGGAAGCGGATGGGGAGGGACGATGGATGAATACCGGGCGCTTGGCAGCAGCGCAGGTGTGCGGGCGGAAGGGTACCCGTGAACCTGGAACCGTCCCCAGGGCCACCTTTAAGGGACAGGCCGAATACCCTCAGCCCAGTGCCACTTCCAGCGAGTTTCCAGACCCAGACGGCACACCTCAGCCTGGACACGGCTTGCGGACACAGCCCCCACGGTAACGTCCCCCGGAAACGCGCCGCGGGCGGCCTAGCCCCAAGTTCAGGATCACGGTGACGCCCACACATGAGGGTCCTCTCCCCACTGCTCCCTTAAGCAAAAGCAGTAAGAGCGTCGGGGGGTTACGGGCTTAACAACTGGGGTGAGGTTTTCACGGGGCCTCTCGGGCTCCCCCTCCCAGCTGCTCACAGTCTGGTCGGGAGACAAAAGCCACTCAGGCTCTGAATGCTTCCTGTAACCGCCTTTCTGCCCCTTTTTAACAAAATTAATAGGCTTCATTTCTAGGGCCGTTTTAGCTTCACCGGAAAGTTGAGGACAGCGGAAAGAATTCCCATGCGCCCCCCTCACCCTCCATCTCCCCATTATCTGGCTACTTTTCATGGTGGCTTAGCTGGAAGGTTTTTTTTTTTTTTTAATTCGATTTTAGCTTTTAGGGCAGTTTGAGGTTCACAGCAAAATCGAGCAGGAGGTCCAGTGTTTTCTCTGCCCCCGACCCCCACAGCCTTCCCCACCACCAACGACCCCCCCTCCCCACGGACACGTCATCCCCCCCAAGTCTGAGGTTTACGTTAAGGGTCACTCCTGGCACTGGGCATCCTATGCGTCTGGACAAAGGCATCATGACACACACCCACGGGGACCACCTCCTGCAGATTCGTTTCCCTGCCCTAAAATTCTCCTGCCGTCCCCCATCGAGTCAGCGGGCCCAGGAGGAGGGGTGTGGGCAGGAAGAAAAGGGGCTGGGACTCGAGGTGGCGGCTGAAAGGCTGTACCCCAGCAGGTGGGGCTGGGAGGGTGAGCAAGCAGGTACCGGGCTCCTTGTAGCTACCCGGTGCCATAAAAACCTCAGGGCCAGGAAAAATTCCTGTTCCCCGGAGAACCCAAAGAGTCATTCTTTTTGATCAAACATTGAATCAATCAAAGATCAAGTCTTTTGCTTTTTTTTTTTTTCCCTTTGCTTTTTAGCCACGCGTGTAGCATATAGAAGTTCCCAGGCCCGGGGTCGAATTAGAGCTGCAGCTGCATCCTCGTGGATACTACGTCGGGTTCTTAACCCTCTGGGCCACAACGGGAACTCCTGACACTTGTGTTTTAACCACAAAGCACCCCGCCTACTTACAGGGGGAGAAGTGGCTTACTATGCATTTCTAGAAATAATGCAGGGTCGGACCAAATTCTGAGGACACAGGAGGAAGAGGAGCAGAGTCCTTGCTCTCAGAGTCCTTCAAGTCTTTGCGGAGAAACGAAACGTGCCCCTGAGCAGCGCCAGAGCCTCAGGCTGAACCGTTGGGACCAGACGCAGGGGGCCACCTGCACATCCCAGCGGGATCCCTGCTACCAGGACCTCTGGTCAGGGCGCTGCCCTCACCTGGCTCAGGTGAGCACCTGCACCAAGCTGGGGTGAGCACAGGCGCCTGAGGTTGGTGGTGGCTAGAGAGGGTGCCTCTGGATGTGGCCCCTCCCCAGAGCACCCGGGAGGCAGTTCCTACTCCCGAGATCCCCAGGGTGGCCCCAGGACCTGACTCTTCTGAGCCCGGCTCTCTCGTGTTTTCCCTGGATGCCACGAGTTGCCCGAGTCCGGCCAGCGAATCCACTGTCATTTGTCACTGTTGTTTCAGGCCCTGTGGTTTAAGCCAGTTGATGTCAGTGTCTGTTGCTGGGAACCCAAGGGCTGTGGGGACACGGATTCTGCTGTCCTTGCTGGACTCAGCAGGAAGGCGGGGCAGGCCACTTAGTGATGTCTGCCCTGAGCACAGCAGGAGGGGTGACGGGTCCCGCGTCCGGCTTCCCGGACTTGGCTCCAGCCACCACCCCTCCCGCATCCCTCCGGACGCGGCCGCCTTCCTGGGGAGACAGCGGGCCTTTTAGGGGGGCCAGCTGCAGTCTGTCTTTGTGGTTCAAGACCGTCTTTCCCAATGTCTCATCTCTATGCCAGTTTCTAGGCAGCCCTGACACGCAGCCTCGTGGCCTTGTCAACGGGACATGCTGGGAGATGGATTTAAGAAGCTGGACTCTCCTGCGCTAACTCCCAGACACCCTGGGCGTCTCTGGGTTCCCTCGCCATGGTGCTGGGGTGGGGCGGGGGAGGCCACCCTTCCTGGCCCTGAGGCTGCGCCCTGCAAAGCCAGCCACACCTACTGAGTCCTAAGCCCCCTTGGGAGCCTGGTTTCCCTTGCAGGGTTAGGGTTAGGGTTGCAGACCGCGATGGCAGCCCTGGATCATTCCTTAGGGATGGACGCCTCTTCCTGGAGGGCCGCCAGCCTTTCCGCTCAGAAGCCAAGACCCATGGAAGGCGCTTTCGGGGCGCTGATTGCCCCGGCCGCACGCAGCTCTGGGAACACCGCCCTCACTGGTTTTACAGCAGGCCCGCGACGCGCCCGGAGCCGGGCCCTCTGCAGACCTTGGCTCGTTAATCTTGGGCCGGACGCGTGGGCAGATGGCGTCCTTGCTCCGCTGACATGCCCCGAGGCCGGGCTGAAGAGCGAGCATCTCGTCTGGCTTTTTTCCTTTTCCTGCTCATAGGCTCGATATTTTAACGCATCCGAGTGCAGTAGAACTGGGGGCGGTTTCCAGGAGACGGGCGCGTTCTCCGCGCTTCTGCCACCGTAATTAATTTAGTGCCCGTGAGTTATGGACCGCAGTGCCTCTGAGCCCTGCCTTGCTCCCTTCCCGCTGTTGCCAGGCCTCCGAGTTCCTGATGCCGGGATGAGGTCTTGCGTGACCCAGACCAGGGAGCGGGGGGCCAGGGGTTGCTGGGCGGAAGGGCCCGCTTTTGGTAGGGGTGGGGGTGCTGACCAGTGGCCCCACCAGCTCTTAAGCAGCTGCTGCCTCTGTGTGCCAGGCTCAGGGGTTCGCTCAGAGGGGTGAGGTGGTGGGAAGGGGGTGACCTGTGCAGGGCAGGTGCTCTGAAGGACGGGGACAGGGACCTCCCCCAGGTGGGAGCCTGGGCCCAGGAGGGGAGCTTGCTTCCTGCTTCTCCCCATTGATGCATGAAGAAGGTGGCTCCCAGGGAGCTGAGGCAGCTTTCCTGGGGGCACAGCCGCGAGGGGAGGGGCTGGGCCTTGAACCTGCCTCAGGCTCCCCGTGCCCATGGGCTTGCCCTTGGCGTCCCTGGGCCTATAATTCAGCAGGGAGGGCTTCCTGGAGGGATGGTCCTTGTTGGAGGATGCAGAGGAGGAGGGAGCAGTGAAACCTTCCCCAGGGGGGCTGCGGGGCCCCTGGGGACCTGCGGGGTTTGTGCAGCCGGACATGAGGTGGGCTCCCTTTGTCAGGAGAGGACGGAGGGCCCCTCCTGAGCTTCTCCTGGCATCACGGCTGCCAGGCACAGCCCACACCCCAGGGACTTACCCCCTCCGCCCACCGGGAGGGGTGGCCCTAACGCTCAGTGACAGGTGTGCAGCTGGCGCTCAGTGACAAGACATCTTTAACCAGACCCTGGCCGTGGCCTTTCCCACGTCCCGGGAAGAGACATCGATCTGAGTCTAAAAGGAGCAGAAGGGACAGCAGTTCCTGGACCGATGGGGACATCGTCCCAGGGACAGGTGTGCAGAGGTACCAGGGAGCGGGTTGGAGGCTGGGACGGGCACCGGCTCTCACATGGCAGCGGGGGTCGTGGTGGCAGGGGATGGCCGGGTAAACCCTGGTGAGTCCCCTGCCAGACACCCAGGAACACCCAAGGTGGGGCCACCAGGGTGATGCTGCAGCGCCAGGCCTGCTGTGGCAGGTGGCCCACGGCAGCAGCTCCATAGGCCTGTGCCCGGTCCTTGCTTCCCAGGCGGTGCGCTTAGAGGGAGCACGTGGCCTGCTCCCCGGGGGAAGAAAAGACGCTGTCGCGTTCTGGTTTTCATCTCGAGTTAGGCATTAATTTAAAAATTGCTTCCAGGAAACAAATAAGCAAGCTCGAGTCCACGATATTGTTTTAAAATTTTTTTTGATGTTTTCCATCTTTTTGTGGGACGTCAGGATGAAGTGAAACAATGACTCAGGACCCAAATGCCACACTTGGCTGGGAAACAGCTTCCATAGGAGTAAATATGAGCATCCGCCATGCACACCAAGCAGGGACCTGGGCCGGGAGCGCGTTTTCCCGGCGGTGCGTGTTTCCCTGAAACGCTGGCTTTGAAGACTTCGGGTGGGGAATAGTCCTCCCTTGAAGCGCATCTGTCCTGGGTGAGAACCCCCCTCCCGGGCCCCCGTCTCCCCTTTTGCAAAGCGGGGGCTCCCTGAGCTCTCACGTGGGGACCTCGGGGAAGGCAGGCCACCGTGGACCTCAATGTCCCCCGCCCGCCTTCATCACTGGGAGAAACGCAAGCCAGATGTGAAGCAGCAAACGCCCTCAGTCTGGGCGTGGACCCACCCCAAGTCCTCTAGACCCGGTGGGTCGTGGTGGACGGTCCTGGCCCTGGCGCTGCGGCTCCGGGACTTGGGGGTTTGAAGAGAAGTGCGGCTCCGTGGAGACGTGGCAAGACCCGTACCGCCTGGTGCTGGGTTCCTGCCCTTCCCGGACCCCCGGCTGGACCGCGTGCCCCTGCTCCTACCAGTGGGATGTGGGCAGAAGGGATGGGCCGGGCTCCCACTTTAACCCTTCCCTCAGGGCTGGCGCAGGGGACCTCCCACACTGGCCAGCCTGAGTGAGAGTGACTTTGTCTTAAGCCTCTGAGACGGGGGATGCTGAGCGGTCAGCAACTGCCTACCTGACTGACCCCTGCTCCCTAGGGACAGGCATAGGGGTCCCCGGGGGGTGTCGGGGTGTTGCCTGAGGGGAGGCACTGCTGGGGCCGCTGCTGAGAGGGGCTGGGGTGGGGCCGGGTCCACCGCCCGCCTCCCGCTTGGGGTGGCGGCTGGCCTGAGTCTCCGCCCGCCTCTGTGGGATAATATGAGGGGGAAGCTGATGCAGGGGGTGGCCGTGAGGGGTGAGGAGGTAAAGCCCAAGGGGCCTCCCCAACTGCCCTGTTACTGCTCATGGCCTCATGTCCCCCGTCCAGGGAGGCAGGTCCCACAGCGAAGACCTCGGGGACACGGGTCCACGTGGCCCAGCCCCCCCCCCCCAACCAGGGCTGCCTTGGGGTGAGAGCCACAGAGCTTTGTCCCTGCTTCCCCACCTGCATGCAGGCTGTGAGGGTGAGTGCCGCTCCTGGCCGGGGCCTGCCATCCCAGCCAGGCCCCCCGCCTCCTCCTCGGATGCAGGGATGGAGCCGCCACCACAGCCCCCATCGCCCCCAGGACACTGGGGCCATTACTGTCTCTTCCAAAGAGCTGGAGAAGTGGAGGCCAAGGTTCCTCAGGGTCCCACGTCACAGGGAGCAGCAGTGCCAGGGCTAGAATCCGCCTCCAGGACCCCACGAGCATCCTAGGACCCTGGAGTCAGACAGGCTGTGGTCCCATCTTGGCTCTGCCCCAAGGGCTGGGTGGACTCAGGCGGGCGACCTTCATGGCCAGAGCCTCAGTTTGCTCATCTGCAAAATGGGAAAATGACATCAAACCCAGCTTCTGAGTTGCCCAGCACCCCGCCTCCTGTTATCACACCTGACCTGGGCAGCCCCCTCCCACGCTGTTCCTGGGTCAGTCTGTGCCTGGCAGAGCTCTGCCGAGGGGGCGCTGTCACTGAAAGGAGGTTAGAAAGGCACTGCACTTCTGCTCTAACCCTCTCACCCAGATGGCACGTCTGGGGCAGTCCTGTGGTCATGCTGTCAAGGCAGCCGGGCTGCTTTGGTGGAGACAGAAGTTCTCCTGCCAACAGCTTGGACGAGGCACCTTCAGCCCTACTCAAACCTTCAGACGAGGCGGCACCAGCTGCCAGCCTACCTGCCACCTCCGGAGATCCTGAGCCCACCTGAGCCCACCCAGAAGGCTCCCACCTCCTGACCCACAGAGACTGAAATAATGAGTGTGTTTTTGTTGTCTTCCGCCGCTGAGATTTGGGGGTTACGTGTCCCACTATTGCAGCTGCAGGTGACTGGTGGCGCCCACCTGTCAGCGTGGCCGTGGGGATTACACAGGGGAGGGGGGCATGTGGAAGCCTTGGTCCCAGCCGCCCCCCAGCCATGTGGCCGGCACGGCTGCCTCCGAGCTCCCCTTAGGCTGGTTCCTACAACCAGGAACCCGGGAAGCCAGGCTGGTCTGGTCAAGGTTGGTCTTTCTCTTCCTTCTCCAGTGTAGCTCAGGGGCCCAGGCAATTCCCAGAGCAGATGGGGGGCATGTGTCGGGAGCCATAGGCGGGGGGGTTGTGCTTGGAGGGAGCTGGTGAAGGCTGGTGTTCCGCGAACGCACTCATCTCCCGCCTTCGTGAGCAGCTCGGGCCCTCGAGTGGGCTCCCTTCGGAGCAGGAGGAGGCGGAAATTGAATTAGTCTGCACATTTCGGCTGCTGATGGTTTTACTCAAAGCCATCTTGCTTGCTCATTTTTAATCTCTTCCTTCCATTTTTAAACAGCTGGCAGCTAAGTGGAGCTCAAGTGTGCATTCCGGGACCATGTCCAGGCTCCTTCCCAGCCGGATCCCTCTCTCAAGCGTCCCCTCCAGCCCGCGGGGAGGAGGGTTGCAGGCCTGCAGGGGCCGAGGAGAGCCGGCAGCGGAAACCAGAGACGGTGGGGCCCGCCCCGCACCGGAGACGGTGGGGGATCTTTGTGACCACATGCACTCTGCCTTCACGGTGCACGGTGTTCCCCGAGGGTCCTGGGGCCCCTCCCCATAGCTTAAGCACTGCTGGTCACAGCTCTTGTGTCTAAAGCTCAGCATTCACTCAGCAAACCAGCCTGACCTCCGCCGGTGGGCAGACCTCGTTCCCAGCCTCGCGTGGCTGTGGCTGCAGCAAGGAAGCCCCCACCCAGGGCCTGGTCCCCTCGAGGGTGCAGGAAAAGCTATGGTTATTCATTACGACGGGTAAAGGGAAGGCCAGCACCCTCAAGCGGAGGAGACCACCCCTGACTGTGACAAGCCGGGAGCCTCGTGGGAGAGTGGGGTCTGGGCTTAGCTCTGTGGCCTGTGGAAGCAGAATGAGGGGCCCGGATGCAGAGGCGGCACCAGGAAGGGAGGAGAGGAGGGCGGGTGACAAAGTCAGGAAGGATGAGCTCCCGCCTCCGGGACGGACTGTGAGGTCCCTGAACGCCAGCCCCAGAACGTGGACGTCAGCCCCGGCCGAGGGAGCCATGGAAGGCTTTAGAGCAGTGGAGCCCTTCAGCCACACAGAGGAATCCCTGAAGGAGAAGGGAGGGGGGACCGAGGCGGGAGGTGGTCGGATGTGCCTGGTGGGGCGCGAACGGGTGGGGCCTCAACAGGCCTGGGCGGGTAGTGGGGCGTGGCAAAGGGCGTGGCTTGTGGGGGCGGGTCGGGGGCTACCCGGCCCTGCCCTAACCTGCCTGAGAAGGATTGAGGGGCCCGGGTGGGCAAAGAGCGAGGCCGGGAGCAGCTGGGCTGGGGGAGGAAGGAGAACCCTGACTCACCCAGAGGACGCAGCTCTGCACCAGGGGACCAGGAAGGTGGTCCCCCGGGGGTGGCGGCAGTTGTAGCTCTTCGGCCAGACACTCCGAAGAAAGATGAACTCAAGGCCTCATTGAGGAACAGGGCCTGGAGTCTGCGAGTGAACTGACAAGTGGAGGCGGTCCTTCCTGTGCCCCGGGAAGGCACATTCGAGGGGAAGACGGCGGAGGAAGCGCTGACATTAGGGTGTGGAGGGGGCATGTGCTCCGGGGGACCTGTGCTGTGTGCCACTGTGGGGGCAGGGGAGGGGGTGGTCTGGGAAGGTTCCAGGGGAGGGAACAGTGGGTGGGTCTTTGAGGACGAGGTGGGGTTACCCAGGAGGCGGTAGAAGGCAGAGCTGCAGTGAACGCCCCGCCCTGGGGGATGGGCATAGAGATGGGTGCCAGTGGGGGGCTGCAGAAGGGGGCCCTGGGGAGTCTCCCATGACACAGAGTCTTGAGGGGTCTCAAGCAGGGCATCAGGGCCTCGAGCTGGGTCCTGGCAGCTGTGTGGGCCGTGGGCGGAGCAGGAGGGGACAGAAAGGTGACACATTCCCTCCCCAGTGCAGGGGCCTGGGCACTACCCCGTCCCGCTGGGCCTCCTTCAGCAGCCCCTGCTCGCGGCCCACCATCGGATGCTCACGCCTAGAGCGCTGTTCCCCGCTGCTTCTGCAAGTGGGGTCTGTGTGGGGTGGTCCCTTCCCGTGCCAGGACTGTATGACTTGCACCCGCTTCAGGACAGCTTGGCTGGCATTGACATTGGCATGAAAGACCACAGAGCTTCTCCACGATGAAGGGGCTCCTGACACACTGAGGGTAGAATCAGTCTGGGACATATTTGGAATTAATGCTACTTTTTTTTTTTCTTTTTAAAGTGATAGTACCTACTGAAAGTGGGTTTGTTTGGGAAGTCATGTTGCTTGAGTGGGAAACGGAATCTGTGTCAAGATAACACGATTAAGGAAGGAGCAGGTTGGCAGCCCGCCTGGCCTGATGGACATCATGCCTGGAGATGGGCTGCAGGGAGCGTCAGGGCATCTGATGGGGCCACCAGAGTCGGGAGCCACTGGCTGGCTTTCCCAGACAGCGGGCGGGCGGGCGGGGCAGAGGGAGGCGGCATCTCCCACCCCCAGGCCCCTGCATTTCTCACCAAGTTTTCACCTTTTAAGAGACGGACTATTTTTAACCAGGCTGTCAACACCCCTGTAATTTTTTTTTATTTTTCACGTTGAAACTGACAAAGATGCTACACGTGAGGAGGCGGAAATTCTCCCTAACAGCCTGGAAGTTGGGGAAGGGGGCTTGTGTGGGAGGAAGAAGATGCGTTTTGAAGGGACCACCCTCAAAGGTGGGCTTGGGGAGCTGCGGTGAAGCGCTCAGAGAAGGGATTGAACCCTGTCCTGCGGCTGTGACATCTGGGGAGGATGCAAGGGGACTGGTGTCCCGGGGGGTGGGGGAGGTGATCCGGGGCAGGCGAGGGGGTGACGGGGTGGGGTTTCCCTGCCTCTGGGCTCTGGGGAGACGGGGACACAGACTCTCCAAGGCACAGTTCTTCACGAGTAGAGGTGAGGCGTCCCCCTGGCCCTGGGAGTGTCTTCAAGGCCGGATTCCCTCCCTGATTCTTGATGGGGATGCAGAAAGCCCCAGAGGTGCGGGTGGCCCTTGTGTGAGCTGTGCCCGGGGCCAGGGCACCCCGTGACCACATGACGCCTGGAGAGTGGACGTGCCACTGAGGGCTCCAGGCACCCAGGATACACAGGCTGCTGCTGGCCCAAGTGCGCAGCCGTCTCGGAGGCGTTCCGGACGCCGTTGTTGGCCCGTTTGGAAATACATTCCAGGGCATCTGAGCCTCATTAGGGATGGAGGCAGTGACCATGGAGGAGGGGATGCGGGGTTCACAGGAGTGCCCTCAAGCTCCCTCCCAGTCCCGGATTCATGATGTGTCCAGACTTTCGGAAACCCCGGAAAAGATGAGATGGTGTTAATAATAGAACCCTGAACAGGTTCCCCCCCCCCCCCCAGCGTGCCCCTCACATCTCTCAGCCTGGCCTTCGGAACAGCTTCAGGCTTCAAGGGCGCAGCGTGCTGTGCACAGAGCAGGCTGGCGGCGGGCACTCGAAAGCGTCTCACCGTTGACGGTTGACAAAAGCTCAGTGAGTTTTCTATTTAGATCCACCTGGCCGGTGCCTCCCCTACCAAGCCGGGGCATCTGTGCCAGAATGCTCTTTCCCAGACTGTCATTGTGACCTGCTGGCTTTGCTCATGAAAGTCCTGACTTCAGCTGCCACCTTCGGGGGAAGATGTGACGGAAAGTAACCAGCCGGCCAGACGGGGAGCGGGGATTTCTCACCTCTGACCTCGGCTGGTCCTGGCACCCCAGCGGCTCCATCTGAGTTACCAAACCTGCCAAGAGCCTCCACAGCCCATCGGGAAATCCAAGGGCTTCCAGAACAATCCCGCCAAAGGGGATGTTGGCGTCTGGGCTCCAAGACCGAGCGGGTGCCCGTGGGGGTCCTGCCGCTGGCTGGCCGGGGGTGCCCTTCCTTTCTCGGAACCTAGCCCCATGCTTCTGAAGTGGGACCATCCTGTGGCTTCTTCTCCACTCAAGACCCCGAGATAAGACCCACCCCAGTCCTTTCCTTCGCCCTGCACCCCACGCCCAGCGGGCAGTGGAGCCCCACGGAGGGCGTTCATCTGGGCTGTGTCAGGTGCGGGGACCAGGGACCTGTATCCTGGGTGGCTGCACCCACACAGGCTCATTTCCCCCACACGGAGGCGGCTCTGGGGCCAGGCCTCTCTCCAGGGCAGCCTCCATGCTGTAACCCAGCCTGGGGGGCCTCCATGGCCCCCCGCGGGAAAGAGCGCTGTGGAAGGTAACCTCCTCCACCTGGGAAGACGGCTTGCATCTCATTGGTCAGAACCTGTCACATGACCCGCACGCCCCCTGGGGCTGGCCTTCCACCCCCCAGATCCAGAAGGAGGGCTGTGACCTGGGTCCTGTGAGCACAAAGGACTGTCTCTGCCGCTTCCCTTTCTCGAGAATGAACAAATAAAGGGTTGCCAGGGGCTGAGTTGGTGGCTGTGGACGTAGTGGGGCCACAGGCAAGAAGGCAGAATGATTGTTTAACTCAGGAGGGCTTCTTAGATGCCTTATGACACGGCAATTAAATCCTCGTTTGGGGCAGCATTGGAAAGGCGTCTCTGAGCGAGTGAGCAGGCACGGGGCTTTGGGTGTCTGATTGGTCCTGGCTTCGGGGAGCGGTGCTGCTCTGTGATCCTGCAGCCCACGGGGTGATGGATTACCCTGTGAGCGCGCGCGGCTGACCCTGGGCAGGGGGCGAGGAATGAGGTTCTGGTGATGGATGACCCGAGGAGGCTGGTTTCATTTCCTGCCACCGCCTGCCACTCCGCGGCCGTCACCGGAGGCTCCTGCGTCATTTGCCAAGCTCTGTCCATCCATCAAGCCAACCTGAGGTCAAAGGTGCACTTCATTTCATTGCTGGGACCTTGTGCTGCGGGAGTGGGGGGGTGGTTTCACGTGCCCTTCTCAGAAGCAGAGACCGTGGAGTTTAGTGGAACCGGAAGGAAGCCAAGAGCTGTCCTCTGGACTGGTTAACGCCGTGGGAAGAGCTGGGCTTTGTGTGCGGATTTCCAGAGGCTCTGCTCAACTCCTCGCCGGGCCCCATCGCAGAGGTGTGGACGGCTCCCCTCGGCTGGACGCACAGCTCAACCCGGACGCTGCTGGGAACTGCCGGACAATTGCACCCCCAGGCAGAGCCCCCGTCGGGGGTGGGGGGGGGACTGGGCTCCTCCCTCGTCGTGTTGTTCTGACTCCCACCCACCTGACCCCGCCCTGGCGGAGGTGTTGCGTTGGCGCGCGTGTGTTTTGAAGTGTGGGCTGCTGGTTTCTCGCTGTTGTAGGGAGAAGCCGGGGAGAGCAGAAGGATGTCCCATCTGTCAGTGACAAAACTGTCTCATCGCTGTCAGGGGCTGGCGCCTCCTCCCTCCCGCCCTCGCCCCTCACCCTGCGGCCCTGGGCCCCTCCTCCGAGGGCTTGGTCCATCCAGGCGGGGGTGCCCTTGGCCGCTGAGGTCACTCCGAGTCCCTGGGGCACTGCCACCAGGTTTGGTGTCCCAGATACTTCATCCCAGCCTGCCACACTCCCCACCAACTGGTTGTTAATTGCTCGCCTTTAAAAATAGCTTTATTGTTTTCGTCTGATTACAAAACGCATCCATCGTTACTGCAAAAAAAAGTGGGGAAAATTCTGAAAGTTGAAGAAGGAAACTGTGATGGCCCCCCCGCCCCCAGCTGCCCCGTGTCTGTGTGGAAACACACGCGTATTTGCAGAGGCACAGGGTGAGTTTCCGCTTCGTGTCCCATGGCCGTTGTCCGCAGGCACGGATGCTGAGCCCCGTGTCACTTTCTTGGCTACACCGAGTCATTGCTAAGCACCCACTTTCTAATCAGGCTGGTGTGACCGTGAGCAGATCAGGGACGCCTCTGAGCCTGTTCCCTTCGGGAAACTTCGCTGACAACAGCCCCCGCCTCCCTCTGAGCAGGGCCCTGGGCTTCAGGCCACCAAATCTTGATGGCACACAGGGTTTAGCTCAGACCTGGGGCCACCCACATCCTCTGCACCCCCTGAGGCCCCCACTGCCCCCTGATGCCCTGGCACAAAGGACAGATCAGTGTCCCCAGCGCTGAGGCTGATGGGCCGGTTCGGTTTCTTCCCTTAAACGTCACAGCAGTGGCTGCCCTAGATGTTGGGTCTTTGTTTCCTTGGCTGGTTCAGCTCCAAGAGAATTTCCTAAAGGAGAAGCTGTGGGGCCCTGGGGCCCTTCTTGTGTGATTTTGGAGGTGCTTAGGAGAGAGGTCAGAGTGTCTGGTGTCGCTTTGGGGAAGCAGAACCCAGGGCGCCGAGTTTGCACACAGGCTGCAAGGACGCGTGGCCATGCCTGGCCCTTGGTAAGCTGCAAGGCCGCTTCCAGGCTTCTGGAAACTGGGGCCCAGCTTCCCCCTTTCTAGGCTCAGGCAGAGAGGGTGCTCTGTGGAGGGGCCGAGACGGCACAGGCCCACCGTCTCCACGGCCTCCCCCAGCCCGTGCCCCCTTCCCCGTCCTCACCCAGGGCGAGCGTGTGCCTGACTTCAGCCGTTTCACAGGGTCCTTGCTGCTCCCCAGGGATTTTGTTTTCTGTGCTTTCTGAGCCGCCAGCTCATCACCACGAAAAAGAACCTCTCGGCTGCAGCCTGGAGAGATAGCGTCCTCTTTGGGACGGGCCCGGGCTCCCCCGCAGCGGGCTGGCTGTGCCTTGCAAGAGGATCAGTGACCTACTGGGTCCTGGCCCGAGTGCCTCCCTGAGTCGCCAAGGCCCCCAGCTGCCCATCCTGAGGGACACCTGTAGCTCACCTGGTGCTGGGGCTCTGGGTGCGGGTCCTGCCAGCCCTGTGGGACGGCAGTGCCCTGGGGGCAGGGAGTGTTCAGCTGCCAGTCAAGCCTGCTGCACCAGCGCTGGAGTCCCAGGCTTCTACCCAGGGGCGTCGCGGAAAGGGCAGCTGTCTCGGCTGTGCCTGGCTGTCCCCACCCGGCCTGGAGTAGGGTCTCTGCAAGCACGTGCTGAAGGAGTTAGTGCCCAGATGAGGTCTACCGGTGAGACAGGTGTTCCTTCTGCGCCCACCGACACCACCTGCACTGTCCATCTGGGTCACTGTGGAGGATGTGCCTCGGGGCCCCTGGACGCCGGGGTGAGCCACAAACCCTGCAGCTGGAGCAACTGCACCTGGTCAGCCCCTGAGCTGCCTCCAGGGGTCTCAACCTCACCCTGCCCTCCTCGCACCCCACCCTCTGTCCGGCCCCCCACACCAGCCAATGCCGCCTAGTCCCCAGGTCGCTCTCGCTGGCCTGACGAGCAGTCACTCCTGAGAGTGGACTCTGGCGATGGAGTCTTCCCCTGGACTGGCCCAGCATCCCCCAAGCTGTTGCCAAGGTGTTGGCTTTCATAACCAGGTAACGGTAATAGCTGTCCCGTCATGTGCTTTTACAGGCTAAGCACTCTCCACGTGTCCCCATCTCTGGTCCCGAGAAGAAGCCTGTGGGTGGTCACCCTTCCTGCTGCTTTAGGGGCTGTCCCCCAGTCCCCCCAAGTCCCGCAGCTGGAAGGGAGGAACAGATCCTGGAAGGGAGGGAGGGACCAGCGGTGACCTTGAGCCCGGCCCAGGGCCCTTCCCAGAGGCCAGCTGAGGCAGGCAGCTGAGGGCCTTTGGGGCCGGGGTCAGTATGAGGTCGGGAGTGTGGTCATGGGGGTCGGCTCTCAGGTGCAGGTGTGTCTCCAGCCAGGGGGCTGCACTGCCCAGAGCTGCCTGTGCCCCCTGCTCATTGTGAGGCTGGGGGGAGGGGTGGCCCTCAGACCCCTCTCCAGTGACCTTGGAACCTGGCCGACCCTTCTCCCCAGACAGGAAGGGGTGGTCCTTGGGCAGAGCGTCTCTGGCAGGACCAGACGGACCGACCCAGACGCACAACCTCAGCTACCCCGGAACCTTCTCCTGGCAGAACTTGAGAACCATGTACCTGCATAGTCCACCTGCCCCACTGGGTCCGGGGCTAGACCACCTGCAGCTCCCTGGATGCAGCCAAGTCCAGCATCATGAGCCCCATGCGGTCTCGGGAAGCCTCAGCCTCCCTGGCGGGTGCGGGAGACCCAAGGGGCCCTCAGCCTCAGGCCAGCTGCTTTGCCCCCCCTCCTTGTTCAGCGCCGCCGGCCGCCTGGAGCCAGATGGCCAGGAGCTCAGCCGCCCCAGGACACGGTCACTTCCTTCCAAGAAATAAGGACATTGGTGGGGGGAGAGGTGAGAATGTGTCACTGAGCCCTGGGGACCCTGCCGGCCAGGTGTGCAGGGAGCGGCAGTGAGGGGCTCCCTGCCGAGGGCGGCGCCCCTCCCCCCTTGCACGGAATGATGTCAAGTGCTTTTCTTCCCCCCAGCTGAGAAAATCAGCATCCTAGGGGCTGGGCTCGCCTGGGCAGAGCCAGCCCCAGGCACCAGGTGCCACGCAGGCGTCCTCCTCTGCGGCCCCCGTGACTACATGACGCGTCTTTAACGGCCGAGGCGATGGAGGTTTGGAGAGATGGGCACGAAAATCGGGCAGGTGTTCCAGGCGGAGCAAGGGCTGTGCCACCCAGCGTGCTTGGTGGGCCCCAGGGCCAGGCCTCAGGGGCTCATGAGGGGCAGGACAGGACAGTGGGTCTCTGTCCCACTTGGAGGTGCCAGGCACACAGGCAAGTCAGGAGCAAGTGGCAATGCACAGACTGGTGCCTGGCCCTCAGGACGGGCTGGGGGCAGCTTGGGCTCGTCCAACCAGTGACATCCCTGTGATGCAGGGTGTCCAAAGGACAAAAGCCGTTCCCAGTCAGAGCTTCGGGGCCAGAAGTCCGCTATAGCTCTCATACACTCCGCTAGTCCCTCCAAGACGGGAACACAACAATCGCTGTCCTTCAATGGTCCAGCGCCAAGGAGGGCATCTTGCCTTTCCGATGGGGAGAGAGGCGGAGAGCAGAGAGACAGAGACAGGGAGAGAGACAGCGAGGGAGGGAGAGAGCCCGAAAGAAACTCATGCTCCTCTCACTGGCCAGCGAGGCCAGGGAGGGACCCAGGGCCTCTCGGACACCGAGCAGCTGAGCTGGGACCAGTCAGACCTCCAGGGCCCCGTGTCCACCTGGACAAGCCCTGTGACAGGCAAACCACCCGCAAACCACCCTTGTGGGGGGTCTCTGCTTTCCCAGAGCTCACTCTTTATTAGAGAAGCATGTTAAACAGCTACCTGATAATTAGCTTTTATTGAAATGATCATTTAAAAAAGTCTTGATTTTTATGTAACTTCATAGTCATGGAGATATTGCACGAATAGTGATAGGTTCTTCCAGTGCCTTTGTGTTCTCTCTCCCTCTGACTCTGCACACACGCACGTGCACGCACACGCACGCACGCACGCACGCACCATAATTTTCTGAACTCTCTGAGAGCTGGAACCGCGCAGCTGGCCCTTTGCCCTCGAAGTCAGAATTGAGCAGGGTAATGACAGTGTGACGGCCAATGTCAGGAGACAGCAGCTTCCCCGGATGCAGGGTCCATATGCAAGTTTGCCCACTTGGGGCGGTACATTCTCAGAGTCTCCCCGGGAGGAGGATGCACCCTCCTGGCTGCATCCTCCAAGGAGCCAGATGTTGTCTTTTCAAGAAATTAAGAAAAGGAAAAACAATCTCCTGAAAAGGAAAAACAATCTCCTTTATGGTTGCTCCGTATGTACTGCACCCAGCGCTCTTGTCTCCTCCTCCAGGTGGGAACATCTGTCTGGAATCAATTCCTGCATCCAGAAGAACATCCTTTAATATTTCTTGGGGTTCCTAGCGTGGCTCAGTGGAAATGAATCCAAGTAGCATCCATGAGGATGCAAGTTCAATCCCTGGCCTCGCTCAGTGGGTTAAGGATCCTGCGTTGCTGTGGCTGGGGTGTAGGTTGGCAGCTGCAGCTCCGATTGGATCCCTATCCTGGGAACTTCCATATGCCTCAGGTGCAGCCTTAAAAAGCAAAAGAAAAAAATATAAATATATATACGCACACATGCACACACACACACATATATATATTTCTTACAGAGCAGGTGACAATTCTCTCACCTGTGTTCACCTGTAAGTCTCTTTTTCTGCCTTCATGTCCGGAGGAATCTGTCACTGGATCCACATGCTCTCCGTCCGTAACTCTCTGTCCCTGTTGCTTCTAGTAAGAAACCAGAGGTCATCTGTGTTCTGTTCCTTTGCAGGTAGTGAGTCGGCTTGAAGGGTTTTCTCTTAACCTTTGGTTTTCAGTGATTTCATCACGATGCACCCACGAGTCCTGTGCTTTCCTTTCTTCTACTTGCAGTTTGCTGGGACTCTCTCTTTTCCTTCCTTTCTCCCTCCTTCCTTCCTTTCTTTCTTTCCTCCCTCCCTCCCTCCCTCCTTCTTTCCTTCCTTCCTTCTTCCTTTTCCTTCCTTCCTTCCTTCCTTCCTTCCTTCCTTCCTTCCTTCCTTCCTTCCTTCCTTCCTTTCTTGCTTTCTTGCTTTCTTGCTTTCTTGCTTTCTTGCTTTCTCTCTCTCTCTCTCTCTCTCTCTCTCTCTCTCTTTCTTTCTTGTTTCAAGGATGCACTCGCAGCATATGGAAGTCAAATTGGAGCTGTTGTTGCCAGCCTACACCACAGCCACAGCAATGCAAGATCCTTAACCCACTGAGCGAGGCCAGGGATCGAACCCGAGTCCTCGTTGATACTAGTCAGGTTCATTACGGCTGAGCTGCAATGGGAGCTCTGTGCCAAGACTCTCGAACCTGCAAGTTTTCTGTTCTTCTCAAAATTCAGGATGTTTTTGATCATTAGTCCTTCAGACCTTCTGTTTCTTTCTCATCAACAGACGTTTGCTGTATCTCTTGATATGTCCGCACTGGCTGTGGACACGCTGCTTGTTTTTTCTTTCAATATGTTTTCCATCTCTTCCTCAGAGAGGAGATGGCTACCGCTCCGTCTTCCTGTTCACTGGCCCTTCTCCTGCCATTTTCAGTCTGTTGTTAACGCCATCCAGCAAATGTCACATTTTCTCAGGCTGAGCTCTTTAGTTTTAGAATTTTCATTTGATTCTCTTTAATGGTTTCCACTTGCTTGCTGAGATCTCCCCCTATTTATTTATTTTTTGGCAGCACCCATCACGTGCAGAAGTTCCCAGGATGGGGCTCAAACCCATTCCACAGCAGCGACTTGAGCCACAGCAGCGACAATGCCAGATCCTTAACCCCTAGGCCACCAGGGAACTCCACCCACCAGTCATTTTTGATGAAATAATTGTCTTTTGAGTACTCAAAGCTGCTTTAACTCTGTCTGCTATTACCAATATATGAGTCTTTTCAGGGTCAGTGTCTATGAGCTGTTTTTTTTTTTTTTTTTCTCCCCACTGTTTATAGGTCTCATTTTCCTGCTTATTCTCACATCTGGTCATCTTTGTTTTATGCTAGACATTGTGTTTGCTGTGGGTTGAGAGTCTGGATCTTGTCTTTCTTGAGATGAGTGTTGGGTTTTGATCTGATAAGCGGCTCATTTATTGGCAGAGCAGTTTGATTCTCTTAGGCTTTGAGTTTTATTAGATGGGTTTTCAGAGGTTCTCACTTGAGGGTGAGGTTGGTCCTGCTCCTGAGGCTGAGCCTTTGGGGGTGTCTGTTGAAGCCCTGGGAGTTTGAGCAGTGTCTCCTCTCCCCCTGGGGTCCTACAGCTCAGGACCCTAAGTGAGCAGCTAAGGATTCAAAAGGCGTCATGGGGCCCGTGTGGACCTCGGAGGTGCCTTCTGAGGTAGTTCCTGCCTCTGCTGCTCTCTGCCCCCAGCTCCATCCCCAAACGCCAATCGCTGCCTCCCCAGCTTGCAAAACTACGTTCTCTGGCTGCACAGCCAGCTCCCATCAAAGGAGGTCTCCATGAGCAGAACCCAGGTGGGGACACAGGTGGTCCAGAGAGTGAGTGCTCCAGACAGGAAGCCAGAGACTGTGGGATTCACGGTATACCCCTCCTCAGGATTCCAGTCCCACGGGGGTCCAGTCTGAGAACAATCGCCATCACTGTTTTGTCCCGTTTTGCAGCAGGAGGGCTGGTCTGGCACCAGCTCCTTAATGACAGCCAGAGGTGGAAGTCCTGATCCATGAGTTTTAAGTCACAGTTGCGGTCGGTGCCATGGAGGGGAGAAAGCAGGGAGCTTTGCGAGATGCAAACAAGTGGGAGAGGTCAGGAAGTGACCCCTAAAGAAGGGGCGTTTGGGCTGAAGTCTGCAGGGGTATAGGTGTGTGTGAGCACACGTACACACACGCACGCAGGATGAGCAGAACTGCACTCTCAGTAGAGGAGCAGCATCTACGAGATGTATTTGGTGTGTTTGGTGTGTCCCCAAAGCTGAACAAAGGCCAGTGTGATGGCCTCCAGTGCTGCCCAAGTGCCACGCCCATTGTGGGTGGAGGCAGGGGACTGAGCCCCCCCCACCCCATGCGTACCTCTTCCATTCATTCCAGTGTGCTGTGCACTTGTTATCATTTCCTATGTGTGTGTGACACGATGAAGAAGCTGAGGACCCTGGGCAAATACTTGGGTTGGGAGAAGGAGCCTGGATGGCCATGGTAAAACGGGACACATCTGGGGGCACATGGGAACCACAGAAGGCTGTAGAGCAGGGCAGAGCCCAGGCAGGCTGTGGCCCTGAAGACCACTGGCCCATGTGTCCCTGATGGCCCCACAGTTAGGACGCTGGGCTCCCACATCATACCCAGCCCCAGGGTGCTCTTGGCAGCTCTCTCCAGGTACCCACTCAAGCTTCACAGCCCCAGGGCAGACAGTTCCATGGGTGATATTTTTTTCAGATAAAGGAACCCAGGGCTCTCATCTGCGTGGGTGGATGATGGATGGGTGGATGGATGTAAGGGTGGATGGGTGGATGGATGGATGGGTGGATGGGTAGGTTGGTGGGTGGATGATAGATGGATGGGTGGATGGGTGGATGGGTGGATGGAGGGTCAATGGGTGGATGGGTGGATGGGTGGATGGGTAGGTGGGTAGATGGGTGACGGTGGCAATCAGGTGGAAATACACTGGTCCCAGATAAACGGGCTGTTGGGAGTGGAGGTAGTTAGCTGCCAGGACCTCAAATCAAAGACATTTCCAGGCGTGCCTGACCCCAGGGTGTATCTCTTCCTGCAAAGTCTTTCTGGGACCTGTGTTCCTTGGTCAGGCAGTTAGACGTGGCCTAAGGCTCCCCACTCCAGGGACAATTTTTCCTGTCCCTTGAACATGCCACACTTGTCCCTGCTCCATGCCTGATGCTCACTGCTCCCCCGAGAGGGCACCCTTCCCTGGGTCCCTGCGCCCCTGACTTCTCTTTCTGTGGACTTCAGCTCCACCGTCCCTCTTGGAAGGCCGATGGCCGGAGCACCCACCACCTTGGCCACCCTCTCTGCTCACGAGCCCTGCCCTGTCTCCTCTGTAGCTCTTCTCAGCATCTATAGCTGAGCCCTGCAGGCTTGTGGTGCCCGTTTCTCATCCGTCCCCTGCACCCTGTCCCTTCCAGGAGGACGGGGCTCTGTCTTGCTCTGTTGCTCAGTGTTTGGCACACAGTAGGCACCTCTTAGTTGCTGGTGGAACGGAAGGGAGTCCACGGAGGAGGGGCTTCCCAGCTGCAGATGCTCCCAGCCCACCTGGGAAAAGAGGAAGGCGGTGCTCTAAGTTCAGACCTGGGCCGGGAGGACCAGCTTCGGCCACCCAGGTCTTCTCCCACCCGGGGAAAGGCGCTGTTCCAGTGCACACACACCCGATGGGTTTTGAAACCAAGTGGATTCAGGGCAATTGGAATTTTGATACAAATAATAAAATCCCTTAAATATTTTATTTTTTTGGACCCGAGGATCAGGTGCCCTTCCGGAGGCTGAGAATGTCAGGCGCTGATTGACCAAAATGAAAAATGGCACAAAAGGCGGCCCCTGGTTGAGAAATCCTCCTGGTGAGCATTTCAGGGCCTCCCTGAATTGATTTTGGATACTGAGAGATCCCCGATAAAGTGGAAATTTACAGTCTTGCTGCTGAAATTCCTCCTCTAGTCTATCATCGACTCAACAGATGGTGTTTCTTCAGGCCACCTCTAATAGCCCCAGAAATTAAATTAGTGAAAAATGGAGAACTCCCTTAATATTAAAAGTCATCTGTGGCTTCAGGAATCTGGTGAATTTCCATCCACAGAGGCAATCCTCTTTGAAGGGATGTTGCAAATGAGTTTCTGCTGAAAAATGAGAATGTCGATTAGTCCTGCCCTTGGCCCTTGGGGCCGAACCCAGGGGCTGGGGCTGCGCTGGGTCAGAGCTGCCGCAGTGGCCCGGCCCCTCCCCATCCATCCAGAGGGGGCTGGCGTGTTCCCCGATGTGTGGACTAAATGCTGGTTTGGCGGGGGGCGGGGGGTGTGTGGCCCAGTCGCCCGCAGCCTGCATGGGGGTCTCTCGAGCACCCGTCTGGAGCAGAGGAGAGGGCGTCACGCTCTCTGCGGCCACACTGCGTGTCGGGCGCACAGACCCAGAAGGTGCCCAGCCAGGCAGGCAGAGTATCCCCCGTGCGAGTGGAGGGAGGTGGGCTCAGCCATCCCCAGTTTGCAACCCAGGAGGGGTCCATCCAGACCCGAGGCTGTGTCACTGGGTCCCCAGACCTCGGGGTCAGGGCCTCTTCTGACCAGAGGCCAGTGCCATCCTCCGGCCCATGGCTCCTGGCCTCCTTCCCTATCATCCCATGGTCCATGGCAACCTCAGAAGTGCTCCCAGATGCCGTTGTCAGCTCTCCTGACACCTGTGGCACCATAGCGCTGAGTCCTCTGCGTTGAAACCTTTCCCGTGGAACCAGCCCCTCGGCCTTTTCCAGGGGCCACACTGACTTGGACAAAGGCAGGTGTTACAACCACGGACCCCGCCCCCCTCCGCCCAAGTGTCCCTCGAGGGTGCGACCTGCCGCGTTGGGGGAGGCCCTCCCCCAGCCCTGGAGGAGTCAGGATGTGCTCAGGAAATGGTGAGGCTGGCCCAGCCCTGGAGGCCACTTCCACTGTCGGGGTTCGGTTTGAAATCCACGAGAACGAAGCCTGTGCCCTATTTTCCTCCCCACGTGGACTTCTGGTTCTCACGTTTGCATTCCTATTTTGTTCACCCAGCTAGTGGTGACTTCCTGCTGGCTCCTGCTTGGAGTCTTAACTAATTCATCTTTAAAACTGGGCCAGGAGACGCCCCTCCCCAGACTTCAGGGGCCTGCTTCCTGACAGATAAACCGTGGTCCACGGTCACACACACTAAGAGGCGACAGAAGGTACAGTTTGCCAAACGCAGGGGTGCCCGCGAGAAGGTGTGGCCGCCTTTCTCTGCCTTTGACCAGAGACGAAGCCCCCAGGTCCCCTCCCAAGCAGATCCCCGACTGCTCGCACTTAGCTCCCCTGGCAGCCCCCCTGGCTCTCCCTGGCTCGGCAGGGAACCCAGGCTCTGTGGAGCACCTGCTGCTGGGCGGGCAGTCCGGGGGTCTGTATGCGTGGGAGGGGGCCTGCCCAGAGCAGTGGGGGGCCCGTCCAAGGCCAAGGGGAGCTGGCTCTTGGCTCCCCCAGGCTTCTAGGCAGGGTGTGCAGTCACAGAAGTAGGGTGTCTGGGGTCACAGCAGCACAGCACCCTCACCATAGGAGATCTAAGAAGAGGCTCAAGGAACTTGAACTTGAACTCCCGTGATCCCTTCTAAATACTGCCTGTTCCTTCCCAGGACTCCTTCCGCAGGCGGAGCAGAAGCCGCACAGCGGCACACAGGCTTTCTTCGCCCACCTCCCCACACTCCCGGGGGAAACTGGCTCCAGTCCCCAGATGGACTATTTTTGGGCATTTCTGTGGGACTGAAGCCGGCAGGTCCACTCCTCCGCCAGGCCACGCGGCCCCCTTCCTCCCTGAACAGTGGCAGGTGCAGAGGACCCAGCTCTCTGATGCGCCCACGCCGCCTGGACGGGCCCCTCAGCCCCCGAGCCGACAGTCGGGGGCTCAGAGTGTTGCTGGTCAGCAGCTTGTTCTCGGCTGGTCTCTCTCTCCATTTCCTGCTGAGCAGGCGGGGAGCCGTGTGGCTCGTGACTGCCATCGGCCTCTGTCGTCTGCCTTCTCTCCCCAAGGGTCCCAAACCCAAGACAGAACAGTGTGTGTGGCAGAGTTGGGACGCCAGCACCCAGCAGACCTGCATCCACATTCTGGCTCCTCCGTGATCACTGGCTCCGCTTAGATGCCCTAAGCCTCAGGTCCTTCACCTGTGAAAGGGGACATCCGACAGCTCCCAGTCACATGAGTGAGATTTCATCTTCTAAACGAGGCTTCTGGAGGCTTTGGGGTCCCAGGTACAGTGTGATGGGGCCTCCCTTCTCTGCATCTCTCTTGCCTCCACCTTCTCCATGTGTTGGCTCCATCCTTGGGCTGGTTGCCCTCATGGTCACAGTATAGTTGCCAGGAGCCGACCCTTGTCCTCATGTCCCCTTCTCATCTAGAAAGAGCGAGAGCACATCCTTCTTGCAATGGTGGAGCACGAGTTCTCAGGGTCACTGTGATGGGCCAGCTCTGTGTCAGGAGGGAGAGGGCTCTTCCGGCCCACGCCTCTGGGCCCACTCAGTCCTTGTGTGGGGTCAGCCTGCCGTCTGGGGGGGCAGGGGAGGAACAGATACTGAGGTCCGAGGTGCTTAGCCCTCAGCTCCTGGGCTCCACGCATCACTCCTGCCACCGTTCTTCTGCTCACGCCCACGGCCCGCCTCTGTCTGACCTGCCCCCAAGGAGGTGGGTACCTGCCCGGCCTCCGCCTGGGTGGGAAGCAGCAGCCTCAGAGCTGACCAGCAGCGGTGGTCTTCTTCGAAAGAGATTATGGGTGATTTTCCTCCTTCTTGGCAAATAAGGCGCTGATTCCAAATCTACGAGAAGACTCTTATTGTTTCTTTGGGGCCCATGAAGATCGGAGAGAGCCAGAGTCACGCACGGTTCCCTTCCCTTTGCTCCAGACTCGGGCTTCCTGGGTCACCGTCACACACGGCTTCTTTGCCTGTGTTTCTCCTCGTTCTCTTTGGCACCCAGATGTGAAACCGACCGTACTTGTTAGCGTGAGAGGCTGGGGGAGCACAGAGCGTCCTGGTTCCTCCCTGGGGTTCAGCTCCCTGCGTCCGATGGCACCCCCCGGGGGGGGGTGCTCAGGGCTTTGTGGGCAGCGTTCTTGGCCCTCGTCATGGGGGGCTGCTCTGCCAACCCCCCAGAATCCTGCTCTCTTCCTGCAGGAGATAAACAGATGGAAACTCCACCAGAGACTCCAATTCCACCCTTTCTTTGTTTTTTTTAAGAATCACTTTCTCCTACACGCCATTTTCCTGGACTGACTCTGGACCCACACTTCTGTCAGGCTGGGCAAATCTCTCCCACCGGCTCTGGCAGGGTGCCCAGCACCCCCTTGACTCACCGCGGGGACCCCTCCCCTCCCCCTCCCGCCCGTCCCCTTGATCCTCTGTCTGCTGATGGAGACGGTCAGCCGCTGGGGCCGGGTGGACTCTGCATCGCCCCCTGGGGCCCCGGCCTGTCCCATGGGCGCTGGGGGAGGATGGGGCCATTACCAGCCCACTGACCTCTCAGTGCGGGCTCCCAGCAGGTGATGTGTCACTGGCAGGACCTTGTGCCTCTACAGAGGTCGGCCTTACCGCTCATACAGTCAGCCACCTGCTTTGCCCCTGCACGGCCTGCCGGACCTGGTTTATTTGCTTCATCTGTCTTCGCAGGGACCCCTCTCCCCTCTGGCCTCACCCCTCTCTGAGGGTGAGCCCCGCTGTGGGCAGCCTGTGAACCCCAGGGTCCCGTGTGGGGAGAATGAGGGGCTGAATGAGCTGCTCCATGCTGAACCTCGCTCGCTGGTCAACCAGAGACATCTTCCAGAGTGTACGAGAATTTCCGAAGATGGAGGTTTTGCTAAAAACAGCCCCTCCCTGCCTGGGTGTCTCGGTTTGCTCTTGTGCGTCTCTCAGGCGCTAAGGGCCTTTCTTCTGACACTGCAGTTTCCAGCGCCCCCGTGGACCCCGGCTGCCAGGGGCACCTGCTCCCGTGAGGATCCCCGGGGCCCCCTGCAGTGCGTTCCAGGCAGTGCCAAGTGTCTCCCTGCAGTCCCCAGGAAGGCTGTGTTGTGACATTCCTGCGGGGCCCACAGAGCAGCCGCAGGAAAACACTAATTAGCCTGTTAGAGAGGGTTTATCTCCTCAAAGCTATGAATCCTGAATTACATCAGCCGCCCACGCAGGCAAGCCCTGTGGGCACCTGGGCCAGGGCGCAGGCATAGCTGGGGCCCAGGGTTCAGGGTCCGTCTCCGCCCTCCTGGCCTGTGGTCAGGGCTGAGGGGCCTTTCGGAGGATACCCCTGCCAGGCTGGTCCTGCTGGGGTGGGGCCGGAGGGTGAACTTGATGGAGGGGCTGCCGGGCCCTCGGAGTGGGAAAGACCGTTGCACGCCGGCCGGCTGGCCGTGGGATCCCCGGGTAGGGCTTCAAAAGCCTGGAGCCGAGGGCGCAGGGCACCAAAGCACAGGGCAGTCACCCCTGAGTCTGCCAGCCGAAGCCCCGTCCCCACACCCAGGGAGCTTTCTGAGCTTCGGTGCACACAGATCCCCGGGGGCGTTCAACACGGCTCTGCTGAGCGACGGGCTTGGGGCCAAGAAACAAGGCCTTGGGGTGTCCGCCCCGGCCTCGGCGAGCGCCCCCAGAGAACAGCAGCCATCACAGCCTCTGCATCCGTGTCGAATGTACATCCAAGGCCCGGCCCTCCGAGGACAACGGGGGTCTTCAGAGCAGGAGTCAGGAGCCGGGCTGGGTCGGGCTGGAGGAGGGTCGGCTGGCGGGGACGCAGAGAGCCCCCATCAGAGAAAAAGCAGCCCCCTCCGCGTGGCCTCTGGCCCAGCGCAGACCAGGCACTCGCATGGCTTCTCTGATGCTCCCCCCAGCAAGAGGGCGTCGTCTGTCTTCCGGGGGAACGAGCAGACCAAGTTCAGGCGGGCGAGGGGGGTGGACGGTGCCAGCTGTGACGTGATGCTGCCCCACCCGGGAGGGGCCCCAGCTCCCCGGGGAGGCCGACATTCACCTGGGTTTATCGCGTGTCCAGGGCCATCGGGGTCACATGGGGGGGGTGGGGGTGGCTACGTCTGGAAAAGCAGGTTCACGCGGGAGTCTGAGAGACTTTGGGAGCCCCCGAGACCATGATGTCGGACTGTCCTGGGGGACGCGCTTCTGAGCAGAACCCCGTCCCCTGAGTCTGGCCTTGGTCACTTCCACCCACTCAGCCATCCACCAACCCAGCACGCCGTCACCCTGCGGCCCCAGCAGGAGTTTGGGGTCAGCTGGGAAAAGAGACCGGCAGCAAGAAACCTGTGATTCGGGCTCAGGGACGCCAGGCGGGGTGGTCGGCACGGCCTCTCAACCGGGGGGGTGGGGTGGGGGGTGGATCCAGCCGTGCTGTGGGCAGAGGGGCAGCAGGTGCAAAGGCCCTGTGGTGGAGGCCAGCGAGATGGGTGTGAGGACAGCAGAGAAGGGGGGAGTGTTTGGGAGACTGCCGGCAGGCATCTGGCCGACTGGGGGCTCCCTTTGTGAGGACAACCCTCCCCCCGCCCCCGCACGCAAGTTCCTCGGGAGCAGGGGGCAGGCCCCCAGACCAGGACCTGGAACACCAGGGCTGCCAGAGAGTCCTGCGGATACGAGTGGGTTGGCTCTGGGTCGGGGCGAGGTGGGTGGGCATGAGACACGACCGGCCCTCCATCTGTGCTGGAGCTCAGGCAAAATGGAGCCCCCAGGATGCATCCAGCCTCCGAGCTGAGAAGCTGGGGGTCCCGCAGTGGAGCTGGAAGGGCGCCTGTAATCTCCGCGGCTCAAGTTCTCCGGAGGAGGTGGGGGTGGGGTCTCCCTCTCCCCCTCTTTCTCCTCCTGCCAGGTTCTGCCGCGTAAGCCGTACGCACGTCTCAGGACCCCACCTGGGGGCTGGCTCCCTGGGTCTCCCTCGGGCCCGGCGGGAGGGGCAGCAGCAGCTGCGGTGTCAGGATGACGCTTCTGAGGTTGAGGGAAACAGCGAGCGATGCCTGGGGACAGTCGCTGGGGCGGCGGGGCTGCTGACAGCCTCCTGACCAACTGTACATCTCTGTGCGGCACCCGTCGTGTTCTGAGTCCATGGCCAGGGGCTCTCGGGGCCCAGAGAGGAGGGGGGCCTGGACCCGGTGCTGAGGTTGGCATGGAAGCTTCTGAGGCGTCGCCAGACAACTGGGAGGCTCGGGCCCTCCCCCTGCCTCCGTCTCCCCCAAATGAATGAGCTGCCCCTCAGCAACACGTGGCAGATCCGTCTCCCCCGACTGGGCGGCCCCTGAGCGCTACACACGCAGATCCATCACCTTCTAGGTGCACGGCCCTGTGTCCACCTCTGAAATTTATCCACGCCGCGGCTCGGCCCTCTCCAGGAAGCCGTTAGCGACAAGAAACACGGGTTCCCGCCTCCGAAACCAATGCCCGGGGCGAGTGACCAAAAGCCACAGCTGTGGAGTCGCGGGCAGACTTGAAGAGCATCCCAAGCCCACCGGGTCTTGCCCGGTTCCCGCTGCCCATCCCTGGTCTCTCAGCAACGATGCTGGGCTGACTACCCACCCCAGACCTCCGAGGACCTGGGGGGCGGCGGCAGGTGAAGGCAGACAGGCTGGTCCACGGGCAGGAGTGTGAGCCTTGGGCGTGACCGTGGGGCCTCCCGCTCTCAGGCTGGGAGCCAGGGACTGAGAAGGAAAAGTGGCCCCTCCGGGGGTGTCAGTGTGCTCCCCCCGCGGCTGCAGCCTCCCGCCCCAGGGCAGTGCTGAAATTGGCCCAGTCGGGGCCCCAGGGAGAAGTCCCGGCTCTCAGCTCGGCCTGCGCCTTCCTGTCTGATGACTCACCCGAGCACCCGGGGGCTGCCCTGGGGCTTTGTGAACACCTGGCTCCCTCTTTGTTCTTTGCAGACCCTCTGGAGGAGCCCAGGCTTCGTGGGACACCCCAGGATGCCAGCCCCAACCCCACGGGGAGGCCCCACACAGAACAAGCTGCTGTGCCCAGGCCACCCTGCAAGCCCTGGAGCTGGCCAGGGTCTCTAATGGGCTCGCTGCTCCTGAGCGGCTCCCCACACCCACTGCGTGCCCCATGGGCATCCACCCCTTCCAGCTCCCCACTGCAGTACAGGTGGAGAAGGCACTGCACCAGCCACGGATGGGGCTCCGTCCACCTCCCCAGCTTGTCCCGCTCTGGCCAAGCCCAGCGTTTGCACTTTCTCTGCATCGCTTTCTCACTGGCCGGAGACCCTGCCTGATTGATGGAAGCCTCGAGGATGGGAGCCTCACCCCAGTTTGCCGGTGTGACCCCAGTTTGGAGAGGTGGGCCCGCCCAGGTGTATGAGGGGGGTGGCAGGGCCAGGTCATACACAGAGGCCACTCTGTCCCCTTCCAGGCCCCCTCCCCAGGGACTCGAGGCGCCAGGCGGCAGCATCCGTGCTGACCCTGGAGGGGGCTCCTTGTGGGCCCCCAGGCCGTGCACCGAGAGCATCGCCAGCATGGTCTGCTTGGAAGGTGAGGGACGCGCGTGCCGTGGACCCAGCTCAGGGTGCTGGGGGCTGCTGCCGAGCCACGCAGCCTCTTGTTTCCAGAGCTCGGGGTCTGCTGGCGTCCAGCGGTTTCCCTGCTCCTCGTGACGAGTGAGCGTCTCGGTCGGAGAAAGACCAGCCCTTCATCACTGGGCTGGGAGGTCAAGCGCCTTGGGGACTTCTGGACCCCCAGAGGGCATCTGCAGCAAAGTCACCAGGAGCCTGGGCCACTTCTCCTCTCCCAGGGTGGGCAGGCCAAGGGGATGCCTCCTCGGGCCGATCTGTGAAGACCAGGGCCCAGGGCGCTCCCAGGAGCTCTGTCTGCGGGCAGGACTCGGCCAGCCCAGCGGCTGGAGTCCTTCTGGTCCCAGGGCTCTGGTCTCGGCTGAATGAACAGGAGGAACCTGAGTTTCCAGCACCCTGGAGGCTCCACCTCCTCCTGGCTGCGTGGACACACCCTCGGACTCCCATCCCGAGAGGTCTCCCACCGGCTCCTTAGGTGGCTCCATGCACCTGCAGCCTGGAGCTGGGAAGAGCCGTTACCCCCAGGGTCCCCTCTTATGTCCCTATGTTCCACGCGGACCTGTCTCAGACCCCCCGCCCCTGCCACACCATGCACGCGCCACTGAACAGTCCCCAGAGGACACACTGCCCTTCACGTGGGCGCCTGGGATTCTGTCCGGAGGGATGGTTGTGCCCCCTCCCCCACAGCTCTCAGATGGACTCGGAGGCCCACAAACAAACAGCCCCGGGCTCTGTTCCCAGCAGCCTCTTCCGCCCCACCTGCCCCATCCCGACCTTCAAGCTGAACACCTGCTTCTCCAAAACACTGATGGGCAAATCCCATTTCTATTTACGTTGTGTGTGTGTGTGTGTGTGTCTGTTCGCCTACGTGAAAGAACCTGGCTGGTTTGATTTTTTTGGTTTGTTTTTGCATTTTCCAATTACCACCTTGGAACTAAAAAACAAACACCCTCCCACCCCACCCGTTCTAAGCATATCATAGCAAAGCTGGCTTTGAGTTCAGACGTTGCCGTCAGAGTCTAGGTTTGGCTCTGCCACCCGTTGGCTCTGCAGCTGTGAGCTGGAGCTTGTGCTTCCTGAGCCTCAGCTTACTGATCCGTGAGATGGGGAAGCAGAGTCGTGACTTCAGGGAATTGCTGTGATTACACGGGATAATGTGTGGGAGGCGGGCAGCACGGCCCTGGCACAGGTCTGTGCTTGTGAAGCAGTAGCTCCTTGTGCTATTCTCATGAGGCATCTTGTTAGGCAAATAGAGAAAGGGGGGGGAGGGAGGAAGGGAGGACGGAGAGGGGAGGGGGGAGGGAGGGAGGGAAGGAGCTAAAACATCTCTAACTTGGGGAAGATCCCCCCCCCCCGACTTTGTCTAAAATCCTGGAATGGGCTTTAAAGGGGATTTGAGCTCAATCCTCTCAGAGTCATTTCCAGATGCTCCATCCTTGAAGGAGGGAGCCAAGAGCAGACCCCATGGAAGGTTCTGGCACCTGTTCCATCAGACTTGAGGCGTCTGTTGCTGCTGCTCAGGAGATTCTGAGCTCCATCCAGGGTCTAGGGAACCGAGGGAGCTGCTCCAGGCCGGGCTGCAGCCTGGGCTCTGGGAGGTGAGTGGTGGGGAGAGGATGTGTGGCCCTAAATCAGTGCCCCGGGACCCAACACACACCCCTCACCTTTCTTCGCCTTCAAGGCAGCTGGTGGAACCCCCAAACTGGTCGTTTTCAAGGCCTGTCCCCGGAGGGCCCTGCAGCCCTGGAGTCTCGCAGCCGTGACTTGCCCATTGGGATGTGAGTGCGGTGTGGCAGACACACCCCTCAAATGCCACGTGCAGGCTCTGCACCCAGGGTCTTATGGGCACCACCCTGTCACCGAGGGCGTGTTCTGGGAGGATCAGGACCCTCTTCTGCAGCCGACAGGGGAGGAGCTACCCAGGAGCTCCTTAGCGACGCCTGCTCTGTGCTCCGAGTGCTTCGCCAGGAATGAATGCCCCGCCCCCAGGCCTCCGGCGCCTGCTCTGTCCTGTCTCCTGAGGGTGAAGGCATCCCCCCAGGACAGCAGGAGCCTGCCTCCTCTGCATCCACCCCACCTCCCTCTCTTAGAGACCGTTTGTTTGTTCGGCACAGCAACACACTTCGGCGTAGGTGTTCCTAGCTCCATCTCCCAGGTGCCAGGGTGGCCCCAGAGACCCAGGTCTGGAGGGAGACGTGTCCAGACGCGATCTGGCAGGTGGGTCTCTGGAAAAGCCACCGTTTTCTTGATCCTTTGAGGCTGATTCACGAGCTGATACTTTTGCCCTTCACCCTGTCCGCCTTTCCCTTCCTCCCGCTGGAAATGTGCATGACGCTGCTGCAGCCGTTTTGTGACCAAGAGGCAAAGAGTGGACCCCTGATGCCAATGGGGGGCACTGACAGCAAACCTCAGGATTTACGTCATGTTCTTGGGGAGAAAAAGAATCTGGATTTGGAGATGTCACCATGGTCAGGCGTCTGGGACATAGCTCCGTGTATGGTCCCACCTCACGCACCTGTGATGAAGGAATCCATTTAAGCAAACTTTCTTGGGCTGTGTGTGACCAAGCCTCGGGAAATGAGACTTAAGAGCAAACTCTTCATCCCACCAGTTACTTGGCAGGTTCTTTTTCTAGATGGAAGGATGAGACGGCTCGTCTATCTCTGGGCACTGGAGCCCGTGTGGCCCTTGAGGGAACCCAGCCTCCTTCATGGAAACAGCCGACTCGATGTTTGGAAATCCGGGAGAAACCTCAGCACTCTCACCTGAGAATGACCTGCCCCAGGATCTCCTGGGGAGGCTGTTGGTCTTCCTGGGCCCTGCCAGACCCTCCCATCAGGACCCCTGGGGGCTGGAGGTGGGCTTCTGCACCTGCAACAAGCCCTGCCCCCTCCCATGGGGTGCCCCCCCCACCTGCCGTGTCAGCGCCTCTGACCTGGTCCCATCTCTTTTCTCAGTTGGGAAGAGCCGCTCCGGGGTCCCCCCAAGCCTGCCCTCCGCGGGCAGCCCCGCCCAGGCCCCCCTGGGGGGTCGAGATGTCTCTGACCCTCCAAGGAAGGAATGTTTACCTGCCCCCTCCCCCGCTGAGAGGGCACAGCTCAGCTGGAACAAACCGGTAATAACCGGCCGGAAAGAAAACGCTGTCCGTGCAGCTCCTGGCAACGCACAGCCGTCCGCCTCCCAGCCCAGGTCAACAGCGGCTGCGCAGCTGTGGTCTCTGCGGGGCCTTGACCTCGCTCATAGCGCTGCTCTCTGTACCTTTGTGCGGGCACACGCGCGTGCACGTGTGTGTGAGCGCACAGGCGCGTGTGTAGGAAGCAGAGGTCTAGGGCCTCCCCAGGCTCCCCGCACGTGCGCCTGTGTGTGTGAGGCAGTGCGAGCCCCGCCCCTCTGCACTTAAGCAAGATGCGGATGCGACATCGGTGGTCCCTGCGGACAGTGACGGCCGCTTTTCCGCGGGCGCAGCTTAGAACGGCAGATTTCCCCTCCCTCGTCCGGCGGAAACCACTCAGCAGCCCCGCGGGACAGGCCTCGCTGTGCCCACATGACCGAGGCAGAGGCAGCTCCGGCTGGTGATGCGACTTGGACCTCAGCGACCCGGGGCCAAAATCCCGTTTTTTCCCTTACCCTGAATCCCATCCGCGTGCACCACAGTGGGAGGTGGGCATGGGGGCGGGGGGGGGGGCGTGATGGCCTCAACATCCTTTGTTTACTGATGTGGCAGGTGGCATTCTTTGTCCACAAGGAGCTTGAGACACGCTTCCCAAAGTTGGGCCCACACAGAGAAAGGTGAAAGGGCAGGGTGGGGCCCCGGGAGGTGAGGGTGTGCGGGGCACCAACGTCGCCCTTGAACTCAGATCGAAGGCCGTGCGGGGTCCTCTTAAAGGGTCCTGGTTCCCGGGACTTCTCTCAGCGGTGGGGACCCTGCAGAAAGGGGCTGCGGGTGGGGGTGGGGATGCCAGGCAGAGAAGAGGCCCCTGGGGCAGGGGGCCAGTGGGGAGGCTCTGCTGGGGGTCCCCTGAAGGCCCCAAGTAGGTGGGCTCTGAGCATCTGGTGGCCCGGAGACTGCAGCCCACCTCAACAGCACCTGTCACTAAGAACTTTCTAGACTGCACCCCCGAGGGTCGGCACCTAGGAGGGGAAGAGGAAGCTGGGGTGATGAGAGGGAGACGGGCCTGCCCTCAGGCTGGGGGAGGGGAGACCCTTACAGGACACTCTTTCTGCTCGAGGCTGAGTCTTCGGACCAGGCAGGAACAGTGGGTCTCAGTGCCTGGGAGTGCCTGGCGTCAGATCTCGCCTGGGTCTAAGGAGGACTCCCCCCGCCCCCACCCCCACCAGGGAACGTCAAAGGGGGAACGTGAAACCCAGCAGCAGCCCAGGGCCCTGCCTGTGTCACATGGTGATTTCATAGGTCTAGGAGTCCAGGAGGGCTCCCTGGAAGAAGAGGTGCAAAAGCAGAGACCAGAGAGGAGCAGCCTGTGCTCACTGAGGAGCTGCCGGGGCCCAGGCCGGGGGCAGGTGGGGGAAGTGGGGGGGCAGCGGCTGTGCAGAGATAAGCAGGGCGAGGGGGAGGGGAGGGGGCCGCTCCGAAGCGGGTAGGATCCTGTCCTCTCAGCCTTAAGGCCAGTCTGAAGGCTGCCTTGTCTGTAAGCCCCATCCCGTGGTCCGTCCTCAGCTGGAACTCGCCTCTCCTCCCGTCTACACTGGCCGCGGTTTGTACCAGGGGGAAGCATAAACGCTCCCTGCGCAGCAAGCGTGCTGGTTGGGTGCTGGCTCACCGCAGGGCCTTGATAGTTAAATGGGGGTAGTTTAACCGGGATAGTTTAACCTGGTTAGATGGTTGCCCTGACCCTCCCACAGAGCCCTGGTCTTGCCAGGAGCTAATAACCTGCCTCACGGGGTCACGTGGTGCGGGGAAGATGCTGTCACCTGCCAGCTGCCAGGGCGGCTGTGGGGTTGGGGGGGAATGGGGTGGCTGTGCTGAATGTGCACCAGAGACCCCAAACCTACGATGCTGGTGTGCCTCACAGCCTAGTGTCACAGAGATATCGGGGTTCTGCCACCCCAGGGGCACCGTGGCCCTGCTCTGGGGAAGAGGCATGCCCTGGGCTGCACGGAGCCTTCAGGCCAGAGTCCCAGCAGCGGGCCTGCGCTGATACGTGGCACGTCCCAAGGGGGACGGTTCTCAATGACACTGTTACCTCCTTGTCACCCCTCCTGGATGCCCAGCTGGTCCCCACTGGCGGGCCGCGCTCAGGGGTGGGTCAGAAGCCAGCCGGGCAGCTGGACACAGAAGCAAGGCCAGCCCTGCCAGCCCAGGAGGTAGTCACATGGCCAGAGGTCCAGCTGGCGGGGGGAACCTCAGGACACAGAGGGCAAGGTCAGGCACAGCCCTGGTTCAGGGGCCTGTCCCAGGCTCCTGGCAGGCCTGCAGGCGCACCTGGCTGGGAGGGCGGTGTGGACGGGAAGGCGGTGTGGACGGGAGCCTCGGGCCAACAGAGCTGGCTTCTCCTCCTCCCTGACTGAGAGGTGAAGGTGTCTGCTCCCCATTAATCTCTGTAGAAAGCACCCCGGGCTGATGTAATTAAGCCGTGCGTCTGGTTGCCATGGCACTGCTGCCAGTGCTGGTGCCCATCAGCCGCCAGAACTGGGTCACACGTTCACCTCCTCCTCGGTTTTGAACTTGTGTAAAATAATGATGAATCAGACCCACGCGCGCCCCGCCCGCTGCTTCCTGCGCTGCCTTAATGAGCTGCTCGCCTGACGAGGGGCCCTGCCCTCCCGCATGTCACCTCTGGGCACGAATTTGCCCCAGTTCGGAGGCCTGCTTACAATTTCCCCAGTGGAGGCCCGGGCTGTGCCGCACGCTGTCGTGGGGGTCCTCCTTCCCAGGTCGTCTGTGGGGCCACGCTGGATGGAGGGAGGCTGCGGTGGGCGGGCTCGGTCCAGCCCGGGGAGGCGGGCGGGGGGGGGGGTCTCCCTGCTGGATCTTGGCTTGCTGGGGTAGGTGGGTGGAGGGAGCAGGGTCTCGGCAGTCACAGCTCCTGGGATGGCCCAGAGCAACGTCCCAGTGTTTACAGAGCGTCCACTGGCGCCAGACCCAGAGGCCGTGGGGGACAGACGCCCAGGGCGCTGCCTTCGTAAAGAGGAGAGCAGGTCAGGCTCTTGCAGGCGCAGAGGAGCTAGAAGATGGGAAGCAGGGGAGCGCGCCCCCAGGGCCGAGCCCACCCCCAGTCTGTGCCTGGGACCCGGCTCGCAGCGGGTTTGCGCACGTCCAAACGTCCAAACCAGCTCGTCCTCAATGCAGGGGGACCGAAATGCAGCCACAGGTGCCCTCTGAAGAGGAGAGATGATGAGAGGGGCTGCACGAGGACAGAGACACCAGCCAGGGGCGCTGGGCCACCAGAAGCTGGAGGGACGCTCCCAGGACCCCCTGCCCCCCAGGGAGCGTGGCCCCGCGACCCCTGGGCCTTGGACTCCGGCCTGCAGAACAGAGAGATCACACTTCTGTTGTTTTAAGCCACCCCGCAGGTGGTCGTTTGGCTGTGGCGGCCCCCGGACTCCAATCACCCCACACATGTTAGTGAGCGCCTCGCCGGGCTCCCCTGAGGCCTCAGGGTGTCTGTGGGGAGGCGGGGGGGCTGCCCGGAGCTCAGAGGGTCTGGGAGGCACAGCTTGCGTTACATCTGTTTCCAGCAGCTCTGACTCTGTGGGAGCAACGTGCAGGCCTGGGATAAGGCGAGGGATCCAAAGCGGAAGAATCCCAGGGAGTGGAGGCCAGCGCGGCTTGTCCTGCCTGCCGGGGCTCGGAGGGGGTGCGGGGTCTGGGGCGGGCCCTAGAGAAAGCCCTCTCCCAGCTGTGGGGTTCCAATGGCACTCAGTGACATCGCAGGCTTCCTGGGGGTCTGGGGGTGAGGGCAGTGAGCAAGAATAGAGGGCAGATCTTCCCTCGTAAAGTTCAGACTCCAGTGGGGGTGGGGGGGTGAGAAACCAGCGAGTAATCTAAAGCTGGGATGTTGGGGGGCCGATGGGGGGGCGTTCAGGGATGCCTTCTTCCGGGAGTTGACCTGTGGCTGGAATCCAGTGACACGAGAAGACGGCCCCTTTGAGGCTGGGGGCCTGAGATCCTGGAGGCCTTCCAGGGGGAGGAGTTTCCCACTTAGGAAGGATCTTTGATGGACAAAGCAGGTGGGCAGGAGGGTGGCAAGCGGGGGCCAAGGTGCACCAGGTGTTCTGAGGAAGGCGGGGGGGAGGCAGCTGTCAAGCTCAGTGGGAGCAGCAGGTGCGGCCCTGGTATCTGGTGACAGTGACGAAGGGCAGAGGGCGGAGGGAGGGCAGTGGGGGACCTGCGGAGGCCTTGGCTCTGGTCCCGAAGGTGAGGTGGGATTAGGGCTGGGGACCCACATGGACAGGAACGTGCTCTGGGAGCTGAGCAGAGCTCACTTGACGCTGGCCGGGGTCCGAGGGAGGGGAGTCTCCAGTCTCTCCTGGATTCTGGTCTGAGCAGTGGGGAAGGTGGCGGCCGGGGCTTTGGGGACCAGAGACCCTGCTCTGAGCGGGCAGCAGCGGCGTGAGTCTGGAGGGAGGAGGAAAGTCGGGGCTGGCCAGGGTATGTGGGCCACGCGCCTGGAAGGGTCTGGCTCCTGGTGGGTGCCCAGCGGATGCCAGCACACCTGCTTCCAGGCTCTCCCCAGCTGGAGGGGGTGGGGAAGGATGGTAGGCTGGCGAGGGCGCCCCCCCAGGACGGAAGCGCAGGGCCTTCCCAGGGGAGGCTCCTGAGAGGACGCTGGCCTCTCGTCCGGCCCGTGGCTCGGGGCACCTGCTGGCAGTCACTAGGGGTGGGGGGAGTTCAGCAGGAGAGCCCAAGGCCTGCGTCTGGGGACCTGCTGTGGATGCACCTCACTGCCAGCTCTCCAGGCCTTGGCAGCCCTCCTTCCCCAGAGACAGGAAATTGCATCAGCTAGGGTCCAGCTGACACCGCCCCGCGGTCCCGGCACGCTGTCCCCTGCAGATGGACTTCAGGGGCTGACTGCCTTCCCACCCTGTGCCCCAGCCCTTGGGAGCAGGAAGGTCAGGCTTCCTGTGTGTGACCTTGGGATGTCAAGAGGATGCTGAGGAGATGCGGGCTGGGGAGCCTTTGGGGAAACACAGCTCCCTCAGGGCTCCCGGCCGGGGCAGGGCTGGTGGGGTCCAGGGCGAGCTGGGCCCCGTTGTGGTGCCGTCCATGGCAGGCTGGCCACCTGGGACCACCCGGCAGAGGGAGGGGAGGGCGATCCCCCTCCTCCCGGGGCTGGTGGGTCTTCCTGGGTTCCTTCTCGATCGCCAGGAGGGGGTCCTGCCCTCAGCAGGAATAAGGAGATTTGGGGGAGCTTGGGCTGGATTTGGTGGAATAAAAAATGCCGCCTCGGAGTTCCCGTAATGGCGCAGCAGAAATGAATCCAACTAGGAACTATGAGGTTGTGGCTTTGATCCCTGGCCTCACTCAGTGGGTTAAGGATCCAGCATTGCTGTGGCCGTGGTATAGGCCGGTGGCTACAGCTCCAATTAGACCCCTAGCCTGGAAACCTCCATATGCTGCAGGTGTGTCCCTAAAATGACAAAACACACACACACACACACACACACACACACAAAATGCCGCCCCAAACATTCCATTCCACATCTGACATACATCTGATGCCCTCTGGGCATCCAGGTCTGTGCCAGACTCCAAAGGGACCCTGAGGGGGCCAGATGGAACCAGAGACCCTTCGTGGGAGGCCAAGGGCACAGCTCCGTGGTCCTTTGAGGATAACTGGGGTGGGTGGGAGCAGCGGGAATGCACACGAGGTGGGGGCCAGGACAGGAGGGGGCTTGGCAGGGGTTAAATCGTGTCCCCCAACTCCACGTGTTGAAGTCCTTGGCGCTGGGCCCACAGAATGCGACCTCATTGGGAAATAGGGTTTTGCAGATGTAACTGCTGGGTTAGGCGGGGGGATGCTGGAGAGGCTGGGCCCGTAGTCGACGCTGATTGGGAGCTGGGACGGGTTCCGTGGGTGCGTGGATCGCTGCGCTGAGCCCAACGGCCACTTGTCTGTTCCGCCTAGCGCAGGGGGCTCCACGTTCTGTCCATCCCAGGACCCTCACCAACAGTGGGCTCACAGCCCCCATGGCCAGGACCAGTGAGTGGCTGATTTGCCTTGTTGAGGCGACCCCAGCTGAGGCCTGAGGGCGAGTGGACCTTGGGAGGGGACAGTCACGGCCTGGGATGGGGGGTCCAGAGGCAGGGACTCCCGGGCTGAGGAGGCAGGAGACCAGGAGGGATGCAGCGGGCACTGAGTCGGCGCGGGCTAGTCCCTGCGTGGGGCCCCCAGGCAGGATGATGGCACGGGGGGCACGGGGGAGAGAAAGCACCCCCACTGGGCACCCCAGAATGCCTCGGCTTCCCCCCAGCACAGCCCAACGGGCTGCCCCCCGAGAGACTGGCCACGAGAGGGGGAGATTGGGAACAGTGGAGGGCAAAGTTCTGTGACTGCCTGCAGCCCTGGCATCACGCTGTCACTGGCTTCTCAGAAGTGTCCTGCGTTGTCATTGTCTGTTTCACCTGCTGTTGAGAAGAACGACTTCTGGGAATGGGACAGATATTCCCAAGGGCCGCCTTCTGTCCCCTGGCTGTGCTGGGCATGCCGGGAGGGCCCTGCTGGTGACTTGTGCCTGGCGCTGGGGTCCTGCTCTAAGAGTCGATGCCACTCAGCCCATTTCACGCTCTTGCCGCGTCTAACAGGTCCAAGCCTCCAGCTGGGATGGCACCAGCTTCTGAAGCTCTTCCTCAGATAAAGGGGTCGTTTCTTGAAAGATCCGCCAGCTGAGAGGCCCACGGCCGCGTGTCTCTCGCCGTGCCCGCGACACCCCCCCACCCCCATCCCCGCCCCTGCCCCCCGTCTCCATCCTGATTCTGGGCTCTGTTTGCCCACATGTAAGACCTTGGCCAAGGCTGGACGCCAGCCCTGTCTGAGCTCAGGTTTACAGACTCAGACAGGGGGCCTGCATCGGAGCTCTGGGTGACGAAATGCCATGTTCCAGGCATGCCAACCTCGACGTTGCCCGCGACCTGCCTGGCAACTGCAGCCAAGACACCTGGCTGCCTGGTTCTCCGCTTTCTCATTGGCAAAAGACTTTTTCTTCTAGGACACGATGGAGTCTGAAGCACCAGTACAAGTGAAACGCCATCAGCTACACAATGTGATGCTACGTTGAAACATGAATCATGTAGGACGGCCCTCGTTAGAGCATCTAGTTCACACGCATGCACATGCCCTGTGTTTGGTTCTTGCTGCCCTGTCTTTCGGTCCCCTTGTTGCCTCAAAGCCAGAGGGGCCCTGGGCAGTGACCCAAGCTGCACTTGTCAGACTGGAGCCTGAGCCTGCAGCGCTGGGCGGCCTGTGCCGACAGGTGACCACTGTGCGTTGTCACTCAAAGTCCATTTCGCTCAGAGGCTTGGGGCGAAAGAGGCGGGTGCCTTGCTTTACCACCAAAACAGGCCCAGATCTATTATGGATTAGAATTCGGAACACCTGCTGTCTTGAGATAATAAGACTTCAGGCACTCTTGGTCCAGGTCTGGCCACTTTAGTCTTCGTCCCTCCCGGCCGCATCCTCCTCTGCCAGCAGGAGCTTTGGCAGAAAAGCCTGGGAGGCCCAGCACTCCAGTTTTCAGTGGAGGAAATTTCCAGCCTCCCTCACGTGACACATAGTCATGTGACTAGGTCCTGACTGGTGGGATGAGCAAACCTGACCTGTGACAGCTCTAGGGACAGTCCCCAAAAGGCAGTTTGGTGGGTACCCTGTGACTCCTTTCTTCTGCTGCCTGAAACATCCTGCTGCTTGGGACAGAGATGTGATGGCTTGAGCTCAGGCTGCCATGATGGCCCACAGAGGCCACACCCTAGAGAAGGCAGAGCGGAGGCTGGAAAGGACTGGGTCTGGTTTATCGGAGCAGCCAAACTGTGCCTGGGCTGCCCAAGTCGAATCCCTACAGAGAGAGTGTCCCTGCAGAGGTGGGGTTCGAGCTGAGACCTGGGGGGTGCGGGAGAACCGGCTCGCCGAGGGTGGGAGAGCATTCCCGCAGAGGGAACTGCCGAGCCAGGGCCTGGCAGCGGGAGCAAGATGTCAGGGCCAAGAATGGCTGGAGTGTGGGGCGGGCATGAGTCTGGGAGATTGCTGGGGACAGAGAATAGGGGTGAGGCTGTGCGCCCAGCGTCCAGACGGCCCCGCCTGCCTCCTCCCTGCAAACTGTCCTCAGGAAAGGATTCCACACTGACCCGCACCTGCCGCTGAAGTCAGTGGGAGTCTGGGGTGATCCCGCCCCCGAAAGGAAGAGAGCCTCTGTTCCCTGCGGAGGGCTCCACACACCCCGAGGGGAAGCTCTGAGGTGGGGATGTCGTCCTGCCTGAACCCCATCGCCCCAGGACCAGGAGAGCCCCAGGCACAGGGTCTGGGCAGAGTCCCGGGCTCCAGGGCAGCCCCCCAGCACCTGCATGAAGTCAGCTCCCTGATGCCCCTTCCCGCTGGCGTGGAGAAGCCCTCGTGGCTGAAAGTCAGCCTCTGCAACCTGCTTTCAAGGAGCTCGGCTGCGCAGGGAAGATGGGCTGGGTCCAGGCAGCAGTCTGCTGCGTGTCTGTTATGTGGCCCCCGAGTCTAGGGCTCCCCAGAGGTGCGGTTGGTTCATCCCCACAGAATTTGTCCCAGATGGGCGTCTGCGAGAATTCGTCAGGCGGGCCATTCGAAGCCAACATCACTTCGGGGCTCTAACTATCCCTGCCTGCCTCCTGCACCCTGTCCTCAGCCACGAACCCCTTCCTTCCTTGACCACCAGCAATAGTGCCCTCTGCACCTGCCACCGTATGGCTCAGCCGGCTGCCCCCGGGCCTCATCACGGCCCGCGTGTCAGCTCTGAAGGGTCCGACTTGCTCATGGTTGCAGGCAGCACGGAGCAGGTGCCTGCCGACACCTGCTCGGTATGCGCTGGCTGAAGGAAGGCAGTATGGACCCGGGAGGGGGGAAGGTGCTGGAAGTCCCATTTCTGCCCCCAGGAGCCCACACTCGGCAGGGTCCCAGGAGGCTCTGGGAGGGCCCCTGAGTTTTCTCCCCACCCTGCCTCCTCCCCCGGCCAGCAGGGGCTCACTGTTGATTCCATGAGGGGCCGCCCTGCGATCCCAGCCCCCCTGAGCACGAGAGCTCCACCCGGCCTGGGGCTGGGGTCGGCCGTGGGGGTCATACCGCCTGCGGGGATCCACGGTTCTCTGCAGGCTGCTTGCAGCCGAGCTTCGGCGGGTTTTTCCACTGCCTCCTCTGCTGGGGCCTCTTCCTGCCTGGCAGTAACTTAATTAGCTCTCTCTGTTTTCCAAACAGGCGAGCGTGACTCAGCACTTTCGCACGAGGTCTAAATTTGTCGCTAAGCCCCAGGTGTCCTTTAGCCCAGTCCTGCGGGAAATTAGATCATGGGGTTAGCGCAGAGATTAGAGGATGAGTTCCAGCAGCTTCTGGCTTCCTGGTGTGCCAAGGTTGGGTCCCTATCGGTCAGACCTTTCTCCTGGCCGGCTCCCTGCTGGGGCAGGGGTCACAGATGCCCAAGCATCATTCCTGGCTTTTTCCTTGGGGGGTGCGGATGGGGGGGCATGGGGGGCCCCAATCCCGAGCAGGTGCTGGAAGTTAAAAAACAAGGTTATTGCCTGCTATGGATCCAGGACTGAAAAGCCCTCCGAGCTTGACTTTTAGGGTGTCAAGGGCAGCTGTCCACATTGTCAGCTGCCAGCCCGGGTCAGAGGTCAGGAGCACCCTCCCTCCTGGCCCCCCTCCCTCAATCCTGTGCTGGGGCTCCAGGGAATCACAGTGGAAGGTGTGGACACAGCCCCCCGCCCGCGTGGACCTTAGCAGGGGGCCAAGGCAGTAGAGCAGCTGCCTGGGGGTGTGGGGTGACCCTGGGGTGCAGGGACCAGGGGCCCATGGCAGGGAGCTGTGTCCACCATCCCCCCCACCGACCCCGGGCCAGAGCCTTGAACATCCTGCCAACTGTCTGGGGCCATGTGGCTCAGGGGCTGTTAGGATGATGGGGGGCCCCAAGGCCCAGCCTTGCCTGGGCCCCTCCCTCCCCGCCTCCCTCCCCTCCCCAGCACACACCCCTTTCTCTGTACCTCCCACCCATGTGAGCAGGTGCATCTCTGGCAAGGGATGCCCATGGCTCCCCTCGTGGGCGCAGCCAGAGGCCATGTCTAAACTGGGGACAGAGCCCTCTCCCACCCAGTCCATCTCCACCTGTGATGTCCCCAGGACGTGGGCGGGCAGCGGGGAGACACCGGCCTGCCCTGTAGGGGCCTCCTGGAGCCACTAAATCAAGTCACACGAGCTCAGGGCCTTAAACAGCAGCAGTGGGCACGTCGCCATGTCGAGGCGGCAGCCTCGCCTGCGGAAGCTCCGGGGGAACCCGCGTCCCCGCCTCTCCCAGCTCCCGAGGCAGTCGCGTCCCTCGGCCCTGGCCCTTCCTCCGTCCCCGCGCCTCGGCCTTCTCTCTGCTCTGACCTCCTCCCGCCTCTAGTAAGGACCCTGCGACGGCGCTCGGCCAACCCCTTGCGGCCCGTGAGTCACTTGTTCACGAGTCGCGGGGTCAGGACGCGGACGTCCTCAGAGGGCTGTTATTCTGTGTCTACCGCAGAGTCACATGGCCGGTGTCTGACCCGACCCCTGTCACCTCAGCTTCAGCTTGGCCTGAGAACAGCACCCCGGGCCCTGAACAACCCAGCCGAGGGGCCCGATGCGCGTTAGGCCGTCAGGTTACCCCTGAGGCCGACCGCCCCCGTCAGATGAGCTGGGGGCACTGAGCGCTTTCATCACAGGCTGCAAATTGTAATTACGGTGTAGAATAAATTGCGTGTTAACACATTTGGTCCCTCCTGCTTCTCCTGCCATCATGAAGCCACTAGATAATATGGCCGGACGTGCCGAAGCAGGCCGCCCACGGCAGTGTCAGCGCCGCCAAAGCCGGGCGGACAGTGAGAGAAGCGGGCTGTTCTTTGCTGCCCTTGACCGGGGCCCCTGGGCCCCCCGGGCCCCCCTGCCCCTCAGGCCTCTCCTGTTCCACCCTCCAGCTCTTCCCCGGGGCACCAGCTGGAGCGCGAGCTTCCCACGGGGGATCCTGCCAGGGCCCCGACGGGTTAGCATCCAGGTCTGAACCGGCCCCATCCACCCGGCTCCTCCTTTTGGCCTGATTTGGTTTCCTGGAGAAATGGACCAGGGGCTCGGCTTTCTTCCGCTGCTGTTACAGAGGCTCTGGTGTGAGACCCCGCTCCCCACTGGGTGCAGCCCGGCCGGCGGGGAGGCCTCTAGTCCTGGCTCTGGCTTGACCTCTCCCGGGAGCCTTCCGAGGTGGAAATCGGATGGTCCCCTCAGGCTGCCTTCTTCCCAGCCTCGCCTCGTCCGCCCTGGACCAACCTTCGAGATCCCCATTGGGCCCTGTTCCCTGCTCCGTGTCCCTGGGCCTGTCCCCCGCCCCGGAGGTCTAGCCCCGTTGCAGCGGGGCCCCCGGGTGAGGACCTGGAGCTGATCCGCGTGCTCACCTGCCCACGTGGAGGGGCAGAGACACAGCCTCGGGGTGGGGAGGGCGGAGCGCTGGGCAGCACGGCCAGCATCCAGGAGCGTCGCGCTCTGCCGTCAAGGGCGCAGCGCCCACCACGGGCCTGGCTCCACACCAGCTGGCTTGCGTCCTTAACAAAGACGGGTTCCTCTCTGGAGGGGCCACCTTTGCCCATTTACCCTCCGTGTACATGCTGGGTTGGAGGCACCCATCCCGGCTCCTCCTGTAGCAACCAAGGGGGTCCGCTAAGGCCACCCCTGGGGGTCCGTGCTGCACGGACGGTGGAATGAACCTGTCTCACACACACACACACACACACACACACACACACACACACGTACACGCACACACACATGCGCACGTGTGCAGGGGCCAAGCTTGGCCCCAGGCTGGGGTTGGGGTCAACCCTCACAGCCCTGCCAAGCCGAGTGAGCCTCTCCGCTAGGGTAAAGCAGACGTGAGCTCAGAGAGGCTAAGCTGTCTCCCTGAGATCACCCAGCACTGCACCTTGGTTCTGAAGCCAGTGCAGCATTTCCTGGGTGTGGCCCCAGATACGATTTGATTTCAGTAACCATGGGGCCACGGACTGATCCTGGCCAGTGACGACCACGTGGCAGGTGCCCTCCTTCCCTCCCAGAAGCCCCTGGAGGCTCCTGGATGGGGTCCTGGATCCCTGGACCGCCGCCTTGGGGGTGGGGGAGGAAAGCTGCGCCGCTTGCCCGCTGCCCTTCCCGTACGAAGCAGGGAAATGAACACAGCCCGTCCATCAGACCAGGGGTCGGAGACACCCGAGGGAGGGGTCGCTTTCTAAATCTATGCGTAGCTGCGCACGTGGTCCCTGGGAATGCTAGGTGTCCGGGGCCGGGTGGCTGTGAGAGACTTTGGAAGGTCAGCGCCAGGCCCCCTGCGGCCCCAAACAAGTGAGAGAATGTGCCCAACGCCTTGGCTCAGCCTGGGGCTGTCGTCCTCTGCCTTTCAAAGGCCTCCAAGCCGGCAGGTGCCTTTAGAAAGCCCGTCTCCGCTCCCCGGGCTCCGTCCTGCGCCCTCTGCAGCCTCGGGGGGCACCTGGCTGCCTTCCCTCTAATTTAGGAGTCGACCACTTTACATCCTGAAAGGGCGGCCGAGGCGCCCGGGCAGCTCATTTCCCTGATTTATAAAGTCAGCGATTCCGCCACGCTCACTGTGGCCGATGTTTTATGGCGCCCTTTTATCTGCACAATCCATTTTACGGCTTAAGGAAGCGACAGGCAAGTGAGTTCTCGGCACGCGGGGACTGGACAAGCCCAGCATCTCAATCAACACAACCGTCTTCTCCTGACTTTGAGACAGAGCTGAAATGTCATCTTGGGGCTGTGCTCTGGCTGCGGGGAGCCGGAGGGGCCGTCTGGAGCCGGAGAGATTTCTCGGCTGTGATACGGATTTGCGGAGAACCGATCTGGCCCGGCACACAAACAGATGGTCCCGGGCAGGGCCCGTGCACGTGAGCATCAGGGCCCAGGGCCGGGGAGCGAGGTGACCCGAGCTGCAGCCCGCAGGGTCTCCCTAACCAGACTCAGGGGGCAGGCTGCTGGAGACTCGGATTTACACACTCGGGGGGCTGGGACTCTGGCCCCCTCCCTTCGTACAGCAGGCACGTCTCCCCGATGCCCGCCTCTGCTTGCATTCTTCTGGTGCCGGGAGGCTCACCACCGCAGGAAGGTCTTCTGGCATCAGCGGAAACCCCCTCCCCACAGCTGCCCCCTTGGTGGCTCCACCTCAAGGCTGAAGCCGTCCCATCGTTCCTCCTTCAGCCAGGAGAGGCCCCTGAGACGCAGCACAGGTGGAGGGCTTGTCAGGCCCTGGCTCTGAGCTGCCTCCTTCAGTTCTGGCCCCCCGTCTGAGCGCTGGGCCTTGGTTCCCCTCGTCACCCCAGCGCGGACGCCCTCCTGCCTCTGAACTCACTGCAGCCTCCCTGATACCGCTGTGAAGCCCTTGAACCAGGCTCTGCCCTCCTCAGACGCCCCCCTCCATGCCCTGCTTGGAGGCCGTCCTGGGGCTGGGGCCCAGCTCCCTGCAGCCTCCAGAGGAGAGGCTGTGTGTCCGGGCCCCGTGGGGGCGGGGGCTCCTTTCCTCGCATCCTCAAACCCCTCTCCTCCCCTGGGCAAAGCCCCGCCCCAACTGCATGGAACCTGCGGTCCGCTCCCTCCCTCACGGCCCCCTCTGGGTTCTGGGCCCCATTCCCAGGCCCCCTCGGGTCCTGACTCCACAGGCCCCGGCCTGGCTGCCCCAACCCCTGGGCAGCTCCTCCTGCGGAATCCTGGTGCCACGCCTCCCTCTGGCCAGCCTCCGGCTCTTCAGCTCCCTTGGACCTCAGCCCCTTGCGTGGCCAGTTCTCACCACGGAGCCGGCCCTGCCCGGCCCCTTGCATTTCCAGCGTAGCCCAAGCCGTCTGTCTGCCCTGTTCGCTCACCTGCTCGCTCACCTGCTCACTCACCTGCTCGCTCACCTGCTCACTCACCGGCCCCAACCCTCCATGCATCCGTGGGCCAGCTGGGAGCTGCCGGAGAAATGGCCCCGCGGGGTGTGGTGCTGTGGGTCTCCCTTGAATTCCGGCCACGGATCCCGAATGGGTGCCCTGCCTTTCAAACCAGTGCTCTTGCGCCTCGTCCCTTAGTCTGGGGACCTCCATATGCTGCAGGTGTGGCCCTAAAAAAATAAGAAAAGAAATTAACACAACACTGTAAACCAACCATACTCTAATAAAAAAAGAAAAAAATAGGGAGTGAGATTAAGAGAGCCACAGCCTTGTCTGGTCCCAGCAAGCCCGCCCGAGGTCAGGCTGATGCTGACACCCCCGCCCCGCCCGGACGCGTTGTCTCTCACCTCTCATGCTTGTGTGTCCACCAGGAGTCATGCAGAGATTCCGCAGGCCCACGGCGCAGGCCACCTCGACAACCGTGTCCTTATCCGTTTCTCCGGGGCACCCAGAGCCGTTACCCATGTCCCCACGGCCCCTCCCTGCCCTGCAAGCAGGGAAAGTTCTGGACCCAAGGCCTTTGCCTGGCGTGCCTGTGGCCCGATGGTTTTAATATTGGCATAACTGCCCCGCTCCCACTTTCTCACAGGGGGTGCCCCTGTCTCAGGGCAAAGAGGAGCCTTGGCCGCTAAGCTCACAGGAGCAATAGGTCTGGGGTGGTGCCGAGCATGCCTCGGACCCCAAGCCAGCTGTCTCCAGGTTGGGACTTCTGCATTCCTACAGGCCCCCCTCTGTCCTGCTGTGTGAGCGATTTGTGTTGGGAGATTGACGGCTGGGCTCCATCAGGCTGGTGGGCCTTTCTGGGTCCGGGACCTAGTCTGGGGCCGCCGTGGGGACATGGGGAGCTGAGGGGCTCATGAGAACAAACTGGAAGTCTGACTCAGCGCACTCCCAGGCCACGTGCTGGCCAGGGTGCCAGGCCTGGGGACGGGCGGGGAGGCCTTTGGAAGGTCCTTTGCCCTAAGGAGTTCCTGAGATGAGCCGGGGGGTCTGGAGGCCGCGCCAGCAAGCGTCACGGAAAAGCCCTTAGCGCAGTGCAGGTCTAACCGGGTCGGGGGAAGTCAGTTTACGAGTATTGTCCTCGAGGACGGCTGCCGCGTCTGATCGGACAGTGTTTCCGTAACGGCCCGCTAGTCTGATCTGAAGATGGACCTTAGGAATTCTTCCGGGTCAGGACCTGTTTTCTGGTTCTCGCTGTGCTCGTGGCCTCGGTTTTTCATTTCATTCCGGCTGTTCTGAGTAGTTGCCACCCTCCACGTGGCTTTGCCGTCCAGGGCGAGGCTGCAGCGGGGCTGGGGCAGCACAAGAGGGGCCCCGGCGGGCATCCCTCGCTTTCCCTGGGAGGGGCCGGAGGGGGTGCGGTTTCCTATGAAGCAGGCAGGGCCTCCGTCCGCGTCCCCAAGGGGAGCTCAGTCTTTCACTTCCTTCTGCGACTGTGACCCAGCGGAGTTCTGAAAAGCAGAAAGGAGATGCGCGGAGACCCCAGCCTGCGAGGCACAGAGAATCGTTGCTGGGCGGAGGTCCCCAGGTCCCCGAGGCCCTGAGCACCGGGACGAGTAGGTGAACACCTCGTCTCCTTGGGGCTCGGCACCTGACGGGCACCCCGAGAAGACGCTCTTGGAGTGGAGTGGAGAACTGGCTCTGCCCAGATCTGGACCTGCATTTGGAAAGACCGGTGGTCCCCAGTGACCGGAACATTCTAGGTTCACGCCTGTCATTCACTCATCAGCAAACACTACCATGTGATGGCGCAGGGGCCCTGGGGACGCACGCGCAGGGGAGCTTCTCTGTGCTGTCGTGCTGGGAGGGGGGGCACGCAGACAACGCAGTGGGGGGATGGATGCCTCCTGTGGGCGAGCTGACCTGCAGGAGGAGAAGCATTTGGCTGTGTGAGCATCTGAGCCAGCATCCCAGGCGGAGGGGTCAGCCAGCGCGAGGGCCCCAGGCTTCTGCCACGTGACCTGGGGTGGGTACCTGCCGACCAACAGGTGCAGGGTCCCTCGAACACATGGTCTCATGGCTCCGAGATGGGCTGTCACTCTGGCCGTTGCTCCGTGGCTGTGAGGCTGGTCCATGAGCACGGCAAGGGGGTCGGCTCACCAGCCTCCCTGGGGCCTTCGGGAGGTTATCTGATGGCTCCCAGCTGATCCTCTCCCCCCGGGCCACGGGGACTGCTGTGATGATGAAATGAGGTCATCAACTCAATGGCCCAGTGTGGAGCCCAGCACACTGGACCGGCCAGCCAGCCCCAGCAGCCCCTGCATCCATGTCTCCCAGTCCCTCTGTCCCAGCCCTCGGCCTTGTCCCCTGCCCCAGCACCCACTCCAGCCCTCACCTGGGTGGTTCCCCCAGGGCTGGGGGCTCTGATATCCCTGGGGTGGGTCCCATTGGAGTCCCCCCTCCAGGGTCATTGGCGTGGCTGTCACACCTCTAGCCAGTGCTGGGCCGTGGTTGACCAGGTCACTCTGATCTCAGACCTCTGCTGCCCTGTTCACAGTCCAGAGAAACTCCCTCGGTGTTAAATTAATCTTCTGTGCCCCTTTGCACCCCTGGGGAAGATGGCTCCCCCGAAAGCCGTGCTGGGGAGGAGGGCAAGAGAAGGTGGGGGCCTGAGAACGGGTTGTTTCTTACCCGGAAAATCGCCTTTCATGACTTTCAGCCTGTATTCATAGACCCTCTAAGGGCTGGAAGAGGCTACCTAATTTTTTCTGTTATTTTATTGCATTTTTTATGGGTGAAACTAGCTGCTAGTTTGGTAGCTGAGAATCGAAGCCTCATGACACCTTCTGGAATTCTCTGTCTCTGTCTCCTCTGCTGGACCGAGCAAGCCTCGAGGGCTGGGCGTCCGCTCCGAGCTCGGCACAGCATCAGCAGCGCGGGATCCCTGGCCAGGCCGGCTTTCCCGCCAGTCTGCTCGGGACCCGTGCGGATGCGCAGCCTCCTGGGAGGAAGGACCCAAGCAAATTCTCCTTCTGGACATCATTTGTGAAGCTCTGAGGCTCGCGGGCCAGGCCTGGAGCCGCTGAGCTGCAGTAAAACTTTAATTGAATGTCTCCTTCCCCGGCCCTCCCCGAGTTGTCGTCAGCGGCTCTGAAGGACCCGGGGCAGCTGCTGTTTCTCCTCTTTATTATGGCCTGCCACAGCCAATTTCGCAGGGACACCGGCGCCGCGGAAGTGAGACAGGCAGCTGATGGGAGAGCCTGTCCCGCTAATTGAAGGAGCGGCAGCTACAGCCTGGACAGAAAGGGGTGTGTGTATGGGGGGGAGGGATGCCGCGGGAAGGGGGGCAGCCTGGAGTCTGTGCTGGGGTTGCTGGCAAAGCCCCTGCTGCTCAGGAGCCCCCGGGAGCCGCTGGACGGTGGGGAGGTCCTCCGGGGTAACCCGAGAATTCCGTAAGCAAATGTGAAACAGTGAAGCAGGTGCCCAGTGGCCTCCTTCTGGGCGACCTTCCTTTCAAGCCTGGAAAAGATCAATAAGGAAATTGCTGTTTCTCTTCAGAGTCAGCTGCTGGAGCCGCCAGTGCGGCCGGCGTGCTCCCTCGAGGCCCGACGTGAGCAGGAAGGACCGGCCGGGGCGGGGATGGGGGCAGCCTGCTCTCCTCCCGCCCTTGTGGGGACTCAGGCCAATTAGAGGACAGGGTGGGACGTGCACTGATTTCTCCAGACGCGGCTCTTCTTTCCGCAGGAGCCCAGGGCTGGGTGTCGAGGTGGGTGCCCGCCCCAGCCTCGCCCCTAACTAGCTCTGCCAGCGTGTTCAGGGGTTAGCTTGTCGCTGCAGCCCCATTGTCTTCACCTGCTAGGTGCCTTCGAGGGGCAGAGGGCTGCGGTGTCATCCCATTTCACCAGGCAGGTGGGGGGTTGGGAAGGGGGCCAAGGGGCCCTTGACCTCCTGGCGGCAGCCTCTGAGGTCTCCCGATGTGGGACTTGGAGCCGGTGCTCCTGCCCTGGCAGAGGTCACAGAGACGTGGCCGCCTTCCCCGGGGGCAAGACAGCGGCCAGTCCTGTGACGTCACCCCTCAGCTGTGCCCTCCAGGCAGAGGGCAGGTGGAAGGAGGCCTCCAGGGAGCACCCGGTCCATTTTGCCAAAGTGGAGACTAAACCTTGAGGGCGCTTCCGAGGCTGGCTCACTGACCAGCAGCTTCCCTGGTGTGGTCGGGCCCTTGGAATCTGCTGATGTGAGCCTGTCTGTGTGCCCGGGCACAAGTGGGCAGGCGTGTACGCCCAGGGGGCGTCCGGATCAAGGGCACACAGAGGGAGGAAGGGTCCCCCTCCCCCACCTGCCGGCCTCCGCCCGTGAGGGTGCAGCAGAGACGGATGCCAGCCCCGTGCCTTCCTTGGCCGGGGTCCCCCGTCTCTGCGTGCTCAGCGCCCAGCAGCAGTGACTCACCAGCACGCCGGATCCCTGCTGCCACGGCGTTCTGGCACCTTCCGCCGCCTGCTCTGTGATGAATAAGCGTCTGGTGACTCACCGGCTAGAGGACAGGCTGTGTGTGCCCGCCGCCAGCCGAGGGCAGGAAGAGCAGAGCAAGGGCCTGGAGGCTCAGGTGCGCTCTGTGCCCTGGATCAGCACAGGTGAGGCGCCAGGTAGCAAGGGATTCCCTGAGGGCCCCCCAGCAGTGGGACCTCATCCTGGCAGTCTGTGGATTTAGACATTTTGTTTAGAACAACAAAGATCAGCCTCAGAGAGACGGAGCATCCCGAAACCACTTTATTCTTTGCTGAGGTGACAAAACCGGTGAAGGTAAAAAATCCCACTTAGGTTGACCAATCAGTCGGGGCGAGGCTGGGCGGAATTGTGCAAGCCTCGTGAAGAAGGCCAGGGAGTGAGGGCCTAGCTGCGGAGGCTGTGAATATTTGCCTAGAAGCAAATTTATGGAAATTTATGGAAATGGTGCAAATTCCAAGTGACAGCAGCAAACGCAGATTCACCAAGAGAAGGGCCTGGAAACGGGGCCCAAGGCCGTGGGACCCTCAGTGTCTGGCCCAGCACCAGGGGCAGTGGAGCCATGTCTCTCCTTTCTTTCTTTCTTTCTTTCTTTCTTTCTTTCTTTCTTTCTTTCTTTCTTTCTTTCTTTCTTTCTTTCTTTCTTTCCTTCTTTCTGTGTGTGTATTTTTCGGGCTGCACCTGAGGCATATGGAGGTTCTCAGGCTAGGGCTCGAATCGGAGCTGCAGCTGCCGGTCCACACCACAGCCACAGCTATACGGGTGGGATCCAAGCTGCATCTACGACATGCACTGTAGCTCGTGGCAAGGCCGGATCCTTAACCCTCTGAGCGAGGTCAGGGATTGAACCCTCGTCTTCACAGACCCTCGCTGGGTTCATTAACGCTGAGCTGCAATGGGAACTCTCTGTGTTTTTTTTTCAGGGGCGTGGCTTTTCATAACTTGTGTTGGGACAGCTGGGCCGCCTTTTGGAAAAAGATAAAAGCGGACCCACTATGGAAACCCCAGTAAGAAGGGAACCTGCACCAGCACCAGAGGAAAATGGGTCCATTCAGTCATGAGCACGGCCCTTTCTGGGACTCAAGAACCAAAAGCATTCAAAGGATGATGGGTAACTCTGATCCGATTTGAAAAAACCCATCAGAGCCAAATTCAGAAGATGGACGGAGCACACGACGCTGGCAACGCCCAGAGTCACAGACCCAGGCCGACCTCCCACACATTCGGAGCGCGCTTAGCGTTCCTAAGAGAGGGACGATCCCGGCCGCCGAGTAGGGAAACGCGGGGAAAGATGGGAGCCCAGAGCGCCCAGGTGAAGGCCGCCGATGGCCTTGAGACCCAGAGGAGCCGCCCTGACTCTTAATAAGGGAAGCAAACCTCGGAGTGCTTGGCGACCCCTCGATTTCTCGAACAGTCCGCGGGGGAAGCCGTGCACTCCTTCCTGGCTGGGGAGAGGGCACGCGGGGGACCTTGGTGGGAGGGAATGCCCCAGGACAGGGCAGAAGGGCAGAGTGTGTGCCCTCAGACCTTAGTCCAAAGACACACGTAGGTCATGCACAAGCATGATGCGACTTTACACGTGGCGGGGTGTGTAAAGCAGATTCTTAGAAACAACCCAAACAGCGGCTGTGGGGGTGCTAGTTGCCTCCCCGCCACGTCTGCTCCGTGGAACAGCACGCGGTGATGAAAAGGAACAGCTCCACGTCCCCAGCGTCACCTTCAGGAAAAAACTAGGTGAAAACAGTGTAGAATACAAGCAGGATGCGGGCAGCACCGGAGCCCTCTCTTTGCTCCTGGGTTCAAAGGACTCTATCTCGTCCCTGAAGCCTGTGAAAATAGTTTCTAACAATGGACTCATGAAAGCAAAAGCTCGCCGCAGGAGACCCTTAAAGAAACAGTTCACCCGCAGGGAATCGAATGGAGGCCGTTCTCACTCAGGGGGGCGTCACCTCAATGCCACCGACCTGGGAGACCAAGGAAGGAGCGCGTCCCCTGACGGAGAGCAGGCCGGCTCACCTAGGAGGCTCTGCTGTGCCTGGGCCTGCTGACGCCCGGCATCAGATGCGCCGTCTGGCATTGAGCCTCTGGGGTCCTGGGTCAGCCCCCCTCCAGCACGTCGGGGGCTTCAGCCTCGCTTTTCACTGGCTGGGGTCCCTGGGTCACGCTTCTTTCAGTGACACATGTCGAGGTCTGTACACGCAGGTTGGAAGAAGAACTTCCGGAGTCATAGCGGTGCGGGGGAGGAGGCGTGCGGAAGGGAAGAGTTTATTGCGAGTAGAAATGCTGCTGGGGCACCGGGCGGCCTCCTGGTGGTCAGGGAGCGTCGACAATGAGTGTGTGGTCCTGTTTCCACAGCCCAGGGAGAGGAGAGCTCTCGCGATTCACCTGCTGGCCTGCTGACTGGTCGGGGAAAGGGGGTCTTTAGATACACTCGCTGGTTGGTTGCGGGCGTATAAGGCCCTGTGGGGTGCGGGGGATGGGGTGAGGCCACATAGCTTTCCTAGTAGGGGCAGGAAGGAGTGGGCCAGGCCGCTCAAGGTGGGGAGGGGCATTACGCTGAGACGGGTGGGGCCATGATAAGGGTCAGGTCCTTCTTGTCTTGTTGGCCAGAGGTTGTGAGTTCAGTCTCCTTGAAGGGGCCTTGAGGTCCCACGAAAAAGTGTCAGGTCCTCATGGGCCACGCCTACGCAGGTGTCCAGACAATTGTCCGACCCAAGTCCCCGCCGCCTGAAACCCCGCCCCAGGCTCTAGGAACTGCCTCTGGGGTTCATTTTCCCGTGAGCTCCAAAGGACCGCTCGCTGCCCACCTTCCTGGCTCGGCTCCTGTCCAACCCGCCCTCCCCAGGGACCCGCGGGACCCGAGGGTTTCTGATGTGTCCCAGTGGTGGCGTTCGCGTTCCTGTGGACGTGGATGCTGCTTCATGGGTCAGCCGGCCCGAGAGGTTTTCCCCACCTGAGGACTGGGAGCCTGGCGCCTCCTCTACACGGTGGTGTGAGGTTGCAGGGATGTGTGGCTTCAAGTGACCTCTGGGCCCAGGCCTGACCATGAGTGACCCGCAAACTGAACCACGTTAAATGTTCCGATGAAAGACAGCCTCCCATCCCCCGCCCCGGCCTGTCCAGCTGCCTGGCAGCACCCTCACCTTCCTTTCCCTCCTCTCGGATGCAGCCTGGCACCTGCCTGGGGACCCTGCGCTTCCCAGGGACACCAGAAATGCCTACTTCCTGGTCCCTCCTGGGAGCTCGGCCACCCCCACCCCACGCCTTCCATAAACCCCACGCGGGCCTCGGACTCCGGGAGCCAGAAGTGAGTTCCACGGGCAGCAGGGCAGGCTTACCGGTCACAAGCCTCCTTCAAGAAGAACCAGGAAGATTCCAGGCCCAGTGGCAGGCGGGACCGGGCCTCTCACGCTCAGGCCTCCTGTACCCCCAAAGAATGGCTGGGAGTTGGTTCCAGGCCAAACTTGTAATAAGGAAAATTCATCTACAGATGTTCTGCAATCAGCCAATCTATTCCGTTATTGGAGTCAGGGAGATTTAGCGGCAGGGCGTTTGTTTTATTTGCTCTCTGGATGGAACCATTTTTCTCGCATGTTTAATATCCTGGAGGAGCACTTTCCCCGGCAAATCCTCAGCCTGAGACAGCAAATCCATTCGGAACCGATCAGGTCATTATTTTGTCTTCTGGTGACTCAGAGCAGGTATTTGCGCATTTGTTGTTTTCTGTGTCATTAAGGGGAAATTAGGAGAAATCGGCCCATAATTGAGGCTGTAATTATACAACAATCCCCTGCCTGATTGTATGGGGACAGCCTTCGTGTGGGGAATAAAGTCTGGGCCTCTTTTTGTTTTTTTGTCTTTTTGGTTTTTTTTGTTTTTTTGTTTTTTGTCTTTTTGCCTTTTCTAGGGCTGCTCTTGCGGCCTATGGAGGTTCCCAGGCTAGGGGGCTAATCCGAGCTGTAGCTGCCGGCCTACGCCAGAGCCACAGCAACGCGGGATCCGAGTTTTGTCTGCAAATTACATACCCCACAGCTCACGGCAACGCTGGATCCCTAACCCACTGAGCAAGGCCAGGGACCAAACCCGCAACCTCATGGTTCCCAGTCGGATTCATTAACCGCTGCGCCACGACGGGAACTCCAGGTCTGGACACTCGGACTTACGTTTCAGTCAGGGCGTTTCTGGGAAGAGCCGGCGTGCCCGGCTCGCTGCAGGGCAATTTGCAGACAGGAGAGTATGACGCCGCCTCCACTTCTGAAAGTTTTAATTGCATGCTCGTCTTGCAAGGGCCTCTTGCTATAGAGCACTAATGAGGGGCCCAGCTAATGAGGCTCTAATTAAGGTTTAGGCATTTCCTTCTCCCCTCCCTCATCAGGGTTCAGGGTGTCTGGCAAAGGACATCCAGGACCAGTGACAAGAAAGCAAGACAGGCTTGGGGGTGGCAGAGCAAAAAGCCCTCAAATCTCCAAGAACAGGCTGGGGGGGAAGGGACAGCCCAGAGCCCTGCTGATGAGCAAGGTCTTAGAGGAACAGGAAGACGTGGGGGAAGGGGAAGCTTCCAGAAGGCCGGAGCTCTGAGCTGGATCAGGGGATGTGGGGTGGATCCAGGGGAGGGCCCCCGGGGCTCCACAGCGCAGCGAGCTGGGGGGACCCCTGCCTGGTGAGTCGGGTCAAGGTGTGCTGGGGTCCGAGGCGGCCTGTGCCAGCCACGCGGCGGCCCTGTCCCCCTGCAGAGAGGCAAGTCTAGACTGCCCGTGAGCTGGGAGGGTTGGTGTGCTATAGAGACCTGGACCCCGCGGCAGGTGGGAAGGTCCAGGGGTGACCCTTGACCTGCAAGGCAGCCGCCCCTCCCCCACGCAGAGTTGGGACCTGGGGGCCCACATCCCCCCACCTTTGCAGAGTCCTCTTGTACTTCAGGAGCCCCCCCTCATTTCTCATCCTGGGGGGGCGGCGCTGACGACGATCCAGGGAATGCCCAGATGGTCCCAACGGCGATGAGCCTGGCCCGTGGTTGTCCTCCTCCTTCAGCGCGTGGCTCCACCAGGGGGGCGGGGAGGGGGACAACCTTACTTCTCAGCCCATATTTCCCCAACTATTGGCCGGGCGGGTCACCAGGAGGCCGGCTGTGACCGAGCAGGGACAAGTCCCCCCCCCCCCCCAGCCTCCCTGCCCAACCGGCTCCCCTTCTCCGTGGCTCCAGCCTCTGACCGGCCATGGGGATGAGTCGGAGGTTCTCACAACGACTCCACGGGCACCGCGAGCCTCGTGGACGCCCGTTCTGCCCCATCCAAGCACCGCCAGCAACCCTCCTGGGGACCCGCCCAGCTTCTTTCCAGGACGAGGGATGGAACCTCAAGAAGAGCGTTTGGGAAACACAGCCACTCCCCCGCCTGCTGGTTTGGCTGCGGTGCCAGCTGGGCCAAGCTCACGGGGCTGCCGGCTCTTCCCCGACCCGCATCACTGTCCTGCTGTCCACACTGCGGGGAGGCCAGCTGCCCCGGAGCAGAGGGGAGGGCGCGGGGGGGAGGCGGGTGGACCCCTCGCTCCAGGCTCTGCTTCTAGTGCTCAGGCGTGCCCCGAACTCGGTCCTGTGAAAGCAGAGTTCCTCAGACCCGTTCCTTCTGTGCCCACCGGAAGGCGCAGGGCATGCCAGCGGGCTCTGTCCTGCAGACGGCTCAGGGCCTGGGGAGCGGAGGGCCCACTCGGCACCTGTAGGCCTGGCTCCGTGTGCACCCGCTCTCCTCCGGTTCAAGGATCTCTGTCTCCAAGGCTCAGGGACCCGGTCCCCAGACGGGGCCGGCCGCTCACCTGCCGTGTCCCCAGTGAGTGAGCGGGCCAGCGAGGGCCTCTGTTTATTTTCTCCCACTCTTTAGCAGGGTCTCCGCGGGGGTCCTCCCACCACGTCTGAAGCGGATGCCTGTCCCGGGCACCTTCCAGCCAACTTAGAGGAGCCTGATGGGGTGGGGGGCAGGGTGCCAGGCAGGGGGGTGGGAGTCTCAGTGGCGTAGCCCTCGGATTCAGATTCCAGCTCGCGCGGGGGGAGGGACCTCCAAGCTGATTCCCAGGCTCCGACTTTTGGGGCTCTCGGGGACCCAGAGCTCCCATGGGGCCCGTGTCTGGGTGGCGCCTTTCCCTGGTCTCTGGAGCGGCCCTCCCTCCAGAACTGCAAGGACCTGGCATCTCAATCATCCTTAAACCTTGACGGACGATCCACGGGCTCCCACTGTGGCCCAGCAGACCCCCGACCAGTGTCCGCGAGGTGGCGGGTTCGATCCCTGGCCTCGCTCAGCAGGTTAAGGATCTGGCATTGCTGTGAGCTGTGGTGTAGGTTGCAGACTGGGCTGGAATTCCCAGTTGCTGTGGCTGTGGGGTAGGCGGGCAGCTGCAGCTCCGATTCGACCCCGAGGCTGGGAACCTCCATATGCCGCAGGTGCAGCTCTAAAAGGAAAAAAAAAAAACAAAAAAAGAAATGACACATGAAGCCAAACATCTCCTACGACTTTTATTGTTCCTTAGTCCACCAGAGAGTACAAAGGTTCCCTCTTTTTTTTCTTAAAAATGTCTTTTCCGCACACCGTTGCCCTCGGGAACGCTTCCTTCCCACCGGAAACCGGGGTTTCCCTGGATAAGCGCTTCCCATCCGTGCTGACCTTACCGAGGTCCTTTAACAGGAAGAGGATAATTCCTTTAACTATTACCAACATGAACCCCGTCATCTCTCTATAAGGGTGAACACTGATGTGTGTGGGGTTTTTTCTTACCTTTTTAGACACGAAACCACCCACGTGTGAATCCAAACTACGGCATTGCACTTACAACATTCATGGCATAAACTAAACATACGAGTCACCACCTCAAGGGAACGACAGACGGACACTGTACGATCTAGCTACGGGGTACGCGGATTCAAAGGTCTGGGGCTGCCCCCGCCCACGCCACGCGCCGGCCACCGCTCGGCGGGGACAGGGCTCGGGTCCACGGCGACGCGGAGTCTCGGCCCAGTTCCTCTAAGACGCGGTCCCGGGACGGCAGCGGGGATGGGAAGTGAGTCACACGAGCTGACACCGCCCGCGCCGACGCCGAGCGCGGCCCCGGGGGGCTCTCCGTGACACACGACACTCACGTCCCTCGCGCGCGCGCGCGGACCACAATCTACGGACGAGTCCATGCAATCCTAACAGCGGGGTGTTCTCGGCGAGAACTGGCCAACAGTCATCGCCTGACTTCTTGAGTGTGTTCATTGACCAGAAAGGGGACCAGGATGGGGGAGCCGGGGCGCCCCGGGCTGCAGTCCCGGCTGCAAAGACGGGGAGGCTCCTTCCCCCGCGGGCCGCCCTCCGGCTGGAGCGGGAGGGACGCGGGGGCCACGCCGCCCCCGCGACGCCGGAGTCCGGGCTGCTGCTGAGTTTTCCCCACGAGCATCGGCAGTCTCAGGAAGATGCTTCGGGCAGCTGCTTCACGCGTTTCCGGGGCGCCCAGGCCGGGGGGGGCGGGGGCACTACAGCTCGTCCGACCGGATGACGTGGAAGAGCGTGACGTTGTAGAGGACCTGGTGGCCGTTGTTCCAGGCGTAGAGGGCGCGGTCCTTGGGGTTGTAGTCCAGCATGGAGATGTGGGAGTACTTGTTCTGGAAGGGGATGTCGATGTACTCGTAGGTGGAGGCGTTGGTCTGGTAGGCGTAGTGGACCTTGGTGCCGCCCGAGTAGCCGTTGGTGACGTAGAGGGTCCCGCAGATGATGAAGGCCTCGCCGGCGCTGCGCTTGGGGTAGCTCGTGTTCCAGGTCTGCAGCACCTGCAGGGAGACGGGGTCCAGCTTGCTGATGACGATGTTGCCGGCGTTCTGGTTGGTGGCGTAGACGGCCCACAGCCCGTTCTCGTCCACCATGAGGTCGATGTCCGAGTGGCCGCCCCAGGCGTAGTGGTACATGTTGTTGTAGCCGGCGTAGTCCAGGCTGCGCGTCTTGAGGATGCTCTCGGTCTTCAGGTCGAACCGGATGACGATGTGGCTCTGGAACTTGTTGAAGTAGATGGACCCGTTGTAGACCACCTGCCCGGTGCCGGACCAGGGGTGCGGGAGGCGGTGGGACGTGAAGTTGTCCGTGGTCATGAAGTCCAGCATGGACTTGTACTCGCGGACGAAGCGGTTGTTGTGGTAGCCGTCCATGTACCAGACCTGCGGACAGAGCAGCCCCGTGAGCGGTGCAGGGCAGAGGGAGCCGGCCCCGAGGGGAGGGGCTGGCAGGACCGGAGGCGGCCGACTGAACAAGGGCGTCCTTCCTCCCGACCGTCGGGCACCTCGCCCACGGGACGGACGAAAGGAAGCACTGCCTGGAGGAAGGACACTGCCAGGGGGCACTGGGACCCGCAGCCTCGCGCTGGGTGGCGGCGGGGGCCGCCCTCTGCAGGTCCCGCCAGGTGAGCGGCAACCAGAAACACTACATGAGTTTGGGGCACCCCCAGGCTGTGGAGTGTCGCCCGTCTGCTTGCTCCCCGCTCCCCTGGCCAAGGGCACGCTTGGGGGACAGCTGGCACTCCGTCAGCACATACACCGCCCCCAGCAGGACGCTGCTGCAGAGGACACAGCCACCTGGGCCCGGATGAGGACAGGTGCCCAGAGCGCCGGGCGGTCTGCCCTGATGACCGTTGTCGAGGTACCCTGGCAGGACGACGCTGGCAACCAAGTGGGCGAGTGCGTCAGGCCTCTCTTTTGGGCCAGGCGGGCACAGCGGGCCGGACTGAATCACCGGTCGGTGGGGGGGCGTGGGAGGGGCGGAACGTCATTAATCTGACATTTGGGAAGCGTCGCGTGTAATCGCTGTCACGCCCCGTCCAGGGAAAGCCTCTCTCCCTGAGGAATGCAAGCTTCCGGAAGGTCTGATGGCTCCAATCTGCCAAGATAACACCCCCAGTAGAGGCCCCAGTTTGGGGTTACAGGGGAGGAGATTTCCGATTATTGCTTCAATGCCCGCTGACTTGAAAATTGTCTAGACTTTGAACAAAACGCTTTCGTCATTTTCAACCAATATGGGAGCAAATTAGGAAGCGGTGCCATCAGTCAGAGGAAAGTCTGCGGGGCTAATGCCATCCCCAGCGTGTCTGCCTGGCAGCAAGACAGCCGCCAGGGCTCTGCCAGCTGCAGGAGAGAGTGAGGATGTGGGCTTTCCGACGCAGTATTACACATGCGTGAGGAATTAAAAAAAAAAATCGTAGCCTTGTTCCTGAGACATCCACTCAGATGCTTAGAGGCAGATGTGCCTTTTGTTCAACAAGATTTGTTTTTTCTTTTAAATTGGGTCTCATTTGAGGCTTTTATCCCAGGCTCTGTAATGTGGGTCATGGATTAGACAGAACGGGACAGGCGCAGCGGGGGTGGGCGGTGGGGGCTACGCGGGGCGGCGGGGGGATATGCCGACCTCCCTGGGCCACCTCCTAGACCGGGAGCTCGCTGCTCGCAAGACTTAGCTCAAGCGACGTGCTGCTTTGCACCCTCTCCCGGCCCCTCCCCCACCTCAGCTCCTGGAACAGGTGTCCTTGTCTGCCTCCCCCACGAGTGGGTTTGGATCAGGGGGACCTGGTTCCACGGAGGCTCCCTGGTACCCCCAGGGACCCGGCACCCCTTTCCCCTGGGCAGAGCTGCATGACATCAGCAGCCAGTCGCTAAGACTTTGTGAATAGCCTTTTTCTCTAATAAACGGGCAAATCGGACCCAGGGCACAACACTCGGGAAATGCAGTTTGGGAGGGAGAAATCAGCCCAAGATACTAAACGCCTGACAACCAGCTCCTGGCCTGGGCCGGGGGGGTCTGAGCTACCAGTGAGCCCCTCTGTGCACAAGAGACGCAGGTCACGGGAGCCACGAGTGGCCTGTGGCGAGGGCCCCTCGTGGGCAGCGGGCTCCCCTCCTCTGAGTCCACTCCCATCTCACCTCAAATGCCCTACCCTTCCCCCCACCCCCTGTCCATGCCACCCTGTCCACACCCCGAGGCGCAGATGGAAACTTGTCAGCTCCAGGGCGCTGCCCAGAACCCCTGCCTCTCTGCTAAGGCCGGGAACCAGATTTCGCTCCCCCAGAACACGACATGGACCTTGGGGTGTAGCCAGGCATGGGCTGGCTACAGCTTCCAGGAGACTCTACCACACAGCAGGGTTCCTGAGGCGCCCCTTCCAAGTCCCCAACTCAGAGGGGCTCAGAGGCGAGGGTCCCGCCCAGGGTCTCACGGTCCAGTCGGCTGACCAGAAAGTGGGCTGGACCCTGCATTTGCATAGGACACGCCCACGGCCAGCCTTCTCCTGGCCATGTCCCCCCAGGCTCGAGGCCGCCCTCTGATGCCCACTGTCCCCACAGAGCCAGCTCTGTTTCCGGGCACGGACTGAAGGAGAGGGCGACTTTCCACCCACTCGTTCCCAGGCTTGACCACGGTGCCCGTCTCACCCGCCGCCTGGCAGGATGGCCGGAGGGGCCCACGTAGCTGTGTGCCTCCCCCTTTCCAGGTGATGGGAACAGACCCTGCCCCCCAGGTGCTGCCAACCTCGGGGCCATGCCCCATGCGGGTGGCAGCTCCCTGTGCATGACCTCCTGCAGGAAGGACCTCGGGGACCCAGACCAGGGATGGGGAGAGCTGAGGACACGAGGGGGTGAGAAGCCAAGGCGGCCAAGGGAGAAGGGGTTGGGGGGGAGGGCCAGAGCTTAAAGCCCCCTCTCCCAACAGAAAGAAGGTCCCTGAGTGAGAGGCTGCTGGTGCCTTTGCTCACGGAGGCTCCTGGGCAGGTCAGAGGCCAGTGTGCCTCCCACCCCAGCAAGCACTCCCCCCTCCATGGGGGCCCCAAAGATAAAAAAAAAAAAAGCCAGCTCAGATTCCCTCTCTCCTTTGCAAATGCTGGGCTTTGGGCGGATGCTGCGGGCAGGCTCCCTGGACCCAGGGCACCCGACACCACCTCCCACGTAAGAAAACCTGGGAGTTCCCACATCTCGACTGCATTTCTGTTCCATGTGGCGGCATTTACCGAGAACGTGGGATTTGCCTAATGGCCCCTGTTATTTTCTTGTGCTTTTCAGCAAAGAGGCCATGTGGGTGCAGGGCAGGGCACGGGGCCCCCACCTTCCACGGTGAGGCAGGGACACGGCTGAGAAAGGTGCAGTGGGGTGGGGGCGCTGGCTGAGCCACTGGCTGTGTCTGGTCTGCTGTGGCAGGACGTGACATCCCCAGCAGGAGGTGACCCCGGGGAGCTGGGGCAAAGGGCAAAGGGCTCCGAAGGGAGCAAGAGGGGTGGGGAGACTCCCCTGGGGAGGAGGGTCCAAAGGGGGCGGGGTCGGCAGCCCCCAGACAGCCCCTGCGACGACGGAGAGACGGCTAGAAGGGGCGCTGGCATTTCCTGAGCCGCGCGGGCTCTGGGCTGACCGCTGACCGCACGGGACAGTGCGGCTGCCCGTTTGGGAGCACTTGCCCTTCGGGAAGCGGGATTCGGAGGATCTGTATACCCCGGGTGGATGGCTGGACACTGTTTAGACGACAGGGAAGGACTTTTAAACATGCAGCTAAGCTCACTGCTGTTTGTGCAATGGCAGGGTTTTTGTGATGAGATGGCCTCCTTGGAACAGGGCCAGAGGCCGGCCGGTCCCCTCACTAAGGACTGATGTGAGCCATCCCGGGACTTCGAGGCCAGTAAGAGGATGGTAAAGCCGGCCCCCAGGAGGGTCACAGTCAGAGGTCTTGGGGTTCTGCACCCGGGAACTGGGTCCCTGGAACACACGTGGTCTCCCAGCAGGGGGGCATAGCCGGGCACGAGGACCGGGCTTCTGGAGCCCTGGGGCCCTCGGAAGCACGTGGCCCGGTCACCGTGGTGAGAAGGCTGCTTCCGGACCGGGTAGAAGACCGCCAGAGCCCAGCACAGAGCCTGGCACACAGCTGGTGCTTAGGGAAAGAGCTGGCTTGGTTCTCACAGCTCCGCACAAAGGCAGGGGGACGCGAAGGCCCCTTCAGGGGCTCCCTGACCAGGGAGCCCAAGGCATTCCCCGACACCCCACCCCACCCTCGCGGGCCCCAACCTCTTCGCTTGTTCCTGGGAGCCTCTGGCCCTGAAGCTGACATTGATTTCTGTTTTTGGAGGGAGTTACTGGTCTCCAGCGTGTGTGATCAAAATGGGTTGGAAGACTGGAAAAGACCAAAAGGAAACAAAGCAGCGCCTTTCCAGACCAACGGTGGGGCCTGCGGACGTGTCCCCTGCAGGCTGCGAGCTGGCAGCTGTGCAGAGCTCCTGGCTTGGGGCAGGGCTGCCAACTGCCCAAAGCTTGGGAGCGGACCCCCACGGCCCCCTGCCGGCCAGCGGCTCCCCTCCCTCCGTGCCCAGGCCCTCCGGCCGCCCTCCGGCTCCGCCCTCCCGCTCCCCCGGCATCCGCCTCGTCCATCACAAGGGCCCCTTTCCCTGAAGGTGATCAAGTCATCAAGCAGAAGAGAGACGTCTAATTTCCAAACGCATCCATCACCGCCTCGCCGCCTCGCAAACCCACATCCACGCGGCCCGGGGGCTTCTGGGAGCCCTGCTGCTTGGTGTCCGAGAAAAGGCAATTTGAAGAGCACTCACGACAACAAAGGGAAGTGACGTTGGATGGGGGACCCAGCGGTGCCTCTGGTGTCGAGTCAGGCGTGGAGGGTCCTCCAGCCTGGGGCTCGTCCCAGCTGTACCAGGCTCAGTGGTTCCAGCTCTCAGGTCCCAGCAGCCTGCTGGGTTTGTGCAGGGGGGCGGGTGGGGTGGGGGCACGAGGCAGGGGGAGGGTAATCGAGAGGGGCCTCAGCTCAGAACATCCACGGCTAATCAATGGCCTGTGGCTAATAAATAAAACCATTGTCCAGCCTTTGCAAGATCTTGGGCGGGTCACGTGGCCCTCCTGAGCCTGGCTTTTCTCATCGGCAGAGCGGAGACCACTGTGACCCGCTGGCTGGAGGGCGGCTGCGGGACCAAAGCAGGACGGGTAGACAGGACACCCCGGAACCCCCCAGGCCCCGCCGTCGCGGTCTGGTTCTCCCAGCCCAGTTACTGTAATTATCACCCATGGCTGCGGCGAGAGCAGGTGCCTGATCAAACGCGGGACAGAGTGGGGCTTTCCACGGGGACAGCACTGAACGGTGGCTGGGGTAACCACGGGCCAGTTCCATTGGAAACTGGCCATGCACTGGTCATTCATGGGCCAATTAAATTGTTAGAAAATGCCCAAGCACCAGCTAGCTGCCACAATTCCGAAAACAAAACAGAAAGGAACTTCAGCCCCCAAATACCTGCCCCTAGCTGTAGCCGGGGTCTGCAGCCTTCTGGACACTGCTGGCAAAACCAGGCACAGGCTCCAGGAAGAAGCTCAGGCCTGCCCGGGGTCGGGGGAGGTGCGGGGGGCCCCCTCCCGCCGGAAGTTGTCGGATAAAGGCAGATGCACAGGCCACTAGACAGCCCGACTCGGTCCCCCCCAGAAGGAGACAGTGTGCCAGAGACAGGTGCCCCTTCCTGTTCTAGACAGAAGCCGTCAGGCTGCCGGAAGGGCGGGAAGGGGTGGGGGAGGTACAGGCCAGAAAGCTCCAGGTCCCTTCCTACTAAAGGTCCTCCAGACGCCGCTCCGGGGATCTCAAATGTCTAAGCTCCTTTCTCATCGGCCGTTTTTAATGTTTATTTTCTAAACGTCCTGCCAGCAAGGGGCTGGAAAAGAAAGGCTCTGGACGGCTGGGTGCCAGCGGTAGGTGGGTGGGTCACCAGGGATGGCGCTGCCCGCCACTCCTCTCTTCCGCTGAGACCCAGAAGCTGGGCGTGTGGCACTCCCCTCTGGTGAAACGCTCCCCAAGGATGCTAGCCAGCCGCCTGTCCCCACACCCCAGAGGGACTCCAACCACAGAACCCAGCGCCCCGCTTCCTCATCCAGATACAACACTCGTCTCTCTCTCTTTCAGAGTTTTTACCCCAGGGGGAAACGTCTAGAAAAAAAAGAACGTGGCTTTTTTCCTAAATCAAAAAAGAACATGCGTTTCCATCAGCCATGAAAGGAATGGCAAATGAAACCCAAATGAGAAGTCATTAAAACAAGAGGGCCTAGCGGCGCGGGGGCAGGGCCGCCAGCCTCTGAAGGCTTCGGCCTAGAGGCGCCTCCGAGCCCCCAGGGAGAGAGCCCTGCCTGCGGGGGCGCGTCGCAGCCCACAGCCCCCATCACTGCCACTGTCCACTGCATGTGGAACCCCGCCCTGGGTCTGTGACTCTGGGTTGGCACAGGAAAATTCAGCCAGGGACCTGGGCCGCTCCCCAAAGTCCCCGGAACACCCCCCAGGGCCACCAAGCTTTGTCCCCCAGGACGGTCCAAACCCGACCCATACCTGGGCCTGAGGAAGAAGGCACTTACCCTGTTGTCACCTTCTGGGGCCAGAGGATCCGTCATCCAAGACCCAAACCTGGAGCCGGACGTCTTGACGGTCACGGGGTCGCTTATGCCCGTCAGCTTGCCACATGCTGGAAGAGAGGGCACGGCACGGAGGTGAGTGTCTTGGCCCGACCCCCACCTCTCCCTCGGCTGCTGCTCCTGCCCTGCTCGTCCCAGGGTACCCCAGCCCCAAAGGCCAGCGAGATCCCCGGGAGTCGGGCCGGGCGGGGAGGGGGTGCCAGAGCTACACCTCCGGGTGTGGGAGGAGCGGGTAGGGGGTCAGCCTCGCCCAGACTCCGTTTCCTCCTCTGGGAATTGGGGGTGTCAGGGGGGAGCAGCAGCAGGTGCACCTCCTAAGGCTGATGGAGAAGGTGCATCTGAAGGCCCAGTGCGGGATGCGAGGCGCCGGGCGAGGCTCGAATGGTTCCAGGAGGGACGAAGAGCAAAAATAAAATAAAAAATGGCGTTCCCACTGTGGCTCAGCGGGAAGGAACCCGACCAGGATCCACGAGGGCTTGGGTTCGATCCCTGGTCTTGATCCGTGGGTGAAGGCTCCAGCATCGCTGTGGCTGTGGTGTAGGCTGGCAGCTGTAGCTCTGGTCCAACCCCTAGCTGGGGAAGCTCCATGTGCCGCAGGTGCAGCCCTAAAAAGACAGTAAAATAAAATAAAATAAAATAAAATAGAAGCGACTAAGGATGGGGGCCTCTCCTCCGCAGGACTCACTACCAGGCGCTCTTCCAACCATTACAACCAGACCAGGAGCACGGCTGCCCCTCCCGCCGGTGGGCCCAGACCTGTGAGCGTCCACCGGGGGCTGCAGGGCTGGGCTTTGAAGGCACTGCCCAACCGGAAGCATGCGGGTGACGCACTGTCCTGCGCACGGATGGTGGATGGAGACTGACGGGGACGCGCTCGGGGCCACTCAGCCTGGATGAAGCGGGAACCCAGCCCTCCTGACTCAGCCTGGCACCTGTCCCACTGCCCCGACAGCCCACAGTGGCCACGGTGCCAAGCGGAAATCCGCTCCTGGGCCACAGGAGCCGATTCGCCCCTCGACGTAGGAATGCGGGACCCGTGTCCTCTGTAACGCCCTCCCTCTCCTCCAGGCCAGGCCTGCGTGTCACTTCCCAGCTCTGCCTGCCCCGCTAAACGGCCACGGTGTCAGCACCGAGTCCGGAGATCGGCCGTTTTCAGAGGATGGCCCATGACAGCCTGGGGACTGCAGTGAACCAGGGTAATCCAGCCTCCGAGGTGGGCCGGACAGGGAGCCGCCCCGGGGAGGGCCACGCCCACCGCGGCCGGGTCTGGGGCCTCCCCCTCCCTCCGAACTTGAAGCAGGCAGGTGCATCTGTCAGGCTCACGGCCCAGCCTGTGAGAGGGACCCTCCCGACCCCAGCCTGGAGCCGGGCGCCGCCTCGGCTCTGTATCATCCAGAAGAGCTGGGATCTGGGCAATCCGAGGCTTGGTGCAGGGTTGGGCGCCGGCTGCGAGCAGAAGAAAGGTGGCTTTACAACCAAGTTCCCATCAAGTCACCCTGCCCTGCTCTAAGGCCCGGCGGCCCCGCTCCCTGGGCCGCTGCCTCTGGCCCAGATTGGAGAAGGAAACACAACTATTTTTACTTGCCCACCCCTTCCCAGTCTGTACTTTGCCTGTTCCCCTTTGAGAAGGAAAGCTATGCTTTCCCGCTGACATGCTGTCCCCTCGTGGCCCGAGGCTTCCTGGCAACCATGGCCTGCAGGGCAGGTAGGTGCGTCTGCAGGTGGGCGGTGGGCACTGCGGAGAGAGGGGCTGTCCCTCCCGTCCACCCCTCCATCTGCAGGAGGACAGAGGGCGCTGGACATTAGCAGCGTCTGCAGCAACCAGGAGTAAGGCAGGAGTCACTGGGTCCTTGGAAATCTCACGAGAACATGCTTGTCCACGAGAGCCCTGTTCTCATCCCACGAGGGTCTTGAGGACTCGGGGTGGGGTTCCCTGGGGGGGGGGTCCGTCTAGAGGAATGTGGGTGGGCGAGAGGCAGGGCACTAGGCTGGTTGCCCCCACACACTCTCATTGTTCCTGTGACCTAGGGGAGCTTTCTGAGTTGCCCCCCTGGAGAGAGCAGACCCCTACCCCCCACTGGTGGGACTGGGAGATGCTAGCAGAGGCTAGCTGGGGACGTGGTCCTGTCTGGAAGAAGTCCCAAGGTGCCATGGCCCCAAGGGTGTCATGGATCAGGGGCCCCGGGGTGGGGGGACACTTGCTGTTGCGCTGTCGTGGACACACATCCTGGGAGGTGCCCGCCCGCACTGAGGCTCTGTCCCAGGCTTCAGCGGCCTCTCTGCCTGGGACGACCTCCCCCAGAGGAAACAGACATCTGTCCCCCACGTCACAGTCAGGAGGCACGCAGACGGCGGGTGGACGGCCCAGCTCGCTCTTCCGTCTGCACCTTCCCTTGGGCTGCCCGCCCCCTGAGAAATGCCGACATCCCCCTCCTCCCCAGCTCCACCCGCCCACCTGTCTCCTGTGCCTGGACCCACACGGATGCCTCTGCTGAGCCTGCTCCTTCTGGGGGCACCCACCCTGCCTCCCTGGGCAGGGATGTGGGGTCCGGGTGTTCCCGGGCAGGACGCTGTTACCCCCACCCCACCCCCCACCCCGAAGTCTCAGCCTGGGGCGGTGTCTGAAAGGAACGACCGACTCATCTCTCGGGAACTGAGGGGTACACCCATCCATGTCCCAGAAACCCCAGTCAGCCCTGTTCTTCTAGGCGTCCAGGAGAGGGAACGGGGGTGCAGGTGGGCGGCCGCTTCCATGCCCGGCATAACGGCACCCACCTCAGCAGTGGCTGTGGGAGTTAAAGCAGTGGGACACCTATCAGAGGAACTGCTCCCTGAGGCCGGCAGCCAGGGATCCAGACAGACCGTGGCCAAGTCCAGGCCCCCGGCTGCCTTGGATGGTACCTGTGTCCGGCTGGCCGCCTGCGGCTGCTGTGAACGGGAGCCCACCTATGGGGGGGCGGGAGGCAGCGTCTGCAGGGGCATCAGCTCCGCCCTGGGGGGAGGTCTCCCAACTCCATGCCCTGAGCTCACTGTGGCTGAGGGTCCAAGCCCCCCCATCCCCAGCCCCTGGGGGAGCCTTAGAATCTTGGATTAGAGGCTGCAGGAGAGGGTCCAGCTGGCCCCGGAGCCCCGCTCTTCAAACTCGTGGCTGTGGACTTGGCGCTCCACTGGGGCTGGAGTCAGGGAGCTATTTTTGGTTCTCCGTCCAGACTGGTTTTGCCAAGACCTCAGGAACTGACAGGATCTAAAAAAGCCCCGAGGCAGAGCCGCGAGGCGGAGTCTTGGCACAATCAGTTCAGGAAAGTGTCCCTCTCTCGTCACGAGTGCTCAGGATTCGTGAGCCTGGGAAAGGGAGGGAGGGGAGGGTGGAGCTCGGGGCCGTGAGCAGGTGCATCTCAGAGGAGGCTGGGCTCCCAGCTCGGAGGGCGGAGGGCCCTGGGCCCTGAAAGCCCAGGATGGGTCTCAGGAGGAGGGGCCGGCCACCTTGCGAGCTGGGAGCTGGGACAAAGCAGGGCCCCTGCAGGTGACTCCATCTTCTTGCCGCTCCTAGAAGGAGGCCTCTCTGAACAGCAGCCCAAATGAGCCCCAAACGGAGACTACACAGGCCCGGGGGTGGGGCAAGGAGTCAGGCCGGAGACCAGAGGACGGGGCGGGGGGCCCCGTAGAAAGCAGACGGGTCCCGGGACCGCCAGGCCTCTGAGGCCATCTCCCAGCTTTTATCCCTCAAAGACTGGAAAGAGAGTTTGCAAAACTGGGAGCGTCAACAGACAAACGTCCCTGCAGATGAAATAACCAGAGGGGGCAGCCTCCCCTGCTCGCAGGCCCAGAGCGGGAGGGGCCCCCCCCCTGGATGCTCTCCTCCACCCCCAGGGCAGGGATGGCGCTGGGAGGCCTCTGCCACAGGCAATTCCAAGCACTGCCCGGAAGGACTCAGGGGGGAACCCCTGCCCGCCCGCCGGACCCCACTGTTGGAGCAGCACTGGGACTTGGTGGGCTAGCCTGTGGACCAAGGCTCCCCAAACCTCATGCTCAACCTTGAGTGCAAATTGGATGATTTATCCACCGTTCTTGGCAGCCACTTGCCCAGCTCCCTCAGGCCCCTGGGGAGGAGGTAAGGGCCCCCTCTCTGTCTCCTTGACCCTAGGAGGCCTTCAGCACCAGAGTCCCAGGATGGTCCAACTAGTGGAAGCCCCCAGGTCAGCTAGTCCCCCGCATCTCACAGACAGGAAAACACCCCAACAGGTGCACGATGCACTCGCTACGAGCAGCATTCCGCATTGGATCCTAAGTCTCTGGCTTCAGCTGGTTTAGCTGCTGGGGCTTCTGACTCCGCAGGCGCTCTGTGGAGTGCCACCGAAGTCCCCTGTCCCAGCGCAGGGCCACGGCGTCCCTGGGCAGCTCCGTCTCCGCCTCCCCTGGGAACAAGAGGAGCCACAGGGGAACCAGTGCTGAGCACCTGCCTCCCTTCCATAGCGTGCCGGAGAGATGCTGAGCCCAGCGTCCTGTTCTAGAATCAGAGTTTCAAACTCAAGTTCTGGCTGGGCCATGAGGAAAAACGTACAATCCCACGGAGAGAGGGATTTAACAACGGAAACCCCAAACCAATGGAACCTCCAGCCCTTGTTCTGGGGTCAGGAGTCATCAACCACATGGATCCGAAGAGAAGGAGAGACCTAATTAAGCGCCTTCGGGGACCTGGAAGGAGAGCCGATTCCCCACTCAAAACCGGGGACCTACAGTCAGACTTCAGACCTGGGGGTGCGGCGGGGGCAGCAGGGAGGGGCTGCGGGCTCTCGCGCTGCATCTCAGAAGTCCTATCTGCCCAGGACAGCATCGGAGCCGGCAGCTGGTTCCCTGTTTCACCCTCCTTGGCAACCTCCGGCGAGGAAACAGGCTGCTGAGATGGTACCTATTTGCAAGGCTAAAATATGACTAAATTAAGCAGCCACAGGATAGCAGTTGGGTCTTTAAGTTACGGAGTTTGGGTGAAAACCAGGAAGAGGGAGAAGCAGCGGCAACAAAATGTACCCACTATCTGCCATCCACCTGCCTACTGGGACCTGCCTGCCAACCTATCGACTTATCAGCTGTCTACCTACTGACCTGCCTCCCTATCCAGCTGTTCTCTTCCTGCCTACCTTCCCTCCTACACCTGTAATCTGTGTACCTACCTGTCTTCTGACCTGCCTACCTATCTACCCACCTAGCCAGCGGTCCCTCTTTCTACCAATCACATCCATCGCCCATTGACTAATGACCTACGTGTCCTACCACCGCCTGCTCTGTGCGGGGCACAGCGCGCAGCCCGCGATGCGCGTGGTGACCAGGACTCCGGCGGTGACCCCAGGGCACGGGGACTTCTCTACACTTCATCTTACAGACAAAGAGGCATCTGAAATGCCAAGCGGTCAGGCCATGCGAGAGCCACCTGGCTGCCGAGGGGCACTTACTGCTTTAGGATCCTGCCTGCCCCGGGCAGGGGTTCTCAGTTTGGGGTTTGCTGAAATCACCAAGGATAAAGACAGACCCGGAACTCCACCCCCCGCAGACTCAGCGGCCCGCCTACCGGTCAAGGTCTTTCTGAAGAAGGACTTTTGCGGAGAGGTGAGGCCACACAGGACCCTAGGGTGGAGAACAGAGCCCCGGGGGCTCTTCATCCTCTCTTTACTCCCAAGGCGACTATTTCAGTGGCCGGAGGGTAACCACGGAAAGCCCCAGACTGTGCGCCTTAAGGGAAATTCACCCAGCGGCTAAAACAGGCTGAGTTCGCAGGGGAAGGCGGCTTGCCTGGGGTGGGGGCAGCACCCTCTGGGAAAGGCCCTGAGCTTCTCATTGGTTGTGAGGCTTCACTCTGAATTTCCATTTTTGCCCCTTGATCTGCTCCTTGGAAGATGTGGAGGCTTCAGCTTGGTTGCGCACTGGTCTGTCTACACAGTCTGTCTACCAGCGAGGGGAAAACGCTGTTGCGGGGAAATAAAGCACGAAGAAAACCCCCACCTCCCAATGCTCCAGGGGCTGAGAGCGCCCTCCAGCGGGAGTGTTTGGAGGGTCTGGAGAGAGGCGATGGGGGCTTGGGGTCTTTATGGGAAACCCAAACCCAGAGACAGCACCCAACGGAAGTAATCGCACAGCGCCACCACCACCGACAAGCCCAAGACCCAGGAACACTTCCGACAGCCCTGCCGACCCCGGGAATGCCGAAATGGGACGGGCTGGTAGAGACGGCCAGCCCAGGCCCTCCCGGGATCGTCCCCGGTCACCAGCCCCGGACACACCAGGACCTGGGCGCCATGAAGCACACATGAAAAACCACAGCAGGTGGTCCCTCATGCGACGTGGCCTGAGTGTACGTGTGACCACGGAGTCATTCTTACTCCCAACACAGCTCACATCCTTTCCCGGGTCGGGAGGATTTTCTAGGGCACCTAGAACAGCCCGAAAATAACCTAGACAAGCAAAAAGGTTGGCTGGCTCGACCTCCTCGCCCTTTGAACGTTCTCTCTCTTCCACCCAAGAGCACTGGGGAGCTTTAAAAGTATTTGTTCTTTGGGGAGGTTTTAAGTTTATAATAAGGTATTCGTAGTGAGGGAGAGTGGGGGGGGGGAATAAAAGGGGAATCTAGTGCGAATATCAGATAAAACCCAAGGGGAGCTTCTTCCTCAAAGCAGAATTCTCCCAAACGCTACCCAATCAGTTACTCGGAAAAGTATAATTATGCACACCAACCACGTTTGTGTTGATGAGAAGAGCCAGCAAATCTTTCCTAAGAAAACCCACATGTGGAATCGGGGTTTTAAAATGCACCATTTAAAAGTGGGCTCGACGCTGACACGCGAAGACTGGTTAAAGCAACTAATGAGCACTTTGAGAAGGCGAAGGGGCGTCAAGCACCAATGAGACTCAGAAGGAACCGGCTCCCAGGCCCGCCCCTTCCAGGCGCCCGGGGGGTGCCCCCTCATTTGTGTGAATGGGATTGGATTTTCTGCACCAGTCAGTATCTCGGGGGGCTTCCTCGGCCCCTACTCTCGAGCTGGCGGGGATCTGAGATGTGTGTTTCCATCCCTGTGAAACGTGTCTTGAAAACTCACCCCAACACACACGCACACGCACACGCACAGGCACAGGCACACACGCACGCACGCGTTCTGAGGATGGCATGTCACGTCTAACGTGGTTCTAGTCCCTTCCAGATGTGCCGCTCAGTGAGGGCGGAGAGCTGGCCTCTGCGCAGGGTCCCGGAAGGCCCTAGGGCGGGTGCTGCCTGCACTGGGCTGTCCCTCCAGATGGTCCTACCCAGGAGCCCTGGTCCAGCCGTCGGCTCGGCTCCCTGAAGCCAGGCGGGCGCTGTCCACTTCAGCACCACTCCCTAAGCCTGTGCGCGCTGAGCGAGCGGGAGGTGCAGCGCCCGCCCGCCCGCCGGGTTCTGGGCCTACCTAGTTTTTGCATGCATGCACGGAGCCTCTCTTCAAGATTGGACACTCTGTTCTGAAGCTCGTCGTAGTCATGGGCGCCAATCTCCTCTTGCAGCTCGTTAAGTACTGACGTCAGATTCTGGGCCTCCTCCTTAAACTGCAATACCAATTTGGCATCGGCCTTGTACTCTTCCAACACAGGGATCAAAGGCCTAAGTTCATCCATTTTCGCTTTTATCGCCTGCAAGGTTAAAATAAGCTGGGTTCAGTGCGATGCGTGCAAAAACTCGTAACACCCTGCCTTGGCCTGGCTTCTCCCTAGGTGAGGAAGTGTGTGCGCTCCCCCTTTATTTAGAGATGGATTGATTCTGGTCCAAAGGAGTTAAAAGAGCGTATTAAACAGTCTCCAGAACACCAACATATTTGGGAAAGGTCTTTATTGTCAGTTTAGAAGGCAACATCTTACGGTTACATGCGTTAAGTCACAGACACAAAGTTTCTTTTTTGTTTGCTTTGTTTTTCTGTTTCAAAAAATGCATTGACAAGGGTTCAACTTATTCATGAAATGCATCTACAGTCGCATGCAAAAGAGGTCCTGGGTGTGGTCAAGGTTCCTTGGGGCTATGGTGCTAAGTGTTGGGAAATCAGAGTAAAAATGCAAGGTGCAAAATAGCTCTCTGGCCTCTGTCAGGCTTACATGGGAGTGAGCTGCCTCTTCAGTCACTGCAGCATTGAAAAAACTCTCTTTTAAGTTAGCCCTGCAAGCAAGAAAATGAAAACTGTTGAACGACTACCTCACTAGCCTGCCTGGAACAGACAGCCACTAACAGACAAATAGTCCCACAGTCACTTGGAAAAAAAAAATCGCACGTCGAGGCTAGAGTTGGTCCCAATGAATTGCTTTAAGGGCAATTTATTGCCCTCGTAGCCATTTCTGCCGGAGGGCCCAATGCAGTTAAAGTGTGGGCAAGGGCTGGCTGCTACTCTGACCCCGAGCCACAGTGGCACAGAGATGGAACTGGGAGAGAGGCCTGCGCCGACAGTGCCTGCAGGGATGAGCTGGCCCTCAGGGATGAGCTGGCCCTCGACTGCGGAAGACACCCCGGGCTTGAGAGGAATCTGATTCTGGCCCAGAAAAGGGCTGGCCTCACCAGGAGAGACACAGGCTCTTGCTGGTCGGGCAGGTCAAAATCTCTCTCCTGGATGACTCATGATGACATGTCACAAGCACGCACATGTCCTCCTGTGTCCACCAGGAGCCATCAGCTCATTTCTCCTCAAGAGGATCTAGGGGCTGTTATTCTCCTTATCATAGAGATTTATAACTTCATCAGCCTGCCATTTCGTCTATGTAGTGTATTGCTTTTAAAAGCGAACCAGCAGGAGCGAGCGAGCGCAGGAAAGGACGGCATTAGCATAAAAGGACAGGAAGCCAGCATCAGCAGTTTCCCCCTCCGGCCAGCAAATGACCCATTCATTTGCATCTGGGCTAGATTTCTCATTAACATGCATGTATACCTTAATTAAGGTGCATATAATTTGTCGGTTTAACCATGTTGAAGCCAAGTAAACTCTAGGTGTTTAGACACACATTTGTACATATGCATACATAATTTCAGGTCAAACCAACCCCGGCTTTCATGTCCAGAGTTACACGGAGGAAAGGAATTTACTGGGAAGGAAGAAACACACTCTCTCCCTCTCTCTCTCCCTCTCTCTCTGTCTCTCTCTCGCTCGCCTACCAGTGTACAGTGTGACCTGTCACAGATAAATCAGGTCAGATGTGACGAAGAGCCCCGAGTGAGCCCTGCTCAGAAATGGCTCTAATCAATTTAGCTAATCCTTGGCTAATGTGATTCACCTGCAGCTGTGGATTGGCAAGAACCAATCGCGTCCCTGGCCCCAGCTAATCTGTGACTTGGCTGGACAAGTCGGGACCTGGGACCCTGGCCTTGGAAGCTAATAGGTGTGAAAACTGCACCTCAGTTCTGCCCCTTTCAAGGTGAATTTTGCCAAACCAGGGCGAGGGCAGGTGGCCTCTCAATTTCCCAGGACAGGTGCCATTTGCAAGGTAAAGAGGGATCCTTGCTGGGCGCCTCCCAGGCCTCTAATTGCTGTTCTGGAGGGACAGGGGTGAGCAGGAAGGGAGGCCCACCCAGTCTCAGAAGAGGGGGGGCAGGAAAAGGGGGAGGAGGTGGAGGGGGAAGAGGAGGGTAGAGGGTGGGGGACGGGAGGGCAAAGAAGGGGAAGGGAGGGAGTGGGGGAGGGGAGGAGGAGGGGGAGGGGCACACCTACCTTGAACTGCCTGGCCAGGTGTTGCTTATGACTCTCCTCCACCTGTTTGAACTTGGACTCCAGGCCTTTCATCTGGTTCTCCATCTTCTCCACGTACTGCAAGTCTCTCTGGGTCCGCCTGTCCAGGACCTCTATGGATTGGGACATGTTTTGCACCTGCCAAAAATGCAACAGGTTCAGGGAAGGAGCTGCGGCAGGTGCCGGAAGCCCTTATCTATCGCCTAACAGGAGACGCCAACGTCAGCCAGCCCACTGGGAGACAGAAGCGGCCCGTGCGTGACTTCCTAGTTCACCAGGGTATCAGGGATTGCTGTGACCGAGGACGCCCCAAACAGAGCATACTGGTTTGGTCAACACGTCCTCTGCCATCTTCCAGGACCTGTTCTTACAGGCAGGGGGGCAGGGACCTCTGCGGCCCCACTGGTCAGAGCTCCAGGCAATGGTTTGGGGAGATGTGGGGGGGCAGTTGGTTGTTTCTGGTCTCTTTATCCTGCAGGCTGAACTCACTCAGGCAGGCATATAATACCAACAAAGACGAACAGCACTGCCGGGCGCCCCACCCCCAGGGCCAGCTTCTCTCTCCCGAGTTCACTGGGTGTCCCGCAGAGAGGGCTGATGGCACAAGCACGGGACCAGGCTCCTGGAGCCTGCATCTTGTGCGCCACCCCTCACACCCCCCAGCATCATCGGTAGATGACTACGCTGCAAACAGGTCCGTTCAGAGCGGAGTCAGGAATCAATCACCCCCGCAGATGAAGAATCGCTGTTGTACATCTCTGCAGGCAGATCTGAATTGAGTCTCGCCTCAAGATGAAACTTTAATATTCAACAGGGTTCCAGAGCGCTTCAAGGAAAAGCGGTTGCAGTGCAGCCACCTGCCAGCGCATTTTATTTTCGGGAAACTGGCTTGTGCTTCTGGGCAGATGCCTTTGCGGTGGGGGATGGGGGCGGAAGGAGGCTTGGGGTCCCTGCATTCATTTTGTCAGAATCGAACCAGTTCCTGGGGGCGGGGGGTGGGCCTCCTTAGCTGCAGACCTTCGTTTGCTGCTGTTTTGTTGAATTTGCAAATCCCCTCCCTTCTAGGAACAAGATGGTCTGGGTACAGGCTTAGCTTTGCCTGGTCGGTGAGAGACGCTGTGAGAGACGCGGTGATGGCGTGGTCTGCGTTCTCCTGGTGGCTGCTCCGCCCCGCAGGTAAAACAAAGTAAAAGAGAGAGAGACCCAACGGAGAAAACCTGATGCCGCTCATCTCGGCGCCTAAAAATGCCTGGGATTTCATGGCTTGTTGTTTGCAAGGAACACACACACACAAACCCGAATCTTTAAACGGACAGTCTTCCACTGTCCGTTTAAAGATTCGGGTTTGTAAGCTGCAGTAGGACGTGGGTGACTCCGGCTCTCTGAGCTTTTTCTTTTCCTGTGTTTCATGGGAAACAACTCTATTCACTCTATTACCTCAGGTTTCCCTGTTCCCCCTCAAATATTTGTCTCTGTCACTCTCAGGAGCTGCAGACTTCTTTAGAGCAAAGTCCTGTTTCCTTTATTCTGCCAGGCCCAGCCCACATGCCACCTCCTCCAGGGAGGCCTCCCATCGATGAGACAAGCCGGAAGTGGCCGTGTACCACTTGGAAACACCATCCCGTGGTGGGCACCACGCCTGCACAGCGGTAACCCACACGCCTGTCCCAGCCAACTTGCTGGACCATGGAGGAGGCGGAGGCCCTGGCGTAGCCATATGGCTGGCTGGCGGGAGGAGGTGGCTGGCTGGCGGGAGGAGGGGGCCCGAGGGCGGCTCCAGTCAAGACCCCTCCCCGCTCCTGAGGGGATTCCTGATGTCGCAGCAAAACCCACAGGGCTGCAGACCAAAACTTGCTGAGCGGCAGCTGCTGAAGCCACGTAGGCTGCAGCCCCGTTCCCCTGATGGGGGCCCCACACTGCACTCTGGGCTGTTCATCTGCCTGAGGAAGAGTGCTTTTCCCAAATTAAAAAAAAAAAAATTTTTCACTCAATTTGAAGTGGAGAAAACAAATGCTGAAGATGCCAAGCTACTCAGTTGCCTTGAAACACGATACGCTCCGCTCCTACAGTCCTTCCTGCATCCCCTTTGCAGCCAATCAGAAACCAGCTCGTTCAGCCCCAGGCAGCAACCACTCTCAGCATCTTCTCAGGTCCTGGTCCAGAGGCCCTTCCTCTGAGCCCGTCCATTTTCCCACCTGTAGCATGAGTTCCTGAGAAGCCAACGGAGGGGCCCAAGGTCACACAGCCCCCAAAGACACGGTCCGCCCCCGGCCCCACCCAGGTGGCCGCAGGTGCGGGGGAGGGCGTCAGTAGCCTGCAGAAGACACCCTGGCCTGGAGGGAACCTCTGACCTCTGATGTTTACGGACCATCTGTGTTCTAGGCACTGTGCTCAGCCCACATTATCTCGTTTGTTGTTTTTTTAAGAAAGGAAACTGGTAACAATTTCCACAACTGGTCATATGGTCATAGCTGATCCATGAGTTACGCCTTTTGTCCTCAGCAAGCACCCCAGCTCGACTGCTTGATCTAGGGGGTGACCCCAGCCTTTCTTTCTTTTTCTTCTTTTGTCTTTTTAGGGCCGCACCCGCAGCACATGGAGGTTCCCAGGCGAGGGGTCCAATCGGAGCTGCAGCTGCCAGTCGGCACCACAGCCACAGCCACGCCAGATCTGAGCTGCATCTGCGACCTACACCACAGCTCAAGGCAACGCCGGATCCTTAACCCACTGAGCGAGGCCAGGGATCGAACCCGCATCCTCATGGATCCTAGTTGGGTTCGTTAACTGCTGAGCCACGATGGGAACTCCCTTTATTTCTGAATGCCTGGCTGTTGGCAGTGCTGCCTGCCACTGCCTCTAGTTCTGGGGCCTGGTGCTGCTAAGAGATGCCCTGGATCTTCCTGGCTCCACTGTATAGAACCAGTCCAGTCAGGTCGGCCCCAGAACAGGTCCTGGGATGACAACCCCGGTGGATGCTTCCGATCTCCTTTGATCCTTACCGACCCCTGGGAGGTGGATGCTATTTCCAGTCCCATTTTACACACCAGGAGACCACGGCTCAGAGAAGTTCAGTGATCTGGCCACCGTCACACAGCAGCCAGCCACCACACTTTCAAACGCTGGGCCGTGTGCTTCATCAAAGAACAGAACGCGAGGCCCCCTGCCTGCCTTTGGCCAACTCTGGTTCCTGAGCCCTACCTGAGGGTGGCGGGGGGAGCTCTCAGGACACACTGGTGCCAGGCTCCTCCCACGGCCGGATTTGGGATCCAAGGCTGACTCTGGAAGCTTCTCAGGTGGGTTTTAACGACACTACGCCAGGCTGGAGAAACACACACAGCCGGGCCCCCGGTGCTCGGACAGCACCCCCTGAAGAACAGAGGGGGTGGGAGAGGGGCGGGGCGGGGGAGGGGACGGAGGGACACAGCCCTGCCCCCTCCTGGCGCAGGGAGCCAGCCGGGTCCACAACAAAGGGCTTCTGCTCTGAGAACACAGCGCCCGCAGGGTGTAAAATAGGGCTTTAAATTTTTAAGCAGTAAGGCTGTGACGCACAGGCAGGAAGGAGGGCTCCCGGGGGCTCCCAGAGCTTCTGGAACCCTCCCAGCACCTCCTCCCAAGGGCTCGAGGGGGGGCCCCCCAGCAGCCCGAGGCCCCTCTGCGCTCTGCCTCCCTCCTCTACCATAATGAATAATTAAAGGCCCAATTAGGCTTTGGTCTAATTTGGTGTTAATAAATGTTGGTGAAGCCCGTTACGTGCATTTGTCTTGAATTCTTTTCCAGGGATTTACTGGGGTGGCTGAAGGCCGGAGAACAAAGAACACACAGGCCCTCGGAGGGGAGCCGGAGGCTCAAGCTCCTCCAAGCCCTTCTCCTGCCAGGGAACCAGAGTCCCTGCCCAGCTGCTTCCAGAGGGCAGAGCATTTGTGTGCCTGTGTGTGTATCAACGAGCATCTGTCTGTGTGTGTGGTGTAGGGACTGCGTCTGTGTAATGAGTATTTGTGTGTGTTGTGTGCGTGGCGTATGCACATGTGTGCGGTGTGTGCAATACATGTGCGGTGGGAATACGTGTCTGTGTGCAAATGTGTGTTTGTGGGTGGTGTATGTGCGATGTGAGTGCTGTGTGTGTGCGCTGTGTGTGTGTGTGGTGTATACGTGGTGCGTGTGCATGCAGCGTGGTACGTGTGGGGTGTGGGGGTGGCTGTGAGTGTGTGTGTTTGCAGGTGGTGTGTGTGTGGTGTCTGTGGGCACGCGTGCACGTGAGCACTCGTGTGGGGTGAGTGTGCGCGGCGCCGGCTCTCAGGATGCAGAGGATCTGGATATAAGCGGCCCCTCCCTGGGGGGGAGGTGAGGGGGCAGAAGGACCACCCACTTCTCCTCCCCTCAGTAATCCCCCCCCTGCCCTGGCCCCGGCCCCCGGCTGGCTCTCAGGTTATCTGAGACTCAGGGTTCCCTAGTGGAATGTTCCAGGAAGCCAGCTGGCTGTGGCGTGGAGCACCAGCCTCCCCGGGGGTGGAGGGGGCAAGCCAGGAGGAAGGCGGGCCGGGCTTGCGAGCTGACGCCCCGCGCCCAGCTGTCTGGCTGGGGCCAGCTGGTCTCTCTCCCTGGGCCCAGACTCCCACTTTTTGAAATGGGGTGAACATCTTAAAACCTTCACCTGGATCTTGTGAAAATCAAGTGAAATAACAGATTCAAAATGCACCTGCAAAGCACACGTGCTATTCCCAGGTGTTTACACAGGCGGCAATTTTCTCTGCTTTGCACCTAGAAGGCAGCCACCGGGATGGACGTCCGGCTTGGCTGTCCCTAGGTCCTTCCACTCACAGGCATCTGGGCTCCAGCTCTGAGCCCGGGAACCACAGACTGTGGGTGGGACCTGGAGATGGGGGGGGGGAGCCCTGCACGTCTCCCAGGCTACGCCCAAGGGGTCTCCTCCTGGGCAGCCCGCGGGGGGCTCCATCCAGCCTCCTTCACAAATATTCCCAGTGGGACAGGCAGGGAAGAGTGAGGCCCTGGAGCCAGGATGGGCCCTGCAGGCCAGCCACGCCTCACTGCTGGCACGGGCACACACGGGCACGCACACACAGGCACATACAGCCAGCAAAGACTCACCTTCTCCAGCAGCTGCCTCAGCTGTTTCGTGCGGGCATCCCGTGAGCACATGGTCTGCTGGGGGGCGACCACCGTGCAGATACACCTGCCCTCGCTGTCCTGGGCAGAGCTGTACACCTGCCAGCTCTCCTCAGGGTTGGTGGGCAGCACCTAGAGGGGCAGATGGGGCGAGGGAGAGGGAGGGAGAGAAAGTGAGGGCACAAGAGAGCTTGGGGATGACTGTCCCCGTCCAACCCCCCCGGAAAGAATCAGTCCAAAGGCATCGGCCACGCGGGAGGAACACAGCCATCTCGCATCAGGATCCCCAGGGCTGGAGGGGAGTCAAATCATCATGACTCTTTCCAAAATGTTTTTAATTCAAGGGTTGTTTTTTTTTTTTTTTTTTTTGAAATCTAAGCGATGCCTGGAGTCTGGGCATCTGACCCAATTGCTACGTTAGGTGGAAGGGCGGGGTGGCCAGAGGCTGCGAGCTGGCTGAGGAGCAGGGCAGGAAAACAAGTGGCTGGTTGACTCACAGCGGGCACGTAATTTAGAAATCAGATCTCCGCCCCGTAAGGCGAGCAGGGAGGCTCGCGCAGCCTCGCTCCGCCGCTCCCTGAAGCTGGAGATGAAGCACCCGCGGCAAGAGCCGGCATCCAGCAGCAGCCTATTAGCCCAGAGCCGCAACGACCCCAAGCCCCGGCAATGTGCCTGCTGGCAGCCTGGCGAAAGCTGCCCGAGAAGCCGCCAGGCTTCCAACTCGCGCAGGCTGCCACCCACGAGCCATTTGGCGGATGCCACCAGTAACTCAGTCCTGAGGTGTGCAGGGGTCACACCCAACCTCAGTCCTGAGGTGTGCCCATCACGAAACCTCAGCTGGGCATGGCTGCTGACATGGGGATATGGCTGGTGTCACCTTGCAGCCCAGCTCAGGTGGTCTGGACCACCAGGTACACGCGGCAGACACGATGGCCCGAAACACTCCCTGAGCACAGACTCTGCAGCCTGCCCAGGGGCCTCAGGTCACCTCCCTGCTATTTTTAGTGTGGAGATGGGGAGAAGTTAGGCGCAGGGAGTCCATAGGAGACGCATTTCATTTCATTCATTTCCAACCCCAGGAGCTCAGGACCCAGAGCAGAAACAAAGTCGTTTGGAAGAAAACGCTGCATGCAGTTCTTGAAAGAGCAGGTGCCGGAGGGATGAAGGTCTCAGGAAGGGCCACCAGGATGCCTCCTCCCGGAGCGCCGCGCCCTTGACCGCCAAAACCCAGTGGGAAGCTGCGTGTCCTTCACCTCTCCTTTTAGCCAAGAGGGAGCCCGCCTGGGGCTCGCCCCTTCCGCCCCCACCCGCCCTGCCACCGAGGGGGGTGGCTCCAGCCTCCACCTAGGTCCGCGCAGCCCAGCGGAGGCCCTGGCTCTTGCCCCCTCCCCTAAGGCTTGGAGAGGGAGGAGAAGCATTAGGGGGATAGAGTGGGAGGGGGCGCAGAAGGTGAGGGGCGAGCTGCACAGCTGTGCCTCCCCGGCCCCGCCCGAGCCTCTGCACCCTGGCGGGCCGCGGACCGGTGGCCCTCGGCAAGGGGATGGGGCGGGAAAGGCGCTCAGGGACTTTGAGGGCAGGAGCTCCCGCGCGCCGGGGCCCCACTCCTGCCGGTCCAGTCGCCTTTTGCAAAGTAGGGCGGGCTCACTTCCGAGCCCAGGCTGGACCCAGCGACACTGGGGCGGACGGCGTCTCCACCCCTTACCTGCCGAGTGACCTTGGGTAAGTCCCCAAGACCCCTGCCTCAGCTTCCTCACCCCATCAACGGGGGCTTGCTAGCTGAATGAGGACTCCGAGCCTCGGCGTCCCTGGCAGGCTCCCTGGCCCCGACAGGGCACCCGGCAGAGGCAGGAAGCATCGCCTGGAGGGGACCTCGACCCGAGGAGAGGAGGGCGCTGGGGCCGGAGGGAGCAGGGTCGCCGCCGCAGCGCGCAGGAGCCACCGCGGGTCCCCCCGCGCGTGCCCTTGCCCTGCGCCCTGCTCCCCGCGCGGCGCGCGCCCGGGGCTGGGGACCGGGAGGGGGCGGGGAGGAGGCCCCGCCAGGGCGGGCGGCGGGCGCACTTACGCCGGTGCTGCGGTCCAGCGTCCCGCCGCTGGCCGCCGAGAGCTTGGTGGTGTTGAGGCCCACCAGCGAGGGCAGCGTCTGGGACATCCAGTTGGTGATCATGGCCATGGTGCTGAGCACAACCCCGATCTTGAGCAGCGGCACCGACATCGCGCCTCGAGTGCCTCCTGCGCCCGCGCCGCGCCGGCGCCGGCTCCGCGCCCCGGGCAGCCTTCAGGCGGCGGGCACCGCGGCGGGCAGGGGCGCCCGGCCGTGTCCCCGCGCCCCCTCGGCCCGCCGCCGCCCGCCCGCCGCCGCCGCCGCCCCGCGCGTCCCGGCCATGGTCGCGCCGCCCCGGGCGCCCGGGAGAGTGGCCGCCCCGCCGCTGGCCCCCGTCCGCTGCCGCCCGCCGCCGGGAAGGGCCGCCGGCTCCGGCTCCGGCTCCGGCTCTGAGCGCCGCGCTGGCTGCGCGCGCGGGGGCCGCGGCCGGGAGGCGGGGACACTGCCGGGCGGCGGCCGACGCAATCTGCCCAGGAAATGGGTGGATTTTTCCTCTCCACTCCGGCTCCCCGCCGCCCCCTGGCTGCTGCCGGCGACGTCTGCAGAGCCCTGCCGCCGAGGAGTTGGGAGGGGGTGACCCGGGAAGAAAGACAGACCACCGCCCCTCAACTCATCAAAATCCGCCCGCGCAGATGGCAGCGGCCTTAGCGCACCAGCTGGCCGCTGCCCTCCCACCCTCAAGGCCGCCAGCGAGCCAGGGCGGGCGCCCCTCTGAGACCCCACAGGGCTCGCTTCGTGGCTGCTGAGGACCTATCCTGCGGTGGCTCCTCGCTCCTGACAGCCGGGCAGCGCCCTGAAACCCAGCCTGGAAGGCGAGCTGGAGCCCAGCTCCAAAAGCAGCCCCTGGGGGGCTCTCCAGCTCCAGGGTTGCGGGAGGGGGTCAGGGAGAGGGAAAAGGCCCTTCAGGGAGCCGGGGACAGCCAGGAGCCCCTGGGTCTTTGCTGGCAGTGGAAGCACTGCCCAGTGCGGGCTCCTGGGTGCAGACCTGCTGGAGTGGTGCAGGAGCTGGGTCTGGGTTTGGGGTTCCCACCTGCCGGCAGGATTGCTAAAGCGGCCACACCCAGGACAAGAGTGGTGCAGGTGGGGCCCAGGTCAGGGACCTGGGGTCTGTGGCTGGGGAGCAGGGGTGAGTGTCCTCCGGCTCCCGCGGGGGCTCCTGGTGCCCAGGCAGAGAGCTAGCGCGGGCTGGCACGAGCCCCCAGCCCTGGACAGCATCAGCGCCAGGACACGTGTGAGTCTCTTGGAAGTGCAGGCCTGACTGGGTCAAACCCCTTGATAGGGTTTTAGAATGTGCAGGAGGCTCTTCTCACGGGAGATGGAAGATGCACGTCCTCCAGGCCCCCGTTAAACCTTCCCAGCCATTTGGGGAGTAGAGAACCCCCACCTCACTCACTGCCCTCTTCTCTGCCTGGGAGAAAATTCATCTCCCTTCCCGGATGGGGACTGAGGGTGGACGTCAGCACGAAGGAGCTAGCCTTCCTCCGGTCAAGCTGGACCGCACCTTCCAGGGCTCCTCTCTCTGCTCGGGTCCCTCTGTAGAGGGGACTCAATCACGGCCAGGGTGGTCCTGGCCTGAGCCTTGGGGGTGAGACCTTTGAGCTGAAGGGTCCCCCAGATTTGTTTTCCTGGCTAATGCACAGGATCTGGGGCAGCGGCTGGGCTGGAAGCAGCGAATTCCAACGGTTGGGGAAGCGCGCCACCTCCCAGCGCGAGCGGGTACTGCAGGCTCTGCTGGGTCCACGCTGAGTGCAGGTGCTGGGGCGGCAGTCACCCCAGCTCCGCCTCCTTTCTCTTTCAACGACCCTCTAACACAGATTTAGGGCCGAAAGCTGTGCCAACCCAAATCACTCACACCTGCTTCGCACCGCAGAAGGACACTGACCACTTATTTGTTGGACCAACTGTATAGAGCAGATTCCCGGGCACCGTGCAAACGAAAACTTAGCTACCACCAACTGAGTACATGCATTGCCAAGAAAGGCATCTCAGAGTGGTCACTCCGTGGGCAGACTCTGGGGCCAGACAGCCCGGGATTGAGCCCTGCTTCTGCCGCTTATTGGTTGTGAGGTCCTGGCGGAGGCAATTAGCCCTCCTGTGCCTCGGTTTCCCCATCTGTAAAATGCATTTCATAAGAGCAGCCGTTCTTTCTGGGGCATGTGAGGACTCAGTGACTCAGTGTGGAAGCAGATGTGGTGGCAGATAAGGGGGATCCTCCCTGTCACCCCCCTTTTTCAGAAGACCAAAGGGGCTCAGGGGAGACCCTCAGCTGAGCCACCAGTGACCGGTGCGTGAGCCCCTGGCAGAGCGGGGATTCAATGCTCCCAGCAACCCCTGTCACCTCCCCTAAGAGCTGATTGGCTGAGGACCACGCCCAAGATGCTGTGGATGCAGAGGCGCAGATGTGATGCCGAGGAGGTGCTGATGGCCGTGCAAACCGCTCCCAATACCCAGAGCCATACCTTCCAGGAAGGTGCGCTCCAAACGGGCAGATGCAGAGAACTTACAAAACCTCTCCTGATCTTGAAGAACTTGAGATTTCACGGCTGTCATGTCCCTGGGGATTTCTAACTGCTGCTCTAAAGAGAGGAGGGCCAACCCAGCCGGGCTTCTCCCCAGAGGAAATGAGAACCAGGTCGTTTGCAGCGATGAACCCAAGTCTGCTCCCAAGACCTGGCAGAGGCTAGACGCCCCCCTCCACCCCATCCCCAGCTTGAGGGGCTGCCTTCCACGCTCTAGGGGACAGGCAATTAGAGGCAGCCTGGAGATTTGAAACCCCCTTATCGTATTTCTCCTGAGCTAGCAATCCTGCTGGGGCGCCAGAAAGGGCGTGTGGCAACCCCTAAGACGCGGCTGAGAAGCAGCCGTTTTAAAATGCGGCTTTGGGTAACTGACATGGCATTCGCCAAATGTAGGCTGCACCCTGGAACTCCTACAGCTCCCTGGGGACGAAGCTGACCCCAGGAGGTCAAAGCACTGGGAGGGATGGGAGAAGAGCTGATTCACACCCACCCGGATGCCTTTAAACCCTGGTCGTCATCTGGCTACCTGTCTGTTCTCCATAGAGAATAGAATAAATGCACGGTCTCACCCCTCCTCCCAGATAGAGCGCGTGCGGACAGGACCGGTCTGTGTGGTGCACCCGCTCCCCACCCAGCTGGGAGCCCGCACCTGTGCTGCTCTGACCGCTGAGAGGTTCGAGGGAACTCACTTCCAGCTCATCTAATCTCAAACCCAAATCCTCTGCAGTGTCCAGAATCTATGACTCAGTAGGAAGAAACTACTGCTTTTAAGGCATTTAGAAGCCCCAAGCAAGTGTAATTTGATTTAGAAGCTGTACAGTATTTCCCAAAGCAAACTGTGCCTTGTCAAGGATGCAGGATTAAAGGATCCACGGCGTCGACCAAACCAAGGGTTCTTCAGAAGCAGCTGAAATCCCGGTTTCTGCACGGCTTTTGCTTCAGCAAGGGCTCCCTTCGTTTTGCGACTCTGAATAACCATCGTTCTACTGCTGGAGCCGGTACCGCGCCCCGGACACCCTCAAACTAAGTACGCCACGCACATGATCCTGACAGACGCCCTGCGGCGGTGCTAACGCGGGCTCCGCTTTATAGAGGAGGCACCTTGGGCTTCGAAGGATGACAAGATCTGTCCAAGGTCACAGGGTGGGCCAGCTGTTCCCAGGGCCAGGCTCAAAGCCATGGACCCCCCTGCCCTTCAGAGGTCGTGGTGTTTCGGTCCGAGGTCGCTGAACGGGTGGGGGCCTAAGGAACAGTGGGTGTTTATTGTTCCCAGTTCTGGGGGCCGGACGATGGCGATCAGGACGCCGCGCCGGCGGCGTGGTCGCGACCTGGTGAGGCCCCCCGGGTTCTGGGTGGGGCCTCCTCACTGTGTCCCCAGCGCCAGAGGGGAGGGGCTCCCTGGAACCTGATTATGAGGGACCAGGACCCAGACCGATCCCAATGACCCCACCTCCTGCTACCATCGTCTACGGGGGCAGGATTTCAACACCATTCAGGGGACACAAACACTCAAACCCCAGCAGGAGCCACGGAGAAATCTCTCGAGGTGCAGAAATAGCAAGATCTGTGTGGCCAGAGGCGCCCGCCAACTGCACGATGCCACAGGGCACGGTGGCCAGGACGTGTCTGCTGGAGCATTCCGGAGCCCTCAGCTCAGCGTGGGAGGGCTGTGAGCGCTCCCCTCTGCCCAGTGATTCTGGGCGGAGCCTGCTCAGCTGCCCCTACGGGCCAGGGTTCTGTCCTCACGCCAACCCCTTCCAGCCTTGACCTTGGTGGGCTCTGTGCACATTTGCCAGCACACGTGAAAACAAGAATGCCAGCCTCCACGGCCCGGGTTCCACGGCGCCCAACGTGAACACTGATGTTACATAACCGTGAACGCCTCCTCCTGCCTGCAGCCCTGTTGTTCTGCTAAGGGACCGCCCTGGGGGGTTGGGGAGTCACTGAATGAAGCCCCACCACAGCTGTGGGACACACCCGTCCCCTGGCCTGGACAGGAACCAGGTCCACAGGGCGGGGACTTGCTGGGGCCAGGGCCAGCCCCCAGGCTCCTGGACCTAGGGACAGTCCCCAAAGGACAGGGTTTAGATACCCTTTTGCTGTTTAAGAATATGCATAGTCCCCTCGAGCTATTTGCATATATGGGGGGGGCAGGGAGGGATGGAGGGGAGAGAAGAAGGAGGGAGGAAAGAGAAGGATGAGCGTGGGGGGGAGAAAGTGGGGAGAGGGAGGAGGAGACTGGGGGGGGCTCTTCTGCTCCCCCCACCCCTCTTCCTGTCCCCCTGGAAGAGGAATGTCTTTGGAGCAGGGAAGACGTGGTCCAGGCGGGGCGCCGCGGGAGGAGCCACGGCTCTCTGGAACTTTCTCTCCCCGTGGCCTCGGGAGACCACAGTGGGCCGTCCTTCCCTCTGCCTTGTCCTCAGGTTCAAGCCCCCTCTCCGACGTGGGGCTTCGGGTCTCTGGTATGCCTCAGACAGTCACATCCAGACAGTGGGAGGGAGGCCCCATTTGGGGGTAGTTGCCCCAACAGAAACGGGGTCCCCTTCTAGGGGGAAGGCTTTGAAGAACCCGGGACAGGAGGATTCCGCCGGCACCTGGCCCTCGGGGCTGAGCGGGTGAACTTGACTGCTTCCTGCTTCCCAAGTAAGGGGACTCATTTTGAAAACATCCAAGAGTCAACTCTGGGGTCCGGCAGGAAACACCCCAGAAAGTCGCACTTGCTCAGGGCAGAGGACTTGGTGCCCCCAGACCGGGGAGCCTTCCGCACGCGGCCGCGCCCCTGGGGACACGCTGGGCCCTCAGGACGTTCCCAGCGCCTCCAACGCTGAGGCCCCTCTGCCTGCAGAGCCCAGGCTCCGCCTCAGACACCTCGGCCCCTCCGCCAAGGGCTGCTGTCGTCCCGGGAGAAATCCCTCGAGTTGCTGACACTGTGACTCAACCGCCTTCTCCCCAGCGGCCACAGGCCTCCACGTCCAAGTCTGCAGAGTGAACAGGACAAGATCCGGGGGCTGGGCTGCCCGGATGGGAGCGAGGGAGCAGGGTACCCACCCATCTGAGAGCAGAAGTGTTCGGCATCCTGAGAGCTCTTTTCTTTGAGTCATGCTAGGCTGCCATTTACAACCAGCACCCTGGGCTATAGTAGAGCTATTTATAGTATTTATAAACACACTTTTGTTCTTCCCTGACCCTCAGACACCCGAAGCAAGTGGGAGTGACGTTCTTTCCACTGGTGAGAGCCCTGGGGACAGCCTGGGGGCCCCCGTGCCAGGAGGTTAAGCTCCTGGGGCGTCTCGCGCACTCCCTACCCCACCGCGTGGAAGCGGACGGCCCCAGGCGACAGCATCAAGGTGGACAAAGCCCGGGCTTCGGCCCCCGCCCTCCCTTCTCTCCCCTGGACCCCTCAATCCAGCCTCTTTCTAGGCACCCACCCTCTTACTGGCTGTCTGATCTTAATGTCACTGCACTGGACACAGGAACGGTGCCCAGCCAATCGCCCCCTGCCAAGACCAGGATGAGTGGACAGGGAGTCCACGTCTTCTAAACCTGTTCAAGAGTAAGGAAGTCACTGTCGCCCACTGTCACCTGGGCGCTGGTCATGGGACTTAACCTGGGTGCCCAAGCAAGGGAGGCCGTGTCGGCAACGAGAAGCCTCCTCACGGCGGTGGCGTTGTCTCCCCGTAATTATGTGACACGCAAGGTAACAGTGTAACCAGGACCTTAGGGGGTCTGGGGCAAACGGTCAGAGGTTTAGAGGTGACAGCAGCTAAGAAGGCCGGCGTCCTATTCTTGCTCCCTGCATCTCAATGGCCACGCACCTGCTGGGAGATGCATCCGGGGGTGCAGGGCTTGCTGCGGACCCCGCCTTTGGGTTGGAGAGAAGACCCCACCCCCTAGGCTCCTCCCCTTCCAAGAGCCAAGCTCCAGGGTCAGAGCAGGCCAAGCATCAAGCACCAAGCATTGAGTTTCGGGCCACCCAGTTAGAGACCCGGCGTTCGAGGCCGTGTCCTGAGGCCCTGGAGCCACCGTGTGGACACCAGGTACCTCCTGTCTTACTGGTTCTCGGGGACATGAAGCCACTCTCTCTTTTTATTTTTCTCTCTCCGCCTTAACGAGACAGACCTGGGACTGCATCTGGGGTCTGTCACCTTCTGGCTGGGCCACTGGGCAGGTTACCAGCCCTGCCTCCAACCTTGGTTTCCTCCTTGCGGTCACAAGGACAACCACACCGTCGCTGGGCAGCGTGCAAGGGACCCAGATCAAGCTCCTGGTGAGGAGTGTGACATGGGGAGTGTGATACGCCGTGACACTCAACAGATATTAAACTTGGGACGGGTTTTCTCTCTGGTGCTGTAAGCTCCTGGCGAGTTTCTTATGTGTAATAATCTGATAAATGAAGAGATATGTGTACTTTCCGGTTCCACTGTCCCCTCCCCCCCAAATCTCAGCCACCGGGGGGATGACCTGCTCGCAGTGTCCCAGCCAGAAGCGCGTCCACAGGGCACCTGTCCCCGCCGAAAACTGGCTCCTGTCCCCGTCAGGCCAGCTCGCAGCTGCCATGCATCTAATTCGGCTTAGCCCGTAATTAGTTTGTTATCCCTTTTTACACGGGGATGTTAATACCGATTACAGGGCCTGATAACTTCAGTCACAAAGACAACCCAAGGCAGAAAATTGTCTCTCTTTTAACTGGGGAGAGGCTGAGGTCCGTGGAACGAGGAGCAAATTGCTTTCAGAGACGAAGCAGCTGCCTCACACGGAGGACCACAGCCGCGGCACCCTGGGGTCCCGAGCCTTCCCACCCAGAAACGCAGACTCCTCCCAGTCCGGCAATTTGTGGGGCCGACCTCAGTGCAAAGACGGAATAAAACGCAGGCCTTCTGAACTAGCTGGTTAGGAAACGACCCAGTGTTGCCAATGCCCCCGGATCCCGGTACCGCCAACACCCCAGTGGCCAGGGCGGAGGTGGGACTACGAGCCAGGGAGCCGAGGGCCTGGGGTGATGGGCAGGGGGTCACTGAGATGGTGGGGACCAAGTTTAGGTTCAAGCAGGTGACAGAATTCACGCTCCCCTCTGAATGGATGGTTTTCTTCTTGCTAAGTCTGTTCGGGGCAGTGGGTTGGGGTCTTCTGCTAAGTCTGTTCGGGGCAGTGGGTTGGGGTCTTCTGCTAAGTCTGTTCGGGGCAGTGGGTTGGGGTCTTCTGCTAAGTCTGTTCGGGGCAGTGGGTTGGGGTCTTCTGCTCTCGCTGAATGTGAGGGGGAGAAGACAGATTTAAAGAGATGGGTCTCAGGGGGATGCTGGCGCGGAGTCAGCCCCTCTGTGACACCTGCCTGACTGGACTCCGCACCCATCACGGCTCCCCCACCCCATCCCAGAGTCTACTCACACCTCTTCTCAGGTGCCCTGACCTGCAAACAGCCAACCAAGCTCGGGACAAGCACGCAGCAGTCACTCCATAAAGCCTGAAGACAGCCCCAGTAACAGCTGGCGCTCAGGGATGCCCTCTGGTCATTTACAGATGGCACCCCCCACCCCCACCCCAAGCATCAGCATCCTCAAGAAGTGAGGAATGGCCCCGCCCAGCCTGGGGTCAGGCCCCACCTCGCGGGTTAGGCCCCGCCCAGCCTGGGGTCAGGCCCCAGCTCCACCTGGGGTTAGGGGCCCAGTGAGATAAACCAGCCCTTCAAGACTTGTTTGCTGAACCCGGATGCAAAAGCATAGGTCCTGGGCCCTTCTTTGCGCTGCGACCTCGGTGTGCAGCCCTCCTGCTGCTCAGCTGTCCTGTCCCGCCCTCCTTCTCCGGCTCACCCAGGGGCAACCATGGACCAGCTGAAACAGCACCCCTTCTGCAAAGCAGCTCAGAGCTCCGAACTCCCTCCACTCGGATCCCAGAGCCCTCATGCCTCCTAAAGAAGTAGTTACCGCAGAGCCTCAGGTCTCCCCGCCTGGATGCCAAATGGCCAGGCTTGCACTTGGCCTTGCCAGCCCGGGTTTGACCGAGCTAAGCCTGACCAGCAGGCATCCGAGAGCCGCGTGAGGCAGGAAAGGAGGACAGGACCCGGGTGGGGGTTTGTCGTGGGGAGACATCTTCGAGCATCAGCAAGCTTCAGCCTCCTAGTTTTAAAAAGTTGGCAGCTCAGGCTAAAGCCGAGAGCCTGTCTCAAGGTCACCGGGGCAGGGCTGGTGGGACTGGGGAGGGTGAGAGCAGAGGGGGCAAGGTCACCGGCACAGAGCTGCCGGCCCCTTTCACGCCGTCACACACGTGGTTCCCTTGTGGTTCTCTCAAGGGACGGCAGGGCTGGGGTGGGGGGAGTCGGGGGGTGGCGCTCGGGCAGCCCCAGGCTGCCCCACCGCCCCCAAGACGGGAGATCAGCTCCTCTCCCGCACCTGCTGGGGTGCTCCAAGGAGGCTTCTCAAGGAGCTCGAAATGCCAGCCTTTTATTGACAACCACAGAACAAAACCCAGTAAAGCGTCCTTCTGTCTGGGGACAGAGTTCATCTGGGCCCAGGAGCCTGGCGCATAGTAGGTCATCCATCACTAGGTGGCATTTGATTGAGCGGCTCACCGTAAGCGAGCTGTCGGGAGAACAGATGGCCTGGCTGTGGGCTCTGTCCCTCCCGCCACCCCCCCATCCCCCGCCCGTCTGCCTGCATCCTTCGGGTGGAGATTGGGAAGCGCAGGTCAAAACATGCGGGCTGGCTCGTTCCCATTTGAACAGGTGCTAATCCACCACCACAGTGGCCCCAGAACGTGTGTCCCCATGCCTCAGAGGGGCCCTCGGGGTGAGCGAGTGGCTGGGGGAGCAATTCGCCTAAAGTGGACGTGGGAAAGGGTGAAGGGGACACAGACGCACGCGGCTCCGTCACCTGCATGCTGCTCCCCCTTCTCCTGAAGTCGAAGTGTTTTATTCGCTCACACACGTAGGCAGCAAAAATGCTCCTGACAGCACGCAGCGTAGCCTCCTAGGCTCGACTCGCTTTGGGACCCAGGAAGCAAGATTCTTGGGTGGGGGTGTCCCTGAGCAGCTCTCGGACCCAGAGCAGCCCCGTCCCCACCTGAGAGGTCACTGCTAAAGGCAGAGCACCCCTGGCCTGACCCCGAAGAAGCCCACCGCGGCGGGATCAGGACGGCCTGCGTCTCTGGAGCTGGGGACCGAGCCAGCCTCTCTCTGACCCCTTCGCAGACTTGAAAGGGCTGGGAAGGTTGAGCCGCTGCTCTAAGATCCCAGCACAATTAGGAATAATTGGCTTCCAGCAGAAGATTCTGAACACGTAGCCTCAGAGGCAGGGCCCAGGGAGGGTACCGGCTGTGTAGAGGGAGGTGTCCCCCTGGGAGATCTCACAGCTCAGCTTCCAAAAGAGGAACTTTCCAAAGAAAACAATCCTGCTTCCCTTCCGCCCCGGGTGGGCGGGGTGGGGTGGGGGGGGTGGCTGTGGGCTCAGGGAGCTGGCTGGAGTCCTGAAGGGGCCGTCGGGAGAACGGGGGGCAGGGGGCAGGCGCGTGGGCAAGACCTGGCCACTGTGGGCCCCTCAGCGAGGACGGGGGTTCCCGTCATGGAGACAAAGCTTCCACACAAGCTGGACCAAAAGTTTCTTTCAAGAACAGGGGATCTTTCAAAAGATGGAGAAGCAAACATCTGGAGGAGAAGCATCTCGCGAGGGCGGGGACAGGGCTAGGGGAGCCTGGAGGTGGCCAGTGGGGCCTGGGGAGCCTGGCCAATGGCCGGCGGGGCCTGGGGAGCTGGAAGGCAGCCACTTCCAGGGCCACCCAGACCAGCCACCTCTCTCCCGAGACGTCGGAATAGGGCATAAGCTTTCTGGCCCCTTCCTGCCGCGTGTGCTCATGCCTAGGGTGGGAGCATGTGGGAGCGTGTGTGTGAGTGTGCACGCGTGCCTGCACACAGTGTCCATCCACAGGGCACAAGCCCGCCCTCAGCCAGGCCTTCCCAGCAGCCGAGACAACTTCCCTGCCAGAGACCACGCGGCACCTCCCTAGGGGGCCCGGCTGACGGTCCTAGAGGCACCAGGGCAGGCGCCCTCGGCCTAGATGGGATGACCCCCCCCCCCCCCCGACGCTGGAGCCATGGCTGCACCTGCTGGCAGAGCCAGGGAGCCGGCAAGGGCTTCAAGGCAAAACAAGGGAAGCTCCTTCCAGAGCCTTCTCTCTTGCAATCTGCCTCTCCCCGTCTCTTCTCTCTTTTGTTTCCTCTTTTATTTGGAGAGGGAGGGGGCAGCTGGCACTTGGGGCCGAGGAGCTGGCAGCCCATCCACCTCCCGGACAAAGGGCCAGCATCTCCCAGCTCCGACCATGGCACAGGGGCACCGTTGAAAGGGCATTTTAATGTCACTCTGAGCAGCCTGACTCCTGAAGCTGGCAGGCTCTTCCCAGCACCCTGGCGCCAAAGGAACACCCCCTGCCCAGCACTCCCGGACAGCCCTTCTCCTCCCAGAGCTGCCAGCTCTGAAATGCAATTTTAAAATGGAGAATACCAGCCAGCCAGAGACAGGCTCTCTGTTGATACACTGTTCGGGGACACAAGCCACTTAAAATGCCCAGCGGTCTCTCCACTCGCTCGCCGCTGACACTTCACGCCGCCCATGTGGCCACAACCCCAGCCCCAACCCAACCCAACCCAACCCTCCACAATGAGCCTACAATGCACCTCAGCCCCGGACACAGCGCCTGCCATCCCGGGTCTGGTCTCCATGGCACCACCCCTGCCGCCTGCTTGGGGAGCCCAAGGGCAGCGTTATAGCCCAAGGCAAGGATGCAGGATGCTCCAGAGGGGGGATGCTGGGGGTGGGAGTTAGGTCAGATCTGCCTCTGAAAATGCCAGGGGCTTGGACATCCTGCTCCTCCGTCTTCCTCCCAGACGACAAGAGCAGCCAGATGGCCCCCTTCGGCTGCCCTCTGAACTTCTCAGCAGGGAGTGGGAGGCCACGGAGGCCAGGAGGGAGTGGTCAGGGCTGGGGGTCCTGGGGGACGGAGCAGCAGTCTCCGATCAGCCCGCACTCCTTCCTCCACCCCAGGTGCGGCTGGCACTCTGGCCCCCTCCCCAAGCCCGCGGCCGGGGGCGCCCGGGTCGGGGGCGCCGGGCCGCGCCGAGCTGCTCCCGACTTTGCCAGGCGCCCCGGGGCCGGGCGGGGGCGTCGCACGCAGGGAGGAAAATGGCGTCGGACGCTCGTACCTGAGTGAGTTCAGTGCCCATCAGGATGAGGAAGAGGAGGCCGAGGAGCTTCCGGGCCGGGGGCATGTCTCGAGGCCACCTCCAACGTCCTGGCGTGCGGGGGGCCCTGGGTGCTCGGCGGCCGGCGGCTGCGTGGACGCGGACGCGCTCCCGGCTCTGCTCTGCTGGCTCCGCGGCGGCGCCCGGCCGTGTCCCTGCGCCTTCAGCACCGGGAGCAGGTGGCGCGCGGGGTCTGCTGCGCGGAGCCTCCGCTCTGCATCTCGAGCGCGTCGAGCGGCTCCGCGATCGGCCGGGCTGGGCGGCGGGCGGGGCGGGCCGCCCCTCGGCCCCTCCTCGGCCCCTCCTCCTAACGGCCCCGCGCCCGCACAGCTCGGGCGCGCGGCTGCACCGCCCGGGTGCCAAAAGTTTGCCGGGAAGGGGCGGGGGCGGGGTGGCGCAGAGGGACCCGCGCGCCACGCTCGCGCGCGGGAGCAGGGAGGGTGGCGGCGGCGGCGGGGAAGCAGGCTGGGACAGGATGTGACATCAAAAAGGCGGGGGAAATTTAACTCGGGGAGAAAACTTCACCCTGGCTGGCGGCAGCCGCCGCAGGACTCCAGGCCCCTGGCGTCTGGAATGGGGACCCCCGGCCCAGGGCCCTGGGGAGCGGGGATCCGGGCCCTCCTGGACTCAACGGGTGGTCGCAGAGCGCCCGGGATGAGGGCTCAGGATGGAAAGGCCTTTGGAGGCCCCCTTTCCGTGAGATAAGATGAGACTCAGAGCCAGGAGGGTTGAGGCTGGGAGTGGGTTGAGGGGGATGGGATCGGAGCTAGAAAGTGGGTCATCTGGCAGGACAGGTCTTTTTCCTGTGCATCTGGGGTGGCTCGAAAGAGGAGGAAGGGAGAACGCTTGGCGTGCTGGGGCTTCTGTCCCCAGCCAGTGCTGGGTGAGGGTCTGTCCTTGTGTTCCTGGTTCCCATGCGTCCGTGTGGGCGTGGGCACTGACAGCCCTGTTAGTCTGCTGGAGATCAAGGGCACGGGGGTTGAGACCGAAGCAGACACAGCTCTGCCTGCCTTGCAACGGGAACCTAGGAGAGAGGCTCCCTAGCTGGCGCTGTGAGCTTCCAGAACCCCCTAACCTGCCAGTTCTTCCACCCTCGCCCCCCCAGGAGGTGAAAAAGATGCACCTTCTCCTCGGGGTCACCCCCACACTCTCACATGGACCCCCAGCCAAGATCCCAGGGAGCTCGTCCTGGGGGCCACATCTTCCATCTAAATCCCCGACCTGGGGGGAGAAGACTCTGAGCCCCTGGTTTTTCTGAGACGCTGAGCTGGTCGTAGGTGTTTAGAAACATCCTTCTCATCTCTGCCCCCGTGTTTAGTGTTCCGTCTATGGGAAAGAAACTCCAGAAGGAAAATGCCTAACAGCAAAGGGGCTCCAGACCTGATAATCTCAGAATGCCAGCCCTCATCTGTCACAGGTGCGGGGGCTGGAGCCTGGGGGCGTGACTCGCGGGGGCATCAGGCAGTCCCCGAGCAAGGGCGGATGCTGTTCACCCCACACTGGAGGTGGTGCCCCTGGGTGCCTGGGGTGAAGGAGCTGGAGGCGTGTTCCCTGAGAAGAGGGACGGGGATGGGGCCAGCCCACCTTCCGCTCTGCCCCTCCTGGTTTATTGGTGGAGCATTCTCATTCTCGTGCCAGGAGAGAAAGCTGTTGGTGACGCCCGTGGCCTCTGGGCCTCCTGGTGACCCCGGAGAGAGGCTGCATTTGGCCCTGGCTCCCCCTGGGAGTGGCTCTCTGAGCCTCAGTTTCCCCTCCTGTAGAATGGGGTCGACGGAGGCCGTTGCCAAGATCAAGGGCAGGGCTGGATGAAAGCATTGTGTGAACCTGCAGAGACAGTGATATGAAGAGCGGACAGGGCCTGGAGGTTCTGCAGCACCCCCGCTCCGCCAGTCTCTGCCTCAGCCTCCCCATCCTTGTCCTGGGGCGGCTGCAGCTGCCCCGGGTACAAAGAGGACAGAGGCTCAGGAGGGGGGGGGACACGGTCCTGGAGCTGCACTGTGACCGCATCTTTGGTCGGGAGAGGAAGGCTGTATTGATGACCTCAAGTGAAGCGAGCGCTAAGATCTAACTGTAGTAAGACTTGTTTTTCTTTCAAAAATCACACAACCATACACGAACCAGTAATCCCCCTTCTGAACGTCTACCCAAAGGAGCTGACGGCAGCGTCTCAAGCAGGGATTTGAACAGCCCTGCTCGTAGCAGCTCTTCCCGCAGCAGCAAAAAAATGGAAACCCAAGAGTCTGTGGACGGATGAAGGAATAAACAGAATGTAGGTTGTTCACACGACGGATTACCATTCCGCTCCGCCGTTAAAAGGAAGGGAAACCTGGACCTCCTGTCATGGCTCAGCGTAACGAACCCCACTAGCATCCATGAGGACACAGGTTCCATCCCTGGCCTCCCTCAGTGGGTTAAGGATCCAGCGTTATCGTGAGCTGTGGTGGAGGTTGCCGACGCGGCTTGGATCTGGCGTTGCTGTGGCTGTGGTGTAGGCTGGTGGCTACAGCTTCAATTAGACCCCTAGCCTGGGAGCCTCCAGATGCTGCAGGTGTGGCCCTAAAAAGACACAAAAAATAAAATAAAAAAGTGAAAGGAAGGGAACTCTGACACAGGCTGCGAAGATAAATCTTGACGGCCCTTTTCCCCGCGTAGAAGGGGCCAGTCCCAAAAGGGCGAGAACTGTGTGCTTCCACTTCAGTGCAGCATCTCCACGAGGCAAATTGGCAGAAACTGAACATTGATTAGAAGGTACCAGGGAGTGAGGGAGGAATTACCTGATGGTACAGAAAGTTCTGGAAATCGTGATGCTAGTTGCATGATGTGGTAAATGCCTTCAGTGCCACTCAATTGTACACTTGATTAAAATGGTTAAATTTTTACTAAATGATTCATATATTTTACTATACACAATTTTTACCACTGTTAAAAAATGATAATGTCCTATGCCAAAAGGGTTGAATTGTACACGCCAAGTGGCTGAATTGTTTGGTATGTGAATTCTATCTTAAGGAGGTTGTTTTCGAAAGTTACACAGGAGTTCCCTGGTAGCCTAGTGGTTAAAGACTTGGCTTTGTCCCTGCTGCACTTCTGGTTACTGCTGTGGTACAGTTTGGATTCCTGGCCTGGGAACTTCCATATGCCGTCGGCACAGCCCAAGAAAGAGAAAAGTTACACAGACTCGTTACCGTATTGCTTTTAAAAAGTAACATGCTTTTAAAAAAGAACACAGCAACCCAACAAAAGCCCACTGCCCAGAATAAGCTGTGTTGTGACCAGATGGTTGCGATGCCGACATGTTTCCGTGTGTGTGTGTTGTGTGTTGTGTGTGTGCATACAAGGACATACAAGGAAGACGCGTCAGATAGTGTCCCCTAAAACCAAATCTGACCCCTGACTGTGGGAGATCCCCTACCATGCCTGCCTTGTCTCCATCCAAGAGGCAGCCCTACCTGCCTGCTGGGTGCAGGGAGGGATCTTCAGCTACGGGAAGTGCCCAAGATGTGCCAGGCTCACGAGCTCAGGGCTGGAGGCAGAGGGCAGAGGAGCAGGTGCTGATGGACACGGTTCGCAACTTAGAATCTTCGGCTGTACTTGAACTTAATGGAGGATGGGAAAAGGATGCCAGGCTGGAGAAGTGGCTACTAAAATGCCTCTGCCTTCACCCAGAGCTGCTATCCCCTAGAACAGCCCTCTAGTACAGACGAAGGGGGTCTGCGTGGACCCTTCCCCACGTGGAGGGGAACGTCTTTGCTCCCGGCCTCCATCCCGACCACGTCGGCCACCTCCTGCTTTGAGAGATGGGGCACCGTCCCCGTCCTCTTCTGCTGGCCTCCCTTTCCCGTCTCTGCATTTCCGGTGCTTTGCTGTGCTTTGCATGATCCGGCCTTACAATAGTCGTTTCCGCTTCTGCCACCCATGCCCCCTCGCTAGTTAGTCCCTGTTCTGGATCTATCTCTGTGGGCCCAGGGCCCACCCCGAGTCCCCAGCAGCTCCTCTTGAGTTTCTTGTTCCCATTCACTGCTTTGGGGTTGGCCAAAGTCGAGGGGTAAGGTGGCCGCCGTCCTGGATGCTGCCACCCTTCTCTGCTGACCAACTTAGACCAACTGCGTTTTGCTTCTTATCCATCCACTTTACCACCTGGGAGACCATGAAGCCCCCAGAGCCACAGCTCCAGGTAGAAACAGCCTTGGGGCTCAGACAGGGGTGGCCTCCTGTCCCTTCGCGCCAGCCCTGAGCCCTTCGGCTGGAACAGCAGGTGCCAGGCACCTCCACCCTCTCCTGCTGTGCTGATGGGACTTGGGCCACAGCTCGAAGAAGAAGCCGGGGTCCTGCTGAGACTCCTCAGGACGCCCCCCATTCGATGTGCTTCAAGGTCCTTTAAAAGGAGCCTCCTGGCACTGCCAGCCTCATTAGAATGCGACAGAGCGGTTGCCACAGCAACGGCACTAACTCCCCCTCTCCTCCCTGCAAATTTCCTTGCACGTGGGGCCCAACCCACGCGAGTTGTCCTGCCTCCTGTGCTGAGAGCCCAGAGCCAGTGGGCTGCCCGCTCCTCAGATCCTGAGCCCAGCCCCGCACCCCTCCCCCTCCCCCACCCCAGGCCTCTGCCCTCCCTTCTCAGCCTCCCTGGGGGCCCGCAGTCCCTCAGGAACGGTAGGTGTGGATTGAGAGCCATTCGCTGTGTGACAGGTCTGGCCAGACAGAGGCATCCTCAGGGGTGCGGGCACCTGCTGGGCATTGGCCGTAGGCTCACACCCAGGCCCCCAGCTGCCTGCCCTCATCCGCCTGGGGGTCCCTGCAGCCAGCAGCGGGTGGGCTTCTCACCTGAGGAAGTCGTCTGGGGAAAGGCGGCGGGTCCTGGGTGTGTGGCCTGTCGTGGCAGAGATGGTGAGTAGGGCTACAGAGGCCACGCCGCTGACACCGTTCTCAGCCCTACTGTGTGCCCGGCCCGTGCTGGGGGCTTACGGGTCTTCTCTCACGTTCTCACCAGCCCTGTGGGAGAGGATGCTCACTGGGTCTTCTGCAGGGGTTCATGGGGCACAAGGCCCCCACTCCCTTCCCTGCTTCCTCCTTATCCACCCCCTGCCCCCCCCACCGCCTTTGCCTCCCTGTCCCTTCTGGGAACTGTCCTTGGAGCCACTCTCGGGCCCCAGCCCCCAGCCTTCCCCTCCTGCCTCCGCCCAGACTCTCTCCCAGCAGCTCCCCTGACTGCTCAGATGGTCCCCCTGAACCCGCGACCTCCCCCCAAGCGCGCTCCATGTTCCCAGAATTCCGGCCTCAGCCCCCTCCCCAGCTCCCCCTCTCTTACCCACTCTCACACGTGGACCCCTCCCCACACTCGGTCCCCAGACGACCACGTGATTCTTCCCGCTCTGAGAACATCGGGGCGCCCACAGGAGACCCAGGGTCCCAGGCGCTCCGTCTCGCTCCCTCCCCTCCCTGGGGCCCTGTCTGTGCTTACACGGACCTCCCCCCTCCCCACCCCGCGGGACCATCCCCACCCACAGCCAGGACGGCTGCGTCCTCCCTCTTAAGGAAAGGACCCCTCCTCTCCTTTGCTTCCCAGGCCATGACCCCACCTCTCTGCTCCACTTTATAGGCACAAGGCTGTGCCCAGGGAGTCCCCGCCTGCTCTCCCCGAGCCCTGCTCAGAGCAGCCGCAGTCCAGCTGTCAAGCGCGGAGGTCAATGATGAGTCTGTCTCACTTGGGAGCAGCAACTCCCCCACCCCCCGCGGTTGACGCCCCCTCCTCCCTGGAACCCTCTTCCACTGGACCTGCAGCCGCTGCCCCTTTGCTGGTCCCACCGTCTTCCTGCCTGGAAGGCCTGCCAGGTGCCCCCCGAGGCCGGGGCACCAACCTGCTCTCCACGCAGGAGGAGGGGACAGGGCTTGGGAAACAGAGAAGGAGGATCTAGGGCATTAGGTGTGAATTTTAAGTCTTTTTGGGTTTGAGGCTTAACAGCTCCTTAAGTTGTCTTGGTCTGGGGGCCTCCGTCCATGCTGGAATCTGTCCTCCGTCTGTCTGGTCGGCTGACACGGTGTCTGGAGCGTGCGTGGGATCTCGCTGCTGCGGTTGTTTTCTGTCCTCTGATTGGTTCCCCCTCGTCTGTGGACACCCCCTAACCCTGGGCACACAAGCCTCTCTGCGTCCCCCACTTCTTGTTTTTAGGGAACTTCAGCCTTCCCCACCTTCCCTGGTTCAAAGGGCAGGTTCAGACACTTGCTCATCAGGGAAGGGAGGGGACGCAGAGACCAGGGAGGGGCCGTCGAGAAACACTGGCGCAGCCTTGGGGCAGCTCTGGGTCCTCCTCCGGGAGCACAGCCATCAGCATCTGCGTTCTTCCGCAGAGGTAAGCCCCCCACAAACGGAAGATGTTCGCGAAGCATCCTTCTTTCCAGAAAGACGACCTCCAGACCACGGAACACCAGCTTTGAAAACAACGCAAGCTCGCCTCTGCCCTGATCCTTCTCTGCCGTCCTATTTTTCAGCCCCAAACTATAAATCCAACTCCCAGTCTCTCCTCTCCCAGTCACAGTCTTTGGGGGCGTTCACCTGCTGTGACCCCCTTTGCCTGGCAAAACAATAAAGCTGTTTTTTTCTCCTTTGCCCAACACTCTGTCTCCGCGTTTCTATTCAGCTCAGGTGAGCAGAGGCCGAGTTCCCGGCGACGGCCAGTGCTGGCCGGAACTTGCGGGCCACAGAAAGGCTCTTAGACGGTGTTCTCATGACAAGGCAGCCTTCAGGGGTCGGGGGAGGGGGGTGTCGGGTCTGATTTGCATTTTGAGATTTGGAGAAGGGTTGGGGGTCAGAGTGGGACCAGCACAGGCTGTTGTCAGGGGGCAGCTGAAATGTCCACGTGAGTGAGGACGGCTTGGCTGCGGGGGCGCAGCCGGGAGGGGCTTAAGGGCATGGATGGGCTTTTTTTCTCAGAGTGGGGACAGGGACGCCTGTTGACTGAGCAGGAAGCTGGGGCGTCAAGGGGGGGTCTAGAGGCGGGTCTGGGCCTGGGGGTGGGTAGGGCTTCCACTGCAGGGGAAGGGAGAGCACGGGGGAGTCAGGAGCTTGAGGTGGGCAGTGGTGGCTGAGAAGCCTGGGAGGAGATGCTGGGCCGGGGGACCGTCTGCAGCCTCGGGCACAAGCACAGGTGGAGGTGGGCTGCTGGGATGGGCACCCTGGGGGTCTGATGGGCTCTGTAAGCGGGGACGAGGCTGCAGGGACAGGCAGGGTGACCCAGTGTGGACGAGGCGGGAGGCCCCCGCCCTCAGGCCAGGGCCCGCCATCCACTGCGGCTGTAGTGTTGGGTCCAACCCAGTGCCCCCCTCTTCTTGCCCGAGGACCCGGACAGACCCCCAACCCCATGCCTGGCTGGTCAAGGGAGGGACCAGAGATCCTGAACCCCGCCGTGCGTCTCGGCGCTGGGGACCTTGCAGGCGTGAAGGGTACCCTCACTGTGTCTATATTTGAGCCGAGATGCTTCCATCTTTTCAGAGAGAGGAAGCAGGGTGCCCGGATGCTGAGCGCCCTGCCCCCATGGCGTCCAGGCTCCTGCCCTGCTCGCTGCCCCATGCTGCCCTGCAGCGCTGGAGACACCTTCCAATTCCACCCTTGCAGCTGAGCCCATGGGACCCTGGCAATTGCTCCACAAGGAGCCGGGGCCAGGCCCTGGCTGGAAGCTGTTGTCTCTCACCTGCTTCTAGGAGGAGACTCAGGCAGGGAGCAGGGAGTCCAAGGCTTAGGGGATCGGCCAGCGGCAGAGGCCGCCTCAAACCCAGGAGCCTCAGGATCCCGAGCCGGGCTCTCTCATCCTCCGCTGGCATGGACTCAGCTGTGGAGACCCCCCCACCCCCCACCCCCGCTCTCCAGGCTGCAGCTTCGCCTGCTGAATGCCTGCATCCCCCGGGTGCAATTTGAGAACAAAGACAGAAAGGAAAGCAAAAGCCATTCAAGGCGCTGGCCAAAGGCGAGTTTACACAAAAGGCAACCTGAAATCAGGCCCATCAATTTCCTTGGGCTCTCCTGCTAGGATTTTGTCAGCAACAGCAGAACACAGAGGAAGGTCTGAAGTTCTGGATCCAACCTGCTATTGAGGGACACCCCCCGAGGGCCTTCGGAGCCAGGCCGATGCCTGGAGCTGGAGTGGGCAACCCCTGGGCCTCCAGGACCACTTTCAAAGGCTTTGTTTTGGTGAATAACACTGGCGCCTTTGGGGTTCCCAAGGCGGGGGACTCATCAGAGGCTCCCAGGAGCTTCCGTCTCCTTAGTAAGGGATCTGGGGCACCCTTCACATCCTGTATCCTTTTGGAATTTGCTCTGGGGGCACAGGTTTGGGAGAAGGGCAGAGGGGCTGGCACAAGCTGGGGCAGAGCATGAGCAATTATTTCAACCTCAAAGAGCCTGGATGATTTCTTTTCAGATCTGTATGCTTTTATTTCTTTTTCTTTTTTTTGGGGGGGGGGTGGTGCACCCATGGCATGTGGAGGTTCCCAGGCTGGAGGCAGATTTGGAGCTGTAGCTGCCGGCCTACACCCCAGCCACAGCAACGTGGGATCCGAGCCATGTCTGCGACCTACACCACAGCTCAAGGCAACGCTGGATCCTTAACCCACCGAACAAGGCCAGGGATCGAACCCGCAGCCTCATGGATACCAGTGGGGTTTGTTACCACTGAGCCATGACAGGAAGTCTCTGTGATGTGTTATTCTCTTCATGTGTTGCTGTATTTCCTGAGTCACTAATAGTTTCATGAGGACATTCTTGTCTACGGCCATGAGAAATATTGGTTCATTGTTGGTGTTCTTGCAATGGCTTTGTTTTCGTATAAGGATTATGCTGTCCTCCTAAAGCCAGTTAAATAACTCCTTCCTCTTCTGTTATCTGCAAGGGTTTGTGTAAATTTGATATATAAATTTTGTCATAGCTTTTTGAATCTTTGATAGAATTCATCAGTGAGACATTCTGAGCCTGGAATTTTCTTGGTGGGAAGATTTGTTCATTTTTATTTGAAAAGACTCGCAAGGAGTTCCCGTCGTGGCTCAGCTGAAACGAACCCGACTAGTATCCGTGAGGGCGCAGGTCCGATCCCTGGCCCCGCGCAGTAGGTTAAGGATCCGGCGTGGCTGTGGCTGGGGTGCAGGCCGGCAGCTGCAGCTCTGATTCGACCCCTCGCCTGGGAACCTTCACATACCGCGGGTGCGGCCCTGGACAGGCAAAATGACTAAATAAATAAGTACATAAAAAGAGACAACTCATGAAAAAAATTGCCACAGAAATATTCAGATTTTCTCTTTCTTCTAGTGTAAATTTGGATAAGTGGTTTTTTTTAAAAAGGCGTTTGTCCTTTTAACCAAAGTTGTCAGATTTGTTAGCATAAAGTTATTCATCAATTCTCTTACTAAACTTTTAATGTTATGGAGTTTATCGGCATAAAATTAGCCATATTATATTCTTATTATCTTATAAGATCTGAAATAACAACCAATCTTTCATTCGGATAGTAATAATTTGTGGTTTCTCTCTCTCTCTTTTGTTTTTTTTGGCTTTGTTAATTTTCTCTCTTTTTCATTGGTTTCCTTTATTTTTTTTCCTTTCCTTGTCTTTATTCTTTTCTCCTTTCCACTTACTCTGGATTGATTTTGCTCTTCTTTTAGTTCATGAGGTAGCATCTTCGGTTATTTTATTTATTTATTTGAATGAAAGTCTAGTTGGTTCTCAATGTTGTGCCAATTTCGGCTGCATAGCAAACTGACCCAGTTGCATACACATATGCATTCTTTTTCTCATAATGCTACCTACGTGTGGAATCTAAAATACGGCACAAAGGAATCTATTTACAGAACAGAAACGGACTCACAGACAGAATAGACTTGCTGTTGCTGGGGGGAGAGGGAGGGGTGGGATGGACGGGGAGTCTGGGCTTTGCAGATGCAGACTCTGACCCTTAGAATCGATAAGCAATGAGGTCCTTCGGTACAGCGCAGGGAACTCTATCCAGTCTCTTGGGATAGACCAGGATGGAAGACAGAACCTTAAGTTTTTGATTGTGGACCTTTATTCATTTCTGATACAAGCTGTTTAAAGCTACCCATTTCCCTCAACACACTGCTTTAGCTACATCCCATAAGTCGTCCCCTGAGGTTTTGTCCATTACCATTCAGTCTGAAGGATTTTCTGCTTTCCACTGTGACTCCTTTTTTCTGAGCATGGATTATTTAGATGCTGTTGATATCCATACGTTTGGGAAATCCTAGACATCTTACTCTTCTTAATTTATCGTTTAAATCCACTGTGGTCAGGAAACATGATCTGTCTGATATCAGTTCTCCTAAATTTAGCTTACTTGCTGTGTGGCCCGAATACATTGTCTGGGTGAGCAGACCACGTGCACTTAGACAAAGAGATGCGTTTTTCTTTGCTGGGGTAGCGTTTGAGAGATATCCACCATGTCATGGTGATAAATCGTGTCATTCAGATCCTCCGTGTCTTGTTGATTTTTATTCCCTGCTCTTCTATCAGTTGTTAGGAGGGGGCATTGCAATATCTTACTAGGCTCTGGAATTGTGTTTCCTCCTTCAGTTCTGTTGAGTTTGTTCCGTGTATTTCGAGCCTCTGTTATTAGGTGCACACACATTCATGATTGTCTCGTCCTCTTGATAAATCGGCCCTTTTGTCTTTATGAAATGTCCATATCTATTTTTGGCAACAGTTGTTATCGTCCTGCCTATTGTAGATGGTGTTAATAAAGCTACTGAAACGGACTTGTATTCTTTGCATGGGATGTGTGCTTTCATCTGTTTACTCTCAGCCTGCTTTTGTCTTTCTACTTGAAGTGCTTTTCTCGTAGACAGTATAGAGTTGGGTCTTGCTTTTTTAAAAGTCCATTCTGATGACCTCTGCCTTTTGACTGGAGTACGTATTCTATGAATATTTAGGTATATTGTTTTATGTTTATTTTCTGTTTTTTCTTCAGGTTTTTGTTATAATTGTTCCTTTTCCACCTTATTCTTTCTTTATTGGCTTTTTAGGGCCACACCTGTAGCATATGGAAGTTCCCAGGCTAGGGGTGGAATCAGAGCTGCAGCTGCTGGCCTACACCACAGCCACAGCCATGCCAGATCCGAGCTGCATCTGCGACCTACACCATAGCTCATGGCAATGCTGGATCCTTAACCCACTGAGCAAGGCCAGATTCGAACCCGCGTCCTCATGGATGCTAGTCAGATTTGTTTCCACTGAGCCACGACGGGAACTCCTACCTTCTTATTTTATTGTGATTATTTAACCATTTAAAAACAATTCCATTATGATTTACCTCTAGGCTCTTACGTTACACATCTTTGCTTTGTTATTTTAGGGGTTATGTAGGGAGTACGCTCTACACTCCTTAATTTTAAGGACCTGTGCCAGCCTGTGCCAACTAACACTGTACACCACTTCCATTCCTGCAGATCCATCCTTTATGCTGTCATTGTCAATTGGAGTACTCCACATGATGTCGTAAACCCCAAGGACAGTGTCTGGTATTTGCTTTCTTCAGTCATGCGTGTTTTAAAGAAATTAAGGGGAAAGGAGTCAAATTCTATTCACGGAGATCCTAGCCATGTCTGGGTGCTTCATTCAGTCCTGAAGCTCCATATGCCCACCTGGCATCGTTGCCTTGTCCTGGGGGGCGGCCCTCTAGCCTTCCTTGCAGTGTAGGATCTGGAGAAGGGTGCTCTTTGCTGTCCTGTACCTGAGAAAGACTTTATTCTTTACTGTCGAAGCGTCTCTAATTGGATGTTGACGTCTTGTTGAGAGAGTTTTCTCCAAGGATGCTCTTCGTTTTCGTAGTGCTTTTTCTCTCTCTTCTTCATGTTGGGTGATGTCTCTCATTGTATATTCAAGGTCATGGATTCTTTCATTAAGCCCATCTGGAAACTTTTAAAATTTATGATGCTTTATGTTTCGGTTCCAAGATACCTGCTTGGAGGTTTTGACGTTTTCTATTTTCTCCACTTGGTTTTCTTTCCTTCATCGGGAGGGTGCTTCCCTTCCCATGTTGACGTGGTGAGACGTGGCTGTTCTCGTCCCCGAGTGCACATTTGGTCCACCTCGGGCTCCTGTCCCTGAAAAGATGTCACATTTTCCTCACTCTTCAGTTGTCGAATAACTTCAGAAACCATTACGGCTTCATTCTGAGATTTCGGATTCCATCTTATGGCTCCAAAGGGTTGGCGTTTCTAGGGCCATTTACTCAGCTAGACCCAAATGGTGAGCTGTGTCACACCTGTGGATGGCTGGGCGCAAACCGTTGCTCACCTGCTCTTTGTCCACTCCACACCTGTGTGCTCCATGGTCCAGCCAGAGCCCCAGGCGGAGCTTTGCTGTGAAATGCGGGCTCCCTTTCTTGGCTCCCTCCTTTTCCGGGTCCCCGTATTCTTGCCTGGGCTCCTTCCTGCGGTTCTTTCCCACCAGAAGGACAGCAGGTCTTCCTGTTGGAGTGCCCGCTGCCAGGCACTACCCCCGGTGACCCCCGCCCCCTGCGGACACAGCTGCAGAGACCCACTGCTTCCACGTTCTTATTCCCACGGAGCATCTGCCCGCTCTGTCCACTCCCCAGCCTTCGCCCACTTGCTGTTTTGTATTCATCCAGCACTGAGAGTTGTTTTTCGCAAGAGGATTGGTTGGTTAAGGGCTTATGTATCCTGGAAATGAAGCCGCTCTGGACACCATTTCTGATTTTAGCATCATTTACCAGCCTGAGGACCAAGGAAGGAGAGGCTGTTTGTTTTCAAATGCAGCCAGTCCTCGTCCCTTTAGACCTGCCAGGTCAATCTTGAACCCCTCTCTTCCCTGGCATTTCATCCTGGGCCTCCAGGAGCAGCCGGGTGGTGCTTTGAATATTCCATCTGGAAACTCCTCAGGTAACTCACTGGGTTCAGTAAGTTTATTTCTGATTTTCCAGGAAACCAAAGCAGCCGTGGTACCAAGCTCCCTCTCCAGCACCACACCCCTCAAAAGCCTCCAGCATGGTCCCCGACCTTCCGAAAACCCTCGCCGTCAGCCTCCTCCTGGCCCTTTCAGTGTCCGATAACCTGAGAGGTAACTATCATGCACCTTTCATCTTGACCAAGAAGCTCGAAGCTTCTCTCGTCTCTTCTTGGCATCTGGAACCCAAGCTAAAGTCATATTTTCGGTTTGGGTTAGGGCAGCTCCCTGCCCTCTGCTCCTCTAGGAACTCAGCCAAGATTTCAGGCCGACAACGATGGTTCCTTACTTTGCTCACAGATCTGCCGTTTTAGCAGGACTCGGGTAGGATGACTGCTTCTGTTCCTCACGGCATCTGCTGGGGGGGCTTGAAGGCTGGAGAGGACTCGAGGGCTGGGGGCTGGACTCGCCAGAAGGCTTGTCACCTGCGTGCCAGCCATGGATGCCAGCTGTCAGGTGGGACCACAGCTGGGGCTATTGGCCAGAGACTCTGCCCCTGGCCTGTCCACGCAGCCTGCCTGGCTTTCTCCCCATATGGCGCCTGGTGCCAAGGGAGGCCATCCGCGGAAACAATGCGGAAGTAGGTGCCCGGCGTTTTTGTGGCCTGGCATACCTTCCTCTGTGCCCTAATGGTCGAGGTAGCACAAGGTCTGCCCAGGCTTAAGGAGAGGGACACAGGCCTACCCATGAGGGAGGAGGGCTGACATTGCCGTGTAGACGGAGCATGGGGTGTGGGCTCCAGTGGACTGGCCATGTTTGGAAAAATGCAGCCTACCTCAGGGAGTTTCTGGTAAATGCGCGACTATAAATAATTATTAATGAATAAGTGACGGTTCCATCTTCTTCTTTACAGGGCTCAGGATAGATTGAAACCGTTGTTTTTCTAAACACCTCTTCTGTGGGCAGCCTTGTGCTGGGGCTGCTCAAGGTTTCTGTCCTTCAACAGACGACAACGGCCACGGTCATTGTGTGAGCCGAGGTTACGTAGCAATGACGGTGGGCCAGACCCTTTGAAGAGGTTTCCTTTTTTTCCTTTGCTTTTCAGGGCCACACCCGCGGCACATGGAGGTTCCCAGGCTAGGGGTGGAATCAGAGCTGCAGCTGCCGGCCTGCACCCCAGCCACAGCCGCGGCCACACCAGATCTGAGCCGCATCTCTGACCTGCACTGCAGCTCTCGGCAACGCCAGATCTTTAACCCACTGAGCGAGGCCAGGGATCAAACCTGCATCCCCATGGGTGCTGGTTGGGATCGTTACTGCTGAGTCATGCTGGGAACTCCGAGGCTTTCTTAGTATTACCCGTTTTGTCTCCTATCTGTCACCTGTATCTGAGGAAGAAAGCACACGTCCCAGGACTCGAACGAAGTCTGGGAGGTGAGCATCAGAGGAGAGGCAGCCACAGACCTGGGGTTGCTGCTCCTCAGCTCTGTCGGGCCCACCGCGCCCCTCGCCTCCTCATGGTCCCGACGTCTGGTCCCCAGGTGGTCTGAAGACCTGAGCTTCCAACCTCAGGGCCACAGGCCCGGCGTTGCGGCGGGAAGCGGGGGGAGGTGCGGTTGGGCCGGGTCAGCCCAGGGCTGTGGCACAGGCGAGAGGGCACAGGGCGGACGGGGACAAGGAGCAGGCACAGCAGGGGTGTCAGGCAGTCATTTATCTGGAACTCTGGTGCGTCTCTCCAGCTCTGGAATGCTGCTGTGACTCAGGGAGGAGCTGGCTCTTTGCACATCCCCTGGGAGTTGGGGCATCTGAAAGCTGTAGAGGGCCGGCCTTGTGGCCTTGCTCCTGGCTGTGGCCTGGGACCTGGGGCCTGGGACCTGGAGCAGGTGCCAGCAAAAGGCTTTTTTTTTTTTTTTTTTTTTCCCTTGTATTCCCTATTTTGTTTTTCTTTCTTTCTTTTTTTTTCTTTTCTTTTTTTTTTTTTTTCTTTTTTTGTCTTTTTGCCTTTTCTAGGGCCGGTCCCACGGCATATGGAGGTTCCCAGGCTAGGGGATGAATCGGAGCCGCAGTTGCCGGCCTACATCAAGCCACAGCAACACCAGAACTGAGCCACATCTGCGACCTACACCACAGCTCATGGCAGCACCACGTCCTTAACCTACTGAGCGAGGCCAGGGATCAAACCCGAATCCTCATGTATGCTAGTTGGGTTCATTTCTGCTGTGCCACAAGGGCAACTTCCAAAAGCTTTCTGAATAGACTAACACACGTGTCACCTGCTCTGAGGACCAGAAGCAGGCACGTCCCGCCTCTCACCCTGCCCATCCCTGTGACCGAGCCCTGGGCGTGGTCCTTGTCACCGGAACCACTGCGGTCCTTCCTGCCCCGCCCCCAATCTCCCCGCAGAGCATTCATCCTGCCTCTGCCGGTCGCCCAAAAGGGGTCCTTCCACCGTCCTGGTTTGCATCTCTCGCTCTTTGCTTCAAACCCCTGTGCTGTTTACAGCGTCTGCAAGATAAGAGCCAACTTCCCCATCTGTCCCCACCCTCTGGTCTTGGGAAGGCAGCCCCTTCCTCCACCAGGACCGGGCCCCTGGAGTCTGGGCACCGCCCCCCGTGGCAGATCACGCCTGTGTCACGCAGGTCACCGCGGCTGCTGCGCCCTGCACAGGGCTTCCTGCCTTCTAGTTACAGTCAGTTTTCCCTGTTCACTCATCCTGGCACACGAGCCAGAAATCAAGGAGGTCGTGGATGGCAGGACTGCAGGGGGCTTGCCAGCAGGGCCCCAGGGACGGCCACGACCACAGTGCCTTGAAGGGGCTTGTTTTCCAGCCAGTCTGGGTCTGTGATGGACAGGACGTGCAGGAGAGGGTTTTAGACGGCAGCGCTGTTCGTCCTGGAAGTGAGAAGGGAGTCAGCACAGAATCCCCCTGGAGACGCCTCTCAGGCTGGAGGCAAGCTGGGTGGAGATGGAGGTGGGGCTGGGGGTGGGATGAGGGAGGGGCGGAGGGGGAGGGGTGGGGTGGAGCAGGGTGCAGCTGGCGAATCTCTCAGCGCTGCCAGATGGCTCTCGGTTGAGCATCTCCCTGGGATCCAGTCTCCAGGGCCCTGTTCAGGGAGCGGCCGGTTTGCGTGACGCGCTGTGTTGTCACAGAAGAAGCATATCGACTGAACAGCTCGAGTCTCTGAGCCGGTGCGGGGCCATCCGTCCCCAGATGCTGCAACACGGAGGGTTTGTTCTTTAAACAGACGGCATTCTGTGCGGGGCCCCTCGCTGCTGGAGCTGCTGGGGGGACTCGGGGGTCCTGCATTTGGAGGCCCCTGTCCTCTCCCTTGGCGCCTTTCTCCCCAGGCAGCCTCCTGCTCTCCAAATAGCAGAAGAAAATGGGCCCATTAATAACCCATCCAGGCAAATTTGGGAGCGGGAGGAGAGGTGAAACGAAAGCATTCCACACTCAGTCAAGTGCCCCTGGAAATTGATTTTCAGGGCTCCACATGGGTCTGGAGCTGTGGCAACGCAGGATGGCGCATTGCTGGGGTGCCCTGAGGACACGGGGCACCGTTCAGGCTGGCTTTGGCTCATTTGCATCACTCAGGGTGGGTCTGCCTTTGGGATCTGGACTGAGAATCAGGAGAGCAGGACCCGGTGGCCTTCACGCGGCCCAGAGGCGCTGTCCCATCCAGCGCAGACCCGCCTTTGCCTGTCCCAGGACCGAGCAGTCCCTGCTGTACATTTAGTGGTGCTTTCGGGTCCCTGGATGGCCTGGGATATGGGTCAGGCAGGCTCTGAGGGGCAGCTGCCTCCAGGACAGTCAGCAGGAACCTGCCTGCCGGGGAGCCTGGGGATCCCTTAAAGGCAGGGGCTGCTCTGTCCTCAGAGCATCCCTGCAGAAGCTCCGGCCGGCCTCTCTTACCTTCACGTTCAGGAGCCTTCTCTGCAGGCCTGCGGGAGGCGGGAAGCGGCTCGGTGGGGTGGGGGTGCTCCCCTCTGTCTTCCAGATTGTTCTGTTGGCCTGCCCAGCGCAAGGGTCCTCTCCCCTCCCGCTTCACCCTGGGGTCCAGGCCACGTTATCCCCGGGATGCCGGCCGGGAGAGCCCAGCCCAGCAGTGGCTCCATGAAAGTCTGGGGAGCCAGAACCCCATAAACGGCCCATGCTTACACAGCGCCGGACATTCGGCTGGTGGTGGTGACCCCGGGTGGCAGCTGGCAGATGCTGAAGGGCCTCAGCATGGCCAGCCAGGCGGCAGCCAGCGAAATAGAGCCGCGGCACCTTCCCCGCCCCCCACCCCATCCCCCCCACCCCCCCAACCCCACCCCCCGTCTGCCGGCTTCTGCTCCTGACTTCAGCCCCCTGACAGTTACCAGGTCGCTCCCGCCAGCGAGGCTCCATCAGCGAGAAACCAGACGCTGGGCATCCTGGGAGCCCTGCAGACCGCACGCGGCCTCTCTGCCCTTTGGATGCCGAACCAACTCTGAAGGGTAGACGATGCCCTCCTCACCCCCCACCCGCAGCCCAGCTGCCCCAGCACCACCTCCAGCGGCCCGGCCCCAGGGGCCCTCTGGTCGGGGCCCTTGGCGGCATTGGGAACTACCTATGGAGCCTTCTGGAAATGCTCGGTACAATCTTTTTGTTTCTCAAAGAAAAGTGAAATGGAATATCCCTCAAACAAGAGCTGTTCAACCGCATGCACCACCTGAGAGATGCACAGTCAAATGACGAGGAGGTGCCACTGCTCAGCTCCCAGAGGGAACGTTTCTGGATGTGTGACAGCCTGCTCTTCTGGTGGACTGGGGCAGGGGCGGAGCTGGCATCTTCCAAACTTGCTGGTCAGGAGTTCCTGTTGTGGCTCAGCTGGTTATGACCTTGACATAGTGTCCATGAGGACCTGGGTTCGATCCCTGGCCTTGCTCCGTGGGTTAAGGATCTGGTGTGGCTGCAGGCTGCAGCACAGATCACAGATATGGCTCAGACGGGGGCGTTGCTGTGCCTGTGGAGTAAGCTGGCAGCTCCGGTGCCCCTGGCCTGGGAACTTCCGTATGCTGCCCGTGTGGCCCGCCCCCCCCCAAAAAAATTGTTGCTCAGAATATGTTTGGGGTTGAATTCTGTCCCACAAAGAGATGCTGCAGCCCCAAGTCCTAGTCCCTGTGATGTGACCCTATCCGGGAACAGGGTGTTTGCAGATATTGGGAGGTTGAGACGTGGTCTTTAGGGTGGCTGAGATCCAAAGTGACTGTGGTCCTGGTAAGAAGAGGAGAGGGACCCTGGGGAGAAGGCACCTGCTCTGCGGTGATGGAGACAGGAGCGGGAGCCGGGTCCTCACTCCAAGGATGCCAAGGCTCCCTGGCATCCCCAGAAGCTGGACGAGGAGGGGCGTGCTCGTGGCACCTTTCAGAGGGAGCTCATCCCCGCTGACACCCTGGGTTTGTACTTCCAGCCTCCAGAACAGGAAGGAGAGAAAGCATCTCCTTTTTTTTGCTTTTTAGGGCTGCTTCTGCAGCATGTGGAAGTTCCCAGGCTAGGGGTCGAATTGGAGCCGCAGCTGCCAGCCTCCACCACAGCCGCAGCCATGCAGTATCCAAGCCACGTCGGCTACCTACAGCACAGCTCATGGCAATGCCAGATCCTTAACCCACTGAGAGGGGCCGGGGATCGAACCCACATCCTCATGGATGCTGGTTGAGTTCATCACTGCTGAGCCACAGCGGGAACTCCATTTCTATTGTCTTAAGCAGTAGGTTTGTGGTACCTTATTACGGCTGCCCCCGGGCACTCTCACGGAATGCGGGCGAACAGAATCCCCTTGGAGGGGGGTCTGCCGAGAAGTAGTAAAATCAATCCACGGTAAGAGAACAAAACGCCATGGGCACGAGACCACCCCTGGGCGACGGGCGAATAAAACCCAGAAGACGCTTGGCTGTCCCACGCGGCTGTGAGGGCAAACAGAGGCATATCCGACAGGACCGTGGGCCATGAGGGAAGCAGAAAGGACGGATGTAGGAAACGTGCTCGGAGAGCACCTTTCACCTGAGAACACCTGCGTGCGTGCCAGTGAGACAGGCACGGACCCACCCCCACATGGCTACTGATGCCGTCCGACCAGGAGGCGGACATGTGAACACCGGGTGAAGCTGCCGCCTCCGGTGGGACGGAACCGTGGAGCGGCCAGGGACAGGAGCTGGCCTTCTCTGCCTGCACCGTCTCGTGAGTTGTTTCCGGAGGCTTTAGAACCCCGAGTGCACCTGTGTAGCCCGTACGTCCTTCTGATGCGAAGAGGCAAAGCCGTCAGAACCATTTTTGGCGTCTATGTTGTCAGCGAGAGTATTGACATTATTTATTGTTTTTTTTTGTTTTTTTAGGGCCACCCCCGCGGCATATGGAGGTTCCCAGGCTAGGGGTCCATTCGGAGCTGTAGCCACTGGCCTACACCGCAGCCACAGCCACGCCAGATCCGAGCCTGTAAATTTCCAGGACCAGCTCAGCCCAGGAGCCGGTCCTGGGAAGCTGGGAGAGGCTTGCAGAGGGAAGAAGTGGCCCCGCAAGCCTCAGAGGAGACAGATTGGGAATGTGCTTTCAACTCAGCCGCGCACAGGCTGAGAGGAAGGGACTCACGCGCTTCTGGGGACACGCAGCCCAGGCAGATTGTTTGAAGGGATTTGTTATGAATAATGAATGTCGACTTTTCCAGTTTTATGCAGTGAAAATACTTTTTGGGCTCCGTCCTCTTCTTACAGTCTTATTTGTTGGTGTGGGCTGCAGACCTAAAGCTATGCACATTCTCAGCTTCCTTTTTGATATATATTTTATTATCCTTAAGATGAAACCCTGTACCAGAAAGAAATAACCCCGTGCTCCCATCTCGGCAGGAGGATGCCAGTCGGCACCGTGCGCAGTGAGCCTCCAGGCCCCCGCGGGCGTGACTCAGAGCAGGCACCCAGTCAGATTTGCGTGATGGTGGGAGGGGCGGGAAACCTGCAAATTACCGTCCAGAAATCCTGGAGTCCTGCCTGGCTTGGTGGACGGTCAGCCTTGTTTTGACTGGATTTTAATGGAATTCCAATAAACGAGTCGGGCCGAAGATGCAACCTCTTTCTTTCTTTCTTTCTTTCTTTCTTTCTTTCTTTCTTTTTTTTTTCGGTCTTTTTAGGGCCGCACTCGCAACATATGGAGGTTCCCAGGCTAGGGCTTGGATTGGAGCTGCAGCTGCCGGTCTACACCACGGCCACAGCAATGCCAGATCCTTAACCCACTCAGTGAGGCCAGGGATCAAACCCACACCCTCATGGGTGCCAGCCAGGTTCATTACTGCTGAGCCACAACGGGAACTCCGTGACCTCATCCTTCTAAATAAGAGGTCTGCTCTGGCTTGACCCCGAGCCCTGGGAACGGCCATGTGCCTCGGGTGTGGAAAGCAGAAGGGGTACATGCTGAACACAGCCAGCGGGGAGCCACCCGTGCCACTGAAAGGCCACAGCCAGGAATGTCCCATAAAAGGAAAAAGGAAGGTCTGCCTGGGTTCCAGGTCCCTTGAGAACTGGCTCCCTGTAGGTAGGACCTCAAGCCAAAGCGATGCTCTCCTGGGCTGGGGGCTTGCTGAGACCCCTCCTTCTACAAGCCACGCCCTTGGCGTCTGTCTCAGACCCCTCACCTCTGCCGTGATGGAGGCGACCAAGGCTGTTCCCCTGCCCGCCTGTGGTCGGTTCTCCTGGAAGAAGCCAGTCCTGGACGCGAGCGTTCGCCCGGGGTGCTGTGGGCTGTGGGATGGGGGGGTCGGGGCGGGGGGAGTCGCTCAGTATGATTCTTCCAGCGCTGAGCATGCGTCTCTGGGGGCTGCAGTCTGGTCCTGCCACGGCCAATGGCGCGTTGTCCAGTGACCCAGGGTGCGTGGGGGGTGTGGATGAGTGCAGAGCCCCCCCGCCAGGACCCTGACATTCCAGCTGCAATGAGGCCCTGTCCGTGCGCTGCGTTGCACGGCCCCGAGGGCCACACTCGGAATGCTGCCGAAACATGACTCAGAGGCTGAAGGGCGTCACTGTTCCAGGCCGCAGCCAAAGGTCAGGGCCCCAAAGTCTGTGCCTTGTGTGTGATGCGTGACACAGCTGTGCACCTGAATAAGCACGTGTGTCACACACGTGTACCTGCCTGTGCGAGCATCTCTGGGGACGGAGGAGGGTGTAGGCGCCCCCGGCCGTAGGCCTCGCTTCCTGGTGATGCTGGGTCCTTCCTTGAACCAGCAGGAGAGTCTCTGGTCCTTTTCACCCGTCTTTCCTTGTGGCCCGTGGGACAGGCTCCTAGGGGAGGGCGAAACCTGGGGAGAACACAGCCGGTTCTTAGCCGTCGAGGTTGCTAGACACCCTCCCTAGAAACTCCTGCTTGAAGCTCCTGTGGGCTGAGGAATCCGGTGATGACATTCAGGCGGGGGGTCAGGCCCCCCAAAGTGCTTGCCCCAATGCTCATCCCAATGGTAGCCTTCCCCTCACGCAGGGGGTGGGGTGCATGGGGCTTTGGGGTACATGGGGCTTTGGGGTGCAGGTAACATCTGCCCTCACAGGGGCATCTCCCCTCCATCACCCGGCCCCGAGTAGGACCAGGCAAGCCGGCAGCGTGGATGATTCCAGACCCTGCAGCACAGCTGGCTAATGAGTGCCAGGCAAAAGGAAGCAGAGTGACTTTGGCAAATCAAGGTCAACTAATTCATTTCTTGATCAAATGAAGAGAGCCGTCCCTTGCCTAGTCCTAAAGTCAGCCCAGGGTCCCTGGGGAAAAGGGAGCCCCGCTTTGCCTGCTGGCCCTCCCCCTCCTGGGCTGGCTTCCCTGGCCTCGGAGGTTCCAGCCCAGCTTTGTCGTCTCTGGCACTGGCTGCCCAAACCCGAGCGGTAGATTCGTCCCCCTTTTCTGCAAAACGGAGCCTCTGCTCCCTCTGGGGCCCCCCTTCCCAGGCCTCCAGAGCTGAGGGTCCTCCCCAACCCCTTTCATCAGCTGAGGCTCCCCCAGGAGGAAGCACCCCCATGCCCCATGGGGACCCCTGGTGTGTCCCACACGTAGGCTGATGTTCGTGCGTCCATCCGCCCTTCCCTCTCGGGTGTGCTCGCTGATAAGATCAGACTGGAGGTGTCCTCAGTGAGGAAGGAGCGTCCCCGCCGGACAGAGTGGGACCTGGCTTGGGGCACTCCGGCCACTCGCCAGCCACTTGGCATGGAACACAGAACTCAGCTCCTCTGACCTAAATGTTCTCATCCTTACACTGCGATAATTGCAAGTAAAAAGTGATTGCCTTTCCATCTTAGGGAGTAAAAGAGCCAACGAGGTAACGTGCAAAATGCTAACGTCGACATCCGGGTAAATATCATCCCCCAAAAGCAATAAACAGCAAGTGTGAGCAAACCCCCAAACACCAAGTGTGGGCGAGCACGGGGAGAAATTAGTCTCCTGAGCACCGTGCAGATGCAGCTGTGTGGCTGCCTGGAGCGCCGCAGCAGCCTTCCTCGAAAAATGAGAACTGAAGCCGCCTCTCCATCCTGCAGCTCCATCTCCGAGTGGCGCCAAGGATTGCAGCAGGGTCTTGGGCACATGTTTGCCGACCCACACCCACAGCAGCGATTTCACAACGGCTGAAAGGCGGAAGCCACCCGAGCCTCCATCAACAAATGAGTAAGTCAGGCGTGGTCCACGCTATGCTGGAGTGATGCTCAGCCGGAAAAGGGAGGCGCTCCTGACGCCAGTCACGGCGGGGACGGGGCCGTGACGCCCAGTGGGATACGTCAGTCTCAGAAAGACAAACACCGGATGATCCCACTTACGCAAGGGTCCCAGAAAGGGTATATCCACTGAGACAGAAAGTGGACGGTGGGGTCGGGGCTGGGGTCGGGGGGTGGAGGGGGAGTCCGTGTCTGGTGGGGACAGACTTTCAGTTTGGGAAGATGAGAGAGTCCTGAAGATGGACGTGGTGACAGGGGCACCAGAGCACACGTGTACCTAATGCCCCTGAAAAGTGGTTGAGACGGTGGATTTTTTTTTTTTTTTTTTGCCATTTCTTGGGCCTCTCCTGTGGCTTATGGTCGTTCCCAGGCTAGGGGTCGAATTGGAGCTGTAGCTGCCAGCCTACACCACAGCCACAGCCTCGTGGGATCCAAGCCGCATCTGCGACCTACACCACAGCTCACGGCAATGCCGGAACCTTAACCCACTGAGCAAGGCCAGGGATCGAACCCGCAGCCTCATGGTTCCTAGTTGGATTCATTAACCACTGAGCCACAGCGGGAACTCCGAGATGGTAGATTTTATGTCCTGTGCGTCTTCCCACCATCGAGGTGCTGACAGAGCCCCAGGGCGTGTGAGTCTCAGCGAGCAACTGTCCCTTCTGGTGGGTGAAGGAGGTCTGAGGTCATTCTCATCAGAAGCGGCGGCCAGACTTGTGCCCAAAGAAATGGACACGCCACGGAGTGCGACGCAGAGAACGTGGGCTGAGGGGCGATGGGGGGGGCGGTGCAATGTTTATCTGGTGACCCGGGGACGTGTCCTCCCTCCCTGGGCTCAGTCTCCTTGTCTGCAAAATGGGATGCCCAGCCGGCCTTTGTGTCCAGATGGTAAGGACCAGACCCAGCATTGCTCTTGGCCTTGGGGAGGAGCAGCAAGGGGCTCCCTCTGCCGGGCGTAGCTCCGGGAAGGCCGCCAGGAGGGTAGGACACACGCACGGGCGTGAGGGGGTCCTGGCCACCGTGGGGAGCACTTCAAGCCCTGCTTACTGTCACCTTCAAGTCACACATTTCCCGCCGTCTGAATGAAGGTGCTTGTCTGCTGATAACCTGATTCCCAAGGAGCCTATCTTTTTGACAGGGACTAGTTCTTTTCTGGCTGGATTTCGCCCCAAGAGGCCCATGCTGCCCTCATCTTCCCTGTTCATTGGCTCGGCGAGCCCGGCCCGACGGCCCTGGCCATCCCTGCCTTCATGGTCTGAGTCCAGGGCACCTTGGAGCATGTGGTGGGGCTGCTCCGGGCAGGTTGACCTGGTGTCACCCTCTGGTCCCCGAGAGGTGTCTTCCCTCCTGTGCAGGTTGGTGCCTCCGTCAGGCCGTGGGTCCTGCTCGTCAAACCGCCACAGCCCAGGAGCCGTGCCCCCCGGTCCTTCTCAGCATCCGCCGTGGACGCCCAGCGCTCTCACCCATCAACGCCCATGAAAGAGCACAGATGGTTCGTGCTCAGCAAACCCCCAGGCTGGGGGACGGAGGAGGGAAATAAAAGCCCCTGTGTCCCCCAACACGGGAGGGGCAGTGGCCCTGCTCAGTGACACTCAGGTCCAAAGAAAGACTGCGTGCTCACATGCTGGTGGGGGGCAGACACCCCCCACACTGCAGCCAGCTGTGCCCATGAGGCTGAGGCACTGCCCACGGCCCAGGAGCAAGGAGCTGCCTGGAGGCCTGACCCTGTGGGGCGAGGCGGGGCGGGGACGCTCCCACTGGGGCAGGAAGTGTCCCGTGAGCTGGTGGTGGGAGAAGGACCCCAAGGTGGGAACCGGGGGACAGTGGACCCGAGGCCTGCAGGCCTGCCTAGAAGGGGTCCCCAAGGTAAAGTGGGACCCAGACCTGTGCTCCCCACAAGCACCGACCCCCATGAAGGGGGCCGCTCATTCCCAAAGCTGAATTCCTTCCGTAGCCGACGGGCCAATGAACGGGCTGCCTCTGAGACATGCGTCTGTTCCTGGCAGAAGGGCTGGGGAGAAGGAAATCAGGGACCTGGCATAGGTCTTCTAGAAGCTTCTGGAGGGACACTTCAGGGTGCTGGGAGTTGGGGGGCTCTCTGCACAGGGAGGCCAGCTGGCTCCAGGGGCCCCAGTAAGACACAGGTCTTTGGAGCCAAAGCACAGCAAGTGGGGGACAGGCAGGAGGGGCCAGGGGACCTGGGAGCGCAGCCTGCCTGCACCCCTGGGGCTGAGCTGGGTCAGCATCCCGTCCACAGCGGGTCTGGGGGGAGTTGGGATGGGGGGGCAAAGGTGGTGACCTGTGGGGGTCAAACTTGGCAGAGGCAGCGTCTGCACACAGGTGTAGGCCCACATGCCCACCCACACCCATGAACACACACACATGCCCCCCCCCCCACGCAGGACGCGTGCACAGACCCCAGAGGGCAGGACAGGGCCAAGGCTGCATGGCTTTGAGGTCAGGAGCAGCAGAGCCAAATCTGGGAACCAGCAGCCTTGGGGTTCAGGCCCTGCCCCTGAGAGGGGAGAAAGGGTTCCAGGACCCCCACCCACTCAGAGCTGTTGTTCTGTGTACACACAGCCTTCAAGGCCCAGCGCAGGTTGCGGGGGAGCGGCTCCGAGGGGCCGCGGAGCCCACAGCCCAGTCCCTGGCCATCGGTATGCAGGCCATGCCCAGATGTGGAGATGCTTTCGCCATGAAGCATCGCGAAAGGCGAGCTAATATTATTATTACTGCTGTCGTTATTGTTACTGTAAGTGCACAAAGACGGCGGACGGCCTGCCAGGAGGGCCGGATCTTCCAAGGAATCCGCATATTTCACTTCGAAACCGAGGAGGACGTGGTCTTAGAACCAAAGGCATTTGGTGATGGAATTTCAAGTCGATGCCCCGAGGACCTGACTTCACGCAGAACAGACGCCACCTGTGAAAAACCAAGTCGGACTTTTCCCCGGCCCTTACTGCGGTCGCGCCCTCTGGGGTTTAAGACCTAAAGGTACAGAATCCAACCAGGAAGAGGCTTTCTGGAAGTTCTGGCCCCACAGGCAGCCTGCAACCCCGCCGCCCCCCCGGCCCGCCCCAGTAGGATGGAGCCTGGAGGAGAGAAGTTCCCTTCCAGGCCCCGCTCCCACGGCTGCTCACTGGTGTCCCCGCCAAGGCTGGCTTGGCAGGTCAGATCCCACTGGCCCCGTGGCCCCGGGTGCCTAGAGCCCAGGTCCGAGGTTCCTGCAGGGGTGGCCCGGCCAGGCTGTGGGGCTGAACCCTAATGGCTGAAAGTGCCCATGACCTTGGCTCCCCGCACCGTGTGTGCTGCTGCTGAAGTCCTCGTGGGAAGGAAGCTGCGGGTCCTCCAAGGGCGTCTGGGCCATAAGAAGCCCCTGGCCCGGGAACATTCTGGGAGCTGGGCGAGCGGATCACGGTGTTGGGGTTGGTCAGCTGCCGTGGAGAGCTTGGCCCCAACTTCTGGCCGGCTAACTCACCACCCACCACCTCCAAAGCCCCTGGCCCTGCAGGCCGCGGGCATTGCCCCACATCCTGGAGCTGGCCTCTGGCTTTCTTTGGGTCCAGCTGCACCTGCACAGCCAAGCTTCCGCTCCCCTTTGCCTCCAAGAAGCGGGAAGCTCTTTATGCCAACGCGGCAGGTGACCCAGAGCCTGGGGCACTGCGACTGGCCAGAACAGGACACGGGGGACACCCCAGGATGCCCAGCAGGCTCCACAGTCTCCACTGCAGCCATCAGACACGGAGCTGCTGGCAATCTGGGTGCCTGGACCCCAGGACGGGGGGTAGAGCTTTGCCCAGACTGTTCTGGACGGCAGACACGGCTCAGGGCTGCGCCAGCAGGAGGCCGCCTTCTGTGGGGTTTCAGTGTCAAGACTTCTCTGGGTCTTATTTGAGGAGCCAGCCCCCTACCTCAGGCGTGCCCAGCATCCTCTCTTTCCACGTCCTGGAAAGAGGCTCCCCTGGGGTCTTGGTATTCCTGGGGCAGTGGGCGGGGTCAGCGTGGCCCGTGGAGAAGATTCCAAGTCACACAGACCCCAAAGGGACAAGACCAGGTGGGGCCCGGCCCTGGGCAGGCTCAGGGGTGCTCAGCCTGTGCCCAGGACCACTCTTCCTCAGCTGTCCACACCTGCCCTCAGGAAACCCCAGGCCACCAGGACGGGGACGCCCACCCAGAAGCCCAGAGCCTTCTTCCTGAGCGCAGTGCGTCGGCAGCCACCACAAAGCACCACAAGCTGGGTGGCCCAGACCAGCAGGAGTTCATTCTCTCCCTGTGCTGGAGGCCAGAGGTCCGAAATCAGGGTGTCACAGGGCAGTGCCCCCGCGGAGGGTCCTTCCTGCCTCTTCCAGCTCCTGGGGGCCCAGGCGTCCCCAGCTGGCAGCCCCCACTGTGGTCTCTGCTCTGTCCTCATGTGGCTTCTCCTTCGCGTCTGTGTCAAAGGTCCCTCTGCCCGCCTTTTGTCAGGACACCTGATGACGGAACCACGTAGATAATCCCGGCCCCGCCCCGACTCAGCCTCCTCCTCAGTCGCGCCTGCGAGGACCTCGTTTCCGCGTCACCGCCACTTCTAGACGTTGGGACAGGTTATCTTTGGGGGCCACAGGCGGGCTGGGCAGACCCAGGCAGGGTCCAGAAAGCAGAATCCCCGCACCGACAGCTTCGTGAGACTCCCGGTGTACCAGTCTCTGCAGCGGATTTTCAGTTTCGTTGGTTTGAAGCGGTTGGACTAGGGTGGGGGGCTGTTCTGGGTGATAAATCGGTTTCATAACACCTCCCACGAGCGCAGCGCATCCCGCGAGGCTGACATTGGAGCTGAGGCGCCTGCGCACACAGCCCTCACCTCTTGCCCGAGGCCGGGGGGCTGCGTGGGGGCACTGCCACCCCATAGCCTAGACCCTGAGCCATGACCTTGGGCCAGCGTCACCACAGAGCGGGTGGTCGTCTCTGCTGGGACCTTGCAACCTGCCCCCAGGCCAGAGCTCTTCTCACAAACCACCCTCCTCTCCTGTGTGCGGATTCAATTTCTTTACCAGGGTCACCGGCTGGTTCCTTAGTAAGAATCTGCGGCTTGGAGTTCCCGCTGTGGCTCAGTGGGTTAAAAATCCAACTAGTGTCTATGAGGATGCAGGTTTGATTCCTGGCCTCACTTGGTGGGTTAAGGATCCGGTGTCGCTGAGAGCTGTGGTGTAGGTCGCAGACACAGCTCAGGTCTGGTGTTGCTGTGGCTGTGGTGTCGGCCTGTGTAGCTGCGCCTCCGATTGGACCACTAGCCTGGGAACTTCCATATGCAGTACGTGCAGCCCTAAAAAGACCAAAATAAGAATCTGTGGCTCAAGTGACAATGATGCCTATGTCACCACCACAGCCTACCTGTGCAGGGGCCACCCCTCTGAGCCCTGGGCTCGGGCTTCCAGCCCCCAAGCCGACCCAGCAATGGTGGCTCAGCTCAGCCCAGACCATGGATGGCTCAGGACCCAAAGATACAGCTCCCTCTGGACACGTCCTCTTTTTTTTTTTTGGCTTTTGGCCTTTTTTTTTAGGGCCGCACCAGCGGTATATGGAGGTTCCCAGGCTAGGGGTCCAATCGGAGCTATAGCCGCCGGCCTATGCCAGAGCCACAGCAACGCGGGATCCGAGCCATGTCTGTGACCTACACCACAGCTCACGGTAACGCTGGATCCTTAACCCACTGAGCGAGACCAGGGATCGAACCCGCAACCTCCTGGTTCCTAGTCGGATTCGTTAACCACTGCGCCACGATGGGAACGCCCGGACACATTCTCTTGAGCATCCTTCTTACAGGAGCAGAGGGCGCCCATGGATGGCACTTAGTACCCAGCTGGCAGGCCGGCGGTGGGGGGATGGCTGCCTTCTCCGGGACAGGCCCACGTGTCTAGGGCTGCAGGGCTCCGGGCTCAGCACTTGCTCTGCTCTTTCCTGGCCTCCCCACCTTCCTAGGGGACACCCAGTCCCCTCACATAGCATAGGCGGTGGGGTTTTGGCTGGAGGCAGGTTGGTGGGTCCTTACCACCGAGGGGCTAAAAGTGCCTTGCCGGGTGAAGGTTATTTTGGAGGGGGTTAGAAGCACCTCCCTCCCCAAGGGGGTAGCCTGGCCCCCGAGGAAGGGCTGGGCAGCTCCTCGGCCCCTGTCCCCTCTCACTCCCTTTGGCCTGGTAATCTTCCATGGCTCAGGGAGCCAGGCTGCAGGCGGGCGTGGAAATGCTTCGTGGGTGACGCATTTACCAGGAGGAGAAGGCCTCTGGGACCCTTTTGGCCAATCTCTTTGGTGACCTCAAATGTCATTTGACGGGGATTTTAAGAACCGAAGGCCTTGGCCCAGAGCAGGGTGACAGGGTCGGAGCCCTGGGACACAGAAGGGCTCCGTCGGCGCTGCTGCTGCTGCTGGAGGTGGCACCTGCCGTGGGCCAGGCCTCGTCTTGGTGAGTCTACGGGATGCCGAGGAATGGAAACCACGTGTAGCTGTTCGCAAGGAATTTGTCATCCGAATGACACAGTGTCACAAACGTCTAGTTGGGAGTGAGACGCTGGGTTTGGGCTCCGGGGCTTACGCATTTGCGGAAGCGGCTTCACCTCTCTGGACCCCTGCGTGCTCGGGTTTACGTAACTGCAGAGCGAAGGTGGCAGAGAAGCGGGCAGTGAGCCGCCCTTGTCATCGCTCTCCGGGTGTCTGGGCTCCAGCGTAAATGCCCTCCCGTCACCCCAGCTGTAAGATGTCAGCTCTGGGGCACCGCGGAGCCATCCCACAACTGGGGTCGAGGGAGGTGCAGCCTGGAGCACCGAGGGCCTTTCCTGGGTGGGGTTTCTGCAGGTGGAGGCAGAGAGGACCCCCCCCCCCGCGACGGAACATGCTTCTCTTCTTCCCCTGAGAGATGCTTCTGAGCCAAGCACTTAAGGTTCCATTTCCCTTTCTCTCCGTGGAGCTCAGGCTGTGCCCGCTAAAAGCCAACGTCTCCCTTTAACCACAGGGCACTTGTGCTGCTGGCCTCAGAGGCCCCAGGGCCACCCCCCCAGACAAAGAGGCAGCTCCCTTCCCGTGGGCACAGCACCACCCACTGGGCGCCCTCACCCCTGCCACCCAGTCCGGAGATTTTGGCCCCGCCCCCAGCTCCACCGGTCTCCCGGGATCCAGAATCCCACTCCGGCCCCCAGGGGCCGAGGAGGAGGGGATCCTGTGCCTCCCAGCTTCCTGGGAGTCTGATCCCGGTTCCCCGAGATGCCGCACCTGGGACCAGTGGCCGGATACGGAGCCCAAGCCCAATAGATGCTGTGGAGTGAGCAGCCTTCCTGGCTGTTTCGCAGGCTGGGATTCACTTCATCGTTGTTACCACTGGCCCATCCTATCGAAAAAGGAGCCACTCTCTTTTTCGGCTCCTCCATGGCTAAGATGGGCTCGGAGGCTCAGCAGGGCGTGCGGGTGGCCACAGCCAGGCCCAGAGGGTTGGCTGGACTTAGCAGACGAAAAGGCAGAATGCCCTATGCTAGTGAATCTCAGATGAAGGACCAGTATATATGGGACTGGCTTATACTCCCATTTTTGTTTATCTGAATCTTAATATTTTGCAGGACAATGACGGCAGCACTCAGAGGCAAGAGCTGCCTTGGACGCTTCGTGTGCAGGTGGATGTGCTGGGGGAGGGGCATCAACCACAACTGTTTTGGGGTTTTTCTGTTTTTTTTTTTTAAACAGTTTTATTGACACATATTCACATACTGCAGAATGCACCCTTTTTAACAGGAATTCCCACTGTGGCTCCATGGGTTAAGACTCCAACTGCAGTGTCTGGGGTCTCTGCAGAGACGAAGCTTCGATACCCAGTGCAGTAGGTTAAAGGATCTGACGTTGCCGTCCTGCAGCTCAGTTTTAATCCCTGGTCCGGGAACTTCCATCTGCAGCAGAGGCAGCCAAAAATATTTAAAAAATAAATAAAATGTACCATTCAATGGTTTTCTGTATATTTGCAGATAAACATAACCACACAACAGTCATTTTCGGGACCGCTCTTGAAAGGAAACCCGTTCCCTCTGGCTATCATTTGATCCCCCCGCCCCGCAGTCCTGAGCATCCATTAATTTTTTGGCCGTCTCCTCTTCCAGACCTCAGCCTGCTGGCTCCCCTCCGCAGGCCAAGCCCAGCTCAGCAAAGAATTCTGCTAAAAACCAGTGTCCCCAGGACTCCTCTCCCAACCTTGGCACTTTTTTTTTTTTTTTTTTTTTTTTTGTCTTTTTGCCTTTTCTAGGGCCGCTCCCGCGGCATGCGGAGGTTCCCAGGCTAGGGGTCGAATCGGAGCTGTAGCCACTGGCCTATGCCACAACCACAGCAACGTGGGATCTGAGCTGCATCTGCGACCTACATCACAGCTCACAGCAATGCCAGGTCCTTAACCCACTGAGCAAGGCCAGGAATCGAACCTGCAGCCTCAATGCCAAAGACCTTGGCCGGCCTTTAGCAGAATCCTCCTGCCCTGATACCTAATCGGCCCTCTTAATGACCCCTGTCCACACCGCATGCTCCCTCCCTGGCTGTCAATCCCTGGCCGCCCGGCTGTGTTTGGACTCGAGCTCATTTCTGTCCTGGAGTCTCTCTTACTGCAGTGGCTTGAATAAAGCCTGTTTGCTATTTTTAACGTGTGCCTGGTGCAAACATTTATTCTTTTACACCAGACATCTGGGCTGTTTCCACCTTTAGGCTGTGTTTCCACCTGCTGCTCGAAACATTCACATACAGGGTTTGGGGTGAACATATTCCTTCCACTTTTCTTGGCTACGTAGGAGTGGGATTTCTGGGTCGTACGGCTGAAATTCAGATTTAACAGAACATCCTATATTTTATCTGGCAACTCCAGGCTCCGCTCATGCTTGTGCTTGCGTCTTAGAGGAGTGGGGTGACTCCCTCTGCTGTGCCCCCCCTCACCGTGGACTTCTCCCCTGGGCCTGGAAAAGGGCAAATGCCAGGACTGAAAGGCCCTGCTCTGGGTCACTGGCTGCCAGCCCGCCTGCAGGCTGTCAAGTGGCCCAGGCCTCCTGCCTGGACTTTGCCCCAGGTGGCCCCTGTGGGGACGAGACCTCTGCCCGGTCCTGGTGTCCCAGGGACCCTGGAGGTCTCAGGCCCACCCCAAAAGTAGGAGGGGAGTGTTATGTCAAGGTCCACCCTGGGAACCCCCACCAGAGCACGGCTGTGTGAGGTGATGACATAGAAACAGAAAGTCCCCAGACACCTGACTGGGGTGTGTCCCAGCTGGGCACAAGCAGCAGAGGCTTGTGTTTCAGGGGCTCAATGTCAGCTCAAGGCGAGGGCGGGGCTGCTCTCTCCACCTCCTTCCCTCCTGGGGGGCGGGGCTTGCGGAGTGCCCCTCCCTCCTTGCTGGTCCTCAGGGGGCCTCACCTCCTCTTTGCAGGATTCTGATCTCTCTCTTGGTGTCCGAATCTCTCTTCTGATAAGGACACCAGTCAGACGGCTTTAGGGTCCGCACTCAAAACCTTGTTTTGGAGTTCCCGTCGTGGCGCAGTGGTTAGCCAATCCAACTGGGAACCATGAGGTTGCGGGTTCGGTCCCTGGCCTTGCTCAGTGGGTTAAAGATCTGGCGTTGCCGTGAGCTGTGGTGTAGGTCACAGCTGCGTCTCGGATCTCGTGTTGCTGTGGCTGTGGTGTAGGCCGGTGGCTACAGCTCCGATTGAACCCCTAGCCTGGGAACCTCCATATGCCACAGGAGCAGCCCTAGAAAAGGCAAAAAGACAAAAAACCCCCCAAAAACCTTGTTTTAGTGTAATCACGCTTATAAAGACTTTGTCTGCAAACCTGGTTCCACACGAGACCCTGGGGTTAGGACTTCCACGCGGGAACTGGGAGGGAGGGGGGGCTTTTGATTCATCCTGTAAAGTGATTCGAGCCTGGAAGAGGTGCTGTGCCTTCTGTCTGGGGAGGGCCAGGAGTCTGGTAAACACCCCTTTGGGCACAGGAGGGAGATGAGGGGAGAGGTGGAGGGAGGGGCCGGCAGGGGTACCCCTGAGATGCGCCCAGCCAGGCCCTGGGGCTCCGGAAGGGGGGGGCTGCTTCCCAGCAGTGGACCTGGCCCGGGACGCGCCCCCCCCATGATGCTAGATGGAGGCTGTAACAGGGGCAGGGCCCATCCCCTTGTCCAATTAAGGCTGCAGGGGAAGCAGAAAGGTCCCTCCTGTGCTTCAGCGCGGCCCCCCTTTGTCATCCTAATTAGGGGTAGGGCTACCTCGCTTTAGACAGCTGCCATCATATTAGCACTAAATCAAGCGCTGCTTTAGGATAAGGGCCCCTTGGAAGTGAAGGATGGCAGGACTGAGAAATAAATATTTGAAAAGGGCAGCGGAGCCATGAAATTGCCTGCCTTGGCCTCATTAGCATGGCTCTTAGCTCAGTTTGGTTTGCCTGCCTCCCTAGCTCTGCAGAGTCCCCAGCGGGCACCCAGGCCGAGGCCCCTTGAGAGGGGGTCAGTTCCCTAGGGGGCAGGCAGGCGGGCCACCGCCCCTGTGGAGGAGGCAGAGTGGCCACCAGGCAGAGAAGCTGCCCTGAGCAGGTGCGGGGAGCCTCAAACACCGGTGTCCTGGTTTCCAACTGTTATTTCTTTTGGGGGAAGGGGTCACCGACCCTTCTTAGGCTTCCCTGATGGCAGCGGTCCCCACATTCCCACCAGCACATGCATGAATAGATGGCAGGTGACAAACGCATTCCACGTGGCGCTTCAGGAGACTCTGGACCTGACGGAGGGGCCCCAGGCTGGGGAGTCCGCAGGAGCACGAACAATAAAGTGTGTCCCTTTAGGAAAAATAAACGTGAAACCCAACGAGCCCCACCTCGGCCAGGTGGTCAAGGTCAGTGTCAGTGGGGAGGAGTCGTGTTGACAGCAGGTGCCCTCGACAGGGCGGGCTGAGGGGGCACCTCGCCTCTGTGCTCCTCCTCCCCAGGCCCACCCCGGTCTAAACAGGAGATGAGGGGTCCGGACCCGTAGTAACCAGAGAAGCCTTGTCCCTGACTGCTGACTCAATTCCAAGGAGGGACGTGCTACCGCATCCCCCCCAGCCCCCCGAAAATGGTCAATGTTATTACCAAAACAAAGGACGTCTGAGGAGCCGTCCCCGCCCAGAGGAGCCCAAGGAGACATGATGACTACATGTCCTGTGCGTCCCGGGACAGAGAAGGACGTTGGGGAAACAGGAGCGAAGTCTGGGTCAAGTCTGCAGTTAGTAACGTGGTGACGTGTTGGCTTCTTAGCTGCAACCAACAGACCGTGGTCGTTCAAGATGCTCCTGCAGGGGGCGCTGAGTGGGGGGTACCCAGGGACTGAACCGCCTTTGCGACTTTGCGGTAAATCTAAAACTAGTCCAAAATACGTGGATTAGAATATATTTATATATGTATATATACACACCCAGTGGTAACCTTTCCTGGATGAGATTTGCAGTAGAAGAAAAAGCTCTCCCAGCCAGAATGAGTTGCTCATTATCTGCTTTTTTATTTGAAATATAATTGATACATAATATTCTCTAAGTCACAGGTGAACAACACAGGGATTTACAATTTTAGAGGTTATATTTCTTTTACAGTTACTCTAACACATGGGCCATATTCTCTGTGTTGTGCCCTATGTCCTTTCAGTGTGTTTTATACCTAATGGTTTGTACCCCTTCACCCCCTCCCCCGCCCCTGCCCCCCTTCCCTCCCCCACTGGTACCGCTAGCTGTTCTTTGCATCTGTGAATCCACGAGTTGGTTTTGGTCATCTTCACTGGTTTGTTGTACGTTTTAGAGTCCATGTATAAGGGATATCAGACAGTGTTTGTCTTTCTTTGTCTATTTCCCCAGACACAGTAACATCCATGCTGTGGCAAATGGCAGCATTTCATTTTGGGGGCACTGAGTAGTATTCCACTCTGTGTGTACACACACACACACACACACACACATGCACGCATGTGCGCACACACACACACACACACACACTCTGCCTTTTCTTTTTTCATTCATCTGCTGATGGACACTGGGCACGTGGGTTGCTTCCATATCTTGGCTATTGCAAATAATGCTGCTACGAATGTTGGGACGCACACATCTTTCTGAACATAGAACTATCAGAAAGAGAAATTAAGGAAACAAACCCCCTTACCGTTGTATCAAAAAGAAGAAGACACCCAAGAACACTCAGCCAAAGGAGGCAAAAGGCCTGTATTTGGAAAATTGTTAAAATGACCATACCACCCAAGGCAATCTACAGATTCAACGCAATCCCTATCAAAATACCAGGGGCATTTTTCACAGAGCTAGGACAGATAATTTTAAAATATGTATGGCACCACGAAAGACTCAGCATTGCCAAAACCGTCTTGAGAACAGAGTCTCAGGATTCATGGTCCCTGAATTTAGTCTATACTACAAGCTACAGTCATCAAAAGCATGTGCTAAAACAGACATATAGATCAATGGAACAGGATAGAATAAGCCCAGAGTTCAACCCACGCACCTGTGGCCAACTCATCTGTGACAAAGGAGGCAAGACTATGCAATGGAGAAAAGGCAGTGTCTTCAACGAGTGGTGCTGGGAAAGCTGGACAGCCGCATGGAGAAGAATGAAACTGGAACACTCTAACACCACACACAAAACCAGCTCAAAGTGGATTAAAGACCTAAATGTGAGACAAGAGACTATAAAACTCCTGGAAGAAAACATTGGCAGAACACACTTTGACAGAAATCATAGCAATATTTTTTTTTGGATCTGCCCCCTAAAGCAAAGGCAAATAAAAGCAGAAATAAACAAATGGGACCTAATTAAACTTAAAAGGTTTTACACAACAAAGGAAATCATTGACACAGGAAAAGACAGTCTCCTGCGTGGGAGACACTACTTGCAGATGATATGCCTGCTAAGGGGTTAATGGCCAAAATATATAAACAGCTCATACAACGCAGCATCAAAAAATAAAATAAAATAAAATAAAAAACTGGCAGAAAACCCCAATAGATATTTTTCCACAGAGGACGTGGAAGTGGCCAACAAGCACGTGACGAGATGCTCAACATCAAAAAACCCCACAAATAACAAATGCTGGCAAGGATGTAGGAAAAAGGGAAGCTTCTCACACTGTTGGGGGAACGTAAATTGGTGCAGCCACTGTGGAGAACAGTATGGAGGTTCCTCAAAAACAATTACAAATAGAGCGACCGTACGAGCCAGCCGTCCCACTCCTGGGCGTGTATTCGGGGCTCCTTATCTTCCCCAGGTGAAGCGGCCCGAGCTTTCCCCCCAAAGCCACTACCGTGAGCTCCGCGACTGGGATCCAAAAGTCTCAGTTATCCTCCCCAAGTTTGCCGACTTTCTAAAGACAGCTTCGCTTCCTGGTGTGAGTTGCTCCTTTTCACATCCTGGGTGTTGGGTCCCATGCATGCGCGGGAGCCGCTGGTCCGACAGGCGTGCACTGCTCTGCTCAGGGCCGCTGGTGCTGCTGTTCCCATTTCATGCACCCGGAGACCGAGGCCTGGGCTGAGAAACTTGCTCAGGGAGGAGCAGCAGGTGCCTCCCACCTTGTGTGGGTGTGTCCCGGGGCCGAGCCCTGCAGACAGAAACCAGACCAGGTCCTCAGCTTCAAGAAAAGTGGGAAGCAATGAAGACGATAAGACCCCACGTCAAACATGCAGGTCCCTGGGCCCCAGCCCTTCGGAACCAGAGTCTGGGCTCAGGAATCTGCCTGTTTCAGAGGCTTGAGGGATCCCCCCACCTGCCAGCCCGGGCTGCGTGCCGTCAGCCGAGTGGATTCGGTGCCAGTCAGAGGCTGGGGACACTTGCGTCCAGCATCGGCGCTCCCCTGTCCCCGTCCACCTGCCTCCCCACACGCTCCTCCTACCATGGGACTGACGCCGCCTGCACGGAGCGGGCAGGACCTTGGGGACGACAGGTTGGATGGGCGTGTGCCTTGCCCTGGTGAGATCTCAGGGTCCCCTCCCTGGAGACACCAACTGACCCAGATCCGCCAGACTTCAGATGGTCCAGTTACAAGTAGGTCTTCAGGAGCCTGTGGGGACCCCAGCCAGGACCACGCCTAACACGGCCGCCCAGAAGCGCCACTTCCTCAGAGCTGGTGCAGCCCAGGACCTCCCTCCACCGTCCCCTCCAGTCCTCTTGGTAGCCCTATGCACACGGAGCCCCATGGATGGAGAAAGAGTGGCTGAGAAGGGACGGGGCCTCCTGGCAGACGGGCTACAGCTGGGAGGTGGATGCCCGATGAGAGCCCGGCCCTCCGGATGCTGATGGCTCTTGTGGCCGAAACGTCTCTGGCCATGCTGAGCAGACACAGAGGAGAGGGGCCCTTCACTTTGTCAGGAAAAGAGCTGCATCCTTTGTTGCCGGAAGGATGCTGGTCACTGACCCCAGGGGAGGGACCACAGTCCGGCTGCCCAGAGAGACAGAGCGTCCCTGGGCCCCCCTGTTTTTTTGGTTTTTGTTTTGTCTTTTTGCTATTTCTTGGGCCGCTCCCGCGGCATACGGAGGTTCCCAGGCTAGGGGTCGAATTGGAGCCGTAGCCACTGGCCTACGCCAGAGCCACAGCAACGCGGGATCCGAGCCTCGTCTGCAACCTACACCACAGCTCACGGCAAAGCCGGATCGTTAACCCACTGAGCAAGGGCAGGGATCGAACCCGCAACTTCATGGTTCCTAGTCGGATTCGTTAACCACTGCGCCAAGACGGGAACTCCTCCCCCTGTGTTTTAAGCTGGGGTGAGGCCACCTACCCTCTCACAGTCTCAGCTGGGACACCCCAAATTGAGGGACGGCAGGGCTGGTTCTTTCGGGAGGCTCCCGGGGAGGGGGTGTTCCCTGGCTTCCAGCTTCTGGCCGTGGGCATGTCGCCTCTGTCCTGCTCTGCCGTCACCTGCCCGTCGCCTGTCCTGCCAAGAACTCCCTGCACCTCCTCTTCCCACAAGCAGGCCAGTCCCATTGGATGAGAACCCAGCCTGCTCCAGGGTCACCTTGTTTTAACTAATGACGTCTCAATGACCCTGTTTCCAACCAAGGTCAAATTCTGGGTATCCAGGCTTAGGACGCCAACAGGTGAGTGCAGGGGTACAGTTCCACACGACACGGGAGGCGGGGATCGGTTTGCGTGCCCCGTCCCCTGAAACCCCTCCCAGCTCTTTGTCCAAGGTTGGCTATCTTTTTCTTCCCTCTTGCAACATGGCAAGGGCTGATTTTAATCTCCTGGGTGAACGTCTCCGTCCTGTGGCTCTTACCTCTGGGCTGGGGCGGGGGGAGGGGAGCACGGCCGTGGCGGCCCCTCCCTGCTCCCTGGTCAGGCATCCTGACCCCACTTCCCTCCCTCGGAAACCTGTCCTGGTCACACACCCCTTCCCGACACGACACGGCCAGTCAAGGCTGTGGGGTCCAGTCTCCAAGCCGAGTGGAAGAAGTTTGCAGCCAAGAGAAAAAAAAAATCCCTGTGAGAAGGAATTTTTAAGATCCCAAGGAAAAATAATAATTGCCTACTGCATCTGTTATTAGGTCTATTTTTGGAGAACTTTTCTGGTGCTGTTAATCCCACCTTAACTACCGCTTATAAGAAGTGATGCGTCTTTGCACCTGCAGAGCTAAAATGCTGGCAAGATTCCGGGGGTGATTTATCTATTCAGGGCAAGCGAGTCTTCAATGTCAGCTTCGCTTGCCATCAGCTCGACTCAGCAGAGAGACCGTTCAACCCCAGTGCCCGAGAGCAGAGTGAAGCCCACGCTGAGGGCGACAGCTGCTGTCCCCCTGAGCCGAAGGACCGGGGGGAGAGCAGCTGTCAGGCCAGGATGGGAACATTGGGGGCTGGACCTTGGCAGCGAGGAGCTGCCTCCTGGGTTTGGGCAGCCGGGACGGAGGGTCACTTTGGCTGGTGCAGACCACAGCCCAGGAGGACGCAGGTCGCAGCCCAGGAGGACGCATGTCGCAGCCCAGGAAGACACAGGTCACCTGCTGTTTCTCTAGGAGCCCAAGGAGGAAGGGCTGGGCTGTCTGCAGGCTTCGGTGTGGTTGTGGTCATTTGGGCACGGGACTTGGTGATCCCCCCACATCAGTGGTCCCCCCGCCGCCCGCTAGCCTCGTGTTGGAAGCCCCTTCAGCTTTGAAGTCACCCAAAGGCCTGGCCTGGCGCTGGGGGCTCTCAAAGCCACGGGTTGAGAGCCGGGGGTGGGGTGGGGGGGCAGGTACCATCCTCCACTCTCTGGACGGTGCCTCCGGAGGCTCAGCTGGTGTCTCAGACCCACAGGGACCAGGATGTCTTTCCCGAGGTCTGCCCTCCTCAGACTCCTGTAATCCAGGGAACAGCTCCTGTGCTCCAGGCCCTCAGTGCAGAAATCAGGGTGCCCCCTCTCTCTGGACCCCTGCACCTCCACTCCCCTGGCCCAGGGCAGAGCCAGCGTCCCCACTCCGCCAGCTGCCGCCTCCTCCAGGCCCCGCATGGCTGGTCCCGCGGCTGCCCTGACACCCTCCCCCTACCGTCCTCCTGAACAGTCTTCAGGACTCGGACGCCACCTCGCAGGCCGAGTCCTGCTCCTGTCCGGCCCAGCTGGGGTTCTGGCTCGCAGGGTCCAGAGCTGGAGCAGTGGTTTCCCAGCACCTGACACGGGGAGGGGCCCCATGGGGTATTTACTGAATGCACAGGTAACAGGTGACGGCAAGATCTGGCAAAGCTTTGGTCCCAGAAATCCAGGGGCTGCCCTGGGGTCTTGGGGTCTCAGGCGGGGTGAGCAGTGTGGCAGGAAGCTTATTGTGTCCTCAGCTCCCCCCAACCCGGGGTCTGCAGGCTGAGTCCCTCCCGCTGCCCCTCAGGCATCTGTCTCTTTGCTAAACTTAGGTTGCTTCTCCGGCCTTCCCGCTGGAACTCTCTGTGGGGCCAATGATTTCTCCAAATCTTTCACTGTTGGTTTCCTAGGAGTGTAAAAATCCACCAACAAACACAAATTTGCAGTGGCTTCTTGCTGTTTGCTTTGCAGTTAATTACTTTGTCCTCTCAAAGCAGAGCTGGGGCCGCCGGGAGGAGGTCTGGGACTGTCCTCAGGCAAAGTGGGGGCTGGAGGGCTGGCCTGACAGTGAAAGGGGACCTCGGAACGGGGGTGGGAGGGGCACACTTTCCCTGCCCACCGAGAGCGCGGAGACACACCTCCGCATGTTCTGCCCGTGCCGTCCGGGCCATGAAGGGTACAGGGCAGGTCGTGGCCCTGCTGCCAGCCCCCACGACCCCGGGGGCTCCCACAAGGACAGGAAGGTCTTTGCTGCCAGTGGTGTTCAAGCTCGGTGCCAGAACCTCATGCGTTTGTGAGGGAGACAATCGGGGACCCTCTCTGTCACGGGCGGGGTCACCAGACTTAGCAAACGCGAGATGCGCTGTTCCCTTTGAATTTCAGATAAACAATGGACGATATTTGAGTATAAGGGTGTCCCATGACATGTAAGATATACTTATACTAAAAAATTAAGGTTACTTATCTGACCAAAAAAAAAAAATCAAATTTGATAAGGAGTCCAGTTCTATTATCTGGCAGCTTTCCATCAGCCTGCTCCCTGGAGCAGCCCCGAGGCCACGTCCACAGAGTCCTCGGGACTGCACGGCATGGCTTGGAAAGAAGCCCCCTGCCTCTCTAGACCAACTCTTCAGTTCTCCAGAGTCTAGCTGACCCTTTGAGAGTCAAAGAGCCACTTGGTGGTGAATGAAGGACTAGAGCCAGGTCCCCTGACCTACATACTGCCACCCGTCCATTCATCTCTCTGCCATCTGTGGATCCATCCCCATTCGTCACCTTCCATCCTTCCTTCCATTCGTTGATCCATCCGTCCATCCATCCACCATCCATCCATCCATCCACACACCCACCCATCCGTCCATCTATCCATCCACCATCCATCCATCCACACACCCACCCATCCGTCCATCTATCCATCCTTCATCCATCCATCCACACACCCACCCATCCGTCCATCTATCCATCCTTCATCCATCCATCCATACACCGACCCATCCCTCCATCTATCCATCCACCCACCCATCCATCCATCCACACACCCACCCATCCCTCCATCTATCCATCCACCCACCCATCCATCCATCTATCCACCCACCCATCCATCCATCCATCCACACACCCACCCATCCGTCCATCTATCCATCCACCATCCATCCATCCACACACCCACCCATCCGTCCATCTATCCATCCTTCATCCATCCATCCACACACCCACCCATCCGTCCATCTATCCATCCACCATCCATCCATCCACACACCCACCCATCCGTCCATCTATCCATCCTTCATCCATCCATCCACACACCCACCCATCCGTCCATCTATCCATCCACACACCGACCCATCCGTCCATCTATCCATCCCTCCATCCATCCATACAACCATCCACCCACCCATCATCCATCTGTCCATCTACCCATCCATCCACCCACCATATGTTCAGCCATCCAGCCAGCGAGTAAACATTTATTCAGAGCAAACCAGGCTGTATGCCTGTGTAGCTGCCGGGAAAGCAGAAATAACAAGATGGGCTTTATGGGTCTGGGGAGCCTCACGAGCCACTGGGGAAGCAGCCTCCAGGCTAATAAGCAAGGGTCCTGGGATAAGTGCCCTAATCAGCTCTGGTGCAGGGAGGGGTCCTCCCTGAAGGCCATCCTGAGCTGTGTCTTTAAGGAGACCAGGCGTGTGCTGAGGAAGAAGGGGAGCGGGGGAGGCCCTCCAGGCAGCAGGAGCAGCAGATGCACGGGGCTGTGAGAAGTTGTGACTCAAGCCTCGTGCTCCCTCCCTGGAACGTGAGCCGAGTGGGCTGAGGCGTTAAAGCTGGGTTGCTCCTTGGGCACTAAGGACGCTTTTGGAAAAGCAGATTCTTGTTTAGCTGCATCCCTGTCCTCTACCCACTGGATGCCCACAGTAGCTGCAACAACCAAAAATGCCTCTGGACGTTGTCAAATGTCCCCCATGTCAACTGGGTCCCAGTTGAGAGCCCCCCCGCCCCGCCCCGGGCTAGGGGCGGGAGAGGCAAAGAGTGAATCAAGGTCAGTCGTGTTCAGGGAGCTCGCCCGTCTTCCCTGAACCTCAGCAGCGCACACATTGACAGGGGAAGGATGGAAAAAAGACCTGTTATGACAAACCCTCGATGGCAACAGCATCCAAAATTTTCTCAACCAACCAGCAAATGCTTGGAAAGTGTAAACCTATTTACAAGGGGTTAACCCTCTGAAGTAGACTGCTACTCTTAAAAATATATCAATAATATATATGTGTGTGTGTATAAGCAGTCAATAGCATATTGGATTTTTTTCACGCTGTTTATCCAGCATAATTTGCAGTGGGCCCGTATTTGATTAAATACCATCATCTTTTATGTACGAGTTACATAAGTAAATAGAAAAATCATTTTCGGTCCAACGCCCCATGAAAAATTCATCTCAGGTCTCCCCCGCGCACATTCTGGATGGAGGACGTGTGGCTAATTGAACGTGGGGAGGGGACGAGCTGTCATCCGAGGTGCTCTGGGAACCTCATTTCTCCATTCGAATACATTGGAAGCTTCAGGAATGTTCTTTGAATGTGTGGATTCAAAACTAGAGTTAATTGTTTTTTGAATCCAATAAATCTTGCAGAAGTTTCCAAATAACAAATTATTTAGGAACTGCGAGACGGGAAGCTTCTCTTGGGAAATTTCTTCCTTAGTTATAGCATCACTGGTGTGGGAAAAAGCAAAACCCCAGTGCTGACGGATGGCCTACCCCCACGGACCCTGTTGCACCCCCCAGGACGGCTGCTTTGGCTCCCCTGGGAGGAGGGGGCAACGGTCTCCCTGTGAGCTTGGCCTGGTGCTCGGGCCTGGAGCACACGCTCTGTGCCCACCCGACCCCTGTCCAGGACCCCCGAGCCCAGCTGGGACCCCTGAGCCCACCCTCCATCCAGCTGCACCTCTGCCCAGAGCCACAGGGGTGGGCAGAGTGGCCAACATAGAGAGAGATCAAGCTGGTCCTCCTTCCAGGAGTAGGTGGGTATTCTAGAGAAGTTAGGTGGAGGTCCAGCATCAGCTTCCTGAGCACTCAGGGGGGGTTCCCTCTGTACCTCACACCCCTCTTTAGTGGCCTGTGGCTGCCATAACAAAGGACCACAAGCCCGCTGCCTTGACAGCCAAGATTTACTGTCTCCGAGTTCTGGAAGCCCAAGTCCCAGGGGCTCTCAGGGAGGGTCCTTCCTTGGTTGTCCCAGCCCCCAGTGGCCCAGGCATCCCTGGCTCATGGCCACGCCACCCGGGTCTCTGCTCCATCCTTTCTTCCTCTCCCTGTGTCTCTCCTCTGTCTGCCTCTTATAAAAACCCTCGCCGTTGGATTTGGGGCCCTTCTGGGTAATCCCGGATGATTTTGTCTTGAGACCCTTAACTTAGTTACATCTATAAAAACTCCCACCCCCCGCCCCAAATAAGGTCCCCTTCACAGGTGCCGGTGGACGTTCCCTGGGAGGGCGCCATGCAGCCCACGATACCTAGTGCACCAGCGAAAGGGCCCTCCTCCAGCACGGTGTTCACATTCGGCTCCAGACCTGCAGGCCAGGCTGGCGGTCATCCTTCTCACACATGGTCCTTTGTCCCCTGCTGGACAGCCAGCTCCTTTGCCTCCCACCTTTTACTTACACGCAGTGCTCCAACCTGCCCACAGAGACATCCCTGAACTTTAGATGGACACAGCTGGACAGACGCTTTCTCTTGCTCCCTGATTCACTGTCCAGTGCCGTCTCCCAGCCTCCATGCCTTTGGGTGGGACCACGAGATTGGCAGTTTGTCCTGGTGATGAGCTCCTCCCACGTGGGACCATAAAATCCTCCCAGTCAGAGGCTCTTGACTTTGTCTCTTCCCGGCAGCTTCTCCCCAGTTCACCCTCCACCTCTGCATCTCCTTCCAGTGCACTGGCTTTGGAAGCCATGAGTAAAGGCATGACAGGGGAAACTCGTGTGCCCCTTTGAGTCACCGCCTGAGAAGACAGCCTGTCAACGGGAAGCTGAGTTTTAACCTCACGCGAGTGGAAAGTAAACACGTGTGGTGTTTGGGGCATTGTGCTTTAACTAACACCCTCATCAGGGATCCCAAGCCAGCCACGAGCTCCTACTAAGACTTGCTCTAGCTTCTGGGATTGGGTGCTGCGTGCCAGAGTTTTCCTTCCAAAAGGTGGTTTGGATTGTTAACCTAAAACAATAAAAAGGGTTTATTCCAGACCAGCAAAGAATTGTAATTTGGGGCATCCTGTCTATGGAGAACCACACACAATTTCAGCAAGTCAAAGGAGATGGAATCCTTTTTTAGAGGAGAAGGGGAAGTGGGTGGGTGTGTTCTAAACAAGGAGTCTATTGGAGGAAACTGGGAATTGGAAGTGTAGTGGCTTTCTATTGGCTGGACTGTGATGGTCTCTCATTGGCTGAGCTGTTGCCGGGCAGGGAGAAAATCTTTCTTCCCCTGCTAGGTAGTGAAGTAAGCTTCTTTCTGTTGGAGATGCCAGGCAGGTCTCTACCTAGTGGGATCTGTGTGGACATCAAGTGGTATCTGTGTGAGTCTTCCTGTTCTGGCCTCTCAAGTCCATTTTATTGACTTCATTAATTTTATTAAAGTCTCTTTATTAATTTTCACAGATCGTGTTGTTCCTTTACTTTAAAAATCTGATAATTATGAGGAGCCATTACAAAATAATGTTAACAAAGTGGGAGAAAGACTCATTGTAAAAGTTCACCCCAAAACAGGACATCAAGTTGTTCAGTCTTAATTAGGTATAAAAGAATTCCATGAGGACAGAAGGCTGGGCGGAAGGTAAATCATGGCTGTGGTGTATTTCCCTCTCTTTCCTTTCTGCGTTTTGGCATTTATATTAATTGCCTACCGTCGCTACATCACAAATCATCCTGGGTGCAATGGCTTCAACCAACACAGGTTCATTCTCTCACTGGTCTAAAACCAAGACATCGACAGGGCTGGTTCCTTCGGAGGCTCCAGGGGAGGGTCTGTTTCCTCGCTTTTTCCAGCTTTTCCTGTGTGAGGGGGACTCACAGTTTCTGGGGACTAGGACATGGCCATCCTCGAGGGGCATGGCGTCGGCCTCTCAGAGCCTTTCCCAGTTTTTCCATGATGGATGCAGATGATCTTATGATGGACAAAATATTTAATGCATTTTACACAGCAGACCAGGCGATGCCCTGGGAGGGTTGGGCACGTGTGTCTTGTTTACCGTCCTCAGCAAAGCAGCCAGAGCTCCGTGGCCCAGCTCACTCCCACACGGAATCCCTCCCTCCCTCCAGAGCCTTCCCTGCTTCCCTCTGCCTCCCTTCTTGACCTAGAAAATGCCCAGAGACCCTGAGCCTCCACTGATGCCACCTCCTCTGGGAAGCCCTCCAGTCGCTTGCAGGTGGAGCTCGTCCCACCCCCATCTGCACCTTGCAGTTCCTCCCTCTGGGCACCTGGTACTTGAGCTCTAGGACCCAGAGAGACATGGCCAGTGCACAGCCCAGCGGGGGGGCACCAGGGTCTAGGAGGCTCCCAGGGGCCGTGGGCCTTGCTGCTGCCCTAAGCATGTTATTGAGATTCATCAGTGGACACCGCTGGGTCTCCATCTCCGCTGTCCACACAGACCTTGGTGGGTGCCCATGACCTCGCTGTGACACCCCGCCATCAGGGCTCTGTCCCCCCTTTTCTGGATCACTCCTTCCCGGAGCAGGCTCCTGGCTTTCCTCTCACCTCCCAGGCTCCACCTCCTCATCTCTATGTGGTGATGCCCAGAGCCCCCGGCTTGCTGCCCTGCATTCCCCTCTCTGTCCTCCGGCCCCTGGTGGCCGCCTGGAGCCTCATGCTCGCGGCGTCTTCTGGAGACCACGTCCGGGATTCTGGCCTCCCCCGCGGAGCTCCAGCTCAGCTCTTCACCTGCTGCCTGACGCAGCACTGAGCTTCCCAAGATGCACCTTGTGCAACAGGCTGGCACACAGCTCCTGGCTGCACCCCTGCAGCCCTTCTCTGAGTGGCCTCACCTAGAGATGCGCCACCATACAACGCCTAGGTGGAACCCTGAGTCACCCTCTCTCCCCACCAGAGTCCACGTGGTCAGGGCCTTTAGTCTGTCAGCCCCTCCTGGGTACCTCCCGTATCCCATGTACCCTCCTCCTGTCCTCCCACCAGCTCGCCCACCAGGCTAGAGCTGTGGGCTCCTGCGCAGCCCCCAGAGCCCAGCCCCTCAGGGGCCAAGGTCGGAGCTGTGAGAGCAGAGCCAGGGGCCCCCTCCCCTCCTGCTCCCACCTCCCCGGCTGCACTCTTCCCTCTGATTCACGCAGAGCTCCCGGCTCCTGCCCCCTCTTTGGGTGCCCCCATCCAAAGTCACACCCCCCCCCCCCCCCCCCCCCCCCCCCCCCCCGCCCTCCGCAGCTAGGCGTTTTTGTGTGAACCTGACACCTTGTCTTCTGGCTTTTGATGCCCTGGGAGAGGACCTCCCCCACTGGCTGCTGTCCTTCTCTTCCTCCTCCCACCCTTCCCATCACCGCCCTCCCACCCCCAGCCCCCAAAGCATTCTCCTGCTCCTGCCTGGCACACAGCAGGGATCCAGTAAATACTCATTCTTCTTTGGGTCGGTTAGGAAAGCAAAAAACCCAGGCAGCAAATTCCCAGGAATGAACGGCCCAGGTCAGGCTGCTGACTGGGAGGCCCTTGAACCCAGGCTCTGGACGTGCTCCTTGATCTGCGTCCCCCCCCCCACCCAGGTGGCTCTGCCCTGGCTGCGCCTCCCCCCCAGCCCTGCAGGGAGACACCTGAGCAGGCTCACCTGCTCCCTGAAGCTGCCAGGAAAGGAATGGGCTTTGATTTGCTAAAGAAAGATTGATTGGACTCCGTCCGTGGCAGCATGAGTCATTTTAATTAGCGCCGTCTGACGCGGTTGGAGAGGGATTTGGAAAAGGTTCGCAGCTCCATTTTTTTCTCACTAAAGTCACTGCGGTGAAGAAAGAGGAGGCCCCGCCAGAAGCCCTGCAGTGACGCGTGGACAGCCCTGTCCGCTGCGCAGACCCTGGCTGTACGAAGGGGAAGGGACACGCTTCCCTTTGACGAAGGGGAGCCTCCGACAGATGGCCATTGTCCTGGGCTGTGGCGGCCTCCGGTCAGGCGGGGGGAGGTCACCGCACTGATGGTGGCCGGGACCCCTGGTTTCATCCAGCTCACTGGCCTCCCTGGAGCCCTTGCAGCGGCCCCTCCCACCTGTGAGCTGGGGGCGGGGAGGGTCCAGCTCATGCTGTTGGCACGTGGCCAGGCCGGGTGCCCGGCCCTTCCCCGGAGCTGGTTCCGAAGCTCCGTGGGACCGGACACTGGCCGTCTCTGGTCTAACAGAGGTTCTGCCTTTAGTTCAGCTTTGATCCTCTGCTCGGCCCAAGCTCAGCCCAGCTCTGACTCAGACACCCAAACACGGCCGTGGCTGGATTTGCACTGGTGGATATTTGTGTCCTTACTCTTGGCCTTGTGCCCGGTGAGGGCAGGGCCCTGCTCCCTTGGCCCAAGGGGCTGGTTCCGGGGGGTCTGGGGACACCCGTAAAATAAACGAACAAAGGGATTAATTCAGGGGGTGAGGCTGAGGATAGAGCCGGGCTTCTGCTGTCGGCCTCCCCTGACGGTGCTCAGCAAGTGTTTGCTCTATGAAGGATGGGACGGCTCTTCTCGGCCGCCACCTCACACTCACTGGGTTGCATCACACCACGCCCACCATGCCCCCCCCATGCGTCACGTCCTCCACGCCACGCCCACCACACCATGTCCATCACCAAGTCCGCTTAGCCTCACCTGAGGACACCTGTGCTGCAAGCTTGGGCCACTCCGTGGTCCCGGGGCCCAGCTAAGACACGGCGTGGTGCCAGCTGGCCTTTCCTCCAAAGCCGCATCCAAGTCCGACAGGTGGTGCTGGAGGGCTGAGCTCTGCAGTGGGTCCCCCGGTCCCTGGCCCAGCCTCAGACGACCACTGGGGAGGTGGCCTGTAAGTCCCGGGCCACTTGGGGACTTACAACCACCCACAGCCAGGATGGCCGGGGCGAAGGAGGCTGCAGCTCAGGGGCCGTCCAGCTCTCAGTGACCTGGGGATGGTCACGTCTCCTCCTGTCTCTCAGTCCCACTCCCAGCCCCGTGGTCCACGGTAAAGAGCCAGATGCCACCCCTGCGTGAGGCCCCTGGACAGGAGTGGCACTCTGAGTCCACATTGGGGACATCCTCACTCCTCCCCGGGGCGGAGGCCCCAGGGCCCCAACTCCCAGACGCCACCAGCCCCTGCCCTTCAGCAGAGCTGAGCTGAGCTGAGCTGAGCTGAGCTTCGTGCCGGCCCCCGTGGCTGCCTCGGCGCTCAGCTGCCTGGCCCCTCCTGAGCGGCGTGGCCAGGGTCTTGTGATGTGTGTCTCCCCCAGAGTCTGCCCTGCTCCCAGAGGCTGGGCCCCTGGGGTGCAGCCCCTTCTGCTGGGGAGCTGGGTTTGGGTACAGCCATCCCAGTGGGGGCAGGCCCAGCCCCTCTCAGCCAGATCATGGCTGCATAGGGCTGAAAGCAGAGATCAGAGCCGAGGCCCAGAAAACCCATATTTCCACACTGAAAAGTTGTGCAGTTGGTCCCCGGGGCGCTCCATTGCCGATCAACACGCACGGTCAACACTCCGGGCTTTGGCAGGGAGGGGTAGGGAGGAAGCTGAGCACAGCATCGCAGCAGCGAACGGCCAGTAGCTGGGCTGTAAAGGGCAAGGTTAAGGCTGCCCAGCGGCTCAGAGCCTCCCCCGGCAGTGATGGAGGAAAAGCAGGCTCCCTCCCGGCACGGCTGCCCTGCACCTGCTCCCCGCCCTCTGCCTCCCACGCCTCTGCTCTCCTGCGACCTTCCCAGGACGTCTCTGGTGTGGGGGCCACGCCGCTCCTTCGACCCTGCCCCGGAGAGACCCCTACCCCGGCAGAAAGAGCTGGAACCCTCCAGAGGCTCCCCCTGTTCTAAGCCAGGGGCCCTCTGCTTGAAGTCACCTTGTTCTTCCTCTGGGATCCTCCCTGTCGTTTTCCCTAACGTCTCGCAATTGCTGTGCCAGCAAGGGCTGTGTTCACCGAAGCTCTGCGGGTGTAATTTGATTAAGATGTGAAATGCCATCATGGGAGCAAAGCCCTGGAATAACCCATATTGACGGCTGCTAGAAACATGGGCTGGGGCCCTCACACCTGCAAAGCTAGAAGCCGAAGACAAGGGCGTCCCCCCACCTGCCACAGCGGGGTCTGATTCCCTCCACGCTGACCTCACGTGCAAAGGCACTGTGGTCATCTGCGCTTTGGTGACCCCTGAATTCCTATAACCAAGACAAGACCAAGCCTTTCCCATCATGGCTGGGGTCTCTATTTCTCACAAAAAAATGTGAGTTAGAGCAAACAGCGACTGATGGAGTCCCATTCTGCATAAATTCCCAATCCGGGGTTGTTCACGGTCTGGTTGTGGAGATAAAATGTATGCCTATTAAACAACAACGAAGACAACCCGGATGAGAAGGAATTAACTAGCAAACAATGGATCTTATTAGGAAGCAGAGGAGCTTTGGGAGGGACACGGGCGAGTGTGGAGGGGATGAGTCAAGGGACTTTTCTGGGAGGGGCGGTTTCACGCCTGCCTTTGAATCAGCCACTGTTTTATTTGCCCAGGATTCTGTGTGTCAACAGCCTGGATCATCCTCTCCTGAGCAGCTCCTGCACCTGCAGACATCTGGCCGGTTTGGACCGACTGTCGGCTGGGCCTCCTCCCCTCCCAGCCCGGGGTCCTCACAGCCTTGTCCACTAACCATCTAGTGGTCACTGCAGACCTAGCGGTCAGCCCAGCCCAGGTGCGAGCGGCAGGGGCAGTTTCACAAAGGAGCTGCAGGGTCACATTGAAAAGGGGCCTGTGCTCAGGGGTGGGAGGAATTGCGTCCCTCTGTGCAGAGTTCAACCCCCTTGGGAAAACCTCAGGATCCCAAACCAGTAGCGTCAGATGGGACCTTCCTGAGACTCTGACGTGACCACACTGTCCAGGGACGGTGCGAATATATACCCACAGGGGAGCGAGGGGCACCGGTGCTGTGGGGTGATAAGCCACAGGCCGGCAGCTCTCAGAAAATAAAGCTCCTGGTGGCCACATGGTGGTCCTGGGAGAGCCCTTGGGCCCTGGTTTGCGTGGGAAGAAGACGGAAGCAGGAATCACACCCAGGGCATGATCAGTTGGTGCCAAAGGGTACGAGCCGCCCCAGGGTTGACATGAAGAGCTGTCCAGGGTCTGACCCAGAGTGGAAGGGACCTTATGCCTAGCCGTCCCCAGCGTGACCTTCATGGAGTAAATGAATGACAGAAAAACAAAGCAAGGTCTGGCTGGGACTTGCACAAGTACATCCACCACCTATGGGGCATTTTAGGCATCACATTTTGTTGAATCATCACAGCATCCTTCAAGGCAGTTGTTATTATCTTGTCCAACTCCCAGTTAAGTGTTCCTTCCTCCGCCTGTGATGTCTCCTTGGCACACACCAGGAAAGAGACCTCACCTTCTGAGGAGACTGTCTTCAGGGGTCTAGGACTTGAGCAGATCTGGGTGGCACATACTTCAAAAACCAGCACATGCAAAGCTTGAAGTGGGCGTCAACGCCCAGCAGGGAAGCCCAACGTTGCTGCTCCCTTAACCTGTCTTGTCTCTGCTCAGCCCCAGGAAAAATGGCCAGAGGACCTTCTGTTCCCAAAAAAGGTGGACTCAAAGGATTCCAGGGTGTACACCACTCAGATGCCCTCCAGAATGGGGAGTGGTCAGCACACAGCCTCCAGCCATCAGCTCCCTTGTAGTTCTATTAGCTTTTGCTTTGTGTGTTTTGGAAGCTCTGTTACTAGGTGCATAGATATTTGAGATTATTATGCCCCCTTATGAATTGACTCCATTGTCATTATGAAAAGTCCTTCTTTATCCTTGGTGATAGCTTGGCTCTGAAATATTCTTTGTCATATAATAATATAACAAAATCACCTTTGTTTCAATTGGTGTAATGTATCTTTTGTGATCATTTTTCTTTTGGCTTATTTCTGCCTTTATATTACTATGGATTTCCTATAAGTCAGATATACCTGGGTCTTGCTTATTTACCTAGTCTGTCCATTTCTGCCTTTTTTAGATCATTTACATTTAATGTGATTTTTATAGGGTTCGTTTTCACTCTACCATTTTGATTTTTTCCCTGTTTACTCTATACATTTTTGTTCTCTTTGTCCTCTTTTAAGCTTTTTAAAGAATCATTATGCTTTTTGGAGTTCCTGCTGTGGCACAAGTGAAGGATCTGGCATTGCCTCTGCGGAGGCATAGGTTCCATTTCTGGCTCAGTGTAGTGGCTAAAGATCTTGCATTGCTGCAGCCATGGCATAGGTTACAGCTGTGGCTAGGCTTATGTCCCTTGCCTGGGAGATTTCACATGTCATGGTTGGAGCCATAAAAAACAAACTAATGACCAAAAGAATTATTTCGATTTTTAAGAAAGTTTTATTAAACTCCTTTGTTGGCTTAATTAACGCTAAACCCTTGTAGTATTTTATTGGTTGCTTTGGTATTGATCATCCGCATGTTTAGCTTATAGACTTCTACCTCCAAGAAATGTGTCCCTTCATCTGTAGCATAAGAATCTTACAAGGGTCCTACACTTTCTCTGTCCCCAGACTTTGTGCTACTGCTCTCATGCTTTTCACTCCTACATATGTTACAAACCATATAGCCCTTTTTTTCTTTAATCCTTTTTTTTTTTTTGCCTTTTTGTCCTTTTTTGGGGGCTGTACCTGCAGCATATAGATGTTCCCAGGCTAGGGGTCTAATTGGAGCTGTGGCTACCAGCCTATGCCAGAGCCACAGCAATGCCAGATCCGAGCCGTGTCTGCAACTTACACCACAGCTCACAGCAATGCTGGATCCCTAACCCACGGAGTGAGGCCAGGGGTTGAACCCACAACGTCATGGCTCCTAGTTGGATTCGTTTCTGCTGTACCACAATGGGGACTCCTAATCCTTTTCTCTTTAGTATATTTCCGTACCATCTTGTTCTCTTTCTGTTTGAAGGGCTCCCTTGAACACGTATGGTTGTACAGGTCTATTGGTGATGAATTATTTCTGGTTTTGCATGTCTAGAAAGTTCTTTATTTCCCCTTCATCTTTAAAAGATATTTTTCCTTTTGAAAGCATTCCATGTTGACAGTTTTGCTTTTTTTCAGATTTTAAATATGTCGCCCCACTTTCCATTAGCAGGCACTGTTTCAGGTAAAAGATCTGCGGTTTTCCTTTGTTCTCCTGTGTGTCATGTGTCCTTTATTGTTCTGACGGCCTTTGAGGTTTTTTTCTTTATCATGAGAGTTTAAAGAAATCAGTCATTTTTAGGTCTTGATGTAGTTGTGCTTGGGGTTTATTGTGTTTGAAATTCATTGAGAGTCTTGGATTGGTGGGTTTATAGTTTTCATCAAATTTAGAAAATGTTGTATTTTACTACTTTCACTTTGTTTTCCCTGACCACTTTCTCTTTTCTCTCCATTAGGGACTTCAATTCCATATTTACCAGGGTACTTGAACCCGTGCCACATTTCACTCATGCTCTTTTATTTGTTTTTTCAGTCTTTTTCTTTCTCTGGGCTTTATTTTGTGGATTTTCTATTTGCTATGTCTTAAATTTCTTAACTTTTTATTCTTCAATGCCAACTCTGCTGTTAATTCTATCCAATGTATAGTTCATCATTGACATTGTTGTTTTCATGTCTAGAAGTTTGGTTTGGCTCTTTTTATGTCTTTCTCATCTCTACGGAATATGTTTATTCTTTCCTGTAACATCTTGACTATGTGAGATTCAGTTAGACTGCTCACTCCTTTTCCACTAGCTCAATTACCTGTGTCCTTTCTGGGTCATTTTCAATTGATTGCTTTTCCTTCTCAGTATGGATTGCATTTCCTGGCTGTTTGCATGCCTAGGAAGTTTTGGTTAGATGCTAGACATCAGCAGTTTTACCTTGTTAATACTCAAGATTATATACAATCCCATACTAACATCGTGCTTACTCTGGGACCTTAAGTTTCTTGGAAACATTTTAACCTTTTGGTGAGATTTTTCAGATGGAAACAGAGCAGCCTTTAGTCTTGGGCTACTTTTATGCAGTGCCCTTTGGAGGGTGCCACTTGATGCTCTGTGACGTGTGAGTCTTACCCTCTGACTCTGGGAACAGCCTGCATGATTTCCCAGGACTGGTCCCCACAATCCTTTTGGGATACCCCCGCCCCCAGCCTTGGGTATTTTCCTCACATATGCATGCTGGGTGCCAATTTGCTGTGCACTCATGGGTCTGTCTGCTGATTTCTGGCTTTCTCTGCAGCTCTCCCCTCTGCAGATCCTTGTGGCCTTAGCCTCCCTGAAGGCCCAGCTCTAGCTCCTCCACTTTGAGACACCTTGAGATCTCCTGGGCTCCTTCTGGCCTACAACCTGGATGCAGTCCTGCTGGCATAATCACCAGGTTTGCTTTCTTAGTTTCACAGCTTTCAGGGTGTACTTCTTCTGTTGTCTGACACCCCAACTCTTTAGACATTGTCTGATATATTTTGTCCAGTGTTTTTGTTTTCGGTTTCAGGGTTTTTTGTTTTTGTTTTATTTTTTTTTTAAGTTGTTTCATGTGGGAGAGCAGTGTGGTTCCCATTATTCCATCTTGGCCGGAAGCTATGTTAATTTTTTAAATTGCTCCTGCCAAGAGAAGATTTTGCTAGACACATTCATTCAACATGTATTTATTTGCTGAATGTAAAGATGCCAGGCAGTGGATTGGATGAGAGGAGATGGAGCTGTACATAGACAGACAGGACAGCTGCCCTCGGATACCAGAGAGCCATTAAATGAATCTCACAATTAGCTGTTAATTACAGCGTGGTCCCTGAGGGTTATAAAAGCTGATAGTGTCCAAGCAGATGTGATCAAGTCAATGTGATTATTCATGAAATGTGCATTTTGAGAGCATGAGTTATGATGAGGTTCCCGTTGCAGAATCAGGCAGAGAGACTACAAGTGGGTCTAATTGGCCATGGGATTGACCAGGTGGGAAGCAAGGGGCATCCTGGCGAAAGGGCGGGGGCAGGGGAAGGAGGAGGGGCCTCCAGAACCCCTGTGCCCTCCTGCCCTGGTGCCTCAGCTCTCCCGTGCCTTGCCTCGTGCAGAGGGCAGAGGGTTGAAGAGCAAAGAGACCAGCAAAATTCTTTCATGGGGGAGGAAAAGTGCCAAAGAGCCAATGAGGAGAATGTGAGGTGATGGGAGTTTAGGAAACGGGCGGAAAGCATGCTGGGCTCACACAGGTCTCATCAAGCTGTGTGGTTGGGTCATGGTGGTGGCAGTGGGAGAAGAAGGACAGAGGGCGGGGGGGAGTGCTCTGGGCAGTGTGGGGCTGGAAGGTGGGTGCAGTGTGGGAGGGGGAGGGGCAGCATGGCCAGGGTGGGGGCCACTGAGAGCTGGGCTGGGGTGAGCCTGGACACCCTGAATCTATCTTCACTTACGTAACTCAGACACATGCCCTCTGGACACCCATGTGTTTGAGGAGCTGTGCAGTGTCTTGGCCAAGTGGGATGTTGGATTGGGCAGGGGGGTAGTGTCAGATGACATTGGAACTAAACAGATGAAACCCCTCCTTTTTCTAGGCTATCTCTTGAAGCTGGAGCACAGCTGGAAAGGCTGTTTCGGGGGGCTGCCTGGAGATGCCCTGGCCAGGAGGCTTCTGTGGAGGTTCTTCCACAGAGCATTCCTGCAGCCCTCCCCCCTCCCAGCCCTGGCATCGCCTGCCCCACCGGGAAGCTCACAGCCAGGTAAAGATGTTAGAGGCAGCCCCTCCTTATGTGGCCAGGTAGATGCCAACAAGGACACGGAGGCGCTTGGGGTCTGGGGTGGGGGGAGCGGTTCAGTGCCACCCCTGCTGTGAACAGGAACGAGAAGGTGACACGGGACTTGGCCTGTTCAGGAGAAAGTGCTCAGCTGCTGGTCCAACTGTCCACCCTCCCCACACTCACGTCTCCACAGGAAGAACAGGGCAGTGGAAGCTGAGATTTCAGGGACTTCAAGACATAAACATGACAATAGGGGTACCCGTCCCTTGGCTGTGCCCCTGAGTCAACCAGGAGGAGGACATGTCCCAGGCTGGCCACCCCCCTCCCCCCAGGAGCAGAAAACAGCCTTCCAGCCTCTCCATGTCCAGGTCCCCCAGCCCCTCTCTGCCCTGGAGCCTCAGGTGGGTCCAGGATCTTTGCGTGGACAAAACTGATTCTGCGGAGTCAGACGTGCTGGACAGTGTGGAGTGGGGGCTGCCGGCGTCCAGGGAAAGTGCTGGGGGTGCAAAGTTGCTCCAGATGAACTCCTGCAGAGCCCCGATGCTCCATCAGTAAAGATCCACCCTGGAGCCTCGGCGTCCTCACCCCGACCTTTCAGATGGGAAATGGGGCTCAGAGATGGGGAGGAGGGGGCTTCCCCGGAGGTTGTATGAGAAGATGAAGGGTCACTGGAATTTGACGTCCAAATCCCCTGATAACTGGTCTCTGTGTCCCCCACCCCAGCCCAGGGGCCCGGAGCATTCCGAGGCTGGGTGTCTGTCTGGGGTGGGGGGGGGTGTCGCCCCCTTCTCATGACGCTGGGCTGGCTGGGCGGGGGCACAGACTCACGGGTCCTTCCTCCCCCAGCTGCTGCGAGGTTCCTGCCCTAAGCCGCCTGGAAAACACCCGCCCCCGACACGCTGCTCTGGCCGAGCCCAGCACCATCTGTTATTGCTACCAAGAAGGTTTTTAGGGGAGGCTGGGCACTCATCGACCGGGAAGCACAATTATTGTTTCATTAAAGATGGATTACACATGCGGCCGGCCATTTGAATAATGGCTCTGCTGACACCGTTAATTGAATGATGAAGGGTCCCGCCCTGGCCCCTCCTGTCAATACCAGAGACACGTGGCAGCCCTTCCCCCCACCCCAAGGTCGGGAGAGAGCCAGGGCAGGGCAGGCAGGGCTTGGGCTGCAAATAAGGTCAGCTTGGGGTCAAAGGCACCAGGCTGGACGTTTTAGCCCAACCCGGTCACCATGGGCCCACCCACAGCTGCCAAGAACCCAGTCGGCCCTAAACCCTCTCCACGAGCAACTTGTAACCAGACAGATGGCGTGTGTGGTTTAATGTCCACAAAACAGACTGACGGAGGAAGAAGGCCTGGGATGGCCCTACCAGGTATTGTGATCTCAGCGGGCTCCCACTAGAATTCAACCACCACCCCAGCCCGTTGGAGCCCCACCCAGGGAGGCGTCCAGAGGCGTCGGTCCTTGTGGGTCGCTCGCTCATTCACTCACTGGCTCATGCATGCGTGATGGATGGATGAACGTGGGCTGGACCCTGCTCTGGGACGCGGGTAGGGCGGGAAAAGCATTTACACAAGGAAGGCTGTGCACTGCTTTCCTCCCCCTCCTCACCCCTCCCTGGAGGGCAAGCGGCTCAGGGCGCTCAGCAGGAAGCACGGAGGAGAGAGGGGAGAGACCCCCGAGGGAGCCCAGGGGTGCGAGAGGGCTGGGGGCAAGGGCCAGCCTGCGGGGGAGGGCTCAGCTCCCAGCCGTCCGGTCCTGAGGTGTCAGACAGAGCGGGACACCAGCCAGGGCCGTCTAGGATGGTGGACCCGCTGCCAAGGACAGTGGACCCGCTGTGTAAACCATTTGAAGGAGGTGAGCAAAAACGGGGACTCCGGTTGGGGTGCTTCTCTGCAGAAGGAGTCACACCTGGGAGGCAGGTGTCCGGACAGGCTCCCTGGAGGAGGGAGCCCTCGGGTGGGCAGGCCAGGCAGCCAGCATGTCTCAAGGGCCACCCTGCCTGCTGCACCCCCTCCCCCACGCACGGGGGATGTGCTGCCCCAGAATCGACTCAAGTTCAGCCTTAGGCCAGACTGTCCTTCCATCACCTCCGCCAGTTCCCACATGAGGTCTCATGCCCCCTGGTCCCCCTGGGCTGCTCCAGCGCTGAAAGCCCTGGATGCTGCCGGAGCCCCAGCCTGGCCCTCTGGCCTCTGTCTGACTCGGCTTTGCTTCGGGCCCTTCCCAGGGCTGACGGGGCGCATCCTCAAGGGAGGAGCCGGGGCGCTGCCCGCCTGCACCATCTGTCCCTGCCTGAAATCTGCATTGGGGGCAGCAGCAGCCACGTTTGCACCAGGAGAGCCCTGCTGCAGCTTGGCCACGCCCAGAATCTCCAGTTTTAGTCTTTGTCCACCGGGCTGGCTCACCCAGCACTTTCGTGTCCTCATTTCATGCCACACTCACAACCATCCGGCCCGGCCCTCACGGATGCACAAGTCCTAGGAGACGAGTGAAGGTCACAGGCGTCGGCAGAGATGCCGAGACGGGATGTTGCACGTGACAGAGCCCAATGGGTCCTGCGGACAAGACAGGGTGGGGGGGCTCAGAGGACTCCATCCTGGGTCCCGGGGAGACCCTGAGATGTACGAGGCGAGCAGGCTGGGGGCTGGCAGCAGGGCCAGCGTCCCCCTCTGCTGCTTAGCTGCTGTGTGACCCTGAGCGGCGTGGTACCTCTCTGGGCCGTGCTGGAGATGTCAGTGAGCCACGGAGGCCCAGATATTCGAGGTTGAGACCTGGCCTGGCCCAGGAGGGCTCGGAAAGGCTCGTTTCCCACCGCCTTCCCAGACGGGTCCCCTCCTGCGTGCCCAGAGGCCCCGTTTCCTGGCCTCACCCGCACGTGCTCTTTGTTTTCTTTCATCACAGAAGGTGGGCGAATTGTTAGAATCAACAAGTGGACCCCAGGGCCCGCTTTCCACCCGCTGGGCCGGCAGGGTTCTAGCCCATCCTGCAGAGGCAACCGTGAACTCCAGGGCAGCCTCACGTTGCACCTCAGCTGGGGCGGGAGGCGAGGCCAGGAGCCACACAGAGCCCTCGCTGCTCTGGAGTCAGGACGCTGCATTGTCCCTCTACTGTGGGGACACGGGAGAAGGAGGCTCCCGAAGGGACCGTTGGGGCCACCGACATTCTGCTGAAATCCGACCTCACCTCCCCCTTCTAATCATCGGGTTCTCGTTTGTTAAGTAGCCCTTTTAGAAATTCGTCTTTGAGACGAGGCAAGAGAAAATGTATATCATAGACAATTGCCCCAATTGTGTCTCCTTTTTTTTTTTTTTTTTTTTTTTTTTAAGGAAAGGGAAGCCAACTTTAGCACTGCGAAAAATTAAAATAGTGAGAGAGCAGCACCAGAAAACATAATTTTGCCTCCGCAGCAGCCCTTCCCTCCTTGATTAATCGACTGACAGCCTAAGCCTCGCAGCCTGGTGGTGCTGAGGCTGCAAACTGGGGTGGCGTGAGAGCGGGTGGTGGGCGGCTGCCCGCCTCCTCATCCCTGTCCCCTGAGCTGTCAGCGGCTGCCCACGGCAGCCGCCTCCTGCCCCCAAATACGCTTTTTATAAACCAAGGGAGACGTTCTCTTTCTCTTGGTGGAGGAGGACTCCTGAGAGCTCAAGGTGCCTGGAGGCCGTGGTGCTTCTCCAGCAGGATTGGGGTGAGCTGGAGCCAAGCTGCTCGCCCGTTCAAGGTCGGAGGCAGAGTCAGCTGGGCTGAGTAGCACTTTGGCCTGTCCTGTAAAATGCATGACAGTGGGAATTCCCATCGTACTGCAGCAGAAACGAATCTGACTAATATCCATGAGGACGCGGGTTCGATCCTGGCCTCATTCAGTGAGTCGGGGATCCAGCCGTGGTGCAGGTTGCAGACGCAGCTTGGATCTGGCGTTGCTGTGGCTGTGGCAAAGGCCGGCGGCTGCAGCTCTGATTCAACCCCTAGCCTGGGGACCTCCATATGCCTCGGGTGAGGCCCTAAAAAGCAAAATAAAAATAAAATAATAAAATGAAATAAAATAGCTGACAGCGGAGTTCCTTTGTGGCGCAGCAGTGATGGATCTGGCGTTGTCACTGCCGTGGTTCGGGTTCAATCCCTGGCCTGGGAACTTCCACCTGCCTTGTGAAAACATGGGTAATGGGTTAAAAAAAAAATGGTGACAAAGAGAGGCTTAGTGTCAAGGACGCGTGGAACTGCATTGGGAGGGAGCCTGGAAGCTCCCCTCCCCCCAGGAGGCTCAGTAACGGGGGCTGCATGGCTGCGTTTTCCTCCCAAAGGTACGTCCTCCTGGGCTGAGCTTCCCTGCAGGTGGCCCCTTCCCGCCCACCCAGGGCTGGGAGCACCCAGGGTGTATTCCCTCCTCTCATGTGGGTGTGCCCGGCCCCACGCCGTCCCCGGAGCATCCCTCACAGGCGTCTCCAGAGCCCACAGCCCCGTGTCTTAGGATGAAATGGGTCTGGACATGAAAGGGAAGTCCCCGGGCAGTGGCCAGACCCCTGGAGCCACTGCCCACCTATTGCCCACCTAGCCCCGGCTGCCAATGTCCTGCTCAGGCCTACGGCGGGTAAGTCCAGGGTGGGCTGACTGGGCTCCAGGCCACCAGGAATCTGTTGGGGGCCTCTGTCTGCCCCCTCCTCCCTCCGTCCTGCAGAGCAAGGCCGTGGACCAGGCGAGCCTCGCTAGGCTGCAGGGAACCTGAGTCTGGGAAAGTGGTTCTTAGCTGCGCTGCGGCCTCGGGTCATTAAGTGGCTGCTCGGCCCATCTCGGAGCATCAGGACCTGTCTTGAGTGCCCTTTCCAGGAAGGTGCATTAGTGGGGGCGGGGGGGACTGTCCAGGGATGGGGCCGGCACTCCCTGCCCAGCTCCATTAACCGCATTTCCACACGAGCGGGGTCCAGCCAGTTGAACACGGGAATGGGGGCGGGGAAGCGGTGCCCCCTATGGCTGGCTGGGCCGGGGAGGGCGCCCTGAGGTGGAGACCTGGAGCCCTGAGTGACTGCGTGGATTTCCTGTTGGGAGAAGCCCCTGGAAGGCAGGGGCTGTCTGGTGGAGCCGAGCACACCCTTGAGCCCTTGTCCCGTGATCTCCTGAGACGTCCTGCAGGGGGCTGGGTTGGGGGCTCAGGGACACGTGCGTTTTAGATGTTGGCCCATTCCTCCGGGAGGCTCTCTGTGGCCCACCTGCAGCCCCCACCAGCTCCACCGTGAGGTAAGCTTTGCCACCAGATGTGCCCGCTGGGGCTCGGGACCTACCTTGTTCTCAGGTCTTGGCGCTGTCCCCTCCATCTGGGACTGTAAAATGCCTGAGCCGCCAGACTGGATCTGCTTGGCACCTGCCCGAGGACTTGGTTTTGAAGAATGAATACTCAGAGAGCCTGGTCTGTGCCAGTCCTGGAGGGCTGGACAGCCGGGGCTGGCTCTGACTCTGCTGTGGCACAGCCCCGTTCTGTCCTGACGTCCCCCGGGCGCTGGGCTCCTGAGGGCAGCGTCTGCCTTGGTCCAGCCGAGGCGCAGGTGAGACGTATTGTGTGAACGAGCGGAAGCCAGAAGGGCTGAGGGAGCCAGGGTGAGGGAGGGAGGAGCGAGCGGTAGGGGCTGAACCGTGCCCCCCTCCCCGAAGTTCACTGTTGCAGCCCTAAGCCCGGGACCTCAGGGTGTGACCGTCTGGGGGACAGGGTCCGGGCAGAGGTGATGACGTTAAAAGAGCGCATTGGCCTGGACGCTCGTCCACCGTGACCAGTGTCCTTCTAAAAAGGGGAGACAGACATCCCAGAGGGGTCCACGTGAGGATGCAGGGAAGAGACGGCCTCAGAGGGAACCCGTCCTGCTGATGCCTTGACCTTGGATGTCCAGCCTCAGGGTGACAGGCAGCGAGTGTCTGTTGCTTCCGTTGCTCAAGCCGCCCGGTCAGCAGCCCAGCGACCCCTCGCCGAAGGCTTTGCCGAACGTGCTGGCCGGTAGCCTGGCTGAAGCGGGCTGGGGCCAGAGGCCTCTGAGGGTCTCAGGAGGTCCCAGTACAAGTTCCATTCAACCCACCCTGCGGCCGCCCTCACGCCCCATGGGCAGCTCCCCGTCCTGCTGTGCGGCTGCCCCTGGCAGCAGCTCCCGACCCACGATCCCTGCTCCGTGTCGAAAACCCGCTGATTTGTCCTCGTCACCTGCTCGGGGCCTCCTTTTCCATGGTTCTATTTGCAGTCCTCCGACGTGTCAGCTCATCCCACTCTGACCGCAAGGCGGCGCCCTGGACGGCCCGTTGTCCCCGTTTGGAAAAGTCCCCTTCGGCATAAAGAGCCTCACGCAGAAAAGGCAACTGAGAGAAGAGTTACTGCCCAGGATGAGTGAGCAGGAAGAGGTGTGAGCAGATGTGAGTGTGTGTAAGTGTGTGTATGTGTGTGTGTGTGTGTGTGTGTGTGAGGACCAGCACCCCTGGCTCTCAGGGCCATTCATTGTCACAGCCACTGTCACACTTGGGAGCTAAACAGACCCTGGGCTGCCTCTGAGCTCGGACGCCTCTGCAGGGTCCGGACCCTTCTCTGGGCTCAGTTGCTCCATCTATACAGGAGCAGCACTGACCACAGCTCAGACGGAGAAAGTCAGGGGCCCCGTGCCACCGACAGAGGCCAGCAATCAATGCCAGGATCAGCCCTGGCCTCAGCCCACCAGGGGACGGAAGGCAATCGCTAGTGGACCCGTTACACGGAGGAGACAAGTGTGGTTTCAGTGCCGGCCCGGCTGTGCTGAGTGGGAACCACGCAGTCTGTTGATTTCCAACACCCTTCCCGAAGGGCAGGCGGGACGGGCCCTTGTTCCCGGGGGATGGTGGCGCCCAGCTGGACGCGGAGCTGCTGCGAGTGCCACCCAAAGGCCGGGAGACTTAGACAAGTGGTGTTTGCATGGGAAATATCTTCTTCCTGGAGTTTCCAGTGGCCACGTGCTAACAGTCACCTTTATGCACTGAGTAAATTATGGGAGAGATTCTTTAAGGGCACTTATCTGCCATTGTGGCTTTTAAAAAGCAGACACCCTGAGAGCTCCCTTCGTGGCTGACTAGGATTTATCAGGATGTGGGTTCGATCCCTGGCCTTGCTCAGTGGGTTAAGGATCCGGCGTTGTGGTGATCTGTGGTGTAGGTCACAGAGGCGGCTTGGATCCCGCGTTGCTGTGGCTGTGGTGTAGCCTGGCAGCTACAGCTCCAATTGGATCCCCAGCCTGGGAACCTCCATATGCCACAGGTGCAGCCCTAAAAAGCAAAAAAAAAAAAAAAAAGCACAGACACCTGTGACACCGTCACACCCAAGATGCCAAATGTTCCCATCACCCCCCAAAATGCTGGGATTCCTTTGTTTTTTTGTTTTCTAAGAACACTCAGCAGTGAGCTCTATTCTTTCCACCTGTTTTAAAGTGCGTGACACACTGCGTTGTTAGGCGGGGGCCCTGCTGTACAGCCACGCTCTAGGACGCACACGTCCTGCTTACAAAGGCCTCGGACCTGTGACCTCTGTTTCTTTGGCTGCGCTGGCCCGTAGCTTCGGGCTCCTATAAAATGGCCAAGCGCTAACGGGGTCCCTTCCGTGGGCTGAGCACCTGGGAAGTGGACACCAAACAAAAACCGATGACCTGCCCTCGGGCACGTGCAGGTGACTCTGCCTGTCCGGGACAGTCAGGGCCCCGGGCGCAGGCTGAAGGACCCAGGAATTGCGTGTCGACTTGCCAGAGCCGAGTGGCCGGAGGTGGGGGAGCCGGAAGCCCGGTAGCCCATGGGAGGGGTTGCTGGGGGCCTGTGGGCCCCACAGGTGCTGAGAGGCAGCCACTGCAGGCAGTGACAAAGTGAGGGCTGTCTCCTGGGACACTGGAGTCGGGCATTTCTGAAGGCAGCGCCCGGTTGGCACAACTTTGGGCTTTTTAAAAGCCACCAAAGAAGTCCTCTCAGAGAAACTCATTGTGAGTCTTTGTCAGAAAATGCTCACGACTATTAGCATCTTGTGTGAATTTTGGGAAGAGCTCAGAGGATCCGGCGTCCCCGGTCCTGGTCCAGGCTTGGCCACCAGCCTCTGTGGGACCTGGTCACAGCTGCTCTTGGCCCCGGCTGCCCTCTTCGGGATGCAGGAGTTTGGCGGCGTGGTCTCCAGGGCAGGCCAGCTGCAAGTTCTACGATTCGACGACAAAGGGTGATTTAGACAGGACAGGCCGCTCGGCTGTGGGGTCGTGGATGCCCTGGGTAGGGGGCTGACGGCCCAGGAGCCCTCTCCCATCCCAGGAGTGTGGGGAGGGGCTACTGGCTTTTCTCTCCCCGACTCTTTGGTCTTATGGAACCTGGGGGCTCAGCATTGCTCCCCACTCCTGCCAGCCAGCTTGTCTCTGTGTTGGCTGTTCGCATGCCCCAGAAGAACCCCCGAACCTGGCGCTCCAGGCCTGGGCAGATTCTGGAGCAGAGTCTGCAGCGGGCTGGTGAGGCGCCCGGGGGGGCAGAGACCTGCACCTTCCCCCAGCCCAGCCTTGGCCTCCTGTCCTTTCAGCCGCGCAACTGTGACAGAAGCCGATGGTGCTTTCTCCAAGCAGACAGGCCATGTCACCACGCCTCTGGGGACGAAGGTCTCGGTACCCTTGTCTGTTTAGCATGGCTCTGCAGAAAGGGCCTAATTACTAATTAAACCCCGGCTCTCGGGCTGGAATACTGATCCTGCAGCTGCGTGGCCTTAACTACGCCCCTCCCCTCGCATCCCAAAGAGCGGGGGCTGGGGGGCCGAGCTCCATGCTTCTTAACTGCCTTCCTGGTTCTTTTTTTTTTTTTTGTCTTTTTGCCTTTTCTAGGGCCACTCTGCAGCATATGGAGGTTCCCAGGCTAGGGGTCGAATCGGAGCTGCAGCCACCGGCCTACGCCAGAGCCACAGCAACGCGGGATCCGAGCCGTGTCTGCAACCTACACCACAGTTCACAGCAACGCCGGATCGTTAACCCACTGAGCAAGGGCAGGGAGCAAACCCGCAACCTCATGGTTCCTAGTCGGATTCGTTAACCACTGCGCCACGACGGGAACTCCCCTTCCTGGTTTTTAACTGGCCCGGAGTGGCCTCCTCGGGCTCTCGAAGCCCCTGTGGGATGTTTGGAGCTTTTTCTGCTCTCTTCCCCAGACCATGGCCAGAAACGGGCCACCCCAGTGTCAGGGCCTCTTCCCTCAGATCTGCTTCTCCCTTCTTCCCAAGCAGGTGGCTTTGGCTGACAGCCTGGCTCTGGCCAGGCTGCGGGGGGTACACGTCTGATCTGGAGGTTCCTACGCTCTTTGCCTGGGTGCCCCACCAGCGTCCTTGGGCCATCTGTCTCAGAGTGACCCTTGCTGGCCACACTGCTGGTCCCCAGCTCCTCCCACTGCACCCCCACCCCATCAGCCCTAGTGCATGGGCTGTCTCAGGATCCAGAAAAGGGGGTTTTCACAGGCTCTTGTGTGAGTGGTGAAGTCGGCACTTTGGGGCCTGGGTTGGCTGGAGAGAGGGCTGGGGAGCCCCGCCCCCGATGCCCTACTCTCTGGACGGAGTCTGGTCATTTCCAGCCCTCCCCACCCCCCCATATCCCTTTCCGGCTGCCAGAAGGGAGGCCCTGGTGGCCCATCCCCCACTTCAGGACCTCCCTGGGCCCCACCTTGGAGAGCCCCTTGTTGACGTCCACCAGCCTGGCCCTCCAGATGGTGTCCATGCCTATGCCACCTGCCAAGTGGACTTCTGCCCTGAGTGAGTTAGGGCACGTCATCCTCCCCCCCAGACTTGGCTCCATCACACAGCTGCCGAGCCTGTCTTGTTCTCAGTTGGCTTTCGGAATGAAGCCCTGGAGCCAGAACTGGCCAAGCAATGGATAAAGATGGAGGGAATGCCTGGCTGGATCCCTGTGAGCCTGTGGAAGCCCGAGAGGGGGCTCCACCTGAGCCGGACCTGCTGCCCCCCCGACGACCCTGGTAAAGAGCAGCTACAAGGCTGGGTGGTATCCTTCTGGTGACCCAGGTCCAGATCCTGCAGGGCAGCATGGGGCTGGGGTTCCATCCGTCTGGGAGGCCCTGGGGCAGCACAGGGCTCTAGAAATTCAATTACCCAGCTCCGAGGCATCTGCCTTCGAGATGCTCAAAGTGCCACAGGTAAAGTGGAAAACAACAGAGTCCATGACAAGGGCAATTTTAATGGTCCAGGCAGCTGAAGAATGAAGATTTGGGCCCAGCCAGCTAAGGCATGTGCAAAGGGCAGAGGGCATGTGGGGTGGAAGACATGGGGTGGAAGACCTGGTTTTGAATTCACTCTAGCTGCATGAGCCATGCAGATAAGTAGGTGTGATAGGCATGAATATTTATTGCTTATCTAGATGCATGTGTTGTATACATAGTAACCAACTGTTCTTCCACCTCCCAGCTCTCACCTCCCCACTTCTAACCTGGGCTGTGTTAACAGTATTCAGTTGTGTTGTGGTCTGTGCGTGGGTTGGACAAAGAATTTTCCAGACTCATGGTGGGGTGAAAAGAAAGATACATTTATTAAGATAAGAGGTGCTGCTAGCACAGCGGGATGACCTGCTAATGATCAGAGAGCGCTGATCCTGAGCATGTGGTTCTTCCTGTTTTTATAGCCCAGGAACAAAGGAAGAGGAGAGGTCTCAGGATACACCTGCTGACCTTCTGATTTGTTGGGGAAAGAGGGGTCTTTCCATACACTTGCTGGCTGGTTGGGTGTGTGTAATGGCCCTGTTGCGGGGGGGGGGTGCTGAGGAGTAGGCCACATACTTCCCCTAGTAGGGGTGGAAAGGAGTAGGCCAGGTTGCTCAAGGGTTGGAAGGGGGTATTACAATGAGATGGGTGGGGCAATAATAAGGGTTTGGTTATTCTTGCCTTGCCCAAAGGCTTTGAGTTCAATCTCCTGAAGAGGCCTTGAAGTCCCACAAATCGGCTGTTCAGTTAGACAGGGATGGGCAGCCTCTAAGCTGATCCCTGATCCCTCCTCCTCCAGTGTGGGCCACACTACTGACTCACTTCTAACCAATAGATAGAAACTGGCAAAAGTGAGGGGTTGTCACTTCAAAGCTGCCACTTACAAAAAGATGTGATCCCACCTTCTTGGTCCCTTACTCTTTTGGAGACCTCACTCTGAGAGATGCAAGCTGCCATTTGAAGAAGTCTGTGGGGCAAGGACCTGACCACTCGAGTAGACAACCATGCCAGTGAGTGTGGAGGTGTAACTGAGCGGGACACTGTGGGGCCTCCCTGGACAGACCCCTTCCCATCTCCTCTGCTCTACTCCTTTCGAGGGCCTACATAATCGTGTCTGATACACATTCCTGAGTTGTTTTTCAGATGCTAAAACCACCACCAAATGGAAGCAATTAACTATTTGGTGACCAGGAGCTCCCAGAGTTACTGGTGCCTAAGGATTGATAATGTTAACCCTTGTGACCTCACCATAAACCAATCAGAGAATTGGGTACTAGCTGATCACATGCCCTTGGAGGCCCTTCCCTCACCTGGCCTTTAAATTGTTTTACTGAGATACTTTGGGGAGTTATGGAGGGGTTTGAGCCCAAGCCACCCAATCTCCTTGTCTGGCACCTTTCAGTAAACACTGTACCTGCCTTCTCCACAACCCTATGTCAGTGACTGGCTTTCCTGTGCACTCAGGGAAGGGGACTCAAGTTTGGTTTGGCAACAGGTGGACTGCCCCCCCAACCCCGTTTTGGCCTTCAGAACAGATGGGACCTGCTGGCCCTGACTGCAACACTGTGGGACCTTGGGCAGAGGGTCCCAGCTAAGCTGAAACTGAAAACACCTCTGACTCAAACCCAACCTAAATTCAGATTTGGACTTGAACTCATGATTTCTTAAATTAGAATCACTTACTTGGTGTCTGGACTTACTGAGGTTCAGGTTCTTTGTGTCTAAGCATGAAAGACTTCAGGGAGAGAAAAGTGGCAAGAAAGAGATTTATTAAGATAAGATGCTTATGAGAGATGCAAGAGGGCAGGCAAAGAGACTGTGCCCTGAGGATTAGGTAGGCTGCAGTTTTATTATCCAAGGGAAGTGGGGGTGGGAAAAAGACCATCTTATTCTTCATTCTTCGTGTAAATGTCAGGCTTACCTCACTAGCTCCACCTCCGTATTGTGTAAGAGAGTATTAATCCTATGAGGTCAAACTAGGACAGTCTCAATGCTTATTCAAATCAGCAGAAGGGTGGTAATATATGCTAAACTATGTTGAATCATCTCAGGTTTCTGTATAATGAGGGTCTCCTAATTTGGAAGGTCATTTTTCCCTTAAATTCCTGTCCTTAGTCCTAAGAATCATTATCTTGCTGAACTTGAATGCAGGCCTCATTTTATCTTTCACTTGATGACCTGAGGCATATCTCATGCTTTTATTTATGGTTTTATAGTTTAAAAATCTGCTTTGTTCCACGACATTCTGAGGTCTTTCTTGAAGGGTCATTAATTTACAGAGGTCCCCCAAATTTCCCTAGTTTCCCTCGCTATCTCTGGTCCCCTGGGACTGGGACATCTACCTGTGTAACTATCTGGCTCCATCCCTATGAAAGCCACACCCAGCCTCCCATCCTCAGGGTATCAGTGCAGCCCCCAAGTTTCAAGGATTGTGTTATCCAGCCACAGACAGCTAATACACATGGTGTTTAAGTCCCACAAAAGGGGCACGAGCTGGAGGCTGTGATGGTGAGACCACACTCCAGGGTCCACTCATCCTAGCAGTTTCCTATTTCCCTGCCCCCCCCCACTCTAATCCATTCCTCCTTCATGACAGGCTGCCCTCTGACCTCACACGCCACCACAGACACAGAAGCTAGGGCTTCCTGTTGTTGGTGTCGCCAGCTCCCAAAATCACATCAGAGCAAATTCCTATAATAAATCCTTTAAACCCATCTCCCAGTGGCTCTGCCTCTCTGATCAAAGCCTCAAGCCAATCTTGTCCCTGTGCAGTTAAGCCCTGGTCCCTGAGTCCCAAAGCAGAATAAAGGGGTGCTCCGTGGGGTATAGCTGTCAATGGGAGAATGGGGACAACATCTGAGACCAGCCAGATGCTCTACTGAAAGAATCATACAAGGACACCCCATGAAATTCACAGAAATTGGATCTGCCTTTGAGAATGCGTAGACTGAGCTGCCTATGAAACCGAGTACAAGCCCCCATGTCCTTGTGTTTTGAAGGAAAAAGCTTTGCCTTTAGCTTTCCAGGGTTCCCCTCAGCCTCAAAAGGCTGACTCCAGAGTTAATGGTTAGGAAATCTTGTTACAGCTAAAAACTAGTTATGGCAGTCTCCATGATGTTTTGCCCAGCCTTGGCCCACTAACTTAATTCTAACTGGCTTTTCACAAATGATTTCTTCCTTGCTTAACTGCTTTCTTTTACTAATAATTACTAGTTAGAGCTCTATTGCCCGCCTAGTGTTTTCTTTTCCTTTGAGACACTGCCTAACACCCCTTCCTTTTGTGGCCAGTCTTCACTGCAGAGAGAATGTCAAGGTGTGATCACCCCAAAGACCCCCAGAAACCATCACTGGACCCCCTGACTCTGGCCTTGAAGACTTTCATCTCTGGAGGGAGAAGACCACAGACTCCCCAATCCTTGTCAAAAGCTGTGTTTTTTCAAACTAAACCTGTAAGACCCCTTGCCATCCCCTCTCAAGGAAGGACAGAGTTTGGAGGACATTAGCCTGCTGTCACTTCCTTTTCCTGACAAAGCAATAAAGGCTGTTCTTTCTGCTTCACCCCAAATCCTGTCTCTAAGACTTAATTGGTGCCAATGTACTGACAGGTTCAGCTTTACCTGTTCTGGGAAGATGATGCTCTGGTCACTCAGCTCCTCAAATCAAGACGGCAAAGTCTGGGCTTGGTGACCAGAGCACACATGTGTGCAGGCTCACACACACACACAGACACACAGAGGCATGCACACATAAAGATACAAAAGCTTACTGCAGCCCCAGTTAAAATTTTAACCCAATGCCAGGAAGATGGTGCCTCAGGAGGATCCTAATGGATTCTTGTTATTCTTGTTGAGTTTTTGAGACTTCAGAAGGAGAAAAGAAGCTCAGAAAAGATTATTTCTTGCTGCCATTTGTGGGACTGCAAAGTCCTTCAAGGAGACAAGAATGACCAGACCCTTATTGTGGCCCCACCCATCTCACTGTAATGCCCCCTCCCCACCTTGAGCAACCTGGCCTACTTCTTCCTGTCCCTATGAGGAAAGTTATATGGCCCAATCCCTACCCAACCCCTATGGCCTTATACGTCCCCAACCAACCAGCAAGTGTATCATAAGATCCCTCTTTCCCCAACCGATCAGCAGGTCAGCAGGTGTATCCTGAGACCTCTCTCCTCCCTGGGCTGTAAAAACAGACATGACCACATCCTCAGGGTTGGCTCTCCCTGATTATCAGGAGGTTGTCCTTCTATAGTTGTAGCATCTCTTATCTCAATAAACTCTTCTTTCTCTTCACCTCACTATGAGTCTGGAAAATTCTTTTTCCAACTTGCACACATGGACTGTGACACCATGGGCAGAGAGTGAAGGTGAGACTGGAATGGCAAGGTCTGAGGCGGCGTCATGTGTGTCATGGACTGGATTGGGTCTTGCTTCACGGGGCCCATCTAGGCTGCCTCTGCTTCCTCCCAGCCTCCTGCTCAGGAGATGGATGGATGCTCCAGACTGCAGAGGTGCACAAGCCTCCAGCTCCAGCCATACTCCCTCCTGGAAACTCCTCCCCAGCATAGGCCACGTGGAGACAATGAGGCTGGTCCTGGGCCTGTGGTGGCCAAATCTGGATGGACCTTGTGGTCATTGCAGTGGTCTTTGCTGGCCCAGAGGTCAGGGAGGCTGCCACACTACACTGGCGGTGCCTGTGGAGAGAGACACAGCTAGTTCTGGAGTATCCTCAGGGTAGAGAGACGTCTTTCCACAGGTGCCACACCTGTCAGTCAGCCCTACCTCCCACATGAGCCACAAGCATCCTCACCTATCACTGCATCCAGGGTCAATTTCCATTCATACTTTATCAGTCTGTGTGTGCCTCCATTACTGTGCTCCATGCAAAACCCTGTAATTAATAATATGATATGAATCCAGAGGCTTGTTTAAAGACAGAGAAAAATATATGTTTGTGGTTAAGGAACCATGTTTAACCCTTGCCATCTTCTGACAGTGTCACTTCCAGGTGACAGAAGCCAGAGCTTATGTCCACAGTTCTCAGCTCTTGTGTCCACTAACCTTTGCTCCAGTGGAAACCCTGCTCTAGCCCCAGCCCAGGGTTACATTGGAGCATGGATGCTCCTTTCTTCCTTACTCTGCCAGCGGCCTTTCCCAAGGTCAGCATCCTGAGCACATGAAATCGTGGACCTACAACAGATGTCTAGTGATGCAAGTTGTCTGGCTAACCTCTGTTCAGCCAGGAGAAGCCAGCCCTTCCCTGGCCCAGACCATTAGTACAGAGGGTGCTGCCTCCTCAGAGGGCAGGGCCTCTGCCTGACTCCTTCATTCTTGTTTCTTCAGTGCCTGGCATGTGATGGGAGTTCAACAGATACTCATGGACTAAATGAACTTTACATGAATTCTAATAAACACTCTGCCAGAGGCTGCGTGGTTCCCAGACTTCCACTTCTCCTCGTAACACTCGATGGTGGTTCAACTAGAACACAAGCTTCACTTTATCCATCCATCATCCATCCAACAATGCACTCCCACAGGACTTGTGACAGCTGCAGGTACAAAGGCGGGGGGGGCATTAGGTGTGCTCCTTCACCCTAATTAGTGGGCTGCAGACTCTTCTGCCTTGAGGATCCAGGCACTAAGTGGTTCCAACTTTAGCTGAAGTGTTGAGAGTAGTGTAGGAAGCAGCTGGTGGGTTTTGTTCAAAATCTTGAGGAAGGAGGAAGGTAGGAGATGAGCATGAGGAAGCAGAAGAAGAACAAAGGACTCTGGAAACTCATGGTTGGTGAAAGCTTTATTGACACAGTGAAGAAAGACTTTACTTTGGCATCATTTGAAAATAATCACAGTGCCCACTGAGAACATCATACCTCGGGCAGAAAGACTGGATGTTTTCCCCTAAAATAAAGAACAAGACAAGGATGTCCACTCTCAACACTTCTAGTCAACGTTGCACTGAAGTTTCTTGCCAAAGCAATTAGGTAAGAAAAAGAAATAGAAGACGTCCAGAAAGGAAAGGAGAAATTAAACTGTCTCTACCTGCAGATGATGTGATCTTGTACATAGACAATCCCACAGAACCCACAATGGTATACTCTAAAAAAAACCCCTGTAGCTAATAGAGTTCAGTAACGTGGCAGGATACAAGATCAATATACAAAAATCAAGTATATTTCCATACTGTAATGAACAATCCAGACATGAAAATGAGAAGATAACGCCACTTATAATTTCAGTATAAAGGGGAGTTCCCATCATGGTGCAGTGGAAACGAATCCAACTAGTACCCATGAGGATGTGGGTTCGATTCCTGGCCTCACTCAATGGGTCCAGGGATCAGGCAATGCCATCAGCTGTGGTGTAGTCACAGAGGTGGCTCAGATCCTGTGTTGCTGTGGTTGTGGTGTAGACCAGCAGCAGCAGCTCTGATTTGACCCCTAGTGTGGGAACCTCCATATGCTGTGGGTGAGGCCCTAAAATGGAAAAAAAAAAAAGCAGTAAAAAGAATAAACTACCTAGGTATAAATTTAGCAGAAGAGGTATAAGACATACACTGATAACTATAAAACATTGTCGACAGAAAATAAAATTAAATAACTGGAAAGACAACCCATATTCTGGATGCAAAAGACTTAACTGTTGTTCAAATCATGATACTCCTCAGGTTTATATTCAGGTGTGGTGTAGTCTTTATCATAATCTTAGCTGTTTTTTCTGGTGTGTGGAAACAGACAACCTTATCCTTAAATTCATGTCGAAATGCAAGGATCCAGAATAGCCAAAACAATCTTTAAAAAGAAGAATCAAGTTTCAAGATGCACGTGTCCTACCATAAAGCTACAATAAAACAGTGTGATTCTGGGAATTCCCATCATGGCTCAGCAAAAACAAATCCGACTAGGAACCACAAGGTTGCAGGTTCGATCCCTGGCCTCGCTCAGTGAGTTAAGGATCCAGCGTTGCCAGGAGCTGTGGTGTAGTTTGCAGACACAGCTCAGATCCTGCATTGCTGTGGCTGTGGCGTAGGCCAGAGACTGTAGCTCCGATTAGATCCCTAGCCTGGGAACTTCCATATGACACAGGTGTGGCCCTAAAATGCAAAAAAAAAAAAAAAAAAAAAAAAAAAAAACCCAAACAACAACAACAACAACAAAAAACAGTGTGATTTTGGCCTAGGGACAGACACATCGATCAACGGAATGGAACTGAGAGTCTGGAAATAAACCCTCCCATCTGTGGCCAGTCGATTTTCTATGAGGGCACCGAGTCAACTCAAAAGAGCCTTTTCAACAAATGGCCCTGGTACAACTGGGAATCCACAGGCGTGCACAAAAATTATCTCAAAATGGGAGTTTCCTTGTGGCTCAGTGGGTTAAGTATCCAACTAGTATCCATGAGGATGCGGGTTCAGTCCCTGGCCTTGCTCAGTGGGTTAAAAGATCCAGCGTTACCATGAGCTACGGTGTAAGTCATAGACGTGGCTCGGATCCCATGATGCTGTGGCTGTGGTGTAGACGGGCAGCTGCAGCTCCAATTAGACCCCTATCCTGGGAACCTTCATATGTCTCAGGTGAGGCCCTAAAAAGACCAAAAAAAAAAAAAAATCTCAAAATGGGGGTTTCTTGGTGGCTCAGTGGGTTAAGGATCCAGCATTGTCACTGCAGTGGCTTGGATCGCTGCTGTGGAGCAGGTTCAATCCCTGACCTGGGAATTTTCACATGCCATGGGCATTGCCAGAAAAAAAAAAAAAAAATCTCAAAATATCTAGACCTAAATGTCTGTGAAACTCAGAAGAAAACATGGGCATACATCTTTATAAGCTCAGACCAGGCAATAGCTTTTTGATATGACATCAAAGGCACAAAGAACAAAAGGAAAAATACGTAAACTGGACTTGATTCAAATTAAAAACTTTTACACATCAAAGGACACATGAAAGTGAAAAGACAACTGACAGTGGGAGGAAATATTTGTAAGTCGTCTCTCTGACGTGGGGTTTTATCTAGCATGCATAAATGTCTTACTACCCCGTAGAAAAGAAATCTGATTTTGTAAAGGCAGAGGACATTTTTCTAAGTAATGTGTACAAACGGCCAATAAGCACATGAAAAGAGGCCCAGGGTCATAAGGTTCCAGAAAATGCAAGTCAATACCACACGACCCTCCTTGAGACGGACCCGGAGAAGGGAGACACACGTCCAAACGCACGCACAGTCAGGAGCCGGGAGCGGGGCTGAGCTGAGCTGGAAATGACAGACCAGCAGCGAGAGACTGAGCCTTTAACCACGGAGAGTAGAGGCAGGCGGTGAGAAGCAGCAAGGCTGATCGTATGTCAACGCTCTGTTCAACTAAATAATTTTAAATTTGAGAAAAGTTTTCCGTACAGAAAAGCACGGATTTTGATTGAATATATATTGACAGTGGTAGGCACCCATGAGGCCACCACCCCAAACCCCAAATTATGGGAAACTCCCATCACCCCCAGGAAGCCCCCCGGAGCCCCTCGCCAGCCTCCCCCACCCCCGGCAAGGCCTCCCTCCGTTGACCGCGTCACCATCGTAGGCTGCACCTGTGCTTAGAAATCAAAGGAGTGAACCACACAGGGCACGTGTGCCAGGTGTCTTCACCCCTCGTACAGTCTGGGGATGCCTTGATGATGCTGCGTGTTCTCTTCTCTGTTGAGGAATAGCCCACGGGTCCACCTGCCATGATCCGTGTATCTGTCCTCTGCGGATGGACAGTTGGGCGTCTCCCTTTGGGGGTGGTTGCGAGCCGCACTGCCCAGGGTCTCCTCTCTCCCGGGTGCAGTCTGGCTGCGCTGGCACCCGCCCCCGTTCCTGCAGGGAACACCTCGAGGGCGGGCCTTCCCTGGACCGTGGCGGGATCGCCCGGCGGATTTCCACGCCGTGCTTTCCAAGGACCCGGCACTGGTGAGCCAGACCCTGTGCTCATGGTCCCGGGACGGGGGGCAAAGAACAAGGAAGCACCGAACACGCCAATCAACCTGAGTCTGTGGGGAAAACTGAGAGGCTGGGCTGCAGTGGGGCGTCTCCCATCGTGAGTCCTGAGGAGGCGGGGTCCCACCAAACCCGGTCCAGGAACCCAGCTCCCTGCTGGGTGATCGGCCCCAGTGCCGATTCGGGCTGAGAAAGTGGTGTTCCAGGCGTCACATGGGGCCGCGCCACTGAGGGGTGCAGGCCTGTGACCCCGGCACCCGTATCGAGCCCACCCAGTGGGAATTTGGGGAAGTCAGAGAGGGGAGAAAAAGAGAGGCAGCCTCATGCCCAGTCTGCAGAACCGTCCTGCTGAGCCAGCCCAGAGATCAATCAGCTAGAAAATGAAGCAGCCGCCCTTCCCGAGAGCTCGCTGTGGTGGGCGGAGAGAAGACCCTTTAGGCGGGGAAACGGCTGCTGTTCCAGCGCTGCCACTGCCCCCGAGGTGACCACTTCCCATGGCTCCTGGTCCTGGGCCATCGTTCCAGCCCTCAGTCCTGGAAGGTGAGGGAGGAGACGAGGCACCCCCATCAGTTCTGGATGCTCAGGGAGCAGCCTCGGGAAGCTGCGCACCTGCCCACCCAGCCGTCTGCGTGTCTCCTCCTGACCAGGGGCCTCAGATGGGGTGGGAGTGGGCGGCCCGGACCCCTGCCCTCACGTCGGCTACCTGCCGCGGGCCAGCCTCGCCAGTCACACGCACCTAGCTGCAGCCTCTCCAGGAATAAGTCTCCCATGAGGGCCCTGCAGGGAGGTGCTATTTTTCCAACAGGCAGGTCAGCTGCAGGTGATCTTGTGGCAGGAAGAGCCTTCCAGCATGTTCCAGGGAAGCCACACCCTCTGTCCTGCTGACCACCGCCCCCCCTACCCGCCGGGTTCCCGGTAGGTCTCGGGCATCTGAATCTGCCTGGGATTCTGACCACGCAGGCAGCTGACCGGCACCCTGAGCGCAGGTCCCCTTCCCAGTGTGTCTGTGACCCCCAGCCGCCTCCCCGCAGGGCTGTTGATGCTGAGGAGCTGCCACATGTGGCAGAACTTTCTGAAAGCTGCAGGCGCGTGGGTGCTTATCACCATGGGTAGCCCCCAGCTCCAGCGTCCTGGGAGACAGAAGGCGGAGGCAGCACTGGCACTGAGCCGAGGGTTGGCTTTGCATCCTCCCGCCTGGAGGCTGGCCCCAGGCAGTGCTGAGCCTGCATCCCCCCAGGCACAGGCCCCTGGGCTCCTCCTGGATTCGTGGCCACACCTGCAGAAGGAACCGCAGGCCTCACCCTGGATCTGCCTGGACTGAAAGGGAGACTCCCGCTGGCGCTCTGGTCTCTGGGGGTCATAGGGGCCAGGGAAGCAGGTGGGCAGCAGGGGTGGGTGTGAGCCCGAGTGCGTGTGTCTGAGCACAAGGTGATCATGTGTGTCCTGTCTGCGTCTGAGTGTGCCTGACCCCCCTCTGAGGAGGTGCAGGTTTGGGGGGCCCCACCCTTCCCGCCTCCAGGTGGGGAATGGGGTGGGGGTGCCACACTCAAGCCACCCTCATGGGGGCGAGCGCTCTGCAGGGGTTGTCACTTCAGGGCTGGGAACCAAACTCACTTCCAGAACCGGCCCATCAGCACCCAGGGTTTCCGCTGTTGAACTGGAGCAGCCAAAGCCCTGGGAAGAGTCTGAGGCAGGGGGTCCAAACAGTCCTTTGCTCACCAAGGACCCCTTAACGCCAGAAAGGCGCCCGACGATCTCGGGACAAAGGGTGGGCAGCAGATGTGTGGGGTAGGCCCGTAGTGCTGCCGATCTGAGGACAGTCCTGAGGGTCAGCTGGCACGGGGAGAGCCCTGGGGCCCTGCCCCCCACCCTCACCTGCTGCTGGTTCCCGAGCCACAGCAGAAGTGTGACAACCCCTCCTGCCCCTCTGGCCAGGGCCTCAAAGCCGTGGCTCCTGTCCCCCCAGGAGGCCTAGCCACACTTCATGGGCCCCAGACCCTGACATCTGGGACCACTGGGCAGTGGGATCACAGAGGTGCCCCGCCCCCGCCCCACCCCCAGGCAGCTCTGCTCTCCCAGACAGTGACCCAGGCCACAGTGCGAGTGTGGTTTTGTACTGGGGCCTGAGGCAGGCCTGGAGGTCGTGCCACCTGGGAAGCGGGGGCTCTGAGCTGGGGAGGAAAGCGGGAGATGGGCCTGCACAGCCCCCACCTTCCAGCCACAAGGCCATGTCTCCTGAACCCAGGCTTGCGTCCAGCTCCACGTGGACACCTCAGCAGAGTGTCTTGTGGGCCAGACGTCAAGGCTGAACACAGGGCAGAGTGCGAGGGAAGAAAGAAGAATTTTCCGTCATGGCAAGGTGAAGAGAAAGAAGAGTTTATTGAGATAAGAGATGCTGCAAGTGCAGTGGGACGGAAGACCGCCCGATAAACAGGGAGGGCCAGCACCCAGCACATGGTCACATCTGTTTTTATAGCCCAGGGAGAGAAGAGCTCTCACGATTCACCTGCTGGCCTGCTGATTGGTTGGGGAAAGAGGGTCTTTAGATACACTCGCTGGTTGGTTGTGGGCGTATAAGGCCCTGTGGGGTGGAGGGCGGGGGATGAGGCCACATAGCTTTCCTAGTAGGGGCAGGAAGGAGTGGGCCAGGTTTCTCAAGTTGGGAGGGGGCATTACCCTGAGACCAGTGGGTGGTGATAAGGGTCAGGTCCTTCTCGTCTTGGCCAGAGGCTTTGAGTTCTATTTCCCCCAAGGTCCTTGAAGCCCAACACCCAGGACCAGGTGCGGCCCTGCCCCCATGAGGTGGTGAATGGGGGCACTCCTGGCAGAAATTAGGAGCCACCGTGTCCAGCCAAGTGGCCTGGGTCCATCCCTGTCTCATTTGTGGCTCCGTTTTGTCATTTGTGCAATGAAGGTCTCCATATTTTTTGAGGTCCAGGATCAGATCTTAGGAGGGCAGGGCCAGGCCAGCAGCGAGAAAAGCTGAGACCTGGCTGGGGTTTAGGTTTCCCTCCCACTTCCTGATCCCCTCCCATCCCCCGCCCCCCTACCTTCAGCACAGCAAGCTTCCAGACACCTCAGTGCCACCTGCCAGGTAGGATGCCTGTGACTCTGGCACTCAGACAGGGTCTGCATCCTTCCAGAGAGAGGCCAGGAGGGCAGTGCTGGGCCAGGTCTGGTCTGGACCGGGGCAGGGAGGCGTCCTGTGTCCAGAGCCAGCGGGCACTGGGTTAGCTGCCCAGGATCAGGGTGGCCGGATAATGCGTGCACTGCACATGCGCCCCCGGTTGTGGGGTCTGGTGAATTTCGGCCGCTGTCGTCCTCATTTCCAGGCCAGGACACCAAGACCCCGGGACCTCGCTCAAGGCCCCGCGGTGAGGTGTGAGCCAGACTGGAGGCTCCTTCTACTCCTGATGCCCGTGGCCTCTGTCTCGGAGACAGTGGCTTCTCCCACCCCCATGAGCCGTGCCCAGCGCCCCGCACCCAGAAAAACGCCACTTCCCAGGATCTGGGTGGGGCCGCTGGAGGGGTTTATGAGTTGTGGTCAGAAACAGCATTTGCAGAGAAGAGACGAAACCCCAGAAATCTCTCTGCCTCAGTTTCCCCCTGCGTAAAAGGACCAGCTTGGGCCACACAGCTTCCGAGCTGTGAGGGGAAGCTCCTTACCCTTGGAAGGTGGCCCCCAGAGAGCATCGGCGAGAAGCCCTGACTGATACAGGCGCTCCCCCTACCCACACACTCAACGCACCCCTGCTCAGCCGAGGCCCACGGTCCACGTTCCGTGCCTGGTGTGGGTGGGGATGGAGAGCACGAGGAATGTTAATTTACCCCGCGTTCCAAGAACTGGGGACAAAAATAATAATAATTCTGCCTTGAGCACCGAGAGAGTATTATTTACAGCCTCAGACTTTCACAACAATTTGAATGCAAAACGGGATGTGCTGTATTTATAGCAGTTTGTCCCAATTGGAAAGGAAGGCATCTGAGAGCAAAACAGCACTTTCCTTTAAACTGCTGGCTTCGCAGATGGGAAAGCCGGGCGGCAGCTTTCCAAGGGAGGCTGGTAGCTGGAAATGCAGGTACGGGAGAAAAACAAGAACAAAGGCGATGCAAAAGGCCCTTGACGACAGCAAGCGAGCAGAGCTGGGGGCTGCCTGGCTGGAGTTTTTTTTTTTTTTTCTTGTAAAGTAGCATCTGTATTGATTCCTGCACTCATGCCCAGGCGCGGCTGGAGAAGCAAGCAGATGCCCGTGGCGTGGCCGGTTGGAGCTGTTTCCTTTGGGTACCAAGGGGGGGGGCAGGCTGGGTAGCCTCAGTTTCCCTGCTCTGGGGACGAGAACCACAGCCCTTCTCTCCCCAGGCCCGAGATGATTAACGAGCAGCCGAGGAGAGCTTTGAAGATGAAAAATACCCTCGCCGTCCCAGGGATTAATCATCAGACGATGCGTGTTCCATAACTGCCTGGTGACTTAATTACCTGGAGTTGACAAAATCATTTTCCCTGCGCTCCTGGGAGGGACAGGCCCCACCGTGGAGCCTGCAGGACAGATTCTCGACAGAGAATCAAAGCTCTTGCTGCAGCCACACGGTGGGACAGAAACGTCAGCCTCAGAGGGAGTCAGCCTCAGAGGGAGTCAGCCTCGCAGGTTCCAAGGGGCCGACCAGGGAGGGGCAGGACTGGCTCTTCCTTTGTGATGAAAATAGGTTGGATCCTGCGTCCTCCTCCAAGCCCGAGCCGCTGCAAAGTGCCCTTGGCCCCAGAGAGCCTGTCCCCATTGCGGGCCGGGGTGGGGTGCAGGTGTCAGCATGGTCACCTCCGGATTTGCTCACTGCACTGTGTCCTGGTTAAGCCCCTCCCACGAGTCCTTGGGGCCAAAACCCTGGTCGTGGGGTGGGGGCATCTTGGGAGCAGGACACTGGCCCTGTTGACCCTCCTAAGTCCATTGCCACTGGGCACCCATTCTTTCTCTTCTGGGGCCTGTGGTGGGGAGAGGCAGGCCAGGCCCTCGGACTGCGACGTGTCCCTCACGGGTGAGCAGATGCCTGCACTGACCTGCAGAGAGGAAGCGTCCATTCTTTGTGGAGGTCCTTCATGCCGGCAAACCCTTCCAGGACCCCTTTCCCTCTCCATGGTGTCCTGTCCTCTTATTGAACACATTTTAAGGCAAGGGGGGCTTGAGATGAGGCTCAGGGCGGTGAGCGGTCACCTCGGGGGCAGGTTGCAAACCCGGTTCCAGCGCTGGGGGTGACGGGCCAGCAGCCTCCCCGACAGAGCCGCCGTCTTGTCACCGGGGAAGTGCGAGTATTAGCAGGGCCCTCCTGAAGAGTGAGCGATGCCCCCCCCCCCCGACGCGGTGCTGAAGCCCAGCACCTGTTTCTGCGCCCTGGGAGCAGGACGAGCCCAGCCCTCCACTCCAGAGCCCCCAGAAATCGCTGGGACCTCCCTGGGCCCACGCAGATGCCTGGCAGCCGAAGAAGCCCCAGGTCTGGATGGGCAGCCGTGGAGCAGGGTGGGGAGATGCTCAGCCGACCAGGTGGGGGCCTCAGCTCGTCCCTGTCCAGTTCCTGACCCGACCACATCCATCACTCTTGAGGGCAGCAGCCTGCCCTCCCACCCCACACCAGCTCTCTGGAGAACGAGGGGCACTGACAACATTCCAGAATCCCAAATGCACCCTGCAGACTGCTCCCCTCCTGCCTTCAGGGTGGGGGAGACAGAAGGGGAGGGGTGTGGCCTCCAGGGAGGGAGATGCCCCAATTTCATCAGCTCCCTCTCCCACCAACTGTCCAGTTAGCAGCTGATACGTGTTCAAAAGGTAGGGCGGGGCGGGAGGCAAAACCCTCTCTGAAAGATCAGGCTTCTCAGGCTTCGCTAGAAAGTGCAAATTATTTTAATCAGATAATCTGGGCTCTGGCTGAGCTAAATGTGGTTGGAGAAAGCAGAACTCACTTGAAATCTGAGCGTCTGAGGGGGTACCCCAAAGGCTGCTCGTGAATGGGGGACATCAGGGAATAGAGGCTGCGTCCTGGCAGAGGCAAGGCTTCTCCTTGCAAAGCCGCAGCTCGCTGCCACCCAACGCCCATCGTCTCCATCTGCACCAGCGCCGTGACCTCCACGAGGTTGCCTCAGGCTCCCTAAAATACAGGAGGACCCCCGACCACCCCCCTCCCTCCAGGTAACAAAGACGGAGGACCTCAGGGTGGGTGAAGCCGCTCCCGCCAGCACACCGTGAAGGTCACCCAGGATTGCGAGGTCATCCTGGATTTTCTTTCATCAAAGGTCATTGAAATTTGCCCGTGGATGGTGCTACCAGAGTGTCCCATCCACTCTGCAGTCCCCCCCGCCGCCACCACCCCTGTGTATGCCCAGGTCACCCGTGGCTCCAGGACAGGGGGGCCCAGAGGTCCTCTCCTTGTGTCTGAGCAGGTAGTGGCTCAGGCCTTGGTCCTCTTGCTTGAAGGGAACTTAAAGTATCTAGAGTCCACACTCTCCCAGGACTCGGGACCCTCTCGCTGCGGAATGCTGTGACCGCGCCACTGATTGTTCTCTGAGGTGGACTTGTAGGGAGGGGTGGGGAAGCTCGTGTCCGATACCCAAGCGAGACTGGCCCCAGATGGCAATGGAGCAGCTCCAGGTCGGTAACCCTTGGAAGAGGACTGTGCCACGCTGGAGAGGCTGGGGTCTGCAGGGGTTCCCAAGCTTCAGTTTCAGTTTAACCATGAGATGGCACAGGGATTTAGGTTTCTGCCGAGGAAAAAAATCAGGAGGTGCTCCCTGACCTGGTTTCAGCTCTTCCTCATCGGCTCTTTTGAAACCATCTGTGGGGAAATTGCCCAAACGGAGTGCTTGTGAAACAGGTCACCACTTGCTCAAGGAACTCACTAGCTGTGTTTGGAAATTTCTTGGCGGACTTTTGAGTGGGGAGTGACCGGCCATCTAGCTTGCCCAGGACTGAAGGGTTTCTGGGACATCATTTTCACGGCTGAAATTGGGACAGTCCTAGGCAGATGGGACTGGCTGGTCAAGGTCCCTAGGGTGGCCAGGCAACATGTGTCTGTACCCAGTGGCTCCACTCAGCCTCTCTCCATCATGATGATTGGTCAGTGGCCAGCCAATCAGAGGCTTCCCTGGGACTCTATGCTGGGTGTTGCTGGGTGGGCTCTGTCTTGCCTCCCCAGTCACGGATGGGGACGGCCGAGGCCACATTCTCTCTGCCATACAGAGAGCTCATCTCCAGTGAAGCAAAGAGCCCTGGCAGAGACCATGCTGGGGCACATGTGCTTGTGTGAGTGGGCAAACTCGCCCATCTGCCCGTGGCCACCTCTCATCACTGAGATGCCCAGGGTTGGGGGCACCGGGAGGATCAAAGAGGGGTGTGTGATCAAGCCCCCTGCCCTGAGTTCCACTTCACTGGCCAGAGAACTTGCTGTCCTGGGTGACCTCGCAGGAAGAGGGAGGCAGGGGAGAAGGCATTTGCGTGCCGCAAAGATCGGCTTCCACCCAGGGCTTCTCTGGGGCGACGTGTATCTGGGATTACTCTTATGCATTCCGCCCGCGTCTGATATCCTTCGGCAAGGTTAAGCCTGTCCTAATGCAAGTTTAAAAATTAAATCCACTGCAGTGAACAAATGTCGTGGGCAGCCTTATCCCATTCTTTTACGCAGAGTAAATATGTTTGCACGGCGGCTCCGGGAGCAGCGCTCCAGGGTGGAGAACGTGTGTGCCCAACACGGCTTTGGTCTGTCTGCCACTCGTTTCATGCATTATATATGACCGTCCCATCCAGCCGCCGCCGCTCACATCAAGAGCGAAGCAGCTGGTGTTCCGGCCCCTGGAAACAAAGAACAATGAAAGGATTGGGGATTTTATGAACACATTTAAATTTCGGTGAGAACTGCCTCTTGGATTTTTCTCATCTGTTCACAAGCATTAAGAATTAAAGCTGGCGGGAGTTCCATTGTGGCTCAGGGGTTACAAACCCAACTCGTATCCATGAGAATGTGGGTTCGATCCCTGGGCTTGCTCAGTGGGTGAAGGATCCAGTGTTGCCGTGAGCTGTGGTGTAGGTCACGGCTCGGCTCGGATCTGGTGTTGTGCAGCAAATGGGGAAACTGGGTCTCCAACTAGGCTGAAGCCTGGACGGGAGCCTGTCTCTCGCTTGCCCTTCCTGCCCCACGTCACTATGGGGGTCACGGCCAGGAGCACACAGATGGGAGAGTCTATCTGGTAGAGCAGCACCTGCCCCCTCCAGAGGAGTTTGCCCTCTGGGCCGGGGACGAGGTCTTTCATACTTGGTAGGTCCACCACCCTCGCCTCCCCAGGAAGAGAGAGGAGGAGGTGACGGCCACTGAGACTGGAGGAAATACATTGCAGAATTTACTCCACTGCTGCTGTGACTCTTTGCGCATGTGTTGTAATCCCCAGCCTGAGCTGGGCTCCTGGAGAGCAGGAGCCCACACTTGTGCCCCAGCAGGTGCAACAGACAGAGCGTGTGCCATGGTGCCAAGCAGGACCCACAGGCTCTGCAGGAGCGACGAGGGACTGGCTACTTCTTCCTTCAAATTGTTTATCTATTTAATGTATTTGTTTTTCTAAACACTGAGAGGCAGGATGGGAACTTTAAAGATGGGGGTGTGTGTGCGTGTGTGTGAGGGGGTTATAAATGTGTGTGTGCATGCATGTGTGCATGGGAATATAAGTGTGCGTGCATGCATGCGGGTGCATGAGCGTATGTGTGTGTGTGTGTGTGTGTGCATGTATGAGCATGTGTGTGCATGCATGTGCATGGATGTGTATGATTATGCATGTGCGTGCATGTGGGGGATATATATGAGTGTTTGTGCACATGCATGTGCGTGTGTGCTTTGGTATATATGAGTTTGTATGTGCATGCATGTGCGTGCATGGGTATATTGTATATGCGTGCGTGGGTATATTGTGTGTGCATGCATGTGGGGTATATAAGGCTATACATGTGCATGTATGAGTACGTGTGTGTGTTCATGGATATATGTGTGTGCATGTGCATGCGTGTGCATATGAGTATGTGCGTGCGTGCATGTGTGTGCGTGAGTATATAGGAATTTGCATGTGCATGCATGCTCGTGTGTGTGGAGGTGTGTGTGTGTGTGAGAGAGAGACAGAGAACGAGCTCATTCTAGCAAAACAGGGGAACCGCTTTTTCTCAGGTCCGTTTTCAGCGAGTCATCACGGGTTTTCCTCATGAGATCACCTCTCTAGAAAAAAGCCAACCGAGGCAGCCGAGGTGCTGGGTCTGCCTGTTGGACGTATGGAAGCTGCAAGAGGCAGTCACATTTCTTTTCACCAGGAACGATAATTAGGAAATACGATTTGTCAACAAGTGCCATTCACAGCAGCACAGGAACCGTACGAACCTGGGACCCGCCTCCCCGCAGGTGAGGGTCTGAGGCGGTCGGCGTGCATGGCAGCCCCCACGCCCTCTGGCAGGGAGGCCCTACACTTACAAACATGTCAGCTGTCTCCAAGTTAACCCGTGAACCCAAGGCAAAATCCCAACCAAAGAAGTTGTTTTGGCAGAACTCCCAGGCGATCTGAGATGGATGCGGCCCAGAAACAGCTACACTATCTTCATGAAAGCAGACTAGAGAGTGTGGGCTCTTCTGTGACGCACCAGGCATCCTGCAGAGAAGCAGCAATAAATCCCGTGTGGCCTTAGCACAGAATTGCAGCCTGGTGCCAAGTTCAGGGACGGGGCCCACCGACCATAGGTGGGAACTTAATTCACCACAAAGGCGGCACTGGAAATCCAATGGGAGATGACAGTGGCTTGATAGAAAGTTCCAGAGGGAGTTCCCGTCGTGGCGCAGTGGTTAACGAATCCGACTAGGAACCATGAGGTTGCGGGTTCGGTCCCTGCCCTTGCTCAGTGGGTTAAGGATCCGGCGTTGCCGTGAGCTGTGGTGTAGGTCGCAGACGCGGCTCGGATCCCGCGTTGCTGTGGCTCTGGCGTAGGCCAGTGGCTACAGCTCCGATTGGACCCCTAGCCTGGAAACCTCCATATGCTGCAGAGTGGCCCTAGAAAAGGCAAAAAGACAAAAAAAAAAAACCAAAAAAAAAAAAGAAAGAAAGTTCCGGAAACTGGCTCAGGAGATGGGAGGACAGATGAAGCCCTGTGTGTGTGTCCGTGTGTGTCTAAGTGTGTATGTCTGTGTGTTTCTGTGTGTGTGTGTGTGTGTGTGTGTGTGTGTGTGTGTGGCTACCTAGAAACTAAGAGGACCGCACAGAATGAGGAGCCAGACAGAGGAGGTGGAAGACGAGCGTCGGCGACGTGCAGGAGACTTGTCCCTGGGGCTCTGGGAGAGGGGAAGCTCCACAAACAAGACTCGAAGCGTCACAGGCTCGAAAAATCTTGGGGCAAAGTCAGTGGGGAGCTGGCGGGATGGGTGGAGATATCTGCAGCGTCTTAAACCTTCACGTGATGAAGGCTGGGAAAAAGCGCAGCGAGAAGGTAGCCACCTTCACGGAAGGAAAGGGGCAAAGGCGATGGAAGAGCCGCTTCTGCACGAGGAAAGCCTTGAGGTTCAAGGGCGGACGAGCTGTCCTGGGAGCCCAGGCGACCGACCGGAAGCTGGAGCGCACAGAGCTGGGGGAGTGTGGGAGGCAGGTGCCAGCATTAAGGCTGCGGAGACCACACGACCTGGAAATCCCTCTCTTGGTGTGAGCACAGGACCCTGGCAGACCGCACGGTGGCATTGGTGGTGGTGGTAGTAGGAGGATGGGGTTCAAGGTTGCCCGGGCGACGGCCCTGGGAACGGACAGGTCCAGGCGGCTGCAGGCACACCTTTGAGAAAGATTTGGCAGTTGAGAGCAAGGGACTCAATGCCAGTAAATATATCAAGATGTATGTTTCTGAACGTCGCAGCCCCACACGGACACACACCGGGCCAGCTGAGTGCGGAGAGTGGAATTCAGAAGGCGCTCCCAGGAATGCCCCTCACCGAGGCTACAAACGCAGGCACAAAAATCCACGTCCTAAGAACATCGTTAAAAAGGAAAGATACCGCTGCAGGTACCTGGGGAGGGGGCAAGAGGGGGGGCACGGGAGCAGCGTGAAGCTCGGGGTTGGCCAAGAACTCACGTCCCCTTTAGGATCTGGGACCTGGAAGAGGCGGCGCATCCGAAATTAGGGGGCAGGGGGTGATTCTGACTCCCGCCCCCAGGGGACGTCTGGCAGAATCGTGTCCTGTCACCTCTGGTTGTCACGTCTCAGAGGGGAGGTGCTCCTGGCATCTAGCAGGGCAAGGCCAGGCTGCTGACATCTGACAGCCCCCATGGCAAGAACCATCTGGGCCAAAATGTCACCACGCCAAGGCGGGACAGGCCCCCCGCAGAGACAAAGTTTACGGTGGGGGGCGGCGGGGAGGGAAACCCCTCCGCTGGCAGCCGACAGCCTGGCTGTGGTGCCAACCCCTCCCTGGGTTTTTGAGGCCAGGAGGGTCCCTGGGGGGGAGGGAACCTCCCTTTTGGGGGCTCTGGGCACTTCTGCTTCCCGGGGCCTTCAGCTCCATAGAAAAGATGAAAATATTATTTTATAGTGGCAGAATTTCCAGGACGAAGATAATCTGGGTCAGATTTTATTCTGTCCTCTTTCTCCTGATTTTAAAAGAAATTAAAAACATTTTCATGGGCCCCTAAGAATGTCACAGGCTGTAGGCATTGAGCCCAAAGGGCCTCACGGTCCAGTGGGGGCCACGCGCCCACAGAGCACTGCCCACCAGTGGGGGGTGGGCACCGCCTTTCCATCTTGGGTCTGTGCCCAGGGACACAGCTCCCGACACCCTCCAGGGAGCAGCTGGGGCCCAGCCCAGCCGCCAGAGGGTCAGGAAGGGAGGGAATCAGCGCCTCCTCCCAGTTGTGAAACACCCAACGGACACGGAGGCCTGACCCGGGGCGGAGCAGGTGGCCGGGCCGTGGAGGGCGGACCTGGAAGCGGGCAGAGAGGCTGCTGAGAGGAAGTCAGGGCCAGCTGGGCGTGGGCAAGGCCGAGTGAGGCCCGCGCCCATGGTCGGTCAGTGACCCCTCGGTCTGTCCCAGACCCAAGCTTCCGCCTCAGGACCCTGCCTCCACCGCGTGCTCAGTGCCAGCTTGTTATCTGGAGTCACATAACAAAAGAGACTCATGGAGGGCAAGTGTCCCGCCCAAGGTCGCACCTCCTGGGGCAGGAGAAGCCAGGCAGGCCCTGCTTCCTACCCGCCCCTTCCCCTCAAAGACCATCCCAGGCGTTTCGGGCGGGTCCCGTCCCTGGGCTCTGGGGTGAGCTGGGCAGACGCCCCCTCCTGCCGAAGGGCTCCAGGCATAGACCCTCTCCTCAAACAAAGGCACCTCCAGGGAATCTCGGGTCACTGTGTGCAGGACCCCGCAGGTCCAGCCCGCAGGTGGCCCCTTTCCAGACATGAGTCTTGCAGGAGCCGGAGGGAAGGGGGAGGGGCAGAGGGGCAGGACAGCCCAGCCTGGGGGACACGTCCTACTCCTGGGAGGGAAGGGGACACCCCGAAGCCAGCTCTGGTGCCCCGGAGGCTCCAGTCCTCTGCAGGTGTTGGGGGGGTTGCACCTGTGCTCCCAGGTGCCCTGCTGCTCCTGAAGACCCCAGATCAGAAAAATGGAAGCTGCAAATGCTGTGATAATTCAAGGCAAGCACTTCGCCCACAGACCCATCAACTCCTCCAACAGCTGCATTAGAGCCCCCCTCAAAGTCCTCACTTTGCTGTGTCCATGGGTCCTAAACTCTGATGTGCTGCCCCCTACCCCAGACCCCCTTGGAAGACCCACCCTACCCCAGACTGGGACATCTCAGGAGAAAGGACCCGATCCTGTGCTCCTGAAGCTCTGGTGTGGCCCTTCCCCGCTGAGCCGGGACCTGGGGTGGGAAGGGATGTTTGGAGAATGAGTGGCCCTGTGTGGGTTCTGTCAGCCCTCCTGCACCCGCGGAGTCAGGCACTAAGCCCTCAGGAGAGCTGCCGGGCCGCCCCAGGGGCCGGGACAGCGGGCAGGTGTGAGGGAGCCCCCAGCCCCCCGGGACCACCTCCTTCACATGCTTTGTAGCAGCGCCTGTGTGGAGACAGCCGGCCTCCCAGGAGCCAGGCGGGACAAGGGGCCCTTGCAAATCTCCGTGCTTCCTGGGGCCGCCGCACTGCAGCAGGACACAACACAGAGTGACAGTGGCATCTGCACCCTCCATTGTGTTTTATTTAAACTTCCTTTTAAAAGTGAAATGTAACATCTTTTCACCAGAGAGCGTGAAACTTCAAGTACACCTCCCAGGTGAAGCCAGAGCCCAGTGCCAGCCAAGGTCCCCTCCCGAGGGGGCTGCCACCCTCCAGGGACACCCCTGCCCTTTTCTCCACAGTCCACTCAGCACGTCTCTCCAAACACAGCCCTGTGGTGTGGGCACTTTTGAAATGTACGTAAATGCAATCCAACAAGTTCTCACGCTGGCTTCCTCTGCTCAGTGCTCTGCTTGTGAATTTCCACGATGGTTTTGCAGGAAGCAGGAATTTCTTCGTGTTAACGCTCTGCAGGTTTGTCCAGCAGGAACGTGACTCAGGCCAGGGGTCCCTCCTGCTCTGGATGGACATTTTAGTAGCTGCAGTTTGGAGCAGGACACTGTTCTCCATGGGCCCTCTACCCCTGGGTACGCAGGCTGGTGGGGCAGGACCCAGCTTCTGGTTGCGAGTGATCAAGCAAGTTCATGCATGCCCACAAGCACAGCCCGTCCCCAAAGTGGTGGTGCCAGGGTGCACACCCAGAGGTGCCAGGTGACACTATCCTCTTCCTCATGTAGCCACACTGAACCCTGTGCTGTCCAAGTGGACACGGGATTTTAATGTGCATTTCTCTGATCACTAGTAAAGTCAAACACCTTTTCTACCTGTTGGTATCAGGTAGAAATTCCACCAGACATTTAAATATTCCCTTTTGGGGAATGCAAATGAGGTATCACCTCACACCTGTTAGAATGGCCATCATTAAAAAAACTACAAATAACAAATGCTGGAGAGGGTATGGAGAAAAGGGAACCCTCCTACACTGTTGGTGGGAATGAAAATTGATGCAGCTGCTGTGGAGAACAGTACAGAGATTCCTCAAAAAGCTAAAAACAGGACCACCACAAGACCCAGCAAGCCCACTCCTGGGTGTATATCCAGACAAAAACTCTAATTTGAAAAGATACATGCACCCCAATATTCATAGCAGCACTATTCACAATAGTCAAGTCCTGGAAACAACCGAAACGTCCATTGACATATGAATGGACAAAGAAGATGTGGTATGTATATACAATGGAATATTACTCAGCCATAAAAAAGAATGAAATAATGCTATTTGCAGCAACATGGATGGACCTAGAGGTTATCTTTTTAAGTGGAGTATCTTTCTCAGAAAAAGAAAGACAAATATCCTATGCTATCACTTATACATGGAATCTAAACCATGACACAAATGAACTTATTACGAAACAGGAAGAGACTCACAGACATAGAGAACAAACTTGTGGTTGACAAGGGAGAAGGGGGTTGGGGAAGGACGGCCTGGGAGTTTGGATTTAGCAGATGCAAACCATTGTGCATGGGAGGGTTAAACAACAAGACCCTACTGTAGAGCCCAGGGAAGGGTATTCAACATCCTGGAATAAACCATAAAGGAAAACTCCATAAAAAAGCATGTGTGTGTGTGTGTGTGTGTGTGTGTGCGGGTGCCATGCAGCAGAAATTAACCCAACATTGTAAATCAACTATTCTTCAATAAAATACATTTTACAATAAATAAATAAATGTCTTTGGAAGTGTCTGTAACAAGTCACCTTCCCACTTTCTGCAGGGTTAGTGATTTACAGCAACTCTTTATTTATCCTGAATACAACACTTTGTCACTTCTGTGACAATTCTGCCAGTACCCCTTGCCCTCCCCCTGGTGTGTGTTTTCACTATCTCTGGGGTATCCTGTGAGACCAGAACTTCTTAATTTCAAGGTCAGTGTTCAGGCTTTTCCATTAGGTTTAGTGCTTTTCATTCCTGCATAAGACATCCCCAAAGTTATTTGATACCTTATGATATATGGTCTAAAACCTCATATTTTTTCTAAAACCCCATATTTCTAAAACCTCAGTATTTCCAACACTGCTCTTTTTTTCATAGCAAAGATCGTGTTTCAATTCTTGTCTTCAAGAAGCTCATAGCATTTATTGAAAGTTTATTCTCTCCCCATTGCTCCATAGAGCCACCTCTGTGGTGCAGCAAGATCCTGAATTTGTGTGTATACTTTTTTGGCCTTGTTTTTTAGGGCCACACCCACAGCTTATGGAAGTTTCCAGGCTAGGGATCCAATGAGAGCTGTAGCAGCCAGTCTACAACACAGCCACAGCAACTCGGGATCTGAACTGAGTCAGCAACCTACACCACAGCTCACAGCAATGCTGAATCCTTAACCCACTGAGCGAGGCCAGGGATCAAACCCAAATCCTTATGGGTCATTAACCACTGAGCCATGACAGGAACCCCCAATATTGTGTATTCTAATTCGTGAACATAGAATACTCTTCCATTGGTTCTGACTTTTTAAAATGTATTTCACTCATATTGGACAGTTTTCTCTTTGGAGGACTAGCATATATTTGGCTGAGACTATTCACAGTTATTTGATCTTGGTGTCATTATCAAAAATGTTTAAAATTTTGTTTTGTAATTCTTCGTGGCTAAATTTTAGAAACATGATTGATTTTTGCTAAGCTTATTCATTGTAAAAACTTAATTTTACATTCTCTTGAATTTTCTATACAGACCATATTTTTTGAAAATAACAGCCTTGTGCCTGCCTTTCCAAATCTTTTACATTTCATGTCTTTTTCTGGCTTGCTGCACCAGGAGTGACATCCAACACCACATTGACCAGAAGGAGTGGTTTCTGGGCAGCCCTTTGTTTTCAGTCTCGGAGAATATTTTTCTGTCTTCCCCATTAAATATCTTGCCATTTCAGTATCTGCAGCTTCTGGGGACCTGTTTCTAAAGTCTGTTGTTTCTGTTTGTTCTTGTGTGTGTTGTCTTTTATCCTCGTGAATCTCATCATCTTTCACTGTGTTCTAATATTTAATTTGAAACATTGAATTCAACATTGAATTTAATTCTGCAAATTTGAAATTTGCAGGAACGATTTAGGTCCTGGGGGATGCTATTCTCCTTCAGAGAAGATCTGTGTTGGTTTCTACCAGGAGCAGTGGGCACCAGTGACCCAGAGAGACCTTAATAGAATTTGGGGAGTTAAGAATTTTCCCCAGGACACATAGATGTCTCAAAACCAGTTTGCAATCCACTTAGGGCTGGCTCTCGATGAGTCATCCTTATTCCTAGGGAGAAACCCTTCTGGATCCCCACCCCAAATCCAATCCCTTGACAGACCTTAGACCCCAACTTTGACCTTTAGCCCTGCAAAACTGTCAAGGTAACAGACCGGCTTCTCAGCTGTCTTTTGTTCCTCTCTCCAAACTTCTGCTGCTCTAAGAGTATAGCAAGTTGGCCCTTTCCTACTCAGTTAACTTGGCTATGCCTTCAAGCACACCTTTTTTTGTTTTTATTTTTACTTTATCTTTATTTTTAAAATTTTTTAATTAAAAAAATGTATTGGAGTGTAATTGACTGGGCACGTTTTTTAGTTTCAGTGTACAGCAACATGAATCAGTTATACACATACATGTATCCATCCCTTTTCAGATTCTTTTCCCATATAGGTCACTACACAGTACTGAGTAGATTTCCCTGTGCTGTACAGCAGGTCCTTGCTGGGGGGAGGGATTAATTAGGAGGTTGGGGTTAACATGAAATAGTTAAGTAACAGGTAGCAAATCTCCTGTTTAATGTCTTGTCTATTTGCCCTTATGAGGACAGACAGCCCCAAATACCTAATGCGCCATTGCCAGAAGTCAAATGACTTTTATTGATCCCACTTTTAGATGCTTGAACTTGACTGAGGCTTGCATTCTTTTGTATCCTTAGGGCCACGTCCTCTTAGAAACCTTAAAGTGATAACTGATCGATACTGAGATGTATTGTTGACAGCTCACCTGCAATACCTCCACCAGCAATGCAAAGAAGAGGAAGCCTCCTGGTATGGGGGTGGGGGCAGGGGGCATCACTGGCAGACAGGGGTGAGGAATGAGGACTTGCTGCCTCTTGCCCTGTCCTGCAAAGGCCAGATGAACACTCCTGAACTGCCTTTTCTCCAAAGACAAAGTCCAGACCTGTGCTGTGTGGACAGGATGCCCCCTCTAGTAGCTGGGGAGGCTGAATGGTGCCTGAGACATGCTTGCTGCTTGGTCACCCTGCCTCAGCGGGCTGGAGCCACTGCATAAAAATCTGCAGGGTCTAGTGTCACTGAAGTGCCGGCAGAGCTGGACCTAAGGTCCTGTGTCCCCCTTTCGCCAATCTTTGGTCTGGCAGAGAGTGTGGTTTGGAGGCCAGCCCATACACACTGGCCCAGGGAGGTAGCAAAACACAAAGGACTGTCACCCTCAGCTCCGTCCCCTTGTCACCTTCCTCTGCTCCTTTGTGACCATTTCTGCTCATCTGCAGAACCCCTTCACACCACGCCTGCCACGTGTCCCAACCGAGGGTGCTCGTTGTACCAGATGTGGGGTCTGCCTTCTGGGATTTGGGGGGAAAGACTTAGCTCTCTCACAGGTGCTCTCCCACGGGTGCAATGGACAGACCAGGGGTCCTCAGACATTAGCCAGACCCAAGATGCTGTCTAGCTCTTACTCGCTGTGAGACTCAGTTTCCCCACCTGCAAAATTCAAATAACAGTGTCTTCCTGGCAGATGTCAGTAGTATTTGGCACAGAGTAAGTGCTCAGAATTTTTTTTCCTCCTCCCTCCAAGTGCCCGGTGACTGCCTCCATCATTAGAATGTTCTGGAAGTCAGATGGTGGAGAGCGCTATCTCCAGCCAAGCCTTGCTTCCATTCCAATTGAGGCCTCAGATTGAGGTTTGGGTGGAGCTGAGTAGTAAGATGGATTTGGGGACTGGGCTTTCCTAAGCCACAAACAGGGTGGATCCTTCCCAACAGAGCTGGGAGCTCTCGGGGACCAGGGTGTCGGGCAGGGGGAAGTGAGCCTGATTCAGCGGGTGGCCTGGTGGGGCCCAGATGGAAGGAAACGCCCTCTGCCATCATCTGGGACCTGCTGCTGGTGTGACCAAAGGCTGGAGGAAGTGGGCCTCCCCAGGGGAGTTGAGAAACCCAGGCTCAGGCTGCACTGGCTTCTCCTGCCCACACGAGCGAGAGAGATCAAAGACTGAGGACATGGAGCTGAGCAGAGTTGCCGTGGCCCTGGGGCCCACTGGCCAGCTCCTCCTGTTCCTGAGCTTCCAGACCCTGGCTGCCCAGGCTGCCGACACCTGTCCAGGTGAGACAGACCTGAACTTCCAGTCCCTGCAAGTCAGTGAGTGTGGACAGATAGAGTGTCCTGGGCTAAACCCTCTGCATGCATCTCTTCTGAAGATGCAGCAGCTGAACTTCACCCTCTGGCAAGGAGAAGACAGGCCCCAGGTCATGCAGGTCAGAGAGAGAGGGCAGACCTCTAATCCCGGGTCTGTCTGACCCTCAAGCCTATGATTTGCCCCACAAGCTTCCCAGCGCGGTCTCGACCCTGCGCCAAGGAGGACAGCTCACGTCCTCTGTCTACTCCTGGGCTTTCTGGAAAGACTCTCAATGCCAAAGGCTCCCACTTGGGGTTTGTTAGTGCAGGTGTCTGGCCCTTACTTCAGAGAGCCTGGGCAGCTTTGGGGCCCATGGCGTTGTGTCTCCCTCCTGACCCCAGGCAGGTGGATGCCCCCCCCAACTGTGATTGGCTGCCCCGAAGACAGGTCGGAAGGAAAGGAGGCAGACACCCGGACAGCGGCCGCTGGGTGTGCAGTGAGAGCAGGGCCAACTCCCACGTCCTCTACCTTGTCTCTTGGGAGGAATTTTAGTTCTTAAATCAGCAAAATTAATTATCCTTACTGAGAAGGAAACAGACCTCAGGTCCCTGGTTCTCTGGTGCTTCCTCTAGGTCCTAGGATCAAACGTGTCCCCTCTCTGGGGAACAGTCACGGAGCCCTTCCAGCTCAGAAACTCTGTAGTCATGTGCCCAAGGTCAGGGGGTGAAAATATTATGTGGACCCCAATTCCCCATCTTATAAATATTTATTGTTATTATTAATTGAAATTACACACTGTTTGTGAAACTCTTGAAATGAATTATACTTAAAACTGTTAAAATTTGCACTATCTAATCTAATCTTTCCCACAGCCCTATTCCTGTGCCCACTTGGGCGCCCAATGGGCAGAGCTCAGAGAGGCTGAGTGACTTGCCCAAAGACACACAGCACTGAGGAGGGGGCTGCTCTGGCCAGATGGACTCCAAGGCCAGGGCTCTGCCTCCCCTCCCCACCTGACCAGTGCCCACCAGACGTGGGAAAAGCCACTGCCATGCTGACCCTCCTCAGAAGCGGGTGATGCTGGCCACAGCCAAGGGCCCCGACCAAAGTCACCGCAGGGCAGGTCCCCCTGGATGGGGTGGACTGCCGGCTCTGCGGGACTCGCGGGTCCAGGACGAGCACCCCACCAGCGCCCTGTTTCCCTGCAGAGGTCAAGGTGGTGGGTCTGGAGGGCTCAGACAAGCTCTCCATCCTCCGAGGCTGCCCGGGGCTGCCTGGAGCCGCAGGGCCCAAGGGAGAGGCGGGCGCCAATGGACCGAAGGGTAGGTGCCGGGGACGGACGGGGGGTGGGGGACCCTGAGCCCTTGATCTTCTCAAAACGGATCCCCGGTGGGCAGTGCCGCTGGCCCTGCTCAGAGGCGGCATCAGAGGTGACCCCCGAGAGGCCCACCGGGATGGCCACTCCCGGAGGAGGGGCTGGTTTCAACTCTTCTCTCAGCTCACATCTGGGCATATTTTCATAGACTCTGCTTCCTGGTCCCGGATTGGGCACTGGCTTTATGTGGCCATCAGAGGAAACTGGGGCTCAGGGTGGTGAGCCACGTCCAGGGAGGGTGGGGCTGGGCTTCCATCTGGTGTGAGGACCCCCGTGAGGGCCTGGGCCCCAGTCTGGTGCAGAAGGCAGACTTGAGGGCTGCATCCCCCCAGCCTGGGTGTGAACAGATGGCTCCAAGGGCGCCTGGTTGGGGCAGGGCTCTGGAGACAGCGTGAGCATCCTAAGAGGTGGCCAGTTCAGGTCCTAGAGGTGGAAGGGCTGCATGCGCTCAGCACGAGGGGCTCCAGGTGGGATCTCTGCTCAGGAGGGGGCACTGAGAGGAGGAAGAGTGAGCCCGGGTCGGTCTGCACTCCCCACCCCAGCTGCTGCCCAGGCTCCGCCCCTCCGCCCCAGCCCACCCACCGCCTGCAGGGAGGTGAGCCTGCTGGCCATGTCCTGAGACCCGGCTGAATCCGGGGCTGCCTCTCCTGACCTTCTCAGTCCTCTCAGGAGGAGGGGAAGGGGCCCAGGGACATCCTAGCCCCGCTGACTTCCAGGGAGGCCTCACAGCTCCTGCCCCTCCTTGCTGGACGTGGAGTCCAAGCCTCCGCAGCGGGAGGCAGCCTCCTGCCAACTGGCGCTGCATCTGAGGCTGAGCCCAGCGCCCAGCCCCTCCTCCCTCCCAGAACCCACGTGTCCAGCTGGACCTGTGTGACAGGGACTCCGAGGACGCGTTCCTCGTCCCAGGCCCCCAGCTAGATGGTAAAGCTCTCTGGGTGCGTGTGGACCTGGCCCTGTCACACAGTGGTGGACGGGAGCTGGGGCACTGGGGGTCCCTGGGGCCAGAGCTCGGGGTGCTGGCGGGTCTGCACCCCAGTGACCTCTCTCTGCAGCCACCCCGGCTGAGTCATGGGACAGCGGTCCTGAGGGTGCCCGAGCTGGGCTGGAAGGGGGGGAGGCAGGACTTTATTCCTCAGCCTGGAGATGCTCGAGCAGAAGGGTTCCGTGGGCCTTTTCCTCACGGATGTGTCTTTGGAATTTCCAGGAGAGCGAGGCTCCCCCGGCGTCGTCGGGAAGGCAGGACCGGCTGGGCCCAAAGGTAACCAAGGAGACGAGAGCTCGGACCCCTAAGTGGATGCGGGGGGTCCGTCTACAGAGAAGCGAGACGGAGATGGAGCGAGGGAGGAGGTGGGCTGGGGGAGGCAGAACCCCAGGGGCTCCCATCACGGTTCCCACTTCCAGAGTCTCAGGAAAGTGCGTGAACAGGGTCCCGCCCCCAAGGCAGCCCCTCCTAACCCAGGGCAAACCCCAGGCCTCTGAGCACCCCCCGGGGCCCAGCCCCCTGAAAGCCATGTAAGCCACGGAGCACGCCTGTGCGGTGCCCAGAGCCCTCGGCCTCATCCGCCCACCCCGACCTCCCCAGGAGCCAAGCACCTTTCCAGGGGGAGGGTCGGTGCCCGCTGACCAGTCTTCTTCTGCATCCCCCGTCTCTCCCCAGGAGACCGAGGGGAGAAGGGCGCGCGTGGAGAGAAAGGTGAGCCCCTTCAGCACCTTGGGGACACCCATAGACTCCGCAGGGGGCTGGGGCCCCAGAGCCTCGGTCACACCCAGCATGACCCCGGCTGAGGGTCTCCGACCCTGTCTCCGACCCAGTTCATCCGAATGATGGGTGGGGGCGGAGGGCCTCTGAGCCGGGCTGGGTTTGTTCACGGTCGGTCTCGGGGGGCTCAGAGCCCCGCAGCGGCCAGCTGCAGACACAGCTGATCCGTAAAACCCATGATTGCACCACGGTGGGCGTTTACCTTGTGTCTTTTTCTGTTTTCTGCTCACTTATTTAAAAACTGCAAAACTAAGAAAAGGCAAAACTCACGAAACTCTCAGACACATCAGATGCCCTGGTCACACATACGAAGTACAAGGCCGAGGCCCAGAGCTCCCTCCGAGCACCCCTCGGGCTTTCCGCGACCGAGACTCTGCTGGGGACCCCGGCCGTGGAAAGCGGTGAAGCCCAGGCGAGGCGGCCACCGCGGCGTCCCGGCCAGGGCCTCGAGCCCCAGTGTCGACCACTCGTCCCAGGCAGGCCAGGCCAGGCCAGGCACGGGGGTGGGGGGTGGGGAGGGGTGTCAAGCAAGGCCCAGCGAAGCTGCATCTGTGAACTGCTTCGTGCGGCCGGACGGTGTTTGTCCTGGAAAGAGCTGGATAGTGGTCTCCGTTCTGTGTTCGCAGAGCAGGTGGGGCTGAAGGGGACAGGCTGTTTCCAGACGTGTGATGTGCATGTCCCCTCTCCCCACAACAGGAGAGCCTGGGCAGCTCCAGTCATGTGCCACAGGTGACTGCCCACACGCTGACCTCCAGACCTCAGCCTGGACCCGCCCCTGCTGGGGAGAGGTCGACCAGAAGGCCAGCTGCACAGACTCACCTTCCAGGATCCAAAGACAAAGCACTCTGCACCCATGTTACTCCTCAAAGAGTCAAGCGACCGGCAGCTGCTGCCTGGATGACTCTAGCATGTTCCATGGCAATTCTGGAGGAGTTTATACCTGCCCCTGCAGGGCCAGGTGCCCAGGAGGCTAAGTGGGGGCAGCCCAGGTGGACCGGGCTGGGCCATCGCAGCTGGCTGGCCTGGGGGCTGCGGCCCTGCCCAGGCTGCAGGCTTCCCCTCCCCCAGCAGGGGTCCCTGCCTCTCCCTGCCCCACCCCCACCCCCACTGCCCCTGCCCAGGGCTCCGGCCCTGGCATCCACCTCCCCGCTTCCCTTCCCAGGACCTCGGACCTGCAAGGAGCTGCTGACCAGGGGGCACTTTCTGAGCGGCTGGCACACCATCTACCTGCCGGACTGCCAGCCCCTGACGGTGCTGTGTGACATGGACACGGATGGCGGGGGGTGGACCGTGAGTGCGGGCTCCCCGAGACGGCCCCGGGGTCTTGGGCAGCGGTGGGCTGTGTGCTCCTGGGAGTCACAGCGGCCGGGTCCTGCGCGGGTGGGAGGGCCCGTGTGGCCGAGGTCCCCGTGCTGGGGACGGCGCCAGGCCCCCGTCTCCCGCCCTCTCCCACCCGCACAGGTTTTCCAGCGCAGGAGCGACGGGTCGGTGGACTTCTACCGGGACTGGGCCGCGTACAAGCGGGGCTTCGGCAGTCAGCTGGGAGAGTTCTGGCTGGGGAACGACCACATCCACGCCCTGACGGCCCAGGGTAGGGCCTTGGCGGGGGCGCTCCGACCTCCACGGGCCCCGGACCTCAGCCCCGGACCAGCCGGAGCCGGCGATGCCGCCCCCCGCCCCCCGGGTGGTCCCCCCTGACTTCAGGAAGGCTTGTCACCGGGCCGGCCTGGGACAGGTTTTCTCTTCGTCTCGCTGGGTGTTAGAATCAGAAGCTGGACTGTTAGGGTGTAGACCTCTCTGGTCTCAGGGCCAAGTGTATCTTAAGCTGGGATGAGGAAGTGGGGGGCGTCTGGCCTGAGGGGCCCTTCTCCCACTTCCAGCTGTCGGTCCTTCCTTGAGGCTGGGGTCTCAGGCCCCCCGAGCCCCTCCCCGGCCTCTCTCAGTCAGGGCACGCGGGGGTCCCCCGAAGCCACCCTCCCCCTTCTCTGTTCATAACCCCGGCTTCACGGCTTGTCCTGAGGAAAACCGAGAGGCTGTACATCCTTTTCGACATCTTCCGTGACCTTGAAGGTGACCTCTCGTGCCTGGAAAGTCGTGCCAAGGAAACTCTAGACACAGTCACTTAGCACCCTGGCGGCGAGGGGACCAACAGCCACTTGCAGAATTTACAGTTTCCCAGGGGAGAGAGGCTTCATTCCAGCCAAGGGACACCAACATCGCGTTAGGCGTGGCCGAGGGGACAGCAGGGGAGCTATTTGGAGAGAGGGACTTGTCCCAGGCTCTCACCCACTCCTGGCTGAACCTTCCAGGGCTGCCACGTTCAGACACCCCTTGAGAATGGCCCCCAGTTCCCACCTCCCACACCTGGAGGGAGAGGCCCTTCTGCTGAGACCCGAACCCCTGCCCCTGCAGGAACCAGTGAGCTCCGGGTGGACCTCGTGGACTTCGAGGGCAACCACCAGTTTGCCAAGTACAGGTCCTTCCAGGTGGCAGGCGAGGCAGAGAAGTACAAGCTGGTCCTGGGAGGCTTCCTGGAGGGCAATGCAGGTGGGTGTTTGCGGCGGGACTGTGGCCTGGGTCCTGGCTCTGTCTGCCATGAATGACCCTGGGCCGGGGGCTCCCCTCTCTGGGCTCTGCCTTCTCCATCTGTAAATGCAGACGCTAATTTACCGGAGGCTCTGTGTAGCCTGGGGACTGGTGACACAGGAAGTTACAGCTCCTAGACTTTATCTGCAGAGCTGTGAGGGGTCTCTGACTGACCCCTGTCCTTGCTGACCCCTGGAAAAGGACAGACCATTCATACGAAGCCTTAGAACCCTGTTCCCAAACTGGGTTCGGTGGAGCAGGAGCCCCATGGGATGGACTTGCCCCAAAGACTATGGTCAGAGGATATGCGGGAAGGCATTTCCTCCAGCACATCCTCAGGGAACCCCCTGTGTGCACTTGCTCAGGGAAGGAGCTTGGAGCCTGTCCGGTTGTGCTGACCCTGAGCTGCTCAGGTCAAGGCCCACCGGGTGGGGGTGGGGCGGGGTGGGCCTTGCTCATGGGAGCCTTCAAGTTCATGTTCCCTTGACACGCACCTGCTCGGGGGAGCGGGGGCTCCAGATGGTGAGGACAAGGCCCAGAAAAGAGGTGCAGGATGGGGGCAAGGAGGGGCCAGAAGAGAAGAGAGCTGGTCCTGGTGGCCTTGGAGCAAGGAGGACACAGGAGTGGCTGCAGAAGGTGGTCCCGCGCCCTGGGTGGAGCGCCTGGACCAGGAGCCTCCCCTGCCCCAAGGGCTCAGCTCTCGGCTCCCTGGGGCCCTGCTGACGTGTCCCCGGAGGGAGGTGGCGGGGCCTCTGGACAGCAGGGTCCCTGTGGTACCAGCAGCACCCACGCTCTCTCCCGAGCAGGTGACTCCCTGTCATCCCACAGAGACCAGTTCTTCTCCACCAAAGACCAGGACAACGACAACCATTCGGGAAACTGCGCGGAGCAGTACCACGGCGCCTGGTGGTACAACGCCTGCCACTCCTCCAACCTGAACGGCCGCTACCTCCGGGGACTGCACACCAGCTATGCCAACGGCGTCAACTGGAGGTCGGGGAGAGGGTACAACTACAGCTACCAGGTGTCGGAGATGAAAGTGCGTCTCACGTAGGGGGGGCCCGGCCCGGCTCCTCCCCATCCACCGGCCTGCAGCCTCCAGAAGCTTCGCTCCGTCCTGCCAGCATCTCGTCATCCCTGCCACCCCCTCACTCCCACTCCATAAACCTGCCTTGCCCAGACCCTTCTCTCCCATCAGTGTCTGAACGCATGTGCCCCACGGCCTCACAGAGGAAGAATCACGTTTCAAAAGTGTTTGCTTTCTGCTTTTTCCTCCCAGTCTGCGTCCTGGAGCACCAGCTGTTTTCAGCATCTGTAGCCAGTTCTCAGCAGGAGCATCTACCTGGCAGTGTTAGGGAGCGTTAGGGCGTCCCTTTAGCAGGTGACATCACTGACATCCCCGGAGGGCACGTTCCGCCATCATCAGCCCCCGGACTTAAGCTCCCGCCGTTATGGGCACGGTGGCCCCCAGCTCCCCCAGCTCCCCTGCCCCGTCCTCAGTTAGTCTCAGCACCTTTGCACATGTTTAAGCAGGATGCTTTGCACCTAGAGAACTCTCGTGAAAAGTGGGAGAGGGGTTCCCGCTGTGGCTCAGTGGTAATGAGCCTGACCAAGATCCATGAGGACACAGGTTCGATCCGTGGCCTTGCTCAGTGGGTTAAGGATCGATCCGTCGTGGCTGTGAGCTGTGGTGTAGGCTGCCAGCTGCAGCTTGGATTCGACCCTAGCCTGGGAACCTCCATGTGATGCGGGTGTGGCCCTAAAAAGACAGAAAAAAAGCAAGTGGGGGAGTTAAACAGGGAGCGTTCTGCTTCCTGTCCATGCAGTAGGTGCTCTGGGCCAGCTTCCCCAGGGAGCAGCTGAAATGCCACACCCTGGTCCCCAGGGGAGGGCTGCCTCTGCCCAGGGCGCAGCTGCCGACTGTCACCCACAAAGCCTCGCACGGCACAAGCCTCTGCTCCAGGGCAATTACAGACCTACCCCTGCAAGACTGGGGAGCCTGGTGGGAGGAAGTAAAGGAGAATTATCTCCATCTCTCCGGTCAGGGAGGGGTTTCTTAACCAGGATTTCAGGAGCACCAGCCAAAAGGAAAAGATCCATCAATCCAATATCACTAAAATCAAGACCTAAAAAAAATCAGGATCTTGGGAGTTCCCGTCGTGGCTCAGTGATAACAAACCCGACGAGCATCCATGAAGACACGGATTCCACCCCTGGCCTCGCTCAGTGGGTGAAGCGTCCAGCGTTGTGGGAGCTGTGGTGGAGGTCACAGATGTGGCTCGGACCCCGCATTGCTGTGGCTGTGGTGTAGACCACTGGCTGCAGCTCCGTTTCAACCCCTAGCCTGGGAACTTCCATAGGCTGTGGGTGCAGCCCTAAAAAGACGAAAAAAAAAAAAAGTCAAGATCTTCTGTGTATCAAAGGACACCGCGGGATAGAAGAAGAAAGTCAGAGGGAGAGGAAGCCTCTGGGACACGTAGGCTATTAATTGTCTCCTGCTGCCTCAGCTCACTGCCCACAGTGCAGGGGCTGGGAAACACAGCCCTGTGTTAATACAGAGTCCTGCGGGTTAGCGGTCAGTGTAGAGTGACTGGTCTAGACGCGAGTTGCCGCAGGGCTGGTTCCTTCTGGGGAGCCTCACGGAGAGTCTCTTCCTTCGGCTTTTCCGGCCTCCGGAGGCCCTGGCACTGCTTGGTTCGTGGCCTCTTCCTCCAACAGCAAAGGCAGCGAGAGCGGCTCTCTCTGAGCTGCTTCCGTGGTCACACCTCCCTCGGGGTATGGCCGGAAAGGCTTTCCACTGGGAGGCACTCACGGGCTTAGGCCCAGACACCGGTACCTCAGGACCCCCCACGCGAGACCCTTAACCTAAGCATGCCGCCATGGAAAGTGACACGAACTCTGGGGATTCGGGTAGGGAATCCGGCTGGGGAAATTTTATTCTGCCTACCACAGCCTGCTAAAAAAAAAACAAAACCCAAAAAACACACACAGTCTCAGAGTTCCTGCTGCGGTGCGGCGGGATAAGGATCTGACTGCAGTGGCTCAGGTCACCGCAGAGGTGCGGGGTTGATCCCCAGCCCAGGGGGTTAAGGATCTTATGCTGCTGCGGCTTTGGCGTGGGTCACAGCTGTGGCTCGGATTGCATCCCTGACCTGAAAACTTCCATATGCCGAGGGGGCGGCCAAAACAAAAACGAAAACCAAACAGCAGAAAAACCAAAAAACCATGGTCTCGTATTTGGAATTGGAGAATATTTAGATACGTAGACTATTTAAAGAATTCCCAATCAACGCGAGCTATAATAGCTCCGTAAGAAGAGGCTAAGACATTAAAAAGGCGATCTCGCCCCAGGACCACTGTATTTATGCACAGCCTCTCTGTGCTACTGGTTCTCAAGGAAAGGCACATTACAACGCAAACGAGATGCTGTCCCTCACCAGGACGGCCAGAATTCGAAAAACTGACAAGACCCAGTGTTGGTGACGCAGGAGGGCGAGGAGGACTGCATGGGCTGCTGGCATCGGTGTGAATGGGTGCTTCCAGCTTGGGAAACGTTTGGCAGCCTCTCTGCTGGAGCAGAAAACCCACATTCTCGTAACCTGGCAACTCCGCTGCCTGACGAGGAAATAACGTCAAGAGCCACACAGACGTCCAGCCACCCCGCCTTCGGGAGGAGGACGGTGGTGACAGAGCCAGGACGGCCGAGCCATGACCTAGAGCACCGCGCAGCCCGGCTGACGTTCTGGGTGGAGAGAGAGGATTGGCGTGGCAGTGGTGGCAGAGGAAGTGGGATTCGGGGCAGTGTGTGCTGTTGGCTCACTTTGAACAAAATCATTTGCGAAGTCAAAGTAACCTGCTGTATTTGGGATGCCCGCGTAGGTGGTAAACACACCAGGACAACCAGAAAGTGACTGCCTTTGGGGTGGGGTTGCTGGTGCCTGGGAAGGGACGCAGATGGCCTTCGGGGTTCTGCGTGGTGAGGACGAGCAGGCTGGCCACACGGTAACACACTGCAGTTTTCATTTTACACACTTTTGGGTGCATGTTGGAGTCACAATTTCATAACTTGTTTGAAAAGGGCACCCCTGGATCCAAGGATGAGCGTCCCAACACCCACGGTCATTGACTCAGTAACTGAGGGGAGGTCCCTGCGGCCCCCTGCAGCTCATCAGGCCCCACCACGTCCCAGCCACGGTCTCTCATCAGAAGTAAAGTCTGCTCATTGGAGCTGCAACTTTCTTCCTTAATGTAAGCATCTGATAAATCCAGTAAGATGGAATTCCCATGGTGGCTCAGCAGAAACAAATCCGACTAGTCTCCAGGAGGATGAGGGTTCAATCCCTGGCCTCGATCAGTAGGTGAAGGATCTGGCGTTGCCGTGAGCTATGGTGTAGGTGGCAGACACAGCTTGGATCCTGTGTTGCTGTGGCTGTGGTGTAGGCTGGCAGCTGCAGCTCTGATTCAACCCCTAGCTTGGGAACTTCCATATGGCACCAGTGCAGCCCTAAAAAGAAAAAAAAAAAATCCAGGAAGATTTATAAGTCTAGAAATGGTTCATATAATAAAAGCCATAATGGACAACTATCTAGAAATATACAGTCCACCAAAATTATAGTGGACAACTATCTAGAAATATACAGCCCACCAAAATTGGGTCAGGAAGAAACAGAGCGTTTGAACAGAATGATCACTAGAGATGAAATTGAATGTATAATAAAAACACCCCCCACAAACAGAAGTCCAGGACCAGATGGCTTCACAGGTGAATTCTACCAAACATACAAAGGAGAACGTATACCCATCCTTCTTAAACTCCCCCAAAAGATTAAAGCAGAAGGAACACTCCCAAAGACATTCTATGAAGCCACCAACACCCTAATACCAAAACCAGATAAAGATACTATCAAAAAAAGGAGTTCCCGTTGTGGCGCAGTGGTTAACGAATCTGACTAGGAACCATGAGGTTGCGGGTTCGATCCCTGGCCTCTCTCAGTGGGTTAAGGATCTGGCATTGCCGTGAGCTGTGGTGTAGGTTGCAGATGCGGCTCAAAAACTGCATTGCTGTGGCTCTGGTATAGGCTGGTGGCTACAGTGCTGATTGAACCCCCAGCCTGGGAACCTCCATATGCTGCAGAAGCAGCCCTAGAAAAGGCAAAAAGACAAGACAAAAAAAGGTTTTTTTAAATTAAAAAAAGAGAAAATTGCAGGCTAATACAAGCCATTGAATTATGACTTTCATGTTAAGGAATCTGGACAGGTTTGCATCTCACGGTGTTACCACGTTTAAAGAATTTGGCCTCTTGCAAATTAAGTGTCACAAATCCAATCTTAAAAGTGCCATTAACTAAGTGACTTGGTCTTGTAATGTTATCTGGGAACCTTGGTGCATTTAGACTCAGTATTGGAGTATGTAAGAGACTTGGGATTCATTGCATTTCTAAGTAAAATCACTAGATTTCTGAAAATTAATTAGCACTAAGAAGGTTTTGTCCATTAGGCAATTGAAATGCATAAAGGAGGAGTTTGAATATATTACACTTACAATTCAAAGTTTTGAAGGTTTCATGAATTAGATGTGTGCTGCCTAAAGGCCCTTCAAAGGGACTGTTAAGATTTGCAGGTCTTGGAGTTCCCGCCGTGGCTCAGCTCAGCGGCTTAAGAATCCAACTGCCTCAGCTCGGCCCCACACCGTGGGCTAAGGATGCAGCCTTGCTGCAGCTGCAGTGCAGGTCACAGCTGCGGCTGTCTCAGATTCAATCCCTGGCCCAAGAGCAGCATGTGCCTTGGGTGCTGTCATAAAAAATAACTTAACAACAAAATAGCTCTGCAGGTCTTACAAATAGAAGAACAAGATCTGTCAGCCAAACCCAAGAGATGCGGGAGAGCCAAGCTTTTGGATTTGTAGCCTTCGGATGCGGAACAAAACAAGGGCACCACCACCCCCCGCCCCGTCTCCTTCCTGAGGAGGGGGAGGTGGGGCTCCACCGGGAGGTTCGGAGCCCAGCCTTGCTCTCTCGTTAGTGAACACTTTCTTTCCCCACCTTCCCTCTCTCAGCCTAACGTGGACGCCCCTCTTCCTTCCCTCATGGTGGTCGAGTTTGAGACTGCAGCCCAGGGTGGACGAGTCCCTCTACTGGCGACCAGGGAGCTCTCTCAGCCCTGGTCAGCTCCCTGCACCTCCTGCCTTCTGTGTCACTGTGTCCTGGATGCATTTTTATCACCTGACCTAGCGCACCAGGCGTTGCTATTACGTGGTTACACAGCCCATGTTGACGCAGCTGCATTCTCGCCCCTTAGGTGGCTCTTCTTCTGTCTCCCATCTCTTGCTCATTCTGGGCTCTTTCAGTCTATAATTTCTGAACGAAGGTCTCTTTTGGTGATGAATTCTGTCCATTTTTGTTTTCTGAAATAGTCTTTATTTTGCTTCACTTTCGAGAGTATTTTCACTGGGTGTAAAATCCTGGGTTGGCAGGTATTTTCTTCCAGCACGTACTTTATTTATTCATTTATTTATTTATTTATTCATTTATTTATTCATTGCTTTTTAGGGCCACACCCATGCATATGGAGGTGCCCAGGCTAGGCGTCAAATCAGAGCTACAGCTGCCAGCCCACACCACAGCCACAGCCACCCAGGACCCAAGCCTCATCTTCGACCTACACCAGAGCTCATGGCAATGCTGCATCCTTAACCCACTGAGCAAGAGCAGGGATCGAACTTGCATCCTCGTGGATGTTAGTTGGGTTGTTCCCACCGAGCCACAGTGGGCACTCCCTCTTCTAGCCCTTTCAACACATGTGGCCGATATTGCCAGAGCTGATACTTTCTGCTGGAAGTCTGACTGTTTTGCCTCTGAAGAGATTGTGATTTCTTTTCCTCTGGCTGTTGGTAAGGCTTTCTCTTGGCCTTGACGGTTTCTCTGTGATGTGTCTGGATAAGGTTTTCTTTGACTACAGCCATTCTCTTCTATCTTCCAAGGACGTTAACACAGCAGCATTTCCCCTGCAAACACACACACACACACACACACCCATGTCTCTCTGTGTTTTGTTCTTTTTTCCTCCACATTCAGCAGGATATTTTCTACTGACTGACCTCTGTTCCAGTTCAGCAATAGAGCCCTGTCTTCCGCTAAGCTGTCAAAGGTCCCGCACAGCCTCCCAGGACCGGCAAACGATCCCAGGCGAAGACACTGTCAAACGCAGCCCCCTGATGTCTGTGTCCACTGGATCTTGTTCTGGGACTTCCTCGGGGTCACGGTCATTTTAAGGCTCAGGAGGAGCATCTCTGAACTTCGTCCAGCTTTGGATGTGTCGTCAAAGGAAGTTTGGCCCTTGTTATCTAATCCATTATTCCTGGACGTGAGAGCCTGAGCTCCCAGTTTTCTGGCATTGGGTATTTTTCCACAGTCCTGGAGTTTGCACAGGTTGCATTTTTTAAATGGTCACTTATTCTTGGCTGGAGGAACGGTCATTCTCGTCTTGTGGAAGATTTCTACTCTAGCTGATGTTTTGAGCCCGCGATTTTGCAGTTAATGCATCCATGTACACAGCTTTCTCTCCTCAGTGGGGCTTTTCTAGACGTAAGTTCCCAGGCGGGTAATGATTCAAAGGGCGTATGTGTGACACTGAATGTGAAAAACTTAAATCATAAACTATGTCTCTTTCGAGGCATGTGAAGAGTCCCTGCAACTCATTTGGTCCTAATTGTTTTTTGTTGGTTGGTTCTTTGAGGGGAGGGAGGGGGTGAGCTTCATTGATTAAGTCACCTTTTCCCGTAGTGTAGATGCTGAAAATGTAGTTATAACTAGTATATTTCCAATGGGAAATAACACATTGTAATTCAGCGGGGTTTTTGTCATCCCTTCCCTTGGCCTAGGTCTCTTCTGCCTGTGCTCTGAGGAGTGAAGGAGGAACTGGGGACATGTGGCCCCTGGGAGCCTGGACATGGGCGGGGGACAGGCTGGGGTGTCGCCTCTGCCCACTTGATGTGCTGTCACGCAGGTCCTAAAATGGCTCACGGTCGGAGTCAACTGGAAGCCTCAAACGCTGCGGGCTCTGGGTACCACCCGCGACTTCGGTTTCGCAGGTGGGGGATGGATCCCCTGATTCTGTATCTTAAGCACCTCCCAGGTGGCTCTGAGCGGCAGCCGGGCTCGGTTACCAAAAATGGGCTGGGTTTGGAGCAACCTTGGTGGGTGATTTCAGGGAGAGCCAGTGCACGCCTGGGCCGCCAGGCTTATCGGAGCAGAGCTTGTGCGGAAGGACACAGACCCTCCGGGGAAGAGAGCTGAGCTCATTACCAGGAGTACATTTTGGTTGGAATCCCTGGGACGTGGGAGCTGGGGAGCCAGGCAGGCTCTCCGCTGAGCCACCAGGAGATGCCCAGGCCGCTCAAGATCTTATTCGATTCCTCGGCTGGGGAAGCGGGAGCCTCACAGCCCATTGGACGATATGGCCTTAGTTTTGTTTTGTTCTCTGCAGTGGCCTGGCCTTGGCTCCCGTGTCTCGGTCGCCAGCTGGCAGAGGCCTTTCTGAGGATGCAGGATGAAAAACTTGGACAACCGACCGCCCCATGCGCTCCCCCAGCTCCACGGAGTCGCTCTGCCGGATTCCGCCGGAGGAAGGACTTCTGAGGTCGCGACAGCTGCCCCGGCCACATGCCCTCATTGCTGGCGTCTGCAGGTCTTTAAGGAAAGTAAGGATGGGTCTCCGTCAGGGGCGCGGGGAAAGCGTGAACCAGAGCCGCCGCGCCTTTCCTGCAGTTCCGAGATTTGATGGTTTCTATTTCAACCCCAGTTAAAATTTAGAACACCCCTCCTGCAGGCACAGGACTTGGGGGGGGGGGCGCTTGCTCCCTTGGGACAGATGGACGGTTCCAGATGGTTCCCGGCTCTCCCGGCTTCCTGGCTGGGCCGCGAGCCACGTATGGGGTGGGCGGGTGGGGCTGGCCGCCTCCAGCGAAGCTCCAGGAATCAGATAATCGGACGCCCCCCCACCCATATGGCTGGTTCGTCACTGTGACAACAACCCAGTCGAGTCGCTCTAGCGGCGCCGCTGAAGAAATTGATGGGAAATTGATGGGCGGCAAAGTGGGCTCAAAGCCCCGAGTGGGTTTAGGATGAGAGCAGTGTGGGTTCCTCTCCCCTCGCCCCGCATCCCCCCTTCACCTGGGCCACCTCTTTGTGGGGGTGAGTGACGGCTGACGTTTCACACACAGCCTTTGCCATCACACAATACAAACCTGCCACGGTCGCGCAGGCCATGGGGCCGGTCCCTGCAGGGACCCAGGAGGCAGACCTGCCTGGCGTCCCGCGCCTGCGTCCCGAGGCCCTTCTCACGCTGCCTCTCTTGCTTCTTCCTGTCCACGCCGCCCCAGGTCCGTCTTCTTAGGGAGGCTGGCCCCGAGCTCCCAGGCTTGGGCAGGAAGGATCTGACTTCCAAGGCTGAGTCACTCTGCGCCCCCCCTCCCCCGCCCCCCACACAAAAAAATACTTCCTTGGTCTTTGTTACTCAAGGACTTTCCACGTCTTGCTCTGTGAGTCCAGAGATACTCTTCTTTTCCAACTATGTAAGACCTCAAATTCTTGGACTCCTTATTTCACTTTTTTTTTGGCTTGTAAATGGCTCAGCTGTTCCTGAAGCTCTCCTTTTTCTTCTGACGCCTCCTCACACAGCCAATACAGAGAAACCCACGCTACCAAAGGTCTGGGTATGTAGGCTCTTTCCTTGGGGCCACAGAGGATGCTCCGTGGAACTGCCTCAAGGTATCAGAAGCAACACGTCCATCAAACAAAAATCATTCGGCCCCCAGCCCACGCTCGGGCTGCTGGGCTAGTGCCGCTGCTGTCCTTTCCAGCTCTTTGCTTCCATCTTCGGTGATGTCCCATCCTCGGTTGTTTAAAGAGCAAAACTCAGACCCCAAGGCTCAGGTGTGGTCTCGCCTGTGCAAAGAGGAGCGGGGCTCCGTCCTCCCTTGCTCTAGACGCCATGCCTCCATTAATGCAGCCCCCAACAGCAGCCCATTTTTGGTGAGCGGTGTCATGCTCCCCCTGGACCCAGCTGAGCCTGAAATTGACCAGATGGCCCCTTCCAAGTCCTGTCCGTGTACATTGCTCTTGAGATGTGGGACCATTGGAAGAACCTGAACTTCATGGCAAAGGAAGGGGAGGCACCTGAGACCAGTAGACGCTGGTGGGCTGATACATTGCTGGCGTCAGGGTCGGGGCCGGTCCCAGCTCCCGAAATTCAGCTTTGGGGGCGCAGTTCTTCAGGCCAGGAGATGGAGGAAGCCAATCTCCCTCGTGGATTCTGATGGCAGAGGAGACAGATAGCCTGGCTTCAGCTCTGAGCCCACCACGGGCAGGTGTGAGCAGCAGTGACAAAAGGACAGTGCCCGCAGAGAGCTGCCCACCCATCCTGGGTCTGTCCCCAGAGACATAAGTCCCGACACCCTCCAAGGAGCAGCCATGGCCCAGCCCAGCTGCCCGAGAGTCAGGGAGGGAAGCTGGGGGATGAGGAGCCAGGCAGGGGAGGGTCACAGCAGCCCCCAGCCAGTGGCCCCTCTTCTCCCAGCTTGTGAAATACCCAACGGAAGCTGAAACCTGACTCAGGCGCAGAGCGGGTGGCTGGGCCGTGGAGGGCAGTCTTGGAAGTGGGCAGAGAGGCTGCCGGGAGGAAGTCAGGGCCAGCTGGGTGCGGGCAAGGCCGAGTGAGGCCCACACCCACGGTCGGTCAGTGACCCCTCGGTCTGTACTAGACCCAAGCTTCCCACTCAGGATCCTGACTCCAGGGGGTCCTCAATCCCAGCCTGTTATCCTGAGTCACCGAAAGAAAACTCAGGGAGATCAAGTGACCAGCCCAAGGGGGTCACAACCTCTGGACTTGGCAGAGCCCAGGGGGACCAGGTCCCTGTGGAGGCAAAGCCCCTGCACGTCACCAGCTGAAACCGAGGCTTCCTTGTCCTTGAGCTCAGCCAGCTCTGCTCGGGAGCCCCCACCCCGGGCCTCCCGAACCTCGGAGCCCACAGACTGTACCGAGCAGCCCACGGGGCTGCACAAACATGTGCTGACAGCTGGCCAGGGCAGGCGCCCCAAGGTGCTAAGAGGGCATGAATGCCAAGGCCAGGGAGTCCCCAGAGGCCCGGGGTCAGACCCCAGCCTGCCCCAGATGGAGGGGAAGCCAGGCTATAGTACCAGTCGAGCCCAGGGCCCCAGAGCCACTGTGTGCGGACATGGATGCTTCCTACGCGTTCCATCAGGCGGCCCCCAATGGGTGGGAGAAAGGCCCTCCTCTAGCGGGGAGAGCAACACGGTAGAGGTGGAACCAGAGCCAGACTGGACTTTGGAAGGAGCGGTCGAAGGACAGAGAGAAAGAGGGCAGGGGGTGTGGCTTTGTGGAGAAGGGAAGTGGGAGGGGCAGGGATGTGCCCGGTCCCCAGGAGGCATCACAACGTCAGGGGACCCCTTGGAGGTGGAGGACAGCCTCGCTCACCTGGACGGGGCCACGGCCCCCCTTCTGCAGCGACATTTCTGATGGACTGTCCTGAGCTTCCAGATAAGGGGAGCCTCGGCGGTGCTGGTTCAGGGCGAGTTCATTTCCCTAAGCGTCATCAAGGGTCATTCCCACCAAAGCCAGGCTTCCCCAGGCTGGGCCAGGCCGTCCCAGACCGTGAGGCCATGGCCGCAGTGAAGCATCAGAGCAGAGGCGTGTGGACGGGGTGCCCCCGGGCCTCTGCCCCCCTTCCCCCCAGCGCAGCCCCGAGCCCTTGGAGGAGGGGGAGGGCAGGGCCAGTAGAGGGATGGGGACAGCCCAGCCCAGGGGACATGCCTGGCCCGGGCCCGAGCGCCAAGCTGGCCTTGAACCCCTGATCCTGGGAGGCAGCCTGTAGCCCTGAAGCAATTCTGAAGGCCTGGAGGAGCCAGCTCTCGCAGGGGACAAGCGGCAGCCTCCCTCCCCAGTGCTGCCCAGGGCAGCTGGTCCACGGTGGCCTGGCAGCATAGCCCTCAGATGCCCATCACACAATCACACCTCCCACGGCCCCCACCTGCGCACATGCACACGTGTACACACACACACACACACACACGCGTGCACGCGCACAGGCACACACACACGTATACAAAGTGCATACACGTATAATGCAAGAGAACTCAGGATTCTCTGTTAGCCCCACAAGCCCCCCGCTCCCCCAAACCCCCTCGACCACCTTCCACCATTTTTCTAAGCACTTTTTAAAAAGTCTTTTCAAGTACCGAAAGCAAAAGCGTTTTTCTAAATAAATTACAGCAAGGCGCAAATGAAATTTTCATAAAAACTCTTTTTTAACTCTTAGCCCATCTCTCGATTAAGCAGGTTTTACACAAAACGCTTACGGAATTTCCTGGCTTGCCAAGCTAAGACCATTTCTGTATGTACTGGAGGTTCTTTTGCTTTTGCCACAATCATGACAGGGCATTTAAGACATGACATTTTTTTGGTCAAGAGGAATTTCTCAAGACTTAATTGCACAACATTAACTATAACGTCGGGAAGAGAGGATCCAGAAAAATCCAGAAGAACCTCGGTTCTGGGACTGAAAGGCCAGCACGCAGGGTCAAGTTCCCAGCTCTGCCTTTTCCAGCTGTGCCAGTGGGCGTTGCCCCAGTGCTGAAGGCTTGGTCCCCGTGAAAGGGAGAGGCCGTGGGCAGGGTGGGTGGAGGGCATCGAGGAGGTCCCCACCACCAGGTTGGCCATCCCAACAGTGGCTCTGGGGCCCCTGGTGAGATCTTTGCTGCCCTGGAAGGTAGTGCCCAGAGCCCAGCGCTGGAGGATACAGAGCTGCTCCCACGTTCCCCAGCAGGGAGCCAGTACCCACTCAGTAACTGCCATCCTGCCAAACGTTAAGGAACCAGGTCTTCGAGAAGGGAAAGATTTGATGTGGTACAATTTTGCGGCAGCAGAACCCTTCACGTGATTTATTTATTTTTTCTTTTCTGTGATGGTTTATCCCAGGATACTGAATATAGTTCCCTGGGCGCTATAGTAGGTTCCCACTGTTTATCCATCCTGTAGGTAATAGCTTGCGTCTGCTAAGCCCAAACTCCCAGTCCACCCCCTCCCCCTCGACAACCAGAAGTCTGTGCTTTCTGTGTGTCTGTTTCTGTTTTGTAAATAAGTCCATCTGCATCATAGTTTAGATTCCACATAGACGTGATCTCATATGATGTTTGTCTTTCTCTCTCTGACTTACTTCACTTAGTATGAGAGTCTCTAGTTGCATCCACGTTGCTGCAAATGGCACTAGTTTGTTCTTTTTCATGGCTGAGTCGTATTCCATTGGATATGTGTGCCATGTCTTTATCCACTCCTCTGTCATAGACTTTTAGGTTATTTCCATGTCTTGGCTATTGTGAATAGTACAGCTATGAGTATTGGGGTGCATGTATCTTTCGTTTTAGGGCCACACCTGTGGCATATGGATGTTCCCAGGCTAGGGGTCAAATCTGAGCTGCAACAGCCGACCTACACCACAGCCACAGCAAGGCGGGATCCAAGCTGCCTCTGCAACCTATACCGCAGCTCATGGCAGCTCACGGCAACGCTGGGTCCTTCGACCCACTGAGTGAGGCCGGGATCGAACCCACATCCTTATGGATACTAGTCAGATTAACCTCTGAGCCACAACGGGACCTCCCATGCTTTTGAATTATAGTTTTGTCTGGACATATGACCAGGAGTGGGAGTGTTGGATCAAATGGCAGCTCTAATTTTAGTTATTGGGGGAACTTCCATACTGTTTTGCAGAGTGGCTGCAACAACTTATATTCCCTCCTCAGTACAGGAGAATCCTTGATTTCATACTAATCCACTGCATTTGACAGTTTGACAGTGTCTGTCCTGGGGACCAATCAGGGGCCAAGTAAGTGGGTGTGGCCCCGCCCTCATCCTCAGGGGGGAGGAAGGGCCACGCCCTCTCTCAAGGCCACGCCCTCCCAGGAGGCCACGCCCCAGGACCGGCTCTCTGTCCAGCCCTGACTGTCTCAAGACTGGCTGGGGTGAGGCCGGTGTGCGGGAGCCTTGAGACTGGGGACACAGCAGCTCCAGAATGGTGGGCCCCCTCCCAGGCCAATCCCAACTGAGACCCACCTAAGGGACCCTGGAGGCGCAAGGAGGGCAGTGGCCACTGTGGACTTTTCTGGATTCACTCCCAGTAGAGGACATGGCCGGAACAGTCATAAACGGGCTTACGGGGACCCAAATAGCCACGCAAAGTTCAGGGACCAGCCAGGGCCAGATGGGCTGGCCACCCGAGAGTGGGGGTCTTCCCGGGCTGTGTGGGGAGGCAGCAGGGGGAGAGAGCCGGGCCCCTCCTCAGCAGACACAAGGTTCTAAGGGCACCTTCCTCTCTCAGAGGGGGCTGCCTGGGAAAGTGGGGGTGTCCCTTCGACAGGTGCCGGCTCAGCCTGGGGAGCTTTGTGCTGGGGTCCCCTCCCGGAGCACGGCAGTCAGCCACACCCACCCCTAGTCCATTTCCTTAGATGTGAGGGACACCCAGGCTCCTGTCACCCTTTAGGGTGTCTGAGTGCTGAGACCCGTGGGGACCCAGGAGCCTGAGCGGCGTGCATGAGCAGGGCCAGCTGGGACTGTGGGGCCACTTCACCTCTGAGCAGGGGTCAGAGGACACTGTCTAGAAGGGCTGAGAGCAAACACTTTCCAGGCTGTGGGGGCGCCTGGCTCAGCCTACCGCCCTCTTCTCAGCCTGGGCTTGGAAACTGCCTGGGGACGGCCGGCTGGGAGGCAACGAGACTCCCGCAGCCTCGCATGGGGGCCCTGCCCGGCCACTCCCATCTTAGGCACACCCTCAGGCCAAAGGGCACCGGCAGAGCCAGGTCGTGTGGGTGGAGGGACGGATGTGGGCTCAGGACCAGCAATCGGAGCACGGAAGTGACAGTGGAGTCCCACGCCTGCCGTTGGGTAAGCAAGTGTCTTTATTGAGAATACATGTTGCTGGAGTAACGGTCACTCTTGTCCTCCTGAGAGGGACAGAAGATTGGAAGCTGGTGGAGGTGCAGAGGGCATGGCCCGCCCCCCAGGGGTTGGGATGTGGCCCTTCACACCCGGGCGGATAGTGAGCGGGAGCCCCGTGGCCCCTCCCCAGGGAGGGTTCTGGAAGCACTGTCCCGCCCTAGGTGGCCCGAAACTTCATCTCCGACACCTTGTAGCTGTAGTTGTACCCTTTCCCCGAACTCCAGTTGACGCCGTTTGCAAAGCTCCCGTGCGAGCCCCCGAGGTAGCGGCCGTTCAGGTTGGACACGTGACAGCTGTTGTACCACCAGGCTCCCTGGTACAGCACTGCACAATTTGAGGCGTACTGGTCGTTGTCCTGGTCTTTGGTGGTGAAGAGGCTGTTGTTGTGGGACGTCAGGGAATCACCTGCTCAGAAGGGAAATAGCCCAGCTGGCACACAGTGCAGGGAAGTGCTGGGCGGGACACCGGACCAGGTCAGAGCTGCTGCCATGTCCGGGCGTGCCTGTTGGGCACTGCGCAGCTCCAAGGGGGGCCACCCACAGGACCCCGGGAAACATCCCTTTGCTGATGCAGTGGCCTTGGTACCCCCTCATCGGGTCTGCCCTTGCCCACCAACAGGCACCCCCTCACTTAGAGGGAAGCCACTTGTTGCCCCCAAACTCTTCGGTTCCTTCAGGGAGAGCTCCAGCCATGAGAGAATGCATGTTGAACCTTCAGGAAAATGTGCTCAGGAATCACCCTTCCCCATTTTCCACCAATTATGGTGGTGAATCATAATACCACTGCTGGCCCCACTCCGTCCTGTGTCACATCTTCCTTGTGGCTGCACTTAGGTGTGTGCACAGTGTTGTGTTACCGTGTGCGTGAAGAAACTGGTGAGGCTAAGTCCCCACCAACATCACACAGAAGAGGCAGAGCCAGGACACCAAGCAGGTGCAGCCCAGGCCACGGTGCCCGCCGCAGACGCCCACCTGCATTGCCCTCTACAAAGGCTCCCAGGACCAGCATGTACTTCTCTGCCTCGTCTGCCACCTGGAAGGACCTGTACTTGGCAAACTGGTGGTTGCCCTCGAAGTCCACGAGGTCCACCCGGAGCTCATTGGTTCCTGCAGGGGCAGGGGTTCGGGTCTCAGCAGAAGGGCCTCTCCCTTCAGGCGTGGGAGGTGGGAACTGGGGGCCGTTCTCAAGGGGTGTCTGAACGTGGCAGCCCAGGGGAAGTTGCCGCAAGTTTGTAGACAAAGTCCTTGGTTGCATGGGGGTTGGAGGAAACCCACTTGGCACAGGTCCCTCTGCCACGCCTGAGATCCCTGCACTTGTAGCCAATTGATGAACACGCTACAAAGTGTATCTTTTCCTGCCCTGGGCTGTGAGGTGGCTCCCCGCCTGCTCTGGGAAGCCGCCTCTGTGGTCCCTTTATCTGGGGAGGGTCCGCTGTCTCGGGAGAGGGCCGTGGGGTCCAGACGGGGGAGGGAAGCTGGGCAATTTTGCAGTCTGCCCTGGACCAGTCATGACGGACACGCGGGCAGGTGAGCAGGGGTCAGGGTGCTGTCCCCGGTCCTGATCCACGGGGAGTGAGTGTCCCCGGGGATGGCGGCAAACATCAAGTCTCCCCTCTCCGAGCTGCTGCTTCAGGGAGGAGCGCTGGCGGGATGGTAATTAGCGCCGGGGGCGGGGGGCGAGACCCTCCTGTCTTGGGTTCCGGACAGTGTTTCCCCCAAGGTCCTGATGCTCTCTGAGCCTAATGATGCGAGGGGCTAAGGCCAGGTGTGGCAATCCCAGGCCGGCCCGGTGACAAGCCTTCCTGAAGTCAGGGGGGACCACCCGGGGTGCGGGGGGCGGCATCGCCGGCTCCGGCTGGTCTGGGGCTGAGGTCCGGGGCCCGCGGAGGTCGGAGCGCCCCCGCCAAGGCCCTACCCTGGGCCGTCAGGGCGTGGATGTGGTCGTTCCCCAGCCAGAACTCTCCCAGCTGACTGCCGAAGCCCCGCTTGTACGCGGCCCAGTCCCGGTAGAAGTCCACCGACCCGTCGCTCCTGCGCTGGAAAACCTGTGCGGGTGGGAGAGGGCGGGAGACGGGGGCCTGGCGCCGTCCCCAGCACGGGGACCTCGGCCACACGGGCCCTCCCACCCGTGCAGGACCCGGCCGCTGTGACTCCCAGGAGCACACAGCCCACCGCTGCCCGAGACCCCAGGGCCGTCTCGGGGAGCCCGCACTCACGGTCCACCCCCCGCCATCCGTGTCCATGTCACACAGCACCGTCAGGGGCTGGCAGTCTGGCAGGTAGATGGTGTGCCAGCCGCTCAGAATGTGCCCCCTGGTCAGCAGCTCCTTGCAGGTCCGAGGTCCTGGGAAGGGAAGCGGGGAGGTGGACGCCAGGGCCGGAGCCCTGGGCAGGGGCAGCGGGGGTGGGGGTGGGGCAGGGAGACGCAGGGACCCCTGCTGGGGGAGGGGAAGCCTGCAGCCTGGGGCAGGGCCGCAGCCCCCAGGCCAGCCAGCTGCGATGGCCCAGCCCGGTCCACCTGGGCTGCCCCCCTCCCAGGGCTGCCCCCATCTCAGAGCCCCACCCCCTGCCTTGTGGGCTCTTCTATTTTCAGGGCAAGAGACTGGGAAAGTCATGGCCAGTCCTTCTTAAGGCAGCGGACAGGTGTCCAGGCTGTCCACTGTCGTATGGGATTGCCTCATGGAGAAGGAACAGACACAGCCTCTGGGTCCACATGACAGCAGTGGGCCTGGGTGTGGCCAGGTCAGGGCCGGGCCTGGCTGGTGTCCTCGGGTGTGGCTGGGGTGGGGGATTCAGGGCCATCGCCAACCTGTGAGACACTGCTCGGGTTCCCAAGACTCTCCTGAAGGTGGAAGGAAGAGTGAGCACACATTAAGAATGACACGTCCACACATGTGTCCCCAACACAGATCTTCCCAGCGTGACCGTGGAGACGAGCCTCCAGAAACGCCCACTGCACCCCTGGCTACCTGGGGCGACCATGGCCTTTCCGGGCTTCTGGGGGAAACCAAGTCGCCAGCTTTTTACTGACCGGCCCCTTCCTTTGGCTGCCCTGCGCCAAAGACAGCGGCCTCCTTGCTGTGTCCGTCTCAGGCCCCACGTGTCCAGAACAGCCTGTCTTTGCAGCTGGACGTGGGATTAAAGATGGGCTGCGCTGCTACCTGGGGGCGGGGCCTCATACGAGCATTTTATGTTTGGACTCAACACGTGATTAAACCTGGAGGTTTTCAGGATAAAGACCCTGAGGTTAAAAGAGCACTGATGGGGGGAGGGCGTGCAGTTCCTGGGCCCGTCTCTCTGGGTTTTTTAGAATATTTCACAAGGAAGTATATGAGAAAATATCTCATTCAGGTCTTTTTTTTGGCTGTGCCTGCAGCGTGCAGAAGTTCCTGGGCCAGAGACAGAACCTGCGCCACGGCTGTGACAACAGCACCCTTAACCCGCTGAGCCACCAGGGGACTCCGAAGATGCATTATATTTTATATTACACAAGATATAAATATATAAGCTTATATGCTTATTTATAATACACCTATATATATATCTTTAAGGGTATTTATTTATTTTTAGGGCCACATCTGCGGTATATGGAAGTTCCCAGTCTAGGGGTCGAATCAGAGCTGCCTCTGCTGGCCTATGTCACAGCTATGCCCAAGTGGGATCTGAACCACATCTGAGACCTCTGCTGCAGCTTGTGGCAACGCCCGATCCTTAGCCCACTGAGTGAGGCCAGGGATCGAACCCGCATCCTCATGGATACCAGTCAGGTTCTTAACCGCTAAGCCGCAGGGGGAGCGCCTCAGCCTTCATGTTTTATGTTCCCACGTTTCCTCTCAACAGTCCAGCTGCTGCCATTTGTGGCCCACTCTGGATCTTTAAGAATCGCCCTGGATTTCTTCGGCCCCGGGGGTGGAATCCGGGAGTGCCCAGGGCTGCTGGGACAGGCCAGAGGGGTGCGGCCCGCCCCTGACACCTCCACCTGCTCCCCCGCCCCCTGGGCCGATGCTGCAGGACCCGGAGGCCCCTGCTGGGCACAGTCATCCCCCCGGGATGGCAAGAGGGGCTCACCTTTTGGTCCAGGCTCGCCCTTCTCCCCTCGGTCTCCTGGGGAGAGAGGAGGGGTCAGACCGCCTGCAGGGAGAAGGGCTCGTCCCGTCCCCTTGCCCTTCCGTGTCCAGAGAGCGGGGCAGGTGTGGGCACACAGGTAACGGAGCCGAGAGACCCCATACATCTGGGCCCAGGTATCTCGGGGCTGGAAGTCCCTGCTGGGCTGTGGTGGGTCCCCCCTCGGCTAACGCAGGGTGTCTGGACCAAGACCTGGGCCAGGGTGAACTGGGTGCTCTCTGGGGTGAGGGTGAGCTCCCCAGGAATGGCATGTGATGCCCCGAAGCTCCCTCCTCTTCCTCCACAGCCGGGGCTGAGGCTCCTGCTCAGGGGTCCCCCCTCCTCGTCGGGCTGTTACCTTTGGGCCCGGGGGGTCCTGGCTCCCCAGGGGCTCCGGGAGGGCCTTGTCCTCCTGCAAGTTTCAACACGCGGCGATGAGCAAACCTCCCTGATCCAGGGACTCCAGGCCTCGCCCTGAGAAACGCTGTGCTTGGATGTACCCTGGGGACCAGCAGGCGGGGACCCTGGATCCCAGCCCCCGCAGAGGCCCCTCTCCAGTCAGAGACCAGGGCCGGGAGACCAGGAGGGCTTTCCAGGCCCAGCTCACCCCTCACCGCTGGCAGAAGCCGGGACCTCTCCCAATGTCGGGGGCGCACAGCCCCAGGGAGGTCGGTTCCAGGCACTTTCAGCCCAGGGGGCTCAGTGAGCCTGGGAGGGGCGGGGTGGGGGCCTGCGGGGTCCACATAAAACTCTAGAAACCATGTCCTCCACCAGAACACCCCCCGAGCGCTCGCTGGGGAGTGGGAGACCAGTCCCCTCCTTGGGGACTGGCCATCCCGGTGGGCCTCTCGGGGGCCCCCTGGGACGCCGCCTCTGAGCGGGGCCAAGGCCAAGCTCCCGACCTGAGATGTGCAGCGGCACTGCCCACCGGGGATCTGTCTTGAGAAGATCAAGGGCTCAGGGTCCCCCACCCCCATCCGTCCCCGGCACCTACCCTTCGGTCCATCGGCGCCCGCCTCTCCCTTGGGCCCTGCGGCTCCAGGCAGCCCCGGGCAGCCTCGGAGGATGGAGAGCTTGTCCGAGCCCTCCAGACCCACCACCTTGACCTCTGCAGGGAAACAGGGCGCTGGTGGGGTGCTCGTCCTGGACCCGCGAGTCCCGCAGAGCCGGCAGTCCACCCCATCCAGGGGGACCTGCCCTGCGGTGACTTGGGCCGGGCCCCCGGCTGAGGCCGGCATCCCCCCCCCACCCCCCGCTAGGGTCAGCGTGGCAGTAAACTGTTCAGCCCCTCTTTTGAAAAATGACCACCGCCACTCACCACGGAAGACGGCAGGCAGTGAAAGGGCCTCGCAGGGGGCCCGGCCGTGGGGTCGCATCCATGAGGGGAGCCTGTGGCTTCCAGAACCCACCACCCCCAGGTCTCACTCACGGGGCGTCCGACTCACCTGGACAGGTGTCGAGGGCTGGGGCTGCGGTGCACAGGAAGGCAACGAGCAGGACCAGGGGCCTCATGGCCGCGGCCACTCCGCGTGTGTCCATCGCTGGGACCTTTGCCGAGGAAAGATCCCCTCTGCTCTTATAAGGCTGCGGCCGCCCACGGTCACCTCTGGCCCTGTTTTTCTGGCTGGTGGGGACGGCCTCTTCCTCCCCCCCCCCCCCCTGCCCTCTTCAGGGAGCATCTGACCTCAGTGCTGCCCCGGGAGGGGCCTCATTTCCCCTCCAGCAGCCCCGGGCCCCCAGGGCTCAGGGGAAGGGCCGCCCACCTCTCCTCCTGCAGCTCTGCCAGCAGCACCCGAGGCCTTCCCAGGGCGCAGGGGTGGAGGAATTCATTTGCATTTTATGGGCTTCAAGTCTAGAGTAATCTGGAAACTTCCCCTGGGGTGTCTGGGAGGAGGGACGTGTGCTCGGTTTTCCAGCCTGGGGTGCACTTGCCTTCTGGCCGCGGTGGGCGTGGACACGCCTCAAGAAGGAGCAGGGGCAGCCAGGCTGAAAATATCACAACGGGGTGGCCCTGGGGTGCTGACAGAGAGGCTGCCCTGCACCAGATTCAGCAGCTCCAGCCTGGGGGGCATGGGGGTGCTAGGTAGGGGTGGGAGGCCAGAGCCATAAATTGCTCTGGTTGGGGGGAGGCCACTTAACCCCCACTCCAGGAAGGACCAGGCTGGGTGCCTTTCCACACCTCTTAGGGAAGAGCCAGATCCTGGAGCCAGCTCTCATCCGGTGTCCCCCAGGAGAGACAGAGGTGGCAGGGCTGTGCCCCCAACCCCACCCCAACAGCCCCTGCCCAAGTACTGGGATCGCAACCCCAAGCCAGACAAAATCTTGTGAGTCTCAACGTCCACGGGCCATGCGGCTGGAGACCAGGACAGCGGCTGGTCCCCGCGGGGCAGGGGAGGAAAAGCAAGGTCCCCCCATCCCGGTGTCCCCCCACTCCCTGCAGAGTCAAGCACAGGAGGGGCCTTAGCACTGGGTCCACTCTGGAAACTCCCCGAGGGAAAGGGGAGGGGGCCTCATGGGGCAGGCGGAGGGGGCCTAGTGTGTGACAGCTGCAGGGGGGGCGCCCCCTCTTGTCTCCTCTCCTGTGACCTGTCGAGGGGCCATCTTCCGGGGGTGGTGAAACTCCCTCAGGTGGGGGGAGAGGACAGAACTCTTTGTGGGGGGCTGGTCTTCAGGCCGATGGAGGGCGTTCAGAGAAAGGCCCTCGGCTCCCTGCATTTGCTGCTTTTCAAGCGCCCGCAGCTCAGAAGAGCCGGTTCCCCAAAGCGGCGCGTCATGGGGGCAGGGTGTTCTGCCACCTGGACAGAAACGCCCCAGGAGCGGGATGCTGCACCGCATGGTGGGGTGACTCGGCCGGCAGAGGTGGGCTCCCTGGGGACGTGCGGCCAGAACACCGAGCTGGGGCTGGACTGAGGCCTCTTGGCCCCCCAGGATCTGTGTGCTTCTCACTGAGTGTAGACAGAGAGAGACACTGACCCGCACAGTGTCAGGGCTAACATTTTAGGATAAAGACACCAGTGTGGGAGTTCCCATCGTGGCGCAGCAGAAGCGAATCTGACGAGGAACCATGAAGTTGGGGGTTCGATCCCTGGCCTCGCTCGGTGGGTTAAGGATCCGGCGTTGCCGTGAGCTGTGGTGTAGGTGGCAGATGTGGCTTGGATCCTGCATTGCTGTGGCTGTGGTGGAGGCTGGCAGCTGTACCTCTGATTTGACCCCTAGCCTGGGAACCTCCATCGCTGTGGGTGCAGTCCCCAAAAAGACAAAAAACCAAAAAATCCCACCAATGATTGGGTATTTGGAGCTTCAGCATCATTCATTCAAATTTCTTTTTTAGCTGGATTATCTTAAATTTTCAGATAATCCAGCTGAAAACATGACCTAGACATTCCTGCCGTGACACAACGCAATCGGCAGGCACCGGAGCCCTGGGACGTAGGTTCGATGCCCCCGTCCGGCAAGGTCGGTGGGTTAAGGGTCCGGCCTTTCCTCACGTGCAGAGCAGGTCGCAACTGCAGCTTGTGTCTGATCCCTGGCCCGGGACCTCCACGTGCTGCGAGGTGGCCTAAAGAAAGCAATTCATTAATAACATAAGTAAATAAATACAATCGAAAAGATATACTTTAAAAAGAAAGACAAGGTGACCTTGAGTTCGTGACTTTATGCGGAAATCTTACCCTTTAGAGTTAAGAGACCCCAAGTTTCTCACATTCATGTGGTTTGTCTCCTTAGGCTGCATTCAGACGGTTTCATTAAAGATGGGCCCTTGAAATGCGAAAACGCCAGTATGAAGATATTCGTTTTGAAAACACGGTTACAATGTTCAAAGCTGTCCCCTGAGCCAGTGAACGGGACAAGGAATATACAGCCCCTTCAAGGAAGTTATTCGAAGCTGCCTGTTGTCACCGTCCAACGGAAAAGCTTAAAGAACTCTGGACTTCTGAATGTGTACTTTTAACAAATTGAGCCAATTGCATTTGAAGTCCTCTAAAAAGGCCGCAGCGCACAGAGTGACGTCTCTGGGCAGGAAAAGAAATGCCGCGGAGGAGACGGGCCCCTGGGCGAGGACCCAAACGGTGTGCCGGCCCCGTGTCCTTGTGTTTGGAAGGCAAAGGCTTTGCCTTCAGCCTCTCTGGCCTCCCTTCAGCCTCACAGGGCTGACTCCGGAGGCAATGATGAGGAAATTCCGTTACAGCTAAAAACTAGTTCAAAGAGTCTCCAGGATGCTCTGCCCGGCCTTGGCCGGTGCGCGGACGGCAGCTGGCTTTACAAAAGGGTTGGTTTCTTCCTTGCTGAGCGGCTTCCTTTGACCAGGGACTGCTTTCTAGGCAGTCTACGGGGCACCTGAGGCTTTCTTTCCCTCTGAGACACCCCCACGACCCCCCTTCCTTCTGCGACCCATCTTCACAGCAGAGAGCAGGTCAAGGTGCCATCACCCCAAAGACCCCCAGAAACCGTCACCGGACGCCCTGACTCCAGCCTCGATGACTCCGAAATGACGTACGGAGGGAGGGGCACGCGGTGCCCCCGTCCTCATCCACAGCCGCCTTGTTTCCGACTAACCCTGCGAGACCCCTTGCCCTCCCCTCTCGAGGGAGACACGGTTTGGAGGGTGTCAGCCAGCTGTGGCCTCCTCTGCCCGCCTGGCAAAGCGATAACGCTGTTCCCTCTGCTTCGCCCAAAGCCCTGCCTCGGTGCCCGTGTGCACAGGCTGGGCTCTGGCTGCCACGGGACTAAGGTCACGGGCTTAGTGGGACTTGGTGGGACTTCAGAGCCAGTCTGAGCTTTGGGCAGTCTGGCTCTGTGTGTTGGGTGTGAGGCCCGCTCTGCTTGCCGGTGCGGATTCTGGTTTGTTTTTCATCCACTTGTGGGTGATTTTGTTCCATCAAACACAGGAGGCGCCTCTTAGATTCTCCCGGACCCCCCACCCCCACCCCTCCGCCCCCTCGAGAGAAAGTTTTGGCAAACGGGTCAACCTATGGTTGTAACGATGAGTGAGGAAAAGTTGATTGAACCCTGTGTGTGGGCACAATGGCCTTTAGATTCTGGGGAAAATCGGTTGAGGAAATTCCCAAACTGATTCCTTTTACAGGTGCAGTTAGAGAAATCTGGCTTGATGAAAAAAAAAATTTTTTTTTCCCGGAGTTCTGCGCCTGAGAGAACAAAAAGACACCTAGGGGAAAGCATGCAGTTAAGTCTTATCGTGTCCTTGCAACACAAACAGGGTCCACTTTGTCGGAGACTTCAGCCTTGGGTTAATTCGTAGAACTTCAAACCAGGGGGCCCAGGGGGCAGGGGGAGGGGGAAGGAGGGGAAGCGGCTTTTAAATTCAAGTAAGTAAAGTTAACTTTTTCCACCTTTTTTTTTTTGGTTTTGCAGTCGCCAGGTGAATGGCCGTGACACACACAGTCCTAATTCCTTATCTCGCCGTGGAGATAAGGTGTTCATTGTTAAAAAGAGGAAATTTTATTTGAAAAAGTTGAGGCAGTTGGTGGACGTCACCCATTTGCAAGATACACCTGAAGGAGGGGATTTGTTTCTTGGCGGGTGTGTTTGCATTGGTCTCGTGCGTAAGGCACGGGCGTGGGAAACTCAAATTCGGCTCCTGCACGCAGCCCCGGGAAGCGCAATCTGCAGAACTGGACTGCTTCCAGTGACAAGCAAGGGCATGGAAAAAGTTGATTTTCTTTTGTACTACGGCCTGGCCGTAATCCTCCCTGGGTGACATTTTAAGCTAAAGCTATGAGGTCTCCGTCTGTCTGGATGTGTGTGTGTCTCAAGAGGCGTCTTTGCCTTTGGATCCTGCCGCTGAGGTTAATGTGTAAAGGAGCCTATTCAAGTGGCTTAAAGAAAAGTAAACAATTCTAAATACGGGGGAACTAGGTGTGTTCATTAGCACAGACACGCCGTTAGTATTGAGTGTAATTCCTCAGTGGTACCTGAGTTTACTTTAAGCAAGTTCACGCGACATCTGCTCTAACATCTGTCAGCTAGGAAATTTCCCTGGCGTGATGCTTGCTCTTGTCAAAAGTAAAATCAGGCTGTGATAAAGGTTGTACAACTATTAATAAAATAAAATAAAATGCATCGTGTTTTTTAAAAAATAATAAAAGTAAATGGGATTAAAAACTCTTAAATGAACACTTTAAAAATAATTATGTTTTAGACATGTCTCCTTACAATGGTTTTTCCAGAAGGTTGGTAACTTGAAATGTTAGATTCTTTACTAAATCAGCAGATGATGAAAACTCATCCAAGGTCTAAGTCATTTTAAGACAAACTATCAGAGCATTGCTGCATGAATCTAAACGTACCTACATTTGAATTCTTGTGAGAGGGAACCTAGAGATGTTTGGGTTTGTTAAACATGCGTCTTGTACCACATTAAAGAGAAACTGTGCTTTGGGACAAAGGCGTGTGTTTAGAGGTTATGGAGAAGGTTCTTTTCTCACCAGAAAAATGCGAATATGATGTACAGCTCCCAATTGCCTCCTTCTTGCTTCTCACTAGAGGTTAAGGTTTTTAAGGGTTAAAAATTGTAATATGAAATGAAATGACTACAAATTAAAGCTGCTAAAATAAGAAGGGAAACGTTTCAGAATGTGAAGCAAGTAAAACACATGTTTTCGTGGCAGAAGTTATAAAGGCTGGAATCTGCTTTTTTCCTCTCTGTCAAGAGAACAAGGTTTTCCTGGAATATGCTGCCTTTGGTATCAGATTATGGGCATTTCTTTGTCTTTGACAAAGATTTAAGATTTGCTTTTTAAAAAAAATTTTAAAGATTTTTTTTAAATTTTAAAAAAAGATTTAAAACATTTTTTAAGGTTTTTTAAAGATTTTTTTTAAAGATTTAAACAATTTAAGGTTTGTCTTTAAGATTTGCTTTTACAATCTTTTGTTACGTTGGTTAAGTGTGCAAGTATTATTTCACAATCTGACCAAGTGTTTTAAAACTGTTGGATGTTTTTAACAAACTCCCCAAGTGTCAAATTCTAAGTAAAATTCTTTCCCAGCTGACTTGGAGGTTCTTCAGAGAGCCCCCGAGGCATCTCAGCAAAGTGTTAAACTCACTGGGATTATTCCACAGATTAAATTGCAGCAGGAACGTTGTCAAATAAAAGGAAAAAACAACAGAATCTGTAAAGGTTATGACATGTAGATATAGTCCATTCTGCTTCTATGAAAAAAAAACCCCTCATTGTCAGACTTTTGCTATCCCCGTGTCCTTGTAACATGGCAAAAATCTGCTCCTAAACCAACAAATTCAAGATGGGTAAATGACAGCTATATGCAGTCAGCGCTATGGGAACTCTAAGGCTGATGCTTGGCTTTTCCTGGCTCCCTTGCAAACCTGATTCTTAGTATTATTTTTCTTTTTATGGTTGCACCCATGGCATGTGGAAGCTCCTGGGCTAGGGGTCAAACTGGAGCTGGAGCTGCAGCTGCAGGCCTATGCCGCAGCCACAGCAACACTGGATCTGAGCCACGTCTGTGACCTACATCGTGGCTTGCAGCAACACTAGATCCTTAATCCCTTGAGTGAGGCCGAGAATCGAACCTGCATTCTCACAGACGCTATGTTGGTTTCTTCACCCAGGAGCCACAATGGGAACTCTGCAACCCTCATGTGTATTTGATGGCTTAAAGCCTTCCCTGGCTGATGCCCTCACGATGATAAGGAGATGATCAGAAAATGTATTTTCCACTTAGGGGGTACGCTCTACAATCTCCAGTGATCAAGGCAAATCATACCAGCCTTAATAAAAACTTCACAATCTGCTTGAAATTATCACCGTCGCTATTGTCCTCAATCGTCAGGCAAGGCCAACAAAACTAACAGAAAAACAGAACAAAAATCAACCACATGAGATTAAGCGGCTACATATGATTATAATTTTTATGACTTTTTGTCTAATACATTACTGTAGGCTTTTAATCTTTGTTTTTGAGGTATAGAGAAGTTCTTCCCCTCAGCCACTTATGGGTTACAACAATTTGGTAATTTATACCTGTGGATAAAATTAAAACATTTTTCTTTCCTCTCTGCCTGGTCCCTCCAGAAATCAGAGACCTTTGGGTTCTGAGTAACCTCATCAGTTAAATAAAAGACTGTCTCCTGGCTTGTACAGGAATCTCAAAATATTTGGAGGACCTCTAAAAGAGAAAAATCCACCAGGGCAAAATCTATGGTAGACCTTTGGTGTGGCTTTCCTGAGCGGCCTTTTGGGAATTAGTCTGAGAATCTTTGTGAAGAATTATTCCAGAGTCAATATGGAAAAACCTATATGGTCAATGGGCCAGACTTATTTTGGAAACAAATCAGTCTTGGTTTAACTCTGTTTAATGGAGATGAGGATAAAAAAATTTCAAATTATGTTTCAATAGATGTTAAATTCTAGTTCTGTTCATTAAAGTCTGTATTGATGAAAGTTAATTGTGTTAGCCACACTTTTGCCCTGATATTCAGAAGGAAAGAAAAATTATCTAGTGGAATTATCGCTGAGTATACGGTATCATTGCCTGCTTTAAGTCTATGGCTCAAGGCACATGTGCAGTGCTTGTGTGACCACTGGGTATAAGTGATAAATATATGGCCTATAAAGCATTTCCCCATCAACATACTTCTGAGCCTGTTCATGATATCCCATTAGTTTTTCCTAATGTGAGAACTGTGGGAACAAAAAGTAAGCTTACTGCCAAGGGACATGAATGGACCCTGAGCAGGCAACTGGGCCACTCTGGCAATGTTGGAAAAATATTTTGATCAGTAATGCTTTCTATGGAAAGATTTACAAACCAAAAGGGGGAAATGATAAAAAAAATTTCACATACTAAAATATGGGAAAATCATTCTGGGTTATACATGATTGAATTTGAACCTTAACCAAACAGCCTGTTTGTGGCCTTTTAAACACAAGTTGTACATCTGCTTTGGCCATTAAGAAAAATGTACGTGTAAAAATCAAAATGAAATAACTGTGTTTCATGCATTTAAAATGGAGCTGGGTGGCCATTGCGGATGCGGCTTCAGATATGTTCCTATATCACTGAGAACTTGAATTTTCTAAACTTTATTGGACTTAAAGATACCACTGGCCACTTTCAAAAATACCTGCTAGCAGCTGCCGATTACAGCCTTATTGTTTCAAGGTCCCCTTGTAGCTATGAAGGTTGTCTCCTGCTTTGAAAATAGTAGCGGCAAACAAGACAGCTTAAGCTATAGCCTGCCAGCAGAAGGTACCAGATTCTTCAGCCAGAGTCGTATTAGCTAAAAAATTGCCTTAAATCATATTTTGTGCCCCCCCCCCCCAAATAAGAAAGAAGGGAATGTTTTGTAATGGCCAATAGTTCTTCTTATGCATAATTAATACACCTTTGGAAAAGTTAAAACCCGAATATAAAATAATTCAAAGTGCTACTTGGTTACTGCATGTCAGTAAAAAGGAAATAGTCCAGAACTCACCTTCCTGATTGTCATTTGAAATAAGAGGACTCTTGAGGAACAGTACAGAGGTGTGTTTTGGTCATTATCCACATTGTAATATGCCTAATAATTTTCAAATGTTTTTCCAGGTGCTATTTCTGGACAAAGAGAAAGGTAATATTTTCTTAGTACAAAAGATTGATGCTAAGCTCAGAATTTGAGTTTATTTCTTTTCTTTTTTTTTCTGTCCTTCTAGGGCTGCACCTGTGGCATATGGAGGTTCCCGGCTAGGGGTCATATCAGAGCTGTACCCGCTGGCCTACACTACAGCCCCAGCAATGCCAGATCTGAGCCATGTCTGTGACCTATGCCACAGCTCATGGCAATGCCGGATCCTTAACCTACTTAGCAAGGCCAGGGATTGAACCTGCGTCCTCATGGATACTAGTCATATTCGTTTCCTCTGAGCCACAATGGGAACGCCCTGAGATTATACCCAACTCTGGGTCCATTCCCCAAATTAGGCAGGACTATGCCCCGTTTTAGCAGAAAGGAGCCAGAATGGTCATCACTCCGTTCCCTCAAAGAGTTCAGAAAATTAAACCAGAAATGGAGCTAAAACGGAGTTCCTCTGCCATGTTTCTGATTAACCTCTCAGTCTAAAACTTTATTCTCTTTCTTGTTCTGAACCTGTTCCTCCTCAAGATTGGGGTGCATTGAAGAAAATGGGGGATCGAGACCGTGTACAAGCCCCGGGTCCTCGTGTTTGAGGTAAAGTTTTCCTTCAGTCTCCCAGGCCTCCCCTCAGTCTCAGAAGGCAGACTCCAGAGCTAATGATGAGGAAATACTGATACAGCTAAAAATTAGTTAAAAGTCTCATTATGTTAGGTCCTGCCCTTGACCCATGCACTTAATCTAATCGGCTTTCACAACTGATTTCTTCGTTGCTTAACTACTTTCTTTTACTAATGACCACTTTCTAGTTAGAATTATATTGCACACCTGGTATTCTTTTTGTCCCCTGAAACACTCCTAACACCCCCTTTCTTTTTTCTTTTTTCTTTTTAATGGCTGCACCTGCAGCATATGGAAGTTCCCAGGCCAGGGGTCAAATTGGAGCTGCAGCTGCATGTCTACACCAGAGCCACAGCAACCCTGGATCTGAGCTGCATCTGCGGTTTATCAGCAACACCGGATCCTTACCCCACTGAGTGAGGCCAGGGATCGAACCAGCATCCTCACGGAGACAACGTCAGGTTCTTAATCTGCTGAGCCACAATGGGACCCCAACACTGCCTTTCCTTTGTGAGCCATCTTCACTGCGGAGAGAAGGTCAAGGGACAATAACCCCAAAGACCCCCAGAAATTGTTGCTGGACCACTTGATTCCAGCCTTGATGACTCTGAAATGATCCATGAGGGAGAAGAATGCGGGTACCCTAATCTTTGCCACAGCCCTGGATTTTCAAGCTAAACCTATACGACCCTTTGCCATCCAAGGGAGGGCACAGTTTGGAGGGTGGTAACTTGCTGTGACCTCCTGTGCCTGGAAAAGTGATAAAGCTGTTCTTTCTGCTTCACCCCAAACCCTGTCTCTGAGCCTTCACTGCGGCCGATGTACAGAGGCTGGTTTTGGCTACAGCATCAGGCACTGCTCAGCCGTCGTGCCTTTGAGGGCATCTCTTGTTGAAGATGGAAGCCTGAGGCACAGAGAAGGAAAGAGGCTGCCTGGGGGCCACACAGCCCTTAGTGGGAAGCCAGGATTAGAACTCTGTTCCCCAAAGGCCCCTGGGGGGATCCTGCCTGGCCCCCACCTCCTTTTCATCCTCTCCCCCCCATCCCATTTCTCCCTCTTCTGCCCCCTGCACCCCCACCAGGAGGGGTTGAGAGACCTGCGCTCGGGCTCCTGGTCCAGGGCTCCTCATCCTGCACAACCCTCATCTCTTGGGGCCCCTGCCCGGGGCATTCCCAGCATTCCTGCAGGGTCCCCGCTGGAGCTGAAAGGCTGCTCTCGCAGCCCCTGAAGGATCGATCCAGAGGTAACACCCAAGAATGAAAGTCCTGACATCCGCCGCCTTGTACTCGGCTCTTCCTGCTCCAGAATTTCAGAACTCAGGCCCTTGTGCTCATAAGCCTCCTTTGGGCCAAGGCGCAAGGACGCGGCTTCCCACGCGACTGGCATCCCAGCGCGAGAGGAGAGGGGTGTTTGGAAGCCCCGGGTGTGGGCCGGGCGCTGGCCTCGGCCCTGTGACTCGCGGAGAACAGAGAAGATGGAGCCCGCGTGCTGAGGGGCAACCTGAGGGAAGCAGAAAACGATCAAGGAGACGGGCGATTCCGTCCTACCAGCCCAACGACGCACTCTGAGCAGGCGGCGCGCACCTCGAAGGAAAGCGGAGCCAAGCGTGTCCACAGCGGTTCATCAGCCCGGAGCCGATGAAACCGGACATCTCTGTGGCTTTGCATCACCGTCCAACCCGAGCGCCCTTGGCTGGCCCCTCCCCTCCCGGCGGTGACTCCTGGACCCACCATGTGTCTGCCACCTTCCAAGTACGGCTGCTGGCCTGAGGGTCGTCTTTATCCCAGGCAGGGGGGCAGCGGAGAGCTTCTTTATCTCCACCTGGGCGGTGGCGGGGGGCAGGGGGGAGGTCATGGGGCCCGGGCTCCCTTCCGCCCCCATCCTTCCGCTGGCCCCAGACTTTGGCTCCATCTGGCCACCAGGGTCACTGGGCAAGCAGCCTGGCTGTGTGATCAGGGTGGCCCCTGGGCGGGAGCTGCCAAGCACACAGGGCAGTGACGGAGACTCCAGAAAATGCACGTTGCGAGGTTGTTTCTCACGCATTCATTGCCACCCTGCTGGTCCCTCGCAGCGCGTCTCCCGTAAGCAGCGCCTCGCTGGTTCCCGCTCTTCTCGCCCGCGCTGCCGCCCTGGGCTGAGGGACAGTGGGTGTGATGGCTGCGTCGCGTCACGTCTGCCATCCCGCTGTTCAGCTGCTGTCCCGTCCTGGTCTCTCTTGCTTTGCTTCCTCTGGTTGGTCAACGTTCTGGGGTTTCATTCTACCCCCGCCCTGTCTGGTTGCGCCTCTGTGCTCCGCCCAGCGCATGTCCAGGGGTCGCATGATGCATCTCACGCAACGTCCCCTCTGTGTGTCCAGGGACACCACGCGTTGCGTGCAGACCCTGCCACCGCCTTTCTTCACCACTCATTGTGGAACTCGCTTCTACGTGTCTTTTAACCCCACGATGCATTTTCACTGTTGTGTCTTAAAGATTCTTTCAATGACATTTTCAAGCGAAAGGAAGACCCCTCCTCGTATCTCCCGCTGCCGTCACTCTCTGCTTCTCCTGAAGGGTCTGCATTTCCATCTGGGACCGTGTCCCATCAGCCCGAAGAACTTGCCAGTCCTGGCCACGTGGATCTGACTGGCAACAAACAAGCTTTCTTTTGCAGAATAATTTTTTATTTTATTTATTTATTTTTGGCCACGCCCACCGTATGCAGACGTTCCCAGGCCGGGGATCCAACCCACGCCACAGCTGTAACCAGAGCCACGGCGTTGAGAATGCCGGATAGTTCGGCTGCTGGAAAATCCTACAGTAATGCTTTAAATCGCAGAATAGTTGATTTGCAATGTTAGGTGTACAGCAACGTGATACACAAATAAGTATGTGTGTGTATATATACTCTTTTTCATATTCTTTTCTGCTATAGGTTACTCCAAGATATTGAATACTGTTCCCTGTGCTATAAAGTAATACCTCGTCATTTATCTATTTTATATATAATGTGTGTCTGTGACTCACAAACTCCTACTTTAAATCTCCTTGCTCCCCCTTCCCCTTCAGTGACCATGAATTTGTTTTCTGTGTGCGTCTGTTTCTGTTTTGCACATAAGCTCATGCGTATCATGTTCTCGTTTCCACACATAAGTGATGTCGTAGGATGTTTGTCTTTCTCTAAAGTCTGGCTTCCTTCACTCAGTATGCTCATCTCTAGGTTCACCCATGTTGCTGCAAACGGCATGATTTCATTCCTTTTACGGCCGAGTAATATTCCGCTGCGTGTATGTACCACATCTTTATCCACGCCTCTGCCGATGGACTTTTAGGTTGTTTCCATGTCTTGGCTGTTGTGAATAGGGCTGCAATGAACGCAGGGGTGCAGGTATCTTTTCCAAAGAGAGGTTTCTCAGGATAGAGGCCCAGGAGTGGGATGCTGGATCACATGGCAACTCCCTTTTTAGTTTTTTAAGGAAGCCCTTCACTGTCTCCGTTGTGGCTGCATCAATTTCCATTCCCACCAACAGTGTAGGAGGGTTCCCCTTTCTCTGCACCCTCTTCAGGATATATTATTTGTGGACAGTTTTGGGGGGCTGGGCCCAAGGCAGGCAGACGTTTCCAGGCCGGGGGTGGTACCTGCACCATAGCAGTGGCCCAAACCACAGTAGTGACAATGCTGGAACTTTAACCCGCTAGGCCACCAGGGAACTCCTTTGCAGACTTTTTGATGACGGCCATTCTTATAGGCGTGGGGTGTGAAACGTCACTGTGGTTTTGATTTGCATTTCGCTGACGAGTAGCCATGTGGAACATCTTCTCATCTTTACATGGTGGCCACCCGCCTGTCCTTGTCATCCAAGGATTTTTTTATTTCAGATACTGTGATGCTTATTTCTTTTTTTTTTTTTTTTTTTTTTTTTTGTCTTTTGTCTTTTTTTGTTGTTGTTGTTGTTGTTGTTGTTATTGTTGCTATTTCTTGGGCCGCTCCCGCGGCATATGGAGGTTCCCAGGCTAGGGGTTGAATCGGAGCTGTAGCCACCGGCCTACGCCAGAGCCACAGCAACGCGGGATCCGAGCCGTGTCTGCAACCTACACCACAGCTCACGGCAACGCCGGATCGTTAACCCACTGAGCAAGGGCAGGGACCGAACCCGCAACCTCATGGTTCCTAGTCGGATTCGTTAACCACTGCGCCACGACGGGAACTCCTGTGATGCTTATTTCTAAGGCTTACAATCAGTTCATTTTTTAGAGTTTTCTTATCTCGCCCGAGATCCCCCATTTCTTTACTCGTTATATTCCTCTTTTGTTATGTCATATTTATCATATTTAGTCTACTTATTTCAAAGTCATTGTCTGTAATTTTCAACATCTGAGGCACCCATTCTGTTTTTGCCTTTTACCCTCTTCCGCCAGCCTCCCCTTTTTAAGGGCTGCACCTGCAGCTTATGGAGGTTCCCAGGCTAGGGGTTGAATCGGAGCTGCAGCTGACAACTTACACCACAGCCACAGTAACGCCAGAGCTGAGCTGCGTCTGTGACGTACACCACATCTCACAGCAACACGGGATCCTTAACCCACTGAGCGAAGCCGGGGATTGAACCTGCCTCCTTGTGGATACTAGTCAGGTTCATTACCACTGAGCCACAGTGGGAACTCCAGCTTTTCCCTTCTTGATGACGGGTCACGTGTTCCTTCTTCTGTGTGTCTAGTAAACCTCAATTCTGTGCCAGACGTGGTGGCGGCTGTGTTACAGAGACTGAATTCTGAGCTCTTCCTCAAAACAGAGCTGAGCTCGGTGCTGGCAGGCAGGTCGGTGGGGTCCTGTGGAGCCTGGGGGTCTTGGCTCTGGGCTTGCCAGGGTGGCTCTGTGCGGTTCATAATCCCAGGCGATTGGCTTCGGTCCTGGATACTGTCCTTTTCCTTAAGGGTCTGGCCCCCTGGGGTTTCAACAGAAAGCTGGAGAGGTTTCTCAAATCCATCTCATATGATGCGCCATGAACTCAAACTGCCCGCTGACTCCAGGCAGTGCTGAAATCTGCTGGGCTGTGTTGGCCACCCTGCGGGTTCCCCCATTGCATTGTGGGCATCTCACCTCAGGCGTGTTCAGACCAGCCATCAGCCAGGGACAGGGGAGGGTCTGTGTCAGACGTGGGGTCCTCTCTTATTTTAGGACTCCCCACCCGCCACACCCCAGCTGGTAGCCTGGCTCTCTGACACAAGCCCCAGCCCAAGGACACAGCCTCGTCTGTCTGAGCCACGTTAGCCCCGCATCCCATAGGCTAGGAGGCCCTCTGAAGAAGGCCCGGGTAACTGTCAGTCTTGCCCCACGCCCAGTGTCTCCCCATGTTTAGTCCACCTCTGTCACTTTCTAATAGTTGTGTTTCCATCCATGCTGCAAGATTCAGCCTGCAGGGTCTTTCGCCTCCAACTCCCCAGACCCCACCCACCCACATCCCACACAGGAACCGCCTGCCGTGTCCCAGCACGGCGACACCAAAGAAGGGAGCTGGAGTCCACCAGGGCCCACAGGTCATGTCTCTGCTCCAGACCAGCACAACCCGGACGCTGGCTTCCGGCTTCAAACCTGTGCCAAGGCAAGACTTCTTTTTGCCTCTTTTTTAGAAATGGAAAAGCAGGAGTTCCCGTTGTGGCTCTGTGGGTTAAGACCCTGACGTGGTGTCCGTGAGGATGCGGGATCGATTCCCGGCCTCGCTCAGTGGGTTAAGGATCTGGCATTGCTGTGAGCTGTGGTATAGGTTGCAGCGGCAACTCTGATCCGACCCCTAGCCCAGGAACTTCCATAGGCCGCCCATGCAGCTGTAAAAAAAAGAAGGGAAAAAATAAAGAAAGAAAAACAGAAGAGCAGATGAATAGAAGGTGTGGCTCTGACGTGGCTCACGTGGTCTGTCTGGGAGGCAGTGTTGTTTTTCTTGGCAGGGGGCTCAGTACCAGTAAGCCATCTCCTGTTACCAGGCCCCGGAAATCTGAAAAGTACGTTGTTTTAAGCTCCTAGTTGCACGAGGCCTCTCGGAAGAGGTGACATTTGAGTAGAGACCTGAGAGCTCGAGTCAGCTATGCCACATTTAGCTGAGAGGGCGAGAGCTTCTCAGGTTGAGAAGGCACGCGAAGGCCGGGGTGCCCCAGGAGGAAAAGAAGAATCACTGATGGGAGCTGGTGCCGGGGGGTCTTGATGGCAGGAAGCCTGGCCTCGCCCCGGCCCCAAGCAGGACGGCCGTGCAGGCCGTGGGAGTTCCCGCTGTGGCTCAGCCGGTTAAGAACTCAACGTAGTATCTGCGAGGATGCAGGTTTGGGGGCCTGACCTTGCTCGGTGGGTTAAGGATCTAGCGATGCCGTGAGTTGGGGTGTAGGTCGCAGATGCAGCTCAGACCCTGCGTTGCTGTGGCTATGGTGCTGGCCGGCAGCTGTAGCTCTGATTCGACCCCTAGACTGGGAACTTCCATATGCTGCGGGTGCGGCCCTAAAAAGACAAAAAAGAAGGATGCTGAGCTTTAATGCAGTAAAACCTGCCTCTTCTGGGGCCAGGCCAGGGTCAAGAATCAGGAAGAGCTGCTGATCCTGATTCCTGTGTGTTCCAAGCAGCAGCGGGTCGCCTGGGAAATTGGGGAGGTGACGTGTGTGTTCTCGGCACAGCTGCCGAACCAGATGCTGAGGGAGCAGTGTCCAGGAACCCATGGTGACCCGGATGCTGCCTTTGGCCAGAACTTGCCAGGCCCTGACCTCTGAGAGCAGGAAGAGGGAGCCCCGCCCCTCCCATGACAAACCCTTTCCCCAAAGCCCTCTTGTCTCCTGGCCCCAGACCCCCCAGGCACGGGCCCTGGATCCACTCCTTCTGTGCCACCAGGCACCTGGCTGTGGACAGGTCACTCCACTCCCAGCCAGCTGTCACCAGAACCAAAGCCTGGGCCCAGCTGGACTCTCCTTAAAGCAGCCTCTGCCTCTAAAGAGTGGGCAGCATGGGGCAATCAGAGTCCACTCATGGCACAGCACTTAGGTCGTGCCAGGCACCACTCTGACAGGTTCCAAGCCCATCAGGAGGGCCGGGTGAGCGAGCCCGCAGGCCCTGACTCAGAGCCCTGGGTTGCAGCGGGGGCTCCCGCCTGGGGGAGCACAGGGGAGGATTCCAGCGTTTTCCACGCAGAGATGAAGCAGCAGAGCTCAGGGAAGCCAGCAGGGCAGCTGGAGTCCCAGGGCTGAGGGTGGGCTGGGACGTTTGCCAGCCGTGCCAGTTGGCTCCACGTAAACTTCCCCAGGCCCTCGGGAGCCCCTGGGACCCAGCCCAGTTGGGAGCATATCCCCGGAGCCGAGTGGGGACAGCCAGCGTCACCGAGTCAGATCCGATTCCCCATCCAGGCCAAACCCCTTCCCGCAGAAAGCCTCCCGGAGATGGGCATTCGTGGGGACCCCACCTTCCCCGTGAGTCTGCGTCCTGTGCCACAGCCCAGTGCCTCGCAGCTCAGGAGGCCGCAGCCGACACCTGAGAGCCCTGCTTGCCTGCGGCCACGGACCTCTGTGCTTGAGGGGCGCCCCAGGGTGGGGGCTGTAGGGCCAAGGTGGGGCTCGGTCCGGGAGGACTGATGGTGCACCCCAAGCCCCCACCCAGGCTGCCGTGGACCCCGCTTCTCATTTCCTCTCCCATCTTCCAGGATGTCAGCCGTAGAGGGTCAGCTCCAGGACCCAGCCTTCAAGGGCAAAGCCCTCCACCCTGTGGGCAAGCATCCCGACAGACTTTTGGCAGACAGACAGACAGATGGCAGGCACCGCAGCCGTTCGCACAAGGAAGTCTGCAAACGTCTTCTCCACGTGTCCCATCCTCAGCTCCTGTCCAGGCTGGACCACACCTCCTGCTGCACACCTGCCGCCTCAGCCACTCCCGCCCTCAGCCTGGGGCTCGTTCGTCTCTGGACGGCTCTCCGAGGGCTGCCTGTGAGTCCGGATGTGCTGAAGCACTTGGGGAGCTGGAGGCCCTTCTTCCCTCTCTGCTCACTTGCCAGCCCGGGGCTGCTCACCCGGCAGGTGCCAGGCGCTTGGCGATCGCTCAGTGCCTCTCGCCAGAGGCATGATGCCCGTGTCCTGAGATCCCTGGGCGCCCATGCAGTGACTGTGCAGGTGTGGTGGGCGCTGGAGGGGCAGGCCCAGCACACGACACGGATGCTGAGGCCCCAGGACGAAGTGTTCCTCACGCGTGATCACACTTGAGCCCAGAGCCAGATGAGGAAACCGGGCAGCTGGACATCTTCTGACCTGTCTCCACGCGTGAGGGGCTGGAAACATGCCTGAGGCCTCAGAGTCATCGAGGAGCCTGCCCGCTATTTGCACATTCGTCCCACACACACACGCACACGCAGCCAGCGGGAACTGTCCCCACACGCGTCTCAGGATGAGACCTCAGTCACGTGATACCTTTGCTTCTAGGTTCTGTGCGAAGCCCCGAAGTGAGGACCAGGCGGGTCCAGGTTCCTGACCGGAGGAATGTGAGCTGATGCCTGTGCGTGGTTTTCGGCTCCGTCGTGGGCTACTCTGCTCCCTGGCGACAGAGTCCAAACCCTGAAGGTGAAATCTCAGCCTCTCCCACACACGTGGGTTCTTTCGGAGAGTCCTGACCATCGAGGGCTCCAGTGGTTCTTCGTTTTAACATGAATTTGAGAAAGTCCCAAGGGTGCCAGGTGCTCCCACCATCGAACGGCCCTTCCCCAGCGCGCGTCTGGGGACCGGCTTCCCCCACCGCCACGCCGTACCCATCACTGTCAACTCGGAAAAAAAAAAAAAAGGCAGGGTGTTGTGTGCCCGTGGTTTTTGTTGAAGTACTGACTCCTGGGGGTTCCTGTGGGGGGACAGCTTCCTGGCCGGGGCACGAGCTGAGTCCTGCCTTCCCGTCTCCCCGCACACTTCCAGGAGGAAATTCAGGGGAACGCGCTTCCGCGTGGCCGCGCCTCCCTCGGGTGACCTCGCGGGGCTCTGGGCGGGTGGGAGCCCCGAGGCCAGACGCGTCCTCAAACGCTTTTCCTCTTTGTTCTGTTTCCACGAGACTGTGTTTCTGAGGCAGCACATCTACATCGCGAGACCCACTTGAGGTCCTCGTCACCCCTCTTTTGGGGGCCCGTGCCTGGCCCGAAGCAGGCACGCGATAAAGTGCCATTGAATGAATGAATGGATGACTGAATTGAATGCCTGGTGGCCGAACTTTGGGGTCCGAGGGGGAGGTTGGGGCGAAGAAGGCAGGTGGGGGCAGGCTTCCTATGGGAGCATCTCCCCGACGGAAGCTCCCAAAGCTGATGCTCCCTTCCCCACCTCCTCCCAGGGGAGCCGGAGGTGATGAGCCAGCTTCCCAGGGCTCAGCCACTGCTCAGCTGTCAGCCTGTCCTGGACCAAGAAATCAGAGGGGTCCCAGTGCTCCTAGGCTCCAGGAGGGTAGGTGGCCTGAGACAGAGACGTCTCCGTGCCCACCTACCATCCAAATGGAGGCACTGCCCGAATCAGGCTCAGCTCTTGGAGGCCAAGAGCCTGGCAGATACACAGCGACACATGGCTCAAGACCAGCTCTGCAATGACAGAGGCTTCTTCGCAAAGCCCCCCACCACATGCCAAACGGTGTGCACGACTCCCCCCCACCTGCCCCGCGCCCCGCCCGGCCTCTCCCGGGACACAGAGCAGCTGGGCTCGCATAAGGAACGCTGAGTACACCTTCTCCAGCGCAGGAAGCTTGGATTCATTCCAGCTGCAGATGGCGAACAGTGGCCTGCTTTCTCTCCTGCGGTGACAGGTGTCTCCCCTCAGCCAGCAAGCCCTGCGGGAATGCTAAAATCCGACGGACAACCATTCCCCGGCTCCCGAGGGGGCTCCTGACACAGATGCTGTGAGCCCAGACACTCAGCCCTCTGCAGCTGAGACTGGGGTGGCACCATTGTTTCCATGGGTCTCACTTCTCCCAAGACGAGAGCAAAAGTCAGGGGTCATGTCCAGACTGGAGACCCAGCCCCAGTGTGGGCGGTGGCAGGGCATGGCCAGCTCTAGCAGAAGAATCACTGTGGGCAGGGTGTGATGGTGGGTGCAGGGGAGGGGGCCCTTGGTCTGGGAGCGCCGTGCCCGGGGGAGCCCACTTCGGTTCTCCCATCCTCGGGGACGCACACGTGGGACTGCCTGTTGGGCGCCAGGCTCTGGCCGCACCTGCTCGTGCAGGGGCTCATCCTCCAGCCCAGCCTATGGGCAGACGCTTTCTCCCCCCTCCCTTTCTTGGCCGCACCCACGACATCGGAAGGTCCCAGGCTAGGATCGAACCCGCACCACAGCTGTGATCTGAGCCACTGCAGTGACAACACAGAATCCTTAACTCACAGAGCCACTAGGGAACTCCACAGACGCTTTCATTAGCCAGGTTTCCAGGTGATGGAAGAGGCGCAGAGAAGTAGGGGGCTCTCCAGGGCACCCCCTGGATGGGTCTCACTCCGGACCGCTGGTTTTTTTTTTTTTTTTTTTTTTAGGTCTGCACCCGCGCCATATGGAGGTTCCCAGGCTAGGGGTCGAGTCGGAGCTCCAGCTGCCGGCCTACACCACAGCCACAGCCACATCAGATCTGAGCCGTGTCTGAGACCTACACCACAGTCCAGGGCAATGCTGGATCCTTCACCCACTGAGCGAGGCCAGGGATCGAACCCACATCCTCAGGGACACTATGATGGGTTCTTAACCGCCCCCCGAGCCACAGCAGGAGCTCCCGGACCCTCCTCCCTCCCCTCTCTGAGGGTCAGCACCTGCTTCCAGCACAGGGCGGCAGCCTCTGGTCTCCCAGGCCTCCCTCACCCAGCCCTGTGGCCACCCGAGAGCCAGTGCAGCCCCTGGGAGGGAGGGGCCTGGGCTCACTGTAGGTCAAGGTAAGCAACTCCTCAGGCCAGGCAGGACACCTCTCTCTCTCATGCAGGCATGGGATTTCAGCCACTCCAGGGGCCAGCGCCCAGCCCACGGCCCTAGGCTCCCTGCCCACCTCACTCCCACCTTAACTTCACTGCAGCAGCTTCAGAACCCAGCGGCTGTGATGGGAAAGCCACACGGCTTCCTGAGTCATTTATCAGGCGCCCTGCGCCCCACACCGCAGTTTCAAGCAGCGACTCACACCTGCGATGAATGAGCCTTAACTGGCGTTTGTCCCGCAAAGCGTCCCTCCAGCTCCCCTTTCACTGCTGATGGTGAGAAATGCTTGCCTCTTCCAGCCCTGAAAATCCTCGGATCCACCGCCTCTGTCTCCTTTCGTGCCCAGTGTGGCCAAAAGCACCGGCCCGGCTCACCGTCCTGGCTCCGAGCTCTTCCAGGGTCACAGGCCTGCACGCTCTCATAGAGCGCAAACGGCGAGCTGACCACACCTCCGTCTCCACCGCCTGCCCTCAGGACCCTTCAACTCGAGCCATCGCTGTTGGAAAAACCCACTTCCGGTTTCACTTTCCCATCTGCTCTGGGATCGTCCAGGCCCGTGGATCTCAAGCCCGAACGGCCCTGGAATGACCTTGGACCTTGGCACAGGCGACGGGGCTCCTCCCAAGCGCCTGCCTCTCCCACAGGTGATGGTGCTGCGGCCACCGGTCGTGGATGGCACTTGGAGAGCCACGGGGTCTGGGTTCTAGCGCAGGGACAACGACGATTCCTGGAAGCGACGGTAAGGTTGTTTCTGGCTCCTGCTGCAAGTTCACCGCAGGTTGGGCGGGGACTCCTTCCGGGAACCTGCTGGGGACGCAGCCCCTCCGGGAACAGGGCAGGTGACACACAAGAGGGAAGCACTGCGTCAGGCTGGAAGAGTCACGTACCGCTTCTGCTCAGGGTCATTGGCCGGGACGAGCCGGGGGCCTGGGGAGTGTCTTCCCATTACGCAGCTGGACAGCAGAGTCGGGGAGCCGGACACCTGCCCCTTGGGGGGCTGACTGCTCAGGGTGAGAGCGAGACCCGAGCGGTGTCAAGGTCTGGACGCCCCGGGATTGTAGAAAGTCCCCCACAAAGCCTGAGCACACCCCGTGGGCACATCCGTGGGGGGCCCACGGCCACTCTCTCTACGGAGCAGCTCCCTTGGCGGGTGGCCTGGGCAGTGCCTGCCTTCCTCTTTCTGTGACCATTGCAGGGTTTGGAGAGTTCCTATGGTCCTGAGTCTGGGTCACACATTGTTTTTTGTTGTTGCCGTTTTGTCTTTTTAGGGCCGCACCTGCGGCATTCAGAGGTTCCCAGGCTAGGGGTCGAATCGGAGCTCCAGCTGCCAGCCTCCACCACCGCCACAGCCACGCCAGATCCGAGCCGCGTCTGGGACCTACACCCCAGCTCACAGCAACGCCGGACCCTTAACCCACTAACGAGGCCAGGGATCAAACCTGTGTCCTCATGGATACGAGTCGGGTTCGGAACGACTGAGCCAGGACGGGAGCTCCACGTATCGGTTTAATGCAGGGAAGGCCTCGGTCCCACTTAAGAAGACAGCCAATCACATGTGTTCACAGTGGAAACAGGAAATTTGATTTATTGAAAAAGTATTACAATTGTTCCTCTGTTACACAGGTTTAAAATATTTTAAGACACCCTCTCCTGGCATTACAGTTAAAACGTCGGAACACGTCTGTTGGATTTTTAGGAAACGTACAATGGCGTCTTTGACGTCCTGTTCTCAAGGGCCTATGTGTCCTGGAGACCTTACCGTCCGTTTTCTTTTCTTTTCTTTTCTAACCCTTTCCTTCCTCTTTTCGTCAGCATGCATCCAATGATGTAGATGGGGGGAAACAAACAAAACGACGCCAAAAGAATTTCTGCAAATATAAGAAGTAATTTTATTGCAATATACCATAGCTAAGTGGTCTGGGGGAGAACAGGACACATTTTGACTTCAGTACAAATTACAACAGCTTTGCAGGGACCAGAGGAGGAGCAGATCCACAGACGGAAAGGAGGACGCGGGCGGGGTGAGAAATCAAAGTGGAATCACATGACCTAGACGCGCCCCGCCACGCCCCGAACGGCTTTGCTTTTGAAGAGGCGGGAACGAGCGTCGTCGGCAGATGCTGGCATCCTGGGTTCGGAAGAAGCGCGAAGCCAGACTTTTCTTTGGCAAGACCAAGCCTCCGTCTCCAGGGGTGCCCGGGGAGTCCTCGTGTGGGGGGGTGCATGTTGTCACTCCTGGGTGGCTGCGCTGTGGTTTCCTGAGCTGGAACCACAGTCCGATGGGGCGGGTGGGCGGGGCAGCACCAGAACCGGGACGGGCCACAGCTCCTGCCGGGAGCGCTGCGCGGGGTCCCGGGCCCCGCCTGGCTTCTCCCACCTCGGAAGGAGAGGGTGTTGCACGAGGGCAGCTTTTCACAGTAAAGGGATGGCCTTTTCTCGCCGGCCTCGTTATTCTCCTCCTCGCTCAGGGAGGAGGGAGGGGACCCGGCCGGCCCTGAGCACCTGCCGCGTGGCTGGGACCTGAGCCCGGGACACTAGCAGATGGAAGACCGAATAGCTTTCGTGGGGGGTGGGCACCGCGGGCGACCTCGGAGGGACCCACAGAGTTCATTGCACATTTGTCTGTCCGCTGAGGCCGCGAGGGAGGCCGCCCCGCTGAGATACCACATGCAGCTTCGATTCAGTTCTTTGAACAAACATAAAAATTAGCACCACAAACATTCGGCCACTGGATACAATCTGCTGTCGTCATGCCATGGACCATGTGGGAAGCGTCTGTGTGTGTGTGTGTGTGTGTGTGTGTGCGTGTGTGTGTGTTTTCAAATCACAGAATCACAGCCTAACGCTGGTACCAGGCCCGGGGGTGGGGGTCTCCCCCACCGCCCAGGAGGACAGCAGCGAGCGGGGCTGCGGGGTGGGCAGGTGGCCTGCATTATCTCAACATCCTTGGCAGAGACCTAGGTGGTGGAAGCAATTGCCAGGATCCAGAAAGATGGGAGAATGAGGCAGGCAGGTACCCCCAGTGTCGCCTTCCAGGAGATCCGAGCAGATAGCACCACGAAAGAGGAGTGTTACGATAGAAGCACCAAGTGTCGTTTGATTCTCATCTACAGAAAGGTGATTTCCCTGCCCTGGTCCTCCTCCCATCAGGCACTGTGAGAAGACGATTGGAAAAAGGCAGCAATTAACATTCATTTAAGCCTGCATTTTCATCTCAGCACGTGTGGAAGGGGCAACGCATAAAACGCCTTTTTTCTCTTTTCTCTCCTTAAAAACAAAAGATGCAGAGCTGATCAAAAACGTATCCGAAAGGGAAGCCGGCACCTGCTTTTTAAATGGGGGTGGGGCGGGGGCGGCGAATCCTTGCTGCCCTGGGCAAATTTCCAATACGGGGTACGTGCTCGAGTGGGCGGGGGTGTGGGCTGCATCCCGGAACAGACAGCTCCCCCCGTGTCCTCCAACTCTCCCCTGGGTGTGAAGCCGGCCTCACAGGCGGGATTGAAAGTCAGGGACGCTGAACATTTATGACAATACAATACAAATATTTACTTAAAACTCACAAAAACAAAAGCACCTTTAATCCATCGGAAAGGCACATGCAGAATGACATTTGGCCTGTGAATGGATCTTGTTAAACACGGAGACTCTGGAGCACGGGGCGACCTTTCCAAGGCTGGCCTCGGAACAATTTTTGAAGGTCAGGGGAAACAGGCATCTTCAAGTTGAAATGAAAAAGACAAAAAACCGAGATCTCCAATGCTGCAGCCTCGCCCTCACCGCTGCGGACTCTCAGAGCCGCCGACCGGGGCCAGCGGCGTGGGCCCCCTCCGTGCCCCTGGGGAGTGCGGTGGAGACGGGGCCGGGCTGGAGGAGCGGGAGGCTCTGGGGCGTCTAGGTCATGTGATTCGGCTCCGGGGCGGGGGCGCGGCTCTTCCCTTTGCTGTCTCTGCTGTGGGGCGGCCCGGGGGGCCGAGGCACAGACGAGGTGGGGAGGGACGAGGGGCCTTCGCGGTCCAGGACACCCCCAGGCGGCGTGCTGAGGTCACGAGGTTGCTCTTGGGGGCCGGGCTCGCGGCTCCTAGCCCAGGAAGCAAGCCGGCCCCACTTCAAATCCAAATTTCTGTGATGCGTCCCCGAAGTCGTTGAACATGATGTCCACGATGGGCACCTGCTCCACCTTGGGGGTGTCGATTTCCAGCACCGTCTTCTGGTACCCTTTCCTGGTCTGTGGGGGGGAGGGAGGCCGGTCAGCGGGGCTGCAGCAGTAACCCACCGCCCCGGCCCGCCGCCGCTGCCCCGGCTCGGAAAACCCACCCGCGGCACCGTGAGCCACAGGGCGGCAGGCGCACCGCCCTCTGCGGGCAGGGGAGCAGGCAGCACACCCAAGACATCCCAGGGCACCCCGAGACAACCCAGTGCATCCTGAGATGTCCCAGCACGCCCCAAGATGTCCCAGTGAACCCCGAGACATCATAGCACACCCCAGGACGTTACAGTGCACCCCGAGATGTCCCATCACACCCCGAGATATTCCAGCACACCCCAAGACGTACCAGTGAACCCTGAGATGTCCCAGTGCACCCCGAGACATTATAGCAACTCCAAGACGTCACAGTGCACCCCGAGATGTCCCATCACACCCCGAGATATTCCAGCACACCCCAAGATTTCTCAGTGCACCCCAAGATGTCTCAGTGTACCCTGAGATATCCTAGTGCACCCCAGGATGTCCCAGAAAAGCCTGAGATGTCCCAGTGCAACCTGAGATGTCCCAGCACACCCCAAGATTTCTCAGTGCACTCCAAGACGTCCCGGTGCACCCCAAGACATCCCAGCACACCCTGAGACATCCCAGTGCACCGCAAGATGTCTCAGCGTACCCCCAAGATGTCTCAGTGCACCCTCAGACATCCTGTCTAACTCCCAGTCCAGGGCGGTGTGGGAGTGAGCACAGGCAGGCGTGCGGAGGGTCTGCAACCCACGTGGGCCGCCGCCCCCCTTACAGCTGGGACAACCCCCACCTTGCTCCCTAGGAATTTGCTCCAGGGGAGCCCCGCCAGGAACTTGGCTCCCCAGAAACATCCACGCCAGGGCTCCTGGTTCAGAAGTGCCGAATTCTAAGACTTGCAGGTAGCGACCGCCTGCCCGCCTGCCCGCCGCCAGCTGAAGCAGGCAGGGGCTCCGGGGTAAACTGAGGCACAGAGGCGGGAGGGCCAGGGCCAGGGTGGGCTTGGAATGGAGCACCTGCTGGGTGAGTCAGCCCCACTCTGCTCCGACCCCCTGAGCATCTGCGCCCCCTCAGCACAGCCCTGGGAGTGGGAAGCCCCCCGCTTCCAATTAGGAGGGTGAGCCCCCAGGAAGGAGGAGGGGACAGAACTGCCCCAGGAGCGGCGTCTCCCCTGCCCTATGGACCACGTGTCCCAGAACCCCGGAGTGAAGGCCCGAGAGCCGCCCACACCCCTTCCCGAGCCTCGGGCCCCTGGTCGGGAAGATGCACGGGCTCCCCCTCCATCAGCTCCCCCAGGACCACGGCTCCTGCCGACGCCTGAACCAGTGGCCTTGTCCACCCCACTCGGGGCCAGGTCCGTCTCAGCTGCATCTGGCCCGGGGCGGCTCTCGCTCCACCGTCTGGTCCTCAGCAAGGGATGACGGGGAAGCAGCGCCTCTGGGGCCTGTCCCCTCCCGCGGGACGGGGTTTGCGCGTCCTCTCGGGGAGGCTGTGACCACCACCTAGGTGACCACAGCATCTCCTGGACCTTCGAGGCTGGAGAGGCGCTCTGAGTGCAGCTGCTACGAGGCGGCCTCCACTCTGGTGGCAGAATCCACGAGGGCGCGGCCCCATCTCCCTCGGGGATCACCCCCCGGGCAGCGGCCCCAGGAGCGGGCCCACGTGCTGACCACAGCCTCACAGCGGCACCTTCCACGGCAGCAGCTCGGCAAGCTCTCGGCACCGCTGGGGGCTGAGTGGGTGGGGAAGCCTTTCCCCCGGGGTGGTGTTGGGAGCTGGAGGCAATTGGGTCACGAAGGTGGAGCCTCGTGAGTGGGACAGGTGTCCCCTGAGGAAGCGGCCGGAAAGCTGTCTCTTTATCCCAGAAGGCGAGGGGGCAGCCGTCTCCCTCAGCTGGAGCAGCTCGGACGTGCGGCCTCTAGAACCACGAGACACCTGTCTGTTGGGGACGAGCCCCTGGGTCACGGTACTTTGTGACAGCAGCTCAGACTGACCAAGAGAGAGAGACGCTGGACTGGAATGAGCCACCCCAGATCCCTGCCCCTCAGACCCTGAGTCAGAGGACAGATATTTGTATTTGGAGGGGGGGCGGTTCGCAAGCAATGGATAAGCCACAGGCTCTCTGACTCAGCTTTCTCACCGGGGGACGGGCCGGGAGCTCCACAGAGGCCGTGAGGCTGGACAGAAGCATCAGAGTGGGGCTCCCGCCCAGCTCCACAGACTCGTCCTGCCCCCAGCCCTGCCCTAACAAGCACTTTCTCTACGGCGGTCAGGCTGGGGTCACTTCAGAGCCAGGATGGGCACTTCAGAGCCACAGACCCCCCCTGGAGCTCGCGAGCACTGCCGCTCAGGCCCCATCCCCAAGACGGGATGGGGAGCCCAGGGTGGATTCGGCGTCTGTATCGTTCAGATGCCTCTTGGCAGTTCTGGCCCGCGGGGCTCACAGCCTCCCCTGCCGGAGGGACCTGCACAGCCGGCCGGGTGCTCGAGGGCACAGGCTGCAGGCTTCCTGGGGGAGCACGGCCGGAATGGGGACACCCCTCGCATCAGCCTGGAGATGGCCACACTCTGACGCCTGGGAAGGGGCTAAGGACCGCTGCAGCCTCAGAACTGCCGGAGGACTGGCCAGGCAGCCGGCTGGACACACAGTCCCAGAGGATATGGCCGTTCGTGCCCCTCCAGCCATGAAGCCCGGGGAGAAAGTGGACCCTTTGCCCTCCCTTGCCCAGTCCAGCGAGGCGAGGCCAGAGTCCACTCTGCCGGCCTCGGCTCTGCCCCTCACCAGTCCGACCACTGCCCGGCAGGGACTCAGGTGACACGGCTGCCTGGCCTTTGCTGGGCCTCTGGAAGGCACTGCCGTCAAGGGAAGCAGTGCGGGCCTTGGCCACGGGCGGCCTGAGCCTCCACGCCAGCGAGCTGGGCAGCCCCAGCCACGTCTCACCCCGTGGGATGGGCGGACAAACAAGCCTTGGCGGGGGCAGCGTGTGCCTCTTCCTCCTGCAACAGGCAGCAGCGGCGGCGCCTGCCAAGCTGGCAGGGGGATTTCTCCCGATTGATGGGGCTCCGGCACTCCAATTACCAGCGCCCTTAGAGAGGGCGTCTGTGAGCAGCCCGCCGTCCATGCAGCGGCTCCGTTACCTGTCATTCCCGAGGCATAAACAACCATTAAAGGCTGGCAACGGCCCCCCGGGGTGCGCAGAGCTGCACCACGATGAGATTTACGTGGCTCCTCGGGCCTCCTGCCCCGTGATTTGTGCTTCTCCGCAGGGCCGGCCCCACACGGTGGCCCGTCCATCAGGCTACACAGCCAGCGTCGGAATCTCGGTGTCTTCAGCCCTTATGACAAAGTGAATCAGGCAGGGCCCCCGGGGGTGGCGGGCCTCTCTGCACCAGCGAACGTGCAGGGCCTCGGGCCTCCAGCAGGGTGGGCTGGGAGGTGGGCTGAGCAGAGCACTGGCCGCTCCAGACCGTCCTTTGGAAGCAGCCCCAGGCCCTAGGCCTCCCCTCCCCGTAACACCGTCCCGCCTGCCCGCCAGCCAGCTTCCTCCAACAGCAGGTGATTCTGTTCGGACTCTTCTCCTTCCAGAAGTAAAACTGTCCGGGGAGGGAGCAGTCTTCCTTCCCTGGCTGAGAGCCAGGCCAGATAGTCCCATGATGCTATGTCTTGCCTCTGCCTCCGAGATGACCAGAGAACCACCAGGGAGCTCAAAAATGACCACCAGGACTCCGGGCATTTGGGCAGCTCCTTGGATCCACGTGGTTGATTCTATGAAGAAGCTCGCGGCCCGGACTTCACCTGGATCTCAGCTTCACCGGTTCTGGCCAGCCGCTCCGCCTGGACAGGCCTGGCTTCTCGGGGTGGAGGTGAAGGAGCCGGGTCCTTTGGGCCTTCTGAGCGATGCCCAAATCTTTGTCCTTCCTGTGGGTGGCAGCTCTGCTGGGGCAGTTTTGCCTCGACCCCCAGGGGGCGTGTGGCAACGTCTGAAGGAACTTCGGATTGTCACACGGAGTGGGTGGAAGACCTAGCGGGTCAAGCCCAGGAGCTGCTCAACACCCCACTGTACAGAGACCCCCTCTCCTCCCCCACTCTGGCCCCCAAAGCTGAGAAACTCTGGGCTAGAACCAGGTTGCCTCCGCGTGACTTAAGGGAGCGGAAGAGAGAGAAGTGGAAATTACGGGCAGGCAGGCTCACTGCTCAGAAAAGCTCCCTAACACGAAGGCGTCGCACCCGCAGCCTGGGCTGCCTCAGGGGGTCATGAGCGCCCCGTGGATGGAGGCATTCAAGGAGCAGCTGCACAGGAAGGGACTACGGTGTGAAGAAGGCTGGGGTGGGAGCTCTGAGATGTCTCTGTCATCCCGAGGGCCCCGGCAGGTCGCTGGACCGTTATTCTGTACCCACAAAACAGTGAACGCCCTGTTCAACGGGGGCACCAGGAGCGGGCGGTGCTCCTGGTGGCATCTGGTGTCTGGGGGCGGGTGATGGCCTGAAAGGCCCAAGCAGCGGGCAGCGGCCGCCGATGCTGACAGCACCTCAGAGAGACTGGCCCGGAGGGAGAAGACTCTGGATGGTGGGGTCAAGGGCGCTCCGAACTCGAGCCTGGATGGGGATGCCTGAAGACCCAGGAGCCGGGTTCTGAGTTGGACAGCAGTGCTGGAAACTTTTGCGCCGGGGTGGGGGTGGGGGGCTTTGAGAGAGGGATGGGAGCGCCTGGGCCTCGCCTGGAAGTTCTGAAGAGGGGGGAAGCCTGTCTGAGCTGGTTAGGGAGCCTAGGCCCCCTGCTCTTAAACCTCAGAAGGTTCTTTGCAAGATCCGTTTTCCCAGCATCCGTTCCAGAGAATGGTCCGCAGTTCCAGAGGATGGGAACGCCGTCTGCCCCTTTACCAGGTGATTGATTTCCAAGGGGCCAACGAGAGCGTTTCCCTTTGCGCCGTGGACGCCAGGAAGCTCAAAGCCCCACTCCGGCTCTGCCCCGCGGGCTGGACCTCCACCAGACTCCTCATTTCTTTCTCCAGCGCCACAGTGGCTGCCGTGGGTCTTGCCTAAAAATAGTCCCAGGATCGGGGATTCTTCTCGGGCTCTGGCAGCCGAATGTGCTTCTGAGCTCTTTTGAGGCACATTCCTCCTGGAACCACCCTGTGACGGGGGTGCTATTATTATCTTCGTTCGTGGGAGGCAGATACGGGGGATAATCTTACTCAGTGCCTCACGACCTGCGGGAAGCAGCCTGCGATTCGTGCCAGGAACGTGAGCAGGTGCTGGGCAGCCGAGCCCCTGGGTGCCTCTGGATCCCTTTCCCCAGGGAACCGCATCCCTGGGCCCTTAAAGAGGGACACGCCCTGAACATTCCAGCCAGCTTGGAAGGGCTGACCCGCGGCAGCGGTGGCGGTGGGGGGTCGGGCGCCCCGAGAAGGCTCTTCCTCCAGGCACCCCGGCCTCAGGCCTGTCCTGAGCACACTCACCTCCAACCCACAGGGGAGCCCCCGGGGTTATAAACTAGACCCTTCTGTGGGGAAAAGGACCAGAGGGGGAGGCTCAATGGGACCTTGGGTCCATCCAAGACCTGCTCGCCTGGGGGTCAGCTCGGCCCCCCTGCTTTCCTGCCTGACCAAGCCTGCTCTGCAGAACCGTCCCAGCCACTCTGGCCCAGCTAAGCGGCCGGACCACCTTGGCCATCAGGGAGCACCCTCAGATGCCACATGTGCATGGGACAGGAACACGAAGCAGAGAGACCTGGCCGGGCACCGAGGGGGGAGCGCACACTAGCCCGTCCCCAGCAGGAGCTGTCTCGGGCTGGGTCTCTGGGGAGCAGGTGATGAAAGTCCGGGGGTCCGATATCAGATGCGACCACAAGACCCACAGAGACAGTGGCTTCCTGGTGACTCCCCACCCCCACTGCCCCCGACCTGCCTCCCGCCTCTGAAAGTCTACACGGGGGGCGTGTCCGAGGGTTTGGCCAGGACTGGGTCACGTGCACGGCTGCACTGAGCAACGCAGGGACAGGACACGGCTCAGATCCGTGGGCTGCCCAGGGCGGATGCAACCCCCGGAGGGCCAGTCCAAGCGGCTGACCCTCCCTTGCGGGTCACAGGTGGGGGGCAGAGGGGGCAGGTGTAGGGGCCAGGCAGTCCTGGCCCCGACGGACCCCTGGCCCCAAGCAGAGCATCTTTCCCAGAGGACAGCCTGGGGTCCAGGGCCATGACCCGGCTGGGGCCGGGCTGTCACGGGAGTGACAACGTCACCACCCCCTGAGTCTGCAGAGCGCTGCCCAGCATAGCAACACTCTCAGGAGCAAACCCAGCCCCAGCTCCGGCCGTCCCCAGAACAGGAGACACCTCTCGTTTCCGAATGGGAGCAAGAATACGTCACATCGCACCAGGCACGGGGTCAGGGACCTGGGCTCCTGGCCTTTGCCCTCCGAACCCCAGCACAGCGGGAAGGCCCCCGCGGCTCGCGGGGGAATCCACATCCACCAGCCACGCATCAGCCACGCCACGCCCAGGCCCTCACTGTACCCGGCACGCAGCCCGGCGCCTGGCCCACGGTAGGCGCCCAGGAAATCCGTGCCGACGGAATGAATGAGCCACAGAGGCCGTCCCCACCCCGTCCCGGCGGGCGGCGGGGCACTCACAGCGCAGCCGTCCACCAGGGCGCGGATGTAGGGGCTGTTGTCGTAGGACATCTCCTCGTCGTTGGAGCCCAGGAAGCGCATGGCCTTGTCGTAGCCTCCCGTGGCGGCGTCCTGCCAGGCCACCGACTGGTAGCAGTTATAGGTGATGTTCTGGTGGGCAGAGGCGCTCAGCAGCCGCAGGAAGGTCATCTGGACCACGCCCACCGGGTTGCCCTCGGCGTCCACGTAGGAGAGCTGCGGGGGACAGGGCGGGAAGGCTCAGCAGAGGGCGCCCCGCAGCGGCAACGCCCCCGGGCCACACGCCGTCTCCTCTGGAGCACGAGCCTCGCCAAGGGCACCGCCTGGAACCGTGCCACGCGCCCCATCCCCAGGCCAGCACGCGCTGGCTCTCTTGGGGGTGCCCTGGAGCAGAGAGAACCATGCCACCGTTCTTTCAGGGACCTCAATGAGCCACCCACACTCCTCTTTGCCCAGATGCTCCCTTCTCATCCGCCGGGGCTCTGCTCAAATGCTTCCTCCTCCAGGAAGCCTGCCTGGGTTGGGTGCCCTTACCCACCTTGGCCTGGCTCCGTGTCCATCTGCCCTACCAGCTGGAAGGCCCTCCACAGCACAGGCGCCTGGCCTGCAGCCCTCCCTGGACCCTGAGGGCCCTGAGGGCAGGAGGGCCTGGCGTAGGTCCCTGTCACTGTGCCCGAGGCCAGCAAAAGGCAGGCACGAGTGAGATGGTGTTAATAAGTGAAGATCAATGGCCGATCGCCCCTGATGTGCAAGGACCAGGCCAGGACCAGGACAACTGGGGACAGCAAGGACCAGAGACCCTGGGAGGAACAGGCCGGCTGAGGTGCTTGGCCAGCAGTCAGGACGCTGGCCTGGGGAAGGGTCACAGGCCGTATGGCCAAGAGCCAGAGGGCTGAGGGGACCGGGCACCCGCCTGGGGGCACACGGGGAGGCCATTCCTGCCCCTTCCGGGGTGCGCGCTCCAAGGGGAAGTGGGGTGGGCCGTCCTGGGGCCCGGGGCACTCAGCTTTGCCCACGCCCAGCGGGGCACCCCGGGGGCTTTGGCAACATGACTGTGAGGCCCTGCTCTCTGCTGGCAGACCCAGGGCAAGGCCCCGGGGGGTGGCAGGCTGGTTCTCTAGAGACTTGTCAGCCTTGCTGGCTGGACAGGCGCTGGGCTGTGAGCTCAGCGGGACGCGGGCCGGTGTCGGGCGGCCGGAGGGACACCTTGGTCTCTGCACCTTCTGCAATCAGCGCTTTCTGCGCACTGGACGCGCCGGCGGGCGGCCCCGGTCCTTCCCCCCGGGATCGGGCGCGCCTCTCCTTCCCCGAAAGCCCTCCTCACGAGCCTGCAGCGGGAGCCTGGCCGGGCGCGGTCCCATCAGACGACGGGGTGCCTCCCTGCCCCACGGCCTCTCGCCCGCTGCTCTGTCTCCCACCCGCCCCAGCCCACCCCAAAGACCCGAGCCGACCACACGAGGGAGGATTTAAACTGATGCTCTCTGCTCATAGATACGCATGTCATTAGGGCTGAAGGCAGCAGGCCAGGCCTGGGTCCTGCTCCGGACACCGGCTTGCCCCCGGGACCAAGGAGAGAGTATACCAACCGCAGTCTGGACGTCAGGTGCTCCTCCTGGATGGAAGGTGACTGACTGGGGGGCGGGTGCATGCACAGAGGGAGGCAGGGGGTGGGAGCGCGGGTGCTGGGCGCAGAAGGACCTGAAGCCCCGGTGCCAGGCAGGGTGGCAGGAGGCCCGGGAACGGCTAAGCCCCTGCCCCGTGTTGGGAGCCCCGAGCCCCGCGTGAGCCCCTGCCCTTCCTGAGGAAGGAATCTGCAGGATTGCCTCGGGTGGGATGCCCGGGGCAGCCAGCCCACCAAAGCACCTGTTCCTTCAGGGAGGGGCCTGCACCTATGCCGCCCCTGCGCCAGTCACAGGGAGGCAGAGATGACACGGGGAAAACGCAAAGACTGCTGCTTCCCCCGTGGACTGTCCCTCCACCTCCAGCCTCGGCCAGCCATTTGCAAGACAGGCCACAAGTGGAGGCAGCTCCAGGCTGGTGGCTGAAAGTGGGTGTCCTGTACCCGCTTCCGCAGGGCGAGGCAAGTGGGCATGGGGTGTGGGGGGGCCCTGTCTGGAGAGGGCGACCAGCACGGCTGCAGAAAGGACCCACCCCCGGGTCCCCCTCCTGCCTTCTGTGTCCACTGCCCCCACCCTCTGTCCACCTCAAGTGTCCCCTACCACCCCCTCCCCTGCTGTTGAGTGGCATCCATTTCAGGTCCTTCTGCATCCCAGCTGCTCCTTCCGAGGAAAACGCCAAGGCAGGAGCAGGGGAGGGGGCACAGCAGGAGAAGCGGGAGGGTGCCCGAGGCCCCCGCACAAGGATGAGAAGAGGGGGTTCCCAGGATGGCAGGGAGAGCGCGAGCCCTCAGTGCGTGGGAAGAGCCTGCGTGACTGGGGATCAAAGACACGGGGAGAGGGTGATATTAACGGGGCGCGTGGGCGCCTCTGGGTCTCGGAAGGAGGGTGCTGGGTGCGGCGGGCAGAGGCTGGCAGGAGGCCCTGCTCTGAGTCCTGGGGGAGCGTGGCCGGCTCTGCCCATGCCGAGCCCCCAGGGAGGCTGGGGACAGAGGGCAAAGGGTCAGGCCCAAAGCCGTGGGACCCGAGAGCTGGCTTCCGGGTGAGAAGGACGTCCCTCAAGGGCAGCCCAGTCCAGACAACCGCGGGAAGCCAAGAGGCTCTCGGGGCACCTGCACCGCGGCCACATCTGGAACCTGGTTCCCTAACGTGACGGACGAGGGCACAGAACTCTTTGTCTCATTCCAGAAAAGGGCCCCAGGCCACCTCCCGAGATGCTGGGGAAACGCTCGGCGCTGGAAGCAGCCACAGACCTCCTGAGAGGGGTCGGGCCAGCCTCGGTCCCTATGCTGGCTGGAGAAGCATCGTGGTCGGCTAGTTCAAGGGCGCCTGCTGCCGTTCACCTCTGGGGCAGGCACTTTAAGACTGGTTCTCCCAGAGTAAAACAGGGACCCACGTGGCCTTGGGGGGCTGTGGCAGAGGAGCCCACAGCCCCGCTGGCGATCCCAACGGCTCCCCGCCCCCAGCCGCAGCCGGGGCAGGGCACAGGGGACGGGCCCTGGGAAGAACCAGGAAGTTTCATGGGCCTGGACCCACTTCATCGCCGCCGCCCACGAGGTCTCAGCAAATAAGCCCTGCAGGCCTGGTGTCTCTGGCCTCCCTCCTGGCAGCGCCCAGCTGGGGCTCTGGGCGCCCTGCGTGCCAGCCACATGCCCTCCACCTGAGCAGAAAACCGTCCAGCTGCTCCCGGCTCAAGTGAACCCGCGTCGGGGTGGCAGGAGGGGCCGGCCTGAGTCTGGCGGTCACGGCCGCGGAGCAGCGTGGCCAAAGGGCGAGAGCAGGCGTGGCGCTGGCGGCGATTAGTCCCATGCAGAGCCCAGCCAGGCCGTGCCGCAAGCAGACAGCCCCGCGGCCACTTACCAGCGACCCTCGCTTGTACTGACTGTACCAGGTGGAGGGCAGCTCTTTGGGCCAGCGGGCCATTTTACTCTGCAAGATACGAAACGGGCGCGTTTAAACGACACCGCACACGCGCCGGAGGCCACCTTACCAGTTTGCCGCGCTTGAATTCACTGAACCAGGAACCCGGGTTCTCTTTGGGCCAAGAAGTGATTCTGGCCTAAACATCCAGGGGGAGAAGGGGAGGGAGAGAAACAGAGAAGGAGAGTGTTATTTCTCCCGCCTCCGCCGGGAGCGCTCCCGCGTCCTGCAATCACGCCTCTCGGCCGGAGATGCCGCCGCGCCGGCCCGGAGATCCCGCAGGTGCCCTCCAGCTGGGCGCTCGCCCCAGGACGGGCCCAGGGTCGCGAGGGGCACGGGCGAGCCCCGGTGCTCTCCAGGCGCCTGCTCCTGCTACCCGTGCAGGAGAGAGCCTGCATTTCACCCGTTCTGCGTGTCAGGCACCCAGCACAGAGCCCGCACTTCGTAGCTGCAGGAAGACGCTGGTGGGCTGAGCGGTGAAGGGAGGAATGGGGAGGCTCTCAGTCCCCACCCCCCAACAGAGAGAGGGATGACGACAACAGGGACCAAGGGGCCGAGGGAAGGCCAGGCGTGTGGGCACCCGCCCACTGAATCCTGTGACGCGAGGGCCATGCCTCCACCTCCAAGGACTCTCCCTGGGACAGAGCAGGCGGGACACCCTGCTGGGGTCAGCTGGGTGTGAGGTACGTGTGAGTGTGTATGCATGGCGTGTGCAGTGTGTGGGGAGGGGGCATGTGTGGTGTGTGTGTACACGGCGTGTGCAGCTGTGTGTTGTGTACATGCTGTGTATAGTGTGTGTGTACACAGCAATGTGCACTGTGTGTGAACACACTGAGCTGTGTGTGTGATGTACATGGCATGTGCAGTTTGTGTTGTGTAACATTGTGCGTTGTGTGTGTACATGGCATGTACAGTGTGTGTACACGCTGTGTGCTGTGTGTGTACACAGTTTGTGCAGTGTGTGTACACGGCATATGCACTGTCTGTGTGTACATGGTGTGTGCACTGTGTGTACATAGCATGTGCACTGTGTGTGGTGTACCCAGCATGTGTGTGCGTACACGTCATGGGCTGTGTGTGATGTACATAGCGTGTGCACTTTGTGTATTGTCTAACACTGTGTACAGTGTGTCTGTGCACATGGCATGTGCACTGGTGTGTGTGCATACATAACACAGCATGGGCAGTTTGTGTGTTGTGTACAAGCTGTGTGCTGTGTGTGTGTGTACACGGCATGTGCACTGTGTGCAGTGTGCATGGCATGTTCAGTTTGTGTGTTATGTACACACTGTGTGCTGCATGTGTACATGGCATGTGCACTGTGTGTGGTGTGCATGGCGTGTGCAGTGTACATGCTGTGTGCTGTGTGTGTGCACACAGAGTATGCATTGTGTATGTACGTGTTGTGTGTGTACATGCTGTGTGCCCTGTGTGGTGTACACAACATGTGTGTGTGTATATGCCATGTGCAATTTGTGTCATGTACATGCTGTGTGCTTTATGTGTGTACACGTCATGTCCAGTGTGTGTAGACACGGCATGTGCACCTGTGTGTGTGTGTGCACGCAGTGATCTGTGTGTGTGATGTACACAGCATGTGCAGTTTATGTGTCATGTACATGCTGTGTGTTGTGTGCATGTACGTGGCATTTGCAGTATGTGTACACAGTGTGTGCACTGTGTGCGGTATGCATGGCATCTGGACCTTATGTGTCATGTACACGCTGTGTGCTGTGTGTGTGCGTGATGTGTGCACTGTGTGTGGTGTGCATGGCATGTGCAATTTGTGTGTCATGTATATGCTGTGTGATGTGTATGTACACGGCTTGTCTGCTTTGTGTCGTGTACATGCTGTGTGCTCTGTGTGTGTACACAGCGTGTGTGGTGTGTGTGTACACAGCGTGTGCGTTGTGTGTGCAAATGGTGTGTGTACTGTGTGTAGTGTACATGGCATTGCAGTTTGTGTGGTCTACACGGCATGTGCAGTGTGTGTGTCATGTGCATGCTGTGTGCCCCGTGTGTGTACACGCCATGTGCTGCATGTGCAATGTACATGGTGTGTGCAGTTTTTGTGTGTTGTGTACACGCTGTGTGCTGTGCATGTGTACACAGCGTGTGCAGTGTGTGTGGTGTGCAGTGTGTGTGATGTATATGCGTGTGCTATGTGTGTGTGCGGTGTAGATGGTGTGTGCAGCGTGTGTGGCTGGGAGCATGGGGAGTCGGTGACCTGTGACCCCGGCTCCTCCGTGGGAGCAGCAGTGTCACAGGTCATGGGAGGGGCAGCACCCCCTTCCGGGGAGGCGGGGCTCCCTCCGGGTCTGCTCTGCAGAGGACAGGGCCTCAGACCCCGAGAGCAGCACCAGCAGCCCTGGTGACACTGCGGCGGAATAAACAGATGAATGAACCCTCCCTCCTGTGGTCCTGTGGGAGGGGACCTGCTGCCACTCCAGAAGCAGAAGCTCGGGGGCCGCCTCTGCCCGCGGTCTGCTTGCTGCAGGCACAAAGACCCCGGGTGGAATGACAGTGCCCGCGGGTCCAGCCTGTTCCTGGGCGTCCCTCAGGTCCTCTGCTTGGGCTCCGTCCCCTGGCTTCTTCCCCCGAGCTGGCCTCAAGGAGCCCGCGGAGGGGCCTCATGGAGGAAGAGCAGGTCCGCCTGCCCCCTGCCCCTCAGGACGGGCCCACCTGCTCTCAAAGCCGCCGCCCATCAGCTCTGTGCTGGGATAGCCCAGGGGCTTCCCTGGGGCAGGACCAGTGGCGCGGGCGGGGGGCCGCCCCCACATTTGCCCTCCATCCTCTCCCCTCCCCTCCGATGCCGAGGAGCCCAGAAGCCCAGGCGGCCGGCAGGGGTCTCAACCCACAGGAGGCTGAGCGGCTGTGGCCCGAGGACCCCTGGCAGTCAGCACATGTGCAGAGAGAGAGCCAGGAGCTGTGGGGTCACTCGGCACCCCCAGCCCGCCCTCTGCTTGGCACCACCACCAGCTGGGCTCCTGGGGGCATCGTGCTGGCTCTTGGGCAACGAGGCCGCTTTCAGAGGGCAGACAGCACCAGGCAGGGTAGGACACGGCATCTTCACCGGAACTTCCTCCCGAGTCTCTGACAGACACAAGGGTCCCGAGCTTAGAAATTTCTTTGGAGCCACAGGGGTGTTGCAGGTTCCCAAGGATTTCAAATGCATAAAGCAGGGGTCCCCACATTGTCCTGGTCAGCACAGAGCCCACGGGGGTGCTGGACCTTCCCACAGTGACCGTGAGTTTAGGGACAGGGGACGTGCCCAGGAGAAGGCAGCTGCTCTCCTAGAGGGAAGCACTCTGGACGCCGAGGCTGCAGGGAGTCCGAGGACCACAGGCTGCCCGCCCCTGCCGGCCCGGGCCTGAGCCTCCAGGAACCCCCTGCACAGGACAGGGAGCCTCTGTGACAGACGTTACAAGGAGGGTCTGGTCAGGCCGACGCAGCGGGCCCTGCGGCCAAAGTGCCCTCCATCTTCCCAGGTAAAGACCGCACCCTCTTCCCTCACCTGCCCCGGGCCCAAGCGGGCGGGGCTCCGACGCACCCTCGAGAGAAAGCAGTGCGTGCGCCCCACGCGCCACCCACGTGCCACCCACACGCCACCCACACACTATCCCCACACCATCCCCAAGCGCCACCACACACACTGGTTCACCCCTGTCTACACTCGGAGATCCCACCCTGGAGGTGAGGCCTCTGAAAGGCCACAGAGGTGACTGTGAAATGGACACGTCACAAAATCTCAATGGATCAGAACCTTGCTAAGCCCAATTTTCTCCTAAACAGGCTTTAAAGGCGGGCAGTGTGCTGGGGAGGCAAGCCGACGCTAAGTAAGGACCTAGGCAAACACCAGCTTCCAAATATGTCTCTGGGACTCGTTTGCCCAAAAGTCCTTCCATGGGCTTCGGGCTGGTCTGCGGTCAGAAGGACAGGGTCACTTCAGGACGGACTGGACCAAGCGGTGGTTGAAACCCCAGTGTTGGGTGGGGGGAGCCGGCCACCCCTCAACCTTCCGCGAACCGAGGCTGCACGCAGCCCCTCCCATTGCTAGAAACGTCTCCTTAGAGCAAATGCGAGTTGACTTCTGGAGGAAAAGTCCTGATTTTGCAACTGGCCCGTGTCTGCCTTCCATTCCCTAAGACGCAGACACGGGAGTGGCGTGCGCCCGGCCCGGGCGGGAGGCGATCGGGCCGGTACTCACCCCTTCGGACTTCTTATCGGGGAAGACGCACGTGGACCCTCCGGCCGTGAAGTTGCAGTAGACTTTGAAGGAGTCCCTGGAGCAGCCTTGGTTTGGGTCCACCCAGTATTCACCTGGAGGGAGGGGGGGCGGTGCGTGAGAGCGGGTCCCGGACGGTTCCAGGAGCAGCCACGCCGTCTCCGCTCGGCGGTCACGGCCGGGCCTGTCTGGGGTCTGTCCGATGGCACGCTGCTGCTCACCCCTCCTTCCCAGAGGGGGAACCACATGCTAACGCGGTGTCATCTTTCAGTGGGTTATTACTGCCAAGAACGGGACTGATTTGCATTTTTGTGATATTCTGGAGGCTCAGTGGTGCTTTCTGAGTGTGCCCTTCGACGCCAGCGCGAGGGCCAAGATGAACCAGCAGTGGCAGCCAAGGTCGCGTCAGGGCTTGCCCTGCGCAGGCCCAAAGCATCTCAGACACTTTACACATGTCCCCGGAGAGGCAGGTGTTTCTAGGTGGGAACCTGGGGCTCCAGGGGAGCAGGTGCCCTGCCAGACAGCAGCTGAGATTAGAGCAGACCCCAGCTCCGTGCGATCTCATGGCTTTGACCTCTTCTCCTGGCCTTTGAGGACAGCCTCCCCTCCTCGTGCGACACCTCACCAGGTGACAGGGGGAGAGGCCCGCACGCCCACCGCCCAGGCGGGGCCGCTGCCCCCGAACCCGGCTGCCCTGTCCTGCCCCCCTGCCCTGATGTCGGGGCCCGGGCGCAGCCGCCTACCGTCCGGGAAGTCGGGGTGGCAGAGCTGCAGGTCCTTGCAGGTCCGCGCCGGGTTCTGCTGCGTGCCCAGCGGCCGCTTCATCTGCTCGATCTCCAGCTTCAGGGAGTTGAGCGAGCCGAAGATCTCCTCCATGCCGTCGGCGTAGTCCATGTAGTTCTCGGCCTCCCCCTCGTCCATCAGCTGGCTGGCGTCGATGTTCCGCCGCGTCCTGGACGCCTGGATCGGCAGCGGCTGGATGACCTCGCCGGGGGGGCCCTGGGGGCGGAAGAGGGGCAGCCGCGGGTGGGAGGGGGCTCTGCCTGACGCGCCGTCCCGGGACAGCGCCCCCGCCCCAGACACGCTGCACAGCACGCCAAGATCTAACCACGTGGACTGCGGCTTCCACGACTCCCTGGCTGTTAGGAGACCCCCCCGCCCCCCGACTCCCAGGCCTTCGAAGGCTACTCACCGGCGGGCCGGGGGGTCCAGGGTGGCCTGCCTCACCCTTGGGGCCAGTTGGACCCTGGGGGGAAGAAGAGAACCGTCTCACTCACCGAATCCACCCCGGGGTCTGGAATGTTCCCCAGAAACACGGGAGAAGGCGGAGGGGCAGGCCTGACAGGCAGGGCCGCCCAGTCCTGGGTGTGAGAACTGGACACCCCGTGCTGGGGACTGCGGGGGACAGGGCCCTTTCTGGAAGGCAGGGAGCCAACAGCCCAAATGCCTGGCCTGTGACGGCTCAGGGATGCCAGCCGCAGAGGAGGCCGTGACCTCTGGGCCCATGACTCAAGGGGGCAGGGGGACCCCAGGGTGGTTCCCGTCCCAGGGGACACACATGCCTCCCCCAGGGTGACGTGGGCCGGCCGGGGGGACACCACTTACCGAGGAGCCCTTAGCACCTTTTGGACCAGGGGGGCCCTGCGGAGAGAGGGGCGGGGGTCAGCTGGGGGAGGCCCCTTCCCTCCGGCCCCGCCTTCACCCCCTCGCGCGCCCGTGCTGCCCTCCTGGAAGCCAGGCTTGTCCTTGCTTGACTGCTGAGGGGGTGAGCGTGGCTGGCTGGCACCCACATGGAGGCAGGGAGGGTCCCTGGGTCCCGCTCAGCCTCCCGCCCTCCCCAGCAGGGAGATCAGAGCTCCGACCGCCAGGGTCAGGGGTCCACGAGGGCAGGCTGGCCTCAGAGGCCCGGACACCGAGCCCCACCCCACCCCCAGCCTGCAGGGAGGCCCAGCGTCGGGTCACGGGGACCCAGGCCCAGGCGGGCCTCAGGTTACTGATTTCAGGTGAGAAGAGATTTGAAGGTGGGGGGGAGGCTGCGTTTGGAGTTTGGGGGGCTCCAGCTACGTGGGGGAGGCCCCAGGCTGGGTGCCTAGAAGTGGGACCCCAGCTCCAGTCGGGGCCGGCCTGGGCCTGTGCGTGCTGCTGGGGAAGCCGCCGTCGCTGGCGTCAGCGTCCCCCAGATGCCCACAGTGGGTTGTCCGCATGCCCTAAAATGCCCAGAGACAGAGGCTCCCCCGCACCTGACGCCAGAGCCCAGAGGCCCCACTTCCCGGCTTCTGAGCTCGGAACCTGGATGTGAGATACTGAGCAAATCACCCCGGGGGCCCGTGATCCTCCGGCCGTGCACGGAGGCCCTCCCTTCCCAGGAATAACCCAGGGAACCGCACACGGATCCCAGATACGCACCGGCAAGCCTGGGGGGCCCGGGGGCCCGATCGGGCCAGAAGGACCGGTGATGCCCTGGAAGAAGCAGAAACGACCACCGTTTGGACCAGGAGGCGGGCGCGGCCCTCGGCTCACGCCTCTTCCCCCAACGCGGGCTGCGGGCGCGGGAGCCACCCCTCCTGCGGGACCTGAGGGGCTGGAACGCCTGCCGTGAGGCTGAGCCCTCAGGCGCTGCTGCCCCAGCCCGCCTGGATGGACCCCAGTGTCCACGGGGCCTCGGGGAGGTGACTGGGCAGGAACGTGCCCTTCCGATGGTCTCGTGTGAACGGCCCCTGCCTGGTGCCCTGGCTGCTTTCTGCTCACGGCCTGGGTCTCCCCACAAGCCCAGGCCCCCGGCAGGGGCGCAGTAAGTGTCCTGGGGTCCTGTGTGTCCAGTCCGGCCTCCCAGCGGCCCTTCCCACACCTGGAGTTTGCAGCCTCTGAGCTGACCTCTCTCCAGTTCTCGGGGCCACGGGGAGGCCAGGGTGGAGGAGGCGGGGGCTCCCGAGGACACCCCTGGGCCTCCTGGCTCCGCCCCCTCCAGCTCTGCCTCGGGCATCCTGTCCCCTCTCAGGTCAGTTGTGGGCCAAGGTGGGCACAGCTCAGGGGCACGGTCGCACCTGGCTCGGGACGCGGTGACTCACAGGCCGGGATGCGGCCCCGTGACCCTCACGTGGGGGAGAGGAAAGACTGCCTGCCCCGCCCCCACCTCCCCAGCCACGGAATCCAGGGCAAGTGGCCCCAGGTGTAGGACAAGGCAAAACTCGCAGGCCAGGGCTTCCTTTGCTATGGTTCCTGGGGGCTGCAGACCCCAATCGGCTGCAGGAGTTCCCAGTGGAGTCTAGGGTGAGATGTGCACACCTGGGGTTAAGGTGGGAGTGAGGGTGCCAGCGGACAGTCGCCTGGCCCACCCGTGCAAATGCAGTCGAGCACCGACCATCACCTCCGGGCGGTCAGCTGGGCCGGAGGCTCTCACACGGGGTGGGGGGTGGGGCGGGGGGATGACCTGAGGCCCCGGCAGGGTCCGGGCTGGGCTCCCATTCTGCCCCAGGTCCCCGTGCACCCAGGTGAGCCTGTCCTGCTGTCCCCATCTGGATTCGTGGACGTGGGGACATCCTTCCGGCTCTGACGTGACACAGGGCCAGCATCCCACGTACCTGTTCCCCCTTAGGGCCAGAGGAGCCCTGGGGGCCGGGAAGGCCACGGTCACCCTTTTCGCCCTGTTCGCCCGGGGGTCCAATGAGCCCGATCAAGCCTGGATGGCCCTGTGGGAAGAGGAAAGGGCATCTGCGGTGGCGGCGACTCCGGTCCAGCCACCTGGGCCCGGTCCCAGCCACGGTCTTCAAAGCCACCTCTCAGGCCGCCACCCCAAACACGGGACAAACGCAGGGGACGCCCCACATCTTGCTGAGTTTCAAGCGCTGTATTCAAAGGGCTGCGCGTCCCACCAGCGGGGCCCCTGGCGAGGCGTCCCCACGGCTCACCTTTTCCCCTTTGGGTCCAGAATCTCCTTTGAGGCCGGGGAGCCCTGGGGGGCCCTGCGGGGGAGAAGGCAGCGGGATCAGAGGTCTCATCCCCAAACCCGCCCTCCACCGCCGCCGCCGCCGCCGGGGGGCCTCGGGGCATCCGTGACTCACCATGGGGCCGGGGGGACCATCCGGGCCGGGAGCTCCTGGGAGACCTTGCTCGCCCTGAAACACAGTGACCCTCCGCGTGAGCCCCGCCCGGGCTGTCCCCATCCCCAGTCCCACCCCCGCCCAGCATCGCCACCCCGACCCCCAGCCTCCCTGGACCACTCACCACGGGGCCGGGGATCCCTCGAAGGCCATCAGGACCAGGCTTCCCCGGGGCCCCCTGGGGGCCAATGGGGCCAGTCTTCCCAGGAGGGCCTTCCAAGCCGGCTTCTCCCTGCAGGGCGGCAAGGAGGCCAGGGTGGGACACCAATGCTCGAGGGGCCCGTTACCCCTGCCGAGGACTGCTGCTCGGGAACTCCGAGGAGCCTCGGACAGAACCCCGGAGCCCCCCGGATATTCAGGGGCTGCCCCCGAGTCTCCACGTTCCCTACAGCGGCCAAGCCTCCATCCTGCTACGGTCCTCGGTCCTCTGGGCTCCCAACCAACACGGCCGCCGTGTCCTGAGCAGACGTGGGGCTGGACACATTCCCTTGCTGTCTCAGTCAATGCCAGGCACCCCTGGGAGTGGCCCACCCAGCACCTCCCCAGGGCAGCGGCCACGAGGGCTCTGGGTGCTGGGCTCCCTGCTAACTGCACAGCACGGGCCCCCCACCCTCCCTGAGCCCAGCACGGGCCCCGTCTCCACTTCAAATGTGAGGCAGGGTGGCCTGGCCAGGTCAACCCAGGCCCGAGGGCACCCAGCAAGGGCCTCCCCACTCTGAGGATGGCGGGGCAGATGGACCATGGCTCAGGGTCGGGGGCCCCAGAGCCAAGGCTCGGCCAGGCCACCGCACTCTGCTCAGACTGTAGAGACAGCTGGCTGCCCTCTGGGCCCCACCAGCTCCTGGCTGCCTCAGCAGCTGGGCACCTCCGAGCACGTGTCTACTCCACACCCACGGGGCCCTCGGCGCACTCTGGAGGGTCACGGCCACAGCCTCGGCCGGGCCAGAAAGCACTTACCTTGGCTCCTTTCTCTCCCTGTCTGCCTTCGGGGCCTGCGGGGCCGGGCGGACCCTGGGAGGAACAAGAGGGACCATGTGACAAGGGAGCTCGTGGAAGCTGAGTGGAGGGGGACAGGCCTGGGGGGCAGGGAGGGCGTGCAGGTCACTCCCAGGATCTCAGAAGGAGCCCCGGGAGCTCTGGTTCTGGAAAAGGCGGCTGGGTCCCTGGGGGGCTGGGGGTGCCAGCAGCCTTGTGTTTCGGGGGGCTCCTGCCCTGGCCGCACAGCAAGCGGCCCAGTTACCGCAGCATCAGCAAAAGGCCTTTTCGCTTGTTGTGATTTTTCCAAAGGTCTGACCCAGGGGAAAGGGGGTTTTTCCAGCTCCGTGGGTGTTTTTCTCCCACCACGGCTGTTCCTGGCGTGTCAGCAGTTGGCCCACCCTAAAAGGAGCGGCTCATCGACCCAGCAGGGCTGAGATTTGATGATGTGGCAGGAAGCTGAGCCGGAACGCACTTCCAACAGAAGCACCTTCCTCACGGGGTCCGAGCCGGGGCGGGGGCGGGGGGACTGAGGGGCCAGGGCCCCTGTAGAAGCACTTACCCTTTTCCCTGGAGGCCCAGATGGACCTGGCTCACCAGTAGGGCCCGGGGATCCCTGGGGTCAGAGACAGAACAGAGAGTTTGGGAATCAGGCCCGTCAGATGAAGACGTGGCGGGTCTGGGGTCAGAGGCGACGGAAATGCAGAGACGTTGGGTCTAGTCTGTCCTCAGCCAGCCTTGAACCTGCCCCGCTCTTCTCTGGCAGAATTGGTCCTGGAACCTCTGCCCCCACCTCTGCGTGGGCGCCTGGGCCGCAGCAGCCTGGGGACCCGCTTGCCCCCCGCAGTTCTGCTGCATTTAGGGGAACGTTCCCACCTCCCCGAGAAGCGGCGACAGGGTCCCTAGAGGCCCCGGGTGGACTCACTGTTTGCCCGGGTTCACCGTCATCTCCTTTGTCACCAGGGGGACCGTCTTGACCCTGTGGAGACACAAGCAAGTTCCTTCTGCCTCCCGGATGCACCTGAGTTCGGGCACCGACTCCCAGTGTCCCCAGTCCCGACCCGAAAATCAAACTCCATCCCCGAGGGGCTGGGAGGTGGGCAGGGCCTGGCCCGTTTCGGCATCAGGTCACAGATGCCGCTGGGAGGTGGCCACATCCCACCGACAGTCATAAAAGAAACATCCAGAAGGAGAGAGAGACGGGCCAGCGAGGCAGGTCTGGGGCTGCGGGGACCCCGGGGCTCTGCCCTTGGGCACCTACCGCGGGGCCAGGCTCTCCGGGGGGACCGGGATCTCCAGGAAAACCGACAGGGCCCTGAAACAGGAAGAAAGGCCGTCGGGGGCTCAGCAGCCAGGCCTGGAGCACCCCGCCACGCAGGCCGCCCACCGTCCACACCTGCGCCGCCCTCGCCCAGAGCACCCCGCCAGCTCTGACACCTCGTGCCCTCCGTACCAGGACGGCCTTTCCAGAACATCGTCTCACGCGAGCCACGCCAGCCCAGAATCGGGCAAGGCGGGGCTGCGCTCTCGCCCCCCAGAGGCCCTCAAAGGCGGCCTCTGGCCCAGCGATCTGCTTCTGGAGCCTCCGGCTGACACCGGAGCCTGGACCTTTAGCTTCTGGAACCTGCTGCGGTGCAGCCCCTCCTGACGCAAAGCCAAGGCAGGCAATGGAGGGGCCACACGGAGCCCGGCCCGTGCACGGGGCTCCCCTCCCCTCCTCTGTTTCGGCTCAGGAGCTGGGGTGGAAACCTCTGCTCCTAAGAACCTCACCCCGAGACTCGGGCGGCCGGGAGCTTTGGCGCCCGGGGCGAGGCGGACCTTGGCCCTGCGGCATCTCACAGGTACTCACGGGGCTGCCTTTGGGACCGTCGTCTCCGGGGGGGCCCTTGGGTCCAGGGGGTCCAGCAGCACCAGAAGGGCCCGACTCGCCCTTCTCTCCTCTTTCGCCTTTGGGTCCCTGGGGGGAGAGGCCAGGCCCGTGTTCCCAGAGCCCGCCTGGAGGCCGCCCAGAGCAAGGACGGCATCAGGTGGAAAGCGAGCATCCCCACGGTGGCCGGGCCCCGTGTCTGTGGGCACCAGCAGCTGCCCGCCGGTGGCGTGGACCCTGAGGGGGCGCAGGGACCCCCGCCCGCCCCGTGGTTCCCAGGTGGAGGAAGCAGCCAGCAGCCCCGGGGACTCTGTTCACCAGGCGCCCCCTGGGCCGGAGCGCCTCCCTCGGGGGTTGGGGATGGGGGCTGGAGAGGACGCCATCCGACCTGTCACGGTCTGAATGTCCCAGGGCTGGGCCGACGGGGTGACAACGGCCCCACTTATGGAAGCCTGTGGGGGGCCCAGAGCACCACGGATGGAGGGCCTCTCGCGGCCAGCTGTCTGCGTGTTTATCACGGACGTGGGGGCAGGCACACACATGCACGCACGCCGGCCCACTCCCCACCACGCTGCCCTTTTTACAGCCATCCCGTGAGGTAGGCACAAGAGGGGACAGGCCTCCCATGTCATGGATGGGAAAACCGAGGCCAAGCAGGACCCTCCCACCCACCCCGTCCGAGCTGCGTCCGGCCCCTGCCCCAAAGCGCCACTCACCGGGGGGCCTCCTTCTCCGGGAAGGCCGGGCTCTCCCGCTTCGCCGGGCTCACCCTAAAGGAAGAAGCGCCACCCGATGGTGTGATGACAGCGGCAAGGAGAGCCGTGGGTCTGGCCGGGGGGGGGGGCAGGGGGCAGGGCGGGACAGCGGTCACTGTCCCTGAGGGTCAGGACTGGAGGGGAGACGGGTGAGGCGTCCAGGGAGAGAGGGGTGACACTGACACAGGCAGGCCTGGGATGGACAGGTGGATGGGGTCGGGGGAGCACATGGGGGTGTTAACCCTGGCTTTCCCCGGGAAGGGGCGCTCCAGGCGAGCTCTGGGGGAGGACCGGGCGAAGCCAGGGGAAAGGAGGCGGGGCCAGAAAACACAGGACATCCTTGGGTGTGCAGGCCCACGGGGGGCACGGGGAGAGGACGCCGCCCCGAGCAGAGGCGGTATACCATTCACGGGGGCTCTTGGGCCGGGGGGGGGTTCTCTGTGATCTTTGTATCGTACAGAACGGGCAGCGACAGAAGACCTCTTTCGATGGAAGGTTCTGGAATGGCGTGCAAGCAGCACAAACGGCAGGACGCCCCCCACCCCCTCCTTCCACCCAAGGGACTGGGTGAGGGCTTGAAAAGGAGCACCAGCTCCTGGGTCTGGGTGGATCGGACTCCAGGGCTGTCTCGCCCACTGCACACACGCGTGTAAGGCATGAGCACACGTGTGCACGCAGAGGCCCAGCGTGCTCACCGGTCTTCTGCAGGCCCAGGCCCTGCACTTAACTGGGTCAGAGGAAGGGGACCTGGGGCTACGACAAAGTAGGGTTTGGCCGAGATGGAACCTGGAAAGGCAGCAACCACTGGCCCCAAGGAACAGAGAGCTGCGTCCATCAGCCCACCTCAGAGGAGGCAGCAGGACCCTTGCTGGCGGTTGTACCGTGTGGAAATTCTGCACAAGGCAGTCACAGGGGCCAGAGGCGGACCCCCAGGCCCACTGCACGCTCTTCTAGTTTCAAAAAGCATCTGATAGGACCAGCCCTGGAAGGCACCTGTACGCCTGTGCCTACGCGGCGGGCACAGCCAGGAACGCGCACATGCACACACTCAGACACCGTGACCGTTTCGGGGCGTGAGTCACCTTCTCTCCCACTGCGCCGGGGTTGCCTATTCCGCCAGGGGGACCTTGCGGTCCGTCGGCACCGGGAGCTCCAGAGGGTCCTCGGGGGCCGGGGGGACCTGGAGGGCCCTGGGAAGAGCAGAGCCATTGAGCGCAGAGAAGATGCAAAGTCCCCCGAAACAGAAGCCAGCTGCCCGGCCAGGTCTCCACGTGCTGGTGACACGTACCATCTGACCCACGTCTCCCGTCTCGCCCTTCTCCCCCGGAGGTCCTGGCAGACCCTGCGAAGAGAAACGCATCAGACACTTGGCAGCCGGCACTGCTCCACGGGACACGCACGCACAGCTTCTGCGGTCTCCCCGGCGCGACCCCAGGCCGAGCAGCCCAAAGGCTCAGGAATGTGGTCTTCCATGCACAGGTACAGAGGAAGAAGCCCCCCAGAACCCCGGGCTCCGAGTCAGCCCCAGAAAACGCTGGAGGAGTTTGCCAAGATTTATGGACAAAGTGCCTATTGCAAAGTCCCATCAAACCATAAACCCTAAAGAGCCAACAGCAGGGAAACGCGTGAATAAGTTATGTCACCACCAGATGCTGGGACAAGGCGCAGCGACCAAACGTCATGTTTTCAACAATAAATAAAAAGGGACGGCTTCAAAGAACACTCAATGCCATTTGACAAGACTCATAAAATGAAGTGGGAAAAGCTGGGCCCAAACGCCGTCCATGCGGCAGGAGGCAGAGCGTGCAGACACCACACAGGAGGAGGCGTGCGTGGGCGCACGGGGGCTGGACGGTGCGGCCACGCGCTGCCGCGCCCCGGGAAGCCACGTCTGTTCCCTTTCTACCAGCTTATCGGTAGGGCCTCGCGTGTCTCCGACAAGCAGGAAGACAGACGCTACCCAGTAAGAGAAGCAGGGCAGGGGCCCCTGGACGTATGGGACTTTGCAGCACTCCATGCACGGGAGCCCCAGGAAGCCCTGCAGCCCTGCCTCAGTTTCCCCATTCTCCAGAAGACAGGAGGGGAGGGGACAGGCGGGGAGGGAGGGCAGGGGACGGGAGGGGAGGGAGGGCAGGGGAGGGGAGGAGAGGCCACAGCAAAGAGGCAGGAATCAGCGGAAGCCGACCCCCAGGCGCTGAGCGAGCTCTGCTGTACCTGCAGCCCCACGGGGCCGGGGGGCCCAGGAAAACCTCTTGGGCCTTCGTCACCTTTCTGCCCAAAAAGGCCCTGCTGGCCTCGGGGACCCGGCTCGCCGTCAGCGCCCTGCAGGGAGAGGGGTGAGCGTGGTGACGACAGGTGCGTGGCCGCGCCAGCTCCGGGGATGGGGGCGCTTTTCTGAGGGTCTTTGACTAGATACTCACGGAGGGGCCCGGCTGTCCGATGGGGCCTTGGGGTCCTGTCGGCCCGGGAGGTCCCTGTGGGGAGAAGACAGGTGGTTGCTGCCGGGTCGCAGCGAGATTTCAACACGGGAGGCGAGCCCACCAGCTGCGAACCATCCTTTAGGGGTGGGGACGTTGTCGTATTTTAAGGGTTGTTGACGCAGGGCTGCGTGTGCGCCATGCCGAGCTCGTGGCCCTGCGCCGTGGCTCCACCGGCGGCCCCAGGCGGCACGCGTGGCCCCCTACCTGCTCGCCTTTGTCGCCCTTGCTGCCCTTCTGTCCCGGCTCCCCGATCTCTCCCTGTGGGAAGACAAGAGACCCCTTTGCACATGATCTGCTCCCCATAATTAATTTTTCTTGGAGATAAAAAAATAATCTCCTCTCCGGGGGGCCCTATAACTTTCCTAAGAAGAAGGGTTTCCATATATTAATTTGATTTCCTTTTGAATAAGAGAGCGAAACGGGACGAGGCCTTGATCTGATGCCTGGCAGGATTTTAGTAGATTTGCAAGCGTGGTAGAACTTTCTCGTAGAAATATCTTCTTTGTTTGTCAAATGGGCCGACACAGCGGTGCAATACAGACGCTTCAGTTCCCGTGCCGCCAAAGTGTTTCTGCAGTGCAGGGCCGTCTCCCACCCCGAGAGGCAAGGCGGCATGGCTGGGGAGGTGACATGGTTGGCAATGCCACTGGAGAGCTCTCATAAAGGGGCGGTCAAACCAAAGAGCTGAATTTCACCGACGTCCAGGCCAGCGCCGGGAGCGCATTGCAAGGACAAGGCCCATCCTTGAGGAAAGGGAGCCTTGATGGTCCAGGTGAAGACATTTAAAACTAGACGTGGAGCAAAACCGCACCCGACTGGCCCCACAGATTTAGAGTTCCAAAACGATGCAGAGCCTTCTTCCCCGCTCTGGCCGCTGCAGCACCTGTCTCTGGCGGCATCAAAACCACACACGAGAAAAGCCGTGTCCGAGTCGCCTCGGGCATGGCAGAGACGGCGTTTGCTAGCACGGCTTGCGAGTTATTCTCAAATCATCCACGGATGCCCAGAAGGGCCATGGGCAGCACAGGGTCCCTCTAGCACCAGAGCCCTGATAGCACCTGCATCCCACGGTTTCAAAGCCCCCCACCCGCCCGGTTCTGACCTGCCAGCACCGGCCAAGCTTGGCCGTGCGTGGTCCAAGGATGGGGATGGGGGCGTCTCTGCAGCCTCCTTACCTTATCTCCATCTTCTCCTGGGGGGCCCACGGGGCCAGCTGGACCAGGGAGCCCCACTGGACCCTGCAGGCCGTCTCGGCCGGCTGGGCCTTGTGGACCTTTCTCACCCTAAAGAGGAGAGGGGGTCCCTGGTCAAAGGCGGCTCCATCCATCAGAGGAACCACCTGCCGCCAGCCCATCCCCTCCCCCGCCCCCAGAGAGGCCCAGAGACAGCTCCCGGGGAGGGACCGTCGCCCAGTCCTTGGTTCTCCGCTGGGCTCTGCGTCCAGCCCTGGATCAGCATCCCGGGCCTCGCTGCGTCTAATGCGCGCCCATCCGAGGAAGAGCTGCTCTTCGACAGACGGGGAGATGGAGGCTTGGGTCACAAGCCACAAAGCCAGGATGGCAACCTGGTCAACCAGCTTTCACAGGCCCATTCAGGCCAGCGACCAGGGGGGCCGGAGCGCCAGCCCCAGCCCCTTCCGAGGAACTGCCCGGTTCTCTGCAAACACCCTCCCGCGGGGCCTGCACGCACGCGCGCACCTGCACACACCCCTTCTTCCTCTCCTCGTAGCTCTGGTTCATTTTCCTCAAACTGCCCCTTGGATAATTTCAACGATCCTTACCACCGGCTTTTACATTCTTCGACCGCAGCGTATAGCGGCTTGCTGTGTAATCTCAGTTTCCAGACCAGGGATAGAACCAGGGCCACAGTGGCGAGGGCACCGAATCCTAACCACTGGACCACCAGGGAACTCCCTGTCCTTCCCAGTTTTACCAGCCATCACATCACCCTGTGAGCAGCTGGAACTTTCTCACCCAAGCCACGAATCCCTTTTCCCAGCAGAACCAGGCCCGTGCACGGGCGGGGGACACAGATGGGACCGTGCACGGCCACTGCTGGACCTCACCAGGGCTGGCACCCTCTCGGGCCCCCTCTCCTCCTTTCCTGCTGCACAGGCAACTTCCCTGATTCCCTTCTCACTGATAGAAACGCTTCCCCAGTTAAGGCAGAAAACGCCGGGCTGACTGCAGCTCACGTGGAACCTTCCTGGCCCGACGCGACACCTGACTTTCACTCGGCCGTTTCTTCTGTGGCTATTCTGGGAGCGTGACCAGCTTTTCCCTGGATGGTGCAACTCGGAGAGGCTTCTGCTCAAATATTTACTCTCTTGAAACAACGAACCCGGCCGTCTCCCATCGGGTCTGTGCGCTTGAGTGTTGACCGGAGCCTGGGCTCTGGCGCAGAATTAGCAGAGGCTCATGGGAACCACCAGACGCCACTGAGGTGACGAGGAGGCGCCGACGGAACTCTCCTTGGTGCCCGAGTGCCCAGTGGGGAGTTCTCGGCCGGGCAGGCGGCCAGGGCCCTCTTCTCACCCAGGAGCCGTGGACGGGGGACACACAAGCACTGCCCCCTTCCTGACTCAACGGGAAGGGGTGTCTGCAGCCTGAGCCCCAGGAACCGGGGCGCATAGACATTCGCAACGTGGAGGACAAGTCTGAACTCGAATTTGTCTCCGCAGCTGAGTGGATGTGGGGGAAGGTGGGAGTTTGCCACATCGTGGGGGCAGGCGTCCACGGTGGCTGGGGCAAGAGAACGGCCGGGCAGGAAGGGGCGCTTTGTGTCTTATTTGGGGAGAGGAGCCCAGGAGAGGGGCTGCCATGGGTTTTCCAGAGGCATCGAGACAACACGGGGCTCACTAACCCCCTTCACAGACACCCAGCCTCCAGCCGGCCCCCTGCCCCGGAGCTTTCATAAAGCCTCCGGCCGGGGTGACCACAGCCCCAGGAGGTGGCTTTCGGAAGGTCCAGGAGCAGCTTTCTCTTCTCCACACTGACCCCCAGACCGACAAAGAACGCACCACCCAAATATCCACTTTTCTCCCACACAGACGGGCCGTGAGCCCAGGCCAGAGGGGTGGGGGCTGCGAAGCATCCACACGGGGCACCCACAGCCCAGCCCGAGGCTGAGGCCGTGCGCGGACACACTATTGCCACCCCTTCCCATGCCCACCCGTAGGGGGCACTGACGTGTGGGCGTGACAGGGCCTGCCCAGCCCCAATGCACGCCGAGTACCCCAGTGGCTCAAGCGACTCCTGCAAGAAACTAGCCGTCCCTGGGACCTGCCCTTGGACTTCAGTCAAGACACCTGGGCACGCAGCACAAACGGCACCCACCCCCCTGTCCCCCCCCCACCCCCAGGGAAACGCCCGGGAAGGGGACAGCACAGGGGCAGGGACAAGCCCCCCGCCTCCGAGGCAGTACTTACGGGAGCGCCTTTCTCGCCAGCCGGTCCGGGGGGTCCCTGCGGTCCGGGTCGCCCTGGGATTCCAATGGGCCCAGCAGCACCAGCCGGCCCCCTCTCCCCGGGAGATCCCTGGGCGAGCCAAGAAAGTGGTTTATTTCAAAGACTCAACATGCATGCATACGACTTCCCAAAGCGCCGCCCGGTCGTACCACTCTCACTCTAGAGCCCACAGGGGCTCCCCAGGGCCCCGGCCAGCATGAGCTGTGTGGTCAGGGTCTGAGCCCCGGAGGGTCTGGGGACACAGCCTCCTTAAATGCTCGCCCTGAACAAGCTCTCTGGGTACCGCCTGCCACCGGCGCTCCCTTCCTACCCGCTCCTCCACGCTGCCCCTCCACCGTGTGGGGGCGGGGGCTCTGGCAGGGCTGCAGGTGGGCACCTGGGCTAACTCTAGGGTCAGCACCGGGGAGCCGCTGTGGCCCGGGTGTCGTCCTGCTCCTGGCCTTCATGGGAAGGAAAGGGGACGTTTCCATTTCCGCCTGACTTTCCACCGTCACCTCCCTCCAACGGCCCAGAACTCAGTCAGGGGAGGGGCTGTCATTTTTGGGGTCTGCGTTCAAACCCCGCCAGGCCCGGGGCAGCTCCTGCGGCCCCACAGCCATGCCGAGCAGCGGGGGCTGTAGGACGGGCCCCCGGCAGGGCAGGGGGACTTGAGGCACATGTCCCTTTTCCCTAAAGAGTCAGGCCAGGCCAGCGGTCCCTGGGCTGCTGCTGGAGGGTGGGCGCAGCCTCACGGGGCCCGAATCCCCCAGACCACAGCCCAGGGCCCCAGAACACTGAACGCCTGGCCTCTCAGGGCGGGACCTCCAAGTGGTGAGGGGGGGACCATGGTAAGAGCACAGCTCTGGGACAGGGACCTCTGCCTTGGGCAGCCCTGCATGTGTGGCCGGCCCGGCTCTCCAGGCCATGGAGCCATGGCTGTGCCTGTGTGTCCAGGCTGCTCCATCCCCACCCGCACTAAGCAGGTCAGCTTGCTCCTTGCCCCGCATAAGCAGGGTCAGGGTGGGGCGCTCGGCCCTCCCTCCCAGCTGCCAGGTTCTCCAGCTTTCCTCACATAACGTGCCCCCCCCCTTGTCATCTGGCTGCCAGCCTCGCCCACCATCCACGTCCCTCCTGCGTCCAGCGCCTCCTCTGGGACCAGGGCAGGTGTGCGTGCTCCCTGGATCTCGGGACTGACCGCTCGCCTGCAGAGCGGGTTTGTGGGGGGGAGAGGCCTTGCACGGGGCCAGCACACTCACCGCGGGGCCTGGCGGGCCGGGGGGGCCTTCACTGCCTTTCAGTCCAAGCGCCCCCTGCAAAGCAACAAAGTGGGCAGGGCGCTGCGGGGGGAGGGCCCCGGGCTGGGCGGGGTCCACCCCCATCCCCCGCTGGCCCCTCACTCACCACTGGACCAGGAAGCCCTCGGTCCCCAGGGAAGCCGCGTAGGCCTGGGGGACCATCTTTCCCAGGAAGGCCGGCGGGGCCTGGATCACCCTGAAATCAGAGCCGTAGGTCAGTTTCTGAGCGATGCCCCAGACTGGGGTGGAAGGAAGCTGGGCAGTCCCTGCCCGGGCCCACGACCCGTGGCGGGGGGGCCTTCCCGGGCACTGGGCTTTACGAGGAATCTGAGGGAGCTCCCTGGTGGCCCAGCAGGTTAAGGGCCCGGCGTTGTCCCTGCTGTGGTGTGGTGTGGTGTGGGGACGGACTCCACTGGGACTCTAGCCGCACTCCACGGAGCCCTGGCACCCCATCACGTCCTTCAGGGCCATGAGGGGCTGCTTCACGTGACCCCCTCGCACCCCTCCAAGTATCTGGGGCTCAAGCGAAGGCGTCTCTGCCCCACACGGATGCTTGTCTCAAGCCCGAAAGCACATTTTCTGAAAAGATGTTCCACCTGCCCTGAGGTTCATCAAAGCTTGGACGTCTTCCAGAATTTTCCCTGGGGTCCAACGTGGGAGCTGAGGGATCTTTAAACCAGCGTGCCCTCAGGCTCCTTTCCAACTCCGAGAGCCCCCTTCGTGGCTGGGCGCCTGTCTCTGCACCTCCCCCCTCCTCCCTCCCCCTCTCACACACACACAGACACGCGCACACACAGTTTCCCAAGTACACAGGCATGTCCTCAACCACGTACATGCATATGTGTGTGTGTGTGTGACTTTTTCAATCAAGTTCACTTTCTTGTGTGTGGTCCCACAAAGTGCTGGAGCACGTGTATTTCCTGTGTCCCTCCCTGAAAAGCCGAAATGGGGAAACACAGGAAGTTGCCACCCCCAGCTGGGGGTACCCCGGCCAGGGAGAGACGTTTTTATTATTTGGAATTTTTAAAGGGTCGTTAAATTCAGTTTAGACACACGAAGGGTCAGGCAGTTTTATCCGCGTCTGGGGAAGGGGTGCGATGGCTGCAGGTGGCCCCGGGCAGAAGGGGGTCCCCAGCCCGCGCCACATTCATCCCTGGGGCGGGGTCAGCCCAGGCCCTCCTTCCAAGAAGCACAGATGGAGCTCAGTTCCTGGTCTGGGCAGGAAAAGGCATCTTGAGGAGCCACCCGTTCACCAGAAAGAAGCGAGAGGAAGACCCAGACCGAGGGTCGAAACAGTTCCGTAGGAAAGGCCGACGGGCACAGGGGTCCCGGGGACTCACCTTCGTCCCTTCTTTTCCCGCGAGGCCCGGGAGCCCCTGTTCACCGGGGGGGCCCGGGGGTCCAGGGTGGCCGCGTTCGCCCATGGGACCAGTTTCCCCCGTGGGACCCTGCAGGGAAAAACCTGCGTCAGCCGCGAACGTGTTCACCGGGCACGTTCTCTTCCTAAATCTCAGGACAGCCTGGCAAAGGCCAGCACCAGCCCACTGGACCTGCACATTCCTTCAAAAGGCGTCTCCTTCCGGTAAAAGTCCCAAAGGGGCAGGGCAAGTCAAACGGGGCAGGAGTTCAACAGCCACTGCCTGGCCTGCCCTGTGCTCCAGCGTCTCCTCCCTGATGCATCAGAGCAGGGCCTGTGTTCCGTGGGGTGTCACGGGGACCAGGGCAGAGAGGGGTGGCGGGGATTGAGCCTGCCTTTCCTGCAGCCCTGATGCCGTGGATTTCTGCCTCATTTACCACCACATCAGCTGTGAACTTTCTAAGAAGCAGCTTCACCCCGATTTGCATCTCTGAGCCTGCAAGCCTGTCCTTGAGTGGATCTGCAAGCAATGAGAACAGCAGGCCCCGGGCACGAGAATCCAGGGCAGAGAGTCAGGCTGTGTGGACAGCTGGGCTGCCAGGGGGTGGAAGCCAGGCTCCTGAGCCCACCTGGTGTGACTCGGGTTCACGTCAACAGATCCCTGTCCTGCTCTCTGCACCTGCTCCCCTGCACAGGGTACAGCTCCTTATTTAATAAGCACTACTACTAAGCCTCATGATGCCCTCTTGGCTGCACCTGCACCTGGAGAATGGGGAGAATTCACCCCCACACTTGACCCTTTCTTCTGTGTGGGCAGGGACCCAGGGTGACCAGGGACACCAGGGGATGCTGTGTCTCACCTGAGGACCGACCACACCTGGTGGGCCTGGAGGGCCGGTCTTGCCTTGGAAACCCTGCAAAGAGAGAGTCCCCGTGCTGAGATAGTTGAAGTGGCCCGCGCCAGCCCCACTGCTGGTTTCTCCGTAGACGCTTACCCCCAACCCTGACCCTGTCCCCAAACAATGGACCCTCCAGTCTCCATTTGAAAGGCCATTTCTCTCGTTTCACTTCTGTGTTCATTTCATGAAGGTAATGAAGCCAGACAGTTAGTTTCCCTCGCTGCCTCCCCTGCCCTGCTTTGTGCTGAGAAATATATTTTAAAACCATTCATCTTTATAACAACCCTAAGAGTTCATTTTCTGAGCAGATTTAGTGTCACCTTTCAGCTGCTAGAAACCAAAACTGGGAGCCACCTCTGGGCTGCATCTCATTAGTGACTCCATGGGGACGGTCCTGCCTGTGTCACCAAGGCCCCCAGCTCAAGACAGGTGGTTTTCCCAGCCTGCGCCTCTGCACTGACTGAAGTCAGGAAGCAGTGAGGACACGCTGCTTCCCAAACGCGGCAGCTAGGCGTATTCTTAGCTCCATCCAGGCACCTCTCCATTCTGCTCTGCACGCTGGCACGTCGGCAGCAGCCTGGCTGTGCTGCAAGTTTAATTTCCGGCCCGTCTACAGAGCATGGCACATGCCAACGAGCTGCCATCTGCAGGTGCCACGTGATGCTGGGGGAGATGCACAGATGCTAAGCCCGGGGGGTTGGGGGGGTGTTTAGTGGAAATCCTAGAGTCTGGAGGGGAAGCAGCCTGGCACAGCTGGAGCTGTGGGGGCCCAGCTCCCGTGGCAGATGAGCCAGGGTGGCTCTGATTCACTGCACGGCAGCCAGAAAGCCAGCGCTGGTGACCTCACACTCAGCCCCCAGGCCGTGCGAACCCACGGGGGTGCAGCTCCTGCAGGTTCTAGGGTGGCTCCCTTCTTTAGGCCCGGCGGAGCTGCACGCAAGGGACACAAATGGCCTCATTTAAGGCAGTGATTTTAAGGCAGTGTTCTCTGGAGCAGCCTGACAGCATCAGATCAAGGGGTGGGGGGCAGGTTCGAGAGCAGCCCTGGGTGAGCTGGGTAGCTGTGCCCAAGGGAGGCAGGAGCCTGGGTGTGGGGCCCACTGGGGGACCGTCCACGGTGCTGAGGACAGGATCTGTCACCAGCCCCATGGGGGGGGGCTTTGGGCTTGGACTCAGGACCAGCAACGACTTCGGTGTCCCACCCGCTAAAGAAAGCGGAAGTCCCGGGAAGGCCCTTCTGGAAGGCGTCGGACTGGCCCGTGGAGGACCCGCCACCCCAGCTGGGTCTGGGTGCGGGTGCCCCTCAGGCTCTGCCAAGGGCACCGCAAGTGCCTGTCCTACTCTTCCAGCAGAAACAAATGGCTTAATTATTCCGCAGTCTCTTCCCAGGAACAGTCGGAAGGAGAAAAACACACCCTATAGGCCAAACCTTCCGTCTCGCCTCCTCGGGAAGGCGTTAGAGAGAAAACATGCAAAACTCAGGCGGCGCGCTTTAATTTTTCTCTCTAAACAAAGGAGCAAAGGACTCTCCATTTATCAGGCCCCAGCGCCGCGCAGAACCCTGGGAAGGTATAATTACAGGAGGCTTCAGCAGAACAAGCCAAAAACAGACAAAGGGAATTTTTTTTTTCCAAGGAGGCACCAAGAACAGATGGACGGGGGCGTCAACCTCCCGTTTCGGGAGGGGACCTCCTTCCCGTGCTGGTCCTTCAGAGGCCTCTGACCACGAGGACACCGGCCTTCTGTCACCTCCCAGCAGTCTTGTCACAAGGAGGTCACCCGACACGGTGAGCCCCCAGCTGTCTGATGCCTACAGCCTCAAGGTCACAGGTGTACCCACCCTGGCCCCAGGGTCAGGCCTAGAATGGACACGGCGTGAAGCTGGGCCTGATGCCACATGGCTCTCACGGGGCCAGGAACTGACCGTGGCGCTGACAATGCTTTGTTCCTAACGAAACACGCGGGAGTCCTTCAAGCACAGCGAGGCTGTGCAGGGCGAGGTGGGGGTGAGCCTGTGCCAGTGGGATGCCAGCCCTGAGCCCAGCCAAGCTCCCAGCCTCCAACGGCCGGCCCCTGCCCTTCTGGCTCTAGAAAAGGACTCGGGAGGAGACCCCCCGGCCCCCTGCCGTCAACCCCGAGGCCAGAGGGACCTGGACAGACAGGGCTGGGACGAGGCCACACCCTGCACTGGACGTTTGGGGACGTGAAACGTGACAGAACCACATGGCACGGCTGGAAATGGACCCGCTTCCCGGCTACACCTCCACTCGGGCACACGTGCCGTAATTGGGGCCACACTCGACCTTCTCCTGGGGTCGGAGGGGCTGCACCGAGGATCCGTTTGCTTCATGGGGGTCACGTGTGACCCTGGGTTGAACCCACGAGGGCGGGTTTGAAGCTGGCACCTGCCTCCGCCCACAGAGGCGTGCCAGGGCTGTTGCTGGCCCCCGGGCTCCCCGGAAGGGCCTCCCCGCAAGGCCACAGAAGCTGGCCTGGCCCTCAGGGGCCTTCCCCAGGCTGCCGATGGGCAGTGGACCCCCGGCCCCGCCCCCCGCGTCCCCGGCCCCGCCCACACTCACCGTCTCGCCTCTCTGCCCAGGGTGTCCCGGGAGCCCGTCCTTGCCTGGGGGGCCCTGAAGGAAACCAGGGAAAGGAGGTTCGTGCCATTGTCAGAAGCACACGTCTTGGGCACTCAGTGCCCCACCAGGCGACGCAAGCCACGGCTTCACGACCGAGGACGGCGAAGTCGGGGGGACGAGGACGGAGTGGGAGCCCGCCACCGGCCCACCATCCTCAACCCTCCCCACCGCCCTGAGGGTCACACGGCTGTCACCTTCGGCAGCAAGAGGACAGCTCCCCAGCGTCCAGCCGGTGGGGGGGGGCGCCGGTCTGGTCTGCAGCCAGAGCCCCCCTAGCCCCTGCCCCCAGCACGGCCCTCGGGCGGGACCTCCTAGCATCAGGGCCTTTCCTTCTGAGGGAGGAACCCTGCATCTACCATGAGCTGAGACCCAAGCCCCCCGGAAGCTGGGACGGGCCCCGCTGGGAAGCAGGGTCTCGGCAGATGTGCCCAGGCCCGGTGAGGTCCGGCTGGTTGAGGGCGGGTGCCTCTGCAGTGGCCGGTGGACAGAGACGGAGAATCGAGGACAGAGGAACACAGAGGAGGCAGGGCGCAGGCGCAGGCAGAGCTCGGGTGGGGGTTCCACAAGCTGAGAGACCTGGGATGGATCCTCGCTGGGGCCCCGGGGGGACCAATCCCCCTGACACCTGGATTTTGGACTGGGGCCTCCAAACTGTGAGAGCACACGCTTCTGTGGTTAACTGGCCACGTGCGTGTGTGCTCCTGTGTCATGACACACCTAGGGCGCTACTGCAGCGCCAACTGGAAAGTCGTGATGGTCTCAAGGAGAGAGGGGCCCGTGCTCCCCAAAGCAGCTCCCTCCATCCAGAGCCCCCCGGCGGCCTCGCTCCCCACCTCCCACCGCAAGGAGGCTGCTGGGGCCCTGGGACAGACCAGCGTCCCCAGGAGCCCCTGGGCCAGCCCCACGGGGACAGCACATTACTCACCGGGGGCCCCTTTGGTCCAGGAAACCCGGTGGGTCCTTGAGGTCCATTGGGTCCCTGAGGACAGAAGAAGGCCTGTGTGAGACGGAGCTCCTCCCAGGCCCCCGGGCCAGCGGCGCCCCCGCCCATGGGTTCCCCAAGCACAGGCGCCACTTCCACCTGCTCCCTCGGCTTTTCCTCTCCTTCTTCCAGTCCCGCCCTGACCCATGTGAAAAGGAAGTGCGGTCACGGGCCCGAGGAGGCCAGGTGACATGGCCAGCTCCCTCGGGGCAGCACGGGCCGGGACCCAGCTCCCCAACATCCCAGCCACCGCCCCAGACCCCAAGCCCACGGCCAAGCAGTCAGGACCCGAAGCTTTTTTTAGGGCTGCACCTGCGGCATGTGGAGGTTCACATGCTAGGAGTCAAATCGGAGCTCTGGCCTACACCACAGCCACAGCAATGCAGGATCCGAGCCGCGTCTGCGACCTACACCACAGATGACGGCCATGCCAGATCCTCAACCCAGTGAACGAGGCCAGGGCTCGAACCCACATTCTCATGGATTCTAGTCGGGATCGTTAACCGCTGAGCCACAACGGGAAGTCTGGGACCCGCAGCTTTACAGCCAGGGAGGCCCTCCCTGCTCCACCTTCGGATCTGAGGAACCTCTCCTGCCGCAGGGTCAAAGGCCGGCCTCCCTCTCCCCAGCCCACCCGGGGAGAAGTCCAGCGGGGACACGAGGGGGCGGCCTGTGTTCCAGATGCTCACCCGTTCACCTGGCGGGCCGGCCGGGCCATCACCTCCGGAGTTGCCCTGGGAAGGGAAGGAAAGAACAAGAAAAGCTTAAAATCTTTTTTTTTTAATCATTACTCTATTGACGAGCAGACTCAGCCCACGACACCCCTGGAGCTTCAGAGGTCCGTGCTGCACCTGCACACTTCCGTGAATCGCCCCACCAGCTCCTCCGGAAAGAGCGGCAGGCCAGCCAGCCATCCGCAGCTCCCCGAGACCACCTGTCCCCTGGCCTCTAGCCGCACCCTGACCGGGAGCCGGTATCAGCAGGGTAGCGGCGTTTCCAGGAGGAGAGCACCCTTCTCCTGGGGGATGAAGGCCGTGCTCCCACCAGTAGATGCCTCCAAACGCACGAGGAGACGGGACCCAGGCCCCTGCGTGGCCCCTGGGTCAGTGCACCAGGCCGTAGGCTCTGCACCTCAGCCGCCAGCAGGCCTGTCCCCTGGGGTGGGAACACGCTTTGGAAGCCCATCCCGGACAGGACCAGACAGGACCGTACAGGACCGGACAGGAAGAGCCTGCCTGGCCGAGGTCTGCTTCCACACGGACCAGAGAAGCTGCTGTCCAGGCCCCCAAGGGGGAGGAGACGGGGCAGTGGGGGAGGCCCAGGCTCTCATGGAGGCAAAGATGTTTCTGCAGCGTCCAACCCTTCTTCAAGGAAGAACGGAGGCCTCCGTCCCCATCAGGACGAGGTGGGGCCTCTGTCCAGAGCCTGGCTGGGCCCGGCCCCCTGGAGCCCTGGGGCTGCTGGCTGGAAAGTTCCACCGCGGGATGGAGCCCCAGGCAGCTTCTGCAGGGCGGCAGGGCCACAGCCACGTGGCTCAACCTGCCCTACCATCCACGGGCTGCTGGAGGGGAGCCCCTCCTTCCTAAATTCCCCAGAGAAAACCCCTTTGCTTTGTGGCACCAGCAGCTGTTTGGCCTTCCAGCAGCTGTGGCGCGGGCCGGGGCCACAGAGACCAAACACGTACCTTGGGGCCAGGCTTCCCGGTGATGCCCCTTGGGCCTCTCTCACCCCGAGGACCCTGGACAGACGGGAGAGAGGACAGGTCAGCTCCAATCCTCAGCGGCCTCGACACCTCCGCCCCCACCCCGCCCCGCACGCTCCCCACCACGCCCTCCTGTCCCGGGAGACCGCCCTCCAGGCCACGGTTACCGTTGGGCCTCGCTGTCCCCGAGGTCCCGGCTTCCCAGGCGTGCCCTAGAGTCAAAGGAGAAGGGGGTGCTGGTCAGTCACTCCAGACTCACCTGGCACGGCCTGGGTGATGGAGAGACCCCCCACCCCCACCCCACTGCCCCCGCCAAAGGCAGAAGCTAGCAAGGACACCCTCCTTATCTCAGCTCTAAGGGGAGAACGCACCGGGCGAGGGACTGCCCTGCACGGCTTTGCGTTTCTGGACAAGGCCTTCCAAAATCCAATTTTCTCCCTGCCGCCTGATGGATGCTTTCGGCCTCATCTGGTTTCCTTCCCTCAAAGCATCAGCCTCCCCCTCCCCCCTCCTCTCTCCAGGCTCGCGCTCTCAGCAGGGGTGGGGGGATCATTATTGCAAGAAAAGAGAAGACAGTCAACCCCTTTCATACATAATTTACTTTTGCTACAGTTAAGGATATTAGCCATTAAATTTTCAACAGGCTCTGCGGACGAACAAACGTGCAGTTTAATATATAAATCATACATCCAAGAACCATTTGCTTCCCTTCTAATAGAATTTAGACTCCTTTTTTTTTTCTGCTCTTGTTTTGCATTTTGCAAACCACGGAAAACAAATGCATTGCATTTTTTTTTTCCCCCAAAGCAGCGACATGAAAGCTGGTAAGTGCAGTTTGCCCACCGCACGTGGAAGGAACGGGCTGGAAAGGCCCTCAATCTTCACCACTTGTGATTCATTTCCCGGAATTATTTTTTTTTTCTGGTTTCTAACGATAAAGCCCAAGATGCATCTGTCTTTTGCCAAAAGCCACCTGATGCGTTTTCTCTCCCCATCTCTCATTCACTGGCAGCCACGATCAAAACTGCTTCCCAGAGTCCTGCGTCTTGAAATGAATCTAATAAAACCGTTTCTGACGAGGAGGCCTTTCGGATGCTTTCCAGCAGTGCCTCTGCTCTCCCGCCTCGCATCGCCCGGCGGCGCCTTTTGGCTTCGAATCAATATTTGCACACAGAAATTCATGACACACCCGCGTTCTTCCACCTGCGTGACACCAGGACCGGCCTGGGTGCCTCCTGGTGCTCCCCTGACCACTGAGTTTGTGCTGGCTCCTGGGAGACGCCCCTGTCCTTTGTCACCCAGGGTTGCCAGCTCTGGGCACCCTCCGTGGGCGGCAGGGTCCCCAGGGCCAGGCACTTCACGGAGACTTTAGAAGCCCCAGCTGCGGAAGAGAATGAATTTCTCTCCAAATGGCCCCAGGGCTTCCGAATCCCACAGCCGAGGGGTGGTGGGGACGGTCACACCAGCGACCCCAGGGACCAGCCATGCCCAGCAGATCCCGAAGCGGAGGGGACGGGCTGCCCTGAGGACAGCGGCAGGGGCGCGGGGCTCCCGCCGGGGGCTGGGCTGGGGGCCGGCTGGTGCAGACTGGACTCAGTTCTGTGTCCTGCCTGCAGCCTTGGTGCAGACGTGCCTGGAGGTGGAGACGTGGCCTGGAGTCTGACCTCCACACCCTGGGAGTGGGTGGGCTCCTGGGTCGTCAGCCCGCAGGGCCCTCCTCCTCGTGGAGCAGATAGGGGACGAGCGCCGAGGCCGCGGGACTTCCATTCCTCACCACCTTCCCTGCTGTTCCCGTCCAAACGGCAGTCGTCTTCAGCTGGGAGTCTCGGGCATCACTTTTTCTATTTTCTTCGTGTCTTTTCAGGGCCACACCCGCGGCACAGGGAGGGTCCCAGGCTAGGGGTCGAATCAGAGCTGCACCTGTTGGCCTGCACCACAGCCACAGCCACGCGGGATCCGAGCCGCGTCTGCGACCTACACCCCAGCTCACAGCACCGTCGGATCCTTAACCCACTGAGCGAGGCCAGGGATGGAACCCGCTTCCTCATGGATACGAGTAGGGGTCTGAAGCTGCTGAGCCACAGTGGGTACTCCTGGGGTGACGTTTTAAATGTCAGGGCAGGGATGCTTTGAACCCTGGGGGCTCAGCCCCTCCCACCGCCTCCACCACGGGGCCTGGTCAGCACCCTCCCCCCGGAGCCGCGTCCTCTGCCCTCACTCAGGCCTCCTCCTCCAGGCCGGCCTCCCTGCCTTCCCGCTTTCCTCTTCCCCACAGCTCGCGCTGCCATCACAGCTTCATTCACGTCCCGGGGCCCGGGTTTGGGCTTTTCCTGCGGCGTCCCCAGGGCTCACGTGGCACTGGGACGTGGGGGCCGAGCAGGTGCTCAAAGGTGCACGTGAGCGGCTGGACTCAGTGACACAGAACAAGCCTGTGACTCCTTGGAAAGGACGAGAAAGCAGGACGGGGGATGACGCTGGACGTTCACAACCGCCAGGACGGGGCTGGGGAGGCCACCACTGGGTGACTGTCCCTCCCCGGACTTCTCGGCGTCCTCACACACTCGGGCCTCTGAGCCAAAGGTGGTCAGCGTGCTGGTGGGCAGGCAGCTCAGGGCAGAGCCTCTGGGGAGACCCAGAGTCCAGCGCAGGAAGGCCAAGGCAGAGGCCGCCCTCCTCCAGCGGAAGCTTCCAGAATAAAGGCGTCTGTCTCTCCAAGGGCAGGACGGGAAGAGCTGGGTGCAGGGACAGGGGAGCCCACAGTTGAGCCGTGACTGCTTGGGATCTCAGACCCACGCATGTCCGTCGGCCTGGACGTAAAGCCACGGCGCTGACTTGTTCTCTGTGAGCTGGTGACCATGGGTGCTTCCCGGCGGCAGACACGGCCGTGGCCCCCGGATCCCGCGTCCTCCAGGCACATTTCTCCCATGACGAGTGGACATGCACTCCGGCCATGACCTGACCATGGCTTCCTGCGACAGCCAGCACCTGTGCCACCCCGCCCTCCCCCCGTGGCCACCCTGTCAGAGATACAGCCACACGAAACTAGAAAATCACTCCAAGTCCTAAAGTCAATCCTTTCCTCTGGGGTCCATGCTCCAGGCCCCGGGAGCCACGTCCAGACCCCAGGACAGGAGCTGGCCTCCTGGTCCCAGGCTCCCCACGTCCCCACCACCCCTGTGTCCAGCAGTGACCCTGGCGACCCCCGGTGCTGAGGCATTGGAACCACGGCCCATGGGGGCTCGGGGCATCCAGGCATCTGTGTGACTTGCTCGGTGCGGGGTAGGGGAGGCAGAGAGGCAGGAGGGGCGGGAGAGGGGAGCAGAGCTTGGGCCAGAGTGCCGGCCCCCGGGCCACAGCCAGGCCTCCACTGCTCCACGCCACCACACGGGCCCGGTCCCCCGTCCGGCTCCTCCTCGGAACGGGGTCGTGGTCACATCCATGACCCCATCGGCCACCAAGACCCTTCTCGGGAGATTCTCATGGCAACGCGGTGTGTGGAAGGCAGGGCCCTCCACCAGCAGGGGGGCTGTCCCCTCCGCTGTCACCCCGCGGTGCCCACGCTTACAGGACTCTGGGTCACTTCTCACAAGTGACAGCCTTTCCCCAAAGACGCCGGTCAGACTGTCCCTACAAGGAAGGACAGGACAGACAGGTAGGAAGACGATAGACAGACACAGACATAAATATTCAGACAGCGTGGACACCTCTAGAGACAGAGAGAGACGAACAGACAGCGGTCTCTGCGCTTCTGTGTCGACTGCGCTCAGCAAAGCCCCACTTCTCTGCATCGTGACGCTAGCAGACGCGTTCGTGCACGCAGACTCCGGATGCCTAGAAGCCTTCCTCCCCGCCTTCCAGAGACTGTGCGGTCTCTGCTCCAACGCGGGGATGCCAGTTTGGCATGAGGGCTCTGAGGAGGGGCGGTCTGTGCGGGGGGACCAGGCCTGCTCTGCACACACCCCACCGGCCTGGACAAGGCCGGCTCAGAGCCCAGAGGCCCAGGAGGACCCGCGGGCCCCTGCTGCCCAAGGGACAGTGCTCACGTGACATCCCCCCGCAGGTTCAGGGGCTGGAGCTGGAAGGGCTGGGGCAGCTCCCGCAGCCTGGCCCCCAGATCTCCTTCACTCAGTGACAGCAAAGGGGACCAAAGCACGCTGCACCCGGCAGGGTCAAGTGACAGTGGCAGCTTGGACACAGCCAGGGAGGGAAGCCCCCTGGGCTTGGACCAGCGGAATTGGGGAAATGCAAAGTGAAACTCCGTTCCTCCTTCCTTTTAAAATGAGCCAGGAGGAAAGGTCACTGGGGCTGGAAGAAGAATCTGGATCTCACTATGGAGCCAAAAGACTGCCGGGTCGTGGTGAGAAAGCGCCACCCCGCCACACGCCTTCCTCTCTGGCCCACAGCCGCTTCCATCGTCTCACCCCCCAGCCCCGTGTTCCCAGAGCCACCAGCGCTTAGCGCTAAAGGCTTAAGGTCAGCTGTTCTGGAAAGCAGTTTTGGCAGCAAAGTGGGTGAGAAAGAAACAGGATGCGTTGAAGAAATACCACGGCTGCAGATGGAGCCGCCCGAGCAGGGGCCAGACCGTCCTTACCCTGCCGCCCTTCTCTCCATTGGCGCCAGGAAATCCAGGAAATCCGATGGAACCCTGAAAGAGAGTTAATTAGGGAGCAAGCATGAGAGCCTGACCAGAGGGACGGCGATGCTGCCTCTGCAGCTGGAGGAAGGGGCTGTCAGAGCTCATGGCCTTGGACACCGCCACCCGCCACCCACCAGCCAGCCATCCTCCACCCGCCACCCACCATCTGCCATCCACCACCCACCCACCATCCCACTAGCCACCCACCCAAGCATCTATCCACTCATCTATCCACCACCTACCATCCATCCATCCACTGACCATGCAACTAGCCACCCGCCCAAGCATCTATCCACTCATCCATCCATCCCTCCACCCACCACCCACCATCTGCCATCCACCACCCACCCACCATCCCACTAGCCACCCACCCAAGCATCTATCCACTCATCTACCCACCACCTACCATCCATCCATCCACCACCCACTGACCATGCAACTAGCCACCCGCCCAAGCATCTATCCACTCATCCATCCACCACCCACCATCCACCACCTACCATCCATCCATCCACCACCCACCCACCATCCAACTAGCATCCATCCAAACATCTATCTACTTATTCATCCATCCATCCACCCACCCATCCACCACCCACCCACCATGCAACTAGCCACCCACCCAAGCATCTATCTACTCATCTATCCACCACTCACTATCCACCCATCCACCCATCATCCACCACGCACCCACCATCCAACTAGCCATCCATCTAAACAGCTATCTCTCTACTAATCTCTCCATCCATCTATCCACCCATCCACCCACTACCCACCACCTCCCATCCACCACCCACGCACATCCAACTAGTCATCCATCTAAACGGCTATCTACTCATCTCTCCACCCATCCACCCACCCTCCATCCACCCAAAGAGCCACTCGTCTACTCCTCTATCCATCCACCAAACCACCTACTCAGTAAATCCTTCTGGAGCATCTCATGGGCCCCAAAGCTAAAAACCAGAACGGAATTTTAACCACGTCCCCCTCCACAGCCTTCTCCTCACACACCCATGCCTGCAAAACACTGGTGTTTGGGGGAAAGGGGAACGTGTACCACTAAGATTAGCTGGAGGTGATGCGTGAATCTCACATGTACGGCATTTATTTTCTGCGCCTTGTTGTCCTGTTTTGTTATGGCCCAAAACACCTCCAAATAAAGCATGGCCGCTCATGAAGTCAGAAACGAATGCACATTTATGCACGGACTGTAGCACCACCCAGCTCTTTAATTCTAGAAGTCCACCGGGTGCACACAGCCAGAGAGGTAGTAAATGGCTTCCATTAGGCCAACAGCCAAGCACCTACGACGTGAGCCCCGCGTGACCCTGTCTGAGGCACCACTTCAGCCTCTGTTCCCTGCGTGACTTAAAACTCTGACCTCAGTATGTGCTTAGACCACAAAAGTGTACCCACTCTTCAAACCTTGACCTCACGGGGCTGACCTTGGCCACGACACCCGCGTGCCCACCTACTCTTCCAAACGGGAGGTTGGACCAAGTTTCACGGTGGGAAAACCCGGGGAGCAGGCTTCACGGCGCTCAGCTCAGGGGCTGGGTCCTCGCCCGGGAGAGTCTGCGGCCTCCGGTCACTGCCATCCACCCCCACCCGTCCATCAAGCTACTGGATACGCCTCTGTCCAAACGGTCCCGGCCTTTTCACAGCTCTGCCCTCGTCTTTCCAAAACGCTGCCTGACCTATAGCCTCACAGCCCCCCATCTCCCCCAAACTTCTCCTCTCCTCCCCGAAAGGGACACAGATTTCAGGAGCGAAAGCACGTCCAGCAGATGCTCTCCGTCCAAATACAATGGACAATGCTGCGGTCAGCGGCTACGTCGATGGCGGATCCTGGAGCAAAACCCGTTTCACAGCAAAGGCAAATCATCTCCCCACGCAGTGGCTGTGGGCTCACCCACCGAGCGTGGGCATCAGAGTTCCACACACGGCACGGCACTGAGCACTTCCAGCAGCCGCACGGAAGCACCTGAGGTGCAGCCCTGCCCCCAGGGCCCGCCTTCCGCTAACAAGGGGGCGTCCAGAGGGCTGACCCCAGAGGAATGCAGGATGTGTGGACGCCAACCCCAGAGACAGGGCGTTCTCTCTGGCTGTTAATTACGTCTCGAGGGCAGGCAGCTGGTTATTTTTAAAGGCAGAAGCATGAATAATAAAAGGTGGGGGATAAAAAATAAATAAAATAATGCTTTAAATGGTGTGCAAAAGCCGTGAGGAGCTGTTCAGTTTAAAGGAGAACATGATTCCCTATAAGAAAGGGTTCGTCTTGCTTTTATCCTCGGTTTCGAGCAAACAACCTTCTCATCTCCAGAGTGAATCAAAGCCGAGAGGGGGACACAGGTTCTCGGGGAAAAAACCCAGAAACCAGGCCAGAGGCTCTGCGGACCCGGGGCAGCCTGTGCCGCGGCTGGGTGGTCCCTTTCTCTGAGGGTCCCGCCGCCCGCTTCCCACGCAGCCGAGTCACTGCCAACGGCTGTGACCAGGGCAGCACAGAGGCACGGCAGCCATGACCTTCTGCTGTGTCACGGCAGCCACCGCGGGGATGGCGGATGGGTGACCGTGGGAGGGCCGGTTGTCCAACCCCGCGAGGTCGCCCCTTACCTTTGGCCCTTGTCTTCCTGGGTAGCCGGGCAGTCCGGGGACTCCGAGTTTTCCCTGGGGAAATAACGAATGCAGGTTACCCAGCTAGCCCGGCGCTTCTCGGAGCAGAGCGCCAGCACGCCCGCCGGGGACCAGGGCAGGGTGTGGGTCCCAGCCCGAGGACACGGTCATCATGAGAGACCCTCGTCTGTCCCTGTGGGGTGGTGTCTCCCCCAGATCTGGGACCGGTTTAAAGCAAGGTCCGAGAGCGGGATGGGCAGCACCGCTGAAAGCAAACGCCCCGAATCAAAGAAGGTTTCTTTAAGAGATTTTGCTCAGCCCTCTTGTAAGAGTGCCAGCCTTGGGGCAGGCCAGGGTGAGGGCTGAGGTAGGGGGTGGGGGGAGCGAGGTGAGGGCGGGCAGCCCCCCCACTCAGGTGTAAGAACAGCCGCTGTCAGGCGCCCCCTCGCCCCCGCTGTGAAAGACGATGCAGCCAGGCAGCTGCCGGGCTCAGACCCTGCACTTCGGGGACAGCGGGGGAAGGCGCTCTCCAGCGTGGCTGTGGGGGCCAGGATGCTGGGTGGAGCCAGCGGGGCAGGAACTGTGTCAGGACGCAGGGTTCAGCCCGGCCGAGTCATGCCCTGGACACCCCAGGCCGTCCGCAAGGGTCTGTCCCGGGGAACCGGTCGCGCTCTGGCGTCACGTACCTTCTCCCCAGGGGGTCCCAGAGGACCGGGGTCGCCGTTGGGCCCTCCGCGACCCTTGGGGCCTTCGGGGCCATCTTCCCCTCGGGGGCCAGGTGGGCCGATCTCCCCCTACAGGTGGGAAAGCAAAGGTGAGGGGGACGCCACAGTCCCATCCCCCGCCCAGGCTGGGAGCGAGGGGCCGGATCCCAGGCCGGGGGTCGGGACCGCAGGGGAGCCCCTCGGCCGGTTCAAGTGACGAAGCCTGTCCTGGCCCCGCGGAGACCAGGACTCTGCTGGGCGGCGGCCGTTCCACCACCTTCCCAAGCCCACACTCCTCCTTCCGGCCACCTCTCCCAACCCCAGCTCCTCTCGGCTGGAATAACTTCGGTGACAGCAGGTGCTCTGAACAGCTACCTCCCCAAACAGAGCGGAGTCACTGTTCGGGGGCCGGGGGAGGGTCTCTTTCTCCCGAAGCCCCAGGAGGTATCGGAATGGACCATGAGGGCCCTGGCCGGGGCTCCTGGAGCACGGGAGACCCACAGGGTCTATCAGACACGCAAGGGCCCAAGTGCCACCCCATCCAATGTCCCCAAGGTACAGGCGGGGAGGCCTGGGTGCAGACAAGGAGGAGGCCCGGAGTGCCGGCCAAGGGCAGCACGGGGCAATGGCCCGGGCTCAGCGTGCCACCCTGGTCCCCTCTGCCGAGCCCTCCTCTGACCTCTGGTTTCCAGGAGCAGCTGCAGGACGGCTGCGTGGCCGCCCCCAGTGGAAACGTGCATCGCAGGACAAAGAGACTCATGGCTCCCTCACCCCTCAGCCGCCAGGGTCCACGAGTGGAGCACTGTCCCTAAGAGGTGCTCCCAGCTTGAAGGGCTGGGAAGGGATCCCGGGCCCTGGGCAGGCCGCTACACGCCTGGGGAGTGGGTCTGTTTCTGCAGCCCCTCCCTCTCTCCCAGGCACCTGTCACCCTTCTTGAGCCAAAGAATTGCCCTGTAAACCAGGGTATCGGCCTCGTGGACAAGGTCAGGACACAGGGCAGAGGGGTCAGGGGACCACAGCTGACCCGTAAGGAGGGGTTAGCACCAGGGCCCAGGGGCCACGGCTTCAGGCTAGAGGCTGAGGAGGAGGCAGAGAGCCGGCCTCAGCTCCCTGCTGTCCCTGAGGTGGCCAGGAGCCTCCCCTGAGGTGTCACCACTGTACAGAGACGCTGCCCTTCAGCCCCTCCCTCAGCCCCCCCTACCTGCCCTGAAAAACTCACCCTGTCACCCTTGATGCCCATGTCGCCTTTGAAGCCAGGAAAGCCGTCTTCACCCTGCATGGGGCCAGAGGGAGCCTCGTCTGGATGAGAGAGCCCACCGGCCAGGTCCCCCCACCCAGAGCCTCTGAGAGGCGGGGCGCTGGGTGGAAAAGCCCCCCGGAGGAACGGGACTGCTCCTGACAGCCTTGCGGGAGGAGCCCCCAGAAGGAACCGGCATCGCGGGAACGGTCCTGGACGTGCGCCGTCCTGCCTGCCAGGCCGGGCGGCGGGCAAGCGGGGGGCCTGCGGCTCTCAGGTCCCGCGTCTCACCAGGAAGCGGCACACATCTGTGCTATTTGTGAATGTGGTGGATTCAATATGCCAGGGATCTGCCGTCCCTGGTGTCCCCGGGCTGGACTTGCCCAACCCGAAAACCAGAGAGAGACCCCCTGGACGCTTCATGGGGTGGGGGGCTCGGCTTTCACCTCCTTCTTAGCGTCCAGGGCCGCGTCCTGACCTCATCCACCTGCTCTGGGGGATGGAGATGAAGGGGACTGGGAAACCCAGCCAGGTCGCCAGGGTCAAGAGCGGCAGGGAGCTTAGGGCAACTTGCTTTCTTTTTTTCTTTCTTTTTAGGGTCGCTCCTGTGGCATATGGAGGTCCCCAGGCTAGGGGGTGAAATCGGAGCTCCAGCTGCCGGCCTACCCCACAGCCACAGCAACGCCAGACCCTTAACCCACAGAGCGAGGCCAGGGATCGAACCCACATCCTCATGGACACTAGGTCAGGTTCTTAACCCCTGAGCCACAGTGGGAACTCGGGCCTTCTGAGACACGATGTGAACTTGGTCCTCCCCAGCCCGCTGGCCCGCCACCTATACCCGCGTTCAGTTAAGTGCCCGCCCTCATGGGCCGTGGCCATGATAAGACTTAGGTCCTGGGAGAAGGCCCCCCACCCCTACCCCTGGAATGGCCTCAGGCTGCCTTCTGTGGCCCCTTGGGGACAGAGAGCACAGCCCCACCAAGAGCCGTCCACCCTGCAGCCCCATCACCATTTTCTCGAGCAGCCCAGTCTGGACCTAAGGGACAAGGGTGACAAGATATATGTCCACACCTCTGGGCTTGAGGAAGCCACCTTCCCCGGGGCAGAGATCCTGGGCCCGGTGGGACCGCAGGCCAGAGATACGGGGGCCTGAAACTCGCCCAGCCGGGGGCACGCCTGCTTCATAGGACCCTCTGCCCTTGGGAGCCTCCATCGCCCTCGCCCAGGAAGGACACTGAACTCAGTGGACCCGTTTGCAGCTGCCGTGCGAGTGGCGTCTGTGGTCTCTGCAGAGAGTCAGGGGCTATGCACGGATCTGGGCCAGGGCCTTGGCCTCGGGCAGGGGGCGCAGAGCCCCGGACCCTCGGTTGGGAGCTTTGCCTCTCAGAGTCTGTCCCCCAGGGTGGCAGCCTTCCCCTGATACCCAGGGGTGACCTCAGCCTCACTCCGCTGGCGTTCCTGGAGACTTGTCACCCATGGGGCCACCAGACAGAATCCAGCTCAGGGCTGAGCCCCTGTGGGAAGAGGGGGGACACTCACCTTCTCGCCCTTGGTGCCCTTCAGACCACGGATGCCATCTGCCCCCTGTGCAAACAGAGGAATGATGAGCGGCCACAAGCCGGACCCTCGCAAGAGACAGGCCTGACCCTGCCCCGAGGAAGGCGGAACGCCAGCAGCCGACGCCGCGCCCGCTGTCCTCCCAGATGAGCTCCCACCCAGTGTCCCCACCATGGGGGCGGGGGGAGAGCTACGAGGTGCGCCCGCCCCCCACTGACACCTGCCCTCTTCCAGCAACATTTGTCTCTCTAAGACCTGAGCTCAGGCTCGTGGCCTCTGACAGGGTCCCTGACGTCTGCTTGGAAAGTGGGGGTGATGACAAGTGTCACCCCATCACTGCTGGTGGGAGGGGGCCCTGCAAAGCCCTGGGGACCGTGCCTGGCACGTAGCAGGCACTCAGTAAAGGCAGCTGTGTGCCATCTGGTTATCTGCGTCCTCTGCTGGCATCATCACTGATGCCCGCACTATTATTCACCACGACCAAGGACACTGGCCACCACGGCCGTCACTGTGCCTGCTCAGGACGCGCCTCACCTCGTGCGAAACAGGCACCATCAGAGCAGGACAAGCTGGTCCTCGCCTCCCTGCTCCCACCTGCTGGACCAGGTGACCAACCCGCCCCTGGGATGGAGGTGACAGCCCCACCCCCCTCAGCAGGGCACAGAACTCGCCCCGAGGCGTCCTCAGGCCACCTGCCCAGCAGGCCCTGGAGAGGCGGGGTGGGGGGGGCCCATTCATGTGAGGCTGCAGCCAGGATGGCGGGGCCGCCCCCTCCCCATCCCCCAGACCCTCAAGCTGCTAGCTGCTCTCTTGCAGCAAGACCCTAGCAGAGAAGTCGCAGTTCTGAGCCTTTTTCCCCCAAGGCCCCAGCGGGGGGACCTGACAAAAGCTGGGGAGGGGCCAGGGACTGGGGGACAGGGTCAGACAGACACGAGAGGAGAGCCGGCTCAGCCTGCACCCTGGCTCCATTGGCCTCAGGGCAGCGTCCGCTTCGGCACAGCGGGGGGAGCAGGTACCTCGAAGCCGCGGGGGTTCTGGCCCAGCCCACATCCTTTCAAACCAAGACGGTGGGAGAGAGTCGCTAGGCTCCCTCCCAGACCTAAAGTTTGCGGTCTTACGACACGTCCAAGTCCAGGGGACGGGGACCTGGGCACCATTGCCTTTGGGGCTGGATGGCTCTTTCCTTCAGGGCTGCCCCGGGCAGCACAGGGGGCCCAACAGCACCGCCCGACCTCCACCCTCCAGATGACAGCAGCCCCTCCAGGTCGGGACAATTGGAAACATCTCCGGGCATCCCCAGCAGGGAGAAGCCCTGGACCAGAGTGCCCGCCACGGCCCTGGCCGTCCCACTCTCGGGAGTGACAGCAAAGGTCACAGAAGAGCCCAGTGCCAGGAACTGCCTTGCCAGTGGTGTGAGGGCGCAGAGGAGGCCCGGGCTTGCCAAGGCCCCGAGCGCATCCATCCTGAGGGGTCTTCTGCCAGCCCAGCCCCCTCCCACCGGCTCAGGGAGGGTGGGTTTGATTTGCCCAAACAGACCCCAAGAAGGGACAGGTGGGAGGGCAGCCAGGGGACGCTTGAAGGCCAGAGACGTCAAGGTGCTGGGGGGAGGGGAGGGCGGCTCCCAGGCCCTGCCCTCGGGGCACAGCGGGCGTGGGCTCCGCTGTCGCTTCCCGGCCCCTGGGGATGAGAGTCTGCTTCCCACGGAATGAGCGTTCAGCCTCGCTTTCCCTTGAACCCTCCGCTTCTCCACCTAACACGACTGCTTGTGTCACGGTGAATTTTAATCCGTCCAACCAGATAAGAGCATCCAACGCTACCATTTCGGAGCAGACACCTTTCCAGCTCCCAGAAGCGGCGCCACGCGGTTAGCCATGTAGGGTAGCTGGCATGGGTGACAACGCTTTATGCAACAGGAATTTGTAACATAAACACGCACAGAGCTCACCCAGTCAGCACGGCTGATAAATCACCGCCCTTCAACACGCACGGGCGCCAAGCCGGCCAAAAGCCGGCCTCAGGGAGAAGCCACCCGTCTAAGGCTTGGGACCTGGGGCGTCTCTCTGCCCTTGTCCTTGGAATGTCCACTTCTCTGCTGTCTCAGGAGTGTCCCCGCTGGCCCTGCTGGCCCCTGCTCACATCCTGGGACCCAACCTCCCAGAGCAGGGCGCCCCCAGCATGAGCAGGAGGCAGGTAGAACCTAAAACAGGACACGCCGCCGTGCCCGCCAGTCCCAGCCTTGACCTCCAGGAGGACCCGAGGCTCTCAGACGCTCACCTTGACTCCGCGGGGACCCGGGTAGCCAATCGGGCCCTGGGGGCCAGGCGGACCCTGAAAGCAGAGGGGAAAGTGTGTTAGCCCCCTCTCAGGGGGGATGGCAGAGGGCTAGGTCCTTCCGGCACTACCTGGAGAGCTCGCCTGCCCCCAGCAAACCACCCTCCTGCTACGGGCAGAGCAGACGTTCAGGTCAGACCCACAGGGCACTGCGCCCAGCCCCATGGGGACAGCGGGCCCCAGGGATGTCTCCTGCTGGGTGAGAACAGGGGAGGCTGCCCTTCTGAGTGGGGTGTCCCTGTCCTTCCCGCAGAAGATGCTGGGGGGCCGAGGGCGGGGCAGGGACCCACCTGGCCTCCTTTCTCTCCAGGGGGGCCTTCCTTGCCGGGGTGCCCCTGTCGGGGAAGAGAAGGTCAGTGTTAGTCAGTGACCACTGAGGAAGCTGGCCTGCCCCGCCCCCCGCCGCCGTCTTAGCCAGGATCGGGGCTCCGCTGCTTCACCTGTAAAACGGGAATCACGCCGGGACCCGCAACAGCGGTGGGGTCGTGACTGGACACCCGCAAATGGGCTCTAGACCCCAGTGTGCCCCAGTGTCGCCTGGCTCAGCTGGAGCCCGCCCCCGAGGGCTCTGGGTGGGAACAGTGACCACAGGGGCATTTGCTCAAAGCCATCCCGTCAAACAAGGATAGTGAAGTGGGACCAGATGTCCGGCACCCCAGTGCACCCTAGGGCTTCAACCCCTCCCCCCCACCAGGTGACACAGATGGAGAGGGAAGCTGGGAACAGGGGAGACTACCCCCCCAACCCCAGCGATGCAGAGCTGAGGCCCAGGGGAACCGCTGGTGGCCCCTCGGTCCCTGCCCCGTCTACCCTGGCCCCCACCCATTCCGTTCTCAGGAACTTGAACATCTCCGACTCTCTGACCCGAGCTGGTCACTAGGTTCAAGCCTCTGAGTTCATGACCCAAACACAGATGGTAAAAACAGACACACAAGTGTTTTCCGTCTGGAAACACAGTCCTACGCCAGGGATTCCGGTAAGAGAGGCCTGGCAGGGCAGGGTACAGCCTGGCTCCATCGCGGGCCCGCTGTGTGACCCTGGGGAAGTCCACGCCCTCTCTGGGCCTCCTCGTTCTCGTGTGTGAAATGACAGGGTGGGCTGGCTGCTCCTTCAGCTCGACGGCTCTAAAGTTCTAGGGCTCTGCTTGTAAAGCACAGCGGCATATCCTGAAGACACAGAACTCCTCAATTCGGATAAATGACTTGTCTGTGTCTTTTTTTTTTTTTTTTTTTGTAGGGCCGCACCTGCAGTATATGGAAGTTCCCAGGCCAGGGGCTGAATCAGAGCTGAAGCTGCAGGGTGTACCCCACAGCCACAGCCACGCCAGATCCAAGCCGCATCTGTGACCTACACCACAGCTTGTGGCAACGCTGGATCCTTGACCCACCGAGTGAGGCCAGGGATCGAACCTGCATCCTCATGGCACTATGTCGGGTTCTTAACCCACTGAGCCACGCCGGGAACTCTGTGTGTGTTCTTTTTTATTTTCATTAGTCATGAACTGGATGTGATGCCACAGCAAACAGCCTATGGGGGTGGCCATGGGAGGGGAGCGCATAGAAATTCTTCTGCAGTGTGGGGTGCCCTCGGGGAGCCCTTGAGAACAATCAGGCACCAGGTAGGACCAGGCCTGCTGCCCGGGCCTGGAGGGGACACCCTGCCCGCCACCCGCCTTGCCAGAAGGAGGCTCTCAGCGCCAACATCGCATGCTGGCAGGGCTGCACCCAAACTGTGCCCAGGAGATCCTGCCTCAGGACGGCCAGAAGGGCAGGGGGAGAGGGGGGCTGCTCCCTCTGCCACTGGGCTCTCCATGGGCTATTTTTTAAAATTTATTTATTAATTGGCCAGACCCGTGGCCTGTGGACGTTCCCGGGCCAGGGATGGAACCTGCAGGACAGCAGTGACTATGCTGGATCCTTAACCCACTAAGCCACCAGGGATCTCCCAAGGGTGTTTTTGTTTTGTCTTTAATTTATTTTTCTCTTTAGGGCCACACTTGAGGCATGAGGAAGTTCCCAGGCTAAGGGTTGAATCGGAGCTGTAGCTGCCGGCCTACACCACAGCCACAGCGATGCAGGATCCGAGCTGCGTCTGTGACCTACAGCACAGCTCATGGCAACACCGGATCCTTAACCCACTGTGCCCAGGAGATCCACTAGGTGCTGGGTTCCTAACCTGCTGAGTTACACTGGGAACTCCCCTAGGGGCCTTTTTTAGTTCCCATCAAACCCAGAATTTTCTCTGCGGGAACTGCGGATGGGTGGCTGTGGGCGGCGAAGGCCGGACCCCAGGGACACACATGTGGGCAGACCCCCACCTCGGTCGTGGGGGAAGGGGAGCGGACCCCTCGGGGGGCCAAGTCCTCGCTTACAGGGTGGAGCTCTAGCGGGAATTCCTGACTGCAGCCTCTCGGAGGGGGTACGAAGAGCCACCAACTACAGCGATCGCTGGAGCTGGAGCTGAGGCCAAGCTTCTAGGGTGCCTTCTAAGCTGAATTTCCGGGATGAGAGCAGTTTTTTGGGGGGGACACAAAGCTCACTTCTTACAAACGTTTGAACAGAAAAAGGGCAGAACATAAACACAGCAGAGCCAGAACACCGGTTTCCAGCCAGGCCGTTTCTGCCCTCTCTCTCCTTGTCGGCAGTTCCCCAGCGTTCTGGAAACGTGCATCGTGGACATGTAATAAAGCCTAAGATACAGAGATTTGATGTGTTTCTGATTTAAAAAGTGATATACGTTCATTGAAGACAAATGGAAAAATAATAAAGCTTAAGTTATTTGCACTGGATATATTCTGATGAAAAAAGAAATAGACTTTGCCGGGGATCAGCAGGCACGTGGAAGAGAAAATTAAAGCCCTCATGACCTCCCCACGCGCAGCACCTGGGGCCGGGGGTGCGATGTTTGCTGCAGGTAATCTACTTTCCCGGCTCATTTGCATGCAAAACTGGCAGCATATGATGTATTTTTTAAATTACCATCATAACAGGAGCATCTTCTCCTGTTACGAAATGCACTGGAATTTGATTTTTCCCGGCTCCGTAATATTCCCACGAGCCGTGATTCATTAACCACATGACTTCGAGGCGTGCTTCCAGCCCCCCCAGGCGGCCGTGAAACCCCTTTCACATCTCGACGTCTTGAAATCAATCTTCCCTCCCTCCTTTCCTTCCTGCAGAACCTGGAGCATGTGGAGGTTCCCAGGCTCGGGGTCGGATCAGAGCTGCCACTGCCGGCCCGCACCACAGCCACAGCCACGCCGGACCCTTTAACCCACTGGGCGAGGCCAGGGATGGAACCCGCCTCCTCCCAGACACTATGCCGGGTCTTTAATCCACTGAGCCACACCCGAGCTCTGTCCTTTCTTTCTTAAGCCAAAACCCCAACCAACGGAAGAGGCAAAAGGAACAAGGCCTCTCTTTAAGGTCAGTCAACAAGGGTGCTGCCACTGGAGGGAAAGCGTTTTTAAATCCCGCTCCTCCTCCAGGGCCACCTACGACAAAAGGGCTCCGCTCCCCAGGCCTGCAGGGTCGATGTTTTGTCTTCCGCTTTAAGCATCTTCAGCGCTGACCCAGCACAGAAACACTCCCTTGGGGCTACCGCACACTCACATTTTAAAGTGTAGCAGGAGTTCCCACTGTGGCATGGTGGGTTAAGAAACTGAATGCAGCCACTCGGGTTCCGTCCCTGACCCCGGGTTCAATCCCAGTGCGGCAGGTTTAAGGATCCACCTTGCCGCACCTGTGGCTCCGATTCAATCCCTGGTCCAGGAGCTTCCATGTGCCACGGGCGCAGCAATAAATAAAATAAATAAATAACTAAGGTGTAATAGGAATTCCCTTTGTGGCTCAGCAGGGTGAGAAGCTGACCATCATCCATGAGGACCCGGGTTCAATCTCTGGTCTCCCTCAGTGGGTTAAGGATCTGGTGTTGCCGTGAGCTGTGGTGTAGGTTGCAGACGTGGTTCAGATCCCGTGTTGCTGTGGCTGTGGTGTAGGCTGGTGCAGCTCTGATTCAACCCCTGCTGGGAACCTCCACATGCGCGGGTGCAGCCCTAAGAAAGAAAGAAAGAAAGAAAGAGAGAGCGAGGGAAGTGTAACAGTTGGGGGAAGAGAAACGGAGTGTCTGTGGGAGACGGCCGCGCCATCTCCTCCCTGCAGTGCCCCGGCCTGGCCACTGCCACGAGCCACGGCCAGAAATGCTCTCTGTATGTTCAATATTGCAGAAGACACACAAACAGAAGCCTGGAAGGATGGACCTCTGCCTGCTGTCAGGGCTTAACCCGGGGGGATGGGACCAGAGCTGGTTTTCTTTCTGTGGTCATTTTATTTATCGTCCTAATTGTCCATAACAAGCTATGCTGTGAGTAGAAGATGCAATTAGGTATAAATGCAATTAAAAGGGGCGTCCAAGACATATTGCAAAATAGTCATCTCTGGCATCCGAGCCCCAGACGCCCGGGAGACGGAGCTTTCAAAGTTGTGCGGGCAGGAATGAGATGGGGAGCTGGTGGTTCAGGTAAAGATGGACCTTCGGGGACCTGCGATTCCCTGGCCCAGAGGATTCTCAGCCGTGAAAGCGGAGACGCGCGTGCCGCGCCCGTCCCCGACTCACGGACTCACGGTGCGTGTATCGGCCTGGTGCATTCTTTCATGGGGTTATCAAAACACCAAAGCAACCGTCTGAAATAATTGATGTGGCTAATCTCGTTTTCCGAAATAGGCTCTCTCTTCAGCATCAACTGGGTACACTAAAAATAACCAAGACACAAAAACCCCACCAGCGACCCACACCAATCGTGGCAGGTGGGCGCAGATAGGCTCATGCCCAGCGTTTGTCGCCTCCCCGCCCCTCCCTTCGCAGCTTGGCCACAGACTGGATTTGTCACTAACTCCCTCTTTCCAGGCGGCACCTACTTTGGCTCCACAGCCGCAGGCTCACACATCACGAGCCCGGTTAATCGCCACCCCCTCAGGGCGTGACGGCTAAAAATACACCGGGCGCTGGCGACACCCGTGATTGCGAGGAGCCCGGGCCGGGTGCTGATGAGGAAGCAGCAAACCTGATAAATAACTACCAGCCCTATTCACACAATCACCGCCTTTGGTGGAAACACGTCATGGAAAGCGTGTCCAAACCCAGTAATGACTGAGCAATCGCTGTGTAGACAGGCCCTTGCGGACAGGGGTGGACGAGGAGACGCGGGCCGTGTGCGTACGGCATCTGGAGAGCAAGGCAGGGTGGCTTGCCCTGGGTTTCTGGCCCCCACCCTGGGGGGACACAGGACAGGAGGCATGAAGGGGTGGGGGGGGCAGGGGCACTCACCGGGGGTCCGTCGGCGCCGGGCATTCCTGGGAGGCCTGGTTTACCCAGGGGACCCTGGAACAAACCAGACACACGTGAGCAGACGTGCTGGGGGCTCCCTCACTGCCCACCCTCTCCACGTGCCCCAAAGCTACTTTTCAACTGTTCTGCTCAAAAGTATCTGCTGAAAAGGACGCTCAGAGGCACCTGCTCCCGCTGGCTGCCAAGCTCCCAGGACCACAGACCTCTGCCCTTCGCTGCTCCCAGAGCCTGCAGGATCCGCTCTGGGAGCAGAATCACCCATCAAGTGAAGACGGGGGCGCGGCTCAAACAGCCCCCACCGGAAACCACCCCTTGGAGGAAACTGGGCTGGTCCCCACTGAGGGGCTGCGTGCCCTGGTCCCCAAGCCCTGCGAGGGCTCCAACTCCAGTTCTCTCCCCAGCACTGGGGGTGCCGGGGATAAATTCAGGGTTGCTAAATGCAGCAAAAATGAAAAGAAAACACCACCAAAAGGAGATGCCCAGTTAAATCTGGACTTCAGACAATCCGCAGAGTTCAAATTTAACCCAGCATCCTACGTCCGTTTTTCTTCCTGAATCTGGCAATTCAGTACAAAGCTGGAGAAGGCGGGCGGGGGAGGGAGGGAGGAGAAGGAGATGCACCCCAGGCAGGCAGGCAGGGGTGCCCCTCTGCCCCATCGGCCACCTACCTTTTCTCCCGGTGGACCGATGGCTCCCTGGGGGCCTGGGAGACCCTGGGAGGGAGAGAGTGAGGAGGAAGGGTCGGGGGACTGGTTGACTCAGAGCCCCTCCCTGCCCTCCACCCACCCTCCCAGACACTCTGCTGCGTCTTGGTGCCACCCCAGCTCTAGGGCACCTCCAGGAAGCAGGCCCTGCTGGGCTGACCAGCAGCACGGGCAGCACTCTGGCCACTCTGGCCCCGGGCACCGCAGACCCGCCCCTCCCGCTGCCCAGGAATCTGCCCGCTCACTCACCTGGGCACCTGGATTACCCTGCTGTCCGGGGGGACCGGGCTCTCCCTGGGGTCCCTGAAGGAAACACAAGCAAGACACTGAAGAGAGGTCTGGATGGGGCTGAAGTCAGCTCTGATGCCCAGGCGGGGAGGCCGGAGCCCTGGGGGAGGCCAGGGAGCCAGGCCCGGGGCCTCCAGGCAAGGAGCGTGTGCTTACAGTCAGAAGGCACAGCAGGCCGCTGCCCGGGCACTCCCAGAAAATAATTCATTTGGCAGAAAATTCCCAAATCGCCAGGCCAACTAAAGTCTCCCAGGCCCTTGAAATAGACCCAGCCCATGAGAACTCTTGGTGGACACTGTCACCGCACGTGCCCACTGCCAGCTGGCCAGGCACAGTGAGAAAGCACCCCCCCCATGTGGTCAGGCTCTGGACAGAGCGAGCACCAGCCACAGGACCTCAGCCCTCGCTGCCCCGATGGAGGCCTGCACCTCGCCCCCCCGTCACGACCCCCTGCGGTTTGGGTGTACGGATCCCCTCCTCTGCCGCGGGACCCCCGACTCACCACGTTGCCTTTCGGGCCTGGCTGGCCATCCGTTCCCGTCACACCCTGGACGACAGTGAAATGAAAGGGACTGAGAATTCACAAAGCTCAACAGAAAACGCCGCTCGACGCGGCCTGAGCCCTGGCCGCCGCCTGGCGGAGGACGGCACGGCCCCTGGGAATGCGAGAAAGTCGGACCCCAAAGAATCCCTAGATCGGCTCGGGGTTAACGGGGCTGCCAGGCCCCAGCATCCTGTGCACAGCCCCGCGTTCTCAGAAAGCAGGGCGAGGGGCTGGCCCTGGGGAAGCCACTCCCGCTACTGCCCCCCAACAGAGCCCCGCCAGAAAGACCTCCGCCAGAAACACGGGCTTCTGCCTCCTTCCAGGATGTTCCAAGATGCCGCTGGAGGCGGGCAGTGCTTTCCAGGGAGGAGCCGGGCGTCCTGGTTACCGTTCAGGACAGCACAGGCCGTGTGCGGGAAAGGGACAAAGCCAGTGGCAGCAGAAGTGCAAGGCCAGGAGTTCCCGCTGTGGCTCAGGGACTAATGAATCTGACTAGGAACCATGAAGTTGTGGGTTCGATCCCTGGCCTTGCTCGGTGGGTTAAGGATCCGGCATTGCCGTGAGCTGTGGTGTAGGTCGCAGACGTGGCTTGGATCTGGTGTTGCTGTGGCTCTGGTGTAGGCCGGCAGCTACAGCTCCGATTAGACCCCTAGCCTGGGAACCTCCATATGCCACAGGAGCGGCCCAAGAAATGGCAAAAAAAAAAAAAAAGGAAGTACAAGACCAGCTGGCCTCTGTGCCTCCACCTGCCAGCCCACACCTGCCGAGGCCTTCCTCCCGTGGACGAGCATCAGGGCCCTGTGGGCACCTCGCGCCAGCCCCGGGCGGCGTGCACAGGGTCAGAGTGGTGAGCTGCCCCCAGGCCCGAGTGGGCCACAAGCTGGGCAATGGGGTCTCGAGGGCAGAGAAGGGACAGACACACACAAAGCACTTACAGGAGGTCCTGGAGGGCCCGGGGGCCCCTTCGGCCCCAGCAGACCACGCGGCCCCTGCAAGCGGAAAGAGCAAGGTGGGTTCAGACCCCGCCAGGAATCCCAGCGCCCCGCCCCCGGCCCCCCTCTTCCCGGAGCCTCTGTGCTGAGAGGCAGGTCTCCCAGGGACGTGACCAACACCCCCTCTTCCTTGCTCCAGAGCCTCACTAACCCCCACCCCAGCTCTACCTGGGCCCTGAGAACCAGAGGCAGGAGCACCTCGGATTGATAGGGGCTGGGGAAAGGGGAGTCCTACAAGGTGACAGATGGACACAAAACCCCTCCAGCGGAGGCCACGGTCAGGGTTACACGCTGCTGCATGGGGAGTGTCCAGGCTCGTTAGCAGCTCCCGCCCGAGTCCCTCCGTGCACCACAGCCCGAGGATGGGGGGGCGGGGGGAGCACAGGCAGGAGGTTCCAGGGCTCTGACGGGAACCTGGTGACGACAGGCTCGCGAAGAAGCCAGGAGCCCAGGTCTCCTCCGGGATGGCCACTTGGCCAAGGGCTCAGCACCCCCTCCCTGGCTGGAAGGGGCACCACCCCAGGCGCAAGGGGAGGGGACACAGCCCCAAGGCAGCCCTGCCCCGAGGACAGGTCACAAGAATTGAAAGGTGACACCGCGGGCATTATTGGCCACCGAGCCTGCATCCTGGCCGCCCCACCTTCCCCCAGGCCGGGGCGCTCTGGAGCCTGTCGCCCAGGCAGAGAGACTCCAGTGCCCCTAATTTTGATGGAAGCTTTTCAGATGCAGCAGAAGAGAAGCCCTCCCCACGGACAGTGCCACTTCAGGGACCCCTTCGTCACTTTACACCTGGTCACACCAGTGTCTTTTGGAAGCTAACAACCGAGACGCCATCACCTAGACGCCCACTAAGAGGAGGGCTGTGTTGAGGAATTCTCCTTAGTGGCTCAGCAGACACCCAGGGTCCAATTCAGTCCCGAGCGAGCGGAGCACACGCCCAGCCCGGGCTCTCCCCCCGCAGCGTCTGCAATATTTCTCCACAATTAACATCTCCGGCGCATGTGGCCGCGTGGATGTGGAGAGGAAAACGAGATGTTTGAAAGTAACAGTAAGTGAAACGCAATTAAGGTTCTTCTGTCACTGAGCAAATCGGCTCTGGCCTTCGAGAGAAGTCAGTTTGGGGAAAAGAGCTTTGCGACGCCCAGGCAGGGGCGCGCTCCTGGAGGACCCCACGCAGTCTCGGAGTGTGGCAGCTCTGTGACTGCCTCCGGACGCCCACCAGGATGGACCGGAACACCCACCAACACAGACCTGAACCCGCACCATCATGGACCCTGAACACCCACCAGGATGGACCCTAGACACCTACCATCATGGACCCTGGAATCCCACCATGTCTGCACCCTGGAGTCCCAACCACAGCCCTCAGGGGCCTGGCCACCCCCTTCCCCTGGCAAAGGCGAAGCCTGAGTCCCTAGAGTTGTGCCGCCCCCCTCCCCAGGTTCTCCTCCACGCCTCCCCCAGGAGGCCCCAGGTGTGTCGGTCTCAAAGCTGAGCCCTCTCTAATCTACGCTCTGAGTTAATCCCCAGTTCTGGCGAGCGCATGAAGGAGGCGACAGAATCCCCCACAGTTAGCAGACTTACGGGCTCCCCGGGCAGCCCCCTGGGCCCGACTTCTCCATCGTCGCCCTGTGGGGGAGGAAAGAGGCATGATTTTAGGGACAAGCCATGAAGCCTGGACACCAGGGACACAATCTTCCCTCCTCTGTGCAGGGCTCTCTGGCCTGGGGCTGCTTCCACATAGGCCAGACCCTGTGCCAGCAGGGAAGCCCGGAATGCCCCCACTCCCAGAGGCTGCAGGTAAAAGGTGACACCTGGGGCTCTGGCACACTCTTCTCAGGAGCTCAGAAACCACAGCCCCAGTGAAGGGGAAGCTGGGCAGGAAGAACCACTGGTTACCTGCTGGGCAAAGGTAGAGATGAGAGATGGCACAACAGAAACTAGACAGAGAAAGATGATGGATGGATGGATGGATGGATGGATGACAGAAGGATAAATGATAGATGATAGATGGACAGATGGATCGACGGATGGATAGATGGATAGAGAGATAAATAGATGATGGATGAGAGATGGATGGATGGGTGGATAGATGGATGGACAGATTGGGCAGATGATAAATGGACAGATGGATGATGGATGGATAGATGGGTGGGGGTGGACAGATAGATACAAAGATGGTGGGTGGACACATGGATGATACACCGACGATCTATGGATGGATGGATGAGTGGATGGATGAAGACAAAGACGGTGGACGGGTGGCTACATAGAAGACAGACAGATGGGTAGACAGGTGATCAATGGATGGCTAGATAAACAGATGGATGGCTAAACCAGTAGAGACAGATGACGGGCGGAAGAATGGATGATGGAAGGTTCGACGTACAGATGGATGACGGCAGACGTCTAGATAGATAATACATGGATGGATGGCTGCGTGGATGGACGGGTGTTAGATGAGTGAGTGGGTGGACAGACAGACAGATAGACGGGGGTAGGTGAATGACGGAAACTGGGGTAGGGAGGGATTCCGGGAGAACCGCTGGAAGCCCCGGACAACCCCAAAGGCCCTAAACACAGCCGGGGGAGCAAAGCAAGAGGAGACTTTTCCTCCTGGCTCTAGGAGGAGATGCTGCCCTGGCCTGACTGGTTCACAACCAGGAGCTGCCCGGCAGCTCTCTGCGTCTTCCACCCAGGCGCTGCCCCTGCCCTCCTCCACCGCACACGCAGGCACGCTCAGAGCTACACGTGTGCGTGCACCATGACTGCCTGCGCGCACGCAGGAGCCCGCACGCGTTCACGCTCACACTCACACCCACCCACTCACGAGGCACGTGCACACACACAGCCCTGCACAGGGCACATACTCACACACACACACGGGGCAGAATTCCAGAAGCAGGGACATTTGGAGGACCCCCCCCATCCTACAGTGGACGGCGCTGCAGCCCAGACAGGAGCCGGTGCCCTGACCACAGCAGCGCGAGAGCTGTCAGCAGCGGCCTGGTCCTCCTCCCAGGCCCCAGGGCTTCTAAAGCGTTCCCTCTCACCTGAAGAAACCCCCCCGAGTGGCTGGGGCAGAGGGAGGGGGGCTTAAACACCCACAACCCGGGATAGCTGTGCTGTAATCTCAAGGCCAGGCCTCGCCTGCAGCCCCCCTGCCCTAAGGACGCCCCTGACAAAACGGGGACTCGGGGCCGAGCCTGCCTGAGCGTCCACGCCAGCCCAGGCCTCGGATGGCTGTGCCCCTCCCCGCTCCGACCACACACTCCTGTCTCTTTGTCCCCCGCTCCAGAGCCAAGGACAGGCATCTTCTGGGTCCTCTCCATCTCGCCCTCTGCCCAGTTCCCAAGCTGTGCCCCTCGCTGTGCCCGCCTGCTCCTCCCGCACACCCAGAGCTCATCGGCTGGGCCATCTTTCCTGCGTGGCCTGGGCACCTGTCTCTTCCTGAGACCCGCCACGTCGGCAGGGTGGAGGCCTGCAGTCTCTTCTCTGGAGGTCAGCCCTGCGCTGCCCACCCCCGGACCCCCCACGCAGGCCTCATCACTGCCGGGACATCTTGCACAGTTTTTACCAAGGAGACAGGCAGCAGACGCGGCCGTCACGCAGCGGGATACGTACCCTTTCTCCGTCGTCCCCGGGAGGCCCCGGGGGGCCGGAAGGACCAGGGTCACCCTAAGGGGCCAAGCGGAGTCAGATTAGACACCCGGGCTGTCTCCAGCCCCCCCTCCTGTTCTTCTCCGCTTCCGAGACTGAAAATCCCACCCCCACCCCACGACTTTCCCAGAGTCACAGAGGACCCCTGGGAGGCAGTGCCAGCGGGGCGACCGGGCACTGCCGGCTGTCGGACTCTCACTGGGGACTTGGTGTCCTGGAGGCGGGTTTGCTAGACCCTCGCCCAGGACAGCGGGCGCCCCGGGACACAGAGGCGGGGTCCGGGCTCAGGGAGCGCTGAGAGCACCACTGCCCTGGGCTGTGAGGGTCCACCTCCCGCCCTGCAGCCGGCCTCGCACACCGTTGGCGCTCAATACGTGCTCATCAGTCAGCCTGGCAGACTGGCCCTGAGCAGTGCCCACCTTCACTCCGCCTCCCACATGAGCACTGGGCGAAATCACAACGGCCAAGTCTCAGGGCATCTGGACGTGACGGGGGACCCTCACGACAAGACCAACAGCGTGTGTGTGTGTGCGTGGATGTGTGCATGGACACACACGTGTGCCTGCGTGTCCAGGATGTGCCGGAACACGAGAGCGGCGTCATCTTTGCCAAAGAACATGGGAAAGGGAGGAAACGCCCGAGGAGCTGCCAAGAGCATCAGGCGGCGACGCCTCGAAGCGGGCGAGGAAACGGGCAGCCCCCGCAGCGCACACCCCGGCCGCATCCACGGGACGGCCTTTGGGACCGTCCGCCTCCTAGAGCTGCCCTTTAACGGGGCGAAGTGCCCTTGGCCGCTCCCGCAAGGGCAGCCCATGGGCCTCCTGCAGGTGTGCTAGGTCCGTACCAACACTTCCCAGGAGGGCACCTCCCTCCCGCCTCGTCCCTGCAGGACCCCCGCCGGCTCTTTGGCCATGGGCCGCAGAGAGAAATCCGCTCCCCTTGGTCTGACCCTCCATCCCCAGAGACGGCACGCCCGCGTCCACCTCCACGCCCCCACGGCCATGAGGCTCGTCTGGGGACCCTCTGGAATTGAGGGCCCACCCCCAGAAGCCTAAGGCTTCCCCGGGAGCCCTCCTGAGAAACGCTGCCCACCAGGACCCCTCCCCGCGCCTCCCGGACAGGAACCACTTACCCGGTGGCCCTTCTCTCCCGGTAGTCCAGCCAGGCCATCGAAGCCGCGGTCACCCTGCAAGGACAGAGGGCAGCTCAGCCCAAGCAGCACACAGCCCCCCACCCAGGTGCCCACCTCTGGATGGCATCAGTGTCCCAGGAACCCGGAGGTGCCATGGGCTGCCCCTCGCCACTCGCCCACAGCCCGGGGTCTGTACCCCTGTCTCCCTCCCCCAAACACCACAGAGGCTGCAGACAGAGACCTGGCTTCTATCCCGGAACCAGACAGTGGGCGGTCCTGAGACCCCAGTGTTTGGGGTGAGGCTGCAAAGCCAGCATGTGTGTGTGTGTCTGTGTGTGTGTGTGCGCGCACCGCACCTGCTGTCTGCTCCCTATCACGACACCCTTGGGGTCCAGAGCGATACCTGCCGCCCGCACACGGCAGGTGAGCTGCCCATCTGGCGGATGGCTCAGCACTGCCACCGGCCCGAGGGCCCCCCAGCTCCCTGCCAGCCTCCCTTCCGCCACCCAGGCTGCCTCCTGGAGCCCAGCTCCCTGCCTCGTGGGTGTTACAGGCCATGTTGAGGCTCCAACACTTTTGTTGTTGAAAAGACGCTAATCTACCCAGACAGATTCAGGAACTTTCTCCTCTATTGGCGCGGGACCCTGAAGACCAAAGCCTCTCGTTAGCTCAGGACGCCGTTACGGGGGGCAGGGTTTGGGGACCCCTGCCCTGCTCCCCCTCCAGAGAAAAACAGCTGCTGTCCCCAGTGTGGAGTCCTCGCTGGAGAGAACTGACACCTCCCCGAGCGCCTTGCACGGCCTTGGACAAACTCTGCCCGAGCAGAGCAGGAAGGGTGGAAGACGGGGCCAGTTCCATCCCAACGTCGGGGACCAAGGGATGAGGCCCCCAACCCCGGCAGCCAGGAAGCAGCGGGGTTCCCCTGGGCTCCAGCAGGGGCAGCCCGGGGCGGATTTTCTCCACGCCCGCCCTGATCTCTGCACTCACCCGTCAGCCCTGTCTGCTCGCTCCCGTCAACTCCAGGGAGCTCAAACATCCCCCACAGGGGCAAGAGGACTTGCTGCCCATGGACTTGGGAGTGGCTCTTGAAAGTCGCCCCGCCAACCCCTGTCTTCAGGTCAAGATGCCAGGGGGACTGACCCAAGCTGACCCTGCCTCCCCCCAGGTCCTACCCCGGGGGCCAGCATCTACCTGCATCTGTCAAATAACCCTGTGTGGACAACGGACGACAGTGAAGATGCTGACGCGGCCACCAGGAGGTGGTGGGTCAGTGTCGCCTACCTTGGGGCCGGTCTGTCCGGGCATCCCCCTGGCTCCGTCGCTGCCAGCGCGGCCCTGGAACGGAGGGGCAGGCTGTCAGTGCAGAGCAGTGGCCGGCTCCCCCAGCGGTGGCTTCCTGAGATGCCAGGCAAGGAGTCCGCGGCCCCGGAGGCCAGGCCGACCTGGCGGACCCAGACCCGGAGCCTGGGGCTCAATTCGCCTCACGTGAGGTTCTGGTCTTTTCCGCCTCGCCGCCCGGAACCGCACCGCAGGGCTAACGCACTGCCCCCGACGCCGCGTTTGGAGGTGAGGGTGCGGAGTCGTGAGACGGTGGTGGAGGGTGACCGACGGGCTGTGTGGGTCTGTGGGACCCGCTTTGGGATGCAGGGGAGAGCCTGCCCCTGACGTCAGCGTGTGGTCCGTCCACCAGCTGGACATTCAGGGACAGCCCGGCCCAGAGAACAGAAGGGCGAGAGAAAGCACCCGACTGACAGGGGAGGAAGCGGAGGCCCAGAGGGTGGCCTGGCTCACGGAGGCCACACGGCCGCCCCCAGGCAGGGTCTCGACAGTAAGCACGCCCCTCCGTGCCCGAGGGCCACTCCGTGGTCACTCTTTCCAGCCACAGAGGCCAGCCTGTCATCCCCACCTGGGGCTGAAGGAAGGGCCTGGACCAGCCAGGGTCCCCAGTAAAGACGCCCAGCCAGCACAGAGAGGCCGCCAGGCGTGAGGCCACCCAGACGGGACAGGGACCGGGACAGGTGCAAACTTGTACGTCAGGCAGCTGCATGTGAAGCCCCGGCCCAGATCCACAGCAGCTCTGCCACAGGCACCTGAGCAGAGGCCCCCTGGGCACCAGGTGCGCCGACGGGCAGGGAGGCCCCGTATATAACCAGGAAGAGGCGAGGGTCCAGGAGGGCCCCCGGCGGACGGCCCGCGCCCCAGGTGAAAGGTCACGAGGTGCAGCCAAGGATGAAGGCATCTCAGGAAAGGCGCCCAGGCAAGGCAGCTCCAGGCCAAGTGCAGACACGACCCTGAGAGCACAGGGCCAAGGGGGAGCTCCCCCGACTTCCATGCACTTCCAGAAATCACGGGGACTTGGTCAGAAAAGATGACAAAGACTGCACAGCAGGACACGCTGAGCACACGGCCAGAGGCTCCTCATGGCCGCTGGACCCAGAACTAAAGACCAGCCCCCGCCCCCCGCCCCGAGCCCCTCACGCCGTCCCGTCCTCTCCAGCCGCCTGCCGGGGTCCGCAGCCCTGGCACGGGTCTCTGCCCCCAGTCACGTTACAAACATCCCCCCCCATGGCTCCCCATTTTCACCTCCTGCCTGAGAAACTGTTTCCAGGGAAACTTGACGAGACGTATTTACAGAGATACCAAAAAACCCTCAGCAGCTGTCTAGCACAGGGAACGCTACCCAGTATTCTGGGATGAGCTATGTGGGAAAAAGAAAAAACATGGAAAGAATCCGAAAGAGAATGGACGTGGGAGTGTGTACATCTGAATCTCTTCGCTGTGCAGCAGAGACAATCACGACCTTGTAATCAACTGCACTTCAGTAAAACTAAAAAATGAAAAAAGCTCAAGGCAATAAAACCGTCTTCAGAACCGGATGCTAGATAAACCGCCTGCCTCCCGAGAACCACTGAATTCCAGCCCTGTCAGGATGTTCCAGTGGCCCCTCTGCCTTGTCCCTGGGTGGGGCTCCTCCACCATCTGCGAACTGGCGCCTCGGGGGGCTGCATGAGACAGCCATGCCTGACGGTGGCTCGCTCCGCCACGTCCCTCTTAACTACGACTGACTCTGGGATGGAGGCCGTGTTCACCACCGAGGCATTGCTCGCTTTGGTCTCATATACACTCAGCTAGAGCGGGAACAGGCAGCTAAGTGGCCACTTCCCCTGGTAGAGGGTCATGTCAGCTGAAAGGCAACATATAAAGAAAAAGGTTTTTTTTCACTCAGTAGAAACATTTCTGTGTTGAAAAGAGCCACTTGCTAGAGCCTAATGTGGGTTAATGAGGATTTCCCGAGTTCGTCTGGCTGGGATTCATTACTTTATATTGGGTTATAAATGCACGCCCTCGGTCAGCGGCCACAGTCATTCGGAAGCAGCCCGGTTCCACCCGCTGGAACTGCACCCCAAGCCAAGAAGCCAGGAGGCCAGACACACAGGTGAGGTGCCGGCGGTGTTGGGGAGAAGGGGTGCCGAGCGGCCGCCAGGCCGTGTCCTCCAAAGCGAAGCCATTTCTAGAGACACGAGGCCGTCCCAGATAAATGGGGGCCACGGATAATTTCACCTCCGCACGTGTGCTCTCAGGGGCCCGGGACATTGCTTTAATTAAAAATGTTTGTTAGAAACAGATTCACAGACAGGACAGACTCGTGGTTGCCAAGGGGTGGGGGGGGGATTGGGAGTTTGGGCTCAGATGCAAAGGATGGACAAACACCAAGGTCCTGCCGGACACAGCACAGGGGACTACATTTGATATCCTGGGATAAAGCATCATGGAAAAGCATACGATGAAGAAGATACAGGTTCAGCTGAGTCACTTTGCTACACTTCAATATAACGTTTTACAACGTGTTTAAAATTAAAAAAAAAATTTTTTTAAACTAGGTTCCCTTGCTGGGGACAGGAGCGGGGGGTGGGGTCCCTGTATCCGCCCCTCAGAAAGGGACCAGCCAGCCTTGGAGGCAGATGCACCCCGTGAAGGGAGGGGAGCCCGGCCTGCAGGACGCAGTGTTCAGGGCAAACGCGCTGCAGATGCCTGCCCATCGCGGCCCAGCCGCTGTCACCGCCCCCCAAACACTCACCCTTCTTCCAGGCTTTCCTGCCGGGCCGGGCGGGCCCTGCACCCCTCGGGGACCCTGTCCAGAAACAGAGGGCAAAGGTCAGGAGTAAATCTGCATTTTTCAGAAGAAAAAGCAAAGCCTTGTCCCCGTGCTTGTCCACCAGGCCCACAGCTGCCATCCCTGCTGCCAGCACGTGGGCAACTCCGGGACAGGACACAGGGCCGGCTGCCCCAAGGGATGGCAGGGACGGAAACAGCCAGCCCGTTCCTGCCGCCACAGACACGGCCGAGACTCCACACCCGCTGTGCCCTGCGCCCCGGCAGCTCCCACCGACGTCCCGGGGAAACGCAGCGTCTGGGCCCCTCCCGCCTTCCGCGGTGCCCTTAGAGAGAAAGGCGAGGTGGCACGTACCTGAGGCCCCATGTCTCCCGGCTCGCCCTTCAGACCTCCGCTCCCAGGAGGGCCCTGGGGAGACACGTCTGGTTAGTGGATGCCGCGCGGTACCGGCTGCAGGGGTGGCGGGAGGGCTGGGGGGGCGGAAAGGACACAGGACCGCCCCGGGCAGGGCCCCCTGTGGGCCGGCAGACGGAGCCCGAGGGACAGGCAGGACCACCTCCAGGTCCGCATCTGTTGCCGGTTTGAGGGAGACCCTGGACCACGGCCTGCGCGAGGCCGGGAGCTCAGACGGGGCTCCTCTCCAGGATGAACTGGGCCCCGTCTATCACAGCCCAGGGCCACCCGTGGACACCCTCGCCTATCACAGGGCAAGCTCCCCAGACGTGGTGACCGCCCTGCACCAGCCAACGGGGCGAGGAGCAGACGCAGACCGGGGGCCAGGCCCACCCTCCGGGCACACGGGTGTGTGCTTCAATCCTCCGGCTCCTTGCAAACCGTAGGGGCTGCACGCCTGGCCTGGTTGCCACCACACCTCCTGCCCCCTGGCCAGGTGTGCCTGGGGCACGCTGTTCACCATTCCTGCAGCAGGGGTCCGGGGGGCGGGGCGCCTAGGGTCAGAGTCTGCCCCCCACTGAGGCAGTCTTGACTAACTAGAGACGACAATGACAGCCTCCAGAGAGAGAACCTTGGAGCCCCCGGGGTCAGAGTGCAAGTGTGAGGGCTCCTAGCCCCGCCCCCACTGCAGGCCCCGCCCCCCGGGTCCTCCCCACCCACCCGAGAGCAGGGATGGCAGCTTAAACTGCCCGCTGACCGGGTGAGCCCGGAGCCTAACAGGCAGGGGATGGCGAGAGGCAGCCCCCAGCCCCCCCCCAGCCCCCCAGGATGACTTACCATGGGGCCAGGTCTCCCAGTAAGACCCATGGGGCCGGCCGGCCCCCTCAACGCCAGCTGCAAGAAAAAGGGGGACCCGCTGAGAAACGGCTGGTTCTCCTCCATCCTAAGCGGGAAGGGGGCGACGGGAGAAGCGGGGCCGCGGACAGGAGCCTCTGGGGAGAAGGGCACAGGGGCGCCAGGCCCACCCCCTCCGCTCCTCTGGGGATCCCGGCACCAACCACGAGAGGGACGAAAGGGACGCAGAGGCGGAAGCCAGGTCATGCTCACCCCCCGCTTTGCGGCGGGCGCTCCACCCGCCTGCGTGTTCACGGCCCGAAGAGGCAACCGTGGAGCCCCAGTCCCCGAGGCCCCACCTGGACACGTGCCCAGGCCACTCCCAGCTGCCCTGCACGATTCAACCTGCTTTTTTCTTTCTTTTTTTTTTTTTTTTTTGATGGCCACACCCGAGGCATAGGGAAGTTCCCAGGCTAGGGGTCGAATCGGAGCTGCAGCTGCCGGCCTCCACCACAGCCACAGCAGCATAAGATCCGAGCCACATCTGCAACCTACATCACAGCTCACAGCAATGCTGGATCCTTAAGCCACTGAGCGAGGCCAGGGATTGAACCCATATCCTCATGGACACTATGTCGGGTTCTTAACCCACTGAGCCGCAATGGGAACTCCAACCTGCTTCTCACAGGGCCTCTTCTGCCCCCTATGCAGCTCTATCTATGGGCATGATGCCATTTTAATCTTGGAAGATTTTGTCATAAACCCCTCTCAGAAGCCCGTCACCCACTTGGCATCAATCGAAACACACAGATTCAGAGGCCACCCGCCAGAAGGGCTGCGACATCCGGTGGCAGCGATGGGGCTTGTTACGCGCTGATTGCATCACACGGCAATTTGTTCCATGGCAACGACTCCGTGCTCACGGCCCGCAATTAATTATCCACGCGCTCTGATCATTAGCATCTATCTGCCGCCAGAGCGGCATAAATATTGCCCAAACAAGGCACGACTGAGCGGCATCTCGTGATGCCCGTTACGGGCTCTCCCCTGCAGGCTTGCCCACCCCACAGGGTGGCTCTGACTCTTATCACAGGCAATCAGCAATCTGGAGCCTCGTCAATTAAAAACCCAATTCGCTCATCTGCTAATTTGCCAGGAGCAGAGCATGCAGGAGGCAAATGTGCCATGCCCACCCCCAACCCAGGCTGAGGGAGGGGCTGTGGGGCCCAGAGGCGCTCCCAGAGGTGTTGGGCTCCGCCAGCCCCCTCAGAGGGACCCCTTCCAGGGTCACATGGGGTTTCTCTCCATCCCCAGGCCCAGGGAGGGCAGCAGACCGCTGAGAGGGCATGTGGGCCGGCAGGGGCCTCTTGGCTCAGCTGCTGTGTTCTTATCCGGGAACCTGGACCCCAGTGTGGACAAGGAACCCCTGAAAAACCTCTCCCACCTCTCCAAATGCACACGGATGACAGGACCCCTGCAAGGTCCTGACTCCCCGGCAGGTGAGGACAGCCAAGGAGAAAAGAGAGGCTTCCCTCCAAGCTGGGCTCCGAGCCCCAAGGGGCTGGGCCCTGGGCCCCGTCCCCGGCCCCACTCACCCGAGCTTGCTGGAGGATGGCTTGAGCTTGGGACTCCTGCGCTGAGACCATGGGTCCTTTGGAGCCCGCATCGCCGCCCCCTCCAAACCGGAACTGCAGGTGTAAGACTTGGGGTCACCAAGGGCTCACCGATGTGGGTGCCCACTCTGGACCCCAGGGCCGAGGCAGTGCCCGTTGGCCTCTCCAGTGACAGCAGGGTCTTGGAGGGTCTGGCTGGGCTGCCTCCAGCCCCAGATGCCCTCCTGCTCACAGGGCACAGAGTTGCTGCATCGCTCCTGCCATTTCAGCCCCGGGGCCACCCAGAGGCCCTGCCCTCCTGCTGTCTGCGGCATCTCCCCAAGACCCCCAGCTCCTACTTGTTACGAGGAAACGCCCAGGGCCCATGCAAATGCCTGCGCTGAGGCCAAGCGGGGCAGTGCCAGTTTCCAGGCACGGCCTCCACACAGTCCAGCCCAGCCCTCCACACAGTCGCCCCCAGCCTGGGCTCCCGGGAGGGAGGTGGCCCCGGCTCCTCCGCAGACCCCCAAGGTCATGAGCAGGTCGAGGTCGAGGAGGGACGGGCTGGCGCGGGCCTGAGTGGAGGGGGCGGGTGTGTGACGGAGACAGGTGCCCCCGCAGGACTGGGCTCCACTCCCTCTCGGAGGGGCCAGCCCTGGACGCCGGCAGAGGTGGAGACCTTGACCCTGGGGTCCACTCGGCTGTGTCCGCAGCACACCCGCCTCCCCCGCCCCCGCCGGGCACACAGGGACCCTATTTCTACAGGACAGCTGACCCAGGCTGGAGCTGGTCTGTGGCTGGGGGATCGACCCCTCGGAAACAGCCCAGGGCCTCACTCCGCGTCGCACGTCGAGCCCCGAGCCCTGCCCCCCGCCCCCCCCAGAAGGAAGGGCACTCACAGGCAGCATGAGCATGGTTCCAGGAGGGCCGGGCAGCCCGTCGGCCCCAGGAAGGCCCGGGCGTCCAGGGGGACCCTGTGGACAGAGGGGCCGAGAGAGCCAGGTCAGTGCACAGGGATGGAGCCGGGCTCGGCGAGATGCGAGTCAGATCCAGGGCCCCAGGACACACGCTGGACAAGCACAGGACCCGGGCGTGGAATCTCCAGACCCCAAGCCCAGGGGAGGGGTCCGAGTGAAGTCCCCGTGGGCTAAGGACATGGGGAGGGGGTGCTGAGCAGATCCAGAGGGTCAGGGATGGAAAGGGGGGGACACTGTGGGAGGTGGGGGGGTGTCAGGGCTTCTGTGTCCCAGGAACGGCCCCTCCAGCTGTCCCACGGACCATCAGGGCAGCCCAAGGACACCTGAGCCCTGGCCGCTCAGAGGTCCAGTGGGTCCGTGGTCAGCGGGGGGCTCCTCCTTGCACACCGCCACCCTGTCAGACAGGAAGCATCCACGCTCTGGGACAGACTCGAGGACAGAGACGCCAAGAGGAGCCAAGTGCCCCTGAGCAGGTCAAGGACCCGCTTGTGCACAGATGCTGCATGGCCAGGACACGGGCCCTGCCACACGCCCCTCGGCAGTGTCCAGGTTGGCAGGCGCCCGCGCCAGGCCTACGAGACTGTGGCGCTGGTACACACGCTTATCTTCAGAAAAGCCTTTTGTCAGCTTCCCACTAACACGGCCAGACCTGCAACCAGCTTGCGGTGGCAGAGGGCTGGCTGCAAACAGGTGAGGTTTAGTTCCGCCTCCGCAGGGAGAGGCCTCCACGGGGCCCCAGGCCGGGGCCAGGCAGGGCAGTGCCCCCCACGCCCACCGGGAGGGGACCAAGCCGCAGGGTGGCCCATCCTGGAAGGGCCCAGAAGGGCAGGCACTGCCTGGGCCAGAACGCTCACCTGCCTGTCTTATCTCCCGCAGATCTTTTTACCCCAAGACTGACCCCTGCTCCCGTGAACACCGCACATCACAGACGCACCCAGAGGGCAAAGAGAGAGTCCTTCTCCTTCTTCCGGAAGTGACCAGGCCTACTGCCCACGCCCGGGCAGGGCTGGCAGCACACGCGCCAAACGCAGCGTGAATCTCGCCCGTTGGTCTAGGGGTGCGAGGCGGGGAGGTGGCTTCTTCCCTTTGCTGAGATCGTCCCGCCTATGCGGTTGGGCAGGGTGCCCTCTGCTGCTCCTCACGGCCTCTGTGTGCGCGTGGCCGCCGTCTTTTTAGCAGCCAACGCATTTCCCGGGCAGCACAGACCCACCGCTTGTTTGGTCCATCCGCCTCCTCCTCCCCGGTTTCATCAGGACACAGGCCGCTTTTCAGCATCTCTCTAGGTAGAGCCTCAGAGGCGGAACTGCAGGGCCAAAGGATTTCATCCTTTTTCTGTTTTTAATTGCAAATGGACACGGCCACATCGCCCTCTCCTGCCCCTCTGGAAACCATTCGCAGAAGAAACACTTGCTTAAACAAACAAAGGGCCAGAGCGTGTGTGCCCACTAGATGTCCTCTCACAAATCCAGTGCCCATGGCTGAGCTTTCTACCCACGTTGATCCCAAAGCACACCCCCAGTTCAAAGCGTAGGGTCCGTGTCGTCCAGGGAGCAAATGCCACCCACAGGGTGTCCGCCTGGCGCGTGAGCGTGTGTGTGTGTGCGTCTGTGTGTGTGTGTGTGTGTGTGTGTGAACGGCGCTGGAAGCCAGGAGGCACAGCGGGGCGGCTTCCTGTCCACCGTTGCCACTTTCAAAGCTCTCCCTCCCCCTCTTTCTAAGCCATGGGGTGAAAACTGAATTTTCACCAAAGCAATTTCACCCTCGCGCTGGTAGAAGCAACAACTGCATCCAGAGCGACTCCCAAGAGCGTGTGAACTGACGGATGAGACGAATCGGGAAACCCCGCGAGAAGGAGGTGGCTGGCGGGAGAAAAGCCCCCCCGTGCCCCCTTCCAACGCTCGAACATCTGGCCTGAGGCCTGCGGAGCGCCGCCTGCACCTGCATTTACCTCCGCTCAAAAAACCTGCCAGCAAAACGTGGGCACGCAGCCAGGCCTGTGCCTTAAGGACTCGGTCCCCTGAGCGGAAAGGTGAGCTACGTCACAGCCACCTCCCTGCCCCCAGGACACGGGACCCGAGCCGAGGACGGGGCGCGCTCTGTCCACGGCCTGCGCCAGACATTCAGGGCGCTCCGGCGGCCGCGGGTCCGCGACAAGCTGCGGCTGCTCCGGCCGCCAGGCTCAAGGCGAACTGAGAAACGTCGCCCGGTCTTCCTGTGTCTTCTGTCACTTCATCAGCTGGGCCCCAGACCAGCACCCTGATTTGGCCAGATGGTGATGACGTAAAACCCTGGCCCCGCAGGGCTGGTCACACGTGGGCCAGAGAAAGAAACACAGCAGCCTTTCCATGTGGCGCATCGGCTGCCGCCTAGCAGAGGGTCTTTCCGAGGCCGTCCTGGCACCGCCCTGGCACAGAGGCGAAGGGCCAGGGAGCTCCAAGCGGCCATCGGCCACAGCTAGAGACTCAGGCCCGAGGCTGAACCCGTGAGCCCAGGGCTCAGCACCACGAAGGACGCGGGGTGACCCCCAGGCGTGACGTAGGTGGAAGCAGCAAGCGGAGCCCAGCTGCGTCTCGCAGTAAAGGCAGTGGGTCGGGGAGGGAGCTCCAGAGTCCAGAGGAATCTGTGCTGAGATATTTTTGTTTTGCTCTTAGAAAGACCCAGAAAAGGAGAGGAACACGCATCAACCCTCAGATCCCCAACATACACGCTTTTTAAAAAAAAAAAAAAAAATGTCAGGCTGGTTCCTGGGCAGTTGCAGCTTGGGAGTGTCTGGCAAAGTGTTCAGAGGTCACTTCCTGCTCTGATGCTGAAAGCCAGGGTCAGGGGCTACTCCCACGGTCAGGGCCAGAGCCCTGGGGGAGCTGTGGGCACGGGATGCAGGCAGGCTCATGGCCTGGCAAGTCCCAGCCGAGCTCCCTAGGGTTTTCAGAGCCTGGCAGGCCTGGAGGAGGCAGAGGTGCGCCCGAGGCTGGGTTCCGCTTTCAGCCTGTCCCCTCGCGAGGGCCCCCCTCTGTGTGCTCCCTAATATGAAAAGGGTCCTTCTGGCTTCCAGGGGATTCGAGGGATTAACAAGACGACAGAGGCTCAGCACCAATGATGCCTCATTGACATCACTGGCGGGGCGGGGGGGGGCGGGCACCAAGTCAGAGAGAGGCCGTGGCCCCACCACACCAGGGATGGCCCCGGGGAATAACCAGGTGTCCCAGACCGGGTGGCCCCATGAAAGGGTCCTGGGCACACAGGGGCACCAGAGGCAGAGCCACACGTCCTGCCCCAGGAGGCGGGAGACAGTGAAACAAGCTGGCACTGCGGGCACCAGGCGCGGGCACGCGCCGTAGCCTTGGCGAGGCTAAACGCTTCCCCCGAGCCTCAGGGGACTCTGCCTCTCTGTCACGTTGCAGGGCCCAGCCTGCATCCACTCTTCTGGCCGGGGGTGTACAGCCAGCCAGGAGGGAGTGTGCGGACACAGTGGGGCACTGAACCAGCTGGCACCGGGGAGGCTACCAGCCACTGTCAGTGGGCAGAGTGACGGCTGTTCTTACCAACCTCTTAGGGTGCAGAAAAGGCCTTCCGTGGGGAAGCCCAACCTTCAAAAAATGAAGATGTGGGGGAGGGGTTGAGGAGAAGGGGCTGGAGAGGCGGTGCCCGTGGCAGTGTCCCTATGGACGGAGCAGGGACAGACCCAGAGTCACTGACCCTTCTGTCCTCCCTGGCCCCCCCGCCAGGGTGTCAGGTGCATCTCGGTTCTGCGGGGGGAAGGTACCCCTGTGGGATAGGGCCCCTTTGCGGTCCTGAAGGGCCTTGGGAGGACCCCCTGAGGCTTCGCGAGCATCCAGGCCGTTGGGCGAGGGAGGGGCTCCCGCCTCAGCCATTCGGACCCAACACACTCGTTGGTGAAGCAATGATTATTGGAAGCTTGCGGCGAGAAAGGATTGGAGGGGCCAGCAGCTAAGACAGGGCGCAGAAGACGGGTCCAAGGGGCGCGGCCAGGAGAGCGGGGAGCCCGCGGGCGCGAGTGTGGGCCAGGAAGGGGAGGGAACACAGGCGCGTGTCGGCAGGATGCCTGGACAGGATGCTGTGGGCACAGGATGCAGGCGGGCTCATGGCCACCGGCCCGCTGCGTGCCCACTGCAGGCACAGGAGAAAGGCAGGCGTGGAGCCCGCCTTCGAGGAACTCACCATGCAGTTAGGAAGGAAGGTTCCAGCAAGAAAAGGTCAGACAGCAGGTAATGAGCCACAAGCGTTAGGAAGGGCTGCAGAATCCCAGGGATTCTGAGGTCGCCCTCGTGAGGCGGCCGTGCAGGCGACTCTGTAGCCAGTGTGCTTTCGCTGCTGATTAGCAGGCGACCCAGAGATCTGGGCATTGAGAGGAGAGGACGCTGAGCTGTGAGCAGGGACAATTCCTGGACAAGGGATAATTCCCAGCCCAGAGGGTGGGCAGCGCGCAGCTCCTGGAAGCAGCCCCGTTCCTGGGAAGTGCCACGGGAAGGTCCGTGGGCTGTGGGTTTCCCTCCAAGTCCAGGGCCAGGAGGCGCTGGAGCAGGTGGTCCCTCTGCCTCCCCCACCCCGGCCCGTCTCCTGGACCCTGCCCTGAACTTAAGAGAGGCCACTTCTAAAAGCACTGATTCCAACCTCAGGTGTCTTGGCCTCTCCAGGGCTCCAGGAGGGTCACTGCCTCCGGCTCTGCGCAGGTTCGGCCCAGAGGCAGGGACCCAGTGGGGACGAGGGTGCCTCTAGTTCGTGAGCATTTAGATCCTCAGGGACACACCCGTGCCCAGCACTGTGGACACTCGGTGAGTATCTGGGTGCTGGACAGATGAGCGGAGGGACAGCAGATACTTGGGGCAACACTGGGACCAACCAGGGACGCTGGTCAGTAGAGTGGCCCCTGGGGCCAGCGCCCAGCCTACATCTAAGGAGATGTCTGCTGCACCACGCTGTGCTCTCTCACTGATGTGTGGACTCGGTCACACCCACGGGTCCCTCTGATGGTGGCTCTGTGGGGGGACACGGCTGTCACCCCATCTTACAGAGATCTTTGGAGTGAGCTGGGTTAGAGACGACAGTCCCCGGGGCCAAACCCAAGTGGTGCTAGTTCTGGGGTCTGGGAGGACAGTGGGCCCTCGATGGCTTGTCTGGAATTCTGAGCACGTGGCAGAGGCGGGGAAGTAGGGAAGGCGGAGGCCCCCCACCCCCACGGAGCCAGGCCCCCAAAGCCACCGGCCACAGGTGCCCAACTGGTGCGGCTGCTCCCAGAGGTCCTGCAGTCACCGCTCTGTCTGCAGACCTCAGGGGAGCATCACCCCAAAGCCCCCAGGGCCTGGCCGCCTTTCCTCGTGCCAGACCAGCCATGGTCCACCCCCAACCATGAGGATCTCACTCTGCTCTGGGCAGTGTGCCAGGCCCAGGGATAACGTCCCAGCTACAACTTAGCCACCCGATCACTAGCGCTTATTCCGCCCGAGCTCACATCGGCGTTCGCTAAACCAGCAGGAAAAACGGGAAGAAAAAGAACCGAGCCAACCTGGAGAACCTACAGGGCTGCAGTACCGCAAACCCCCACTAGGTGTCAGAACGAAACTGGGGCATCCTGGGCTCAGCCAGCATCTCAACGGCAGCCCCCGGCCCCCACCCAGGATGTGTCCCTGTGACTGAGGTGACCCTAGGAGGATCCCTCTCACCAGGGTGAGCTCAGAATGACCCCTTTCACCAAGGGGACCTCCAGAGGCGTTCCTTGAACAAGGGCAAGCCTGGGATGGTTGCTGTAACCAGAGAGACCTCAGAATTGTCCCTTAACCTGGGGACCTCAGCATGCACCCCTGTGACCAGGGTGAGCCCAGGATGGTCTTTGACTCCTGTGTCTATGGCTTGATTTCCAACACGGACGCTGGCGCAAGGGGGACTGAAGACCAACCAAGGTCTCCTATCAAGGGTGGGCCACGGTGGACCCCGCGTGATGCCCAGGCAGCACCCGAGCTCTCTGGCCACTGCAGCCGTTGCTACTGCTGCCCTAATGCAGGGCCGCAGGGCCACCAAGCTGCACTGACCCCCGGCCTCCGGGGGCTCACGGCCCGGCTGAGTCTCACTCTCGCAGGAGCCCACTGCCCCGGCTCAGGGCCAAGAGTGGACCCCTAACTATCTAAAGAGGACGGACGCAGTAGGGGGTGGCCTGAGATGTGACGAGACTGGGGCAATGTGGGGAAGGTCGTCAGTGTGTCGCCATCACCCACACACAAGGACACGGCCAGTCCCCGGCAGGGAGGGGCCCGGACACCCGCGGAGCCCTGATCCCAGGGGCCCGGCCATCTTACCCTTTCTCCAGGGTCGCCCACTTGGCCAGTGGGACCCATCGTTCCTGGAGGTCCCGGGAGACCCTAGAATTAAAAACAAAATGAGGCAGAGGTCAAAGATGCAGCCACGGGGCAGTTCCCACCTGGCGGGGGTTCCCGCTTCCTGCGTGGTGCGGGGGTGACAAGCCGCCAGGGGCGTCTGCTCCTCTTTTCCATCCACGAGCATTAAAGGGCCTCCCTCCAGCCTGAGCACCTCCCCCAAGTCCTGGGAGATACACCCCGACACTCACCGCGGGGCCTTCTGGGCCGGGCGGCCCCTCCAAAAGCATGCCCTGGAAGAGACGGGAGAGCGTCTGAGATCCCAGGGTCCTTCCTCATCCAGAGACCCCGCGTGGGCCAGGCCCAGGGACGCCTCCAGGCTGGACGGACCAGAGGACCGGAGATCGGGCCTCTGGGGCAGCGCCCTCCGCCTGGCAGGGGTCCTGAGCAGTCTCTGTAACGGGGGCTGTGGTGCGGCCACGGCGACTCCCCCGAGCGTTTCCAGGGCAGCAAGAAGCCCACAGCAAACCAAGAGGCTTCCCTCGGAGCAGCTTCCAGAGGACAGGGAGGGCCAGGACCCCCGGTGCCACTCGGGTCCGCCTGCCCTCCGCGGGGCAAGGCCTAGGCAGGCCCTGGTGATTGCCACTGAGGGAGCCGTGGGCCCCAGGATGAGGGGCCAGAGAGGGTGGGGGGACGGCTGCGGGTGGATTGCCGGGGGACAAGAGGAGAGGGGCCCCACGGGCTGAGAGCCCCACCTGGAGAGGCTTCAGGCCCGGGGAACCTCAGGCCTGGGGAACCTTCAGGCCCAATTCCTGAGACTGCCCCTCCCCCTCCAGGCAGGCCACGCCTCACCCGCCGCCCACCCAGCAGCCCCAGAGCAAGTGGGAAAACTGCCAAATCCACTGGACCCTCGGCCATGCTCCCCTCCCAGGCCCTTCCCGGGCTGGGACGAGGTCCCCCAGACCTGACCATTGCCCCCCAAATAGGGACAAGGCCCCCCGCCCCATCAGCCTCCGTCCCTGCGTGGGTCTCCTCTCTGCTGTGAGGTCAATGCCAACGTCAGGCAGGCCCCGGCATCCCGGGTGTTCTGTGCCCACTCGGGGGTATGAGGGGCTGCACGGCCCCACGGGGGTCTGCAGGCTGAGAGTGGGGGGTGGAGGGCGCTGGAGGACAGGCGCGGGGCGGGCTTCAGCCACACGTGGGGCCACTGGGCACAGTGACACCTCCCTCCCCGCAATGTCCTGCGCTGCTGGGACCCCTCGGGCCTGCAGCCGGCCTCCCCCCGCTGCCCCGGAACAAGGCCAGGGCAGGGGCCGATCAAGGCCGGGTTTTTCTTCGAAGCGGAAACCAGGAACCGCTTCCTGGGGCACGAGGTCAGCACAGGGGGCGGCCAGCCGGCCGGGGGGACAGCGGGTCCCAGGGCTGCCGCGTCCCTCCCGCCCCTGCCGGGGCTGCCCAGCGGCAGGGAGGAGCACCCTGTGTTTACACAGATGTGCGCTCGGAGAAATGTTTGCAGGCGCGTTGCACACAGACAGCTCATCCCACAGCCTCCCACGACAGCTTCCCTGTTTCCTTCTCCACGCAGGCAGCTGAGGGGGCTCGGGGCCGAGCGGGGATGAGGACAGGAGCCCAGGCCCTGCGGGCTGCAGGACACCGCAGCTGTTTCCGGGACATGCCAAGGGCCATCGTCGGGGAGCCGGGGCCTCAGTGGGCTCGCGTGGGAGGACCGCCCTGGGCCGGCTGGGGGAAGGCTGCGGGGCCACCGGGCAAACGAGCAGGTTGAGGCCACCACCCCACCGAGGACCGGTCCTGTGACACGGGAGCCACGCCCTCCTGCTCCAGCCCTGCTCCCCCTCCCTGACCGGGGTGTCAGGCCTCCGCCTTTGGCCGAGCTCGAAACAGCTCTTAACGGTGGATGTCTATGCACCTCCCTCATGATGAAACCCTGAACGTGGAGACTGCTGGTCCCCGAGGGCCTGGGGCAGCCGGATCCGATGAGCCCGAATCCGCTCAGCTGAGGGGTTCCTGTCCTTTCAAGGAGCCCCCGAGGCTGCCGAGCCGCTACAGAGGGAGGGTACCGGATCTGAGTGGGAAAGAGCCCCCACCCCTGGGGTGGGCGGAGACAAGGAGCCGGTTTCAGTGAGTGACACACCCGAGGGCGAGTGGCTGCGCAGGTGGGAGGGGAAACAGCCCCCCCCCCCCCTCCACGGGCCTGGACACCGGCCGCAGCCGTGAGACCCCGTCGGCCACCTCCCAGGACGCGGCCATCTGTTGATGAGGAACTAAGACTTTGAGGACAGCTGGCGACACTCCAGGTTGAGAAATTCCAAGTGTTTACACCATCTCCCCAGGGGGACCAGCCTCGGCCCCGCAGACGCTCCGAGCAGGCTGGGGGCTGGGCGGGAGCAAACGCCAGGACCCGAGGGGGCGGGCAGCGTCCCTAACCACATCCAGATGGCTGGCTTTTCCCCCAGCGAAGACGGAGTGGATTCTAGGGACACGCTGTTTGCATTGGACGGCCTGGGCGTGTTCAGCCCTCACCAGCGGTGCCTGGTGCAGCCGGGCAGCTGGACTCCCTGGGTGCCGCCTCCACCCCCAGCCCCGACCTGGGGTGTCCAGCTGCCATGAGTTTTGCACAGGGTCAGCCCAGACTGGGGGACGTGTGAATGGGAAGCTCAGCCAGACCTAGGTGCTGCCAGGCCTCCCAGAGCTGGGACCCAACCCGGGACCCCACAGAGCCCGGCTCCTGTCTGCCTGGGGCTCCCACTCCTCCTGGACGAGAGGCCCCTTTCACTGTGGCCACGGGGACGCTACGGAGGACACCCAAGTCCACGGCCAGGTCAAGGCCATCTGGGTCGTGCTCCACGCACGGCTGGACCACGGAAGCCACAGCAGGGGTGGCCCACCTCCTGGCATACCCCCAGCCCTGCAAGACGGGAGGGGGTCCTGGGCAGCCCGTCCCTTAGGGGAGGCTCCAACCAGCGCTGGCTGCCTGCCCCTCCCTGGGGTGGCCTTTCTCCCTGCACCTGCACTTGTCAGGATTTTTCATGTCGCTGAGCAAGGGGCCCCCTGGTACCCATGCCCGCCTCCCTTTGGCACCTCTGTCCCTTCCCCAAACCCCATCCTTCAGCCTCAGACAGGCCCTGCATCCCGTGGACCTTCAGGGAGCAGGGAAAGGGGATGTTCTCATCCGAGCAAAAGACGCGTGTGCCCAGTGACCGCAGCCCAGGAGAAAAAGATGAGCCACAGCCCTGAGACAGGCCAGGGGAGTGGGGGGCCGAGCAGGACGGTCATCTAGTCACCCCCCATCTTGTCTGCCATGGCCACGGGCTCTAAGGGAGATAAGGTTCCAAAGAAACCTTCCCAGCCCACTGGAGGGGTGGGGGCCCCTCCATCCCGCCTCCTGGGGGCCCACGATCAGAAGACCCTGGAGCCGCCACGTCACATTCTGGCTCAGCCACTGGGAACCGAGTGCTGGCAGTGGAAGCCGGGGCCCAGCCCAGCCTCGTGACCGGTCGAGGGGCAGGACACTGGCCTCCTCCCTCCGGCTCTTAGAGGACGTGGCAGGGGCGGACCTTGGCAGCCGGCCTCCCCACTCTGGTGTCCAGGGCCGCTTCCCAGCCCACAGCCGTGCCCACCACGAGCAGTCCCAGGGGGCCCGCTCCAGGCGATTAATCGCCTGGCACCTCGCCCACCCCAGTTAGGGCCCTGACCTGGGCAGCCCTCGGGCCACGGGGTGGGCCCTGGAGGGCCCAGCGGGAGCAGCTCCCTGCAGGCAGGGGACGTGCCGACACAGAGGAGGGCCCCGCCAACACCCACGAACCCACTCCTTGCACACGGGACCTCTTGGCTGTGGTCCCAGCGGTCGGAGTCATCAAGGGTCACTAACTTGCCCGTGGCCCATCACCTGGCTCAGTGAAGTGCCGCTCAAGCGCCGTTTGAGCTGACAAGCAGGTTTCCGTTCCCCGTCCGCAGCAGCAACACGGCTGCAGAGCCAGCGCGGAGAGGCGGGTCCGACTACGGCTCTTGCCTCAGACCCGCAGCTCCGGGTCCACGTTCAGCCGGCGGACCCTCCACCCTCCAGGGCCCTGCCTCCCAGAAGCTGAGTCTCTTTTCATCGAGAAGAAATGCATGCACGGTGACGTGCCCAGCTCTTAGGTGGACACGGCACAGGGTCCTGACCCACAGGAACCCGGGCTGCCCAGCCGAGGTCCAGAGCCCTCCCCCTGCTGGGGGGCTTCAGCAGCAGCAGGCGCGTCCTTGCGGTGGCCCTGGGCAGAAAGGGGTCCAGCATCTGGCCATGTCCTGCCCAACCCGCCACGTGCCCCGAGCTGCGACCCCCACCCCCCCGGCCGGTTAAGATAAGAAAGCGCCTTACGGGTTCGATGATGGCGGGCTCTCCTTTTTGTCCTTTCTCGCCCCGCGGTCCTCCCATCTGGAGTTTGAAAGACGTGGCGAGGAGAGGGAGAGAAGGAAGAAGGCGGCAGTTACCCCACGGCCACAGCACCCCAGGGGCCCCGCCCGAGGGCCCGGGAAGGTGCCCTCCGAGGCGCTCACCCCTTCGTAGATGGTGTCCTGGTTGGCGGGCATCCCGGGCCCGATCTCCGACGGGGCGATGGTGGGGTCATAGTACGGGTCGTAGTAGCTCTCGTCCGGGTTCTTGATGGTCTCTTCCGTGAACTCCGTGTCCAAGTCGTCCAGCCCTTCCTCCGGAGGCGGAGCCGGCTGAGGGGGAGGCCGGCAGGCATCAGCGCCAGGTAACGGGGCGGCACAGGCCCCCAGCCCGGGGACTCCCAGGTCACAGGACACGGGGAGCCTGGAGGGGCCCTTGCTGGGGGGCACCTTCCACCTTCTCGTGACAGGGAAACCCACCCCCAAACCCCAAGATGCCTTGGCAAACCAGGGCTGCTGGGGGTGGCCATGCCGTGCCAGGCTGCCCCAGGCTCTTGGGGAAGTCGGGGCCTCCAGGGGCTCCCCCCTAAGCTCGGGGTCTCAGGACAACATGCCCCTAACCCGATGCCCGCTGGCAGAGAGATCCAAGGCCGTGAGAAGCCCTGCGTCTGCTCTGGGGCCACAAGGAATTCAGCATCAGCCATTTGCAAGGCTTCGCTATGTGCCACGGGCTCTGCTCAACTCTCTAATCTGGAGACCTGGCCATGACCCCAAGAGGCAGGCATGTCCCTCGTGTAAAGGGGGAGTCACGGATGTCCAGGGAGATGCCAAGTCAGGGCCGCCTGACGAGAAAGCCCACGGCTGTGCCCAGCACCCCTCGGCCTCGTGTGCCAGCTGCCCGCCCAGAGCCCCAGCCGTGTGCCCATCCAGCCTGCCCTCTCCCAGGCCACAGTGAGGACACCGCGAATGCAGGTCCTCACCCACCTGCACCCAAACCCCAGAGACCTGGGCGAGGCCCACGCCACCCATGTTGCCGGTGACGAACTAACACGAAGATCCCCTGGGCAAGTTCGAGATTCCAAACTCGGGGGCAGCATTTAAGCCAGCCCAGGGCCGAGGGCCGCAGGGCGGGGGCGGGGGCGGGGAGCGGGGTGGGGAGCAGGGTGGCCCCGCCCCCGCCCGGACCCAGTCGCTCAATTACGTTGGAGGCGTTGGAGGTGAGGACGGTGCTGGTGGGGACCTCAGCCCGGGCGCCCTGGTCGGGGTTCTCGTCGGGGCCCTCGAGGCCGTCGCCGTAGTTGAGGTCCTCGTACGGGGGCGGCGTGTAGTAGTCCTCGCTGGGCACGTAGTCGTAGTCCCCGAGGCCGGGGTCCTCCTCCTTCCCGGCCGCCTCGCTGGTGTCGGGCACCGGCGCGCTGGTGGGGGGCTGGGTCTGCTCCTGGAAACCGGCGGACACGCGGCGTCAGGGGGCAGCCGGTGCGCCAGGGACCAGGGCAGGGGTTTCCCCTGCGGCTTGAGAGGCAGGCCGACCCATCGGACAAGCGAACCCCGAGGATCCGGGCACAGGGGCCGCCGGGGTCTGGGGAGTGCTGTGACGCCAAACCCCAGAACGGGGCACTTGAACTGGGTCCAGGCATCTCCAAATTGGTGCGAGAGCCAGACCTTCCAGAGTCTTAGAGCAACGTGGGCTGGGGTCCCGTCCACCCTGGGGGAGCGGGTGGTGTTCCTTCACAGGCATGTCCCCTGGTGTCCCCTGGCACCGAGGAAAGCCCCCTGCCCCACACCCCCCGTAAGGACAAAGCGCACACGGCCTCCCATCCCTTCTCTGCCACTGCCCAGTCTCCAAGTGGCCCCCGTGCCCCCTGCAGCCCCTCCATCCTCCCCCCACCATGCCGCGCCCTCCGGGGCCAGCGCCACCCAGCCAGACCTCGGCCACCTCCGTGGTCTCTCGGGCAGCTTCCACGGGCGTCTTGGTGGGGCTGGGCTCCTTGCCCACGTCGTCCGTGTCCTCGTAGTAGGGGTACTCGTAGTAGTAGGTGTCCCCGTCGCCCTCTCCATCCGGGTACTGAAAGGAGATCGGGCCAGGAGGAAGGCGTGAGCCCCCACCCGAGATGCCAGCTGCCCCTCCCCCACGGGCTCCACCGGAAGAGCGGACCCCCGACCATCATGCCAGCTCCAGGCACCAGCGGAGCCCCCTCTGCAGGTCCGGGGAAGCAGTGCTGCCCCTGAGAAGTCCCAGGAGGACACGGGGACCCCAGGCGCCCTTCAAAGAGAGAGGAGCCCTGGACGGTCCCCAAGTTCTGACCTTTAGGACCTGAAGCCAGGACAACCAGCCGAACATGGGTTCTGTGGGCAAAGCCACTACCCCTGGGGTCCCCCATCCTCTCGAAGCCCCAGACCACACGCGAGAGCATCACGGTGAGAGGCGGTCTGGCCCTCAGACCGTTTCTGCATCAGGAACCAGGAGGGGGCCTCGGCCGCAGGACCCACGGGGAGCCCCGTCCCCATCCCGTCCCAGGGTTTGTAAGACAGGCCAGGGCCAGAATCCCAGCGGCTTCGGGACCGGCCAAGAAAGAAGGGGGGCCCAGAGGAAAAATAAAGAGCAGGGCTCTTATTTTACTTAAAAGAAACGGGAGTCAAATCTGAGTGCGGGGAGGACTTCCTTTGGAAATGATACAAAAGACTGCGGATAAAACTGCCCCAGGTGCTGCTGGAGGCTGGGGCAGGTGGACGGGAGAGGCTGACCCTCAGTCACAGGGGTCACGGTCAGAGGAAAAGGCTGCCTCTCAGAGTTGCTGCCCCTCTGGGGGTCAGAGGACAGCCCCGAGCCCGCCACCCCCGCCCCCGCCCCGCCCGGCAAGCTCGACACCCCCCAAGGGCACCCGTCCAGGTGTTGAGGGTAAGAAAAGCCTGCGTCTTTGTGACATCTGCCCTGGGAGACCCGGCAGAAAGTGAGCAGGGATCCCACCCTGGCCCTTGATCGATTACTGTCCCAGCCAGTAAGCCCACTTGAAACGGGGCTCCCACGGCTTCTGTGTCCCTCCACGCCGCCCCCTCCCAGAGGGGCTGCCCGCGGCCCCCAGCAGGACTCACATATTCATCTGGGTTGGGGTCCTGCGACTGGGGCTTGTCGGGGACGGCGGTGTCACAGTCAGGGCTGTAGTGCTCACAGTAATCGTAAGCCGCCCGGTGGTCCGAGACAAAGAGCAGCTGCTGGATGTCCCCCTGGAAAAGGATGGACGCCATGAACAGGTGGCACAGAGGGGACGCACATGGGGACCCAGGGACCCTCCCGACTTCTGAGGGCTTATCCTCGGGGTCAGACCTCCTCTAGGAGAGCTGCTGCCTTCAAAAGCCATGCAAGCCACCCACCCATCCATCCATTTGTCTTTTCACCCACCCACACACTTATTCCTCCACCCACCCACCCACCCATCCATCCATGTAGGTACCAGCAGCCACCCACTACTCACCCATCCATCCACCTATCCATTCCTCCACCCACCCATCCATGCAGGTATCACCATGCACCCACTACCCACTCATCCATCCATCCACCCATCCTTCCTTCCAGCCACTCATCCATCTATGCACCCATCCACTCACTCAGCAGCAAGTACTGAGCACCTACTAAATGCAAGCCACTGCGCCACATACGGGGGGATGCAGCCATGGCCAAGAACCACCACCTGGTGGTGCCCACGCCCTCCCCAACACCTTGGGCTTGCCTTGTGCCCCTGTGGTTAGACCCCATTACTCCCAGGCTGCATTCATCAGGTTCTCATCAATGCCCCCTCCAGGGCCACTGCACCCCCGCTCCTGCACCCCCACTCTGCCAGGATCCAGTCAAAGGCACCTGCTGCTCCTGAAGGGCAGAGCCAGGCATGGAGTGAGAGCCCAGTGCCCATCTACTCAGCCAGAGCCACAGGCTCAGGCAAGGAAGCTGCACCCTCCCTGCCAGCCATTTGGTGAAGGTGCATGAGGCCCTTCTCTGTGCCAAACCCCGGGCTGTGCCAGAAGGGGGGGGGGCCAGGAAGGGGCCAGATGTGGCCTCTCATCGCCGGACCACAGCAGGGCTGCCAGGACGTGTCGCCGGGTCACTAGCACAGGTCCATGGATTGCCTCCAGGGTCTGAGAACAGGTGCAACCACGAGTACAGCTCTGGGGAGGGGACCCCCGTGGCCTCCTTGGCTCCCCAGAAGCTCTGTGGGAAACCTGACCCAGAGATGGGGCGAACTGGGTGCCAGCCCTGGAGCAGAAAAGCCTCATTCCTTCCTGATTCCTGGGGGGCATATGGGTCCAAAAACGTGTGCCCCCCCCCCCCGACTAGGGTCTGCAAAGCCCCATGATGAGCAGGGGGCGGCGGGGAGGGCTCCCTCGGGAAGCCCGTCTCCTCGCTCTAAAGAGGGCAGCCCCCACGCCCAGCTCTGCCTCGGGCAACACACTCAGGTGGGCCCTCCTGCCAGCATCTCCGACCGCAACTCCACCTGCAGCGGGGGCTCCATGTGCAGCCCCTCCCTCTACCTTCCTGCTACTGGGAGGAGCAGGCATGTGGGGAGGGGGGGTCACAGAACAGAGCAGGAGGGGCCCCACCTGCCCCAGACCTTGGCACTCCCCGCCCAGCACCCGGACCACAGGCTTCACTCTCAAAATCACGATGTGCCCTCCTCCCTGGACTGGTACCACTGCCCACCCACACACTCCCCCGCCCCCATCACTTTCTCTCTGTCTCTCTCTTCCTCTCTCTGTCCTTCTCCTTCTCTCTCTCCCTTGGGATGGCAGAGGCTCCTGGCCCACGTTTTAAACTCTCCAGCAGACAAGGACCATATGACGGGAACAGTGAATCAAAACCACACGTTTTCATTAAACAACATGGCTTCTAGTTCAAATTCCATCCAATTCAAATAAAGTATTTTCTCCGTGAAGCTGGCAGCTTGACATCTGAATATACATTATCCAAAGGCACTTACTGGAAGGAAGAAGAGGCTTGGGGTCTTTGCGGGGGCGGGGGGGCGCAGCTGTGACCCTGGAGCAGTCAGCACACTCATCGGGGGTCCAGAAAAGGGCCTGCCCCCCATGGAAAGCCCAGGTCCCCAAGGTCGCACACGGGGCCGGTGCATCTCTGGGTCCCTGCCTCCCAGGGTGCCCAGCCCAGTGCCAGGCCCTGCACGACAGGCACTCACGGCTCCACAGCAAGCAACGAGCAAGGCTAAAGACCAGGGCAGCCAGAGCCCCAAACAGGCCAGGCCAGCGCAGAGGGGTCCCCACCACGCACCCAGACTCTGGAATGCCAGCACAGGCTCCTGCGCGCCCCGCCCCCGCCGCCCCCGGGCTGCAGCAGTGGACACGGGTCCGTTGAGGGCCCCACACGCATGCAGGCCCTCATTTCCAGTCCACCCTCCCCTGCAAAGGCCCAGACGCATTAAAAATCTTTTCCCCACCAAATCCTTGAGTGGCTCTGCACACCCCAAAACAGGCCCACTTGTTCTGTGGGCGGGTCCCTCAGCGGGCAGGGGTCTCCCGTCCCCCACCCACCGTGGGGAAGCAGAATCTGAGGTGCAGGTGGGCAGCTCCCCGGAAACCCTCTTCCGGAGCTCCTTCCAGCCACCCCCCACGACCTCTTCCCGCTCCGGGGCTGGGGGCTCACACCCCAAGGTGGCCCTTCGGGAGCTTCGGGGTAGGACCTGGGGTGACAGGCGTGTCCCTGGCTCTGTCTCCGGGCTTCTGGAAGGAGGGCTGGCTCTCCTGCACCCACAGGGCCGTGTGGAGCCAGGAGCCACTTTGGAACCATCTCCTGAAGGCAGGGCAGGGGGGGGCTGCAGGATGCTGTCCCCCCTCCCCCAGCAGCCGAGCCCCCTGAGAACTGGGCAGAGAAGCTGGGGCTCAGCACAAAGCTGCCAGAGCCACCTTGCACGAGCCGAGGAAACCACCCCAGCCCCTCCTGGGATGGGCAGGGAGCACTAGGTCAGCGCAAGGCCAGGCAGGACCACTCAGGCAGGGGGTTCCGACGGCTCTCACCTCAGGCTGTTGGCCGACGGTTCTGACCGCAGTGGGATGGTTCCTGGGGACACAGGCCGTCCTGGAGGCCATGGGGCACCACTAAGAGTGGGCCCGCGTCCCCGAAACCCACGCCCTTCATGGGCCGTAACCACCACGAGGCATCAGGGCGGAGGAAAGTCCTGTCTCCTGCCCCAGGCCTCCCAGACCCTCTGCCCCAAAGGGATCCGGAGGTCTGCTCATCGAGAGGGGCAGCCAGGACCCATAGCGGCCCCGCTGTCCTCAGACAAGCTCTGACCTTGTGTCTGGGTCCAAGGCAGCCCCCCCAACCCGGAGAGCGCCCCTCCTTCCGTGCCGGGGTGGCCTCAGGAAGTCCTGTCCCTTCTGGAGCATCCAATCAGATTTCTCTCTGAAACAAAGGGGGCACGTGGGCTCCTGCCCAGCGCCGCCGGCCATCAGCCTCCTCCACCCTCGGGAGGGCCAGGCAGAGAGCTCGGCCAGAAGGTCAGAAAATCAAAGAAGACTCTGTGCCATCGCGCGGGAGCGGGAAGCCAGAACTTGAATTACTCGAGTCTGCGTTTTAGTCTGGGGCCGCCGACACCTGGGGGCCCCTCGCAGAGACCTCGGCTCCCCCTGTCCTTGGCCTTGTTGAGACCAGAGGCAGCCTGAGCATCCTTCTCCACCGGGGCTTCCGGCAGCCACCGCCCGGCGACATGGGGACACGAGCCCCCCGCTGCCTAAGCGGGTGCAGGCTGCCTCTCCAAAGTGACACCGTGACCGCAACTTTGTGGCCGTGTTTGGAGAGCATTTTCACGACGCTCGTTTGATGTGAAACCAAGTGCCAAACTCTGGACCCACCACGGAGCCCTCCCCTGGCGGAGCCTTCACAGCAGCTGCTTGGGGGACATGCTGGGGGGAGATGCCGGGGACGGCCCCGGCCCCACAGAGCCCGGGGAGTGGCGGGGAAGCGCTGCCTGCGCCGGCCTCCTGGGACCGCCTGGCGTCCTGCCTCCCAGGCCTCCTACCTGTCAGGGCTCCCTCGGGACACGGGGACCTGGGACCTGAGCCTGGCCGGCGCTTCCCAAAAGGGCTCCCATCCCCAGGGCGGCCTGAGCCTCTAGCAGGCTTTACACATCAGGCTGCCGCATAGATCAGTTCAGAAGGGTTTACAGGGTTTTCTTAGAAAGTCGAAATCCCGGATGTAGGAAAATCGTCTCATTTTACAGACTAGAATCTGAGGTCCACAGGGGTGGGGCCGCCAGGGCTCAGCGGAGGGTCAGCTCCAGGCCTCTGAGTACAGGGGACTGTGACATCGTGACCGGGGTTCATCGTGCCCCTGGCCACTGCTGGACATCCCCCGGGCATCTCTCCTGAGCCTCACCACAACCCCCATTTCACAGTCAGGAAAGCCGAGGCAAAGAGCTTTCCAGAACCAAGAAGGTCCCACTTGTACCTCCTCGACCCCGCCCCATGGCGGCCCTGTGACCTCGCACGTGACCTGGGCCTGCGGGCCCCCTCATCCTCCATGGCCAGAGCCCTCACAGAGTGTCCCCAGCTGTGCCGTCCCTCTCCCCCAACCAACCAGATCCCCGCCGTGACCTGAGTGCGATGGTTGCCCCCCGGAAGGGACCCCTTCTCACGCTGGCTCCCCCCTCGTTGCCGGCAGAGCCCAGAGCAGTGGGGGCCCCGCCTGTGGGGAGCTCCGACGGCCGCAGGCCTGCCCTGCCCTTCCAGCATCTCTCCCCCGAGCCCCGTCCTCAAGGTCACTTGCAGCCCAGCCCAGAGCAGGCGGCTGACCTGCAGAGGGTGTGGAGGAGATACGGGGAGGGGGGGATATGTGGGGAGGGGACACCAGCCAGGGACGGGGGAGATGGGACTCGGGCGCCTCCCTCAGCTGCAGCTCTAAGTCCCGGGCTGACGGCACAGGTGCCACTCCCCTCCCCCCGCAGCCCCCAAGGGATGGCTCTCCAGGCGCACTACCCATAGCAAGCCTCTGCCTTTCGCCCCCCGCCCCCCAGCCCACCTCCCCACGGCTCTCCACTGGGAGCTGGACCCTCCTTGCCTCCCTCTCATCCCCATTTCACACATGCACAGACTGAGGCTCGGGGCGGAGCAGGGGGGCAGGGTGACTCTCCCAGGACACAGAGCGGGGGTCCCAAGTCTCTACCCCACAGGCGGTTCCCGCCCAGAGCCTCCTGGTGTGTCTGCACATGCTTCCAGCTCCCACAAACGACATCTCACCTCCTCCAGGAAGCCCTCCATGGGCCAGGCCCCCGCCCAACAGGCCACCTGCGCCCCCATCTCCAATCCCAGGCCTCGCTCAGTGTAGCTCTAAACACCAAGGCCCGGACTCGGGCTTGCACAGCCCGCCTGGGGGCCCAAGTCACCTGCCGAGACGCAGGCGCCGCAGCTTCGACTGCCTCCCTCGCTCTGATGCTGCCCACGGGTTCGCCTTTTACCTCCTTATTCTGACCCCACGTGGCCAGGAAAGCTCTCCAGGGGTCCTAGAAGCTTCTGCACGGCCTCGCGGTCACCACGGCCATTCGATTCCCTACACAGCCCTGACGCCCAGGGTGGCCATGGGCAGTCCATCCTCCTGCCAGGGGCAGCCTGGGCAAAAGGCCACAGCCCCTGGGACGCCAGGGCACAGGGGTCGCCCGCCCTCGCTGAGCCAGGCATTTTGTGAGGGAATCAGTTCTGCCTTTTCCGATAATGAGCTTTTATCCAAGCTGCGTTTCCACTACGAGCTGAGGAAATTGCAGAGTTTTCGTTGGAGAGCTTTGCAACCCTGGGGGCTGTGGAGGCGGAAAAGGTCTCTGCCCAGAAGAGGAAGGCTCTGGCTCAGCCTGAGGGGTTTGTGATCCCTGCCACCCCCGCTGATCACGCCCCAGGCTCTCTCTCCTCTCTCTCCCCCCTTCCTCCTTTGCAACAAAAAGCCACAGGTCCCTGGGGGAAGCCAGCCCCATGGTAACGCCCCACCCCAGGGCCCCTCCTTATCCAACCTGAACGGCTGCAAAGGGCCCCCACCTGGCTTCTCCTGTGGACTCTGCTGCTAATTTTAGATGCACCAGTCTTTGGAGGAAAATGGATGCTTCTTGTCGAGGCTGCGGGAGCAGCAACAAGAGGGGAAAAGCATCGGCCTTCCTGCCGCTGGTGGCTCTGGCCACAAATCTGCCCCGTGCGAGGCCATCTCAGTCCCTGGCCACGTGGCTTCCTGGCCTGAGGCTCAGGGGGCAGCAGGGGCCCCCAGCTCGGACATCAGGGACCCAGAGGAAGGCAGGACCCGCACACCTGCGTGTCCCTCCCACCCGAGGAACCTGAGCATGTCCCCAAAACGTCTCCTGGTCTGAACAATGGCTGGGGTGGGGGGGGGGGAGCAGGAGCAACCTTGGGGCTGCAGGAGGGGTCACCTGCCCGGCGTCGGTGAACAGGAGCTGTGTCACCACCGCATCTCCCAAGTGACACAGAAGGGCACACGCATGCACGGAGCAGCGGGGACTTGCACACGCAGTCACGGTCCACCCGACAGGCTTTCCTCCCCGGGGGAGCCTGGTGGGGGCTGACAAACAGGACTTGGAGGGGGGTACCCAGGGCAGGGGGTCGCACAAGCCACCTTCTTGACGTCCAGCAGACTTGCGAACCCCCTCTTCCTGTCAAGCCCACCTGACCGCTCGCTGTGCTATCTGTCATCCCGAGTCGCACATGGAAAAGGAAGGACGCCGAGCCAGAGGGTCTAAACCATCCTCTCCTGGTTTTCAGAGTGCCCTGGAGTGGGAGAGCCTTTCACACCTTTCACATGAGTGCGTGTTCAAGAAATAGTGCCACGCGGTTGGAAACCACTTCCTGCCGGGCCCCCAGGTCGGTCTCACTGGTCCAGCCTGTGACCCCGCCCCTGCCACGTGGCCGCCACCCGGCCCGGTCCAGTTCTCACCTGTGCCACCCGCAGGGGGCGGCCCCAAGGTGTCTAGAGTCGAGTCTCCTCACCCCTGCGCTGATGCAGGCTGGGGCCACACCTGAGTCTCTACGAAGGGGCCAAGGGCAGGGGTGCGTGTGGGGGGTGTGGTCAACTCCCAGCCTCATCGGACCCTGAAACCGGCCCCAGTGACCAAAGGGTCAGCTTGGTGACCTCGGAGTGTGGACACCTCATCCCCAGACCAAAGGCAGCAGAGCCAGCGGCAGGCCAGCTCGGAGGCCCACCCGACTCTATAAAGGGCGTCTCAACTCCTTTCCCTGTCACCTCTGTGGCCCCAGATGTTTCACTCTGGACATTTAGGTGACCAGCCCGGACTGGGCAGCACAGGGGTGAAGCCGAGCCTTCCTTCTCTCTGGATTTTCAGAGCAGAGGCCTGTGGATGCGGGGCTGGCCATGCAGCATGGGGACGCACGTGGAGTGACGGGCTCCAGAGAGGAAGGGGCACAACCCAGGGTGAGCTGTGACCACAGGTGGCCTGGGCACTGGATGCCCCCCGGCCAGCTCTGGGGCTTAAGCACATTACTTAGTTTCTCCAGCCATGCCCACCTCCCCCCCGCACCTGCCGTGTGCATTTGCAAAAGAGGATAAAGACCTACCCACCAGCAGTGTCCCCAGGACTAGATGCTGTGCGTGCAGACGGCCCGAGGGCCGGACACACGGAGGGGTGGGGCCTAGACAAAGTGGCAACCGCCACCGCCTCCACCTCCATCACTGCCACCTCCACCTCCATCACCGCCGCCACCCCGACGCCATGACCGCCTTCGTCCCAGCCCCCTCCGCCGCTCCCTCCGAAGGCAGCGGGTCGGATTATTCATTGACCCAGGGTCCTCAGCACCTCGAGCCCATGGACACAAGGAAGAATAGGTCAGCATCCCTGACCTCAAATCTCCAGCTTCACTGCAGCCCCGAGAAGTGCTCAGGTGGCCGAGCGGCTCCCTCGGCCTGGGGCAATCAAGGCAGGCATCCTGGAGGGGCTGGCCTCGGAGCGGGGTCTGGGGGAGGAGAGGGTGCTGCAGGCTCACATGCGCGCTCCTCCCCCTGCCGCCACCTCATCCCCCCCCCTCACCGCCGCCCTGCTCTGTCCCTCCTGCAGCCCCCACCCCAGCTCTTAGCTCAGCCTCACCGGGCTCGGTCCAGCCCCTTGATCATGCTGCCTCTGTTCCCGGCATAGCCCTGTGACACCACATCACACCCACGGCCACCGAGCTTGGCCCGCGCGGACCGGCACCTCCTCTCGGGACGCCTCACAGCCGCATCCCCCGCTTGACGGCTCTGGACCCAAAGCAGAAAGTCGCATTTACCCGCATTGAATTTCACTTCCTCGATTCTACAACACGGTCCCAGCCCGAGAGGCCCCTTTCCGCACCTCCATCAACCCAGAGAGCACCTTGGCAACGTCTGGGACCGTCAGACCGGGTCCAGGCATCCGAGGGACTCACTTCCACGCAGAGGGCGGGGCAGGCGGACGGGGTGGGGGGGGCAGGGCAGGTGGAGTGGGGGGCGGGATTTGAGAGGTCCTGCCGGCTCCCGGGTTCTGAGCGGACTCCACGTCGTGATCCAGCCTCACTTCCAGCGCCGAGGCATCGTGACCCCACAGGCCACCCGCATGACCGTCCCCACCCCAGCCCTGGCCACCTCAGCCGCACACACTCACTGCCGGACGTGGGACAGACCGGGCGAGACCGGGTGCCAAACTCCCGGGGACGCTCAGTCCTTGGAGCTCAGGAGGGTCCAAGAACCGGGCCGGCCAGAAGGTCACCCTGAGAAGGGAGTCACCAGGCAGTGGCTCTGTCTGTCTGGAGGGGGAGTTGTTCAAAGGCACAGGGACAGAGGTCTGACACCTGGGACCCAGCGCGCCCCCGCCCAGGCTGATCCAGGGAAGCGGCTATCAAGGCTGAGCCCAAAATCCAGGCCTGAACTTGCCTGCTGTGTGACCCTGGGCAGGTGGCTTTACCTCTCTGGGCTCCAGGCTGCCCACGTGGCTGCAGAGCCAAGACAGTGAGGGCCTCCCCGGCTCTGTGAGTACTCATCAGACAGAGGAGACCAGCCAGCGTGGCCGCACACGTGCCTGACCTCCCCGAGGCTAAGGGCTTCCAGACCATCCCAGCAGCACAGAGACATGAGCAGACGCCTTTCCACGTCCTCAGAGAGCAAGACTCGGCAGCAACCATCAAAGGCTCTGACGACGGTCCTCGAGCGGTCAGCAGGTCCCGGGCCCTCCAGCCCCGAGCACCCACAGCTGCGTCAGCCCACCCCCGTCTTGAAGGCTGTGGGAGGAGGCCTCCCAGGGGCCTGAGGTCCGGCCGTGGGCCTGGGGAGCCCTCCCTGCCTGCTGGAGGCTCTGTGCTCAGGGGGTCTCAGTCCAGCCCACGCACAAGGTCTGCAGATAAGGATCAGTCCAGCCCCCGCCCCAGCCGAGCCTACAGCACTCAGGCCCTCTCCCCGCCACTCCGGGATCACCCATCAACAGGACAGCGTGGCCGCAACAGCAACAGCACCCGTCACTGTCCCGACAACCAGCACAAAAGCGGCCTCCCTCCCGCATGGCGGGGATGGCCGGAGAAGCATGAGCCGCCGCCGGGCCCTTGACCAGCCTCTCTGAGGACAGACGGTGCTGGCTGATGGGCTGTGGACCCTGCGCTGGGGACTGTCAGGCACGGTGGCCGGCCATTCTCCCCACAAGCCCGGCGGCCCATCTTCTGGGTGAGGACGCTGAGTCCCAGGCTTGCCCAGGGCCCTGCAGATGGTAAGTGGAGGCCCCGGCTGCCCGTGACCGCTGGCCTTGGTAACGAAGGCCAGGCACCAGCATGACCGCCAAGCCCTCCAGGGGACGGGTCCCCCTCGGCCACTCCCCCTCCCTCCCACCCCGCCCCCGGCCCCCACAGTTGAGACGGAGGGACTCTGCGTCCACCAGCCCCGACCCTCCTCCGACACCACCCAGCCCGTCCTCGGGGCCCCTCCGCTGGCGCCCCTGTGGATCACCGGGCACGATGCTCAAAGGGGACCCACAGATCAGAAACCCCACGGTGGCCGGCCTCCAGCACCGCGCCAGCCTGTCCAGCCTGGGACAAAGGGCCTGCCGCTCCGTTTCCACAGAATAGACCCGCAGCCCTCGGGGGCCGGGTCTCACAGAGCATGCGCAGAAGCAGGGCGGGTGTGACGCCTCGGGGTCACTCTGGACCCCTCCTTGCCAGGCCAGGGTGGGACGGCCCCTCCCCGGCTGCTGGCTCACAAGGACCAGGCACGACCCCGGCCAGCTCCCCCGACCCAGTGCCCACCCAAGCAGGTGATTCCAGGGGCGAGCCCCTTGGCTCAGACATTGACACGAGAACCTGCGATTTCTCCACGGCCACCCTGCTCCCCCTGCCTCTGCCGAGGGGTCCCAGCCTCCCAGACGCCCGGCTGCTCACGGGTCCCAGCCCACAGGCTGCTGCTGGCCATCCGCCCCAGGCAGGAGTCCGGGCCCTGGCTCACCCACTGGAGACAAAAACACACCTCGAACTCTCTGCCCACTGTCCCCTCTGGCCAGCCAGCTGCCCATTCAAGCCAGGAGCCACATAGGGCTGCCCTGCCAGCCCCTCTGGCAGGGAGAGCTCACCCTGACTTCCTTGGGCACACACAGCTCAGCAGCCCAAGAAAACCTCGGCTGGAAACCAAGCGAGTATTCACACCCAGAGACGGGCTTCTTCTTAGCCACACACACCCTGCAGGCGTTAACGGGAGATCAGCCCCTCTCTCCACGCTGGCCTGGCAGCGGGCTGGACAGAGACCCCGATGGCAGGAGCCGGGCCTCCTCCCTGGAACCTGGGGACGTGGCCTTATTTAGAAATGGGGCTTCGCAGATAGAATGATTTACAAAACAGAAACAGACGCACAGACTTGGAGAGCAGGCCCGGGGTTGCCGAGGGGGAGGGAGTGGGATGGACGGGGAGTTTGGGGGGAGTAGATGCAAACTATGCCGCTTAGAACGATACGTAATGAGGTCCTACGGTACAGCACGGGGAATTCTACCCAGTCTCCTGGGAGAGACCTTAATGGAAAGGCGAACACAAAAGAATGTGTATATACGTCTGAGTCACCCTGCTGTGCAGCAGAAATTGGCACAACACTCGAAATTAACTAGACTTTAATATTAAAAAAAAAGAGTTCCCATCGTGGCTCAGTGGAAACGAATCTGACTAGCATCCATGAGGTTGCAGGTTCAATCCCTGGCTTTGCTCAGTGGGCTAAGGATCCGGCGTTGCCAGGAGCTGTGGTGTAGGTCACAGACACAGCTCAGGTCCTGCGTTGCTGCGGCTGTGGTGTCGGCCGGGAGCTGTAGCTCGGATTCAACCCGTACCCTGGGAACCTCTCCATGCTGCAGGTGTGGCCCTGAAAAGACTAAAAAATAAATAAATAAATAAATAAATAAATAAATAAATAAGTAAATAAAAATAAGGGACCGTTCTTGAAATGAGATCAGCCTGGATTAAGATGGGCCCCAGACCCCAAACATATGTCCTGATAAGATGCACGCAGAACAAAGATGCAGGAGAAGAGGAGAAGCCACAAAGTTGGAGCAGAGACTCACCGATGCGGCCACAAGCCAGGGACACCTGGGCTTCTGCTTCCCCGGGAAAAACCTCTCGGCCACATCAGGCCACCTGAGGTCACACTGGCTTCTGCCTGCTGCCACTTTATTCCACCTGCTACTGGGCTGGCCCTGCCCACGGCCCTCCAAGCTGGAAGAGGCAGGAAGGACCCTCCCCTGGGGCCCCTGGAGGGAGCTCTGCCCTGTCCATCTGACCCTTTGATTTCCAACTTCCAGCCTCCAGAACTGCGAAACAATAGGCTGTCTTTTTAAGCCACCAAATCATGGACCCATCACACAAGGAGACTGCAGCTCCCCCTCCTTCCCAGGAGTCCGGGAAGGTCCCTGTGAAGGCCGCGGGGCTGAGGCAGAGGCGGTCCTGACCTTGACTCACTTGGGTTCCTCTGCCTCCCTAGGGGTCTGCCTCCCACATGGCCGGACCTGCCCGGGAGGTGCTCCTGGGCAAAGCACGGAAAGACGCTAAGGAGAGAGCTGGGACCAGGGTAGACATGGGTCTTGGAGCAGAGCTGGAGGAACCAGGCCCTGCTGCTGGGCTGTCCACGCCCATGCCCCCCAGCCATGCCCACACTCTCCAGCCAGGCCTGCCATCTGTGCAGGAAAGCCTGGCTTCCTGTGGCTCCTCGGGAATTCAGACCCAGGTCAGCGCTGGAGCTTCTGCGTCTGCATCTGAACACAGAGTCCCTGGGCCTAGACTGTGACAGTGCGCCAGGCAGACCTGGTCCCTCCTCTGTTGCTCTGTGTGCCAGGCTCTCCACTGGGAGTCGCAGGGATGGGCGCGCGGCCACACCAGCCTGGGCCTGGCTCTCGGAACCACCGCACAGCCACCTCGTGGTGGCCCCGGAAAGGAACGCCACCCCTTCGGCTCTGGCAGAGACACGGGCAGGAAGGTGGCCGCTGACAGGTGTGTGGAGCATCTGTTGGGGTCTCTGACGGTCTGCCCTGAACCTGGCTCTCTGAGAACATGGGGGGTCATGCATGCAGCTGGTCTGGACTCAGCAGCAATCTTGAACCCGCTGGCCCGTGTACTGGATGGGGCCAAGGTTCCCACCTGGTCCAGCGCCAGAGTCCGGCTCCTCCTGCGCCCTGACGGGTCTCCCCAGCAACACCAACTGGAAAAACGCCTGGACACCCAGGGAGGGGACCCTGGGCTGTGAATGCCATCAACAGTGGGGCTGGGGGCGCAGAGACACCGCCGGCAGACGCGCCCCCCCGCTAATCCACCTTGCCCAAATGGTGAACCCCGACTGGCCCCGCCACCCTGCAAATGCACCGCCTTCTAGAGGGGACTAGAGCCATCTAGAAGGGTCTGTGGCCCCTCTGGAGAGACAGTAGGGTCAACCTGACAGAGCCGCGGGGAGGCGCACAGAAAGGCCGTTGAATGCAAATGCAGGGCACGCAGACGCGGCGGGGCCGGGCTCGTCCACACCCGCGGGGAAACGCTTTCTCCAGCAGATGGTCCCCGCATGTCAAGGGGCACAGGAGGCCTCAAGGTACCTGGCCCTGCAGCTCACCCGTCACCACACCCCTCGTCACAGGTGCACGTCTGTCCCCTCTGGAGCCACAAGACCGGTGTCCCGACCCCAGGGGGCCCTGGGCCAGGGGCCAGGTGCCAGGATGTTCCTGAGGGGTCCAGGGTCAGAGGTCACACCTTGACCTCTGACGCCAACTCACTGCTCCCTCTCCGTCAAGACCTTGACCTCAGGCACCCTCCCCATGGCGAAGTCAGGTCAGAGGCATCCCAGGCCGTCTCCATGGGTCTCTGGGAAAAAGCGCCGCCTCAGCCAAGGCCCAGTTCCTGCGCCGGGAAAACTAAATTCCAAGAAAGACCATGTCAGTGGAAAAGCCAGGCCCCTGGAAAAAGGGAGTCAGGATTAGGTAAAGCCCTGGGTCCCTTCCAAACGGCGGCGGAGAGCCGCCAGACGGCAGGGCTGTCCCTTGAATGCGGTGCGTTCCTTCCTGCTGGCGCCCGGGGGCTGTGCAGAGAGAGCTCCAGTTTCTACTCTGTTTGTCTCGTTGCCCCTTGAAACATTCAACAGCTTAAAAGCAGATTCAGCTCCTGGCCCAGAAGGAACTCACTGCGCCCCCCACCCCCCCGCCCTGGGGGCCCGATCTCCCCCTGCACAGGCCCCCCCTCACCGGCCCAGGCTCTGACCCGCCCCAGCCCCACCCTGCAGACCCCTCCATCAGGAACCGGGGCCCCAGGCCTGCAACATGAGCCTCAGGGTGCTGGCAGGCCGAGGGGGCACGGCCACACAGGGAAGGGCAGCTCTAGCAGCCGCCGCCCCTGCAAGCAGCTTGTGCTGGCTCTCCCTGGAAGGTTCCGGGGCCTCACGGACCCCACAGGCCAGGGCCCTCCAGTGTCCTCGGGGGCCAGTGCAGGGCGACAGGAACAGAGCAGCCTGGAGCAAGGCTGGGCACCGCCAGCACCGTCGGGGCCTCCAAGACGGAAGGCTCCTGACTGGGGACAGTCTGGTTTCCTTGGTCAAGCGAGAGAGAGATGTGCGTGCTGCTGTGACCGTCACACCTGCTCCTCCACTGTGACATCGGACAAGCAGATCTGGGGACCGACCCCACCGGGCTGCCCTTGTGCTGGCTGACCGTCAGCAGACCACCTGACCCCTCTGGTGCAGAAACCTCAGTTTAGGGAGGGCAGAGCCCACAGGCGGCGTGTGGTCACGGGGCCCTGCTGGCAGCCCTGCCCCGCTTCCCACCCAGCTTTGCCACTGAAGAAAAACAGCCACATCCCACCTCCTGCCAGACGCACTCCTGGCAGTCTCGTCTGTTTCCGAAAACACAGAGCTTGCTCCTAAGCCCGGGGTGAAAACAAGACTTTTTCCTGCACAGGGAAGCCCGCAGGAAGGAGGGGTCTGAAGAATAGCCCCTAGCCCCCCCCCCCACCACCATGGGCCCCCCGGGGAGCGGGATGAAGCCCCGGGACCCCCGGCTGCTCACTGACCCCAGGGCACAGCCCAGGAGAAGCAACAGGATGTGCGCTTTGGATGCCTCCACCCCCACCCCAGGCAGCCCCTCCAGGCACACGCCCCACCTGAGGACAGACAGGCAAGGATGGGGGCTTGGCCAGGTCAGCAAGGTGGGTGGCTCAGTGGTGACCTGGGAGCCGGCTGGAGCACCTTGCAGAGCGCAGCATGGCACCCTGGGGGCTCTGCCCAGGGACAAGGACAGCGCCACCAGCCCCTGGGGAACCAAGACAACGGCAAACAGGCGGCAGGGCCAGCCGGGGAGCCGCCCTCTGGGCACAGGAGGAGGGCCGCCAGCCGGGGCAGCTCCATTCTGCACACTTGTCTCGAAGCCAGAGTCCAGCACCTAAGCTGCAGGTGAGTCTGGCAAAGCAGAGCTAAGGGACAGCTCGTGAGCCTGGGCCACTGCAGGGGAGCACACCTCGGTCACAGCCCAGACCATGCTTGATGCTGACAACGGGCCACTCGCTCTGACTGCCAGGGGTCTGTCTGCTCAGCGGGGTGCTCTGTGGCCCTCCCGGCGCAGGCACTTTACGCGGATCCCATCCGGCCCCCCCACGACCCATAGCTTCAGCCCTGTTGTGCCCATTTCACAAATGAGGACACGGCTTGGGGAGGGCCAGCGTGGGCTTCAGGCCATCGGCGGGAGAGGAAGAGCAGGAGAGCTGGGGAGACCTCGCCATGCACCCCGCTCCCTCCCTGGGTGGCTTTAGAAGGAGCGGACTCCAGTGTCCCCGCACGGCAGGGCGGTCCCATCAGAGCCAGGTTCATATCCGGGCCTGGGAGGCTGAGGGAGCCGGGGCGCCAACACCTGCCCCAGCCATACACCCAGGCTGGCATCTGCACCGGGGAGCCCGGGCGCCGTGCGGTCTGCCGAGAACCGGCGACACGCGGCAGGGACGGTGCCATGATCTCAGCTCTGACGGTCCCCATCTGCTTTGGACGAAGGGGACCTCTGTGGGGCCACGTGCACCCCAGGAAAAACCCCAGGGCCCCAACAGCCTCTCTAGAGTTGGCTACACTGCTGTTTGAAAACAGCACGAATCACGAAACAGCGTGTGCCCGCGGCAGCTTGGCCTCCCACCAAAGTACCCAGCATCCTCCCAGGGCCACGAGCGCGCAGAGCTTCGGGACAAATTGGCTTTTAATGAGGGAAGTCACCCTTCCAGGGGAAGAATGCGGCTGCCGGGAAATCCTTTGCCCCAGGGCCGGCCCCGCCTGTTAAAGAGGCTGCTCTAGAAACCAGGGTGGTTAAAACCGCGAGCCTTGTTCTATGGGATCTGCTGGAACGTTAAGCGCTAAATCACGTTTCTTTCAAAAGAAATAAAACACTCTGTTTCACCCACCAAGAGACAAGGGGCAGCCGGGACCGTGAGGACGACCCACCCCACGTTATCCCGGAGAAAAAGCAAAAACGGATGCTCCCGCGCCCCAAAGGCAGCCCCGCCTCCCGGGTCACATTAGGAAGGATGCGTCACATTTTCCAAAGGAGACGCCACCCACAGCCAAGGAGGTGCTGGGGGCTGGAGAATCGCTTCCTTCAGAACATGGCCTTGCGGTCTACAAAAATCTCTGGCGCCTGGCAGCCACTCCAGCTCAAAGCGAACACCACGACCAGGAGGCTCCCGGGACTCAGAACATATTCCTGAGCTGTGGCTCCATCAAAAGCCTGCCGGCGTCAGGCTGCAGAGCAGACCTGCCTTGTCGACGGAGAGACAAGCAGAGGGGACACCCGATTCGAGACGTTCCTTTCCAAGAATTATAAACGGGGAGTTCCCACTGCGGCTGGGGCGTAGGCCGCAGCTGCCGCTCCAGTTCGACCCCTGGCCTGGGAACTTCCAGATGCTGCAGGTGTGGCCATAAAAGAGGGGAAAAAAGAGAAGAGAAGAGAAAAGGAAATTATAAACGGTTTTCTTTCTCCAGTCCTCCACGTGGGTCACACCCACGGGGTGCTCGCTGTGGGCCACTCATAGGCCTGGGTTCTCGAACACACCTCACCCACACAGCATCACACAGAGGCTGGGCCGTCACCCGCCATCTCGCCGCCTGGCAACGGTGGAGCTGGGATTCGAACCCAGCCCTGCCTGTCCTCGTGTTTCCCGCCAGCGGCGGTGCTCCAGATGTGTGCTCGTGGGGAAAAAGCACTTCTGGCTCAGGAAATCAAGGAAGAATTTGGTTTCGGATCCGAATTTGTTTCCACTAGAGAAAGATTTTTCCTGTATCTTTACAATAAAGGACACACCTTAGACACTAGAATGATGTGGCTCAGAAAAGCTACCTCCCGGTCCTCGAACCCCAGCCCCGGCGCACGGCCACATCCAGACCTCGGGCCACAGAAGAAGGGGCGGTGACCACAACCCGGGCTCCAGGTCACCGAGCAGGTACCCGAGCCGAGCGCTTCACAGGTGAGCCCAGGTGGGCCCTGACATCTCTCGAGGTAATGGTACAGACACCCACTTTTTTTTTTTGTCTTTTTAGGGCTGTACCCGCGGCATGTGGAGGTTCCCAGGCTAGGGGTCGGTCTACGCCACAGCCACAGCCACAGCAACACCAGATCCAAGCCATGTCTGCGACCTACACCACAGCTCACGGCAACACCAGATCCTTAACCCACTGAGCAAGGTCAGGGATCAAACCCACGTCCTCATGGATACTAGTTGGATTCGTGTCCACTGAACCACAACGGGAACTCCTCACCCACGTTCTAGAAATAAATCCTAAAGCTCACCAACGTCAGTGGTTTTCCCCCGACCCTCCCTCCAGCAAAAAGTCTACACAGCAAAGACCCAACCCCTCCATCCCAGTCTGTGCAACCCCCAAGCTTTTGACACCAGCTCCGGGGAAGAGCCGCAGAGCTGCCCAGGCCTGGCCGCAACGGCCAGGCCACTCTGCGCTTCGTCAGGATATCTGCACAGGTCTGGTCAGGGGCAGGCTCGGGGTGGCTGGGGGCGAGGCGGGGGGCTATATAACTCCTCGAGTTTGGCAATGCCAACCGGATCTGGGTGCACGGCCCGCCCTGCTGGCCCCAGGCTGCAGCCGTCCTGGACGCCTGTTCGCAGGACCCGCAAACCCACCTTCACGCACGGGTTGGTTCCCCACCCCACTTCCACGTAGAGGTGGCTGTTCTGCTCCTTCCCTGCCGAGCCTCATCCGCCCGACGGCTCTGGCCCACCGTCCCTCCTGCTCTGGTGCTGGGTGAGTGGCAGAACTGGCAGGTGTCAAGCGCCTGCCATGAGGAGCCGGGGTGCTTTACTGCACATGCATTCAACCTCGCGGAATTCCCACCACCGTCTGCGAAAGACCTGCTTTCATGATCCCTTTTTTGGGCTATGTCCGCGTCATCAGAGGCTCCTGGGCCAGGGAGCGAACCCGAGCCACCGCAGTGACAACGCCAGATCCTTAACCCGCGGCACCACCAGGGAGCTCCTCGGGATCCCGTTTGGCAGATGGAGGCCCTGAGGCTTAGAAACGTCAGAGCAACCTGCACGAGGCTGGGAATCAGCACACGAGAAAGCAGGGAGTGTGGCCCTCAGCTGCCCCTGAGCGTCTCGTGGTCACGCACGAGGCCCGGGAGGACCCTGGAGAGAAGTGAGACTTCCTTTTCCGCACGTGCCATCAAAGCCCAAAGGCGCGTGCCATCGCATGCCCGCGTCCAGGGACAGACATCCCCGACTGTCGAACAGAAGCGGCGTGACCAGCACGCGGCCCCTCCCTCCTGCTGTCCCCAAGACAGCATCAGGCCAGTCGACACCGCCGGCCCCAGGTCACCAAGGCGAGGCCAGCCCTGCGGACCGCGGCCAGGCTGCGTGTCCGGGCTGCGGGACCGCCGGCCCGTCCTGCTCACCTCGAAGACCTCCTCGTCCAGAATCCGCGTGCCGAACACAATGATGCCGTTGACGTCAATGATGGGGTGGTCGCTGCGGTCCAGGAACTTGGTGGTCTTCTTCTTGCAGTCCAGGATCAAGGTGACGTTCTTCTTGTGGACGCTGAGCGCGACTCTGTGCCACCTGCAGAGAACGGACAGCCCGGGCGGGTGAAGGGGGCTCACGAGTGCTGGTGGTCAGACAGGCTGGGGCGCAGGGCCACGCCCAGGGCCACGCGAGACCTGCTGCTCCTAGGCCCCGGGGTCTCATCTCTGGGACGAGGACAGCCGTCCCGCCCCGAGTGCAGCCCCGAGACGGGAGTGGGCGGGTCAGGGGGTCAAGGGCAGGGAGCCTGCGGGGCGCGTCCCTGGGGCCGTCTCAACCCCCAACGGCAAAGGCTGCCAGAGAAGGCCGGCGGGAGACAGGGAGCCCGAGAGATACAGATGCCGCTCGGGGAGAGACACAGGAATCCCGCCCTGAGGTCTTCAAAGCCCCGGCACGTGGCCTCAGACGTGTCAGCCCCAAAAGGGGCAATTTCAGACGGCCAGGCTTCAGGAGGCCCCAGTCGAGAATTCTGAAAAGACTTGACTTTGGAGAGGTTTTTTTGGTTTCTATTTGTTTTTTTTACCTTTTTTCTTTGCTTTTGCTTTTTAGGGCTCCACCTGCGGCATCTGGAGGTCCCCAGGCAAGGGGTCAAATCAGAGCTGCAGCTGCCGGTCTATACCACAGTCACAGCAATGCGGGATCCAAGCCACATCTGCGACCTACACCACTGTTCGTGGCGACACTGGATCCCCGACCCACTGAGCAAGGTTGGGGATCGAACCTGCGTCCTCATGGATACTAGCTGGATTTGTTTCCGCTGCACTACAGTGGGAACTCCCTTATTTTTGTTTTTATGGCCACATTGAAAGCATAGGGAAGTTCCCAGGCCAGAGATGGAATCCAAGCCACTGCAGCAACTCGGGATCCTTTAACCCATTGCACCAGGCCAGGGATCAAACCCACATCTCTGCAGCAACCTGAGCCACTACAGGTGAATTTTGAAGCCCCCAAACCACAGTGGGAACTCCTCCGTGTCTTATCTTTAAGGCTATCCTAAATCCTTCCTGGGACAAGTTGGGTACAATTTCCCATGTCCCTTTGGCTACGAAGCTGCCAGCATCTAATACAGTTCAGGGCATTTCACAAAGGGCTTGTGGGGGCCTGGGGAGACGAAAGGCTCCAGCCCCCAGCCCAAGACCCAGCCCCCAGGACTCCAAGCCCAGTGCTCTCTCCGCCTGCGGCTCACCGCTGGGCAGGTCGGCACCATCCTGCTACAAAGCACATCCCGCCATAATGTCCCCAGTTGAGGCAGGGAGCGTTGGGTGGCCTGTCCCGACCCTCCCGCCGGGGGGGTGGGTGTTGCTGAGTGGTGCCACTCACTTGCCATCTGAGAGGTTGATGCCTCTGAAGAGCGGGTAGTCCTCTGGCCCCGGTTTCCCGGTGTGGTCCTCGTAGAGGAAGACCGGGGAGCGGCCCATCTCCAGGCCGATCTGCTGGATGCCCTGCTCATTGTAGATGGAGACCAGGAAGGCCTGGCTGCCTTTCTTGGCTTTCACAGTGGTTAGAATGGAGAAGTCTTCGGGGAACGCAGATGCTGGAAAAGAGGACAGGAGAGATAAGAAGGTAGTCGGGAAGCCCCCAGCTGCGAAGAGAGCCAAACAAACCAGCCCAGGGACCTGGGAGACTTTGCTGTGTGTGGCGGTGCACAGCCATTTGCTGCCCATCTGCCCCTTGATCAAACTGTTCCTGAAGCCTTTCCCCATCACCAGATGGCCAAACCTACCTACCCCCTTGGAGGAGGCTCCGTTCAAATGCAAACCTGATTGGTCCTTCTGACTGTGAGCCTCCAATGCCATCTTTTCAGTCCCCACACCTCAATACATCTATGCAGAAATCCCTCTTAGAACCTTCTAGAATGTGAGCTTCCTGTGGGAAGGGGCTGTTCAGATGCATCTTTGTACCCTCTGCAGGGCCTAAAGCTGTGCCTTGCAGAGTGTGTCTCATCCAGCACCCAGTGGAGGGAGGGTGCAGAGAGGGAAGAGGGGAAGAAAGGCAGAGGCTCGTGACTAGAATTGAACTTTGTGACATTTCGTGGTTGCTGCACAAAGCAGAGAAAAAGTAGAATACATCGAAAGACTTCAAATTTAAAAAGAAAAGCCAAACCCTGGTGTGTTGGTAGGAGGGAGGGTTCCTTACCAAACAGGCCAGAACCAACATGAGCTCATGACAAGCCAGACCCACGCTGGCCCTGCGGAGGGCATAAGACCTGCTCCGCTCGCTCCGGGACTCTATACATGCACACCTTTCGTGCCCCGTGGCCGTGGCGGGGACAGGCGGTCTCGGCCCCCTCCTCCCGTCAATCCTGGGGCTGGAGTCAGCGGTTCCCTCTGTGTGCAGTTTGCATTTCTGCTGAGAACGAGGGCCGGGGGCTGACTGAGAGCTGAGCTACTCGATGCACAACCAGGAAATTCAGCCCGTCCGCGTGCATCTCAGAACCAGGCAGAGGGAGCGGACCCAGAGGGGCGTCCGTGGGGACACGGGACAGGGGAAGGACGAGGCCCTGGGGCTGGACATGCCTCACGCTCGGCGTGCTGCAGGGCTGGAGCCCAGCCGACCCTCCTGGGTAAGGACAGAGCCCATCACCAGACCCACCCCTCCTAGAACTATAACAAGGTCAACCAGATGGCCGGGGTGGAGAGCTGGGGGTTCGTGCCTGTCTAGCTGGGAGGCTGTCCGCAGGCGCCCTCTGCTGACAGGACCGCCCCACTGCAGGGCCGCGGCCCTCTGCTTCTGGTCACTGTGCCCTGCCAGGGAAACAGGATGCCCGAGGCCCAAAGTGGAGGAGAAGAGGGCCCTGGGCAGAAGGGTCTCTAGGGTGAGGCCAACAGGCGCCACAGGCGCTTCGGGCAGAGAAACTAAACCCCGACAGCCAACAGAGGGCTGTGTGTGCTCTCAAGGCCGTGTCGGGAGGCGGGTGAAAAACCCACCCCACGGGCCCCAAAGCTCTGGCAAGGGTGTGGATCGGGAAAGGCCCAGGCTCGCAGCCCAGGGTCAGGCGTGCATGACGGAGCGGGAAGCTGGGGTCTACGCTCAGCACAGGGGCCCGGCTCTCCCCGCAGGGGCCCAGCTGGATGCCTCACTCCCGGAGCAGGGGGACAGCTCCAAGGGGCAGGTGGAGGTGGCAGGTGCGGTCACCTGAGGAAAGGCCACCTTCACTGCGGAACCGGCTCAGGCTGCCCTTCCCCCGATGGGAAACCACTTGGAAAGGGGTCTGTTCAGGCCACTGCTGTCCTCCAGACGTGGGACATGGGGGGACCTGCCCATGCAGGCCCCGCGGGAGCCCCCAGCCAGGCCGAGGAGGACCCTTGGGGCCCTGGGGGCGAGTGGGCACCGAGGGGCCCAGGGTGGTGTTTGACCCCAAGCATCTCGGGTCTGAGACACACGACAACCACGACCTGAGGCCCTTGCTCTCGTCTCACAGGGTCGCCCGCCTCCTGTCCCTGTCCGGTGATGACTCCACGCCACGTCCAGGGACCCCCTTGTCTCAGATAGTGAGAGGCTGGGGAGTGGGGGACCGTCCAGGGCCGCAAACGAAACCTCTCCCTCCCAGCTCAGTAAGATGTGCTTCCCGATTTTTGAATCTCCACGGTAGCAGGTGTTCTCAGCACAGATAACCTGAAAGGGTAAGTCTGTGTGCCATTCTCTCTCTCCGGGCAGAATCAGTGGATTTACCGTCACTTTCGAGACGGTCCATTCTGGTGGTGGCGGGAGCCGGGAGCCGGCACGCTCCGTAATCTACCTCGGCTGGGAGAAACGCACCTGCTGCTCTGAGAAAAGTCGGACTGAGAGCTGGGCTCCCCAGAGGCCCAGTGACTTCCTTTGGTTATTTGCTTTCCACGTGGGCTGAGGCCCCGAGGCCCCGAGGTGCACAGTGGGAGTTTCATACGTGCACCTGACTCACTGGACAGGATGCGTTGCTGGAGGGAGGCTGACTCTGGAGCCTTCCCCCAGCCCGGGAGGGGGGCCGGAGGACATCATTCGGCCCAGCCCCCTGCTGCAAGTCCTGAGCAGGAAGGGAGTCTCGGCGGCCCCGGGGTTACTAGAGGGGGACACAATGGGGAGAGGGCCCCAGTCCTGGGCACAAGACAGAGGAGGGGCTGGGGGACCCCAAGGAGGCTGCCTTGTCTGGATGTCTCCAGAGCGGAGGCTCGGCCCTGCGTGATGGCCACAGGCTCCACCAGGGGCCCGGGCAGCCTCAGGGGCCACGTGTGCTTCCTGCATTCAAGGAGGGTCCATGATGGCATCTTCTGGGCTCGACTTGATGCCCTACCCCCACACGGCGGGCAGAAGACCACCGGGAACCGCCAGGCCTGCCGGGCGACCCTCTCCAGGGTGCTGGGGGTGCCCATTCCCCACAGGGCGTCACTGTCCTGGGTGCTGCTTTAGTCCTCAAGGCCTGGTCTACATGGTGGCAGGACCACCCAGCATGAACCACCGGGACAGGTCGGGGACTTGGCATCGAGCTCTGGGCCCTGCCAATCTCAGAGCCCAAATTACAGGCTCTATGCAAGCCCAGCAAGTCCTCCTGGGGCGGGGGAGGAACCCTGGGCCCCGCACTGCCGGTGGGCGCAGAGAGCACCCACCTGCTTCTTTAGCAGCTGTGCCGGGGGCGAGGCCCTGACGGATCCCAGCCCCGGGAGCTTGGTTTCCCGAAAAGAGTGAAGGCCTGGAGCACAGGCCGTCAGGACAAAGCCGCAGAATCGATGAGCTGATGAGGCTGGCCTGCTGGACATTGCGGGAAACTGGCATCTCGCCGGGGCTGGGGGCAGATCCCCACAGAGGCTCCCTAACACCTGCTCAGCCCTGGCCCGAACCCTCGCCCAGAACCCAGACCACCACGGCCAGTGCCAGCGCACCACGGGCTCAGCGAATCCAGGCCACATCCGGGGTTCTTGTCATGGAGAGAAGTCACCAGGACCTAAACTTGCTTTGCGCTGAGATGTCGAAAGTATCTGTGCTCAGCTTGGGCCACCACGGTCCCCGACCACACCTCCTGCAGCTGCCCTGCACACACGGCGTCTAAAACGCAGCCAGGAGTTCCCTGGCGGCCTAGCGATTAAGGAGCCGGTGCTGACACTGCAGTGGCACAGGTTCCACCCCTGGCCCAGGAACTTCTGCAGCCTGCAGGCGTGGCCAAAAAAATTAAAATAATAAAATGCAGCCAGACTCCTTGGCTCCCGGGGTGGGCAGGTTGGCATCCGAGCAAAAAGCATGACAGGTGGGGGCGCACCCCCAGGTCCCCAAGAGAGGAAAGGACAGAGGGGCTGTGTGGCTTCACGTGGCCCAAGGTCCACAGGTCACACTTGACTGATGTCTGAGAATGTCTTGTCACAGAGCTCCCCGCCTAAGCCCCAGAAATGCCCGTTTCAATCACCCCAAAGCAACGCCAGCTTTGCTTGGCATTAATGAGGTGATTATTACATAGAGACCCATCCAACTCCGGAGGCTAATTGTGGCCAGAAGGCACCGCAACAGCCTTTTAAACTCTTTCAGTGTCTAATCAAGTCCCTAATTTGAGAGCTTGGGAAAAGATGAGCTAAAAAAAAAAATCCTTATCTTGCTATTCGGGAGCTCGTGCTAGATCTCCAATAACCGGGCTGAATCCTGAGACCCTGTGATATTTCTCGCCAGGAGATACATCAGCAGAAAGGAAGAGAAAGGACAGACACTCTGGAGAGTTGGTTGGGACCCTGAATTAGGTGGCGAGGATCAGATTAACCGGTCAGCCAGCCAACTAGAGGGGCCTCCAGGGAGGACACCTCATGCCACAGGATGCCCTCGGCAGGTGACCGGCCACGCCATGCTCACAGCACGCTGCGGGTGTCTGTCCCAAAGTCACCGAGGTCCTGGGCCACCGGCTCTCACAAGCCTTCCCCAGAGCCAGTGCCCTCCATCCCTCTAGGACGAGAATGCCACACGCGGGCCTCGGGGCAGCACAGCAGACAGCGCCTGGGTGATTCTAAGGGACAAGGGCACGCGTGCTCTGCCAGGCGTCTGGGAAAATGAAAGCCCCGCCATTCCTGGTGGCGAGCGGACCAGGGAGCCGTGGCCATGCCTTCTGCCTGCGAGGATGTGTCCGGCCTTCTGGAGCGAGCCCATCTGGCCCCCAGAGGTGGTAAAGTGGGGGGCTCTTTGAGACACAATGAAGGGGCTCTCGCCAAACCCAAAGCCACATTCCTGGAAAGGGCAGACCCGGCGTCTCTCCCCAGCCACACTCTCCAAAGGCCCCGTGGACGGTGGACGAAGGTCGGCGGAGGACATGCCTGGGGTGGAGACGAGGGTGACGAGGGACAGACAGGCTCAGAGGGAGCAGAACGCAGCCCTGGAGGAGCGGGTCCCTCAAAAGAGTGCTCGGGGTTCGATGTCGGGGCACCTCCCAGCACCAAAAAGATGACAAATCTAATAACGACAAGACAGCTGAGGTCAGCGCCGCTGCCCGAGGTCCCCGATCCCCTTCTGGCCCACGCGGGAAGATGGGCCCCTTTGGGCAGCGGGAGGGGTGGTCGATCGTGGGCCTAAGTTCCCAGCCGGCCCAATATGCCAGGGGGTGGGGGGAGGGAGCCACCCCTGCCCCCCGGCCGGGTGACGGGGACAACTCGGACGCCGCGTTCCGGCAGCTCCTGTCACTTCCCGCTTAGGGCACGTAATTAAAAGCAGGGATGTGACACTTGGCAATTGATTCTCATTAAAAGCCTGCGCTCCTGCACTGGGGCCCATGACATTGATTCGTGCATCTCTTAATGTCCTCGCCCCCAATTAAGCTTCTGTCTAGAAGTGTCTCATTTCCCGTGACCCCGGGGGGTCTACCCGCGTCACCAGGGAACCATCCAGAGCCTTTTTGCGTTGGGCGTCCTGGCAGCCTGTCCACAGCTGAAGAGACAGCAGCTTGCGGGCGCGGCGGGAACAGAGCAGACCCACCCCCACTCGGGGGGTAGGGGTGACAGCTGCCAGGCTGGGCTGTGTTCTCAGCGCTCGGAGATCAAACCCGGCTCATTCGAGGGGTTCCCGGAAAGCCAGCCACGTCCCTCCCACCCCACGAGCTCCAGGCTCTGCTCCCTGGAGGGGCCCGAGGGACACGGACCCCCTCTTACCAGGGTACAGCTGTTTGGTGGGCGCACTGAGCTGGGCATCTTTCGTGACCCTGTAGGCGACATCGGGGCCTTTTGAAGATCGCCGCGCTGCGCAGAAGCCCGTGGTCTTGGTTATCCCGTCAGGCAGGTTGTGAAAATCTAGAACCTTCAGGAGATCTGCTGGCTGAGCTGAAACGACAAGGGGAGGGCTGCAGTTAGCCGCAAGCAGGAGAGGAGGGCGCCCAGGGCAGGCCGCCCTCGTGAACTGGAAACCAACCCCGGCCACCTCCCTGCACCCCGCTGAGAAGCGGTGCCCTCGGGGCCAGGACGCCCCGCTTTGCAGAAACACACACGTCCCGCTCAGCCGAACCAGGGCCCCGACCCGGTCCCTGAGAGCAGCCACCCGCCAGGGGCCAGTCCTCCCTGACCAAGCACTGACGTTGCTCTTGCCCCCAAGTCCCCAGGTGGCGAGTGTGTTACAAGCCCCGAGCCCGCAAACACCTCTTCGTATTAGTGTCGCAGAAAATCCGCCCCAACAGGAGCTGAGAGGTGGCATTGGATCCCATCGCGGACGGAAGCAGGTGACCGCGGGTGGGCTTATGAACCGGGAGTGACGGACAGCTCATGAAATCTGTTACGAAACCGCTGGAGCATGCCCACCACCTGGGGGCCACTGAGAACGGCGGGGCTGCCCCTGGCACATGTCATCTGCCCCTCCATCCTTATCCAATTAAAATGCAATCTTCCCATCAGGGTTTACACAAATAGCCGGTTTCCATTTGCCCCCAGAAGACTGACGCCTGCTGGGCAAGACAGGCACGGAACCCAGAACGAGGGAGGTCCCTGCATCCCTTCTGGAAAGTTCTGACCTCCCCCCATGGCACTGCAGAGAAGGAGACAGCCCCAGAGGGCAGGGAGAAGCTGGCGTCAGGGCGAGCTCCACCGTCCCCGACACCTGCTAAAGATGGACTCCACGTGCCTGCACCAGCCCCCAGATCAGGAAGAGCCCCGACCTCCAGGCTCTGATGCCCGCAGGCTTGGGGGCCACGCGCCCACTGCCCTAAACACAGCCGGTTCTGTGCGCAACGTTCTGCCTGTGTTACTACAAACTCGGGGCCCTGGGAGTCCAGGCAGGGAAGGTGAACTCAAATTCAGAGTCATAGTGACAGGACACAGGGAGGGCTGGGGCGCTCCCCAGGCTTTCGGGGACCCCAGCAACCAGCACCTTCATGGCCCTGTGGCTGTGGGTGTGGCTGACCATACCCCCTCCACTGGGGCCCGTGAGCCTGCCTGGCCAATCAGAGCACAATGCCCAGGGGAGGGCATGTGACTGGACCAGGCTCCCTTCTGGGGCTTGCCCCTCTAAGAAAGAGGAATCCCTCTCTGCTCTGCAGCCCCACCCATGGACGATGAACCTGCAGCTGGGCGGGGGACCGTCTCCTGAAGGCTTGGGGAGTGCCTGTCTGAGGGTGTGGACAGACTCCTGCCACACGGTCTGAGCTCCTGGATCAAGCTGTGCCTGAAGAAGACTCATCTATACGAATAAGTAAGGTATCCTTATGCTTATGCCAATTTGGGTTATGTTCTGACACCTGCTACTAAAAGTCCGCACCCACTTCTGGGGGCAACAGCAGGGCTGGCGCAAGCTTACTGCTGAGATCTCTGGGCCTCTTAACTATTCAGTTTCTGGCTCACTGACCTTTCTCCCCAGAGGGTTATTAAATGCCTGGGACTTGCTCAAGAGGAAAGTTCCACATTTGCAACAGGGGTGGAAGTTCTGCAAGTGAGCAAGGACCCCCAAGGCTGGTCTCCCCTGGTTTTGGGCAAGCCTTCAGCCAGCTGCTGTGTGTGGAGCCCAGCACCACCGGGGGCAGGGGGTGGGGTACGCGGTGGGGGGTGCACACAGCCTCACCGCTTGTCCAGGCAAGGCCCTAACAAGAGACCCACCCGGACAGAGGCCCTGTCCCCAGGGGCAGGTCTGAAGGGGAGCAGGTGCCGGCCAGGGCGGTCAGTGTGGATGATGCCACTGGCCCCCCGTTCGCCCCCATGAGGAGCTGGGCCCGGCTCCGAGGGGGAGCAGGGTGGAAGGGAACAGAAGCTGCTCTTCTCCACCGCGAAGCACGGCCCCGGTCCCAGGACCCACATGCTGGGGCTCTGAGGGCCGCGTTCCACAGTGTCACTTCTACAACTCAGCTTTGCTGCAGACCTGTCATTTTTTCTTTCTTTCTTTCTTTCTTTCTTTCTTTCTTTCTTTTCTTTTTTTTTTTTTTTTTTTGACCATACCTATGGCATTTGTGAACTCCCAGGCCAGGGATCGAACCCAAACCAGAGCAGTGACAACACCGGATCCTTAACCACTAGGCCACCTAGGCCATCAGGGTACTCCCAGACCTCTGTCATTTGAATCAAGGGACAAGAAACATGGGGGACAGGGATTTCCCACCTCTGCAGAGGGAGGGACACAGGGGGACCCAGGACAGGCTTGGTCCGGGCTGGCGTTTGCCACCTATAGAGTCGCTGCTTCTCGTGGCTCCTACCCAGAGCCCTGTCCCCCCAGGGGTGGTCAGCCCCTCACACATCAGTAGCATCTGGGCACCAGCGAGCCCTCCTACCCTGCCCCCCACAGGCCTCGCCAGTGCTCATCCACTTGACAAGAGAAGCAGAGAGCCAGGCACAGGTGCCCTGGACGCAGCCCGTGGGAAGAGATGGCCGTGCCAGCCGCTGGCACACCTGCCTCAGTGACAGAGCCGAGCCCTGGCTCATCTCGGAGATTCGGCTCCAAGAGCGGCAGTGGCCAGGAGAGGCCTCGAGGAGCCCGGCCGGCGTCTGGGACTCACACGCCATTCGCATGCGATGCTTTTTCCAGACGTGCAGGCTCGCGAACCTGCTTTCTCCATTGTGCGCGGGGACAGCTTTTTGCCCGAAGGCTTCGGGGCCAAGTTGACGGACTTCTGCTGCAACAAGCTGAAAAGGCCACCGACCTTTCCAGGCCCTCTGCCACCCCTCCTGCCAGCCAGGGGCTCCCTGTGCCAGAGCTAAGAAGGCAGTTCTTCCTCTTAACAAAAGTTGTGGCGACGGCCCGTCTGGCAGGACGGTCCCCGTGGGCTCTTCTTCCTGGTGATGCCGCAGCGCCCTTTTGACGCAGCTTTGGGAAGAACCGGGAGCTCAGTTTCTCTATCGGCATAAGGAGTCCGCTGGGAGATGGTGCCGGCTCTGGGAACAGTTGGGTGTGGGCTGGAGCCTAGCATCTCCCACCAGGAAGCAGGCTCCACGACCTCTCTGGAGGCCGGTGAGAAGGGCCCGGCACAGTTCCCCGGACCAGGATCTTGACACGCGGATCCCTTTCCTGCCTCCTCCCTCCGAGGAGAACACCCCTGGCTTCCGCCAGGCTCACAGCACCCGAGGACCACAGGTGATGGTCCCAGGGCTTCGAGAAAGCAGAGCCAGTGGCACCCACGTAACCCTGGCCTAGTGGGTGGGAGGGGTGGGGGGGAGAGGGCCAGGAGCGGCCTCAGCTCACTCAAGTTCTCCCTGCTCTGTGGAGCCCAGACACTAAAAACTGCATTTCCCAGAACGCCCTATGGGAAGCGCTCCAACACAAATGCGTCCCACGCTCAGAGTGGAGCTGGAATGAAAGAGAGACCCTCCTCCTGCAGGGTCTGGGCTGCGAGCCAGGGCCTGCGACCAGGTCCCGGGGACCAGGAACACTGGCAGCAGTGACTTCCTAAAGTCTGAGTGGCCACTTTACTTTGGGGATGTGACCCTGAGTGGGAGACCCATAAGCCCAGCGCTCCAGCTCTGCCGCTGGCTGTGTAAGCCCTACTTCCTGCACTCAGCCTCGTCCCCACAACAGCCTGCTTACTTTCTGCTGTTGCACTGAGCCTGCAGAGACCGTGCAGAGGCAACCAGGTATTACACCCCCGGACCCGTCAGGGACTGGATGCCGGAGAGGTCAGTTTTAAGGCAGAAGGAAGCACGTGAGGAAGGACTTGGGAATGTAGAACTGAGCTCCAGGTGCCAGATGCCAAAAAGGCAGCAGGAGGGCCCAGGAAAGCAGAGGCACAAAGGAGGAGCCCAAATATGGAAGTGTAGGCTGGATGGACAGATGGATGATAGATGGAGAGATGGTGGATGAAGGATGGATGGATGGACAGACGGATGGATGGACAAATGGAGGGACAGATGGATGATGGATGGAGAAATGGACAGATGGATGGATGGATGGATGGATGGATAGACAGATGGATGATGGATGCAGATGGATGGACGGATGGATGGATGGATGATGGATGGATGGACAGATGGACAGATGGATGATGGATGTAGATGTATGGATAGATGGATGGATGGATGCATAGATGGATGGACAGACGGATGGATGGACAAATGGAGGGACAGATGGATGATGGATGGAGAAATGGATGGATGGATGGATGGATGGATGGATGGATAGACAGATGGATGATGGATGCGGATGGATGGGCAGATGGACGGATGGATGGAAGATGGATGGATGGACAGATGGACAGATGGATGATGGATGGATGGACAGATGGATGATGGATGCAGATGGATGGACAGATGGATGGATGAACAAGCAATATACACGAGGGATACAAATCAGGAGGCAGATGTGCCAGAGATAAATTCCACAATTGTCCAGCTAAGTAGTCAGATGTTTCAACTGTCAACGGCAATGTCTCCACCAACCACACAAGGATGATCTCCCTGTCTCCCCAAGAGGGGCTCCACAATCACCCCTAAAAGTCAGCCGCCCCCTGCTTCCCTCCCCTGAACCTGCAGAACAGCCGGGGTGGGTGCAGGCATCCAGTACCTAGGAGAGCAGAGGGAATCAGGCAACTGCTCTTAGCAGGAATTTAAGTTGGTTCCTGGCCATCAGCTGGCCTCTGGACACCACTCCACAGGGCTCAGGGCAAGGAAGAGGCCATGGGGGCCGGAGTGCCAGCCTGACTGGGTTCAAGGGTCTGTATCAGGCTCAGCAGCCCCGCCTTAGCAAGTGGAACCCCTCATGGGAGAAGGCTTCTCTGCGGACAACGCCAGGCTGCACCTGGCTTTCAGGAGCAGAGAGGAGGGGAAGCAGGATGAGGGCCCAGGTCACCACCCTGGCTGCCAAGGATGTGTCCTCAGAATCGGGCTGCTCTAACGGGGCACTGCCACCAGTGGCCTGGTGCCCCAGGGCTGGGAACAGTCAGGATGGGCGGACCCTCGCCAAGGGCTGACAGCAATGCCTTATCTTCCCAGCCCTCCTCAGCCCTCCCCAGCCCTCGGAGCCTGGTGCTGGGGTGGGGTCAGGACAAAAGTGACTCAGCCAGAAAGACCCACCTGAGCGCCAAGGCCCTGGTAAAGGGTGCACTTCTGGGATTTAATGATTCACCCCCAAGTCTCAGCAGGACACAAAAATGGGTGGGATTTAGTCATCAACTGTGCAGGAGCTCTTTCACACACCGGGCACTCAGCCAAGTTTGTTGAATGACTGAGTGAGCAAACCCACAGCTCTTAACCTATAACTGGCAGGGGGAGAGGGAAATGGCAGCTTGAACACTGCTGCCACCTCCGTAAAAAACACCATCTCCCCCTGCCGTGCTGCTCCACGGTCATGGTTTCATGGTGGGCTTAACTCTCAGGGCAACCCCAGGCCGAAAGCAGGGGACGCACGGCCATTCCATCTGCTGGGGAGGCACTGGGTTGAGGCCTCCCGCACGAGGCACACGAGGGCTTGCATGGGCTCTCACTCAAATTCCACCCCTTTTTTGCTTTTTTCCCAACAGGCTATGAATAATCTTAAACACTCGCTATCGGCAAAGAGAGCCTTAGAAGCTCACGCCAGGGGGTCAGTGGTCACCGTCCCCTCCAGCCTAGAGGCTCGGGCAGAGATTGTGATGAATCAGAACCTGCTCACGTGGTGACTTTAGAGGCCATCAGGTCACTCACCGCTGGGGTCACCTGAACAGCCTCATCCCACACCTGCCTTCTCTGGTCCGGGAAGGCCGTGGACCTTGTGATGAGGCACAGGACACTCAAGACCCTCGGGTCCAGGAGTGCTTCCGGGCAAAGTGAGCCCTGCAGGGAGGACTTCCCAGGCCCCTGGCCCTGGATGGAGCTCCACGGCCCGTCCTCCCGAGGGCACAGCCCGACCTCTGCCACACCAAGCCCCCCGGACCCTCAGCCCAAGGCCAGGTCCTGCCGGCGTCTGGGAGCAGAGCGAGTGGGACAGGTGCTGGGGAGCCAGCAGGAGGGGCGGGAGCGGAGAGGGGGTGTCCGCTCCATCCAAGGTCAACGTCGTTATGTTCAAGAGGACATGCAGGCGCCCCCACAGAGCCACCAAGGCGGACGTCTTCAAAATTCCCAGAGCTTTCTAACCTCAGAGCCAGAGGGGCCGTGAAGAGCATCCAGGCTCACGACCTTCACGCTGAAAGAGGTGCGTGGGAAAGGAGTGTGACCATCACAAGGTCACACTGCACGCGGATGCAGAGCCACCTGCAGCTTCTGATCCACCCCAGGCCCACGAGCTTCCTCCCCCTCGGCACAGGCAGATGGAAGACGGAGCCTGCGGCTGGCCCTCACCCACTGCCCTCACAGCCCTGGTGCCCCTGCCGCTCCATAGGTATCAATATGTCTAATCCCCTGCGTGAGGTGGCTCTGCCTTCCTGGGCTGCGGACCTCAGCGGGGCTGATGCCTGGGGAACCTGACCGACTCTCATGGTAACTGCCACCAAACGCCACATCTGTCCGGTGTTTGTGGGGCGCCCAGCAGGGTGACCCTGGAAGCACCCCCACTCTTCCCAGGTCCCTGCACCCCTGCTAGCTCCCTCTCACGCCTCCTGGAAGCCAAAAGAGCCTCGGCTCTTCCAGGACCGAGGCCCGGGCAGGGCGGGGAGGGGGGCTGGGAGCATGGAGGCGCCGCTGGCCCCGGGCTGAAGTGCCCGCGCAGAGCAAGTGGCCCCATCGGGGAGGTCAGCCCAGCAGGTTGGAAAACAAACAGCCGCTTTGGAGGCTCCGACTGAAATTCCTGCTCCATGAGCCAGCAATGGGGACAAAGCAACAGAACAGGGTGGAAACTGTGCTGCAGGCCTGGGGGCAGGGCAGGCAGGACCCGCGGCGGCCGTCCGTCCCGGATCATCCCTGCAGCCGCTCATCCAGGGGTGTCACAGAGCAGAGGCCTGAGCCCAGTGCAGGTGAACTGGGGGCATGTGCACAGGCTCACGGGCTCCTGCGCCAGCACAAACACAAGGTCCCCAGGCTCTGCTCCATGGAGCTGTCCCCAAGGATACCAGACTCCTCTGCTCAGTGTCCAGGCCAATTTCACCCCAGCCCTCTGACCCCAGTCCTTCCCAGGGGACCCAGCTCTCCCCGGTCACCTCCCCACCAATGCCATGTGTTTCATGACCCCCGAGAACAGCGCCCCTGGGGGTGAGCAGTGCCCAGCACCCCTGCCCTGCCCAGCCCAGGAGCCTGCCCGTAGGCCTCGCAGGCTGGCAAAGCAGAGAGCAGCGCTCTGGAGGCAGGCAGGGCTGGACCCACAGGGATGGACGTGAAGGGCCCGCCCGACTCAATCCCGCCCACCTCAACACACTCTCCCATCTCCCGCTAGTCTCTGTTGCTTCACGGAGACGAGAAACAGCCACCAATGAGGCCAGCTCGGGCCTGTGGGGCTCAGAGACACTGTGTTTGTCACTTGCCTTGCGCCCATTTTTCTGAAGGAGGACTGAGGACCCGCCAGCAGGGCTTCTGGGGAGAGGAGACGGTGCCATTGCAGGTCACCCTCTGAGCAGACCCAGACCACGTGCGGAGCCTCTGTCCCCCAGACCAGCCGCCCACTCTGCAGGGCAGACCCACCTGACTCTGCCACCGTGACGTCCCTAGCGGTGACACAGGACACCAGGGCTTATGGTGCAGTGGGTGTGGCCCCGATCCCCAAGCCCCTGGTGAGCCACGCCTCCCTGGGCAAAGAGGGTTCTACCCGGAGCCCCCAGTCACCATCTACGAAACAGATAGGACACTGCAAGGAGGCAGCACCAGGACGGTGGCCACGTGAGTCTGGAGCACAGCCGGCGACTGCAGCGTCAGCTCAAGTGCACCCAGCCTGGGGGAGGGGCAGCTGGGCCCTGAGCACCCACTGTGCCCACATGCCCTGGGCTCTACGCCCAACTCCTCCACTCCCTTGTTCATCAAGACAGCACACAAAGTGAGCACGTTCATTGGCAGATGAGGAACCACAGGCTGGGAGAGGCAGCTGAGTGTCCCAAGGCCACTGGCATGCAAACGGGTGTCTGGCTGCAAATACCTCTTCTCCCCCCAACACCATGGGGAAGAAAGAGGGCAGGACACTCCCCGAGGCACCTCCAGACAAACCACGGCCAGGCTCACCCCCTTCCAAGTAGTGACCAGAGAGCATGGTGGCAGTGACAAGGCAGAGCGAGGTCACTCTAGGGCACAGAGGAGCTGCTCCTTCTAGAGGTTCAGGGCCTCAGGAAGCCCTCAGATACAGGAGAGATCCTCAGCCTCTACCCCAAGGGACCATGGAGAACCTCAGAATCTTGGGCTGATGGGCGAATGGCAGGTCAGAGGCTGTCTCCTAGCTGTGCACAGCCTCAGCGTACTGACCTGGGTACCACCTGAGAAAACAGCCTGGAGACACGGTCCTCTGCTCTTCACAAGATCCTTTCAAAGTACCACATGGACCATCCATAATCCCCACTGAAGGATGGGCATAGGGATGAAGGGAACGGAGGAGGGGGGAGTGGAGGGATGGAAGGATGGGTTGAGGGATGGATGAATGGAGAGATGGGTTGATGGGTGGGTGGATAGGTGGATGGATGGAAAGATGGAGGGATGATGCATGGATGGGTGGAAAGATGGAGGGATGGATGGAAGGATGGATGGAAAGATAGAGCGATGGAGGGATGGATGGATGGAGGGATGGATGGATGGATGGAAAGACGGAGGGATGATGAATGGATGGATGGATGGATGGATGGAAAGATAGAGGGATGGATGGATGGATGGAAAGATAGAGTGATGGATAGATGGATGGAAGGATGAAAAGATGGTGGGATAGAGGGAGGGATGGATGGAGGGATGGATGGAAAGATGGAGGGATGATGGGTGGATGGAAAGATGGAGGGATGGATGGATGGGGGATGGATGGATGGAAGGATGGAAGGATGGAGGGATGGATGGAAGGATGGTTGGAAAGATGGAGGGATGATGGACGGATGGAAAGATAGAGTGATGGATGGATGGAGGGATGGATGGATGGAAAGATAGAGCGATGGATGGATAGATGGATGGAAGGATGGAAAGATGGAGGGATAGAGGGATGGATGGAAAGATGGAGGGATGATGGATGGAAAGATGGAGGGATTGATGGATGGAAAGATGGAGGGATAGAGGGATGGATGGATGGATGGATGGATGGATGGATGGATGGATGGAAGGATGGAAGGATGGAAAGAAGTATGGAAGAAAGGATAGAAGGAGAGATGATTAATGGAAGGATGACAGAAAGGAAGGATGGATGAGGAATGACTTCACGGATGGCTAGATGGATGGAAGGATGGATGGAAAGATAGAGCGATGGAGGGATGGATGGAAGGATGGATGGAAATATTGAGGGATGATGGATGGATGGATGGAAAGATAGAGGGATGGATGGATGGATGGAAAGAAGGAGGGATGATGAGTGGATGGATGGATGGATGGAAAGATGGAGGGATGATGGATGGATGGAAAGATGGAGGGATGGATGGATGGAAGGATGGAAAGATGGAGAGATAGAGGGATGGATGGGTGGAGGGATGGATGGAAAGATGGAGGGATAGAGGGATGGAAAGAGGGAAGGATGGAGGGATGGACGGAAGGATGGTTGGAAAGATGGAGGGATGGATGGAAGGATGGATGGAAAGATGGAGGGATGATGGATGGATGGAAAGATAGAGTGATGGGTGGATGGAGGGATGGATGGATGGATGGATGGATGGAAAGATAGAGCGATGGATGGATGGATAGATGGATGGAAGGATGGAAAGATGGAGGGATAGAGGGATGGATGGAAAGATGGAGGGATAGAGGGATGGATGGAAAGATGGAAGGATGATGGATGGAAAGATGGAGGGATTGATGGATGGATGGGGGATGGATGGAAGGATGGAAAGATGGAGGGATAGAGGGATGGATGGATGGAGGGATGGATGGATGGAAGGATGGAAAGAAGTATGGAAGAAAGGATAGAAGGAGAGATGATTAATGGAAGGATGACAGAAAGGAAGGATGGATGAGGAATGACTTCACGGATGGCTAGATGGATGGAAGGAAGGAATGCCATCATCTTGAAGATTCAATTGATAAACTTTAATTTCTCAAAGCTTTTAGGTACCAACCACTCACCTGACCGTCTCCCTGTCCTGGGTGGTCTCACGCTCCCTTCCGGGCCAGAGGTGAAGCCCTGTGTGATGCCTGTGTCTGATTCCATGCCAACCTCCTCCCTGACAAGAGGCAAATGGCGCTCTGGCTCAGTGCCTTTGGGACGGACCTGGGTGGGGTGGGTAACCTGTGGTGTGTGCGCCTCAGGGAAGTGAGGGGTGCAGAACTGACCACACAGGGGACTCACTGTCCAGCCCCCACCGCCAGGAGGCTGATGAAAAGTGACCCAGACCTGGGAGCTGGACCGCATGGTGGACCGTTCCTCATCCACTCGTCCAGACAAAAAAGTCAAGAGCTCTGAGGAGCTTCTAACAGAGGCTTGGGAGATTTTTATGGTGACATGTCAGCCTGTGTGGGTGCCACCCTGCTTATGAACACAAGGTCACCAGGGAGGGGCCACGGTGGGGAGGCATTCCCCGGTCCCCGTGTGCAGAGACGGGACCATCTAAAACTCGCTGCCCCGGGGCGGTATGGCCGTCTTCTGCTTCTCGTTGGGGCTGACCCCTGCATCCGGACACCCGCACCTCCACATCCGCCCACACCGAGCCAGATGCTAGTGACGCTTCTGCAGGGTTCAAACAGATGTCCCTGCTGCTACCCAGCCTGAGGGCACCTATAGTCCAACGGGTGAGCCCCCAGCACACACCCTGTCACTTGGAAGCAGGTCCTATGGCCCACAAGGAGCCACACGAGGGACAGGGGACCCGCAGAGCCCCCGAGATGGAGTCCTGCAGCAGCAGTGACGAGGAAGGACCTCAGGAGCTGACAGAAGCCCCACTGGCTAGTCTGGGGCCACATGTGGAACGTTCTGGGCTCGGGGGCACCACCACTCAGCAGAGCAGCAAGGGGACGTCGAGGCACAGACGCCAGGCCATGCAGAGGAGCGTGCTCCCGCCAGGTCGTGCAAGCCAGACTAAGCCTCTACACTGAGCACTGGGAGGAAATGCCACGGCCAAAGGGCAAGGGGAGCCTCCCGACGGGCCCTAAGAAGGACCTGCCCGGTTCCTCCCCGCATCCACGCCACACCTCTTCCTCTCATTGGTCACCCCTGCTTTCCATCTGTCTGTGTAAAACCGCAAGTATATTTGTCTGTCTCCCCATCATTCTTCAAAGGGTATGAACGGAACAGACACTGTCTGTCTCCCCATCATTCTTCAAAGGGTATGAACGGAACAGACACAGCCACGGACATGAGTCCTGCATCCAACAGCCAGAGACGGTGCGGGGCAGGGCGGGACGGGCGGGGTTGTACATGCTCGGGCACTGCCAGCGGGAGCTGGTCCAGGAGCAGAGCCCACAGGTGTGATGGGGAACCAGATGATTAAACTCAGTTTCCTCAGAGGTAATTTATCTGCTTGTTCTGGAGAAAAGGGGTGGGGATGGCACGGGATGCCAGATTCCACTTGCTGGGCTTGGCTGCGTTTGCACAGGCAGCTCCTGCACGGCCCTGCCTGCCTCCAAGAGGCCCAGAGGGAGGAGTGCCTGTCCGCGGGCCAGCTGGGGTCATGCTGGCAGAGGGCCCTCCATATCCAGGCCGCGCCCAGGCCCGGCACCCAGGGAGCTACACTGAGGCGGAAGGCGGGCACAGGCCAGTTACAGAACGGCACCAGTGGCGGACTGGACCCCCAGACAGCATCCGGAAAGGGACACGCAGCTGTTACTGAGGCCGGCCTGGGCCACCACGGGGGCCTCATCCACTCAGCGCTGCTCTTTGAGGCCTGCTGTGCCTCCGCACGTGGGTAAGGTCCACATCAGTTCCAGACTGACCCTCCGGTCGCTGCAGAGGCCGGGCTGTGCCCTGGCTCCATTGACCTCCGCACGTGCTGCGGGCTGGACCCCCAGGAGCAGCCCCGGCTTCCTGCACGGGGCAGTGGAGCCCCCAGGAGCAGGGACTACAGGCAGTGACATCCGCGATGGGACCAGCGCCAGCACCCCCCAAACCAACCGCCGCCCCGCCACCCTGGCCTCAGTTTCCCTGCCGGGCAGCTTACTAACCTGCTGCCATAGCAACGGGACCTGCCTCTACTGAGAAGCCATGAATGGCAGCCAGAATCAGCAACACTAAAACACTTGGCTCCTCAGGCTCCTTCTCTCCCTCAAGACGTAGGATGACAGAGTTCCCGCTGTGGCACAGTGGGTTAAAAACCCAACCGCAGCAGCTCAGGGCTCTGCGCAGGTACAGGTTTGATCCCCAGCCCAGCACAGTGGGTTAAAGAATCCAGTGCTGCTGCAGCTGCAGCTCAGATACAACCCCTGGGAACTTCCATTTGCCATAGGTGAGCCATTAAAAAAAAAAAAAAAAAAAAAGACTTATGAGAGAGTCAAAGTGGTGTCTGCAGGCATCCTCTTTGCTAATGAAGCTCCAGGAGAACAAGAAGCCCTCCAAACACAGGGACAGGCCTGTGCCTCCTCTGTGTCACCCAGCTCCCCATCGCAGCCTGCACTGGACCAGCAGGAGGTACCGTTTCCCTGACCGATCGTCGTGAGCCCCTTGAGAGAAGGAACAGTGTCCCGCAGCATCACGGCGGCAGGAAGCGCTTAGCCCGGGGCAGACGCTGAGGGCCGTGAAGGAAGACCCAACCCACCAGCCGGCCAGTGAATGAAATCAACCACCTTACAAAGGGAATGTGCGCTCTGGGGATTCAACATAAATGCTGATGGAAGAAACCTTTTGGCAGGGGAGGCAATTTTGCCAGATTCCAATTAAGATGCGTATGTGCATGGACCAGGCAGCCCCCCGCTTTGGGGTTAAATCCTGCGGAAAGGCTCTTATACACGCACAGCAATGTCGTGTGTAATAGAGCTGGAAACACGGTAAATGCCCACCAGTGGGGAGCAGGTTAAATAACGAGGCTCGTCTGTGAAATGCCCCGCAGAGGCTGCAGGAAGGGCGATCCAGACGGCCGGGCACAGAGCGACAGCCGAGCTGGGTCACTAAGGGCAAAGAGCAAGTCACCAGACTTCGCAGAGCACCGTTCCTCGTGTGTTTCAGGAAGAGACGTCTGTGGGGTCCGAACACGCGCCAGGTAAACGTACACGTGAAAATGCCCAGAACACTACCAGCCGAACTCAAAGGCATGGCCACTCATCTCTGCACACCCCTAGTTCCGAAAAATGTTATATGTATCCACATAAAACTTGCATCATTTTATGAACCAAAAACACCAAAACGTGTGTTTTAGATGGGGGGGCGTGTGTGTGTGTGTGTGCCACGGCATACAGAGGTTCCCAGGCTAGGGGTCAAATCCGAGCTGCAGCTGCCTGCCTACACCACAGCCACAGCCACGCCAGATCCTTAATCCACTGAGCGAGGCCAGGAGTAGAACCTGCGTCCTCATGGATACGAGTCGGGTTTGTAACCTGCTGAGCCATAACAGAAACTCCTAGATGTGGCAGTTTTAAAAAGGTCTACAAATTCTTTAGCACAGGTGCCCATGAAGAGGTGGTACCCACGTCCCCTCCCTTTACAAAAGGTGGGCTCTGTGACCACCTGCCCCAGAGAATGTGGCGGAAGAAACGCATGTGAGCTTACTGATCTAGGCTTTAATAAGCCAGAAGTTTCTACTTCCTGGGTCTGGAATGCTCTTTCACAGAGCAGGCACCACACTGTGAGGAAGCCCAACCAGCCCCTTGGAAGGTCCCATGGACAGAGAAACCCAGGGCCCCAGCCAGCAGCCCCAGCCAAGCCCCCAGCCAATAACTAGGAAGGACTTGCCAGCTGGGTGGGAAAAGCATCTTAAAAACAGCCCTCCAAGCCTAGGCTCCACCTGACGTCATGGGTGCAGACAAGCGACTTCTGCCAGGCTCTGCCCCAGATGCGGGTTCGTAAGCAAACTAAGCTGGTGAAGTCAAATGGTCATCGTCTTTAGACACTGAGTTTGGGGGTGGCTGTGATGCAGGACAGAGCACCCCAACAGCATGCAAGCCATAAACAGGGGGAGATACTTGTAACAGAAACACAAATGAGGCATATATGTGACGCTCTTGCAACTAAAGACAATGGGGGGGGGAGCGAACAGACAAATTATGCTCCCTGTCACAAGCAGTTAAATAAATCTAAATAAATCAAGACGCCTTTGTCTCCCATCCAACTGGCTAGGGGGTGGGGGAGGGACATGGGGGGCTTTTCAAAGGGATGAAAGTGGTTCCGGATCTTGACCGCGGAGGTCGGGGCCACAGCATGTGTCAAATCTTACGCCTTCTCCCCATCTGCTGCCCTCTGGTAAGAAGGAATTTTTTTTCTATTCCTATAGTTTTGTCTTTTCTGGCATGTCACATAAATAGAATCACATTGTCTACAGCTTTTTGTGTCTGCTTCTTTCACTTAATGTCCTACTTTTGTGCCCGCGTTATTTCATGAATTCAGTTCCCTCCTGCCCATGGGTATGCCATTGCGTGGCTGTGTCCCAGTCCCTTCCCAGTCCCAACTACCAGTGGGTGGACACGTGGAAACAAGGCAAATGCCCACCAGTGGGAAGCAGGTTGAATAACAAGGCTTGTCTGTGAGACGCCCCGCAGAGGCTGCAGGAAGGGTGATCCAGACAGCCTGGCACAGAGCGACAGCCGAGCTGTGTCACTAAGGGGTGACAGAACGACATATGAACATACACGCACATGTCTCTGTAATAGATGCCTTCATTTCTCTGGGGTAAATACCCAGGAGTGGAATTGCTGAGTCCCACTGACTTTATAAACACCTGCCAAACTGTTTCCCAAAGCGGCCGCATCAGCTTGCCCTCCCACCAGCAACATAGGAAAGCTCCTCCACGTCCTTGCCAATGCTGGCTGGTATAGTGGTATCTCCTTGTGGGTTTAGTTTGTATTTCCCTGGTGGCAGAAGTTGAAAAGCATCTCTCCACATACGTATTGGCCATTCATACAGCTTCTTTGGTGAAATGTCTGTTCGACTCTTTTGCCCAGATGGAACCGGTAAACTGGGTCACCGACCTTCTTACACTGAGTTACAATGTGCCTTTCTACGTGCTAGACTTCAGTGATGATCAGGTGTGTGTTTTACACATATTTTGTTCCAATCCGTGGCTTGCTGTTCCATTTTCCTAGCAGCATCTTTCTGAGAGCACAGGTCTTTGTGTTAGAAAATCAAGCGTATCCGTTTTTTATGGTTCACACTTTTGCGTACGTTCCAAGAAATTTCTGCCTAATTGGAGGTCACACACAGACGTCCTCCTTTGTTTGATTCTTCACAGTATGAAATCTTTAGGTCTACGGTACATCCTAATTTTTTACATATGATGTGATGTAAAGATCCGGGTTTATTTATTTATTTTGTAAATGGATGTCTCAGTGTTCTAACAGCATTTGCTGATAAAAACTTTGCTTTCCCCCATTGAATTAGTTTAGCTTCACTGTCAAAAGTCAAATGATCAGAAAGATGTACGTCTGTGCTGTCCCATTGGTCCATATGCCTGTCTTTGTCAACACCACAATGTCTTGATCACTGTAGCTTTACAGGAGGTCCCCAAATCACACAGCATGAGTCCTGCAATATTCTTCTTTTTCGAAATTGTTTTGGTTATTTTAGGTCCTTTGCATTTCCATCTAAATTGCAGAATCATCTTGTCCATATCTATTTTTAAAATGGGTGGCTGGCATTGCACTGAATGCATAGATCAATTTGGGGGGAAATGACATCTTAATATTTAGTGTTTGTGTCCATGAGAATGGTATACCTATTCAATTCTTCAGATCTTCTTTCATATCTTGAAGTGATGTTTTATAATTTTCAGTGTATAAGTATTTTGTCAAATATCCTCTAAGTATATCATATTTTTGATACTACTGCAGTGGCTAAGTTTCTATTTCTAATTGTTCACTTCTACCACCTAGACAGGGAACTGATTTTTGTATATTGATTCTGATTCCTGGGACCATGCCAAACTTTCTTATTAGTTCTAAAAGCTTTTGTGTACATTATTTAGAATTTTTGACATAGACTATCATGTGGTCTTCAAACAAAGACAGTTTTACAACTTCCTTTACAATCTACATGCTTTTTATTTCCTTTTTCTTGCTTTATTGCACAGGCTAGGATCACCATACAATATCAAACAGGTGTAGTGAGAATGGATATCCTTGCTTTTTTCCTGATCTTAGGGGGAAAAGCATTCAGTGTGTAGATTTTACATGGATGTCCTTTATCAGATTTGAGGAAGTTCCCCTTTTCCCCCCATTTTCAGAGATTTACTCCCCATATTTTTAGGTTAAAACTGTTACAAAGGAGTATGCAATCCTAATTTTGTAAAAGCCAGGCTAGAAAAAATACTGGAAAATAAATACTTCAAAATGTTCAGTTAGCAATTCATTTGGCTGCACTCAACAGAAACCATCACAGCATCAGCATCATTAGCATCATGCTTTAAATAAGTAAGGAACTATGATGTATTTTATTTCCTTATTTATACTTTCTAGTAACTTTTAACAATTCTGTGATGGACCTGTATTGCTTTCATAACAAATTAAGGACATAATAAACGCCAGCTAATGTCCAGCAGGATATGCACTATATAATTAAATAACTGTCCTCTCTCTGTGCCTACCCCAAATGCAGGACAGTCACAGATCTTTTAGACTTTGCCTTGATAAGGTACAACTTGTAACTGGTCTTTATAAGCCAAAACTGCATTCGCACTTCTTTGGAATGTCTACATTTCCCAGAGTCTGACATTTGAAATGAGCCACCCGCCCCAGGCATCCTCACAGAGCCCCCTTGGCCGTGCCTGGCCCAGCTCACTCCTGCCCTTTTGGACTGACATGCAGACAAAGGCAAATGTATCTGCTGGCTCCTGCATCCTCCAGCACTGCCATCAGCTGGGATTTGCTTTGAAATTCTCATCAGAAAAGAAAACTTCAGAAATAGAAGATGGTTTAAACACCTAATAAATGTCACAAGGCAAACAACGTGACAGATAAAGTTAAAGGAATACTTCCCAGTCCGGATTAAAGCCACTGTCTGGCCAAGCATCACTTTCACAACACAGTCCCAAACGGAGATGCGTTCAGAGCTCAGGCCGCTGAGGGATCCCAGGGTCTAGATAATTCTCACCATCCGGCTCTGACATTACTCTCCTCAATTGTGCGATTCAAGTAAAAGAACACGGCACCGGGTCACTGTGACCTTTGAAGGGATATGCCACAGCGCCTCCCACGGGACCAGAAAGAAGGCATTTCCCAATCACGAGAACGTTGAAGGTCTTCAAACACTCTTAACTGGCACTCAAAACCAGCCACGTGGACACGACAGGAGAGCATAACTCTGCCAAGATGCCATCAGCTCCCAGGAGGCACTGCACTGGGGAGCAAAATTCAGAACCAACCTCCACAGTCAACACCATGAGTCCACACCACCAGGCCCGGCTGAATTTTCTGAGCTCTACACTCCAGGGGGTAATGAAGTCGGGTTTCAAGGCCCCTACCACAGCCAGGGGTGGACAGCTGTAGGTCATGTGCACGGGCTCAGAAAACTCCATCCGCCCTCAGAAAGTGGGTGAAAGACAAGAGTAAGAAGAGCCACGGGGAGCCCATTTCCAGTCATGGGAGATTCATGGCTAGAACCCAGCCAGCTGCCCCAGACAGGTGAGCAGCCTGCTGCCCCACCAGGAGGGCGGGCCCTTCCCCCACCCATCTCTGCAGCACTCCCAGATGCGAGCCCCCACCGCAGCCCACTCTCCCCCGACCCCCATCCTCCAGTGCAGACCGCACGCACCTTGCAAGCACCTCCTTCAATGGAACCACCTTGGTGGGGAGAAGACCCTACCATCGGCGGGACCCTGACGTCCCTGTCCACCCACCTGGCCACCACAGGGACTTGGCAAACACAGAGATGGCCCGAGGGGGGGGGGGGGAGTTAGGAGAGACAATTAGCATCTACTGACTCTCGATTAAGTTCTAGAAGATGCCCTTATGTTTTCCGATACAACGAGAGGAGGCATCTAAAGCTGGGAACACACATGCATTATACCTGTAATTAGTAATCTGACATCTGCCAACAACCCTGTGGGACAGGAAGTGCCCTCCATTCTCCAGACGAGGCAACTGCAGTGACTGCCAAGGGCCAAGCAACCCAGAAGGAGCCACAGGCCCAGCGGCAGTCACAGTAGCCCTAAGCATTAAAGGCCAGGTTGCACGTCTCTCGGGGAGCAGAAAGCGGGGAGTGACTGGCTTACAGCAGGGTGGGTAACCCCACTTCCATCACAGCGTGTCCGTCTGGGTTCAGCACCTGAGGAGAGCGTGGCCCAGGGCACAGCAGCTGCGGCGGTAACTGCCCAGTGTTGGCCAAAACATAATTCTGCAATAAAAGGACTTTAAAATGTTTCTGTGCTCTGATGCCGTGAGTCAGTGTCTAGGAATCCACCCCAAGGAAAGAATCGGAGAGGCAGAAAGGATTCCTCAAAAGATGTTCATCCAAGTGTTATTTATAACACAAACCACTGGAAGCAACCAAATCCGACAGGAGATGAACAGCTAAGGGAACGCCAGCGCAAGCCTAGGATGGGAAGTCGCGGCCCTGGGGTTCCCATTGTGGCTCAGGGGTAACCAACCCCACTAGGATCCATGAGGACGTGGGTTTGATCCCTGGCCTCACTCAGTGGGTTAAGGATCCGGCATTGCCATGAGCTGTGGTGTAGGTCGCAGATGCCGCTCGGATCCCCCATTGCTGTGGCTGTGGTGTAGGCCAGCAGTTACAGCTCTCATTTGACCCCTAGCCTGGTAACTTCCATATGCTGCAGGTGCAGCCCTAAAAAGACAAAAAAGAAAATGTGCAGCCCTGAAGGTACTTACAAAAGTGTCTGCGACTAGGACACACCCCACACTGTCACCGCATCAGCTCAGCCACAAAGAGGGGGAGACATGAGGACAGTCTGTGTCCCCCACATTCATACAGAGAAATCCTGTTCCCCCAAAGATGATGGCTCTGGAGAACCCCCTTGCCCCTCCCAAGTGAGTGAGGACGTGGTAAGAAGGCACCCGCCTCCCCCACAAGGCTGGCATCCTGATCGTGGACTTCCCACCCTCCAGAACTTTGAGAAATAAATTTCTGTGGCTTATGCTACCCAGTCTGTAGCATTTTCTTCTAGCAGCCCCAACAGACTAAGACAGAAAGGAAAGAGAAAAGGCATTTTTATATTTTTTTCTGTTTCCCAAATTTGCTTTAATGAGTACTCTATTTTTATGGCTGAGCAAAGTTAATAAAGGTATTTGGAGAATGAGTAGAATCTCTTCATTTGTAACCAAATATCCTGAAACATGGATATTTCCCAGTTCCCAAGAGGGAATTTATATATATATAAATATACTTTTTTTTTAGGGCTGCATCCATGACATATGGAGTTTCCCATGCTAGGCGCTGAATCAGAGCTGTAGCTGCCGGCCTACACCAGAGCCACAGCAACGCCAGACCCGAGCCACATCTGCGACCTGCTCCACAGCTCACGGCAATGCCAGACCCTTAACCCACCAAGCGAGGCCAGGGATCGAACCCGCATCCTCATGGATACTAGTCAGGTGTGTTGCGGCTGAGCCACAAGAGGAACTCCAAGATGGAGTTTATCTTATATGTTACTGCCAACTGGAAGGCTGCCCTTGGGGCTCCCCCCAACCCTGTCCACACCCCTCCTCTGCCCAGGGCCCCAGGTCACCTCCCATTTCTCCAGCGGCTCAAGAGTCACAGGTTTCCTTTCTCTTCTCCACTCCTACAAAGCCACCAGTGCCTCTCTGTTATCCAGACTGCACTGCCTGCTGCTGCAGCAACTGGAACATGTCCTGTCTCTCAGTTCAGACCACCAAACTTGACAAGATCCCACTGTGCCTGGTTCTATGCTAGGCACCCCAGGAGCTGGAGTGAGTCGGCCATGCCTTGCCCTCAGGGAGTCCCAGTGTACAGAGTGGACATCTAGACGGACATAGACAAACTGATGCAAAAAGACAAAATGGTTTAGTGAAGGAGGCAACCCAGAGCTCTCTTGGAAGAAGGAATGGATCAGTGGGCAGGTGGATGGGTGTGTGGATTTATGATCTGGATCAGTGAATGGGTTTGAGGTCTGGATCATGGTTGTGTAGATGGATGGATGGATGGATGGGTGGATGAAGGGGTGGTGGGTGGATGAATGGGTAGATGGATGGATGGTGGGTGGACAGATGATGATGGATGGATGGATGTTGGGTAGATGGATGGATGGATGGTGGGTGGATAGATGATGGATGGATGTTGGGTAGATGGATGGATGGATGGTGGGTGGATAGTTGGATTGATGGAAGGTCCGACAGGTAGGTGAGTATATGGATGGATGGAAGATGGACAAATGGATGGACAGATATGTGGATAAATAGGATGGATGGATGGATGAAGGTGGCAATACGCCTTTGCCAACTTAAACTGAATTTAAATGCCCAAAGCTTCATCTTTTGTAAAACTCCCTCCCCCCACCCCACCATCCCACTCACGCTATGCTCTAGCCAAGCTAAACCCTGTCCTCAAAGACCAAGATCATAGTGTCAAGGCCTCTGCACGTTCAGTTCCCTGCACTTGGAATCGTGGCAGCCGGCCCTCCACTGCTGGTGAATCACTTTCATCCAGCAGACCTCAGCTTAGGCACTGCTGCCTCCAGGAAGGGCCTCCCCGACCCCATGCTGGGTTGGTGGCCCTCCTCAGTGGCCACTCACATGCTATTAGATCCAAACACATGAAATGACTGTTCGGCTCTCTTGGCTGACAAAATGGCAGCTTCACACGACTCAACAAAACAGATGTACTGCACATACTGTGAAGGCTGTCCCGTCCCACCAGGACGTGGGAGTCAAGGGCAGGGAGCCTGTCCATCCTTTAGCTTCCTGGCGTCACGGTCCACCCAAGGCACTTGGCGCACCTGTAACACCATCAGATGAACCACGAACAAGAGCATCTCAGCCCCTCCCCCTCCTCAATGACTCCATGCGCCAAGAGGGCAGAGCAGCGCCCTGGTGGGAACAGTGGCTGAGGTCGGGGAAAAGTTCACCTCCCCGCAGAGACCTCCCAGAAAGAAGACACGGAGCCCTGGGGTGCAAGCGGGAACTTCAGTCTCCATTGTCTCATGACGCCATAAGCCCCCTCCCCTGACGTCCTCCCATGTGGAGGCCTTGAAGTCTCTTGTCTGGACTGGATTTCAGGGAGGCTGGAAGGACCCCGTGACTCAGACCCTGGAAAGGGACAAGCCTCGTGACAACAGGTAAGGGAGCACAGGGCCATGATGTAGGGTCAAAAGTGACCACAGAGCTGCCACAGTGCTCATGGGGTCAGAGGTCACAGGGCCACATCCACCACCTGCTACCACGTGCTAAGCCTCAGGTCCTTGGCACACAAACCGTCCCATGGAAAAGCTGTCACATCTGAGGCCCTTTCCAGCTTTCCCACTGGTCCCCTCAAGGCCACGGTGGCAAATATTTTTTCGAACCACCACCTTTTTTTTTGGCCACACCCATGGCATGCAGAAGTTCCCAGGTCAGGGACTGAACCCAAGCCATAGTAGGGACCACACCAAATCCTTAACCACTAGGCCACCAGGGAACTCCAGGACCACAGACTTTTTTAACTGACCAAGTCATTCCAGCCAAAAGCATCTGCCCGCCAGAAAGAAAGGCCCGCAGCTCCCATGGCAGCCAGCCCATGCTTCACAGCCTCGTCCCTCTGTTACCTACACACCTGACCCCCTGTTTCAACACGTTCATCTGATTAAAAGATGCTGGAGAGAAGTGCACCCTGGGAACTCAGAGGTCCCTTAGAGAAAACCAGAGGTCCCAGTTTGTGTGCGTCCTGCTTGTCATCTAGAATAGGCAGGCCTAGACACATGTCTTTTTTTTTTTTTTTTTTTTTGTCTTTTTAGGGCCGCACCCATGGTACATGGACGTTCCCAAGCTAGGGGTCAAATTGGAGCTGCAGCTGCAGGCCTACACCACAGCCACAGCAATGGGGGATCCAAGCCACACAGTGACCTACACCACAGCAATGCTGGATCCTTAACCCACCAAGCGAGGCCAGGGATTGAACCCACATGCTCATGGACACTGGTCGGGTTGGTTACCGCTGCACCATCCCGGGAACTCCAGACCCGTATGTCCTTTTAACAGAGACGCATTCGTACCAAGAGGAACCTTCTTAACCTTGCTTTTCACACATCTTGGTGACCGATGCATTTCAGGAAATGTGAAGGCAGGTAAACGCCCCTCTTGCAGCCTCTGCACCGACTCCTCCGTAACTGCTCAGTAACTGACCCAAACGGCTCTCGGGACGGGCACCTGGTCGTGTCGACCCTCCGCTCCTGCCGGCGGTGCGCCCTGACTCTTGTCGCCGCAGGTCTCTGCACACACGTGTGTGTGTCCACAGCAGACATTCCAGGACGCGGAGTCGCCAGGTCCAAGGGATTCCAGAGAAACTGCAAAAGCCTTTCCTGGAAGAACCACCTGTAAGGACACTCACTTCCCATCACTGGAGCCAACAGCACCTGTTCTCAGCATTTGTTCTTTGACCACCGGGCCAGGTGAGATGTGGTGTCTCCCTGGGGCTCACCTGCATTCTCTTCTCATGAGCAAGTTAAGCATCTTCCTACACGTTTAAAAACTATAGGTAGTCTTCTTTCTAAGAACTATTCATGGCTTTTGTTCTTTTTTTTGGTGGGGGGAGGTGTTTGGTTCTTAGGCTTTTCTTAATGATCTGCAGGAATTCTATGAATATTACAGCCTATCAATCCCTTCTCTGTGACACACATATTTTCATATTCTTTTCTTATGGGTGGTTTTGGGGGGTGGTTTGGGGCAGAGAGAAAATGTGGACTTTTATAGAATCAGTATTCTTTTTCTTTTTATAACTTCTGGGGTTTATGTCACACTGAGAAAGGCCTTCTCATCTCAAGATCATAAAATCCAGTCTCTTCGGTTTTCTTCTAGTAGTTTTATGGTTGCGTTTTCCAAGTTCACGTCGTCATCCGTCCATCTGGAATGCATTCTGGTGCAAGAGTGAGGCAGGATCCAAGTTCTTTTTCCCAGATGGCTCGTCCCCATCCCAGCCCGTTTCAGTGACTAAGCCTTCCTTTCCCAGCCAACGCGAAATGCCGTCTTTCTCAAACCCTAGGTCCCTGCGGGTACCAGGCCTTCAGAGCCACAGGGCAACAGCTGTGCACCCCCTTGACGGTCCACAGGGAGGGGAGGCTCTGCGGCTCACCCCGCCCCCAAGATGCTCCACCCCCCCCCCCCGGGGGAGCCCGAGGGGGGAAGGAAGCAGCTCAGATAGAGCCTGAGTAAGCACGTCGCACTAATGCAGAGTCACTCACAGAACCAAACCCTGGGCAATGACCACGTCCGGCACTAGGAGACTCTCCATGAATTAGGCTGAATCCCACCACCCCGGATGGGAAGAGTGCCTTCGTCGCCGAGTGGAGACAGAAAGTCAAAACCAGCTGTGCTAGGCTCCGAGGCCTCTCCTTTCAGGGAGGGGCGCCCGTGGGGATCAAGGCCCCGCTGAGGAGGAAATTTCCAGACCAGCCACCATGAGGCTTTTCCTTCTGTTCGAACCCAGTGGGGTTTGAGTCTGGGATGATTATGGGTGATTTTTATTGTCTTCTCTACTTTTTTTTATTTTCCAAAATGCCTATATTAAACATGCATCCTTTCTCATTAAAAAACACGTGTCCACATATGCTTAAATGTATGTTGATATTAACTATACATATATACACACAATGCAATTAAAGAAGAGAGAGGAGAAGCCCCTGTGTACTGACTCTAGGGCCTCGGGGGCAGCCTGAGCTGGGTGGGGGCACCCCCATCCCAGGCCAGGCTGTGAGCCCTTCCGGCCGTGGCACAGCCGTGTGCGACAGCTGGTGCGCAGTCAATGCTGAAGGGCATTTTAGGAAGGCGGCCTCTCCACCCACCCCCTTGGCCAAGCCGCACGCACTGCCCGAGATGCTGGGGGCACCCGCAAAGACCTTAGGCGAGTCCGAATCGGAGGCAGTGTTTCTAGAGCATTTCCTGCCATGCACCTAAGCAGGCAGGTGGACACGCGGAGGTGAGGGGCGCACAAGGGAGGTTTCCGGAGGCGCCAGCAGCCCGGAGTTTCGAGTTGCAGCCTTGGGCCTGGAACCTCTGGCCCAGCGAAGACCTGATCAACAGCAGATGCCCTTCCCACGCAAGCCGGCCCACATCTCCCTCCTTTCCGGGCCTGAAAGGCCAGGCTGGGAACGAGACAGGGGGAGGTGGGGGACTGCGGACCCTGAGGACCTGAGCGGGGGACGCAGCCCAGGAAGCGCCCCCGCCGGGCCAGGCAAGAACGTCAAGGCTGGGGAGGCTGAGAGAGAAAGCAGGTGTACCCGGCCGGCCGGCCTCCAACAGGAGCTATCCCCGCTGCCCCTGCCACCAGCCTCCAGCCAGGTGGCAACACCAGCATGGAGCTTCCCAGGGGGTGGGCAAAGTGGGAGGGAAGGGTCCCGGCAGCAAGAGGAGAGAGGAATGAGCGGTCAGGGGAAGAGGGGTTCTGAGAGAGGCTGATGGAGCCCAGAGACGATGACTGTGCAGAATGGCACGGGGGACGTCAGGGCCCTTTCTGGGGGCGGATGCTCACGGCCGCCCCCCCTGCTGCAGAGAGCGGACCAGAAAATGTTCTCCTAAGTGACTGGAAAAAGACCAGACTACCCCTCTTCAAGTGGTTTTTTGTTGTTTTTTTTTTTGTTTGTTTGCTGAGACATTGACCAGGCAACCAATTTATGAGGAAGGCACATGCCTGGAGCCCCACATTTTTGCTGGGGCTTAACTTCAGCTCAGGAGGGCGGATCGTGGGACCGAGAGGCAGCCCAGGCCAGGCCAGAGCAGCCAGCCCGGGGAAGGCAGCTTTGAGCGCGAGACGTGGTGCCAGCATCCTTGCTCCTTGCTCTGGCGGGCAGGGGAGGAGGCGGCGGCCCGGGACACCGGAAGTGATCCCTCTACCCACACACAAGTCCTGGAAGATGATGCAGGTCAAGGTAAGGGCTCGGAAGAGCAGGGCGGGGGCAGAAGCTGGCAGTGTTGAAAGAATTCCAAAACACGCTGAAAGAGTTTCTGGAAGTTACTGATAGGGTAAGACGACCCATCCTGGAATTAAAGGAGCCTGGGGTGAAAATGCCTGCGAAGATTCGCCTCGGCAGATTACAGAGAAGCAGCAGGACGACAGCAGGGGACATTATCAAGAGGACGAAGGGGTGGGGGTTCGCCGAGGGGGTGGCCTGGGGTCCCGCAGGGGCCACATTCGAATCCCAGGTCTCCTCCTCGTTAGCTTGACCTGGACCACTCCTTGCACGACTGACCTTGGGGCTTGTCGGGGGAGGGGGGCGAGAAATCACGAGTGTAAGACAGCAGCTCACGGGGGGGCAGTCAGCGCACTGGAGCCCAAGGCACTGGAGACACCAGGGGGACAGCGCTCACACCTGCTCAGGTACATGTGACACGAGTGCGCTCTCACACACAGAGACACACACGAGTCACTCGCCTGGGGAGCCCACGAAGGACCTGGGGCAGTTCGGACGGCTCTATGAAGCAGGTGGTTGATGCATGTCAGTGTGGACAGTCCAGCCCGCAGCCTCCACCCCGCAAACGCGCCCGGGCTCCCCAGGCTGTTCTTCCGCGTTCCCCAGACCAAACCCCAGAGCACCCCTGGCAGACCCCCCGTTTCCTCCCTTCTCTGGCCCCTCTAGGAGCATCGAGTCCAGGACACCCACCTCTGCCAGCCAGTGAGTCCCCCTTCTCCCCCAGACCAGCCCAGACGCCCTCACGTCCGCCCGCCCTGCTTCAGAATGAGCCAGTTCAAAGCAGGCCGGCCAACACCCCCGGGGCTTAGCAAACGCCTTCCGCTCCAGCCCGCAGCTCCTTGGTGAGCCTCCCTCAACTGCGCACTGCCAGTGCCGAGGGATGGGACAGACCCGGAGACCCCGTCTGCGTGGAGATCCCAACGGTGCCCCCTTAAACTCTCACCCAAACCTACGACGGAGACCCCCTCTGCTCCATTTTGCACATCAGAAACCAGGACACGGAAGAAAAAGGCTGTTTTGACGTCAAGCTGGGAGCCTGGCAGTGCATCTCCCAGCCAGGCCAGGTCCCGGGCAGGTGGGGCCCGGCTGCAGTCTTGCCCTTGGCCTCCAGGCGAGCCATGCCCACACCTGGTCTGGAAACATGAGGCTCGGCTGTCCCGACAGTGAACTAGCCTTGCCTCTCCACCATCTGCGGGGACTTCTGCGCCAGTGATGTGACCTCCAACTAGACACGCCTGGGACCACGTGGACGGGAGGCGCCCTCTTCCCTCTGTTTCAGATGCGCCAAAACTCCCTGGCTTTTCCCAGGAGAACCCGCCTGGCCTCGGTCAGTGGGGGAGGAGGGCCACCCAAGGAGAAAATTTCTGAGGCCTCTGAGAATTCTCTAGAACTCACGATCCATCTTCAGGGAAAACCAAGAGCTGAACGCCTGAGCCTGGTGCTCAGCAAGCCCGCTGGCTCTCACGGTCTCTCTGCCCACGAGATAAAAGGCAGACTCAGACGTCAGGCCCCCGGGCATCGCTCCTCTCCGCGTGTTCATTTTTCTCTGCTGAAGTGCTGATGGTTGAAAGATGGGGCCCTTGCCTGGTCCAGCTTCCCTGACCCAGAAGGTGATGGGGAAGCTGCCCAAGTTTCACTCCTGGGACCTCTGCGGGGCCACTGGGCCCCCACCTTGCCCTCAGAGGGGGAGCCCCCGCAGCCTCCCCGCCCTGATCTTCTGCAACATTTGGCTTTTGCTGGCCCGGGGCCGCGTGTGGGAACTGATATTAAACAGGCAGGCCCCACCTGGCCACAATCCTCGCCCATCACTCCTTCCTTCCCCCTAAAATGGAAAAAGTGACTCAGCTAGAACCACTCACCCCCCCACCCCCACCGCACAAACCCGCTCCTTGCAGCTGAACACAAGGGCGCAAGGTCAGAGCCTGCCCCATCTCCTCTGAGAAGCCCAAGGATGAGGGACTTGGGGGGCTTTGGAAAGTGGGCGCCCCATACAGCACGGCTTCCTCCCGAAACCAAACAGGCACCAGCTCCCGGCCTGGGCCCCAGGAGACAGGTGGAGGGCAGCCACTGGGTTCCACCAACCTCCTCCTCTCTCAGCCCCTTGCTGCCCGGGGGGGTCCGACCCCAGATGGAAAGATGGGGCTGATGGGGCTGAAACTTCCCTTCACTGCAATGTCTGGCTCCCAGGAGGCTGGGCAAAACCCAGTTTCCACAACTCGAATGTGACTGTAAAGACTCCAGCTTACTAGTGGTGGGACTTCTGTGAGCCTCAGTTTTCCTGCCTGGAAGATGGAGATGCTCCCACCTTGCCAAGACGTCATCTGGATAAAACGACGGTCGACAGCACTCGGGATAAGGGGAAAGAAAGATCCAGAAGTTCCGACTCCTCGCCTTCAGAGAATATTCCCAAGCAGACACACCTCTCCTGTGTCAGATGCTCTTCTACCTAATTCAAGTATCAGCTGCTGGGTCGAGGAGGCCACTGAGGGGCCGAGGGACCCCAGGGCTGGCTCGGACCAGAGGCCCCTCATCCTCCAGGCCCAGAGGCGACCAGAGTGGCGGGCAGGCCAAGAGCCTCCAGGTCGGTCATGCCAACCCAGCCAGCCCAGCTGCTCCCACCCCCCACCCCCGTGCCCTGTGCCTTCCAGCTGGACCCCAGCCCTCCCCAGTGTTTGTAAATCCTTCTCGCGGGCCAGGCAGCTGTTTGTAATCGGCCAGGGCCTGGCCAGGAAGGGGAGGTGGGAGCCTGCCCATGAGAGGCCCAGGGCGCTGCGGGGGGTGTGAGGACAGGCCGCCTCCTCGCCAGGACACCATCCCCCTGGCCGGCGCGTCTCCTCCCCAGCAGCACTGGAGACGGGGGCGGGGGGGGGGGTGAAAAGGGAGGGAGGATGAGCCTCTCCACTTGGGAGCCACTTTCGTTCCCAGTCCTGAGAACAAGAAGCCTGGAGAGGCTCATGAGCCCCATGTTGGCGGCACGAAGGTTGAAAGCATGGGCTCCGGAGGCCGGGTTCCAGCGCTTTGCCCCTGGATGCCGGCTGCCCACATGGGGCTGAGCTCCCCGACAGAGGTGTCCAGTGAACAAGGGTCAGGACAGGAGACCCAGGCTGCCCTCCAGCCTCGGAGTCTCAGAACAAGACTGTGGGGCTCAGATGCTGTCCCTGATTCTGGAGCTCTGAGACCACCGGGGCCCCCCAGACTCGGGACACGGGGCCCAGCCCACCAGGTCTGAGTCGACTCATCAGCAATAAAGGACCCCAAGGCCAGAGGCTAGACCACTGACTGGGGGAGCCCTCCTGCTCTGCGCAAACATCCACTTCCTTCGAGGGATGCGGCCTGTCCACCGTCAGGGCCGAGCGCTCCTGGGCCAAGAAAATGACCCGGAGAAGGTCCCATAATGAATTCAGTGGAAGGTTCAACAGCCGCCTCCCCAAATATTGTCTGTAAAATGCACCCCCTACCCCACCTGGATTGCCCCCCAACCCCGCCCCAAGGTTTGGGCCCCTGGCGCTGACGGTTCAGCCTCCTCTGTGGCCCCAGCCCCGCAAGAGGCAGCTTTATTCCTAGTTTCAAGCACCTTAGAGAAACCACGGGCACTGCCTCCCTGAGTTCCACCAGTAAGAGAAACAATATAAATAGCAACAATGCTACAGAATCGTTATTATCCAATAATAATAACACAGAGACCAAGAACAGTTCTTGCTTTCAGGATGATTCCAGCATCCGCTGCCCTGCATCAAACACAGGATGCAGGACACCCCAGGATGGGCCCTCTGTCCACGGGCAGGTCATGTCCTTCCAGGCAGCGCTAGTGCCTCTGGCTTGGAGATAAGCTAACTTGGATCAGAGAGGTTAAGGAAAGAGTTCGAGGTCACACAGCTGGGAGTGGAAGCCCTTTGGAGGCTCTTGCAGGGTCCCATTTGCCGTGCACTGATGCATCACTGCTTCTCGGCCTCATGTCCTGAACTTTCCTTTCCAAAGTCAAAGGAGTGGAACTTCCCTGGTGGCACAGTGAGTTAAGGATCTGGTGTGGTCACTGCAATGGCCCGTGTCGCTGCTGTGATGTGGGTTCGATTCCTGGCCTGGGAACTTCCACAGGTCACAAACACAGCCCAATAAAATGAAAACCAAAGGAGTGATGGACATTCCTGGGGCTTCCAGCTGAAGTGACAGTGCCCAGTGTCCCTCGGCTCGCTCTGGTTCCGCCTATGCCTCCAGGCTGAGCCAAGCCTGGACACACACTGTGCTCCCTACGGCTTGGCCCAGCCAGTCGGCTCACGGCAGCAGCCCGTGTCCCCCGGGAGCTGGGGCCACCCAGGTCTGAGCCCAGGAGAAGGGACATGTCACTGTGGCCAAGCCACCCAGGGGCACTTCACACAGGGGAGCCAGGTCCCTCCGCTCCCAACAGCAGATGGCAGGGTCCTGTCTCAGGAGTGTCCCACGCAGGGGCTGGAGCTGGAGGAAGAGTCTGGAGCCTGCACCACCTGCCGGGCCCGTGAATTCCTTGGGCCTAAAGAGGACAAAGGTGGTCCCTGAGTTCTCTCCTGTGGCATCGCAACAGGCTCCAGCAGCTCGATGCCAGGGCAGGAGGGAGCTCCCCACACGCCACCTACGCAAATGCTGAGTACTGACGTCATGCCTTTTAACAGGTGGCAATAAAATGACAGGAGCCAGTGCTGTGAGCCCAGCAGGCCCCTGGGACAGGTATTCATTTATGTCCATTTCCTAGATGGGGCCACCAAGGCTCAGGGAGGTGTTCTTAGGGGCCTCAGTGCCTGTGCTGAGCCCAGGCACATGGAGACAGGCTGGAAGCAAGGGCCCCGCCCTCTCGGCTCGCAAGGGAGCTGCAAGCCTGGGGGTCACAGAGTCGTGCCCACTCCTCCCCTCAGGGCACTGGCTTAGCTGAGGTCCTTCTCTGAGCCCCTCAGGAGGGGCTGTCCACCATCCCACCCCCACGGACAGGTCACAAAGGTGGACACTGCGTGACACGTGACGTCAGGGCTCGGCTTCAAAGTGATCGGGCAGAGAGCGGGTGGGGACTGGGCCCCACGAGACTGGCCTTGGGCCAGTCCTTGTTGATTCTACGTGGATCGCAGGATCCGATGTGCTGCGTTTGAAACATCCCCAACAACAACGACAACGATACTAATAACACTCTCAGAGCCAAGCCCAGTAAACCCTGAGGCTCACTTTCCCCAACTCCCGGTCGCCCTGACCACTGCTCTGTGCTCTTGTAGAACCGTCTTTCCTTAGGAGAAAGGTGAGCCTGCCCCCAGGTAGGAAAGAAAGGCCGAGCATCCCTGCTGCTTGCAGAAGGAAATGGGGAGGATACGGGGTGGGGGAGTGTCTATCATCTATGGCTTCCATCCTGGCACTCCTCCCCTTCTAGCGCCCCCCCCCCCCGGCCCATCATTTATCCTGACACCTGCGGTCCACCTATCTCAGGTGAGAAAGGAGGTCCTGAGAACACTGGCCCCCCATCCCCTCCCCTGGGCCAGCTCCGGCTTCTCCCCAGACTTCCACTCCGCAGGCCACTCAACCGGCTCCCATAACTGACCCCCATGGGCCAGTTGGTGGGGGCCCCAGACGTCCTTATGAAGACCCTGCCGCCAAGAGATTGTCCCACAGAAAACAAGGACCGGAAGCTGCGGGAGACCCCTTTACCTGGGTTTGAGAATGGCACCTACTACGGCATCTATGCCGGGAACTGGTACGACCTGCACCAAAGGGGGTGCCGTTCACTGGGAAGCAGAGGGCAACCGTCATGCCTTTGCGCCAGCTGCCCTACAGGCCCTTCCTTTGCACATCTGCAGGATCGGGCAACCCTACTCGGTCCAGGCTGGTGTGGGGATCACAGACACTCCGGGTATCACCCCAGAGGAGGGGCTGGTTAAATATGAACAGGAAGCAGAACACAGACACACACAGGAAATGGCCACGTGCCTCCGCCAAGGGACAGCTCCCTTTAAACTCATTGGGTGGGACCCCAGAAGCTTCAGGGCCTGGCGAAGCACACTGGTCTCTGATTGGCCAGGGCACCGCTGGGGTTGCAGGTACCTCTCGCTGATTGGCTGGTGGCGCAGGGGCTAGGGTGCCTCCCTCTGATTGGCTGGAGGCCCAGGGGGCCGGTGGGTGCCTGCCTCTGATTGGCTGGAGGCAGCTTGCTACTGGCTGACACGTGTTTCAGGACCTCCCACTTGGCCCTTCCCTGGATACAAGAGTCTGTTCTCAGGTCTGAGTCCCCCGCTGCGCAGAGGCTCCTGCAGCGCCGGGATGGTCACCAACTGCTCACCTGTGCACCTGCTGCCCCGGGCCGGGCAGAGGTCCGACTCACCTCAGAGGTCCACAAACGCGCCAGACAGCCACTGTCCCTCCGGAGCAGTTCTCCACACAGGGGCCGGCCTCTGCGGTGTTCCCTCCGCACCCGCACGGGAAAGGACTCCGCCAAAGCCTCAGCCGCCGCCCTCCCCACACCCCGCCCCAGGAAGACCATCATTCCCACCTTCCACTTGGGTTAAAACGCTCATCCTTTCTCATTGCCACATCACTGTTTTTCCAATGAGAATGTCAAGAGTTTTTACAGTTAAATCGTTCCGGCGGCATACACACATTTTGATGTCGATTTGCGGCATTTGTTTATTTTTTTAATGTAAAAAAAAAAAAAAGGAGGGCAATAAAATCCTTATTGCCAAGGTGCTGGCGGGAAAGAACAGGAGATAGGAGTGAATTTCCCCCCAAAGAACACAGGTCTAGGAAACAGAAAATAAAGGAACCCCCATTTCATGCACAGAGACATCGCAGGAAACGGGCTGGGTCCCTGACCCTGTGAAATGAAACGTGGAGAAAAATGGGTCAGCGTGTGGTTCCATTTCTTAGGTCTGAGTCATCAAAGAGTGGTGACTTGTTCTCCTACTGTGGGTTATTACGTGTGGGTTATTATGCAGGTTGGGAATCTGCCCAGGAACACTGGGTGAGTCAAAGCTGATGGGATCATGACATATATGACGGAGAGGGACCCCCAGCACCCCAGCACAAATCCACCAGCGTTGCTGCAGCCGCCTGGGGCTGGGCTGGTACAGCTACAGTGTCTGAGTGAGCAAAGCCCCCACTGTGCCGCCACCTCCCCCCCCCCCGCCCCCCGCCGCCAGATGCACCTTCCAGACCATCAGCCATCACCCACGGTCAAGTCTTAGGGGTGGAGGACCAGAGTCCTTGAGGTGGGACATGGGTGGGCAGGTCCATTCCCATCCCTGCCCCCCCCCATTCCTTTTTGTCAAGTGGGGTGGCCTGAAGAGGAAGGGGCGGGCATGCTGGGTGGGGACCGCCCCACAACTGCCCAGGACACACCTCCATGCTCAGGCTGGGATTCTAAAAGGAGCAGCAAAGGGATCCGATAAAGTCACCAGTAGGCACTGCCCGTGAAACCCCTTCTCGGGCTTACCCACAAGGGAGACGCCAGGGTGACTGGCTGTTCACAGGAAAGAGGAAAGGGCCCACTCGGCCACCAGGAACAGAGCCAGGAACTCACCCCAGGCCCCAGACCCGCTGCCTCCTCCCACCTTGGGGCCCAAGGAGGACAGAACAGTGACAACAGAAAAAGGGGCTTGCTCTGTGCTTGGCACACACTATGCACCGAACCCTCTCAGAAATCCCGCAGAGTCACAGACACTCCGACAGACAGGGAAACGGAGGCCAAACGCACAGCTGGTGGGCGAGGCGGCAGGCTGGGGACCCAGACCGCCCGGCCTGAGCCACCCCCACGCCGGGTCTCCGCGTCGCATCCTCTGATGGGGCAGCCCTGCCGACAAGAAGGGCCAGCGAGGGCTCCGCCTTCAGGGCCTCCGTGTCACCATGAGCCAGGCCAGCAATCTTAAAACTAACAACTGGCCACATGCTGACACCAGATGAGTTGATTATAGGGGAGAAACAAACAGAGGGAAATGCAGAAGCTGCAATAGAACCGCAGCCCCTATGAATAATAAAAAAAAAAGACTCATCAGATTGTCAGCCTCAGCGGGACCTCACTCGACCTGGGCTGGACCCTCCACCTTGTGGCTGCCCGGCGGGTCCCGTGGCCACAGCTCATCTCCCCCAGGGGCACACAGGAGCGAGAGGGGCCTTGCCGTGAGCTCTGCTTGCGCAGGCCCTGAAAACACAAGTACCTGTACACCTACACACGTGTGCACCACAGACACGCACGGACACCTCGCACACATCCCAGGCTCTGAAGCGTGTGCGCGCACACACACACACACCCGCAACCCTCGAATGGGCTTGTAAAGCATTCACACACACGATGCTTCTGGTGACGTGGGAAAGCGGGCCAGCCAACAGATGAGGGGCCGAGGAGGGTGAGGGAGCGGCCGGGCTGAGTCACTTGTGGACGGCAGACCCCCCCCACCCCGGGCGCGCTCACCAGCCCCCAGAGTCTCCTGGGACAGACACGCCTCCCCAGACCGGGCTCCCGCTGGAAAACTGGCATTAAGGGGGTGGTGGCAACACCATGCTTGTTGCAAAAACACCGCTCAAAACCGCAGTCGGGATGAGGCCCCATCACTCAGGGGCCGCCCGCACCTCGGGTCCCACATGCTGTTCCCACCGACAGCCTCCGTCTCCACAGCCACCCTCCATGTAAGAAATCCACTCGCCCCATTTGCCAGAGGGGAACGATGAGGCCCGGCGACTGACCCACCCAGCCAAGCGCTCAGAGGCAGAGGAGCCGTGCAGGCCACCCTGGGCTCAATAATCTGACTGTCGAAGAGTGCACCCCCCCCGCCCCTGCAAGGGGACCCAAAGGGGCCAGCCCTCCTCCCAGGCCAGGGCAGGCGGAGGCCATCACGCTGTCTCAGTGCAGGACCCAGAGAGGGTTCAGGAAGTCCCGGCCTCCCTCTTGTCCCCTCGGAGGCGCCCTCTTTCTCACAGCAGCCCCTGTGCTGGCACAGCTCTCTGGGGTCAGGCGGTGCTGGGGGCGCCCCGCCACCCGAGCAAACGAGGGGCTTTCCAGCGATGGGAAGTCGCCCCGGAGGAGCGTGCCGCTGGGGAGAGTCCTCCAGGAAAAGGCAGGGCTGGACGAGGGCACCGCCGAGGAGGCGCTTGGGGGCCTCTCTGGGACAGAAGGGAGGAGAAGAGAGGGCCATGTCGAGGTTGGCGTCGCCTCCTCCAGGAAGCGGCCCAGATCTCCCCAGTGGGCCGACCCTCCACACTCTCTTCCATGACACCCGGCAGGAGCCTGAAGAGTGAGCCCCCACCAGCCTGCGGGCCCCTGGAGCCAAGGCGTCCCTGTCACCCCTGCCTTCCCACCACCAGGCCCAGGGCAGGCAAACCTCCAGTGGCCAGCAGGTCACGCAGGTGAGCAAAGGGCCTGGGGAAAGGGGAGCGGAGACGGCAGACATTGGGTGCCCCAAGATGGCACTGAGATTAAAGGGGGGGCAGGAACAGATGGGGGGTGGGTGCCAGGAAGACGGAAACACTCTGCTGGTCAAACGGAACACCTCCCTGACCCAGGGCTGTGTCTGGGCGGAGCCCCAGGCCACTGCGACCCTGGGCACAGGGCCTCTCCCAGGGAGAGCGGACCGGTGGTCGAGGACAGGGAGGAAAGCCCACTGAGGGCCGGGCGCAGAGATGAGACAGACCAGGGTCTAGGGTCCCAGTGCACCTGCTCCCTGGGCCTCTCGGAGCCCAGCCCCCTTCACCTCACAGGCCCCAGGGGGCGGGTCCATGAGATGCTGCCGAGTCAAGGCCAGGAGCAGACCAGACAGGTGCCAGCAGATTCGGTCCAGCGGTCACCTCATGTGCCCATCTCCCGGGGGCTGCTCAAGTCAAACCCAGTGTGGGCACAGCCACCGGGCCTGGGGTGTGAGTGACTCAGCCTCGACCCTCACGGGGCGGTGGGGCGGGGGCGGGGGGCATCGCTCACAGCTACTCTGCGTTCACAAGGTGAGGGGTGGGGGTGTCTGTTCCCCGCACCCCTCTCCTCCATCCCCGGTCACAGACAGGGCAGGGATGGGAGACAGCCAGACAGCAGGAGGCAGAGGCGGGGCGGGCGGGCATCAGCTGTGCTCGGCTGAGGGCGGGGCCGTGGTGAGCCTCCAGAAATATCCGAAGGGTGGGGTGATGCAGCAGGCTCCGGCCAGCACCCCAGAGCAGCCCTGGAGCAAGGGGCTTTGCGCCTCCACCTTGGGAAGAAACGGCTGCCCACGGCCCCTGCCGGGTGGTCCCAGAGCTAGGCAGTGACCGCCGCTGCAAGCCCTCCAGCCCCTGAAATCTGGACCCGAGGAGACCGAGGCTTGGGGCATTCGCTTGGCTTCTGAACTCCTCCCCCGACTGTGCTTTTATGGAGAAGGGGGGAGGGAGGGAAGATGGAAGAGGCCCTCCTTCCAGCAGCTCGACTGAGTCAGAGGAAATTTAACCATTCGATGTCTGTCAAGGCCCGCAAAACTTGGACAGCGCTTCCCACCAAATTATTGCAAGAGGCGGTCACGTGACCGGCGTCCACCAATGATGGGCCGAGGAGATGACCTCAAGTTCCAAATATTGGGGTCATGTTTCATTTCACATGCTCTCCTTTGCCCGTTACAACGTTAAACGGCCCCAAACGCAATCTCACTTTTCATTCCCTCACACACTTGGCCAAGAAGAAGGTAGGAAAAAAAAAAAAAAAAAAAAAAAAAAGCCATGTTCTGAGAGAACTCAGAAACCATCTGGTGACTCCCAAAATGGAGAGGATACTTCTGGATGCCTCTTCCCCCCACCCCACCCCCCGCATCTCAGTGGAAAGCCGCTCCCACTGGCCGAGCACCGAGGATGATTCCAAGCCAAGCTGGTCCCACCCTGGGGGGGTGAGGGGGTCTGTGAAACCCACCCGGAGAAGTGGCTTCTTCCAGGGCTCGAAACGTCTTTTTGGCAAAAGGAGCAGGTCCAACCCCGCAGCCACGGTCCAGGCAGCTACCTCTGGGCCACCCTCAGGAAGGGAAACTAGAGAGGGGCAGGGGGCAGGGATGGGGAGCCGGGCAAAGAGCCGACCCCAAATCCAGGCGAAGGCAGACTGTGTGTGCTCCCCAGCCAGTGCCCAGCCCCGGCTTTTTGGGGTGGTGATGCCCTGAAAAGATTCCCACCTGACTCCTGGGGCAACGTCCGGCAGAGGAGCTGGGACAGGGCTGTGTCCCTGGACACAAGGTCCCCAACCACAGCCCCCAGCCTGCTCCCCATCACTTTCCTGGAGGCCATTCCTGTCCCCCACCTTCAGTGACCCCAAGAGAAACAGAGAGCCAGTCAGCAGGGGCTCCAGGACACGTTGGTGGCTGCCCAGAGGTAAGATCCCAGGTCCCTGGAGCCAGGCCAGGCAGCCCTCCCCTCCCCAGCCCCTGACTGGCCGGACACCCTGACTCCTGCTCACCCCCTCTGGCCCACAAGCACGCACTGTGCCAGGAAAAAGGGACCGAATATCTTAATTGGCAAGTGGAACATGAGAAGTGATTCTGCCCGCATGTCTTCAAATTACGAAGAGGGGGCGGTGGGGGGGGGGGTGGCGGAGGCGGGGGGGCGGGGGGGAAAGCAGTGCCTTCTCCTGGGGGACCTCTGGCTGGTCCAGGGTCCACTGAGCCACTGCCTCATGGCTCTGCCCGCACCTTCCCTGACCCTGCCTGGTGGCCCCGAGATGCCCCATCTGTTACCAGGGCCTCAGGGGACTTTTAGGGCCCTGGGCTCTAGTGACAAGGGTGTGTAAAAACCCAGCCACAGGGAAGCACAAAAGGGGACCCTTAGAAAACCACTGGCCCATCCGGAAGCTGTGCAGGAGGGAGTGGGAGCTGCCAGCATCCAGGCAGGCGCACTGTCAGCCCAGCCCTGGTGGAGACGCCTGCGGGAGACAGCTCCTTCTAAGGGCAGCCCTCCCTTGAGACCCACAGCTATGCACCATCTGAACCCCTCACAGCCAGACTCCAGGACCCTCTCCCGGTGCCGCAGCATGAATCCCGAAACCCGTCTCTGGGCGGCAAACCCAAGAAAGACAGCCCACCGAAAGGTCAAGAAGTGGGATTAGAGCAGGGCTGCTCTACCACCTTCCGGGGCTCCCCAGTACCACTCACTGAGTACTTGGGCGGCAGGGACTGCAAGAAGTCCTGTCCCCTGGGAAAGGGAGAGCCAGCCGGGTCTGGGGGCAGACTGGAGGGTGCTTGGGAGAAGTCAGGCCCTGGAGGCTCAGCTTCTGGGACCTCCCCCGCCCCCGCCCCCGCCCCGCGGCGGCCCCCCATCCCAGGAGGCCCAGGAGAACTGACCCGCGGTGACTCTAGGGGGCGACCCTTCCCGGGTTTCGGGAGAGGAAGTTCCGCAGCGGCGCTGTGTGGGCCAGAGCTGCGAGCTTGCGCTGAGGGACAGAGCACGCAAAGTTTCGCGACAAAAGTTTGTCGGCCTGGTGGACAACCCCTCTGGCTGATCCAACACACAGCCCTCCCGGCCGGCCCGTTCGGCGCCCCGGGAGCATTGTGTCGGCGCGTCTCTCTCTCTCTCCCGGGCCCCCAACTAATGGCATTCGGAGTCTCGGCCCCGTGCATTCCACAGCCAAGCGGGAAGGCGGTGCCGGCGCGGAAGAGGCCGGCGGCGCGCGGGGATGACAGCCGCGCCCGCCCCGCGCCCGCGCCCGCAGCCCCTGCCCCGCGCCCCCCAGCGCGCAGCGCCCTTACCTGCGCGGCTCGGAGGCGGCGCCCACAGCAGCAGCAGCAACAGCAGCAGCGGCGGGGACAGCAGCGGGGCGCCCGGGCGGAGCGGGCTGCGCGCTTTCCAGCGGGTGTGGACATCCATGCCGGCGGGGCGCGGGGCGCGGGTCGGCGCGCGGGGACGCACGGGGCGCGGGGCACGGCCCGGGCAGCGGACTCAGCGGGGCCGGCACAACTTTAGGGAGTCATGGGAGCAGGCGCCCGCCGGATCTCTTTGTGGTGGTGGCTCCCGGGAGGATCGGCTGGCGCGCTCGCCCACGGGCGGGAGGGCTCGACCTCGGCCCCGCGGGGCGCCTGGGACCCCGCGCGGCTCGCTCCCTCTGGCCTCCCCCGCCGCCTCCGCCTCCTGCTCGCCTCCTCCTCGCCGCCGCCGCCGCCGCCGCCGCCCCGCGACTCGCTCCCCGTGGGCGCTCCGCTGGAGTGAGGTCCTGCGCCGGCCGCGGGGACGAGGAGTGCGGACCTCGCCTTGGGCGCCGAGCACTTTTCCCCCTTCTCCCCCCGCCCGCTCTCCGGGAAGACACCCGCGGAGGCCGTCGCTCCCCCGCGCCCGCAGCAAATCAGAGCCCGCGCTGCGCTCGGCCAGGCCGGCCCCCGCCTCCCACTGGGCGCCGCGGGCGAGGGGGCGGGGACAGCCGGCGAGTGGCGGCGGGGAGGGGGCTGGCCCGGGGCGGGAGCCGATTCGGGGCGGGCGCGGCGCCCAAGCCCAGCGCCCACCCAGGACCCGCGCTCTCGCCGCTCCCGGTGCCCGCGCCACGCCGAGCCCCAGAACCAGGGCGGAGGGGCCCCGAATTCCGTCATTGGGGGGTAAAATTAAAAAAAAAAAAAAGTTGCCGCTCACCCCGCCTAACTTTTTCTTTTCCTTAGAGTTCGGAGCTCCTCTTCTGGGTGGAGACTGAACTTCCAGGGCAGCCAGATCGGGGCGCCCAAGACTGTGGCAGACATGTCAGCCTGGACAGCCTCCCGGCCCCCACCTTCCCCACCCCCGCGCCCAAGCTGGGGTCTAGGCTCCTACGAGGTTCCCTAGGGAGCTTGCGCGCCACACGTCCACACGTCCGGGATATTAATCAGGCGCAGTTGGCCGACACCCCTCCCCCCTCCCGGCTCCTGCTGTGGGTGACCCCTCTGCAGCAAAGGGGGAAGCAGAGGACTCCCCCCTTGCGAGGTGACAGCAGGCACCACTGCTGCCACTTCTTTAAGCCTTGGTGAGAGCTCCCTGGAGCAGCAGGCTTGCCAGGCGTCCGTGGTGGGTACCCCCTTCCACCTGGTCCCAGAGGCCCAGAGCCCTGTCCCCACCCCTTCCCCCAAGAGCAGAGCAGGTTTCTAAAGAGGAGTGAAGGTGGGTCATGGGGCTTTGCGAGCCCTAAGCTGTCCTCATGCCCTCTGAACAAACAATTCAGCCAGTGATGCGCGGGCTGGGATCCCCTGCTCCCTGTCTCCAGTTACAGCTCCACACGGGGTGTGAAATTCCCCACATGCCCTTTAATTCCCATCTTCCTGGAAACAGGAGCAGAGGGTGGTGGGTGGGTGGAGGTGAGTTTTGCTGGGGTGGCCATGGGCTGCCCTTTGAGCTGGGCGGTCGGCCTCTGCTCCCCTGAGGCTCAAGCTCCCTACCTGCCCCACGTGATCTTGGAGCTATTAAATATTGCACAGAGAAAGGATGAGACCCCAACGTAAAGAGAAATGTTCTTTCTGGGATTTACAGTTCTTCGTTGTTTTACACCCCGTATAAATCACACGTATGATCGGGGAAGTGGGTGGTGTGTGGGAGTCATGGGCACGCGTGTGTACCTGGGTGAGTTGCGTGTGTTTGTTGGCCTGGAGCTGGTCTTTGCTTTCCGATGCACCTGAACGAGAGAGAAATTCCATCAGACACTGCCCGAGCCCCCGGCACCCCCACCCCGGGGCCTGGAACACCCTCCTCCAGTGGGCAGCCAGCTTCTCCGGGGACAGGGGTACTCCTCCTGTGAAAGTCACGTGTGCCTCTGCGCTGGGCACTCAGCCCTCCCAACACCTGGAACTCGGAACGGGCATCTGAGCTTTGGCTTGGCTTAAACAGCTGCCAGTCAAGCAACTCCCTGTGCCGCCCAGAGAGCTGACCTCACCATAAAGAGGAGGCTTGTGCCACAGGCCCGAGAGCGGACTGGACAGACGCGTTTTGTCCTCTGCTGAGAGCCAGAGGCACCTGGCCTGGACTTGAGCAGGGAGGTAAGTTTCTATGCCACTGGGAAACTGGGAGAAAAATCCCCAAGCCAGCAGTCTGACCTGTCTGTAGGAGGGACGCCCCGCCACACGTCGGATTTCAGTGGAAATGAGTCCAACTAGGAACCATGAGGTTGCGGGTTCAATCCCTGGCCTTGCTCAGTGGGTTAAGGATCTGGCGTTGCTGCGAGCTGGGGTATAGGTTGCAGACAAAACTCAGATCTGGAGGTGCTGTGGCTGTGGGGGCAGCTGTAGCTCCGATTAGATCGCTAGCTTGGGAACCTCCATATGCCACAGGTGCGGCCCTAAAAAGACAAAAAAAAAAAAAAAAGAATTCCACTGGGAACCACAGGAGGTCCAGCCAGCCCCCCCGCCACCCCTCCGAGCGTTCAGGCTGCCCTCGGCCCTGTGTCCCCCACTTTAAAGCCACTCTTGTATCAGGTCACCTACAATCGTAGTGAATACTGTCATTTCTGCTCCTTACAGAGGAGGAAATTGGGGATCAGAGAAGATGCGGGACTCACCCAAAGTGCCAGCCCATCTGTGCAGAGCCCGAATTTGAACCCAGGTTTGCCTTCGGGCGAGAAAGATGCTAATGGCCCTGCCCTGATCCTTGAAACAATCCCTGTTGGTGGCTGACCCCAAGCAGCACCCAGGCTCCCATAACCTCTGAATACTCTTGATTTCATTCTGGGCTCTAGGACATGGACAGTGAGCAAGACCCCAGCCCACCCCTGCCCCCCGCCCCCGCCCCACCCGGGAAGGCTCACCGCGTGTCTGCCTCCTCTCGTGGAATTACTGCCAGGTTCCGGCCCTTCCCTCCCTGCGCGTGGACCTCTGCTCATCGCTCTCCACCGTGGAAGGGACTCCCCACCGCCCCCCATGGCCGTGTCTCCCACAGTGCCTGGCAGAGGGTGGGGCAGGCCAGGTGTGCCCTCGGCTTTGCACCCGGGACCTGCTGCCCACCCTCTGCTCCCACTGCTGTAAGCTCTCCTCGCTTCTTCCTTAAGCGGCGGAATCGTGGTTCTCAGTGTCCAAGTGTTTCCCCTTGTGGGTTGTTTCCTTCCCCAGCCTCCCAGGGTCATGGCCGGGCTGGGAAAAGCCAGCCCTTCTGGGGAAGCCCTCCAGGGCAGCCGAGTCCTTCTCTCTCTCCACCTCTCACCGTCCCATGGAGCAGGTGGAGAAACCCAGTAACCTGCTTGCCCCCCAAGAGTTCACAGTCCCCGGGGCACCAGGGGCCCCAGGAAGAACTGGGGAGCTGCTGCCCTACAGAATGACGTGGGGAGCTGCCCCCACGTTTCCCACAACAGCGTGGGTGGCCTTGAGTTTCCCTCCAGCTGCCCAAGGAAGATGCGCCCACCTGCATCCCGCACCTGTGGCCGCAGCTGCATCCTGTACTTGGTGACTGGGACCAGGCCAGCTCCAGCGTCCGGATTCAGCTGCAAGCCCCAGTGGCAGGAACCACCAGCCTGGGACCTGGGCAAGTGAGTTCTCACCTCTGATCCTCAGTGCCATTCCCTGGGACGTGGGCTGAGGGAGCTGGGCCCAGGGACCCCTGCGGAGCTTAGATGAGACGTCAGGCTAGGAAGACCTGGCCCTGCTGGGCACCAGGAGGTCCGGGGCCCCCTCCCTCCTCCTCCTCCCTGCATCCTGCAGCTGGGTGGTCCGCCTCTCACCCCTCTAAGCCTTCTGCTGGACCCTTGGGGGCCTCACCCCAGTTTACCTGCATCATCTGGCTCAATGGAACAAAATCCCTCCCTTTGGGAACAGAGGACACAGGCTCTGGGCAGTGAGACTTCCTGCTCCAGGTCCACCAGCAGGGGTGGCCCAGCTGGACTTGAACCCAGAGCGGCTCCCTCGGCCGCCACCCGGTGTGAACCTTCGCTCCGGGAGAAGGGAGGCTGTCCTCAGAGGGCCGCCCTGCTGGCTCCAGGAGCCCCCACCTCTGCCGGACCTTCCAGCCCTGGGCACGGCGTCCCCCACCCCTCCACGGGTGAGGCCTGAGCGCACCAGGGGCCGCCCCTGTCCCCAGCTGGCAGGACGTTTCCCCACTCTCCGTGGGGTGGCTGTTACTCCCGGGGGACCCCACCTCTGCGAGGCCTGGGATGAAGCGCGTCCTCTTGACACGATGCGGGAGGCGGGAGTGCCTGGGGTGGGGGTGGGGGGCCAACGCCAAGGGCAGCTCCCGAGATGCCAGGCTTCCCAGGGTGTCCATTTAATAAATTACCCCAGACCTGGCGGCCTAAACGACAGAGCTGTACAGAGCCGAGATCAGGACGTGCGCCGGGCCGGCCCTGCCGAGGCGGCTCGGGGGCTGGGACACCGTCCTCTCCCCCCACCCCCTTCGCGTGTCTGGTCTAACCTCTTCCTAGACGGACCGCCAGCCGTGTCCCCCACACGTTCACCCGAAAATGAAGATCACCCCACTTTTCCTTCATCTCCTCTTTAAAGGCCCTTTCGATGTTCCCTGGTGGTGCAGTGGGTTAAGGATCCAGTATGGTCACTACAGCGGCTCAGGTCACTGCTGTGACATGGGTTCTATCCCTGGCCTGGGAACTTCCACCTGCCCTGGACGCAGCCAAAAAAAAAAAAAAATAGTAAAAATAAAAACAAAGGAGTTTTCCCCAAAGACAGTCACATCTTAAAGTGCTGGGGGTCAGGGTTCAACCTGCGGATCTGGAGGGATACAATTCACCCCTCAGCATCTTGGTGATGCCGGTTTGCGGTCCTTTGGAAGAAACCCAGGGTGGGGGGCACTCTCTTCTCTGGAACAATAGGGGCATTCCGCCAACTGCGGGAGTGGGGACGGGACCCTGTCCTGCACAAGGGACCTTGGACCACAGCGCAGCCTGGCTGCTTGTCCAGCACTGCCGACCACCCGGCTGCTTCGGTACGTGTGGTTGAGTGTCTCGTCTGTGCCACTGTCCACACTGGGCAAGGTGGGGGTAGGGTGGGGGGCAGCATGAAGGGGCAGGACTGGCTAAGACCCAGCCGCCCCCTGCGGAGGCTCCGAGCTGGAGTCTGCTCTCTCCCTCCCTCCTCGAAGCTCCTGGCCCCTCCCCCTCCTCCTTCCTGAGGGGGTGCCCAGGCCAGCAGGGACAAGTATCCCTGTGACAAGGATGGGGGAGCAGGGGCATCCGAGCACCCTGGGCAGAGCCTTGGAACCTCGAAGTCCATGTGGTCATGCAGCGTTATCCCCCTCGGGGTCTGCTCAGCATTCCGGGGGCCCCCGGGCTGTGCTCCGTGGAGATTTAGGGTGAACCAGAGTGTTGGGGGCTGTGCTGCTCAGGAGCCTTGGCTCTGGTCCTGGCTGTCGCACGGAACCCCAGGGCCCCGTGACTCCCTCTGAAATTCCCTGGATTTTCTCAGATGGTTTACCCACGGGCCCCCTCCACCGTGTCGCAACTTCCCCAACTCCAAGAGGTGAAGGCCTCCCCTCCAGCCTCCCCGAGCCCAGCACAGGAGCTGTTTCCTCCCAGGGTTCAGGGGACCAGCAGCCCCACTCAAGCAAGCCAGTCAACGTCCCGCCGCTGGCATCCTCCAGACCCAACATTCAAGTCTACCAGCAGCTGGAGTTCACGGTGGCTGCAGAGCGCTGACCCAGGGCCAGGAGGCAGGGTTCTCAGTGACCAAGGAGCACCCCCCCAATCAGGGCAGGGACAGGGCAGCGTAATGGCCAGAGCTGCCTGCAGCAGGTGCATCCAGGGCCGGCTGGGAGGTGCTAGGAGAGTCAGGCCCGGGAGCCCTCACCCGCAGGCCCCTGCCTGCCACGCTCTCGACGTTCCTAGCGGCGCCAAGAACACTGTGCGAAATGAAGGCATTTCCAGGCAAAACGGGCCCGTGACTGGCACCAGTCGGATCTGGGAGACAGAGGGCGGGTGCTTCTTCAGACAAGGGGCTGAGGACCCGCCGCCCCCAGCCTCGGACTCGCCGGGCCAGTCTCCCTCCAGATCGTGTCTACAGGCAAAGGGTGAGCTCGCGGCCCCAGGAAAACGTCGGCTGGAAAATCCCTGGTGACTCTCAGAACGAGCCGTCTGTGTAGGCGAGGGCTGCCCAGAGGTCAGGGCCATGCCGCGGAGTCAAGGGCATTTCTAGGCCGCCCGTGACCGCACCGGCCACACGTCAGGATGGGGTCACATCCTCCCAGCCGGCCCGTGGGACCCCTCTTTGGGAGGCGAAGCCAGAGGCGCCCACAGAGCCCGGAGCAAAGGCCACAGAGCCGACTCGGACCCCACGTTCCTGTCTGGAAAATGGACCAGGAGAGACCCCTTCGCAGGCTGTGCGATCACTTTTTGGGGTGACACGGGGTCTGTTGCAGGCACAGAGCTAGGCCATCCTGCTTCCCTCAGTCTCACGATTGGGGAGCAGGACCTCAGGGGGGCTAAGGCTCTGCCCAGTGATGGAGGTACGGGCCTGGCCCCACGTCCCAGCTCTGCCGCTCCTGTGGCCACAGTGCTGTGTACCTATAGGGTCTACGGGCCCAGACAGAGGGGACCCTGGCAGAGGGATTTTGCAAACCCCAAGAGGGTCCCCCTCTCAGCTACCCCGGGTGCTGAGGTGTCCTAAGGACCTACGCTCTCCCGTGGCCCCACAGGGCCTGGTGGCTGCTGAGGCCCATGGCTGAGTCCCCCAAACCCTGCCCTGCAGGGGAAGCCACCCCCCGTGCCTGGGGAGCAGGTGGGCTCACGGCCCTGGCGCCTTGCATGGATTTAAAGCAGCTCTGAAGGGCCTTTGCCGCAGCTGTGTCGACCCCTGCCCGGGCCTCCCGCCCTTCCTGGAAGCCCCTGTGTGCAAGCCCCGGACTCAGAGCCTGGAGCCCGGCCAGGCACCATCTTCAGGGCAGTTGTCCCCGTAGGCACAGGGGCTCAGGACTGGGCTGGCGCCCTGATGGGGAGCTGAGGGCAAGCATCCCAGGGCTCCACCCTCAGGGCAGGGGACCCCGAGGAGGTGACTCAGAAGCTCAGATCCTGGAGGAGTCACTCAGGGCCTGGGGCCCCCTCCCCGGGCCGTCCTCCCCGGATGGTCCCCACCAGCAGGAAAACTTGGGGCTGTGCTGGAACAGAGCGTGCGGGAGGCCGGAAGCCTGGGGGCCTCCAGGCGGGGAGTTTGGACTCTTCCCAAGGGGAGTGGGCTGAGTAGAGGGTTTTAAGGGGAGAGGGCAGATCAGAGGTGTGTTCTGGAAGGATCTCGGACTGCAGGGCAGAGAAATGCTCAGAGAGGCCAGAGCAGGGATGGGGATCCGAGTCAGGACGGGTGAGGACGCCAGAGTGGGGGTGGGGTCGGGGAGGGTCAGGGGTCAGCCTGGACTTGCCAGGAGCCCAGGGCCCAGCCAGGGAGCTGAGCTGCCAGCCGGGCACACTGAAGCCTGTGCCCCCCTGAAGGGGCCCCCAGCCCCCAGGAGGGAGGTCCTGTGCCCCTACCCGTCCACAGACGGGGAACCGGGGCCCAGTGAGGTTCCCTCCTGTGCGTGTCCTGCTCAGGAACTCAGGCTCCACGCTCTGTTCTCCACACAAGCTCCTTCTCCTCGTGCCCCCCTCCACGGCCACCCTAGGTCCCTCTCTGCCTGGCCCTCGGCACTTCCTCAACTGTGTCCCCTGAGGAGTCAAAGCCACGCTGGCATCCTACTGCGTCTCTGCCCAACCAGTGCCCTCTGTGCGGCTCCTGGCACCACTGACAGATCCGATGGCAAAGCACTGCTCTCTAAAAAGTCCCGGCCCTGGGACACTTCCACACGGCCCAGCGTCCCCAGGACAAGTGTGGTGCCTGGCGATTGGCACCTAGACGGTCCCAACCCTCGCTGTGCCCACGGCCCGAAGGACCGCTGCGCACCCGGAGCCAGGACTCCGCAGCTTAAAAAATAAACAAGAAGATAGATCAACGATACTTCAAAAAAAAAAAAAAAAAAAAAAAGAAAAGAAAAGAAAAAGCCACAAAAGAATTCATAGAGTAAAAAAAAAACTATTATGAATTATAGTGAATGTGTCTCAGCCGTGTGAACAAATACATCAATGAATCTTTTACAAATAAAAATAACTGAGAACTTTCAGTAGCGGAAGGAGAAGGCAGGCCCTCGGTTAGTACTGGCTTCGTGGTGGGATGTGTGTTTTTACACTTCTTGGCACCAGGTTCACCTGAAAAGTAAACTAGATGCTAATTTGGGGCGAAAACCTTGGGATGTGTTTCTTCCACCTCTGGGGGGGTGCCTCTGGGTGGGACGGCGTCCAGCAGGGCAAAGCCTCACCGCCCAGTCCTCACAACAGCTGCACTTAATTTCTGAAAAGCTCCTGTCCCGTGGCCTCGGCTTCACCTTGGTCCTTATGTTAGTGCCTGGCTGTCGTCACAAACGACCGCAATCCGGGTGATGGGAACAACAGAAATGCCTGCCCTCCCCGTGCAGGAGCCTGAAGTCTGAAACCCAGGAGGCAGCAGCTGCCCTCCCACCCCCGTCCCCCATTCCGGGGTCCAGCGGGAGGGTCTGTTTCCCGCCTCTCTCGGCATCACGAGGCTTCAACCGTCCTTTGCTTGTGGCCACATCACTCCAGTATTTTGCTGCCACCTTCACATGGTTCCTTCTGTTTGTTCTGGAATCTCCCTCTGGCTCTGGCTCAGCAGGAGACTTGTGTTGGCATTTAGGCCCCACCTGGCTAATCCAGAATGATCTTCTCCAGATTCGTAACTTCATCACCTCGGCAAAAACTTCTGTTGAAAATAGGGTTGCCAAAAAAAAAAAAAAAAAAAAAGAAGGAGTTCCTGTCATGGTGCAACAGAAACGAACCTGACTGGTAACTGTGAGGACACAGGTTCGATCCCTGGCTTCCCTCAGTGGGTTAGGGATCTGGCATTGCCGTGAGCTGTGGTGTAGGTTGCAGGTGTGCCTTGGATCCTGCATTGCTGTGGCTGTGGTGTAGACTGGCAGCTATAGTTCTAATTGGACCCCTAACCTGGGAACCTCCATATGCTGGGGGTGTGGCCCCCCCAAAAAAAAACAAAAAGAAAAAGCAAAGAAAATAGGGACCACCGTTCCACTGACCACAGTCCTGGACACAAAACAAGCCTCCGTGCCCAGAGTTGCATGTACTGTCCACCCCTGCATCCAAGAAGTCCCCAGAGCCAGCGTGCTTTGGCCCACAGGGTCAGGGGTACCTGCTGCGAGGCCCAGTTCAAGTGCAGAAAACCCCGGTCTGCCCTGCGTCCAGAGGGCAAGGTTCCCCCCGAGACGGCTTGGGGAGAAGACCGGGCTGTTGGTGGAGGCTGGCGTGCACCGGCACGTTGCCCGGGTGTGCCAGGCACCGTCTGGGATTGTTGTTTTTTCCACTAGGGGCTGGTTTTATTTGTTTTCATTGTTAGTATTCAACCAATGTTGTCCATGGACATTGCTCCCAGTTTAGAGTTTCTCCCATAAGAGGAAATGGAAGGGAATAGAGAATTTAAAACGCACCTCCCGAAATGGAGTTGAACCCAGAAAGCAAGCGCCTTCCTTCCTTCAGATCTCTGAGCTCCACCTCTGAGCAGAGCCGCTGTGAGGCTGCAAGTGACATGGACTCCCGGCCGGGGGCGGGGGGAAGGGGGGGCAATGACGATGTTGGCAGGAACTGGCAGCTGTCCCAGCACCCGGGACCTTCTTGAACCCTCACTCCCACCCTGACACCCAGCGCCTCCCCCATCGCAGCTAAGAACTCAAGCTCAGGGCATTTAGAATGTGTCCGGGGCCATCACATCCCCAAGTGGACAAGCCAGGATTCCAGCCAAGCTGTTCGGCGCTTTCCCAGCCGCCCGGCAGCAGAAACAGGACACCCGTCAGATCCACGCCGGCGCTCAGGGCCTGACGGGGCTCAAGGCCCCGCGAAGGAGGCGGGTGCAGACCTAGGCAGGTCCGGCTGTGGGAGGCGGACAGGGGCTCCCAAAGGCACATCCACACTCTGATCCCTGGACCCTGCGGATGCGACCTTATTTGGGAAAAGGGTCTTTGTGGCTGTGCTTAAGTTGGAGACCTCGAGATAAGGAGACAGTCTTGGTTCAGCCCCAGAGGCCATCAAGAGCATCCTTAGCAGAGGGAGTCAGAGGGAGATTAAAAACAGACACTGGTGTGGAGGCGATAAGAAGACGAGTCAGAGTCTGGAGTGACGCAGCCACACGCCAAGAAACATCTGGAACCACCAGAGCTGGAAGAGACGGGAAAGACCCCTCCCCTGGAGCCGCAGGACCCCACGAACTGGGGGAGCAGGGTCTCTGTGTCTTAGCCACGTACTCGTGGCCATTGGCCATGGCCACCCCGAGACACGGACACACTGGTGTTCTGAGGCCTCCAGGCCAGGGAGGCGGCCCAGAGCATGGGGCACCTGGAGAAGACCCGGGGGAGGTGGGACACACCTGGGCACAGGTCCGGCTTGAGCCCAGGCCCCCTAGCTGACCTGGCCCAGCAGCTCAGTCCGGGAGCACCTGTCCCCTTGCTGGGCCAAGGAGGTGGGTCTGGGAGAAGGTGCCAGGCCTGGGCCAGCCCTAAAGGTGCTGAGGGGTCTGTCGCTCCAGGATGGGCTCTGAGAGGCAGGGGCTGGGCCCTAAATCCAATGACAAGTGTCCTTATAGGAGACATAAGATAAGAAGACGTGGGGAGAAAGGGACCACGTGGTCACAGAGGCAGAAACGGGGTTGATGTGGCCACAGCCTGGGAGGCCTAGGAGCCACCTGCAGCGGGAAGAGGGAGGAAGCCCCCTCCCCTGGAGCCTCCAGGAGCAGGGCCCCAGAGAACCTGAGGGGATAAGCTTCTCTCACTGTCAGCTCCCCTCCACGCCCCCATCTGCGGTGCTTTGTCAGAGCCGCCGCGGGAAACAGTTCAACAGGGCAATCTCAGCGCCCCCGCACCCCCAGCAGAGACCCAGAGCTCAAAGCGGGTTCCCCCCAAAGCTGGGGGTGATGTGGGGCCTGGCCCCTGGCCCGTCGGGGGCACCTCGGGCCCCCCAACCTGGCCAAGCTCAGAAAACGCTGGCTGTGCAGCCAGCCTGCCAGGACCATCATTCTGCACTCACGTCCCACCTCTCCGCCTAGGAAAACGCGGCCTCCGTGCCAAGGAAAATGAGACAGACTCCGTTGGGCGCTAATGAGACCCTGGGCTTGGGCATCTCCGGGCCACCCTCCCCCCCCCCCCGGTGGGGGCACTTCCATTCTCCGGGGCACCCCGCCAAGGCCCCTGCCCGACGAAGAATTTCCCCTTTGAAGCCCATGGGCCTGTGCCAGTTTGGAACACGGATCCGGCTCCTTGCGGGAGAATAAAAGCCGCACGCCGATGGCGAAGGCTGGCGTCGACCGGGTTCTCTTTATTTTTGTCAACAAGGAGGTTTGTTTTAATGGGAACCAGCAGAAGCGAGGCTGCAGATTTTCCACTCCACGGCAGTGGCCTGGCTGCCCACCCCAGGCAGGACAGCTGCGAAATCGGTGCACAGGGCACGTCGGAGAAGGGACCGGGCTCCATTCTGCCCCTTCCCTGGGCCACGGCCCCGCCCCACGGCTCGCCTTGTGCTCACCCACCTCTGCCTCGGATTCCCAAGACCACCGCCCCCCCGCTGTCCCCTCACTGCACTGACCCCAGGGACAGCTGCTTGTCCCTGCCTCGTGAGAGGAAGGCACCTGCGAGCTGCTTACACACCCTGGCCGAGAGACGTAGCCTGTCGGCGCCTCAGTTTCCTCATCTGTGCAATGGGTGAGGGCACTCATGAGGGTTCAGTGAGAGAAAACAGGCCCTGCTAGCCTGGCACGCGGAAATGCATGGTCCACGTCCGCTAACGTCACTCAGACCTGGGCGGGGGGCGGCCCCTCGGTGGTACGTTTGTTTCCAAACCTGCCAGGATGTTGGGTGGATGGCCTGGCACTCGGAGTCCTAGACACTAGCATAATTCTTGGTCCATAGGAGGCCCTCCCACAGCATCTCAGGGACCCCCACCGCCCTGCCCCTTTCCTTTATATCTGCAGACCCCGGAAGATCTAATCTTGGCCCCAAGGCCTGTCCATTTGCCAGATGTTAGCAGAGGTCCAGGGGTGGGCTGGAGCTGGCTTGTACCAGCTTGCAACTGCCAGCCACGTGCTTCTTAGAATCAGCCCTGGTAGGAGTATTTACACCAGGGAAATTGGCAAGCGCAACAAAGCTAAGCCTTTTCCCTCAAGGGTCAGGCACTTCCGTGTACCAGCGCCCCACTGGTTTCACCCCGGGTGGCTGCCTGACCTCCATCTGCCTCCTGGAAGCCCGGGTGGCGGCCACCATCTTCCTCTGGACAGTTGCAGGGAGGGACCCTGCCTTTAGGGGAGGCGGAGAAGGTGGGGCTTCCCCGATCCATCGTAGAAGCTCAGATTTCCTGGGGGGCAGCCTTTGGCTTTCCTAAGAAGCTCTCGTTCCTAAACAGCTGTCTTCAGAGACGTGAAGGATTGCCACGTGGGAAAAGGGGCCATTCATTCCATCTGGGCCCAGAGGGAGCAGGAACAGCACGGGGTCGCACTTGGGGAAAGCGTTTTCCCTTCACGCCGCATGGGTCTTAGAGCCACAGGGAGTCTCCCCAGGGTTTTTCTTGCCGGAGGGCCCCTCAAAACGCAGCTCGTTTTCAGACAGAGGAGGACGTTTTGTTGCGAAGGGATCCCTCCCACGCCCGCTTCCCAGGCGGGCCTAATTCCTCCTGTTTGTATCCTCTAGATGTTCTCCTGGGGAAGGGCACAGGCACAGCTCTCTGCACGGGCCTGGCCCGTAGCAAGAATTCAACGCACGGAGGCCACCAGGACCCTTATGTGCGTTCAGCCGCGGAACTGCCAAGCCGGGCGGCTTCTCGGAGGTGGGCTGAGTGCCGACGCCGTCACTCAGGAGGCGCCCAAGGAGGACAGTTCCTCCGTCGCTGCCCCCAACTCTGGCACCTGGGGGACAGTGGGGCCCCACCTCGCCTGCCCAGTGGCATCTGGGCTGCATTTCCAAGCAGCCGAACTGCTGGCTTTCTTTCAGACCATCCGCTGGGCATCCAGGATACAAAGTGTGCTGTCTTGTTTTGTTTACTTTTTCGACACATTAAAACAATCTCCATAGATGTAAAGTCGTGTTGAGTCACAGTCTTTGGGAGGTGGGACAGTGATCCTATTTGCCTGGCCATCAGTCTGGAGTTAGTGTTCCCGGGAAAAGGAAGAGGGTTACCCACCGAATGATAAATATTTCCTTCAATTTGCTTGTTATTCACAGTCTACACAAAGCTTGCAAACACTTCTTTTCCTCTGCACCCCACAAGACGCCCACGAGAAGAACGAGGGGGCTGTGGAAGCCGTCTTGTCCCAGACCACGGCACGGTGTGTGGCAAAGCCCAAGTGTGAGCTCTGGGCTCCTGTTCCCTGGCTCCCCCTTTGTCCCACCTGGAACTTCCAAGATACCAAAGCGACGGCATCATCTAAACAGGTCCCAAGAACGGAGTGTCTGCCGCCTGCTAGACACTGCGGGGGCACGTGAGACACAAAGTGTTCTTGTCACCACCCCGGACCACAGATGCTGTCACCTCTGCTTCGGAGTTGAAACCCGAGGCTTCGAGAAGGGAAGGGAATGTCCAGCTGGCATCTGGGCCAGGCCTTCCCAGCTCCACAGCTGTGCTTCCAGGCTCTGTCCTAACCCTCTGGTGCCCAAGATGCTCAAGCTGCCCGCTAGGTCCCTCCTGTGCAGGGGCCAGCGGGCAGCCTGCGCCGGAATCAGGGAAAACCGCGCTGCTTGTCTGGAAGGAGGATGTAGGCTCCTGTGCAAATGCCCACAGAGCAGTGGTCTGAGAGGCTGCCGGGTCCGCTTGAGCAAGTGCTGGCTTTAAAGGCACGAGGGCCTGTGGACTGGACCCAGGGCCTCATCCAAAGACCTGACCCACTCTTCTTCGGCTTCTTTGGGATGAGACTTGCTCTCCAGAAGGACTCTGTACCCTCCACCACAGCGCCCAGGCCGAGTGAGTCAATTGGCTGGAAAGTTTCAGTCACCCCCAGGGATGAGCAATCGTGCTGGGGGCTGGGGGGTGGGGTGGAGGCCCTGAGACGTCTCCCATCCTCTGCAGAGACACAGTTTCCAGAGGCTGGAGCATGGGGACATCCGCAGACATGGGCAGGCCAGCTGGTGACTAAGGAGCTTAAAGGCATGCAGAGCCTAAGGGAGGCGGACCCTGAGCTGGGAGAGGCTGGTTTCACGTAGGACACGGGAATAGCGTCAAATTGAGCAGAAGACCAGAGGGAAGCTTGGTGTTGGCCTTTCTGAGATCGGCGGCGGCTGCCCTAGGGCTTCAGGAATATCACGGAGGCTTCTGGAAAGTTGGCAGTCCCTTGGCGCCTGGCTACCCCATGAGGTAGAGCAGATGGCCAGGTGATGCTTTGGGTCCTTTCTTCCGCGTGGGCTTGAGGATTTTTTTTTTTTTTTTCCGTTTTGAAACCACTCTCTGAGACCATCTGAATGCCCAGACATGAAACAGCGGACTCTCCCATCCCACACTGCAGTGAAAATCTTCGAACAGTTTGTGGGACAGACTGACCCAACCCCACCGTGGAAATCCTGGCCACTCTTTTGACCCTGAGCAATTTGCTGGCCCTTCTGAACCTTGGCTTCCTCCTCCTGGGTCCCGGGGAGGCTGAAATGGAAGCGCTCACACTTGCCCCTCCAGTGCCAAGCACAGAGTACATACCCTGCAGGTCTCAGGTGTCTAAGTCACACCTGACCCTTGTTTAGTGCCATGTGGCCGTGGACCTAACCAGCGCGGGGCTTCTACAACGGTGCCCTTCAGCATCACAGCCACAAGCCCCACCTGGCCGTTTAAGGATCAATTGGAAATTCATTAAAATTAAACGAAAACTGAAATTCAGTTCCTCAGTTACACTAGTCACATGTCGAGGGTTGGATGGCCCCAGATAACCAGTGGCCACGAACTGACGACCCAGAGAGCGAACGTTTGCACAGATGCACAGCGTTCTTCTGGCGCTGGGCAGCGTTGGTCCAGAACCTCGGCAGGCCCGCCATCGGCTAGGACGTGGGTCAAAAACGCGGATCCCTGTGCCTGACACCCGGAGATGCGACCCGGGGGGCCAAGGATTTGCACCCATGAGCAGCTGCCGGGTGACTCTGGTAAGAAACACGCTGAGCTAATAGAAGCCCTCTGTACCCACGAGGCCTGAGGCCAGCAACGAACGTAGGGCCCCCCATCCCTGGGGCTTTGCTCTGGGCGCTGGCTCGCGTGGGTCCATCATCAGCTGAGCACCCTGTTGGCCCCAGGGGCTCAGCCCACCCTCCCTCTGCATCGCTGAGGCCTCCGCGCCTGCCGGGGGACAGGGACCCCCCCTCGGCTCCCCTGGCCTCTCCAGATTGTGATCCGCGGCACTCTGGGCACTGAGGGATAGAACGCGTCATCTCAGTGTTAAAACCGGTGGCTCAAAACCCCAGTCCTGTCATGGAGCTCATGCTTGAGCCCAATCCACTGACAAATACCCTCCGCCCTCCAGAATGTTTTAATGGAAAGAGCTTTCGAAAGGAGAGAGGGCCGGCAAGGGAGCCAACAGCTTGTTTCTTGAAAATGAATCATGGAGTGTTGCCTGGAGCCGAGCCCTTGGTCCCTGCACAACGGATGCTTATTTCTGTCCATTCAGAGTGTGTCAAGGCGGCCCTGGATTCACGGAGTTCTGGGAAATTCATCAGGGGACCCAGAGGAGGGATCTGAATGACCGCTGCTGCCCCTCCAGCCCGGGGCAGCCCTGCCCTCCCCCGGCACCCTGGCCAGCCTCTCCGAGGGACTGCCCCCCGCTACCTGGAGCGCCCGATGGCCTCCGTCCAAAGCCAGCCTCCGTCACGTAACCACAGGCTGACCCCGGGTGATGTCAGATCCTCCGGGTCCGTGTTCGGTCAGTCGGCAGAGAGCGGAGGCTCATTGGCCTGGGCCGGGTCTGGCGGGAGGCACCAGGCTACAAAGTGGGCCAGACAGAGCACAGGCCCTGCCTTTAGGGGCTCAGGCAGCAGCTCCCTAAGGTTCCCCCCGAAAGCTCTATTCAGAAGCTTGTACGAAGTTGCGTATACCTGCAGAGAACTAATTCTGGGGGGAGAAAGCGGGAGGGGGAGGGAGGGGGAGGGAGAGGGAGGGGGGAGGGGAGGGGAGGGGGAAGTGGGGAGGGGGGAGGGAGGCTTTCCAGAAGCATCGGGCAATGGAAACTGCAGTTGCAGGCCGAGCGCTGAGGGCCTTCCAAGGACTTGCGTAGCATCCGAGCGCGGGGCGAGGCCGGGGAGGGCCCAGGGGGCAACGGTCGGCTGGGAGCTCTTCATCACAAAAGGCCTCTCCGCCCATCCACGGTGTGGTTTCTGTGCCCCCACTTCGTTAAAAGGAACCAAAGCACAAGCCAGCTTTCCTTCGTACCCAGCTCTTCGGGGAGTCCCGTCGAAGGTCGGACGGAAGCAGAACACCCCTGGGTGCAGCCCCACACCCGACCCTGGACGGGGGCTGCCTCCTGCCCCTGTCCGCTGGGCATTCTCCATTTCTGCCCCTTCCAGCTCCGGCCTGACCCTGCAGCCACACCCACAGCGCTGATGCCGGCCTGGCCGGAATCGTGTTTCTTTACAGCAGGATTGGCAGCCTCAGCCCTATCGTCCTTGGGGCCAGATAACTCCGTGTGGCAGCTGAAGTGTCACAGCATCCCTGGCCTCGACCCACGAATGCCAGCAGCATCTTCCCATCTGCAGTAAAAAGAGCAAGTCTGTGCCTTGTCTCATGTCCCCTGGCGGCAACACTGCCCTGACTGAGACGCACTGGTCTCCTTGGATTCGGGGTCCTTGGCTGGCCTACCTGACAAGCCACACCCCCTGAAGCTGTGTGCACCCCTTCATCTCACCCTCCAGGTGCTTTTCGGGTGACAGCAACCACCATCCCCAGCGGAGGCTCACAGGGCCCCAGCCACCACTGCCTCAGCGCACCGGGAACTTTCCCTGCCAAGGGCTCCGTGCTAAACATTGTCAGCTTTGCAGGCTACAGGGTGTCTGCTGCAACCACTTGGCTGGTGGTTATAGGGTGAAGGCAGCCGCAGATAATAATGAATAATGAGGGATGTGCTCCAATGAAACCTTATTTTTGGACCCTGAAGTTTGAATTTCCTATCATTTTTACATGTCATAAAAGTGTTTTTTTATATGAATCATTGACAAATGGAAAAACCTACTCACTTTGCTGTACGGCTGAAACTAACACAACGTTGTAAATCAACTATACGCCAATAAAATGAAAATTAAATTTAAATGTTTCTTAAGCCAAACAACATAAATAAATAAAAATATGTGGAGGAGTTCCCGCCGGGCGCAGAGGATTAAGGATCTGGCCTTGCTACAGCTGTGGCTTGGATTCTGTCCCTGGCCCGGGAACTTCCATATGCCGCGGGTGCAGCCCAAGAAATAAAAGTAAGTGGGAACAATTTTTGTTCACCCGTGGGCAGCACAAGCCCGCGTGTCGAGTCACGAAGCCGGAGGGGCCTCCTGCGACGGCGGCCTGACCTAGACTCCTGCCCCCAATCCCAGGAGGGGCTCCGCCCAGCCGGCCTCTCCCCCGGACACGCTTGAAGCTGGAGATGCGGCTCTCTTCCTGTAAAGGGAGGGGCGGCACGGGAGGGAAGGAATTGACGTCTATGGGAATGGCCGGGGGAGTTAATGCCCTGGGTTAATCCCTCCCGTGAGAAGAGTCACCAGCAGGGACAGGAAAGCCTGCAGCCCTTGGCTTATCAGAGCCGAGGCCGCCGTGCTGGTCTGGCCGGAGGAACCATCACTCCATCTCCAGGGCCTGTCTCTACGGCTGTGCTCCTCTGCCCCAAAGCACAGCCCGGGTCTGAAACACCCGCACCCCAAAGGAGTCCCCCCTCGCCGGGGCAGGCCGCCCTATTTATAGCCCTCCTGGGCCCGCTCAGGACGGCAATTGCACACCCATCCATCAGTCTCCCTTCCAAACCGGTACTTGAAGGTCAGTGGAGGGGGGGCCGGGAACCACAACTGCCGGCCTCCCATCTGGGGTTGCCGAGGCAGGGGCACAATTAGGGTCCCAGGCAAGCCGCGGCCGGGCTGGGTCCGCGAGCAGGACACGTCGGCTGTGGGTGGGGGTGGAGCCCAGGAGGCGGTGTGGGCGAGTAGCCTCAGAGAGGGCGCCCGGGCAGCCTGGGTCGGTGAGCTCTGCCAGCCAAAACCCGGGCGGGTGCCGGGGACCAGGAGGCCCCAGTCGAGCCCACGGTCTGTGCCGTGCTGGTCGAAGTATAGGCTGTGTCCCCAGCAGGCCACAGAGATGTCCAGGGAGACCCCCCCCCCCCATCTCCCTCACTGCAGGATCCTTGGGGGCCCTGCTTATTCCTCATGGAGCCCAGATGCCCACTCTGGATCCCCCACAGACAGGACTCCGGGCCTCTGCCCACCATCGGCTTCCGAGATGAAGGCTGCATGCGTCACAAAGACACAAACTACCCACCCGGGTGCTCGTCCCACCGGGGATGCCTGGGGGGTGGCCAGGAACCCACGCAAGGGGCAGCGAACGCTCCACCTGACGGAAGTCAGGCCTAGTTCTGTCCAGCCACCCGCTGGCTGGGAGCCTCGGGCACATGGTCGGCTGCTCGGGGCCTCTTTCTCTCCACCACGAAAGGGCAATGGGACGGATGGTCCTGGGGTTCGGTTACCACTTTGCCGTGGGCTCGAATCCTGCCCCCTGGTGAGCCTGTGGGTGAGGAAGGCCCACACTCGCCTGCCCAGCTGGCACCGGGCCCCTTCCCTTCCCCTCCCCCAGCAGGGCTCAGGCCGGCTCTGCTCTTCGTGAAGCAGCAGCGTTTCCTAATCCTCAAGTGTCAAGGGTGAGTCTTGACAAGGTCAGGGGACAGCCCACCGCTGATAGCGTATCTTTCCAGATGGCGAGTTCCCTCCCCCACCCACCCACCAGAGGTGCGGCCAGGGGGCCAGCGGCCCACATCTGGGCGATATGCAGAAGGACGCCCTCAGACCCACAGGACGCCGCCGTGTCCCGTCCAAGCTGATGACCGCGGTGGGCAGAAAGGGCACCACAAACGCTGGCACCCTGTGTTCCCGCCTGTCCCTCTGGGGCCCGCCCTGCAGGACAAAGCCCATGTGCCCCGGCCTGGCGTTCACGTCCTCTCCCGTCCTGATTCGGCTTGGTCTCCAAGGCAGTGATGAGTGAGCTCCTGGGATTTCCAGGTTGGCCCCAACCCCAGGGGGGCTCCGGGGGGTGGGGGGTGCAGTACGGCCCCCGCCCACAAGGAGTGGGTCTCTCCAGCTGAAGGAGAGACGTGGAGACAGATCACCAGGGCCCAGGCGCCTGGCGACCCCTGACTCTGCCACTGACTGCGGACAGACGGGCCACGTCCTGCTGCCACACCCTCGGGATGAGGCAGAAAGAACAGCGGCTCCACAGGGTCGGGCGGTAAGCAGAACAGCCAGGGCCAGTGAAAGCCCAGCACGTGGTGGGGACCCAGGGGCGGTGGGTGGGCGTGCAATGCAGCGCTGAGGGCCAGCCTCCTGCCCCAGGACCTCTGCATCCCCCCCGCACATCTGCCATATTCTTTTTCCCCAGGCCCTTCTCCAGGAAGCTGGACCACCCTCCCAGGACCCAGAAGCCAACCCAGGCTGGATGAACCCTCCCTCTACAAAGACACCAGGCCCCGCAGGGACCGCGAGCGGCCCACCGTGCGGAGCCGTGTGGACGAGGGGCATGGTCCCGTCATGGGAATCTCATGGCCTCCACGTCCACCCTGGTGCCCAGACAGTCAGGCAGGCTGGGCACGTCTGCGAGTCCTGAGGAGAGGAAGCGAAGGAGCCTCAGGGCAAACAAATGCCGATGAACTTGAGGAAATGGAAAACAGCAAACCCGCTCTCTGGCAGGAGAACCAAGAGAAGGGCTGAACAGAGCCAGGGAGGGTTCCGGCCCGGCCGGCGGGCTGTGGAGCAGCTGGTCTGAGCATCGGGTGGGGAGCCAGCACTTGGCGTCCCAAGGCCAGGAAACCCACAAGCACAGGCCTGCGGGAAGCTCCTAAAAGCTGCTGGCCCTGGGCTGGAAAGAGGAGCAACGCGGGGTGATGGAGAGAGGGCTTTGCAGGCAGCCCTACAGCTCCACCGCCCGCAGGCACCGCGGTGACCACAGGGGCGGGGCATGGGGGCCTGTCCTCTTCTGCATCCCCTGAGACCCAGGGCCGGGGATGAGCACTGAGCTCTCTGGGGCAAAGGGGACTGGACGTGCAGGCCGATGAGAGGGGCCCGGGAAAGACAGGGAGGCGGCAGAGGCAGAGGGCTGGGGATCTCAGAGTAGAAGAGGCGACAGTTCCGCCTGAAGATCACGTGAGAAGGAACATGGGTCTTTGCTACAAGGAGGATTCTCGCAGCCCCCGGAAGTCACCTAAGAGGCCAAGGAGTCAGGGGACGTGAGGTCTCAGGAGACAAAGGAGCAGAGGTGACACAGCCACAGCTGGCAGGGTCGGCTGCCCAGGGCCCCGCCAGGGCCTGGGCTCCTTGCATCTTTCCTCTCCCGTCCTCAGCCCAGGCCACCGCAGGCCTCCTCACGCACCAGTCTCTCTGAGGATTGGCTTAAGAACTGAGAACTTTCCCAGGAGCCGGCTCCACCCTCCCGCTGGCAGCATTCCCCTCAAGGCCTTTCCCACCCCCGTTACAAGGAAGAAAAGCAGAGTCGGATTTGCTGCGAGTAAGGACCAGTCCCCTCGCCGGGGCCGGGGATGGGACCATGGCTCGAGATGAGGCTCAGCAATCTGCAAAGAGCCTTTTGGCCTCCCCTGTCTGTGGCCACCACTGGGGGCCCAGCTCTCTGTGGACCCTGATGGACTTTGGCCAGGCCGGCTTGGCCCTGCCCCTCCCCATGCCCCAGCCATGCACCCCTCGCCTCCCATCTGGGGCTCCCCAGCCAAGGACACCTCACTGCTGAGCGTTATGGGTAAATCGCCATGGTTCCTGGAGACGCCCAGGGCACCTGCCTCCATCCCTCCTGCGTCATGTGCACGCCTTCGAAATTTACAAGAAGGGAATCTTATTCTCTGCCTTTCCCCCTCCTGAATTTTTTCTTGGCCAACATTTTATTTCTGAGGTTCGTTGATTCTGTTGAATGCAGCCCGGGCTCCTCCATCTCGGCTCTTGCTCAACACTTCACTCCATAGATCAGATACCATCTCTGAGCCCCTTCCACGGTCCAGCGCCATTGGGATGGTGTTTTGTAATTTGTCATTCTGAGAGCACGCCCAAGTGTGCTTCCTGAAACAAGCCTGCCAGCCCGCCCTTAGGTGCACGCCTGGCACGGATGGCTGTGCCATGGGGTACCGCCTCTTCGGTTGGCCCCGATTACACTTGATTTTGATCCCAAGCGATTATGAGAGCAGTTGACATTCCAAGGAGCGGTTATGAGAATGGCTCACATCCTTGCCAAACAAGTCGTTTTCATAATTTTTTATTTTTACCAATATAGTGTGTGTGAAAGCGTGCAACGTTTTGGGTTTAGCATATCTCTCCCCGGTAGTGATTGTGTTGAGGGGGTTTTTATATGCTTATTGACCTTTCGCATGTCCTGTTTTGAAAGGGCAAATTTCAAGTCTTTGGACCATTTTTCTACATTTTTTAATTTCTAGAAACTCTCTTTAAATTTCGAGCGCTGGGAGTTCCCTTTGTGGCCCAGCGATAAACAACCCAACTAGGATCCATGAGGAGGCAGATTTGATCCCTGGCCTCCCTCAGTGGGTTAAGGATCCAGCAATGCTGTGAGCTTTGGTGTAGGTAGGTCCCAGATGCAGCTCGGATCTGCTGTTGCTGTGGCTGTGGTGTAGGCCGGCAGCTGCAGCTCCAATTGGACCCCTAGCCTGAGAACTCCCATATCCTGCAGGCGAGGCTCTAAAAAGCAAAAATAAAATAAAACAAAATTAAATTAAATTTGAACACTAATACTTTTTTTTTTTTTTTGGTTAAACAGGCTACAAATACAATCTCTTCCCTCTGTGTTCTATTCGATGAACGAAAGTTCTAAATTTTAACGCAGGCAGTGAAATCCAGCTTTGCCCTTGGGGGTATTTGCTACTCGGGGTCTAGGGCACCCTTCCCTATCCCGGAGTCAGAAGCGCATTGCCCGCTATTATCTTCTAGGAGTCGTATAGTTCTGCCTTTTAATTAAGGTCTTCAATCCAGCTGTAATTTTTCAAAGGACTGCAAGGCGAGTGGAGTTATCTATTTCTGCAGGGAGAACCAACCACCGTTAAGGATGCAGGTCAAAGTCCCTCCTTTGGTGTCTGGACCGGCAGTGCTGTCTTCTCCGCTGATCAAAGTTCCAAAGGGGTCTGTTCGCGAGATCGCTACCCCGTGCTGGCGGTCATTTTGCTTCCTCCTGCAACATCGTAAGACCTGTTATCTTTGGGTTTGTACTGTCCTTGAGAACCAGAGGGCGAAATTCTCCCATGATGTTCTTTTTCAGAAGCATCTCTATTATGATTCCGTGATCTTCCATGTAAATATTCAGATAGGAAGTTTTTCAGCTTGCACCCACACACGTGCACGCACACACACACGGGGAGTTTTATTGGAATTGTGTCACCGACAGATGAACTTGGGAAGAGTTGACATGATGCTCTTTTGCTCCCAAAGATAATGGTTCTCCGTTTATTTAGACTTCCTTCCAGGTCTCTTAATAAAGTGTGTACTTTCCCCTCAAAAGCATTGTGCACACTTTGTTAGGTTCATTTCCAAGAATTTTATATTTTAATTTTTATTTTATTTTATTTATTTATTTATTTATTTATTTTTTGCTTTTTAGTGCCACACCCATGGCATATGGAGGTTCCCAGGCTAGGGGTCAAATTGGAGCGACAGCTGCTGGCCTCTGCCGCAGCCACAGCAACCCTGGATCTGAGCCGTGTCTGCAAACGACACCACAGCTCACGGCAACGCCAGATCTCAAACCCACGGATCGAACCTGCATCCTCATGGATACTAGTCGGGTTTGTCATCCGCTGAGCAACAGCAGGAACTTCCTTAAGTGCTATTATTAATGGTAACTTTTGCCAGTATTTTATTAAGGGATGGTTAAAGAGAGTGAAAAGCGAAAAACCTTTAGTTTACATCTCGGTGGATTTTACAGGTTCGCACCTATATGATCACAGCCCAGATCAAAGCTGTGACATTTCAACATTTCCGTCACCCCAGAAGGTTCTGTCCTGACATTTCAGTCAACACCCACCTCCAGATGTAACCACTATTTTCACTTTGATCCCTGAACTTTCACTTTGCCTGTTTAATTTTTTTTTACCCTTCTTTCTTTTTCTTTTTTTTTTTTTTTTTGGTCATGCCCTTGCCATATGGAGTTTAGAGCTCAAACCCTCACCTCAACAGCGACCCCAGCTCCGCAGTAACAATGCCAGATCCTTAAGCCATTGTGCCACAAGAGAACTCTTGAATTTCAATTGTTTACACATTCCCCTCTGGTGGAGATTTGAGCTGTTTCCAATTTGAGGCTGCTATGAATAAAGCCTCCCTAAACTTTTTTGTAGCATATTATTATTATTTTATTTGGAGTGCTTATCTAGGAGTGAGTGCTAAGTCTTCAGTTTAGATCAGAACGGTGGGTGTGTATTCGCATCTCATGATGGCTTAATTTGACCTTCTCTGATGACTAAGGATGCTGAACATCTTTTCATGAGCTTCTTGGCTGTGCAATAACTTTCATTAGAGAGCTTTGTGAATTACGTTGTCAATTTTTAAACTTGGGCCATTTATCTGTTTATGAATATGCTGCATAGTTCTCTATGTAGTCTGGCCCAAATTCTTTGCAGATGTATATATTTCAGGGATATTTTCTCTCTATACATCAATTACCTTTACACCTTCCTAACAGTATTTTTTGAACATGCAAGGTTTTCAATTCTGATTAAATCTGATCCATCAATTATTAGTTTTGTGCTCAGTGCCTTTTGTATCTCATTTACGCAATCTTTGCTTATGCCTAGGTCAAGAAAATGTTCTCTGACCTTTTAGTGGTTTTGCAGTTTTAGCTTTCACATCAGCTTTGTGAACCTCTTCAAAATAATTTTTGTTCTCGTGACGCAGGAGGAGTCAAAGGTGTTTTTCTCTGTATCAATAGCCTTTAGCTTCAACACCATTTATTGAAAAGAATTTCCTTTCACAGCTAAACTCGGTGCCTTTGTGGTTCTATTTCCAGCTTCACTGTTTTATTCTATTGATATGTCTATTCTTACACCAAAATCATACTGTCCTAAGGACTGTTAATTTTACCATGAGTCTTTAATTTGGGAATGTACATTCTCCAAACTTTTTTCCCCCCTCAACAATTATTTTGGCCATTTATTCTAGGCCCTTTGCATTTCCATTTAAAATTTTTTTAAAGACGAAAATCTTTTTCTTACTTCACTGTCATCCCATATCAACTTTCCAGTTAAATGGATATTTCAGAAACTACAATGTGAATTCTTGATTTATTAGCATCTTTTAAACATATCACGATCTCAATGCTAAAAATCATAAATAAAATCTTAAAACCAGCCTGGGGGGCGGTGGGGGCAGGGGAGAAGCTACGAGGCATATTATCTTCAAAGGAGCAACAGCAAGCAAGATGACAGACTTTCCAGAACAACTATGGAAACTGAAAGACAATGGAATGACATCTTTGATGTACTTGAGAGAAAAAAGTGCCAATAAAGACTTCTGTAGACAGTGAAAATATCTTTCAGAAATTGGGATGACATAAAGATGTTTTCATACAATAAAGAAAGCAAGCCAGCAGTCCAGTTGGAGTATAGTCCCAGACGGAATCACAGAATGGCAGGAAGGCGTGAAGAGAGTCCCCCAAGGTAAAATGTGTATGATTAGCAGTAAATTTTGGCTGTTGAAGACAGCACCAGTAGCAATGTCTTCTTGATGTTATAACACAGGTAAATCAGAATATATGGCAAATATAGCACAAAAGCCATGAGGGCGTAAGTGGAGTTCTTGCATTGTGGTGAGGGATTTATCCTTGTAAAGTTTTTGTGCCTTAAAGTCTATTTATCAGGTATGAATATAACTCCTTCTCTTTGCTTTGCTACTATGTACTTGGTCTACTCACATTCATTCTTTACTTTCAACTCCCCTGTATCCTCCTCTTTTAGATATATTTCTTTTAAACAGTTTATAATTGGATTTTTAAACAATAGAGTTTGGCAGTTTCTATCTTTAACAGAACTTTTAGTCAATTTGCGTTTATTTTAACCAGTGATAGGTGGATTTATGTTCATCACTTATGTTGTGCTTTTTATCTCGCCTTTTTTTTCTTTCTCTTCTCTCTCCTATTTGATTGAATTTTGATTGAATTTTTAATTCCAATTTCCCCTTTACAGTTATACCTACTGTTTACATTATTAATGGCTACCTTAGACAGTTAATGGATATGTTGAACTTATCCAAATTCAAAGTCAATCAATATATTTATCCTACCCCCACACAATAAAAGTTTAAAACGCTTTGCTGGACAATTTCTTCCTAATTTTTCTATTATTTTCATTTTTACCTCCATAAAGTATTTTTATTTTTTCACAATGTCAAATTACATTTGCTGCATATATACTTTGTCACCATTTCTCTTTGCATCTAATCTCCCACCTGAGATCACTTTCATTCTGCCTGATGTGTATTCTCTAGAATTTCTTCTTCTAAGGAAGATTTGCTAATGAAGACACTTTTCCTGTAAGATATTTCCTTGAAAGATATTTTCTTTCATTTTTCCTTGAAAGATATTTCCTTTGGGTATACAATATCAAAGATAAGTAATTTATATGTTTGCCACAAAAGAATGATTCCACTCTCTTCTAGTGTCCATTGTTGATACTGACAAAGGAGATGTCAGTCCGATAGCCATACATTTGTGGAAAATTTGTCTTTTCTCCTTGGTTCTTTTAATATGTCATACTTTAGGGCTCTTGCACATTCACTCATATGTCTCTGATTATAGAGAGGTTTGTATGTGCTGTGCTTTGGAGTTGATGGGCTTGATGAACCTGAACATTGGTGTCTTTCATCAATTCTTGGAATTCTTGGCCACAATTTCACCAAATATTGCTTCTACTCCCTATGATTACAATTGAGTTAAACCTTCTCACTCATAATCCTTATCTCACATTTATATATTTTGCTTTTTTTCCTCTCAGTGCTGCATTCAGGATAATTTCTACAGCTCTATCTCTCAGTTTATTGATTCTCTCTTTAATTGTGTCTAACCCGTAGTTAAACCCATCCATTGAGTTTTTAGCTTCAGTTGAAATAATTTCATTTCCGATGATTATATTTGTCTCTTTTTCAAATTTTCTTGGTCATTTCTTTTAACAGTCTCTTGCTCCATACCCATATTTCAATCTCCTCTTTATTTGTTTAAACATGTTAACACTTGTAATATCCTGGAACTTCTCAGCCTTGATAGCATGAGAACCAACTACTATAATATAGTTTTTCAGGTTTTAAAAATTTTTTTTATTATAGTTGATTCACAATGTTCTGTCAATTTCTGCTGTATGGCAAAGTGTATATATATGTGTGTATATATGTATGTATATATACATACATAGTGTATATATATGTGTGAATATATATATTCTTTTTCTCATATTATCTTCCATCATGTTCTATCACAAGTGATTGGATATAGTTCCCTGTGCTCTACAGCAGGATCTCATTATAATATAGTTTTATATACATATAAAATACCCTCATGGGTATGTGTGTGTGTGTGTGTGTGTGTGTGTGTACACCCTCAATAAATTTAAATGTATGGCACCAGTTCAAGTTGCAACTAGATAGCCATCAAAATGAACAAAAGGTCTAGAAACAGGTTCTGTAAGAGTAAGTTTTCAAGTAAGTGGTGCTAGAAAAGATTCTTTAGCAAACAATCAAGAGTTGGATAATGGGTTAGTCATTAAGAAAAATGGTCAGCTAATATTCCATCTTACACCAAAACAGAGTCCAGATGAATTAATGAGTCTGGTAAAAAGTGAAAACATATAATGACATTAAAAGTAGAGGACAGGAGTTCCCGCTGGGGCACAATGGGATGGGGACATCATGGGAGCCCTGGGACACAGGTTTGATCTCCAGCCTGGCACAGTGGGTTAAAGATCCAGCGTTGCCACAGCTGCAGCTTAGGTCTCAACTATGGCTCAGATCTAATCTCTGGCCCAGGAAATCCATATGCCTCCTGGCAGCCAAAAAAGAAAAAATAAAAGCAGAGTTCAATATTTATACAAACTCCAGGTAGGAAAGACATTTTTAAGCAAAACAACCGAAGGGAAAAAACATTTAAAAATATTTTAAAACCTCCATTAGTAAAAAAACCATGATGAATCATGGTGAAAGGCCAAGGCAAACAGGAGAAACATGTGGAAATTACAAGAGACCAAGTTTCATGCTCTTTTGCCGTTAAAGAACTAGTACCCATGAATAAAGCAAAGGTTTCAAATGACGTGAACAGAAAGTGCACACGAAAAACACTCAATGAACTTTTGAAACGATTGTTCAAGCTCACTAGTAATCAAAGGAATATACATTTTGAGTGTAGCTTCAAGCCTCATCAAGACTTTTTTCATGAAAATGTAATAAAAAAAATAAAAATTTAAAAATTCAAAAAAATTTTAAAGATAACAAATAAAGAAAATGTAATTAAAAATAAATTTAAAAAGATAAAAAAGGAAAATAAAATATTAGAATACTAAAAAAATTTAAGTGAAATTTCAATAAAATTTACTTCATGAGTAATAAAAATAAAAATAAAAATAAAATAAAATGTCTTTGTCATTTTACTGACAAAAAAATAAAAATAAAAATAAAGACTTTTTTCAGTGATAAGCCTCAGTGTTGGCAAGATTTGGGTGGATGACATTTCCTTTCCTGGCGGCAGATTAAATCGTGATTCCTGAGGATAAGTTATCTAGGCTCACAAAAGTATTCCGACACTCGGAACTAGCAAGGCCCTCGGTAAACACACCAAAGTGACCGTTACTGGCTCAGTGATACAAAACACAAAATTAACGTCCAAAATAGACGCTAGATAAATTTATTACGATCTCCCCCGAGAATATGCTACATGATGGATCGAATATTAAATATAAGGCCTTGGGGACTTCCCTGGTGATGAAGAAAAGCATCCGGCATTCTCAGTCCCTGGCTCGGGAATTTCACCCACCATAGGCATGGCCACAAATAAAAATTTTAAACAGGCACAAAGGCACCACCATGGACAAAGACAGTCTTTCAACAAATGGGGCTGGACCCATTGGACATCTACATGTAAAAAGAAAATGAATTTAAACACAGAGCTTCGCAAAAGCAACTCAAAATAGATTATAGACTTAAATGTAAAATGCAAACTTATAAAACCCCTGGAAGATGATGTAGGAGAAAACCTAGACGACCTTGGGTATGACGGTGACTTTTTTTTTTTTTTTGCTTTTTAAGGCTGCACCTGCAGCACATGGAAGTTCCCAGGCGAGGGGTCCAGTCGGAGCTACAGCTTTTGGTCTACGCCGCAGCCACAGCAATACCAGACCCGATTTGTGTCTGTGACCTACACCGCAGCTCACGACAATGCTGGATCCTTAACCCACTGAGCGAGGCCAGGGATGGAACCCACAACCTCATGGTTCTTAGTCGGATTCGTCTCTGCTGTGCCACAATGGGGACGCCTGATGATGACTTTTTATACACAACATCAAGTCATAATCCATGCGAAACATAATTGCTAAGCTGGACTTTATTAAAATAAAAAAAACTGCTCTGCCGAAAAGAAAGTCAAGAGACACAGAAAAAAGGCCACAGCCTGGAAGAAAATATTTGCAATAACACATCTGAAAAAGGACTGCTATCCAAAATGTACAGAGAAGTCCTGAAACGCAACAATTTAAAAATTAACAGTCTGGGAGTTCGTGTTGTGGCTCAGTGGTTATAAGCCCCACTAGTATCCCTGGCCTTGCTGGTTAAGGATCGGGCATTGCCGTGAGCTGCCGTGTAGGTCACAGATGCAGCTCAGATCCCGTGTTGCTCTGGCTGTGGTATAGGCTGCCCGCTGCAGCTCTGATTCACCCCCTAGCCTGGAAACCTCCCTATGCCGCAGGTATGGCCCTAAAAAAACAAAAAAGAAAAAAAAGATAAGAAAAGAAAGTTAACAGCCTGATTGAACATGGGGAAAAGGCAGGAAGAGGCAAGACACCAAAGCAGATATAGGGATGGCTAAAGAGCATATGAAAACGCGCTCAACATCCCGCGTTGCCAGGGACATGCCAACTACAACAATAATGAGAGGAGGCACCACCACACACCTATTAGAATGGCCAAATCAAAACACCGAAAACACCAAAGCCCGGAGAGGGTGTGCAGCCCCGGGAATTCTTATCCGTGGCTGCTGGGAAGCCAGCACCGTACATCCACGCTGAGAGACAGTTTAGCGATTACAGCTCCTCTTCCCCAGCAGCCGTGCTCCTTGGCGTGTCTCCAAACGAGCTGAAATCTAATATCCACCCAAAAGCCTGCACACAAATGTCTCTAGCCCCTTCCTCATGGCCAACACGTAGAAGCCACCAAGATGTTCTCCAGAAGGTGAACTGTGGTCCACCTGACAACGGCATAATATTCAGCACGAAAAAGAAGTGAGCTGTCAAGCTGCGAAAAGACATGCAGGAACCTTCAACGCATACGACGGAGGGAGGGAAGCCGTCTGAAAAGGCTGCAGTCCGTGAGATTCCAGCTCTACGACGTTCTGGAAAAGGCAGAGCGAGGGAGAAGGAAAGAGGAGTGGTTGCCAAGGGCCGGGGCAGGGCATGAGGAGAGGGGCAGGAGGATGTGGAGGGGGTGAAACTGCTCTGTGTGAGGCCACAGCGATGGCTACGTGCCTCTGTGACTTGCCCAAACCCACGAACCTCCAACCCCAAGACTGACTTTTATGTAAACTATGGACTTTCAGGGACAATGATGAGTCAATCCAGGACCATTCACGGTAACAAGTGACCACTCCAGTGGGCCATGGAGACGTGGGGGAGGTTGTAAGCAGAGTGGGGGGTGCAGGGGGATATATGGCAAATCTCTCTACTTCCTGCTCAATTTTGCGGTGAACCTAAAATTGCTTTGAAAAATAAAACGCTTTTTTTTTTTTTTTTTTGACAACTGCCCTATAGCCTATGGAAGTTTCCAGGCCAAGGGGTGAATCAGAGCTGCAGCTGCCGGCCTACACTACAGCCACGGCCACACCAGATCTGAGCCACATCTGTGACCTACGCCGCAGTTTGCGGTGATGCTGGATCCTTAACCCACTGACTGAAGCCAGGGATGGAGCCCACATCCTCACAGACACTATATTGGGTTCTTAAGCTACTGAGCCACAGTGGGAACTCCTGAAAAGTAAAGGTTATTAACTAAGAAAAAAAAAAAGGAAAAAACCTCAGCTTTGCGGCACTATTGAGCTGCAGGGAAAGTGCCCACTGCCCCTGAGCACATCCACACGGCAAATGCCAGGTTTGCACAAGTTCCCACGGGGAAGGTCTTCCCTGTCACCCCTCTGGCGGGTCCCTCTCCCATGGCATCTTCGGGCTGCACAATGGCCCCCTTGTTGCCCCTCTAGCGGCTCAGGAGCCCACGGAGGCTGCTTCCTCTCTGTGGCCTTCATCTCTCATCGCTCTGCTCCGGGGAAGAGGTGAAACCGCTCCAGCTAAAAGCTCAGCAGAAAATAGCATGTTTTCATCAGCCTGGGGAAATCCAAGAGCAATTAACTAGACAGCTATTCATCCCTTTGCTGGCTCTGCGAGCCCGAGGAGTCTGCATCCAGTCCCCCAGGGGACCGCCTTGTAGGGACAGCAGCGTGTCCTCAGCTAGGACCCGGGGTGGAGACCTCCCACCTCCAGTCCGGCTGGCATTTCCTTTCTCGAAGAAGAATGGAGCCGTAATGGGAAGAAGAGATAAGCCACAGTCGTTGCCAGCACACGGCAGTATTATGGACTGAGAGCTGTCCTGTGGGCTCAGATAACTACTGGGCTTGTCAAATAAAATCTAAGTCTAAACGCATTTACAAAGAGCCTGCTGAGACGCCGGGACTGATCCAGGCGCTTTGCCATGGCTTCCTCCCCGATGGGGACCGTGCTTCATGCAGGAAGAATGTGATGTGTGTTTTCCCAGCTTCCCCTTCGAGCTGCCCCCAAAGGTGGGAGCTGGGGGGCCTCTCGGAAGCCCAGACGGATTCCTCAGCGCTCAGCTTTCAGAAATTCCACGAGTCGGGCTGCAACATGAATCATCCTTCGAGTTTGGAAACTGTTGCAGAATCAAAGCCAACGGAGGTTCGGAGCCACCCTAACGTGGTGACGGGGGGTGGGGGGTGGCGATTCAGAGCCCGGCCCGGCCGCGTCCCTGTCTGCTCTATCTGGGGTGGGGGCGTGGGGTCAGGCTCTGGATGGGACTTAGTCACCGGTCAGCTTTCCCAGAACCGGGATCCATCGCACTAACCGTCACCAACCACGACCAGAGCCGTCCTCCCCGGGTCTACAATTCTCTGCGGTGCCTCAAATGATTTCGAGGGGGTGTCCCGGAACTGCCAGAATAACATCGTTCCCTAAGCAAGCACGCACGAACCCTATGGTGAGTTATCTCCCAAAGCATCCGGAAGCTGGAGCAAGACCAGGAGGGGGATAGGAGCGTCCCTTACAGAGTAGTCATCGGTGTCCCAGGAATCTCGCCGTCGAGCAAGGGAGCCTCGAGAGGCGATGAGCCCCATGTTTCTCTTTAAACAGCCACACCGAGAGGGCCCGTCGTGGCGCAGGGGTAACAAAACCGACTAGCATCCGTGAGGACGCAGGCTCGATCCCTGGCCTCGCTCCGTGGGTTAAGGATTCAGCGTTGCCGTGAGCTGTGGTGTAGGTCCCAGATGCAGCTCGGATCTGGCGTGGCTGTGGCTGTGGCGGAGGCCGGCAGCTGCAGCTCTGATTCGGCCCCTGGCCTGGGAACGTCCATATGCCGCGGGTGCAGCCCTAAAAAGGCAAAAACAAACAAACAACCCTGCAAAACTGAGGCCCAAACAGGGGAAAAGACCCCCCCCCCAAGATCCCAGAGTATTATACCACACATGCCTCCACTCCAGAGATGTCCACTCCAGCTCCTTAAAGACCTCCTGAAGACATGTGCGTGTTTTCCAACATTATAAGCAGGTGCGTGAGAATTCACGCAGAAAGACTCTTGCCCCGTCAGACACACACACACACACACACACCCCACCCTGCGACCTCCCCTGGTCAGCCAGCTCTTACACAGCTGGAGGGCACCCCTCGGGAATGGTTTTCGAGAAAGAAGTGCTGCCTGTAAGAGGAGGCTTTCTGTGCACTTCTCAGGAGCTTAAACACGGACAGGCATGGAATTTAGGGTCAGGACCTTGAACTCTCATGCTCACTAGGAGGTTGGTGCAGTGCTATAGAGAGATCTTGAGACCAACTTGGCTTCTGCTCCTTTGTACACAAAACTTTCTCCCCAGCCTGTGAGGATGGATGCCCAACAGGGGTCTTTAATTCCTGCAAGAAGTGAAGAACGAACCAGCCCTGACACAGCCCCCCTTCACTCCCAAGGATTTGTTTCAGGGTCAAAAGCCAGCCTTGAGTCAGATGGCCTAGACTTTGTTCTGCCACTTGTTGGGTCCATGACCTTGAGCCATCATGTTACCTAAGAATGTTTCACTCCTTTTTAGTAAGGAGGGACCGTTTCTTCCTGTATCTGTCAGCACAGGCTCAGCTATGCTGAGTAACAAACATCCCCTGAGATTTGCAGGGTTTAAAACAACAAAGGAGGGTTTCTTCCTCAGACTACATGTACCTGCTGACACTGTACTCAGTGACCTGGGCGGCTGGCCCATCCCCTGCTCCGTAGCAGAGACAGAACCAGTCTTTCCTCCAGGAGCCTGTGCCCAGAAGTGAGACCTGTCACTTCCACTCGTGTTTCACCTACTGGAGAGAGTCGCCTGGCCACGCTTAGCCGGGAGGGGGAAGGAAGGGCCAGCGTGGAGGGAGCTGGATGCTGGTGAGTCATAGTTATGCCGGAGCCCCCACCCAGAGAGGGCAAGGGGACCCTCCGCACCCAGGCAGCCAAGATCCCTGGCAGATCCACCCCACAGTGAACCCCACAGCTGGTGGGGGTGGTGGGAAGCTGGAAAAGCCCAAATGATGGGTAATTGTGCTCCTTCCACTGGGGCACCCCGGGCGGGTGCAAGAGTGACAGACCCCGAGGGCGTCTGGGGGGCAGGCACATTTCCGGAGGAGCATTGCCAGGACACAGGACACGGAGGGTGTGCCCTGCAGGCCCAGCAGAGCAAGGGTTCTTCCTGCAGCGTGAACCTTGCCCTCCCATCGAGGCGGCTCAGGGACCCTTCTCTGCTGCGGAATCAGCAACGGTCACGCCTTAGAAGGAAGAACATCCCAACCTGGCAAAGACAGATTGTCTTCTTGCCCAAATCCCTGGTTCCTTTTGGTCTTTAAAAATCAACTTGCTTTTAATCTAAAACTCAAGATGGGACAGCTCAGGTTAGAGAGTGGTTTCCAGCGAAAACCCAGAAAGGAATATGGTGAGACTCCGGCTCCCTCGCTGCTTGTCCCTCTACCTCCGTCTCTCGCTCACTCTCGGCCCGGTGTCTCTGTGTCTCTGTGTATCTCTGTGTCTCTGACTCTGTATCTCTCTGCATCTCTGTCTCTGCGTCTCTCTCCTTATCTCTCTGTCTCCACGCTTGTCTCTGTCTCCCTCTCCCTGTCTCTCTCTCAAGCCAGACAACAATAGATGATGCAACTCGGAGCGCAAGCAGCCAGCTTGTTGTAGCTGAAGAATTCACGTGTCTTAGGTGTTTTAGAAAAGAATTACACCCTCTTTCTCATGGGAACACGTGAGGCGTCCTCCTCCCCCTAGAACAGAGCCCCCAAGCCCTGGTGTGACCAGCCGGGCGCCTCGGGCACCCCCTTAGAGCTCAGAGACCTCTTTGCCCACGGAAAATGGTCTCTTCCCATCCAGCAGCCCTGGTAACAAGCTGGCAGTGGCCACTGGCGACAGCAAGCTAATGAGAATCGCAGATGCAGCCGCTGCAGCCAGCCTGGGCGCAGACGGACGGAACAACTGTCCCCTTTCCAGGTCGCCGTGTTCGAGTGCTCGCTCCAGGTCGGCCTGGTGGGGACAGGGAGGCCACCCACCCCCCGCATGGGCCGTGACTCAGAGCAGCCGTGCCCTGGATCCAGCGAGCACACGCTGGCCGTTCCCGTCCACCCAGAGCATCTCTGGCACAGGAGCAATGAAACCCTGTGTGTCCTTTTGCGGCGTTAATACAAGTTTCTACCACTGAATGTGGCTTTTTCTAACCAGCGATTTGTCAGAGCCCCACGGCGGCCGCAGGGAAGCGCCAGCGTTGCGGGGTGGAGATGTGTACGGGGTGTGTTCCCTGGTTACGAAAGGGCAGCACGGGGAGGCTGGCATCAAATGGGATTAAAGGCTAGAAACGTGTGTATTGCTTTTGATCTGTTTTGCTCGAATAGGTTTTCAAGGCAGAAAAGTCTAAAGATGAGCAGGAACTCGGGGGGGAAGAGAAAAGAGGGGAAACCAGTCCAGATTTTCATCTTCCAAAGGTGCCAATAAATACATTGCAGGTTCCTCTCCCTCTGGCGAGATGAGGGAAAAGGGAAGACTCAGGCCTCTGAAGTCAGGCTGGGTCCTCGGGGGGCCTGGGCGGGAAGGAGCCTGTTCCCGGGCCTGCCCTACCTGCCGCCTCCTAGAGAGAGACGCCAGCATGAAGGGTGAAGGGGCAGGAAGGTCCCGTCCTGGAGGAGGCCGAACAGCGGGACCCATACTGTGCCAACTGCAAGTCGCAGCCTGTCTCTCGACCTGCCCAAGGTCACAGCAGGAGCTCTGGCCCCGGGAGAGACCCCAGCTGACCATGCAGGCTGCCTTTACAGACGGGGAAACTGAGGCACCCATGGGGGTGACTCCTTCCCGGGCCCGGCTCTCTCTGCTTTCCTGATTCTTAGCCTAGAAGGTTCCCTTTAAATCGCCACCATCCTGGAAGAGGAAAAAGCCTGTGGAACAAGCGTGTAGCATCTTTCAGCCACTGAGCTGGAGACAAGGAGTGGGCAGCCCAGTGGTCACTCATAACCGCCCGATTAGTCAGCTCGGTGGCAGCAGCAGAATCCACAGCCGGGGCGGCTTAAACGACAGACAATTATTTCTCCTGTCTGGAGGCTGGAGGCCTGAGATCATGACGTCGGCAGATTTCTCACCCTGTGAGGGCTCCCCGCCCGGCCTGGGGACAGGCACTTTCTCACGGCGCCACTTCTCATGGAGATGACACCAAAGGGCAAGCTCTGGTCTCCTGCTTCCTAGAAGGACCCCAGGCCCATCCTGGGGGCCCCGCTGCCATGACTCCAGCTAAATCTCATCACCTCCCAAAGATCCTACTCCCCTTACCATCACTCTGGGAGGTAGGGCTTCACATGAAGCTGGACAGAACACAAACGTTCAGTCTGTAACACCATCTTTGGCTCCCCGATACACTGGGATGGAAAGGGTGCAAGAGGTGCCGACCACCCCTGCACAGCTCTGGGGCACCCGTCACACTGTCTGTGGCCAGATCCCTGGAGTTGTGCAGTGCACAACCTGCCCAGCCATCCATGGTGAACCTGGACACTGTAAGCCCCACATTTGGGGCTCTGCCCCTGCTCGTGGGGTCTCCCTTCACCCACAGGCAATGCCCACAATGGAATGTATTGTTCTACCAGCCCAGCTGCCGGAACCCAGGAGCCCTGGAGAAGGAAACTTGCCCCCAGAACTCGGACCTGGGATGAATTCACCCACTTAGGTTCATTGTCTGATTGTATCCTTTCCGCGAGGCCACCAAGTAGGCATCACGGTCCTCGGGTTACAGGTGGGTGGCATTGGGACTATGAGGCCAGACCACAGACAGACACTGAATCCCAAACTTCAGGCATGTCCGGCTCCAAAGCCAGAGAGTGGCCCTGGGCACCGCCAGCCTCTGTCTGCTGAGCGCTGGGCCTGGAGGTGCCCACAGAGCCAGGGCTCTTCATCATCAAGTGACAGGCCAGCAGGTGACCGAACAGGCACCCACATCACTCAGCAAGGCCCCTGGGCTCCAAGGCACCTGTCTCCCGTGATGCCGTCTTGGTAAGGAGGAGGGTTGGCGCTCAGCAAGCCGGCCAGGGCAGGGATGGAGCTGGACGGGTGCCGTCGGCTCTTTAAGGCTCATATTAGCCAGTGTCAACTAGAGAAACGCAACTGGCGGGAGAGGTGGGCGGGTTTCTCTCCAGGCATTGGCTCCTGTGTTTGGCGGGCTGGCTGGGCAAGAGGGAAACCCAGAAAGCAGGGGACCAGGTCCCAGCTGGACACTCCGGGGCAGGATCCCTGCTTCTTTAGGGAAGAAGCCTCAGCTGTGCTCTGGTTGAGTCAGGCCCTCCCGATTCTCAAGGATGCTCGCCTCACATCAAAGATTAGATTCTGACTCTAATTCCATCTATGACACACCAGGCAATGTGACTGGCTCACTGGCCTCCTGCACCCGCACGAGTGGACCCAGGAGACGCGGTCCTGTTACCTGCAGAGGGTGATGGTGGAACGGAGACCCAGGCAGCACACACAGCTCGGCCAGTGTCAAGTGGCCGGCATGTGGCCACATGGGATGAGAGGCTGGGCTCTGTCCCTGCCTTCCTGGCCTCCCCTGTGGATCTCAGGAGGCCCCGCCGAGGTCCAGGCCCCCAGGAAGTCCCACACTGTGCTCTCCGGGGGAACAGACCGCTCACTGGTTCGTCTACACGATGGTGGCAGAGGCAGATACGTGCTGGTCCTCGGGGAGCTCTGTGCTGGGCACCGGCAGCCTGGACACACCATTCACGGTCAGGAGCTGAGGGCCGCCAGACCCGTCCCTCCTGGGCGCACTGGCTGATGTAGGCGCCTCCTGGGGGCAGGGCAGGGACCTCACAGGAAGACAGGGGGTCGGTTCCTAGGGCTTCGTCCGCACTTGTCCCCTGCCCACCCCACGTCCATAGCAGGTACCCCTCGCGGCTCCCTGGGCCTGGCGCTGGGCGACTGGAGGATTCAAACCAGGTCTGGGGCTCCTCCAGCTTGTTCCCTGCCTGCCATCCCTCCAGCCCTGGCAGGGGACTCCCAGGGGGTCCGGCCGATAAGGTCTCTGTGGCCACCACCTGGCTGGACAGGTGACACCTTCCGGCTGCCGTGGAGGAGGAAATGAGCCTCTGTGCCCAGTCCTGGGGGGGGCATCCTTCCAAAGCACCGCCCAGGGAGGGGTACAGCCTCCCTGCACAGCTGCCCCCTGCACGCATGCGTGCACCCACCCAGACCCCCGCAGCAAAGGACGCCGTGGGGGAGGGTCGGCCCCTCCGGACAGGGGGACTGTTCCTAACACCCAAACCCTGCCCCGGCCACCAAAGGATCCCGAAGTCAGCACCTGGCCGAGAGGGCGGCCTCGGAGGGCCGACTCCCTGGCATAGGACCCGCCCCCAAGCAGACCTGGGGGCTCCCTGGGGACTGGGGAGGGGCACGGCTGGCACGCTCCCCAGCAAAGAGCACAGCGCGTGTGTGCCTGGTGCTCCCGAGAAGCTTCTTGAATATTTGCTGAATTGCAAGCCGGAGTCCTCACGGGGGGTCGTGCACAGCCCGTCACTGACCCAGTCCTTCTGCAGGAGCTCATTTTGCCTGTGAAATTTTAGGCTGAACACTGGGGGGAAAAGCTGAAAATAAAGAGAGACGGAGAGAAGGCAGGAAGAAGGGAGGGAGGGAGGGACAGTCCCCGCCGGGACGCTGCTCTCTGGAGAGCGGGGGCGGAGGAAACGGGGGCGTGGGAGGCGCCGTGGGTTATCGCCCTTGTTTCTGGCCCGGTTCTTCATCCCACGGTGACTGGCAGCCCCCTGTGCTCTGGACGTGGGTGGCAGGTGGGGCTTGAGCTCAGCAGCGGACAGACAGACAGACAGCCAGCAGGAACCCCTGGGCAGAGGCAGCTTAGCCCAGAGGAAAGGCGGGATTGCAGGGAGCAGACGGTGGGGTCTCAGCGGGTGGCGCCCGGGGAGAAGGAGCCAGCTGGGCGATGGGGGGCCCTTCTTGGGGGGAGGTATGGAAGAGGGAGACAAGGACCAGGCTGGACTTGAACGTGGACGTCCACACACAGCCAGGCCTTTCCCAGCCCTGACAACAGACAGAAAGTGACCCAATTCTTTCCCGAGAGCCCGGGGCCCTGGCACAGGCGGCCTTGGGAGGACCGTCCTGGAGGGGCTTCCAGAACCAGGCACCAGCTGGCCGGATGCCTCACCAGGCACCGTCCGCGGGGCTGCTAGTGGCCCCATCCGAGGACCCTGAGACCTGGGAACCCAAGGGGCCTCGGGGCCGGGCGGGCGGGGCAGCGAGGCCTCGGGCAGAGGATGTTTGCACAATGAGTCAGAGCAGATGTGCAGCCCTCGCTGCACACTGGTCCACGGAGGCCACATCGAGGCCTGGCCGCGGCCGACGCCTCTGCTCCCTCCCGCCAAAGGGGCCCAGGCGGGGGCAGGGAGGGGGCCGCAGACCAAGGCGGGAAACACTGCCTGTGGCCAAGGCCCAGCTGACCTGAGCACATCCGACATGAAGAAAGTTTTGTTTTAAGAAACCAAATCTGTCCGAACAGCCAGCCACAGATCAGCGGCCGGGGATCACCGCCAGCCAGCGTCCTACGGGGACTGACTGAGGAGCAGATATAAAAAACGGGCACTCGGAATGTGCCTCCTTCAGCAGGCGAAGGGACACAGTTACAGGGAGTGGGGGCAGTCCCCTCCGGCGGCTCCCTGCCCCTTGGGGTCACCCAGGGGCTCTGCGGTGGCTGCAAGTCCAGGGCTCACTGCCCTTCGGCCGCACGGGCAGTGGAGCAGGCTCTGCCCAGAGGTTCAGGACGTGGACCTGAGAGTCAGAACCTCATCCGTGCCCCGCCCAAAGCGCGCTCCCACGTCGAAAAAAAGAAAGGAAAAAAAACCACTCAGAAATTCTCCAGTGGCTAATTCATTCCAGAAGGCTCCAGACTGAATATTGCTACTGTAAATAGATTTCTTCATTATCCTGGGGCATTTTTTTGGCCAAAAGACTAAAGGAAAAACCAGGAAAGACTCCGTAAGTGTCTGGCCCCCCCAGCAGGGGTGCAGGGAGGAGGCGCAGGGAGGTTGGAACAACAGTGTGTGGTTTATTCAATCGCCCAGTGGGCAGGGGGCTCTGGGAAGACGCCCAGTCCAGCCCCCAGGAAGGGTAAATTGGGGGGCACGTGGTGATGCACCCAGGATCTAACGGACAGAGGTGACCGCGGATGAGGAGAGACGGATGGCATCGAAGAAGAGTTTATTACTTAGAGTTTGCAAGGGGAGGCCCCCCTCCCTTCCCCCCCCCCCCACCAGGCCTCACAGGGCCAAGAGGGGAAGCACCAGGGGTGGCCGGGACTCCAGGAGGGAGGGGAGAGGCTGGCCCAAAAGCCCCACTATGAGGCGGGGAGGCACATCCTGCACGGGCGGGTGGAAGAACACCCCACTCTGGCTGCCTCTGGCTGTTGGGTACCTTGTGGGGGATTTGGGGCAGGACTCCCGGCTGGTGTGAGAGTCAGAGGCAGGTGGTCTCCAGGCAGTCCGGGGCTGGGCTCTGGTCTGTGCCTGAAGGGCAGGTTTGCAGATGTTCTTTGGCGGCTCCAGGAATTTCTTCCCATCCACGAAGGGACAGCCCCTCCCAAGCCAGCAAGGCCCTGAGATGTCAAAGCACCATAAGATCCAGAAAATTATAAATGCAACTGATGCAGGCAGATGGATGCTGCTCTGGTGTGGGGCTCGCTGTCTCCCCCAGAGCACTGACCACAGCCGGCCACTCACGGCCTCGGAACGGCCTCCCCTGGGACATAAGGGCTTCTTCAGCCCCCAGGTCCAGTTTGGACACCGTCAGCACTGGGCTTGGGTGGTCTTTGGCTTTCACGGCCACCCCACGACCTCCCCCGGCATGCACGGGTCCTGGTCCCCACCCCCGCCGCTTCAAGCCACTCCCTGAGCTCCACCCCTGCAGCCCCACGTGCCCCCCCTCACGGGCCTTGTCCACGCCCCAAATCCCTTCTCCCAGGTGGTTTTCTCCCCTGGGCACTGCCTCTGGGAACGCCCCTCCCATGGCGACATCGCCCAAACCAAGGCTGGCATCGGCCTCGTCTCTGGCCCCCTGGTGCACACCACCCTGAACCGCCCATCCCCATAGGTTATGTCCCTGTCCGTCCTGGCTTCCAACCTGCCTGCCTCCCCATCCAGGCAGGCCCACCTCCAGCCGGTCCCCCAGCCAGTGCCCAGAGCCATCTTTCTCATACCCCCGCCAAACCTCAACCCCGAGCGTAAGCGCCTCCTCAAGCTCGCAACCCAGGCACCCCCTGGTCCAGTCCCGGGCCCCGGCCCTGCAAGTGTGCTGGTGGCTTTCCATGCTCTCGGGATCGGCGTGAGCATCGTTCACCCTGTGGCTTGGTGACCCGCCCCTGGCCCTCCCCTCTTCCCCTCCCAGCCTGGCAGAACCACCCTGGGTTCCCTCTGGCCTCGCCCCCCGTGCTCCTGCCCTCCTCGTCCAGGGCTGCGGCCTGCACTCCCTCCCCAGCTCCTCCCTGTGCTGGCCTGTGTCTCTCTGTCCCTCCCCCACCTGTTTCACCCCAGAAACTCAGGGATTCCAGGTGCCCAAAGTGGGCAAAGACTGTCTGCTGAGGAGACAGAGGGGCTGAAAGGGACCCAAGAACCTCGGGGCCTGTCCTGGGGGGAGTCTGTTCCCCAGGAAGGTGACTCTGGCCTCAGCACAGCCCTCTCTGCCTTGGAGCCGCAGCGGTGACAGACAGCCTGTCATCTGAGCCCCGTTTCACAGAGTGGAAGACCCGAGGTCGAGGAAGAGGAGGCCACTAGGGGACAACCGATTAACAGGTGGGGGGAGCAGGCCTGGGACTCAGCCCTGAGAGGCCCCCGGGGTGGTTCTCAGCCCCCAGGCAAAGCAGCAAGGCCCTGGGGCCAGGGTGGCCTGTGTGCAGGTATAGGGTCGTAGGTCGGCGCCCGACCACAGCCAGTATCAGGGGCTTCCTCCTCGGGGAGGGGTGGGTCAGGAAAGGAAATTCATTTCCTCCTTTGCTCCCTCTGAAGCCCGACTCCCACCGCTCCTGTCCCAGCCAAGTCCAGCCGCCTCGGGACGGGGACGAGGAAATGGGCTCGAGGGAGCAGTGCTCGCCCTGCAGCATCACACGGGCTCCAGGGGCAGCGCCCCCAAGTGTCTGGGCACTTCAGTGCCACTTGGGGGCAGGTGACCGTCAGGCTGGGCTTGGGGGAGCAATGGAAGGCCAGGATGGATCAGCATTCGTCTGGGGACCCGGGCCTGACCCCTGCCACCCCGGGCACAGCATTGTCCTGAGTTGCTACATGGGGTGACACGGTCAGCAGGGCCCTCTGCTGGCAGGGTCATGGGCGTCCAAGGTCATGGGGAGAGGGGCTCACCCTACAGGACCAGCCACGGACTTTGCAGGGCCCAGGACAAAGGGCAGATGCAGGCCCCTTGTTCTGCAACTGTTGACAAGTTCAAGGTGGCAATGGCACAGCAGAGCCAAGGTCAGTGCCACCCAGGGAACCACCCCGCCCGCCGTCTCAGGAGAGAAGCTTGGCTGAGAGGGGGGCTTTCAGCAGGAGGGTGGGCAGGACAGGCGGCCCCAGGCCAAGGGCACAGCACGAGGTGGGCTCTGCCCGGAGCCCCAGCAGTGGCCAGGTGAGGGGTACAGAAAGGGTCTGAGGGCACAGCCTGGCGGGACGTGAACCCCCTTATTCCACAGGCACTGGGACCCCTCAGGGGAGATTAAGCAGGGACTGGAAGACACTAGAGTCCTGTTTGGGGGAGAACCGGCCAGCAGGGCGGCGTCTTCACCACTCCCCATCCCTGGGTGACACCATTAAAGCAACCCCCATGCCCCACCCACCTCCCTGGCTCCGGCTCCATCACCTTCTTCCCAGAGATCAGGACGGCAGGTCAGAGGTGGACGCTGCCTCTGGGGCCCAGCCTGGCTACAGTCCAGAAACAGCACGGGGCAGGGTTCCAGCTGGATGCAGGTCCTGTCTGCTCTCAGTGCCCGGGACGAGGCCAGCTGTGCACCCCTGAGAAAGGACCCCGAATGGGAACTGGGGCTCACAAGCAGGAGCCTCAGCATGGCCTTGGGCTGGACGAGGGAGGGGACCAGGCAGACCCACTGGCCAGGAGGCCTGTGCACTGGTCCCAGTGATGTGTCAGTAGGATGCCAAGAACACCCACCTTGGAGGGCAGTTGTGGGCTAAGAGATGAGGCCTGTGGAGCTCTGGGACAGTGGAAGCCACACATGGGAACTTGGAGATGATCTAGTGTCTCTGCTCCTGCTGTCCCTCGCGCCGTCTGCTTGAAAACAGTTCTCCCACAGATCGTAAGGCTTTGCCCAGCCATGTCCTCGCTGGACAATTGGCATCCGGGGACGAGGGCTGCATGCCTTCATTTGAGATTCCCTGCAGCCTGTGCACACACTGCCACTGGGCAAATACCAATGAGCGGAATTGCTAGGCCACCAGGTTTGTGGTTTTCACGTGATCGGTCCAGTTGCTCCACGTTCTCATCCACACGTGGTTTGCCCGTGGTTTTTCACTTGAGCTATGTTGGCAGCTAAGCAGGGAGTGGTATGTGATCGCAGGGGCTTGTTTTTGGGGTTTTGTTCAGTTTGCGTTGGGTTTAGGGGGCTCTGGCCATGCCTATGGCCTGTGGAAGTTCCCAGGCCAGGGATAGAACCTGAGCCACAGCACAGACAATGCTGGGTCCTTCATCTGCTCTGCCACCAGGGAACTCCTAAACGTGTGTGGTTTTAAGCCCCTCCGTGTGTCACCTGTTTTGGCAGCCACCGTGGGAAAGAGAGACAGGAAAGGAGCTGAGGGGCTGCGGGGAAGATGCTCAGGAGGCCAGGTGCAGGAGGGGCATCTACGGGCTCCCAGGACAGTGCCACACGCTGGACGATGCCAGGGACTCGCCTGGACTCGTAGGGATTTCTTTTTTTTTGTCTTTTTGCCTTTTCTAGGGCTGCTCCCATGGCATATGGAGGTTCCCAGGCTAGGAGTCTAATCGGAGCTGTAGCGGCTGGCCTACGCCAGAGCCACAGCAACGTGGGATCCTAGCCACGTCTGCAACCTACACCACAGCTCACGGCAACACCAGAACCCTAACCCACTAAGCAAGGCCAGGGATCGAACCCGCAACCTCATGGTTCCTAGTCGGATTCATTAACCACTGCACCACAACAGGAACTCCTGGACTCGTAGGGATTTCTGACTGTGAAGTCCAGCATCATTCCCCTGAGAGGAAGCACTTGCTGGCACCGCATCCAGGGCTTGAGATCTAGATGAACAGAGGCTCAACCACCCAGTACCTAATGAGCTGCCCTCGGCTCCCAAGGAAAAGAGCCATCATGCTGGCAGCAGCCATGACCCCCGCCCCTGCTTATGGAGCATCCAGTCCAGCTGGAGCATCTCGGGGGGCCCCCAGACACCCCTCTGGGGTTGCAGCTCCACCTCACAGCAGAGCCCCCCAAGCTCACTTAGAGGATGTGTTTCTTTTTTTAAAAAAATTTATTATAGCTGATTTACAGTGTCCTGTCAATTTCTGCTGTACAGCGAAGTGACCCAGTTGTACACGAATATATACACACAAATTCTTTTTTCACAGCATCCTCCACCATGTTCCATTGCCAGGGACGAGGTATAGTTCCCCGAGCTATGTTCCCAAAGCTTCTGTTGAAAAAGATACGTGCACCCCATGTTCACTGCAGCGCTATTCACAACAGAGGGAGTGTTTCGGATTCCAAAGCCGCGGCTTCCAGCCCTGATGACCTAACTTTAAGCCCCTGGGGCCTCACGTCAAATGCAGCCACAAGCCCTCCCTCATGTGGAGAGCACTCACGCCGACTTTGCAAACCTGGAGCCTTTCCTTAACCAACTGTTTCCTCCTGGACCCTGGATGTCGTCCGCTTCGCCGCCAAGCAGCCTTTGGAACGTCTGAGAAAATATTGACACTCTCTGAAAACCTCTCCTGACTGTTTGCACAGAAGCAAGAGACAAACTCACTCTATTTAGTTTGCCTGGCCCTGCCGCATCTCCCGGAGACACCCGCCTTTCCCATCCAAGTCAGAAAGCCGCCCTTATGCCAGCCCTCAGTTCAGCCGCCCCCGCCAGAGCCAGAAGGGCCAGTCTGATTAATGCAAGTGAGGGATACTCATGCCGCCACCGCCGCCCACCTCTCCAGCCAGCCTCTCCGGGGCTGGCCACCGGCCTAAGTGTTGCGGAGTCCAAAGGCCACAGAGCTGGTCCACAGCAGAGAAACAGCAAAGAAGAAACCAGGCCCATGAGGACGGCACAGCCCGGGGCTCTCTGGGGGTGGCCGCCACCGACTACCTGTATTGACGGTCCCCGAGGAAAAGACACTGAAACCTAAGAGCTATTACTTCCTAGAGCCCCCAGGCACCCCCACCAGGCCAGAGTGAGGAGCCAGGGGGAGCCAGGGCCCCACCGGGGGCCCCCCCGCCCCACGCTGGCCCCCGCGCCCACCTGTCCCAGGCCAGCCCTCCCTGCCCCTTCCCCCAGCCTCACGCTGCTCACCGCCCTGAGCCTAAGGACTGCCACGTTTGGGCCTGTGGTCAACCTGCAACAATTATTTTTGGAAAAAATCAGAAGGCGCCCTAGCAGCTGCCAACTTTTAACCACGAAGGTCACCTTGGTCTCGTGACAATAGGAAGGACGCGACGCAGAAGAAAGGAGCCTTGCGGAACACGGTAAAAACGGAGCTTTGTGGAAACCTCGGCCTGGTTTGGTTTGCTCACCCTGGGCGGGGAGAAATGTGACCCGCATCTGAGACACTCGGGCTGGGTGGCCGTGAGGGCCTGACGGGTCCTGTGCCCCAGAGTGGTGGGAAGTCCAGGTCGGGCTGACTTCCCTGCGTCTCCTCGACTCCCAGAAGCTCGTCTCTTCCCCCGATTACCTTATTTATTTACGTATGTGTTTATTTATTTATGCGTGTATGTATTGAGGCCAAACCCATGGCATGCGGAAGTTCCTGGGCCAGGGATCGAACCCACACCACAGCAGTGATGGTGCCAGATCCTTAACCTACTGTGCCACAAGGGAACTCCCAGCAGAAGCTCTTTGAGGACCAAGACACAGCACCCTCTAATTTTGCCCCTCGCCCATCACCGCCAGCGGTGGTCTGTCACATAAACACGCAAGTGCAGGGGTCCTGGGCGGAGAACTCGGTGGCCCCAGCCCTCGTCCGCCAGGCCGACTGGAGACCCCCTGCCTTGTGTCCACTTTTATGAATCGTCTACTTCTGTTCTTTCTTTCTGTCTTTTGGAAAATGCGAATGCTGGCTTCCCATGAAGCCTTTATCCTTGGCCTCTGGAATTTCATGTCCCGGTTTGTCTCTCGCCTTTTGATCTGAGACCTTGGCGTCTTGGTCACTTTAAGGCGATGCTGTGACATTCACCCGCGCGATGCTTTTGTCCCCAGTCGTCTTTGCCTTTCCTCACGTACTTCCCTTGAACTAGGAATGTCCTTCAGATGGTTTGGGGTTCATTTTTCGTGTTGTCTTTTGCCAAAATGCTGTATGAATTTCCTACCTCCCAACATTTCAAAAGTAAACATCTTTCTTTAAAAACAGACAATCCTTTATTAAGCCTTCAAACAGTCTATGACATGCCCGTCTGGATAAGAATCAGGCACAGATGCAACAGACGCATTAAAGCAAAGTAGGAGTTCCCTGCTGGCTCAGCCAGTCAAGGGGTTAAGGATCCAGCCTTGTCACTGCAGGGGCTCGGGTCGCTGCTATGGCAGGGGTTCAGTCCCTGGCCAGGGAACTTCCACATGCCATGGGAACAGCCAAAAAATTAGTCTGGTGACTATTGAGTCTGTTCCTTTAGGGCAAATGTTTAAATATCAACCTCAACTCAATAGTTAGCTTTGGTATCTGAATTTGATCTTGATTTTGGGTTCCACAAAAGAAAAATAGCCATAGATTTAATATTTGGAATTGGTAGTTACAAATAAGAATGTTGGAGGGAGTTCCCATTGTGGCACAGTGGAAACGAATCCGAATAGCATCCATGAGGTTGCGGGTTCGATCCCTGGCCTTGCTCAGTGGGTTGAGGATCCGGTGTGGCTATGAGCTTTGGTGCAGGTCGCCGTATAGTTCAGATCTGGCGTTGCTATGGCTTTGGTGTAGGCCAGCAGCTGCAGCTCCAATCCGACCCTAGCCTGGGAACTTCCATATGCCAAAGGCGTGGCCCTAAAACACACACACACACACACACACACACACACACACACACACAAAGGCTTTTGCAGTGTGTGTATGTGTCTACACTGATTTATTTAAATTTCAATCAGACTAAAGCCACTCCTCGGGCTTGGGGTCGGCTGGGGTGATTGTGGGGTCACTAGAGCGCTAACAATGACACAAAGTATGATAAAATGCCTGACTGGGAGACAGACTGTGCAGGGCCACCAAGCCCCTGGTGCCTGTCCCCTGCTCACTCAGTTCCTTGATGTGACATGGAACTGGCTTGTTCTGTCACTCCCAGGACAAGGCTCCTGCGACACAGCCCCCCAGGGATCTGGGGGCAAAGAGAGGCCAGCTCTGGGCACCAGGGACCATAGCCCAGGCCCTGCATGGGTCCCGAGACCACAGCCATGGCCTGTGGGAGCTGTGAGCGCAGACGGGCCATCCTCAGGCCAGACCCTTCACGAGCCAGGAGGACACCCAGCCCAGAAGCAGGCTCTGGCTGAGGTCACGGGGATCTCGGCACAGCCTGGGCCAAGGTGCAAGGCACCCGCCCCCCGCCCAGGGCTCGCGCCTCTGCACCATGGACATTTGATTCGAGGGGCTGCAGGGGGTACGTGGGACGCAGTGCCATCAGGACTTGTCCTGACCCTGGTGGGGTAGGGGCTGCTCAGAGCCGCCTGCCCAGACGGCAGGCGGACAGCGGCTGGGAACCAGACGGCAGGTGGACAGTGGCTGGGAACCACTCCTGAAGCCACGTCGGAGGCAATAAAACTTGCACAGAGACGTGTCGGTGGTAAGACCAGGGGTGGAGGGAGGAAGTCAGGGCAGAGCTCGTGGTGCCGAGAAAGGGGGTTGGGGGTACGAGGTTCCCGAACCTCCCCTCCGCCACCAGGACCCCACCCGTGTCGGCCCCGCGCTGCTGCGGACTGGGCCTCGCGCAACCCCACCGCCGCCACTCAGAGTTTCAACCTGACTGTCGGCCGCTTCACCTATTTGGTGCAAAACGCTTCATCTTACAGGCCGTCTCGTGTCGCCTTTGTAAATTTTTGATACGATCCAGCAGTAGGTTCCTGACAAATCTATGCTTTTAAATCTCTTGGTGGCGGGGATGGGGGAGGGGTGGAAAAAGACGCAGCATTCTAGAAAGATCACGAGAGGGACGGAGGGAGGCGGACGGGCCATAAATCCCTCTCCGGCTCGCTGGCCACGGAGCAGGAGGCCGCGTGCGGGCAACAGGAAGTGGCGGATTATCTCTGTCGAAGGTGCGGATGCAACGATTTCTTCTCTGCACGCACTTTTCTGCAAGGTGAGCGTCCATCCCGACGGGGCCGACACCCCTTCCCCTTGAAGCTGAGCAGAGCTGCACCTGCTGCGGCCAGCAGAGCCCGGGGTGAGGTGTGTGACCCCGAGGCTGTGTCACAAGGCTCTGCCCCTTCTGTGTCCACTCTGGGGCCCTCGGTCCCCCAGCCCTGAGCCACCAGCTGAGATGTCCAGCTACCCTGAGGCAGCCTTGCTGGGCAGAGGCCCTGGGCACGTGGCCTGTGCCATGGAGGTTGGGAGGCCTCTGTGGATGGGGGGCTTGGACCAGGACCTGTAGCTTTTGTCTGTGACTTTTTTTTACTTTTTTTTTTCTTTTTAAGGCCATAACTGCAGCATATGGAAGTTCCCAGGCTAGGGGTCGAATCAGCTGCCAGCCTACACCACAGCCACGCGGGATCTGAGCCACGTCCACGACCTATACTGCAGCTTTTGGCACACAGCCGGATCCTTAACCCACCAAGCGAAGCCAAGGATAGAACCCTCATCCTCATGGATACTCGCTGGGTTCTTAACCCACTGAGCCACAGTGGGAACGCCTGCTCATGGCTTTTAAACTCTGTGTGCCGGTTCCTTTTTACGGCCAAATAATTGCCCATCATGTGAAGACAGCACTTGAGTCACCCCTCTATCACTTGATGGGTATTTGCGTTGGTCCTACAGTCTGGCTGTTACAGGTATACCACAGAGCACTCACACCCAGTGTTGGTGTGAAGGGGTGTGCGTGTGTGGCGTGGGAGGCGCCGGGACACAGCCGTGCCGACCACGGAAGAGGGGCCTCCCCGAGCTCCATCTCAGAGGGATGCGGCTGCCTCTCGCGGCGTTTGTTCGCTTGTGTGTTTAACCCTCAGTGGTTTCCTCTCTGGAACTGCATGACTTTCCTATTCATACATTTTGCTGATTTCTTTGTTTTGAGGGTTTTTTTCAGGAGGGGTTTTGTTCTCGCTGATGTACGGACATTATTTATGCCTGTGGGTTATTCATCCGCGGTTGCACGGCTGATGAGAGCATTTCTACGGCTCTGAGAGGTGCCTTAATTCAGCCCGAAATGCTGTTTCATCATCAGAGGTTTTTCATTTCAATGCAGATGAACTCCAGATCCAAGCCACATCGGTGACCTATGCCACGGCTTGTGGCAACACCAAATCCTTAACAACCCACTGAGCAAGCCCACATCTGCGCAGACGCCAGGTTGGGGTCTTAACCCACTGAGCCACCACGGGAACTCCCATTCTCAAAACAGTACTCTTTCTGCCCTACCACGGTGCTTTGTGAAAAGAGACGCCAGGGACTGCCTTGAACTCACTTCAAGGATGTTTTTTCAAGGGCACTAAAATTGCTTCGGCTCTTCCATATAGCATTTTATTTATTTTTTTTCTCCATGTTTGGCTGCCCTGCAGCATATGACGTTCCCAGGTCAAGGGTCCAATCTGAGCCATACTTGCCACCTACGCTGCAGCTATGTCAGCACCGCATCCTTTAACCCAGTGTGCCAGGCCGCAGGTGGAACCTGCGTCTTGGAGCTGCAGGGACGCCACTGATGCCATTGCGCCCTAGTGGAAACTCCCCATATACCTTATTTTTTTTAATTATTCTAATACTGATGGAGTTCTCTGTGGCTCAGCGAGTTAAGGTTCCAGCATTGTCATGGCTGTGGTGCAGGTTCAATCCCTGGCCTGGGAACTTCTGCATGCCACAGGTGCAGCCCAAAAAAATTATTCTAGGAGTTCCCATTGTGGCTCAGAGGGTTAAGAACCCACCTAATATCTGTGAGGATTTGGGTTCGATCCCTGGCCTTGCTCAGTGGGTGAAGGGTCTGGTGTTGCCACAGGGACACAGCGTAGGTTGCAGAGGCGTCTCAGGTCTGGAGGTGCTATGGTTGTGGTGCAGGCCAGCAGCGGCAGCTCTGATTCAAACCCCAGCCTAGGAACTTTATGCTGCACCTGCAGTCCTAAAAAAAAAAAAGAAAGAAAAGAAAAAAATTACTCTAATTTCGAAATATAAGCTGCAACAGAATGTATCAATTATTGTAAAGCCAACAGCTGCGTATCCCCCCCCCAGGTCAAAACAGAGACAGCTGCCAACACCACATGCCTCCCCTCTGACCTCGCGGGGCCCGGCCCCCCTCGGCCTCTGCAGACAACCACCACCCTGACTTTTATGATAACTGCTTCTCTCTCTTCTTTGTAGTTTTACCATCTAATTATGCCGCCCTAACAACATACTTTAGTTTTGTCTGCGTTTTAAGGTTATATAAATGGAATCATACACTCAGTATTCTTTCATGTCTGGGTTTTTGTTCCCCCCTCAAAATTATGTTTTTAGGTTTATCCATATCGTTTCGTGGCGGTCGGTTGATTTGTGTGTGGACGTGTGTGGGTTTTGTGGGTCCTGGTTGTCGTTGCCCCTGTCGTCCTGTGTTGTCTGCAATGTCTTCGCGTGAAGACACAGCACATGGGACGCGTTTGGCCGGGCGTTCGGGCTCGGGCGGGGCTGCTCAGGACGCGTCCCGCCTCCGGTTCACGCGCCGGGGCTGCGTCCCGATCCTCTTCCAGGAGGAGAGGCGCCGTCTCCCGGGGCAGGCGCACCTCCAGCTCCACCGGATTGGAGCCCCCAGTTTTCCCGTTTCCACTCCGACACCTGAGATGGGCAGCCGTTTTCACGTTCCTGCGTCTGGCAGAAAGGACGCACGTCACTGAGCATTGATGTTTAGCGCAGTTTAAGTGCCAACGTCCACGGGCATTTAAACATCCCAGGGCTGACAGGTGAACGGTACTCAATAATAACTCCCCTCCCTTTGCCTCTAGAAGCACCGTGGGAGCCCAGGGCTCCTGCCCCATCCTGCTCTAGGGTCTTTTTTTTTTTTTGAGTTTTAGGGCCACACCCGTGGCATACGGAAGTTCCCAGGCTGGGAGTCAAATCGGACCTGCACCTGCCGGCATACACCACAGCCACAGCAACGCCAGATCCGAGCTGTGTCTTCAACATACACCATGGCTTGTGGCAATACCAGATCCTTAACCCATGGAGCGAGGCCAGGGATCAAACCTGCATCCTTATGGATACTAGTCAGGTTCTGAACCCAATGAGCCTTAATGGGAATGCCCCTGCTCTGTTTTTACGCCTCTTATTTTTATCTCAATAATCCCAGCAATGCTGGGACCTAACAATACCTGTCTTTAGGAGTTCCCGTCGTGGCACAGTGGTTAACAAATCCGACTAGGAACCATGAAGGTACAGGTTCCATCCCTGGCCTCAATCAGTGGGTTAAGGATCTGGCGTTGCCATGAGCTGTGGTGTAGGTCACAGATGCAGCTCAGATCCCGCATAGCTATGGCTGTGATGTAGACTGGCGGCTACAGCTCCAATTTGACCCCTAGCCTGGGAACCTCCATATGCTGCAGGTGCGGGCCTGAAAAGAATAAATAAATAAATAAGGCTTTTAAACCTGAGAGCAGGAATTGGGGTTCAGGAAGGGCAAGGGAGGATCACTCAAAGGTGAGTTATCTGAGTCCCCTGGGATCTCCTACAAGGAGCATACCCGGTTGTGCGGCTGGAAAGGTGTTTATTGCTGGCCGAGGTCTTTGCAGTGGAGGCTGGGCGATCAAAGCTTCGTCTCCAGCCCCTGCCCTGCACAGGCGCTGTCCTCAGCGTTCATACGGCAGCTGTGCCCTTAACCCTCGGGCAGCACCTTGAGGGAGGCATAGCAATCTTCCCTTTGGAAGGGCCAAAAATCTGCTGCACAGAGAGGTTAAGTAAATTACCCAGGGTCACACAGCTAACAAACAGTAGAGCTGGGGCTCAAAACCAGCCGCTTGGTCTCCAGCGCCCGCACACGCCAGCACTGGCGCACGCCTCTCCATGAACACTGGGGTCGGGGGAGCTGGAAGCGACCCCAGTCCCCACCCCAGAAGGACTCCAGCTGTCCAATTTCAAGACACACGACAGAGCCACAGGCCACGTGATGGAAAAAGGGTAGACATGGGATGGATGGGCTCAGGGAGAGAGCCCCGGAAAAGAGAGCCCCAGGCTTCCCCCACGGCTTTGTGAAAACGCACGGCACATGTCGGAGGGGTTCTGCGGTCCTGGAAAAGCTGCACAGATGGGACAGAGCTTCGTGGCCCTGGCCCCCGACCGCCCCGCTGAAAGCCCCTCACGGTATTGCGTCACCAAAGTCCATTCCTCTCAAACGGAGAAACAGCCTTGGAGCATCCGCAGCCTCACGGGTTTGGACGCTTCACCGAAGCTGCGTGTTATCCCAAGTTCACCGTTTTTCCCTAATGTCCTTTTTTTGTTCCAGGATCCCATCCAGGACTCCACATCGCATTTAGTCATGTCTCCTTAGCTTCCTCGGGGCCGTGACGGCGTCTCAGACTTGCCTTGTTTCTGGTGAACTTGGCGGCGTGGGGGAGGACTGGGCAGGTATTTGGGATAATGACCATTGGGTCTCGTCTTGGGTTTTGATGAGGGTGGGAGGTGTGGGTGGGGGAGCCCGCAGAGGTGACACGGCCCTCGCACCCCATCTTCTCAGGATGCAGGCCGCCTGCGTGACTCCTCACGGTTGGTGTTGACCTTGACCCCTTGACCCAGGCGTCTCCCCCGGAAGGTCCCTCTTTCCCGTCCACACTGTCCCCTTTGCAAGGAGTCACCAAGTGCAGCCCACGCTCAGGGTTGGCGGGGTGGAAAGGGCTGCATAAACGACTTGGGATCCTGGGCAGGAAATGGTTCTTTCCTCCCTGTTCACTGTGTGTGCCTTCATTTATTTGTAGCCATATGGAATCGTGAATATTTTTTTCATTTTCCTTTTTTTTAGTGTCGTTGACGCATAGTTGGCTTATAAGGGGGTAATCATTTCAGCCGTACGACGCAGTGACCAGTCCCACACAGGCACGCACCCATTCCTTCCCAGACGTCTACCTTACAAAGCGAGTTACATTCCAGCGCCACCTTTGCGTTGTTTTTGTTGCTGGAATCACTCCAGCCTTGGCCGATGCGGCCCTTTCCAGCTGGCTCCTGTGCCCTCCTGTTTGGCGAGCCCACCCTCACTTCTGCCCCTGCGGGAAGCGCTGGGCTTCTTGTGTGCATCTCCTGCCCCAGCCGGCGACTCAGCCGTGTCTCCAGGGAGGCCCGCTTCCTTCCTTGCAGGGTGGATTTAGAAACCACAATCCAGGCGCTGCGTGTGCTCACTGCTCCTGGGGCAACCTTTCTTCTCGCTCTTCTCAGCTGACAGAGCCAGGAGGCGTGGGTGGCTGTCCTGATCTGAAAACGCAAACATAGCTGTAATCATTTCTGATGCTGGCCCTCTCTGTCTCCACCCAGCCAGGATCACTCCTCAGTCTCCAGCTTGAACCCAGTTCCAGGCGGCCCACCCGCACTTTCCCCCGGCTCGTCTGTGCCCTCCCCTCCACCACTCGCCCCGTATTCACTTACTCACTGCCTCCCAGTGTCTGGGCACAGCGCCTCCCCAAGGCTTAACCCAGACCCCCAGGAGAAACCACTTCACCAACGGGAACAGCGGGAAGATCCAATTCCTTTCCTCTCTGCTCCTACACTTTCTGATCCAAATACCATTTTCCGTGGTCCTTTATGGCAGCTCCTCCGCCCATCTCCTTCAGAGATGTTTCAGCACAGGCATGCCATGCAGTTACGTCATTTGTCACAGTCTGCCCTCCATCTTGGGTCCCCTCACGTTCTGGGTTAAATTTTATGTATTACGTTCACGCCTTGTGCTGTCCTGCTGTATGCATTTGGACCAACGCTCAGGGTCGTGTATCCAGCCCCGCTGCCACGCAGTCAGATTCTGCCACCCTGAAATCTCCCCTGGCCTCCCCCCCGCCCCCCCACACCCAGGCCCTGGCAGCAACAACTGATCTGTTTCCTATCTTTACAGCCCTGCCTTTCCAGAACGTCATATCAGTGGAATCCTAACACGTGTAGCCTCTCTGGTCTGCTTTCTCTCACTTAGCAGAATGCGTTTAAGCCTCATCTGTGAGGCAGCCTGAATCAGCAGTGCTTCCCGTGCTGCTGCTCGAGAGTGTGCTCGCTGTGGTCCGGAAGCGGGACTGTTGGCTGATTTACCTATTGCAACGCACCATGGTTATTTCCGGAACTGTGGCCTCAATCAGGCTGCTATAAATGTTCCCTCGCAGGCGTGACTGTGAACAGGGGTTCCCCACTCCCTCGGGCAACTACCTGGGAGGGTGAGTCTAGACCTAGGGTGGGTCTCTGTTTAACTCAGAAGACACTGCCCAACCGACTTCAAGTGGCTGCTGCACTGTTTTGCATTCCTACTGTCAAGCTGTCAAGGATGCGAGCTCCTGGAGCTCCAGAGCTTCTCTCGTGCTCATTTCTCATGTACCTTTTTTTTTTTTTTTTTTTTTTTTTTTGGTCTTTTTGCCTTTCTAGGGCCACTTCCTGAGGCATATGGAGGTTCCCAGGCTAGGGATCTAATCGGAGCTGTAGCCGCCGGCCTACGCCAGAGTCACAGCCACGCGGGATCTGAGCCGTGTCTGTGACCTACACCACAGCTCATGGCAACACTGGATCCTTAACCCACTGAGCAAGGCCAGGGATGGAACCCGCAACCTCATGGTTCCTAGTCGGATTTGTTAACCACTGCGCCACGACGGGAACTCCTAAAGGGTTCTTAATATAATCGAAATACCAGCCCTTTCCTGATAAAAGATTTGCAAACATGCTCCCCATTACAGCTTGTCTTTTTGCTCCAGATACTGAGATTTCCTTCGCCAGTGTTTTATATTTTCATGTATGGATCCTGCACATCTTTTGTTAAGTGTATATGTAAGTAATCCGTGGTTCTTTGGTGTTAGTCACCTGACTTTTGACAATGATGGAAAGACAATTCCACGGAGAAAGTATCACCTTTTCAACGATTGCTGCTGTAACAACGGGTCACCCATGTGCAAAAAAAATAACTAACTCAACACACATCCCCTCACTTAAGAAAACAAAGCAAACAGGATCTGAAATTCCACAAAAACCAGATCCCCCTCCGCAGCCAGGGACCCTTGGGCACAGTGTTTTGGGTGACAACACAGGAGCCAACAGCTCGGGTTTGGGTCCCAGCTCTGCCAGTTACCAGCCGTGAGACTGGGGTGAGTGGCTTTGCTGCCTCTGTGCCTCAGTTTCCGCAGCTGCAAAATGAAGGTCATAGCACAGCTACCTCCGAGGCTGTCTCGAGGAGTCCACGAGATAACACATGGAATCCTCTAGAACGATGTCCGCCCCCACTGATGCTGAACACCCCTTGCTCCATGGTCAAGGTCACTAATGCTGAACACCCCTTGCTCCATGGTCAAGGTCCCGCCCTGGGCTCGATGTCTCTGGCTTGCTTCCTCCCTGGATGTTGGTGATCGGCCACCACCACTGAGGTCCCCTGTAGGACCACCCAAGGCTGCAGCCCAGCGCCTGGGTCCCACGGAGGCCACATCGGTTTCTGGGTGGAGGTGGGACACATCCCGTGAACACAAACTCCACCTGCAGCAGCATTAGCCCACCGTCTTGACCGGGAGGTCAACGTTCAAAGGGCCTGTGGCTGCCCCGGTCACTCAGCTCTGAGTTGGGAGTGAGGATTTGCACACAGGCCCTCTTTGCTGGGTCCCCCACCACCCCCCTGGGCTGCGCTCCCTCTCGGCTTGCCCTTTGCTGACTCTCCAGCACCCAGGGGCCCGCTGTCCAGGCAGGACCTTGGCCAGGAGGCCGGGCTGAGCAGGGGAGCCACGTTATGGGGGCTTCGCAAGCCTTTCTAAGCTTTCATCTTTTCCAACCCATGGTCCTCAGCCTACAGAGGCCTTGAGCTCACCCCCCTCACCCAGGAGAATAGCCCAGACAGGAGAGTGCGGGGACCCGATTGCACACGGCGCCGGAGACGCGCCCGGACAGCCTGGGGGCAGGTTGGCTTGGGGACTGGAGAGAGGAGACCCTGCCGGTTGATGGAATCATCGCTCCCGCGGGTGGACCCCCACCCCGTCCTCCGCACACATCTGCCGGCCACGCAGCCTCTCCGGGAAGCAGATCGGCCGGCTGGGGACTCTTAACCGCGGGGCGTGAGGCGCAGAGCCCGGCCCCCGCCCACTTCCTGCTGATCAGAACATCTCTCCCCAGGGATTCCCGAGCCCCCATGTCCTGGCATCACTCTGATTCCGTGCAGACCACACATCTCAGGCAGACACAGAATGTATGGAAACAGCCAGAGGCTGTGCAGGCACAGGGCTGACGTGGTCCGGGGGGGCCCCGTTCCCAGCCACGCTGGCTGGCTTTTCCTCCAATGCACCCTCCAGCCACCAAGAGACCCCAGGGTGTTTGATCTGAGGTGGGCACACAGCCCGGGGGTCAAGAGCGGGGGCCGTGGCCTCAGGAAAACCTGGATTCAAATCTGATCTGCCCCTCATATGCCCTGCAACCCAGGGAAGAGGCAGGCTCCAAGAGTCTCTGTGTCCTGGTGTCTAGAGTGGGGAGGTCACCATCACCCCACCTGCTCAAAGGACCCAGAGGAGTGAGCGCCACCGCCACCGCCACCGCCACGTGGCCCTCGCCTTGGAGCCTGACTGGGAGGTCGCTGACCCCTCCAGGTGGGTGCACAGGCCCCCAGAAAGTGAAGACCCTGCTGGCCTTACTCCCAGACCCCCAGGCATCTGGCCTGGGATGGCACACAGAAGGGCTCCCAAGGGCACTCCCTTCGACCAGCATTCTGCCCACACCGACCTGGGGTTTAGACCTGTGCGACCGGAAGCTCTTCAAGGGAGGAGCGTGGCCCGGGGGCTCCAAGATGCACCCAGAGTGGCAGCCACTGGAAGGGGCAGTTTCCCAGGACCTCTGGGCCTCAGCGTCTCCTCTGAAAACAAAGGGGTGGTGGGTTTCCTCTGCAGCCCCAGCTGCCCCCGGGCCTTCCTTCCAGAAGGTGGTAATTCATCAACGGCTTCGGAAGGCCCTCTCTGCCCTGACCACTTCGTGGCTGAGGCCACGGTCTTCAAGGCCGCCCCCCCCACCTCCCCCCGAGATGTCACCTCCCGGGGCCATCTCTTCACCTGTGTGGTTTCAACAATGGTTGGCCAAAAAGCAGTGACAATGACCACCGAGGGACGTGGAGGATTCATCCAAGGGAAACAAAGGCCCAGAGAGGACCAGCCACCTGCCGCAGGCCACAAAACGTGGTCGTGGGGGGTAGGATGGACGCCGGGCCCGCGTCCTCCTCTCCCCACGACACACCTCCTCACCGCCCCAAAGCCCAGAGTGTCCTTGTACCCAGAGCATCCGAGAGCCCAGCCACTGTGCAGGAGTCCCTGCAGCCACTGGACGCTCCCCACCGAGGGCTCCTCCCCGGGGACTGCTGGCCCTCCAGGCTCCCTTCGCTAGGTAATCGGAGCCCCACTCTGATCCCCGATCCCCCCGCCCCCACTGCACCAGCCCCTTGGTCTCCAGGGAGCTGCTGGGCCAGCATGACAATGAGATCAGCCTGCACGTCTGCTCGCCAGATGCCTCGGTCCCAGGCCTCCTCTGAGCCCTGCCCCAAGCACACATTCCACAGTTTGTCCTCAGAAGACCAAGGTCACCCATCATGTGTGCCTGCTCCCTGCTCAGCTCGTCCCAGCAGAGCCCAGGACCAGGGTGGACTCTTGACCAGGACAGCCAGGGGATGTCCCCGTGGACGTGGCTCCATTGGGCTGATAGGAGCACAGAGCGAGGTCGGCCTGATTGAGCAGCCATGAGCTGGGATGGATTGGTGATGTCTGCCCTGTAGCACGAGGAGGCAGGGACCACCTGTAACCTCCCAGCCACCACCTGCCGCCTCCGGGAGTCTGTCTGCTGGTTGCCGGTTCATGCTCAGTCCCAGGCGCTGCCTGGGGGCGCTCTTCACTCACAGACTCTGGGGCCCAGAGGGCACAGGACACGGTAACACCTGAAACGTTGTCCCCAGCCCTCCTCAGGCTGAGGCCTCAGGTGTGAACTGAACCCAGGGCCAGGTAACAGTCCAGGCAGCCTGGACCCCACTCCCTCGCAGTCCAAGGAGGAGGGACCCTCGGCCAGTCTCCAGGGCACCTGCCTCCGGGCTGGGCCTGGGCCGCCCTCTTCTGTCCTCACGCCTCCTCTTGCATCCTGGGACCCTAAACCGTCACCTCCCGCCCTTGGCCACCTCTCCAGATGCCCACCTGAGCTCCCCGCTCTCCTCCCTCCCGTGGCACACCTGCCCACCTGCCCACCTGGCTCAGCTCAAGGGTCCACCCCACCTCCCTTGGCCTGGCTTTCTCAGCCAGGCCTGCAGCACCCGGCTGGCTCAGGATCCACCGCTGTCCCCAAGGGGGCGGGTGGCCCCCTGCAGCCCGAACGCTCTGCACGTTCGAGGGAAAAGGAAACGCCCCTCCATGACCTCGCCCCTGCCCTGGCCCTCTGCCTCGAGGGGCGCTGGGAAAGCGCAAGCGGCCAGCCACTCTCGCTCGGGAGCTCGTCAGAGGCGCCGGTAAGAGCAAAGCATCCCCAGCATCGGGCGATGACATGGGCCGCGTGCGTGTTTTCTGTGAAGACAGAAGGATCTAGAACCTTCCGGTCGCTCTGGCAGGGCCCAGGGCGAGGGGTTCTAGGGGCCCCTGTGTGTGTGTGTGTGTGTGTGTGTGTGTGTGTGTGTGTGTCCAGTCCCGCGGCTGGAAGGGGCATCATCAGAGCCCGGGTGCCAGGGGCCTAAATGTCTGAGAACAAGGGGCCAGGCGGGGGCGCTGCCTCTGCTCTCTGCTCCAGGAAAGGCAGAAACCGCCCCTGGCTGTCCCCGCCTCTGCTCTCCTGACCCGACCCCAGGCCTGGTCACACATGCTAGGTCCACTAGGCCAGCACAGGGCCTGGCGCGCAGTAGGCATTCTAGAAGTGTCTGTGGCCTGCGGGCCTGGTGGCCAGAGTCGTGGCTGCGGCAGCCCTCTGCCCATGGGCCACTTGGGGTGTTCTTGGGGCAGAGTCCTGCTGTTGATTCTGTCCTAGATTGGGCGGCCGCTGGCTGTGCCTCTGAGCGGCACCGAAGCCACTCAGGAACCTGGACTGGTTCTAGTCCTGGAACTAGGAACCCATCACAGTCCAGTCTCCTGATGCCGCTGAGGCCCAAGGAGGCTGTGGGGCCCAGGAAGCCAGGGAAGGCCTGGTCACTGGCCACGGTGGCCATTGTCCCGGCCAGCTCAGCCCATTGGGCTTGGTGGCCGCATCTGGTCACTCCCAGCCCCTCACTGGTCACTTCCAGTTGCCTGAAAGGAAAACACGCAGCAGGCTCGGCCGCGGGAAGATGCGCCTGGTCAGGAGCCTCACGCACGACCGGAACCTGAAGCGTGGAGCTCCTCAAGCTCAGAGGTTACCCTCCGAATGTTTGCCAGGCGCCCAAGGCGTAGCCAGTGGGCCCCGCCCTGCGCCAGGCCCGGGGGAAGGGCCACGGCCCCGCCCTGGGGACTGCACGGCGGGAGAGGCGGGCACGGGGCGGACAGACCCTCCCTTTTCTCATCTGCTAACGGGACAAACGGCACCAGGGCCCAGAGAGCCCGGAAGGACGTGGTGCTCGAAAGGCGGGGAGTGGTGCCCAACATGCAGCCAGAGGGTCCCTCTGTGGCATCATGGACCGTCTTCTGTCACGGCAAGCAGGTGACGTGGGACAAGCCCCGGTCCCTTCGCCTCCCCACTTGGCTCTTGAGGGACCCTCTGCATCTCCAGGGGTCCTGCCTCCCCACGGCGGCCAGGGCTGCCCACCCAGGCCCTGCCCTCTAGCCCCCAGGATCAGCAGAGCAGGGCGCCGCGTGGCCGGGCGGGGACCCCGGGCCCTCCCTCCGCTTGTCATTTCAGTCGTCTCAGGGCAATTTCCTCTCCTGTCTGAACACGGGTTCCTGTCCAGATGGCCTCCTCGCTCCATCCCCCTCTCCCAGTGTCTCGGGCCAAACCCCAGGGTGAAGGCGGAGAGGGAAGAGCAGAGAGGCTGGCGGGTGGCAGGGCAGTGCTGGCGGCAGCGCCTGCTGTGGAAAAGGGCTGCCCTCGGCAGAAAGGCCGGCGAGGGAGGCGTGGGGCTGGTCCCACCAAACCAGGCGCAGTGGCCACAGCTATGCCGGGAGCACATTTTTAGACTGTGAGTCAACTGTTAATAGAGTGATTTTTTTTTTTAATCATCCCAAAGGAAGCTGACTTATAACTCTTCACTGCTGGGGCTGCGCCAGCAGGGAGGGGGCCCAAAAGAGGCTTGGGTACCAGGAGGGGGCCAGCGGCCCCCAGACCAGCCCCTGACCCGTGATGGGACGGGTCAGAGTAAGGGGTAGGGACCGTCTGGTCCATCCCCACGAGGAGGCTCGCTCCCCAAGGTGAAAGGCGGGTAGGGCTTTGTGACCCTTAACTCCGGCTTCTACTGCTGCGACCCCCACTCCTCATTTCAAGGGAACATCAGTCCATCGCAGAAACGGCTTCTCTGTGTCCCCAGCCTGTGCCAAGCCGTGGGGCACCCAGGAATGAATAAGAGAAACCTCTTACGCAGAACAGGCAACATGTGTGGGAAAGAACGTTCCAGAGCTAAAGGACAGTGGTGGCCGCGACGGAGGAGCAGGCCAGAGGAGAGAGGGACCGGCCAGACCAGACTCCTCATGTCCAGAACCGCTGGGCCCCCAGTGCCGCTCCCTCCCGGTGCCGCCTGGCTCCACAGCTGCAGGCGGGGCGGGAGGCTGATGCAACCGAGCCGGCAGCCTGCCGGGGACGCAGCCCTCCCGGCCCCATCCCCACGGAAGTCTTCCTCCCTGCCTGAGCAGGACGCCCCCCTCACCGTGGGGACTCCTACAGGGCAGCCCCCCACCCCCAGGACCCCAGGGGCTCTGCTTTGGCTGAAAGGCAGGGGAGGGAGCCAGGACCCAACAGCCCAGTGACCCAGGCTTTCTGTCTTCACACCCAGCCTGACACCCAGGCTGCCCTGGGCTCTGCGCCTGGGAACACAGCTTCTCCAGATGGCCGATCCCTCTGCAACAAAGCGTGGGTCTTCCTCCCACGGCCTGGGCGAGGGGCTGCAGGTGGCCGGTAGGGAGGCAGCAGTGGCTCCTCCGGGGTGGCGAGGGACAGGCCCTCCCCGCCCTGGCCCCTCTCCCTCCTCAGTCCCACATCAAACAGGGCTTATCTTCCGCTGCTCTCCTGCGGATTCGGCTCTGCCTCTGAATCCTTCTTAACACAGCCCCAGGCCACCCCTTGTAGTGGATCAGGAGAGTCAGTGAAAGATTTCTCTCTGCTGTCACTCTGCACGAAGGTGCAAGGGACGCCCGGAGGGGACAGGGACCAATGCGGACTCTTGAAGCTGGGATTACAGGGAACATAAGCCTGCCGTCGTCCAGAGAGAGGGAGGCGTGGAGGGCAGGGTTCGGGGGAGACAGACACAGCCAGGTTGGCGGCCCCTGAACGGAGCAGGATACGACCCGGCAGAGGGCACCACCTCTCGCGTCATCAGACCCCTGCCCGCCCCGCCCTGTCCCCCTTGCCCCTCACGCCTGGCTTGGCACAGCCCAGACACGCGCTTGTCCTGGTGGGGGCGGGGTGGGGGGGACAGAGAGGGCTGGGCCTGGGGGTCCAAGGGCTCGAGAGAAGCCAGCACTGCCACGGAGAGGAAGCCAGCTTTGGCACGAAGATGTGGGCGCTGGTCATGTGTGGGTCCCCCGAGAAGGAGGAGCCTATGGCGTCAATTGGGAGTTTCAGCCCGTGGGCCCTGGGTCTGGGGAGGGGCACAGACGACCCCCGGGCCTGGAGAAGATCTCCCCAGGGCAGCCTGGGTTCCTTCAGGTCCGCTCATTGTGCCAGGCTGCGGAGTGGGGGAGGCAGCCCAGCCCCCCACGGGCCCCGCGACCGGGCCAGGCTGACCCCGAGCTCGGCTGTGCTTTGCGGAGCCTGACGCCAGCAAGCCTGGGATGGGCCGGGGACCCAACGGGGAGAAGGCACGAGGTCTCCGTCTCGGGCCACCAGGACGTCACTCTGCCCAGAGCAGGGCCCGAGACCAAGCAGGCACGAGGGGCAGGGTCTTACAGTGAAACTCAAACTCATTAGACCAGCTTTTTTTAATGGCGGAAGAGTCTGAACTTGGCCCGAGCACTTTAAATGACTCTTCCACACGTCGGACAAGCAGCGAGGTGCGAGGAGGAGGCTCTCGGCCGGAGCCCCCCCGGAACCTCCAGACTCAAGGCCAGTCGGGGAGGTCCTTGCAAGGCCCCTGGGGAGGGCCGGGGACGCCCCCAGCCCTCATGGCCCGGACAAGGCCCCCAGGGCCAGGGAAGGCCGGCAAAGGCCCCCACGCTGCCAAGGGCAGTGCCCACCCACCTCCACTCCCTGGGATGCAGGTCTTTTGGTCTTTTTAGGGGCACACCCACATCACATGGAGGTTCCCAGACCCGGGGTCCAATCGGAGCTGCAGCTGCCGGCCTACACCGCAGCCACAGCAACGCCAGAGCCAAGCCATACCTGAACCCACAACAGAGCTCACAGCAATGCTGGATCCTTAGCCTAGTGAGCGAGGCCAGGGATCGAACCTGAGACCTCATGGATACTAGTTGGGTTCTTAACCCCGTGAGTCACAGTGGGAACTCCCCCGGGGTGAAGTTCTAACCACAATAGTGGTGTACACTAAACTAAGGGGAAAGAAGCCTCGTAAAGCATTTCTTTTTCTCCCAAATGACCACACCTGTGCTTTTTAACAAAATATTTGAATTATTAGTTCTGGTATCTCACTTGACATCAGTGAGGCTGGGGGTCTGATTTCTCCCATAAACCACCCCCCAAAACTCTGGAAGCACCTGGTACAAATGGGGGCCTCGGCTCCTCCAGGGCACCAGTGCCCTGTCCCCTGCATGCCATGCCCACCCAGCCCTGGGCCGGTCCAGTGGCTCCTGCTGGCCTGGCGGAGCCTCCGATGGAAACGCTCCCCCCTCCTATGAGGCTGGGCTGTGACACATGGTGACTCCACAGATTCTGGCTGCCCTGGAAAGTCGGTGGGAACCCAAGACGCTCTGACGCTCTGCACTGCCCAGTCTCTCACCCTCCGAGGGGCCAGCGTAATAGCCCAGAGAGGACGGACTTAGGAAGAACGGATGCTCTTGCGCTCCGTGGTCAGAAGTGCTTGAGTGCCAGCAACAGAGAGAATCTCAGCCAGGAGGGAAACGTACCCAGACCCACGTGGGGCAGTAGGGGTTTAGGGAGCCGGGGTCCGGGCTCTGGGTGTGACTCTGGGGGTTTCCCTGCCTTCTCGGCATGTGGCTTTGCTTCTCGGCCAAGTGGGGAGACGCCTGTATGAAAGGTTACACGGGGGGTGGGGGAGCCACAGTAACACGGATCAGAGGTTACACGGAAGGAGAGTCACAGTAGCACACACATGTGTGCTGCACACGCCATGCACAGGTGCACACACACGGCCCAGCACTGGAAGTCCGGCTGGGAGCCCTCAAGTTTTGAGCCATGACGTGCTTAACCACCAGCTCGAGGGCCCGGGGGAGGCCAGCCTGCTTTGACGCACTTGCCAATGGACGTGGTGTAAATATTCCCACCTCGCTGGAGGCCAAGCACACACCCTGAGGTCTCTGAGGCAGAGCTGGGGGGAGACAGGCCCTTCAGCAGGGGCAGGCCAGCCCGCCAGCTCAGGGCATCGCCTGGGAAGAAGGTGGCACCATCTAGCAGCCACGGCCTGATGGAGTGTGAGGCTCGGGGCCCCTCCAGGACACGGCACACACCCCAAATCCATGACCTGTGCCCAAAAGGGTCAAGACTCGGCTCCAAGAGCCAAGAGGAGGGGGCAGTCCTGCCCATCCTCACGGCCGCGGATTAAGTGGGGAGCTTGTGTGCCCAGCCACGGAACTCCAGCCTCCCAGCAGGAGATGCTTTCATCAGAGAGAGAGCTCCTCCTGCGACTGCGTCCTGGTAACTTCCTTGGGCCAGGAGACCAGCAGGTCAAGAGGGAAATGGCCCCACCAGCAGGGTTACTGGTCTGTTAACTGGGAGTCACAGTGCTGCTGCAGGGGTGAGGGGGATGCTTGGGGTGCTCTGTCCTACGGTGGGGCCAGGAAGGATCCGGGCCAGTGCCGTGCACACACCCCCACCTGTGTGCCAACCCGGGGCTCTCAACCCTCGGGGCTGGGGGCCCAAGCCCGCTCCAGACGTGACCCGGGGCCGGCGGAGGCATAGCTGAGGGTAGAAAGCGCAGAGGCTGGGTAGTGGGGCGAGGGGAGCAGCGACCAGCGGTTTCTCCCTTGAGACGAGCACGCAGCGATGGGGCGAGTGGGGGGCCACGGTGCTCTTGCCCCCAGCCTCTCCTGTTACGAGTCCCCGGGAAGGGCGCTCAGCCACAACACGGGAGGTGTTTTCCCAGGAGGGCGGGTACCCTGGGAACTGAGCCGGCTCAGGGTGACCAGAGGGGCCGCTGGCCGCTGGATGAAGGCTCAGCCAGCAGGGGCGAGCACCGTGCCCACTGCCCACGAGGCAGCTGTGTCTCTCCGGAACCACTCTGGACCAGAAGAGCCCGCCGTGCCAGGTCCCCCCCTCCCTGGACCACCCACATCCAGCGACTGTCAGGTGGGTTTCGGAAGCCCTGTCCCCGCGGCGCCCAGCCCGCCTTGCCGCTGCCCAGGCCCCTGCCCCTCACTCTTTGAGGCCTTGTCCCCAACACACCCCCGATCCCTCTGCACACAATTCTGCATTTCCAAGCCTTCCAGAGAACGCACCTTCCAATAGGAAGCCCACTTCCTACCCAGTGGTTCCACAACCAGGTGTCGGGGAGGGTCCTGGGGCTGCATCCCACACGGGGTGGAGGTGGGGGGATTCTGGGTGCTTGACAGCCAGCTGTCCCTGAGAGGCCCCCAGACCCGCCCTCCAGCAAGCGGGGGCACGACAGCGCCAGGAACCTTGTCCAGGGCAAATGTGCTTTTAATTACTTGCACAAAAAAGTCGTGGGGATTGAGTGTTCATCGACTGCCTCTCAAGGCAGGGTTGGAAGAATTAACTGCACGTAAACTCGCCCTGGATTAAAGTGCTGCTGCTCCGCGTGCATGTGGAATTCTTGACTGGGATTTGCAATATGGGCGGGAGCCAGCCTTCAATTCCTCTAGGAAAACATCTGAGATTCTACTGAAAACCAGTGCGAAAAAATAATTCCATGTACACACTAGGCAGCCTCACGCTGGAACGGACTCTGGCCTGCTTGGAGCAGTACAGACAGGAGATGAACTTTCTCAATTGTGATGAAGCGCGGGGGGGCGGGGGGGGAAGCAGCTCCTCTGGGCAGACACTGCAGAGTCTGGTACTTTCCAGCGTTTTCTGGAGCTCCAAGGGGTCCGCCGGAGCCTGGGGGCTGCCTGGGGGCTGCCTGGGGGCTGCCTGGGGGCGGGGGTAGGAGGGCTGCTCCCCCAGTCATGGCCTCAAGCCCCCCACCCCAGTGGACTTCCTCCTGGACTCCCACATGGGACTTCCCGCAACAGATGGGCCCTGTGGCCGAGGAACCTCAAAAACACGCGGTCCCATAATGACAGCCCCGCTCTCGCGAGGTCCCAGTGGAAACAGAGACGCGAGACCGCGCTGCCTCTGCAGCCACGTGTCTGTCGGGTACCCGGGCTGCCCAGTTCCACGTAGGCAGCAGCTGGGACCACGCGGGCGGGGGTGGGGGGGGGAGTAACCATGGCAACCTCCCCCCAATCGTCGCGAAGCAATTCCTCCACAATGTACAATTGCTCTGTTTATAGGAAGAATGCTGACCATATATTCTGGTTTTCCATGCACAATACTTCACTAGGAAAGAATGCAGACCCCACCAGCAGGAGCTCACGTTGCACTTTTCCCCGTCAAGCAAACCTCTTCCCGGTCCTGGGGGAGCATAATGGATGGGGCTCCCTGGCTCTCCCTGCACCCGGAGGAGGCATAGGCTGCCCGGCCTCCGATCCACCGCCCAGAGCAGGGTCCCCACGGGGCACACGGCGGGGGCTTCCTACTGAAAACCTCCCGGAGACACAGGGCCCCTGCCCTGTGCCAGACGCGGGTCTGGGGTCTGACAGGGAGCCAGACCGCCACGGCGCTGGCTCGTCGGAAGGGACTTCAACCAATGGAGGCACGAGAGCATTTGGCTTCTCGCTGGTGGAGGCTGTAAACGCTGCTCTGTGACTTCAGCGGAGCCTCCGTTCTCTGGGGGTGGGGGGAGGCGCACACGCTCGCCTCCTTGCAACACGAAGTTCAAATTTAGGAGATGAGTTTCAGATGCTAAAAATAATCTTTGGGGACTTTTCAAGGCAGAAGAAAGGGCCGGGTGGTTGGGCCGGCCTCAGGAGAAATGTTTTCACGCTCCACCCCGTCTTTGATGGATGTGGCAGTCGTGTCGTTGGTATTCCAAACGTGGCCTGTAATTTCCTGAGACCTGCAAATCCAGATGTTCCCCGGGTTGGACTGTGCCGCTCGGAACAGTGAGTGTGAGTCCAATGCACCCTGGAACTTTCTGGAAACGCTTTGTTAATGAGATGCGCGGTATGGCAAAGTGCAGGAATCAGCAGAGTGCCACTCACGGGAAAGATCACGGAGTGAAAGCCCAGGCGTGGACCCCCGGGTCGCGGCCACTGGGGATCCGACGGCCCCTGGAAGCCCGAGAGCCGCTCCCACCACCGTCCCTTCACCTCAGAGGCACCCCCACAGCCTCTAACGCCACCTTGACCGAATGGACTCGGACGATGCACGTGAGAGTCACCTGTGTCCCCAGGTACACTTGTCCCTGTTGCTGTGTAACCTCATTGAGGTCTCTTTTAAAAGAAAAGAGGGGTTCCCGCCGTGGGCGGTGGGTTAAGGATCCGACTGCGGTGGCTCAGGGGGCTGCAGAAGTTCAGGTTCGATCCCCAGCCCAGCACAGTGGGTTAAAGGATCCAGGGTTGCCGCAGCTGCAGCTTGGATTCAGTCTCTGGCCCAGGAACTTCCATAAGCGGCCACAAAAATTAAAGAAAGAAAAGGGAAAAGAAAAGGAGCTTATTGTTTGAAGGGGAAACCCTCCGGAGCAGGCGCTCTGGGCGGGCCGGGGGACCCGGCCCGGGGCGGCCCCTCCGGGTGGGACAAGGGCCTCCTTTTGCTCCATTTGGGCCCATCCTGGACCAATGGCACCCGTGTGTGACTCATGCCGCTGGCACGTCCAGGCTGCCTCCAGTGAGCTGGCGAAGGAATCTCAGTTATTAAGGCGGTACTAATTACAAGTGCCTCCCACAGATAGTCCGGTTCAGGGGAATCCTTCCCCCCGCCGCCCCGCCCCCAATTTCTACATTTTTTACTGATAGGAAGCAGAAGACTGGTCTCAGATCCAAAAAGATAAGCTCTCCTCCCAACTTCAAATACCCTCCTTTCATCTGGAGCATGGAACCCCCCCCCCCAAGCACCACCCTCTGCCGAGAGGACCAAAACCCACAGCAAAGGTGCCCAGAGCTGCGGGGGCTTGGCTGCTCCCTCCCCACCCCTACCCCCGCCCACGCCCAGGGCCTGGTCCCCAAATCCACAGACAGCCATCAGCTGCTTTCCTGTAAGGAAACAAATCTGGCCGGGACACATAGAAGAAGAGAGAGGCCATTTACAAACACTAAAATGTTCCAAACTCCCAGACCCTAGTTAATAAAAAATGCGCAGGAGCGCTACGAAGAAAACATGAAAACTAAGCTTTACAAGAGGCAAAAATGGAAGAGGAAACCCCTTATGGACAGGAGGCCCATTCACTATAAGAATGTCATTTCCGGAGTTCCCTGGCGGCTCAGCGGGTTAAGGACCGGCCTTGTCACTGCTGTGGCTCAGGTTCGATCCCTGGCCCGGGAACTTCCATGTGCCACCGGCATAGCAAAAAACAAACAAACAACAACAACAAATTGTCACTGCTTCCTAAAATTATCTGTTCATCCAACTGATTCTCCATTAAATTACCAACAGTATTCTCTGCGGTGGTATTGGAGGGAATTCAACAAACAAGTTTCCAGCGCAGAAAAAATAATGAAATAATGGGTGTCCAAGGACAGACCCGAAAACTCTGCTTCGGTTCTGGAGTCACCACGTAGCCCCTCCACCCTGAAAGTTACCGCATGTAAAAGAGTTCGGTGCTGGAGATTCAGGCCCATCGGGGAAACTGAGCAAATCCAGAAATAACCCCAAAAAGACATGTGGGAGCTTAGAATGGGATAAGTTGGAGGGAGAAGCCGGGATGCAAGTGAATTATGTTGGGACAAATGACTAGTCATTTGGAGAAAAAAGCCTTAAGGGAGAACTGAGTCCCTACTCTCTTCTTACCCCAAACAAATTCCAGAAGGACAGAGTTTCAACATGAAAAATTAAGCCATAAAAAGTAGGGGGAAGAAAACTCAAGTGAGCTGATAACACCATCTTAGAGCAGCAAAGACTATTCTAGACAGTTCCTGAAAATACTTGCATCAGAGAATGTTGATTTCTTTGAGTACATAAAATCTGAGGGTCCCACAAAGCATACACACATGCACACCTGTGTTTGTGTGCATATAGCATATAGATGCTCTTACCTATGTATGCGTGTGTGTGTGTGTACATATCTCACGTACGTATCCAAATTCGAAGATGACTTAACCAAAAACAAAGAACAATAAGAACAAAATACTTGCTACAGAATAGATCAAGGCTCAATTCCTTAATAAACCAAGAGCTTATACAAATCAAAAAGCTGGCAGTTAGGAGTTCCCTGGTGGCTCAGTGGGTTAAGGACCTGGCGTTGTCGCCGCTGTGGCTCTGGTGACAGCTGTGGCACAGATTTGATCTCTGGCCTGGGAAATTCCACATGCCAAGGGTGTGGGAGGGGAAAAAGCCTACAAGTACATGGAAAGATGTGAAAGAAACCCAATTCAAGTTTTCTTTTTTTTTTTGGTTTTGTTTTGTTTTGTTTTAAAAAAAAATCTGTTTATCACATACCAATTTTAGATTGGTAGGAAAAATTCCTTTTCTTTCAGTTTCTTTCTTTTGCATTTCCTTTCTTTTTTTTTTGTTTTTTTTTTTTGTTTGTTTGTTTGTTTTGTTTTGTCTTTTTGCTATTTCTTTGGGCTGCTCCCACTGCACATGGAGGTTCCCAGGCTAGGGGTCCAATCGGAGCTGTAGCCGCCAGCCTACGCCAGAGCCACAGCAACGCGGGATCCGAGCCGCATCTGCAACCTACACCACAGCTCACGGCAACGCCGGATCCTTAACCCACTGAGCAAGGGCAGGGACCGAACCCGCAACCTCATGGTTCCTAGTCGGATTCGTTAACCACTGCGCCGTGACGGGAACTCCTCTTTTGCATTTTCTATCAGTGTTGATTTGCAACGTGCCAATGTCTGCTCCACAGCAGCGTAACATACGTACCTACACATTCGCCTTCTCATATCACCTCCCCATGGTCTGTCCCGAGGGATCAGACACGGTTCCCAGTGCTGTCCAGCAGGACCTCATTGCCCGCCCATCCCAAAGGGAATCTAACGCAGATTATTTCTGAGCTATCTCGCTGGCAGAAATGTCCAGGTTTGCTGAGGGTTCAGGAGAAGAGGCAGCCTGATGCCAGGGTGCCACGCCGGTTGGTTTTCTCATTGGCAGGACTGCGCTCATACGGATCACTTAAAATGCACCTTCACCATCTCAGGAATTCCGCCGCAGTGACCTTGTGTATTTTTGAAAGCAGACCAAGGGACACACCGGGGGGTGTTTACAGTCCCCTTGCTCGTAAAAGCAAAAGCTCTGCAAACAAGGGAGGTGTTGCCCTGGCTCTTAGGCACACGCCGCGGGTGCTGCTCGAGACGCATCCCCGTGAAGCCAGCGCTCTCGTCATCCTCGGGATCCAGATGAGGAAACTGAGGCACAGAGAGGTTGGGTCCCTGCCTACGGTCACACAGCAGGTGAAGCCTGGCCTGGCACCTGGCAGGTGGGAGAGGCTGCTCCTGGCAGCCAGTCCTGTTATAAGCACGGTGGGCATGGGGTGTCCTGGCTAACGAGTTATTTCTTGAAATGATGTGCAGCATCCTTGTTAAACAGTTTAAGGCCGATTTCGCCCACGGAAGCCCTCTGACAGCAAAATGCAGGGTGCTCCTGTTTTACAGCAGATGTGGGGACTCTGCCGTGTCCTGGAGACCACGGGAAGGTGCAGGGTCCCGAGAAGGAGCCCCGAGCACCCGCGAGCTCCGTAGCTTTTGGCCGAGGGGCCTTTCCCTCCCAGGCGAAGCTGCAGCCCCTCCCGCCTGCTGGAGCCTGGCCAGGCTGGCCAAGCAGCCCCTCCCCCCTCCATGGAACATTGCTCCCCAGCGAGGCCACAGGGCTGCCAGCCACCCTGGGCCATTTCCAGGAAGTCACCCGAAACAGGTCATAAACGTTGGGAGTAACCCCTCCTCTGGGCTCCGGCTCTGGAGCCGCTCCAGACCCTCTCCCTGTGCTGCCTGCCGATGGAGGTTCCGGGTGGGGTTCTGTCTAGTGGAACCAGAGAATCAATAGGGGGCTTGTCCGGCAGATGAGGTGTGGGTCCCTGGGTCACTGAAGGCCAGTGCGGAGGTCACGCTGGGGGCAGAGACTGGGGAGCTACAGATAAGGTGTTCGATGCCGCCTACGTTCTTGCATCCTTGCACCCAAGGAGGTTCCTTGTGGGTCTCCCTCTGCAGCCGCCCCCAACCGTCCCAGGGTCCTCGGGGGGGTGGGGGCCCAGATGCAGCCTTGCACTCCAGGAGCGGTCTTGGCGCGCTCCCGGCACCCCCCCATCCTCAGTTTCCCCGCACGAGAGGTAGCCTGGAGCAGACTTCTCAGACCCTTTCAGCTGGACCTTCTGGGCTCCCCGCTTTGGAAACGTCCTTGGGACGATGGGGCCCAAGGAGGACAGGGCACAGTGGTCACGGTGAGGCCGTCGAGGGACAGGGAGGAGGCGAGTTAAAGGGGAGCACATGGGCTGGGGAGGGGGCAGCACGCAGGGGCCTGGACAGCATCCGAAGGCCAGGCTTCAGGAGACCCAAGAGCCAGGGGAGGGGGCCTGGGCCCGGGTGAAGCCCCAGAACGCCCAGCGCCCCTGGAAGGGGACGGAGCAGCCCAGCCTTGGGGCCGGGCCCTGCTCCACGGCCACAGCTGGGGAGCAGCTGTTTGCATCCGAGGCCTCCCCCGCTCTCCCCACATCCTTTGCTCCGAGTGCTTTTCGCTCCAGTTGGAATTTCGTTCCAAATGGTAAATATTTTATTTCCATCTGTGCGGCTCCCATGCAGATGACTTTAACACAACACGGAAAATACCTTTGGCTCCTCACTTCAGCTCGGGAGTCGAAAGTCCAGAAGATGCGTCCGCTGGGCCATCAGAGGGCAAGATTTCAGGCAAAACTCCCTGCCTTCATCTGGACCCGAGACACCGAGGGACTTTGTCCCCGACCCCACCCCCACCCCACCCTGGGGGCCCCGCTTTGGGGCTAGGAGATGACAGGTGAAGAAGCAGGGGGTCCACATAGGAGTTTTTGTTTCAATCCCACGTGTTGACACCCACCCGAGACCCCCCAGAGTTCCCTGGTGGCCTAGGGATTAAGGGTCAGGCCTTGTCACTGCTGTGGCACACGTTCCATCCCTGGCTCTGGAGCTTCCACATGCTGTGGGTACAGCCAAAAAAAAAAAAACAAAAAACTGGACCCTCCCCCAAGCGGAGCACAGTGAGCAGAACCATAGCCCTGAGTGACCTTGGGGAAATTACCTGCCGTCTCTGATCGTGGTTTTCCTTTCTGTAAACCGGAGGTGAAGCACTATTTGTTGCAAGCACCGTAAAGAGATGCCTAGAAAATGCTTAGCCCATTGCTGGGACAGTTGCAATAGAAGCAGCTGAGACTATGGGCTCTTAGCAGTGGGGTGCGCCCTGCAGCTTACAGAAACGTGCTTGTACTGCCAATGGGCAAACTGGGGGCTGCCGGCATGTGAGGGGGTGCGTGCTCAGCCCCAGAGCACAGCCCATGCTTGTCCCACCACGTTGCTCCCCAAACCTATTAGAAGATCAGTCTCTTGGGTCTCTGTCTCCCGTGAGCATAAATCGAGCCACAGAGTGACGGCAGCTGCCCTGAGCGTTTCCAGGGCCCCCTGACCAAGGAGGAGGCCCGGGGCCTCGGCCGCTCACCCTGGGACCCAGCGGCCTCTTAACAGGGTTCACACCCGAGAACAGCTGCTCGTAAAGGCGGTTTTCATTAATTTCCTGGAAGTTGGCGTTTTCATTTCCACGTGATCGGTCTTGGGAGACTCGGAAGAGGAGGACCAGAGCAGGGCTGGCCTCCTCCTGCTCCCTGGCACCCTGGTTTTATTTATTCCCACATTATGTGTGTCGTCTTCTCCCGTCTGTGTCCAGTGCTCTGATCCCGAGAGGAAGGGGAAGCCGGCGAGCAAGTCCCCGAGGTGCTTTCTTGGGCCTGAAGGTCCCACTTGCAGCAGCTCGGAGTCAGGGGCGTCGAGACTCAAAAAAGTCAGCGAGGCCCCTGTGGTGGGTGGACATCACGTCACTGCTCTAGAATGTTCTTTGAGCAGTCCCCAAACTTCCATTCCAGGGAGGAGACCGCTGCAGTCCATGAGGCCCAGGGAAAAAAACGTGCAGCCACGTGCAGCAAAAAAGCAGCGTTGGGATGGACGGTCATTCTGTCCAGCTCCAAGGCTTCCGAGTTCTTTATTTTCTGCAGGCTTCCACGAAATCTCTAAGACATGGTCGGACACAGGGGTCATTTTCGGTGTGAGGCCAGGGCGTGGGCGGGATGAAGTCATACGCACTGGGCTGCTGGGATCCCGGACACGGAGGAGCGGCCCAGCGCAGCCCCACGTGAGCACAGAGGGCGGCCGGCATCCGCCCTCAGACAGGGCTCCGGTCCCCGCGGCCTCCGAGTGCACAGGTTGAGGGCTGCCTGCTCCTTCCTCTGCTTTGAGGTGCTGCCTCCGCTAAGGCACAGGTGGGCCCCAGCCTCTCACTCCAGAGCGGTTTAAAGTTTCACAAGGTGACAGATGCTGCAGCTCAGCCCGAAGCCGTGGGGGCTCTGAGCCAGACCCCGACACACCTGACCCTGTGGGCAGGGACGGTGCCTGTGTCCGGCCTGCCTCCGTCTCCTCATTTGTACGTATATTCGAGGAGCTAAAATTTGCAGTATTTAAAAGTAGTTGAGGCACTTTAAAAAAAATTTACTTTTTTTTTTTTTTTTGCTTTTTAGGGCCGCACCCATGGCACATGGGAGTTCCCAGGCTAGGGGTCGAATCAGAGCTACAGCTGCCAGCCTACACCACAGCCACAGCAACGCTCGATCCGAGCCACATCTGTGATCTACACCACAGTTCACGGCAACGCCGGATCCTTAACTCACTGAGCGAGGCCAGGGATCGAACTCGAATCCTCACGGAGGCTCATTGGATTGTTTCCACTGAGCCATGATGGGAACTCCCCCAGAAAAACATTTTTTAGGGCCATACCTGCAGGACATGGAAGTTCCCAGGCTAGAGACTGGATTGGAGCATCAGCTACCAGACTACAACCACGGCCACAGCCACGCCAGACCCGAGCCGCATCTGTGACCTACGCTGCAGCTCGTGGCAATGCTTGATCCTTAACCCACTGAGTGGAGCCAGGGATCGAACACGCATCCTCAGGGATATTACTCGGGTTATGAACCTGCTGAGCCACAACAGGAAGCCCCTGTCAGGCAACATTTAAAGGTACCAAATTCCACTGAAAAGCTTTGATCTCGCCTCAAAAAAAAAAAAAAAAAAGGCCTGTGTGAAGTCAATTCTCACAGCAGGTGGCTGGGGCTCGGTCCTACCTGAGGATGCTCTGGGAAACGGTCCAGCCCTGCGGTCCCCGAGGAGGGAGCTGCGGTACTTACGCCCCCGTCATGATGGCCAGGCACTCCCAGGCACAGAGGGGCTGCCTCTGGGTTCTGGGCTGCCAGGAGGACCCTGAGGGGAGGGCTGGGGGGTTGTGGGTGGGCACAGGCGCTGCTGCTCCCGGGCTTGATCATAACAGCAATAACAGAGCAGCCCAGCCCAGCAGGGCCCCCCTCTATGCACCCCCGGCATCCTACCCGCTCTCCAGAGACCACCTCTCTCTGGGGTGCCAGCCAGGTTGATCACCCACCTGTGTGGTGGGGGATGACACCCCCAACGAGGTTCTGCCCCCCCAAACCTGTGACTCTGTGACCCAAGGGGACTCTGCAGATGCTGAAATCACATGTAAATTTAATGCTCCATCAAGGATTTTGAGGTGGGAGGCTTTCCTGGAAGAGGTGGGTGCGCCCAGTGCCATCCCAAGGGTCCTTACTAGAGGGAAGCAGGAGGGGCAGAGTCAGAGGGGCAACATGGGGACAGAAGCCGAGGTTGAGGGGAGATGATGCTGCTGGCCTTGGAGACAGAGGAGGGGCCGGGCGCCAGGGAACGCGGGCGCCTCTGGAAGCTGGAAAAGGCAGGGAAGCAGAGCAAGGCGGCCGACGCCTTGACGTGTGTCCGGGGAGACTGGATGAGGCCTCGGACCTCCAGAACTGCAAGGTCATACGTGCACTGTGTCTAAGCCCCCGGGGTCTGTGGCGATGGGTTCCAGGGGCAGTGGGTGTGGTGGTTAAGAACCAACCGGGCGCGGATTATCCGTCTCTCCCCTGCGTGCCTTCCTCCCGGAGCTGCTTTATGTCCGTACCTGCCGAGTGGCACGACTCATCCATCTTCCCACCGCTGGAAAACGCTCTGCCGCACGGACCCACCACCGTCCACCTGTCGACAGGTGGTTGAGCTGTTTCCTCGCACGGGCATCGTAAACAGTGAGGTGACACACGGTGCTGCCCTCTTTCCTGTTTTGTAGACGACAGCTTCTCTGGACTCGCATGTCCTGCTGTTTATTTATTCAGCGGATGCTTCCTGAGCATCTGCACACGATCCGCTTCGCTGGGAACACAGCTGGGCTCCACACGCAGCGGGCCCGCCAGCCACACCCCGCGGGACACAAGTCCGACTGCGGGGCTCCCTGGGGGCCCTTCACCTGGCCTCCCGTGAGAAGAAAGCGCTCTCGTCTCCATCCCCCGCCCCGCACCCCAAAACCCCCAAGAAACCCTCGTGCCTCTGCCCCAATTTCCAGACAAGAGGAAGCCGTGTTTCGCGGACACAGCCACGCCATCGGGCAGTTCAGGAGGGGCTCTGGGTCTGGAAGTGACACATCGCTCAGGTGTGAGGGATGGTGTCATCGCAGGGGCTGCCCTGGGCCTTCCCATGTGCCAGGCGAGGTGTGCCCCTCTGTCCTCGCATGCTCCAGAGTCATACGTGGTAGCAACGTCCCCACGGCACAGATGAGGAGCTTGAAAGGAGGGAGGAGTCACCTGGCCAGGTGAGCCCCAGGTGGGCAGGGTAACCACGGGGCCTTCCCTGCTCTTCTGCCCGAGGACCTTCCACCTCTTAGGGGACTGTCCTGCTTGATTCATCCCGTAGACGGGAGATGCCTAAAGGAAAGCCAGTATTTCTATAGTCAGGACGCAGGCCAGGGGCTCCAAGTCTCTGACACGCTCAGAATACAGGGACCTAATTATTTTCATTATTTTTTTTCCACACCCTTGGCATACGGAAGTTCCCAGGCCAGGGATCAAATCTGAGCTACAGCTGGGGCTACTCCGCAGGTGCAGCAATGCCAGATCCTTAACCCACTGCACCAGGCCAGGGCTTGAACCCACGCCTCAGCAGCATCCCAAGCTGCTGTAGGGACAAAGCCTTATCCATTACCCACTGCTCCATAGCGAGAACTTCCACAGGGACCAAATAGGAATGGTGAAATCATTCCCCACTTATAAAAAAGAAATCTACTGAGCTCTGTCACGTGCAGGGCGCCGGGCTTGCTGCAGGGCTAGACCAGTGGGTGATTCAAAAGGAGCCGTACCCCTCGGAACATGCAGAGGGTCTGATTTCCTCCTTGAGTCAAGTTAATTCAGAGGGTTTACTCACACAGGGATGGTGGCCATGGTTCGGAGAAGGGGCACCCTAGGGGCAGTGAGGTGCCTGGGGGCTGTCATCCCAGCCTCAAGTGGGGAAGGGAAGGGGTTTCCAGACCCCATGTGCATAAGGCAGCTTGAGAGGAGATGACATCACGGGGGGTGGGGCACACCCCGGACTAGGCCCCTCCCTCCTTCCCTTCCTCCCCCTCCCAGTGGCTGAGCCCAACCAGAAGTCAGAGGGCGAGGGGCCCTTTGATGTAGCCCACCCTGGGCAGCCCTCAGGGCAGAGAGCAGAGGGGAGAGAAAGGTAGGCAGCAGCTACTGAGGCGCAAGCGAAACACTGACACATGTGAAAGGTGCAGCCGCCGTGGGAGACAAAGCCAAATGCAGAAACAGGTACCAGGAGACCCAGAAACTCCATCCCCAGCTACAGACAAATGGAACTGCAGGGATCAAGTGCATATGCACACAGGGGCTCACGGCAGCACGTCCCGCAGCGGCACAGAAGGGCAGACCCACCTGTCCACCAGGAGGAAGGATAAAGAGGCAGGGTCCATCCCCACAGTGGAATATTATTCAGCCACAAACAGGAAAAAAGCACAGACTCATGCTACCATGTGGGTCGACCTTGAAAACATGACGTTAAGAAAAGAAGCCGGACCCAGAAGGACAAGCATGGTAAGACGCCACATACCTGAGCCATCTAGAATTCATAGGGATGAAATTCCTAGAGATAAAAAGTAGATCGGAAGTTGCCAGGGGCCTGGGGGAGGGGGAGTTTGGGTCTGGGTGGCGAAAAGGCTTTGCAAATAGATAGCGGTGATGTGCCGCTTTGTCAATGTAATTAATGCCATGGAATCATACATTACAATGGGTGAATGTTTTCGTGTGTGAATTATTTCACAATAAAGCTGTTTTTTTAAAATACACCTGACACTTTCCACCCCTCTGCCCCTCACAGCTCATCTAGTCTAGTCCATCCTCTGGCTGAAAACCCCGCATCCCCAGCACAGAGGATGCACGGCGTCCCACGAGCGGTCACATCATCATGGGTGGTGATGATGACTGCAGGACACTCCCACCCGAAATGATAACCAGCTGCACCAGTGCTTTGCCCGAAGGGCGAGTGGAAAGGGGCAGGGGCACGGGAACAATGTGGGACTCTCTTCCACCTCACATTCCGTTGCCCCTTGACCTCGTGAACCAAAGCTGGGGGGGTGACCCCAAGGTTCCACTTGCCAGGGACCTGGGTCCTCCAAGGCCCTGCCTTTGTTCCCTTCCCTTACAAGGACTTTCTTAGGCAAATAGTGCAGCCTGGGTTTGGTGTATTTCTCCAACCTGTCAGGGTCTTTTAACTGGTAGATTTAGTCTGTTTACATTTAGTGTGATGATGAGTGTATTTGAAATCACTGTCGTCCGTGTTTGCGTTTTTATTCATCCTGACCTGATCCTGTCTTGCTTTCGATGGACTGAGATTCCCTTCAATTCTAGTTTTCCCCTCTGCTGGTCTTCCACTCTATTTCTACACATTTTTAGCAGTTATCCTTATGGATTTGACCCGCTACCTTTCTCTGAAACAAGAAGAGGAACCTAAAATACTCTCATTCCTATCAAGCCTTCCCATCTTTCTTATTATTCTTGGCTGGAGTTTTAGCTCCATCTTTTAATCCCTCCAGTGAGATTTGTTTTCTGCACTCACAGTGGACAAGGCTGGTAGTGGGCTGGGCCTCTTCCTTGTACCATTTCTTCCAACAGCAGCACCAGTCTGGCTGTGAGCATGTGTGTGTGTGTGTGTGTGTGTGTGTGTGTGTGTGTGTGTGTACAGGAGTGCCCTTCAGACAGTGGAGGCTGCTTGGCCTGCAGGGGATGCAGGCTGTGCCTGACAGCTCTGCCTCCCTCCCTGACATCCAAGCACAGCCTCAGTCTGTGTTGGGTAAACATGGAAGAACCTCTAAACAAGGCCTTTGCAAACCAGTCCTTCGGGCACCCTCTCCCTTTGGATTATCCTCTCTCCTCCTGAACTGTATTCCTTCTGAGCCCATTTAGTGGGGATCTGGGGGATGCTCGAGCTCAGATCTTGTGTGTCTGAAATTGTCTTTATCCATCATTATCTAAATGACATTTCACAGGTACACAATGGAGAGGCAGTCGTTGGAGAAGCACTTTGCAGCTATTTTCTACTGGTCTTGGCATCCTGTTGTTATTTGAGTTTGTGGTTGGCCTGGTTATCCTCTGAGGGAACATCAGTCTCGTCTGTCTGTCTGGGTCCACAGGACCCTCTCTTAGCTTTTAGCTCCAGTGGTGTGGCCGGCGTGGCTTCCTTCTCCTGACCCAGCTCCCGGGATCTGAGGATGCATGTCTGTCATCACCGTGAGACCCTCCTCAGCTGTGCTCTTTTGGATCATGGCCCATCTTCCACCTTCCCCACCCCCCTCCTGCCCCCAGGACGGTGATCCCCACCCGTACCGAAGCAGCACTGGCCCACGTGACTTCCTTCCAAGACTGGGTCACCAAGGTCAGTGCAGCCTCCCCTTGCTCTCTGGGGAAGCGGCCACTATGCCATGTGCCCCTGTGAGGACACCCGAGCAGCCCAAGGGGAGGCCAGGGAGGCAGGAGGTGGGGCCCCACCACTTCTCCTGCCAGGTGAGAAGACCCTCAGAACGCAGATGAGCGGAGGAGGCTGGCGACTGTGGGAATTGGCTGCAAGGGGGCGGGGGCTTGAACACGCTCTGAAACATGCTGCAGTGGTGGTTGCACAGCCCTGCGGACACACTAGGAGTCACCGACTCGACAACCGCGCAGGCGAGATATATGACACTTGACATGCACCCCAAGAAATCTCCTCAAGAAACTAGACCCCGCTTCCACCGAGAGGGTAAGTTCCAAGTCCAGCCTCCACGCATCTGAGCCCCGACTCACTTCCTGCTGGTCCTGAGGATGCCGAAGGCCCTCGATCCAGCCCTCCTGCCCGCCTCTCGCAGAAACATCCGACTTTCTTTTCTCCCACATTCACTGATGCATTTGAAGGGATGTTCGTTGCAACATATCCAGAATGTCTAAGTGCTGAGAAGCAGGGAGGGGATTCAATGTCACCTTGGTGAGAGAGCAGGGTCGCTGGCGGGCAGTGATCCCCGCCGGAGCCTCATCAAAGGACCTTCAGGAACAAAGCCTCTGGGCACAGGCAGCCCTGCCCCTCAGCAGCTGTGAGGCTCCAGGGAAGTCCCTGCACCTCTCTGAGCCTCAGCCTCCACAGCTGCAAATCTGTTCCCCTGGTCCACTCCGAGCGCCCTTGGCCCCCAGCGTCTGCCTCAGCCCGCTCGCCACTAGGAAAGTTCTGGAAGCTCTGCAGCCACTTGACGTCCCCCTTCTCAGGGCATCCCGCCCTCTTCCAGGCCTGGGACTCTTAGCGCATGTTCCAGGGTGTCATGAGTCAGACATTTCACTCCAGGGTCTTGATTCCTCCGCTGATTTTCAGCCGCAGGACCCAGGGGCTCATCCCCATCAGCCTCGAGCGCCCTGTGCAGGCCTGACCCACCATCGGGGCTCAGCGTTTATCTTCCGAACGACTCTTGAAGGCAGTTTTCTCTCCTCCCTGGCTGCACAGGCCCTTTGGCGCAGAGCCCCGGCCCCACGCCTCCCCTTCCCCATCGCCACCGCCCCTGGCGCGGACTTTGGTTTGGTTTTAACTATCTTCAAACTTGTGGTAGAGTACAGATAACATAGAATTTAGCATTTTAACCACTTTAAAGGGTGCTCTTCAAGGGCCTTTAGTAAACTCACGCTCTTGCGCAACCATCACCCCCTCTCGTTCCAGAAGAGCTGGCCCTGGGTTTTCATCCAGTGTTCACGCCGTGGTACTTCGCTCTGCGGATTGCCTGTGAGCGGCCTCCGATCCTCAGGGGAGAGGCAGGATTTCCGTGAAGAGCGACCTGAACAGAGAGTTTGGCTGTCCGGGCTCTTTCAAACTGGTGTCGCTCCTGAAAAGGCACGGCTGGTGAAGGTGAGCTGAGGGTTTCTGGGGGCAGCCCCCGTCCAGGCGTCCAGCTCTTTCTGAGTTTTGGCAACCGAGGACCTCTTTCCACGGCTCGCAGTGCCTGGGCTTGGGGGCCCTGACACCCCGGGAGCTGCCCAGACCGCGCCGTCTCCGTTTCCCTGGGTGACACGCAAAACTTTTGTCTTCTTGGCTCTGCGGATGAGCTCTGTGTACTACAAACTGCCAAACACCAGGGGTGAGGGCCAGACCTGGCCTCCTGGAGGGGTGGGAGGGCCACTCAGGCCCCGAGCCCCCTGCCCACCCGCTGTGGGCCCCACCGTCGGAGGAGACCCCCCGGGGGGCCCGCAGCAAACACCCAAAGGGCAGCAGCCCTTCTCCCCAAGCCCAACGCCCGGGCCTCTGTCTCCTTTCTGTTGTTCTCCATGCAAAAGCATCTTTGCCAAACACTGAGTGGGAACATATGAGCAGCTCTGGCTGCCTCTCAAGCCCGGGATTCGAACACAGCGATTCCGTATGCGGCTCAGGGCTGCCGGCTGGTCGGCGGGTCTCGGGCTGTGGATCTATGCAGTTTGGCCGTGACAGGACAAGAGGGCCCACCTCTGCCTCCTCCTGCAGCCCGTCTGAACCCTGGCCGGCTCCCTGGAGGGGGAGGCAGGGAGGGGAGGGAACAAGAGAGGCTGGCTCCCCTCACCTTTCCAGGCGACGTGCTGGTCCCCGCCGCACGCCATCCGGTCAGGAGTGCCCTGAGGAACCCCAGCCCACTGCCCTGGACCTGGGCCAGCCCCCCTCTCAGCTGAAGGTCCGAAGGGCCAGAAGGAGCCGGGCAGGTTGGGAGACTCAGCGAAGGCGTGAGGCCACTCCGTGACCACCCAGCACAGTGTGGACCTGGCGGCCCTGAAGGCTCTGGGCTGTGCAGGGCCGGAGGCTCCAGCGGAGCCGAGACAGGCAGCACCCAGGCCCCGCCCTGCAGCAGGGCCAGAGGGGGCTCGGGGAGGTGTGAGCGGGTGTTCCTGGCGCGGCAGGGGACCTGGCACGTTGCCTTTGAAGGAAGTTGCCAACTTGAGCAAGGCCCCGAGTGTCCGCGATGTGATGCCGGTCCGAGAAGCGCTGGTCCCCAAGTCCTTCCCTTGCTCCTGGTCCAGCCTTTGCAGGTGAAAATGACCCTCGGGGCTCCCGACCAGGATGGCCCATGGAGCGACTGGCTCGGTCTCCAGCACGTCCAGGAGTCAGTGTCCTGGGAAAACACGACGGGGCTGGGGCGTAGGCGCCAGTGAAACGGGTCAGAGGCGGAACCGAACGAGAGATGGGAAACGGCATCTTGCGTCCAAAACCCCTAAAGCCGTCAGGTGCGTCTCTGCACCACGGAGGCAGTGACATATACACAGAGGGCAGGTAAAGGGAGGGACCGTCCTGACAAGGCGGGCGGGGCAGCTGTCTACGACCTCCTGTCTCGTGGTTATCAGGTCAGAAAGGAGCAGGAGGAACTGGAGGGGGGAGAGGAGGGGAGGGAGAGGGGGGAGGGGGAGGAGCCTCGAGGTCTATCCCTCGGGGTCTGGACGGAAGGGCAGGCAGCCTGGGCGGCTGAGGACATTGGCTAAAGGGACTGCTTGCTCCCACTTGCCTGACCGGGAAGGGGGGAGCTGGGAAGAATGGCCCTTGGGGAGCTGTGACCCCATCACTGGGGACAGGGGTGCTTGAGCGTCTGTGCCCCTGCCCACCCTCGAGGAGGAAGCCCGGAGGAGTCTGCCAGAGGATCGCTCAGTCTGGGGGGTGGCCCCATGCACCAGTCAGGGTCTATTTTTTTTGTTTTTTCCATTTTCGTTTGAAATGTCTAGTGTTTGAAAACTTTCGTAAAAACTAAAAAGTGAGTGGTGAGGAGGAGGAGAGGGCGGACGCCAATCCTGGTCGGAGAGGGCGCAGGAAAGCCGACCGCAGGCAGAGAAGGGAGCCCGCGGCTCGTCCCCCTCAACCCCGCACGCCCCCTCCCCGTCCGCCTCGGGGACCCTGCGGGCTGCAGGCCAGGGGGAGACGCTTCCCAGGAGGCAGAGCTGGTCTTGCCAGGACACCCAACAATAAATGGGTAAAATATGAGTAACAGGTTTCTGGGAGAATAAACAACATTTTGGGCAAAAGCGAACTCCATGAGATACGCGGGCAGTTATCTAACGGGTTAGCACTCTTTTTATTGTGACTCCATGGGTGTGAAGCCTTTCGGAGGCTGGCCCATGACGCGACCCTGCCAGGCCCTTAGACCGACTGCACCAGGCAGAGCTCAGGAAACTGGGCAAATGCTCCCATCTGCTGAGTCCAGGTCCCCAGAGGTCAGGGCCAGGCCTGCAGCCAACGCACAAACTCCAGGAGGACAGGCCAACGCAGGGCCCAGAGCAGCCACCTGGCCCTCCAGCTGGCCCAGGCCTCCGAGACGCCTGACCCCCAGGCCCACCCTGCCCCACGCCACCTGGCCCACAGCAGGGGCCACAGTTCAGGTTTGTGTCATGGTTTTTAGCTCCAGGCGCAGTGACCTCACCAACACAGAGAGAGGACAGGGTCCCTGGTCCTGGGGGAGGGGGACCCCCCTCCCCCAGCCTGTAGGAAGGGAGGGGGGGGGCTGGAGAGCAGAAGGGACTCCCATTACAGCCCCTGCCCCCCTGATGAAATCCGCAGGCAGAAAAGCTGTGAGCTCGCCCCAGGCTCAGACACATCTGGGGGGGACCCCGGCGCCCTCTTCCTGGCTCTGTGTCCCCAACAGGTCGCCCAGCGTCTTGGAGCCTGTTTGCTGCTCTGTAGGTGGCTTACCCAGAGCACCCTCGACCCAGGCCCATGGGAGGCGGCACGAGGGAAGGCCTTTACGGCAGCTCCCTCCCGCCACAGGTTGGGAGGCAAGTTCGTGTCCCGGAGCCTCTGGAACAGATGCGCACAAACGGTGGGCTGAAAACCAGACATTCCTTCTCTCCCAGGTGTGAGAGGCCAGATGCCTGAGATCCAGGTGTCGACAGGGCCCAGCTCCCTCTGGAGGCTCCCGGGGGGTGGTCTGCCCCTCCCAGCCGCTGGTGGCCCCGGCGTCCCTGGCTGGCGGCCGCATCTCCAGCCTGAGCGCCGGGTCCACATCGCGCTCTTCCTGGTGGCTCTGTGGGTCTCTCCAGAGCCCACCTACACCCAGGGGATCTCACCTCGAGGTCCTTCACCGCCACATCTGCAGAGACCCTCTTCCCAAATCAGGGCACATCCTAAGGCTCTGGGTGGGCACGAATCTGGGGGGCATCTAATGAACCCATGGCACTGGGATACTCGGGTAGCTGGACCGTCTATGAATTTCATTCCGGATCATGTAGGGACTGGTAAAGTGTTTGTTAAAAAAGCAGGGTTGGGTCCGATGGGCTGAGAACTGTGCATTAAAGCCGGAGCCCGGGGGCAGGGGGAGGTGGAATCTGAGAAATGGGTCCAAGAGGGTCCACACGCATGGTCAGCCCAGAGCAGCCGCAGCAGCCACACAGGGGAATGGTCTTGGGGCAGGAGGGGGCTGCCCAGAGGGCCGGGCCTTTGTCCTCCACTGACTGGCCTCCGCTGGACCTAGAGGTCCCCTCCCTGAGCCCACAGAGCCTGGAGTGCTCCAGGGAGCCTGGCCTGAGGGCTTCTGGACACAACGGCCTTGCGGTGGCTTTGTGCCCGCAGGGCCCAGGATGGGAGGGGGCGCCACCCACTCAGGCACCCCCGCCCCTCTTAGGTGTTCCCACACTTGCTGGGGCTGAGAGGTTGTGCTTCCCACCCAGAAAGAAGGCCAGGGCTCAGGCTAAAGCCCAGGTCTTGGGATCGAAGGTGGGGGTGCAGGGAGAATGCTGAGGGGGGGACTCCGGGTGGGCATTTACCTAAACAGGGAGGCAAGAAACACGGTGGCACTTTTAGCCCTTCTGGGGGAAAGAAGGCAGAATTATTTCTCTCTCTCTCTCTTTTTTCTTTTTAGGGCTGTACCCATGGCATATGGAGGTTCCCAGGCTAGGGGTTGCGTCAGAACTACAGCTGCTGGCCTACGCCACAGCCACAGCAACGCCAGATCGGAGCCGAATCTTCAGCCTACACCAGAGTTCACAGCACCGCCAGATCCTTAACCCACTGAGTAAAGCCAGGGATCAGAGCAAACCCACGTCCTCATGGATCCTAGTCAGGCTCATAACCCACTGAGCCCCCAGGGAAACTCCCAGAATTATTTCTCTTTTAATAGTTCAAACGCTAAAAAGACACTTTGAACAGAGCGAGGCGAGCCAGAGGGCAGGGGGCCTCTCACAGGCCGGGGCAGGGGCAGCTCAGCCCCCCCCCCCACGCCCCCGGTGCAGGGGAGACGGGTCAAGGGGTGATGGACCTGGCTCCGTGCCCTCCAGGCCCCTGGGGGCTCCCTGAGAGGCAGGTAGAGGCTTAGACCCTCTCAGTCCATCGTAAAGAAAAATGTTTCTTTTTTTTTTTTTTGTCTTTTTGCCATTTCTTGGGCCGCTCCCGTGGCATATGGAGGTTCCCAGGCTAGGGGTCAAATCGGAGCCGTAGCTGCCAGACTATGCCAGAGCCACAGCAATGCGGGATCCGAGCCGTGTTTGCAACCTACACCACAGCTCCCGGCAACGCAGGATCGTTAACCCACTGAGCAAGGGGCAGGGATCGAACCCACCACCTCATGGTTCCTAGTCAGATTTATTAACCACTGCGCCACAACGGGAACTCCTCCAGAAAAATAAGTTTCTTAGAATGGGCAGGCAGCAAGCTCTACTTGCAAAGTTGTTCTTAGCAGCATCCTGCAGGATAATAAAGCATTCAAACTCCCCAAGTGCAGCGGGGGTGGTTCGTCTGGGAAGCGTCTGCCCCGGGCAACACCCTGCAGACATTTAAAGGGCCTGCAGGCTCGCTTTGGGGATCATATTTACAGGAGGACAGAAGAGAGGTGCGTCCAGCCCGACCGCCCCGCTGTGACACACGGACGAGCCTCCCAGAAGGGGCAGCACCGGTGCACATGGCAGTTATTGGAGAGGATGAAATACACAGAAATAGGAAGCGCAGGCTGCCTCCCTGGCTGCAGATGCGCCACACATGAGGGGCAGGAGGAGTGTCAGCCCCAACGTGGCACCAGAGGACGGCCACCCTGCCAAGGCGTCCTCAGCTACCATCCCACCGCGTCAAGGAGCTCTCCCCAGAGAGCGGAAGTTCGTGCGGGCACCCGGGAAAGGCCACTTAGCCTGAGCGGGACACCCATGATGTGTAGGGGAGAATAGCGGGGGGGCGGGGGGCAGGATGTCCCCAAAGAGGGCCCAGGAGATGGGCTCCATCAACCTTCCTGCCCAGCTTCACACCCCCTGCAAGCTGGGCCATGACGGCAGCCACGACACCTCCCCCAGACCCAGTGCTCGTCAGGGGAACTGGGGGGGGGGGGGCAGCCCTCCTCCCATCCTCTCCCAGCCCTTCAGGTGTGGTCCCCAGGACACCTGTCATCATGCCTGGTCCACTGAACAACCCGGAAAGGTGCCACCACTGCCCCCTACCTCCCTTGTAAGGAGAGGAAACTGCAGTTCAAAGCCTGTTTGTCCCCAAGCCACAGAGTGCAGAGGGGCCAAGGGCTCAGACCCGCTGTCCAGGGCGCCTTACCCCGAGCCAGTGAGAGCGAGGGAGCGGAGCCAAGAGGGCGGCTTTGGGATCAGCTGGACCTGAGTTTCGGTCTCCACGCCGGGCTCAGTTTCCTCATCTGTAAGCGGGAACGCCCGGAGGATTAAATGCGGCAGCCTGCTTTTCCTGGGCTGCCCCCAGCCTGGCACCGGGAGGGGTGGTCACTGACTCTCAGCTCGTAGCCCAGAGTCAGGGAGATCTTCGGCCACCAGGTACCTCGGGGCTCCCGCTTCCACACAGGACATGGTGTGGCCCTGCCTGAGCCCCTTGGTGGCCCGGAGGCCCCGCCCCGCACTGCGGAAAAGCCCCTGGGAGGGACACCGCTTCCCCACGTGGCTGGGCCCGGGAGAAGGCAGCGAGGGCAGGGCAGTGAGGGGCCGTGGAAGCAGCAAAGCGCCCACCCCAGCCCACTGCAGCCTCCAGGCCCAAAGCCCACGGGGAGGGCGCCCACTGCCCCTGCCCACCCGTCCGGCCAGGGTTCCGAGGACCAGGCCTCGGGCCCCACATCCCAGGGACTGGCCGGCCTTGGCCCCTCCTCGTCAGTGGGGCTCCCGGTGGAGCTGTCACGGTGGCCGGCCGCCAGCACCCGCCAGGCCGAGAGCTCGATGACATCACCCCGGCCCGGGCGGCGGCTAAGTGGAAACAGACGGTGCCTCGTCCAGGCCAGGACCCGCCTCGGGAGGCATCGTGCAAGCGGCCCTCCCCTGGGTGGGCCCAAGGTGACCAGAGGCGCCAGGGCAGCTGGCCCATCACCGTCCCTGTCCCCAAGTCTTCACTGCTGCTCCCTGGGCTGGGCTTTGCAGGCAGAGGGGTGCCCAGCGTGCCCGGTTCACAGGCGTCTCCCAATCCCCAGTGAGGCACAGGGTTGGTGTTCAGCAAACAGCAACAGATGAAGGGCCGCAGTCCCCTCCCTGGTGGGGTCACCACCGCCGTGCCTCCTCGCAGCCTCCCGGGCTTCCAGCGGCCACCAGAGACCAAGGGCTAGATGATTCCTCCCACGGGGAGAGTCCAGAAGGAGCCAATCCAGAGACGGAAAGTGGGTACGTGAGGGGTAAGCGGGGGCGGGGGTCACAGCTCAAAAGTGCAGAAGTCTCAGAGTTCCCATCATGGCGCAGCGGAAACAAAACTGACTAGTGTCCATGAGGACACAGGTTCGATCCCTGGCCTCACTCAGTGGGTTAAGGATCTGGCGTGGCTGTGGCCGTGGTGTAGGCCGGCAGCTACAGCTCCAATTGGACTCCTAGCCTGGGAACCTCCGTAGGCTGCACGTGCAATCCTAAAAAGAGGGAAAAAATGTGAAGGATTCTCTTCCAGGTGACAAAACTGTCTGAAAATCGAGAATCGTGACACACCGGGGACTCCACTCACTCAGCTGATGCCTTAAATGGGAGAATTGCATGGCCTGTGCATTGCATCTCATAAAGCTGCTGAAGCGATGACCCGAGAGCCTTTCCTGATAAGCTGGGGCCTGGGGTCCTGGAGCCGGGAACTCGGCTCTGAGAACCATCCACAGGTTAGGGTCCATCCAGCGGTGGGCCTGGGGTCTGTGTGAGACCACCCACATTTGCAAACAAGGCCTTCCCTGCTATCGCTGGAGATCAAAGACCAGGCTGACTCCTACAACTGTTATTATAACTGCCACTGCAGAGCTCATCGGGTCTTGTCTGGTGCTTGGGTTGGGAGACCCCTAGACCAGTGGTACAATGGACCCCATGTGATGGGGAAGCTGAGTGCAGAGGGGTGCACAGATGGTGGGGGTCTAGTAGGGCTCGAGACCCAAGGCCAGCACGCAGTCTGTGCACGGGACACAGAACAGCCTCAGGAGCAGCACAGGAAAATCAGAGGGGACACAGGTCAGGTTCCCACAGGCAAGAGAGGTGTGACCTTTGGGGTCGCCTTCTGCCAGATGCAGATCTGCAGCTTACTGTAACTTCACAGAGTTCAAATTCTCTTTTTTTCTTTTAGGCTACACCTGCGGTATGCGAAATCTCCCAGGTCAGGGATCGAACCGACACCACAGCAGCAACCTGAGCTGCAGCAGTGATAACACCAAATCCTTAACATCCTGAACCCAGGAACCCACTGAATAATTAATGGTAAAAGCAAAGTTCATAGGCACGCTCTGTAGACAAGAAATTGTCCTTAGCCTTAAACGACGCCCTAGGACAACTTAGAAAGGATAGCTCTTTTCCCCTTATTTTCAAACTTTAAATAATTTTTCTTGACATCAAAGAGGATACAGATAAAAGGAAAGATAGTCCCTGTGCATGGATTAGGAGAATTAATATTGTTAAAATGTCCATGCTGCCCAGGGCCGTCTGCAGATTCAGTCCAATTCCAAGAGCATTTTTCATAGAAATTGAACAAATGATCCTAATGTGTATGGAGCCAAACAACCAAAGCAATCAAAGTAAAAGCAAAGCACTCTAGAGAACAAAGAACAAAGCTGGAGGCATCACACTTCCTGACTTCAAACTATGTTACAAAACTATAGTAATCAAAGCAATGTGGTGTCAGGAGTTCCCTGGTGGTCTAGTGGTTAGGATCCGGTTCTGCCACCACTGCTGCCCAGGTTCAGTCTCTGGTCTGGGAACTGAGATCCCACTCAAGCTGATGAAAGCTTCAACCACAGAAAAGAACAGAAAAATGTTTAAAAAAAAAAACCAGTGTGGGACTGGCATAAAAACAGATACATAAACCAGGGGAACAGTATAGAGACTCCCCCCCCCAAAAAAAAATAAAACCACATGTATATGATATGGTCTATTAATGACAACAAAGGAGCCAAGAATATACAATAAAGATAGTTCTTTCAATAGAGGCAGACCACACCTTAATGCACTTTATGGATATTGTATTTTTCACAAATTAAAGGCTTATGGCCACCCTGCCTTGAGCAAATCTATCTAGACAATTTTTCCAACAGCAGTTGCTCATTCTGTGCCTCTGTGTCACATTTTGGAAATGCTCAGGATAGTCCAAAATGGCCCCTTACTGCTAGATTCGTGATGGTGCTTCGTGACCTCTGGTGGTACCACTGCAATTGTTTTGGGGCATCGTGAACGGAACCCGCATAAGACGTTGAACTTTAGTGATAAATTGTGTGTGTTCTGACTGCTCCACCAACTGGCCGTTCCCCCATCTCTCCCTCTCCTCGGGTCTCCCTGTTCCCTGAGACACAACAGCATAGAGATGAGGCCAGCTGATGACCGCACAATGGCCCCTAAGTTTTCAAGTGAAGGGAAAAGTCGCACATCTCTCGCTTTAAATCAAAAGTGAGAGATGATGAAGCTTAGTGAGGAAGCGTGTCAGAAAGCCAAGAGAGGCCAAAAGCCAGGCCTCTTGTGCCAAATGCTGAGCTAAGTTGTGAAGGCAAAGGAAACGTTCCTGAAGGAAATTAAAGTTGTTCTAAAAGTTGTTAGAATACACCGATGATAAGAAAGCAAAGCAGCCTTACTGCTGATACGGAGGCGGTTCGGTCTGGGTAGAAGATCAGATCGGCCATACCGCTCCCTTGAACCAAAGCGACACCCACAGCAAGGCCCTGACCCTCCGAGTCCACGAAGGCTTCTGAGAAGGTGGCGAAGCTGCGGGAGGGAAGGGTGACGCTGGCAGAGGCTGGTCCATGAGGCTGAAGGCAAGAGCCCTTTCCGTAGCATCACCGCACAAGGGGAGCAGCAGGTGCTGATGCAGAAGCTGCAGCGAGTTATCCAGAAGCTCCAGCTCAGATAATGAACGCAGGCGGCCGCCCCGAACCACGGGTTTTCAGTGCAGAGGAAACAGCCTTCCACTGGAAGAAGACGCCGACTGGGACTCGGAGCTGGAGAGGAGTCGGTGCCTGAATTCCAGGCGTCAAAGGACAGGCCGCCTCTGTCATTAGGGGCTGATGCTGCTGGTGACTCGGAGCTGAAGCCAGTGCTCATGGACCGTCCTGAAAATCCTGGGATCCTTGAGAATGATGCTATATCTGCCCCACACATGGAACAACAAACACTGGATGGCGGCACATCTGTAGTGACTCTGTGAAGCCCATGGTCGGGACAAACTGATGCCACCAAAAAAGACTTTTTCAAAATATGATCGCTCACTCACAAGGCCCTGGTCCTCCAAGGGCTCTGATGGAAGGTGGACAATGAGATGAATGCTGTTGCCACCCCTGCCGACATGACACCTTTCTGCAGCCCATGGATCAAAGGGTCCTTTCAACTCTCAAGTCCTACGATTTAAGACATTTTATAAGGCTCCAGCTGCCATGGGTAGTGATTCCTCTGATGGATCTGGACCAAGTAAGTGGAAAGACTTCTAGAAAAGAGTCACCATTCTAGATGCCATGAAGAACATTTGTGAATCACGGGAAGAGGTCAAAAATATCAATAGTAACAGGTATTTGGAAGAAGCTGATTCACGACAACAATCTTGGCAATGATTTTGGATTTGACTCTAAAAAGAAAGACAGCAAAAGCAAAAAATAAGCAAGTAGGACTCTACCTCAAACTAAAGTCTCCCACACAACAAAGAAAAACATCCACAAAATGAAAGGGCAACTTATGGAACAGGAGCAAACATTTGCAAATCATATATTTGGTAAAGAGTTGATATCTAAATTATATTAAGAATGCATACAACTCAGTAACAAAAAAAGAATATATATATTTTTGTCTTTCGTCTCTGGTCCTTTTAGGGCCACACCCGCAGCATATGGAGGTTCCCAGGCTAGGGGTCGAATCAGCGCTATAGCCGCCGGCCTATGCCAGAGCCACAGCAACACCAGATCCAAGCTGTGTCTGCGACCTACACCACAGCTCACGGCAACGCCGGATCCTTAACCCACTGAGCGAGGCCAGGGATCGAACCCACAACCCCATGGTTCCCAGTCAGATTCGTTTCTTCTGTGCCACAACGGGAACTCCAAAATAAGAATAATTTGATTTAAAAATTGGCAGAGTAGGAGTTCTCATTGTGGCTCAGTGGTGATGAATCCAACTAGTATCCATGAGGGTGCAGGTTCAAACCCTGGCCCTGCTCAGTAGGTTAGGGATCTGGCATTGCCATGAGCTGTGGTAGCTCGCAGACACCACTCGGATCCTGCATTGCTGTGGCTGTGGTGTAGGCTGGCAACTGCAGTTCCAATTTGACCCATAACCTGGGAACCTCTATATGCCAATGGTGCAGCCCTAAAAAAGAAAAAAAAATTGGCAGAGTAATCGAATAAACTTTTTCCAAAGAAGACATATACGAATGATCAATAGGTACATGAAAAGAGGCTCAACATCACTAACCACCAGAAAAATGCAAATCAAAACCACAGTGAGGTATCACCTCACACCTGTCAGAATGGCTGTTTCCAAAAAGACAGGTGATAATGAGAGTTAGCAAGGCTTTGAGAAAAGGAAACATTTGTTGGTCAGAATGCAAATGGAAAAGAGTATGGCCATTCCTCAAAAAGTGAAAAGTAGGGAGTTCCCATTGTGGTGCAGTGGTTAACGAATCCAACTAGGAACCATGAGTTGAGGGTTCGATCCCTGGCTTCGCTCAGTGGGTTAAGGATCCGGCATTGCCGTGAGCTGTGGTGTAGGTCGCAGACGTGGCTCAGATCCCGCGTTGCTGTGGCTGGGGCGCAGGCCGGCGGCTGGAGCTCCGATGAGACCCCTGGCCTGGGAACCTCCATATGCTGTGGAAGCGGCCCTAGAAAAGGCAAAAAGACAAAAAAAAAAAAAAAAATGAAAAGTAGAACTGCAGTGTGATCCAGCAGTCCCACTCCTGGGTACTTCTCTGAAAGAAATGGAATCACTGTCCCTAAAAGATACCTGCACCCCCATGTTCACTGCAGCATAATTTGCTGTGGCCAAGACCTGGAAACAACTTAAGGGTCCGTGGATGGATGGTGGATGCATAAGAAGATGCAAGGGTGGGAGAGGCCTCCCTCCACTTACATTTTTGGTGAAGGACGGGTCAGGTTAATGAGGCCACTCGCTCACTGGGGAACAATAGCGCTTTAAAAAGTTGGTTTTAAGCAAAGCGGGACTGAGATAGTCAGGAATAAGAAGCCACAATCAGAGAGGAGATCAGACCCCCAGACACGAGTGGATCCTGAACACGCTCTTCATCGAGAGCTTGTGGCAAAACCAGATGGACCTTGGGTTTCAATAGCCTCAAGCAAGACCCAGAGACCCCAGCCCAGGGCCCGGCACCCAGGCAGCCCCAGGGAGACTCTCCTCATGGAGCTTGGAACACAAAGAGCCTCCTCTTGGACACAAGTGAAGTCGAAACAGACCCAAAGGACGCCCCTCCCCACCCCAGGGGCCATGAAGGAGCTGCCTCTGGGCAGAATGTAGGACTGGACATGGGGGGGTGCCATCACTGGAAACTGGGACCACCGTATACCCACATCTCCCGGTGACTCAGAGGCACCTCGTGGGTGAATCTAGACCAAAGCAACCCTGGTTCTGTGGTGCCCAGGGCCCAGAAGGACCCAACGTGGCCTCTCCCCACTGATACCACCATCCTCAACCTCAAAGGAATTCCACATATTATCTACTAACCACAACAGGTCTCAGTACAAGCACAAAAGGGTACAAAACCCAGAGAGTGAGGGACAGGAGGGGAAACAGACCTGCAGATCTCAGATACTGGAGAGATCCAACGTATTATAAAAATCACTATGCCTCTACGGAGCTTAAAGAAATCAGAGCCAGGTGGAAAAGGCTACAGGAAACTATTAACAATGAATTGACAGAGTAAAAACAAGAAGAAAGCTGGACATTAAAAAATACAATAAGTAAAATTATTGATTGAATTCTAATTTTCGTGGTGTAGCCACTTCTACTGAAGGAGCAGTAACGAACCAAAAAATAGATGTTATAAAGATTGCAGCACAGAGAGGCGGGAAGAAAGGTGAGCGATTTGGTGACATGGAGAAAAGAGTGACACGGTCCAACCTTGTTCCAGGAGATGAGAAGAAGCAGTGATTGAAGAGGGGACTTCCATGAATGTTGCAGAACTGATGGAACTCACGCAAAATAGCCCCAGAAGAGCCCAATGAATCCCAAGTAGGATTAATACCAAGGAATCTATACCTAGACTCATCTTAGTGAAACTGCAGAAAGAGAAATACAGTTGACCCTTGAACCACACAGGTTTAAGCTGAGCAGGTCCACTTATACACAGATTTTTTTTTTCAGTAAATATATTAGGGAAAGTTTTGGAGATTTGTGACCACATGAAAAAAGCCACAAACCAACTGCATGTCTGGAAGTAACAAAAAAAAGAAAAAGTTATGTATGTCATGACTGCATATATGTAGATAAATTTTATCTAGTCTATCTTTACATAGACATAAAGTAACTGATAATAATATTAGATTAATAATGTGTTCATTTTCTTACGGTTTTATAACTTTGCTTCCAAAGAGTTATATTACTATACTATATGTCTCGCTCCCTCTCTCTCTCTTTTTTTATCTTTTTTTTTTTTTCAGGATCGCCCCTGCAGCATATGGAAGTTCTCAGGCTAGAGGTCGAATCAGAGCTACAGCTGCCTGCCTCCACCACAGCCACAGCCACATAGGATCTGAGCCGCATCTGTGCCCCACACCACAGCTCACGGCAACGCTGGATCCTTAACCCACTAAGCAAGGCCAGGGATCAAATCCGCGTCCTCACTGAGGCTAGTTGGGTCCTTAACCCTCTGAGCTACAGTGGGAACTCTTCTCTCTCTTAATTGGAGATGGCGCAGAAACTGAGTTGCAGCGTATTATCAGAGGTAAGTGGGGATTTTTTAAGACAGCAGTGTTTCCAATATCATGTTATGACCATGGCTATCATACCGTAATAGTCTTATAACGTAATATATATATAAAGTCTTGTAATAGAATACCATAAGCATCTTATGACAATTCCTTCAGTAGTGTACCGACTAGGCTGCTGGGAAGCCATGGTATCAATTACATCAGGCAACCATACAACAGTCATACGGCTGCTTCCTTATTGTCCAGGCGTGAATTGCTCTAGCTGTAAATAAACAGGAATTTTCTCACCGTATCTTTTCATTTCTGATGTCTAGCACTAGCACACGTCCTGCGTCTATGTTGCACCGCAATAGTGATGTAGGAACCGACAGGCCATGGTCTTATAAACAGATGATGTGACATTACGTTATTGACGTAACACACAGTATCAAACTTTAAATGTATTTTCTCTTCCTGACAATTTCCATTTTTTGCTTTGTTTCGTTTCGCTTCCTTTTTACAGCTGCACCTGCAACCTGTGGCAGTTCCCAGGCTAAGGGTCACATCAGAGCTGCCGCTGAGGCCTATGCCACCACCACCACAACGCCAGATCTGAGCCGCATCTGTGACCTACGCCGCAGCTCATGGCCCCCCTGGATCCTTAACCCACTGAGCAGGGCCAAGGATCGAACCCATAACCTCATGGTTCCTAGTCAGATTCGTTTCCGCTGCACCACGACGGGAACTCCAGTTACAAGTTTCTTAACAGCGTTTTCTCTTCTCTAGCTTAAGCGATTGTGAAAATACAGTATATGATACATATATAAGACATGAGATCCTCAGCTCTTTACGCTGTGCCCTTGAGACTCCTGATTGACAGTAGGCTAGTAGAAGTTCGGTTTGGGGAGGGGTGCCAAAAGCTGTACTCGAATCTTTGACAGCACGAGGGGATCGGTGCCCCTAACCCCGTGGTGTTCAAGGGTTAACTGCATTTGAAAAGCAGCCAAAGGAGACAGATTACTTTCTAAACAGTAACGCGGACGCTGGCTGGCCAAGGCAGAAAGGAAAGCCAGAGCCTGAAAGAAAACAGCCCGTGAAAACACCTTCCAAGAATGTGGGCAAAATAAAGCCATTTTCAGGACAATAAAAACAGAGAGAGTTCAAAAGCAACAGACCGCCTGTGCAGGAAGTCCCAGAGGGTGCATTCCAGGCCTGTCCTCCCGTGATTCCAGACGGAAGTTCTGCTTGGAAGAGAGAGGCGAGCATCGAAAGCGGGTGGAGCAATGGGAAAGTCTAAGCGAGCCAACAATCAAGTCTCCTGGGCCACCGTCCAGCCAGGTAGCATCGACGGACTCCAGATCCGGGGCCGGGAACCCGGAGGCCGAGGAGCAGAGCTTCCTGCGGGGTCTCATTAACTCCGCCTCTTCCTAAGAAAGCGGGTTCAATAGTGTCCCCCCAAGACCACGTCCGTTCAGAGCCTCAGACGGGGACTCACCGGGAAACGGGGTCCTTGCAGGTGTAGTTAGTTAAGGGTGGAGACGAGACCCTCCTGGGTTGGGGTCCTTCACATCCAGTGACCCATTTCCTTGTGAGCAGAGGGGCGACACAGACACGGAGGAGAAAGCCGCGGGGCGACAAGGCAGCTCTGGGCTGGGGGCACCGGAGGCCTCACGGGAAAGGAGGGCGGGAGGGAGAGGGGGCCTGCGGGGCGGGCCGCCTGAGCGGGGGCGTGGGCCTGGGGGGACTCTCGGACCTGGGGTCTGGGATCCAGGTGTGGGATGTGGTCCTCCCGCAGCCCCAGAGGACTAGAGCCGCGCACACACACCCTCGTCTGGCCCGAGTGTCCAGAGCCCTTTAATCCTGATCGGGTCGAAATGCCTGCCAGGGGGTGGGAGCAGAAGCTTCTGGAAGTGGCCTCCCTCCAGGAGGGAGGGTCACCCTAATTTGTGTGTCCAGAGGGGGCGCTGGGCCACTACCAGGCCCTTGCCACCTGGGCTGGACCTCAGCTCTCAGAGCAGGCAGCAGTGGTTTAGACTCTGCAACTCTGGGTTCTGACCCGGGCGACTCTGGGCCTTGGGCCTGCGACTTGACTTCTGGGAGACGTGCTTTCCCCATCCCAGGCCGCCGTGCCATGAGGGACACCAAACGCTGTCCCGCTGCACAGACCCAGCGAGGACCAGCTGTGCCCCAGGCCAGGACTCCCCGGCTCCAGCCAAGGCTCGGGTTCCAGGAAACGCCTCAACCCCAGGCCCCGGGCAGCTGGACACAGGGAGGGGCCACGCCCGCCCACCAGCCCTTGGCCGGCGAGAGCCTTTCCCAGGGCGGCCAGCAGCAGGAACGCTGCCCCCTCCCCTCCCCGCCAGTTTGCAATAACGCAGGGACAGCCCCGCGGCTCTGCGAGCAGCTGGGCCCAGCTCTGCTCTGCTCTGAGCTCCCAATGAGTCACCCTCCAGGCCTCCCACAACCAGGCGGGCCAGCGAGGGCTGCAGACGCCACGTCCCCACCTCCCGCCCGCCACCAGGCAGCTCTGCGCCTCCTGCAGGCCCCGGCCCGGGTCCGCCTCCCCGGCTCAGGCCCGCCCTCAGCAGCAGTGGCAGGAGCCTGGGCGAGCTCTGGCTGACCACACTGCTCGTCCATCCTCGCGGGGCCCGGCCCACCAGCCCCCTGCCTAGGAGCACAGCCTCCCTGGGCACCCCCAGACCAGACAATGGGAGGGGGGCCTCTCGGACCCAGGCCAGCCTCTCCCCACGCCCCCCCCCCACCCCAAGGGCCCTCTAGGAAAGTCTGAAGCCAGCCCACCCTTCTGTCACCAGAGGCTCAGAGCGGGTCACGCTGCTGGCCTGGAGCAACCAGGCCCCTGTTCCCCCACAACCGAGGGCCCGGCCACTGCCTTCTCCTGGAGTCTGAGCCTGCCCCCGCGCCCTTCTGCAGGAGGAATGAGGCACCGGACCTGAGGCTGAGTCGGGCCGGCGGTGACCCCTCTGGGTGGGCGGGTCCATGTGGGTGGGACCCCACTCCTTCCCGTCTGTGCAGGGCCCGGCGGGTGTCTGATGGGAACCTGCCCTCGGGGGTGACAGGATCTGCACCTGAAGAGGACAGGTGGGGACCCCCACACAGAGGTCTTCTTGGGGGGTAGGGGACGGAGGCCGCCAGCAGCCAGGACAGAAGCACACGGGCCCCGCCAGGCCTGTGACCCCCCTGCCCTTCCCCCTCTCCCGCGCCTGCAGCAGCCAGAGGCCGGTGAGCGGGAGGCGGACAGCGGCCCCTTCTTCACCAAGCGTCTGTGGTCAAACCCCCACAAGCCTCAGGGGGAGCGGAGGGCTGAAGATGGAACCTGGGCCCAGAAAGCGTGACTAGACTCCCAGATACCGGGAGAGCCCGCCGGCCCCCGTGGGATCCACCTGCAGGGGGATGGGCAGGGTGGGGGCGGAGCCAGGGGCAGAAGCGGGGCGGGTCCCAGGCAAGAGGCCCCGGAAGGGGACGGTGGCAGCTGAATCACTCCTTCAGTTCTTGCCCAAGGCGTCTGGAGGCCACAGGTCCTGGCTGCAGGGCAAAGGGAGGAGCCTGGCCAACCGGAAGGGGCCTGTTCCCCTGGGGCCACAGTCCAGGGACGGTGCTGAGGGCCGCTGCTCCCCTGACCATGCGGAGGGCGGCCGACCCCATCTCTTCTCCCCACAAGCTGGGGTGACCTGGGCTCCCCTCCCCCCGCAGGACCGCCCAGCATCCATCGAGAGCCTATTTCTCAAATGAAAATACCATGCTGGGGGATTCCCGTTGTGGCCCAGCAGGTGAAGAACCCAACATAGTGTCCATGAGGACGCAGGTTCGATCCCTGGGCTCGCTCAGTGAGTTAAGGATCTGGCGTTGCGGTGGCTGTGATCTAGGCTGGCAGCTGCAGCTCCAGTTCACCCCCGAGCCTGGGAACCTCCACGTGCCGCAGGTGCGGTGATAAAAAGGAAAAAATAAATAAATAAAACAATCTTTTTTAAAACATAGGATGCTCGACAGAGAAAGGGCTAGGGGGTGCCTCTTTTAATGGGAAGTACAAGAAATTCCAATTAATTCATACACATGTGAAGGATTTGCCAGCAGCTTCAAAACAAAACCAAAATGTTTAAGACCAAATTAAAACCAGCGCCAGTGACATGCATCAGAGATCCCCACGGCAGAAACACGGAGCCGAGCACCGATCGCGGTACCAGGGAACGTGAGTAGAGACGCCGCGGCCGCAGGCACTGACGGTGGTCCGTGACAGAGGCTGGCGTTGCGCATTTACCTGCGTGCTGCTTGTGTTGTGATGGAGGCTCTGTGAGAGCTTGACTCAAAAAGGGTGTCCCCAGAGAAAACGCTTCCTAAAAGACAGCCGAGTACATTCGAGGGAAGTAAAACACGTCTTTGAAAATCCCTTGCTACGTGACCCATCCAACACTTGTCGCGGGCGTTTATTCCAATTCGGTCTTAGTTTGTGTGTTTTTCATGAAACGGCTGGCAAACCAATCCCACCGATGTGAATGAATGGGAATTTTTTGAGGGCTTCCTACCCCCTTTCTCTGTAGACCACAGTATTTGTATTGGGAAAATATATTCTTTTTTTCATTTTTAAAAATATCTTATAGAAATATAGTTGATTTACAATGTTGCGTTAGTTTTAGGTGTACAGTAAAGGGATTCAGCTATATAAATATATATTTTTTTACATTCTCTTCCATTATAAGTTGTTACAAGATATTGAATATAGCTCCCCGTGCTATACACAGGTCCTTGTATATTTTGTGTGCAGTAGTGTGTCTTTGTCAACCCCACACTCCTAAACTAGCCTTCTGCCTTTTTTCCCCTTTGCTGAAAAGTTTGTTTTCTAGGTCTGTGTGTCTGTTTCTCTTTGGTGAATAAGCTCGTTCACGTCCTTTTTTAAGATTCCAAATAGAGAAAATCTCATATGATTTTCGTCTCTGTCGGACGGACTTCATTTAGCCTGAGAATCTCTAGGTCCATCCGTGTTGCTGCAGGTGCGTTATTTTGTGCTTTTTTATGGCTGAGTAGTATTCCATTGTGTATATGGACCACATCTTCTTTCTCCACTCTTCTGTCAGTGGACATTGAGGTTGTTTCCAGGTCATGGCTACTGTGAATTAGGGCTGCAGTGAACATAGGGGCGCAGTTATCTTTTGGAGAAAATACCCTACCTCGCAGCTGCCGCGACACCCGTTCCTTCAATCCACTTTGCCGGTTGGGGGATCAAACCCGTGGCTCCGCAGCAACTCAAGCCCCCTGCAGGCGGACTCTTAACCCACGGTGCCACAGCGGGAACTCTGAGAAAATAGATTCTTGATAAGTAGTAGATACCCGATAAGTTCAAAGCAATTTCTTCCACAGGTAGGCTATGCACCAACTTAGGTTTACTGTTTGGAGTTTTAGGTCTGTTTGCTGTTTTTGTTTTATGCAAATGTGTAGACATTTCAGCCCAAGCACCCTCTCAGGTGCATCTCTATTCTGAGTGCCTTTCTTCAGCAAATATATTTATAAGGAAAATTGAAGAGGTTGTCTCTACATATGGTTCTTTCCAATGGCTGTCTCAGTTTTGTTCCATTTAGCTTCAGGATAGAAATTTATCTAATTAAACCTAAAAGCACCATCAAAACATGCTTCCCACAAGTACGATTTTCCAAAGCACAATTACAGGATTTGAAATTAGATCTTACGCACTGTCTGAGCCCTCGAGTTAAATTCGTCTGTTTCCTCCTCTGCTTTCACAGGGGTAAGCGTCAGTGCCTCCCCTTTGCAAACTTCGTTTTTGGTCACTACGATTCTTAAGAGTCAGAAGCTCATGAGCTGTGGGCTCCGTGGTATTGTTTGATTACTGCTCCCCAAGTGAATTTAAATACAATGCAAGACTCCTTTGCAAAAACACCCTCCCAGGTAATTCAATACCCTCCCAGGTAACTGGTCCAATGGCTGGAACCTTTCTAAACTCCAATAAGAGGCAGCCCACAGAGCAAGTCCACGATGCTCTGCTGAAGGCTCTTTCCTTTCATTACACGTTACCTTTGAAACAAGTTTTATGATGCAATGGATTCTTTTTTATGTTGAAGCCGACGCCTGTGGCACATGGAGGTTCCCAGGCTGAGGCTGAATCAGAGCTGCAGCTGTCCGTCTACACCACAGCCACAGCAACACCAAATCCGATCTGTGCGTCAGCTTGCCTCTACGACCTGTGCATCAGCTTGCAGCGACACTGGATCCTTAGCTCACTGAGCAAGGTCAGGGACTGAACCCACATCCTTGTGGATGCTAGTCAGGTTCTTAACCTGCTGAGCCACAACGGGGACTCCCTTGTAGTTCTGTGTATTCTGTGTGTACATAGAAATGCGTGTACATTTGGAGGGCCACACCCTCTGTACCTATTGGCTGACGTGCAATTAAGAATTTTGTGTGCAGAGTCCCCGTTGTGGCTCAGTGGTTAATGAACCCAACTAGCATTCATGAGGACTCAGGTTCGATCCCTGCCGTGAGCTGTGGTGTCGTTTGCAGACGTGGCTTGGATCCCGCATGGCTGTGGATGTGGTGCAGGCCGGCAGCTGTAGCTCTGATTTGACCCCTAGCCTGGGAACCTCCATATGCTGCAGGTGCAGCTCTAAAAAGACAAAAAAAAAAAAAAAAGAGAGAATTCTGTATGCACCGTAACCAGTTCCCAATAAGAATGGGTTTCTTATGTTAGTCAAAATAATGTATTTTTATCAGCATGGTCCTCCCTTCAAATTCATCTTCTCGTTATCACCTTCAAAGCAAACAAAATTTCAGGGGTGAAGGACTCATTTCTACTGAATTTATGGTGGTCCTGACACTGCGTCAGATGTTTCGCATTCGTCCAAATGAACTTCAGAGGCTTCACCTACTCCATCCACTGGACAGAAGAAAAAAAATCAAAGTGTTTTTAGAATCAATGTAATTGATTTCTTGCTTGAAACATCTGATGGCACTAATCAAAACAGTTACCACTCAATGGCCTGGAAAGTTCTTCTGATGCTATGGCCACAAGCCTGGGAATAAAAAAACAAGCAAGATTAATTTTGGGGAACAGATGTTCACACTGAATAAAACAGCAGGCTTCTCAGTGTGGTGGGCGCACGTCCTCCAGCAGCAGCACCTGCGCCATCACCTTCCGCCTTCGGGGCCCCACCCGAGGGGGACCAGCTGGCGCCACGCCCACAGCCCTGCCCTCTGGTTCCCGCCCACTCAGCCCTGTCACCACTGCCCCGCGTTGGAAATCGTTGGAGATTGATGCCCACACCTGTTTTTATACCAGTTAAACGTCCCCCTTTCTCTCTCTCGAGAAAAAGAAATCAAAATTCAGTCATTTTGTTCAGTGTGCTTTTCACGTTTTTGCCAGTGGCTGCTGCATGGTTTATTGCAACATTTTAAAAGCATCACCCAACAAAAGAATAGCTGCGGGTTTGCAGCACTCAGTACGCGGCAAAGCCACCGGAGCGGTTAAGGGCATTCCTCATCTCCTCCAGGGCAGGGCCACCCGGCTTTCCTTCTCCACGTGCCGTCTCTGAGTTCCTAGCGCATCGGTTCTTCCGCGCTCACCTGGACTACCTACTGACTCATGGGCATCAAGGGCATGGTGCCCACCAGACTCCGGACCCCTCGGCTGGGGGCGACCCTGAAAGAGCTTCAAGCAGGATATTTGGTATCACTTTGTGTGGAGGTGGACATGGCCAGAGATGAGGCAATGCGATGTCTCTGGGCAGGGGCAAGGGGCTTGAAGGAGCAGGATTGGAAGGCCCGCGATCCGGTGGTCTTGGGGAGACAGGGTGGGCTCCCAGTGTGTGGGCTGTCTTTCACAGCCTCCCCGGCGGGGGGCACAGATGTGGGTGAGCCAGGAGAGGGTCAGCCAGCCTCTCTCTTCCCCACCCAGTGCTTGAGCAATGAGCACATGAACAGGGTGGCTGGTGGGGTTGTAGACTCTGCCCAGGCCCACCAACCTCAGGCTCCTCTCCCGAGGCTGCTCAGCTTCTGCTTCCACCGCATGTGCCGCTGTCAGCAGTGAGACCACCGCTGTGCCCTGGAGAGGGTGCCATTCCTCCAGGCAACCAACCAGCATCCTCAGGTCAAGGCAAGGATATCAGCAGCCACCAGGCCTCCTGCCCTGATCAGTGTTCCGTCTACATGGCCCCTGCCCCACTCGCCCAGGGCCCGCGAGGAATCTCACACGCCCACGGGGATCCAGCCTGAGGTGTCCCAAGAGGCCCCCATTAGGGCTAATGCAGCAGGACAATGGGACCTTGACCCCCGGGCCCCATGGGTCCTGATTTACACCCTGTCTCCGAGAACCTGCCAGCCTGACGTGAAAGGCTCCTTAATGGCTTAGCAATGCCCTGGGCGTGACGATTCCCTCTGTGGAGTTCGGACTCTGTCCTTGGAGATACGGTGTGTGGCAGCCAAAAGGGGGAAACGGCCTGAAGGTCCAGCCACAGAGGACTGGATAAACAAACACGGTCCATCCATGCCGTGGAATATTACTCAGTCACGAAAAGGACGAGATGCTGGCACGTGCTTCCACATGGGTAAACCGTGAAGACACGACCCTCTGTGAAAGGAGCGGGAACAAAGGGCCACACGACACCTGATCCTGAGCAGAGAAAGACTCCAGAATAAGCAAACCCAGAGACAGAAGGCAGACTGGCACGTGTCAGGAGTTGGGGTGCGGGTGGTTATTTAACGGGGTGAACGTTCTGGGCTCATAAATGAGTTTCAGAGCCAGATGGAGGTGACAGCCCCATGACATTGTGAATACGCTAAATGCCGCTGAGTGCTTTGCTTTTTCAGGGCCGGGGCGGGGGTGGCAGGGGCAAAGAGCGCAGCGTGACATTCCCGGGCCAGGGACTGAACCCGTGCCATAGCAGCACCCGGAGCTGCAACAGTGCCAATGCCAGATCCTTAACCCTCTGAGCCACCAGGGAACTCCTGGGTTGCTTAATTATATAATTATATCCACTTGAAAGTGATACGAGGTGTTATGTGCATTTCATCTTGCTGGAACTACAGCCAATGACAGAGAAAAGGAAAACACTCCATGTATATTTTGAACGATCGCCCTTCAGGATACAAGACATGTTCTGAACCGACTGACGTCTGGTCCTCTGGCCACTGCACAGCGGGTGCTTGGACCCAGGTATGAGCAGACATGGGCGGGGGACCAAGGCAGGGACGGGGAGGGTCCTTCCAGCGCCCCCGGGGATCTGCTGGCCACCCCAGAGCCTTACGGTCTGTAAGATTAGAGGCCCCATCCCCAGGGATGAGACCCCTCCTCCAGGAAGGTCCCTGTGAACCTGGCATGACAATGACCGCCAGTTCTGGGCTCCTCGAGGCACCTCCCTCTCTCCCCTCTCCACGAGGGGCTGGGGATGCTGCCCTGTGATGGGGGCTGAGCGGCGTCATCCTGGGTCCCGTCTTGACACAGCCACCCTGGGGGCGACGGTCCACAGACAGCCACGGCAGCCCTGGGTCCAGAGCCCTGGAGCATGAAAGCTGCGGTGGCTCCCCAGCAAGCAGGCCAGGCAGCAAAGTGGGGGGCGGTGGGGGAGGGCAGTGCTGCATCTCGCGGAGGCATGGGAGCGACGGGGCTGCAGCGTGTCCCCTGACTCTCCTGAACGGAAGTGGGGGTTTTAGTTGGGGGGTACCGAGGGCCACCACGTACAAGCACCAGAGGACAGGACGGGCTTAGGGGGAGGCCCTAGGTTTTGAAGGAGGCAAGGAGTGGACTGTGGCCACCGGCGGAGGGTGGGGGTGCCCCGCCCAAGGTCACTGGCAGGCACCTCCCACAGGGACCCCTGCTGCCCACATGTCTTAGGCCTGAGTTCTGCTGAGTTCCCAGAATGACTCTCAGAGACCGAGGATGAGAAAGCTGAGCGGCCACCCAGTGTCATCAGCACGGTCCATGGGACGACCTGGCCGCTCCGCAAGACTTCGGGGCCCCCGCCCCCGGTTCAGCTTCCCCCACAGCCTCTGGTGCCCCAGGGTCACCTCCGGAGTCAAGGACTTGCATCCCAATCGTTGTCTCAGGGCCTGCCTTGGTGGGGACCGATCTATGAAGAACCAACGCCCGAGGCCCTCCGGGGCGTTCGTGTCCAATTAGGAGAAGGCGACCTGCCCCGTGTCCCCTGGGCTCTCACCCCAGACTCAACCCCGTGACCAAGGAACAGAGACACTGCCCATCTGCCACCTGCGCCGAGAAAAGGGGCCTCAAACTGGACTTCCGCAGGCAAACCCCCTTCCTCGAAACAGCTGAGACATGGCCCTCCGTGCCGGGTCCCGGGTCCCAGGTCCCCCGCCCAGCCTGGCTGGGCCTCCGACACCTCTCTTGCCCAGAGGATGGGGGGACCCTGGAACCGACGGTACCTCCCCCGAAGGTCCTCAACAGCCGCAGTCAGGGGGCCCGACCCCCACCACACCCTCTGCTCCCATCAAAACCCTCCCACCGCCCCAGGGACCCGAGGCATATATAACATGGTGACACACTGCTGTGGGTCAGGGAATAGTGATGTGGCTTCCACGCTCCCCTCTCCTTCCCAAACACCGGCATCTCTCAGAAGCTAAGCAGTGACAACCTCGCTCCAGCCTGGCTGCCCCCCGCTTTCTCATCCACCAGCCCTCCTTCCTCCCTGCGGTCCACCGTCCCTTTGCTCCAGCCCCGCGCCCCCTCCTTGGAGCCCAGCCCCGGCCACATGCCCTCCCGCCACAGAACCCAGGCTCTCCCTCCACCTCACTAACTCCTATTCATCCAGCAAAATCCAACCCAAATGCCTCTTCCTCCAGGAAGCCCCCCTCTGGCCCCGGGTCGAGTTCTGGTCCCGCTGCTCCTCCCGTGGTCCTGGTACCTCACACTCATTCCGCTCGGTTCTGCATCCTCCTCTCCTCTCCAGGACTGGCTTCTCCGGAACAGAAGCCGGCTGGGTTTGGGGTTTTTCCCCGCCTTCCTCCCTCTTTTGGCCGCTCCCGCGGCAGTTGGACGTTTCCAGGCAAGGGGTCCCATCTGAGCTGCAGCTGCCGGCCTACGCCACAGCCACGGCAAGGTGGGATCCGAGCCGCATCTGCAACCTACACCACAGCTCACGGCAATGCCGGATCCTTAACCTGCTGAGCGAGGCCAGGGATCAAACCTGTGTCCTCATGGATCCCAGTCGGGTTCTTAACCCACTGAGCCACGACGGGAACTCCTTCCCGCCTCCCTCCCTTCCTTTCTCTCTCACCGTTGTGTTCTCAGCACTGGGCAAGGTACCAGCCCAGAGCAGGAACTCGGCAACTCTCAGCTTAGGGGATGAATGAACGCGTGAATGAAACGCCACCCGATCGGGGCCCCCAGCGCCCCGCCAGCTCCCCGGCCAGTCACGGCAAGCCACACACACAGGAAGCTGGGCTTTTCTTTGACTCTGGACGCTCAGGAATGCTCTGGCAGCACAAAGAATTCTGCTCCAAACCCCAGCCGGACTCCTTATCTTCAAGGATTGCACAAAACCCTGGCCCCCACTTTAATCCTAACTGTCCGTTTAGAGAACACGCAAACCAGCGCTGCCCCCGGGGCGGGGGTGGACGCCCTGATACTTAGTCTGCAGCAGATGCTGGGCTGGGCTCTGCTGAGACATATGGACTCTGTCTTCATGCTCGTGTTGAAACCCTGCCGAGGCAGATCTGGGCCGGCTGGCTGCACAAGCCACAACTGGAGGGCGGCCATGTGGCTTCAGACGTGACCCGGCCGGAGCACCGCGACCAGCCGTTAGCAAGACCTCCTCCCAGGGTCTCCGAAACCTTCCTGACCCTCGTGACCCCGACTCCGAGGGCGCGGACAGAATTCTACAGACATCAGCAGGGATCTGCTCTCCCACCCTCAGCCAGCAGGCACCCCGCAGTCGCTGTCCCGTGGCCAGAGGGATGGGCAACGATCGCGCGGGGCCAGGGGGCTGAGGTCCTTGGCGCCCCAGAGGTCGGGCCACCTGAGCCGTTGAGTCTCTGAAGCCGACCTTTTTTTTTTTTTTAAGTTTTATCGAAGTCTAGTTTCTTTCCGAGGTTGTGATCATTCCTGCTGTAGGACAGAGTGATTCCGTTACACAAAAAGCCACGTCCGTTCTCTTTCCGCTTCTTTTCCTACGTGGGTAAATCACAGAAGTCCGGGCGGAGGCCTGTGCTCTTCCGCGGGGCCCCGAGGGCCAGTCGTTCCGCAGACCTCGGCGTGCGTGGGCCAGCCCCAAGCTCCCCGTCCCTCACCTCCCCCACCTGCCCCCTCTGGCCACCCTAAGTTTTTCAGTCTGTGAGTCTGTGTCTCTTCTGCAAACGTCTCCCAAGGATGGGACGTCTAATCACAGCGCCCCCTGCAGCCTCCACCGGCCACAGCCGGTCAATCACCCCAGAGCCAGGTCCGCAGAGAAGGGGGAGCAGCCCGCCAGTCTTTCAAGCAGACGACATTTACACCGGGCCTGGCGCACATTAGGCACCTGACGTTTGGGACTGAGTTGGCTCTGCACCTCCTGTGGACCCGGATGCCAGCTCCCTCGTGACCGCTGTGCCAGGGGCTGTGTTTCTGGCCACAAAAGGACCTGGTTTGGGGATCAGATGACAATGAGGCTCTTCGTCTACAGAGGGAACTCAACCCAGGTGGCAAGCAAATGAGAAGATGGGGAGTCTCGGGGGACCCCCCAGGAGCGGGGACCCTCCAAGGACAGACAAACCCTTTCTGCAGAGCCCACTGAAGGAAGAACACACACGCGCTGGAAGGTTCCTCCAGCGAGGTTCCTGAGAGAGGGAGTTGGGGAGCCCCAGCCCCCTCGATGTGTGCACGCAGGCTGGGTGGGGGCAGTGAGGGACACGCAGAAACACAGTGGCAGGACGCTTGGGTGTCACTCTGGCCGGCCCCAGGCACTGTGTTCTTCCCCCGTTATCTGTGGATCTCAGCGTGGCATGCACGCTCACCACCCCGATTTTACAGCCAGGTGGTTCTGAAGGGGCGCTAGGCGACCCAAGATCCCGCATGGTGGGGTCACCTTTTGAACCCAGGCCACTGCCCCCAGAACTCATCATTAGCGGATGCCCCCGAGGAAGATGGTGAGACAGCCGGGAGGCTGATTGCCACGTCGTTGCATCAGCAGAGCAGGGGGAGCCCCCTCAGGGCCCCCAAGGGCAGGTGGGAGAAGGGCTCGCTGGGATCCTGGCTCCAGAGGTTTCCCGTCGGGGGGCGGTGATGTGGGATGCCTGCCTTCCGCCCTGCCCACCCCCGGCCCCGCGGAGGAAGGACACTCCTGGGGAAGTAGGGGGACACGGCCCCTTTTATCTGGGCCTCTGCGCCACACCGCCTGACGCAGAGCCCAGCAAGGCGGAGGGGCCCCGACGTGGGCTCAAACCCAGACCCGAAGGTGCTCCCACTCTGCAGATGACACCAAGGCACGGGGACCAGGGCAGGAGCCAGCATCTCAGCGCAGGGCGGAGAGCCGCCCAGGAAGGGGCCAGGCCTCAGCTTCCAGCCCGCCCATCACCACGTGGCTTTGAGCCTGGCCTGCCCGGCCTGCCCTGAGCCAGTCTCTCCCTCTGCCCAACAAGGACAGAGCGGCGGGCTCTCCGGGGTCCCGCCTGGCCCTGGATTCCTGTGGGAGCACGAGCCAGTGCTTATTCTCCTGGAATAAGCTTTCAGCCCACAGGCCCAGCGGCTGGGACATTCGTCCCAGAACCGAGGAGCTGTGTGGAGACAGGAGGCCAGCCAGCTCCGGCGTGGCTGACGTCACCCCCGTCTTCGACGGAAAAACCACTCTTGGCTCACGTCCTCGCGAAATCGGCCGGCAGACGGTGGCCCCCAGGCCGTAGTTCGCTGACTCCTGCTATCGCAGCTGAGGCCCGCATCTCAGCCGCTCTGGGAAATAAGTTTACCTCTTGTTCGTGTGACATCGGTGATGACGGGGGCGGGTGGCCGGATCTTCCGGGACATTTTCCGCAGGTGGCTTCCCCGGGTCTGTCTGGGCGTCCGTGTCACGTCAGCACCCCAATCTCAGCGGAAGGGGAGTGCGAGGGTTGTGCGGGGTCTGTGGACCGCGGGGCCCGGACTCGGCCACGTGGCTCCTCCGGGTGCAACAGGGGTTGGGAAGTGTCACGGACCCTGTTCCCAGCCGCACCCCACGGGCGCATCTTCCACGGGGACGATAACGGGGGCGGTGTCAGATGGGCGGCGAGGACTGCGGGAAGACAGGGCGTGTGGAGCCCACGATGGAGCCGGGACACCGTCCTGCGGGTGTAACCCCCGTACCAGGCAGAGCAAAGCTTATAACCGGGGTATATTTTATTTTAAAGACCATGAAAACGAAGTCAGCACTGCCGGGCCCGCCACCCAGAGTTGGAAACAAAACCTTGCCGATGGTTTTGAAAGCCCTCCGTACCCCAGGCCCGAGCCCCCCGTCTGCCCACAGCCCCTCTTGTCCTTTCGTTGCCCCGAGAACCCAGAGCTCGGTGCCGGGGCTGGTTTTCCGGCCCTACGTCAGTGGCGCCGCGCTGCTCGCCTTCCCCGGGTTGTGTCTCTTCTGCAGGTCGTACCTGGCGTTCATCATGTATTCACACGGCTAAGGAGCGTTGATTTGCACGGCGGCAGGTGTTTGTCCACCCCACAACTTCCGCACCCATCTCCCTGGGGTGCGACAGCCGGGCGGTCTCGGTTCTGGCGGTCGAGCTGCCGTGACGTTTGCACTCCTCCCTGGGGACCCGCGTGTGAGCTTCCCAAGGGAAGAGCCGCACGTCGCAGCATGTGCAGCGAGCTCACTTCAGCAGACGAGGCCAAGGGTAGAGGCGGGGCTGTCCTGCGGCCCACGTCCCCCAGCAAGGCACGCGAGGGGGGAGGGCAAAGCCACGTGTGGATCCCACCTCCGGGCATGTGTGCCCACCTGAGATGGCACCTGAGATGCCCCCCTCCCACCTGACACTCATCCCTGGCCCAGGAGGCACACAGAGCAGGGCCGCTGCTCCCATCTCCTGGCCAGGAAGCTGCGTGGGGCGTTGGCTGCTGCCCATCTCCTGGCCAGGCCCGGCTCTGAGAAGGAGGGCTCTGCCTTGGTGAACCCAAGGTCGGGCCCTACTGGATCCTCGTCTGTCCTGGAGGATGAGCCCTGACTCCCCCAGAGCCCAGGACCAGGCCAGGGCAGCAGAAGCACGAGGGCCTGCGGAGCGAGGCAGGGAGTTCTAAGGGGCCGCACGCCACTCGTTGGTACATAAAACAAACCTGGTTTTAATTTCAGGATGCTCGTCTCCACGCCCCATAATCCCCAGGGTGAAATTCCGTGCCAGAGCCAAGGCACCCTGGCTGCAGGGCACCCCTGCTGGCAGCAACCGACCCGCAGGTCTGGCTGTCCTCGCTGCCAGAGGCCACCTGCCGTGTCCCTCGTCCTCCGTAGCATCTCCCTCTCCTGCAGAGATGCTGAGTCAGCCTCGGGGGGCAGCCCCACCCCCCCCACCTACCATGTAGCTGCTGGACTTTGAGCAGATGCCATAAAGGGAGCAGAGTCCTAGGCGCCTTGGAAGGAAGACTGCGTCTTCCAGGCAGGAGGGACGTGAGTCGCCAGGGGCCAGAGAGCAGGCCCTGCCGGCCGGATTCTAAAGCCTCCTGGGGTCCCCCCTTCCCCTTGAGTGGGGGCTGCCCTGTGACCTGCGTGTAATCAATAGATTCTAGCAAACGTTCTGGAAGGTCAGCTTCTGGGGACTTGGCAGAAGTCTGTAAGGCCCGTTTTTCAAGGAGACTGTGTCCCTTGCTGGCTTTGATGAAGGGAGCTGCCATGCGAGAGGGCCCCACGCAACCAAAGGTGGCCTGGGGGCAGCCCCCCAACAAGCCACAGGAGACGGAAGCCCTCCTGTGACAACCCACCAGGACCCGGGTCCTCCCGGCCGCCTGGGGCTCCGTCCAGGTCCATCCTCCAGAAGCCCCGCCAGATGGAGGCTGGCAGGGACCCAGCTGTGCCCAGACTCCTGCCCCAGAGCCTGTGCGATGACACGGGTGTGTTCCTGCATGGTGACCGTAAGATGGCCAAGGAGCAGCTGTCCTACTGGAGCGAGGATTTACTGTGCAGCATTTTATTTCTTTTTCTTTTTATTTACGTATTTTTCTTTTCACAGCCACACCCACAGCCATGGAAGTTCCCAGGCTAGGGGTCGAATCAGAGCTGTAGCCGCCAGCCTACACCACAGCCAGGGCAACGCGGGATCCAAGTCGCCTCTGCGACCGACACCACAGCTCACGGCAACACTGGATCCTTAACCCACGGAGTGAGGCCAGGGATGGAACCGACTCCTCATGGACACTAGTCAGGTTCTTAACCTACTGAGCCACCATGGGAACTCCCTGTACAAACGTTTTAAATAAAATAATTTCTGTAACTTAAGTGACTCTGCTCAGCCGCCCGAAGTCCTACTCAGGTACCAAAGGGCAGCGTCACCCCTAAGACCTGTTGACAGGCGAGGGTCTGGCCCCAAAGCCCAGACTCCCGCTCCGGGTTTCCCAGCGTCTGTGACTCGGAAAACCACCTTGGCTCGGGGCCTGGGGTCCCTTTCCTTCCCCCCCGGCCCCGGCTCCGGGTCATCAGAGGACCCCCGGCTCAGGTCTCTGTGGGCTGCCACTCCAAGTGACAGAGTTACATCCGTGAGTTGTAACCAAAGCCACCAAACCTGCTGCACTAGTGCTGCTCAGCACGTGGCCAGTCAGACCCTTCGTCTGTAGGGACAGCTGCAGGTGGGGGTCGGTCAGACCCTGGCTTAGTCTCTGGGGGCGGCCACAGGCCGGGGGCCCGGTCAACAAAGCACTTCTCACAGTTCTGGAGGCAAAGCCGAACATCCAGGTTCCAACCAGCTTAGAATCTGGTGAGGGCTCTTGGCCTTTGATGCCCGCCTTCCCGCGGGCCTCAGTGGCAGAGAAAGAAAGAGCCAGGGCCCTCGCACTGCTCCTTAGAGGGACACTAATGATTCAGGGTCAGGGCCCCACCCTTACGACCTGATGTGACCTTAATTCCCTCCAGAAAGGCCCCCTCTCCAAACACAGTCCCCCTGGCGGTGGAACGAGAGAGGCTGTATTCTGTCCCTAACAAACCCCCAGGGCCACCTGCAAAGGGAGGCTTGGCTTCTCTCCTCAACCACGGACAAGGGCATCTGCACTGGACTTGCCCTTAGCTCCTTGGACAAGGACGAGACCTGCCCACACCCATCCCAAATGTCTTCACCGGTGGCCCGCGAGACTAACGGGCTTGGAGAAAAGGAGATTCCACAGGGAACGGCTTGGGGCGACAGGGCTACCCCAAGTGGGACAGGCCTCTCTGGGCGGGCGGTGCTCCTCCTTGGATGGACGGACGAGTGCCAGTGCCTCCGGCCCAGACACCACGTGGCCCCTCGCCCCTCCGAGTCCAGCCGGTGTGAATCCAGCCATTCTATCCCCAAGGTGAGTCAGAGCCCGGCGAGGAGACCCACCTCACCCAGCAGACGGATGAGCCCTGGGGAGCCGCCTGGTGACCAGACGGCCGGATCCCACCCATTCACTGGCACGTCGTGACCCAGTTCCTGCCTCGATCAGTGTTCCCTGCGGCTTCACAAACTGCTGGAAAGGTCACGTCTCTGCCAGCCCCTGTGCAAACTGAAACAAGAAGCCCGTCCTCCCTTCAAATGCATGAGAGGCCTGCTCAGTGACCCCGGCTCCCTGCTCCGCTCCCCACCCCGGGCAGCCAGACTCAGGGCAGCGCCCAGGGAGGGACCCTAACCACTGAGCAGGGGAGACCCCCCACACAGGAGGGGCAGGGTGGACGTCCCGGGTCCCGACGCTGGGGGTAGCCTACAAGAGAGGCAGGGTCAAAACCCTGGCCCTGATGGGAGGGGAGCCCCCAGGAGGCACGCGAGGGCAGCCCCAACTCCTCTGGGACAGAATCAGAGCTTGGCACACAGTTGGCACTCAAAATAGATGCAGCTGAACCATGCCCAGAACAGCTACACAGCAAACCACAGAACCCACCCTCCCACACAGAGCCACCAGCCCCCCAGGGAGACAGACGGTAAGGCCAGAGGGGTCCAGGATGCTGGGCCCGCCCTCCGCAGCCCCAGCATCTCCCCTCTCCCGGCGCGGCTGTGAAGCGGGGGAGGGACACCCCTCATATGTGACTGAGCCACGGTGTCCCTGCAGGACATGTGGTTGGCACAGGTCCCCATGGGGTCCTGCCCACATTCAGGATGAGCGAGAGGGCTCCAGGGGTCCAGCCACGGCCGCCGGACGCCGGACACTGTCAGGGGCCCTTGCTGCAGGGCCCCCAGGGCGGGCGATGCCTTCCGGGTCTGTGCCACGGCAGCCAGTCCCTCGGCCCAGTCCAGCCTCCCCTCCAGCACGGCAGACCCCCATACACACCTGGCCCCACGGCCCCAGCTCGGCCTCCGCTTCCAGAGCTCCCAGCCTGAGACATGCTTTCCAAGCATCCCAAAGTTGGGTCCAGGCAGGGTTGGGGGTGAAATGCTCCCGGACCCCACCCCACCGGTCGGAGAGGCAAAAACAGCCTGCGGGGGTGGCGGTGTGGGTGTCACAACTCCGACCAGGAGGAGCTGGGCAGTGATGCTGCTGGAAGGGACCGGGCAGCGTCTGAGGACCAAGGACTGGACGTCATGGCAAAGCCGCCAATGCTCAGAGAAGGCCAGGGGCCCTGAGGGGAGGGGATGGCTGAGGACACCCACGACAAGCCTGGGGCCCAGGACGCTCGGGGGCTGGACCCCACAGACCCCAAACACCCAACAAGGCAGGCCTGCTGGGCCAAGGTCAGGGACCTGGTTGGGGGACAGGGGCCCACAATTTATGGGATGAACTCTCTGAAGACACTCCCTCCCCAGCTCCTCCCAGGCTTCAGAGCGGAAACCCCCCCCCCCAGCCCGGGAGTCCCAGCCCACCCCCACGCAGGGGGTCCTTCCTGGTGAGACAGCAGGCACGGCCCCCACCTCCCCTGCACGCAGGGCCCAGAACTAGGGTTAGGTCACAGCCCAATTAGGGAAGTGGGGGCAGCACCCCCACAGCAAAGAGACCCACGCAGCCAGTGCCTGGAGAGACGGGGAGCAGACGTGGAATATCTGGGGGCTCCAGAGCAGGGGCCAGATCCTGGACTCTTCCAGCCAAGAGGCTGCCTTGGGAGAGGCCCGGGGCAGGTGGGTGAAGGGCTTGTCCCCAGGCCAGGAAAACAGAGAGGCTTCAGCGAGAGAAACAGAGGCCCCCCAGCTGGAACAGGCCATCTGCCAGGGAGAGTCACAGGCCTTTAGAAAGGTAGCTTCTGGCAGGCCATGGTTTTGCAGGGACTGAAGGCCTGGCCGTGGGTCCCCAGGCCCTCCAAAGGCAGGGGACCGTCCCCCACCACAGCACAGCACCCCTCAGCTTGCTCCTTGGTGGTCTGGCGGAGCTGTTGCAGGAGGAAACCCCAAGCTGGAGCCCAGAGGGGCTGGCTGGGTTTGGAGGCACAATCTGAGAATGGACAGCAGGCTCACTACCTGCTCAGCTCAGCCGCACGGCAGCCCTAGGCAACGGCCTGAACCCAGACCGGCCCCAACGCCCCCCACAGCCCCCCGTGCCCTCCACGGCCCCACTCCCCCACCCCTACGCCCCTCACTCCCCCCACACCCCCCAGCCCTGAGCCCCAGGACGAGGCAGGGCTCCTTGACTCTCACAGCCACTTCTCCTGACCTTTTAGGGACAAACGCTCGTCTAGAACTGCCTCCTAAGGGGCTTGACTTTTCCTCAAATGCCGAATTCCAAACGCTCTTTCCACGTCCCTTGAAAGGAGTATCAGAAACTGCATGTGAAGCCTTCTTAACAGACATTAGAAAACCTAAAGGCAGCTAACTGCGTCCACCTGGTTTCTGCATTTATTTCCCAAATAAAACTTCCCGAAGACCAAGAGCCTCCCAAAGTGTGCTCAGGAGGGTATTTACGGGGCAGTGAGTGACAGCGACGCCTGCCAGAGGGCGGAGGGGCACCACCCAGAGGGCGGAGGGTCAGGGACGCCCGGGTGCCTGATTCCGAGTGGGAAAGCAGGAGGCGCCCCAGTCGGACTTCATCAGAGCGTCCCAGCCGCAGACCAGGGCTCCAGGGCACGGCTGGAGATTTGCCAAGCAGACTGGGGCAGCTGGGCTGCTCTGGGCCTAGGACCAGGAGTCCGCTCAGCCTGCCCTCCCCAGCCCCCCAGGCTCCCCACAAGCTGAGTCGTGGAGGTGGAGGGGCCATGGTGGCCTCTGGGTCACCGTCCTGGATGTGCTGATGGCGGGGCTGCAGAGCAGACCCGGCTGGGGTGGACATGGGAGAAGCCAGCAAAGCAGGCAGGGGGCAGGTGGTGAGCGGGGGGGACAGGCAGGGGACAGGCAGGGGGCAGGCAGGGGGCAAGTGGCTGGCAGGCACACCCGTTGGCCCCAACACCTACCCTCCTCCTTCTGGGGGCTCCAGCCTCACTAGGCACCCGCTAGTTCTTGGGCTGTAGCCACGGTCCCCACCCGAGGGCCCTGGCCAGCAAGCTCTGTTACGTCCCTGGAGGCCACCCCACCAAGCTCCAGGGGCAGCGGCAGTGGCAGAGGGGCCACGATTCTTCCACTGACCCAGCATTTACTAAACACCCTTTCAGAGGTGGGGACACTGAGGCTCAGGCCCCCGAAGTCACTCACTCCAGGCTGCACAGCGGAGGCGCGGCCAGGCCGGGACCAGCCCTAACCCTCCCGCAGCGCCCACACCCACCTCCACCCAGCAGCTCTGGGGAACCGGGAGCCCACAGGGGCAAAGCCGGGCCTGAGAGGAAGCCCCAGGCAAGCCGGGTGCAGGTGGCCGTCCTGGCGGCTCTGGGCGGCACGCGAGCTCACTGCCCTGCGCTGAAACCCTCCAGGGCTTCTGGAGGCTTCCAGGGACCCCCACACTGGTGATGTGTCGGGGCTGAAGGGCAGTTGATGCTGGTGCATCCCAGCCAAGCTGCACACACCCTGGGCTCCCGGGGGTCCGGGCGGGTGCAGCTTTTGGAGGGGGGCCTGCTGGGGAGCAGGGACAGCGCTGGGCAGGGACAGGCGCTCGGGAGAAAGTCCTCGGCCAAGGCCGGCCTCCCCTCCCGCAGCCCCCGCCTTCCCGGGAAGCCGCCCAGAAAAGGAGGAGGAAAAGGCTCATTTCCTGAGCATGAGAGCAGAAAGGGAAGAGGGCAGCCCGTCCACGTGGCGGTCCCCAAGCGCCCGCCCAGCCGCAGCCTCCGCCAGGCAGGCTCCCGGGGTGGGGAGGGCGCGGCTGGGTCCCAGGGGACCCCGTCCCCTTCCTGCTCTTCTCCAACCCTGCCCTCCCAGGGCCTGCAGAACCGGCTGCTGCAGGACAGCCCGTCAGAGCAGGGGACACACAGGGCTCCCCCACAGCTGGGGCGGGCTCGCCCAGCCCCCAGGCTTTCCCTCAGGGCCAAGTCCACGGCTCCGGGGGGCCAGGTCTGCCCTGGGCGCCCTTGCTGGGGACACAGTCGAGCACAAAGCAGACGTCTCTGCTCTGGGTCCCATGAAGAGAATGAACAGACACGACGCACGAGAGGCCGCCCCAGCCTGAGGGGTTAAAGAGTGGGCGCCCCCACGGATGCTCAGAAGTCCCCAGCCCCCAAGCAAGCACATGGCAGTGCAGGGAGGCTGGGGTACCCCAGGCAGAGGGTTCCCAAGAGCCAGGACAGGCAGCTTCATGCCCAGTGGTAGTCCTGGTGGAGCAGATGCCCGATGCCTGCTATTTTATGTGTCACTCTCTCTCTCAACACACATTGAGCACCAACTGTGTGCCTGGTTCTGTGGGGAGGGGCTCAGGTCTCTGTGGGGGACAGAGACAGTGGCCACCTGCCACCCTGGGGAAGGTCACAGCAGGGCCAGGAGCCTAGGGACCACCAAGCTCAGACCTCACATTCGTGAAGTGTCTCTGAGGCTGAGCTGCCCTCTCCAGGGTGGGCTTCTCCTCCCTGGGGGTCCCGTGTGCGGACTGCCCAGCCCAGCATTAACGGGAAGCATCGTACCCAGCAGGCAGGGCACAGCCGGGCCCCGGGCTGGCCTTCCTCCTGCCAAGCTGCTCACAAACCTCAGACACGAAGCGCTGCAGGGGAGGCGCGTGGTGGAGGACACAGGAGGCTCTGGAAGGTTCCGGGGGCTTGTCCAACACACCCTCCCCACCCCGAGGGCCTGCAAGTACCTGAGTGTGAGGGTCTCGCGGTTTGGGTGGCTCGGCTGGGGGAAGCTGCAGAGGCCGAGTGTTTGGGGGAGGGGCCCGCAGGAATGGGGTCATGGCAGGGCTCGGCCTCATCCGAGGGCAGCGGGGGCAGCACTGATGGGACACTCAGGGCCACTCCCTCACAAGGACCTTCCCAGCCCCTACCTGCTGCCCCTTCACGTCAGACCACCTGCCTCCTTGCAGGTTCCGCCAAATGCAGACGCCACAACGGCTGCACGGACCGGGAGGGGCTGGCTCTGGTGCCCAGGCACTGAGTGACCTCGCAACAACCCAAGCAGAGGGCAGCCGCCCCCCCACCCCCGCCACAGACGCCCAGGGGGCTCACACCGCCCCCTCCCCCACCTCATCCTGGACAAGGAAGCTGAGCCCCCGCGCTCTGCCCGAGTTCCACCCAGCGCCCAGACGGAGCCCAGCTTTCCAAGAGGAAAGCAGATCTACCCGGGTCAAAGGATTTCTGAGCCTCTTCCCCAAAGCCAGCCCAGCCCCAGTGCCCCTCAGCCTCTCCAGACAGACCCCTAATAGGCTGGCATGCCAGGCCTCCGGAGCAGATGTGGCGCGTGGCTCCAAAATCAGACCCAGCTTGGAGTTCCCATTGTGGCACAGCAGAAGCAAACCTGACTAGCATCCATGAGGATGCAGGTTCGATTCCCTGGCCTCACTCAGTGGGTTAAGGATCCGGCGTTGCCGTGAGCTGTGGTGTAGGTCGCAGACACGGCTCGGATCCCGTGTTGCTGTGGCTGTGGTGTAAGCCAGTGGCTACACCTCCGATTCGACCCCTAGCCTGGGAACTTCTATATGCCACGGGTTGGGCCTTAAAAAGCAAACAAAAACAAAAACAAAGACAGACCCGGCCAAACCTTCCCTCTCCAAGAGCCTCAAGGCCAGCACTGAGCGTCCAGAAGGTCCCTGCACCCCGATGCCCAGGATGCCACCTGAAAAAAGAGCTCGCACCCCAGCCCTGGGCGCCTCTCCTGTCCCCTGGGCTCCCTGGGGCCAGGCCCTAGCTTGGGTGGGATTCCTCTGCCCCCTAGTGTCAGCAACTTCAGGGCCCATCGGGGTCAGTGGGGCAGAAGGAGAGCCGGTGACCAGGCCCTGGTGCCCATCTCGCCCACCCGGCCAGGCCCTGAAGCAGGTGTAAGTGGGGGTGAGGCCGAGGCCCAGGCCTGCGGATATCCGAGCCGCCCGGTTCCCAGGCCGCGCTCAGGAGGGCGCCGTCTGTGGCCACCTTGTGAAAATCTTCATCTTTCTCTAAAGGAGTCTGGGGGTTCCTGTAGCCCCAGGGCCCACAGCTGCTGCAGCCGGCTCCCGGCTTTCAGGCCGGTGGTTAGACTCCACCATGCCCCCACCCTGGCCTTGGCTGCTCATCGGTGAAATGGGTTTATGCCCAGTTCCCGAAGAGGTCTGGGAGGTAAAGGACCTGGAGACGGAGTTGGGAAGCTCTGGGGTGGGGCGGGGGGCGTGCAGGGAACGTGGGGGGGGGGGGTCCAGCCAATGCCGCCCGCCGTGCCGTCTTTCGCTCCCCAGAGCCGCCCCCTCGCCCCGTCCCCACCCTCACCCGACGAGCTGGGAGGACGCGGCTCGGGTCCCGGAAAAGAAGTGGCTGCACATTTTCCGAGATGTTTTAAACATTGTTTTGGCAACGCCTCGGCTCCTCCTTGGCCCGAGACAACCTGACATAAAACAAGCCTGACCCGCGTCCCAGCCCCAGGCTACGCTGGGCCCCGGGCCCGGCCAGGCCAGGCTCCCAGCTGCCGGACACACTGGGCGGGAGAGGCCAGCCTGCCTTCTTCCAATGGCCTCTTTTTGGGGCCAAAACACAACTCATGGTGAGTTTGTTTCTGTGGTTGCTAAAGAACAATGCTGCATCGGTGTGGGCGCTCCCTACCGTGCCCAGACTTTCGGGGCCAGAGAGGCCCCGGTCTACCGGGCAGAGAGCCTCACAGCGCAGGGGAGAAGCTGAGGCCCAGAGAGGCAGAGACGCTCGCCCAGCACTCAGAGCAAACGGCCGAGCCGGGGGCAGGGTGCGGCCTCCAGCAGCTGGGTGGTGGAGGATCTGAAGGGAGGCCGCTGGCCTGGGGAGCGAGGCCCAGGAGGCAGCCCAGTGGGGATCCCTAAGCCTCACCCTCCCTGTCCCCAAGCACTTCCAAACGTCGGGAGCCTCACTGTACTTGAACTTCCTGGCACAGGGCCTGAGTCATGGAGAGCCTCAGAAACTGACATTCAGGAAAGGAGGGAATGGCGACAAAGGGCTTGGACGGGTGAATAGGAGTTCACCAGCCTGGCCAGGCAGGGACCCAGACCACGGGGTGCGTGGTAGGAGGCGGTCCGCAGACCCCACCCCGGGCAGGAGCAGGCCCACCTCCCCTCCCTTCATCCCGGTTCACCCTGGGGCTCCAGAAACATCCATCCAAGAGGTGGAATTTTCCTTGCCTTCTTCTGTTCAGTTTTGGAGGCCTGCAAGTTAAACTGGCAGGAGACAGATGATGGAGAGAAAAGACATTTTATTCCTGTGACTCGGAGGGGACTTAGAACTTGGGGCTTATAGGAGTTCCCTTCATGGCTCAGGGGTTAACAAACCCGCTAGAAACCATGAGGTTGCGGGTTCGATCCCTGGCCTCATCCAGTGGGTTAAGGATCCGGCGTTGCCGTGAGCTGTGGTGTAGGTGGCAGATGCAGCTGGGATCCTGAGTTGCTGTGGCTCTGGCGTAGGCCAGTAGCTGTAGCTCCAATCCAATCCCTAGCCTGGGAACTTCCACATGCTGCGGGCGTGGGGGCGGCCCTAAAAACAAAAAAAAAGAATTGGGGGCTTATAGGCCAACTTTGGGGTCCATAAGAGGGGAAAGGGAGGAAGAGGGCACTGGCAGGAAATCGCATGACTTTCTGGCAGGTCCCTGGGCCCTGGGCGAAGGGCGGGAAGAGAGGCAGCTTTGCGCCGTGTCTGCGGGGGGACAGTGTGGCCCCTCCCCCGCCACCGCCGTCATCGGTCTTTCTAAGGGTCTCCGAGGAGGGGCTTCATGACAGTTGGATTCTTCTGAGGGCTTCTGGGGATCTCTGCTCTCAACTGCCTCCCGGTCAAAATAGTTTTCATGCCACCGAGGAGTATTCGGACCCTGTGCCGCTCCCCCCACCCCCCACCCCCACCCAGGTGGCAAGCGGGCATCCACCCAGGTCACGGGGCTCATCAAGGGTCAGACTTGCTCGAGCCACGGTCCTTCTGGAAGGTCACGCCTACCAGCACTTGCCAGCCAGGGTGGCCTCTGCTCTGCTGGGGGCAAAGATGCTTGTCGCAGGCGGAGGTGGCGGCCCCCCTGTGGGGGTTCGGGGTGGTGGAGCCACCATGTGGGGGCCCATTAGGGGAGCCACTTGGGGCGCACCCCTGTTGTGCGCCTGGTCGTCAGGGTGTAACCACAGGCTGCCGGCAGGTCCCACAGCCCCTGGCCCAGGTCTCACCCCCACACAGGTGGAGGCGTGGCCTGGAGGGGCCCTTCCACGGGGCGAGACAGAAGATCAAAGGCAGCAGGGGATCCAGAGCGCCCCTCGACTTCCAGCCCCCCGTTCAGCCACACAGGGCCCAGGTGACCCCAACTCCAGCTCCAGACATAGAGTGAGTGCAGGAGCCGAGGCCGTGGGTCCCCTGGCACTGAAGCCACAGGTCAGGGCTGGGCAGGCGGAAGCCAGCACATGAGCTGAACAGAAGCAGGACATGGGGGCTCCAGAGAGGCAGCGCCTCTGACCTTCCAGCTCGAACCCAAGAGGCCGGCTGGCTCCCCGCCTGCCCGGAAATCCCAAGAGGGCCGGTGGGGCTGATGCCCTGGCCCCTCTGCCTGTCTCCAGGCAGAAAGATGCAGCAGACACTGTGTGGTTATCTCGGCGGGCAGAGGCAGCCCAAGTTCAGCTGCGGTAAAGAGACAGAAAACACACCGGAGATGCAAGAGCCGTGGGCTCCTGGACCACACAGCCTGAGGCGCGGACGGCTGAGCCCGGGGTACCCATCTCAGAGGTCCCCCGCCCTCCCTCCCCCAGCACACCCAGGGCCCACGTCCCTCCAGCCGAGCCGCTTGGCCCCGGGGTCATGACAGAGGGTCTGTCCACTTCCCAGCTTCCCCCGGCCGTCGCGACTGAGCACAGCTGGGACACCAGCCAGCCTCCTCTGTCCCCCGATCCTCCCTTGCCTCCCTCCGTCCCCCCTCAGCTGGCGCAGCCCAGCACAGCCCCCAAAGACAGAAGCCGAGCAGACAGACACGGTGCCGGCCCGGCTCTGGGCAGGTCTGTCACGCTGGTTTGGCTCTTGGCAGGTGCCCTGCGGAAACCTTGGATGCCTGGGGGCGGGGGTCTTTTTATCCCCATTTGACAGACAAGGAAGTTGAGGCCGGGGAGCCAGCGACACGTCTGAGGCCAGGAGGCCGGAGTTGGGACACGTCCCCCACGCTGCAGCCCTCCCCCCGGGACAGAGTCCGGACCCTCAGGCCCCCCTGGACCCATTTAGCCGTGGGCAGAAGGCAGGCGGGGGCCCCTGGGGCCCAGCTCAATGCCAACACGGATCCCACCTGTGGGTCAGACCCCAGGTCCCTTTGAGAAGAAGAGCCAGGCGGAGGGAAAATGAACTGCAGGATGGGGCCCCGCTGAGGGCCAGGGGACCAGGAGACGCTGTGAGAGTGACCACACGTGACGTGAAGGCAGTGGCTTCCCCTAGGCCACGCCCCCTGTGCTGGGAAGCCAGCCGCCGTGTTATAAGGTTGCTCAAGCAGCCCTGTGCGCCTTCCTGGGGGACCCACGTGGCGGCCACCTCAGCAGCAGCTCCTCCTGCCCGGGTCAAGCCGTCAGAGGACGGAGCCCCAGCCGACACCTGGCTGCAGCCAGAATCACCCCTGACCTGCAGGAATCATGAAAGATGCTGAGTGGCTATTGTCCCTTAGCCACTACCTGTGGGTGGTCTGAGACCCTCCACGGCTTCCTCACCCTCCAGAAGGTGGGGGATCTTCTCCCAGGACCCACCTCTGTGTGTGCTACCCGGCCCCTGCCCAGGGAACACAGTGCGTGCCCCCTCGCGTGTGAGGCTCAGGGGAGCCTCTGAAGGTGACATGGACAGAGTGACGCCACGTGCCCTCGGCCTCTGAGCAGCCCTATCAGGAGACGGTTCTGGCTGAGGTTGGGGCAGGGGGGCCCTGACCACCCGGCCCAGGCCTCCCCCACATGCCCCAGCCCTCAGCTGCCCATCCCCGACGCAGAGGAGTGTGGGCAGCTGTCACATCCAGGCCACCTCACCCGCTGACGGCCACCCTGCAGCATGAATCTCAGAAACACTGCAACCAGCGGGGACAGGTCTGCTCAGAGGGAAGGGAGCCATTCTGTCCTCTGAGACCCCCGCCTTGGGGACTCATTCCTGCCGGGCCCTGCCCGCTCCCGGCGCCCGTTACCCAGAGGTGACACGTCAGCCACCACTCTAGGCTCAGCTCCCCATCTGCAAAGCGAGAGCTTGTTCTGGGGGTGCCAAGAGGCCCTAAAAGATTCCCTCTCAATGTCAAGAGACAGCAGCCAGGCAGGGGCCTCACGGCCCGGACAAGTGCCACTGCCACCACCACTAGCCGCCACCCCCGTGGCCCTCACCCTGAGTGGAACGTTCACACCCAGTGGCTCACGGACTTGTCGCAACAGTCACATCGTGCAAATGGGGACACTGAGGCTTAGGAGGCCCATCATTACCCGAGGTCAGAGAGATGGTGGGGGCGTGGCTGGGCCCCCCGACCCCTGTCCTGCCGCCCTGGGACAAGCAGGGCCACTCACTCTGGGCCTCGGCGGGGAGACAAAGCAGACACGGTCGGTCCCCAGTGGGCGGCGGCGACTGCCGTCAGCGAATATCAGCCGACAAACGTTTCAGAACAAAGAGGATATTTGCACAGTCTCACCACAGCAACCCTCGCCCACCCCCCAAAAATACACCCTCATGAGTGGCCTGGAGCACCCAGAGCCCAGATGAAGAGCCGGGTCAGGGCAGGCTTGGAGGGCTTCCTGGAGGAGGCTCAGCCCTGAGTGCTTGGCAGGACTTGCAGAAGGGGGGCAGGCCTGCCTCCGAACAGGGCCTGGGCACTCTGCGTCCAGGGCCCCATCAGCCTGGATCACTCTGGAGCTCCCAGCCTCTCCAGGCAGCAGGCACTGGGGGGCTGCCTTTACCTTCTGTCTTAAACCCTTCCAGTAACCCAGTGAGGCCAGTGCTACCGAGATCCCATCTCCCAGACGGGGAAACTGAGGCTCAAAGCCATGGGCAGACAGCTCAAGGCCAGGCAGACTGTGGCTGGCATCGCTGGGAGTCACACCTGGGCCAGTTTTCCCGCAAACAGGTGGCTTCTCGGGGCCCACACAACTAGCACTTTTGGGGGACTCGGCAGACGCCCTGCCCCCGGCTCTTCTAAGGGATAAGACTTCTGATCACGAAAGCGTAGAAGAAGGAAAGGTCAGACTGCGTGGCCCACAAGGCCAACGCCACGGAATCCAAAGGAGGAAGCAGCTCGGGCCGGCGGGGCGGTCCAGGAGGGCTTCCTGGAGGAAGGGCCGGGGATGGCCAGTGTTCCCTGTCAGAGCCCCAGGGCCACGTCGCCAAGACCACTTGGGGTCTTTCCTCGGCTGCATCCACGCCCAGCCAGGAGGCCCCGACACAGGCTGGAGGCCAGCTGAGCCTCAGAGAAGAAGAGGGGGCCCAAGCCCCGAGCTTAGCCAGGACCCCCCATCCCTGCGGACCCCCCGCCCCAGGACATAAGGCTCTTGATCAGCGCGTGTCCGTGGGCTCCTGGGGGGGAAGGGGGGCACCTGTGTTTCCTGTGGGGGCATGAGGCTTTCCGGGGCTCCGAGGCGTCAGGGCCAGGATGCCCCAGCGGAGAACTGGCCTCGGGTGACACCTCAGTGGGAAGGTTTCAGGGTAGCGGCTCCCAAATCCCTCAGCATCCGCACACGCCCACAGCACTGCCACCCCCCCAGCACCGCCCGTCTCTGCAATTCCCGAGAGGACGCTCCACCTCCTTGCCCCCACCTGCCCGCAGATGGTTACGGAAGGAACCATCCCCTACAGCCAGACCTGGACATTCGGACCCCCCCCCACCCCACCCACCACCGCAGGCAGGGAGAAAGGCGAGGCCTCGGTGCAGTGCTTGCTGGAGGCTGACCAGCGGCCAGAACCGCTCGTCTGACCCCTGCCTGGCGATCCGGCCCCACCCCAGGCCCACGGAACGTCCGGCAAAGAGTATCAGCCCCAGGACAGCGCAGCCCACGTCCAAGGCCCGAGCAGGCAGGGGGAGGGGGACAGAGAGCTCCCTGTTGGGCGAGGGCCAGCGGCTACTTTCCATGGAAAAAATGTCTTCAGACCCCCAGAGCCCCGGAGGCCTCAGCCCACGGTCAAGGCTCTGCTGTAGCCACTGCCGAATCGCTTCCTGGACAGACAGCCCCCCTCGCCCCCAACCCCGTTCTAAGCCAGGCTCCGCCCCCTGCCCCTCGGTCACAGCGAGGGCCGCCTCCAGGCTGAGCCCCACCGCCAGGCGCCACGGCCCCCAGCAGACCCCTGGCCCTCTGCTCCGGCCCGGCCCCACTGCGAGCCCCCTGTCCTCCAGGAGGTCGCCGGCCACCTGCACAGTGGAAAGGAGAGCTGCGGCTGGTTTCACGCTGGGCCCTCTGAGCCCATGGGGGGCTTTGCTCAGGGGTGACCCTGGAGGGCGGCCTCTGGCCCTGGCACCAGTCAGCCGCCGATAAACGCCGGTCCACTGGAATGAGACCCCATCTGTGCTCTGTCACTGGGCTCTCTGCTAGGTTTTATTTCAAGAAATGTTCCTGAGACACAACACTGGCCAGCTGTGCAGACCCCTCCAGAGTGACTCCTCAGGGTTGGCAGGGCTCGTGCGTGACGGGGCTTTAGGAGTGGCTGGCAAGGCCCTTCCTGCCCAGGTAGCCCTGCCTCTAGGGGTGGGAGGGGCCTGAGGCTGTGGTGAACTTGGCCCCGAGGCCTGGGTGTGCGGCGTGTCCATGGGGAGTCCGTGCGGGGGCCACGGGGGGCACGTCAGCTCCTGTCCAGTCCCAGGGCCCCTGGCTCAGGGACAGGCCCCCTGGAGATCCCATCTGGAGGTGCTGGGACAAGCAGGGTCCTGACTCAGGGGCCAGGGACAGGGGTGGGCTACCATCCTCGCTCCCCTCCAGGGCCCACGGTAGCCAGATGCTAGGGACACCGTGAGGGTCCCAGCTCCTGGTCCCCGGCCTCAGGGCAGACAGTGGAAAGAGCTGGAGTCCTGAGGGCTTGAGCCAGCCCCGCGGCCCCAGGGGGCCCTCCCAGACCCGGGGCCTCTCCGTGTGGATGACGAGGCCTGGAGGGAAGCGGAGCAGGCCCAGGAACCCGGCAGTTTCCATCCGGGCCAGCGGGCTCTCGGCGGGGTTGGGAGAGACTGAACTTTTCGGGAGGAGCCTGGTGGGCGGCCCCCTCCTCCCGCCTGGCTCAGGCCGCGGGGCGGAGACCAGATAAGCAGGACTCCCCAAGCCTGGGACCCCGTCCCCCCGCTTCTGCACAAGACCCCAGGTCTCCAGCTCCCCGGGCTCGAGACGGCCTGGGACCTGTTTCTTGCCGCGGCGGCGTGTGTGCTGGGCCCCAGGCGCTTCAGAGGTTCCCCTGACGTCACCCGCATGGTTTGAATGGGCAGTGACTTCGAAACCCTCAGAGGCATAATTGCAGTTGTCTTTGCAAAGTGAAATCAGATGGTTTTTCCAAACCTCCGGCCCGGCCCTCCCCCACCCCCGCTCCCACTCTCTTTTTATTCCGCTCCTTGGACCCCGGCCAGATGTTTCCTGCAACAGCAAACCCTCCAGACGTGGACAAAAGGAGAAGCGAGCGCGCAGCTTCCTGCCGGCTCGGGTGGAAGTGGCGACGTGGCAGGGCGGGGACGGCGGCCGCCGCTGCAGCCGGGCCCCGGGGCCCGACGCCCGTGGGACGTGGCCGCGGGGCCCCAGGGCCCCAGGAACAGCCCCTCTCCCTGGATGCAGGGCCCTGGCCCGGCTGCGGCCCTGGGAAGAGCCAGGCAGAGCTCGAGGGCGGGCCTGGGGCCCCGGCTGAGCCGGGTGGGATCCCTGCTCCGCGCTCACACACGTGGGTGGCCCCGGGGGAGCCAGGTCCCCACGGAGGCTGGGAGCCTTGACGACCAGCAGCCCCTGTCCGGGGCTGGCACCAGGGAGCACGTCACCTAGACCAGCTCACCTGGAGGCGGGTCCAGAGGTTCCACAGGAGGAGAGGGCTCGGAAAGGACCCCCAGGAAAGACGGGGCGGGGACAGGCTTATGCAGCAGCCTCCACTGTGGGGGCCAAGGCGCCCCGGGAGAGCTGGCCTGCAAGGACCCCTGGAGGCCCTGCGAGGTGGGGCCGGGCCACGCTGCTCTCCTGGCCACCACCAAAGCCTTGGTGAGGGCAGGACAGAGGCGTGAGCTGAGCCAGGGGAGAAGGACCCAGAAACTGCCTTGGGGGGCCCTCCAGCCCCGCCCAGCTGCCAGCACTTCCAAGACAAGCAGAGTCTTCACACAGACGCAGAGTCCAAGTCTCCGCAGGCAGTGTCCCCTCCCTCCATCCTGGGTGCCTCCAGGTTTAGGAGGGGGTGGGGTGCAGGGGGTAGGCCATGCCCCACCTCGGTGGACAGGACCCCCAACTCAGGAACGCTGCCCCCCAGAACAGTTTGGTTCTCCCCAGGACTGTGGGTGCCAGGCGGAGGCCCGATGGGCAGAGCTGGGCACACGGCAGGCGGGGAGAGGAGTCAAGGCCAGGGAGGCCTCGGCAGAATGTCCAGCGGTCTGAAGCTGGACACAAGCCTGCCGGCCGGGAGTTGTACCTATGCCCCACACGCCTCAGGGAGGCTGACACCGTGACACTGCGACGCTGAGACACTGCCGTCTGGGGCTCTGATTCCCTGGACGAAGGCACAGCTCTCGGCCAGGCCGCTGTCTCACAGTGATGTTTTTCTCACAGCGAAAGGACAGAATAACACCTGCCACAGGACAGTCCGTGCGTGGGGCAAGTCCAGGAGAGGCCAGTCACCAGCCCATCCTGGTGGACGTGTGACGTCACGTGCGGGGTGGCCAGCCAGGGGACCTCCTTGAGCGCTGGGGGCCAGGTCTCTTTGGGGACCCGGCTAACTGCCCACGGGGGTGGCCTTGACCTCCAGCCCCTCCAGAGGCCCCGTGAACCCATCATTAGCGCAGACTCTCTGGCCTGGCCCAGCGCCCCGGGTGAACTACGATGAGCTTCTCAGGGGGTGTCCCAGGGGCTCCGAGCCCCTCCCAGGAGCCAGGCAGGCCCAGACCTTCATTGCACGGCTTCCGTTTCGGGATGCGTGGCAAGCTCTGGGAGGGTGGGAGGCGATGCTTAGCTCCCCAGAATGAAACTCTGACGCTCGGATTCCAGACAACAGAGGAGGGAGGCTTTAGGAAAGGAGGGCCTTTGAGCCGCCCCCCCCCCATCACCCGGAACCCCAGTGTCGATTCCAGATAAACCCCCTCTTCCTACAGAAAGAAAAGCTGACCCCCGGAGAGAGGAAGGGATACGCGTCTGGACACACAGAGCTGTCACAGCCCTGGGCCACCCCCACTGGTCACCTCTCCACAGGCGCCCCCAGGCGGGCTTAATCTTGAGTCTTTGTAGAAACGCTTTGGACAATTCGTGTCTAAAGGTTTTTATGAACACAGCGGCTTCCCGGGCGGTTCCTGCCATCAGCCTGGGCAGCACTCAAGCAGCCTCGCCGGAGACCCCAACTGCAGCAAGAGAGACTTCAGTTAGACCAAAGGAAGACCGCAGGGGTGGGACCCAGGAGGACCTGGTTACAGACAAGTTGTGAGAATATCCTCCCGCCCCTCATCCCTGCAGCACATGAGAGAAGGTTCTGGAAGGCACAGGCACATGCACAACAGCCTCAGAAAACAGTGGTAGGACCAGATAATACCATCCAGTGGCCTGGCCAATCCAGCTAAGATTTATGACCCAGCTATTTGTAGCTAAACCTGTACACCTCACAGTGTTTGTAACTAAAAGATGGCAAAATATTGGCACAGGCTCACGGGCAGAAATAAGAGGATTTAAACCAGCAGTTCTTCAGGGGGCACCTGCTAGGAGTTCCCTGAAAGTCCTTGTTTTCCTCAGACCCTACCTGGGGAACCAGCAATGACATTAGAAAATGTTCTTTTCCCTACTGTGTACCCAGAGAACTCCTATGTACCCTTCAGTGCCCAGCACAAACGCCACCTCCTCCGGGTAGCGTTCCAGCCTTTTCCCCCACGGGCTGCTCCCTCCTGTGACTTCCCACAGCACCTTGAACATGGCCTCCCCACCCACCCCCTGGCCCCGACCAGCCCACATCTGCTGCCCGCATGCAGCCCCAAAAGAATGTTCTAGACTTTCCCAGTCTCATATGCCAGCCGCTGTCCACATGTGGCTCCTGAGAGTGTGAAACGTGGCTTGTATATGGGGGTGTGCCGTAAGTGTAAAAGATACACCCACTCTCAGACTTGGCCCCCGAAAGGAAAATGCATAATAGCTCATTAATAATGTTTAGATTGCTCGCATATTGAAATAATAATCGTCTGACGTATTGGTTTAAATAAAATATATTATGAAATTCATGTGGCTCTTAATGTGGCGACGAGACAGTTTGCAGTCACACGCAGGCCACATTCCAGCCTCTGGGACAGACTCGGCTCTCTCCCGAGCCAACACTAGGCCTGGCCCGTGCGGTTTCCAAGCAGTGTTTGTTGAGTGAATAAGTAAACGTATGGGCACTGGGGCCCTGAGCCTCAGACTCGCCCCAGCGTGAGCCCTGGCCGTCCCGTTGAAATACAGAGGACGGGCGAATTTTCCCGAACACGGCTCTCTGCTCTGGAGTCCACACCCAGCCCTGTGTCGTGTCATCAGCCCCTCTGGGCCCCTGGCCTTGTACTGGGGTCTCAGGGCACCCTGGGGAGAAAGCAGGGCTCCTCCAGGGGAAGACGGGGAGCCCCCAGGAGTGAGAAGCCCAGGATCAGCCAGTACACCCTTGACCGCTCCTGCAGGCTCATGCGGGCAGCACACACAGCGGGCAGGCTGGGTGCTGCCTTCTGCTCGGGGTGAGCCTGCCAGGCCGAGCTGGAGACGGGAGGCAGGAGGCTATGATGTCCTTCCCCGGTCACTGTGTGGCTGGGCCCCTCCCCCGAGGCCGGCTCTGCCCGTGCTGTCCAGAGGCGTCCCCCACTGCCCCACACCTCTACTCCTCAGTGCTTGGCTGGGACCCATGGCCCTGCCCGCCCCCCTCCACGCGGGCGCCAGATGCCCTGCCAGGGCTCCTGGGGTGTCCTAACCTCCCTTCTCTTAGTCTCGCTCTGAACAGGAAGGTGCCCACCTGGGGCCTCCTGCAGGCTCTGGGGACAACTGGGTGGTCACATCAGGGTCCAGAGGGGTCAAGATGCATAATCACTTCGCACGTGACAAGGTCTGGCCACCAAGGAGGCTCCCACCAGACCTCCTCCAGGACCGGCTGGGGGCAGACGTCCGGGGACCTCCACCCTTCCACCTGTGCTCTCCTGGGTCCCGCACCCCCTTCCAGAAGGTGCACTGCGCGGGCACGTGCCCCTTCACGGGGGAGGGGGGGTGAGATGACCGCTGCGTTTGCGCCTGACTCTGAAACTTCCCTCTCTGTTTCCTACTCTGCGTTTCCGGAACAGGATAGGCGAAAGGAAGCATTTGGGGAAAGGAGGACCCCTCAGCCAAGAGGAAATCGGAGATGCTGGTATGGGGCCCTGGCTGCCTTCTCAGGCCACTTGGGCAGCTCCTCCTCCCAGTCACGGGGTCAGGGAGCGCAGGGACAGCACCTGCCCGTCTAGCCTCGGTGGGCTGCTGACGGGGCGCTGGGAGAGGCAGGGCTGGAGATGGTTGCCAGGGAGACGGCAGGGCTCAGCCAATCAGCACTGGCCACCGAGCCTGGCCGTGAGGTGCGCTCGGTGGGGCAATGCTGCCCTCCGCTGGTGAAAGGGGGGCTTACACCCTGGCCTGGGCTCTGCCATCATGCCAGGTGGAGGTGCCTGGCGATTTTTTTCCCCTTCGTTCAGGTACAGTAAAGACATCTGGGAAGGCATGGGCTTCACTGGGAGAATGAGACCGAATAGATGCATGTGTGGCAAGTTCCACAACCGTCCTGTACTCCGCGGAGTTGACTTTTTGTCGGAATCACCCTCCCCCGCTGCCCCACAAGTTAAGGAAAGCTCTTTGCGGGGCGATAGATCACAAAATGCCCATTTCCTTGAATCTGACTTAATTCAGTTATCATCCACAGAATTCTCGGCACAAAGGTAAGCTTTACGGAACTTGCCCAGTCAGTTAAGTGATTTTGGTTTCCTGAACCCTAACATTGCAGAATTGAGAAACTTTCAGCTTGGAATAATTAGAGCATACCACCCACTGTCAACCCAGAGAATTGCAGCCCAGCTTTATGCTGTTGTAACTCTTCAAACAGAAGAGGCTGAGCCTCTGTGTGTGTGTGTGTGTGTGTGTGTGTGTGTGTGTGTGTGTGTTGGGGGGAGGGTGCTGGAGGGGTTAGGAAGGGTGTCCAGGAATCTGTGGGATTTCCGGAGCCCTAAGAGGTCCTGGCGGGACCAGCAGAAAGAAACCACCTATATATCAGAGGGATGAGCAGGTGGGGCGGCCAGTTCTGGGCCTTTAAGCCAGCTGCCCTCTCACACATTCTAACCGACCCTCTGAAGTGCGCAGCTGACAGAGACAGTGCCATCGGCTAAGTGTACAACCTCCACCCTCCCAAAGCCGTGGCGGAACCGGCCCATCAGGCGTCGGAATCCTTCTCAGCACAGGGCTCGTGGCAGCCCCTGCTGTTGGCGGGAAGACGCGAACAGCTGGCCCTGGAGAGGAGTCGCTCAGAACAGCCCTTGGATCCACGTTCCATCGGCACCGAACTCGTTATTTTCTTTTTTGTAAATGTCTTTTTAAAATTCATGTATCACTTTTTTTGCTCTTTTTCATGATTTTTATTTTTTCCATTAGAGTTGATTTATAGCGTTCCGTCCATTTCTACTGTTCAGCAGAGTGACCCAATCATATGTATATATTTTTTTTTTCTCACTTATTTGTTGCACCGGAAGCTCACTGGATTCATATGCAAGTCCCAGGACCCCTTCTTCGCCTTGTTCCACCAGGGCCCTCTGACCTCAGGGCCTCCAGCAACGCTGATGACATTGCCCCCACCTGCCGGGCCACCACCGCTCCGGCCTGTGACTCCAGAACCCACACTCGTACCCCCCAGACACAGGGTAGAAGAGGCCCGAGGCTGGGATCCAGCAGGGCCCTGGGTCTCCCGGTCCCTGGCCACCCCTGAGGGCCACAGAGGCTCTGCAGAGCCCACTTCCTGCTCATTATAATGCCCCTCCCAGGCCCACCCCACCCCCACCCCAGACAACTCAGAAGATGTGCCTCTCTCCTGGGAAAGCGCCCCTTGAGGCCCCCTGGTCATGGGCCTTTCCGGCCCAGGTCCCCCTGACCTAGAACTTGGAGGGTGTTCGACGGGAGAGCTGGAGTCCAAACCTCAGGTGCGGCCTGGGGGTCCAGCTGAGCCCCTGCCCCGCTGCCATCCCTGTTGTGCTCACAAGCAGTGGCCCTGGGAGCCAGGCCACGGGTCTGCCAGGTGGGGGCTGAAGGTGCAGTGGGACCGGTTTCCGCCCAGCAGCCCAGGCCTTGCTCGGGGCACCCAGGCTGCTTCCGGATCAGCTGAGCTGGCAGCCTGTCAGACTGAAATACAGAAGCTGAACTAGGGGGAGTTCCTGTTGTGGCGCAGTGGAAATGAACCCGACGTGGGTTCAATCCCTGGCCTTGCTCAGTGGGTTAAGGATCCGGCGTTGCCATGAGCTGTGGTGTAGGTCACAGAGGCGGCTCAGATCTGGTGTTGCTGTGGCTGTGGTGTAGGCCGGCAGCTGCAGCTCTGATTCGACCCTTGGCCTGGGAACGTCCATATGCTGCAGTTATGGCCCAAAAAAGCAAAAAAAAAAAAAAAAAAAAGGCTGAGCTACGGGACAAAATCTTGCCCCTGCAGTTCTGTCATTGGGGTCTTTTCCGTCCCCAGATACAGCTTTCATTCCTGGGAAAGGCACGTGCAACAGGGACCCTAGTAAGTGACCTTAGAAGGGAGGGGGCATGGGGAGCCAGCCCTCTGGGGGGTCAGCTCTTCAGGCCCCTCCCATCCCCGAAGCCCAGCTGCCCCCACCACGTGCCCCCTCTCTCCCTCTCTCTCCCCTCCCCCAGTCGAAATGTGGGTATTACATACAGGCTGGAGAGGGAATCTTTCTAGAAAAGCTATGTCCTTATGACAGCTGGCCTAGCTCACCAGAGGTCTTTGGTAAACACACTGGTTTCCGAAAGTCGGTATTTAGGCTACAGTGCGTGACAGTTCTTTACATATGCACGCCACTTGAATTCTCTAAATAAACTTTTTTAAAACAATTTGAGAGTAGTCTTCGATTTACCAGAGAGCCGCAAAGCTAATACAGGGCGTCTCCAGAGACCCTCCCCCAGTCGGCCCCCGTTTGTGGAGACGAAAGATGATACGATATTAAAGGCACACCTCCGAGATACGGCAGCTTAGGTTCCAGACACCTGCCACGAAGCGAACATCGCGAGAAGAGAAGTCGCAGGAATTTTTGGTTTCCCAGTGCACAGAAAGGTTATGTTTAGGGGAGGGACTGGGATGGACTGGGAACTGGGGGTTCGTAGATGCAAACGATTGCCTTTGGATGCATCAGCAATGAGACCCTGCTGTATAGCCCTGGGAACTATAACTAGGCACTTACGATGGAGCATGATCATGTGAGCAAAAAGGAATGTATACATGTACGTGTGACGGGGTCACCTTGCTGTGCAGGAGAAAATTGACAGAATGCTGAAACCAGCTGTATTGGAAAAAATAAAAATCATTATAGAACTCCCCCCAAAATAAAATAAAATGAAGAAAAGTTATGTTTACACTGTACTATTGCTGTTAAGTGTGCAATAATGCTGTGTCTTAAAAAATGCACAAATCTTAATTTAAAATACTCCACGGCTGGAATTCCCCAGTGGCTCCACGGATTAAGGATCCGGCTTTGTCCCTGCAGCGGCTCGTGCGGGTTGGATCCTTGGCCTGGGAACTTCCACACACTGCAGGTGCAGCAAAAATAAAGAAAGAAGTGAATAACATAAAAATATTTGCTTGCCGAAAAACGCTAACCACCATCTGAGCCCTGGGTAAGCTGCGGCTGTGCTGCTGGTGGAGGCTGCTTTATCCACGAAGCCCGCAATCTCCGCAGCATCTTCGCAGGAGGTGGAGCCCATCAAGAAACCACCTTGTTTGCTCCTCCTCATTCATGAACGTTTTAGGATGAGGTTGCAGCAATTCTGTCACATCGTTCCGTTTTTAAAAATTCGATCGGCGTACAGTGGACGTACAAGGTTGCGTTAGTTTCAGGTGCGCAGCGAAGTGAATCAGTGGAGCGTACGCCGTTTCTCACCCTAGTTCTCTTGCTGTTTCCACCACCTCTGCAGTGCCTTCCTCCACTGAGTCCTGATCCCCTCAGAGTCACCCGGGAGGGTTGGGATCCGCTTTATCCAAACTCCTGTGCATGTTGATGTTTTGACCTCTTCCCATGAATTATGCATGCTGGCTTCATGGCCTCTAGAATGGTGAATGCTTTCCAGAATATTTTCAGTTAACGTTGCCCAGAGCCATCAGAGGAATCACTCCGTACAGCAGCCGTAGCCTTACAAGACTTGTTTCTTAAAGTATAAGAGTCGAAATGATTCCTTGATCCATGCCTCATCCGTGAGCAGTGATTCTTTGAAAGGAATCTTCTTTTCTGAGCAGGAGGTCTCAACAGTGGACTTAAAATATTCAGTAAACCATGTGGTACCCAGAGGTGCTGTGGTCCCGGCTCCGCGCTCCCGTTTAGGGAGCACGGGCAGAGCAGAGGCAGCAGCATTCTGACGGGCCCTACGAGCTGGGACACGGTCCACGAGCACTGGCTTCAGCTCCGAGTCACCAGCAGCATCAGCCCCTAATGACAGAGGTGGCCTGTCCTTTGACGCCTGGAATTCAGGCACCGACTCCTCTCCAGCTCCGAGTCCCGGTCGGCGTCTTCTTCCAGTGGAAGGCTGTTTCCGCTGCACTGAAAATCCGTGGTTCGGGGCGGCCGCCTGCGTTCAGTATCTGAGCTGGAGCTTCTGGATAATTCGCTGCAGCTTCTGCATCAGCACCTGCTGCTCCCCTTGTGCGGTGATGCTACGGAAAGGGCTCTTGCCTTCAGCCTCATGGACCAGCCTCTGCCGGCGTCACCCTTCCCTCCCGCAGCTTCGCCACCTTCTCAGAAGCCCTCGTGGACTCGGAGGGTCAGGGCCTTGCTGTGGGTGTCGCTTTGTTTCAAGGGAGCAGTATGGCCGGTCTGATCTTCTACCCAGACCGAACCGCCTCTGTATCAGCAATAAGGCTGCTTTGCTCTCTTATCATCGGTGTATTCTAACAACTTTTAGAACAACTTTAATTTCCTTCAGGAACGTTTCCTTTGCCTTCACAAAGGAATGGCTTCTCAACATTGACCTTGACCGTTTTGAAGGGGCTGCTCGGGGATTCTGCAGCGTGTCCTTCTGCGGGGGTTCATGAGTGTTTTCCTCGGGTTGAACCAGGTGGTGGGTTCGGGAGGGAGACCCCGAGGGGAGGGGCCCTCTCCATGTCGTCACGCCGGGATGAAGGCTGTCACCCTGACATCGCTGCTGGCGTTGACCTTGGCCACTGGCTGAGGGCGTGTCTGCCCTCCCCCGACCCCGTGAAGTTACCCCTTCTCCCTCCCTGAAGGGCCTCTTTATAAGGAAGTTGGGGGCGCAGTCCACACTGGAGGATGGGGGTTGGATTCCATGTCCCGGAGGCCGAGCCCCCCAGAAGTCACGAGGAATTCTCCTGCAGAGACAGGTACCCCGTTTATTCCACCACGTGTTTACACGAGCACAGGCTGACAGATGGCCGTGGCACCCCCTGAGTCACAATCCACTTGGACCCTGTTTATTCTGCCCCAGCTCTGGCTGCTCCAGCTTTGGCTGCTGCGGCGCCAGGCACATCCTGCGTCTCCCTGATGGCGCCCCCGTCGCAATCTGGCGGCTCCCGCACTTCTTAACTTCTACTTTCCGGCCCGAGACGCTCTGGGTCATCCCGGCCTTCTCCTGCCCCGGCCCTGGAAGCAGCCCTTTCCCCCAGGAGTCCTGGTCCCTGCGCTGGAGGCTGGTGGTAGACACCAAGCCCCAGGCGCTGGGGTGCTCGTGGCTGCGGGGAGCTCTCCGTGTTTCAGTCTCTCTCTGCCGACGGAGCAAAGGAACCGCGTGGTCCCCGACCTGGGCCGGGTTACCCACAGTCGCAGGCACCTCCTTAAGCAGCGTCTGTATGATGCGAAACCCATCAGCCTGCTGGGTCTCCAGCTCTGACCCATCGCGACACGGATCATTCGAGCCCCCCACCCCACCCCCGGTGCTGGTCTGTCCCTTCCGCTCCAGCTGTGACACACTGGCTCCCACCTCGATGCCCGGCTCAGCTCAAGCACCCACGTGCTGCAGCATCAGAGCGTCAGCCTGGAAACAGCTTTATCAGCGCAGTACAGCCTCCCAGGGCGCCCTTCACCTTGAATTTGACAAACCCCCCACGCTCATTGCCGAAGCTGCTAGCTCCGCAGCTGTTCCCACCGCCCCTTCAGTGGGTTGATTTGGGGAGATGGTTTTGTCACCGTCTGCCTGCCCTCCCGGGACTCCGCCGACCTCCGGGGTAGCTTTTTAACTTGCGTTAAGGTAAAGCTCACTGCGTGGGCTGCCAAGTCCTAGGGGCTTTGCAAGTGTGCAGTGTCACATCCCCCCGGAGCCTGTGACAGAACAGCTTCTCCGCCCTCAAAACCCTGTGCTCTCCGACTCCCCTCCCGCCCTGGCCACCGAGGCTCCGTTGGCCGTCCCGCAGCCTTTCGTCTTTCCTAGGCGTCTCCCCTTCGTGATTCGCACTTATGACTCATCCGTGTCTTTTCGTGGCTTGATAGCTCACTTCTTTCAACGGCTAAGAGCGCGCCAAGGTCTGGGCAGACCGCAGTCAGCTTGCTCCGCCCCCCTCCTGAAGGGCGTCTGGGCCGCTTCCAGTTTTCAGCAACTGTGAATAAAGCTGCCGTCAAGGTGTGAGTACAGGTTGCGGGGGACGCATCATATGTTTTCCAAGCCATTGTGTAAACACCTAGGCATGCAGGGAGTGAATGAGTCCCGCTTTGCCTTCCAAAGCCATTATCCCGCCCTCGGGGTGGGGGGCACGTGCCCGAGGGAGCCCCCCGCTGCCCCCGCAGCCTCTCCCCTTGCTGAGCTCTCAAGTGGCCTTGGGCATCTAAGGAGGTCGGACTCACCGCACAGCCCCTACCTGCCTCCCCGAGGACGAGGGGCAGCAGCAGATGGTACAGGCATCTCTGCCAGGGCTGCTCCTCCCGGGCACCTGGGGCCCCACCTGCTCCCCTGGGCAGCCTGGGTTCCACAGCGGAGCTGAGCCCGAGCCGTCACCTCCTCTCCTGGCCTCAGTTTCTTGCCTGAGCGATGGGGCTACGCAGCTCTGGTGAGGTTATCACTCTGCTCTGAGCCTTCGCAGCACCTGCTCACTACAGTTCCATAGACGGTTGGACCCCAGGTCTGGCATCCTGAGCCTTGTGCCCCCCCCCGCCCCCGTGGCCCCAACCAGGCACTGGCAGCTGCTGGGGACGATGGCACGAAGATGGAGGCCCGCCTTTGGTGGCTCCCCTGTTGCTCCCCAGCCAGGGCGGGCTTCGCAAACCTGCATCAGGACCACTGTGGGGGGACAGGGCGCCCCCCACCCCGGGCCCCTCTGGCTGTGGGCCTGGACTTATTAGACGCTCCTGGCCGACATCTGCCTCATAAACCGTCTGCCCCAGCGTGACCGCCTCTTCACAGCAAAGTCAAACAGGAAGTGGTGACTTCAGAGCCTTTTCTGGATGACTGGGGCTTTGCACCCCTTGTCACAAGGGTCCTGGGAGGTGGACACGTCTGTCCTCGTTGTGGACAGGGAGGCCCAGGGAGGGCAGGACCTGCCCCACTCCCCACCCCCCTGCCCGGACCGAGCGCACAGTAGGACTCTGCTGCTCAGCCCACTCCGGGCATCTTTGCAAAGCACCAGTGCCACCCCCGCACACGCCCTGACCCTCTGATAATCGGTTTGGGACGCGGCGTGGTGAGTACAGGAAGTGCCTGCAGACAGAAGGGACCCGGGACCTGAGGGACCAGAGTGGGCGCTTCCCGGCACCGCCAGCAGGGGGCGGTGCCGCCTCACACCTGGGGCCCCTTGGTGCTGCCGCGCGTCCTTCTGAGGCATCCAGCGCACCCTTCCGGGGGGTCCGTCGGAGCAGGGACTGGGCACTGGGCGGGTCCTGTTTCTGGCTCCGTCGCCCGTCTCAGGGCCCCTCCTAGGAACACGGCCCTGGGGCTGCGGCCCCCTCCCAGCCTCCTGTGGGTCCCCCAGGCTTCTGGGGAGAAGGATTCTGCGGCTGCAGGGTCGGGGACACACCCGATGAAATGGCCAATCCACTCTGCACTGAATCCCCGAGGTCACAGCAGCCAGGACGCGCCGAGGGGCAGGAGGCCTGCAAAGTCTGCAGGCAGCAGGCTGGCAGCTCCCCTGGGGACCCTGCCGGGCTGGCAGACAAGGCAGTGCCCCCCGAATCTGGGGGCAGATGGGGCCTCGTGGGCATCCAGGGCTGGCCCGCCCCTTCCTGCCTGAGGCCCCCACCCCCCACCTCGGCAGGGTGCTTGCCACTCTGGGTGCTGCTGCCCTTGGGCCCAGCCATGACACCCACTCCTCTGTCTTCTGGGCCAGGGCGGCCTGCTCTGGGGGGCTCAGCCCATCTTCCCAGGCTGCCCCCTGCTTCCCACGCCTGCCCTTTTCCTCATCACTCAGGGCCAGCCCTTTGCCATCACTGGGTGCTCAGCACTGTCCTAGCCAAGAGCTTCCCCACCCCGCCACCCAGCCCTCGCCTCTCAGGTCACAAACCCCGAGCCCCGGGGGCTAGGCCTGTCACCACCTGACCCTGCTGGTGATGAACTTATCAGGCCCAGCAGCTCTGGTCCAGGGGGCTGCCCTGGGCAGGAGTCACCATGGCAACTGGAGGCAGCAGGGAGGCCCAAAGCCAGGGTGCCATGCAATGCCCATGGACGGCCTGTGGGTCTCCGTTTGACCGGTGGATGCTCAGTGGCACCGGGCACTGCCCCTGCCTCTGGAGGCTGCGGGCACGGCTGACTGCAAGAAACGGTGTCGCGGCCCTGCCCACCTGGACTCCCCCGCCTCTTGGCTGCTGCCGCCTTTGCTCCTGCTCCTCCAGGGTAACCCCGCCACCCCAGGTGTAGTGCCTGGAGCCCAGAATGATGTCTGGGGGACACGGGGCCCGGGCAGGCCATCTGGGTCACTGCTCCGGCCAGGGAACCCGCGAGGACACTGAGCCCTGGGCCCCTCCCTACCCTGCAGCCATGGCAGCTGTCTCTCTCCAGGGCCCCCGCACAACTGTGCCCTCACGCCCTACTCGAGACGCCCCTGCTGGGGCCCTGGGTGTGGGGGAGGCAGGGCAAGTGGCCCTGGATGGGGAGCCAACCCTCCAATTCTCCAGGCCGCCAGGTCTGACCCCTTTCCAGACCAAGCAGGGGGCCCGCGGCTGGTATATTCTATGGCAGGAAACCAGAGGCCGGTGGGGGGCTGTCTCCCCACACCCACCTCTTCCGGGGGGTCCGGGCAGGGCTCCGGAGGGCAAGGCCGAGCCCTGACCCCGGGAGGCCCTCACGACCAGCAGCCGACCTGGCAGTGCGTCTCAAAGTGGCGGCAAAGGCATCAGCGCCACCTGCTTCGAGTCCCGCTGGCACCACCCTGCAGCCACAGTTGGGGCGGGAGCCACCAGGTTTCGGGTCACTTTCCCCCCAACACACCTCAGGATGGGGGAGGGAAACGCGGTGCCCGAATCACCCACCATGAGCTGCCCGGGGCTTCCACAAGCGTGGGGGCGGGGGGGTGGCACACGCCTGTATCAGCATGTGTGAACGCCGTGTGTCACACGTACGCAAGCACACAGGGGGTGGTCCACAGGGGACCCCTGCCTCTCTGGTCACAAGCCCCCCTGAGGGCGCCTGTGCCCTTGGCTCTGTCGTCCACCAGGCAGGGCCTCCAGATTCCAGCCCCAGGATCCCCGGGGCCTCCCCGGAGGGTGCCCGCTGGACAGCAGGGCACCAGAACGTTTGGGCACCTTTGCCAATCTGCGGCCGGGCCCAGCCCAGCGCCCAGACAGCATGGAGACGGGCTGGAGCAGACGGGGCGTCACCACCTGGTCGTTAATGGCAGTTAGATGACATCACTCATTCTGTGGCTGTACGTGAACCTCCTAGCCATTCGGGCCAGTGTGGACCCGGGGCAGGGCAGGCGGCCACACGCCCCGTCTCGTGAATGCGGGGGACAGCCCTCTCCAGGCCCGGGAGTAGGGGGGGCCTCCCAGGAGCTCTGTGGTGCAGAGAAAAGAGCCAAGGTGCCCCCCAGCCCCAGAGGCTCACTGCCTTGGCCCAGCCACCACGGCTGTGGAGGGCAGCTGGGCGCCTCATGGGGACCGGCCCGGTCAGGGGGAGCCCAGCAGACCCTCCCGCGCCAGGGCCCCCCAGCCTGGCGGACTTCCAGACCCACACGGGAGAACCCCCCGGAACAAAGCAGCAGGGGTGGGTGTATTTTTAAACACTCATGTTTTGTTTGTTTCTCTTCTCACGGCTTTTCTTTGCCTTTCTCTTTCCACAATCCCAATCCCAAGATCCATCCATCCCGGCACCTGCGGCCACGGTGTCTTCGAGAACAATCATGTGGGCAAGTAATTTCACAGTCAGAGTCGCAGGAAGGCCAGCTGGCAACACGGACAGAACAGAGCAAGGCTTAAAAATTACTCGAAAGGGGAAGAAAACCCTTGAAAGTCTCAGGCCCAATCTCCTGGCCCGGAGGGCGCACAGCGACGCGGCGGGGGTCGTCCGAAGCCTGCGCGCCCCGTCCCGGGAGCCCCCTCCTCCGCTCCGCCTCACGTCCGAACGTTCGCTCAGAAAGCTTCTCGCCTCCGTCTCTAGAAGCAGAAACAAAACAAGCCCCCCTCCCGCCGCACCCTCCAAGTATACATGAGGGATAAAATTACATTTGTACAAAAATAGATTTTTTTTCTACCTTTCCTGATGCTTTAGACATCGCTTCTCTCTGTATTTGCCATTCTCTCTAAAGTGTGAGCTGCGAGGCCCGGCTAAGGCATTGCTAAGGGCTGGGAACTGCTAAAGCTGTTGGCTCCAAAGCATCTGAAAATAGATGCATCTCCTGGCCTCGAGACAGTCACTCGATCCCGGATTTCACCAAAGGCGGGGTCCTTACGCACCTGCTTACATGAAGCAAATTTATAGGAAATCGGGGGCCGGGGGGAGTCTTGGTGGAAAACAAACAGGAGACGCTGGTAGCCGCTGCGTGTCTGCGGGGGGCGCACAGGTCTGCGCACACGCCCGCTTTCCGTGATGGGGACAACATCAGCCCATTTCCAAGGGCTGCGCGTTCCAGCCGGGCCCTCCCAGGGGCCCCCGCGGAGGAGGGTCTCCAGCGCTTTGCCACGGACCTGCCAGCCTGAAGCCCCCCCGGACACCCGGACACGGGAGTCCGCGCCGTCTCCCCGCCCCGAGGCAGGGCGGCGGGCGGCCGACAGGGGAGCTGTCCGGTGGACGTCCCCTGAGGCCAGCCGTGCTGACACCGTCGGGCCCCAGGACACGGTCATCTTCACTCCTTGGCCCCGGGGGCCCCATCTGATGTCCAGGCGGGGAGGTGACGCCTCGGGGGAGCACGCTGGAAACACCAGCCGGCCGAGGCGGGCCGGGCACACGGTGGCTAACGAGCTGATGTTAGTGTTATCTTTAGAAAATTAAAGATTGTCCCACCAAACAATAATAATAATAATAATAATTACAAAAACCACCTCAGTTGAACCAGCTTGGTCACCCTAGGAGGGCTGGTTACATCTGGCGACCTCTCTGCGGAGTCGGCCCTTCCCCCACCGTCTCCTTTTCCAACAGCGCCACGCGGACCATGACCGCAAACCGGGTTGGAGCGGGGAGGGCGGCCCCACGGCCCAAGATGCTGCGGGAATGGCCTCGGGCGGCCAGGGGCTGGGGAGGCTCTGCCTTCGCGAGGGGGTGGCCTGGGGACCTCAGGGCTGGCCACGTGGCCAGCCCGAGAGGCGGCCCCCCAACACAGGGCTCCAACCTGGGCTGTCTCCACGGGAGCCACCACGTTCCCGAGAGGCCCGAGGGAGCCGGAGTGGGCCGGGTGCGGACGGGGTGCACCTGGCTGCAGAAGGCACCAGGGGTGCTGGGTGTAGGGGTCCCCGGAGGGAGGACCCGAGGGCGCCTGTGTCACCCTGCCTGACACCGCCATGCCCCCAAAGGCTGCCAAGACCTTCGGGGAGAGTCTGGGAGGAGGGACAGTTGGGCAGGCCTGGCTCGCCCCATCTCTGCCTCAGAGGGTGGACAGGGAAAGTGCCCACGGGGCAGGGGACGCCTCGCCTCTCCTGGGCCACCAGGCTGGGGGTGGGGCAAGAGAACGGGGGCGTCCGTGGACTCTCCCACACCTGCACCCAGGCCTCACGCTCCTCTTGGGCCAGACTTGGGACAGCGAAGAACGGACTCTTCCCCACGGAGGCCTGGAGGCCGGCCTCTCCCCACCCAGCCCCAGGGGTGCGGGGGAGCCCCAGTCAGGGCCCGCACCACCTGGGGACGCGGCCTCGGGGAGAGCGGGCACAAGCCCTGCCCTCACCCCAGCTCCGGGTCTCTGGTGGGGGCAGGGGGAAGACGGGCTTGACAGAGCTCCCCCTGAGGGGCTGGGAAGATGCAACCCCCGCCCCCCGCCCAGGTCAGGCCCCCACTACTGGCGAAGGCTGGGTTCACGGGGTTAGAGGCCCTAAAGGCAAAGCAGTGAGACCTGGGGGGGGGGCGTTACAGAGCGAAGGGCCCAGGGCTGGAGGGGGGCCCTCGGCCAGAGCAGGTGTTGCTGGAGCTCCCACTCGGGGCTCCGTCACCCAGACCGGACGCCAAGGGGCATCCAGCTGAGGATGCTGGCACTCAAGGGCCCTGATCCGAAGAGCCCGCCAGGGGTCTGTGCCCCAGAGAGCTCTGGACCGAGGCCTCCCCACCCCCCAAGCCCCGGCTGTGCCCACACGTCCCTCCAGCTCTCCATCCTTGGACACGGCTGCCCAAGGACCAACCCTCCTCCCTCCATCCCCGTGGGCCTGCTGGGGGGTGACCTCTGGCCTTGAGAGGTCAGCAGAGCCCGAGTCGGCCTAGCCCCCCCCAGGGGTTCCAGGAAGGGCAGACAGCAGGCCAGCCCTCCAGGCCCAGGGGCCGGCCGTGGAAGATCGGGGGCACCCTGGGGTGTGCGGGCCCACGTTGGGCAAGAAGCTGAAACCACGACAACGCAAAGGGAAAGCGGAGGTGGGGGTGGGCGACCCCCGTCTCTGCAGCCTTGAGGTGGCCCCAGCCCTGCGCAGAGGTCGGCTCCTGTTCTGATTGGCTCGGGGGTGAAGCGGAAAGTCATCTTTGGAAAAGGGGGTGGCTCCTCACCCTTGGCTCTGAGGGAAGGCGAGGCCACCCGCCCCCGAGCCCCTCTCCTCTCCCTGGGGGCCAGGAGGGGCCTTCCTCCATGAAACGCCCGCCCCCCCCACCCCACCCCACCCGTCCCCTCCTCCTGCTGGTGGGTGGGCCCGGGCTGGCGGGCCGCGAAGGCAGGGCACCCCACACAGAGGACCTCGCACGGGAGACTTCCCAAACCAGCGACAACCGTGACCGAACGAAGCTGCCCTCTGACGGGGGGGCAGCTCCAGGGCCAGGGGCCCAAGACCCGTGAGTCCCCCGGGCGTCCCCCGGGGAGAGCCTGGCGGGCCTGGCCGGGGCTCCCGCCGGCTCCTGCCACTCCAGCGGCCGCCCCAGGAAAGCCGCTGCCCGGTCCAGACGAGCAGAATGGAAGGTAACAGGGTGGCAGCACATCTCAGGCTTAGCAGGGACGGGCCACTCCCGGAGTCCAAACAGCCAGGCGAGCGGGGGCAGACGAGCTGGCTGAGAAGAGCGGCCGGCGGCCAGGCGGAGGGCGGCCCGCGGGCCTAGGTCATTTGGTGGGGGGCCTCCAGCATCTCCATGAGGAAGGTGTCGATGGGCGTGTCCCCGATGAGCTTGAAGAAGAAGAGGTGTTCCAGGCACTTGAGGCCGATGGAGCGCAGAGCCGGCAGGCGCAGCAGCAGCTTGGCGAACCTGCGGGAGCCGAGCCGCGTGAGGGGCCCGGGCCACGGCCCCCCGCCCAGCCCCGGGCGCTGCCGCCGCTGGGCTGGGGGCCGCCTGAGCGGAGCCTCGGAGGCAGGACGGCTCTGGGCAGAGAAGGCGGCAGGCGGCCCGGCGGCCGGGAGCGCAGAGGGGGGTGCAGACCTGGAAAGAAGCCCTTCGGGGCGGAGATCCCGGAGGAAGGGCCAGGGGGAGACGGCGGCTGGACGGGGCCGGGCTGGACAGGGCTTTGGGCAACGTCAAAACACGTGGGCTTCCTCCCAGGGCCGCAGGGAGCCGCGGCAGGGTTTTAAGCAGGAGGGAGAACCACAAGGGCTGCTCTGAGTCGCAGCCCTGCCGCTGGCCGAGGGAGGCCTGCGGGGGAAGCAGCCCTGGAGCCTGAGCGACAGGCCCTTCTCAGAAAGGACCAGCTCCAGGGCGCCCCCACCAGCCCTCACCTTCGGGGGGCTCTGCTGGCTGCCAGGAGGGCAGGTGGGAGGGAAGCCTCTGCAGGCCGGGCCCTCCCCCGGGGCAGTTTCGGGGGAGGACACTGATGGGGGAGCCTCTGGGGGGCTCTTGGAGGAGGAAAGCCAGGCTCAGTGGCTCTGCCGCCAAGGACAGGGCCGTGTGGGGACGGGGCCAGAGGTCCCTCCAGGAACACCCACGTCTGCCCCTCCTCGTCCCCAGCCCGCGTGCTGCCAGCTCTCTCCGCACGACCCTCCGGGGACCCCCGGGGCCTCATTAATTATTAACAATGTCTGTATTTCAGGGGGACAGCCCCGTGCTTGGCTGCAACACAACCCGTGTTTTAAAGGCAAAAGCGCGGCTTAGAGGCTGGAGCAGGGCCAGGGAACGAGCCGTTTTCTGCTGAGCTGGCGAGATGGGCTGGGGCCGGAGGCCAGGAAAAACAGGCGGGCCTGCTGCCCCTCCCCTCCCCTCCCCCTCCTCCTCCGGGAAGTCTCACTTTAAACCAAACCAGATGAGGCCGAGCAGGGCGGGTAACCCTGTGCGCGCCGGTCGGTGGGGTGGGAAGGGGGAGAGGGAGGCCTGGGGCTGGGGGGGACCCCCACCCGCTCCCAGGAGACCCCCTTTGGGAGGAAGCGGGTCCGATCAGGACAGGAGACCTGAAAGGCCGCGAAGCCACCGACCTCCCCCTCACCCAGACACCCGCTGGGCGCCTGGCACTGTGGACCCAGAAAAGAGACAATTCCAGCCCTTCCAGGGCCTGCAGTTGGCAGAGGGAGTCAAGCTCTGCACCCAGGCCACGCCTCGGCCATCTACTCTGCACCTGTCTACAAAGCACCTACTGTGTGCTGGCACTGTCCCTGCTAGAGACGAGCAACCAGGGCCCCGCCTCTTTGGGCAGGGACACGTTACCTACTATGTGCCGGCACAGGGCCCATCCTTTCGGTGGGGCTGCAGGGAAGTGTGAGAGTGTGTGCGTGGGGCCAGGAGCAAGGCCCTGGACAGACGAGGGGCAACGCCTTCTAACCCACCCGCATGTCTGAGGGCTGGGGGTGGCCCTGCCTGGGCAGGGGGCCTGGAGGGAGACCCTGAGGTCGGTCCGGGGCTCACCTTCCGGGCTGCTCGGGGTACTTGTGTTTGCAGTACGCCTCCAGGGACGCGTAGACCTTCTCGCGAAGGGCCTCCACCTCGGCCGGGTTCGAGAGTCCCTTGGAGTCTGCGAGGGAGCAGGGACCGCAGGTCAGAGCCCCCTGGGAAGCTGCCCCAGGAACCCACAGACCCACTGGGACGAGGCTGCCCTGCACGGGAGGCCCACCCTGCCGCTCGCTGGCCACCTGACCTTGGCCCAGTCCCTGAGCTCCTGTCCTTCAGCTCCCCCCTCTGAAAAGGGGGCTGACCTGCCCTGCCAGCTCCTGGCCATCACAGCAATCGGGTCAACTCTCAAGCTTCTGCAGCCCTGGGTCTGAGGCCCTCAGACCCGAAAGAAGGGTTCACAGTCTCTTCCTGAAGCAGCCAGGCCCCTCCCGGGTCAGGGGTGGGGGCAGAGCGGCCATGAGGCCATCCTGAGCCCGGGGACCCTGGGGCCGGAGCCCAGTGTGGAAGGGGCTCTGCCTGTGGACACAGATGCCAGCACCAGAGCCGCCCAAACCTCCAGGCCCAGGGATGAGGCCACAGGAGCAAGGGCCGACCGGGTTGTCCTGGCGAGTCCCAGGCATCTGAAGCAGGGGGAGCCCCCAGGCCGGGCAGGGCTCCGTCCTCTCCCGCAGTCACCCCCAAACTGACGCTGGGCCAGCTTCTCTCCTCACTGTCCCCGACAGCACCCACCACTGGGCATCAGGATTCGGGCTCACACAGCCCCAAATCTGGCCTCAGCTGGGGGAGGTGGTCCCTCCTGGTGGCAAAGGGACCAGAGGCCAGGGCAGCCCCACCAACCCATTGCTGGTCTGAAGCCGCTGTAGCGCCTGGAGGCTCAGCCATGGGACAGGCCCACTGTCAGGTCCTCCGAGGCCCAGGGCGAGGGGTCCCACACAGCCCAGCCCAGGCTGCCTGACGTCCGGCACAGGCCCATGGCCCAGAGCGAATGCCATGGTGGCCGGGGGTCCTAAGAGCTTTGGGAACCTGCCAGGCTCCTCGGCAGCTGGGCTCCCCCGGCCCTGGGGCTGTGCTAACTCCTGTCTTGGGCGAACACCCACACCCAGGCCCCATCGGGTGAACCAGCAGCCAAGCCACACAAAGCTTCAATGCAGATTCTGCAGGGCAGCGCCCTGCAGGGCAGGGTCACGGCTGGAGCACAAACCTGGGGAAACGGGCTCTCCCCCGAGGGGACCCCATGGCCACCCGGGCCCCGCCTCTCAGCGCTGGAGCTGACGGAGAACAGGGAGTCGGGACCCTCCACCCCTGGGGCCGCCCCCTCCTCCTCGCCACCTGGTCAGCCCCCTGCCCCTGCCCCCAGAACACCGAGGCAGCCCGGAACCTGCCCCCGACGTCCCCACCCAGCCCCAGACCCCCAGGGCTCCAGGAGGCCTCGCCCGGACACGGAGGATGAGCTCGGCTGACCGAGCCAGTCTGACCCTCACGCGGGCCTCGAGAAGAGGGCAGCACGGCTGCGCCCCCATCACAAGGGAGAAACCCATCAGGGCCCAGGCGAGGGGCCGCTGGCCGAGGCGGCAGCGCAGGCAGGACGGGGCTGGCCCGGGGGCGGGTGGCGGCGGGGAGGAGGCGCACCCGGGTTGAAGAGGACGATGGCGCGCAGGCAGCCGAGCTCCGTCTTGTCCATCTGCATGTCCCTCATCTTGGACACCAGCTCCGTCAGCACCCTGCGGGGAAGCGGGGGCAGGCTTCGGGTCAGACCGCGCCCTCGCCCCGGAACCCCGGAGGCCCGGGAAGCCCGGTCTGGGCCCGGAGGGCGGCTGAGACGGTCACGGCGAACCCGGGAGCCACCGCCTGTCCGGTTCCGCCCCGGCGGTGGGCTCCTCTCCTCTCACTCAAGAGGGTCTGCGCGTGGGATTTGTTTCTGGGAACCTGGGGGCTGAAGTGGGACCTCGTGACAGCCGGGGTGAGCCAGAGCCCTGGACGTCGGGGGCAAGGTCCACCGGCCCAGGGGCCCGCCGGCCCAGGGGTCCACCGGCCCAGGGGCCCGCCGGGCTGCAGGCGGGCACGCAGCCTCAGGCCGAGCCCGGGCACCACAGCCCTCGAGTCCATGTCCCCGGCCCCTTCCCCACTGCAGGGCGGCTCTGTTCCCCTCCTGTCATCAGCCACCGACCAGACCCCCACCACTGTCACCTCTCCAGCAGCTGGGAACCATGGAAGTGCCAGCTGGTGTGAGGCAGGGGCTGCATTTCTAAACATCCTGGGGACGTGCCCTCTGGGGTGGCTTCTATGGGGAACAAATGCTGCCCCCCGCTGCCCCCTTGGGTGGCACTTCTGCACCCGAGCTGTGAAAGGCCCTGCGACGGCCTGTAGCAGAGACACCCCGGGGTCTGTCTACACCAGCGCCTGCCCACGGTGCATGGCGCAGGCAGGGCGGTCTGGGGCTGCACTTTGTCCCACCTGCTCCATCCCACGGGGCAGCCCTGTGCCCGCAGGTATCCCCGGGGTGACTGGGGGGGGGGGCCTCGCTCCCCTCCCCCTTCAAAGCTCCTGTTCTCAGGGCTCGCCTGGGACCCCTCCTGCCTCCTCCTCCCTGGCCTGCTCCTTCCCACGTGCCACACCTGGGCTGCGCCCCCTTTCCAGCGCTTCCCGCTCCGGCTGGCTGAGTTGACACCCAGGTCCTCCGGGCTCATAGGCAAGGCCAGCCAGACACAGGAGCGGGCAGCTCCCATCTGCCTCGCCTGCAGCACCATCGAGCCGTGATTTGGGAGCCACCAGAACGGACATGCCCGCCCAGCCACCCGCACTGGCCCCCTGTCCCCGCCCCAATGGCGATATGCCAAGAGCAGCACTCAGAGGCAGCTAGTGCCCAGGGACAGGGCAGCGAGCAGACACACGTGGGCTCTGAGGCATAAGCGCGCGAAAGAGTCCCCACGTGTCCACCGTGACAGCCGCCAGGCAAGTCTAGCGACAGCGTAACCTGTCTTTGCTTTAAAACAGCAGCAGGATTTTCAGAAGGACAGGAAGGAAGGGAACCCAGATGCTGACTGTGGTTGTCGGTAGCCCCAGGAAATCTTATGGTAGCGCCGGGACCTTTCCGCACGTAGAACCTTCGAGAACAGGACAGATGCCAAGCGGGCCGTGCCCTGGGCGGGCCCCCACCTGTCAAAGATGGCGCCCACCCCCGCGCTGTGGGCGCTGTTGCGGTGCACGTGCAGCCCGGTGGCCAGGAGGATGCCGTCCTTCACGGCTATGGAGCGGTGCGAGAAGGAGGCGATGAGCAGCTCGTTCCAGCCTGCAGGAGGAGGGGGCACACGGTCACCACGTCTCCAGGCCCCAGGCCGCCCTGCCCCCAAAGGCAAACCTCAGACCCATTCCTTGGGGAACCCAGGCCGGGGTTCCCAGAATGGGCTCCGGGGAGCCTCGAGCCTGCAAACGTCCCACAGAAAGGAAGTTCCTGAGCACAGACGCCTGGGAAAGGCCTCTCTGGGGCACACTGGCACAGTAAGGGCCCTGAGAAGTCCCGCACATGACATGTCCTGTAGCCAGTTTAACCCAGGGGCTCCCAAACGCAGGTGCCAGGGAAGCCGCCTTCTGCAAGGGCCAAGATGCTGTGCCAAGGAGCTCGCGGGAGCTCCCTCGACCCTCTCCGGCAGCCCCACGCCAGCTGCCGCCCACTGGCCCAAAGGCCAACTCCCAGAGACGGACACATGGTGGATGCCACCAAATGGTCAAGCACTGAGCTGACACAAGGCGATCTGGAGCCAAAGGCCAAGCCGCCGCTCTCCAGCTCTCGGGCCCAGCATGCCCAGAGGCGAGGCAAGGACCAGGCAGGGGGACAGACCTATTCTGTGCGCAAGTGTCTCAGGGACCAGTACACCGGACAGCGTTCACCATCTCCCGCGGGACACGACTAGCAACGGTCACAGCCCCGCCCCCTCCGGGCGCCCAGAGGTTCCAGGCAGAGCCAGCCGGTACCACGGGGTCGTCCTACAGGGCAGGCATCAGCCCCGTTTCACCGGGGAAGCGGCCCAGGGAGAGGAGGGTTCTGCAAGGGGCAGCACCAGCCCCCGAGCTCCCCCCACCCCCACCCGGATCTGTCCCAGCCACTCCGCCATCACTCTGGGTCTCTCCCTCCCACCTTCCCCACCTCCAGGCCTGCCCAGCCCCGGCCTCCTCTGACCCAGCTGCCACCTGTCCCCCTGCCCCAAGAACACCCAGAGCCTGGCCGGCCCTGGGCTGGGCTGGCCTGACACCCCTGCGGCTCCCTGCTCAGGCCTGGTGCACAAGGGTCTGGAGGCGGCTGCAGAGCTGGGTGCAGCCCGCAGGGCCCAGGACACAGGGAGGGGCCGCGGGACGGGTGGCCCTCCCAACTCGCCCGTCCCTGCACTCTCTCCAGCAGGAACTTGCACCCAGGACCTGTGCCTCACAGCAGAAACCGGCCTCCCCGCGGCACGTCTGCTGTGCCCACTTTCCAAATAAGGGAACGGCTCAGAGGGCGACAGCCTCGTCCGGACTCCGGCCTGACCCCATGCCCAGAGTGAATGCTCCCGCCCTCCGTGTTCCAGCACCCCGTCCTGCCCCATCCGGTCGCAGGTCCTGTACAGAGCACGCTTTTATGGGCACCAGGTACACAGACAGTAAACCCAGCCTAGGAAAGGGGCTGAAGCCTCAGTGCAGGAAGAAGGCAGAACAGACCCCAAGGGCAGCCCCGCCAGACACGCTCACCCTCCCTCTCCACGGCCCCCCGACAGCCCTTTACCTCTTTGAAGGCCACCAGGAGAGACCCCAAACTGAATACCCTCTTCTGGGGGGCAGGGGGGGCCAAGGCCAGAGGGAGCAGCGCTGGAGCGGGAGCCCCACCCAGCAGGAGGACGGCCCCGTTCCCCCCCGGGGGGGCTCCAAGGCCCTCCCGCACCCCCCGCGCCCGCGGGCCGGGCCACTCACCTGCCCTCAGCAGGATGACCTGGTCGTCCAGGGGCAGCTCGGAGAAGTGCGGGACCCGCTTGGCCCACTCCACCAGGGTGAAGAGCTGCTTGTCGGCCGCTTGGCAGATGTTGGTGACGGGGTCATTGGGCTGGGGGCAGGGGGCACCGCAGTTAGCACCCCGGCCCCAGACCCTTCCCCGGAGGGGCTAAATCATGCCCCCAAAGACACGCACGTCCCAGACCCCACGAAGGTGCCACTTTCCACGGCAACAGAGGCTGCGGACGTGACGGAGTCAAGGGTGCTGCGGCGGGAGGTTACCCCGGGGGGGGGCGCCCAGCGCCATCACAAGGGGGGCCTCACTACAGGGGGAGGAGCTCAGAGCCGGTGGAGGAGAGGAGGCTGCTGGCCGTGAGGCCGGAGACGCGCCTTCGCCCCGGGGAGCCAGCCTGCAGGGGCCCTGACTCGCCCGAGGACGCAGATCAGACCTGTGGCCTCGGGAGGCGTGAGGCATCCGCCCTGTGTTGCTCTCGACACCCCGTCTGGGGTCACTTCTCCCAGCAGCCGCAGAGCCTCGGAGGTGACAGACAGACGGGGTGCACTGAGGCCTCCAGAAAGCCACCCTCCCAGACGAGGAAAGCCAGGCGGGCCTCGGCGGCTCCCAGCTCCGGCCCCCGGGGCTCGGATGGCGACACCTCTGAGTCCCAGGGAACCGACGCCCGGCCGAGATGCGGAAACCCCTCACTGCAGAAACCACGATGGCCGGGCATCCGCACGCGGGGCCTCCTGGGACAAGCCTCTCGTGACAGAGACCATCCGCCTGCAGGGACAGTCCAAACGAGCCGCCCGCGAAGGGCCTGCTGAGGGCTCCCGCAGGACGCCTGGTGACAAGCTGGCACCAAGGCCGCCCGGGCGACAGGGTGGTGTGTGGAAAGGGGACCGGGGGCTGCAGGGGGAGGCGGCGGCCGGGGCTTCTGGGGCGCGTGGCCAGTCAGCCTGCGGCCCCCAGCTGGAAGAGGTGGCCGGACGCCCGCACCCAGACGCCCCCAAAGTCCCTCGGCTGCAGGGGGCCAGCCCCTCCTCCGTCTGCTCCCCGCAAACCTTCTGGGTGCGTCCACCAGCAGCCTGGGCTCCCACCAGGCCCGGGGCATCACGGGCCCGAGCCCAAGGCACCCTGTGAGTGCCCATCCCGCCTGATGGGTGACGGCAGCCATGGCCGAGGGGAAGGGCGAGGCCTGAGGGCCGCTCTGGGCCAGGGCTCCAGTTCTGCCCTGCTCCACCCCGCAGGGTGGCCGTGGGCACGTCTGAGCCTGGATTCCCACCCAGAGACGAAACGGGCCTCGCTCAACGGCAGATGTTTCATGAGCTCCAGCCTCGTACCCAAGAGCAGGGGGACCTTCCCTGTCCTGGGAGGTGACAGCAGGGCCCCAGGCAGAGGCCTGAGGCTCTCCTGGGCTCAAGGGGTGCCAGCCTAAGAGGCTGGCCTGAGGAGGGCAGCGGGGGGACCCAGGCGGACTCAGAAGGTGAGACCTAGGAGGCAGGTCGGGCCAGTCACGGAACCACAGGCGCTCCCGAGCGAGGGCTGCCCTCGGCCGGCTCCGCAGGTGGCAGGTTTGTTTCTCCCACGTAGTGTTCTTACTTTTGACAAAACTAGGGCTGGGGGACCTTCACAGATCTCCTGCCGTTTCTCTAGGGGCTCCCTCGCTGGCACTGGAGACGGGGTGGAGAGTGGCCCAGACCAGAGAGGGGACAGCACCCCCGAGAAGCAAAGCCGGGGGGGTCCTGCCGCCACCAGACGCGGCATCCCAGGAAGGAGGGGGCCTGCCTTCAGAGCCCTGCACGCGCCTTCCTTGGCGGGGAGGGAGACTGACCCGCCACACACGCCACTGCAGGGCCCCCACGTGCTAGGGGCCCAGAAGGCTGACGCCATAAAAGGGGCCCGAGGGGGCTCCTGAGGGAAAGGGCCCCCCACAGATGTGACCCCTTTCTGAGACAGAAGTCTCAGCAGGGACAGAGGGAGCAGCTCCTGCAAAGGCCCCGGGGCAGGTGGGGGATGGGCAGGGTGCACCCAGTGCCGCCAGAGGTCGTGGGTCTGGGCCGCAGTGAGTTGGGGACAGGAGAGGGACAGAGGCCGCCTGCACAACCACCTCAGGACCGGGCTGGGCTCAGGTCCCAGCCCAGAACCTACACGGGGGAGACAGATGCAGTCTAGACCCAACACTGCCCGCAAACCTGGGGCAGACCCAGAACCTCTGACACCGGCTGGACACGGACCGGGGCGGGTCGCAGCTCAGAGGCAACCGCAAGGCCTGCAGCAGCGCCGGCCCAGCGGGCGGGGCGCACTCACCGAGCTGGGGTTCAGCCCCACGTTCGCCTCCACGTACGTCTCGGTCTTGGGCTCGACGGCCAGCTCGGCCTCCAGGATCTTCTCCACCGGCATGTCCTCGTTGGCGCTGCTCGTGGACTCCACCTCGTTCTCTCCGCGGTCCTTGCCCCGCTGCCGCTCCTCCTGCACGGCTGCAGCACGGGGAGGCTGCCGGTCAGCCCCTCCGCCGCCAGGGCCCGAGCAGCACCCGCTCCCGGCGGCGCAGCCCCAAGGCCGGCCAGGGCCCGGGAGAAGAGCCCTGCTCAGACCGGCCAGACCGCCGCCCCGCCTCTGCCCCACGCCCTGGCCTCCCGGTGGCCGCGCCCACTCTGGAACCGAGCCTGTCGCCTCTCGTTAATTCATTCAACTACTGGGCACACCAACGACTGTTCACACCGGGCGGAGGGGGCCCGGCTCTGGGGAAGCTGACGATTCAGCGGGGATCCCGACAAGGAGTTAAAAGGGCTTTGATGAGCGATGGACTCGGGCAAAGCCAGGAAGGCTTCCTGAAACAAGTGGCAGTGACATTGAAGGGACAGGAGAACCAGGGATAACAAGTGAGGCAGGAGCAGTAACCTCAGCAAAGGCCCAGAGCCGGGGCAGAGCAGCGCGACAAAAGGGCCTCTCGTGGTGGGGGCGGGGGGGGAGCAGGGGAGAGTCAGGACGAGGGACGGGATACGACTCGGGAGAGCCGGGCCCAGCTCCAGACAGGGTCCAAGGTGCCCCCAGAAAGGAACAGGGGGGAGAGGGCCCAAGCTGGGACAGTCTGGCAGGGGCAGGGGCGGGGGGCAGCACCAGGGTGGCAGGCTGAGCCACTGGGGTCGTCGGAGGTGAGGGCTCGTTTCTGGGAAGCCCGGGGAGTGAAGCTGATGGGAGGAGGCAGAGAGGGAACGGTCACTGTAACGCTGTCCCCAAGGAGACCCACATGGGAGAAAGGCTGAGACCGGGCACGCCACGGCTGGGCGTCCGCAGACCCTCGATCTCGGACCTTGTAGCTCAAGCTGCCCTTTCCCAAGAGGGGCTGGTGGCATGGGCGGCTCGCCCCCTGCCGGAGTCCCCGAGCTCTGAGAAATGGACGGGCACCGCACTGGGCCTCGAGGGGTGGAACAGGAGGTGGCCACGGCCACCACGCAGCCCGACTCCCAGACCACTCCCGCCTGGATGGACCTCAGGGCTCAGAGGCGCAGCTGCGCAAGCGTGAAGGCCCTCGAGGGCTCTGCAGACCGCACCAGCCACAGGCCCGGCCCTGCCAGAGGGAAGGGACAAGTCACCAGCCCACCCTGCTTGGGCCCAGGCCACACGGCCGCTAACTCCTCTGCCTCTCTAGGGACCATCCTGCTCCCCCGGCCACGCTCGGAGCCACAGCACCACGAGGTCCCCCCAGCGGCCCACTCCTGGGGGCCCTGCAGGCGGGACGTTCAGAGAGAAGACAGCAAAGGGAGCAGGAAGCCGAGCCTGCAGCCCGTTCAGCCCACGCACAGGGGCTGACTCAGGCCGGCTGACTTCAACAGCTGCAGGCTCGCTGGCCCCCTGCCCGCCTCGGCCAGCCCTGCAGACGGGGGCTCAGCGAGGGGGCCTTCAGGGCCTCCCGGGGACGCCTGCAGGACGGCCAGAGGCTGGTGCCTCCCCGCCTCCAGCCCTATTCCCACCTGAACGTCTTCTCCCTACTTCTGACCCATCCCAAACTTGTGTCCCCAAATTCAGCTCCAAGCCCCCTCCCCACTGAACCTCTGTCAGTGCCCCCACCTCTTTCCTGGTCCAACTGCCAGGACAGGCCTGCCGGAGGCCGGAAAGGCGCAGCCCCTCACGAGGCTTCCTACATGCCATCACCCTGGGGGCACGTCCCCTGCAGCACACGCAGCCCCCCCGCGCACCTCCAGACCCACCCAGGCCCCCTCCCCCTTGGCGTCGGGTGGGTGTGGCAAGTCGGGACCAGCAGAAAGGGGGGGCATCAGGGCTCTGGTGCCCCCGCCCCGTCCAGCCACGGTTCTCCGAGGCCACGTCCTCCTCAGGCCACAGCCCCAGGGGCTCTGCAAGGCAACCTCCTCACCCTCCTCCAGGCCTGGGGGTGTGAGGGCTCCCCAGTGCAGCTGCCTGGGGCTCCCCCCAGGCCTGTGCAGTTCCCGTAGCACTGCCCGCAGCTCTGCGACAGCCCACGTCGGCCCCTGTCCACCACGCTGTGGCAGGCGCCTCCTGCCAGCCCCACCGACGGCCGTTCAGAGATGCTGGGACCCACCTGTGCCTCTCGGGGCCGCGGGGCTCCCTGAGGGCGGGCCCTGCACCCCTCCTGCATTGAAACATGGCCACGGAGGCTGCGCCAGGGCCGCGTGCTCCCGCACCCAGGCGCCGCGCTGACTTGCGTGAGGGGCTTTCCGCCCATGTGGTGAGACCCGGGCAAGGCCGGCCAACGCTTCAGATCACACCAGCTGGCCCACCGAGCCAGGAGGGAGGCCTCGGGCTGGAGCTTTTGCAAGCAAGGCTGGAGCTCCTGGAAACTCTGACAGCCAGTGAGGCTGGGTGGGGAGCTCCAGCTGGCAGGCCTGGCTCCGGCCCCTCCCCACACAGCGAGCAGGTGCTGGGCTAACACAGGGCACCCCCTTGCGTCACCGTCTGTCCTAGGGGACAAGGTCATAGACCAGCAGGGTGGACCCGGTGAGAGGCAGCCACACAGGCTGACCTGTGTCAGCATCTGGTGTGATGGGGCCCAAAACCCTGCGGGCCGGTGTCCCTGAGCCCCTGCGGAGGGCGTCCCCAGGTCTGTCCCCTGGACGGAATCCTAAGCCCACAAAGCCAGGACACAGCTGAGAGGCCCATTTTACCAGGCGGGGAAACGCCCGGAACACCACAGGGCATGGCTGAGCGCTTAGGAGAGGCAGCTGAGAGCTCCAGGCTCTGAAGTCAGACCTTCCTCTGCCCCAACGGCTGTGTGGCCCGGCTGGGTCCCTGGCCTCTCTGCACCCCAGCTTCCTGGGCCACACGGGGAGAGTGACAGCAGCGGCCCCATCACATCCAGGCTGGATCCGCAAGGCGATGCCTTCGGGATGCTCCCGGCTCCGTCTCCGCGCCTCCCGCTCCCACGCTCCCCACGTAGTGGCCCAGTGACGGGATCTCCTCCGACTCCACAGACAGCGCGGGGCACAGGAAGGCCCGCACGAGGTGGCCCTCCGCGTGGAGGTGGCGCCCCCGGCAGGGGAGCGGGCGAGGGTCCCCCCGCACCTGCCTCCTGCGCGGGGGCGGCGAGAATTAATTAGCGAGCGCTTTGTGAAGCATTTGAAGCCGTGAAGGGCCCGGCAGCTCTGAGCAGCATCATTATAAATATTATGGTTTTATTTATAGACGGCGGAGGGGGCAGGAGGCAGCCCGGGGATTCATGTTTTGCCAGCTCCATCACCTTCTAGACGTAGTCATGTTTGACTTACGTCCCGCTGGCGCCGGGAAGCCTCGGGCGGGAGGCGTCGGCGAAGACAGGGCCTCGTTATCCTCCCGGCCCTGAGTGTGGGGAGCGGAGGGCCCGGCAAGGGAGGGGACGCTGCCGGCCGGGCGGGGGAGGCTGCGCTGGGGATCCCCGGGAAAACCCTCGGCTGACCCCTCCCCCGCAGCCCAGCTCAGGCCTGGAGGGGGCTCAAGGCCAAACAGAACCAGGGTCCCCAAGGTCAGGAGGCGGGGGGGCAGCGGCCCCTCAGCCACAGTGGGACACCCCCGACCTGCCCCATCGCCCACTGCCCCTCCAGGCTGCTGGGGCCAGACAGGAAGCTGGGAGCTGGGGCGGCGGGGGCATTTCAGGCCTGCAAGCTTCTCTGCCTGGCACGGCCGGCAGGCGCTTCCTACATCCCCGCACGGCCCCAGAGGCAGGCAGGACTGGATTCCACCAAAAGGCTCTGGCCCAGCCGCCTGGCCTTGGGGCTGAAGGGGACGCCCCTGCCAGAGGTCGCAGGGTGAGTTACCTGCTCGGTCTCAAAAGACACACCCCACCCGACCCCCAGGACTCAAGCCAGACGAGCCGTCTGCACACAGGGTGATGGGATCCCACGCTCGCACGCTGTGGCCCCCACTCCCGACCCCTCTCCCAGCCACGTTCGTCCCGACAGGCCCCGGGGCAGCCTTTCTGACACTCCCACGAGGAAACTGAGGCTCAGGGGGTGGGGCCGTGGGCCCCAAGTTGATGGGGCGGGGGACACAGAACCCAGCTGGAGCTCCTTCTCTGTGGCAGCAAGTGGGGGCCGCGCGTGCCCGTGCACACACCCTGCACACTGCATCTCCACACCCCGGTCCTTCGGAGTCAGGAGACGGGGCGCAGGAAGCAAAGGAGGCAGGAAGGAAGCGGGGAGAGGCCTTCCTGAGGGAGGAAGGACACAGAGAGGCGGGCCGGCAGGGTGACCCTCCAGCCCGGGCCGGGTCCCCCCCATCGGACTGGGCAGCCCTGGCCGCGGGGCTGCCTCCCTCAGCAGAGCAGGGGCGCCTGCAGCCCCCAGCCTTGCAGCCGCAGGCTCAGCTGACAGCCGGGGCTCAGCCCGGGTGGGCCCGCGGGGCACGTCCCACCTGGTTCTCCCACCCCAAGTGCAGAGAAACGTGTGAGTCCCCAGGGCTGTGTGTGTGTGCTCAGGCCCCCGCGGTCACCCCACACTGGACGCTGTCAGCCTGAGGCACCCCTCACTGGCCAGCGAGGGGCTGGGGTCCCCCTCAACCCACCCACGAGCCAGCCCTGAGCTGCTCCGTCCCAGCGCTGCCCTGGGCAATGTGGCCTGGGTGCGGGCCTCACCTGTACCGGTGTGGCACCAAGGCCAGAGGGCAAAGCTGCCGGTCACGGGGCAGGCACTTCGGAGGGCTCGGGCTGGCCTTGGGAGCTGTCTTGTGTGCTCCTGGCCGAGGCGGGAGTGGCACATGGGCCCCGTCCCCAGGACAGCCACACTGCCCAGACTCAGGCCGCCAAGAGCCCTGCCACTGCCCGGGAGCCCTCCTGTGGGGTCATCCCAGGACGCCGAGGGGTGAGGAGCCCGAGTTCAGGACCACTGCCTGCGACAGCGCCCAGCTGCGGGCTGCAAGGCAGGGGAGGGGGCGCGACCCCCGCCCCGGCCCCCCTCCCCCACGCCTCTGGCCCGTCATCAATGAGACGGTGGAGCTCCCCGCAGGGCTGGCACCGAGGCTGCACCAGGGCCAGCGGCGCTCCTCCCACGGGCATGGGTAACAGGTGCTGGCAGCCCCCGGAGGACAGAGCCCACCCGGCAGGAGGCCCAGGCCTCGTCCTGCGCCCCCCCCACGCCCCCCCGACCAGGGCTCTCAGGGCCGCACAGAACCACCCTCCACGGCTGGCGAGGAGAGTCGTACGTTGTGTTTGGAGCTCGGAAGAGCTGTGTAGGAGGGTTTTTACTGCCTGTTCGTGACTTATAAATCCAGCAGGAGGCAAGAGGGAGGCGGGTCCTGATGGGATCAGGTATTTATCTAATGACCCATAAATCAGGCTGGAGGGCCGTGCTGCCTGGGGAGCGCGGCCAAAGCTCCAGATTTATGCCCCAGACGGGAGAGCACAGGCCGCGTGGCTCTGGGCTGGGCAAACGGGAGCCGCCCGGGCCCTGCCGGTCCTGGGCCCCGAGGACCCCGTGAGCCGCTCCTCCCTGCAGCGCCCCCATCCACCTGGGAGGTGCGGGGCCGGCATCACGGCACCACGGTGGCTGAGCATGTGTGTGCCGAGGAGAGGGTGCCCACAGGGGCCCCACAACAGCCGGCGCTCCTGACAGCAAGGCCACGAGACCCAGCGCTGGGGAGCACTGGGGAGGGGCCAGGCACGGGGACACCCCAGCCCCGAGACTGCAGCACCCATGGAACGGGAGCATGGGGTCGTCCACTCTCCCCCAGGCCCCGGGGGACCAGCAGCTGGAGTCTGACGATGCCCAGGCTTACAGATGGACAGGCCTCGGGAAGGGGTCAGCAGCACTCAGTGGACAGCCCCGGGGCCCCGCCGGGGGCCATGTCTGCTGACACTGGCAGCCTCTGCACACGCTGCCCCCTCCAGCTGGGCCCATGGTCCCCTGAACCCCCTTCCACTCCTCAGGTGGACACCTGGACATCCGTCTGTCCGAGCCTTGCCCGACGCCCACAGCTGGGCCAGGGGCCCCCTCTGGGCTCCCACGGTTCCCTGGGCTTCACCCCAAGTCAGCAGGGATCACACCTGGGGCCGTGCCTGGCTGCTGACGGTCGGTCTCAACAGGCGGACGCCCGCAGCTCATGCTGTGTGCCCAGCACTCGGGTGGTAAGCTCAGCGAGGGCATGCTCTCGGGGGCTCATCCAGCCGCACTCTGTGCATGGTGGCCCCCAGGGAGCTTCAGGCTGCACGTCAGGCCCCACCTCGCCCTTCCTACCCCCACAGGGCACCTGGCCGCCGCCCGGGCGCCCCCTCATCCACCGCCCACCACATGCTTGCCTCCCGCCCAAGATTCCACCCTTCAGAACAATGCTGTGCTCACCACCCCCAGCAAGCCCACCCTGACCACACGGAGGTGGCCAGAGGAACTGCAGCTGGGCACACCTGCCCCCCCAGCCAAACACATGCTTCCTCTGCCCTCCTGCCAGCCTAAAGGAGAAAGGTCTGCACCAGAAGCTGGGGCCCAGGTCCAGCACGGGACCCCGGACAAGCCCTGGAGCCTGCGGGCTCAGTTTCTCTACACGCACACAGGGCGGATCAAGCTCTCTTTGCCCAGGTCCGAAAAGCCTGGCGGGCAGACACGTGGCCAGGCCAGCCGCTCAGCGCACACGGGAGCCCAGGCAGCCTCTGTGGGGTCCACAGATACACCGCCCCTCCAAGGGCTGCGGCCGAGCCCCCTGCCCATGGTGCACCCCTCGGGCGCCCTTGCAGCCCAGCCGAGCTTTTGGTTTCTCACCAAGAGCAATGGGGGCTGAAGGGATTAAAACAAAAACAAAGGAAATGAGATGAAACCTGCAGTTCCCCAGCGAGGACAGTCCTCGGTGGTGAGCCACCAGCCTGGGGACCCCGACAAGCTGGGGCGGGGGAGGCAGACAGACCCGAGCCACGCGTGGACGGTGGGAACAGCCAGACGGGCGACCCTGACCCCAGACAGCACCTCCCAACCCCAAGAGGGCGGGCATGAGACTCGGGGGATGGGCCCACTCTGTGCCCAGCACTCCGCACCCAGCACCCAGCACTCAGCACAGACACGGACCAAAACGGAGAGGAGCCACCAGAACACAGGAGCCACCAAAACTGCAACAGAGCGACCGGGGCCCACCGACGCAGGCACCGTGAGGAGCGAACACTGGGCCCCGGCCGGTCTGGCTGCAGAGCCTGACAATTTCCAAACACGACAGTGACCTTCTATGCCACCCCTCCCCACCTGCCCCTAAAAAACGCTCGGTGACCGTCACAAATCCAAAGCCAAGGGCCCCCCAGCCAGGTGTGCAGGAGGAAGCAGAGAGCAGGGCCCGGCGTCCAGCGGGCTCGGGGACATCGTGACGGGCTCTAGATTCCCTGCCACCCGCCCCCCAGTCAGCGCCGGCCCCTCAGGGTCTCCTCGACTGTCCCCTTACCGGACATCGGGAACCAGCCCCCAGGACCCACATGCACCTGCTCTCCTGGGCTCGTTTCCTTCGGGGCCCCCACCTGCCACCTCCAGCCTCTCCGGGGGCCCATACGACCTTGAAGAGGCTCTGATCAACGCCTGTCACCAACAGGGCTGGAGTCACCGGCAGGCAGGACCGAGGCTGAGCCCTCTGTAAGCCCAGAGCCTGGCACACAGCCGGCACTCAGTAAAGATCCAGTGAGGGAGGGAGTTCCCGCTGTGGCTCAGCGGTAATGAACCCAACTAGTAACCATGAGGATGTGGGTTCAATCCCTGGCCTCGCTCCGTGGGTTAAGGATCTGACATTGCCATGAGCGATGGTATAGGTCGCAGACACAGCTCAGATCTGGCATTGCTGTGGCTGTGGTGTACGCCGGCAGCTGCAGCTCCAATTCGACCCCCAGCCTGGGAACCTCCATATGTCACGGGTGCATTAAAAGAAAAAGATTCGCCGAGCGAGACCCCGGCCCGCAGGGATGAGCGGCCTCTGGGGGAGCGTGCGCCCCCTCAGCCGAGGCAGGCAGAGCTGCGAGTCCAGGGCCGGACCGGTGCTCAGAGGAGACTGGACGAGGAGGCCGGGGCGGGGAGGGGGTGCCGCCCCGCCCGCCCGGGGTGCCTACCTTCACGCTTCATGCCCATGGCCAGGCACTTCTGGTAGCGGCAGTACTGGCACCGGTTCCGCTGGCGCTTGTCGATCAGGCAGTCCTTGTTGTCGCGGCACGTGTAGGTCAGGTCCTTGCGCACCGTCCGTTTGAAGAAGCCCTTGCAGCCCTCGCAGCTGTACACCCCGTAGTGCTTGCCTGCGGGCCCAGTGCCAGTGAGGGAGCCGGCCTCCCCGCGCCCCAGGACCCCGGACTCAGCCTCGCTGCCCCTGAGCCGGCGGCCCGGAGAGAGGACGGCCGGCCGGGCCCTGGGCTGCCACGCTGCGTGGGTGGGGGGCCCAGCCCGCCTGCGCCCCCATCAGCCCCGCTGACAGCTGCCTCCTCCGCCGGGAGCCTCCGCGCCACACACCACTTACTGCCCACACCCCCGACGACACAAACATACTAGAAGGCCCAGAGTGAAAGGCTTCGGGGCCCCCTCTCTGGCCGGGCCAGACTCCCCCTCTCGCCCCGCTCGGGGGTCCTGCAGCCCCGCTGTGCCCAGGGCTCACCTGAGGAGCGGTCCCCACAGATGGCACAGATGTGCTTGGTGAAGGACGCCATGTTCCCTGAGGGGTGGGCCGGGACTTTGAGGACCCCGTTGATGCCCAGCGGGGGCTTGATGTCCTCGCTGCTGCTGACCGGGTTCATGGGCGAGCTGAGCTGAGGAGGGGAAGCAGGTCAGCCTGGCACCAGGACGGTGCTGCCCCACCCCACGTTACAGACAGAGAAACCGAGGCGCAGAGGGGGCCCCGCCCACCCCCAGCCGCACTGGGGGCAGCCAGGCCGGGGGGGCTGTCCTGATTCCGGGGTCCCACCCTCCATGGGACCCCCACCTAAATAAGACCTGCCTGCCATTTCTGGGCGCTCCCCCAACAGCACAGCGAGAGCCCCTGGACCCTCTGCTGTGGCAGGTGCTTGAAGGACCCCCCACCCACAGATGAGCTCTGAGGCCTGGTCACAGCGTGGAGGGAGGAGGGCCAGGGTCCAGCCCCGCAGGCGACACTGTCCCAGCCTCTGTGGGCAGGGTGGGGGGTCTCTGATCACGCGACCCAATGAGAAAGGGAGTTGACGCCATCCCTCTACACACACACACACACACACACACACACCCTCCGCCCCTCCCGCCAGCCTGACGCTGCGCCAGGAGGAAGCGTGGGAAACTCACCAGTCACCCTGGCAACAGCTGCCGCGGCCACAGTGACACAGCAGTTTTGGTTCCGCTGCACCCACCCCAGCTCTCCCATCAGCACCAAGGGCCCAGAGGTGCTTCCCGCTGCCTCCTGAGAGCCTGCCGGTCTCCGCAGGCGCCAGGACCCCAGCCTGGCAGCCCCCAGCACCCCCACTTCTGCAAACCCCCAACAAAGGCGGAAGTCAGCCCTGCAATGTCTCTGGACAGACGGCAGCCAGCCGGCCGTGCAGTGCCTGGTAGCCCGGGGCTGGGCCCTCCTGCCAAGGGAACCTCACCCTCTTCCGTCCCCGCAGCCCTGGGCTCCCATGCCCCTTTCTCACGGGACAGGAAAGCACAGGGCACAGACCACCCCAAAGGCTGTTTCAGCCCAGCCTTGGTGCCTGCAGTGCCCCTTCTGGCCCAGCCAGCTCTGGGCTCTGCCTCCAGCCTGTGGGTCCTGTTGTCCCGCGAGGACACGTCACCCACAGGGCCTGGGGGCTGCAGGGAGGCTGGGAGGCCAGCTCCAGCCTCTTGGGGCTGCCCACACTCAGGAGGTGGGGTGACAGCATGTCCAGGGGACCAGCCGCAGAACTAGGCGCCCCGTGTAACCTGAGAGCGTGCCCAGTGCAGGGTCTGCAGGCTCCAGGAGCCTCTCCCAGGGAAGGGTGCAGAGCAGGTGGGGGGCCACGCCTTTGCTAAGTGCTCCTGTGCATGGGCTTCCCCACGGGGCAGGCCCCGAGGGAGCGGCGGCCCTGCGGTCTCCTTTCCAGAGCGGACACGGAGCTGGGGAGGGCGGGGGACCGCCGAGGGCACACGTTTGCTCGGTGGCTGCGCAGGTCTGAGCTCAGGCCTCTGGGAGTCATCAGCAAACAAGAAGGGGCACCTGGGGCCCCAGAGGACAGGCTGGCCCAAAGCCACTGAGCAGTGCCATCCATCAGACCTGAGTGCCCAGACAGGCGCCTGGAGGCCCCTGAGCATGCGCCCTACCCGGCCGGCAGAGCTCGCCTGCAGGTGGGAGGGTGCACACAACTCGGGAAATTCTCTGACCGCTCTGAGCCTGAAAACCAGAAAACACAAGCACCTCCATCCAAGGGCACCGCCAGGGCGACAGCGGTTCGTGGGCAGCGCTGAGAGCATGGCTAACGGACCCAGCTTGGAGCAGCAAACGGCCTCTGCAGGAGCACCAGGCCTCGGGGACACCACCACAGCTGGGCCTCGGAGGACAGAAAGCGGCACCCCAGGCAGAAGGCCACCGAGCAGACCCTCGGGGACCGTGAAACCCAAGGACCGCCAGGCAAAGCGCAGGAAGTGGGTGCGGCCAGGAGTGGAAGGTCAGAGCAGGGCCGGGCAGGTCCTGAGGGGTGGACTGGGCCGCCACTGAGGTCGCAAGAGCAGGAGGCCAGGCCGGAGGCTGGGTCCCAGGCCTCGCGCAGCTGGGGGAGCACAGCCACGACTCCCCGCAGCTGGACCCCCTTGGCGGCATCGAGGAGAGGACCTCGGGCGTTTCCTCCTCCTACCGGGGCCCGGACCAGCCTGAGTGAGTAGGGGTCACCTGTCCTGTTCCCCGGCCTGGCCCTTGGGACAGGTCCCTGCCGGGATAAACTCAGGCAGGGCCGCGGCTCCAAGGAAGGCTGCCCAGTGCACACCGAGGAAGGAGCTGCAGGCAGGATGGACCGAGCTGCCGTGAGCTACGGTCCGTATCACGGCCACGCTGGCCCCTGGGCCATGGGCTGAGGGCATCCCTGCCCACCTGGGCTCAGGCTTCCTTCCCCTGGGCACAGCAGTCAGCTCCAGGGGAGCTCGGGGAACCCGTGCACGTAGGAAGATCATGGCCGGGCTGCAGCCCCACCCTCACCCCAGGCCTGGGCCGCCACTTCTCTGCCTCAACTGGTGGGCGGCCCAGCACCAGTTGTGGGGATGGGAGCTGGGCCTCAGGCTGTGTTCACAGCTCCCAGGACAGAGCACGGAGCTGGGGTGGGGGGTGTCTTGTTCTGCCAGGCGCACGCCCCTCCCCAAGGCCTGGGGGCAGCTCCCCTCTGAGCACGGCCAGGGCATCAACACCCCTTTCTGAAGCCCGAAGTCTCCACGGCGTGCAGGGCGGAGCCATCGCGTTTCCCGTTTCAAATCCCTGGCATTTATTTCAGTTCCCGTGGAGCCTACAGGACTTACTAAAATAAGCCCCGCCTCCATCACTGCCCCCAGGTCCCCTGCTCGTCTCGCCATGCCCCCTCTTCCACACCCACCATGCCCTTCCTTCCAGCCCACGCTGGAAAGCCCATTACCCACGGTGAGAGCTGGCGTGGGAGGCCCTTGGCCTCACTGGCCTCCGCCTGCCCGTCGAGGCAGGAGGCAAAGCCTGGGAAGGGCACATGGCCTCATGGACACCCCATCACAAGGCCTCGCAGCCGCAGTGCCCACATCGAGGAACAGGGAGGCCCCCAGGCTGGTGAGGCCGGGCACTACAGGAGCTCTGGGATGTGGTAGGGTGCCCCCTGCGTGCCAGGGGAGAAACGCGGGGCCACTCGGGCAACGGTGCCCGTGGCCCGGCCTGGCTCTGCCCAGACCCCCGCACCTGCACCTGCTTCCCTGTGGGCGGAGGTCGACAGCCCTCCCTGCGAAGCGCCAGCACCCCCCACCCCCGACAACGGCCAAGCGAGGACCTTGCTGGTTCCGGCACTCCGACCCGGCGGGTGTGGTCTGGAGGCGCAGCTGGGGGCATGCGCGCCCCCCCCAATTCCAACTCCACACACACGTCCACAAATATGGGGAACCGCGAGTTTCCGAGACAAACTGCTGAAGCCGAGCAGCTGAACGCGGCTCCAGGAAGGGGTCACGCGGGGGAGTGGAGGCAGGGCCCGAGGACGGAGGCCTCCCAGAATGGCAGCCAGAGGCCGAGCTCCGGGCTCAGACCATGGCTAACCACCCGCAGCCTAACCGGCTTTCGGAGGAACACACAGACACAGACGCGGGGGTCACACGGGGTTTGCACCCTGGCCCCTCCCCAGCCCTCTCTCGCACTGGTCCCCTCATCAGCCTCAAGGGACCTGGAGCCCCTGGCTCACCAGGAGCCTGGACTCACAGCACCCACGATGTGCCAGGGACCTCGCGGCGAGCAGAGCACAACGGAGAACAGGAGCGACGCGGCCCCCAGGCCTCTCCCAGCACCGCCCCACCCCCACTAACAGCACCAGGGGGCATCAGGCACCCCGAAGGTTTGGGGGCATTGCTGCCATCCTCGGGGCGGGGGCGTGCAGGAGGCCAGCACATGCCGCCCCTGTCCCGGTCATTTGCCCTCTCACCTAACGGCACGGGGCAGCCAGCAAGAATCGGGGTGTGGCAGCCAGGCCCAGGCGGGCAGCTGAGACGCCGCCTGCCGGTTTCGGGAAGGTCAGGGGGTGTTAGGGCCCCCGAGGCCTAGCTCTACTGCCCCATCCTCCAGACGCAAAGGGGCGACAGCCAGCCCTGAAAGAGCCAGCGATACGCTCCACCAAGACCAGCTCTACACAGACGACAGCCCAGCCCACGGGCAGCAGGGAGTCCACAGGACACGCGTGTTAACACGGTTACCTGTGCGGCTCTGGACAGTGGAGTCTGCCCTGGAGTCTGTATCCAGCCAGCTTCCCTGTGCCCCCAGAGACGGCTGCCAGACGGGGCCTCCTCCACAGGGACCCCTCCTCTCTGGGGGGGCGCCTCTATGGTGGGTCCTCCCCTCTGGGGGGTCCTCCTCCTTGGAGGATTCCCAGGCATCCAGGGAGCAAGCCGCCAGGAAACCACCGGAACCAGGGGAGGAGATGCCTGTCTGAGCCCTGGGAGCTCCAGACAGCTCTGCAGGGCCTCTGACAGGAAGCGCTCAGGGGACAGGTGGGCCGGGCCCTGGGGTCCCCACGGCAAGACCTGGCAGAGTCAGGCTGCCAAGTGCCAGCTGCATCCCCATCCAGACCCCTGCCCCAAAGCCAGGCTGTTCAGAGAACCATCTGGGCAAACAAGACCGTGGAGACCATCAAGCACCATCGGCGGGAGAGCCGAAGGCACGGCAGGACTCCAGCCTGGCACCCCGAGAAGGGGTCTCTGCCCCAAGCCCGGGGGTCCAGGCAGGGAGCACTGGAACGTGGGGAAGGGCACGGACCTGGACCTGAGAGGGACAGGCCAGGGGCTAAAGGGCAGCTGAGGGCCCTCGGGGCTCCAGGGTGGTGCGTTTAAGCCTGAGAACTCTGAGTCCCCACCCCCCAGAGCTCCCAGTCCTAGGGACTAGGAGGCCCTCACACACACACACACACACACACACACACACACTGGAGGGAGCCTCACTGGAACAGAGGGCCAGCCAGGAAGCTTGGCTCATGACCTCTGAGGGTCACAGGCGCAGGGGTTGGCCAGACCTGGGCGCAAAGCCAGGCTCCGGCCACCTGAGATGCTTCCAAAGCCAATGGCAGCACCTGCCTCCGCGGGGCACAGGAGGAAGCAGGCAGAGCCAGGCCCCGCCCCTCGGGCCCAGGCCCCGCCCCTCGGGTCCAGGCCCAGGCCCCGCCCCCGCACTTACCTGGGGGCTGCCGGTGCCGAAGCCCAGGGTGGGGGTGGTGGGCACCGACAAGGAGTGGGGGCCCATGGGGGAGCTGATGACCGAGAAGGGCGGGCCCATGCCGTTGATGGGGGAGCTCAGGGTGCTGATGGGCGAGTGCAGCTGTCCGGGGGAGCCGAGCGAGGAGCCGATGCCGGGCCCCAGGGAGGGGTGCAGCGAGGGGGCGGCCATGGAGCCGCGGCCCGTGGGGGAGTTGAGGGAAGAGGAGTTCACCTGGGTGGAGAAGTCTGCAAAACAAGAAGCCACAGGAGGCGGGTCAGGAATCCACACCGACTGGCCTGCTACCCTCGGGCCACTGCCGCCACACCAGGCAGGGCCCCGGGCGCCCCCACTGCCCTCCTCCAGCTCCCCGATGCAAATCCCCCTCCTCGCGAGGCCGGGTCGGGCAGGCCCAGAGCGCCCCCTTCCCGGGGAACCAGCCCCACCGGCCCCGTTCTAAGGGTCCAGCTGAGCCCGAGGCAAAAACAGGAAGAGCAGGCGGACGGCTGCTCCCAGATGCCTCTCTGGGCAGGGAGGCCAGGCGGCCGCCCCCGGGACCCTCAGCACCCCAGGCCTGTCCACCTGGAATGCCTGGTGGCCAGGAGCTGCCAGCCCCCTCTGCCACCTACTCGGAGGCCAGGATGAAAGGCTGAGAATGATAACGCAGGCGGACGTTTTCCAGCACCCGCTACGTACGCGGCAGAAACAAGTCCATGTCCTTGACGGCAATGACGGCGCGGAGTTAGACGGCGACGGCAGATGCTATCATCCCATTTTACAGATGAGAAAACGTGGCCTCGTGTCTGTACAGCTGCCCGTGGCAGGGCGGGCCCAGCGCACCACCCGGACCTGCGCAGGTGCCCCAGCAGTGGTGGCCGAGACACCAGACCCGCAGGGCCCTCTGATTCCTGTGCACCCCAGCCTGGTGGTGTGCGGCCCGGGGGCGGGGAGCTTCCAGGTGGGCCTGGTGGAGGGGGCCGGCGTATGTGCCAGGCCTGGAGCGGGGCAACCCGCAGCGGCTCTGGCGCGCCAGGGACCTCCCACACACCAGCCTTTCATCTCAGGGATTTCAAAGCCCCAACCTGCACTAATTAGGCTGCCCTCCCCACCCTCAGGGCCCAGTAGAAGCTTCCCCAGGAGAGAGGCTCTCGGGCAGCAAATCCACTGCCCTCGGGCCTGAGCAGAGCAGAGCAGAGTGGAGTGGAGGAGCCCCGAACAAGGCAGCAGGGGACAGGGTGTCCTGAGCAAGCCTCGCCCGCTCCCGGGGCCTCAGCCTTCCCATCTGCAAAACGGACTCTCGGGCCCCTTCGCGCCAGGCCCTAGGGAGCACACACGCCTCCAGGAGGTCAAGGGGACCACGGGTGCAATGGAGTGGCCTCTGTCGACGCAGCCCCCAGGTCAGGGGACACGCCCTGCTCACACCACCCAACAGCCCCAGCATGACGCCCGCCTCAACTTCCGAGCGGCTGTGCCCTGAGTGTCCTGAGTGTCTGGCTCGGGGCAGGAAGAAGCCCTATTAGTGCACGGCCCCCAAGCCCTCACCAACTTCAGCCACGGGCACAAACGAAATCTTGGGGACACGTGCAGGGGACACGCGCAGGACACCGCTACCAACAGGCAGAGCCGGGACTCGAGCCTACCTGACTCCAGCCAGAGCCAAGCTTTCATCCAGGGCCTTACGGACTTGTCCGCGGAGGTGCTGGGCAGTGGCCAGCCCGTGAGGTGGGGTGGTCCCCGTGGGAACAGACGAGCTCTGCCAACCCGTGGACCCCCATTCTGCCCTGCAGCCCCCAAGCCAAACAGAGGCACGACCAGGAAGGGGGCCTGGACTCCCACCTGCCCGCCAGGGACTGGGGCCTGCCTGGCCCGGCACCCGCACAAGAGCCGCATCTGACCCATCTGAACCCTCGCCCTTCACAAAACCGGGAACAGACCGTTTCACTCAACTGGAAGGTGAGCCTAAGGAATTCCAGAACCGGAGGCAGCAGCACCTTCTGGCAAAGACGGGTCCCGCACACCAGCCCCATCAGCCGTTAGGCTCCCCACACCCACACGGGGACGCTGAACGCCGTGGGCCCAGAGGTCTGCGCCAGGGGCTGGCGAGAGAGGACAAGAGGAAGAGAAGCAGGTAGCAGGTCTGTTGACATAGCCCTGCGGCCACGTCCGCCCCCTGTGACAGACAAGGACGCTGGCACAGGGAAGGCGCAGAAGCTGCCCAGGACACTCCCCTAGCCTGCGGGTGCCCCCAGGCTGAGCAAGCACTCATTTCCACCAGGCCCTTGGGACACCTGGAAGGTCCCCTTTCCTGGCCCTCTACTGCCCCTGCCCCGGGGACTCTGAGCCAGCCTCTCTGCAGGAGGTGCACACCTCTCCCCTTTATTCGGTCCCCAGAAGTACCCCCTGACTTCGAGGGGGACCCTCCACTACGTCTCCAGCCGAGAGCACGGGGGCACCGCTAGGAGCAGGGGGCCCGGCCCCGGCAGTGCATGCAGAAGCCCGAGGGCCTGGCCCCACCAGAGGGGAGCCCCCCGCAGCTTTCCTCCCAGCCTCCGGGCAGGAGACGGGGGTCTGGGGCGCAAAAGGATTCTTGCAGCTCCCCCACCGCCGCGTCCTGCCCGGGTAATCCCGGGGGGGTCGGGAGGGCTCTGAACCAGAGTGAGGACGGGAGGCCCAGGGCCACACCCGCGGGGCCGAGGGCACCGGGGCTTCCAGCTCACGCAGCTGCAGAGGCCCCCCCCGCCCGAGGCCCACCGGGGCCTGAGCTGCTGCCTTGTTTGTTTGTTTGCTCCTGCTCCTGGCAGGAAGGGAGGGAGAGGCGGGAGAAGGCTCTGGCCGGAAGGAAGGAGGGAGGGAAGGGGCCTGTCGCCTGCCAGCTGCCAGGCTGCACCCCAAACTTCCGCAGCCCCCCAAGGAACCCGGCCCGGATCTGAGAACCTCGGGGACGACAGTGGGGAGAGGGCGGGGCACCTGGGCAGGAGAGGAGAGCGGGTGCAGGGAGGGGCTGGAAGGGAGGGGAGCCCGGGAGGGCACCTGACCCCCGCCTCCGGGCGCAGCCAATCCCCCAGACTCAAAGGTAGGGGCCTGGCTCCTCAGGCAGGCGCCCACCCTCTGCACGCCCGGGGGCGAGCCAACAGCAAGGGCACCAAACCAGGGGACTGTCCCTGGGGCGGGGGGGTGGGGGAGGCCGCCCTGGCCAGGGCCCACCTCAGTGACCCCCGACGCCCCCAGGCCCTGGCTCCAGGCCCTTCCCGTGGACGCAGAACACTCGCCAGACACCGTCCTGGATCCTGGATGACAAGGCGCTGGGTGTGTTTTCTAGAGTCTTCTGGACACTTTCTGGCCAGGAAGGGCATGTTAGGAGGAAAAGGGGAAAATGCCTACACACCCCGCTTGCAGAAAGGCCCGGGCCCCCCGCCTCCACGTGCGCGCAGGCTCTGCCTTTTCCGGGCCACTATCTGTCCCCACCCGCTGATAAGCTGCAGCTGCGATAAGGCTTATTCTTAAAGTCATACTTTGGACTTGCAGGGACTTGTCACCAGAGTCACCACACACTTATCTGATCCTTGGCGCAGTGGCTGGCGGGCCTGGGCTGCAGGTCATCAGGCTTGTGCCGAGACCCGACCCCAGGAGCCCCTGACACCCAGCCCTCCCCACCCAAGGGGGTCGCGGGCCTCGCAGAGAGGGGCAAAACCCAGCTGCTCAGTCTCTCCCCCTCGGAACCGGGGCCCTCCCGGACCGGAACCAGCACCTCAGGGCCAGCAGCGTCTGTGAGACTCTGGGCTCCGGGAAGGAGGCCCGGCCCGGGAGCTCACAGGGGCCTCCAAAAGGAGGCAGGCCCCGGGTCCAGGCAGGGGGACCACCCAGCAGCCCCAACCTGGGCCAAGAGACTTGGACGCACCGCCAGATTCAGGCTGGGAAAGCTGCATGGAAGAGGCGGGGGTGCGCCAATCTCTCAACTGGCACAAAAAGCATTTCAGGCCACCGAACTGACTCTCCATACCTGGAGGCCAGAAACGGAAGCCATGCAGCAGGGCTGGAACGCCGTGGAAGGCTCAGCGCCCAGAGCAAGCGCACAGTAACCCCTGTGCCCCACAATATGAGAGCAAAAAGTTCTATTCAGTGAAGTTAAAATAAAGAACATTCTCACAGTAGCTGACAGGGCACAGGCTGCTTCTTGAGGTGGTGAGTTCCCCGTCATAGCCATAGGCAAGCAGAAACTACACCCACCCTCAGGACCGGCCGAGCAGCTGGGCCCCAAGCTCCCTCGGGGAGAGGGAGGGGACATCCCCCGGCCGAAATTCCTGAACTGCCCGGGCCCCCTCCAAATGCCCATCAGGACACCCCCCCACCAGCCAAGAACCCGGGCCAGGAAGCTGGGGAACCCCCACCAACTCCCTTCCGGCCTCTGCCAGGCAGTTGGGGAAGGCAGGGGAGGTGGCAGGAAATGCCAGCCCCACTGTGGCCAGGGCGGGGGCCAGCCCCTCGGACTCCAGCCCCGCCTCGGAAGCCAGGGAACCCCCCTCTTGGAAAGGGGAGCCTTTCTGAATGTGCAGGCCCCATCGGAGCAGGTCCGAGCAGGCCACAGGCTGGGGTCCAGGGCTGGGGCCACGTGTCCTGTGGACCAGGAGGACACCGGGCCCAGCCCAGCAGGAAGCCCAGCGGAGGGAGGGATGGGCGGCCCAACCGAAGGAGACCGGCGGGGGGCGGGGGGGGTGTCCCGTGGGGCCGGAGGGCGCCGGGAACTTGAGAGGAGGCCGTGCGGGTCAGTGTGGGGTGGGGACGGGGCCTGGAGGGCGAGGGGCCCGACGGGGTGAGGGAGAGCCCGGGAGAGCCAGCCCCCGGCAAGACCAAGAGCCGGCTCTGAGCAAGGCCTCTGCTCCCCCACCCCTGCCACGCTGTGCCCCCGCCTGGGGACCCCCCCGGAACCGAAACCCCACAATGGGGAGCTGGCGGGCCCTCGGGAGCTTCCTGGGACGCCCACCCCCAGCCCCACCCTCCGGAAGGACTGCTTCCCCTGCCGCCAGGGACGGAGAAGTGGCAGCCGGCGGGACTGTGGTGGACCACGGCGCGTCGGGGTTTGGGGGAAGCCGGGGGTGGCTGGAGGGGAGGGGGCAAGACGCGTCCACGGAAGCCATAGGAGGAGGGGTCTGCAGGAAAACTGGAGGCGGGGAGGCAGGGAGGCAGGGAGGCGCTGGCCCTGCTGGGAGACGCCTGCCCCTCAGTTTGCCCTTCTGTAAAACGGGGCGCCAACAGCAGGGATGCTGTGATGACCCAGAGGAGGGACCCCGCGAGCCGTCACAGGGTGGGGTTCCAGCACGTGCCCTGGGCCTGCTTCCGACCTCCCCACAGAGGGTGGCCTGTCACCTCCTACCCCAGAGAGCATGGCCAGTTCACCACCTCCGGCCAGGTGTCAGCTGACAGCTCAGGTGGCCTGGGCTGAAATTTCAGCTTCTCTGGGGTCACCCTGCCCTTTTCCCAACCGAAGCCCCCAGCCCCAAATCTCAACCCCCACCACGGAAACGCCAGGTCAGCACAGCCCTCACGAGCGATCAGGAGAAACTCCAGCCTCCAGCCCCCCCACCCCCAAGAGCCTGGGGCCTCAAAGCACGGTCTTCCGGGAGCACAGCCGGCAGGCAGCCTCGGGGGCCCTACCGAGAAGCCCCCAGTGGGCCAGGGGAGCCCAGGGTGGCCCGGGCCTGCCCAGACCTCAGAGGAGAGGGGGGCAGCGCAGTGAGCCTGGTGCGTCTCCTTCACCCCCACCGCTCAGAGTCCCACGGGGCATCCACGGGGGCTCTGCACCCCCCCCCAGGCCGCGTGGAGCACACTCGCTGGCCTCTCCCAAGGGCTGCTTCCTGGCACTGCCCTGCCCAGCCCTCTGCGACACGGGCAGGGACCCTGGCGGGGAGGCAGGCAGAGTGGACACCCAAGGCCGAGGGAGAAGCAGGACACTCTTCTGAGTGAGGGACAGACACCACGACGCCACCAACCCCAAGGTGACTAGGGGGCCAAAGTGACCGGGCATGGCGGGTCCAGCAGACAGAGGCTACACCATCCCCCCGCCACCATCCTCTTCCTCCTCCCTGCCACCGTCACTGCCGTCCCTGTCGCCACCCCCACCATCCCCATCATTCCGCCCTGCTCTTCCTCCTCGTCACCACCCCCCACCATCCCCACCGTCCTCCCACCACCGTCCTCCCACCACCGTCACCGTCGTCAACATCCCCACCATCGTCACTGCTGCCGCCATCCTCCCCACCATCCCCGCCACCTCGTCACCGTCACCAACATCCCCACCACCGACCTCATCATCTCCACCACCATCACCGTCACCGCCATCCTCCCCACCATCCCCGCCACCTCGTCACCCTCACCAACATCCCCGCCACCACCCGCTTCTTCTTCATCATCATCCTCACCACCATCTTCTCCTCTCCGTCATTGTCATCGTCCCCACCCCCCACCATCATCCCCACCACCACCATCAACCTCATCACCGTCACCAACATCCCCACCATCACCCGCTTCTTCTTCATCATCATCCTCACCACCATCTTCTCCTCTCCGTCATTGTCATCGTCCCCACCCCCCACCACCACCACCAACCTCATCATCCCCACCAACATCCCCGCCACCATCACCGCCATCAACATCCCCACCACCACCATCACCTGCTTCTTCTTCATCCTCACCACCATCTTCTCCTCATCGTCATTGTCATCGTCACCATCCCCCACCATCATCACCACCCTCCTCGCCGTCAACCTCATCATCCCACCATGAACACCACCATCATTACATCACCGTCATCACCATCCCCACCACCACTGCCACCACCAACCTCATCATCTCCACCACCATCCCCACCACCACCATCAACCTCATCACCGTCACCAACATCCCCACCATCACCCACTTCTTCTTCATCATCATCCTCACCACCACCTCCTTCCTCGTCATTGTCATCGTCCCCACCCCCACCACCACCATCAACCTCATCATCTCCACCACCATCCCCGCCACCATCACCGTCACCAACATCCCCACCACCACATCATCACCTGCTTCTTCTTCATCCTCACCACCATCTTCTCCTCTCCGTCATTGTCATCGTCCCCACCCCCCACCACCACCACCAACCTCATCATCCCCACCAACATCCCCGCCACCATCACCGCCATCAACATCCCCACCACCACCATCACCGTCACCAACATCCCCACCATCCCCGTCACCGCCATCCCCACCATCACCCACTTCTTCTTCATCATCATCCTCACCACCACCTCCTTCCTCGTCATTGTCATCGTCCCCACCCCCCACCATCATCCCCACCACCACCATCAACCTCATCATCTCCACCACCATCCCCGCCACCATCACCGTCACCAACATCCCCACCACCACATCATCACCTGCTTCTTCTTCATCCTCACCACCACCTCCTTCCTCTCCGTCATTGTCATCGTCCCCACCCCCCACCACCATCCCCACCGCGGTCCCCTTGCTCCTCACCACCATCATGTCCTGGCTGTGCTCCCCACCTCCCCCACAGCGCCGTCCTCGCCATCACCACCGTCCCCACCACCATCACCACCCTGTCCCCACCGCCGCCATCCCCACCGCCGCCGCCGCCGCCCCGTGCCCTGCCCACCCCACCCCAGCCTGCACACACAAACGGCTGCCGTGCAAAGAAGCCGATGGTAACACTGGATGGGTTTTGCCACACGTGGCAAAGGGACGGTGTTTCGGGCGGGATGCCGATGGCTGCGCTGAGCCGGCCGGGGCTGGGGAGGGCCAGGGGAAGGAAGGGGAAGTGGTGGCAGCCACCCTCGCTCAGCACACTCGTACAGCCTGGGGGCAATGTGGTTGGGCCCCGTGGTGGCAGGTGTGGCTGGAGCCTGGCCGCTATGGGGGAAGTGGGGAGCACAGCCAGGAAGAAAGGGGTGCCAGGAGGGGCTCCCCGTGACCAGCCAGCGAGCACCTGGGCCGGAAAGGTGTCCAGGAAAGAGTCAAGGGATGACAGCGCCAGTGCCCTGGGGCACCGAGGCCAGGGTCTTGGCAGGAGGCTGCCCCTAGGCCCACCCTCCAGAAACTCACGGTCCAAGGGGCCTGTGGCCAGAGCCCTCACACTAGACCTGGCTCGACAGTCACCAAATGTGTCTATACCACCTCGCCCTCGATTCCTGCCGTGGGCGCTGCCATCCCTCACCGGGGCGGCGGCACTGGGACAGATGCCCGTGGAGGGCACCCCCTGGGGCAGGTACCCGAGGTGCTAAGCTGCACACTTAGCCTGGGGCGAGTGCTGCTTAAACCACCACGGCACAGACGAGGGATCTGAGTCCCAAAGCCACGTCCACACCCTAACTCTTCACGTTTAGAGCAACGTGCTCAGGGAGAGGGGCTCGGTGGGGGCCCAGGGGACACATGCTGGCCAGACACTCAGAGGCTGGGGCCGGCCCCCTGTGCAGCCCTGCTTCTCTGGCCCACGCCCCTGGCTGCACCACGCCCCTCTTCACCCGGCCACCCAGAGTGCACCCAAGTGCTACGGGAACAAGACCCCCCAAGGGGTCCAGGGCCTGGTGCACAGATACCGTCTCCCGGCTCCATCCTGCCCACAGCACAGATGCCCCGAAAGTTACCTCGGAAAGTATTAATTCCCCACCTTGCTCTCCTCCCCCGTGACTCCAGGGGTCCCTCTGGGGCCTCCCTCTGAGGCAGGGCCGGTTTTTCAGGAGAAGCCAGCTGACCACAGGCACAGCAGGCCCCTGGCCAGGACCAGGAGGTGGGTCTGTCCCCAGAGGCCGTGGGAAGGGGGGAGGGGACAATGGCTGGGCTGTGGCCATGGGACTGAGAGACCATGCCAGGGCCAGGCTGCCACTTGGGTGCTACCTCTCCACCCACCCATCCATCCAACAAGACGCCCACCCCAGGGTCCAGGTCACGTGGCCATCACCTGGGACCCCCAGTATGAGGCTGGTCCTCTCTTAGAAGAGGCCCAAGGAGTCTGACTTTTACCAAAAGGGCCCGCATCCGCCAGAGATGGCTGGGGGCCAGCGAGGCTTCGTGTGGCCTCAGTGACAGGACCCAGAAGTGAGAGAGGCCCAGCCTGGCTGGCACCGGGGAGAGAGTCAGAACAGTGAGGTGACAGGCATACCTGGCTCAGCCTCATCCAGCAACGCTCCCTCCAGTGGGTGCCATAAAGGAGCCCCCACAGGGGGGCCGCCGGGTGGGGACAGCACAGGGCTAACTGCCCAGAAAGATGCCAAGGGACCCCAGAGAGTCCCCAGAGCTGGCCTCCAACCCCGTGGCCAAAGGCCCTCAGCCAGCCAGGCTGCACCCCTGCAGGGCTGACCCCTCCCCTGCGCATAGCAGCCACCACCTCCATCCAGGGCTGGACAGCCAGGTCACGCCCCCCGCTCAGTGGCCTAACATGTGCTGCCTGGGGGAGACACGGGGGTGGGCCCCAGTCAAACCCCCGAGCCTGCTGGGATCCCCGGGGGAGGAGCACAGGCCCAGAAAGGGGGGGACAAGAGGGACAGGGCCACGGCGCAGCTGGGAGGCAGCCGCAATGAACCTGTGCGTGACACTGTTGCCGCCGTGGCGCAATGGAGATCCCCGGACAGACGGCCTGCCGTGCTGGCGGCCTGGTGGCTTGTGAAGTCCCCAAGGCAAAGCTGTGGTCTCAGTGCAGCACCTGCGCAGTCTCCTGGATCTGTCACAGGAGCCCCGGGAAGCCAGGGACACGGGAACCGCTCCGTGCCCCGTCCCTGCCTGCAGATGAGGCCGGGGCTCAGAGGGCGGGGCGCCCCCCCCCAAGCCAGAGCCAGAGCCATGGGGCTCCCAACACGCCACGCTCTCACCAAGAGCCCCCGCGGCCAGCCAGGGTGGCGGGCACAGAGCTCCAGGCCCAGGCCGGTGCCCGGCAGTGATGCCCACCGTGGGGGCGACAGGGGTGCAGGGAGCCAGGAGCAAGCTCACCTCTCCTCTCCGGGGCCAGGCAGGGGCTCCCGGGCGCCACAGCCTCCCGTCCAAGCAGCGCCCCCAAACTGTCCCCAGCACCTCCGGGGTGCGCGCCCAGACGGCGGCAGGGAGGGCAGGCGGGGAGGGGGGAATTCCTGATAAAACCCCGCCTGCTCCTCGGCAGCCGGGGGGCGAGGGGGCCTCCGGGCCTGCGGGCTGGCTGAGGCAGTTTCTCTTCAACAGGAAAAGAAATGATTCTTGTTTCATTTTGAGCCGTGTTGCTCTTGCTGGCTCAGGGGCCCGCCGCGAGCTCTGTCGTGGAACACTTTCCACCCCCGCCCTGGCTGTTTTTCGAACTTTCTTGCATCCCCTGCGGCGTCGGGAACTCGCCTGCAGACACTTGGGCCAAAGCCTATGGTGGAGTGGCGGGGGGAGGGGGCCCCGCCAGGTGGCCAACCTGCCAGGGGACCATGGGACCATTAGGGAGAGGGCACAGTCCTGACACTGCTCCTTGGGCCCGGCACGGCCCGGCCTAGCCTTCCCCGGGGATGTCCCCAGTCCTCCCACTGCCCTCTGAGCATCGCCGTTTCTCGGATGTGGGCAGGGATGCTCGGCATCTCTAGGGTGTGGGCACCCAGGGCCACGCAGTGGGTGGGCCAGGGCCAGCTGGAGACGCCAGAAGGCAGAGCGCCTGCCCAGCTACCCAGGGCTTTCAGGCTGGTGCCCATCACAGGGCCTCACCTATGAGACAGACCGAGAACACGACATCTGCCCATGGGCGTGGAACCGCCCATCTCAGCCGCAGCGTGGGCACCCCCCACCTGGACGGCCCAGCGGCCCGGGCCGCCCTGCAGCCGCCACATTGTTCCCCAATCCCGGCCTTGCCAGAAGCCCTGCCAGTCCTCCTCCCTCACAGGCAGACCCCGCCCAGGCTGAGCCTCTCACCCGCCTCAGGTCCCCACTGGGCCAGCTCAACTTGGGGCCCGGAAGGCTCACAGGACTGGTTCCCAGGCTGAGATCCAACCCCCAACTCAGCCACCGCTTGGGGACCTTCTGTGTGCCAGGCTCTGCCCTCCACGTCCCCTCCAGGCCCCCAGCAGGTGCAGGGACAGGAGAAGACCCCACCCCGCACCGGGAGACGGAGGCCCAGGAGGCCAGGGCCAGGGGACGCCCAGCCCCGGCCTCACAAACACGGAACCACATCCCCGAGCCTCCGACCTTAAGGCCTCGTTCCTGACACACTCGGGGCGGGAGGCGGGGAACCTTCTCACCCCCCAGCGGGCACCTATCAGGGGCTGAAGCAGCAGCAGAAGGAACAAGCCAGCTGACCCTGCAGCTACAAGGGTGACAAGTAACAGGCAGCACCCATGCCCCTCCAGCGCTGAGAATCCAGATGGGCTGCGGCAAGCATCCCAGGCAGCACCCATCCCGGCCACCCGGCTCCTCCAGGCAGGAAGGGGACAGACCAAGGGCCGGAGAACCCTCCACCTGCACAGCACTGCCCCCGGGAGTGCCCCCACCCCCCGCACAGATGAGAGCCACACGTGGCGGGCTTGGACCCGGCCCCGGGCAGGCCATAGCCAGCTCTGCCTGCCTCCCCCAGGTCATCCCCTGCCCCGGTCACTTGGCAGTAGGGCCACTGTCCACTCATTCGCCACCACCCAGGGTTCCCCATTACAGCCGCCAAACCCCAAAGCCCCCGCAGCAGCCCACCCCCTTGCTCGGGCCCCCTGGGGCCGGGACCTCGGCCCGCTCACTCCCTGCCTCAGTGCCCCTTCCGGGCCCCCTTGGCCTCGCCAACAACCACAACAACCCCCAGCAGTGGCCAAGGCCAGGGGAGAGGGGATCCGGGGAGAGTCCATCTCACTGCTCACCCCTGTCCTCGGGAAGCGCGGCAAGCAGCTTCCACGGACTGGGAAGCACGCGTATGCCTGCATGCAGGGTGGGGGCGGGGCGGGGGCTGCCGACCACACCAGCAGCAGGTGCCCGACACGCACCCCGGCCAGGGCCAGGGCCACGCTGAAGGCCCCCAGTGACCAGAACCACGGCGAGGCCAGCTTCGGGGTGGGGCCACACCAAGGCCTGGGGGAAACAAGCCAGGCAGGCAGAGGTCCCAGCTCCACGGCTGCCGGAGGGAGCCTCCGTCAGAGCTCCTGAGAGCAGCACCATCACCCATGCAGACCCGGGCACAGACGCAGGCGCAGGAAGACCCTGAACTTAGCAAGACGGCCTATGCGCTCAAAACAGCTGCCACCAACTCCAGAGACTGAAAGGCTTCCCGCGTCCACCTCACAGGAGACGGGCTTGCTCAGAGCCAGTGGACTCGACGGCACACACAGTGCTGGCACGCCGCCCGGCGCGATCTCCCAGAGAACGAACCCCTGAGAAAAGCTCAAAGTGGCAGCAACTTCAGGCAGGAGGTGACAGGGGAAAAAAAAGAAAATTCAAACAAACACCCAGCAGCCAAGGGCACCCTCCGTGTAGAGAAACAAACAGCCCACGTCCTCTCCTGCTCAAGACCCGAGCAACGGTGCCATCGCCTGCAGGGGCGGGGGGACGGGCAGGTGCCTGGCCCAGCCTCCCACGACCACAACGACCCCTGCACGGGTGCGTGCGTGCACACACACACGCGCGCGCGCTGCAACAACCAAAGGCCCCTCACACACACCTCGTCCCTGCTCCTGGCTGAGACCCAGGGAACAAACAAAACCTTAACGCCTGCCCCACGCTGAGAGCACAGAGCCTGACAGCCCAGGACGACGCCCAAAGGTCATGCCGCACGATTTTAAACGTTTTACCAAGTCAAGAGATGAGCTGACCTGAAAGAGTCTCTTTCTGGCACCTGTTTTAGGACAAAAACCCAAAGCCAAGAGCCGAAGAGGCCTGCCCAGGGTCACGTGTGGCGGGCAAGGGGCGCACACAGTCCTTGCCCTTGAGGAAGATCTGCCAGGGGGCGTAAACACAGACCCCCCCCCCGCTAAGGGACACCCCGGGGCGGGCCCCAGGACGAGTGTGAGGGCGAAGGACACCCCGAGTGCCTGTCCCCTACATCCTGACCAAGCAGGACGTGGGCAGGGCTCTCGAGGGTGAGGAGGGCAGGCGGCTCCCGTCAGGACAGCGCGGTTCTCTAATTTCAAGTTCGGGTCCAAAACCGAGAGGATCCCAGACCCTGCCCCACGCAGCCTCGCCTGGCGTCCACCACCGCCCACATGGCTGGAGGGAGGCCAGGCCCCGCGCCCCACAGGATGAGAGGGCTGATGGCTCACGGATCACAAAGGGGCTTTAAAAGCCCTGAAAGATCAGGGGGGGCCCAGCTCCCACCCCGGGCCGCCAGGTCCTGTCGGAGCCCCTCCCCAGCCAGGGGCTCAGCGGCCCCCAGAACCTGGCACAGAGAAGCGCCCCCTAGAGGCCTCTGTGAGGGTCAGTGAGTGACCCATAGGGTGAGCAAGAAGGGACGGAGCTCCTTGGAACCAAAACCAAGGGAAGGGGCCCGTGAGCCGGGCGGGGCAGGGAACAGGCGCCGGCCCCCATCAGCGCCACAGGGCAGGGGACCGGGTCCTGCGGGGAGGCTAGCCTCTCGCCTCCCCGCAGGCCCCACCTGGCCACGGGAGCCAGCGCTAAGGCCCAGGGCGGAGCCGAGTCCAGCAACCCCCCCACGCCCGCCCATCCCGGCCTCGGAGGGAACCCGAGAACAGACGTCCAGCCCAGGAGGGCGCGCCAGCTCCCCATCCTCAGCCAGACATGTCCCCGCTGCCCCCAGCCTCAGTTTCCTCATCTGGAAAGGGGGTGCACCGGACCCCAAGGCCCTCCGCACAGCCTCAGGGCAAGGAGGGCAAAGGGCCAGCCACTGCCCCCTCCCCACCCCGAAACCCGCTGGCCCAGACACCCAGGGCAGGCCAGGGCCCAGTGGTCCTGGCTTCAGGCCGGGGGCAGGAATCAGGACAGGAACCAGCTGCCCTCAGCACGGCCGGGCACTGGGGCAGCCGTGTCAGGGCCTTAGAAAGGCCTGCTCTGCTGTGATGCCCAGGCCCCAGCTCTCCTCACCTGCCCCCACCCCTCCTCACCTGCCCCCCCGCCACACGCCGTGAAAGCCACACCCTGAAGGCAAGGCCCTGGCACCTCCCAAGCCATCCTGCTCCCGGGGCCCGCCAAGCCCAGGCCTCACCTGCCAGCCACCCGTGGTCCCCCGCCCGCCAGGCCAGGCCACCTCCCGAAAGAGAGCCCAGGAGGTGCAGCCTCATGGCCAGGGAGGGTGAGAGGTCCCACCACGGGGGCGGCCCCATCAGCCCCCGGCCCAAAGGCTCGGGGTCCCGCAGCCTCCAGCGACGCAGCGTGGTGGGTCGGCAAGCAGCAGCAGCAGCAGCCGCGGGGGAAGGAGGCCCAGTGGGACCAGCGGCTCTGTCAGAGCTGGGAACCCAGCAGAGCGGCCGAGTTCCCCTTTCCCAGCGCCCGCCCGGCCCACCACCCTCACCCAGACACCTGTGACCACAGGCGGCTCCCATTGGCCGAAGCCAGTGCTTCTCGGAAGAGGACAAGGATCCCAGCCTCTTGCCCCAGTCTCTTGCCCAAAGGAGAATGAGAGTCCCAGCCTGCCGACAGCACAGCACCCGGGACCCTTGCCCAGCCAGGGCCTGGCAGAGCGGAAGGCCAAGGCCCGGACCCAAGTTCAAATCCACTCCACCGCTGCCCAGCTGCCTGGGTGCAGGCAGGTCAGGTAATCTGGCTGAGCCCGCTTCCCCAGCTGCTGGTGTGAGGACGTGGGGATGGGGCCTGCTCCCCGACACGGTGCCAGCACACCCGGGAGCGCACAGTCATGCAGATGCATGTGCCTGGCCTGGGGGTGGGGGGAGGCCTGGAAGAAGCCCAGGCAGCCCACGGCGGCGGGGGGCGCCTCCTGCAGGAGACAGGAACGCAAAGGCTCAGGCCCGGAGGCCGGGAGTCCAGGGGCACCGGGCCTGGCAGGGAAGCGGGGGTTGGGGGGGAGCAGAGCCTTGACCGCCAGGAGCTGTGGGGAGCAACTCGACCCCACCGACAGGGCAGCGGGGCCGAGCCGGACAAGATGCGCCCCACGTGGGGGCCCCCGTCTCAGAGGGGGCGCAGGAAGGCGGAAGGAAGGAGGGCTTCGTGGCTCCCGGCCACCCTGCGGCCACACAACGGGGTCATTCTCCCGGGCACAGAACGGCTTTTGTAGCCTGTGAGCCAGCAGCCCAGCCCAGGGCCAGCAGTGGAAGTGGGGGCGCGAGGCGGCACCACACAGCCCTTAGGCAGCTGGTGCATGGCAGGCAGGTGGGGGGAGTCCTCAGCCCCCGCCCGCCAGAGCCCTGAGGTCTACCCAACTCTGTACATGGCAGGCTGGCTCCGTGCCGTGGCAGCTGTCGGTCACACTGGCAGGCAGGCCAGCCCTGGACGGAGGCAGGCACTGCCCGCCCTTGAACATGTGTGGAAGCCTCTGGCACTGGCCGTGGGGCCCAGGTGGGGCCCAGGCGGCCTGCTCCTCACAGAGGCTGCAGATCCCGGCTGACCAGGCTGACCAGGGCCCAGCAGCAGCCCTGCGCCCAGCAGCTCCAGCGCACCCACACACGCAGCCCCATCTGCTCACAGCGCACCCGCCACCTGAGATCCAACCTGCTATGGAACCCAGGCAGGTCCCTCCCCTCCAGGGGCCTCGAATCCCACCCACCCACCTGCCTGCAAAGGTCCCCACTAAGGCTGGGGTTCAAGGCTTATGAGGGAAACCCCAGGGGCCACACTGCAGAGTGGCGGGTCCAGGAGGCCGGCTCTGGGCCTGGGGAGCCAGGAACGTCACTCCCCAGGCTGCGGGGCTGGGATTCTGCCATGTGCACAGGCGGTTTCATGACAGTGACGCCGACGGCCTCTGCGGAGGCCTGATTTTAGCAAGACCCAGCCAGACAGTCCTGAGGCTCCTGCCCCCCCTCCGCGCTGGCCAGGATCCCTCATTCACCCCTCTCTCCGCGGCTCCCAGCTCCCTGCTGGTCCAGTTCCGGGCCCCTCACCCGCTGGGTAGGGGTGCAGCGAGGGCCTGCGGCGAGGACCACAGCCCAGCCCCCATCAAAGCCTGACTCCCAAGAGTCAGGCCACACCAACTCGGCTGTGGCTGGTGGTCAACTGACCCCCAGATCCTCCACAGCCACCTGAGGCTGCTGCTCCCAGAACCAGGAGGGAGGCGCCTGTGAGGTCCCTGGGGCCACAGACTCGGCTCACCTGCGCTCCACAAGCCCCATCCCTTGAAAGCCAGCTCCTGTCACCTGGGGTGGGGGGCGGGGGGTTGCTCAGCCCCGCCCCACACACCCTCAGCCCCGCAAGTGGCAGGCAGGGCCCAGGATGGAGGGCCGCCTCCCAGGGTGAACACAGACACCACCCCCGCCCCCGCCCCCGCCCCAGCAAGGCCAGTGCTGAGGTCGCGTTGTGGCCGACAGCCACCCCCCCACCGCACCCCCTCAGCCTCAGGCCCCCCAACACCGCCCATCCCAACAGTCTCACCTCTTGTCCCGCCCAACACGGCTCATGCATGTGACAGGGAGACCCAGCCTCTGTGCCCTCTGAGCAAGTCCAGCTGACCAGGCGCAGGGCCTGTCCCACCGGCTGGGTGGCCCGGGGGTGACACAGCCTGGGCACGTGACCCACCTATGTGGTGACAACTGGGGAGGCCGCTGGCAGGACCAGTCCTGGGATGCACGCCACCAGCCCCGCCGCCGGTGCACCCACGAGCCATCCGTGTGGGTCAGGCAGCCCACGCATCCGCGCTAGGTACAGCCAGGTGCCCCCGGGCCCCCTGCCAGGTCTCCCCAAACAGGCCCAGCCGAAGGCGCCCGAGCGTTCAGGGAGCACCAAGCCTGTGCCGGGCACTAACAGAGTCTCCCACAGCAGCATGTGCTGCCTCCAGGTGGGCAGGAATCGGGGGCCTGGGGGGCTGGCCCGCGGGGGCCGAACCAGCTCGGACCTGCTCAGGCACGCCTCTCCTCCTCACCAGCATTTGGCGACATCCCGTCAACAGCTTACAGCGGCCACGGCAGGCGTTTACTGCACAGAAGTAGAAAGAAAACACGGCTCACCCCCCCCACCCCAGCCCAGGGCCACATGGCTGCCCCTCTCCCGCCTCCAGCCTCCCCCATGTGTAGCTGGCGGGGTTGGCAGGTGGCCTTCCCAGGTCCCCGCACCCCTCAATCCCAGAGACCTACCGTCCCTTCCAGGCCCAGGGGCCTTTGTCCGGCCCCCGCTTCTGGACCACTCACCAGCCCAGACACATCCAAGATGTTGGCCCAGGGATGCCCCCGGCAGATGGGCCCCAGGGCAGACTTCTCTCTCCCGCCAGCGCCCTAGACCTGCCTCCGTGTCCAGCTCCTGGCCCCCCGGAGGCCCCACCACGGCCCCCTGGCCTTCCCCAGGCCTCGCCCTCCCCGTCAAGGCGCTGCAGGCCAGCCCCGGGCCCTGGCCAGCCCCCGGAGCCCAGCCAAAAACAAACACTCACACCACCCAAGCCTCAGCTTCCTTCCTCCGCAGGGCCGGCAGCGATGCGGCGGGCAGGGCAGAGGGCGGGCGGAGGCGGCCCCACCACGGTGCTGCCCCTGGGCTCCGCCAGCAGCCCCCTCGCTCTCACTCACATCCTGGTGGGGGCGGGGCGGGGGAGTTGCTGGGGGGCGGCACGGAGACCAGGGCCCAGTCCTGAGGCCAGCTGGGTCTGGGGGCAGGGATGGGGCAGAGACGGGAAGGGCCCCCCCAGCACCCCCCCCACGGCCACGGGCAGCCCAAGGCTATTTTTGCCCCCACCTACACCCCCTCCCCCAGACGGCACCTGGCCCTCCCGTCCCCTCACACTCAGGAGACGCCCGGAGACCAGAGCTCACCCGCAGGGAGGTGCCCCTCAAGGCCCCCACAGGAGCCCCACTGACCAAGGCCGCCAACCGCTATCCTGGAAAGACCTGGCATCAGCCCAGGGTTCTCTATCGATGGCTCCCACCAGGGCCGGCCCACCACCCCCTCAGGGGCCCTGTGGCCACCACGGCCCATCTGCCAGACACGGCCTCAGCCCAGGCCAGCCCCCTGGCCCTCGGAGCAGGCACTGTCACTCCTTCTAGGTCTCCGTCCAGGATACGTCCTCCAAGAAGCCCTCCCGCACCTGCCAGACGGAGTAGGGAGGTCCAGACGTGGCCCAGCCTGCAGAGGCTGGCTCAGCTCTAAGCCCCGAACAGCAGGCCCTGCAGGCAGCCAGGGTCGCCACCACAGCCACGCTGCCTCTTCGACGTCTTGGCCACCTCTGAGCTGCCGCCCCCCACCCCCTCCCCAGGACCCGCATGGGCAGTCCAACCTCTGGGGCGGGGGCTTTCCTCCTTTCCTGGAGCAGCAGCTCAGGCTTGGGGGGCAGCCAGTGCCCAGGCCACAGAACTGGTGAGAGGCTCCGTCCAACTGCCCTGCAGAGTCGACACCCCCAAAGTGGGGGCCCCCACTCCCATCCCTCCTGGAGCTCTGCTGTCTCTGCTACAAAGTGGGGTGCTGCCCCTCAGGAGGGGGTGAGGCCGCGGTCCACGCCGGGACCCGGCAGCTCTACACCCCCGACCCCAGGACCAGCGGCCCAGAAGCACCACGGAGGCCCTTCCTCTGGCCCCTGACCCCACGACCCCAGTACAAGGGGTCTGCAGAGGTGTTCAGTGGCCTCGGCAGCCAGCGTCACCTCCAGGCCAACAGGCCCAGGCCCGGGAGGGTGGGGTCTGGCCTGGGGGTGCTCTGGGGCACTCCTGCCCCTTCAGACTCGCCCCACTGCCCCCTGAGACATCTAACAACGTGGTCCCCCCCATCCCCGGCGCAGAAGAGGCCCGCATCCGTATCCCCCTGCCCACCTCCCCCTCCTCCCCTCGAGCCGGGCCTCTGCCCACTGGGCAGGGTCTGCTCCTGCACCGGGCACTAAGCTGGGCCTCAGAGACCCCAACCCCTGATCTGGGTCCTGTCCCCCACCCCCCCGGGCCACGGCCGGTTCCCATGCCAGGCCAGTGGCAAGCCTCGTCATGCCAGCCCACAACCCGGCCCCTGCCGCCCCCACTCCCAGGCTGGGCATGACTCACAGGGCCGGCGGCCGCCCTGAACACACACACCTGTCCAGACTTGACGCCGGCGGCCGGCAGGACGGGCCCAGGCACCGTGGGTGGGGCCAGCCAGGCACCCGGCCACAGAGGGGCCCCCAGGAGGGGCCTAGGAAGGGGGTCACACTGGGCGGGTGGCCCGAGAATGGCAGCCCCTGCAGGGCTGGAGCCTGGTCCCCCAGACCCCCACGCGGGCCAGGCAGTGGTGCGGGAAAGGGCCTGGGAGCCGGGACTGGGCCCGCGCCCTCCTTGAGTCATCAGCCCAGAGGCCAGCGTGTCGGCCGGCAGGGGAGGGTGCTGAGGCCTCCGAACCCAGGCTGGACTGCAGCCCTCCCCAGGTGAGGCCAGCTGTACCCTGGAGGGGCCGGGGGCCCCCTGGCCCGGTGCCTACGCGAGGAAGCCCATCTCAAGAGGGGCTTGGCTAGAGCCTTGCTTCTGTTCAGGCGGTGCCTGAGGTGTTGGCCATCAATCGGCAGTGGGGGGGCAGGGGGGGCTGTCACCTCCCAGAACCAGAAGGGCCGAGGCCCTGCCAGCCATCAGGGGCGTGGCAAACGCCTCCACAGGGGCAGCCACACCGCTGCTCCAAAGGCCCGAGGGGGCCTTGACACAGAAGGGCCACCGCCCCACCCACCGCCCGGGGCAGGGCCCTCCTCAAACTCCCCTTCGCACCCCTGAGGCCAGAGAGCAAAGGAGGCCCCGGCCCAGGCCCCTCACCCCCACCCCCCCGCAGGGAGCTCACAGGAAGAGGGGAGAGCCCCCCACACGCGGGACGACAGGGAACGGCGCGAAGCCCAGTCCTGCCGCAGGGGCAGGCGGTGCGGGTGGGAGGGACCTGCCTGCGGAGCTGTGTCAGCAGGAGAGTGACCCGCAGCAGCGGCGCGTGTGCTGAGTGACTGCTGGACGGATGTCGGCAGGGCCCCGCCCCCACCGGAGGGAAGGCGAGGGGCCGGGGCCCCACCCGAGGCAGGAGCAGACCTCTCTTCCGGGCACAGGATGGAGCAGGACAATCTGACTCGAGGAACCAAAACAAAGTCACAGCCAAGGATGGCCTGGCTCTCACCCTGCTCTCGACTCAAGGGGACTCGCAGAGGCGGCCTGGCCGCGGCCGGGAGGGCCACTCCTGGGAGCAGATGGACACACGGCCAGGCTGTGACACCTCTGTTCGGTGCAGGGAACCGGCCTCCCTCAGCAAACCCAGCTCCAAGCTGCTCGCCGGAGCGGAACAGAAAGTGCCAGGCACGTGGGGGTCAGTGCCCCGCTCTGGCTGCAACCGAGCTCTCGACGGGCCCTGGTGAAGCTCGGCCTGAGCCCCACCTCTACCCAGGGTCCTGCTCGCCACCTCTCTCCCCGTGACAACAGTACCCGTCCCAGAATGCAGCCCCAAAACAGCCTGGGGAGGCCTGGCACCTGCGCCCTCGCCCCCGGGAGTTCAGGGCCTCGCCCGTGCTCTCTGCCCCTCCCTGCCCCTGCCCAGAAGGCGTGGCGGCTGCCAGCTTCCTGCTAAGCATGCTCCTGATCCCCAGTCAGTGTAAATCGGCTCGCCACCCAGGGCACCACGGGCCGCCACGCAGATGCCACCAGGGAGGACCTGCGGGCCCCGTGCAGCTCCAAGCCAGCCCTGCGACACTGGCACCCTCTCAGCTATCCAGGGCCTCGCTCAGACCGGTCACCTCCAAGGCCCCCTGCTGGGTCTCAGGGGGCACGGCAGGCTCCCGGGACACAGGGTGGTCTGGGCGGCCGGGCTCCGTGAGCCATCAACGCACGCACAGGGAGGGCTTTTAAAGAGGAGAAATCAGACTTGGTGTGGAAAACTTCAAATCTCTGGGGAAAAGGATGCGTCTCACGCCCCCCCCCCCGCCCCGCCAACACAGGTTGGAGATGGAGCTGGGGACCGGGGCGCCCAACACCCCGCCTTCACAGGCCATCAGTGACATGGGGGCCGGGGGCCGGGGTAAAGCGTGCACCTCTGGGGAACCGCTGCCTTGAACGTGGTGTCGCAGCCCCGGTCCCGGCTAGGAGAGCAGCCGCCAGGGACAGTGACACAGGAGGACATGTGAACCAGGACCCTCACACGGGGAACTTGACAGAGACAGTCCTGCCTCCTGGGAACCAGTGCCCGGTGGGCCAGGGCTGCTAAAGCGCAGGTTCTGTGCGGGGCAGCGAGGAGAGCAAAGTGACACAAGGGCCCGGGGGGCCAGCTCTCGCTCTGGGTGCACCTGGACACAGGGACACGTGCTTTTGCTGTGAGCACCGCACCCCTGACACCGGGCAAGCTCTGAAAGCTCGACTCGAGGACCTGCACGGCTCCACACCTCAACCCCACAGCCCTGGGGTGCAGAGGGCTGGGTCACCCCCATTCTCACCTGCTCATTGCTCAGGTGGTCACCGGGAATGGGGAGGCACAGGCGACGGGAGGGCAGGCAGCTAGTGCACCAGGGACCCACGGACCGGCCGTGCTGGCAGAGAGCTGCCAGCGCCAAGCCTGCCCCGGGGTGCAGGAGTGCGGGCGGAGCACCCCCGGTCCCCCAGCTCAGAAGCTGCAAGCCTGGGGCTCTGTCCCCCACCAGGTCCCAGAGGCGAAGCAAGACTGGTCGGGTCCCTGCTCCCCGGGACCAGCCCTCACTAGCACCACACTTAGGCCAGCGTCTGCAAGGCCACCACAAAGCCTCCAGGCCGGGACAGCAGTGAGCCTTCCTCGGGCGGACGGAGGGCGTGGGGCCAGGACACCGACCCCACTCAGCTCAGAGATGGGCCCGCCTGCCGGCCCGGCCAGCCCAGGGCAGGGAGGTGCGTGCGTCCTGCCCCCTCCCCCAGCCCTCCACGGGCCCAGAAACCCCAGGGCCTGCCCCCCCAGACCTCGCAGCCCGCCAGAGCCCCACAGAACCCGTCCCCAGTCCCCTCGCGGGTCTCAGGTGCAGGGAGCCAGGTGGGTCCCTCCCGCCAGCTCTGTGGGCCTCCCGCCCCCGTCCATCTATCAATGCCAGCCGGGCGGGGGCAGCTGCCAGCGTTTCCTGACTACCCCGCACCGGGAGCCGCAACGACACTTGGGAACACGTGCTCACCCGACTCCTTCAGAAACCCTACAAGCACCACTGTCTTTTCCAGAAGAGAAGCGAGGCTCAGAGATACGAAGTTCAAGCTGCCCAAGGCCACCGGGCAGTCCGTGTCGGGGAGACGGGGCCCAAGGCTGCCTGGGCACAGGGGCAGGGGGCAGGGGAGGGGGAGGCGAGCAGGCAGTGGGGAGCAGGGCATGAGGCACGGGCGTGCGTCCCCCCACCTGCCCAGCAAACCCCCCAACGAGGCAATGCCCTCAGGTGGGAGAGCCGTGACCAGCGCAGGACCCGGGCTTCTGGGCCGTTCTCTCCTCCACCGGCCGGCGGGGGAGGAGGGCCTGGTCACCCACCAAATGCCACCTTCTGCCACCAAAAGAAAGGGGGTCTCTCCTTGCTACGGGAGACCTTAACACCGATAGAAACTGAACATCCGTATCCTATTTTATTGAAAAAGCAGCACACACCCCGAGAGGCCACCACCTGTCTGCACAGGGAGGACGGCCACCTGCGCCCCAACCTTGGGCCGGTGGGACTCAATGACCGGCTTTGACGTTCTTTGGCTTTGGTCACAGAGCTGCAGGGTGACTGGGCTTTGCTTTTCCTTTTTTTGGGGGGAGGGAGAAGGGGGGGAGGTCACTTTCTAGACCCCCAGCATTTCCCTGAGCAGCCAAGCGCACAAATTCTCCCGCCAAAAGTTCTCTCCAAACCAAAGGCAGACTGGATTTTCTCCAGAATCACGCCCCCCCCCACCCCAGCCCTTCGAAGGCCCCCACCATGGGCTGGAAGGTGCCCCAGGACAGTGGGGAGCCCCCTGCCCAGCCCCGCACGCGCTGCCCACCCGCCTGTGTCGCTGTAAGATGAGACGGCTGACCCAGCATCACTCAGGCCCAAACGCTAAGGCCAGCCAGTCCACACAGTTCCTGGGCTGACCCCAAGATGAACCGGGCTCACTCGGGGCCAGGGCCTGCCTGGAAGCCTCCGCCAGCCGGCAAGGACCAACTGGCCTCAGCATCCCAACCCCAGGACTCCAGGAAGGGCCAAGGCCCAGCAGGGGACCCTCCGCCGAAGACGCTCACCCACCTCCCAGACCAGGCCTGAGCCGCCAAGCGCCCAGATGCTGCTGTGGTTCTGGAGGCAGGAAGGTCCCCCAGGTGCCCGGGCCGACAACGGCCACAGCAGCCACCTCCTGCCCTCCTCCTCACCAGCCCTCGGGGCTACTGGGCCTGCCCACTCTCCACCCCCAGTCTTGGGAACCGGGTCACTGCCAGGAACACAGCAGCTCTCTCGCCTCTCGGCTTGGACGTGCTGTTTCCTGGGCCTGAATCTCCCCTTACACCTCTCTTGGCTCACTCCTGCCCAGTTGAAACCACGTCTCCTCCAGGAAGCCCTCCTGATTCCCCCAGGCAGAGCAGGGGTCTCTTCTACTGCTCACCCTCTAAAGGGCACTCACCACACTACCGGGTGCTGCCAGCCCACGTCTGAGGCTCCTAAGGGTAGAAGCCACCACTGGTTCATCAGGCGTCCCTGAGGCCTGGCCTCGGGCCTGGTACACAGTAGGCACCAAATAAAGACGAAACGGATGAGCCGAGTGGGGAGGAGAGAGCTAGCGATGGGCCACACAGGCCGCAGGGTTCACCAGGGTCCTTAGGAACCAGCTGAGCAAGCACCAAGTTTCAAGGAGACCCCAAGGTGCTGACAAGCTGTGCAACCCCAAGCAGACTGAACGACCTCTCTGAGCCTTCATTTCCTCCTCTGCAAAGAGGTGTCGCATGTGAAGAAAGCGGCGGAGGCCGTGGACGTGACCGAGTGCCCACAGAGCCGGCCTTTCCTCATCCAGGCCCATAGGCGGCGAGTGCAGGGGGAGCCGAGCAGGTGGCCTGCAGCCGACAGATCGGGGTTCGAGGCCTGGCTGCGCACCTCATGGCTGGGTGGGGCCACAGGCATCTGTCTCCGTGTCCCTGTCCTCAGAGGGGACGGTGCCAATGGCTCTGGCTCCCTCCATGTACCACAGCGCACTCCCTCGGGGGACGTCCCCTCCCCTGCCGCCCTCCCCTGGGCTGGAAACAGGGAGGGCTGGGCCGGAGTGGGCCTCTTCCAGGAGCCCTGGCCGTGACGCAGCAGGAGCAGGGGCACTCTGCCAGGTGCAGACATCACGGAGGGCTTCCTGTGGGAGGCACCGCTTGCCTAACTCCAGGTGTCACTCAGAGTAGATGCCTATGCCCCCAGCCCAGCCCTGGGCTCTCTGGGCACAGTTCGGGGACAGGACAGGCCTGCGGACATGCCCAACCCTGGACGGCCGCCCCCGCCAGAGCCCCGGGGAGGGCCACCCAGTCACACAGGGGACCCCCAGTACCAGGAGGCATGGAGACCAGGGGCCACGTCCAGCCCCACCTCTTCCCTGCTAAGGACCACAGTCAACCACGTCGCCTCTCTGGGCGCCAGTGTCCTCCAGCAGACGGTGGGCCAGTAAACCCTGCAGACAGGACTGAGTAGGACACAGTGGGTTCGGCTGAGCCCGGCGCGCCAGCCACAGTGCCCGGGGCACTGCAGGTGCGACAACCCGACACTCCAGAGGTGGCCACTCTTCCTGTCGTGTCACTCACAGCTCCGGGGAAGGCGCCAAGTGCCACCAGCTGGAACCAGCATGCCCCACCCCCCCGTACCCAACTACTGAGACGTCCACCTTACCAGAGCACGGGGCTCCCAGGGCCCCCCTCTCTCCACAGGCCCCTGGCTCAGCAGCTGCCTCGCTGTGTGGCCTGAGCCCAGCCCCTCGCCCTCTCTGAGCACCCACTTCCTCATCCCTAAGAGGCTTGTCGCCAGGGCCCCTCCCCTGCTGACGGGCGACAGGCAGACGCCACAGTCGGGGCGACGCCTGACCACAGGTTCCTTGCAGTAGCGGCCCGCTGGCAAGGCGGTCCCGAGCCCCCTCCTCCTCCTCTTCACCCAGAAAGTCCGATTCCAACCCTCAACAAGCTCCACACCCAAGCCCACAGAGCCCCTCAGGGATCAGAGAGCCTGGCTACTCGCCCAAGGTCACACAGCTCTGGAGGCAGAGCCAGGGCCCACGCCTCAGAGTGGACTTTCCACTCTACTGTCTCCCCCACGTCTGACCCAGCAGAAGCCCGGAGAGCGGTCTTCAGCGCCCAGTGGCCTGCACAGCAGCTCCCTGCCCGCCGCTGCGCACCCCCAGCAGGTCACTTGGCCTCTCTGAGCCCCGGTTTCCTCCTCAAAGCTCTGAGTGTGAAAACAGCCTCGCCCTCCAGGAGGTTCCGGGCAGGTGCTGACTGCCTGGACGAGCAATGAATCTGCAGCCATCGTGGTCACTGTCTGCCCGCTCACAGGGCAGTGCCAGGCCCCAGGCCCGCTGCAGCCAAAGAATGACAGACACCGCCTGGTAGGGCTCAAGGCTCCCCCCCCACCGTCTCCTCGAGGGGGGCGGCTCCGTAACGGAAAGTCCCTTGGAGGACACGGGCGCAGGGGCACAGGGCACGCCCTGGCCTGCCGGCTCCTCCCTCCATCCCTGCCCCTCCTTCCTGCCCAGAGGGCAGCATTGGCACAGACTCCGAGGCCTGGGTTCAAATCCTGCCTCCAAAGCCATGTGACTTCCGTACACTGGGCAGGTCACAAGGATTACGTGGGCCCAGGGTAACTAACGTCACCCTGCCCTCATGTCACAACCTCTGCCCCGCCCAGGGAGGAAACAGGGAGCCAGGCACCCCGAGAGGGAGGTCCAGCCGGGCCTGGTACCCGATCCTGCCGTGCAGTCCTGTGACAGGCTGGCAGGACATTGGGAAACCCACGGGCACGGATTTCAACACCGGGGCTGCGTCAGCGACCGGTTTCGACACGCAGTGGCGGACGGGGAGGGCCGCAGCCATCCTGGCCATCCCCCGAGCCCGGCCGGGATGCAGCCCTCGTCCTCAAGGCGCCCAGAATTGGGCCGGGTCATTTCGAAGGTGCAGAGGCCACCCCACGCCCTGCTCGGCCCCGAGCCCAGCGCTCTGCAGACCCACCAGGGCTCAAGCTGGAGAGATGACATTCTAGAAAGGGCGCCCGCGGGGCCCGGGCTCCCCACCGGCCCCAGGAGGTCACGGCCAACTCAGGGGAGGCGGGGAGGCTTCAGCCTGGCTGCCCAGGCCTCAGGCTCTGCAGGGCAGCAGCCAGCGCAGCAGGCACAGCCCCCGCCTGCGCACCTCGGCTGAGACCAGGGGGACCTGGGGCAGCAGCTGTCGGTCAGGGGACCCCTGCTCCAGGCAAAGCCCCACTGAGCCCTCCAGGCTGCACCACCCACAGGAGGAAGCAGGCCCGGGGAGGGCAAGGGACTAGCCGCGGGGACCCCACCGTAGCCCCAGGACCAGGAGGAGGGAGGAGCTGCAGTGGAGGCTGGGGTCTGAGTTTCCTTGGGGTGGGGCCGACCACGGAGGTAAACCCTCTCCAAGAGCCCTCTGCGTGTACCCCAGGAGTGAGGGGCTGAGCAGGGCTGTCTGCCCACCACCCGCTGAGCCCCCGAGCTTGCCGGGGGTCCCCAGCACCAGCCACCCTCCCCAACTCTAGCTTCAGCCCAGGGGGCGGAGGTTTCCAGGAGAGCCACCCGCCATGCAGGCCTGGCATGGCCTCACCCAGGCCCACAGGAGACACCCAGAACCGGTTAGTGGGGGGGGAACCCTGCCCTGGCCACTGGCCGTCCCCGCCCACAGTGACTGCAGCAGCCCTCAGCCAGCCGCCTGGCCAGGCGGCACCCTCTCCGAGAACGGCCAAGCATCCCCTGCGCCCCCGCGTCCCCACCGTGGTCTGAGCTCTGCTGAGCACAAGGCCCACAGGCCCTGCCACGGCCTGCCCTGCCCCCCTGCAGCCTCGCCACACCTGGGCCTCCATGGGGCCACCCCTTCTACCCAGGTGCCCCCGCCAGTGGCCAGCACACTGCCCAGCCGACAGCAAGGGCTCACCAGGAAGAGTGACAGGGCCGCCAGGCCACAATCGGCTCTGAAACCCCGAAAGGATTTACACGGCCGGTGGCACCAAGAGACACACAGAATTTCAAACAAGGGGTGACCGCGTGCCCTCTGTTGGATAGGGACCAAGTAGCTTGTACACAGCAGGTGCTGGCCCAGGTCTGGGGACACAGCAGAGCACTCCCTGTGGGAGACGGAGCGTGGGCAGGTACAGACACAAGGAAGGCAGTTAGGGGCCACCAGGCGGGGAGCCCCCGTGGGGACACAGGAAAAACCGAGAGGGCCAGGCCATGAGGGAGGAGGCCCAGCACACCAAGCAGCGGGAACCGCCAGGCAGCGCGGTCTGCCAGGGATCCAACTCGGGCACAAGGTCATCAGAACCCAGGTTCTCCCAGGGCCCGCTGTGGATGGACGTCCCCCCAAGTGCCCTCTGCAGCCCCGAGACACCCGGACGGAGACAGACAGGCGTCCCTCCTTTCCCATCAGAACACCAGGGGCCGCACCTGCCTGCATCCCAGCCCGTCGGGCGACAGGCTCCCCCTGCAGGTGCCCGTGCCCGGGAGCCCCGCCCTGCACCCACTAGGTCTTCAGGCCCAGCAGGATCCGAAGCCCGGGAGGGACGAGGGACGAGTTATCTTGAGCAAGATGCGGCGCTTCGAACGCCCCGCTTGCCACGTGCGGAGACACAGTCCAGGGTCTGGTGCAAGGTCGCACGTGTGTCTGTGCACGTATGTGTGTGCGTGTGTGACCGTGTAAACCCCACGTGGAAGATTTCGGGTTAAATGGGCGGGAGGAGGGGGCGTCCCGACTCACCAGCAACTCCCTCTCTGCCTCTGAACCTCGGGGCTGCGGCAGACGGCGGGGCAGCTGCGACGGCACCCACCTGGCCTGAGCGGGGAAGGGACTTCCTGCGGTCACTCAGCCCAGAGGGACCCAGACATCCCAGGCCGGAGCCAGCGCTCGGATTCCCAAACCCAGGCGGCCCCCGCAGGACAAGGAGGCCCGGGGAGGGGCTGGGGTGTGGGGACCTCACGGGCACAGAGCGACAGGGCCGGGGTCGGGAGGGCGTCATCCCTCACCCCCCCTCACACACGTGCACTGCCCACGCCACAGAGCCCAACTTCTCACTCAAAGACAGCCAGCTCCCGGAGTTCCTGCCATGGCTCAGCGGTTAACGAACCAACCGGCATCTGTGGGGGCACGGGTTCAATCCCTGGCCTCGCTCAACGGGTTAAGGATCTGGCGTTGCCGTGAGCTGTGGTGTAGGTCGCAGATATGGCTCAGATCCCGTGATGCTGTGGCTGTGGTGCAGGCCGGCAGCTGCTCCAACTGGACCCCTCGCCTAGGAACCTCCTTATGCCGGGAGTGGGGCCCTAAAAAGCAAAAAAAAAAAAAAAAAAAGACAGCCAGCTCCCAAACTGTGCCTCCAGGCCCTCTCACCTGACAGGACACGTCCTAGCGCAGGAAGGCCCAGCCCGGAGGGAAGCCCAGGCCTTCGGGGGCGTCCTCGCCAGAGGCGGCGTTGCTGCTGCTACTGCCACTGGCTTCCAGGAAGGGGCCTTGCCTCCTCCTGGGCTCCCGGCCACGCCTCTATCAAGGCCTCCCCTGTTGGGCAGGGGGGCACTGGGAGCCTGGAGTGCCAGGGCCACGTCCCCAGCAGGTCCTCCTGTACCCAGCAGGAGGCCTCTGCAGGGACAGGGACAGGGACAGGGATGGGGCTCCCGCAGACGGTCCGGAGGAGGCCTCATTTTAAGGCCCCTCCCCCAGCCCCCCACTGGGTGACACGGGAGGGGTGAGCCTCCGCAACTGGAACAGGGACCAGGAGGTGACCAACGGGCTGTGGCCCCAGGCTGAGGGCCTGGGCTTCCTCCGGGCCCTGGGGCTCCAGCTGAGGACGCTCCCGTCACTGCCCCTCCGACGGCGGAGCGTCCCCAGGCAGCCAGGCAGCCGAGGAGACCCAGGCCCACACTCGCCTGGCACCTCCATGGGTGAAGGAGCGGCTGTTTGGGAACAAAGGACCCGAGCAGGCAGGCAGCGCCTTATCGCAGGATCTCCGCTGGGCAGATACCTTCGGCTGATGTCAGGGAGCTCTGGGAACTATTAGCTTAATTAGCAGTTCCTGCAGGATCAGCAAAAAGTGCTGGCTGAGCTGGGGCCCTGGAACCCGCGTGGCTGCCAGGGCCGGGCTGGGCGGGTCCCCCGGTGACTGGAGGGAGAGGGACCCAGCGGTGAATGAGGCGCCGCCAGAGAGCGCGGCCGCCCCGCGCGGCACCCCACCTGCAGGTGCGAAGGCCGTCTCTGCCCCCGGGGGCGCGTGTGCTCCAGGTGCCCACTGCGCAGGTGGGCCCGTCGAGGCCAGGGAGGCGGGGGGGCCGCACTCAAGGCAAACTCAACGTCCAGGCTGCGCCTCAAAGGGCTGCGGAGAAAAGCCCACCACGCCCTCCCTGGCAGTCCGACAGCTTGGCACAGGTTCACACCCGGTCTCCGAGAGGCTGGCTCCTTGTCTGCTCTGTGCCACCTGCCATGGAGGCTCAAGACCACCCCGCCGGCTGCCCCTCCAAGGGCGTGGAGAGAGGGGGCAGTCCTCGGCCCCGGGGCGCTGCATGGCCTGGTTCCCACGCGCCCTGGACGGCCCACTCAGCCCTTCAGACACCGGATTGCCAGGCGCAACTTGTGGAGGCGGGAAGCCCAGCGGGACGCCCGCACCCACTGGTGGGGACGCTTCTCCCCTCACCCCGCCGCCCAGCTGGCCACACTGCCCCCAGGCCGGCCTCCGGCTGCGGCTGCTGCTGGGGAGGGGGCTGCTGCAGCCGGGCCGCTGTGTCGCTGACACCCTGAGGTAACACGTTCCAGATGTGGCTGGTGGAACACAGGAGCAGCCCCGCGCCCTGCTGAGGAAGCTGGAACGGGCCTGAGATAATGTGGATTCCTGAGCCCGTGCCAAGGCCCGTGGGCCCGGAGGGGGAGGCGGGCTGTTGAGGAGAGGAGCGCCTACACCGCTCCCGGGCACGCGAGCGTGTGCAGAGACCACCCAGGCGGCACTGACGCTGGAGACCCACCCCCCAGGCCCTCCCCAGCCACCTCCCCGAGGGGGCCTGGTGTCTCCCAGCCTCAGCCTCCCTGAGCGACGCCAGGCTGCTGCTGAAACACTCAGGGTGGGCCTGAGAGAGGCTGAGCAAGTGTCAACCCCCCTCCCCTTGAAAGGAAGCGGGGCGAGAAGCAGGCGCCAGACAAAATCCCACAGTCTTCGGGCTCAGGCCAAGAGAGGACCACGCTCCCCGAGGTCGCCGACCTGACCCTTGACCCACCACCTCCGGGCCAACCACAGGCTGACACAGAGCAAGGACCCAGCCCCATCACTGCCAGGCATCTGGGCTGCCCCCCCTGCCAGCCGAGCCCCAGCACGGGACCCCTCCCCCAGGCCGGCCCCGACCAGGCAGGGTGAGTGGACAGGTGAGTCCTGCCCGAAGCATCTTCCTTCCATCATGAGGCTGCCGACTGCCCTTCCCCAAGGCCGCCCAGCCCCTCGGAGCCACCCCACCAGGGCAGCCACCAAGGGCAGCTGTAAAACTGGTCCAACTGTCTTGTCCCAGGCCCGCTGAGGGACAGCAGGGCCCCAGGCCGCACACATGCACAGCCCCTGTCAAGAAGAGCAGGGGCCTAGGCCCAGCGGCCACACCGAGGCCAGCACATGAGAGCCACAGCAAGGCCAAGAACGCCCAGGTCTCAGGCTGGACCCAGGGGCAGCTGTGTTTTGGGGGGCAGACACCCCTGGCGAACGCCACCCTCCGAGCAGGGTCGGCCCGCACTCTGAGCACACCCGGGGCTGGGGCCAAATGCCTCCTCAGTCACCGGCCCAGGCACTACTGGGTGTGGCCCGAGTCTCCAGCCTTCTGTCTTTAAGTGGGGACTCCTGAGCGGGCCTGGGAGATGGCACAAGGGGTGGGAGGCAAAACCCAGGCCTGTGCAGCCGGCAGCCGCCCCGTCCCACCCCCAGGAGCAGTGGGCTCCCCGCCCCTCCCTTCCAGCCCCCCGACCCTGGCTACACTGCCCGCCCAAAGCCTCACAGCCTTTACCGCGGGGCATGCCCCCCAGCCGCTGTGGGACTGCCCACCCTCCGCAGGGTACCCCCGCCCCCAGCCTCAGCTCCCTCATCTCCGGGGGGTCGGGGAAGAACTGGAGATCTTCGCCCATAAGGTTCAGAAGCTGGGGCCACTGGCCAGGGCCCGGAGCCTGCATCCCAGCTCAGGGAGGTCGCACGCCGCCAGGACCCGCGGTTCTGCCCCCCCAGCCTCTGCACCCTGGTCTGGACGCCTGGCTAAGACGCCGTGGGCCTTGGAAGCTCAGCTCAGCCAGAGATTTAGGGACTCATGCTGGTGGAAGAGGCTGGAGAAGCAGGCCGGAGGGGGCGCGGGGAGGATTCCCCGGGCCGGGGCGCGTCCCAGCAACTGTGTTCGCCCGCAGGCCGCCTTCCTTCTAGGGACTCGCTCTGTCATGTTCCTGCTGGGAAGGTCTTAAGAGAGGCATCCCCCAGAGGCTAGAGCAAGTGGAGGTGCAGCTGTCCCCTCCTGAAGTTGCCACAAAGGCAACACGACCGTTTGCCCCGAAGTCACACCACCTGCATCCCCCCAAAAGCCCTCCGCCGGCCCTGCACACACACACACCCTGCCCCCTGACGGCGTGTTGCCCGGGCGAGGGAGGGGCGGCGGGCGCGGGGCCTTTCTCCGAGGGCTGGACTCAGGCCGATGGACAGCGGCCACCCTGTTAGCCGAACATAAACGCACGCTTAGTCCTTGGCACGGCCCCGGACACAGGCTCCCGGCCGTGTGCGCTCCGGGGCCACCCCACACCACCCTCGGCCCCCATGCGCCATCAGGGCCTTCCTGGAAACGGTGCCAGCAAGTTACAGAAACCAGGCCGCAGAGAGGGGCGCCCCTGCAGGGCGAGGGGCGAGGAGCAGGGCCCAGCGCAGGCCCATTCGGCCTGGGCTCGGAGATGGGAACCCGGTGAGCCGTGAAATTAGCCGATCCTCTAAATGGACACCTTCCACCTCCCGCCTCCCGCCAGGGAAGGGGTGGGCAGACAAGGCTGGAGCCTCCTGGGCCACCGCTTGTCTCCCAGAGGCACGGATGCTGTCCCCAGCCCCACAGCCCGGCAGGGAGAGGGAGGCCCAAGGAGCTCAGGCTCTGAGCTCCTGTTCCACAACCTTCCATCTCCGCCTGGTCCCCTGCCGCAGAGGCTGCCCCGCTGCCACCAGGCAGTGCAGGGACAGAGCAAGGAGGCCCCGTTGCCCACCTGCCCGGGGCCACCACTGCGTGACATCCATCACCGGCCATGAGGTCCCCAGAAGGGTCCCAGCCCCCAGGCCGAGCCTGCAGGAAATGAGTGCCCAGGGCTCCAGGAGGCAGAGGACACCTTCTCGGAGCTTCGGGGGCGGGGGCGCGGTGCCAGCTGTGCAGCCCCTCCCGCCCTGCTCTGATTGCGGACAGAGAGATGGGGAGGGGTGCAATGGCTGTGGCAAGGGACACTTTGGGGCCATGCTGTGGGAGCCAGGCTCCCGCAGGCTCAGGTGGGGCAGGAGGGGACAAGGACGGAGCAGGGACAGCTGCGGGCAGAAGAGAAGCCCCTCCCCACCCCACCCCCAAGCCCCGCCTGCCTGGCTTGGCCACCACCGTGGGCGTCCACCCCGCCAGCAGCCACGGCCGTATGAGGGACATGGCCCCACAAAGACCCTGAGGCCCAGGCGGGGGGTGGGGGCGTCCCTCCCGCGCACAAAGCCTCACGTGGCCCAGCCCCGCCCAGCACCTGGGCTGTAGCAGGACATCCTCGGGGAGGGAGGGCGGCCCGGCCCCGAGGGGCTCTGCCACCTCCAACGCCATCATTGATTCACTGAGTGCCGGACACGGCCAGCTCCGCTCTCAACGTTCAGTCGGACGGGACTCAGAGAGGACCCCGAGCCAGCCCCCCAAACACGGCACCTGCAGCAGGAGGGAGAAACGAGGCCTGGGGAAAGGCTGACAGGGGTGGCTCTTCCCTGCACAGACTCTGGCCCAACACCCGTGAGGTGAGGGCGCAGGCGAGGCCCAGGGGCGGCAGCGGCCTGAGCTCGAGCAGGGACAAGCACGGCTCACTTTTCAGAGCCACGTCCCCTCCCAACCCACACGGCCAGTGGGACAACGGCCAGGAAAGGCGGTGCCAGCCCGGGGCGAGTGCAGGGCTGGAAGAGGGCCAGGGCGGGGGGCGTCCCCACCGGGCAGAGACGCCAGCCCGCAAGGCTGTGGGGACACGTGGCTCCGGGCACTGGCTGCAGGGGTGGAGGGCTGCTGTCCCCACCCCCCCAGCCCCGTCCCTCCACAGCCCGGCAGGGAGAGGGAGGCCCAAGGAGCTCAGGCTCTGAGCTCCTGTTCCAGAACCTTCCATCTCCGCCTGGTCACCTGCAGAGGCACTGGGTGGCTCTAAGAACCACAGGCCTGCTCGCAGACAAGGACCCTCCGGAGCCCCCCCCACCCCCGAATCCATCAGATCCACGAGGCATCAGCTCGGCCTGGAGACAAAGCACAGGAGGAATAGCTCATTCTGACAGAGGACTGGGCCGCTGGGGCCCCTGAGGAGCCCTGTGCCCCCCCCGTCCCCGCACCCTCTGGCCATGACTGTCCCAGCCCTGCCAGGATGCACGTGGCTGGAGAGGGCAGGGGGCAGTGTGGGGCAACGGGGGGTGGGACACGGGGCCAGACGCACGGCGACAGCAAGGGGCAGCAGGTCTCGGGCCCAGGCGGTGTCGGGCCCGCGAGGGGGCAGCCGCCCCGGCCTCGAGGGAGGCCTCCTCCTCTTCCCCACCTGTGGCACGAGAACATTAAACAGGATCTCCAAGCCCCCTTCTGGCTGGGGCCAGGTGCCAGACCCGGAGAAAGTTCCAGAATTAATTAGGTGATGAGCCAATTAGCACCACGGTCACCGCGTTAATCTGATGAGTCAGATGGCAGGGCATGTGGGAAAGTCAAGTCCAACAGCGAAGGCTGCTTGCTGTCTCCCATCAGGCAAAATCCCTGCACAGCCCGGGAAGGAGGCGCTGGCCGGCCCAGGGCTCAAAGGGATCCGTGGGCTGAGCCAGGCACCACGTGGGGCTCCGGTGGCGGGGGCCCGTCGCAAACCCCGCCAGGCTGACTGGGCCCCCGGGATACCCCAAGGGGGCTCCCAGCCCCAGACCAGGACAGAGACGGGGCTCACGTGGAGCCCCGACAGCCCCAGGGCTGCGCCCTGGTCCCGGCCCAGCACCCTTCCTCCCCAGACTCGCCAACAGCTCAGCTCGGCGCCCACAGGTCTGCCCTCACCTCAGCCCCCGTCACCAGCCTCCCCCAGACGCAAGTCCCAGGCTGTGGCCTCGCCTGGATCCCTCCCCAGAGGTTCTGGCCAGAACTCCTCCCTGGACGGCCCCGAACGCCAGGTCGGCCCCCAAACAAGGCAGCCCTGCGGCCGAAGCACTTCCCGCCCGAGGCCTGCAAGGCCCCTCGGTGACTGAAGACCTTGCGACAGACCTGAAGGTGGTGTTTCGACGGGGGCGCTGGACGCAGGGTGCTGGACAGGTGCGGCACCCACACCACCCCCACCGCCAGTCCTACAGAGAAGGAAACCGGCTCGGGGAGGCCCAACCTGACCTGGGGACTTCTGCACGACCACAGGGCAGCCCAGGCCTCATCGTCCCAGCAGGACCCCGTGACCAGCAGGAGTGGGAACGGGCAGGAACAGCTGCTTCCTGCCAGCTCGGCCCCAACCCCGACGACAAGGGGATCTGCAGCCTGTCACCAGCTCAGGCAGCAGCCGGACACGGAGCCCACACTCCACAGCCTCCAGGGACCATGGACCGCTCCCAGGCAAGACAGTGAAATCAGGGGCTTTCGGCAAGAGCCCGGGGCCCCAACACCTCTGCTTCCCGGGGGGAAAGTGGCCGTGACAAAACCAGCCTGGACCACGCACTGAGGGACACACGCGCCAGCCCCGTGGCTGCCACCCCCGCCTGGTGCCTAGCTTGGCTCCCGCCCCGTCTCAGCCCAGGATCCCCAGGGGCTCCAGAACCTTCCACCAGCCTCTGGTGGGGTGACAAGGAGCCTCAGGCCTGGCCCCCCAGGCCGCCCTGCCCAGGAGGGCAAAGGGCCCGAGCCAGCCCATGAGGGAAGTGGCCAGGAGGCCGGCTGGGGCACAAGGGGCTGTCACTGGATGCTCCAACCCGATGTGTTCAGGTGGGGGTGGGGGGAACCCAGGAGGGGCCACCTGCCCCCCCGCCGCGCACCCCCTCAGGGCTCCACCACGGCTGCTTCCTGCCAGGGAGCCGCACAGACTCTGTCCTCTCCTGGGATTCAGGCCACAAACGATTACCGGGTTTTATATTATTTATTCAACAGAATTGAGTGAAGGGTCTTTCTTTAGCAATCTTCAGGAAAAATCAAATCCAGGCCCACTATCAAAGGGGAGAAGGGGTAGCCTCCCTGCTCTGGGGTCCCACCCTCCCCAGCTACTGGGCACCCGCCCCAGCAGCCGGGCATCCTTCCGACGCATGAAGCCGCACTCAGCGTCCCCCGAGACGGCGCGGAGACTGGAGGAGAATGAGGCAGATTGATGGAATTCATTTTCCTCAGGGCTGGGGGGTGGCAGCGTGGGCGAGGGGGGCCAGGTGGGCGGGCGCCCCGGGCGGGAGCAGCAGAGCACAAGAGGGGCGCGGAGCAAGGGCAGCGAGCCAGAGAGGGGAGCGCCCGGGGAGGGCCGGGCTGGGCGCCCAGCGTGCACACACGCGCGCACACGCACGCGCGCACACACACACACACACACACACACACACACACACACACACGCCCTGAACGATTAATTAGCTCATTACTGCAGAACAGGATCACAAAGTGCGCTCCCAAACCAGAAGCCCGCGGGCAGCCCTGCCAAGGGAGCCCAGCAAAGCCGCCGAGCCCCGCGCCCTCCCAGGCTCTGCACGGCCTCGGGCCCCCACCGCTGGGCCTCACAGACGGCAGGTCCCCCTCGGGTGGAGCAGGGGACCCCAGCCCTGCCCAGCAGGCACACCTCGCCCTCCCACAGAGACCCCGGCCTCCTCCAGCCTCTGCGCCGCCCCACCTCGCCCCAGGCGTCCCGTACCAGGAGATGCTCGCATGCGCCCTGCACAGAACGGCCCCTCTGCAGGCAAGCAAGCGGGTGGTGACACAAGGGCACGGCCCCTTAAAATGCAAACGCCCCACGCCCCACGCGGGGTTTGAGCCCCTGGGCAACTCCAGCTTGCACCCCCTCTACTGGGCTCTAGGGAACGCTGCCCCTGCCCCCCCCCCCAGGCCACAGCAGTGAATTGCCAACTGCGGGGCTCCTGGCCTTCAGCCCACAGGCACACAGGCCAGGCTCAGACCTGCCAGCATTCCCGAGGCTGCTGCCACCGCCTCGCCGAGACCCCAGCCCGGGCCCGGGCCTGCCCTGCCCCAGAATGGCCTGTCTCTGGCAGGGCTGAGCAGCCCTGCCCTGGCCTGCTGACAGCAAGCCTGGGGGCGGCCCTGCTCTCCTGAAACAGCACCCAAACAGAAGCCTGGAAAGCCAGATTCCTGGAGAATTCTCTGGAACCAGATCTTGTTGGCTCCAGCACACAACACGCCCAGGGCTCCCTCAGACCCACTGCAAGTCCAGACCCACTGCAGGCCCTCTGGACCAGCCCGGCCTCAGGTCTTGCTCTCCCCACACGAACCCCAAACTCCCCTCACACTGCCTTTGCATTTGCTGTTTCCCCTCCATTCCCCTGCCACCGCCTCCAGGAAGCCCGCCCGCAAGCTCCAGCCCAGCCCAGGTGGAGAGAGGTCCTTTTACCCTGGACTGCAGCTACCCGCGCCTACCTCCTGCCTGAAAGTGGCCGCTGACCACCCGGCCGGCCTCCTGCCTAGCTCACGGCTCCTTGGACCAGGACACTCACCTGGCGAGGGTACCGGCCTGGCCCGCGCAGCACTTGGCGGCTTTGGCTCTGACACGGGAAAGGAGTTACACTTGGCTCCTTCCTCGGTGGGGGCTGTGCCCAGAAGGGACACAGAGCCTCCCACGGGGACCCCCTCTGAAGGACACAACGCTCAGGTGGACAGGGGACCAGGGTTTGTCCACGAAAACAGATGGAGGGGCGGGGGGTTGCATCTCACTCCCCCCACGCCCCGGAGCGCCAGAAGGATCCCAGGCCACACACGACGGTCCTCCCGCCCGGCTCTCTGCATCCCTGGGCCCCACGGACCACCACGGGGGCCCAGGCCTCCTTCTCCGCCATCTCTTCTCGCTGCTGACCGTGGGTCTGCCAGGAACTGCCCCCGCAGCCCATCCTGTGATGAGACAGGCCACAGGTTGCGGGGCACACCTGAGAATCCGATGGAGAAGCCGTGATTTACACCCCTTTTTCTTTTTCATCCACACCCCGGCCCCACAGAGGTTCCCAGGCCAGGGTTCAAACCTGAGCCACAGCAGGGACAACGCCAGATCCTGAACCCACCGTGCCGCCAGGGAGCTCCGACGCCCCCTTTGTAACGACATGGGCTCTGACCCGAGGGTGATCCTTCCTGCTTGCCTCTGGCACAGCTGTGTTCTGGAAGGTTCCGGTTAACAGAAATCCCTCCCTAGAACCTGCTCAGGCCTCAGGCGCCTGGTGGGCATGGGGTCCCCGGGGCCCCAGAAGCTCCCACGCTCCCCTCCACCTGCTGCCGGGCCTGCCACGCGGCCCTCTGCCCTCACGGGACACGACCCCAGCAGACACACGAGCTCTCCCAACCCCACGCCAGGGGCCGAGGAGGAACCTGCTCGCCGGCTGCACGACGGGGGCCGAAGGAGACCCCTGCCCCCGGGGGAGCGGGTGGAAGGGCGCACGCGCCGCTCCCGCAGCGGGGAAGGCCCTCCCCCCGGGCGGGACCCAAACCCGTCCAACTGCCCCAGACTCAGCGCCGAGGCGACTATCAGTTCATCGCGTTTCTCAACCCGCCGAGCTGCTCGCCGTTGCGTCAGGCCTTGCGGACGCAGATAAGCCGGCGGGCGCGGGCTGGGTGGGTTGGGGTGGGTTCTCGCTTTGCTTTGCTTTGTTTAGTTTCCGCCCTCCCGGTGCCTTCCCCGCCCCCAGCCCTGCTGGGCCCCCCACCCCAGGCTGCCAAGGGGCGTGCCCAGGGCAGGGCCTGAGCTCCCAGGTCCGGGGCCACCTGCAGGGATGCTGGGCTGGGAGGGAGGCGGGTGAGGGGGCCCCAGGGAGACACCCCCCCTCATAGGGTGGGGGCTGAGCAGGCCCCAGGCAAGGGGGGGGGACCCTTCCCAACTGCTGTGGCCGCGCACGGCAGGCCGGTGATGAGAAAGGCCACCCTCCCCCGTCCGAAGCCCGGAGCCACTGAACCGGATTGTCCCCGTGTCATCAAGCAGGGCACAGGGACAACGGGGCCTTCACTTGGGGGTGGGGCCCCAGCCTCCTCTGTGCAAAGCCCTCTCAGCCACACGGGGTCGGGGGCGGGGGGCTGGGAAGCTGTGCGTTTCTGTGCAAAGCAGCTGCTGGCCGAGCCCCCCCCCCCCGCCCCCACATCTGCAGGGCCGTGTGGCCAGCGTGCCGTGAGGACTCTGGAGTCTGCGAGCCCACCGCCCGCCGGAGCTCTTTTCTCACGTCCAACACAGGGCTGGGCCCCGGGACCCCAGACCCACGGCCACGCGCTCACAGGGACCCGCAAGGGGCAGTCTATCCTTCCTGACCCAGGGACGTGGAAACCAAGGTTCAGGGCGGTTACGGAGCGCGCCCTCCCGCCGCTGCTCCCCAGCGAGGGCGGCCCACTAACGCCTCACCCTGCACCCCCCAGGGAGCAGCCCTCTCAGCCACACGCGGTGGGGGGCGCTGGGAAGTCGGACGACAGTCGGGCAGCTTCCCCAGGAGGCCCCCGCCCGCCAGGGGTAGCAGGGAAGGGACAAAGACCAGCAGGCCTCACGCTTTCCCAGAGCCCTGGCTCCTCTGGTGGGCCTGGCTCCGCTCCCCGCGGGCATACCCTGCCTCTCCCCAGGGGGCACCAAGGTCCAGGGCCATCCCAGACTCGTCCCCCCAAACCTGGCTGTGCCCACTCCCAGCCAAGGGCTTATCTGACACCTGGGCGCAGCCTCCTCACAGCCTCTGCTCCCCTGGGATCAGGCTGCCACGACACTTTCCAAAAAACACAGACTCCAGGGCAGGGCAGAGCAGGGGCCCGGGGCAGCATTCCCCAAAGAGCTGCAGGTTGCACAACCGGCCAGGTCCCTACCTGCCTCTGCAGTGTTGCAAGGACCTGCCACCCTTCGGGCCACTGAGTCCTGAAGGTGGAGTCCTGGGGGTGGGGGGCAGGGGGCGCCAGGACCCGACCTCTGGGCCCCGGGCCCCGACCACAGATGATGCTGCGAAACCTCTCTGAGGACGGCCACCGTCCCACCCGTCCTCCTGGGCTCTGCAGCCCCCTAACCGTGGGCCTGTGCTTCTCCCGTAATTCACCGAGAGGCAAAGCCCAAGCCAGAGAAGAGGGACCCAAAGCGACAAGCAGTGATTCCCGCGGCTGGTGGAGCTGGGGGACCGTTCAGCTTCCCAGCCCCCAAGGGCAGATCAGGAAACAGACTGGGGAGTGGGAGGCGTGGGCCCCATGTCTCCTGACCCACGAGGGTCCAGCTGGTTTTCACCGTCAGCCATTCGGTTAATAGGCCTCCCTGCCCCCTATCAGCCGAGCCAGTTGGGGAGCTCAGCTGCCCAGCCTGCAGGCACCCACAGCACAGAGCCTGGGCCTGCGCCCGCCCTCCCCCAGGTGAACATGGAGCCCAGAGGAGAAAGAGCCAGGGAGCCAGGCACAGAGGGGGCTCGGAGACAGAGAGCTGGCTCCCGCCTGCAGAAGTGGGGTGGCCAGCCCCCGCCCACCCTGAGCCCCAAAGGCCAACCTGGGCAGAGGACAGAGAACGCACGCCTTCCTGGCATCACGGATCCAGAGCACATCTAGAACAGAGAGCCTGCACGCACAGCGTCCCGAGAGCCTGGGACCCAGTCTCTGGGGGTCCCTCTAACAATAGGGCAGGCTCCCCACGTCCCATGGAGACTCCCAGTGGCCTCCGAGTCCCTCTGTCCCACACCCAGGGCCAGCCCTGGCAGGCCCATGGATGCTGGCAGGGGAGTCAGAGGGCACAGGTCCACGGCACGGGAGCCAGCAACTGGGGATTCAGATGAACCATTGCCTGCGGGGCACGGAGAGCCCGAGATGGGGGCGAGGGCTGACCCAGAGCTGAGACTTTGGTACTCCTGGAGATTTAAATCTCGTGGGAGGGCGTTCCCGTCGTGGCTCGGTGGTGAACGAATCCGACTAGGAACCATGAGATTGTGGGTTCGATCCCTGGCCTCTCTCAGTGGGTTAAGGATCTGGCATTGTCATGAGCTGTGGTGTAGGTCGCAGACACGGCTTGGAGCTGACGTTGCTGTGGCTGCAGTGTAGGCCGGAAGCGGCAGTTCCTATTGGACCCCTGGCCTGGGAACCTCCATATGCCACGGGTGCGGCCCTAGAAAAGGCAAAAAGACAAATAAATAAATCCCATGGGAAGCCACACACACACACACACACACACACACACACACACACACACACACACTCTGTCACAGCGCCACACACTCAGTCTCTCACACACACACAGGTATTGAAAGGACACAGGAAGCACCCAGTGACAGGTGCACCTTGGTGTCTCCCAGTGAAAAGCCCTGGTCCCAGGCATGGCCCCAGCGGCTGCTGATCTAATGGGTCTGGGGTGCGGCCTGGGCACGGGGGTTTCTGAAAGCTCCCCTGCTTTCAAAGGAGAGCAGGCCGGGGGAGAGGCTCTGACCAGGTCACCGCGAGGCTACAGCTGCCGTGGCCCCAGCCTCCTCACACCAGGCTGGCCAAGGAGGAGGAGGCAGGACGGCCCGCGCAGCGTTGGGCTGGAAATTCCGCAGATGCTGTGACAACGGACAAGGCCTCATCATTCAGCTCCTGGTGGAGAAGCTCAATTCGATTAGCTGCGGGCGCTGGCAGGCCCAGGATGCCAACGGCACGGCTGAGCCTCCCCTGCCCCGGGGGCCCCCCTGCCCTCCGCCACAGCACCCCTTTCCCACGCGGGGCCCAGAACGTCTCACTGCTGAGCCCCGAGGCGGCCACAGGCAGCCGATCAGAAGCAACCCGCGGGCTGGGCCAGGCCCCTGCTCTCCCAGGCACAGACCGAGAGGGGATTTTCTGAAGCAAGAGCTGTCACGGCCTGAGTTCCTGCTCCAGGGGGCCGTGACTTCTGCTCTCCCAAGCTCACCCCCCGCTTCCCCAGGAGCACCCTCGGGACACTCCCCCGGGGGCAGGCGTGGCTTTCTAAGATCATCTCCAGCGTGGCCTGGACATGTGTTTGGAGCGGTCCCCGAGTCTGGCCAACATCAGTGACACGGCAGGAATCCCAGGTCACAGGTGGCTCGGCTTCCCCCACCGGGGCACCCAGCCCTGCAAATGAATCACCTTTCAAAGGCACCAGGAGGCTCCAGGGAGAAAGGGATTCCTCTCCCAAGGCCTGGCATCCCCCCCAGAAGGGCAGCTCAGCCCTCCTGCCCTCGGGAAGGGGGCGGGGAGGGGGGGCAGATGGCCCGCCGGCCTGGAGGAGGAGGGCTGTGTCTGGGCCACCAGCTTCAGGAGGGCTTCAAGGCCCAGCGGGCGCCCTGGGGACAAACAACAAAGCGAGGCTTTGCGAGAAACGGGGAATGTCCCCCACGTGAGGGGAACCCGCCTAAAGGCGCCCACGCCCGCGCACTGCCCAGGCCCCCAGCGCCCCCCCCCACCTCCCCCACCAGGGCCGCCAGAAATTCCACCTTCTGGGCACATCAGGAGCGGGACTCCAGCAGCCTTCAAATCCACGAGGGAAAATAAACACGCCTGCCCCCCAGCGCAGCCGCCTCGGCCCGGCGCTGCCTCTCACCTCCCCAGGCCCCAGGATCCCAGCTGTGGGCCTGCCCCTCGGCAGTGCTGGGGGGCCACCCGCACCCCCGCTCCCCGGGCACCCCCCGGCCGGGGGCACAGCCGGAACGGCAGGGGGTTGAGCCTCCTCCCAGGCTGGCCCCGCCCTGCCCCTGTCACCGCCCCCTGACGCCGCACCCTGACTCTGTCTCCCCGAGGCAACGGCCACCCGATCGAGCAGGAGCCGCAGGCCGTGGCCAGGGGATCAGCGGCGGCCCCACCAAAGGAAAACAAGGGAGGCCCGGCAGAGGGTGGCTGGAGGCTGGGTGGTCCAGACACTTAACCTCACATGGGCTGCTGCTGGCGAGCGGCCACCTCTACCCGCTGCTGGGCAGGGGCGAGGTGGGGGAGCAGGGCAGCACTGCCCAGCCCTGTGCCATCCGTCCGTGGGGCGGAGTGGCCCTGCACCCTCCCTGGTGCCCAAGACGCACCCACGGGCCCTGATGCAGCCCTTCAGAGCCCCGAGGGCCCTGGCGAGCTGCCACCAAGCCCAGCTGGGTCCCCCTCCCCGGGCCTGCCCGTCTGGAGCAGCGCCATCCAGCCACGTCCAGGCTCCCCCACAACCCGGGAGGCTCACCTGCCCTGTCTGGCCAGGCACCCACCACGCACCCGGGCAGGCCTAAGCCCACCGCAGCCCTCCGCCCTGGAGCCCAGGACACTGCCCTGCGCTGAACCCAAGCCCCCCTCACATCATGCTGGGACCCTCCTTCGGGGACGGCAGGGCTCCAACCCCCCCCCCAACATACACATCAGGCCTCCTGACCCACAGGAAGCCAGAGCTCAGCCACCAGGCTCTCCCCATCCTGACACACGCACACACGTGCACACAGAGGCCAGCGTCTACCACCCAACCCAACACACACACAGACCAGAGCGGCCCCGCCAGCCACGCAGCCACGCAGCCACGCAGCCTCGCCCGGCCAGGGCCGCCGCCTCTGGCAGGCCCCGCGGTGCCCCGTTCACCTCTCATTTCGATGGTTAAAAACTCGTCACGGCAGCAATCGGTTATTACACCTCGGCCTTAATTAAAGAGGCCCGCGGCACGGCCCTTTAAACAGCAGCGTCGTTCTCTAGTTGGCAAGGCTCCGTTAGCAAGAAAACGCCTCAAACGGGCCTACAATGGAGCTGGTGCCCCCTCCTGCCCTCGCGGAGCAGGGGATGATGGTTCAGCTTCAATTTTTAATCCGCTGATGAAATATTCAGGGGCCAGGGTGGGGATCGCGTTTCCCGAGGTGTGGGATCCCTGCCTCTCCGGGGGCTCCCCGAGCCGGGAGGACACCGAGTTTGGGGTGGTGGGGTCAGGGCAGTCTGGAGCAGCAGAGCCCAGAGGATGGGGCCAGACCACGCCCGCCCCCCACCCACCCCAGCACCCTGCCCATCACCTGGCCACGGCCTCCGCCTCCCTTGTGTCCTGCGCTGGGTGGATCACAGAGCCCACGGCCGGGGGGCCTCGGGGGTGGCTCTCCAAGGGGACACAGGGGCCCAAGGTCACCAGCAATGTCCCCCTCCAGCCTCCTGGTCCCAGTCCTGGCATATGCGGCCCTCCAGGGCCAGCCCGACCCCTCGAGGAGAACCAGCCCCCGGCATGGTGGTTCCCTGAACAAAACATCAGAGGACCCAGCCCTCCCGCCGACACCTCCTCCCCACGGGCCTTTCATAGCTCAAGGCTGCCGACACGTCTCATGACGGTAGAGTCGGCTGCACCCATTTTACAGGTGGGGACACTGAGGTGGAGAGGAGAGGCCCTGGCCGCCCTTGAGGGCGTCTGCCCACTCTCGCCAAGGAGCTCGGGAATGGCCCGGTGAGGGGGGCAGGTGACACTCGGCCTCTGGCGGTGGCAGTGCAGCCCCTGGCCTCTCACAGGGCTGACGACGCCCCGGTACAGATAAGGACAGAGCCGGGGAGGAGCCCAGGACCTTCGGCACCCTGAAATGGGACCCTGAGTGAGGGGGAGGGGCGAGGACCCTGGCCCGCCTCCCTCCTGCCCACCTCGGAGCAGATGGGGAAAACGCCCCGGGGAGCAGCCCCTGGGTGGGACGGGGTGCGGAGCGAGGCCCCCACGCTGCCGGCGAGGCTCCGAGAGCAAGATCCTTCGACCTCCTCTGGAGACCACACGGTGTGCACAGCCAGCAACTGGATGCCCGCTGTGCCCTCCAAGGAGCCCGACCCCTCCACTGGCAGCAGCCAGGGTACCGTCAGCCACTGACCTGCCAGCAGTGGGGCTCTGCGCCACCGGCTGTGACACCAGCATAGGCAGCTTCCTATACGGATGGGGAACTGAGGCAGGGTGGGGGCAAAGGGGCCCCAGAGCCCCTCGGGGAGGTGGGGGGCAGGGGCCGGGGGTCTCTAAGGCCAGCGATGTGCCTGGCCCCCGCCCCGAGGGCTCTCAGATCCCCCTGCCCCCGCAGTGCTGGGCGCTGCCTCGCATCCTGCCGTGACACTGACCAGCTGCCCAGTCGGCCTGGACAGGTCGTTTAATCAAAGCCTGTGATCCACACGGCACCTCCTGGCATCGCTGGGCAGCTGCACCCGCCTGGCCATCTGGTGCGCCCGCTCTTCCTGATCCTGGGCCTGCGTGTGCTCTGGACGGAGGCCTGAGTCCAGGGCACAGGGCAGGGGGTCCGGCCGTGTGGGGGCGGGGCAGTACTGAGGGCAGAATGCGGGGGTTTGCTGTCATCCAGCCACCAGCCACGCACCTGCCGACCACCTGGGCCAGCCCGCACTGGCCCCCCTCCAAGCAGCCCCCGGGCGGGCACAGCGCTTGAGCTCGGCCCCGGGGGACCGTGTACAGAGACGAGACTGCAAGGTTCACACCTGGCTACACGCTCAGAGTGAAAACAGAGGGAGGCACAGGCTCAGCTGGGACCAGAGACCCAAACCGCACAGGACAAGGTGGGGGCCCCCAGGGGCCCAGCCCAGCACGGGGCTCCGATGTCGCCCGCCCAGGAGTGCCCATGCTCACCCAGGCGCCAGTCCCATTCTCTGATGCTCCCTGCCTTTAATGAGCCTCGGCGAATGCCTGGCCTCGGCCCAAGCCCTCTGTGGCCAGGGAGGGACACGACCCACCAGTCCCTTAGACCCTGAGACATCAAGCCTCACGGATCCAGCACCACCTGCAGCCCCCACAGGTCCCAGCCCCCCAGGTGGGCTGCTATTCCCTCGCCCCCTCCCCAGCCAGGCTCCTCAACTCCGAGCCGCCAGCCCCCAACCGCAGAGCCCCCGGTAGAGTCCCTACAGGGACCGGCCACCCTCCAGCCCACCCAACCCTCCACTCCAGCCAGGTCACTCCCCACCCAGAGCCGCCCTAAGCAGGACCGCTGACAACTGTCACCCAGACACAAAGCAGGCACAGCTGGGGTGGGGGACTCCTCTATCATGGGGGCAGGGGCGGCGGCTCTAGGCCCCCCACCTGGAAGGGCCTCCACGCAGGCCCTGCTGAGCCCGCAGCCAGCCGTGGGGGACCCCCAGCCCCAAGATGAGTCCCAGGGCAGCGCAGGTCTCTGCCTGGCAGCAGCACCAACCCAACCATCACCCGTCTCTCCGGCAAAGGCCCTCCCACCACTACCTGAGACAGAACTGGGTCTCCCACGCGCCTGCCCCCTCCCTGGGGCCTCTCTGCCCGCCAGCGCAACACTGCAGCCCCACCGAGGCTGGGCGGAGCTGGTGTCCAGGGAGAAACCCTACCGACGTCTGGAGGTGCTTCCAGAGGCTGGGGCAGGGTTTCAGCGCCACACGCAGAATTCCGCTCTCGCTGGAGGACCGTGAGCCCCCATCCGGGTCCCAGTTGCCCCTCCCCAGCACCCAGCATCCCTGGGCAGCGTCCTGGTGGGTTGATCAGACATCCAACAACAGACGGATGAGCAGGAGCAACGAGCCGCAGAACCCCAGGACCCAGGACCCCAAAACCCTAGGTCCCAGGATCCAGGACCCAGGAGCCCAGGACCAGGGTGAGAACACGCCAGAGCCCAGCCCCCCGTCCCCCACCCCGCCCAGGAAGCCAAGATAGGCTCCCCAGTCCCTGGGCTGCAGCACAACCGTTCAAGATGGACCCCAACCTGCAGCCGGACCCGCCCAGAACTGTCCTGAGCTCAGGGCGCACCCCCGCCACCAGGGGGGAACTCGCTGCCAGGACCCATCCCTCCACAGACGCGTGCTCGCCACACACCAGCCAAGGCCGTCTGACCGCCGCTGCCGCCTGTGTCCACCTCAGGCCCCTGGTCACGCAGACCAAATGCTGCAGCTGGAACATTCCACACTCTTGACCACAGACCCGATTCCCAAGTCTCTCCCCCAAGGCCAGGCGTCAGTGTCCCCAAGGCCAGGCATCAGTGTCCTCAGCTCTTCCAGCCTCCACGTGGCCCTCCCCGTCCCCAAGGACCACCGGGACCCCCGCCTCCTCCCCTGCCACGCCCCCCACAAAGAGCACCCCTCTCATCCCCAGCCCAACCCATGAGGCTTTAACTGCAGCCCAGACCCCTGCCCGTCCCCATCGCCACAGCTGCCACCTCCTCACAGCCTCAGGACCCCACCCCTGCCCCTGGGCCCAGTCTCGCCAGCTGCCAGACAGGCCCGGTGCCCTGCTGGCCCCCGCCTGGCTCCTCTCTCACCCCCCCACCCTGCCCCCACTGCCATCCAGCCCCAGCCTCTGGTCCGACCCCCACGGGCCGAGCTCCGGCCACCTCAGGGCCTTTGCACGCACTGCTCGCCCAGCCGGGGGAGCTCTTCCTGGCCGTCTCACCCGGCTGCCCCTTCTCGTCCGACAGCCTCACCTCCAACGTCATCCCACGTACCCTGGACTTGGCCATGGTCACCACAGGCCTCGGGCTCCTCTGAAGGCAGGGGTGTGGGGGTCAGAGGGGAGCCCGGCTCTGACCAGCCAGGACACAGAAGGCTCCTCCTGCTCCGTGGACCCCCCGATACTGTGACGACCACCCCCCGCCCCCCAGCTCCCAGCCATCCGGGCAGAGGGCACGGGCCTGCCCCTCGCTGTCTGGCCTCCTGGGCTGACGGAGGCTCCCGGCTCTGCTCGGAGGCGTGGAGACAAAGGCAGGCTGACCACCCGGAGCCCACGATTAATCTCGGTCACACCACGGCGGGGCGGGGCGTCTGCCCCGTGATTTACATTTTTATTAAATCACTGGAGAAAATTAGAAACGTTATTACTTCCCTCAGCCTTAACTCCTTCTCTGCCCTGCTCTGCACGCAGCCTCCCCTCGCTGTCCACCCCAAGTGACAGCCAGGCTCCCACCCACCTCCACCTGCCTGTCACCTCCACTGTGCCCAGCCCATCCCACCGCCCCCCAGCACAGGGCCCACGCCCCCAGCATAGGCCCCTCCCCCACGGCCAGGGGCCCACCCCCCTGCTCAAGTCCAGGCTCCTCCCTCCCCCACAGCCAAAGCCCCCTCCTGGGGTCCAGCTCTGGCCCAGTGCAGCCAGAGAGCAGCGCCCCCCACCCCAGTCTCCTCCACGGCCTTGCGTCAGGCAACCCACGGCCCTCAGGCCTCAGTTTCTCTCCTACAACTCGGCCCGCCAGGCACCGTTATCACCGCCCCGCCCCACTGTCCAGACTAGGCTTCGCCCAGCACCTGAGGCCCCAGAGCCCCGCAAGGCTTCAAGGAGGAACTCCCCCCAGGGCAGCCCCTTCCCTTCACCCCACAGGCTCTCCTGCGGCCCCCCCAAGGTCACAGGAGGAGGGGGCAGGGGGCGGGGGCAATGGGGGCCCAGCTGGGGGCAGCACCCCTGGCACCAGGCATGTTCTTCCTCCATAAACGGCGCTGAAGGTCTTGGTGGGGGAGGGGGGAACCTGGACCTGAGCAGGTCCCCCCTCCCCGGACCCCGCAGTCCCTGGGGACAGGGGAGAGCCCACCAGCCAAGCACCCCCCCCACCCCCGGATGCATAGAGCCTTGGAAGGAAAGAGCAGGCTCGGGTGGCCCAGGGGGAAGGAACAGCACGTGCAAGGGCTGGGAGCCGGGGAAGGGCTGGGAACCCTCCAGGAACAGAAGGCACATGGGTACAGCTGGTCCCCCTCCCAGCAGGGGCGGCGCCAGGGCCAGCGCTGGGACTTCGCCCCGAGGACCCGGCCGCGTGGGAGGTGGACAGCCTCGTCGCAGTCAAGCGTTTCAGAACGAGTGAGAGCCGCCAGGAGGCCGTGCGCGGCCCCTGAGGTCACATCGCTCTGGGGGGCACTCCCACCCCCATGTGCCCCGCCCCACTCCCAACACGGTCCTTTGGGGGCGGCGGGGGCGGGGGGAGACACCATCAGATGTACATGGCACAGCGCTATGGGGGGCCCTCCCTCCCAAGTGGGGGCGTCAAGAAGGGCTTCCCAGAAGAGGGGGCATCTGGGCGCAGCCGCCAAGCAGGTGCAGCAGCACCGCCACCGTCCCACCACATGGCGCGCTTATCTGCGCCAGGAGTTGACCCAGATTTAGTCATGAATGAACCGGCCGAGCGTCGAGCCTCTAATTACTTTTCACTTCCCCTGGTCACGCATTATGCATTGACAGCCAGCGAGGGGAGCGGGCAGGAGGAAAAGCAGGCAGCACAATTAATTTCAGCTTCAATTGTTCTCGCCCCCCCCCCGCCCTCCCCATGGGGGGAGCCTTTTTTAGCTCATGTTTCACAAACACCTTAAGGGGTCCAGCGGGCGGCCGATGGTAGCGGATGCTGGGGCACCGCAGGGGTGGGGGACACCAGGTCTGTTATCAGACACTGAATTAAGACCCTGCAGGAAGGGCCAGGCCAGGAACACAATGTCCTCCGGACAGAGATCTGTCCCCACCAACCCGAGCCCTGGCTGTGGCCGCTGCATGCCAGGACTAAGGCTCCCCCACCCCAGGATGCGAAGCCCGCGGCTGGCCCCCAGCAGGGCCTGAAGGGCCAGGAACCTACCAGCGACCCCCCCCCTACCCCGCTGACGGCCGAGAGGACACAAAAACCCCCTCTCTGGGTCTTTGGACATCCCTCCCAGCAGCCCGTACCTCGGGCACAACCTTGAGCTCCGACACCCTCACCTGACAGGTCGGCGACCGTCGAGGCCCTGGCCCGAGGTCCTGCCGATCCTGGGCGCTCACAGAGGGCCTCTGGGCACAGCCACATCCACTCTCCAGGCAAAGAGGAGTCACCACACACACGGGACCAGGCCCGAGCGCCCTCCTGTTCAAGCGGCCTAAGCAACAGGCCCGTGAACGTAGACCCCGCCTGTCCCGGGGCCCAGAGCCCCAGCAGGCAGGCTCCCCTGCTCGCCCAGCTGCACACCCCCTGTCTCTGGCATGGGCCCGGCACTAAACGCTGCTGAGGGCTCTAGGCCCACATCCGTCACTTCCTCCTGCGTGAAGGGACAGCAGGTTCTGTGCTGTGGGGTGGAGCAGGCCCAACCCAGGGGGGCTTCCTGGAGGGGGCTGCATCTAGGCAGACACCTGACAGCACAGGAAGCAGAGGAAAAAGTGCAGAGCCAGCAGGACCCAGAGGAGGTAGCAGACATGGCTCCGAAGGACCAAGGGGCACAGGGTGGGCAGAGGGCGCGCAGGGCCAGGCAGCAGGGGGAACATCACCCTGCGGGCACGGGGGAGCCACGCAGGTCATGCAGGGAAAGGACGGTCTCGTGGGGAGGGGAGGTGGCCAGGAGAAGCAGAAGCAGCAGGCCCCGGAGCCCAGAGCCACTGCAGCCTCCCCCCAGCCTGCTGCTGGAGCCCAGGCAGGAGCCCAGGGCCCCACGCCCACCTTCGCCAAAGAAATCTGGGCCATGGGTGCCCCGGGCTGGGGATTTTGTCGCGAAATCCGGTTTCCCCCACTCTGCAGTGCTGAGTCAGGAGCCCAGGGCGGGGGCGGGGGCGGGGGGGGGGGAAATCACAGCCCCTTCCAGCAGCGTGGGCAGGAAGTCGAGCACACTGACACCCAGGCCCAGGCCAGGCTACCCGGACCCCTCCCTGCCCAGCACCCCGCCCTGGGACCCGAAGCCACAACACCCTCCCTCACGTGTCAGCGCAGGAAGGACCCACTTGGGCCCGGGGACACTGGGGCCTGGGAGGACAGGGTGGCTAGTCCATGTCTGGCGAGGTCCCTGTGGCGTGGACCAGGGACCTGCAGAGGGCAAGGACGCCGGGGCTCAGGCCCGGGGACAGTCTCAAGAGGAGGAGGCCCTGGAATCAGGATCTGGGGGCAAAGCATTCCAGCGGGAGCAGGACGGTCCTACCAGGCAGAGGCAACAGTCTGCGCAAAGGCTCAAAAGTGGGGACACACAGGCCACAGCCCAGAGGGGAACCTCTCGGGGCTCTGCTCGGCCCTTGGGACCCCGGGGCTCAGGGGGGCGGTGCCGGGGCTGGGGGGAGTGCTGACCAGGCGGGACCACCCCACTTGGGAGCCACGAGGGCTGGCAGCGGGCCCGGGAGTGTCACAGGCAGGAGGGCAGGAGGGCAGGAGGGCGCCAGGACGTCACATGCGCTGACCGAGCCCCGCCCCGCCGGCTTCAGGGAGGAAGCGCTCTTTCCCACAGTTACGAAAGAGCCTCGTCGCCCAAGGGGGGGCAGGCCCGGAATCACACCCCCCGGGCCCAGGGAGGCTCGTGGTGGGGGCGGGGGGGGGGGGCGGAGCCCACCCACCCACCAGGACCCACGCCCCTCCCAGGACTCGAAGCCGGGAGAGGCCGGTGGGGACTTAACCCACCTCCCATCCGCGTCAAGGCCACACCGGGCAGTGGTCTGGCTTCCTGGCCCTGGGAGAGTCCTGGGCCCCAGAACATTCTGGAACCAGCTGCCCCCGAAGCCGCCCCTCCCAGGGAAACACTTCCTCTGGGGAGAATCCCCACATCCTCCTGGCCCGTCGTTCCCAGCCCACCCCCGGGCGCTCCTTCTCAGCCGCCACCCCCACCCCGCACCAGAGCCCGAAACTCCTCTGCCCGCCCGCAGATGAGGGTCCGAGGGGCCCCCAGTCACGGCCCTTCCCGGCCCCAGGCAAGAACTAAAGGTCTGGCCCTACACCCTCACGACCACCCCAGACGACAGGGTCAGCCGCCCACTCCACAGACGACACCCTCCAGGCTCAGAGAGGGCGCCGCCGCCCCAGGCCACCTCCCAGGCAGCGAAGGGCAGCCCTACCAGCCGGACACCTCCGGCCACACCGCCTCCCCAGGGCAGGGCGGGTGGAAATCCCGTCTCCAGGGCCGCTCCCAGGAGGAGGTGCCCCCCACCCGCCTCGGCCACAGAATTCGGTTTCCTGGCCTCTAATCAAGAGATCACCCAGAACCCTGGCACCCACTCGTGCATGGCTGCGGGGCCTGAGGACACATGGCTCACACCAGGGGAAAAAGCCACCTCGGCGCCGGACGACAGCCAGCGCTGGGTCTGGCGGAGCCAGCCAGGGCAGGAAGGGCCGGAATCCCAGACCTACCGGGGGGGTCTGGGCACTGCCGGAGCTGCCCATGCTGGCCCTGGCAGCCCACCCAGCACCGCCGGGGTGGCAGAGGGTCCCAGGGACCAGCGAGGCTCAGCAGGACCGAGTCCAGGAGCCACTGCCAAAGGACGGAGTGACGGGCACACAGCGGGCACCTCTGGCGAGGAGGGCGACGAGGCTGGGCGCCCGCGTCCTTCGTCCGTCCCCACTCACCCGGGCGGCCCCCTCCTGACCCGCAGAGCCCATGTCCTCCGGTGTCTCGGCACACCGGGGTGTCCGCCAGACTCATTCGTCCACGCCCGGACCGCCCGGCGCCCGGCGCGCAGCACGCACTGAGGGCTGAGATGGACCTTTCCGCGTGGAAATGTCTGTATCCCGTGACCCCATCCAGGTGAGCAGCTCCCCGAGGTCCGGACCACACGGCCTTCTGTTCGGACCCCACGGCCCCCTACCCGCCGTGTGCTCAGACCTACAGCAAGTCCTGGATAAACCCTGCCCCTCCGCCATGAGGGGCAGCACCCCAGGGACCTTGGCAGAGGCACCCCGGCTCTCTGCACCTGCCGTGTCTACACCACACTCGGGACCGACTGCCCCACAACCACGATCTGTGTGGCCTCGGGGATCTGCTCGGCCTCTGTGTGGTGGGCAGTGCAGTGCGCTGGACACAGGCCGGGCCCCGGGCGCTTGGACGGCAGCCCACCAGTCCCCCTGCCTGAACCCTAGCCCCTCTCGGGCCTGGCCTTTCCCTGGCCTGAGTCCAGGGGTCCGGAACCCCACCCCCCAAATGCCCATGAGAGCCCCAGCTGTGCTCCGCAGGCAGGCAGGCAGGCGAGGCCCCCCACCCCAGGCCAGGCTACAAGCCCTTGAGATGCCCCCCCAACCTGGGGGTTACATTTCCCACGGCCAGCAGCCCCCATCACAGGGAGACCTCCGTTGGCCAGCCCCTCCAATGACCCTGCTGCCGCAGAGTGGGCTCGGCCAACCCCGCGGCAGGGCTGGACCCTAGGCGGGGCGGGCCTGGGCCCAGGGCAGATGCAGACTGAACGAGGCCAAGCCCAGCCCTGCCCGCGGCGCACCTGCCAGGTCTGAGGCAGAAACACTGAGTATCTGTTTGCCCGCGGCCCACCCAGCAGGCACACCCACTCTGGTCACCCCTTCTCCTCTGTCACGACACCCCAAACTTCCACTTCCAGCCAAGAATGCGGGGAGTCAGGTGCCGAGGCCCACCCACTCCCCACGGCTGGTCCCGGGGGTGGAGGGGGCCACCCTGCAAGCTACCTGGGGAGGGCGCGCTCCCCAGGGCCAAGGGTGTGCGCGCCACGCTGCTCACGGGGTCTCACATTTGCCTTCCCCGCGGCCCCAGGCCGGGCCAGGAAGCCGGGTGGAGGCCAGAGGGCGGGGGCCTATCGAACCCAGAGTTGCTAAAAAGAGCCAACGGGGAAGTAAAAATAGGAAATAAAAATAAAATTGCTCCCGCCAGCCCTGGTTGTTTGTGTAGGAAACAAGGCATCTCCCCGCCCTGCTGGGCAGGCTCAGCTCCGGGCCCCTCCCAGCCAAGGAATGTCCCTCCGCCTCGAGCTCCCCCACCCCCCACCCAGACAGGTAGCGCCCCAGAGAGGGACCCCCCAGAGTCTGGTTCCAACCTTGCCTCTGCCACTGCCCAGCCAAGTGACCCCGGGCGAGGAGCTGGGCGCCCTCTCCGGGCCTCCGCCTCCTGGCCAGCGCCGGGCGGCAGATCCACGCCCTACCCCAGGCCCAGCACCCCCTGGGGCCTGCCACGCGCCTCTCTCTGCCAGGGCCCCCTCCAGGACCCTTGCCACCCGCCCAGCCCTCGGCCCCAAGGTGGGCGGTCGGGATACGAGCACCAGACGGCGGTGGCGAACGGGCCTGGCTCCCGTGCAGCTCAGACCTCAATTTCCTCATCTACGCGATCAGAGGCGCTTCCTTCCTCGTTGGGCCTTCCCGGGGCTGGTGACAGGCTTGTTCACACTAGAGGGTGCATGACTGACCCCGGCTGCAAGACCGGCCGGCTCTCCCAGGCGCAGAGTTGTTTGGAAAGGGAGCCTCTGCTCCGGGGCAGGGACACACCAGGGGCCGAGGGTCCCCGGTGGGGCCAGGCTGTGGCGCGCGTCCAATCCCCCACCCACCCACCAGCAGTGTGAGGACTGCCCTGCCCGCTCGCCCAGGCAGGCACTTGCTGGGTCAGCGCCCATCGATCGGTTCCCGCCAAGGGCACCCGCTGTGAGGGCACGGGGACTGCACACCATCGGTGATGCTGCTAGACCCGGGCCAGCGGGACACGCACCGTGGAGGAGCCCCCCCGCCCCCCACCCCACGTACCCTGTAGTGTCCTCGTCACCCCCAGCGCCCCTTCGGTCCCCACTGCTGGGTCTAACACGCATCGAACCCCTCGGGAACTGGGGTGAGCTCTGGGGGACTGGCCAGGGAGGTCCAGGGGTGGCCTCCAGGGTCTGACCCAGCACCGGTCGTCCCCAAACCACCCTCCCCATGACAGCCCGAGGTCTTTCGAGAACATGCAGCTGCTCTCAGCCCTCCCCAGCCTCCACCCTCAGCAGAAACCCCGATTCCCGGGACGGCCCACTTGCCCCTTCCCCCCTCTTTTTCGAGCTCCCTCCGCCCAGCCGGGCCTCCCTGCCCCAGGCACCTGCCCAGCCAGCAGCTCGGCCTGGGCTCCCAGCCTCGGGCCCACGCTCACGGAGGGAACCGGCCCACGAGGACCGGGGCCCATCTCCAGCCTGCACTTGCCCGTGCGGGGCACGGGGAGCACACACTCACACGGGCACATGCTCATACATGGGCTCACAGCCTTTCACCCCCACCCACAGAGGCTCGCACACGTGCACTCTGGCACCGGGGAGACCCTGCCTGGTCTCAGCACCCTCGTGGTCCTGGCTCCAAGTCTCCAAGGAGGGTCTGGTGAGGATGGGCTCCCTGGGGCGTGGGGGTGGGGGGGACAGGGAGCAGCAGACAACACAGCCCACTCCCAGGCCTGGCCTCTCTGCCGAGCTCCCTCTGAGCCGGCCGCGGTCCCATGGGTGAGAGCAGAGGACGAGAGGGCAGACCCTGGGCCCTTTGGCCTCGGGCCCTGGGGCCAAGGCCAGAGGGAGAGCCTCCAGCAGCCCACCAGTGCAGGCACATGGGCCACGAGCACCAAGCAGAGTCCAGACAGCCAGGGACACTGCAGCAGCAGTGAGTCAACTCAGAAACCTGGGGGGTGGGGGGGTGCTGTGCAGGGCCAGCCACCGAGAGGGGCCAGAGGTCAGCAGGGGAGGGAGCCCCGGAGGGGAGTCTCCCCAGGACCCGCAGGTCCCGAGGAGGCCTGCCACCCCCCGAGGCCACACTGCACCTGCCCCCTCCCCTTCCCAGGGGCCGGGCAGAGCCCAGGGCCCAGCCTCAATGCCGACTGAAGTGATGGCCAAGGGGCTGGGGGGGGTGCGCGGCTGCCCCCCTCTGATAACGAGCGCCACAGCTTATCGGCCACATCCAGGACCTTCACGGGCGCAGGAGCCATCCCTCCCCCATTCGTCCACCGGCCACGAGAGCGTCCCCGCTGCCCAATGCGGGAGACACAGCAACTGTCCACAAGCAGATAAGTCTCGGCAGGGAGCGCGGGCAGGGGGGCCGCTGCGGCTGGGAGGCGCGCGCGGGAACTGCAGCCAGCCAGGGCGGCAGGAGATGCGACCTTGCCCCGTGACCCTGGGACAGCAGGTGGGAGGGGCGCCCCCCAGCTGGGGGCCGTTCAGCCTAGAACCCGAGCTGCCCTCGGTCCTGCAGCCAGACGGCACCCCACGGAGGTGCTCTGGATACCACAGCCTTTTCTTTTTATAAATCCCATCCCATGCCAGCCACGGAGCCAGGAATAAGCTGGCAGGGATCAAACGCTCGGTGGCAGCCCATCACGGGCCGGGGCTGTACCTGCATACCTGCCCACACTTCCGGCCTGGAAGGGAGGTTCCGGGACCCCCAGACCGTGCTCTGCACTTTGCCGGCAGCATCTCCCGCTCCCTGGGGCTGCCTTGAGCCTCATGCGCAGCTGCAGAACGAAGCTGGGGACCCAGCCCAGGCCAAGGCTGCCTAAAGGCGCCAGCTCTAGACGGCCCAGCTGCCTGAAAGCACATCAGCCTTCCAGATGCTCAGGCCAGAGGCCACTCCTGCCTGTTTCCACTCCCCTGCCCCGCCCTCCTGCCCCCACTTCACACAGCAGCAGAGCCTCCTACAAAGCATGGGCCAGACCCCACCCTCTCCAGCCCAGGACCCTCCAACAGCTGCACCTCCCCAGGAGCAGAATTTCCAGAGCCTTCCCCATGCTCTCCGACACCACCTCTATCCTTTCCCCTCGTGGCTGGGCTCCAGCCACACAGGTAGATTCCAGGGGCTCTGAGGGGGAGGCCCAGACAGACAGAGCTAACATACACATCTGAGCATGCAGAAACTAACGTCTCCCAGGCAAACTCCTATGCATCCTTCATGACCCAAATCAGAAAGCCCAACCCACTGAACACCAGGGCAAGCTGAAAACACCTCTGTGCTCCCTCTGCTCCCAGTAGTCCGTCCCCCCACCACCACACTCACAGTGTCCCCTCGCCCACACGAAGGCAGGCCTGACCACAAGAGGCAACCTCAGCTCCCCACTCACTACGAGTAATCTACCCCGACACACACTATCAGCCGCACTTCACAGAAGAGAAAACTGAGGCCCAGAGAGGTCTTAAAACACTGGTCCAGGAGTTCCCATCATGGCTCAGTGGTTAACGAATCCAACTAGGAACCATGAGGTTTTGGGTTCGATCCCTGGCCTTGCTCAGTGGGTTAAGGATCGGGCGTCGCCGTGAGCTGTGGTGTAGGCCGCAGACGCAGCTCAGATCCCACGTTGCCGTGGCTCTGTCATAGGGCGGCAGCTACAGCTCCCTAGCCTGGGAACCTACATATGCCGCAGGTGCGGCCATAGAAAAGACAAAAAAAAAAAAAAACTCTGGTCCAAGGTGATACAAGTGGTAGGGCTGGGGTAGGGCTAGAGTCCATCCCAGTCCATCTGACTCCAAGCACCACTCAGCATCTAGGGGGCTGGGCCTCAGTTCTGCCTCCGCGCTGGCCAGCAGGAGGCCCACGCCTGCAGACAGACAGCCAGTCAGAAGGACGGACGGATGAAGAGACGGCGGGCAGGTGAGAGGTTGGCTCAGAGGCTCTCAGCCAGGCGTTGACTCCCCTGCTCTGGCCCCATCAGCGAAGGCTCAACAAGATGTGCTGAGCAGCAGAGGAAGGAACCAGGTCTCAACAGGGACAGTCAGCTGGGGCTTGAGGCCCCCACTCTGCATGTGGGCACCGAGCCCAGGGGCAACCCAGGTTCCGGCCAGCAGCAGGGGTAGCTTCATCTACGGGCACGGCTGGGGGCAAGGCCCCCCCAAGGCAGGAACACACAGGCAGCAACCTTGGCCTCAGGCCGCCTCCAGGGCTCCTCGGGCCCCCAGGTGTGACTCCAGACCCAGGGGTCCTGCAGAGTGGGCCCCCACCTGTGGCCCCAGGCTCTCCCAGCCCCACTTGCAGGAATCAGCACCAGGGTAGAAAAACAGCAGGACCTCCCTCCCTTGAAAGGCGGACGGACCCCCAGAGGAGGGGTGATTCAAATAACAGCAATGTTAACAGTGTGCCTCGCGAGGGTGGCTCACCCCCCACGACACTTCCGAAGCCGGGGGGGTGGGGCAGGGGCGTCATTTGCCGAAAGCACCAATTCAATCAACAAGCTTTCTCCAAGGCTGGTGCGGCACCTGGCACGGTGGGCCGGGCAGCAAACGAGACCTTTGAGCCAAGCCCATGGTGAGCTGGGGCACCCAGAGGTCTCGGGGCCCCACAGGGCAAAGGGCTGCGCTCATCAGCGGCATCGGCCGAGGGTCCGGGCGGGGGAGCAGCGGCCGTGTGCTTCCTACCTCCAGCTCGGCCCATGGCCCTCCTTCCATCTCGCAAATGAGGAAACCCAGATAAGCGGGGAAGAAGCCACAAGCCCCCGTCACAACGTTCACGTGGCAGAGCCGGATCGGTTCGGGCCTGGGGCTCCGAGCGTGCCCCCCACCCCGTCCCCGTCCCTGGTCGGCAGGATGCAGGGGCCGGCCTCCTGGGGGTGAGCGGCCCTGGAGTCCCAGCCTGGGGGCGGGGGGAGGCTGGTGCCCCTGAACGGCTGCCAAGGGACACAGGAGAGGGAAGGGGACAGCCCTGGCTCCCTCCTGCTGTCCTGCCCCTCCAGCCGGGCCCAGGAAGGCAGCCCCCAGCACTGCCCCGCCCCGGGCCATGGCTCAGCTCGCCGCTGAATGAGCCCGGAGCGGTCTGGCACCCAAGGCCCAAGGCCCCCACCTCCCAGCCCTCCTCCTGACCTTGATCCTGGGCAGAAAGTCCAGGAGCCGGGGTGGGGCGGGGGCTGCTCCGCCACCTCCCGCGGACTCTGGCCCCAGTCACAGCTATTTTCCTCACGCACGCAAGGAGGGAGAGGCCACCACGCAGCTCAGCTCACACGGGAGGCTCCAGGGCACGTGACATCTGGCGCTGCCCACGAGAGGGGCAGGGGCGCTGGGGATGGACCAAGGGATGTGGGGACAGACGGAGGGGTGGGGAAAGGCCCCCCAACTGCTCGGCCGAGAGGGGCCCAACCCTGGCCCCTGCACCCAGGAGCTGGAGCTCCGAGCTGGCAGAAGGACACGGCGGGCCAGCGTGGGTCACACTCCAGACAGGGCCATCCCAGGGCCCGGGGAGCAGAGGGGACAGCAGGCCAGCCGAGAACGGCTCAGAGGGGCTGCAGGCAGCCAGGCTGGGGGCCGCCAGGTCGCAGCCAGGCCCGCTCCCAGCCTCACCTCCTCCCAAGGTTAATTATTCCCAGAGCAGCTGACCACAGCCCCGCACAGACCCCGGGACCCGGCGGCCAGAGGCCACGCAGCCCGCTCCTCCAGGGAGGGCCCCTCCCCAGGGACCGCCTTCCCACAGCCCGCCAGCAACCCTGATGTATCCCCGAAAACCTGCCCACGTCGCCTCCTCTTTGAAGCCTCCCTGGCTTTCTCAGGCGGTTTACCGGTGAGGCAACGGAGGCCCAGAAAGGTCATTGCACCAGCCCAGGGCCACACAGCCCCCAGCTCGGAGCCGCTCCTTCGCCCCACGGGGGAGCCTCTCTCACCAGCAAGCGGGGAGCACGAGAGCCAGAAGGCAGAGTGAGTGGGAGGGCTGGGGGCTGCGGACACCCAGCAGAGCCCCGACCTCCACACCGGGGCCCGCCTGAGTTCCGGGCTGGGAATGCCAGGGCTCAAGCACGGCAGGGGCCGGCCTGGCCTCGGCTCGGGCCTCTGCAGCCCCTGCCCTGAGCCACCCAGCCCCCCACTCATAAGGTTCCTGGCGGCTCCCCGCCAGCACCTCGCCCCAACTCTCCCAGCTGCGGGACCGTGGTCCCCACCCCAGGCACCCACCTCTCCCCCAGAGCCCACGTCCTGTCCCCTCCACAGGAGGAAGACATGGAGCCATTTCTTGAAGAGCTGGTCCCCAGCTATGCCACCCCAATCGCAAGGCCACCAGCTCATGGGAACAAGGCTCAGGGGGGACGGACGGAGGCTTCTGGCAGCGAGGGGGCCTCAGGGAAACCGAGACCAGCCCAGACATGCGGCAGGCGGGTCACAGAGCAAACGGGACATCCCCCACCCCAGGCTGCGGCCCTGCAGGGGAGGGGCTCTCCTGCCCCCCGCCCCCGGGGGGGTGACCACCTGCCTGCCCAGGCAGGGCAAGACAAAGGGGTTCAGGGGTCCCCCCCAAAGCTCCCAGGAAGAGCAATGGCAGTCTCTGCTGAGGGCACCTCAAAGCCACTCCAGAAGAGGCCGGGTCACAGGGTGCACAGCAGGCACTGCCCGTCTCTAGAAGGACCCCCGAGGTGGGCCCTCACCAGCCGAGCTCCCGGGGCCTGAAGCCCTCCTCCCTGCCACCAGGGCCCATCCACATGGAGGGCTGAGCTCGGGGACAGCTCAGCACAAGTCACCACCGCCGACCAAGGCCACCCATCACCTGGCCTGGCCTCTGAGGGGCACGAGGCCGGCGGAGCGGACGCTCTAGACACAAGGCCTGGATTTCCTGGAGAGCAAGGGCCAGATGGGCCCGGGCACGTTCTGCACAGTGTGGGGTGAGCTGCCACCGATGGCCAGTCTGGGGTCACCTCCACCCCACTCCTCCACCACTCGTGCCTTCCTGGATGCCAGGCCGGGTGCCACGGGGGCACCCACGCTTCAGAGCGCCCACCCTCATTGGCACCTGCTCTACGAGGACGGCCAGGAGCCTGCCAACCGCACCGCTCAACTGACCCTGCTGTGTCCTTACGAGGCGGTGACGTTACCTCAAGTACACATGGGACACGACGGCAATGAGCCCAGTCAGCCGGGGACCCCGCCCCGTGCCCGCTCTACGCGGCACACAAACCCACGACAGGGCGCAGGCTGGCTGGGGAACGCAGGCTTCCAGGGGACAGGGCCCTGCAGAAAGGCCGGGAGGGGACCAGGACAGGGAGCTCCAGGTGGGGGCCCTGGGCCAGCCGCCTGACCCCGCCTGCCCCAGAGGGCTTGGCGGAAGGCGGCCGTCCATCAGGCGCTCAAGAGCACAGCGACTCCGGCCACCTGGGCTGTCACCACCTGACCTCTGCCCGGGCCAGCGCGGACACTTAAGCTAAATGGGTCGGTTATGGGTGCTTAGATCCCTCCCTGGGGGCTCCCTCGGTTCTGGGCGGCAGCACCAGGAAGCCTGTTGAATCAGTAACCTCATTACAGCCCGGCAGCCACACCCGGGCCGGCTTTGAACTCCGCAGGGTTTATCCACGGCCGCTGCAGGAATTACACACGGCTGGCCCAGGGCCCAACTCGCTCACCGCCCCCCTCCACGCTGGAGGCTCGGGACTGAGAGGGCCGCAGCCTCGGCTGAGACCCACGGCCGCCGGCCCCACACCCCCGCCCAGCCAGGGAAACTGAGGCACAGCGGGACGCCCCTGTTGCTCAGACGGGCCTGCAGCGAGCAAGGTGGCCAGGGCCAGGCTCAGGCTCGGAGTCACGCCTCTGCGACCTCAGCCCCAGCGGGCGGTGCTCCTGGTCCCTGTCTCAGGAACTCGAGCCAAGGGCCAGCCACGACCATCTGAGGACAGAGAACCTGGAGGGGACACCTCACACGGAAGCCCTTGTGTCTCCAGCCCCAAGGCGAGTTCCCACCCTAGCTCTCAGGTCCCTGCCCTGGCCCCCACAGACGGCCCATCCCCTGCTCCCCGCGCTTTATCGGGTGCTTTGGGCCTGACGCGACCTCGCCCAGCCCCCCAGGTCCCTCAAGAATTTGCTGCCATTTGCACATGGGGAGGAGCACACGCAGCCCAAGGACAGGCCAAGGGCCAGGCGGGGACAAGGGGACAGGAGGAGAGCCAGGGCCGGGCAGGAGGGGGGGCTTCCTCTGCCCGCCCCACGCTCAGGGAAGGGGAGAGCCCCAGCCCAGCCTGCCGGCCCAGCCTGAGCCCCCCAGGAAGCCCCTGGCAGTCCTCGCCCCGACCCAGGCTGCTGTGCTGAGTGGCCCAGCCAGGGCCCAGGGCTGGGAGCACCTGGCGGGTCGGGCTCCGGGCCCAGCCAGGGCCCCCCCTCCTCCAGCGCACCCTCTGCACGGAGCTGGAGGCCTATTTCCCACTGAATAGCACCACGACCCCCATGGCCCCGGGACCCGCCTGGCGCTGTGCCTCCCAGCCACCTCTCACACGATGCCACCTCCCCCAGCTCTGGCCACACAGGCCTCGGGCCTTTGTCTCAGCTGACCCTGCGCCGGGCGCCCCTCCCCCACCACCTGTCGCAACCCGCCTCTCCTTCAGCGTCCAGGCCAGGACTGGCTCCAACGGGACGCCTGCGCCACCTCCACAGCACACACCCACCTCCACGGGGCGGCAGGACCAGGCCGGCGCTCGGCAGGTGCGCCCCAGGCGCCTGGCGGACGGAGCCCAACCAGCAGACCCGAGTCCCTCGGAGGAAGGGCTCACCCCGACCCTGTTAGATCAGCCGGGAAGGCCGTGCACACGTGCGTGTGTGCGTGTGTGGGCACGCGTGCCCACAAGCACTAGCGTGAGCGTGTGCGTGCATGTCTGTGTGTGCACGTGGACGTGTCTACGTGTGCAGTCTTGTATGTGGACGTGTGAGTGCACTGGGGGCGGGGAACAGGGAGATAACCGAGGCCCCGCCCTGCCCTGGGGACCCAGTGTGGCTGTCCTCGCCCAGCACCCCCAGGTCCCTCAGGAATCTGCTGCCAGACAGGTCTGCCCTGGCGGCGGAAGGAAGCGGGGGCACCAGCCACGGGGGTCCTCGGGCAGCACCTCTGGCTGCTGACCTAGCCCACGGTTTTCCAGCCTATCCAGACCCTCGACCCTGCCCCACCCCCAGCCAAGGACAACGCTGGCGGAGGCTCAGGGTCTCCACTCCCCAGACAGCCTTCACCCACCGGGGTGAACGGGACAGAGCAAACTCAGAGAAGCTTTGGCCCCCACCGCGTCTCCCACCCTCTCACCCCAGGGCGCCCCGGGAGCCAGGAGGGGGCGCAGACCCAGGCTCTACCAGGCAAGTGGCTTCCGAAGATGCCACCTGAGGGGGGCAGCAGTGCCCCACCCCAGGGACCAGTCCTGGCCCAGCTGGTGCTCGGGACCCCCGACTGGGAAACCAGTTTACAGAGGAAGAGCAGCGAGACGGCCCAGAGGCGCGGCACCTCGCAGAGGCTGTGAGAGACCTCAGGGCAGGCCTGGGCTTCCCCACCGGCTCAGTGGGCCATCCCCGTGCCCGTCGCCAGGTCCTGCGAATCCAGACCCAGGTCCACAAGCAGGTGCCCCGTGGATGCAGCCATCACGTGCTCGGAGGGGCGGCCCTGGCCCAGACCAGCCGGGAGAAGTTTAGAAAAATGGGACAGGCAGGGACCAAGGAGACCCACCTGGGTGCCAGAGAGCAAGGTAATCGGGCCCCGAGGGGCCGCCTGGCTCACCTCCACTCACGCGGGGACAGGGGGACGCGGGACGAGGGGACACGCAGACGCAGGCGCACGTAACAGGCGGGAGAGCCCGGTGTAGCCGGAGCCGCCGGGAGGGGGAGCGAGTGCGGCGTGAGCGTGCTCACGCGGGCCGACACGCGCGTGTGCGTCCCACTCTCCCCTGCGTCGGCCTGGGCCAATTTTATTTAGCTGCTTTCTGCTCCATTTCACGCTCATTCGGCTGCTGAGCTAGACAATTGCTTTGTAACTCTAGGGTGCAATTTCCCCGTCTGCGAGGCGCTGGGCCACAACTGCTCGGAACATCTCGCACCAGGCTCGGGTGCGTGCCCGCGAGGCCCCCGCCCCACCCGCCTCCTGCGGGCCCGGGGAGGGTGCAGAGCAGGGGCCACCCGGGGCCCCGGCAGGGCCCGCTCCGCGCGGAGGAGGGCGCCGGGGGCCGCCCTCCCACCCGGCGTCTGCCCCGCACCCTGGACGGCACCAGCCGCCTCGTCTGCTCCGTGGTCCTGCTCTGGTCTGACCCTCGAGACCTGGAGCTCACCCGGACTCGGGCAGGGGACACGGGGAGGCTCTGGCTGCCGGCCTCACCTTTGAGGAGGGGCACCAGGTACACACGTTCCTACCACAAGATGGGCAGCACCACCGAGAAGCCAACGCAGGGTCCCTTCTAGAGACGGAGAGTCGAGGCTCTGGGAGGCCAGTGGGCAGGCCACACACACAGGCAGCAGGGACAGAGGACCCAAGCCGCAGGGGCCTGACCACCAGCCCAAGGGGACACAGCCCCCCAGGAAGGTGCAGCTCCCAAGCCCCACCACCACCCCAGGGACGGCCAGGTCAGTCACTGCAGAAAGAGAGCAGGTGCCGGGAGTGACAAGGGGGCCGAGGAGGAGGCCGAGGAGGAGCAGGGGGAGAGCGAAGACGCACCTGCACCTACGAAACGTGAAGGGAGCAGATGGGGAGGCAGGGTGGGGCGCGGCCCTCTCCCCCCCGCCCCCCGCTTCCGTGGCGTCCAGGAAACAGACCTGCAGAGCGTGCGTGGGACAAAGGTCTCGAGGGTGACCCCCAGACGGACACCAGCCCCGCCAGCCACCCAGGCTCTGAGTCCCAACACACAGGCCCCCGAGGGCCCGGACCCCTGCCCATCCCTGGCCCTGCCCGGTGGCCCGTTCCGTGGGAACGGACCTGTCCGTGGCTCGCCCCAAGACCCGGGTCCCCGGAGCCAGCTACAAAGGACAAACTTTGACAAAGCAGGACAAGGAGGAGAAGGAAGGGAGATCTTGTCCGGGGCCAGCTCAGGGGCCTCTGCTCTGTCCTACGAGCCCAGGGGCCCGCAGCCCTAAAGGACGGAGACCACCGCCCCCCGAGACCACAGCCCTGAAAAACAGCAACTGTGGAAAGAGTCAGGGCCACCGGCAAGATGAAACTCCGCGGGCGGCTTCCACTGGCTCCGGGCAGGCATTTGGGGCCTTCATCCCCCCCATCACCTCCTGTGCAGCCGAAGTCTGTCTCGCCTCCACTTACTGCCCCCCAAGAGCCCGTGCCCCCCACCCCCGCCGCGCACCCACTCCGCGCTACACAGTAATTCCACAACCAGCCCCTGGGCCTCCCTTCCCAGGGCCACCAATCGAAAGCCACCCCCAGAGCCACAGAGGGGGTGGAGCCAGGGGGCCAGGGCAAGGCAGGCAGAGGGCCTCCTGGAGGAGGCGGTGCAGCGGCCCGCAGGCCCTGAAGGACAGGCACAGCTGGAAGAGCTGGTGGAGCTGGGGGCAGGAGCCACCCCCATGCGAGCGCGGCTTCCCGAAGCTCCGCCACGCCAAACCCCAGCTCAGAGCTGCCCGGCCCTCCATCCGTGGCCCTTCCTGGGCGCCCCTAGCTCGTCCCACCCCTGCTTGGGCTGCATGCTGGGCCCAGGCACCGCAGACAGGCAGCCAACCCCAGGCAAGGACGCCGGCCAGCAAGGCCACGGCCACGGCCGGGCCCATCTGAGGGCTGTTTTTCTCACCCTGACACTTCCCCGGTCAACAAACAGAGCCCCCTCCGGAGTTTACCCAAACAAACGCCCCAACAGTCGGCAGTGCCCAGGCCAAGACAGGACTGCCTGGTAGGCCGGCCTCCAAGCCCGGCCTCCAAGCCCGGCCTCCAGAGAGTCACGTGACCCTGTTATTTCGGGAGGCCCCGGAATGTGCTCTATTTTGGGTCCCGAGGGCTCTGATGTTACCAGAAGCCCCTCATCAGGACTCTAAGCTCCTCCGTGTCCCCAAGAGCCGCCCAGAGGGTGGCCTGCGGGCCTAGTGCTCGGCTACTGGCCCCCCATCCCTCCCCGGGGAAACGGGCCTCCAGCAGTGGGGCCTCTGAGGTCTCCGCAGGCTGAGCCTTCCCGTTCCACCGTCCAGACCGACGCCAGCACAGGCTTTCCCCACCGGGCACGAGGCAGTGGGCAGTCCTGGGCAGCAGGAGCAGGAAGCAGGGGCCGCCGTGGGCAAGCTCCTGGGCCTCCAGACCTGTACCTTGGGCTCGTCCCTGCCCGTCCCTGGGGACTCCTGGGTGGGGAGAGCCAGCGCCCCGGCCCACCAAGCCCCGAGGCCGCGGGTGCTGGAAGGAGGAGCCCTCTGTCCAAGGCCCCGAAAGTGGCCCGACAGCCGTTAAGGGGCAATGCCACCTTCCCAGCAGCTCCAGGTCTGCCCCAGGCCCCTGGCCACGCCTGGACAAGCCAGGCCTTCTGACACTCAGCCCCCACGAGGGATTAGGCCGTGTTGACAAAAGGGCTTAGGCAAGTAGCCGCTTAAATGGACCTTCAACTCCACTGGACTTCAGAGCTGGTCACAAGCTTAGAAAAAAATAAAGTGTAATCAGAGCCCAGGGCTCTCTGCTCAGGCCTGGGGCGCGGGCTGCCTGGGAGGCCGCAGGCTGGGTCTGGGAGAAGCCGCTGAGCCTCCTTGCGGCCTGGGGGAGGGGACAGCACATGACACCCCTCCAGGTTCCGGGGGCACCCCCTTTTCTCCTCGTGGGGGCTCCAGCACAGCCACCCTGAGGCCCGGGCCCTGCATGTGCCAACTCCCAGGGCCCTCTCAGGATGTCAGGACCTGTCCTGCTCCAAGCACCCAACCTTGGCCCTACCTTATCAGGGGCGGGGAGGGGAGCATTCTTGTTCCAGAAGGATCCTCCAGGAGAGCCTGGCTCTGTGTGGGGGGGACGCAAGCGTGCAAAGCCTTAATGGGGCAAAGGAGATGCTGACCGCCCCACGCCAGGCCCGGCAGCCACGGCGAATCACAGATAACTCAGCTTTCATTTTTGCTCCACACCCACAGCCACCACAGGCTGGGGGCCCATCCCTTTGTAGCCTGTGGCCCCAGTCCCTCCCAGCCAGTTTTCTCATCTGCAGAATGGGCACGAGGGCCCGCCCTGGCGAAGAAGGAGGGCGCTCAGCCTGGCACCTGCAGAGGTCTTCCTTGTACACAGTCAGGGAAGGATCTTCTTCGGTGTGACAAACTTGGAGCCCTACCCCAGTGCCCCAGCCACACACCCCCCTCCCCAGCGCGCTCACCCCCACCCAGACATGGGGGGGGGTGCGGCTCCACGAGGCTCCCCTCCACCGCCTAATCTCACCAAACGTCCCTGCAGCTGTGCTGCGTTCTGGCCGCCAACCCCGCGGCCAAACTGCACCCCAGGCTGCAGGAGGGTGGGCAGGCACGAGGGGCAACAGAGCGCGAGTTTCATTCATAATCAGCTGTTTTCATTTCCATTCAGCACAAATCCTTCACCCAGCCTGACAGCCTGGCTGCCGGCCCCACCACCAAATTAATATCCTTCCCGGCGCTCGTTTATAAAGTCTCCCCACCCCCTCCCTCCTTCGCAGCCTCTCCCGGGCTCCCAAACCCTGGGGAGGACACTGGCTGGGGGCACCCGGCCAGGCCCCCTCGTCCTCCTGCGTGGGCCCGGAGTTGGACGGCAGTCTGGGGCAGGGGAGCCACAGGGCGGGATGGCAGCAAAACTGGCCCTCCGTGCTTCTAGCGTGTCCTCCCGCAAGAGCAGGGCCAGCTCCAGCGACCGCCCGGGGAACAGTCGGGTGCGCCAGAGCGAGGGGCCCCGTTTCTGGAATAGGGCCTTCCCAGGTTTGATGTGCCCAGGCGGCCGGCCCCTTCATGACCCTGCCCACCCGCGCCTGGGCCGCTCTGGGGGAGGAGGGGTCCCGAGGGTTCCAGGGCCGGCGGCCTGCTGGACTCGGCAGCAGCCCGGGCGGCGGCGCAGAGGCCGTCCGATGCCAAGGGCTGCCGGAGGCTGCGAGCGCACAAGTTGCACCGCCCCGCCGGAGCTGGGCGCCCGGGGCCGCGGGGGCTCGGGACGCTGCCAGGCAGGGCCCGCAGCCCCCTCGTCCCGCCGACCGGCCGCCTCTCTGGCCCCGCCGCCGGCCCGCTGCCGGATCACCCTCCGCCAGCAAGTCGGCGGCCCGGCGCTGACCGGGGGCCGCCCGCCGCCTTCGCCCCCTCCCCTCCCGGCCGGCCCGGGGAAAAGTTACCCGGCCCACCCGCTCCGCCCGGCGCCCCAACTCCGCGCGGGCCGGCGGGGGGCGCGGGGCCGAGCGGGGCGGGCCGGGCCCCCGCGCGCGCCGGGAACGCGCCCCGCCGCCGCCGCCGCCGCCGCCGCCCCCGCCGCCGCCGCCCGCGAGCACTCACCGAGCGGCAGGAAATGTTTGGTGTCCATGTCTGCGGCGATCTCGCGGCGGGAGGGCGGGCGAGCGCGGCGGCCCCCGGCGCGGCCGGCCGGGCCCGGGCGGCGGGAGCCGGCGGCGGCGGCGGCGGCGGCGGCGCGCGGAGGCCGCGGCGCGGCGAGTTGTTGCAAAAGTCGCCCAACAATGTAAACTACTTGTGCTGCGCGCCGCCGCCGCGCGCCCGCGCCCGCGCCCCCGCCGCGCGCGCCCGCGCCCCGCTCCGACCGCTGCGGCGCCGGCGGGGGGGCGGCGGGGGGCCCGCGACGGGCGCGGACTCGGCGCAGCGCCGCCGCCCGCCCAGCCTGCGTGCCCGCCCAGCCCCGCCCGGAGTGCACCCCCCCGCCGGTCCCCCCGCCCGCCCGCCCGGAGCGCGCCGCACCCCCCCCCCCGCCGCCCGCCCCGCGGCCCCCCTCTCTCCCCCCGCCCCGACGCGCCGCCCGGAGCGCGCCCCCCGCCCCCCGCGCGCCGCCCGCCCTGCCGCCGAGTTGCAAGCTAGCGAGCGCAGTGCAAACTTGCAAGTTTCCCTCCGCCAGGGGTTCCCGGGAGCCGCGCGGGGGCGGCGGGGGGGGGGGCGGGGGGGCGCGGGCGGGCGAGGCCGGGGCCGAATTCCTTCCCCCCCGCCCCCAAAAAACTACCCGGCGAAGCAGGCGGAGAGGAGGGCTGGCGCACCGGCACGGCCGGGCCATTGTCTGGGCGGCCACACAAAGCGGCCAGCGGCGCTGCGCGCCGACCCTGGGTGACACGTGGGGAAACTGAGGCCCAGAGTGGCCGCGAGCCCTGTCGCGGCAGCATCGGCTCGGCTCCGTGGTCTGGGGAGTGTCTTACTTTCTGGAGCCCCCAGTCCGCCCCCACTTTCCCGCTTGGGACTACCAGAGACCGAAGGGCACCCCCAGCCCCGCCCCCACGGCGGGGACTGACCGCCGCCGGGCAGGGGGGTAGGGGCTCACGCTGTGCTGAGCGGTGGCCCGGCCCTCAGGGAGCCCTGTCGAAAGGCACCGGGCTGGGGACGAGCTGCCCCCAGATGGGTGCTGACTCTGTGGCCGGTGGCTATTTTTACGCCTCGGATAGTCCTCTGCCCTGACTTCTAAATTCATGACTCGTTTGTTTAAAAGCGAAAGGAAGGACGCCTGACCCTGCCGCTGCAGTTGGGGTTCGGGTGTGAGTTACCTGCGCGGAGCAGAGCCTCCTGAGCATGCGCAGCCCAGGCGCCAGGCTGTGCTTCCCTCCTCACCCCACCCCTGCCCCGCCCCACCGCTTGCTGCCATGGGACACCTATATTCCCAAAGGTGAACCTGTGGTGATCCAGGCTCCAGGAGGCAGGGGGGCGTCCCAAGGTCACCCAGCTGCCAGGTGGGGGGTGGGGGGGGCCTCTAATAGGGAAGGGGGTGATGACTGAGAGCGGGTGGCCATCACCGCTGCCCAGGGACCACCACGGCTCTTGGCAAGAGAGGAAGTCCTACCTGCCACCTGTGAGACCTGGAGAAGCCTCATCACCCCTCTGGGCTTCACCTGCCCTCTGTGGAATGGAGGAGCAACAGGACCCCTCCCACCGGGCAGCCAGGAGTCAGATACCACCAGGGCCACTGAGACCCCTCCAGGAGGAAGACCCCAGAGCCACCTGGGGCAGGAGCAGGGGGGAAAGCGCTGGTTGGGGAGCCCTCCCTCCCCCCGCACAACCACAGGTCATGGCCCAGGCTTGTCCTGTCCTCCTGGCTTCTGCTTGACCTGTGCTCCCCTCCCCCACTCTAGAAGGCCTCCTGGTTGCTGGATCCTGGGCCACCTGCCCACTGCGCCCGGTCCACCACCATCCCCTGCCCCAAGCAGCAGCCTATTTAATTGTGGTTCTCATCCACTGTCATCACAGCAAACCCACTCCCCCCCTTTCCAAACCACGGCCACCCGATTCTAAACCTGGTTTCCTCCTGCCAGGGCTGGGGGCTGGCAAGCATGCAGGAAGGAGCAGCCATGGTGCTGACGTGTCTGGGGAGAAAGCCCCACTTCGAAGGCCTGTCTCCAGCTCCTCTGGCACGGCCCTACGCATGTGCACCCATCGTCCTATCCTGTCCTCCTGACCTGTAGCAGACCTCGCCTCTCCTGGCAAGGAGGAGGCCAGATGCCCTCACCACTCGGCCGCCCCTCTGGGCATAGGTGACCCGGAGCCATGGCACCCACTTCTTTGCTGATCATCCCAACAGCCTGTGGGCAGCGGGCACTGCCATTCCACCTGGCTGGTGAGGACAGCAAGGCTAGGAGAGGGGACACCGTGGGACACGTCACTCTGTGGTGAGGGGGGAAGCCAACCTTTGAGCCCAAGGCCTGTCCTTGGAACCTCTGGGCCACCGAGGGGGTAAGTTTGCCCAGGCCTCAGGGGTCCCCAGTGACCTTCGATGCAGCACTGCCTTCCTGCCCCACCCCGTGGGGACAGGCCATCCATGCTGTGTCACCCCAGGTCATGAGGTGGAGAAGGCGAGGCTGTGTGGGTGGGGGTGAGGGGGTGAGAGAAACGTGAGTGGTCCCCATGTCCAGTGCCGTAGATCAGTCAGTCATTCGACAAACATCTGCTCAGCGCTCACCACGAGGCCAGACCCTGTGCTCGGGCTGGGTCCTTGGGTGGAGGTGTGGTCCCAGCTGGACGGGCGTGGATGGGATCCCAGCTCTGCCTCTCACCAGCTGTGTGGCCCGGTCCGTCACTCCCTTCTCTGTGTCTCAGTCTTCTCATCTGTGAAGTGGGCATGGCCACCCCCTCCCGCTGAGTCACGGAGGTGGCTCATTGAGGTCATACAGGCAGAGTCTGGCCTCAAGGAAGAGGAGCTCCGTAAGTGATGCTGCGACCACTGCTGTCATCGCTGGCTTAGGCCCCTGGGAGCCCCAGCGCAGAGGGCAGGTAGGACACGCCCACAGGAGCTGCTGTTTGAGACGGAGAGTCACGGGCAGCCCGGGAGTGGGAGAACAGTGACCGGAGGGTGAGGACGTGTCCAGCCAGGGGGCCTGGACAGCTTCTGGGCATGGCTGGTTCCTGAGCTGGGTTTCGAAGGAGGGAGGTTTTCATCAGATAGAAGCAGGGCTGAGAGCACTGCAGGCAGAAGGACCGGCATGAGCAGGGCCCGGAGGTGGGAGGTAGTCGGCACGTCGCAGGAACAGCCCGTTCAGCGGGCAGGTCAGAACACGCCGGGCAATTGTGGGAAAGCTGGTCCTGGAGGCCTCGAAGGCTGAGCTCAAGCATCCGAAGTCACCTGCTTGAGACAGTGGGTTGCCTGGGACCTGGGCGCCCAGCCCCACTCCTCCCACCCCCTGGCCACGGAAAACTTGAGACTCCATTCGGAACTGTTGGCGCCTGGAGCCAGGGAGCCACACGCAGGCGGATCCGCTGAGGATGCGAGAGGGGGCCTCTATTCCTCAGAGACCCGCGAAGGCGTCCCCCAGCCCCAGCCTCTCCCAGGGCTCCAGGCCGCGGGCACAGTGGGGCGAGCCCGGAGTCCAGAGCCCTGCAGACCTGGCTCCAGTCCAGCCTCAGGGCCTACAGAGGCTCAGCCTCGCCTCCCCATCTGCGGAGGGGCGGGGGGCAAGGGTGCTCAGAGAGCCGGCCGGCTGGGACCGGGAAAGGGAGCCAGCTGCAGGGGAGGCGAAGGCCCCGCTCCCTGCTGGCAAGTGTGCACGCTGTGTGCTATTCCTAGTCCTCGCTCTCCCCTCAAGCTGGGGCTTTTTGGTGCGAATGATCCCACAGGACACCGCCCTGGACGGTGGCTGCCCCATTTGGAGACGCCAGGCCCAAGCTAACCATGGAAAAAACCGCCCCCAGCCTTCCTGCCATGTGCTTCTGCAGCCAAAAATATTTTTATAGTAATATCCATCTATTTACAACCTGGGATCTGAGAGGGTTTTGTTTTTTGTTTGGCTTTTTTTTCCCCCTGAAGGATGCTTTTTAAGGTACTTTGGCCTCTTCCACGCGCCTGTCTCAGCTCAGTCTTGTAAACAGTCTCCGGAATCGCTTGGTGAATAATATTTTTAAAGGCCGGTGTCTGCCAGGCTGGGGCCCCCGAGACTGGCGTCTGGGTGGACGGCTCCCAGCAATTCCAGGGGCACCAGGGGGCACCTTGGCGCTTCCGGTTCCTTCCCCCAAGGGAAAGTCCGTGGGATTCCAGCCTGGCGACCCCTGGGATGTCACAGGGGTTTGGGGCCCTCAGCCCTCATCAAGCAGGGAAGAGTCTTCCAAGACCCCCAGCCCAGAGGCCCTCTTGGGGGTGACAGTCTCTGTCCCTGGTGACGGATGAGTTGAGCTGGGGGAGGGGTGGCGGGTGGGGATGGAGCCCAGAGAGGCAAAGGCTGGCCGAGCCCACGTGGGAGGCAGATGGAGCTGGCCGGAGTCCTGGCCTGTCTCGCCGTCATCGGGGGGGGGGGGCACCAGGAAGCTGCCTGGCCACACTCGGCCTCCAGTCTGTTGTACTCGGAGAAGGGGGGGGACACGCGGGGGAGGAGAGGACGCCCTCTGTTAAATGTCTGCAGCCCTGCAGGACCTTGACCGCAGCTCCCAGACCTGAAGGACAGCTGGCCCTGCACCCCCAGCCCAGTGCACAGGCCAGAGAAAGGTTGGGTTCCGTGTGAATCGGGTGACCTCAAGGCAAGCAGCTTTGCTCCATCACGAGGGAGCCTCGTTCCAAACCTCTGGGAGCTGAGGGCGGTTTGGCGCCCCGGCTCCTGTGGGACAGGCCCAAGGGCATAGGGGCTGCTTTGTGGACAAAGCCCAGGATTTCAGGGCGGCTCCAGGCAGGAGCTGGTGGGTTCCCTCCAGAGGCCTCCAAACAGATGGTCCTGCCAAAACCCCAAGGCCACCTAGAAGGGGTCATGGATGCAGGGGCGGGGAGCGGCTCGGGGGTTTAGAGGATGCCAGGGGGCGTCCAGCGAGCCCGGGGTAGCAGAGAAGGGACCTGCCACACACTGCCAGCTCCACCCCCAGCTCTGCCGACGGATTCCTGCCTTCCCGTCTCACAGAAGGCGATGCTGAGGCTGAGGGGAGCCGTGACAGGCTGCAGGTCATGCAGCAGCTCCAGCGCCGAGGTCAGCAGAGTCACAATCGAGGTGGACGGTCCGACCCCGTAGGGACAAGCACCCACTTCGGCCTCCTGCCGTCAGAGAACGGCTCCACCTTCAGGCTCCCCACCAGTGTGCAGGTGTTAAGACCAGAGTCCAGAGCAAGGGCCAGGCTGCAGACTGGGAAAACTGGGTGCTGGGGCAGGAGCCGGAACCGGGAGGCCAAGCCTGGCTCCGCCACCGACTCTCACGTGGTCCTCTCTGAACCTCAGTCTCTTCGTCCATAAAATGGGAGGAAAGAGCCAGCTAATCACAGAGGTTTTTTGTTTTGTTTTGTTTTGTTTTGTTTTTTTCACATGAAGTAAGAACCTATCAACAGGGACCTCAGTGTTAACACATCCTGGGCGCTGAGGAGAAAAGCCGAAGCCAAGAATCCCAGCCTGGGGCACCGATCCCGTCCCCAGCCTGGCTCTGATGACGGCTCTCCTATCCAGACGCCGCCCACCAACCCAGAAGATAATGTGTTTTATCGGGGCCATTTATTATCGACAATTGCTGCATAAATCTCCCCGAATCCACATACATATACAGAAGAGATGGATAAATAAGACGGGCCGAGCCGCCGTGCTCAGTCTCACTGATGTAGTCTTCCTGCCCCCATAAAGATAACGGGAGATGATTCATAATATTTATTTGACAGACATGATATGAACCGTAATAGCCTGTTGGGATTAAAAATATCCGTACGTCTCTGTCACCCACCGGCGTGGTTTAAATATTATGTATGTGGCCACTGCCGCAGCAGGGCGATGAGAGCGGTTCTTGATAGCGGCCATCGGAGGAGCTGTTCCACGTCGAGCAACGGGGAAGTTACAGAGGGGCTGGCCCCTTGCTCCCTGGGCTGGCGACCGCGGGCCCCCCAGCCCCAGACCGGCCAGCAAGCGGGGTAAAGGCGGCCTGGCACACACTCTCCTGCGGCCCTTGGCCGGCGGGTCCAAGGAGGGCCTGGACTCGCTCCAGGCCTACAGCTTGGGTCTGATGAAGCTGCCCTTCCACAGGGGGGCCCCTGCAAGGCCCAGGCCTCGCACTCTCTGGCCAGAGCCCCCCATCTGGTCAGCCTGTCCCCTGCCTCCCTCCACCCAGCATAGAGCGCCCGTCACTCATCAGGTCCCTCCCAGCTTAAAACCCTTCCCTGCTCCCCATTGCCCTTGGGATAAAGTCCAAACTGCTGAGAACACCGGCCGGGCCCTGCCTCCCTCCCTCCCTGAGTCATCTCCCTCCCCGCGGGCACCCAGCCCTGCCCACAAGCCACCCCTGTCCCCGGGACAGACTGCTGCTCTGGACCGGCTCCACACTGGCCACTCCACATGCCACGGGAAGGCCCAGCCCCTACGTGGCCCCGTGGGCAGCTGGCTGACCAGCCCCGAGCCTGGCCGGGGCTTCCTGAGCCCAGCGGCAGCTTGCACCCTCTGTCCCTCTGTGAGGCTCCCCCCCAGCCTGTGAGCTCTCCAGAGCTGGGGACCAGGGGATGGGACTACCAGCTCCCAATTCTTCACCCGACATATGATGGGAGCCCCGAGGGGCCTGGCTCCTGCCGCCACAGCAGGGTTCCTCTCCAAGCACCCCCGGGGTAGGGGGCTCTCAGCATATCCCCGTTGACACCCCAGGTCTTCTGTACTGAGAAGCACTTCCTTCCTCCCAGGGCTTCGGTTTCCGCATCAGCGCCATGCGTCTTCGGCCCCTGAGCCAGGCTTGGACACCGCGGAGGCCTTGGAGGCTCTGCCTCAGGAGGAGCCCAGAGGCCTGGCCCTGAGAAGACCTCCGGGGGGTGTCAAGCCCCCTCCACCATCACCCCATCTAGTCCCAATCCCTGGGCCCCAGCGCGCCCTTCGGGGGGGCCATCCCCAGGTTGATGACAGGCTTTGTTCTTCTCACTAACCGGAGTCCCCGTTCCCCAGAGGAGCCGCTTCTGAGCGCAGAACCTGCCCAGAGAGGAGGGGCTGTCCTGGAAACGCGGTCGCCCAGGAGAAGCCCAGACCCCCCAGCCTGCAGCTGGCGCGGCCTCAGCACCCTTCCTCCCCCAAGGGGGGGGACGCCACCTTCAGACCAGAAAGGTGAGCCCCAGGCCGGAGCATCACCGATGAGCCAAAGGGAACAGCAAGTTTCCTCGGCCGCAGGCACCGCCTGGGCCTTCAATTTCCCCTTTGGGGGAACCTGCCCCTCCCCCGACCCCCAGTCCACGCGCCCTGCTCCAGGCAGCGCTCGCCATGTGTGGGCTCCTGCCAGACCTTCCACCAATACCTTCCCAGAACAGGGGGTTCAGCTGCGTCGTGGCAACCCGCCAGGCCTCCCTCGGGCTCCCCACTCCACCCCCAGAGCCCCCGGGCCGTGCGTGCAGAAGGCTGCCCTCACCTTGCCCCCCACACTGGTCCCTCCATCCTCGTGTCCCCCTGGGATGTTTCTCCCGGCCCAGGGCGATGGGAACAGGACCGGGATACCAGGCGCTCTCGGGTCCCACGCTGCTCGGGACCAGTGGCCTCAAGTGCGCTTTGCACCAAGGCTCTTTGCTCCGAGGCCCTTGATGTGGAGGCCGAAGTTGAGACAGGGGAGGGTCCCATGTCCCAGCTGAGGCCACCTGGTGATGCTGGAGCCTGCCCCCCAGCCCCCCACCCCTGAGAGGCTGGACCAACCCCACCCCACCAAATCACAGACCCCCAAGTCCCAACGCCCCTGGGCCTGCCCTGGGCCAGCCTGGAGGAAACGGCGCAGGTAGCAGTGCTGCCGAGCTTGGCTGGGCACAGCCTCCACAGTGACCGTCAGGGCACATCTCACGCCACGTCCCCAAGGCACAGCCGAGAGCCCCGGTGGCTTTGCAGAAGACGAGCTCACCCAGGCCTGGTCCCGGCATCGCCCAGTTTAAGCCTCGTGGCCGGAAATTTCCAGACCGTCCTAGTGTTGACATGGGGGTCCCTGATCATCCAGACCGCCATGCCTCGCGGCGGGGACAGGCCTGCTTTAGCTACGTCTGCCCACGTGGAGCGGAGACGGCCGTGACTCGAGCCCTCAGAGCAGAGCTGGATGAAGAAAGGCCCTGCCCCACGAGCCGTGCTCTGCTGCCTGAGCCCTAGGTCTCACTCCTAAGAAGCATCTCCTTGGGAAGGTAGAAAGGCCTCCCAGGGGGCCCTCGGGGCTACTCAGCTGCCGCAGAGGGCACCGGGCACCGGCAAAGAGGTGAGCTCTGGCCTTGCCCACTACACACCCACCAGCCCTGGGCAGAGAGGGTGAGTCAGAGAACCCAGAAGCCGGCTGTCCCCACACAACGTGGCCCACGCCTGTGTCAGGCCATCCCAAGGAGCGGGCTGGCCGAGCTGGCCCCTGGAGCTCCTGGCACATGGCAGCCCAGCGGCTGGTCCCCTCGGCTCCCCAGGTTCAAAGAAACATTAGCTGACGGGGACACTGTCACCCTGATAGCCTGACCGGTGTCACATCCTTGGTTTCAGACTCCACGAGGCGCCCCCATGGGCTCAGCCTGTCTGCTGGCTGGCCGTCCCCTCCCAACCTGTTTCCTCTGCTGTAACATAAGCCTGCCTCCCACACCGCGCTGGTGTGGGGTTCCAGAACCCTCTCCTGGGGGTGCCCCCGTCGTCAGCGGCTCAGCGGTGCCCAGCGAGGAGCAGGAACCCTGCCCAAATCTGAGCCGGCTGCTTCCCATCCTAAGAAAAGAGAAACTCGGACGGAGATTCAGCAAGGAAGGCGGTCAGCACCGCCCGGGCAGCAGGTGGAAAACAGCCTCCCAGTCAGCGGTTACGCAGCAAGGGATCCGCTCAATAAGACGCACACGGGTGCTGAGAAGAACATGCTGCCACGTGGGAAAAGGCCGCTTCGAATCGTCTACAGAAAGCTTCCAGTTGCAGTGGCACACACAGAAGTCTCAAAAGAAGCCCCTCTCTGTCTGTTACCGGTGGCGAGTTGTAGCAATGGAGCCAGGGAGCTTTCCACATCCTCCTTTGCAATTTTCGTTTTCTATAATGAGCCTTTATTACATTTAAAACGGAAAAACACACACACACACACACACACACAACAAAAACGAGTTCACAAAAGCCTGTCTGAGTGAGCGCATCTGAAACCTGACTCGTGCTATGGCCCCCTCCTGCTCCCATCCCATCTCAGAAGACCCCAGCCGTCCCCACCCCGGGGGGGGGGGGACACGTGACAGCCTCGTGGGTCCTAGAAACCAGTGGTCTTGTCTCCTCTCGAAGCACCCCTGCACCCCCCCATCCTCCTCACTGTGGCGACAGCCACCCTCCTGCCACCCTGGGCAGGCGCTGCTCCATCAGTGTCTTGCCAGAAGCGCCTCGTGAAGTCTGGCAAGACACCCGGGTCTCCGTGGGGCCGAGAAGGACGCGCTCACACTTGCTCGACGACTGTGCAGACGTTTATCTGATCTGCACACCTTGTCACTGGGCCAGGTGAGATTAATAATACACTTAATGTCACAAGCACAGAAGGTTGCGCCTAAATGGCCAAAACACTTGGACCACAGCGTGACAAGTGAGATCATTTCAGTGGTTTTAAAGGCTGACACAGAGGCCACTTGGCTTTTGTTCCTGGCTGTCTGTTGCCAACGCAACTGAATGGCTGGGCTCATCCAAGAGGTTCTGAGCTGCAAGACGGCGCCCTGGGCCCCAGCACCCCGCAATCACCCCCTCCCTCCCTCGAAGGGGTGGGGACGATGCGGAAGGGAACGCCACACGGTCCAGGCCCCTTCCTTCCTCCGTTCCAGGTGACACACACCCTGTGCACCAAGTCTCATGGACCAGATACTCACAGGCCAGAGAGGGGACAGGACACAGAGCAAGGCGGAAAAGGAGGGAGGGATGAGACACGCTCAGAAGGGGCTCTGCGCCCTCTGGCCAGGGGTCAGGGCACATGCTCCCCAGAGACCTGGACCTGGGGACGTGACGGGCCCCTGCTGGGGAGGCCAGAGCCCTGCTGGGCAGGGGATGGGGGTCAGGCTGCTCCGTGGGGGACAATGGCTCTAGGTCGGAGTGGCCCAGGTTTGGAAGGGCCTCCATCACCCCGGAAAGTGCCCAGAAACAGGGGGACTGGGAGCCCCGGGGGGGCTGAGCTCGCCGGGCGCCCCGCCTCCAGGTGCTGCGCTCACGCGGAGGGGAAAGTGACCAGGGCGCCCATCTTGCAGAAGGAACCAGGCTTCGAGATGCTGTGACTCGCTTTGCACCGCAGCTCCCCCAGGGCGCTGCCTGGAACGCAGTCCGGGCGGGTCTCCGCTGGAGCGGTCCGAGGGGACAAAACTGGCCGGTAAAGGAGACCTGTGGGCACTGGTGCGGGAGCCCAAGCCCAGCTCAGCCTGGGTCAGGTCAGCGCTGGGCCCACACTGCCCTGGGCCAAAAGAAGAGCCTGTGGCCTCTGCCTGTCCAGACCGCCTTCCAGAGGCCTGGTGAGCAAAGCTATCCCAGGCGGGAGTCCAGATGCCCCCAGACCACACTGACCCCCCCACGGGGGTCTTCCCTCCCTGCCCCACCCCAGCTTTTATTTTCTTTCTTTATTTCTTTCTTTATTGGCTGTACCCGCGGCCTGTGGAAGTTCCTGGGCCAGGGATGGAGCCTGTGGGACAGCAGTGACAACGTTGGATCCCTAACGCACTGACCCACCAGGAAACTCCCATGGGTTTTCAAAAAAAAAGGAATTTGTTTATCTTTTTAGGGCCACACTGCGGCATATGGAAGTTCCCAGGCTAGAGGTCGAACTGGAGCTGCAGCTGCCAGCGTAGGCCACAGCCACAGCCACACCAGACCTGAGCTACATCTACAACCTACCCCACAGCTCATGGCAATGCCAGATCCTTAACCCACTGAGCAAGGCCAGGGACAGAACCCGTGTCCTCATGGATACTAGTCGGATTCTTAACCTGCCGAGCCACAACAGGAACTCCCCCCCACCCCTGGCCCCACCCTGCCCCAGTTCTACTCTTGGGACTCAGGGGCCCAGGGAGAGAGGGGCTTCCCCGGTCCCACCCCAGGCCCTCCAGCCCAGAGGCTCCCCCAGGCTCTGAAGTTGAGCGCTCCCCCCCAGTCCCCCTCCAGTGAGCTGCAGGGGATTAGTGCCTCTCCGGGGTCCCTGTCGCCTGCCCTCGTGCATGCCTGCGCTCTTCACCACGCCCGCTGCCTCCGGGAGCGGCTTTGTCTGGACGCCGCTTGACAGACGGAGCTGCCTAAAGGACTAACAGGATTTCTCAGCCCTGTCCGTCCCACGACCACCCCCTTCGGGCCATCGGAAGACGAATTAGTGTTGACGCCCCTCCCTCCGCCCAGACAGACCACCAGCCCTGAGCCGCTCCCCTGCATCTGTGTGTTAACAGTCAACCTCGCAGCTAAGCCGGATTTCAGGCCCCTCCGACCGGGCCCAGCAGCCCACGGTGCCCGCACGGAAGGCCAACCCTCTCCTGAGCCAGCCAGCCCTCTGCCCCTTTGCTGGGGGCCCACGGGTGGGGGCACAAAGAGAGCGGAGCCTTCGAAGCGGCCCGAGGTGGAATCCCCGCTCTGTTGGCTCACACGTCCCTGAGGCCCGGGTGAGGACCTTGGCTGCCCTGCCCCTGCTCCCCGTGCCCCCCCCCCACGAAACGAGGGCCCTGGACCTCCCTGGAAGACCCTTGTAAATGTCAGAGCTGCAGCCTGTAGCGTCGGCACAGAGTAGGTGATTGGACCAATGACACCGCAAAGGATGCTTATTAACCGAGCCTCGTGTCTCATTCTAGGGGACCTTTTAACTGATACTGGGTTTGCTGGGTCCCCTGAGGAAAGGTCCCCCCAGTGCTGCAGCTGCCCCACCCTGGGGGGTCTAGGCTCTCTGCCTGGGGCTGCTGAGAAGTCCTGGGCAGCCATCTGTGTCGCTCTCTCCAGCAAGGCTATGCTGGCTTCCACTGGCCCAGGGAAACACCCTGCAGAGCCCCGACGGCCTCCCCCCGCAGGCCCCCAAAGGAGAGCCCTGGGTCTCAGGTACCTGCATTCTCCAAGGCTTTCCAGGAACAATGGGAGGACGTGTGGCTTGTCCTGTTCCTCTGGCTGTGTGTCCTGGGCAATCACTTCTCCAAGCCCCAATTTCCTCACCTATAAAACAGGCACCAGTAATAGCACCACCCCTACCCCCTGGGGACGGTTGCAGGACCCAGTGTAGCAGAAAGAGAGTGACTTTGTGCACTTACAGAGCACCCATTTCATACTTTTGCTTTAAAAAAATAAAACCGGGGAGTTCCCGTTGTGGCTCGGTGGGCTGAGAGGTTGCAGGTTCGATCCTTGCTCAGTGGTTTAAGGATCCGGCATTGCCAGGAGGTGTGATGCAGGTCACAGGTGCAGCTCAGATCCTGCGTTGTTGTGGCTGTGGCTGTGATGTAGGCCGGCAGGTGCAACTCCGATGAGACCCCTAGCCTGGGAACCTCCATATGCCATGGGTGTGCCCTCCCCCCAAATAAAGTAAAACTTGACCATTAGAAGAAGAAAAGGAAACTCCCAGAGACTCCTTAAATTATCCTCATGGCTGAGGAAGGAGGCTGGCCCTTCTCCTGTAAGCAGTGCCCCCAAACTTCTGAGCCCCCCCCACCCAACTAGCTGGCCTCCTGTCTTCACTAGGGTCTCTTCAGGAGGAAGGGGCCCCTCAGAAGCAAAGGATCAGCCCCGCAGCTGGACCAGGAGGACACTGCAGCCCTTCCATACCCCAGGCGCACCCGGTCCTTCAGCAGAGAGGCCTGGGCTGAATCCCCTTCCCCCCAGCAGATGAGCCCTGTGACCGGGAGTGTGGACAAGACCCCAGCATGTCAGACCCCACTTCCCCATCTGCAAATGGGGAACAGTCCCCACCCAGGAGTCAGTGAGGAGACAAGAGCATGGTAAGCTGTGCTTTGTCACGATTCCCAGGCTTCCGGCAGTGGAGCCTAGAGGAGGAGGCCAGACAAACTTCTAAGTTCCTGGAAGCACGGGGCTCAGGGAACTCCAGGAGGTTAGGGATTTCATCCCTGTGGCTCGGATTTGATCCCTGACCCAAGAACACCTGCATGCAGCAGGTGCGGCCAGAAAAAAGTTTAAATGAAATAAAATCCACGAAACTTAAAAAAAAAAAAAAAGACACTGCCTTTTTGCATGAAGAAACTGAGGTCCAGAGGGATCCATGGATGCTGGCACAGGTCGCTTTGACCTGAGCCTGGAGCAATGACACAGAGGACAGAGGGCCTCAGGCAGAAGCTTGGCAGGATGGCTTCTGAGAGGAGGAGGGTGACGAGGCCTGCGATAGGAGGGGGTGCAGGATGGCACCCACATGAGAATCTAGGTGATCCCCTGCCCTTTCCACATCAGGCCAAAGACTTTGCATCGTGGGCTGATTTCTGTCCTAGTGTTCAGAAATGGAATCGTAGGTGTGACTCTTGGGTCCAGTCTGTTCTCTCCAAATATAGAGAATAAAGGTACAATCTCAAAACGATCCCATACAAATACCATGTGATATCACCTACATGTGGGATCTCAAACAGGGCACAAATGAACCTGTCTACAAAACAGAAAGAGACTCACAGACATCGGGAACAGGGTTATGGTTGCCAGAGGGGAGGGAGAGGGATGGAGGGAGAGTTTGGAGTAAGTAGATGCAAACTATGACATTTAGAATGGATGGGCATTGAGGTCCTGCTGTACAGCACAGGGAACTCTATCCAGTCTCTTGGGATAGACCACGATGGAAGAGAATATAAGAAGAGGAGTGCGTGTGTGTGTATATATATATATGACACACATACACATACACACACACACATTCACACACGTATGATTGGGTCACTATGTTGTGCAGCAGAAATTGGCATATTGTAAATCAATTATACTTTAATAAAAATTCAACTAAAAAAATAAAATAAAAAGAAGGCTTTCACAAAACCATGTGAGCACCTTGATCTTGACCTCTCCAGCCTCCATAACTGGGAAAAGTAAATGTCTATTGTCAATTAAAATCATCGTAATAATTAATCAATAAAAATGATCCCACATACCAAAATATATGGGATGCAGCTAAAGCAGTGCTTAGAGGAAAACTTATAGCTTTACATAATGCTATTAGAAACAAAGAAAGATCTAAAATCAATGACCTGAGTTTTCTCCTCAAGATGATTCAGAAAAAAAAAAGAAAGAAAAAAGAGCAAGCTAAAACCAAAGTAAGAAAAAGGAAGGATGTCATAAAGGTAATAGCAGAAATTCATGAAATAGGCCTCAGAGACAATTAACAAAGCCAAAACTGGGTCTTTGAAAGTATCAACAAAATTGACAAACCCCTACCCAGAATGATCAGGAAAAAAAGAGCAGAAAAATCACCAGTAACAGAATGAAAAAGGGGTTGTCACTTCAGATCCTCTAAGTATGAATAAGATAATGAGAGTATTCTCTACAGATTTATACCCCAAATATGCCAGTGTAGATGATACTTACATATTTCTTGGCAAAAAAAAAAAAAAAAAAAAAAACTCACCCAAATTGACAGAAGAAGGAATGGAAAATCCGTTCAGTCATTTCCAAAGGTATTAAGGAAATTTAATTCATCAGAAATAATCTCAAAATGCCAGGCCCGGATGGTTTCATTGATGAAATCTATCAGTCATTCAAGTCCTATGCCAAAGATTTAATAAAAGTATTTTTCAACGGTGTAATAAAATATCTAAATATTAACAAATTAAATCCCACAATATTGAAAAGGGATAATACCTCATGAGAGAGTACTAAATTGAGATAATAGCTCAATTCCTGAGACTTATCTCAGAAACGTGATGCTGGTTTCGCATTTGAAAAAAGCTAGAGACGTCATCCTATGAACAGACTAAAGGAGAAAAATCATATTCTTGCAAAAGATTCGGAAAAAGCACTTGACAAAAGTCACTGCCCATTCAGTATTTTTACAAAGCTCATTAAACTGGGTACAACAGGAGATGTACTCAAACTCCTAGAGGGAATCTACAAAAAACCAACGTGGAGACAACATCATTCTTCGCAGTGAGAAACCGACGTGTTGCCTGGAAGCAAGGGCGTTCTCTTGCTCCTCCTGGTCAGCACTATACAGGCTGTTCTAGACATCGCTACAGGCCAGGACAAAAGAAATGCAAGACACAACGATCCGAAAAGAAGTAAAACTGTCTCTATTGCAGATGATACGATTATTTATGTAGAAAACCCTGAGGAATATTCAAAACCACCTTGAAAACCCATGAATGAACTTGGCAAAAGTCCCAGGATACAAGGTCAATGTAAAAAATCTATGGCGCTCCCACAGGTGAGCAGCAAAGAGTTGGAAACTAAAGTCGTAACCATCGCCCTTGCAATAGCACAAAACGGTAAAATGCTTAGGAATTAATATGACAACATTATCCAAGGTCCCGACACTGAAAAGCACAAAAGAGTGCTGAGAAAAAAATAAAGATCTAAATAAATGAAAGACTATACCAGGGAGTTCCCGATGTGGTGCGGTAGGTTAAGAAACTGACGTCAGCAGCTTGGGTCGCTGAAGAGACGACGGTTCCCTCCCTAACCCCGTGTAAGGGATTAAATTATCTGGCATTGCCACAGCTGCAGCATCGGTCACAGCTGTGGCTTGGATTCAGTCTCTGGCTCAGCAGCTTTCATATGCCATGAGTGCAGCCATAAAATTTTTTTTTAAATGTTTTTAAAAAGACTATATACCATGTTCATGGATCATATGACAGATAAGAAGACAATTTCTCCACAATGATTTCACACAATCCCAGTCAAAATTTCATCAAGCTTTCTGATGGAAGTCAGCAAATTACTTTGAAAATGTTTATCGATATGCAAATGATGTAGAAACCAAAGTGGATTTTTAAAAGAACAAAGTTGGAAGATGCATGCATGTGTGTATGTAATAGAATAGAGATGACACAACACGCACACCCACCTCCCTACAATCAATCCAAGGCCAAAGCAATTCAATAGAGGAAGGAGAGTTTTCAACATCCATATAAAAAATTAGGAGTTCCCTCTGTGGCTCAGTGGTAATGAGCCAGACTGGTTTCCATGAGGACCAGGGTTGGATCCCTGGCCTGGGAACTTCCATAGCCACAGGTTCAGCCCTAAAAAGAAAAAATAAATAAGTAAACATCCACTGTTACATCACACTCAGAAATTAACCTGTGATGGATCAGAAACGAAGAGGAAAACCTAAAATTATAAAACCTGTAAAAGAAAATATTGGGTCCAAAGAAAACCATGACTCGCAAAGACACATGTGCTCCGATGTTCATTGCAGCACTATTTGCAGTAGCCAAGACATGGAAACAACCTAAATGTCCATCGACAGAGGCCTGGATCAAGAAGATGTGCTACACATACACAATGGAATATTACTCAGCCATTAAAAGGAATGAAATGCCAGCATTTTTAGCAACATGGACGGACCTAGAAATCATCATGCTAAGTGAAGTCAGCCACACAATGAGACACCAACATCAAATGCTTTCCCTGACATGTGGAATCTGAAAAAAGGACAGACTGAACTTACTTGCAGAACAGATACTGACTCACAGACTTTGAAAAACTTATGGTCTCCAGAGGAGACAGTTTGGGGGGTGAGGGGATGTGCCTGGGCTGTGGGATGGAAATCCTGTGAAATTGGATTGTTATGATCATTATACAAGTACAGATGTGATAAATTCATTTGAGTAATAAAAATTTTAAAAAAATAAAAATCTCATATTAAAATTAGGCCAAATGATTTAAAAAGAAGAAGAAGAAAAGAAAATATTGGGGAAAAAGACCTTTGCAAACTTGGGATAGGCAAAGGAATCTAAGAGCAAAAATCATGAAACCTTTTTTAAAAAGCTGTATTGGACTTGATCAAAATTAAAAACTTCTGGAGTTCCCATTGTGGCTCGGCGGTAACGAACAAGACTAGGATCCATGAGGATGTGGGTTCGATCCCCGGCCTCGATCAGTGGGTTAAAGATCAGGCGTTGCCGTGAGCTGTGGTGCAGGTCGAAGACCCGGCTCGGATCCTGCGTTGCTGTGGCTGTGGTCTAGGCTGGTGGCTGCAGCTCTGATTGGACCCCTAGCCTGGGAACCTCCATATGTCACAGATATGGCCCTAAAAAGAAAAAAAAAGTTGAAAACTTTTGCTCTTCAAAGGATACCATTAAAAAAAAAAAAGGCAAGGCATACATGGAGAGACAAAGCTGCAAGAAATACAGCATACAGAAGTTTTGTGTCTAGGATAAATAAAGAATTTTTAAAACTCAGTAGTAAGAAGACGGGAAACAAATTTTTAAATGGGCAGGACCACAATGGAAAAATATATGAAAAAAATATGCATCGTGAGTCTGCTGTACAGCAGACATTCACACAACATTGTAAATCAACTATACTTCAATAAGTTTTTAAAGAGTCATTTAAAAAAATTAAAAACAGGCAAGAGATCTAAACATACACTTCACAGAAGAAAATACGCAAACGGCCAATAAGTACACCGAAAACAGTGCCACGTTAACAATCGGGGAATTGCCCTGAAAACATCCTGAGGCAGCGCGACGCACTCACTGGATTGGCTAAAATTAAGAGGACCTGCCAATCCAACCGCTGATGAGGATGCGGGGCCCCCGGGCGGCTCGTGCACTGGTTACCTGTCGATGGCTTTGGGAAAGTCACTTTCCGCTTTCTCAAGTCTTTACCTGTTTTCTCGAAACGGTAAATCGTCGTCATCCGTGTGCCCCAGCCACGCGCTCCCGGGATGTACATTCACAGACCCGAATGTTTGGTGGGTGCCCCCAGAGCGGGCTGTCCTCCTCCAGCCCTGCATCGCATCTGCAGAGGAAGCAAACAGAGAGGGCTGGGATGGGGCCCCGGGGGCCATGCAAGAAAGAAGGGGGACCTGGAGGCCCGGAGGTCAGGCCTGGGATTGGCCACCTGTTAACTGTTCCCTCCCCGGCTCTCAGGTGAGAGAGGGTTAGAGGGGCCTCACCCTCCGTCTGCGTCGGGGGCTTCCCCAGATGTCTGGGACCCAGGGCCACAAGTGGCTCCTGCTGGTGTTAAAAAGATGCCCCCACCCCAAAGAGGCAAGCCCTCAGCTCCTCTGGGCCCCCCGGCCCCCCAGAACCCAGCCTTCTGGAATGTGGCTGCATTTTCTTCCCGATCCCCCCAAAATAAATGACAATGAGCTACTCGTGCTGGTTTTGTCTGATCAGAGGTTTTGAACTTCGCTTGTGCAGGAGGTGAGGGGTGATTGTTCTTTGAAAATTGGGGCGTTCCCATTGTGGCTTATCAGGTTAAGGACCCAGTGTTGTCTCCGTGAGGATGCGGGTTCCACCCTTGGCCTCGCTCTGTGGGTTAAGGATCCAGCATGGCCACAAGCTGCCATGTGGGTCACAGTTGCAGCTCAGATGCCACGTTGCCGTGGCTGTTGTGTAGCCCTGCAGCCGTAGTTCCGATTCAGCCTCTGGCCCCGGAACTTCCATATGCAGTGGGAATGGCCTTAAAAAGAAAGGAAAAAAAAAACTGGGGGCCTCCAAGGAGGAAGAGATGAGAAAGGATTTCCCTTGCCCTAAAGTGTAAACACCTTATGTCTCCTCGTGGCAGCCCAAGTAGGGACAGGGGCACAGCCTGGGGGTCAGGCAGTCCTGGCTTCAAATCCGTCCACTGCATTGTGACCTCGGTCCAGTCCTGAAACTCTGAGACCCCAAATTCTCACTGTAACATGGGTGGGAGAGGAAGCCCCCTCACACAGGCCAATTCCGAGGCTCTGTGGGAGCAGAGCTAAGCAGAGTCATTGCTGGCAGGGGCGCTGGCACCTCTTCCCCTCCAGCCTGGGGACAGGAAGGACCAGGTGGACTGTCCCTGCTCCGACTCCTTCTCCTGCCTCTGTCTCCACCCCCCTTTCCCTCAGGGCAGCCAGCCAGGACCCCACCCACCCTCCCAGGGGACCCCCCTAAGCAGGGCCTGGCAGGAGAAAGTGCCAGGCTGTGGCCAGCCTGGGGACCTCTGGAGCTGCCCTCCAGCCGCTCTTGTCCAGCCGCCCTGCCCTAAGTGGACGTGCTTGGGGCCACTGCTGGGGCCCCAGGAGGGCCCGGGGAGCTCTTGGCTCCCACTGTGCTGGGTTCTTTCTGGGCCCATGGGGCCTTATTTTGATGTCTTTTCGCAGCTCTGTGAACACCAGATTCAGTGCCTACCTGCCTTTCCTACGCTGAGGAGTTGGAGAAAGTTGAATTGCCCTTTGTCTGAAGTGGGCCCCAAGGTAGCAAGGCCCAGGCAGGTCACTCAGGTCTGTGATGCTGAACCAAGCAGCCACGGTGGATGCATGTCTGCCCAGGAAGTGGCTGAGAACCAGCCATCCAGGTCCATGGCTGGACGCATGGCTGTTGCTGCATGACGTACTGCCCCCAAATTTAGTAGCTCAAGATTGAGTCAGGAATTCCAGTGGGGTCCAATGGGCAACCCTTCTGCTCCACGTGGCACTGGCTGGGTTCACTTGGTGGTATGTGGTAGACAGCCAGGCTGGTCTGCTTCTTTGCTGCATGGCCAGAAGGGCTTAGCTGGGACTGTCACCCAGATGGCCTCCACATGGCCTCTCCGGCATGGAGGCGGGCAGGCTGGAAGGCTTCATCTGACCGAGACTTGGCACCATTTCCACGGCATTCTATCGGCTCAGCAAGCTGTAGGGCCAACCCAGATTCAAGGAGAAAGGATTTGACTCCAGCTCTCAGTGGGGAGAGATCACTTGGGAAGGGCTCTCTGGCAGGCTGTTTCCTTGGTTGGTGTACAGGGAGCCCACGAGCAGGGTGTTTGGTCACCTCCATCCTGGCATCATCGTCGCCATCATCGTGACCACCACCAGCATCTTCCACCAGCCCATCACCAACACCGCCATCTTTACTGCAGCACGAGCACTGCCACCACCATCAGCGCCGCCACCTTCCCTGCCGTGGTTGCCATCAGCGCCACCGCCACCACCCCTACCACCTTCTATACCCTCATCACCACCACCCTCGCCTTCCTTACTGTCGCCACGACCGCCACCACCCCTACCTCCATCACTGCCATCGACACACCGTCACCCGCACCGCCGCCATCATCTTGCTCGTGGTGTGGTGACCAGCCACCTGGGCCCGTGCCTCCCCGTGTGAGGCCAAGGCCATTCGACGCCCCTTGAGCACAGGTGAAGAAACACAGACACAGAGCAGCTCGCCCAAGGGAGGCACAGGTAGCAAGCCCTCGGCGTCACCAAAGAAAAGAGTGACGGTCCCCAGATGCAGGTTGGTCTTGCCCCCGCCCCCCACGCTCCTCGTCCCCCCCCAGAGCGCTGGCCGAGGTCAGCCCACAAAGTCTCAGCACAAACCTGGAGGCTCTGTCACCTCCAAATTAGAGTTGGGGACACCAGGGCGGGGGCCCAGGCTCTCGTTTCCAACAGATCCTCTCTGCCGCCGCAGCTGCCTAAGCTCGGGCGACGGCGGAAGTGGGTGTGTTGAGCAGACATTGGCGGTTCTGTCTACACGAATCAAGCTAATTGGATAATTGCCCCTTCATGGTGTTTGGTGTTGACACAGCCTTGACCTTGGCTTTTTTTTACGGAAGGTTTCTTCTGAACTTCTCCTGTGGCCGGTGAATAGCGCCTCCATCCCTCAGGCCCAGGGGCACGGGGGTCTCCTTTTCTAGTCGGTGGGGGTGGGAGGAGGGGCGGGCGGCCAAGAAAGGCTAAATGACTCTCCGAGGTCGCAAGGCGACACACGGATGACATGACAGAGAAGACGGCGCCTGCCCACCGCCTCCGGCTCTGACAGCTCCATCACCCCGAAGAGACGTGTGTGACTTCATTTCTCTTCCATCTGCATGACGGAGGGAAATCAATGTTGCTAAATGAAAAGGAAAAAGATCAGCAGGAGGAAAGGGTATTTTCAGCTCGGAGCAGGGTGTTACCGACAAGCGGCACGTCCGAGGTGAAACAGCCGGCCCACCTGCCGCGGGGTTTGGCCGCGACAGGGGACCCACGGGGCTGAGACGGACACCCCTGCCAGGCGGGTCCAGGCTCTGAGGGCCAGGGAGCCTAAGCGCCGTGAGGGCCTCTGTCAGAGAAACAAATGCAAAACTGCAGGTGCAAATTTAGGTCCAGGGCCTCAGAGGTCGGCCCTGCAGGTGCGGGATGTGACGGACGACCTGCCCATCGTCCACGCAGCTGCATTTCCCAAGATTTCTCTATAAAGTCCTGTTTCCTGTGCGGTCCCTGTGGCAACCCTCTCTCTGTCTGCCCCTAACCAGCCTCGGCTGCTCCCTCTGTCCTGCCGTCCCGCCATCTCTGGACCCTTCACCTCGGTTGGACCCTTCGCCACCTGCCACTTTTTTCTTCCACGGCTTTAGGTGCACGATGAGCGGACGTTTCCCGGGGCCCCGCGGCCCTGCGCCAGCTCGGCTCGGAAGACTCAGGACCCTGGGACGCGACCTCCTTGCCCCGGCCGACCTCGGTGCCCCCTGGCAGAGGGCTTACAAGAAGAGCGTGCGGAGGGAGTCAGGCCCAGGGCAGGCATCCTGACCCCGCCTGAGGGGACCGATGACCGGCAGTGAGACAGGCCTAAGCTGCCTGTGACCACGGCCCCAGGACCCTCTGCTGGGTCTTTCCCCGCAGACAATGCCCACGATTGTCACTGGGAAACTGGAGCGTGCGGTGCACAGGTGTGTGTGTGGGGGGTGCCGTCCCGGTCGCCTCATGCGGTCTCCCCGGGTGTGTCTTCTGAATGTACCTGCCTTTTCTGGAGCCGTCTTTTTTTTTTTTGCTTTTTGCTTTTTGCTTTTTTGCTTTTTTTTTTTTTTGCTTTTTAGGGCCGCATCCGCAGCCTATGGAGGTTCCCAGGCTAGAGACTGAATCCGAGCTGCAGCCGCCGGCCTAAGCCACAGCCACAGCAACGCAGGATCTGAGCCGTGTCTGCAACCTACCCCACAGCTCACAGCTTGTGCCAGATCCTTAACCCACTGAGCAGGGCCAGGGATCGAACCCACAACCTCATGGTTCCGAGTCGGATTCGTTGCCACAACAGGAAGTTCCTCGACTGTTTCCTTTTTAAACAAACGAGGGAAAAAAGTAATTTGTTTGAGAAAGACTGGAGAATGCAGATAAAGGATAAGAGACAAAATAAAAATACTAATAACCCCAGCACAAAGAAATAATCATTATTAAAATAGTCTTTTCCACTAGTCTTTTTTTTTCCATGGCTATACACATATGTGCATTTTTTTAACCTAGAGATCATACTATATTTGCCATTTCGTACCCTCTTTTTTTTTCCAACCAAAATTATGTGATGCAGAGTTCCTGTAGTAGCTCAGCAGGTTAAGGACCTGACCCTGTGTCCCACTGGCCTCACTCAGGGGCTTAAGGATCTGGCACAAGCTGTGGTAGGGTTTGCAGATGCATCTCAGATCCCGTGTTGCTGTGGCTGTAGCATATAGGCCAGCAGCTGCAGCCTCTGATTCGACCTCTAGCCTAGGAACTTCCATATGCCGCAGGTGTGGCCCTAAAAAGGGGGGGAAAATTATATAATGCATGCTTTCCTCTCTCGTTAAATACTCAGATTATCATTTATAATGAGGAGCTCCTGCTGTGGCGCAGTGGAAACCGAATCTGACTAGGAACCATGAGGTTGTGGGTTTGATCCCTGGCCTCGCTCAGTGGGTTAAGGATCTGGTGTTGCCGTGGGCGGTGGTGTAGGTCGCAGATGTGGCTCGGATCTCATGTTGCTGTGGGATTCGACCCCTGGCCTGGGAACCTCCATGTGCCGAGGGTGCGGCCCTAAAAAAGACAGAAGAAAAGAGAAAGAACATCAAGGGGTGAAGAGGCTGCAGGCCCCCAACTCCAAGAATATTTTGGTTTCAAAGGCAAACTGGCAGTTCCTGTGCCGCAGGCAGGACGGCCCCCACCACCCCGCCTCCCGGCGTCTGCTCTCCTGTGTCCCCCCACCATGAGTGGCGCTGGTCTGTGTGACCACTAGGACCCCGTGCACGTGACGGCGTGTGGCTCCTGGGTCCAGCTTGTAAGACACTTGGCTTCCGCCTGGCTCCCTCTCAATCACTGGAGGCCCTGCAGTGAGGACGCTCGGTCAGCCCCTTGGGAGGTCCAGGTGGGGAGGAACCGAGGCCTCCGACCCACAGCCAGCACCACCTCGCCAGGGAGGTCGTGCTCCAGCCCCTTGGGAGTGGCCCCTTCCCTCCCAGTCAGGTCACATGAGCCCCGCTGACACGTTGACAGCAACCTCTAGAGAGACGGCCCGCCAGCCCTGCCCGGCGAAGGGGCTCCTGAATTCCAGCGCCATGAGGCCCAGAAACAGTGCAGGAACAGAAATGGTTACTGTTCTTTTAAGCTGCAACACGTAGCGGAATCTTCTGCAGCAGTAGGTACACGCATAAGAGTTCACTGCAAACTGCAGAACCATTTGAAATCAAGGGTTGGGGCAGATCTCAGGGAGGAGAGTTCAAGACCGAGGGTCGGGGGTTCAGAGCCCCCCCACGGAGTCAGTGTCCCTCTCTGCGCCTCCGTCTCCCCATCGGTAAAATGAAAGAGCTGGGCTGGGAAGCCCTGACCTTCTGAGGCTCTGAGGTCAGCGTGGACAGAGCCCATCCCACTCCTGACACCTGCTTCCCTTCCTGGAGCGGAGCCTGGTCTGCACCTGTGCCCCCTTCCAGGAACAGGACCTGCTCTGCTCTTCGTGTAGCCGGAGAGGAGGGTCCTGCCCCCAGCCAAGCAGAGCTCCCCCGGATGGCTTTTGCTGTTGTCGCTGTCGTCGTATTTTAAAAATCGAGAAATCATTGGCTAACCATCAGTCTCCCTTTGGAAAGTGTACACCTCAGTGACTTCGAGTATATTTACAGAGTTGTATAAACATCACCACTGATTCCATATGTTCATCACTCTGAAAAGCAACCCTAGACTTCCCTTGTGGCACAGTGGTTTAAGGACGAGGCGTTGTCACTGCAGTGGCTTGGGTCACTGCTGTGCCCGGGGTTCAATCCCTGGCCCAGGAAGTTCTGCATGCCCTGGGCAGGGCCAAAAAGAAAAAGAAACCCTATGTCATCCAGCAGTTGCTCCCCTTCCCCCTCCCCTAGCCCCTGGCAATTCTCATTTCCTCTCTGTCTCTGGGGATTTGCCCATTCTGGAACTTTCCTGTAAGTGGGATCATACAACACGTGACTGTTTGTGTCTGGCCTTTTGCACTTAGCATAATGTTTCTGAGATTCGCCCTCACCGTAGCATGTGTCAGAACTCCCTTTTTGGAAAAAGATGTGTCTTATTTTCATTTTTCATTATTATTATTTTATTTTTTGGCACCATGCGGAACTTCCCAGGCCGGGGAACAAACCCACACCACGGCATTGACCGGAGCCACAGCAGGGACAACTCCAGATGCTTAAACTGCTAGGCTACCAGGGAACTCCATCAGACTCCCTTTTTACGGCTGAGTAATATTCCACTGTGTGGATGGACACAGGCTGTTGTCCGTCCCTTGGCTGATGGACATGAGGGCCACTTCCAGCTCTTGGCTCTTGTGAATACAGATGCTCCACACCCCCCCCCCCATGAAGGAGGAACCAGCCAAGGAAACAGATGAGTGATCCTTTTGTTACAGGAAACGTCAACACTGACATTTCAGGTTCAGTTTGCCATCAATCCTGGGAGGAGCCTGTGTCATTGCATTTCCACAAGGACTTTCTGCCCTGAGCAAAGGTGGGCCTGCCCAAGACCTGAGCCTCCAGTCAAGCCCCGTTTCCCCGATACTCAAAGGTGAGCAGACCCCCGGTCAGCTTGGCCTTGTCTTCCCCTGAGGTCAGGGGTCAGGGAGGGCCTGGCTGGGGCAAAGCCACTCCTGACCTCGCCACCCAACCCCGACCCCTGTGCTCAGTCTCTTCATCTGTGAAGTGGGGACGCTGCCACCCACGGGCTGGACTGTGGGAGAAGTCAGAGGCCACGCGGGGGACACGTGAGCAGCAGGTGTCACAGAGAGGAAGTGACTAGACGGGGAGCAGGGGTGAGTGATGAACCTCTCAGGGGCCCAAAGAGACCAATCCAATGACAGAAAGAGCCAAAGCCGCTCAGGGGGGTTAAATTCCCTTGGGCCAGGGCCAGCTGGATGGGGCTCCCCTCTGCCCTCCCACTCAAGGGCTGAATGCAGGGCTGGCCCCCAGAGCCCACACACGGCCTGGCTGACTATGTGAGACGGGGCAGCGGGGAGCTTTAGAGCAAGGGCTGAAGCTGAGGGCCCAGCGCTCAGAGAGGGCCAGACTGTGACCCCCAGGAGTCCCCTGGAGACAGGGCAGGGGCTCCAGGGCAGGGCTAGGCACCTGCTTTCAGCCCTCAGGGATGACACCTCCTGCTGGCGCCTGGTCCCTACTCCGGGCTGGAGTGCCCGGGCCAAGGGGCTGGCAGTGGGCTGGAGTTCAGGCCCCACTCCCAGGGCCCGGGGCCAGCCATCTGGGTCTGACCCCATGAAAAGACATTCCAAAGGGAAGAAAGGGTGGGCCGGAGGGGGAAGCAAAGGAAAATGACGCTGGGTCAGGCCTTCGTTTGCTCCTCCCCCCCAGGACCCCGAGCAGAGAAGATAAAAGGGGGCCCGGGGCTTTGTTCTCGGGGACCAGGGGCGGCCGAGCTCAGTGGGGAGGCTCTGTGGGAAGAAGAGACGCCAGTGGGACGATGCACTGCATCTGGCTCAGACCCCTGCCCCTCCTCCGCTGGCGTTTGCACCCTTGGACACCCCAGCTGCCTCGCACCCAGACGCCTCTCGGCACCCCCGCCCCCACCCCTGGCCCAGGCCATCCAGCCCCAGCCCTGCAGACCGGGGTCAGAGAGGCAGCTCCTGCTGCTCCAGGGCAGAAAATTCACTCAGAGTCTTGCAAAGATGGAGGCTTGGAGCTTTGGCTCCCAGCTCCTGCTCAGAGTGGAGGCCCTAAAGGGCCCTAGGTGACAGTAATAAGCTACCCAGGGGCAGGACCTGTCCCCAAGATGGGACCCTGGGCAGCTGACTCAAGCGTACGGGCCATGTGGCAGCCCAGGCCTTCATCCTGGTGCTGGGAGAGGGGAAAGCACCCTGATACCTGCGGTGCCCGGCACAGCCTCTGCCAGGCTTGCCGAGAAGCCCAACCCCACAGCTTCAGTGCCAAGGCCCCCAGGGTCCACCAACTGAGAGCCAGCACGGGCAAGGCCTCTCATGCTGACGTCACCTGTTATGGGCTGAAATCTATGCCTCCCCCCAGAACGAGGTGCTAAGGTCTTAGCCCCCAGGTCCTCAGAACGCAGCCTGACTGGGGAATAGGGTCACTGCAGGTGTCATTAAGGGGGCAGGTGGGAGCAGGGTGGGCCCCAACCAGCTGTGAACGCTGTCCTTGCATGTGGAGACAGACACGCAAGGAGACGGGTCCGTGAAGGCAGAGGCAGAAACTGGAGGAGTGCAGCCGTGAGCCCAGGACACCAAGGACCCCCAGAAGTGGGGGCAGCCACCCCTGGAGGAGGACACAGGATTTCTTCCTGGTGCAGTGACCTCGGGTGTTTGCACAGCAGGGCGGGATCCACCACTCTTGGGTTTGGAAAAATGACCCCCTGATCCAGTTAAAGAACCCACATGGCTTTGCCGGCCGTGACCTTGGCTGGAACACCTGTGTCAGAGTCAGAAAGCCCAAGGCCAGAGGCGATCGGGCCACATGGTTCCTTCTTCTTGTCCCTTCTTGGTGCCCCAGGGACTTGGACGAGGGCGGTGAAGGCACTGTGCACCCCTGGCTGTGTCTGCTCTACCTGCTTTCGGGAAGGACTCCGCCCCTCCCCGGGGACCCTCTGCCCCCGTCCCACGCCCGGCAGCAGGCTAGCTCCTGGCGGGCACTGTGTGGGGATTCGGGAGTCCTGCCCACACCTTCCCTGATGGTCTGCCTGGGACGTGCCATGAGTTGGGGCCCACGGGGTGTCCCCCAAAGCAGTCACAACAGGGTGGTGGAGTCCCACCCCACCCCCAGAATGTCCTCCTCAGAAAGTAGTGTGTGTGGTCGCACGGGGCAGGCAGGGGTGCCAGGGATGCATTCTGGGGGGTCAGCCCTGGGAAGAAACGGTGCTGGAAGGGTTTTTGTTTCACCGAGAAGAGAAAGGCAGGCAGATGCACTATGACGCGTATGATGCTAGTGCTGTGCCCACTGGACAGGGCCACGGGGGGGGGCATCAAATGCTAGTCTAGCTGTTTTGATGAAGGTGTTTCTCGCCGAGGTTTAACACCTGAATCCGTGCACTTAAGGAAGCCGATTGCCTGCGCCATGGCAGGTGGGCCTCGTCTAATCAGTCGAAGGTCTGGATAGAACAGAAAGACCAGCCTTCCCCGCAGAAGAGGGGACTGTCCAGGGACTGCCTGCAGAGAGTCTGCAGGCTTGGCCCTCCGGGCTCTCCACCTGCCAGCCCACCCCGCAGATTCGGACCCGCCGTAACTGCATGAGCTACTTCCTGATATTAAACCTTGTTGTCTATACACGCCCTCCTGGTCCTGGCTCTCTGGAGGACGCCGATGACACCCCGAGGCTCCCCCCAGGCTGGCTGGGGCAGGAGCAGCTCGGCTAACCTGCAGGGCCTTCAGAGGTGGACTTCCAGAAGCAAGAGAAGCAGGTGGGGGCAGGACGGGGCACCTTTGTCAAGACTCCAGCTCCTTCCTGGGACAACACACTGGCCTCTTCGGTCCCAGGGGTTCTGGGGTCACACGGGTACCAGGCTGAGCTTCCGCCATATCACAGAGACCCGCGAGGTGGCCCACGTTCCAGATCAGGAAGAGGGGCAGGGGTCTGGGCGTCGACGGCCTTGGGAGGCAGTGTTAGGACGCAGATGAGATGGGAAGGTGTTCGGGGGGTCCCATGTTACAGGCAAGGGCAGGTGGAGTCTCCCCGGACGGGTCCCGGGAGAGAGGAACTTGTCCCAGGTCTGATCCTCAGGCTGGGTCGGGACGCTGCCAAGCTGGCCTTTCATTTCCCGTCATCCCGAGGGCCCAGGCAGGAGGTGCGTCCCCAGCCCGTTTTCTTCCTGCCAACACCCAGACTCAGGTCACACACACCCTTCTTGGGAAGAATCGTCTCTAATGCGGGTTCGTTCAGATGGTGAGTGCAAGGGTCAATCCCACGCCCGCCTGGCACACCGCACGCTCGGGACCCTCGGCCCCTCTGCCCGGGGGACAGCTGGGGTCCCGGGGGTCAGCTGAGGCTGGCGATGCACAGGGCAAGTCCCCACCTCCACACCCGGGCCCACAGGGCAGCCCCACCCTTGGTTCCACATGCTGGGCTTCTGTGCAAGACTCATCCATAGAGTCACACCTGTACCTTAGCTATTGCCTGGGGTTCACGGAGGCTCAGGTGCAGACAGCACCCCCCCCCCCGGTGACCGGTCAAGGGATGGAAGTGAGGCCTCCACCTTGCAGGACCACGTCCCCAGGGATCAGGTGTCTGTGAAAACTATGCCCAGGGAATCATCCGGAAGCTCCACTTCCAGCCAGGGCTAGGGTTCCGGAGGTCGCCCCGAGCTTGTCATGAACCCGACGTATCGAATAAACGCCTTCCAAAACCCTCACCACCCCTGGGAGGCTGGGCGTGTTTGCCAGGACCCCCTCGTCCCCTCGGCTCATTTTTCCTGTGGTCCCACCTGCTCGGGGGTGGGGAGACAAAGGTGGGGACACGGCAAGCTTCCCGTCTCGGGGACAATGCCCTGCACTGCCCTTCACGTCCAGGGTGTACTGACCAGGGCCTGGAGGGAGGGGGCAGCCAGCAGATCCGTGCAGGGGCGTGAACCCCTGAAAATTCCGCCTGATCTGGGTTGATGGAGCTGCGCGTCATGGGACAGGTGACAGCAGGCTGGCCGGCCGGGAGGTGAGACCTGGGATGAGCTCCACGTGGGTCTTGGCGGGGCCTGCCTCTCCCACCCGCCTCCGGGAGGGCGGGTCTGAGGGAGGGGCTCGGCCAGAGTGGCCTCGCTGCACAGAGCAAAGCTGACCTGGAAGTTGGGGGTGACTCACCAGACCCCGTCCCGCCCCCACGACGGCCTCAGTCATCAGGCCAGGTGGCAACTGACCGCGGTTCCAGGCGCTGAGGCTGCCCGCACGTGTCGGCCAAGGCAAGGCCCACAGTGACTTCTGAGGAGCCCCGGAGCGCCAAGCGCTCAGCCAGCTGAAACGGAAATTTCTCATCTCCCAACACATCGTCATTTGTACTTTTCCCCCAGAAGCAGGGGTTGGACATGAAGGTGGCACTTGGCACCTGAGCTTCCATATATGAACAAGCACCTCTGTTTGCCCTTTGGACCTCGGGGTGCCTGGGGCGAGGGGGCTGTCTGAGCACCAGCAAAAGTCCAGGAGGACCCCCGAGGGAGCCGGGACCCCTGAGCTCGGCCCCAGCATCTTGGTGGCAGCACAGGAATAGCCGGGCATCGGAACCTTACTGCAACCAGCGGTCCCCAGAGATGCGGGGTGGCTGCACGGGGCCCACACGTAAACGCACCCAGGGACACAGGTGCACCCCCACGTGTCTGCACACGCACACCCAACATGCCCACAAAAGCCGTGTCCAGGTATCTGGTTAAATGTGACTCTGGGCTTGTCTGCGAGGGAGTTTCTCGATGGGAGTAGCTTTCCAATCCCCTCCTAGAGGAAAGTCATGCAGGGCCCTCCCTGAGGCAGGTGGCCTTGTCCCGTCTGTTGTGGCCCCGATGGGACAAAAATCTCAGGAAGAGAAGGTGCCTGACACCTGGGCTGAGACAAGGTCTCCAGCCCCCGGGCTGGGCCTCGCACTGCCTGCTCTTTGGGTCACTCTGCCATCAGCTCAGGGATGGAAGGTGGTGGATCTCGGCCTCCGTAATCCCACGAGACAGTGCTCTCCACACACGCACGCACACACACACACACACACACTCGCACACACGCCCAGTGGCACACACGGCCCTCAGTGATGACACAGGCTCTGTGGGCTGAGGACTCTGTCTCCACGTAAGGCCTTGACTCCACCGCCACAAATCCTCGCAGCAGGTGCCTCACACCGACTCTGTCGCGGTCGCAGTCTTCAGACGAGAGCATGGAAGCTGGGATCTGGCTGGTGGCAGGTGAGGGGCCTGGGGTTCCCCGTCCAGCTCAGAACCCCGCCTCACACTCCCCCAAGCACACATGTGAAGAAGGTTCACAGATACTGCCTGCAAAGACCCGTCTGTACTGGCCCGCGGTTCCCCTGGGGGTGGGGTGCAGCACACCTGCACCTGGGAGGCTGTGCACCCCCCCGAGACGCTCACACCTGCAGGCCGCGTGGGAACCAAGCACTTTCACACCAGAGCAGAAGCACACGCCTGCCCTTCCCTCCACACGCAGCGCCCGTCCAGCCCCTGCAGGGAACCGGGTGGAAGACAGGGCCCCCCACCCCACCCCTCGCCCTGCCTGTCCCCAAAGCCACTGCAGTGCCCTCGGCTCCTGCTGCCAGCAGCCCAGCTGATGGATCACCCCGTGCGATGACTCAGCAGCCATCAGCCAGTCTATGAAACGGTGCTCGTTCTGCCTCTGTCACCAACCCACCCACCCCCGCACGTCCATCAGGAGGCAACCCCACGCGGCCCCTCAGCTGCCGTAGGGTGAAGGCAGCGAGGAGGGGGTCCCAGCCGGTCCCCATCCCTCAGAGCCGGGGAGACGGGGCCAGGACCCTAGACAGCCCCACCCCAAGAGGGGGCCAGAGGGGAGCCCCTGGGACCTGAGCCCCGCTGGACTCATCAGTCAGGGCTCCGGGCCTGGCGGGGGAACAAGATTCTCCAACCTCAGACCCCTTCAATGTGCCCCACATCTTGCCAGGCACAGAGGATGCTCACTGCGTGGTGAACGCGGTGGGATATAAGTGAAAGCAACACCCACAGCGTCCGCCCTCATCGGCGCTCGTGCTCGGCCAGGAGGAGCCGCCCACCCTCAGGAGCAGGCACCCAGGCCGGACCCCCTGGCTCAAATCCTGCCTCTGTCACCTAGCGGCTGTGCGGCCTCGGGCAGGTGATGTCCCCTCTCTGAGCCTCTGTGCCTGCGTCTGTACCCTGAGAACGGTCGCTGGGCCCGGGAGGGGCCACGGGGGGGTTCAGTTGGCAAACACAGTAAAGTGTGGCAACTGAGTCGGGGCAAGAACCCGTGCCGCTCGTTGGAACCAAAGCCCCGTGGGGCAGCCTGGCACCCACCCTGGGGGCTCCAAGCCTCCACCCTCTCCAGATGAGGAGGCCGAGACCCAGGGAGGCCACGCGCCAAGGACCCAGGCAACGCTGTGGTTAAGACGGTCCAGGATCTGCATTTGCCCAGGATGGAAAAAGCAGCCCCAGGCCTGCGGGCAAACTCCAGAATACTAGGATTTCATTGGTTCCTGGTACAAAAATTCCTCAAATCAAAACCATTCCAGAAAAATCCATAGGATACATGTGCCCTCAAGAAGTGGTTCAGGAGTACCCGTCGTGGCACAGTGGTTAACGAATCTGACTATGAACCATGAGGTTGCGGGTTCGATCCCTGGCCTCACTCAGTGGGTTAAGGATCTGGCGTTGCCGTGAGCTGTGGTGTAGGTTGCAGACGCGGCTCGGGTCCCACGTTGCTGTGGCCAGTGGCTACAGCTCCAATTCGACCCCTAGCCTAGGAACCTCCATATGCCATGAGAGCGGCCCGAGAAATGGCAAAAAGACAAAAAAAAAAGGTGGTTCATAGGAGGATTCTGGTCCCCAAACGGAACTTGGCCAACACTGGCCTGTGCTCCCAGGAGGTCCAGCTGCCAGGCGCACCTCGCTGTCCCGTGCTGGCCTGTCCTGGGGTGCCAAGACGCCATCTGAGCCCCGAACCCTGGCACACGACACCCTCCCTCCCCGGGCTGCACCCTGGTCCGTGGCGACCGCATGATGGCAACTTGGTTTCCCGCTTCGGGGATCAGGCTCCAGCGTGGCCTCTCTGTCCTGGAGACTGGCCGAGGCCAAGTTGCCCTCCTGGCTCTGCTTGGGCAGGACCGGGCAGTCCCCCGACAGCCCTGCCCTCGCCTGCCCCACCCCCTCCCCCAAGACCCTGGTGACTGATCCTCGGGCAGAAGCCCCCTTTGTCTGGCCTGCCTGGCAGACGGGGAGGGGGCAGCTGTGGCTCTCTCCGGGGCAGGGGAGGGCGCCGCCTCATTAATCCCCAGGGCCCAGCACCCCCACCCCACCCCCAGGCCGGCCTCCAGCCCAGGTGCCTGACTGTCACCAAGATAAAAGAGACGTAATTAAGTTCCAATCAGCGGAGTGATTTGTTGTCATAATGTAATATTCCCCCGCAGCCCCTGGGCCCACAGATCTGTCTCCGTCAGCCCTGCCCGGGTAGGGGGTCCCTGTGTGCCTGGGCTCCAGGCCTTCCTGCCACCCAGGGCACAGTTGCTGGGGGAGCCACTGAGGTGGTGTCCACACCACCTGCCCCCTCGGGGCCACACAGAGCCCTCCCCCAGCCCCAAGCTGCCCAAGGTGGTAATGAAGTCATTTTTCTAAGGCGCGTTCACCTGGAAGACAGCCTTGCCAGGGAGCAGCTGATCGAGCTGGGAAGGCCGGCCCAGGGGAGAGGCGGGGGCGGAAAGGTGGGGCCAGGAGGGCGGCGGGGGACGTGGTCCGTGTGCCGTGAGCTGCTGCCGCGGGGGGTGATTCATGTGGGAGCTGCTGGGAGCCGAGCCGCCGCCTCTACTCTGGCTGGATGCAGCCGCCGTGTCGGAAAGAAGAGATGCGGGGGGCAGGCAGGGCCCCCCAGCCGCCAGGCGCACCTGGCCTCCTGTGGGAGTGTCGGTGGTGAGAGCTCCAGCTGTGCCCTCCTGGTCCCAGGAGGTGCCCCCTTTCCCAGGCAAGGCCCCGGTGTCACCAGGGCACCCAACCCTGAGATGCGTCAGCCTGGAACCCCTGACAGGGTCTTCCCCGCCGGCTCGAAGGACCTCGGGGAAGGTCCGGATGTCCCCCGCCCTCTTCTCCGGTCCCACGGTGACGAGGAGCCCGGCTGGGGGCCACGCGGACCCGGGTTCACACCTGGGGGCCATGGCGACATCCCGGGCCATCGTGCCTCCTGGTTGTCAGTTTCCCCACTTGAGAAATGAGCGACCTAAGGGGACCTGGGCTGTGGGTGTGAGCAGCGGCCCCGGCGCGGGGCCCGAGCAGAGGAAAGGCTTAGGGCCCTTCTTACCATGTGAGTGGACGAGAAGCCAGGCAGGAATAATCCAGAAGGTAGCCGACTCCTGGAGGCCAGGGTGGGGAGGGGGGCTCCGGGGAGTTTGTTGACAGCGTTCTGCTTTTCTGTGGCTTCCAGCTTTGCTAAAACGGGTCTGTTGACTTTCGGGGGCGGGGTTGGGGGGGGAGCCCGGGCTGTGTGTGGCCCCGAGCCCGCGGGCGGAGGTGGCGTGCGGGCAGCCGCAGCGGCCGCCGGGTGGGCCAACCTGGGAGGCGGCCGGGCGGCGGCTGGAGCACAGAGGGCGTCTGTGCGGAGGTCTGCGTGTGTCCTGGCCCCGTGCTGGAGGGCAGCGGCTGTCTGTCGGGGCGACAGGACCACCACTAATAGCAGCTCCCAGCCCTGCACACGCTGTCTCGGTTCATCTCAAACCTGTGGTCCTTGGAGGGCGCTGTCGCCAGGCCGCAGGGCATGGGTTCACTATCAAAGGCGCGTTTTCTGTTCTTCCCGAGCGATTCTGCCCCCAACCCCAGGGCAGGTGCGTCTCCATTTCACAGGGAAAGGAAAGAAGCCCAGAGATGCTGAGCAGCTTTCGAAGTCACACAGCTCCCAGGGGCGGAGTGTGAGGCTTGGAGCCAGTCGCTCAGACTCCGAGGGCCGTGTACCAGGGGCTCCATGGGCCCCGGGGCACAGGGACACCCAGCAGGGGCCTGGGCCCTTCGCTGACAGAGCTGCTTGGGAACAGGTGACGGCCGCCGGGTCCCAGGTAGGGCTGGTGACACCCGATGACCCAGGGCTCAGGGAGACCGCCCAGAACAGGGGCGGGGGGGCACGGCTGGCGGGGCAGCAGAAGGGGGCACTGTCGAGGATGGGCCGGGCTCTAAGCCTGCAGCAGAGGGAGCAAAATGTGAGAACCCCCCACCTCAGGGCCACCCCTTGAGAAGTGCAGGAGGAAGACCCACCACTGTGAGTGCTGGGCGCGGGCACCCACCCCAGGCTGGAGGGGCCCAGAGGCCCGTGGGCAGCCTGCCCCTCTCTTAGGGAAGAGCTGTCCCTTGGGGAGCAGCGCTCAGCCAGCCGCAGGGAAGGGACTGTCCAGGCTGTACGTCCATGGGGCGGGTCCCAGAGCCCTGCACCTGCTTGTGGAAAATGCCAGTTTCTCCTCTCAGTCAGGACCCTCGGACACACATCTCTGGGGAAGGGGCCCCAGGACCCGGGGCTGCTGAAGCCCGGAGAGCAGTGGCTGGGCCGCCCCCCAGCAGGACACCTGGGCCTCGACTCAGGGCCTGGAGCCTTTGGGGCCCAGCACGCATCTCCTTGGGGCCAGTCGGCTCTGAGCACCCTGTGGGTGACACTGGCTGGGGATGGGAGGTGGCGTGGGGGTGGGGAAGCGCCAGCAAAGACTGAGTCTGAGCTGCCTCCCCCCCCAGGTGCTCCGCTGACCCCCACAGGCTGGGATGCTGGCAGATTTGGGCTTCCGTTACTATTTTAATAACAACGTACAGCTGGGATGGCCAGGCCAGCCTCCGTGCCAACAGCAAGCAGCTGGTCTTGGCTGCACAGGGAGGGCTGGGAGCCAGGCTCAGTGGGAGAGGAGCCCTGCTCGATTAGTCATGTCTGCTGGGGTACAGGGAAGGGGCCTGGCAGCGAGGCACCTGGGTTTGCCTCGTCCCACCCAGAGGTGAGAGTCCATCACGGAGCCGAGTGCAGCCAGGCCTCCCTTCAGACAATGCCTCGTGCGTCTCTCTGTCAGGGCATTCTTTGTGCCATCCGAGGCTTCCACCTCAGGTCCTACAGCACATCTGCCAGCCGCCTGTCCATCTGTCCATCCATCCACCTGTCCATCCATCCACCTGTCCTTCTGTCCATCTAGCTCTGGCCGAGGCTATGGTGGCCAAGGTGCTGGGGGGGTAGCCTTCCAAGCGTGGCCTCAGGGTAGCACTCCCACCAACGAGTCACGTCCCCACCCGCGCGGACTGCCCTGGAGCTGGCAGGTACTGCAGGGACACGACTGGGCTTGGCACTGCCAAGGTCAGTGGGCCCCGTGAAGGTGTCTGTGAGGCGGGCCTGGGGGGCGCGCGGGCTGCCTCGGCAAAGGCACTTCCTGGGGACAGACAGCAGGTGGGGGCGGGGAAGTGTGGACAGGCCGTCCAGGACAGACAGACACGGGGAGTGGAGCGGGCACCTGGGGAGGGATGCAGGGACTCCGTGTGGGCACAAGGGGGTCCTGGTAGGGACCTGGTCAAGGTCGCCTCCCCACCACCGCCTCCATGTGGGTGTTGGACCTCAGCCTCACTGTCAGCATCTGTGCGCCTCGCCTGGGGGGGTCTGGTGCCTGAAAGGTGCTGGACGCGGAGGTGCTGGCCCCTCGCTCCCAGGACGGGCTCCTCTGGGGCCAGAGGCCAGGATTCCGCAGCCTGGGTGCCCGCCAGCTCCCGGTGCCTAAGAGGACGTGTCGGGGTAAGTGCCCACACCCTTCCGAGAGGGAGGTAACGTGATCAGGGGGGAGAAGCATCTTGTGCCAAGACGGACAGAGCCACGCTACCCACACAGCGGACTGGAGCCCTCCCTGGTGCCAGCCAAGGGGAGCGGGGGGATCAGCGGCTAGAAGGCAGCAGGGAGGACCCTGCGGCCACGGCGCTCGGCAAAGAGGACGGTGGAGGCAGGGGCTGGGCACATCGGCTGCCACATGATGGCTGCCCGAGGCTGGTGGGTGGGGGCGCAGGGGGCACAGCGGGGAGAGTGGATTGGGGTGTCCAGCATCCCGGGTCCCCCTCCCCCGGCTGGGCCACTGCCTGCTCAGAGCAGAGAGGGGGCTTTGGAGTCACACCCGGGAACTGAAGACAGCTGGTTACCAGTGGGGCCGATGCCGGCCAGCTCCCCCGCCCCCACCCCAGCGGGGTAGCAATGGTTCTGTTAAAGCAGAGCCGGGGGCCTGGCCCTCACCCGGCCGCTTGGATTTTAGGAAGGTGACGGGGCCAGGAGGGCCACCCATGGACCCGGAACTGCGACGGCCTGGCACCCTCCTGTGCAAAGGTGCCCTGTTCTCCTGGAAACTGGAGGCCAGCACATGGCCCCCGATCCTCGGGGACACAGCTGCTCTCCTAAGTGTGGCCACACTGGTCAGGCTGGTGCCTGAGGAACAGAGGGGATGAGCAGGGAGAGGGGAGGAAGCCAAGACCCCCCCTCCCTGCACGGGAGGGGGACCCTCTGGGAGGGGCACGGGCGCGCAGGGAGAGCCAGGAGCCCAGGGTGGAGAGGAGGCAGGCTGGCCCGGGCAGGACTGGTCCTGTTTCCCACCCGACCTCCCTCGCCAGCCTGGGGAGGCTCTGCCTCAGGGCGGGGGGCCCTTCTGGGGCGCAGGAGCCTTGTGGGGGCGGGGACGCTGCGGGGAGCCGGCCTCTGCACCACGCAGGCTTGAGCAACCCAGAGAGGCTCAGGAGCACCGCCGCGTGCCAGCCCTGGTCCCCTGCGCTGCCGAGCGGGGCCCCTGGAAGGATGTTCACTCCTGGGGGGACGCTTGACCAGGACTCAGCCCCGGTGTGGGGGCGGGAACGGCCCCAGGTCCTGACAGTTTATAAAGCCCTTTCTTGGTCATTGTTTTATTTATTTATTTTTCGGCCCCGCCCACAGCGTGCAGAGGTTCCCAAGCCAGGGATCAAGCCATGGCAGTGAAATGCTGAGTCCTTCACCGCTAGGCCCCCAGGGAACTCTGGTCGTTTCGTTTGGCTCACAGTCATCACCTTTTTACAAATGTCACAAGCAGGAAAGCCCAGTCTGCTTCTGGCAAAGTCCGAACTGGACCCCACGCCTCCAGGGGGCCTTGCTAGCTGTCCCCTGACCTGCATCACCACCTCCATGGCTCCTGGTGACAAAGCCCACAAGGGGAGGGACCCTCGCTCCGCCTGCCCCCCCTTCCACGTCCCCAGGCCTGGAGCTCTGCCTGCCACCGGGAGGGACGCAGCACCGCCGGCCCTTGCTCACAGCGTCCCCAGCTGCAGCCATGGGGCGGCCTCCCTGCCTCCTCTGGCCTGGACGGCTCTGGGCTCGGGCTCTGCGGACCCCGGGTGGCTGCACCGGAACCCACGAGAAAAGCTGAGCACGTACAACCGTTTTCTCGGATGCATTATAATTTTCCTTCATTTCCCCCTTCAAAACACACTAATTAAACGGACATTGTTGAGACAGCCAATTGAAATTCAAAAAAGCATCCTCTTTCTACAGAAGATGTGGGTTTCTTTAGAGGCAATTGTGTGCATTGTGTGAAGTGCACACGGATGCCCACACGTGCCCACACGTGCCCACACGCACACGCAGCTGCAGACACCCCGCGTCACCTGAATGGTGGGGTTTCATGTCCGGTGCCGGGACCACTGGATTGAATTGTTCCTCTTTCCCCGTGTTCGCCATGGCAACTGCGACACGACCATGCTTAGAATGTTCTTTCTTCTCGCAGCTGCCTGGCACCCTTGCTGGAGGGTCAGGGTCACAAGGGGTGGGGGGACACTGAGCAGCGGCCCCCACGACATGCCCCCTACCACACCAGGGGCCCCTTGCCCTGGCCAGCCCCTCCCACGTCCCCTCTGACCCTAACCCTAACCCTAACCCTTCACCTGAGTTCACAGAGAGGCTTGTGCACCCAGCCTGGGGACAGTGGACGCCTTGACTGTCCCAGTGAGAGCCTGACCCCAGGCTCCAGGGGATGGGTCAGTAGCTTTGCGACCGACTGACAGGGAAACCTGGGAGGGGCTCTGGAACTCCAGGAGACTGAGGACCCCCTTTTTAAAAGTAACTCCTAGATGTTTTTAATCAAAGTATAACAAACTTACAGAAAGCAACCACGGGACAATGGCTAACCACAAAATGGTGCTCTCGGAGTTCCTGTCATGCAGCGGAAACGAATCTGACTCGCATCCATGAGGTCGCAGCTTCGATTCCTGGCCTCGCGCAGTGGGTTAAGAATCCGGCATTGCCAAGAGCTGTGGTGTCGGTGGCAGATGTGACTTAGATCTGGCGTTGCTGTGGCTGTGGTGTAGACCAGCAGCTGTAGCTCTGATTCAACCCCTAGCCCGGAACCTCCATATGCTGTTGGTACAAACCCTAAAAAAAAAAAAGACAAAAACTAACACAAGTGGTACTCTCCACAAACAACCCCCAGGGGGACCCAAACTTGATGCCCCAAAGCCCCCAGCACCTCCCTCTCAGCGCCCCCAGGCCCCTGCCCCCAAAGGAGCCACTGTCCTGCCTCCGGGCACCTGGGTCCCCTCCAGCGTGGGGCCACCATGGGTAGGGCTGCGGCGCCCTCCCCCCGCCATCCCAAGTGGCTGGAAGTGGAAACGCTGGGTGGCTGACGTGTGGACAGAAACCTCAGCTGTGCCTTCAGTCCGGGCTCCTCCACGCACGGCACATGGCTTCTCGGGTTGGTCCCCCCCGCCCCTTGCACCCCTGCCCCCGAGTCCCGCTCCGTCTCTCCTGGACGTTCTGCTCTCCTGGCCTGTGCCGCGTTCCTATAATCCATTCTCCTGGCTGACGTCAGCGCTGCACTTTCTAGAAGGCAAAGCTGGCCCGGCCGTTCTCAATGCCCGTTCACCCACCTCCCCTGCACAGAGCTGGGCAGAGCTGGGCACAGAGAAGGTACTCAATAAATACCTGGGAGGGAACCACGGTCCCAGCGCAGCAACGCTCGGCCCATCTGCGCACCGGAGGCGCTCTGTGCACCTCGAGGCTGCGGCCCCTCCTCACCGGGGCGTCTTACCCTCCTCAGGGCCAATGCTCAGGGCGAGGCCCTGGTGTCCCTGAGCAGTGACAGACACGTTTGGTACAAATCCATGTCACCTACCCCCACACAAACTCCAGGTCAGGGGGAGACAAAGTCTTGTTGGCATTTAGCGAAGGCTGGGACTTACAGGCCCGCACCACCGGCAAGGTCCCCAGGTCCCCAGGGCTTGGCTGCCCTGCACCCAGCTCAGCTGCCATCATGTCCAGAGACACTCCGCAGCCCCCTCCGGCTGGCCAGCGTCCTTGCAGAGACGGCTTCCAGGGTCCCTGGCGGTTCTCCCGCTGGGAAAGTGAGGGCCCCAAACAAGGAGCTTTGACCCCAGGTTCCAAGGTCAGGCCAGGATTCCGAGACGGGTGACTCAGGCTTGGAGGAGACTCAGAGGGCCCATCCCTCAGGGTCTCCTTGTCCCTGCCCTGCGCCTTCTCTCTGAAGAAGGTGCTCTGCCTGCCAGCCCCGCCCATGCCCAGGGCCACCTCGGTGCAGGTGTGGGCAGGTGGCTCACCGCCTCCAAGGGGAGGCTGTGGGCTCCTGGGAGCCATGGCCTCAGGGCAGGGCCTCCCTCCTCCCTGGACCCCCAGTGCTGGGAGCGGGGGCCTGGACATCCCTGGGGAGGGGGGCCAGCGCCAACGGAGCAACTACCCCTGGCATGGGTCCCACTCAAAGGCGGCATCTCCTGTTCCTCAGAAGCGCCGCCTCCCCCGTCCCGTGGACCAAGGCTCTCGGCAGCCAAGCTGACCATCAGGCTGTGGGTCAATGACTGGCCTGGCTCTCCACCTCCCTTCTCAAGCTGGGCAGCCTCAGGCAAGGGACCCCACCTCTCTGAGCCTCAGCTTCATCATTGGTGGCATGGGAAGATGCAACAGTACCTACACATATGCGCCAGTTTTTGCTGTAGACACCCCCGCCCCCCGCCCCCGCCCCAGACCTCCGTTGGTTATTGCAACCAACAGGGGTTTCCTTGCCTGTGACTCTGAGTTGGGGTGGCTCTGGGTCGGGGTGGCTCTGGGGGGCTGGGTCGGCCTCTGGCTGTGGGCTGCGCTCCCGTGAGTTCCCCGAACCAGCAGACACCCTCCTGAGCATCAGAGAGCAGGCGGGCCAAGCCCACAGAAGGTGCCTCCACAAGCCGCCCTTCTCCTGAGCCCGCCTGCGGCCCAGCCCAGCAGCAGCGGTGGACAGGGAAGTTCCTCCACCGCCCCGCCGGGGCAGGGGGAGGCCAGGGAGGGGCCCTGATCCTGTTCAAGGGTGTGAGGAACTGGCCGCCCTGCCCAGGCCCCACCTGCGTCCTTGGGCGCTGGGAGGAACCAGGAGGCAGGCGGGGCCCACACTCGCTCGGGACACAAGAGCCCGCCCGGCCCCGCCCAGAAGGATCGGCCCGCTCTTCTGCATGCCAGGGGCTAGGAAGGGGACGGATACCCTCTGGGGGTCCCCCCACCCCAGCCCTGACCCTTCAACCTGCCCGCCTTACGACGGAAGGAGGGACGTGGCCCTGGATCAGCTTCATCTTATTGCTGAAGACTCCCTCCTGCCTCTCGGCCAAGGCTACGCAGCATCCCCACACACACCCCGAGACCAGACGGGGCCGCCCTCCCACTGAGGCAGCGGGTTAGAAGGTTCTTCCCTGTTTGACGGGGGCTATGGTCTGGGGTCTCACAGTGCCACGGGGTAGCACACACACACCCTCACCCAGCCCTGGGAGGCTCGGAGGGGCTCAGACACCGCAGCCTTCCCTGCTGCTGCCAGGACGGCCCCTCGTCCCCGGGGGCCCCCAGCCACAGCGGCAGGAGGCGAATCACTCAGAGGCCTGAACTCCAGCAGCTGGTCACACCTCCTCTCTCCCTGAGATGAACGCAGGGAAGCCAGGACTACCTACCAGCCTGGTGGTGCTCCCAGGGTAGGCAGGAGGGAAGGAGGAGGGGAGGGGAGAGCCTGGAAGAGGGGAGGGGCAAGGAGGGAGGAAAAGAGGGAGGGGAGGGGGGAGAGCTTGGGAGCCGGAGGGAGGGAGGGAGCTGCGCTGGCTCTGCTGTCCGTCTCAGCACCACTTAGCCCCACGTTAGAAGATTCCGAGGCAATTAGGCTCAGGGGAAGCCATAAATCTCCATAACCATCAGCCAAGATTTCTCCCCTCCTTGAAACAACAGATAGGATTTCACTGGTCGCAGCCCAGACTCCCAGAGGGCTTTCTGATAAAAAGCCACTTCTTCAAAACATCCAACCCAAGTTCCTCTCGTCTTTCAAGCCACCAAAGGGTCAGGTTTCCCTGGAGTGGACGGAGGCAGGGAGGCGGCTGGATGTCCACGGTGGGCTGCCCGCCTTCCAGGGCGAGGGCTCGGGGCTGGGGCTGTGGGCTCCCCTCCCTGGGATCCCACATGGCCTCTGCTTGGTGACCCCCTGTGGCAGGTGCGTGGCCTCCTCTTATCGGTCGGCTCGCCCAAGAGGATTCCAATGCTTCACACGTGCCTCGGGCCCCGCCCCCGGGTCCCGGCTCTGTCCCTGGGGTGCACAGGACCCCCCCATTGGGACTGGGAGCCCACCTGTGACCCTGGCAGCACGGAGAGATGGGGGAGGGGCGAGAGAGGGAAATACCTTAGGTCTCTGCGGCTTGACGCCGGGCAAGCTTTATCCTTACACAGGGAATGGGTTTGGAGAAAGTTCTGGAGGGGTCGGTCCCACGGCAGACCTCAGTGACCCCCGGCAATAACTGAGGAGGGGCCAGGGGGAGGGAGGGTGCTTTCCGCTGTCCCCATCCTGCCGAGGGGGAGACGGATCCCCAAAGCCACGGCCTGGCCCCCTCCCCTGGGCGGGCCTCCCCAACTACCCCAACCCCGGAGCTGGAGGTGGGGCTTCACTTCTGAACTCTGGGCTCCCCTCCAGGGAGAGAGGCGACACAGCCTGGTGGGCTTGCCTTCTTCCCTCTGCCAGACGGGGAGCTCCTTGAAGGCAGTCACAGAGCACGTGGGAGCTCCCGCCTCCCCTCAAACCTTTGGGTTCCCTCTTTCAACATCAGAAGACCTCTCCCTAAAGCGGGGGTTACCCTGCGGTTCCAGTGAGGAAGCCAGGGGACAGCGGTAGGCAGGCAGCCCTGATTTCCTGTCACCAGGGACCTGGGGTCAGTGGTCCCCTCTGCAGCCCTGCCCCCACCCCTGTCCAGCGCCCATCCAGAGCCCCTGACAGCGGTTCCCGAATCTGCAAACACCACATCCGCTCCAAGAGGCCTGGGATGCCCCTCGGCCACACAGCTGCCAAGTTTCTGCCCAGAGCTCTCTCTGTGTGGGTTCCTCTTATCTTTAAAACAAGTTGGAGTTCCCGTCATGGCGCAGGGTTAACGAATCCAACTAGGAACCATGAGGTTGCAGGTTCGATCCCTGGCCTCGCTCAGTGGGTTAACGATCCGGCGTTGCCGTGAACTGTGGTGTAGGTCGCAGACACGGCTCGGATCCCGCGTTGCTGTGGCTCTGGCGTAGGCCAGCGGCTACAGCTCTGATTCGACCCCTAGCCTGGGAACCTCCATATGCCACGGGAGCGGCCCAAGAAATGGCAAAAAAAGACAAAAAACAAAAAAAAAACAAGTAACAGGGCTGGGCGGCCACTCCCACCTGTGGCTCTGAAAAGAAAAGCCCATATCCTCTTGCTCCTCTGTGTCCAGGGTCCCTGACACCCCTTCGAGGGGTCTTGGGGTGTGGCTACAGAGGCCTGCAGGGCAGCGAGTGAGGGGCCCAAAGCTGCTTGGCCGCCCTCTGACCAGAAGCTCCATGGCCCAGGCCCTCACGCCAATCCTGTCTCCCCCTCACCAACCTCCATCTCAGGCACAGAGCAAACAGAGGCTCAGAGAGGCTCGGCCACTCAGCCAGGGTCACACAGCCTTATGCAGCCCAGGCAGGATTTGAACCCAGGTCTGCCTGTGTCCTGAGCCTGGATTTGTGGCTCCGCTCGGGTCACCCAGCCTTTAAAGAAGTGGAGGGGGCCTTGAAGGCCCTTCGCAGACAGGGAGGCCAAGGCCCGAGAGGGAACACACGGTGAGCCGGAGCAGACTGGCCTGGCACCTGGGTTCTGGCTCCAGTCCTAGACCCAGCCTCGTGGGCCAAGCCGACCTGGGGGCACAGCAGAGGGTCTCTGCAGAGGAGGGTGGAGGGGAAGCCCCTGCTCTGCCCAGAAGTACCCGTCTGGGCTTCAGGTGCTGGCCACCCGTCTGACCGTCGTGATGGGTGCTGGGGCCCCAGAGGTGGGCATGTGCCCCTGGCCTCCTTCCGGCTCTTTCTCCAGGGCTCCAGTGCCACCGAGGAGCCCCTTGCCCTCCCCAGCTCACCCATGGGCCCTCAGGGCAACCCCTCCAGCCAAGGCAGGTCGGCAGCGTCCAAAAAGAAGCCCCGTGGCCACTGCTCAGCCCTGCCTGCTCCCTCACTCCTTAGCATTTGACACCAGCCTCGTTGTGTGACCGGGGCTGGGCCCCAGAGACTCTGGTCCTCTGGTCCTCTTGTCCTCAACAGGTGGCTCCCCTCGGTGCGTCAGGGCCTTGGCCAGGCCAAGCTCAGAGCATACACGTTTGGAGGCCCAATCCCAACTGGGGAAGTCAGGGAGGGCTGCCTGGAAGAAGCCACATCCAAGCTGAGAGGCAAGGAAGGGAGGAGCCGTCCAGGTAGGAGAGGAGACCCTAAAGGAGCAGTGGGCACAGGTGGAAAGAGAGGCCTCTGTCCCGGGGCCTCGGCAGCCAGCGCGGCCAGAGCATCAAGGGCTCAAGGAGTGTCCTTGGCGAGGAGTTTGGATTCTGTCCTTCCGTGCCAGGCCCAGGGCTGGGCTGTCCAGAAGTCAGATGCCCCTGCAGCCCACAAGGAGAGGGGCTTGGAGTCCAGTGCTGTGCGGCCCCAAGAGAGGGAATGAGCCAGTGAAGGGGAACAGGAAGTTGGGAAGCAGAGGAGCAAGTGACACACAATCCAGCATCAGGGCAGGACTCGCTCCAGACGCCCTCAAGAGCCGGGTGCCACCGCGTACTGGCAGAGGTGCCCGGTGTCTGGGGACCAAGCCAGCCTGTCTGCAGCCATGGGCACTGAGACTTTCAGGCCTCAGAGGCACAGCCAGCTGGGGGCATCCTGCCCCGGGGCAAGGCTAGACCACGCCAAAGCCGAGCTGTCCCAGGAGTCTGTAGCTCCAGGGCAGCGCCAGTACCAAGGGGTCTCCTGGCCCTTCGTCTGTTGCCTGCGCTTCCCCTGGACCCAAACCAACCCGGGGGAAGGTGTGTCACCAGGCACGCTGATCCCTCGGAGGTGGGAGGGGCACAAGGAGTGGCATCCGAATCCAGCCCCAGCCCCGGAAGTAGGGACCAGACGTGGCAGATCTGAGGGGCGGGGACGTGGAGCGGGTGACTGGCCCTCTCCTCCTGCCCACGAGAGTGGTCCCTCCAGAGGGCATCCTTGCCCGCCTCCCCGCCTCCTCCGATGGCATCTGGCAAGGCCGACAAGGTGCGTGGGAATAATCTGCTGACCCATCCGGAACCACCCAAGGCGCCTTCCTCCTCCAGGCAGCCTTCATCTCCTCTGGGGCGCCCAGGGTGCCCAGCGCAGGGCAGGCACCGGTTCAGCAGCGTGTGGTGCGCTGGCCCCGCCTGCCTCGGCCCCGTCTCCCATCCTCTCCCCTCAGCTGCCTCTCTGTCACCACGGCTGTCTTTTTCCCTCAAAGGCACCGAGCCTTTGTATCTGTGCAGCTGCTGTCCCCTCCTCCTCCTACGTGGCCACGGGCCTGCTGGTGACTCAACTGCCAGGCCGCCCCCTCCCTCCCCCTGTGCTCACTAGCCCACCCCTCTCTGTCCCTTTGCTTGTCACCTGTCTCCCCCACGGCGTGGACTCCTCGTCAGAACAGCCTATCTGCTTGCTCCTCTTCCTGGATGCACTTGCACACCCCCCATCCATGTGTCCGGATCCTCCTGCACGCGCAAACACGCACACGCGCGCACACACACGCGCACGCGCACACCAGGACACAGGTGCACACCTGCTTGCCATGCACATGCACACACACGGCCTTGATACCTGGTCTCAGGGTCTGTCCTGGCACCTCTCCTTCGCCAGCCTGGCATCTGTGTTATGAATTCCCATGTCAGCCAGAAGGAGACAGGCCCCGAGATGCTGGGCACCTGCCGAGGGCCACACAGCTAGTAAACGGCGAAGCTGGGATTCGAACCAGGCTGGCTTCCTCACCTTGGAGCTCCACAGCCCCACCCGCACCCCCTGCAACGAGCAAGCACGGCTCCTGGGGTCACTGGGTCTTTGCTGGAGCGTCTCCCGGAGAAGCGAAGGGAAATACTTGGCAGCCCTGCCCCTCCCGCCTGTCAACACAACGTAAAAGTTAATCTAGAAGTAAATAAATTTACTAGGAGGACCAGAACCTTTAAAAAAGAAAACTGAGATGCCCAAAGCGGGGCTGCCGTATTTTATCCCATCTCACGATGGAATTGCAAGTCCGCCTGGGAACTGAGCTCCCAGGCCACCGGGCTGCGACACCGCTCAGGGTGAGGGGGTCTCGCTGGCTTTCTCCTTCACCCGCCCCTCCAGGGCCCGGACCGATGCCCCCGTGTTACCTGTGGAGCCCTCAGGCCAAGGCCAAGCTGCTGGGCCCAGGCACCACACGGGGTCACTGAGCCCTCAGCTCTGCAGTGACATAAGTCCTGCCAAGGCCCCCGGCCTTTTCCCATTCCCACGCTGGGCCCCAGATCCATGACACCCCGAGACAAGCAGACAGCTTCTAACAGGCGACCCCAGGAGAATGGGCGGGGCCCGCCAGCAGCACAGAATCAGAATCTGTGGTGTTTAAACTTCACAAGAAGCAACATGAGCTTTGAAGGGAGCGTTTCTACGTGTTTATTAATGGTCCTAAGAAGCCATGACCCTGGCCCCTCTCATTTCACGTGTGCCCCACGTGCACCGCCTGCGGAAGGAGGCACTGCCGCCCGGCCGGTCTGGGAGAGGAGATGGGGCCGGGGAGGTAGCTGGGTTGCGGTGGGGGTGGCGGGGAGGCACGGGTGCTGGCACCGCCTGCAGCCCCCGCCTCTTTTACTTGGTGTCCGCGAGAGACTCGTTCCCGTGGCTCGGATGCTCGTTGCTTGAGCTGATGGCCAAGGTCATGGCCAGTGGGCTGACCTTGGCCCTCGTCCAGTGGTCGTGATGAGGCACAGATGACCGCAGGGCCTGGCACCATGTCAGGCCCTGTGCCCTCAGTGCCCACCCCCGTCCTGGGAGGTGGGGGTTCCTCCAGCTGCTGGTGGGGGAGCTGGGGCCCCCAGACCAGCCCCTGTTCATGCGACCGGACTGTCACAGGATTTAGTCCCAAGTCTGGGGCCCAGCCCTCTGCTCCCCTGCCTCCCGGTCCCCATGTCAGGTCGCAGTCACCTCTGTGCCATGTCGCAGGACAGCTGGACGCAAATTCCGCTTTTCCAAAAAGATCCAAAGGTTTCTTTTCCCGTGTGCTCTGCTGTCCTGCCAGTAACCCCAGGCCTCACCTGCTGATGCCAAGCGGAGGCTGCCTTTGACCTGTGGCCCTGACACGTGTGAGAGGGCAGGACCCAGGAGCCTGCAGGTGGTGACAAGATGGTTAGGACAGCTGGAAGGAATGGCCCTGGGCAGAAAGAAGTCCCCAGACGCCCCTGCCGGCCCTGGAAGAGCAGCCCCAGGCTGACTGGCCCACCTGCTAACCCTCCCTGCAGGCGCCCCCCGCACCTGCGCCCCAGCTCTGGGTTTCCCATTTCCCGAAGACCACCCCTCTTCTGACATTCCAGAAAGTTCCACTGACAAGAGCACGGATGCTTCTCTAATTACCAATGGGCGAGCGAAGGCCCCCTGCCTCCAGGGGAAGCCCCCCCTCCGCCTCCAGGTCCCAAAGCCAGTGGGGTTACCAACCCTTCCTCGAAGCTTCGGTCAGACTAGGGGCTGTGGGGGCTGTGGTGGGGGTGGCAGAGTTCTCCCTTCATCACACTAGTCAGGAAAGAACTCCCACCCCCTCCTCGCCTGTCTCAAAACTGCCCTCGAGGATAGGCCTCCACCTTCCACCAGGAGGAAGATTCTGGCAGGCGTTCCCCTTGGTGGCGACTGGAGACCCAGCCCCCGTGGGGCTTCTTTTAAGGCCAGAGGGAGTTTGCTAACAGACCAGGCCAGCAGAGGTGGCTCGACAGGTAAATTTTAGGGCTCCTGCGAAAGTCTGCACTTTCTCATTTGAACTGGAGTGGATCCAAAGATCTACCCACCCACCCTCTTATTCACATACCCATCAATCCATGCAGCCATCCACCCACCTATCCTTCCATTCACTCATCCATCCACCCATCCTTCCATTCCCCCACTCATCCATCCACCCACTCATCCATCCACCCATCCTTCCATCCACCCACTCATCCATCCATCCATCCTTCCATTCACCCATCCTTCCATCCACCCACTCATCCATCCATCCATCCATCCATCCACCCATCCTTCCATCCACCCACTCATCCATCCATCCATCCATTCACCCACTCATCCATCCATCCATCCATCCATTCACCCACTCATCCATCCATCCATCCATCCATTCACCCATCCATCCATCCATTCACCCATCCATCCATCCATTCACCCACTCATCCATCCATCCATCCACCCACTCATCCATCCATCCATCCATTCACCCACTCATCCATCCATCCATCCATCCATTCACCCATCCATCCATCCATTCACCCACTCATCCATCCATTCACCCACTCATCCATCCATCCATCCATCCATCCATTCACCCATCCATCCATCCATTCACCCACTCATCCATCCATCCATCCATCCATTCACCCATCCATCCATCCATTCACCCATCCATCCATCCATTCACCCACTCATCCATCCATCCATCCACCCACTCATCCATCCATCCATCCATTCACCCACTCATCCATCCATCCATCCATCCATTCACCCATCCATCCATTCATTCACCCACTCATCCATCCATCCATCCATCCATTCACCCATCCATCCATCCATTCACCCACTCATCCATCCATTCACCCACTCATCCATCCATCCATCCATCCATTCACCCATCCATCCATCCATTCACCCACTCATCCATCCATCCATCCATCCATCCATTCACCCATCCATCCATCCATTCACCCACTCATCCATCCATCCATCCATCCATTCACCCATCCATCCATCCATTCACCCACTCATCCATCCATTCACCCACTCATCCATCCATCCATCCATCCATTCACCCACTCATCCATCCATCCATCCATCCATTCACCCACTCATCCATCCATCCATCCATCCATTCACCCATCCATCCATCCATTCACCCATCCATCCATCCATTCACCCACTCATCCATCCATCCATCCACCCACTCATCCATCCATCCATCCATTCACCCACTCATCCATCCATCCATCCATCCATTCACCCATCCATCCATCCATTCACCCACTCATCCATCCATTCACCCACTCATCCATCCATCCATCCATCCATCCATTCACCCATCCATCCATCCATTCACCCACTCATCCATCCATCCATCCATCCATTCACCCATCCATCCATCCATTCACCCATCCTTCCATCCATCCATCCATCCATCCATCCATCTCTCATCCATCCACCCACTCATCCATCCACCCATCCTTCCATCCACCCACTCATCCATCCATCCATCCTTCCATTCACCCATCCTTCCATCCATCCACTCATCCATCCATCCCTCATCCATCCACCCATCCTTCCATCCACCCACTCATCCATCCATCCATCCACTCATCCACCCATCCATCCATCTGCCTTACCACCCATCCACCACCCGCCAGTTTGTCTATCTACCCACCCATCCTGCTATCCACACACCCGTCAGTCCATGCAGCCATCCACCCACCTAATGCATCCATCCACTTATCCATCCGTTCACCTTATTACCCACACACCCATCTATCCATTCAGTCATCCATCTTTTCTCTCATCCACCAGCTCTACCACCCGCCCGCCCACAAGTCCATCCATTTGTCCATCCATCCTTCATCCTACCAGCCATCCATCCTTCCTTCCTTCCAGCCGTCAGTGTGCTTATTCAGAATCACTCGTGTCCCACCTCTTGTCTTACCATCCATTAGACCCGGGGAACACAGATACACCAACCTGGTGCCCGCCCCTGAGGCAGACAGACACAATAACAGATGCTTATAAAACACCTCAGGGGTGCGGGCGTGCCCTGCAGACCGAACTTCCCCACAAGACTGTGTGCCGAGGTTGTGCAGCACCGTGCCTGCGCCATCATGGGAACACCCAAGAGAGCAGGTCTTGGAGCTGCATCTCAAGCGCAGGTGGGATCTGGGTGTTCAGACAGGTGGAGGGTGTTCACCTCAAAATCAGGGGGTAGGAAGCAGCAGGGTAGGCTGGGCGGGGGCTCAGCAGGAAGCCCCTTGTGACAAAGCACTTCCCACACCACATCCAAACAGCCTGCTTTGTGCCCCCAAGACTGGGGCCCCCAGGAGGGGCAGAGACCACAGAACCCTTGCAAGAGCTGATGCTTTTGAGAAGAGTTTGCAGAAGCGGGGGGCGGCCCCTTTGTGACCTGTCCCCTGCAGCCTTGAGGCTGCTTGTACTTGCGGGCCTAGGGGCTGCCTTCCCCCGCTTCCAGCGTGTGGACCCCCGTGGGAGCTGGCACCCTCATTGGGGACTGCCCTCCCAGGAAAGAGGCCCCATGCCAGCCCAGCCCTGCATCTTCCGATTCACCCCCCAGCCCCCTTCGAAGGAGGGGGCTTCCAGGCGGGGCCCTGGGAAACGCGGGAGCCTTCGGAGAGCCCTGGCCCAGCCCTGCCCAGCCAGCTCCCCTCCCCAGGGGTTGCCGGTCCACCAGGGCATGTGGAGTTTCTCTGAAGACCTGGCTTGTTTCTAGACCCATCGAGACCCTGGAAGAGCGGGCTCCCGTGTGAAGGCCTTTCGACAGCGGTCACGCGGAAAGCCTGTCTGTCGGAGACCTTTAAAGCCAAGGGCAAGGGCCACGGCCTTGAGCACCAGCCCCGCACGGAGAGACTGTGTTTCTCAGCACACACGCCGCTTAATGTTTAACCCCGCGAGCTTTCCAACCGCTAAGGACACGGCATCAACTTTGCACAAATAAGAGGGATCAGAGGAGCCGACATGGAACCCTCTGAGCGTGGGCCAAGCTGACACACCCCTCTGGCCACGAGGGTCTTGGCTTGACAGCCCAGGGGCTGAAGGTCAGGGGCCATTGGGGAGCGGGGGCGGGCGGGGGGGGGGTCTCAGAAGCCCAGAGCTCTGTCCTGACTTCCCCATCTCAGTTGTTTTCAGATTCTGCTCAAAGGATGCCACCGCCAGGAAGCCCCCCAGTCTCCCTGCCCCCACCAGAATTACGTGTACGGAGTCGGTCTCCTCCACTCCCCCGCAGGTCAAGGTGATACGCCAGCAACCCTCTGTCTTAGCCAGGTCCCCGCCTAAAGCAGGCTGGAGGCAGGATGCAGGGGCAGGCGGTCCCTGGAAGCACAGCAGGAGCCGGGAAGAGAGACTGGGAAACAAGAAGCCTGCTGGAAGGCCTTTCTGCTGCAAGCCATGGGCGCTCGGTCCCCCGGGAGCCTCTCTGAAACTATGGAGCGCCCCAGAATTGGCCCCTTCCGGGAGGGCGCCTACACACCCACACCCTGCTTTGAGGTCATGCTTGAGAACGTAATGCCCCAGCACCCCCCCACATGCCTCGCCTGCAACCAAAGAAATGCACCATCCGCAGGCTCATGATGGGACCGTTCCCCCCCAACTCACTGTGGACCCAGGCGAGCCAGGTGCTGTACAGACGAGCCCTCGCTCCCCTCGGCTCCTGGGTCAGCCCTGCCAGTGGGGATGGGGTGGGGGGGCTGCTGGGAAGGGTGAGTTCCCCATGTCGGAGATCAGGAGACTGAGGCCACGCTGGGCACATGGCCTCACCAGGTGGCACAGCCAGCAGTGGTAGAGCTGGATTCGCGGCGTGCAGCCACGCTTCCTACCTCTCCAGCCACACGAGCCCATCTGTACGAAGGCCCCAGAGCTTGGGGTCCAGAAGCCACCCAAGGAGGCCGCCCCACCCCCACCCCCGCAGCCGTGTCCGAGGAGGAGGCCGCGGGAGGCCTGCGGCCACCGGCTCTGTCTCCTGCTTCCGTGGGGCCCCTGCCAGCATGGGAACCCTCCCTCTTTGCAGCGTAAATGGAGGGAGAGGCCGTGGGGTGGACAAACGCAGTCACAGACCTGCACGGAACCTCAGAGAACATTCCTGAGGACAGCAGGCTGCCCGGCCGGGTCCCCTAGAGAGTCGCAACCAGACGGAACATTCCATGTTCTCTCTCGCTCCACAGGTGACAGTGACCTGAGCTCGGGACCCCCTGGACCCCGGCTCCTCCTGGCTCCCCCCTCACCCCGGCCCTTCCCACCGGGCCTCTGGGCTTGGCCAACGGAGCCCTGGCAAGAAAACACCCCCAAAGCCCTTCCCACGGTTGGCCTTCCGCTGCCGTGCTCCAGGGGCCGGGGGTGCAAAGCGCAAGGGAGGGAGGGAGCCCTTTGCTCCCTCTCCCGCCGCCTCCCACCTGGGCCACCGCCCTGGGAGTCATTTCAGGAATAGCACCCCTCTCCCCGTCTCCGAAACCCCCTCATCACCTCTCCCTCCGCTTCTCTCTCTTTTTTTGCTTTTTAGGGCCACACCCACAGCATACGGAAATTCTCAGGCTGGGAGTCGAATTGGGGCTGCTGGCCTACACCACAGCCACAGCAATGAGGGATCCGAGCCGCATCTGCGACCGAAACCACAGCTCACGGCAGCGCTGGATCCTTGACCCACGGAGCGAGGCCAGGGATCGAACCTGCATCCTGTGGGTACTAGTCGGGTTCATCACCACTGAGCCACGACAGGAACGCCCCCTCTTCTTTTTTTAATGACCACATCCATGGCATATAGAAGTTCCCAGGCTAGGGGTAGAACTGGAGCTGCAGCTGCCGGCCTATACCACAGCCACAGCAACACTGGATCCAAGCTGCATCTGTGACCTATGCCAGAGCTTGCAGCAACACTGGATCCTTAACCCAGAGTGAGGCCAAGGATCGAACCCATATCCTCACGGAGCCCACGTCAGGTTCTTAACCTGCTAAGCCGCAGTAGGAACTCCTGGCCCTGTCCTTCTAAAAGCCCCAGAAATAGGTGGGGAAGCAGGGGTGTGCAGAAGCCGGGGTGCAGGGGTGTAGACCCTGATCCTCAAATTCAGAGTCATGAGCCACCAGGCTTCTGGGGGCGGGTGCATTTCTTGCAAGAGTCTGGACATCAGCCCATCAAGCTTTGCTGCTGCATCAACCGGACCAGGGGATGCCCCGCAGAGGGGGCCATGCCATGCACTTCTGGTCCAGGAGGGGGCAGCACAGGCGCAGACCCCACCCCGATTCCAAGGGTCTTGGAGACCACCCTTGACCTCCTGCAGGAGACATGCCTTGAGCCCTCAGGGGACCACGCTGCAGAAGACATAAAATGTGTGTGGGTTGAGAAGCATAAACCACCCAGATGTCCCTGGCATACACAGGAAAAAACCCTGAAATGACCTGGGAAATCAGGGAGGACTGCCTGGAGGAGGCAGTGCCTAAACCAGGATCAAATTCAGGGGGGAAAGTATTTCAGGCAGAGGGCACAGTGTCTGTGCCACTGGAGGAAGACCAGAGCTGAGAAGCTGAGGGAAGTGACTGGAGCAAGGCACGGGGTTGGGAAAGGTGGGGTGCCAGGATGAGGGCCAGGCAGAGGGGCCTGGATCCCCTCCGGCCCTCAGGCTCTGCCTGGGGCATCCACCCTCCTCTCCATGCCCCGATCCTGCCGTTCCCTGGCTCAGGGAAACCACGGCCTCATCGTCCCACCCCTCACGCAGGAGCCAGCCCTACTGAGCTGGCGTGAGTGGTCTGAACTCTGCAGCTGTTGCGGGATTCTGGCCTCCCTGAGCTGAAACGCTGACACCACAGCCGGTCAACTCATCTGTCACTGTCTGGGAAATGCTTCCTGGTCCCCACGTTGCATCCCTGCAGCTCCCCGCACAGCCTACCCCTACGCTCGCACTTACTCCCCCCACCCCACCAAACTGCAGGTGCCACAGAGCGAGACCCGCCTCCATCCTGCTTGCCCCTCCGTTCCTGATGCCAGCACAGAGCTTGGCGCACAGTAGGTGCTCAGTAAATACGTATTGGAAGAAATCTCACGTTTCAAGGAGGCAGATTTTAACTCCACCCAAGGGGGAGTTTTCTGCATTCACTGGTAGTGAGTTTCCCATTGTGGGAGGCATCCAAGCAGCATCCGGGTGGCGTTTTGCAGGGGCTGGAAGAAGCAATCCATGCCTCGCCCGCAGGGAGGGGCTCAGGCCCGGGAGGAGGCCCACTGGAGGAGACTGTGCAGAGCGGGCTGCCCCGGGAAAGGGGGGTGGCTGTCCCTTTTCACGAATGGGGACCAGATGTGGGCCCGGAAGCATCCGCCATGTGGAAGCAGAGGGGTTCTTTTAACCCGTGCACGGGGCTCAGCTCTGCCGAAGGAAATCCCATGGCCCCACTCAGCTCTGGCAAAAGGAGAACCGTTCAGTACTAACCTGTCATTTCTCTAAAAACGCCCACAGCCCTGCTTAGGCCCCCAGTTCCAACATCAAAATCTGGGGTCCAAAGGCAGTCGCTTGTTGAGCACCTGCCTGCCTTCCAGCAGGGTCGGCCTCCGCGGTGGGCCTGGCCAGCCTGAGTGAGGCCACGCAAGGGCCTCCAAGTCCACGGATGGCCACCCCTTTCCCCGGAGGTGGGACCTTGAGCCGCACTGCCTGGGGTGGTCCAGGGCCGAGCTCCATCTCTCTCCTGGGATGGAGGGGTTTCCCATGGAGCAGGTGCTGAGGCTGCTCCCGGCATCCTCTGCAGTGCAGAGGGCTATTTGGGGTCCCTTGTCCCCGGGTGGTCGTGGGACAGGGCCAGGTGGACCCTCGTAGGGCCAGCCTCTTCCAGGGGTCGTGACCCACAGCTGTCACTCGTGGAAGCATCCAAAATCCGCCTCCTGGGTCCACCCCCATGTGGGCTAACCCTTCCCCGCACAACTCTAGAAGGAACAGGGCTGGGAGATGGTACCCCGCAACCAACACGGGTTCCGGCTCGTGGGTGGGGGTCTTGGTCGCGGATTAAGCGGAACGTGGGTAAAGTGGGGGAAGAAGCCAGACCGAGGGCGGGTCCCAGAGCTGGCAGCTGGTCACCAGGATTTATTTCCCATAACTGTTGTGGCTCACAGGCAGGGCTTCCCCCTTCACCCCCAGCCTGCGCCCTCGATGGCCAAGCCCGCAGTGGGTGCTTTGCTGAGGACCTGAATGAGCCTTGCCCGCTTCCTTGCACCTGCCCCCACAGCCTCACCCCTCCCGGCCAGGGCACTGCCCACCGCTGTCCTGACTCCTCCTGGACCCAGAGACACACGGTGCCACCCCAAAGAGTCAGAACGACACGAATTTAACCCCAAACCCTGACATTTCGCCAAGAGGGTGCCGGGAACGGTGCCTCTCTGAGCCTCGGGTTTTTGACTCTGTAAACTGGAGAAGAGAGCCACGCGGGTTTGCCGTGGCCCCACCGGCCCCAGGAGGAGGGCAAGCAGGCCAGGCACGCACAGGGGGCGCGGTGCTGCTGGCAGGACCACTTTCACTTTTCTGCTTTTCCCTGCATCCGCTCCAGCCACGATGGGGCCTTCTGAAGCAGCCCGTGATGTGGCCTCTGTGTCCGGGGAGGGCAGACGAAAGTTCGGGGATGGTGCGTAAACTCACAGGGCCGAGTGAGGTGAGCCCAGCCCTAGCTCCGGTCACTCCCGCCTGACCTCAGGGTCGTTGCCCAGGTCAAGGCAACGGCAACAGACAGCAGTAAACACTGCCCCCGCGGGCTGGCTCACCCAGAGGCGGTGAGGGCTGTGGGGGCGGCAGGGGCAGCAGGGGACCATCAGAGAAGCTGGGGATGGGGTGGGGGCCAGGCCTGGGGGGTCCAGGGAACAGAACCAGCTGCGGGAAAGAGCCCGCCCCCCACCTCTAAGGCTGGCCAGGGTCACAGACCGACAGAATCCCAGCCCTGCCAGTTACAGGTCTGCCCGGAGACCCCCAGCCCAGCTCAGAGCTCACCCCCGCCCCTTGTCCCCAGGACCCCTCCTCGGCCTGTGGGTAAAGAACACCCATTTCTTCACCTGACAGCTGTTAACCCAGCACCTAATGAACGTGGTCACCGAGCTGGTGAGCAAGGCGGGCCTGGGTCCTGCCCTCTGCCCAAGTCCGTCTGCCATTACATAGCCAGGGAGTCAGAGTGTCTGCTCAGCTGATCCCGTGCCTCCTGGAAGTCCCTTAGCCTCTGGTGAGGGACCGCTGAAGAAAAAGCCTTTTGAAGGCATGGCCCACCTTCTTCCTCTTTCCTAAGAAACCATCGGATACACGAGCCCTGGAGTCCAGCCCCAGCAAACTCTTCCGGGGAAATGCTTCCTCCCACTGGCCACAAGCGCAAACACAATGTGTGTGCTTTCTTTCCTTGCCGTGGCTGCCAGGAAGCTCAGGATCACATCACGTGACTGAGGGCCCTCTCTCTGGCTCCTGAGATGCTCTTCTCTTTCCACTTCCCTCTAGATTATTCCTGAGCTTGTCCTTCAATCTTCATACTTAAGTTTACGTCTCAGTACATACTTTTTTCAGAAGATTTCCAATGGACATACAGAGAATGTCTGACAGTGTGTAGACCCCTCACTTAACAATGTATCATAAACATTTCCAGTCGTATCCTCAAAACACGGGTATATGCACACGCACACACACACGTGTGAACACACACCCTCTTCAGAGCCCTCCCCCGGCCTCCCTTCCTGGGTGCGTCCATTGCCCCTGACAGGCACACGTGTCACACTGACCGCCCCCCACCACCCGGGAACCTGCCGCCCTGCTTTCAACTCACGCCGCATCCTGGTACGTGCTGCTGGGGGGAGACTTGGCCAGAAGGGGCTGCAGGGCTGGGTCCTGTTTTGACCCATGAAAGTAAAGCCTTGGGGATCCCTCCCGGCCCCCAGCTTTGCACCTGGATGGAAGGACTTAATGACGGCTCCTCTTGGAAGGGAGGGAGGATTCAGCACCATGACGCGCTCCCAGGCACCAGGTGCCACATCTGACATCTGGGGACCCTCTTCCTGACCCTGGGCTCCCCGTCTGTAGACCCTGACCCAAGACTCTGCCGACCCCAGAGAGAACCCTGCGAAAAGCCAGGCTGAGAGAGGCCGCCCCATTCTGGGTGCTGCCAGGAGCCTCACTGGCCACTCCCTTCCAGATTCGGGTGCCCCAAGGGGAGGCGGAGGCAGGCAGACGGAGCCAACACCAGGGGCCCCCGGCCCTGCGCAAATGCTCAACCGCTCCCTCCTCGGTAAGCTTCTGAGTCACCGAGGTCACAGGCTGCCGGGCCCAAATCTGCACCTGATGAGCCCGGTCACGGGGGACTGTGGCAAGTTCAGCCAAAGAGCCAGGAGCTGGAGCTGTGGGTGGCATGGAGGCCCCAGCCCAGCCAGAGGCCGCCCCCCTGTTCCCGGGGCCGCCTGCCCCCGTGGGACCCTAAAACCCCTCAACCCCAACCACCTGCAACGCACAATAAAGGAAGGATGACCAGTATTAATATCAGTTATTGCTATTGATTTCCGCTTTAAAGAATCAATGTCCAGCCTGGGCCCCTTTGATGACGGTCTTTGCAGGAGACGCATGGATCTGCCCCCCCCCCCACTGTTTGTGGGCCGGCGCCCTCACCACCTACAGCAATCAGAGCCGGGGAAGCAGGGACATGAGGAGAAGTGGTGGAGGATGGACGGCCGGACAGGGCTCGTGCTCTGCCCTCCAAAGGGAGCTGACCCCGGGGGCCGGGTGGACTGTCATGCGTTCAGGGAAGCCAGGCCCTGACGTCACCTTCCCCCCTCCCCACCCCCCACTCCAGCCCCTCCCCGCCCCCAGGCCCTGCAGGCTGAGCCTGCCTCCTACCGGGCTCTCCTGCCCCCCCCAGAACACCCCACCCTCGATCCGATGCCGTTTCTTTGCAATATTCAGGGTGGTCGAGGCCCTGGCCTGGCCTCCCACCCACCACAGCCCTGCCACCTGCCCACCGACGGGGCAGATGCTGAAGCCTAGGTCTCACTCTGAGATACCTGCAAGAACGCACGCCAAGCCTGGCTCCCGCACACACAAGTTTGTTAAATGAATGAAGGACCGCGTGCATTTTTGAGCACCTACGATGTGCCTGTCACAATATCCCGATGGCAGAGTTAGCGGGCAACCGACAGTTCAGAGCTGAGTTAGCAAGAGCCTCCTCCACCCCTCGAACCGATGGGACAACCGAGGCCCAGGAACGGAAGCAACTTTCCCAGAGTCCCTTGTTCCGCCCCTGGTGACCCCGCGACCAAGGGCAAGGGTGGGAGCAGGACAGAGCCGGCACCCTGATTCCCAGATTCAGAGGAATCGGCTCACCTATAGGCGAAAGCGCTGCCTCCCCCCCTCACACAGAGCCCCCCCACCCCAGGCTGACTTCCTGATGGGAGAGGGGGCAAGGGGGAGAGGGCCTCTCTCCCTCTTCAGCATCCATTGCTACAGATTCAAGAAAAGCCAAGAATCCAGACTTCTGGTTTTCTCCAAGGACAGTGTCCTGCACACGAGGCCCTGCCCGGGTTCATCCAGCCCTTTTCCCTTCACCGTCCACCGACGGGTTGAGGAATTTAGCAAGAGAGGCAGCTGGAATCCCAAACAAGGGCCAAAACATCACACGCCACAAATGCAGGCAGTTTATGAGGATTTAAAAGGCATGAAAACTGCCACCCTCGAGAAGCTTAGAGGAGGAGTTCCCATTGTGGCTCAACAGGTTAAGAACCTGGCTAGTATCCATGAGGACGCAGGTTCAATCCCTGGCCTTGCTCGGTGGGTTAAGGATCCAGCGTTGCTGTGAGCTGTGGTGTAGGTCGCAAATGTGGCTCGGATCCCGTGTTGTTGCAGCTGTGGCTGCGGTGTAGGCCAGCAGCTGCAGCTCTGATTCGACCCCTGGTCTGGGAATGCCCACTTGTGCAGGTATGGCCCTAAAAAGCAAAAAGAAAAAAAAAAAGAGAGAGAGAGAGGGAAAGAGCTGTTATGGTAGCAGTGGATCCTGGGGCAAGCACGGGTCCACCTGGGGGTACAGCTTCCAGGGACCACTCTGCGGGGGAGGCCCGCACCTGACTCCTTGGGGGCTGTGGGCTTCCATTTCACCCCAGTGCAGCCCTCTGCTCTAGGGGCGCCCTGATTTCTCTGATGGGGGGGCCTTTAAGATCCTGGTGGAGCCCATGAGTCCCCCTCAGCAGGAATGGGCAGTGTCGGGGCCGTGCACCCTGCGGCCCACTGCACACCTGCCAGATGGGGCCCTGCTGGCACCACCCAGGCACAGTGCACAGAGATCCCCTGAGATTCCCAAAGTCACCCTGGTGAGAGGCACAGCTGGAATCCAGCCCCTCTCCGATGGGGCCCAAAGCCCAGGTCCTGCCCCTGGAATGCTGCCCAAGTGCCACCTGCCGGGCACCCAAAGGCAGCCCTGGCCTGGGGGCCTAAATGACCAAGGGGCTCCCATGCAATGCAGGTTACTAAGTTCGCCTGGTACTAAGAAAGCAGCTCCCCTTTGCCCAGCGACATCCCCGTGGCACCGCCTCCATCAGAGCCACCCTCCTCCACCCCTGCCCCTTCATCCTGGTTTCCAAGCCCATCCCTTGAGCTGCCTCTGCACTTCGGAATCCCAGGGAAGAAGCAGACCTGGCGGCAGGTGCCAGTCCGCCCGTGGCAGGAAGGTCTTATGCGGTTTGTGCATGGATTTCCGGAGAAGGCAGTGACCAAGCTGTGCCCTCCACGGCTGAGCCGTAAAAACAGAGCAACCTCCTTGGCAGTGGGCTGTGCCTTCTAAGGCGCCGTCCGTCCCCCAGGCTTAGGGCGGCCACAGAGCATCTTCTGCAACCGGATGCAGAGGCCTTGCCTCCTGTGGGGCCGATAAATTCTGCCCTGACTCAGGTGATGAGCAGCCAGTGGGGCTGAGCTTCCCTCTTCCACGGGCGCCCCCCTGCCAGCCGGGACCCATGCATTATCTAGTGTTATTGCTGCCAGCAGCCCGGCGCACCTGCTAAGGAACCAGCAGGTCCAGGGGAGGGAACATCAGGGCTGCCGGCAGCGCAGGGAGGGCCGGGAAGGAGCAATCGGGAATGAGTCCAAAGTGATAAAACGGGTCTTTAAATAATTATTATCTCAATCCCTCCTTAAAAGCTACATTGGGCAAAATGACTTTAAATATTGTTTTAGCCGATTACCAGCCTATAAATTAATCGCTCACAGCACACAGAGGCGTCGTAAGGGGGTGATTGGGTGAGAGCCGTGAAGTAATTATACACGAGGCACGAAACTCCCGCAGAAGAGGCATATTTTACACTTAAATTATAATTAAGTTTAGAGAAATCTCTTCCACCCAGTGCACAAATATAATCTCTGTCAACCTCCCCGAAAGCAGCAACTCTAATCAATTTATTTATTTGTTGATGGAAGATACCGAGCTGGTGGCCCATCGGGGCGTCTGGGCTTCAGACGTGGACGCAGGAAGCATCCAGAACAGAGCCTTTGCAGCAATGCCCCTGTGCCCAGATTGGCGATTATGAAACCTAAAAATCCAGGAGGTCCTGCTGCGGCTTGGGTCACTGCTGTGGCACAGGTTCAATTCCTGGCCCAGGGACTTCCACATGCTGAGGGTGTGGCCAAAAAAAACCAGTAAAAATCCAGACCTTACCCAGCAACTCAGGTACGACAAGCGTTCACGGGCCCTGGGTTGGGGGCAAGGCTTGGGGGCAGCGGCCCTGTGGGGGCAGGACCAGGGGAGGAGCTACATGCAAGAGAGGCGGGAGGCCCTTGCAGGCCTGGGGGCCAATGGCAGTCTGAGAGGAGGGTGAACAGACGGTGCTGGCCGAGCTGGGATCCCGGGGTCCAGCCAGTGTGGGGAGCTCAGTTCTTGCTGGGAAAATGAAATCTTCCTCCTGCTTTAATTGTTCAGCCTGATTAAAAATCACCCACGTCTGGGGTTCCCATCGTGGCTCAGTGGTTAACGTATCCGACCAGGAACCATGAGGTCGCGGGTTCGATCCCTGGCCTTGCTCCGTGGGTTAAGGATCCGGCATTGCCATGAGCTGTGGGGTAGGTCACAGACGCAGCTTGGATCCCGCGTTGCTGTGGCTGTGGTGTAGGCTGGCGGCTACAGCTCTGATTGGACCCCTAACCTGGGAACCTCCATATGCCGCAGGTGCGGCCTAAAAAGAAGAAAAAAAATCACCCACATCTTTGTTCCACTGTGGCATGGTGGGTTAGTGGCTCGGGTCTCTGCGGAGATGTGGGTTTGATCCCCAGCCCAGTGCAGTGGGTTAAAGGATCTGGCATTGCCGCAGCTGTAGCATACGTTGGAGTCAATCCCTGGCCCAGGAATTTCCACATGCTGCGGGTATGGCCATTAAATAAATAAATAAATAAAAGGAGTTCCCGTGGTGCATCAGTGGTTAACTAATGCGACTGGGAACCATGAGGTTTCAGGTTCGATCCCTGGCCTTGCTCAGCGGATTAAGGATCTGGCGTTGCCGTGAGCTGTGGTGTAGGTTGCAGACGCGGCTCGGATCCTGCGTTGCTGTGGCTCTGGCGTAGGCTGGTGGCCACAGCTCCGATTAGACTCCTAGTGTGGGAACCTCCATATGCTGCCGGAGCGGCCCAAGAAATGGCAAAAACACACACACACACACACACACACACAAAAAGGCAGAGTTCCTGTTACAGTGCAGTGGAAACGAATCCAACTAGGAGCCATGAGGTTGCGGGTTCGATCCCTGGCCTCTCTCAGTAGGTTAAGGATCCAGTATTGCCATGAGCTCTGGTGTAGTTTGCAGACGTGGCTTGGATCTGACGAGGCTGTGGCTGTGGCTGTGGAGTAGGCTGGCAGCTGTAGCTCTGATTTGACCCCTAGCCTGGGAATCTCCATGTGCCACGGGTGCGGCCCTAAAAAGAAAAGAAGAGAAGAGAAGAGAAAAAAGAAAAGAAAAGCACCAATGCCATGCACGCCCTCATCCAGAAACAGAGGGACAGGGACGGTCTGCCCTGTGCCTCAGAGCTCACCTAGGGCCCGTGTTGGTGCTCACCCCCAAATAGCCAGATTCCAGGAGACCTCCCCCCACCCCGTGCAGAAGTTGGTAACAGCCCAGGCCTGGCGATGGGGCATGAGCCCCGGACCCATGCCTGCCCCTCTTGGGCCTCATGGGGGCTCGGACGGGGACATTGAGGGGGGGTGCAAATGGCCTGTGGCCCTCACTGAGGGCTCAGTGCTCCCCAGGAGCAAGTCCTTGCCTTGATCCCTCAGCAGAAGGAGTTGTGGGTGCCCCTGACCCATGTGGCAGCGGGCAAGACCGAAGCCCCGGGAGGCTGAGTAGCAAGGCCAGCGAGTCGTGGAGCTGGGATTCCAACCCAGCTCCCTTGCTCTCATAGGGCCATCTTGTACTCACTGCCCTCTGCCCTCCTAGGGCAGGGGGTGCCCCCAAGGGACCAAAGTGGGAGCAGAGGGAGCCCACCCAGCCCTCCAAACCCTGCTCCTGGTGGCGGTGACTGCTCAGCCAGGGACGAGGCAGCGTAAACAGAGGAAATACATTTTCCTGGTTTTGGAGGCCAGAGGTCAAAGTCAAAGTGCAGTCAGAGCTGGGTTCAGGTGAGGGTGCTTTTCCTGGCTTGCAGGTGGCCGCCTTCTGCCTTTCCTTCACCTGGCTTCTTCTCGGGGGTTCCCGACAGCTGGGGCGTCTATGCTTCTTCTGATTGGGACACCAGTGCCATCCGACCAGGTCCCATTCTCATGACCTCACATAACCTTGACTACCTGCCTAAAGGCCATATCTCCAGATCCGGTGTCTCTGGGGCTAGTCAGGGCTTCAGCACGTGGGTTCCGAGGGACACAGTGCAGGCATCGCAGCAGGGAAGGTGTTCTCATCCAGAACGGAGAGTGAGCAGCTGTGACCAGGGTCACTCGTCATAGTAGCCAAGACATGGAAGCAGCCTAAAGGTCCACGGACAGAGACACGGATAAGGAAGATGTGGGGGAGACCCCTCTGTGGCACAGCGGAAACGAATCTGACGGTATCCGTGAGGATGGGGGTTCAACCCCTGGCCTCGCTCAGTGGGTCGGGGATCCCCTGTTGCCGTGGCTGTGGCGTAGCTGGCAGCTGTAGCTCTGATTCAATCCCAAGCCTGGGAACATCCATCTGCCGTCGGCCCTAAGACGAAAGAAGGAAAGCAAAAAAAAGACAAAAGATGTGGTACATATACACGATGGAATATTACTCAGTCATGAAAAATAATGAGCTAATGTCATTTGCCGCAACGTGGATGGACCTAGAGACGATCATACTGAGCAAAGCAAGGCAGACAAAGACAGATATCATACGACACCACTTATATGTGGAATCTATAAAAAAAGATACAGATGAACTTATGTACAAAACAGAAATAGACCCACAGACATAGAAAACAAGCCAAAGGGGAAAAGGACAGAGGGATGTGTATGGGATTAACATATACACCCTGCCATACATAAAATAAGAAGGTGTTCCCGCCATGGCACAGTGGATGAAGAATCTGACTATAGGAGTTCCTGTCGTGGTGCAGCGGAAAGGAATCTGACTAGGAACCATGAGGTTGCAGGTTCGATCCCTGGCCTCACTCCGTGGGTTAAGGATCCGACATTGCTGTGAGCTGTGGTGTAGGTTGCAGATGCGGTTCAGATCTGGTGCTGCTGTGGCTGTGCTGTAGGCGGGCGGCTGTAGCTCCAATTCAACCCCTAGCCTGGGAACCTCCATATGCCACAGGTGTGGCCCTAAAAGGACAAAGACAAAAAAAAAAAGAGAGAGAGAGAATCTGACTGTAGCGGTTCGGGTCGCTGCGGAGGTAAGGGTTTGAGTCCAGCCACGGGATCCTTAGCACAGCTGTGGCTGCGATTCAATCCCTGGCCAAGGCATTCCAAATGCCTCGCGTGTGGCCATAACATTTTTTTTAAAGGCGAGCAACAAGGACCTACCTTGCAGAAGAGGGAATAAACAATATTGTGTAATAACCTACATGGGGAAAGCACTTGAAAAAAATAGACACGTGTGTATGTATAACTGAATCACTCTGCTGTACACCTGCAACCAACGCACCATTGCAAATCAGTTACCCTTCAAGAAAAATATTTTATTTTATTTGGGGCATGTGGAAATTCCCGGGCCAGGGGTCAACCCCACCGCACAGCAGAGACCCAAGCCGCGGCAGTGACAACGCCACATCCTTAACCCGCTACGTCGCAAGAGAACACCAATAAACATAAACAGATATTTTTTAAAACAAAAAAATGAACAAACCATAAGGGTTAGGAAACGCCCTGACCAGAAGCCAGAAAGCACACACGAGGCCCAGCCAGACCGGCCAGGTCCAGAACCACGTGGGCGGATTAGAGACCGGCTGCCAACCCAGGGCCAGAGAGCGCAGGACGGCAGAGTCACTGGGATCGCTGGCCACCGACCAGCCCTCACCGTGCAGAGCGGTTCGTCCCCCAAAGTACACACCTCGATGGGTTCTCACAAAACCCAGATCTGCACACCACGACCCGGCCCCCAAAGCCCCAAACCCTTCCGGTCACTAACTGCCCCCCGGTAACCACGGTCCTGACTTCCAAAGTCACAGGTGAGATTTGCTTATTTCGAAACCCGTATAAACGGAAGCGGACAGAGGGTGCGCTCGGCACACTGAGAAGCACCCACATCCGTGCGTGTCCTTTGTGGTTTTGTTACCGTCGGGGCTGCGGACGAGCTGTGAACCCGCACAGCTGGTTTATCCTTGCTGTGATGGTGGATGCTGAGGCCGGGGCCAGTGTTTTGGCAAGCTCCAACTGAGCAAACAGGATTCCTCGCGTCCGTCCCCTTTGGCGAGAGCTCGCACCCCCCAGGTGGCGGAAGGGCGGGGTGCAGGGGTACCGCTCTTTGTGGCTAATACCTAGCGGTCGTCCAAGGAGGTTGAGCCACTCAACACACCTGCCAGCGGTGGCAAGAGTTCCAGGTGCCCCCACCTCCTCGCCAGCACCAGGTAGTGTCTGCCGCTTAAATCGCAGCCCCTCCGGTGGGCGCCTCCTGGTGCCTCGCTGGAGTTTTATTTGCCTTTCCCACGTGAATGGTGAGGTTGAGCAACTTTTCGTTTGCTTCGGGGCTCCTTGGAAATTCTATTTGAAACAGCACCTCTTCAAGGGTTCTGCCCATCTGTCCCCTGGGTGTCTTTTTCTTCTTGCCTTGTAGGAGTTTTTTCAATATTCTGGACGGGAGTCTTCTGTCAGATGAACCTACAGCAATTATATTCTCCACCTGTGTGGCTTGTCTTTTCGTCTCTCGTTTGTGTCTTTTGATGGACAGAATTCTTCATTTGAAAGGAGTGTGGCCTATAATTTTTTCCCTCTAGGACCCTGGGCCCAGGGCTAGTCCCATGGCTGAAGGGTGAGGCTCTCCTTCTCCAGCCGTGATTCCTGCAGGCGAGTCTAGGGTGGCTTACTTCCTGCTGGTCCAGGTGGCTTATTTGGTGGACTGACCCAGATGCTCAGGACACCCCCAAGTGTTCTGAGCCCCTGGTTGTTCTGAGCCCTCCTCAGCCTGGGGCTACTGGTTTATCTACTTACCCTCTCAGAAGGAGCAGAGAAATACCGAGAGAGGCCTCCAGTGGGTCACCCAGGGGCTAAATGAATTTTTCCTGCCCGAGAGGGTAGCAGCAGCCCCACTGCCCCGTGATGCTCCAAGTCAATGGCCCCTGCCAGGATGGTCTCTGGGCCAAAAAGGAGCCTGAAGTGACTAGGTGGCAGGCATGAGTTCCTGTTCAGTGGAATGTTTACTGTGTCCCCCAGCAGAAGTGTCCCCTTCTGGGAGGCAGGACTTGGGGCCCAAGGGGCCTGGAATCCTGGGGCTAGAGAATACAAGTTTCCCAAGTAGGTCACTGGGGAGTGAGGGCGAATGGGACCCCTCCTCTAATCCTTGGCTCCCAGACCCAGGACCCTGCCTCCTGGGGGCGCAGCATCATACATCCTAGAAGATGCATCTCACCTCCACAGGTAACAGCTCCAAGCCAGAGTCCGCTGTGCGCTCATGAGGCTGTTGCATTGCTCTATCAGGCCAACAGCTGCTGGGGGACAGCAAGCGACACGGTCATGGCCAGACGCCCACTGCCTTACCTCCTTCCTAGTGATGTTTGGTCTTTTTCTAGCTTCTAGCTTCTTAAGGTGGAAGGTGAGGCGTATCAATTTGAGTTCTTTTAAGGTAGATGTGTACAGCTATAAATTTCTCTCTGAGCAGTGGGTTTTTTTTTTTTTTCCCCAGTCTTTTATCTTTTTTAGGGCCGCACCCATGGCGGCATAGGGAGGTTCCCAGGCTAGGGGTTGAATGGGAGCTGCAGCTGCCGGCCTCCACCAGGCACGTCTGCGACCTACACCACAGCTCACAGCAACGCTGGATCCTTAACCCACTGAGCGAGGCCAGGGATCGAACCCATGTCCTCATGGATCCTAGTTTGTTAACCCCTTGAGCCACGATGGGAACTCCTGAGCACCACTTCGATGGTTTGTTTTCATTCTCCTCAAAGTATTTTCCAAGTTCCCTTGCTCTTGATGGGTTGGTTACTTAGGCATGTATTGTTTAATGCCTCTCTCCCGGCGAACTTTCCAAACTTCCCTCTGTTACTGATTTCTAAGTTCATTCCATGGAGGTCCGAGTCCATATTTTGTGTCATTTCAGTCTTCTTAAATGTACGGAGACTTGTTCACACCAAAATATGTGGTCCGTCCTGGAGAGGGTTCCAGTGCTGCTGAGAAGAGTGGGGGTTCTGCTCTTGCTGGAGGGAGTGTCTCACGGATACCTGATAAGCTCCCTTGATATGTTTTTGACAGTTTTAATTTCCTTGCTGGTTTTCTATCTAAAAGTTACATCCATTATGGGACGTGGAGTATTGAAATTTCCAGTTGCTGCCGTTGCAATTGTCTGCTTTTCTCAATTCTGCCATTTTTTGCTTCAGGTGTTTGGGGCTCTGTTGTCCGGCCCGCATATACTCAGAACTGCTCAGTCTTCTTCAAGGAGTGACCCTCCTACCATTTTATTTCCTTCTGCATCTCTAACTATAGTTTTGCACCAGTGTCTACTTTGTCTGATATGAGCGCAGCCAATCCAGCTCTCTTAGAAACGCAGTTTGCACATGGACTAGGCTTCTCCATCCTTTTTCTTGCAATCTGTTTGCGTGTGGTTCTAAAGCGAGACTGCTGCACAGAGCACATCACGGCATCCGGGTATTTGATCCGGTTTGCGAATCTCTGCCTTTTCGCTGAAGAGGTTGGATCCAGTTACATTTAATACATCACTTATCGGAAAGCGTTTCCTCCCTTCCTATTTCCCTCTGTCCTTTCTGTCCTCAGAGCCTCCCTCAGCACCTCCTTCTGTGTGAAGCAGAGATTTTCTGGTACAGCATTTTAATGCCACTGTCATCTCCTTTACCGCAGTTCCGAGTTATTTTCTAGTGGCTGCCCTAAGGGTTCGAATTAACATCTTAAGTTATAGTGACAGTGTACGTTCCACGGTGTACACAAGCTTCGCTCTTATCTATCTCCACCCCGCAGCTTTTATGCTATTGTCCACATCCAAACAACATCCTCAGAGGTCGTGTGCCCATCAGCCTGGACTGGGAGTCATTGCTTCATGCAGTTGTCTTTAGATCAGATTCTTTAGAAACGAGTTACAGACCAAAGACAATCACCTGTTAATCTTATTGAGGAGTTACCTGTGCATGTTTTGTCACCTCTCTCTTGCTACTTTCAAGATTCTCCCTTTGACTTTATTTTTATTTTATTTTATTTTATTTTTTGTCTTTTTGCCTTTTCTAGGGCCGCTCCCGTGGCATATGGAGGGTCCCAGGCTAGGGGTCTAATCAAAGCTGTAGCCACCAGCCTACGCCAGAGCCACAGCAACTCAGGATCCGAGCCACGCCTGCAACCTACACCACAGCTCACGGCAACGCCGGATCGTTAACCCATGGAGCAAGGCCAGGGATCGAACCCGCAACCTCATGGTTCCTAGTCAGATTCTCTTTTTTTTTCTTTTTTGTCTTTTTGCTATTTCTTGGGCCGCTCTTGCGGCATGTGGAGGTTCCCAGGCTAGGGGTCGAATCGGAGCCGTAGTCGTCGGCCTGCGCCAGAGCCACAGCCACGCGGGATCCGAGCCGCATCTGCAACCTACACCACAGCTCACGGCAACGCCGGATCCTTAACCCACTGAGCGAGGCCAGGGATCGAATCCGCAACCTCATGGTTCCTAGTCGGATGTGTTAACTGCTGCGCCACGACGGGAACGCCTCCCTTTGATTTTAGCTCTTGACATTTGAACTATAATGTAAGTTCTCTGAATTCTTTGAGCTTTGGGATGGGAAAAAAACCCTAATGTTTCTTCTCAAATTGGAGAGTTTTGGCCACTGTTGCTTCAACCATCTTTTCTTCCTCTTTCTTTCTCTTTAGTTCTTCCAGAATTCTGTCATGCACGTTTCAGTGTGCTTGATGCCGTCCCACGGGTATCTGAGATTCTGTTTCTTTTTCCTCATGCCTTTTTCCATTTCTCAGACTGGATGATGTCAGCTGACCTATCTTCAAGTTTGCTAATTACTTCTGCCTCCTCAAAACTGCTGTTGAATGGTTCTATGATTTTTTTCATTTCAGTTATTGTGCTTCTCAATTTAAAGTTGTCTACTTGTTTCTTTGCTCTTAGAGAAATAGATGTATTTCTCTATCTCTTTATTGATATTCTCAGCTTGAGGAGATATTGTCCTTTCGTTCTTCAGACACAGTTTCCTTTTTTTGTTTTGTTTTGTTTTTAGGGCCACTCTTGAAGCATATGGAGATCCCAGGCTAGGGGTTCGATCAGAGCTGCAGCTGCCAGCCTACATCACAGCCACAGCAACACCAGATCCAAGCTGCGTCTGCGACCTACACCACAGTTCACGGCAACGCCGGATCCTTAACCCACGGAGCAAGGGCAGGGATCGAACCCGCAACCTCATGGTTCCTAGTCGGATTCGTTTCCTCGGTGCCACGATGGGAACTCCAGACATAGTTTCCTTTAGCTCATTGAACATATTTTAAATTGCAGATAGAGAGTCTTTGTCTAAAAAACCCAACATCTGGACTTCCTCAGGGACATTTTATTCTGATTTCCTTTCTTCCTGTGTGTGCGCCATGCTTTCTTGTTGCTTTGCACACCTTGTAAGTTTTCACTGAAAGTTGGGCATTTTTTAATATTATAATGCGGCAACTCTGGAAATCAGATTCCCTCCCTCCCCCAGGGTTTGTTGTTACTGTTACTTATTATAGCGGCTGGGATTTTTTAAAGAAACTTTTCTGAACTACTTATGTAAAGTCCGTATTATTTGTCAAACGTGGGCCTGAAATCTCTGTTTTGTCAGCTTATGTTCAATTTCTGAATGAACAGAGATTTCCTCAAAGGGCTGGAACAGGAGTTCCCGTCGTGGCGCAGTGGTTAACGAATCCGACTAGGAACCATAAGGTTGCAGGTTCGATCCCTCGCCTTGCTCAGTGAGTTAAGGATCGGGCATTGCCGTGAGCTGTGGTGTGGGTCACAGATGCGGCTTGGATCCTGCGTTGCTGTGGCTCTGGCGTAGGCAGGTGGCTACAGCTCCGATTAGACCCATAGCCTGGAAACCTCCATATGCCATGGGTGCGGCCCTAGAAAAGGCAAAAAAAAACAAAACGGGGGGGTGGTGGTGGTGCTGGAACAACCACAACAAATCTTCCAGGCTTTGCCAAGGGGCTCTGGGTTGTGTGTGTTTGGGGCCAAGCCATCTACGCTGAGCCGAGCAGTGTCCAGCTCTGCCTTAGCCTTCACCTCCTGCCTCCGCATAGACCATGTCAGCAGGAGGTGAGAGCTGAGGGCTGTTTCAGTCTTTCCTGAGGATATGCCCTTGGCCCTTTTGATTCCTAGGAGCACGTCTGAGCTTTCCAAAGCCCTTAAGGACTTCTCACTCCAGCCTTTCCTCCCAAACCTTGCAATGAATCTATTGCTTTCCCCGATTGCTGTCTCTCACCTCAAGCAGGAGTGACTAAATATTTTCAATAAGCACCCCTTAAGCATTTGAGCTCTAGGCCAATTCTGAGTTAGGCGAAATATAAACAAAGATTTTAGCTGGTTTTCCAGAGAACTCGAGACAAGTCAGAACAAATGATTACTGGTGAATCTTTGTGAATGAGGTGCATCCGCGTTTACCAGCATTGGGAACGTGGGCTGTTATTTTCATAGCTACTGCCGAGCTAAATAGAGGGGGCTGGGCCGGAGGGCAAATGCTTTCAGATTAACTGATCTTACTGAGAATCCGTCATTTCTCTTAAGGCAGTGCTCCCTGGGTTGCTGTAATCCTTTGGTTAATTTCCAGAGGTTGGGGTGTGGGGGAGTAGATGCTAACAGATTTATCTGTTTTTTGATTGTTGTATAGAGGGGCGGGATTTAGCTTTTGCTGATGTTGCCCACACTTAATCTTTTGTATATAGGTGCTTTTTTTTTTTTTTTTTTTTTTTTTTTTTTAGGGCCACACCTGCAGCATGTGGAAGTTCCCAGGCAAGGGAGCAAACGGGAACTATGGGTACCAGCCTACGACACAGCCACATCAACAAGGGATCCGAGCCAAGCCTGCGACCTACACCCCATCTCATGGCCACACCAGATCCTTAACCCACTGAGCGAGGCCAGGGATTGAACCCGCATCCTCATGGATCCTAGTCGGGCTCCTTACCACAAAGCCACGACGGGAACTCCCACCCACACTTACTCTTAGATCGATGCAAAGGCACCCTCAGGCTCTCACTGTGTCTCTTCCGTCCAATGACCACAGCCAGTCATAGCATCCAATTCTCGAGCCCTTGAAAACGACTGCTTCCCTCCCAAAGCCCATCTTAACAATGTCTCCGTGGTGCCATTTCTAGGCCCAAAGGCCTGCAGTCAGGTTCTCAGGAGACCAGCCTGGAGGGGGGATTTGCAGGCAGCTGGCCTACTGGGCAGGGCTCTCAGGGACGCACCTGTGAGCCAGTGAGGGCTCCAGGATGGGGCAGAAGGCTTCAGTGGACCTCACGGAAAGCTCTGGCGCTGGGCTCCCCTTTAGGGCTGCCCCAGTCAAGGCAAGGGGACTGCGACTTGGTGCTCCCATGCCCCCCAGGGCCTAAACTTGGGTGGGGCAGCTCTGGAGAAGTACCTAGCCGCAAGGCATCCGCAGACAGCAGCTCAGCAGCTTGGAGAACGGGTACCTCTGACCTGACCTGGGGAGGTGGGTGCTGCACCACAGCACCACTTCTGTGGCTCAGCTCCTGCCCAGCGGTCCCTCCTTCCACAGGGGGACATGGGGGCCCCTGGGGGGTGTGGGTCTCTGAGCCGCCTCACCCTCCTGTCTGGCCTCTCCGGAACCTTCCAGAACCTAGCTCCCGATACGCCATTCTCTCTGCCACGCCCCCCACCATGGGCCCCGGTGTCCTGCCTGGCCCCAGGCGGCCAGTAGCTGGGTAACTACTGGGCCCCCTCTGACAGAGATCCACTCACCCGGGGCACCCAGCACGTTTCCACAGGGTGGAGACGAGAACCCAGCCCCCCACCCCCCACCCCCCAGGCAGTCTCTTGCCTTGTCCCGGCATCCTCTGCCCCTAAGTGGGGTGACAGCCACTGACCTCCATGGGCCACTGGGGCGTCCGATGGCCTGGAGACGGGGCGGTGGTTGGGAGCAGCGGGCGAGGTTGCCGGCTGCCTCTTGGACGGCGGTGTGGGAATCACGCTGCCTCCTGCCCTGGGCTCTGGGGCGTTTGCACAGGCGCAGGCCTGGAGGGACAAAGCTGCTCTTGTTGGGTTTCCAGCTTCCCCCCAAGACCAGAAATTCCCAGGGGCAGACTTGAAGCCCTCTTGCAAGGAGGGGCTGGAAAGAGGGCTCCCTTCCTCCTGCCGCCCCAGGCATCCTTGCCCCCCCCCCCCGCCCCCCGTGGAAGGACTCCGTCTGATAGCACCGGAAATACACACTCGCCGTGAAAACATAAGGAAATCTGAGCAAGTCGAGGGTGTGACTTACAGTCCATCACTGCCCCGCCAGCCCCACGCCCTGGCGAGGGCCCAGTTCACACCCGGGCTTGCGGTCACCAGTTCTGCACGGCGTCGGGGCCACCCTGCGTGCCGAGACGGGTGTGGTGAGCTGGGTAAGAGCCTGGCTTTCCAGTTGGAGAGACTCAGCTGGGACTTCCGGCCCTGCCACCCCTGCCACGACTTGGCACACCTGTAAGGCGGGAACCGTCACACTGGCCTCACTGGGGCGCGAGGATTCAGCCTGTGCGGGCAGAAAAAAGGCTGCACAGCCAGCCGGGGACTTGCCAAGCTCTCCACTGACTCCAGCCCTCCCCCGTGGAGCCCGGGGGTACAGAGGACAGGGGGTGGCACGGCAGGACGGACCCCTGCAGAGGCTGTGCATCCGTCCGCCCACCCAGAAGGGCTGGGACAGGCAAGGAGGCCCACTGGTCACAATGTCCCACCAAAGTTGGGCTCCTCACCCACCGCGGCTCAGAACCAGCTGTTGGAGTGTTGGTTCCACCGCGGGAGGTATCCAGCGGGCAGTGCGGGTGGGACTCGGGGGTCAGGCAAAGCAACACGGGGCCTTCACGGCAGAATCCCTGGGTGCCTTGAGCTGAGCTGTGACGGGGCTGTGCTGTGATGGGGCTGCCGAGTCTTACTCATCCCTCCACCACCACCACCATGTGTTCTTGGCTCTGGAGCCTCCTTTTTGTTAGTAAAATTTCATTTATTTAGAACAATTCAAGGTCAGCAGCCGAACTGAGACGGGTGTACAGAGCGTTCCCATCTGCCCGCGCCCGGTTTTCCCAAGGATTTCAGCGTCTCACGTCCGTGTGGGGCCCTGGTTACAATTCATCAGCCAAGACCCCACCTTAGGAACTCAAGTCCGCACTATTCAGAGTCCCTTAGTTCGTCCCCTAATGTCCTGCTGTGGCCCCAGGACCCCATCCAGGAGCCCACATGACGCTCGGGCATCACATCTCCTTGGGCCCCTCTGGGCTGGGGGGGCTCCTCAGACTTTCCTTGTTTGGGGTGAACTTCACAGGTTTCTGTTTGTTTGTTGTTTGGCCTTTTTAAGGCCATATGTGCAGCATATGGAGGTTCCCAGGCTCGAGGTTGAATCAGAGCCACAGCAGCCGGCCTACACCGCAGCCACAGCAACACAGGATCCAAGCCCCTTCTGCAACCTACACCACAGCTGACGGCAACGCCAGATCCTTCACCCACTGAGCGAGGCCAGGGATCCAACCTGCGTCCTCGTGGGTATGCGTCGGGTCTGTTACCGCTGAGCCACTACGGGAACTCCCGAACTTAGCAGTTTTGAGGAGGGCTGGCCAGGTTTTGGTGGCGTGCCCCTTAGGTGGGGTTTGCCTGGTGTGTTTCTCGTGGTTCGTCCGGCTGGGCGTTGGGTTTTGGGGGAGACCACAGAGGGGAGGAGGGTCCCTCTCACCCCGACGCATCGCGGCTGCGTGCCGTCGCCAGGGTCTGTCACCGGCCACGCGGAGCTTGGAGGTCGTGTCTCCCCGGAGCCCCTTTCCCTTCTCTGCTCTGGTCTCCTGGCCCCTTCATGGGGGCCGCCCATATGGAACCACGCACCTCAGCGATGCCCAGCTAATTCAAGCCTGGGACACCGTAGGTGCCTCATTAACCGTCTCTGAACGGAAAGGAGCAGGGAAATCAACCCTGCGCTGTTGGCCTCGTTAGGAATGAGGTTCTCCCTTGATTGGAATCCGACCCTCGGCTTGTGGTCTAATCAAGCTCAGCTGCTCCCTCCAGCCTGGATGGCTGGCTCGGCTCCCTCATGGCCTGGGGGGCTCCCACGGTCCCCCACTCCCAGCCTCTGCCCCCCACCAGGAGGGTACCCCCAGCCAGAGGGGCTACCAGCTCCCCCACAAACGCCCTATTTTGAACCCCACGGAGACCTCAAAATCACCCCAGCACAGAAAGACCCACAACAATAGAACAGCAAGGGAGGGTTGTGGTCGTGGCTGTCCCCAGCCCCTCCCCGCTCGGCCTCAGGGGCCGGGTCTCTGGAACATTCCACCCCTACCCCACTCTGGCTGCTTTTGTCTGCTGGTCTGGTGTCCATCAAAGCCACGAGCAGCCTTGGAGCCTGCAGGAGGTGGCACCCTGCCCTAGCGACTGTCCCCACCCTGCAGAGAGGTAAACTGAGACGCAGAGAGGGACACGCCCTACATCACGTCCCACAGTGCCCCGTGGAAAGGTGGACTCGAACCCCAGCCCAGCTGCGAAGCACACCGCCTCCCAGTGACTGGGGGCCCCTCTGTTCCATGACCCAGCAAAAGCCGGTCAAGTGGACAGTGGAAGGGGCTTGGCCAGGTCCCAGCGAGCCAGCCACCCGGCCTGGGCAGGTCTGGGCAGGTGGGGGCAGTCTTGTCCCTCAGGTGGTGTGGGCAGAAGCCTCCACCTCCCTCTTCCAGGCGGGGAGGGGCTTGGCATGGGGGGGTCCCCAAACTCTGCTTCTTATTCGCAAGACCTAGGGGGGCTGTTGGAAGGCACGGTTGGGGAGACCCTGGCCAGCCTCACACTCAGGAGCAGGGGGGAAAGCTGGCTGCTGAGTCAGGAAAGCGGGGGTCCTGACAAACACCCGGAGGCTGCCCCCCGCTCTCACCTTCTGTGGCTCCCTACTTCCCCCGAGGGTCCGGATTCTTTATAAGGCCTGGCAGGTGCGCAAGCGCTGCCTGAGGCCCTCGTCAGCCCCCTGACAGCCCCTACCTGCTGTCACGCGGCCTCCACCCTGTCACACCGGCTACGCCTCTGCAGGGCCATCCCCACGGGGATTCTGGTTGCTGCCTCGGGACCCCAAAATGTCCCTACTTTGATCATCGTGTCCATGCAGTTTTTCAAAAGTCCCTCCCAAACAGGGACCGTGTGAAGGCTGCCTAGACCTTGTCAGCTGTTTGGATCCTTAACCCACTGAGTGATGCCGGGGATCGAACCTGTGTCCTTACAGACATCAATCAGGTTCATTACCACTGAGCCACCACGGGAATTCCCTGAATTTCATCTTGAGGCACATGAACCCTGAGGTCAGCATCACGGGATACGGCCCGAAGCAGATACCTTAGTTTTCTTCTAGCAAAATTCACAGCTTCCTGTTTCCCAGATAAAAGACTGAGGCCAGTCAGATCGGGGACAGAGTTGGTTTTGATGAGCTTTGTATGAATAAATCAGAAACAGGCGGAGGAAATACCCTGCAGCCTGCCCACGCCGCCAGGGCTGAAAACCCAGGGGAAACGCATCAAGGGCAGAAGCCCGGGCCAACCCCAGTTCCAGCACCAAGCTCCCTGGGGACCCCACAGGCCGAACACATTCCTGGGATCCAGCAGCTGGCGGGGCGGGGTCCAGGGCGGGAGAGTGTGCGGCCAATCAGGTGCCTGGGGATGAGTCACCCTCAGAGGCAACACCGGGGAGCTCGAGGCCGGAGCCAAGATCAGCGCGGCCGCAGCCCAGACCCTCTCCTGCAAGTCTGCCCGGGCCTCGCTTTACCTGCCCGTCAAGTGGGAGCACTTGCTGGAATGGCCCCAGTGGGGCCACAGAGGCGGCCAGTCTCAGCAGCGCGGGCGTGCGTGCTCTGCGGGGAACGTTGGGGTCACCGACTTTGCACAGGTCGGGTACTAAGAGTATCCGACTCCCAGCCACTGGCCACAAACCTGTTTTCCCTCCGTCCCGGTGACTCAGAGACTTGGAAACCGGGCAACTTGTAGCTGCGCCTGTTGGCATTGCCCAGAGCGGATGCCCCTCGAACCTCCTGGGTGCCCCCCCAACACCCCCCTCGGGCAGGGCGAGCCCGAAGCCAGCTGGCAAACACATCGGCTCCCCAGGCCTGGCTGAGACGGGCACCCCGCTTTCAGGCTGGGTCACAGGTCCAGCAACTGTGTACAGGCTGGGGTGGGGGTGCTTCCACAGCACCAGGGAAGTGGGCAACGGAGGAGAAGAGAAGGAGGGAGGGTGCCGGGGGACCAGGGAAGGAGCCAGAGGCCCAAGGGTGCTGAGCAGGCAGGAAAAGGGCGGGAAGCCCAGAGACAGGTCTGACCCAGAACCACAGCCCCCGCCACTCAGGGTGCCAGGCACACTCCTGACCCACCCACCCCCCCCAAGCCCAACTCCCCAGTTTCCAGTGAGGGCAGCGGGGGTCGGGGAGAGGCCTCAGAGAGGAGAGTTACAGCCCAGGAGCAGGGAGCTGGGCTCCCCCAGAAGGTCCCCCAGGGCTGGCACGGAAGTCCCTGGGATGCATGAGGACTCGTCCCCAGACACTGGGAACAAGGGCCACCAGCACCCAGGGCCCCGCCAGCCCCAGGGGCCTGGGTCGCCCACCTGGAGGGACAGGGCCGGGGGTGAAGGGACGGGGGGGGCTCGACAGTGAGGGGTGGCAGCCTCTCATCCGTGGCAGGTTTGCACTCCCACCTGCCAGGGCTCCAGAACTCTCCTTACTCTGAAGGATTCCCTGAGGCCCCAGGGCCACCGCAGATGCCATCAGGGTGGCATCGGCTGTTCACTCACGTATGTTGACATCAGCAGGTGGCCCCCCACGGCTTCCAGCCTCGGCCTCTGAACCCCCTTTAACCCCCGCAGCCCAAGCCTCCATCCCATTTCACACCCCAGGAAACCGGGGCCTCCGCACACCCAGGCCCTGCAGATGCAAGGGTCCCATGCCCCACCCTCGCTCGGCCTGGAGATGCACCTTCGCCCTCATCGTGGGGCTGAGACTTGGTTCCAGGCACCTCCCTGCTGAGAGGCAAACCCTCAGACTTGGGCCCTCAGCGCCCCTCTCCCTGCTGCTTTAGGCCAGAGCCTCAGGCCTGCGGGCGGCATCCCTCAGAGCACCTGCCTCTCCAGGCTGGGGCATCAGGCCTCCAATAACAAAGTCATCAAAAGTTTCTCTCTCGAACCAGAGCACCCTCCTCTTCCGCCACGTTTCCTTTTCACTCTGGCTGCCCGGAGGCTCAGCACCGCATTCAGGGCGCACCGCACCGCCTCTGCTTGCTTCTCCACCCAGCCCTGCCCTCTGGGGTCGGCTGTGCTGGCCCATCCCCTGTCTGTCTTCTTTGATATGCATGAGTCCCTGGCAAACCTCCTTGGACCTGGGCCCTCAGACCTTGAACTTGCTCTGCTGAAGCTTGCAGCAGTGGCGCTGTCTCCACCAAGGCTGATGTCCAAACAGGCCACGCGTGGGCTCAGCGGGCAGTAGGTCCTAAGGATGCAGGCCTGGGGGAAAGGAGGGGTGAAGGGAGAGGACAGGGAGTGCCCAGCGCCCTTGCCGACGAGGCTTGCTGGATGTCCGTGGGAGGTTGTTGCAAAGGCTAGAAACCGGAGGGGCTGGAGGCCGTGGCAGTGGGCAGAGGAAGGGTCTCCAGGAAGAGGCCAGGACCAAGGTCAGGCTCCAAACGACCAAGAGCCGGGTGGGGAACGGTCCCCAGAGGGCCTGCCCGTCCCCCCACAGGACAGCTCTGCTTTTCTCTCAAACCAGGACCCCCAGAACCCAGGTTTAAGCAGCTGTCCCCTTTGGGCTCCAGTACCCCCTCTGTGGCCATCTGTGGGGCAGGTCCTGGGGACCGAGGGGTCACCTGGCCCCTGCCGGTGGGGAAGCACTGTCTCTGGGGGAGGCAGCCGGCATTGGCCTCCAGAGGGGACGGAAAAGAAACCCCCCCTGTCCCCATAGCTCCAACCCTGTGTCAGGGAGCAGCTGAGCGGGGGGCGCAGTCCCCAGACTCGGGTCCCTCCGCCCGCCTAGCTTACAAGGCAGTCATGATAAAACAGGGCCTGTTCCGTCAGCAGCACAATGGCCCGCGGAGACTGAGGGGGTGGCTTCACGTCACCCCCGTGCTGGTTCCCAGGCACAGTGTTCCCTGGGGACCCAGCCCGGGGGTGCGGGCGGCCCAGGTTCAAGGGCACACGTCCCACAGGAGGCGGAGCCCAGCTGGCCCTTTAAGAAGGCCGGGGGCCGCTGCTGGCACAGCGCACAGCTGGCCCAGCGCAGAGACGGCACGTTCCTGATCCTTCTGGAAGGCTGAGTTGGAAAGGAGACAAAGTGTCCTTGCTCAGCTCAGTAAACAAGCCTGAAGTGTTTTGAAAGCCTCTGCCGATGTAAATGACTGTGAAATAAATGTAAGAATTGCAAAAGGCGGGCCAGCTGCAGGGGGTGGGGGAGCGTGGGCGGGAGGAGGGCATCCAGGCAGCCGCTGCCCGGCTCCGGCTGGGTCTGGGCTCGGGGCCTGGGCTCGGGGCCCGGCCCGCGTGCGCAGATGTGGGGGCTGCACGTCTGCCTCCCAGCAAGGGTCTGTGTAGGTACGCACCTCCCGGGAGCAACACAGAGGGTGGAAGGGCCCGAGGGTGTTTTTGCGTGCGTGGGCGTGCCCCCGTGTCTGTGCGTGTGCCTGGGGCAGGTGTGTCTGCACACACAGAGCGCACGCGTGTGGAACACAGCCGCTCCCCCAGCTGGGAGACACAGGTGAGCCCCACCCCTGGAAGGGAGCCCCGCTCCCCTGGGAGCTAATTAAGACCCGGCATCTGAAGGTGAGACGTGGGCAGGCGCCGCAGCCAAGGTGGGCCTGGCGGGAAGGCCTCCCAGCTCATCCAGGAGGGTTTCACGCCGCAGTGATGATGCCGAGGGCATAGGCGCTCCCGTGGGGCTGGGGAGGCGCTGGGGGAGCCGCGCCCTCAGACGCCAGAGGATCTAGCCCAGCTCACCACTCCACGCTCTGTCCACCCCAGACTCAGTTTCCTCCTCGGGAAAATGGGCAGATGAGCGCCTCTCCCCAGGAAGTCGTGCGGGCGGAAGGAGCACGGTCAGGTCAGGCCCTGTTCTCTGACTGCCTTGAACCTTCAGCCTCACCCCGGGGACGAGGCAGATGGCGTCACCTCCTCCTGGGATCCCCGCCCCCCACGATCCCACCCCCCAGCCCACCATCCCTCCCTCTCCTCACTCAGGAGCCTTGAGACCTGGCAGGCAGCCCGACGCAGGGCCGGCCGCTGGAGAAACACACTGCCCAGGCTGGCTCGCCCTGGAACAGGGCCATCAGGAGGCGCCACAATGCGGGAAAGACACACGGTGGCCGCAGGACCTTGGTGGGGCGTCGGGCAGGCCCGGGGCGTCAGGTGGACAGTGAAGGCTTCTGGAGGAGACTGTGCCTGAGGCCGGAAGGATGGGGGGAGCCAGGGTGAAGGCGAGGCAGCCTGGAGAACCAGCTAGAACAGCAGCCGGTACACAGTAGGTGCTCAATTAATTAAGCACACAGTTGGTGCTCAATTAACGCCTGTCGACTACGTAAATAAACCAAGGAGAGGCAAGAGCAAGCTGACACCAGAGAGGGAATGTCCCTCTAAGGTCACAGTGTCCACTGTTTTCTGGCCCCACGGCTCTGCGCACCCCCCACCGCCGAGAGGCTGGCTGGTGCCCCCAGGCCCGACGCCCAGTTGGGGCTGCCCTCCCACCGGCCACTCCTCTCCAAGTGTTGTGCGCACCTCCTGAGGCTCGGAGCTCACCCCCAGGAGCCACTGTGTCCTCAGCTAGGGAGCCAGAAACGGCCAATTCCCTGAATTCCTGCCCAAACCGCAGGGCGGCCCGGGAGGCAGAGGAGTGCTCCTGCTTGGCCGCTGCAGGAGGCGCCCCGCCAGGAGGCCCATTTGGGAAACCGGGCAGCTGGGAGGGGCTGCGGGGGCGTGGGGGCAGCAGCTGCCAGCCAATGCCTGCACTGCCAGGCCGTCCACCCCTCGGGCTCCCGGCGGCTGATGGCGGGGGGATCCCTGGCAGCGGAGCCTCTGGGTACCTGTGGGCCAAACCACTCAGAAACCACAGGCCAAATGAATCCACTTTCTAAAGTGCCAGGGAGAGTGGGGGACACCTGGGGTTCTGTTCCAGCCGCCCCGCCAGGACAGCTAGGGCAGCAAAGAGTAGGAGGGGGACACACCCTGCGCCGCCCCCAGGGCTGGGTCCCCTGCCTACTGTGGGCATTGGGCCACGCGTTCAGAACACCCTCTCGGATGTCCAGCGCCGGTCCTGGCCCGAGGGGTCTGCCTACGCCCAGTGTGCCCTCCCCCTTTCCGGGAAAGTGGCCAGGGCACCCAGTACTGTCCCAGCCAGAGCAACAAGGGGCGAAACCCAGGGTGAGGACCAGGGACCAATCCTTGAGCCACCGTGGCCCTCCTCCCGCTCCCTCCTGGAGGCCAGGCCGGGTGTCCCCTCAGGGCCCACACAGCCCCGACTGTCTCTGCCCTTAAGGACACAGATGCCAGGCGCACACTGCCTCATGTGCCCGTCCCCATTCCCAGGGGCTGGGCCCCACGACTACGACAGATGAGGCCGTGAAAAGTCACCCAACATGTCCAAGAGCACACGGTCAGTGGATGGACAGAGGGATGGAGCCTTGGGCCCAAGGTCCGCTCCTGCCCGAGGCCGAACGCCTGGGTCTCAAAGGCTCGGTTCTCAGACCCGGCCTGGGAAGGGAAGAAGGCAGAGAGACGGCGGGGGCAGGGTTGGGGGGCGCGGTGGGCAAGACCCCAAAGCAGGCGGAAGGGGCGTGGAAGAGGCGCACCCACAGAGGTAATGGCTGGGGGAGGGTGCAGCGGGCCCTCCGTCCCCTGCCTCCTCCCTCCCGGGAAAGCAGGAGGGGCCCAGCTGGACAGGGTCTTCCCGCAGAGGAAGGCGCAGGGTCCCGGGCAGGGGGCATCTCCGTGGCAGGGACCCCCCAATTCAGCCCATCCCTCAGCCGACAGGGTGGGAGCCCGGTGTCAGTGCGGCTCCGCCAACAACACCCCCGCCTCGGAAGGCCCCTCTGCGCACCTTGGGACCCCCAGCAAAGCTCTTGCCTTATGGGGTCCAGAGCCGGGCCTGGGGGCACTGGGCCTCCACACCAGGCCCTACTTAAGTTAACGCTGCGGCGCCAGATCCCTGAGGAAACGCCTATGAGAAAGGCCCCCGGGGGATGGGCTGCTGCGGGGAGAGGGGGCGATGCAGAGCTGAGTGATGGGGGGCAGAGGAGGGCCCCCTAGGGACACGACATCCCAGCAATGGGGCGGCCAGAAGGCGGTGGGGGGAGAAGCCTCCAGCCCAGCAGCTCCAGGCCTTTCCTTCCGGCTGACACCTGGCATGCCCACCCTCCACCCCCAGGAGTTCAAGGAGGGCATTGCCAGCCTTGCCGCAGGGGGCTCCGCAAGGCGCAACCACATGGGGTCCCAGGGTCACTCATGTTTGAGGACCAGACCTGCTCGGCTCAGGGGTGGTGGGGCCTGCTGCTGACTAAAGGCTCAACCCCCTGCAGTGAAGATGGGGTTTGACCCGAACCTGGGCTCTCGAGACCTCCTTACCCTAGAGCCTTCTCCCTGGGACCCCATTAACATCTCACAGAACTGGTATTCCTGGAGAAGCTTCTAGAAGCCCTGGGGCAGCCCGACGTCTTCCCCACCCCCAACAGAGCAGAGAACTTTATCTTCTGTGGGCAGGGGGTGGGGTCCTTGAGGTTTGGGGCAGCCCCGTGTGGCAGAGCCACCAAGACAAGCTGCCACCTTGGCTAAAGGGCAGGGAGAGTCCAGCATCCACCCTCCTCATCGGTGGGCGTTTCTCACTGGGTTCAGCGGACTCTAAGAGTTCAGGGCCTGCTCTGTCTCTTCCACCTACAGCTGCCACACGCTGTCCGCCGGCGTCAACTTCCCCAAACATGGGTCCTAGCTTGCCACACCCTCCCTGAACAGCCCTCCTTGGCTCCCCATTACCCAGAAGGAAAGTTCTCATCACTCACAGGCTTCCGTTCCCAGTGTCGGCCTCTCGTTCCCAACTCACTCCTCAAACTGAGATGGTACCTCCCGCTCCTCCCAGGCCTTATTCCCAGGGACCCTCAGGACTCTCAGGTTCACCCTGAGGTCCCTCCCAGTCTGCCCCACACCCCTCATCACCATGGCCATGCCCAGCACCTGTCCCCTCCCAGCTCTGCACCCAAGCTGGTCTGAAAAGCTGATTCATGCTAGAGTGGAAATGGTTGATACGTGGGTTGCCTGGTGGATTTTTCTTGCAAACGCATCACTGTTTACACGGAACTCCTAGGGGACACCCTTTAGCCAGAGCCCCAGAGATTTAGAGCAGAGAAAGACCCAGGGCTCAAGGTGGGGGGTCCTGCCTTCCTTCTCAAGGCCCCTGGAGGGACAATGACTGCACCAGCCCTCCTTCAGTTGGTGGCAGGGTTGGGTCAGGATCCCAGGGGCCTGCAGTCCAGACCCTTCCCTTTCCCACCCCAGCTGAGACTGGGAGGCTGAGAGCCCTCTGACCCCTGGAAGTGTTCCTGGGTGGAGGGACTCCAGGACTCCCAGCGAGGCCACACAGGAGCCGTCTGGTGGAGCGGATCCGAGGCCCTATCTCCAGGCGGGCGAGGAGGCCACGGGCCTCTGAATTCCAGGCTAATTGGCGTCTGGCGGAACACACGCCTCAAGGCAGGCCTGATGTCCTGCCCTGGTCAGCACGCTGACGCCCTGTCCCTGCTAGACACCCCCAAACACCCCACTGATGCAGGCCCATCCGCCTGGCTGCCCCAGGAAGCCCCTCCCCGGGCCTTCTCCCAGCTGGCTGGGCTGCAGGCCTGGGAGGACCGACTCCCTGACCTTGGGGCCAGAGCACGGCGGGGAACCCAGCCAGAGACGGACAGAGGCTCCAGAGGCTGGGAGATTAGAGGCAACCACATAAACAGCGATGGGGGCACGTGTCTGCGCGGATCCAGACACTGGGACGAGGAAACTGAGCTCCGGGCACAGCTCAGCCCGTGGGAATTGCCCAACTGGGCTGTCGCAATGGGCTAGGAGGCCAGGGTCGGCCCTGCCGCTGGCTGCCAGGACCAGGCCTCCTGGCCACCCTAAGCGCCTAGAATCTGGGGACAATAGCGGCCAAGCAGGTAGGCGACGCCCCTGGGCCCCAGACCCCACGGTCTGTACACAAGATGCGAGGGGCAGGCTCAAGGCCTCAAGGGCAGCAGTGGCTCAGGGCTGGCCCGTCTCATCCCAGGACGGCCCCGCGGTGCCCCCATTTGCCCCCAGGAAGCAGGGACACCCTAAGCCCACATGTGGCTACAAGACCTGACATGCTGGTCTCTGGCCCACCTCCCAGCTCCGTCCACCGCTTGACCATGGAAGCCCAGGCAGGAAGCAGCACGTTCAGGAAGCCTCAGAGGTGCCGGGCCCTGGCCGACAGCCCTGCTGTCTGGCTCCCTTCATGCTCAAGGATGTTTCTGGGACCACCAGCTGGCCCAGCCCCAGCAGGACCCACATTCTCTGCCCAAAGCCACACGGCTAGTTAGAAGTTTTATTGATTGAACACAACTGAGGGTTGGTAGTAAAAGTTCTCCTGATGTAACCCACTTTTTTTAATGGGCCATCTCAGACACTCAAGTTTGTATCTTAAAGGCGCTTTAGGACAATTTAATAGCTCATAAAATTTTATGGTCCCAGTTGAAATCAGAGTGATAACTCCGGCCTGCACAGCTATAGTTGGCTAAATGTCTCTCCTCTATTTTTTTCCTCCCGTTTATTGGAAAGTTAACATCTGCTCTGCGATGGCGGTAAAAAGGAAAGCAAAATTTCGATCTATTTTTCTGGGAAGAGAGTAAGAGATTTGGGCTGTCCCGGCAGGACCCGAGCTTTGCAACACACCGGTGTTCCTTTAAGTCCAAAAGAGGGCCGAGAAACCAGCTGGCCCACAGTTCACAGAACATCCCAGCAGGAACCCGTACCCCTGTGGAGACTGCTGAGAAACTGGAGCCTATCCAGGCCACGGCCACGGCCGGGGATCAGCCCCAACCTACGGAGCCCATTAACAGTCGCTACCTGGTAATTTCTAAAGCACCCGCTGGGTGGGTGCGTGGTCCACGGGGGGCCACAAAAGCCAAGGACACAAGTTCACTGCCTGCAAGGAGCTTGCCCGTGGGAGATAAAGCTGGTAACGGGCTCGACACCCAGGCAGCCCTTCCGGGAGGCGGAGATGGGCTCCAGAAATGAACAGGATTCAGAGGCTGCATCCAAGGACGGAGAGACCAAAGTCCTGGTTGCACCATTTGGCAGCGTGTCGCCTGACCTCCAGGAGCCTGGGTGTCTTTGTCTTTTAAATGGGATTCACAGAGACCCTACCTCTTAGGGTTAGCGTGAGGGCAGAGGGAAATAAGGTATATACAGAGATTGCCGGCCAGCAGCCAGTGCTTCAGACACACTATCGAGAAGGAGCTTCAGGGGAGTTCCCGTGGTGGCTCAGCAATAATGAACTTGGCTAATATCCCTAAGGACGAGCGTTCAATCCTTGGCCTTGCTCAGGGGGTTAAAGATCTGGTGTTGCTGTGAGTTGTGGTGTGGGTCACAGACATGGCTTGGATCCTGTGTTGCTGTAGCTGTGGTGTAGGCTGGACGCCGTAGATCTGATTCGACCCCTAGCCTGGGAACTTCCATATGCCTTGGGCGTGACCCTAAAAAGGAAAAAAAAAAAAAAAAAAGGAAATTCAGGAAAACAACATGAATGAACCTCAAAGACATGACCCCAGTTGAAAGAGGGCAGGTGTGCAAAGTGGCACACGGAATGGTTCTTTTCCTAGGAAGTGGCCAGAGCGTTAAGTAAATCCCTAGAGATGAGAAGCAGATTAGTGGTTGCCAAGGGCCGGGGGAGGGGAAAGGGGTGTCTTTTTGGGGTGATGACAATATGTTGGAACTAGATAGGGGGTGATTGCATGGGAATAGGTGAAAGGTCACGGGACAGTGCATTTTAAAACGGTGCATTTCGGAATTCCCTGGTGGCCTAGCGATTAAAAGAGGCAGAGTCCTTCAATCCCCAGCCTGAGGTCGAGGCCAAAAACATTAAAATGAAATCAAATGGTTCATTTTTTGGTATGTGAATGTCACCTCAATTAAAAAAATGTCTTGAAGGAAATTTGTTTGCACAAACCTAGTGAATGGGACACTCGCCAGGGCCAGACCCCAGACACTCTGCCTCCTGTCACCCTCCAGCCTGGGCTGAGTGAGCTGGGTCACCCTCTGTCCAGGCCTGGACACCCTCAGCCTGGCCGGTGGGGCCTAGCGGAGCCCAGACATGGGGGCAGGGTGGGGGGCTGCCCCACACAGTTCGGGGAGAGGCCAGTGTCCCCAGGCTGCTGGGAGGACCAAGTTACATCAGAGGTCGTGTGCGAGATGCGTTACAAAAAGAGAGGGATGAGCTCCAGGTGCACTGGCTGCACCTGCCATGGAGCACCTGCCGTGGCGGGACGAGGGGAGCACGAGGGGATGTGCGCAGCCAGGGAGCCCACAGGGGTCAAGGCAGAGTCCCCGCCTGGCCCAGACCCGGGGACAGTCAGCTCCTCTGCCCACCCCCACCCCCCTCCCTCTCCTGGCCTCCCTGGCTCCCCCTCAGAGTCCCATCCTAATCCTGCCAGGAGAGGGAGCCCAGGGCAGTGGGTCTCCGTCCTGTGTCCCCCCTGCAGGCAGCCAGGCCAGAGAGAGAGCTGTCCAGCCCGCAGCCACGGAGGAGGCGCCCGCCACCCAGCTGACATGGGGGCGGGTCTCAGGCTTTCCCCACTGGGCCACCACTGCCAGGGCAGCCTCCTGGGCTTTGGGCCACCAGGCGGAAAGGATAAAAAGAGGCCACATGCCTCCTGCCACGTGGAGGCATCCACGCACCAGGGGCAACACTGTCACACAGAACTCGGGTGCCAGAGGACCACGTGGGCATTCAGCAGGGCGAGTTGGCAGGACCGACACCACTGCCTGTTGGGATCCCAGGACTCGGGGAGGCCATGCTGCCGAGGGTGCCCTAGCCGGCCCGGCCCAGGCTGGGAGCCACCAGTATGAGACGCCACTTGACTGGCAAGAAACTCACCTTCCGAGGAACCTGCCAGTCTTCAAACTCATAAATGCCCTCCAGAGTTAGTGACCCCTGAACTACGGGCAGATGTTAAGTGCCCATAACCCTTTCCGGCTGGTGATAACCCCGCGGCACTCTTGGCTTTTCTTGCGATGGGTTTGCTGTTTTCTCCAAGGAGTGGGTTTCATCAGATCCGGGTGCCCAAGACCGTGGCAAGGACCCAGCCACGGAAGGAGGGGCTGGACGGCGGCTCACAGTCCCCTTGTGCAGCTCCAGCGCGGGGCAAAATCCCGCACAGGCCTGCGGTGAGGCCTCGCAAACAAGCAGCAGCATGATCCTGCCGGCCAGCTCAGCCCCCAGCCTTGGCCCAGAGCGGCTCTGGCCGCCCCGCCTCTGGCTCCCCTCCTGCAGCCCATGCCGACCGCCCGCCACCAGAGGCCTTGCCAGCCGCCGAGGCAGCCCCTTGCGTCCCGTCCCCAGAGCCCTCAGCAGCCCTGAAGTCATTCTGCTCCAGGATCTGCTCCGTGTTTATGTCCTGCCTCGGTCTCCGGGGGGCCTGACGTGCTCCCTGCAGCTTGTCCCCAGCACCCAGCCCCCGCGGGAACAAGGACCCGAGACGGAAACGGCAAAAGCGCTGTGAGCAAGACACCTGCCCGCGGATCCCAGCCCCGCTGCCAGCTATCTTTCTCCATCGCTTGGCCGGCCCGAGGATCTCAAGAATGGAAAGGGGTTTAGGGGGTCTGGAGACCACCCCACCACCCAAGAAAGGAGCCCGAGGTTAACTCCCACGTTCTCAGGAGAGCCGCCGACGTGTTGATGCAAGCGCCAAATAATCAAATTGCAGGTGGGGGTGGGGAGGAGATAATTGAATATCAGCGAGGGGCTGTTGTCAGGTCAGCCAGTTCCTGGCGTGTTCTCGTATGTATGTTTTCTGAGAGAGCCCCCAAATAAAACAGTTCTATTATTTTATGCCACAAAACATCCATGAGCAGGATAACGTCTTATAGCAATCAACGTAGCTGCACTTATTGAGTACCTACTGTGTGCTGTAAAACTCTCCAGGTGGGTCTAAGTCTCCAGCTTCGCAGCCGGGGAAGCCATGGCCACGGCCACACCGCCCCGGCCGCAAGGCCACGCCAGGGCTCGGCCCCAGGCCACCCAAGTCCGAGGCCGCCCTCCCTGCCCTGCGCCACCGCCTGTGAAAAGCCCTTTCCAGCGTCCCAGGCGCTCACCCTCAGCCCTCCCTCGTCAGGCTCAGGCCCTGCCCCGCTTTTCATTCCCAAGTCTGGTTCCTACAGATGCAAAATGAAAAATGAGCCAATAACCCAGTAAATCCAAGCTACTCGGCGCGAAATGCAATAACCGCGGGGAGGACCGGGCGGCGCGTCCAGCCAGACAGATTAAGCGGGCGTCGCTGCCACCGCTGCTGAGAAGCTGCCCTCAAGGGCCCTCGGTGACGTCAAAAGGGCACAGAGAGGTCTCGCCCTGAAGGACACACAGAGAGGGTCCCAGCCCGGGCAGGGGCGGGGAGGGGGCCCCGGCTCCCGCTGTGACTCGCCCTTCCTTTGCCCCTCTGCCCCTCCGCCTCCAGGTCTGGAGGATGGGGGGCTCGGGCTGCCCTGGGGCACTGAGAGCACGCAGGCCTGGAAAGTTCCGGCACAGGCAGGGACTCCAAGGATGGCAGTGCCGCCCCGGTGCGGGACATGGGAGTGACCCTGCCAATCTCGAAGGACGACCTTCCAGGAGAGGCGGCAAGGGTGGTGAAGGCAGTTGGGGGTTGGGAGGGGTTGGGGTTTGGGCTTTTCTGGCCACGCCCACCGCATGCGGAAGTTCCTGGGCCAGGGATCGAACCTTCGCCACAGCAGTGATCTGAGACCCAGCCCCGACAACGAGGGATCCTGAACCGCTAGGCCCCTGGGGAGCTCCGGAGTTTTGCTTTTGAACTTTTTTTTAAATTGAAGTGTAGTTGGTTTAGAGTGTCATGTTCGTTTCAGGGGTTCAGCAAAGTGATTCAGTTGCACACACACATATACATCCATCTGCTTTCCCAGATTCTCTTCCCATCTCGGTCATTACAGACCGTAGAGTAGAGCTCCCTGTGCTGCAGTCTGTGCTTCTTGGTTGTCTGTGTTATACGACTCCTAATTTCCCCCTTCCCACCCCTTTGGTAACCATAAGGTTTTTTTCCTATGTCTGTGGGTCTATTTCTGTTTTGCAAATAAATTCATGTGTATCATTTTTTTCTTTTTTTTTTTTTTTTTTTATCTTTTTAGAGCCGCACCCTGGGCATAAGGAGGTTCCCAGGCTAGGGGTCCAGTTGGAGCTGGAACCACCAGCCTACACCACAACCAAAGCCACAGCCATGCGGGATCCAAGCCGCGTCTGCAACCTACACCACAGCTGACGGCAAACGCCAGATCCTTAACCCACTGAGCGAGGCCAGGGATCAAACCCACATCCTCAGGGCTGTGAGTCGGGTTCGTTAACCGCTGAGCCACGACGGGAACTCCTGTATCATTTTTTTAGATTCCACTTATAAGCAATATCCTAAGGCATTTGCGTTTCTCCGCCTGGTTTTTGGAAAGGATATAAAGTAAAACACAGCAGTTACCGCGCTTTGCCCTCCACCCGGAGAGGGACAGACCTCGGAGGTGACGTCTGCACTGAGACCGTTTGCCACCATAGACTCAGAGAGCCACTGGCCAGGCAAGGCCCCGACGGGCCCTCAGTCCTGGGGAGACTCTCAGTCACGCCTGCCCGGCGCCCCTCCCCCACCCACCACCCTGGGATCTCACCAGCCTGGGTGTGGCCAGCCAGCCAAGCACACCCGGCACCCGGCACCAAGCAGCTGGGCCTCCTTTCTCCGTGCCCTACAGGAGCCTACAAACCACCCCCAAAATAGGCTTGCACCACCCAGTCCAGCACATCCCAGCACAGGCCAGCACAGGCCAGCAGACCCAGCTCTGTTATAGCATCAGAGACATGTGGTCCTTCGCATGGCGTCACCCAGGGCCCAGGCCAACCCCCAGACGCTCTGGAGGGCCAAGATCCGTACCTTCCAGCGAGTCTCCGTCAACCAGGAAACCCAGCCAGCCGCCATCCTGGGCCTCCCTCCTCACGGTCCAGGCCCGTGAGTTCTGGGGCTGTCAGACGAAGCCAGGCCTCTCCTTGCCCGGCCCTTGGCAGCGGGGCCGGGTAGGGTCTGGGCCCCTGGAGCATCTGGGGAAGGGCTCCGCAGGGCCACGCCAAGCACGTGAGCCGTCTGTCCACGAGGGACCCCTCCAGGGCTGACCGCCCCAGCAGCAGCCTGCTCAGCCACATCAGAGCCTGAAGCCAAAGGGAAGGGCCGTGACACTGGCCCTCTGTCTTTCAAAACCAGGTGTTCTGCTCCTGGTGGATTTTTGCCTTAATTTTGATGTTTTAAGAGTATGGCATTAAAGCAGCCTTTCCCTGGGTTGCAGAGCTTTCTAGAGCCCAGGATGAGTCCTTTGTCCTCCTGACCCTGGTCCAGCGCTGGCCTCTGTGGATTACTGCGCTGGTGCCACTCTGCCTGCTCTCTGGACTGCTGGACGCTGTGCGGGTCATGCCCTGCCAGGCCCCCAGCAGGGGACACTGTCTTCTGCCCAGGCTCCTCCTGTCCCATTTACGGGGCATTCACGGTCACCAGGACCCGTCGGGATGGTCCAAGGCTAGGTGGCTCCACCTCCAAGGCACATTCTGGAAATCCAGGAAGGGCTGTCTTGGGGTCGGGTCCGTGACCGTGATGGCAGACGGAGAGGTGACCTTGACATTCAGGGAATGAGGGCCCTCCGTCCTGCAGGCCAGCCCCACCGGCGGCCCCGGGTCTCACACGGCGTCTCAAGGTCCCACCAGACATTCCGGGCCGTGACCCCAGCTCGAAACTTACAAAGGGGACACAGGGCATCTCCTGCGTGTGTTTAGCAATCGCCCGATTTTCCAGGAAAGTGTCCGCCTGTACGTTGAAGGCCGTGTGCTTTGCTCTGTGAGGGACTTCGGCATCTGGGGAAATCCTGTCACAGACAGAGGCCCACACACCTCGCCTGTGCCGACGGCGGCCCTGGCCGTGGCCGGCACGGGGACATCCTGCGGCCCTGCGGGCTGGGCGCTCGTGTCCTGTGACATGCAGATTATCTTCGGATCAATGATCTCCCCGCCATCCCTCCTTACGGCTCAGTCGGGACATTAGATGGATTGGTTCTGTTCACGAATTTTGTGTGAGATGAGTTATATTTCCTATGGGGTTTTTTGGGGTTTTTTTTTTTTTTTTTTTTTTTGGTCTTTTTAGGGCTGTATCTGCGCTATATGGAAGTTCCCAGGCTAAGGGACAAATGGAGCTACAGCCACTGGCCTACGCCACAGCCACAGCCACACCAGATCCAAGCTGTGTCTGTGAACTACAGCCCAGCTCACAGCAAGGCCGGATCCTTAACCCACGGAGTGAGGCCAGGGATGGAACCCGCATCCTCACGGGTGCTAGTCGGGTTCATTACCCCTGAGCCACCATGGGAACTCCCCTGATTTTTATGTCAAACAGGAAAAGAGGGCCAGGGGCCCTGACAGAGGAGAACAGGTTCGGTGTCTGGGCCACCCGCCGAACCCCCCAGGAGTGTTCCCAAATGCTCGTTCCAGGCCCAGGACACCCGCACGCCTAGTCTGGGAGGCGGCCTGGGCAGGGGGCAGCCAGTCTCCTTCTAGTCCCAGCCTGTGCTCTCGGGGCCAGGGAGCATCCTAGACGCAGGGACACGGGGAAGAGGCCGCCTTGAGGGTCTCCCTGTGACCTCACTGCTCTGAGGGGCTCCTGATGCTTAATTAGCCCCTCTCCCCCATCTGACTGCAAAAAGGAAGCCAAGGCCGAGCCTCCCACCCCCCTCCCCCGCACCTGGAACCTTCTGGGATTGGTTGGTTTGCCTATTTGTGAAACTCCCCAGGTGCTGTTTCTGCAGGAGGAAGGTGGGTCCCCAGAAGAGCCCTGCCCTCCGTCTCCCAGAGGGCCCCTCGCTCCCAGGCCGGGAGGACCACAAGCCAGAACGGGGATGAGCCCCTGAGGCCCCCTTCCTGCCCTGGCAGCCAGGGCCCCCTCGCCCCAGGAGCCCTTCCTGGCTGCAGGCCCAGAGAGGGGCAGCGGGACGAAAGGACAAGTGATACATGTGCTCTCCGAGTTGTCACTGGCGTCTGAGCAGAGTGTCCAGCCCGGACCCATCCCAGGTGCTAACCGTGTCCGCTCCGAGGGGAGGGGACGCTCTCCACCGTTCTGTCCAGGAATCACTTGCATACGGTGCTGCCCTTTCTCAGGCACACGTCTGAGAGATCTGATAAATGCATGCGGTCCTGCAACCACTGCCCCCCCGTTGAGACCCAGCATCTTCCGTCACCCACAGACGTCCCTGCACCCTTTGCCGCCAGCCCGCCCCACCCCAGCTGCCTGTCGTGCAGCCACACGATGGGATGCAGACCACATGTGGCCTTCACACCTGAGGCTCGGTCTGGCGTGGCACCCCTTCAGCTGCTGGGTGGCGCCCCACACAGGCACAGCCTCAGGTGACCTGCCCCCAGATGCAGAGCAATCGGGCTGTTGCTGGTTTTTGCTTAGCCAGGTTCTAAAAAGCGGTCTCCCAGCCCAGAACTGGCTTCATAGCCACCAGCCCCGGAGCAGAGCCCCCTCCAAGTGGGCCACTGTGTGCTGACACCCGGGCAATCGGGAGAACCCCCAGGGAGTGGTGAGGCTCAGGACTGTGCCCCCAGACGCCCCGCATCCCTGCACTTGGCAGGTCAGGGTTGTCACGAGGCCACCCTTTAATAAATGGGGCAGTGGGACATGGGGTTCTGAGGATGCCTGAGAAGGGGCTGCTCCCACCCGTGCACCCATTGCTCCCACCCCCGGCCACCTCCCCATGCGGGTGGCACGCACAGCCCTGCCTGCCCTCACCCAGCTCTTCCAGCTGGAAGAGGATGGAATGAGCCGTGTTTCTGGGCAGCAGATGCACGGAGCACGAACTCGGCACGAGTGAGGGAGGGGCGTGGGGAGAGGCCCCCACATCGCTTTGTTCCTGGGGGAGGGACGGTGAGGCTGGAGAGCGGCTGGGTGGCCGGGCTCACTGTCCCCTTGCCTCCCCGCCGACCTCCACCCGCCGGCGAGGAGATCACTCAGGCCCTGATACGATCGCTCTGGGACAGGCGGAAATTGGAGTGTCCCTGGTGCTTGATCGCACCAGCGCCAGCCGCGGCCGCAGGGACATTAGCGGCCGGCGTAATGGCTCACGTTCAGCTCCCCTGGCAGCCCCGTGACCTTGTCGGCTTGGAGCCCATTGCTGTTTTAATGAAAAATCAGGAGTTAGGGAACGGCCGTGGCTTGGAGGGGGCAGGAGGGAGGAGGGCTCCGTGCCCGCTGCCCTCTGTCCATCTGTCCACACGTGCCGCGGGCCGCCCTGCCCCCAACCAGCCATGCGGTCCCCCCACCCATGGTGGGGCCTGGGCCCTCTAAAGACACAGAGATCCCCACCGTTAGGGACCTAGGGTTCAACCTGTGATGAGCTGGGGAGTGGGGAGGGGTCTCAAGTGGGAGTGGGTGGTGGGGAGGAACACGGTGAAGGTTTGCTTAGGAGCGCGGAACGGGCCTGCAGGGGTTTGTCCTCTCCACACGGGGACAAAGGGACACTCCGCCCAACCTTCCTGCACCTGCCCAGTCTTTCCCAGAGCGTCTCCAGATGCAGACGGCACTGCAGGCAGAGCTGGGAAACAAGGACCTAGACCCGGGTTGGGGGAGGGGTGGGAGAGATGGGGGAGGGGGTGCAGACTGGATGCCCCCACCAGACTCAGGACTGTGGCTTCCCTGGGCTGGGGCCTCTCCCAGACTGTATCTTCTCTCCTGGGGCTCCTCCCTCCCCCCAAGTCCAGGGCTGATAGCCAGGCCGACTGATAACCAGGCCAGCTACCCCGCAGGAAATTTACTGCCAGCCTTGGCCTTGGCCCCCGCTGCTGCCTCCTTGTTCTGAATGCCCTCCTCCTGGGCTCTCCTGGGATTCGGGAAGGAGGGCGCGCCTAGCTTCACCTGCTCCGAGCACAGCTCAGAAGGGCCACTGTCCGGGTGGCCCACGACCTCCCGTCACTCCAGATCAAGCCCCACTCTGACCAAGGATACACTGGAGCCGCTCCCATGGGGACAGAGAAAACGCCCCGTGATCATGGCCAGTGGCACAGGGCCCTCCCCGGGGGCCCATACTCCCTACGAGCCACACAGCAAGCCCAGGAGGCAGGGGCTATTTGTCAGACCAGAACACAGAGGCACAGAGAGATAAAGCAACTTTCCTAAGGTCCCACAGCTCCCAAGGGGTGGGGGCCAGGGTGCACCCCCAGATACGGAGCTCCAGAATCCATGCCCGGGATGGAGGCTGGGGATAAACATCCCCCACCCTCCCCCTCTCCCTCCTTTACCGAGAGGCACGGAACTCTAGTCCCAGTTTCCTGGTAGGAATACTGGGGGTTAAACCGGCCCCCTGGCACCTGCAGGGCAAGCCCCTGGCCTCCCTCTACTCACACTCCACATCTTCCCGTATCCTTTCAGGGCCCCTCACCCCCACGCACGTGCTCTCACTTTGTAAGGAGCCTTGGATGGTTCGGCCCCACCCCCAAGACGGCAAATCCCTGGACCACGGCCCTTGCAGCCTCTTCTTCCCTGCACCTGGAAAACTGCATGCAGCAGGTACTCAAACGTGCTGACCTACAAGATAACTGCTGGAGCAGCAGGAGACTCGACGGGGAGCTGGACCCCAGGCACCCACACATTCCGGGACCCAAGGAGGAAGGCGGCGGGGGCGGGGGGGCATCCCTCACTGGGGGCTCCCGCGGCCGGGCCCAGCGGCTGCTCCGTTCACTTCTCCCTCATCACCCCAAGCGGCTCGTGACACCTCGGAGTCCAACGACCTCCCTGCCTACAGATTAGGAAAACGAGGCTCTGGTAGGTGAAAGGACCTGGGCAGAGTCCCCAGCCTGCACGTGGCACTTTGATTCGGCTCTCTACTCCACCTTGCACCAGCCCCAGGGTCCCTGGCACCTGGCAGGTGTCAACAACCACCAGAGGACAGACAGCCCCACTGCAAACACAGCCGGCACCCGCCCGGGGGCACGTCCAAGGCCGGGCTGCAGGGGCACCAGCCTCCGGGGCCTGTGCGTGGAGGTACAGAGACCTGCGGTTAATCGTCCCCAAGCGGAGGACAGAGTTGACCCATCAGGTGGCTCTTGGACACCCCTGCCTCCGTGCAGATTACCGCGGGGTTTTGGCCACGTCCCCCGGGCTGTGCCTTTGGTTCCAAATGACTTGCCCTTGACGATTTCTGCCAGGTGCCCACAGCGACAGGGTCAAGCCACCCCCTTTGCCAGGACGATGCGCCCCCACCTGGCCAACGTGGCTGCCTCGGGTTCCGGAGGGCAGGAGGAGCTGGGGAATGCTGCTGCCACACACACACTGCCAGGGACACTGACCTTCCTCCTCCTACCAGGTGGGCCGGTGGCGTGAAGCCAGTGGGCGCAGGAGGCTGGGCCGGGTCGAGCCTCCCGGGGGAGACGAGTGAGCCCCCATCCCGGGGCTGGTGGGAAGCAGAAGAATGAGGAGTGTTTTTCTCCTCTCCCACTCTCAGCCGGAGCCCCCGTCCCAATCCAGGGCGGCCCACGTCCCAGCCCGAGTCACCTGCACCGCTCTGAGGACCCCCTCGCCCCCTCCGGGCACCTCTGCGGTCACCTCGGATGGCCTCTATCAGGGGCCGTGTTCTGGTCCATGTCCTGCGTGGACCCAGAGCCCAGCCTCTGCTAATGGGCAGCTCCTGAGTGGTGGCCCCTCTTCAAATCCCCGTGTCTTCATCTGTAAAATGGGTTCCTATGCCACAAGCATGTTTTCTGCGAGGCCCGATGGGTAAAACCATGAGGACAGAGGCGGCTGGGAAACGAGGAGCTGTGATCACTAACGACGGTGCTGGGGCCTCACCCCACCCCCCACCAGCCACCCTCGGGATCCCCGGGCCTCTCCAGGGGCCCGCCAGCTTCTCGTCCTGAAGCAGAACAGGGCTCAACACCCCCTCTGCTCCCAAACTGCCAAGACCTCCCGTCCACAAGCCAGCTCGACTCCTGACCGCCCTCCAGGCGGCCGTGGCTGCCAGGGGCCCCGTGACCTTCCCTCCGTCCAGTCCGGGCAACTCACAGCGAGGGAGCCCTCCGTTGGCCCACGTGGCCGGGCTGGCTTGTGGTGGCCAGGACGGTGGGCCAGAGCTGGGGAGGGAGGGGCCACTCCCGAGAGCAGGTCGCCCTGGCTCCGATGTGGCGAGGAGACAGCCGAGGGGGCCTGGAGGGAGGGGCTGCCCCACGGGAGGCCACGGTCTGCGCATCACAGGCCCCCGCCCAAGGAACTGCCGGACCTCAGAGCAGGGGTCCCTGCTCATAAACCCACGTGTGCCAAGTCCTCCCTCGCTAGAGAGTCACCCGCCCTGGCTTTTAGGAGACAGCCCTTCAGGAGTGTTCCAGCCGCATCTAAAGACAGAGAGTGGAGAGGCAGCATTTCCGCTTTGCCTTCGCCCCGGAGGCATTCCAGCCCCACGTCGATGGCGACGTGCTCACGGGCGACATGGCGACAAACCAGGGGATGAGGTCGGGACTCGGTTTCCAAATCCACCGGGACCGCTCATTCCAGCCGCCAAGGGCCAGAGGGCTGCGTGCACGGCCGTGTGTCTTCACAAGGACCTGCGCACTCAGCGTCGGACCCTCCCCCACGGCGGCCAGCCCGGGACCCCGGCCACCACCCAATCCTGGGGACCCATCGGAAGCTGTTAGATCCAGGGCCTCGCGAGCCCTGGTCCCCAGATTGGGCTCTGGCGGTGACCACGTCTTCTGCCATGGGTGACACACAAGAACAGGACGTGTGATGGCCGGTCCTCTTTGCTGCTCTGATGTTGCTTTTGCTCGGTGGGTGTTACATTGTCCTTTGTGTTACAAACTCGTGGTGGGAGTGGGTGGAAGCTGGGTGTTTGTTTGTCTGAGCCGCTTTACTCACTAAAGTAAGAACTGAGCTTCTATTAGACCCCAAACGGCCGTCTGCCCTTTGTTGTGGGCACCGAGGCGCACAAGCCCTGGAAAGTGGGGTGTCCTGGACGACACACCAGCCACCCCAACACCTGCTCCTGTTTTGACGTGAGCCCAGCAGCATTTCCATCCTAAGGAGAGAGATGGACAGCTCACAAGTAAATAAAGAACAGTTTCTGATGGGTGGGGGGCGGGGAGCGGGAGTTCCCGGTGGCTCGGTGGATCAAGGATCTCAAGGTGTCAGTACTGTGGTGAGGGTTCGTTCGATCCCTGGCCCAGGAACTTCCGCATGCCACAGGCACAGCCAAAAAGCAAAGAAAAAGCAGAGCCACAATGTATACATGTGAGGATAACCTGACCCCCTTGCTGTACAGTGGGAAAATAAAAAAAAAAAAAAAGAAAGAAAAAGAAAAAGCAGAGCCAGGGACTCTGAGAACAGCGGGGAGGGACTGGCCACTTGAGCTGAGGGAGCCTCTAGGGAGGGGCTCCCATGGGGAACAGCAGGTGCAAAGGCCCTGAGGCGAGGGGGGGGGGCACGGCCGGTGGGGGAACGCCCAGGACAGTGTCTCCGGGTGTCAGGAAAAGTCGGTTTTCTGGTTTGGATGTGCCAATTTTGAGCTGCTGGGTTATCGTACACTCCGGGTTGCGCGATGTTGGCAGGTTGAGGTGGGTGGCTGGAGGTACAAGATCCTGGCTCTTGGGGTGGTGGCTGGAGCTGTGGAGCCCTTGCCCCCTGAACGCAGGTAAAGGGCTGGGAGAGGTGCTGGCAGAGGCGCATGGACAGGGCTGAGCCCTGATGCTTCAGGAGGAGAAGAGGCCAAAGATGCGGCCCCAGCGTTGGGGAGGCCCCACCCAGAGGGAGGACGGCTGGAGCTGGAGGGCGGAAGCCTTCCAGGTGCTGGGTGATGTAAGCGGGAAAGAAGGAGGGGTTTGGAAAGAGAAGCAGGGCCGGGGGTCAGCTTGGTTGTAGGATCCTGGGATGGTGCCCTCATGGGGGGCGGGGGGGGAGGAGAAAGGGAATATCTTGGCCCCAAACCTCCAGATCAGAAGCGTTTTGGTGCCTAGCCCCACCCCCAACCGTTCACGCCGCGGCAGCCAGAGGAGGCTGACTTTCAGGTTTAGATGGAGCCATGTGCTCCTCTGCGGAAGCCCCCCAGGGCCCCCCAGCACCCTCAGGGGAGGTCCAGACCCCCCACCACCCAGGGGGCCTTGCCCTTCTAAAGTCCCTCCAGGAAGCCGGCCCCCAGCCCCAGGGAGGGGGCAGGTCAGGCTCACGGGGTCACTGGGGTCTGCTCACCTCTGCCCCCAGACCCTGCGGTGTGGCCAGCTCGGCTGAGGGTGGGCACTGAGATGCAGCCCCAGAGACACCCCGGAGAGTTTGCCGTTGTCAGCTGGGCCTACCACATGCCCTTCAAGCCCCCACTTCTTTTCTTCTCGGCTTTCATGGTCCACTTTCCCTCGAATGCCCCGGTGATGGGGTGCTCAGCTCCACACAAGGCAGCCCTACCCCCGCTCTGGTTATGCCCTCCTGGTGCTGCTCTACACTGCAGCAGGGACCCGGGGCCAACGTGGCCAGGACCGGGGTGCGCCCCCCAACTCAGGGGTTCCGCCACCTCTTCGCCTCCCCAAGGTCTGGCAGGAGGCAGACCTTCCACTGACCAAGCCCTCAGGCCTGGGCTGGGACACACCCCGTTTCACTTGGACCCATCACTACAACCTGGTGGCAAGAGAGTACCCTTCCCGCCAAGACAGAGGGACGCAGGCCTTGCCAAATTCTCTCTCTGCGTGGCCCTCGCTAGCCCTCTCGCCATTCACACTCGTCATCCAGGAGAAAAATAATGTCACTTCTATAAGGCACGCCCTCTCCACGGAGGCGCGGTAAATATGCAGAGATGACGTCCAGGGCGGCCCGGCTGTGTGAGTGATGTCATCTGGGGGGTTGCCTGGCAACCCGACACCGCCCGGGAGGCGCTAATTCCTGAGCAGGGCAAAGTCACATTTCTGCCGTTCAGCTTCCCGGCAACTCCGCCGCAATGATCTCATTTTATTCATGATTATTTGATGCGAGATGCACTTTCAGCTCTACGAGAACACAAAGATTTAATTCAAACCCGGCCGGCGCTTCATGTTTCCAGGGTGTCGTTAACACGGCGTCCATGCGCGTAACCATGGCAACACACCGGTAATTAGTATACGGGCACGCGTATTCATACGGAGTCAGGGCCAGCTCCCAATCAACGCAGATTACGGCACGTTATTACTGGAGTAATTACCTGCAGTAACACACAAATTGAACTAAATGGTCAATTGAAGTAAAGTGAATGGCTTTTTATTCGAGTCCCTAAATATTGTGTCTGCTTGCCTGAGTCGTTCCAGGTAAATACAACGCTCAAATTGACCGCCTCTGCCCCCACCCACCCTGGGTGGGGAGACGGGCATCCTTCCAGACAGGTGTGGGTGCCCTTGGCGGATCCACCAGCTTCCCCACCTCCTGATGGGCCGCCCCAGAGAGGGGGGACCCCCGTCCCCAGGGCTCTGCAGGGCTCTGGCCCTTGTTAAAAAGCCCGAGGCCTCCCACCGCTGTCTTCCTCACCCCCACCCCCGTCCCCAGGAAGCGGGCACAGCGCTTTCCAGACTGAGGATGGGGTGAAAAGGCAAACCACCTTCCTCCCGGGCTGTTTCCTTGACCTTCCGGTAGGCGGGGCAGAATCCCGGGCTTCCTGTCACAGGATGGAAGGGGGAGGGAAGGTCAGAGGTCACTGCTGCCTTTATTAACAGAGCGTTTCTTAAATTCCATAAACTTAGCAGATCTCCAAACAGGAAGTCACCCTGGACCCCTGAAAGAGGTCTTGAGGCCTGCACACTCCGAGTTGGAGCTGCCTCGCCGAACCTCCAGAGAGGCAGGCAGGCCCTCGGGGGATCCACAGAGGCTCCGAGGAAACTCCCCGGCCAGAGGCCCAGCGGTGGATAAGAGGGAGCCCCCCCGAGCTTGCTCCAGCCCTTTCCCGCTGACAGACGCACCACCGGCCAACAGCAAGGAGGCCGGGGGAGTTTGGGCCCAAAACATCCAGACCCCTGTTTGATGGACACGGAGTGGCTCCTCCAGCAGGCCTGGCACCAGGGCCCAGACTTCCAGACGGCGGCCACCTCCCTCCAGGCTGACCTGGAGCCCCCAAGGTCCCCAAATGCTGCAAAGCAAAGGATGGGATTCCAGGGGGGTGGAGCACAAAGGGGGCCAACCAGGCTCGGGGGGCTTCCCGCAGCAGCGATGCTGAAGCTGAGCCGGGACGGGGAAGGGGCTTCGCGGGCCGAGGAGGGTGGGGAGGAAGACGGCTGGGTCAGGGGCCCGGCAGCCTGCAGGCCCCAAGTCTGATGGAAACTGAAAGAAGGCCACCGATCTTATCACTGGCCTCACACGCCACCCCTGCAGAAACACGGAAAGCTAGAGACGCGGAGAGGGGAGGGAAGCATGACTTCAAAACCCGCAGCCTTGTCTGCGGCCCCGGGGGCTGGGGGCGGCCTCGGCGCCGGGGAAAGGGGCTCTCTTTCTCAGGGAACTTCTATCAGGCGCTGGTGTCCAGGGCAAGACCACCTGTCTACTCCGGCTTGGAGAAGCCAAGACAAAGGGAGCAAACTGCCTCCAGAACAAAGGATGCACCCAGATAACACAGGGGTGCCCCCTTCTCCCATCCCTCTGCTCCAGGGCAGCAACAAGGAGGTGACCCCACACATATGCTGGGGTGAAAAATGCTGGAACCTCAGCACTCCCACTCGGATGCAACAAGATCAGCAGCATCTTGGGAGGGCTGGGACTTGGGTTTGATCCTCAGCCTGGCACAGTGAGTTAAGGATCCAGCGTTGCCACAGCGGTGGCTTAGGATACCACAGTGGCTCGGATCTGAACCCTGGCCCAGGAGCTCCATATGCCAAGGGGCAGCCAAAATGAAGAGAAAAAAATATGATAACCTCTGCAGAGATGAGAAACAGGAGGTCGAGGGGGGTGGGGTCTGGATGGCTGGTACCCCCTGGGGAACAGGTACCTGAGTCCAGGTGAGGCCCAGACACAGGTCTGTGAAGGGAGATGAGAGCGCCGGGCAGCCCCCAACCCAGGGTGTCCTTTAGAGGAGCTGCAGCCTGTGGAGGTTGGGGCAGAGGAAGGCTGATGCCACAGCTCGGAGAAAGAAGCCCAGCCAAGCTGCCTTCTGCCTCCAGGATTGCAACTGCTGGGTCGCCAGTGGCCCAACACGGCAGAAACACCACCTCACAACCTGATTCCGGACCCAGGGCAAGGGGCTGATGGGCAAACACCAAGCTCGTCACAGCTGGTCAGGGCAGGAGAGAACGTGAAAACCAAACTCCAGATCCTGCCACTCAAAGTGAGCCTCCAAACTAAGGTGGTTTTTGTGTTTGTCTCTTCATTTGTTTGTTTTTGCTTTTTAGGGCCACACCCGTGGCATTTGGAAGTTCCCAGGCTAGGGGTTAAATTGGAGCCGCAGCTGCTGGTCTACACCACAGCCACAGCCACATGGGATCCAAGCCACGTCTGAGACCTACACCACAGCTCACAGCATCACCGGGTCCTTAACCCGTTGAACAAAGCCCAGGGTTGAACCTGAAACCTCCTGGTTACTCGTCGGATTCGTTTCCATGGAGCTTCTACGGGAACTCCCTAAACCAATGCTTTAAAAACACGAGAAGAGGAGGGCCCACTGTGGCACAGCAGGTTAAGGATCCAGGGTTGCGTAGCGGCGGCTCAGATTTAATTCCTGGCCCGGGAACTCCCATGTGCCGCAGGTGTGACCGAAGAAACAAAAAACCCGCAAGAAGCAAGGGTAGAAAGAAGACAGCAAGTTTGTACAGCCGCCCGACAAAGACGCTAAGACAACCGCACTCAGGTCCCGCAGAGACGTGAGCAAACATCCAACATCGTCTTCCTTTTTTTTATTCTTTTTTTGTTACTCAGATGAATTTATCGCATCTGTAGTTGTAACATCTTTAAAATGAACAAGATGCCAATACCTTTGAAAAATGCGTGAAGTTGGAAGAAATGGGCAAATGTCTTAAGTTTATAAAGTAATTCATCAAAACAAACTCAAGAAGAAAATAGAAAACTGGAGTTCCCGTCGTGACGCAGTGGTTAACGAATCTGACAGGGAACCATGGGGTTGCGGGTTCGGTCCCTGCCCTTGCTCAGTGGGTTAAGGATCCGGCGTTGCCGTGAGCTGTGGTGTAGGTTGCAGACGTGGCTCGGATCCCGCGTTGCTGTGGCTCTGGCGTAGGCCAGCGACTACAGCTCCAATTCGACCCCTAGCCTGGGAACCTCCATATGCCGCAGGAGCGGCCCAAAGAAATAAGAAAAAAAAAAAAAAAAGAAAAAAAAAAGAAAATAGAAAACTAATAGAAATAGAAAAACTGAGTAGTCCTATAACAATTACATGAATTTAAATAGTTAAAAAAAAAAAATAACCTTTCCTAAGTAGAGAACCCCAGGTCCTGTGGCATGTCCACAGAAGTAGTTTTTGGTTTTTTTGGCTTGTTTTTGTGTGCGTCTGTTGTCTTTTTAGGGCCACACCCAAGGCATGTGGAAGTTCCCAGGCTAGGGGTCAAGTTGGAGCTACAGCTGTCAGCCTAAGCTGCAACCACAGCAATGTGGAATCCTTAACCCACAGACGGAAGCCAGGGATCAAACACACCTCCTCAAAGACACGTGTTCATAACCTGCTGAGCCATAATGGGAACCCCCATCCTGATTAATATTTGAATGCTGACCAGGCTGGCACACCTGGGATAAATCCCCTTGTTCATGAAGTATTATCCTTTGGGGATGTTGCTGGATTGGATTTGCTAGTATTTTACTTAAAATGTTTATGTCCAAGGCCATGAGGGATATATTGGTCTGTAGTTTTCTTTTCTTGTAATGTCTTTGTCAGGTTTGGGTGTCAGGGTGGTGCTGACCTCAGATAGGACTGGTAACTGTTCCCTCCTTTTCTATTTTCTGGAACCAACAGGGTAAAATGGGTATTGTTTTTTCTTAAGTGTTTGGTAGAATTTGCCAGAAACTCTAGGTCTGGAGCTTCTTGCTGTTGTTAGAAGGTTTTTTGACAAACACACTCTTTAATTCCTATGTGACATATATATATACTCATATCCACTCATATAGACATACCTGCACCTACATACGCTGTAACAGTCTTCACTATCCATTTCAATATCTGTAGGGTCTGTAGTGATTTCCCCTTTTTCATTCCTGACATTGGTAAGTTGTGTCTTCTTTTTTCCCTTGGTCCATCCGCCTAAAGCTTTCTCCATTATGTGTAATCTTTTGTAGGGGCAACGTGGATTTCATCAATTATTTTTCCCGTTGCCTTTCTGTTTCCCGTTTCATTGATTTCTGCTCATTACTGCTTGTTTCCTTCCTTCTATTTGCTCTGAATTTGGCTCTTTTTCTAGTTTCTTAAGGCGGACGCTTAATCACTGATGTTCTTTTTAAGAGAAGCGTTTAACCCTAAATTCCCCTGTAATAAAATGTCCTGTATCTGAATTTTCCTTAAGTACATTCAAGCTCTACATTTTCCCTGAAGCGTTGTTTTAGCTGACGTCCCGCAATGTGGGGATGCTGGGATTTAGCGGTCATTCAGTCCGAGACATCTCGTCATTCCCCTTGCCCGTGACCACTGCCCTAGCTGTGTGGCCCTGGGATGATCAGGCACGGGGAACCCACGGCAGAAGAGCCCTGTCTGGACGCTGGGCCACCACGTCCAGCATCCTGGCTAAGACCTCACATCGCCCCAGGCCAACCCCGAAAGGGCTGTTCAGAGGAGGGAAAATGGGTCAGGACTCATCAGAACATCTCGAATGTCCTATTCCAGCCCACCTGGTGCAGCGTTAGGGCCTCAGCCGAAAACGGTGGCAGGAGTAGGCACCCACGCTCCAAGGGGAGGGACTTCTCACCTCTGTGGCTCCTCGTCCACCTGCCCAAACACATATATGATGCTGGCAGTCGAGACACCCTCTCTCTACGCCAGGGACAGTAGGCTGGCGGTCCCTAAACAGTAACTCGAGTCCACACTAAGCAGAGAGAATTATGGCTCCTTTGCCATATTTGCTGTGGTCAGCTGGCCACTAGGGTCCTGTGTCAGAGCAGAAGCTGCAGGGCAGGGGTCTTGCCTTTGGGTTCATGGCTCTCCTGAGGCCTCAGGGAATATTGTTGCAGGAGGAAGTAGCCAGGGTCAGGGCTGAGCCTTCCAGGTCCCCAGAACAGCCCGGGGCACCCTGCCCCCGGGTCACCATCCTTCCTTCCGGTCTAGACTCTAGGTGAGTGTTGGTGTTTCTGAATCGAGGGCATGGGTGGTTTTGAGGAGAAAGGCCAAATCCTGAATGGGCAGCTTCACCCTGCAGCCCCTGGGATGCGGGCGCAGGCACAGACTCCCACCCAGGGGGCTGCTCTGTCCCACTCCCTGAGCCCATCCCACCAGCCAAGGTGCCACGGTGTCCCTGCCAGCACCCTCCTGTGGCTCCCGCGCAAGGAAGGGAAGGGGCGAGAGAGCGATGGGGAGAGTGAGCACGTGGGGACCTGCCTCAGGGCCCAGGGGGCCCAGGGTGCACAGCTCTCGGGGGACGTGGACAGACACAGTTCTCCGCCTCTGCCCTCAGCCTGAGCGGTCACCGTGCTGGAGCCAGGTCTGCCTTTTCCACCAGCTGCAGGCAGGGAAGTGGCCGGTGGGTCCTGAGCTCTGGGCGCCTTTGTCCACCCCACGCACCTTCCAGGCCGCGTGCACAGCAGCCCCTCCAGCCTCGCCTCCCGCCGCACCAGGAACAGGCCCCATCGTGTTCCCTGTGTCTCCAAGATGCAGAGATTGCGAGTGGCATCCGTGCCCTTGAACCAAATTAGCCACACTTAGCTCAAGTGCCTGCCGCCTGCTTGCCAACCCCCGCCACCACTCCCTGCCACTTACCCGCCTGCTCGCCCACGCACCCGAACCCGCAGCGGGCCTGACTCACTGGCTTGGTGCCACTTGATGTTCACAAGCAGTGGTGTCCCTTGCCCCCCGCCCACCCCCAGCATCACCAGGCCATGATTGCTGAGTGACAGGCCAGCTCAGCTTAGCTGCTGTGTGACATGGGGCAGTGTGCATCCCTCTCTGGGCCCGCTTCCCTCCATGAAGCAGGCTTGGAGTACACCAGACCTGACAGCAGAGAGGCAGCCGCCCAGAGCCCCCCAGCCTGGCTGGCAGCTCCTCCTGCAGAGGGACTGTCCCAACCAGGAGAAGCCCAGAGGACATGAGGGAGCGGCAGCAGCCTTGCTAGTTGGGGCCAAGCCTCGGAGAGGGTAGAAGTTTAAGACTGCGGGTTTCAGTTCAGCTCACCGCTCCATCGCTCTCTGGCTGTGTGACCGTGGGCAAGGCTTTTACCCTCTCTGAGCTTTGGTTTCCTCTTCTATGACATAGGTACCATGATCCCCACAGCGCTGGGTATTAAAGAGCCTCATCTAAAGCAGGAGCATGGTGCCTGGCACCACTGCAGGTTCCGGGCGTTTGTTGAATGACTGAAAGAAAGAATGAAGGCGCCTGCCTGCGGGGGCTGCTGACAGCATACTCCATGCAATAGGGCTGACGGCCTTGACTGTATGTAATATGTTAAACCTCGGTTATAATAAGTAAAATCTCAATCTTTAAAATAGTTTTCAGGAGTTCCCGTCATGGCCCAGCAGAAACGAATCCGACTAGGAACCATGAGGTTGCGGATTCGATCCCTGGCCTTGCTCAGTGGGTTAGGGATCCGGCGTTGCCGTGAGCTGTGGTGTAGCTCGCAGATGTGGCTCAGATCTGGCGTGGCTGTGGCTGTGGTGTAGGCCAGAGGCAAGAGCTCCAATTCGACCCCTAGCCTAGGAACCTCCATATGCCGCGGGTGCGGCCCTCAAAAGACAAAAAAGAAAAAAAAAATAGCTTTTAAATAAAACCATGAATACAGTTCACCGGACAAAAAAATCCATCACTACGGTAACAAATAAACATCTCACACCATCTAATTTCCATTCCCCAGAAGTAACCAGTATCAGAGGGAGGAAAGCCTGGCCTTGGGCGAGGGGGGGGGATGCTCTCGGGGACGTGGGGGCAGGTACACACTAGGACCCTAGGCGTTGTTTTCACTGTGGGACGTTAGGCATATTGTCAAGTGCCGCTCAGACAGTGAGCTCAGGGCCTCCAGGACGGCCGGCGGTGGCTGCAGGCGGGCGGAGCCGGGAGGCCGCCTGAGCTCAGAAAGGAGCAGGTGCAGCATCAGAGGCAGCCTTTCGCTGCCATGGATGCTCCTGTACCTTAAGTGCTGGAGAGAAGGAACTGGCCAGGCAGCCCCTGGGGCCGAGGGGAGATAAAGACCCTCAGACACCCTCCCGCCTGTCCTCGGACCACGGCCCCCCCAACCCAGAAGGCCTCCAGCGAGAGTCTCAGCCTCTGCTCCAGCCTCTCCCCCTGCCAGGGACTCTCAAGAGCCAATCAACTCGGGCTGTGATGGAAAACAGGATGGCAGACGCCGCCTTGGGCACTCAAGGGAGGGCACCTGAGGGCTCGAATCCTCCTGCTCCCGCTCCTTCTCTTCGATTAAAAGCAGAGTGGGGAGGTGGCAGGGAGGGGGCCTTCCATGTGCCGCGGAAGAAAGGACAACAGCCATGCGGGAGGCATCTTCCCCAGAGGTTCTGGCGCAACGCCGCAGCCAAGGATGACGGACACGGCCAAGGGCGGGAGCACCAGCCTCAGTCTTGACCTTGCCCATCACGGTCCATCCCTCCACCTGCTCCTGCTCCCTCAGCCGACCTGGTCCAGGCCACACCACCCTCAGGTGCCCACCCCTGGGTTTCCAGCCCCCTGCCCACAGCCGGCCCACAGCCCCAGGTCCCTTGCCTCTCGCGCGCGAGTTCCTGAGCCTGGTTCCTTCCCACTCAACCTTCAGGAGCCACCTCCTCCTGGAAGCCTGCTCGGAAGCCCCAGCTGAGCCGTCTCGGCCCTTGCTCAGTCCTGCCATCACGTGCTCTCTCGTCTATCCCCACGGCCCCCTTGGGCACGGCCGACACGTGCGTCCCCTGGACACACCCAGTGCTCAGGAAGCATCTGGGGAGCGAGAGGGTGAGGGCGTGGACCCCCGTGGTAAGCCCCCGGCCCCCCCTCATGCTTTTTGACTCAGAGTCGAGATTCCCAGCTCCTCTCACACCTCCCAGCCCCACATGCTCCGCGGCTCCTAACACGCGGGGCCAACCAGGCAGGTCCCGTGGGAACCCAGGGTGGGGGCACCTCTCTGTCAGCAGAAAAACGCCTCCAGGAGGAAGGCAGGACCCCATGACTGCAAGCTTTGGCGTCGGGGCCCCCCCAGGTGACCCCAGCGTCCAGGGCATAGCAAGCCTTCTGTACAGGTCGCCAAATTGTTAGGAAGCCAGGTCCTGACGGGACAGCGGAAGTCCGCCTTGTGAAGACGGACGAGATCCCTGGAGGCCAGGGTTGGGGGGGGGTCACCTGTCAGGGTCTGGAGGACGAAGGGCACTGGGGGCCACAAGGAGCTGACGCAGGGGAGAACCAGCAAGGGCCACGTGGGGTCCATGATGGCCCAGGCGACTGGGCCTCCTGCAACCCCCACCCACTCCGAGGACTGGGCCACACACTCGGCAGGTGACGGAAAGGAGACGCTGGTTCTGTCCCCAGCAGAGCCGCCACCACCACACTCCAACAGGGGAGAGGGATAATAACAACAGCAAAAATAATAATAATCCCCAACAGCCCGCCCTCAAAGGCTCCAGGGCCCTTGGGGATGGAGCGCAGGGGCCCAGCCTGGAGCTGACCGTGGGCCCTGGTCTTGAACTTGGGGCTCCCCTTCTGCACAGCCTCCCTTGACAATGGAGACGCCCCTCCCCCCACGCCAGGTGCTGTGCCGGCCCCTCATCCCTGAGGGGGACCCCCAGCCCCCCGACTTCTTGTCACCAGGTCTAAACCAGGTGCCCGCCCTGGAAGGCCAAGGCCGTGGTGGTCCAGAGCCACACCACCCACCTCAGCCCACTCGCCTCACTGGCCAACGAGCACCTGCAACGGGCCAGTAGGATGCTGCATGTGATATAAAGCAGATCCCTCACCGCAGCCCGAACAATAAACACAGTCACTGCTTCTGCTCATTCCGTGTTGAGATGCTTCTGCATGGGGTACATGAAGTTACATAAAACATATATTACTGAAGCTAATTTCCCTGTTTTCTTTTTTTTTTTTAGGGTGTTTTGCTTTGTTTCGTTTTTGTCTTTTTATGGCCGCGCCCGCAGCATGTGGAAGTTCTCGGGTTGGGGGCAGATCTGAGCTATAGCCGGCGGCCTACACCACAGCCACCGCAACGCAGGATCCGAACCGCCTCTGCGACCTACACCACAGCTCGCGGTACCACTGGATCCCCCACCCACTGAGCGAGGCCAGGGATCGAACCCGCATCCTCCTGGATCCTAGTCAGGTTGGTTACCGCTGAGCCACGACGGGAGCTCCTTTTCAAGGTTTATTGAAGTCTAGTTGACTTTCAAGGGTAGGAAGTGTAGGAACACTTCTGCGATATCTTTATTCTTTCATGTGGCTACTAGAAATTTAAAATCATATTTGGTTTAATTTTTTTTTAAAGCCGCTGGATAAACTGTAAGAAATGTTTTTGAAATCATGGTTGTGACACCAATTCCGGGTCTCATGGTGCCTCCACTCCAGGGCTGAGGTGCCCAGAGGCTCGGAGGCAGCCAGGGGAGCTGACTGTGCTTGTGCCAGGCTGGGGGCCAGGCCCAAGGGAGACGCCCCGGGTGTGGGACGTGCCTGAGAGGGCGCCAGACACGCCCTGGTCACAGCGAAGGGGCGACTGTGTGAAGCCGCTTCCTGGGCTCCGGACCTGTGCCCCACTGCCTGTGGGGCCGGGCTTCCCGGGGCTGGATGATGGATCCCTGCCTCCCTGAGATGCCTGGCCTCCTGGTCCAAAGGGTCGCTCTGCAGGGGGTGCAGGAGGGAGGGAGGGACTGGGGAGCCCAGGGCCAGGGTCCAGGCCACCCCGCCAGCGGCTGCAGCTGCCAGGCCAGGGCGCCCCCTCCGCAGCCACCCCACATCCCCGCAGACTGCTGAGAAAAGGACCTCCGGAGATCCCGCGACCCCGCCCACCTCCGCCCGCTGGGCTCCCCTCCCCCAGCTGGCCCCTCCCTCTCCCCCTCCCCCCTCCCCCCAAAGCCGAGGGGGAAACCGCAGGTCTCGCGCAGTCACAAATCTTCCCGTTCTCTCCCTTCAGTTCCACCAGGCGCACAGTAGCAGTTCAATCTGAAAAGCGCCGTGGTTGCGGAGGCGCAGCCCGAGAACCTGATCTTTGTGGTCGTCGATCTTACCGGAGCCCGCGGGGCTCGCAGAGCTGTGCCACCAGAGAACGCGTCTATTGATTCATTGGACCCGGAGGCGGCGGGGGAATCAAACACTCCCAAGGGCCTGAAAGCTCGGGAGACGGGCCGGGGTCCTGTCCCCCGACCCCTGCCCTGCCGCGTGTGTCGGGGACCCCTGGGCTCTGGAACCCTCTGGAACCAGCTGGCCGTCAGGACCAGCTCTGCCCCGAAGGATTTTGGGGTGACCTTTTTTTTTTTTTTTTTTTTTGTCTTTTGTCTTTTTGGTTGTTGTTGTTGTTATTGTTGCTATTTCTTGGGCCGCTCCCGCGGCATATGGAGGTTCCCAGGCTAGGGGTTGAATCGGAGCTGTAGCCACCGGCCTACACCAGAGCCACAGCTACGCGGGATCCGAGCCGCGTCTGCAACCTACACCACAGCTCACGGCAACGCCGGATCCTTAACCCACTGAGCAAGGGCAGGGACCGAACCCGCAACCTCATGGTTCCTAGTCGGATTCGTTAACCACTGCGCCATGACGGGAACTCCCCTGGGGTGACCTTTTTCCTCCCACCGCCCCCTGGCTGCGTCTACCCCCCCCCCGCCCCCAGGGCCCTCAGCGCTGAGTGGTCCCCATGTGGCCCCATGGCCAAGGCAGACGGGACCTGGGATCAGGATGACTGCGTGGGTGGGTGAACGGGACCGGAGCCCCACACTGGGCTTCCCGGGGCCTCTGCGCAGCACCCCCTGAATCCCCGTGGCAGGTCTCTGGGCCGGCCGGGAGCTGCCCGGTGGCTGGCTGCGCTGGTGGAAGTGTGGCAGGCCCTGGGGTCTCGGAGCCCCCCAACACCCATCGGAGACATGCAGGTGTGAAGCCAGAGGGCGCGCCTTCGTCCGGGATCGGGAACCCGGGGCGCAGACTCTGCCGTGGTTCCAGGCGCATCAGTTGACCTCTTTCCCGGGGCCTGGGAGAAGCAGGGGTGGCACATGACAAGGGCTGACACAGAGTTGCCTGCTTCTCCCTGACGGAGACGGAGGACATGGAGGCCGAGCCGAGAAGGACAGCCGGGACTGGACACCAGGCCTCAGGACGCCAGGGCCAGCGCTCTGTTCCAAGGCCCTGGTCCCAGGGACCCGGTGCTCGGCTGGCATCCTCGTCACCAGGGAGACGGCAGGGACCTGCGGGGGGGGGGGGTCTCCAGGGCGTCCTTGGGAGGGTGGCCGGCTGACCGCTTCCCGGTGGGCTGGGGGTTTACATCTGGGAGGTGGGTACTTGCCCCACCAGGCTCGTGACGAGAGTGTTAAATCACCTGCCACCCCATGTCCCCCCGTCTCCCAAGCCAGGAGCCTCGTGAGCACCACTGACACGAAAAGCCATCACAGCAGGAAACCAATTCCACCCTGTCTCTTCCGTGGTCACCAGCATCGGGCACCCACTGCTCTCACCACCTGACTGGACCCTGGCCTTCTCGCCCCGACACTGAGGGGGCCACCCCTTCTCCTGGAGGCACATCCTGGAGCCGTGAGCCTGACCACAGCCGAGACGGGAGGCAGTGCGTTTCCCCCACAGCCCGGCGAGGAGGCAGAGGTGACCCCGCAGAACCGGGGTGGGGGTGTCCAGTCTCACTGAGACCTCCCTCGGGCTCTGTGACTTTGGGGACCTGGGCCCCATTGCCAGACCTCAGCTTCCCCATCTGCAAAGTGGGTCTGAGGGGAAACGTCGGCAGCGCCCCACCTAGAGCATCGCGTGGAAGCCTGTGGGCCAAGCAGGCCCGGTACAGAGCAAACATGACCTCCCCCCACCTGGACGGAAGGTGCTGGAAACAGAGTCTGCCTGCTTCTCACGGATGGGGAGGGCACACCCTGTCTGGACTTGGCTCCAGGACATCTGTCCCCGCCTGCCTCTGGGGAGCCCGGGAGCTGAGAAGAAGCACGAGCCTGGGCGTCCTCGGGTCCTGGCCGCCGCGGACACCCCTGTGCTGTCCTGGGCCAGCTCTCTTCTTGCCTGCTGCCTCCCCCGCAGAAGGTCCCTTCCGTGACATGTGGCGCGTGACTCGGGAGGGCAGAGGGCTCAGCGCGGGCCCAGCCCCCCTGCACTCTGCCCCGCAAAGGAAGTGGATTTTTAAGGATGTGGCCCAAAGGCGTTTTTTAAACCGCTAATTGGGTAAGTCGTGTCCCTTCTCCTCACACACATGCACACACGCTCGCACACCCGCTCCCATGGCTTTGCTTCTCCAGCAAACAAACACAGCGTAATCTCTGTTACCGCACAGAATGTCCTGTTTAGGTGGACAGGAGCCAAAAGCGATGACCCCAAGCTGTCCCACCACGGAATGCATTTCCAGGAAGAGGTCGATGGCCTGGTGCACTTCCCCCCCTGCCCCCCCCCCGGAGGAAAGCCCCCAGTAGCGCCGCCTTGAACCCCAGCGAGCAGCCCCCCACGCTTCCCACGTGACCACTGTCCGGGAAGGAGTGACTTGAGTGGCTCCCGAAAAACGTGACGTTCCAGCACGAGAGACAAGTGGCCGACAAAGCAAAGGACAAAAGACGAACGTGGAAGGGAACTACTTGCTGCATGTGGGGCCGGAAGAGACTGGCGGTCGCTGGTGAAGGCTCTCAGGCGTCCGTGACAAAGACGCCTTACCACCCCCTCCCCCGCCCTTTAGGGGGAAATCGGGCGAAGGACGTGAACACCGATTCACGCAGAGTCAACAGGCGTTTCGAAGTGTGTCACTTCACGGAAATCAAAAGTTAAAAGTGATAAGAAAACAGCCATGTCCTCCCCCCAACGAAGGGGCAGCGATGGTTCCGTGAGTGCCTGAAATTAACACGGAGGAGAGAAAAGGCCCCCCCGTCTCCCCGCCTGGTGTCCTGGGAGGAAACGGGGTGACTTTCACGCAGTCAGATGCAGGCACCCGAGGACCTGGTCACCTCACTTCCGGCCTCCTCCCTCCGAGGCCTGGGTCCCCACGGGCCTGTGTCCCCATGCTGGTGTTTGTTACGGCAAAAACTGTCAAAATGTTTCAAGGGTTGAGGTTGGGGCATAAATTACAAAGTTTTTGCATAGGATGATCCCGCGTGGTCTGTGGTGGAGGAGCTCATGATGGCTACGGAGAAAAACCGGACAGAGACGATAGAACCGTGTGATCCTGATATTTAAATACGCAAAGACTACAAGGGACAGGTGCTGGAGAGGGTATGGAGGAAAGGGAACCTCCTACACTTTGGGGGCGAACGCAAATCGGTGCAGTCACTGTGGAGAGCAGTGTGGAGGGTCCTTAAAAAGGTACTTATAAACCACCATATGATCCAGCAATCCCACTCCTGGGCATATGTCCAGAGAAAGCCATAATTCAAAAAAAATACTCACGCCCCAAGGTTCACTGCAGCACTGCTCACAATTGCCAAAGACCTGGAAGCAACCTAAATGTCCACTCACAGAGGAGTGGATGAAGAAGATGTGGTCCATACACACAATGGAATATTACTCAGCTGTGAAAAAGGATGAACTAATGCCATTTGCAGCCAACTGGATGGACCTAGAGATGATCATTTGGTGACATAAACCAAAGACAGATGCGTAATATCGTGAACACCTGTAATCTAAAAAAATGCAAGTGAATTATTTCCAAAGCAGAAATAAATAAATAAGGATACATCACACACACACACACACGGGAAAGGCAGAAAGATGCACTTTGAAATGTTGGGGTCTCTGGACGATAGAACTGATTTTCTCTAAGTGAAAAAATGTTCGCTCTGTTCTTCCTATTCTATTTTTTTGTATACTGAATCTGTTTTCTTTTTTTCCCCAGAACTAAACACTAAAACTTGCCCCTGTTCCAAAGCTCGCCGCGGAGCCCATAGAGGTGCCCTAGAAAGGCACCAGGTCCGCAACCGGGGGCGAGACTGTCAGCGGGTCACTCCTTCCGGGCCCTGGATCTCCCCGAGGAAGGGGGAGACACCTGACACCGACCCGCCAGGCCCGGGGTCTCTGACGGTGAAACTGGAGCACAGCTGCGACCCGGCCACCCTGCCCCAGGGGAGCTGGGGCTGCGTCATCGGCTCAGTTACGGTCCGCAGCCTTGAAGCTGCCGGGTGACCGATGGCCTTTTCAGCAGGTGAACTAACAGGCGGCCTTCAGGACGTGGCGCTGGAGTCTCAAGCGTCACCCCCGGCCCCTGAGCCGGGCCCCGTGGGTCCCTCGTCGCAGCTTGGAAAGGGACCCGGCCTGTGCCCCACCTCTCCCAGGACACTGAACTGGAGGGAGGGTCATCCCCAGCCCCCCACACGGCCCGGGCCTGAGGCTCCATGGACCCCAGGGCGACGTGTGTCCTGGAGAGACACCTCAGCGACAGGTGTTCCTGAGGTCGAAGCCAAGCCCCCGCCTGCTGGGAGCCCGCCCCGCCCTTGCTGGATCCAGAGCCGGCAGACACGCTCTCTCCCTCCTCTGCCTTCTCCCATCCGGGAGCCAGGGGCCGCCCTCGGAGCCGGGGCAGTGGGGGAAGCTGGTTGGGGGCCGCAGGCCAGCGGGGGGGCGAGACTGCCGGTTGGACGAGCTGGGTTGGAGGCGCCCACAGACACCCCAGTGCACGTGTGGGGTCCTAGGGCCCAGAGATGGGACTAGAGGTGGTGGCCTGGACGATGCCTCCAAGTGTGGGCACATCCGAGGGAAGACCCCACAGCCCGCAGGGGACGGAGGCGGGCAGGGGTCCTGGTGGGGAGGGGTCCCGGAGGCCGTGTGGAGGAAGGAAGGGGACGGCCAGGCCAGTCAGAGGAGGATGAGGGGCACACGGACGTCACCCTTGGAGGAGGAGCCGCCCAGCTCAAGGGGAGGGGTCCTGGGCCAACTGGGATGGGCCGGGGGGCTGCGAGGGGCCTCTGAGTAGGGGGAGCGGAGGAGAGAGGTGACCACCAGAGGGGCGTGGGGACAGGGTTCTGGGTGTGAAAGAGTCATGACGGCAGAAGGACAGTGTGGGCGGAGGCAGCAGGATGCAAGGGGCAGTCCGAGCGGGCACACCACAGAAGTGACCAGGCAGAGTCTGAGCCCAGTGAGGGTGGCAGGGCGGCAGGAGGGAAGCCAGGCACGCGGCGCATCTAACCTGCACCCTTGGCCTTCAAGCTGGGTGGGGGACGGGAGGCACGAGCTGTGAGGAATGATGAGAACTCAGGGCGCCATGGATCCTGGGCCACGGGGCAGATGCCAGGAGCCCCCGTGTGGGGGCCAGGAAGGTCGGGGGGACTCGCCTGGGGTTGGGATCGGGGGGCTGAGGCCCGAGGTCGGCTCCAATCGGACACCGAGGCTCCCCCTGAGCTCCACCTCGTCCTAGTTTGGTTCTGCCTCCCAAGCTCTTTCTACCTCAGGCCCTTTGCACGTGCCAGCCAGGGCTCTGGATCCTCTTTCTCCAGGCCCCTGCTCAGCCGGCTCCACCTTCGCCTTCGATGGAGGCCGAGCCATCACCTCTTGGGAGAAGCCTCCCCTGGCCTCCCAGGAGGATGGGCCCAGGCGCCTGCCGTCCCACGTTCCCCCCTCATTTGTCCTCTGCTGTCCAGGCTCCTCCTTCTACAAGGTGACACCTGCCAGTACCAGCTGTCCACTCACCTCTCCTCCCGTGAGACCCTCCTGGGAGCCCCCTGTTGAGGGCTTGCCGCATCCCAGACAGAAGTGCCTGCCGCGCTCAGGGCCACATGTACTGAGCATACGTGGGGCCCCCAAGGCGGGCAGCGCGACCCTGTTTTACAGAGGGGGAAATGCAGGCAAGAAGGGCCTGGCCACGCTCAGGCCACACTCTACTTCCTGAAGCGCTCAGCACAGGGCCGCGTGGACAGGTCCCCCGGGGCCCACCCTGGACACCGGCCCGGAAGGAAAGAGGAGCGCGTGGCCCAGCATCCCAAGGTCCCGGGCCAAGCGCAGAGGATGCTGGCTCCCCGCTGAGCAGGGGCAAAGCCGGGGTTACTCCAGGCTAAATAAACAAGAGCACTGGGCAGGAAGGGGGATGGGCAGACCCAGCGCGTCCACCAGCCAGCCCGCTGGTCTGTGAGCTGCGCCTGCGGGGAGCCTGGGGCAGCACCAGGGGGCTGGCTGCTCACCCCGGGGGGGGGGGGGGGGCGGGGGCTGGGACGGCGGCAGCCTGGCCCCAGCCCCCGCCCCGCTTCCTGCACTCAGACCAGAAGGTGGAAGCCTGAGCAGTATCTGTCCCCATGTCCAGGTAGGACCCTCAGTGGGGGCTGGCAGGCCACTCGGCCTCCTAGCTGGCCTGGGGGGTGGCCCTGGCGGTCGCCCAGTTTCCTCCTAGGCCCGACAGGAGGCTTGAAATGAACCCAGGTCCTGCGGAAGGTGAGTCCCTGGAATCGTGAACATAAACGCATGGTTTTGTTTGTTGCTTTTTAGGGCCTCACCTGCGGCACATGGAGGTTCCCAGGCTAAGGGTCCAATTGGAGCTGCAGCTGCGGGCCTCCACCACAGCCACGGCCACACCAGATCGGAACCGCATCTGTGGTCTACACCACAGCCACGGCCACACCAGATCGGAACCGCATCTGTGGTCTACACCACAGCCACGGCCACACCAGATCGGAACCGCATCTGTGGTCTACACCACAGCCACGGCCACACCAGATCGGAACCGCATCTGTGGTCTACACCACAGCCACGGCCACACCAGATCGGAACCGCATCTGTGGTCTACACCACAGCCACGGCCACACCAGATCGGAACCGCATCTGTGGTCTACACCACAGCCACGGCCACACCAGATCGGAACCGCATCTGTGGTCTACACCACAGCCACGGCCACACCAGATCGGAACCGCATCTGTGGTCTACACCACAGCCACGGCCACACCGGTACTTAACCCTCTGAGCGAGGCCCCGGATCTAACCCTAGTGCTCATGGCTACTAGTCAGTCTCACTACCGCTGAGCCACAACGGGAACTCAGTAGAGTTGCATTCTTTCTGGAGAGAGAGCAGGCTTCCCTCAGAGTCTAAAAAGCCTATGATGTGACCCCCCCCGCCGCCCGCTCCCCACCCCCAGCAGGGATCTTCCCATTTCAGAGACGCAGGAGCAACCGCCCAAGGTCTCCAAGGGGCTGATGGCAGAGCAGGGCCAAGTCCCAGGTCCTGATCTCTGGGGAGAGGCTGCTTCACTCCACTGTGGGGGGAGGAGGAGTCTGGGCTGGACACAGGATCCAGCAGCTGCCCAGCCTGCCCAGCCCCTCCAGTCTTCACGACAAGCCCGCGTACAGACCGGGAAACCGAGGCTTGGAGACAGCAGTGGGGTAAACAGCGACCCCACATATATAGGCCCCTGGTACCCGTGAACGCAATTTTTGGGGACTAGAAATAGCTTAAGGATCTCGAAAGATTCCCCTGGATTCCTGGGGAGGATCCTGGACTCCCCTGGGGAGGGCGGGGTGGGGGGCGGGCTACGTCCAAGGACCACGTCCTTATAAAAGTCAGAAGAGGAAAGACGACAGGAAGGCAAAGGCAGAGCACAGGCTGGAGATACGGCCACGAGCCCAGGACGCCTGGGCCACCAGCAGCTGAAAGAGTCAGGAGGGACCCTCCCCTGGTGCCTCCAGAGGGAGGGCAGGCCTGCGCCATCTGGATCTCAGGCTTCCGGCCCCCAGAACAGGGAGAAAAGGAATTTCTGTGGTTTTCAGGCCCCTGTCACCACCGGAGCTCTGTTACAGCAGCCGCGGGAGCCTAACGCAGAGAGCTTCACCTGGACACCGCGGGGCTCCAGCCCTGTGACGACCCCAGAGTCTCCACTAAAGACCACCCAGCACCGTCCAGGACGGAGAGCAGATCCGGGCCCTCCCTGCCCTGATTTGATTTCACTTGATTTATTTTTGTCTTTTTATGGTTGCCCCCACGGCACATGGAGGTTCCCAGGCTAGGGGTCTTGAATTGGAGCTGTAGCTGCCAGCCTACACCACAGCCACAGCAACATGGGATCCCACCCACATCTGCCACCTACACCACAGCTCACGGCAACGCCAGATCCTTCACCCCCTGAGCAAGGCCAGGGATCAAACCTGCGTCCCCATGGATAAAACCTGCGTCCCCATGGATACTAGTCGGGTTCATCACCGTTGAGCCATGACAGGAAATCCCCCGTCTCTATTTTAGGGTCGGGTATGCAGCCCACAGCCCTCCTGCAGGAAGGATGCCCCGTAACCCCGGGCCTGTCTTCGCAGCAAGCCCAGGCCCCGTGCGGCTCTCCTGCCCTCTGCTCTGCGGGCGGCTGGGGCCGCAGGGAGCCAGGGACGTGATGGGGTCGAGGCTGAGGAGCCGGAAATAGCAGAGGCTGCTGGAGGCAACAGCAGGGTCACGGAGTCAGGGCAGGATGCTTGGGGGGGGGGGTCCAGAAGGAGCCAGGCCAGACCGCCAGCCGCATCCAGGCCTCCCCCGACCTCTACCCCCTCCCCCTCCCCCTCCCCCAGGGGACCCTCTCAGTCACGCCAGCCCCTTGCTGTTCACCAAAAGCCAGGTTAGGGCACGTGACCCAAAGGTGACCCCCCACCCCCACTCTGCCGTCGCCCACCCCGAGCTTCCTCACCGAACCAGATCACCCCTCCCTCGTGGTGCTGGGGAGGCCCGAGCCGGCCCAGAGCTGCCCCCACACCAGCTCAGGGCAAGGAGATGACCGGAGTGGGGCAGCGATGCCCCCACCTCCCTCACCGAGATGCCCAACCCCCCCCAGGGTGTCCCCCAGGTGCCCCCCAAGCCTGGGACCTTGAAGTCCATGCCTGGCCCCACTGCTTCTTTCCCAATAAACTCTGCCTGCAGCTCCCAGCCTCGTCTGTCCCTGCCCACCCCCCCGATGAGTTTCCTCAGCCCCTGGAACATTCAGGAACGCAATCCAGGAAGCAGCCGCTCACTGCCAGCCCCCTGCCAGGCCCGAAGCTCCAAGAGGGTGGCCGTGGGCCTTTGGGGATGTCTTCTTGCCGGGGCCAGGGCCGGGGCAGGCAGGACACACAGTAGGACTTCAGGAAGCCCTGGTGCCCGGAATAAGGGCCTCCACAGCCGCTGCTGGGCGGAGTCCCCCATGTCTCCCAGCAGCCTGGCGAGCTGAGCACCGCTTCCGGCTCATCCACAGTGGAGAAGAAAGGCAGGGAGCGGACGGCCTCGGCCCCGGGCCCTGAGGCTCCTCCAGAGTGGGGCCAGGTGTCCAGGCACCGTGGGGTGGCCCACCTTGCCGGCCTGCCCAGGGAGGAGGCGCACAGGCAGGAGAAACCAGGCAACCTTCTCACCACCCAGAGCCCGTGCCTCCACCGCCTCCACAGGGCAGCGCTTCTCAAGCCTGGGGTCTGAGGAGCCCCGGGTCCCTGGGGTGCTGTCGGCGCTGCTCCACAGTGACGGGAAGGGCTGGGGAGCAGAACTCTTTCTCTTGGGACTTCGCAGAGCCTTGAGGCTCCACTCTGGCCCTTGGAGGGAACCGTAGGCGGAACTTCCCCAAGTGTCCGGCCATGAGGGGTTTGGCTCTTGGCAGAAGTCTGGTTCCCCGCTAGAGACCGGGCGGCCTGGGCTTTACACCTCCCTGGAGCGGCCTCAAATCCCTCTCCATTCCCTTCTGGCCGGGGTCCTCTCTGAACCTCAGATTCCTCCCCTGTCCCTCGAGAAAGCCACCCCCAGGTCCCCGCGGCAGGAGTCCTGGGTGGAGCACCTGGTTGCAACCTGCCCTCGGAGGCTGGGGCAGCTTTTCGGCCCTACTGGGAGAGGGGCCGAGAGCCCGGGCCGCCCACCCCCTCCCCGGGCAGCCTGTCGGGCAGCGTTTTCTAAACCAGACTCTTCCCCGCCTCGCGTGGAAGGAGGCGTTTCGATGCCCCACGTGGAGGCTCTGTGACTGTTCCATCACCTTGAGTCCCTACCACCCCTGCCAAACTGGACCCATCAGGACCAAGAACCAGGAGGGCTGCACTCCCTCCCCGGACCGGGCTCAGGACCCCGACACGCTGTTCCAGGGCTGCGTGGGCCGGCTGCGGGGCAGGGCGACCGTCCTTTCCACGGTGCTGGAAGCGCTTGCTTTGTCCTCTGGCAGGAGTGTTTTCCGGATTCCAACCGGAAGGATGAGAGCCCACGACCCAGGGGTCACAGCCCGGCAGCCGTTCGGGAGGAGCCCAGATGCCCAGCCAGGGGCCATGGGGGTGGACGCCACGCAGGCAGGCTGGGCTGGGACGGGGGCTGCAGGGCTGACCGTGGCCCTGTGAGGAGCCGGGGGCCGAGCACCCAGCACAGGGGCCCAGACAAGGTGCGAGGCAGTGACTGGTTTAAACAGGCATCTCACACTCCTGCAACCCAGGCCTGGGCGGGCACAGGGACAGGCATTTATGGCCCCATCCCGTCCTCCCTGTCTCTCCAGCCACGGGCAGGACGCCTGGAAGGTGGACGCCCTCCCTCTTCTGTCCACAATCGGCTGCAGGAGCGAGGCTGCCTCTGGAGTCTGTGAGCAGAGCCAGGCAGCCGAGCGGCCCAAGAAACTTCTGGAGTGGAGGTGGGCCGGCTGCTAGGAACCTTAAATATGGCATCTAAGTTTCAGGATGAAAATAAAGAGCCATGAGGGGCGAGCAGCAAGTCTAGCCTGTCAGCAAAGGGACAGAGCGTTGAGTTGATGTATGCAATCCTGGCCACGGAGAGGCAGGACAAGGAAGAGCAAGAACCTAAGAGAGAGACGGAGGAAGCCCTGTGTCTGCATCCCGCCTGGTCCCCCAGCCCTGAGGCTGCCCCCCGCCCAACCGGCCCCAAGGGCCTCGGGATGCTTGCAGGGAGCTGGTCTCGGGATATTTTTATCCCAGAGGAAGGGCAGCCCCGCGCTTGGTCCACGAGGCGCTTCCTGTCCACTGGGGCCATGGGGGCCAGGACCGAACCAAAGCACCCTGGAGGCCGGCCGGCCGGTCACGCAAGAAAGACCTCCGGCCAAACGGCAACCCTGGGAACGTGCGGTCCCCTCCTGCCTCCGCACGTCCGGGGGTCAGCGGTCACCTTATTAATAGCAACCCCTGAGGAGAGGCCTCACCCCTGGAGCGTCAGCGCCCTCCCCGCAGGCTTGGCCGAGCGGCCTGAGGGTGTCCCCCGGAGCAACGGCACAGGGGACATTGCCACCCTGCCCGAAGGCTCCGCAGACACTGCAGAGGAAAAAGCAGGTCTCAGAGAGCACATTTTTCCAGCTGTCCCTTCCCCACCATCAACGTTTCATAGCCAATGAAACAGCACCAAGTCTGTACCTGGGCAGAGCAACAGGCCCCATCCTCGGAAACACCGGAGGAGGCGGGCGGGGTCACCTGGGCCCATTAATGCACAGAGAAAAGTCTGGAAAGTGAGGCACCCTCTCCAGACCCGGTCCACCCTCCCCTGAAAGCAAACCTCTAGACAGAGTCCTCTGGTGCCAGGAAGAATTGTGAGAGATGCTGAAACGGAAGGAAAAAGGAAAAAAGAAAAAGAAAAAAAAAAGACTGCTGATCCTGCCCAGGGCGCTGGTGCCTCGAGGTCATCTCAAAGCTGTCTTACCATGGGAAACGGGCAAAAATGCAAAAAATGTGCCCACGGAAATGGCTGGTTGGTAAGAGGAGGGTTATTTTGCTCCTGTGTGGGTTTTGTGTTTTTCGTTTTTTGTTTTTGTCTTTTTAGGGCTGCACCTGCAGCACAGGGAGGTTCCCAGGCAAGGGGTCGAATCAGAGCTGCAGCTGCTGGCCTGCACCACAGCCCCAGCAACACGGGATCCAACCTTGTCTGTGACCTACACAGCTCACGGCAACACAGGATCCTCAACCCGCTGAGCGAGACCAGGGATCGAACCCGCGTCCTCACAGATACGAGTTGGGTTCGTTTCTGCTGAGCCATGACAGGAACTCCTCCTGTGTGGTTTTAAATGCACATGCATAGAATAGGTGTTCTGTAATGAGAAAAGATGGACTTTTGAAAGAACCAGCACTAGAAAGTGTCCAGGCTACACCTCGATAGAGATTTTCGGCGCCGGGCACCTGTCAGGCACCCCACAGGTCCGATGCTTCCCCACGCAGCCCGCAGCACCTCTGAGTCTCCTGTGCCATCGGGGCCCAGGAGCCTGGGCTCCAGACCCCACTGTGTGTGCTGCTCTGGGGGCACCCCGTTCAGGCATCCTGGAAACGCCCGGAGCCCCGGTTTCTCCACGTGGAAAATGGGACCTTGAAGCCACCCCCACAGAGCCCTCCCTGCGAGCGGTGCCCTGAGCCCCAGCCCCAGCGGGGAGGAACCTGGGCTCATTCCCAAGGCCGCAGAGAGCCAGACTGAGCGAGGAAGGCCGGCTGTGCGTGCGGGGCTGAGCTGAGCTTTAGAGGGGAGGTGCGGGCCCTTCCCCAGCGGCTCCATCAGCAGCTCATCAGCAGCCGGGGGACCCTGAGAGGTGCAAGCCCGCCCCCTGGTGGAGGACAGGGCCCAGTTCCCCACCCACCAAGGGCTGCCTGGCAGCGCAGGACGCCCAAGCCTGGGGCGCCCCTCTTCGAGGAGAGCAAAGACAAGCAAGGGGCAGGAACCCACAGCCCGGAGGGCGACCCATAGGCCATGCCAAGGCCAGCGGAACAAGAGCCTGTGGCCAGGGACATCTCAGGTGGCCGATTCCAAAGGCCCCCGTGTGGTGCGATGGCTCTTAGCCGTGGCCTAAGGCTGACCCCCTGAGACCCAGCGGCCACTGTGGAAGTCTCGTGACAGCCCCTGGAGGTTCCAGGGTCACCAAGGCCTTCCGTTCCAAAAGGCAACAAGTCCTCGGGGCTTGTCGCCGTTCCTGGGAATGTCACAGCTTCCGCCTCCCAGCCGAAACTGGAAAGGCCTTGGGGGCCAGCCAGGCAGCAGGCAGAGGCCTGTGCGCTGAAGGTAAGCGGGGCAGGGGCCAGGCTCCCGCACAGCCGCCACCATCCCCACTCATGTACCCCCAGGCCCTGCCAGTGAGCTGTGTCCTCATACAAGCCCTGCATCCGGATTTGGCTCTTGTGGCCCGACACCCCTCGCTCGGCAGGATGGGGCTGGGGTTGGGAAGAGCGTTTCCATGGAGCCCCCACCTCTGGCTCTGCCCTTCCCTGCAGGGGCCAAGAACCCCAAGCGGTAACAGCTGATGGAGCCAGGCCTGCCCCACAGACGGCTTCCTGGGACAGGGAGACGGCCATGCTGGGGGCCCAAACCGGCCTCAGACACCCTCCTGATGCCAGCATCTCTCCCCATCAGGTGCCAACTTCCCCAGAGGAAAAATCAAGCTCTCCAAAGCCACCTGTGCCTGCAGATAAGCGCACTGACTATTATTAAGGAAGATTATTCTGCTCCGAGCAATCGGATCACCGCCCGAAGTCACCCACACGGCGCTTGCTGGGTGCTTCCCGGGGCCAAAGCAGACCGAGGGACTGCTGGACGGGAGTGGGCCTGGGTTTGCGGAACCAACAAAGCTGTGCCCAGGGGGTGCCCCGGTGTGGCCAAGGACAGGGCCCTTCTGCCTCCTCTTCCTCTGCTGCCTTCCCTCCCCTGGGCCCTCCCTTCTCCCTCCCGCAGGGAGGAACCTGCACCCCACCCAGGAGCCAAGACGGATGACGAAAGGACTAAAGGACTTGCCCCCGGCCCCCAGGCCTCATTTTCCACAAACTCCACGGCCCCCCAGCAGGCTTTTCTTTAAAAAGGGGTTGGGGAAAGACTCCTCGGCTTTGTTCAACACTGAAACTGTTTGCTAAACAAGCCCACTCCCTTTTTGCCCACAAGGGGACCCCGGAGGACGCTTTGGCAGGTGCTGCTTCCTGGGCAGAAGGCGGGAGTCCTCTTCCCCATTCCCGGGGTTGCCAAATTCAGCAAACGGAAATCCAGGACAGGCTGGGAGAAATGACGAATGTGTCTCAGAATAAGCACATCCCATAAAATACTTGAGACATTTACTGTACCGGAGCTCTTCATTTATCTGGGGTTCCAATTTGTCTGCTGCCTCCCGGGTCCTTGCGCCTGGTCCTGTCAACTCTGGGGAGACATGGTGGCTGCACCCCCCCCCAAGGCAGCCTGCCCCTCATCCTGCAAATCCTTCCCACACCCGTGTCCTACGGCCAAGCCCCCGGGAGAGATAGAGTCAGCCGCTCTCCACCCACAGCAAAGACAGGATGTCCAGACAGCGCGGCCACAAGGCTTCATGAGTGCGGATCCCTAGGCCTGACTACAGACCCCAGATGCAGACTCCACCCAGGAATCTGCATGTTGACACCAGATGGTCTGAAGTCACCCTGAAGCTTGAGAGGCCTCATCCGGGGCTCCTGAGAAGCCAGCTGCCCCTTTGCTTCAAGCCGGTGGGGCCAGGAGTTTGCAGACTCAAGAGACAAGTCCCACCTGGCCTAGCGACGATCAGGAGGTGACATCAGGGCCCCCCACACTATTTGAACGGAGTTCCCCACGCACCCAGAGGGTCCCAGGTGGTCCAAGGCAGGGCGGTTGTGCAGAAGCGCCGGCTGTGGAGCAGAACCATCCAGCATAAGCAGACCCTTGACCCTCACCCCACAGCCCGGCTCTAACCCCTTTGCTGCCCCATCGGAGGTGTGGTGTCCACACAACCACTTTGGCCTGTGTCTTCAGCTATCAAGTAGGTTGTGACGGCCCTTCCACGAGGGGATGCGAGTGTAATGGCAGGGCCTTAGTGCAGGGCCAGCAGGGCCTTGACACACACTGAGCGTGCCAGGCAGGGGGCAAGGGCAGGGCCCGTAGGAGCTGGTCCCTAGGGAGGAGTCCCAGCCGGGAAGGTCTGGGGCTACGGAGACTCGGCCACTGGGACGGCCTACGCAGGTGGACAGGGCAGTGACTGAGACAGGCAGATGCCCTTGGAGCTGCCCGCTGTCCTGAGAGGCTCTAGGGCGACACCTAGGCCTCACGCTTCACCCAGTCCCAGGTGGCTGCCTGCCTGTCTCCTGTTCAGGCCCGTGGCTCTTCTCTGCCACGATGCTCTGCAAAGTGAGCAGAGCTCTTCCATGGGCACCAGGCTAGCCCTTCACCTGTAACTAAAGGGCTGAACTGAAAATTCGCAAAGGAGGTCTGGAGAGCGGACCCCACTGGCCTCCCACAAGCCGTGTCCACCCCTGCCCGCTCAGCGTCCCTTGGCTGGACCCGCCGGCCACCTGTTGGGTCCACTGTCCTTCTGTGCTGTTCACGCACAGAACAAGACCCACATATATGCACACACCCCTTTTCGCGCCCGCGTGGTCTCTCCGAGGGCCGCCCCTGCCCGCAAGCGGCCCCGCGCACAAGAGCATCCCGCTCGGGGACGACGCGCCCGCAGCCGTGGGGACCGCCGCGTCATCGCCTCGGGCTGCGCCGCATGGCCCCACCGTCTGCACTGAGCCGACGGCCAGCACCCGAGACATCACATTTGAATCTTAAAACTCTAAGGAAACGGTGGACGGGAGCAGAAGCCACTTCCGCGCAGGCCCCGCAGTAGGAGTCAAAGCCTCAGTCGGAGGACAGCGCGGCGCCGGCCAAGGGCAGGCGCGGAAGCCGAGCGAAGCGGCCCCGAGCATGCGCGGAAGACGTTCGGCGGAGGCTGGGAGCATGCGCAGACTGCGCCCTGCGCGCCCCGGATCCCCGGGTACCCACAGTTCCAGGCGCAGGGCCGCGTCCGGAAGTTCGTGGAGCGGGTTTTCCTTCCTTGTCTTCTGATTCGCTGCAAGCCACTTCCATTTCCGCAGAAAGTTCCGAGCCATTTCCTGACCGTCCGCGCGTAGGAAGTGCGCGAGGCCCTGTTTTGTTTCCGGGGGAATCTATTTTTCAGAAGGACGCAGGGGATTTCCGGGTGTTCTTCTCAAGCCTCTGATTGGCTGATTATTTTGAATATATTAGAGCACAAAAAAAGGGTTTTTTCATCCCGCTAAAATAACACAAGAGATTTATAGTGGACTTTGTTGCGGTTCCCCGTTGTATGCGGTTTCTCTTACTAGTGTGTCTGAGGCGCGAACTTGAAGTCACCGTAACTGTAAGGTAACGTAGGCCTGGGATCTTAAATAGGGGTTGGGCGAAACGAGAGGCGTGTTGTATGAAAGGAGAGAAGGTTAGCACTCCCCTTGACAAGGATGGAAGAGGCCCTCGGGCCTAACAACACGCATACGGTTAAGGCATTGCCACCTACTTCGTGGCATCTAACCATCGTTTTTTTGTCTTTTTTTCTCGGCAGACACAGGGGCATGTGTGCTGCACGCGTGTTCAGTGATTTGTGGTGGTGACACGTGCGATACAGGCGTGTGCGGTGTGGACAAACACATAACACGACTCTACTTTCTCTCCTGAGCGTCAGGGCCTGGTGGGCTCTAAAGGCATCCCTCTGGCTACTATGCTGAGAGCAGTGGGAGGGCAAGATGGAGTCGGTGGGAGAGATCAGGGCTGGTGGCTGGTCCTGGGGAAGAGAAGCTGTCATTCTGGACACGTTCAAGGTCAGTGAGACTGGCTGACACGGTGATGGATGACTACAAGGTGTCCAGTCCCTCTGAGGAAGCTGGTGCGGGAGGCACAGCCTTGACCCCAGGGAGCAGGTCTGGGCTGCAGGCCTAACACAGACTTGTCAGTGCCTCAGCCACTCTTAAAGCCTAAGACCACTCAGGAGGAGAGTGTGGACAGAGAGACAAGTGAATCCTGAGCTGGGTGTTGAGACCAGGGAACCGTCATGCCCTGTGCACTGCACTCTGGCAGTGTCCGTCTGCTCCCACCTGCTGGTCCCAGCATTTCCCAAAGGCTTCACTTGGAGCCTCCTTCCTTCTCGGCGCCCCAACCTTCTGATGAGGTTAGTCTACTGCCAAGAAAAAAAAGAAATCGTGCAGTTCCCACTATGGCACACTGGGTTAAGGACCTGACTGCAGCAGCTCAGGTCACTGCAAAGACACGGGTTCAATCCCTGGCCTGGTGAAGTGGGTTAAAGGATCCAGCACTGCTGCAGCTGTGCCTCGATTCAATACCTGGCCCAGGAACTTCCAGATGCAGCACCCGTCATTAAAAAAAAAAAAAAAAATGTGCCCTTGACAATAGGCCAAATAAGACGGCCAGTTGCCCAGTCCAAGGGGCTTATCCTTATCCAGATCCATATCCACAGAAAGGCCAGAGGGTCCTAGAGATCCGAGCCGGTTTGGAACCCATCCACAGATTCCTTTCAGCCGCCATTCCTGGTCCTGTGTAAGCGTGTCACTTGAATTCTCACTGCAACTGGCTCTAACGACTTGGAGGTGTGTGTCTTTGGCAGGCGTGCCTTCGATTGGAGTCACGATTTGCCTTCATACCATTTCTGCCCCCCATGGCTCCACTGCTGCCCCCATCCCCCCACCCCAGGTCGGGCTGGCGCCGGGCACGGGGTCTCCTCAGAGGCACAGGAGTGGACACCTCTGCTGGGCCTTCAGCACCCACTGTCGCCTCCTCTGGGAAACAGGACCTGTCTGCCCTTTGCGATGCACGTCTTCTCAGCCGTGAAGCCCAGCGAGCCCGGCCTGCGTCCTGAACCCACCCTGCCCGGGGAGCCCGCCCAGGGCCGGCGATGCTCAGGGAGGCAGACGCGACACAGCCGCGTGACCCAGCCGTCCTGCTTCACGTGCTTCCTTCAGGCTCAAGCGCAGATGTGCCAGGACAGAGCACACGCCCGCTTTCTAAATGACACGCTCACTGACCTTCTCATGGACAGAACCCACCCCAAAAGGCGGCCCAGAGCACAAAGCCCTGAGCTCTAAATGCAGGGCTCGTGTAAGGCCCAGAAAGGTGCTTGTCCAGTTAAATAGAAGCACCTTGACCCGCGAGTTACAGCGGGACAGCGCCAGCCACCGAGCGCTCCGGATAGAGCGGGCCTGCCGTCGGTCTGCTCATGCGCACATGAAATGGGTGGGAGGGTGGTTGGGAAGCAGCCCCTCAGAGGTCGCGGCAGCAGAGCCAGACCAGGCGCCCCAGGGACCAGGGACCCGGTTTCCAAAGAGGCCGAGGGTGGAATGGGAACCTGGAGAGGCAGAAAGGCTAGATCGATCAGCCCAACGCAGGCAGGGCTTTGCTGGGGCCCCGGTTCCCACCAGCATCTGTGCTCACGTGTGTGTGTGTGTGTGTGTGTGTGTGTGTGTGTGTGTGTGTGTGTGTAGACACACACCTTAAGACATTAAGGCAACTGGGGAAATCTGGACGTCAGGTAGCTGGGAATTCATATTTTAGGGAATTCCCATTGTGGCTTGGTGGTTTCACACCTGACTAGTATCCATGAGGATACTAGCAATCCCTGGCCCTGCTCAGGGGGTTAAAGCCCAGCTGTGGCCGTGGCCGTGGCGTAGGGCAGCAGCTGCAGCTCCAATTCAACCCCTAGCCTGGCAACTTCCAAATGCTGCAGGCGTGGCACTAAAAAATAACAACAAAGAATTATCTTAGGTATGAAGATGGTACAGCGGTTGGGCTTTTGAAGAATTGTCCCTTAGAGAAGCTGCTTAAATGACAGAACACCTGGCGTTTATCGTAAAATGACCACGGAAGGCCGCCTAAAACAAGAGATGCCCTAAGATCGTGAAGCTGAGGGTGAGGACACGGGGATTTTCTCCACTTCTATGAGGTTTCAAGTGTCCCATCATAAAATCTTTTTTTACTATCCTAGAAGACGTACACCAAAACATTAGTGGTGAGCAGAAGCTGGGTGACTTCTTACCTTTGCCTTTATTATACTGTTAGTAATGAGCACAAATACGTAATTTTCTTAAGAAAGGGGTATTTTAAAAACACCAAGAACTTCCCGCCAGAGCACCCTAGCCTCCAGGGCACTGCAAAGCCCGAGCAGAGAGCAGGGCCGCCTCAGGCCGCCTCCCACTCTGGTGACAGCCAGAGGTTAAGAAAGGCAAACAGTTCTCGCGGACAGAATTACAAGACAGGAAGCTCTTTATTTTCAAAAAGAGAATGTATTTTTACATAAATCTACAACAGAGAATTCAAATGTAGAAAAAATAAACTATATTCCAGGACACAGGGCCCTGCACATACGCCCTCCTCCCGGGCTGCGCCCAACGCCAGAACCAACAGAACCAAAGGAAATCTGAGGCCACACCACGGCCGCGGCAGCTCAGCGCCTCCCAGGCTGTCGCCCAGGGAATGCAGTGTCCTTTCACCCGAGCTATTCGTCCCTAGAGCCAGCCCGCTGTCCGCCTACTTCTGAAGGGCAGGGCGGGAAGTGGCTTGTTTCCCCATGTTCTGTGTGACAGCAGCCCTCACGCCCCCACCTGCACACTGTCACTCAGCGCGATGGAGCCAGGACCCGGGCACTCGGGCCCCAGGAGTGGCCCCAGGGGAGATGAGCCCCGAGCCTGAGCACGGGCCAGACTCCCGGCCACAGGCAGGGGATGCTCCTTACGAAGCAGCCTCCACCGCTACGGTCTTGGAGCCGCAGGTGGGCCTGGGACTACGGGGTGGCCTCACTGCAGAGAGGGGTCCCCCACGGCCCTGCTCTGCCGTCCGTCCAGAAGCCTCCAGCGCCCTCGCTCCCTCTGCTAGGGGCAGCGCCCACTGTGTGGGTGGCTGACGCCAGGCCCCCGCGGGGAGCCCGTCCTGGCGTGGGCGGCAGGCGTGGACACCACTGCGCCCTCAGGTCACAGCCTCCTCCACCCTCACCCGCACCCACAGCGGCCACGGGGCCCCCTCCGTCCTGCGCCCCCACATCCACAGGCCACCAGCCTGCAGGGGCCCTCGAGCCCGCGTGGACAAGGAGTGGCGCATCCCTCGGACCTGTCTTTTGAGAGGCGTCCTCTCAACCTCCTGCCGACCGCGAGGCTTTCCACAAAAGAGCGAGCAAAGCTCTGTGTGAGAACCCGGCGGCCACTCGCCCAGGCTGCCACCTTTATCACCGCTGGGGCGCTGCCTGCGTGTGACCACCAGAGGGACAAACAGAAGCGCCCAGGGTGACCCCCACGCTGGCAGCACGGGGACAACGGCCCCGATGCCAAAGGCACGTGGGCAGACACGCTGCAGACACGCTGCTTGCGAGTGCGGGCAGGACCAACACCGGGTGGGGGTCCCCAGAGAGGTCACTGGACCCACGAGGGGGCCCCTCTGAGGCCGGGTGGGCGAGGCTGGCGCCCACACACCGTGGTGGCGACTGGTCCAGCACTTGCACTGGGTGATAAAATGCACAGAACAGTTACTGGAAAAAAACACAACTCGTGATAAATTGAACTTCACCTTTTGTAATAAAAAATTAGAAATTTCTGTGGCCTCCGAACACAATACAGACTCTAACTCTTCCCCAGCCAACAAGACAGGCATTGGCAAGAATCGCCACCGGCAGCTCCGAGAACCTCTGCGGGGGACACGGCCCTCGGCCAAGCCGTCCTCGGAGGCGGCGCAGGCCCAGGCGCCTCCAGTCCCCAGGCCTGGACCAGGGAGCCCCTCGAGCACCGAGCTCTCGCCAGCCCGGCTGGGCGTCCCGACAGCCCCGCGCCCGCGGGCCTAGCAGTCGCTCTTCCAGAGCTTGATGGTCTTGTCGTTCTCCAGCGCGGCCGAGGCGATGATGTTCTCTGTGGGGTGGCAGGCCGTCGAGATGACCACGTCTGAAAGCAGAGGCACCACGGTCCCTCCGCGGCCCCGCCCCGCAGCCCTGCCCCGCCCCAGGGCGTCCGAGCCCAGAGCTCAGGTCACCAGGCCTGGACAGTGGGCCGCGAGGTGCTCAGCACCGGCCTGGGCCCGGAGGCTGCCCAGCGCCGAGCCCAGAGACTGGGGCCCCTCACAAGCCAGAGGCACAGCCGGGGTCCGTCTCACGGCATCGACATCGCGCCCTCTGCACCGGGACCCAAACCGGCGCACCCACGCGCTCCCCGCCGCGGAGCAGAGGACGCCCGCAGGGCTGCGCTGCAAGTTCACCCCCGGGGCTGGCGCCTGGGGTCCGTCAGGTTAACACTTTGCAGCTCTGAAATTAACTCAGCCCCTTGGGAGCTCCCATCATGGCTCAGCGGAAAGAAATTTGACTGGTATCCATGAGGGCGCAGGTTTGATCCCTGGCATTGCTGTGGCTGTGGAGGAGGCCAGCAGCTGCAGCTCTGATTCAGCCCCTACCCTGGGAACGCCATATGCCGCAGGTGCGGCCCTAAAAAGACAACTGAACCCCAGAATCTTCCCTCTTGCCTGAGTGGTTTCAAATAAGCCTGAGCATCCTGCCCACAGCAGGGCAGAAGCAACAGGCCAGGTGCGGAAGCTGAAGGCCAGCACGGACCTCCAAGCTCAGGCCAGGACCTCAGGCAGTGGCGTGGCTTCCTTAGGCAGAGTCGCACACTCTCATCAGACTCTCCACGGCTGGACACCACTCTGCACTGAGCAGGAGTGGGGAGGGCGGGGGGGGGGGGGGCTTAGGGGCTGCCCAGGTACTCCACACAGGGGACAGGAGCGGGCAGGAGGTCAGAGCCTGGAAAGGAGCCAGCCGGCAGAGCAGACGGCAGGCAGCCCGGGTCCCTGTACCATCTCCACGGGGACAGACCACAGGGCCCACAAGGACGTCAAGGGCCGGAGGAGAGGTTAAAGCCACACTCGGGCTCGGCCTGCGGGCGCTCAGACCCACAGCTCCAAACAGAGCCCCCGGCTCCCAGGGGGCCGAGGAGCAGAGGCAGGAGGATGCTCACAGGACCTGGTCCCTCCGTGGGGGAGAGCTCACCCGTGTGGCCCTGCAGCTTCTGCACAATCTCTTTCGTCTGCAGGTTCCAGATGTAAACCAAGTTGTCCTCCGAGCCCGACACGATCCACTGTCACGGGGCGGGAGGGTGTCAGGCGCGTGCCTGGGGACCAGCAGTACCAGCACCCCTACCCGTGTGGGTCCCCGCCCATCTCCTGTCCCGATGCCGCACCAGCACCCGCCACTTCTAGGACATAAACTGTTTCCTCCAATCAGGGCTGCCGTCACCATCTCCCCTGCAGCCTGAGCCTGAGAGGCGGGGAGCCCCGGGGACCAGACGCCAGAGCCTGCCAGGGTCCCTGACTCCCAGAAGGTGCTGACACCCTCGGCATCACAAAGGAGCCTGTGGCCCTGAAGAGGACGCAATGGGAAGGCCCGCTGAGGATGCCACCAGCGGGGCTGCACTGGGTTAAAAAGCGCCCCAGAGGGGCCGGGGAGAACCCCCAGCAGGGACATGACTCACCTTCCCGCCAGTGACAGAGAAATTCGCGAATATGCAGTACTTCTCATTCTTGTGGCCGGTGTACGTCTTCAGACACTGAAACAGCAGGGCCCGTCCGCTCAGTGGCGCCCCCCTGCACCCCGGGGGAACCCATCCAGGTACCTTTCAGCCAACGGAGCCGCTCTGAGCACAACCCACCCCGGCCCAGCCGTGGCCCCGGCCCCAGCCCCAGCACGACCCTCCGCCAGCCCGTCCCGGCGCTCACCTTCCCTTTGCTGTAGTCCCAGAGCTTCAGCGTGCTGCGGGGAGAGGGCGTGTCAGCCGAGCCCCCGAGGACCCACCCTCTCCGGTGCCCGCGCCCAGCCCAGGGTCCACAGAGCAAGGACACCTGGGAGCAGAGCGCGGGAACCCCAAGACACTGTTTTTCACTTGGCCTCGGCCGAGGCGTGTGCAAATTCCTGGGCCAGGGATCGAACCTGAGCTACTGCAGTGCCAAGTCCTTAACCTGTCGAGCCACACGTTAACTCCCCAAGAGGCTTGGTTAAAGGAAGCTACTAAGCGTTCCCCGAGCCGGGAAGGGGTCCACGTCCCTGCGAGAAAAGGGCTCAGGAAGCCCCATTGCGGACACGTCCAGAACAGACCTCGGCGGACAGTCCTTCCTCCTCCTGTGGGGGCCGACCCTGTGAGCCCACCCGAGGGCTCCCACAGTGCCCGGGGAGGCCGAGCGCCAGCCGCCTCCAGGAGGGCAGTGGACGGCCGGGACACCCACCCGAAGCGTGTCAGGAGCAGGGCGCCCGGGCAGAGCGGGCAGCACCGGGAGGCCGCCATGCCCACCATCCCAGCAGGGTGCCTACATCAGCAGCCTGCACCCAGCAGGCTCCGTGCGGGCACTGGAGCGGGTGTCTTTCTGGGATCCTGGCCCTGGGGCGATGGCCCTGGTAACCCGCCCGCACGGGGACAGAGGGCTTACTTGTCCAAGGTCGCGGCCAGGATGTACTTGCCGTTCGGAGAGAACTTCACGAAGGACACGGGCGGGTTGTCGTCATCTGCATGGAGCACAGAGACAGCTGCCACGCCGGGCACTGGCTCTCGGGTGGGGTGGCGCTCCCCTACCACGTGTCGCCCAGTGCAGCCACTGCCACCTGTGCCAACAGGGGGATCCCCGAGAGCCGGCCACCCTCCCTCACCCACTGTTCGTGCCAGCGTGAGCCAGGCTCCCAGTGACCCCATGACACAGGGCTTCGGGTGCAAAGGCCTGGTGGCCAGGGGCTCTCGGGTAGCCAGGCCTCTTCCACAGGGTACAGGAGAGGCCCCGGGATCAACCCCCAGGAGGGAGCTTGCAAATCGCAGCCCACTGGGAAGGCGGCAGCCCGGGTGAACCCTCTCAGGCACCTGCCAGCTCCGTGGTCAGAGTAGAAGAGGCATGAAGTCGCCCTAGAAGTCACCCTTTGCTGTTACACCCACACCCTGGTTCTGACCCTTGGGGTCCAGGGTGCACCCCGGGCCCTGAGGATGCAGCTGGAAAAGAGGCGGCACATTCAGAAAGTGCTCTGGCTGCAGGACGCCCCCGCCCCCCATCTGCCTGAATAGGAGGGCAGCCGGGGTGGCACCGGGCAGCGGGAGCCGGCGGGGCTGTGTCCCCAGCACCGGGGCACTGGGCAGGCACCGCATTACCACCTCGGGGCACCAGGAGCACCTGACGGGTCCCAGACACCGCAAAGGCACATGAGAAGACACATGAGGGCCACCCCTGGGCCACAGGGGCCACTCAGGATGGATGAGGGAGGCGGTGCCCAGAGGTCAGGGTGAGCACTGCCAGCAAGGCAACACAGGGCTGTCCTGCCAAGCCCCAGGCGCCCAATTCCCTGGACCTGAGGTTAGAAGTGGGGCCAGGAACCACTCCCTGCCGTCCCCACCTCCCAGCCAGGACTCCACATCTCCAGGCCTCAGCATCCTGCCTGGCTGTGGGGTTGCACAGGGGCTTTGCCAGGTAACCCAACAGCCTGGGCCAAGCAGGGCTGCACAGGGACGCTGCCCCGCTGGGCGCACGTGGCTACACCCTGCTTCTGGGGATGGGATGGGCGTGGTGACAGATGAGGGCGATGTCACAGTCAGAGGAGGACTGCACGTCAGAAGAAGCAGGAAAACGGCAGAGGCCAAGGTCTAGTCTCAACGGTCCCTCCCGGAATTCTCACGCTGAAGCCCTAACCCAGCACCTCAGACGCAGGGCCACCTGGAGACAGGCCTCCAAGAAGGAGGCGTCAACGAGGCAGTCAGGGTGACCAGAGGCCAGGTGACTGCCGTCCCTACAGGAGGAGGACACGCGGCCCAGCGGGGCACACGCAGAGGCCAGCAGTGTAAGGACACTCAGAGAAGGAGGGGCTGCAAGAGAAGCCAGCCCTGCCCACACCTGGACCCTGGACCTCTGGCCTCCAGGACGTGGGGACAGGTTTCTGCTGCTTAAGCCACCTGGCCTGCAGCACTTTGGGGGCTCAGGCGGCGCCCCTGCCCTCACACCAGCCTACCTGCTCTAGGATCCACCTGAGGCCACAGAGACCTTCCAGGCTGACTCAGGTGAGGCCTCCAACAGCGACACCCACCCGATTCGCCCCCCCAGGGTTCCTGCGTCACCTTCCCAGGCCCGAGGCCCACAGGGGCGCATTGGCCACCTTGGGGCCACACAGAGCACCTGCCACCCAGGCTGCGCTCTTGTGGCTCCATTCCGCCCCTTACTCGAGGCACAGCCTGTGGAGGCCTTGGGGCCTCTCCCCCAGGCCCACCCACCCGAGGCTCTCCGGGCAGATGGGGCTCGCTGAGGGCCCAGGCTCAACCCCACCTGCTCAGGGAGTGACCTGAGCAGCGTCCAGGGACTCACGGGTCCCCCAGAGGACCCCCACCCGCCAGGCAGCCCCAAGCAGGCTGGACGGTGGTTCCTCAGGAAGGGGCTGGAGGAGGTGGAGGCGGTCAGGAGAGGAGGCCCCGCCCGGAGGGAAAGCCTCTGAGGACGGAGGGCCGGGCGCGGGGAGGGCCGCCACGGCTGAGCCCGGGTCCCCGGGCCGCAGCACTCACCGATCAGCGTCTTCAGGCACTGGCCCGAGGCGGTGTCCCAGATCCGGCTGCAAAGCGAAAACGACAGTTCTAACAGCAGGTGCGGATGGGCGGCGTCCTACCTTCTACGGCTCTCGAGCCAACACGCAGCCTCGACGCCCCGACTCCCGGCTCCCAGGCACCCCCGCACACTCCAGGGACCAGACTGGGCGCTGCACGCGCAGGCCACACGCGTGGGCTCCTCCTCCACCGCGAGCAGCAGGGCAGGTGAGACGGCCGGGGAGAAAAAGACTGTCCCCTTCCCTGCCGCCGCCTCCCTCTTCCTCCCGCTTCCCTGCAGCTTCTCCACGCGCTACCCTGCCGACCACACAGCCGGGAACCACGGGCCTTCCCACGTCTGCTTCGTGCCCCGAGGAGGTCCCCGAGACAAGCCCGCTGCAGGCTCTCACACCCAGCATCCCCTCCCGAGTGTGCTCCCAGTGCTGCCGGCAGGGAGCTTGGTGACACCCCCGGAGGAACGTGACACGCGTCTGAGCTGCTCCAGGGTTCGACGGGGAACAGCTCACAGGGCCTCGGCCCAGGAGACGGCCGCTCCCCGCGCCACAGCCAGGACGAGGGCGCCTGGTCCCGTCCTTGTCTGTTTGGTGTCTCCCCAGCTACAGTCTCCCGTTCCCTCCGCTCCTGTTAACCGTTACCCTAACTCCTCCGGGACTGTTACAGAGGAACTGGGTCCCCATCTGCTCCCTGGACACAGAAAACACCATCCCGACCCGAGGCAGGCCTGGTGGCTCGCCTGGTGGCTCGGAGCGTGGGCTCCGGACCCAACGTGCGCCGGACCCTGGCTTGGCCGTCGGCCCGCCAAGGGGCAGCGGCCAGTGCTCATCGCCACCTGCTCCCCCAACCGAGAAGGGGTGGTGACAACCCAGTCCCCAGTGGCAGGGCTGTTAGGGGCTCACCCAAGGCCACGCTTGTCAAGTACACATACGTGGTTTTTAGGTTTTAAAAGACAAACATATCGCCTAGAAAGAGATGAACCTCCACCCAACTCTCAAGCTGTGACTTCTTACCGCCTTCGCTACAAATTCCAAACATCCCTCGATAACGAAGGAGAGGGGCCCCCTCTTGGCTCCTGGTTTCCGCAGAGATGGACTTATTAGCACATCACCACTCATTACAAGTGTTATTGCTAAGTTCCTATCAAAGAGCCTGGGATGCTGGTCTGTTCAGCTAGAGGTTTTTGTTTTTTTTTTTTTTTTTTTTTTTTTGCAACCCCCCGCCTTCTTTTAGGGCCCTATCTGTGGCATATGGAGGTTCCCAGGCTGGGGGTTACATCGGAGCTGTAGCCACCGGCCTCCACCACAGGCACAGCAATGTCAGATCAGAGCCACATCTGCAACCTACACCACAGTGCACGGCAACGCCAGATCCTTAACCCACTCAGCAAGGCCAGGGATCGAACCCGCAACCTCACAGATACGAGTCCAGTGCGTTTCTGCTGAGCCACAACGGGAACTCCCTTGGCTACCTGTGATTAGGAAAGGCTGCTGGATTTTACCAGGTGCCTATCTGACTTGCACCAGTAACACACCGTATGGCTCTCTGCCTCACATGTGTTGGAACACTTACGAGCTTATCAATTCCTGGTGTTTGCTACTTTACGGCAAAACCCTCTCCTCACTCAATAAACCCACTTGTCACCCAATACTATCTCCTCTGCACTGCTGGACTCAGTTTGTAACGCTTTCCAGGGGATTCTGACACCAACATCCAGCAGCAGTGCCCTGCTGGACCCGGAAGTGCACTGGGGCGTGCCCTCTGGTCCTGCGGCCCGGTTTCGGCAGCCTCAGGAGGTTCTGAAACCACAGGGCCCAGGAGCGTTTTCAGACCTCCGATCAGCTTCACTGGCCTTACCGAGGATGCAGGCTTATCTTAACGTCCCGTCACTCTCCCCGTTCTCCACCTCTTATAGAAACGCCTGCCTCTCGCTGTTCGCTCCCGCTTTTTCCTTCCCTGGCTTCCTTCGAAAGCTCTCAGAGCCGGGCCACAAGCGACCCTGAGAACGTTCCTACTCTTAGACGCCTCAGTCCCAGGTCCCTCTGTCAGAGTCGGAGAGCAACTGGGAGCTCGCTCACAGAACATTCTAGCTCCTGGCATCTCAAGGTCCCCCGCTGCGTCTCCAGGCTGCTGCGGTGCCTGGCGCATCAGCCTAAGTCTTCGTCAGCTCCGCCCGGCTGCCTGCGTGTCACCGTCTCCCTGGCCAACGCGCTGCCCTAAACCCCGCATGGCGGCCCTGCTCTGTGCTTCGCACCTGCCCCCCTCCTCCCAGCCCCGACCGACCGACCGACCCACCCACCCACCCGTTTCAGGCAAAACAACAGTCAGGAGGGCTTGCAACCCAAATCCGACAGTCCTTCCTGTGTTCTTCGGGGCCCAGCCCCCGCACCCCCGGAGCCCCCAAGGCCCCGAGCTCCGCGGCACTTTCCCGAGTAGCACTGTCTCTCTGCTTCCTCTGGTCCCTTTCTGCTCCACGTGCACAAATCTCTAGTCACGCTCTTTCCCCAGTAACTGAGGTCCCACGCGGGCTGCCCGGCTCAGCCGCGGCTGCTGCCCCACGTCTCCTCCCTGGTGACAAGCGGGCTGTGAGGGGACCCCTCCCCCGATGCTCTGCAGCCACACGTGAGAATCCAGGACGCATGCCCACGACCAACGCCAGCGCCGGGGGCCCCACCGAGACCAGCCACCCTGCAGGAGCCCTGCATGTCCCCCACCTCCCCCGCGATCACCCGCTCAAGACACCTGCCTGCCCCTCCCCACCGGCGCCCCCAGCTTGGGACACGGACCCTCAGGATCTAAAGGGGCCTCCGCGGGCCCCTGCCTGGGCCTCATGACTGACAGGAGCCCCTCCCGGCCGGGCTCCGCCAGCCTGGATGTCAGCCCCACCCCCCACGGGGACGCCCAGGGGCCCGGACCCAAGGGGAGCTCGGCGAGGACCCGAGGGGGGACGGTTCACTTACCAGAGGCCGTCGTAGCTGCTCGACACGATCAGGGAGCCGTCCCGGTTAAAGTGAACCTGGGGATGAATGTGGGCAGAGAGAGGAAACGTCAGGTCCACACAGGCCGCGTGGCACCACGGCCCCTGCTGCCCGGCCCGGCGCCTGCCTGCCCGGCCGGCCGCCTCGGAGCGGGCTTTAGGCCCTACCAACTTCCTGGAGGTTCTGGCACAGACACGCGAGAACGCGGATCAATGGTCCCTTTTACCCGGTGTCTCGAGCGACGGTTTGCTTCAGGACAGAGGCTGGACCATGACAGGGCCACCCTGAAACGTCCTGGGTGCTGGGACCACGTGCCGCAACACGTACTGTTGACAAGTGACACGGCCCGCCTCGAGAAACGTGCCCAAGACAACTCCCACGGGCAGAGGAAGCAACGCCAGCAGCAGAGGGGCCGCTCCTCATCTCCCTCCCACGCGCCCCTGCCCGCACGCTGGACCCACAGCCGGCTCTCCAGACGGGCCGGCGGGCACATGGCCCAGGAGAGAGGCAACTCCAGCTTCCACGCTGCTCCCAAGAGCCGACCTGTGACGGCGCGGCACCTGCCACGGGGCCACACCGGTCACTGATCTCAACGCCTGACTTCGCCCGCTGCTGGGGAGGCGAGAGCCACCTGCTGGCAACCAGACGCCAACTTGAGCCCCTCCTCCTCGCCTTTGCCCTGAGTCTTGGCGGAAACAAGAGCGATCGCCACGGCAGAAGCGAGAGTCGATGGCAGTCGCCCCCCCATCTCCAAGCCCGAGCAGGAGCCCGCGTTTCCCGCCGCGTGTGGTGCGTGTCCTGTGTGAGACGGAGCCACACGGAGAACGGCCTGCTTTAACCCCTGGGGGCCGGCGGGGGGGCCGGAGCCACCCCCACCGTGCAGACCAGCGTCTCCACCTCCCACCCACCACGGCCGGTCACGCTCTCCTCCGCCAGGGGCTGCCCCACACAGCAGCACCCAGCACCCGACACACGAGGTGCCAGCAGCATCTGGTGATGGCCACCTAAAATGGCCAGGTGTCCCCAAGAGCCAAACCCACCCACATTAGGAACACCCAGAGGGCTTGTGAAAACCCAGCGCTGGGCCCCAAGATCCCGCATCTCTCGCACACTCACACCAGAGGCCGGTCCAGGGACCACGTGGGGAGAGCCGTGGTCTGGGGGCCTGGAATGTGCCACGTGTGCCACTCACACGGCCCAGTAGCTGCAGCAGAAAAATAACGGTGAAATGAACTGGGTGGGTTTTGCTGAACCCAGTACACCTGGAATCCTGCTGCAGCACAGCCAGTGCTGAAACCATCAACAGGGCACCTTAACGCCCTTCTTCCGTTGTACTAAGTTTTGGAAACCTAGACGCCTAAGAACTTCAGTCGCACACATCTCGGCTGGACTCCCCGCGGGTGCTGCCTGCCCCGTGTGGCTGGTGCTTCCATGGGGGCGGTGGGGCTCTTGAGGAGCCGCTGTAGCTGTTCCCGTCCTGCTGCAGCCGGCACCTGCTGCTCAACCTTGACCGTGCGCTCGCCAGCCTCCCAGAGCCACGTTCTCTACAACTCACAGTCCTCATTCAACCACACTCACCCGTGGGCACCTGCAGGACAGCATCCAGCCCCAGCCCCTGCACTAGATGAGCCGACTCGGGTCCCCAAGGCCTGCAGTGTCCCAGCCACGTCCAAAGACCACCGCCCTTAAACATGCCTTCCCCTCCAAGCCCTGCTCAGGGAGGAAAAGCAAGACGGCCCACACTGAATGTTCCAACGGCAACCCCGAAAAGGCGCCACGGAAGTCAGGGGGTGGCGAGACAGAGTCGCCCACATGGGGACAGAATCTTGGCTCTTGGCTCAGACGATCGGCCGAGCTCTCGGGGGCGACACCAGCAGACAGATGAGCAGGTGAGACAGACGGCAGGAGGCTTCAGCTGATTACTGACATGGGGGGCAGAGGGGGTGTCCAGGCAAGAGGACAGCAGCTGGACTAAAGCAGGCAGAGGCCAGCAGACAAGCCACTGACCCAGAGGGTTCTAATCCAGGCCCGTCCATCAAAGGCTGACCGTAGGAGCCGCGGCACTGCCCCGACACCTGCCTGCAGACAGGGAGGCGGCTGCATGACAAGGACACACACTGCACTCCTTTCCACAACACGAGGGTTACACACAGCACCCACCACCCAGCCGGGAGCCTGCGGGCAAGAGGTGGACAGGCTGGAGATGAGCGGTGCTGGACCACGGCTGTCTGGCATGGGCAAGGGCGCTGGGAAACATGTTTTTTTAAAACACCAAACCACCCCAGAGGGCAGAGGCCAGCTGCTGGCAGGTGCCTCTGAGGGGGGGGAGTCGGGAGACTCTGAACTGCTACCTGCTACATTGCTTGCCTTTTTTTTCCAAGTCAGCACACATAACTTTCCTAAGAAACAAGACTTTAAGGGAGTTCCCGTCGTGGCGCAGTGGTTAACGAATCCGACTACGAACCATGAGGTTGCGGGTTCGGTCCCTGCCCTTGCTCAGTGGGTTAACGATCCGGCGTTGCCGTGAGCTGTGGTGTAGGTTGCAGACGCGGCTCGGATCCCGTGTTGCTGTGGCTCTGGCGTAGGCCAGTGGCTACAGCTCTGATTCCACCCCTAGCCTGGGAACCTCCCTATGCCGCGGGAGCGGCCCAAAGAAATAGCAAAAAAAAAAAAAGAAAAAGAAACAAGACTTTAAAAATCCTACCACCATTTAAGCAAACGTCCCATCCCTGACCACAAACCATAACACAGACAACTTTCAACCACCAGCCGTCGCTCCAACTGCTTCCCGGTTACTTCCTGTGTCATCGTTTGCGCGGCCTGTTTGGAGGGCTGCACCCCACCGTGGAGGAGAGAGGAGCAGGGGGCCCCAGAGCCCATCACCCAGGGCTCCCTCTCCACAGCAACCGCCTCCCTAGGAGCCCCAGGCACTGGCTGTGACACCTACGGCGAGGGCTGGGCCTGAGGGCCAGCACCGGGCCAGCGACTTCAAACAGCCAGTGTCTGTGCCCTGAAGGCTCGGGGCTCTGCGGACGGTCTCGGCTGGACAAAGGCCTTCCAGGGCTGAACACGTAAAACTGCTCGCCTGCACAATGTCAGAACCTCCAAAGGACCAACTGCTCGGTGACATCAAACAAGCTGTTTACACGTGACTCCTTCCACTTCTCCAACGTAAACTTGGCTAAAAAACCACTTCAGGCTCTCTGCTCACAAAGAAATACTTTGGCCTTTTTTTTTTTTTTGGCTGCGCCCACAAAGTAGTTGGGTGGCACACAGACGTTCCCAGGCCAGGCATCAAACCTGCACCACAGCAGCAACCACACCAGGTCCTTTACTGCCAGGCCACCAAGGAACGCCCTACCTCGGCCGTTTTGCAACCGAGCAATTCAGACACGTGTGCAGGTCAACCCCTGCACCTGCACTGAGCGGTCCGGGAGCGGCAGGCCCCGGGACCCTCCGCTCAACAGCGGCACCGCCACGGCCACAGCTCCCTCGGGAGGCCCCTCTCCAGGCCGGCCGCCCGGCCCGTGCTGTGAGGCTCCGCGGCACCCCCCACCCCCGGGCCCGGGGCCCGAGCCCAGCTCGGACGCTCGCCCGGCGCCGCCGCTGGGGACTCACGGCTGAGACGGGATCCGAGTGCGCGGGCAGCGTCTTGAGGCACTTCCCTGTCTTCACGTCCCAAATCCTCACGCTCTCGTCGAACTGAAGACGAAGGAAGAGGTGACAGCGGGGCCCCGGGAGGGCAGAGACCAGACCCCTGGGAGGCCCGCGCCCCCGGCCCCGCCAGCCGCCCCGCAGAGCCGGCCACTTACGGAGCCCGAGACGATGAGGTTGGACTGGGGGTTGAAGTTACAGCAAAAGACGTAATTACTGTGTCCCTTGAGGGTCTTCAGACACTTCCCCTGAAAGCGAGTGCCGTCGGGCTAAGTCCTTCCCGGCGTTACCTGCCCGACACCGGCCTCAGGCTGAAGCCGGCAGCACCCCCGCCACCCCCGCAGCTGGAACGGAGGGAGACCCCGCCGCTCACCGAGCTCACGTCCCATATCTTTAGGGTCTTGTCATCTGAGGCAGAAACGAGAAGGTTAGAGTCTGACGACCAGGCCACGTCTGATATTCCCTGGGGGCGGAAACACACAACGGGGCTGAGCCAGCAAGAGCTACATGCCGGACACGCAACTAAAGACCCCCGGCAGGTGGCCCCGCCTGGAGCCCCTCGGCTCCCGCTGGCCCCCGGCCTGGGCCTAGAGCCTGCCCTCCGTGGCGCCGCCAGGCCTCGCCAGCGGGCAGAAACTCGAGGCCGAAGAAACAAGAGGCAAAAAATAAATAAACAGGAGGCCAAAATTGGGGGTGGGGGGGGCTAAGCTCTTAACCGGACAAGCCCGCAGAAGGGCCACCACTCCGCCCAAGAGTGACCGCAGGGTACAAGGCTGACACCTACCAGCTTGTGACCAGATATGGTTTTCTCAAATTTTCCGTCGTAAGCTCCCCAAATCTTAATGAGTTTATCTGCAGCTGAAAGAAAGGGAGACACAGCAGTGGCGGCCTCCGGCCCTGGGAAGCCAGCCCTCGGCTGCCCGGGCTCCCCGCCACCTCCAGACCGGACACCTACACGAACTCGCCAGCCACTCCCCGTTCGGGCTGAACTTCACCGAGGACACAGCTTTCGTGTGGCCGGCCAGGGTGAACTTCAGCGCGTAGTTGGGTTTAACAGGTGTGGGCTGTGAAAGGGAGCGGAGCAGTCAGCCAACAGCAGCCAGCGCTGCCCAACCCTGCCGGCGACGGGCGGGGTGCGACCGGGGTCCCAGGGCCTTTGCCAGCTCGCCCTATCGTTTGACGGTGCCCCTAGAACTCCCACCTGTCCCCGTGTCCCCTTTCAAACACGCCTACATCTGAACGCGTTCTCCTCTGGCAGACCCTGCCGGTCCTGCAGCCCCTGCCACAGACGCCCCGCCACCCGGGCTCAAATCCTGCAGCCCCCTCCAGGCAGCGGTCCCCCACCCGCCCCTGAGGACTTGCCCCCTGGGGTCTGCAGGGGGGCTCTGCCCTGCAGCCGGGGGGGGGGGGGCTGTTCACCAAGGGACAATTTCTGGGCCCCACAGACTCTTAGAGCGAGACCAAGGATCTATATTGTGGATCAAGCCCCCTCCCCAGGGGGCAGGTTGGGGATCCTGGACGTGCCACAAAGTACGCACTGGCTGGGAATGTGGTTTTGAGTGAAACGGGTGATGTTTTAGGAGGGAGAAAAGACTCATGGGCTTGAAAAAATATGTCCACAAATCTTCCAGCCTCTGCACCCTGCACGTCCCCAGGAGCCCCGGGAACGCGCCTTGCTCTGCGTGGCTGCCGCCGACGGGGCGGGCTGCGCTCTGGCGGCCTCGGTCTCCGGCTTCTTCTCCTCGGTTGCCATGGCTCTGAAGCCCACCGGGCGGGGGACAGCGGGGAGCTCACAGCTCCAGGCAGAAGCCGCAGGTGGGGAGCGCCGTCAGCTAATGCAAACCTGCAGCGGGGACGAGGCCAGGAAACAGACCAACCTTCAGAAGAGTTTCCAGGACAGAGACTACAAAAACGTCGGACCGCCTAACGGAGCCCATGGCAGGTACGGTCCCAACCTGAGGTTCCGGCCACCCTGACTGCACACTAACCCTGCAGGTACCGCGCTGCCCTCTGCCCTTCAGTGAAAGTGGCCGGAGACCCCGCCCTCAAGGGTGCTTCCTAGTTTGTCACCCAGAAGTCTGTAGAAATGCAGCACAGTCCAGGCAGCCAAAAGGCGGCTCCCTTCAAAGAGTCCCTGATACATTAAAGAAGAAACCCAATGGACCAAAGGCGTCCTGTCAGGAAACCAACACGCCAAATTACAGGAGACTGGGCTGCCGGGTGCAGAAGTTTGGAAACTCAGCCAAATCCTTAAATACATCCCAAGGGACATGAGAGCAGGAAGAGCCACATCTGAAAACACAGAAGCGGGGCCTGTGGCCCACACCTCCTGGGGAGGGGCTGCCAGGTCCCGGGTGCAGGCTGCAGACACAAGGCGGCTTCCAAAACACTAAGAGCCGAAAGCATGGCCGGAAAGCACAAACCAGAGCCGGCCCTGCCCACTGGGGTCCCCATGGTCCAGTCCAGCCCTCCACAGAAGCAGCCTAAAGTACGCAGATGCTATGCAAGCAAGACCCACTGCAGAGAAGGGGGAAAGAGGCAGCTCAATTAGGTTTCAGCATGAAAAGGGGAACCACTCAAAAGCTGCACAGTACAACTGGCTTCCTCTGTCACAAGAATGGATTCTGCCACTGGGATACTTGGCACAGAAACATACCAGGTGATTCTGAAACAAGGGCAAGCATTATTCCAGAGCCGCCCAGACATCCCGCAAGTCCCACTGGCCAGCCACCTCCCGGAAGCTGGCACCACCGTTAACCTGCTGGGTTCACAAGCTGTACATTCTAGCTTGGCGCCTCAAACTGGAAGCTTGCACAGGTTTCTCGTCACACTGAGGCGGAGCAGGAGCCATCAACAAGAGCAAGTCCCAAACTCTCCCTCCAAGAAGATGGGAGAGAAAGGTCAATGCAACCCAGCTGTGCAGAGTGGCCAGAGCTGTGCGGAGGGGAAACAGCTGCTCACCTGAGCAAGGCTCCCTGCGCAGGGATGGAGCCTGCAGCACCCAAAGCTCAAGTACTGGGCTGGGGGAGGGCAAGGAAGGGGCAGGTCAGCAGATGTGTGGGGGCAAAGTGCTGGCACAGAGCTGGGGCTCAGGAAGCACTCGCCGCTTGTGACTGTCGTTAGTGCAAGCAGGCCGTGCCAATTAGCCCGGCACTGCCTGCCCTTTGCTGGGCTGGACAAGTGGGCCGAAGAGTCCTCTGCACAGAACTGAGCATCGGAGGCAATGAGACCAAGGCCAAGAGCTGCGAGAAGGCCCCCCCTCCCCCGAGCTAAACACGTGCAGGAACAGAAGAGGCTCTGTCTGGGGTGCAAAAGGGAGCACAGAGGCTTGAGACCCACCAGGAGGTGGGGCGAACTGGCTGCCTTCAGGTGAGGAGCGGGGGATCCAATAGGGGGACAGAAAAAGTGCCCCAGCCCTGCCCCACTCCTCAGCTAGCAACACCTTAACGTACAGAAATCAACCTTTAGAAATACGATTTCTGGACACCTTGTTTGGAGCCAGCCTCCCCAGCACCTGCGACTTGCTCCTTCTTGGCTCCCAGGTGAGTCTGACCACCTAAGGCTGAGCCTCCCAAACTTCAGAGTGCTCGCCTGGACTGCCTCGAAATGCAGGTGCCTGGGCGCCACCCCAGAGACTGGGGCCAAGGTGTGGCGAGACAGGAGGTAACTGGCCCGCACAGAGTGAGGAGACTCGCTGCTCACCACCCCACCTGAAATCTCAGACATACCTGGGGTCCAGCTTACCCAGCTGCCTCTACCAACCGGGCCAACCTCAGGGGAGAGTGTCTAACTCAGTACTTGCCAGACGGGGGCTAAGGGACCTGAGCGGGTAGAAGCGGGACCAGAAGGCACCAGGAATGATCTTCCACATCCCCCAAAGTGGCCCTCGCGAGCCAGACTGGAAGGGGTCCGAGGCTCCACCGCAGGGCGTGGTGGGCCTTCCCTTCGTGACGGCAGCCCCGCAGCCCCGGAACCCCGAACTCTCAGGGAGCAATGGGGCCTGGGGCTGCCTCGGGCTGGGGGTACAGAGCGGGCTGAGGTGGGGGCGTCTCTGCAGCAGAGGAGGGCAGACAGCGCGCCACATCCAGGCACTGGATGGCTCTGGGGTCTGGGGTGCTTCTCTGGAGGCAAAGGGGTCATGCACGCCGGCTCCAGAAGGAAGTCGCAGTCCCGGGGCTGGGGGCTCGTCACCTGACCGCTGGGGGCGGGAGAAGCTGGGGGTCCCAGGGGCTCCGCGGCGGTCCGTGCGAGTCCGTTTGCGGAGGGGGCTGGGCGCTCGGCGGGGAAAAGGGCAGCGAAGCTCGCGCCCCGGAGGCGAAGCGGCGGGCGCGGGGCGTCTGCGCCGGGAGGCCCGGCGGGGCTGAACCCGGGCCGGGGCCGGGCCCGCCAGAACACGTGCCGCGACGGACGGCGCGGGGTGCGCCGGCGTCGACCCCCAGCCCGCGTCCCCCCGAAGCGTGTCCGCCGGCCGGGCGGCCCCAGCTTACCTGCCGGGCGGCGAGGGGCTGAGGACGGGCGCTCCGGGCGTCGCGTCTGCCGCCGCCTGGGCGGGAGCCGGGCCGAGCTCGACTAGGCGGCGCGGCGAGCGGCAATGCGCGTGCGCGAGGGGCGGGGCGAGAGGGCGGGGCAAACGCACAAAGCCGGCCTCTCGGAGGGGAGCTACGGGGAGCGGCGAGGAGCAAAACGCCTCGGCTCGGCTCAACGCCTTAAAGGGACAGTGTGCTCCTGCTTAAAGGCGTTAACCCGGGAGGTGACAGGTTCCGGCGGTCCTTCTGCGGCGGCGCCCCAGGGAGGAGTGGAGTTCCGCCGCCGTGGAATTCAAGCGGCGGCGGGGCCCCAACCTTTCTTCTGACTTGGGGCATCTGCGGGGTCGCCGCCCTCCATCGTCGCGCACACTAGAGGGCGGCGCTCTGGGCAGAGCCCTGTGCTGAGCGGCTCCATCAATGTTTGGGACGTCCCGGTACAGAGGCCCTCACCCTCCAACTGTGAAGCGAGGAATCTGAGCTCCGAAGTGTTCAGAATGCCCTCTCCCGGGGCTGCGTCCTCTGCACTCTGCCCATCAACTCCCGCGCAGGGCCGGCGGAGGGGTCTGCCCGCCTCTCGCCTCTCGGTGCAGGGAGCCCACCGGGCGCACCTGCCCTCTCCTGAGCCCCCAACGCCGAGATACGAATAGTCACCGCGTGCAGGCTGCTCTGCTGCCTGCAGGGTGATGGCCCAGACAGGTATTATAACTTCCATCTGCAAGTGGGGAGGGGAGGCCCAGAGAGGGACGGCTCAGGGGCTCAAGGAGATCCTGGAGCCTGGGTTCTCACCCCAAATCCTGCACATTCTCATCTCACTGCCCCACTTCTGCTACCCACGTGGGTCTTAGAGTCGTGGAGGTGGTCGTGGGCTAGGCAGCCTCACGGCCCCAACCCAGGCCCGTGGGTAGAGTAACACAGTTTATTTCCCAATTAAAAATGGGAACACTTAGGAGTTCCCTGGTGGCCTAGCGGTTAGGGCCTCAGCGTTGTCACTGCTGTGGCGAGGGTTGGATCCCTGCCCTGAGAACTTTTGCATGCCATGGCTCGGCCAAATTAAAAAGGGGGGGGGGGCGCCGAACATGACACAGGAACCTGTGCAAACAAGGACAGAGCATTTGAAGTGGAAAGCCTCAGGGAATACTAGTGTGGTTGTCACAGATACAGGAGACAAGGCTGGCAGCAAAATCCCTGTCTGGCCCTGCAGGACTGGGAGTGGATCTCTGTGCCCAGGAGGCCTCATCGCCTTGGGTCAGGTGCCCTGGAGCAGGAGACGGTGACCACCAAAGGTGACCAAGCCAGCTCAGGATGAAGAAGAGTATCTGCATCCACCTGCTGCCTGGCCCCAAGCACAGCCCGTTTCATCTCTGTTGATACACCCCATCACCGCTCCCATAGTTCTCACAGGCAGCCATCCTCTTCTCACCACGCCTACCCCAGTCCGGCCTCCCTGCGGGCCTTTTCCAAACCTCTCTGAAGCAGAAAGGACTTCGAAACCCCCAGCGCTGACCCGTCATTCCCCAAGTCAAGACGCAGAGCTGGCTCCCCATTGCCCTGAGTTCCAACTCCATCTCTGCCCCGGGGCATTTGCCAGACAGGCCGCCCACCCCCGCTGTAGCCTAGCACCACCCCCAAACGGTGCAACCAGCTTCCAGCCCCCAGTCGAAAGGACTTCCTGACCCTGGAACTCAAAAGTCAAACCAGGTTCCCAGGTAAAATGGTCTTGCATTCCCACCGCTCTCTGCCCCACCCAGGCTGAGCCTTCTAGTGAAAAGAAGCTCTTACAACTCTGTTGAGTATGTTTGCACATCGCTAATCATAGCTAACCTCCCGAAACAAAGCAACATGGCAGGTAAAGCAATTTAACAAAAGCAGATGCTTTTCTTTATTGTCTGAGTTTTAAATCCTTTTATATCCCTCCCCAAATGCGGTCAGGCTCAGAAAAATCACAGGTGGAAAGGGCAGAGAAAATGAAAGCTAGAGGAGGGAGCTCCCATCGTGGTGCAGTGGAAACGAGTCCGACTAGGAGCCCTGAGGATTTGGGCTTGATCCCTGGCCTCGCTCAGTGGGTTGAGGATCTGACATTGCCATGAGCAGTGTGTGTGCGTACATCGCAGACGAGGCTTGGATCCTGCATGGCTGTGCCTGTGGCATAGGCTGGCAGCTGTAGCTCCGATGTGACCCCTAGCCTGGAAACTTCCCTGTGCCTCAGGTGCCGTTCTCAAAAGCAAAACAAAATCAAAACTAGAGGAGAAATCATTTTGGAGATCCGTTTTTTAGAACATTAACTACGCTTTGCCCAATGGGAGCCAGTTGGCAAATGAACCTGTTTCCGTGAACAGTTTTTATAAATACACTATTTCTCTCGGCAGATGATAGGAGCATGTCTGGGTACCCTCCCCTTCCCCCAGATCCCTCCACCAGGCCACAGCCAACTTCAGTCCTCGTGGGAATCCTTCCCCGCCCCCCAAAGCTGGTGAGTCTTCCGGGCTACATTTTCGTGGCTCCCAGCTTCTCTGAAGGGGAAACACATCTTTCCTTGTAATTCCTGGTCCAGTGTCTCCTGGCTGAGCAGGTGGCCCGGGATAAGCGGATAAGCGGGGGAGCTTCAGTCTTTCGTCAGCTTGTTACATGTGTTACCCTTCACAACAAGCCTGTGGAGTGAGTGCCTTTATTCTTTTCGCAAGGAGGAAATAAGTGGAGAATGAGAGAGGTTGCAAAGCTCCCCAAGGACCCACAGGCAGCAGACCCAACCACAGAAGTCACCACTGGCAAAGACAGAGGCTGCACTCCCAACCAGACTACGTAATACACCCTCGATGGTCTTACAGGACGGATGGACGCACCCATGGACGGGGCGGATGCACGGATGCACAGATGGATGGATGAAAGGCAAGACAGCAGCCTTTGTCAATCGGAGGGTCTGTGGAAGCGGCAGAGCTGAAATTAAGAGCATCACCTTTTTTAAAACTTTTTTAAAATGTCTGCCTTTTTAGGGCCGCACCCGCGGCATATGGAGGTTCCCAGGCTAGGGGGCGAATCGGAGCTGCAGCTGCCAGCCTACACCACAGCTACAGCAACACGGAATCCAAGCCACGTCTTTGACTGACACCACACCTCATGGCGAGGCAGGATCCTTAACCCACGGAGCAAGGCCAGGGATCGAACCCGCAGCCTCATGGATATCAGTTGGGTTTGTTAACTGCTGAGCCATGACGGCAACTCCAAGAACACCACCTTCTGATAGGACTCAAAGCTTTTGAAAAAGCGTATTTTGTCACGTAGTGATAAATATTGCATCAGGGACAGAACTTGATCAGGGCTTGCCGGGAGGTGACAGAGGAACAGACGACGTGGGGGGGAAGCTCTGACGCTCTGCAGGGCAGGCAGCGAGCAAGCTGGGTGGGGGACACCGGCTCTTTAATGGCCAAGCCCAGGGTTTTGGATTGCCAGGCAGTTGAGAGAGGGTCGGAAGACGCCAGATCCTAAGGTCTCCAGGCGCTGCACACAAGACTTCCCAGCTGGATGCCCACGCCCCCCACCCCCACCCCCGCTGCAGGGGGCTGCTGACACTGCCGGGAGACCCCAAGGCTCCTGCCAGCCGAGGTCAGTGGGTTTTGTGTTCAAACTCCTTTTCCCCTGGTAGCTACGCCAGGCAGCTGGATCGGGGGGGGGGGGGGGGGGGGGGGGACTCTGCTCCCCCTTCGCCCACACCTGCCCGTGGCCCATCAGGACGGACGGGTGTCCCCACAATCCCCCAGGGCCCAGCAGGCCTGCAGCTCTGCCATCCAGAAAGCCACTTCTGACTGTGTCATCATCCTTCTCCTCTTCCCCTGGCCTCGGTTTCCCAGTTGAAGCGGCAGAAGAAACAGGAAGCTCTTGACACTGATGTTGAGGTTTCTTCTGCTGTCGAGTTCCCTCCTCCACGGCCTTCGCCCAGCGTGGACCCCGGCCCCTGGTTCCCTACTCCCTCCCACCCCTGCGTCACCTCCCCTGGGAGACTGCCCAGCCAGTTCGCCTGGCACTGTCCTGTTTTAGAACCGAAAGCCCTCGTCGCTGGCAGCCCCTCAATCCCAGAGAAGCCAGACAGTCACCCGAACTGACCTCCACCTCCATCCCTACTGTGTGCTCCCGGAGCAGGGCCGGCCCTTCGGGGTGCAGGTGCCTGCTCGGGGGAGGCACACACAGTAGGTGCTTCATCGAGACCCTCCAAAGAATCGCAATCTCGGAAGGTTCACTTTCACGTCCTGTTGGATTTAAACCTAAGCCATTTCAAAGTCCCCACCAAGAAACCCCTCTGCCCTGAGCTCCCCCCCCCAGTCCTCCCCACTGCCTGGCTGGGAGCCAGGTGGGCGGGGCCGGCTCGCCTGGCAGGAATCCCTGGAATGCGGCTCCCACTTCCAAAGCCGGGCCCCACCTGTTCCGGTCTGGGCCTCACCTCCACGCCTCGGCTTGGGGGAGCTCCCCTGGGTGGGGGGGGTTCCCAGCACGGGAGGAAGAAACAGCTCCGCGACAAGCAGAGATGGGGATCAGAGGTCCCAGTGCCAGGCCTTTTTTTTTTTTCCAAAGGCTTTAGGGTTTTCCCCCTCCCCCGCCCCCCGGGTTGGGGTGGGGGGTATGGGTGTGGGCTCTGCAACAGGGGCTTGGGGGGGGGGCTCGCTTTTAAGGAACATAACTGTGGCTGCCAGCACTCCACCTGTGCATCCCCGTCATGTCAGACTCCTGGCATTGGTCCCTGTTCTAAAATCCACCGCAGCTGTTCTTCCTGAGCGCCTACTGTGTGCCCACTTCACTGGCCTCAGGCCTGTGTACACAGTCCCCCCAAACCCCAAACGTGGTTGTCAGCCATGTGGGTTTCACAGAGGAGGAAAACAAAGGTTCAGCAAGTCCCATGGGCAAAGCGAAGGGCAGAGTGGGGGCCTGTCCCCTGCTCCCGACCCCCAGAGTCCGCCACAGACCCCCACTCCCAGCCGCCTGGCCCTTTCCCGCAAGCAGATGCTGTTTCCACTGAGCCGGAGTCAGCCCCGCAGCAGCCTCCGGGCGGCCGCCTGTCTCGGCTTGTCCATCACCTTCCCACGGCCCCCGTGAGCCCTGGGTCGCACACTTGGGTCACTTCCAGGTTTCCAGTCGGCACTTTGTTTCTGGGGGGTTAGATCCAGGAGCCCAACTGGGTCACGTGATGGGAGTGTCCTCTACAGGGGGAGAAGTGACCTTCACGTAGGCAAATGGCAGTGCGGATGTGGGGTGCGCCCCTCGCCCGGGTGCTGGAGGGGACCTCGGGGCCAGGGAAAGGCACGCAGCAGCCGGCCAGACCCAGGGCCTGCCTTTCTGGGTTTCCCACGCTGCTGAGAATTCCCTGACGGGTTACCAGCCTAAAATAGAAAAGCTGACACAGGGGAAACGCCAGGGGCCAAAATCTGTGCCCAGGCGCGCCCTCTGCCAGCTGCAGGCTGGCTCCCTCCATCCCTGGCTCCCCCAAGGAGCCTCGGCCACTCTGTCTGCCTCCCCACTTGGCTCGGTCCTCCTCCGGGGTCTTTAAATCCCCCTGCAAACAGCTAAGGGCCTCACGGGCTCAGGGACCGTGGACAAGGCTTCTCTGAGGCTGGCCAGCAGCCTGGGCCAGCTCCCAGCTGTCTTCCGGTGTGAGTTCAACCTTGGGGGATGGGACGGGAGGCTGGGGGGGCTGCCCCGTCAAGCCCAGCCCCATCACCCGAGCCTCTAGCCCACAGGCAGAGGGGACCCGGAGCGCCCTGCAGGGGGCTGGCTTTGGGAAGGGGGAGCAGGCCCCAAACTGGAGCTGCCTGGCTCTGTCCAGGGCAGAGGAAGTGGGGTGTGGTGGTTCTGGCTGGTTCTAATCCCAGACATGGATTTGTGTTCAAGTTGTCTGGGACCAAAGAAGCGAAGAACAGAGACTCTGAGGAGAGGGAAGGCCATTTAAATTCTAGAAGCAGGAGTTCCCGAGGTGGCGCAGCAGTAATGGACCTGTCTCGTACCCATGCGGATGCAGGTCCGATCTCTGGCCTCGCTCTGGGTTCAGGATCTGGCATTGCCGTGAGCTGTGGCATAGGTCCCAGATGCTCCTGGGGTCTGGAGTTGCTGTGGTGTGGGCTGGCAGCTGCAGCTCCGAGTCGACCCCTAGCCTGGGAACCTCTATATGCTGTGGGTGCAACCCTAAAAAGATAAATAAATAAATTCTAGAAACAATGGTCCCTAAACTGTGGAGGAAAGCTGGACCTCAGTGCCATGTAGAACTGAAAAGATTCTCCTGGGACTTTCTCGCCCAGAAACAGCTGCAGAAAGTGGGAGGCTGTCCGAGGATGCTCCCAGCAACATGGTTAATGACCAAACAATTGGAGACAAATGTCCGTCCTTCAGGGAGAGGTGAATCTGGCAGGGGATGCGGGACGCTGGAACCTTCTGCAGCCTCCAGAGGAATGAGGGAGCTGGGAGGCCGGGCCATGGACGGACGGCCAGGGCACATCGAGAAGGGAGACTCGAGCGTGCACAGGACAGCGCACGTGCTATGAAGAAGCTCTGTGTGGGGAGGACGTGGGAATCCGCAGGGCTCGGGCTCCGGGGAGGCACCCTGTCGGGGAGAAGGAATGCAGAAGGATGGGAAGGAGCACGTGGAAGTGCCCGGGCTGGAGCCGCCCCTCAAACCCACGTTGTTGGGGGGTCAACTGAGTCATAAAGTGGCGTGAAGTACCTTCGGCACGCTGTCGTGCAGACATCGCCGACTCTCCATTTCCAGAACTTTTGTGTCACCCTGAACATAAATTCTGCACCCACTAAACAAAAACGTCCCATTCCCACTACCCCAACCCAGCTCTGATCCTCTCACTTACGCTTCCTGTCTCGCTGCACTTGCCCGTTCCAGGTGCCTCATATCATCAGAAGCAAACCACGTGTGTCCTTTTGAGTCGGGGTTGTTCGCATAGTGTCCTCAAGGTTCATCCATTTTGTACCAAGTGTCCGGACTTCATTCCTTTCTATGGATGAAGGAATCCCACCGCACGTCTGGGCCACATCTTTAAAAATCCAAGCATCTATTAACAGACAACCGGGTTGTTTCTGTCCTTTGGCTCTTGTGAAAAATGCTGCTATGGGGAGTTCCCGCCGTGGCTCAACAGAAATGAATCTGATGAGCATCCACAAGGATGCAGGTTCAATCGCTGGCCTTGCTCAGTGGGTTAAGGATCCGGTGTTGCCGTGAGCGGTGGTGGAGGTCACAGATGCGGCTCGGATCTGGTGTGGCTGTGGCTGTGGTGTAAGCTGGCGGCTGTGGCTCTGATTCAGCCCCTAGCCCGGGAACCTCCATATGCTGCGGGTGCAGCCCTAAAAAGACAAAAAAATAAAACTTAAAAAATTAAACTAAAAAATGCTGCTATGAACATGGAGTGCATGAGTCCCTGCTCTCAGTTCTTCTGGGCATCTCATTGACGCGTGAGTGCTTCTTCTTCAGCGCTCTCTTCTTTGGTGACGTGGCTGTTTAAATGTTTGGCTATTTTTTTAAAATTTGGGTTGTTTTCTTTTTGAGTACGGAGAGTCGCTTCTGTATTATAGATACCTTCCTTTGTAGGATATGTAATTAACAAATATTTTCACCCAGTCCGGATTTGTCTTCATTCTCTTAGCAGTGCCTTTCACAAAATAAAGGTTTTATTTTTATTTTGAGGAAGTCCAATTTACCGATTTTTCTCCTTTTATGAGTTGTGTTTGTCATGTCATCTCTCACAATGCTGCCTGGTCCACGGTCACAAATATTTTCTTCTACAAGAGTTATAATTTTATGTAGATCGGTGATCCAGACTGAACTAAATTTTGTATTAGGTATAAAGTATAGGCCTATGTCTATGGAATATGATATAATATAAGCGAGTCTTCCAATACCATTTGTTGAAAAAACTACCATTTACCTATTGAACTGCAGGGGCATTTTTGTCAAAAATCAGTTGAAAGAGATTTACTTTAGATCGAAATTCACACGTAGGTTGAAAGCGAAAGGATGGAAAGAGACAGTTCATGTAAATAGCAGCCAAAAGAGAGCAGAGGTGGTTGCACTAATATCAGACAAAATAGACTTTAAGTTAAAAACTGTTAAAAGAGGAGTTCCTGTCATGGCGCAGTGGTTAATGAATCCGACTAGGAACCATGAGGTTGCAGGTTCAATCCCTGCCCTTGCTCAGTGGGTTAAGGATCTGGCATTGCCGTGAGCTGTGGTGTAGGTCGCAGACGTGGCTCAGATCCCACGTTGCTGTGGCTCTGGCGTAGGCTGGCAGCTACAGCTCCAATTAGACCCTTAGCCTGGGAACCTCCATATGCCACGGGAGTGGCCCAAAGAAATAGCAAAAAAAACAAAAAACAAACAAACAAACAAAAGAATGAGACAGATATTACATACCGATAAAAAGATTGATTCACCAAGATGTAACAATTATAAACATATATGCCCCAAACATCGGTGCTCTAAAATACATAAAACAATCTATAAACCAATTGAATGTTATACATACAAAACACTCCACTCAACAACTGCAGAAGATACATTTTCTCAAGTGCTTATGGAATGTTCTCCAAGATAGACTGTATATTAGGACACAAAACAAGCTTTAAAAGATTAAAAGATTGAGGATCTCCCATCCTGGCTCAGCGGGAACAAATCCGACAAGGAACCATGACGTTGTGGGTTCGATCCCTGGCCTTACTCAATGGGTTAAAGATCTGGCGTCGCTGTGGCCGTGGTGTAGGCTGGCAGCTGTAGCCCCAACTGGACCCCAAGCCAGGGAACATCCATATGCCCCAGGTGCGGCCCTAAAAAAAAAAAAAAAAAAGTAAAAGATTAAAACATACAGTGTCTTTTCCCAACACAATGGAATGAAACCAGAAATCAATAGCAGAAGGAATATGGGCACATTTTTAAGCATGTGGTATTTAAATAGCCCGCTATTTAACAATCAATGGTCAAAGAAGAAATTACAAGGGAAGTTAGAAAATATCTTGAGACAAAGAGAAACAAAAACACAGCATGCCAAACTTAATGGATGAAGTGAATGCAGCACTGGGAAGAAAATTTATAGCTATAAAGACTTCCATTTAAAAATAGGACTTCAAATCAACAATCTAACTTTACCCCTTAAGGAACTAGAAAAAGAAAAGCAAGCTCAACCCAATTCTAAAAGAAGGAATAAAATAACAGACTAGAACAGATGTAAATAAAATAGAGAATAGAAAAAAACAATAAAAAAATCAATGAAACCAAAAGTTCGTCTTTGAAAACATGCCCTTTTTTTTTTTTTTTTTTTTTTTTTTGCATTATGGCAAGAAACTTCCAGTGTCATGTTGGAAACTGAGAGGAGCTGAGAGGGGACTATCTTGCCTTTTTCCTGATCTTAGGGGGAAAGCATTCAGCAAGAAATTGACTATAGCTTTTTGCAGATGCCCTTAAGGTTAAGGAAGCTTCTTTCCATTTCTGGTTTTCAAGGGTTTTGTCATGAATTGATACTGATTTTTTTTTTTTTTTGACAGTGGTGTGCAGCAGCTTGATGTTGGATCTCAGTTCTCAGGTCACAGATTCAACACAGTCCACAACAGTGGAAGTCCCAAATCCGAACCACTCGACACCAGGGAACTCCCAATACGGAGGTTCTGCCAAACGCTTCTCCTGCCACCACTGGTACAATCATCGGATTTTTCTTCTTTAGTCTGTTAACACACTGGGTCACACTGGTTGATTTCTTGCATCGAGGTCCTGCGTTTGTGTTCTTGGCATTCATTCTCTGATGGGGGAGGTCTGTCGTGGTATCTTCTCCTGAATTCCTCATGTTGCTAAATGGCGTTTCCTCTCTCTTTTGTCCGTCTAGCTGTAGTTTTATTAACTAGAGCGATCTCTTCAAAGAGCCAGCTCTTGGTTTCGTTGGTTCCCCATGGCTTTTGTTTCCCATTTTACTGACTTCTGCTGTTATTATTGTTATTTTCTTCCTCCTGCTTTTGCTTTGGGCTTATTTTACTCCTCCTTTTCTAGTTTAAGGAGGAAGTTTACATATTTACCTGAAACTGCTCTTCTGCTTTATCATAAGCACTTAATGCTGTAAAGGTGCTCCTACCAAGCTATGCTTTAGCTGCATTCCACGAATTGTGATATAGTTTCATTTTCGTTACATCTAAAATAAGCTCTCAGTTCCATTGAGACTTCCTTTTCAATGATTTAGAAGTGTGTTGTTTAATTTCCTGTTTGGAGATTCTCTTATATGTGTGTGTATGTGAGAGAGTACTAATTTAATTCAGCTACAGTCAGATGACATACTGTGCATAATTTCAAGTTTTAAAACCGATTCAGGGTTTAGTTTAATGACCCTGGATATAATCTATACTGAAAATATTCTATAGACACTTTAGAAAAACATGTACTCAACGGTTGAGTGAAATGTTCTATGAATACCAGTTGGGTCAAGTCAATTGAAGGTTTTTCTTTCTTTCTTTTTCATTTCATTTTATTTTATTTTATTTTACTTTATTTTATTTTGTCTTTCGTCTTTTGAGGGCCACACCCAAGGCACATGGAGGTGCCCAGGCTAGGGGTCTAATGGGAACTACAGCTGCTGGCCCACACCACAGCCACATCGACGCCAGATCTGAGCCACATCAGCTCACGGCAATGCTGGATCCTTAACCCACAGAGCAAGGCCAGGGATCGAACCCACGACCTCATGGTTCCTAGTCGGATTCGTTAACCACTGCAACACAATGGGAACTTCCATTGAAGTTTTTTCAATTTCTTATTTCTCGTCAATTTTTTCTATCAATCCTGAGAGAGGAATGTTGACGTCTGCAAAGATAATCACCGTTGTATCCCTTTTCCTTACAGTTTTATTATTTTTTGCATCAAATACTTTGAAGATTTGTTATAAGGTACACAGACCTTTAGGAGGCTCATGTCCTCGTTGTGAATTAGGCACTTAAATCGTTTTGCAAAATTCCTCTTTATCCCATTTTCATTCTACTTTGTCCGATTTTAATTTAGCCACTCCAGCTTCCTTGGTTAGTGTTTGCATAGTATACAGTTTTCTATCCTTTGATTTTTTAAAATCCACCTATATCGTATTTGATGTAAGTTATAGAAGCCTAGGTTCGGTCATGGATTTTAATCCATTTTGACAATTTATCTTCTTTCTCTTCTTCTTTTTTTGGTGTGTTCAGACCATTTATGTTTTCTTTGCTTTTATTGTGTGAAGATCACTTAACATGGCACCGGCCTTCCTGACAGGGTTTTGAGTATCCAATACATTACTGCTGACTATAGAAAAGCTATTCCTTTAATGTAATTATTGATAGATATGGATTTGGGCCTACCACTTTGTTGTGTCTCTTTTTCTTTTCTTTTCTTCTTTTCCCCCCACCCTGTGGCATTTTGGGGCAGGGATCATATCTGAGCCACAGTGGTGGCCTACAGCAGATCCTTTAACCCCCTGGGCCAGGCCAGGGATCAAACCTGCACCCTGGTGCTGCAGAGATGCCGCCAATCCCGTTGTGCCACAGCAGGAACGCCTATTATTTCTTCCTCTGTTTCTCTTCCCACGCTTTTAAAAACATTATTTGAGGAGTTCCCATCATGGTTCAGTGGAAACAAATCCAACCAGGAACCATGAGGTTTCAGGTTTGATCCCTGGCCTCCCTCAGTGGGTTAAGGATCCAGTATTGCTGTGAGCTGTGGTGTAGGTCGCAGATGCGGCTCGGATCAGGCGTTGCTGTGACTGTGGTGCAGGCTGGCAGCGGTAGCTCTGATTCGACCCCCAGCCTGGGAACCTCCATATGCCAGGGCGTGGCCCTTAAAAGACAAAAGAGAAAATAAATAAAAACATCATTTGAGTACTTTTAGTGTTCCACTTTAATTTGTCATTGGGGGGTTTACCTATATGCTTTGTGTATATAGTTTTTAGTGGATTACCTAGGGATTAAAATAAGTATGTTTCTAAGTTTATTTCACAGTCTACGTCATGTCACTACTCCACCACTTCAAGGAGAATGTGGAATTCTCAGTCTCTTGATCCCTCTACCCTCTCTCGCTTTTGTGTTGAAGTTGCCGTAGGTATTAGAACCAAATACTCTGAACATCCTGCTATACAATGTAATGATTTTTCTTTAAACCATCATATCTATTTTTAAAAACTTAAAAGGAGAAAAAAAGTCTATTTTCTTAGATATTTACAATTCCAACTGCTCTGTCTTCATTCTTGACATTCCAAATTTCCCTCTTGCTTCATTTCCCTCCTACCTGAGAACTTCTCTTAAAGCAGGTCTGCTGGTCATGGATCCTTTTAGTTATCCTTCCTTTGAGAATGTCTTTATCCTTCTCGAAAGCTCTTTTTTGCTGGATCGACAGCTCTTTCATTTTAAAGTGTTATTCCACTCCCTTCTGGCTTCCATACTCTCCAGTGAGAAATCTGCTGTCATTCCATTTTCTTTCAATATTTTTTTGGACATTTTGTCTCTTTTCTGCTGCTCTTAAGCTTTTTTCTTGGTCTTTAATATTTGGCTCTTTTACTATGATGTGTCTTGCTGTGGATTTTTTTAAGTTTAATCTATTTAAGGTTCATTCAGCTTCTTGAATGTCTAGGTAGGTTTGTGTCTTTTTCCAGATTTGGGGAGTTTTCAGCCATTTTTTTCTTTGAGTGCTTTTTTAGCTCTGCCCTTTTTCTACTTCCCCTCCCATGACTCCACGGTAATGAATGTTTGATCTTTTGTTAGAGTGTCACAGGCCCCTGAGGTTCTGCTCTTTTTTTTTTTTTTTCCTTCAGTTTATTTTCTCTTGGTTGTTCAGAGTGGGTCATTTCTTCCTTCCTTCCTTCCTTCCTTCCTTCCTCCCTTCCTTCTTCCCTTCCTTCCTTTCTTTTTTTTCTTTTTCTTTTTAGGGCCATATCTACAGTATATGGAAGTACTCAGGCTAGGGGTCGAATCAGAACTGCAGCTACCAGTGTACACCAAAGCCATAGCCACATCTGCAACTTATACCACAGCTTGTGGCAAAGACAGATACTTAACCCACTGAGCAAGACCAAGGATCAAACCCTCATCCTCATGGATACTAGTCAGGCCCTTAACCTACTGAGCTGCAGTAGGAACTCCCAGAATGGGTAGTTTCTAGTCTTCTCTCTTCCTGTTAATTCTTCTTTCTTCTCTCATCTTTATTGATGTTGTGCCCATCCATTAAGTTTTTTTGTTTTCAGTTATTTTATTTTTCAATTCTATTTTAATTCTGAAATTTCATTTGGTTCTTTATGTATTCTCTTTCTTCTTTTCTTTCTTTTTTCTTTTTAGGGCTGCACTTATGGCATATAGAAGTGCTCAGGCTAGGGGTTGAGTTGGAGCCACAGCTGCCAGCCTACACCACAGCCACAGCAATGCCAGATCCTAGCCTGATCCTTAACCCACTGAGTGAGGCCAGGGATCAAATGTGCATCCTCATGGATACTAGTTGGGTTCGTTACTGCTGAGCCACAATGGGAACTCCTGTATTCTTTCTTTACTGTGACTTTTGTTGGTTTATTTTGGATATTTTCACAATTGCTTGTTAAAGCCTTTTTTTTTTTTTTTTTTTTTTTTGTCTTTTTGCTATTTCTTGGGCCACTCCCATGGCATATGGAGGTTCCCAGGCTAGGGGTCTAATCGGAGCTGTAACCACCGGCCTACTCCAGAGCCACAGCAACGTGGGATCCGAGCCGCGTCTGCAACCTACACCACAGCTCATGGCAGCAACGCTGGATCGTTAACCCACTGAGCAAGGGCAGGGATCGAACCCGCAATCTCATGGTTCCTAGTCGGATTCGTTAACCACTGTGCCACGACGGGAACTCCTGTTAAAGCCTTTTTATGTTAGCTGATTTAAAATATTTTTCAAATAATTCTAATGATCTCTGTCATTTCAGTGTGGCTATCTGTTGTCTTTTTTCATTTAATTTGAGATCTTCCTGGCTCTAGGTATGACCAGTGATTTTTAAATTGAAGCTGGGCATTTTAGGTGTTTGTGATGAAGCTCTGAATCTTACTTGAGTCTATCTTAGCTGGCTTCCTCTGACACTGCTCCAGCAAGAGAATGGGGTAAGGAGCACTGCCTCCTCTTGTGGCTGTCAGGTAGGGTAGCAATCCAGCCTTAGGGAGTTGTTTTTGTGAGTGCCGGCAGGGGAGGAGTTCCAGCTCCTCAGAAGGCCTTCACTGATATCTTCCTGGCTTCATTACTTCCCCCTCATGTGGCCTCCAGGGACACTGTGGCAGCTGCAGGGATGTTCCCGCCTGGCAGGTATGAAATTCCTAGCTCCCTAATTTTCCTTCTATGACACTGCTGCAGCAGTGTAGGAAGGATATGTAGAATTCGGTGTCCCAGTACAACCTGGAGAGGGTGGAATCACTTCCCACTTCAGCCCTTGCTGGCCTCGGCCAGGGGGTGCCAGAGTTTTTTCTGTGGTGTTGGGCTATAGAGGAGTCATTAGTGTCTAAAAGCTTCTGTCTTGCCCAGCTGCCCCCTTTGTTGTCCTTTGGCTCTGTAAACCAGGCTTTTTTGGGTTTTTGCGTCTGTGACAATAGCTTGTTTCGAGGTTGCTGGCTCTCCAACTATAAGAGTCAAAAGGGAAGCCCAGGAGCTTACCACCATGGCATTCCTTGGATCCTGAGACTCTCAGATGTCTTCTCTCCCTTTTCAGACTCTTCTTATGTTTTTGTATATAATGTGTAGGGTTCTAAGTTGTATTTAACAGATGGAATAGAGAGAAGTGTGTCTTGGCTCCATCGTCCCAGAAGCATAATCCATTTACATTTGATATGTACCATCAAGCAGCCCTCTAAAAGCATTGCTGGTTCATCTTGAACTAGGAGATAGCACACCTTGAGTCTGCTTTAGAAAGATAAATGTACAAGTAGGCTTAGGACCTACCAAAATCCCAGTGCCTGCATGTTGCAGTCAAGCAGTGTTGGATAGATGGATGGATGGATGAACAGAATACAAGAAAGGCCATCAGGAGGCCAACCCACAGTCCAGGTGAGACATCACAGCATCAGCTATGGTCATAAAACAAATAGCCTTTACTGAAGTTCTTCCGATTGGCCAGGCTCCATTGTCAATCTTTCTTCCTCATGATCTCATTCCATCCACAAACAAGGTATTAGCTCTGCTTGACAGAGGGGAAAACTGCAGGCAGAGAGGTATGGTGCTGAGCTGGGATCTCAGCCCAGAGACCCTTGGCTGTGGACCCAAGATGTCCCCACTGCTCTTGCTCACTCAGCTGCTCATCAGGGTGGGTGGAAACCATGAGGAGTTCCCAAGGAGAAGAAGATGACCAACATCCTGCTGATGCTCAGGGGTTCTCCTGTTCCAGGGAATGCCAGTTCTAGCACGTTCCAGAGTCTTCTCCCCAAGATGGAGATCCCGGCTGCAGTAAATTCATGCATTCAAGCAGTATCTATCTGGAGTTCCCATCATGAGTCAGAGGGAACAAATCTGACTAGTATCCATGAGGACACAGGTTCGATTCCTGACCTTGCTCAGTGCGTTAAGGATCCAGCCTTGCCATGAGCTGCGGTGTAAGATGCAGATGAGGCTCAGATCCTGCATTGCTGTGCCTGAGGTGTAGGCCGGCAGCTGCAGCACTGATTTGACCCTTAGCCTGGAAACCTCCATATGCCCTGGGTGTGGCCCTAAACAAACAAACAAACAAACAAACGAAAGATGTATCTATCAATTGAGTACTTTTCTCTGTGACCAGCCCTGTGCCAGGTGCTAGGGACACACCATGAGCAAGAAGACAAATGTGGGTTTTGCCCCTGGGATGCCAGAGGGTCCGAAGGCACCCTCCCCCCACTCTGGGCCCACCTTGTCAAAGAGAAGGGACAGAACCACTGCCTCAGGTTCAGCCCTTCGGTCCCAAAGTTTCCAAGAGTGGAAACAATTATTGGTGATGGGTAACAGAGCCATGGGAAGGAAAGAAGGACCCCAGGGGCAGGTGAGAGACAGCCCAGCACCCTCATCTCAGCCCACAGGTCTGTGCTTTTGTGGATTAGGCTCTTGCTATTTGCACAAACTCAACTGTCGACCAAGTCAGGCCATCACGTCTCCTTCCTGCCACCCCCCCATCTCAGTTTCCCCAACTATTAATAAAAAGTGCATGCATTTCCCCTCTTCCCTCCGTTCTCCTTGGCACGGTGAAGAGGGAGGCAGCACTCCCCACCCACCTGAAGCTGCCGAGCCTCCCAGCCTCCCATTCATTTCCAGGGAGTTAGCATCTTATCCTGTGCTGATCCCAGATTCTGCAGGTGTGTTGGCATCCAGGTACTGAGGCCAGGCCACCTGCGGTAGCACCCGCCTTGCATGTGGTCCCGTTGGCCAGCCCCCCACTCCCTACTCAGGTACCAGCGGAGACCTGCGTGCCCTCAGCTGAGGGCTTCCAGGGCAGGAGGCTCGTCACCATGGTGACGCCCACCAGCTTTGCCATCCGGTACTTGAGCCATTCAGAGAGATCTGTGTGCAAGTTCCTTTCACCTCCCGGTCCAAGGAGCCCCCTGCAGCATGAAGGTTCAGGAAAGGTACTCTGGACATTGTCACCAGCCACGTGGTTGCCAAGAGGATGGAGATGGTCACTCGCTCCAGACAGTCAGAGATGCACTGTCTCCATCTGCCCGAGGGGCTCCAGACGTTCCCGGGACTTCCTCCTACCCAGACTCATCACGCCCCCAATTACAGCTACTGCTGCATTCATCTGGTTCTCCAGAATCCTCCGAGCTGTGTGCAACCCTGGAGACAGAGCAGCAGATCCATAAGCTGCTCTTTGCTGAGCAGAAGGATGGAGAGACACCTCAGGGGACACCGACTTTCTTTCGGAGGCCTTTAGGGCAGTTATGGACAGCAGGCGCTTAATAAAACCTGCCAAAGATGAAGTGAATCCGCTGGAGAGTGGGTGTGTGTTTTGATACAAGCCTGGAGCCTCTTGTAGCACCAGAAAGTTTGGAAGTTTCTTGGAAAACAATAGGATGGGCGTGTGTCACAGGGGCACAGATGGGGGGGGGGGTCCTGGAGGAGGCGCCAAAGGCCAGAGATGGAGCGACTTGAGCAAATAGACAGAGTATCGGATTATGACCCACAGCATAAGAAAGATGTGCATGAGTCCACACTGATAAAAGGAAACGACTGAATAAACAGGAGGGGGGACAAAGCAGCCCAAATTTGCTGCCCCTCCCCCCCAGGAGGTGGGGCTTAGCCCAGGGCCGCTCAGGGTGGAAACGGCTTGAGACTCACTTCAGAAGACCGGCCTCAGGCAGCGATGGACAGCCTGGACCCCAGGGAGGGGGTGGGATGAGACAGGCTCTCCGCCCCCGTGGTCTCTCCAAAGCCTATAAGCCCAGGCTCATCATGAGAAAACAGCAGACACCCCCAGATGGGAGACATCGTATAAAACACCTCCCAGGGCCTCTCCAAACTGTCCTGGGCATGAGAAACCAGAAAAGACTGGGAAACTGGCACAGGTGGAGGAGGCTGACAGCTCCGGTCCAAGAGGCGCCCAGGGATGCTGAACAGAGGGCGGGGCTAGCGGACCCGCCAGTGAACCCCAGATGTGGTCTATGCCAAGGGCACCTTGTCCGTTGCATCAGATGCAGGATGTGAGGTAGGAAGGAAGGGGAACCCGGGACTCTGTGCCACCCGCACCTTTCCTGTAAAGGGAAAACCACACCAACACTAAGAGTGCATTTTAAAAAGAGTGGAGGTTTGACTCTCGTCTGGCCAGGAGGATACCTGGGGCTCGGCTCACTGCAGTGTGGAGGCACTGGAAACTAGAGGCAGGCAGCCGGCCTTCTCCGTCTCTTAGAGTCTGTCCCAAGGCTGTTAGGAAGACAACTCCTGCCCTGCTTATTTCAAAGAAGGTTCCACTGGGCATTGCCCCCACCCCTATCCCTCCTAAAGGCGGACCCTGGGGTGGACGGAGGAAGGGGAGAGTAGCAATGGACTTGAATAGCAATTCATTTTTCTACTTAAGAAAAGGCACCATCTGGAGTTCCCATTGTGGCTCAGTAGTTAACAAATCCAACTAGGAACCGTGAGGTTGTGGGTTTGATTCCTGGCCTTGCTCCATGGGTTAAGGATCTGGCATTGCCGTGAGCTGTGGTGTAGGTCGCAGACGCAGCTCAGAACCCTCATTGCTGTGGTTGCAGTGCAGGCCGGCAGCTACAGCTCCGATTAGACCCCTAGCCTGGGAACCTCCATATGCCGTGAGTGCGGCCCTAAAAAGCCAAAAAAAAAAAAGAGTCTTCTTTCTAAAATAGGCACTTATTGCTTTTTTTTTTTTTGCCACACCCGTGGCACATGGAAGTTCCCCGGCCTGGGATGGCACACACCACAGCATCCACCTGAGCTGCAGCAGTGACAACACTGGATCCTTAACCTGCTGCACCACAGAGCAACTCCAGCTATTCCAAATAAGCAGCCACCCGTGAGGGTCCCCTTGGTGACTTCACTTGCTCCCAGCATCTCCCCTTGGCTTGCCTGGCAAGGGTCCCGTGCCGAGCCTGCCCAGCCCTCACACCCAAAGGCTGAGCGCTCGCCTGTGCCGAGCACCAGGGATACGCAGCTGGACTAAAGCAGCTTCAGTGCCACCGCCCCTGGGAGCAACACACAGCCAGAGAGTTGTACCCCATATGGAGGCGAGTCCTGCGCCAGGCCTTGCAGCCATGCGTGTGAGAGCTACAAAGAGTGGTCAGGTCAGGCAGCCTTCCTGAGGAGGGGGCCCCGAGAGCCCAAGGGACGTGGGATGGTCAGCAGCAGGAGCCTGGGAAAGCGAGGCAGCAGAGAGGAGGGGTGTGCCAAGCAGAGCGAACAGCTTATGCAAAGGCCCTGTGGCCGGAAGGAGCTTGGTGAGCCGGAGAACCTGGAGGCAGCCAGCGTGCCCAGGGCTTGGTGGGCTGGAGCACGTGGGATCTGCAGGCCAGGCTGGGGACATGGCACAGCTTTGCCGAGCTGTCTGTAGCAACGAGGTGTTCTTGCAGTTGCTCTGCGGAAGCCAGAGGCTGTGGGGTCGTAAGGAAGAGAGAGGGAGCTGACATCAGGGTTGATATTTAGGAGGCAGAGCCCACAGGGCTTGGTGGCCACCTGGATGTGGGCTGACGGGAAGTGAGGGGGATGTGAGCTCTTAATGGGGCATTTGGGGGACAGGGGACCCCAATTGGGCCCATGGGTCTGGCCTTTACCTGCCACCTCCCAGGTGTCAGCTGCTCTCTGCTGAGCTGGCCTCTCAGAGCCCAGCCGGCCTCCTGCCAGGCCGCTCCATCTCCATATGCAGGCACCTGTAATAACTTATCCCCCCAACCTCTGCGATGTCAGTTCTAGCATCACCCCTGCCTCCCGGGTGAGGACACCAAGCCTCAGAGGGGCTTAGCTGCCAGGTGCCGGTCACAGGACCGGGGCAAGGAGGTTCAAACACAGGACCCGTGTGATGCCAAATCGAAAGACTTCTCAGCAGCCACCGCCCGATGTCGGATGTCTGGGGAAGACGGCTGGGAACCCTCCCTGAGCTCCTACCTTGGCAGGCGGCGCGAGGTGTGTGTGCGCATGCGCTGGAGCGCCGCCCACGCTCCCGTGTCCTTCGCGTGGCTTGGGAGCCACCCAACGTGTGGCTCCTGTTTTAGCGGACACCCATGACATTCCAAAGCCATGCTTCCTTGAAGACGACGTGGCTCTGTCCCACCCTCCCGAGTACGGAGGGGACGCATGCGGAGGCTCTGCTCTCACCCGCGTCCCCTCGCCCCCGACCCTCTGTTAGACGAGGCGGGCGGACAGCAGCCTCCAGAGACAGAAGCCCGAGGCAGCGCGGCGTAAACAGCACTGGGCTTTATTTCACTCCCGTGGACACACAGTGTCCGGAGGACGTGACCGGGCTGGCTGGGTGGGGGCTTCTAGGCACGTCTAGGGTGGCACAGTGTCTCCCCCCCCCCCCCCCCGCCCCGGGCCGGGCCCCAGCCCTAGAAGGAGGAGAGAGTGTGGGTGGTTCCAGAAGGGGTGCCCTCCAAGCCTGCTGCCAGGGATGCTGAGAAATGCAGTCTTCTTGGGGGAGGCCTCGCACCCAGCACACATGGAGGGGTTGCTACCCGAGGAAGGGGGAGCACGGGCACTCGAGGTCAACCCACTGTCTACCCTGCGGACAGCCGTGCTCAGCTTCGTTTACCCACAAGCTGCGCATACCCTTGCAGCACCCTCGGTCCTCCTGGTCCCATGCCCTCTCACTAGAGTGTGCATTTCCGCGGGTTTCTGAGCGAGGCCCGTGTGCCCAGGGCTCCCCTGTTCATCTTCCCCTCACCCAGCCCGGCGAGCGCGCCAGGGAACTGGGGCTGACAGCTGTGTCCCCGGTCCCTCACCCAGCATCTCCATCACTGCCGCTGGGAGCCCCGCTCTGTCCCACTGCCGTTCCTGATACGGGCATCCGGTTCGTTTCCACTGGCTGTTGTCTCTTTCATTTAACGTCCCTCCAGCCCCCTGCTTCCTTCTCCTCCTCCCCCAAAACCACCCTCTCCAGCAGCCCCATTTCTTGAAGAACTCTGCTCCAGACCAGAAGCGTCTCCCAAGGGTGGAGCCATCCTCTCTCTTTCTGCGTTCTCCCTGTCACCCAGCCATCAAAGTGACAGTCAGCCCTGGAGCGCTCTCTCTTGGCACAGCAGGTTAAGGATCTGCCTTGTCACTGTGGTGGTTAGAACCGCCACAAGCCGTGGGTGTGGCCAAAAAAAAAAAAAAAAAAAAAAAGAAGAGTTTGGAGTTCCCGTTGCGGCTCGGCGGGTTAAGAACCAGACTAGTATCCATGAAGATGCAGTTCGATCCCTGACCTTGCTCAGTGGGTTAAGGAGCCGGTGTTGCCGTGAGCTGTGGCGTAGGTCGCAGATGCAGCTCGGATCCCGTGTTGCTGGGGCTCTGGTGTAGGCCAGTGGCTACAGCTCTGATTGAACCCCTAGCCTGGGAACTTCCTTATGCTACAGGGGTGACCCTAAAAAAAAAAAGAAAAGGGTCAGTCAGTAGCTTTTAAATATTCCTATTATTGAGGTAAAATTCACCATTTTCATCACTTGAAAGTGACAATCATTGTGTGGGGCCACACCCCCACTACATAATGCCAGCAGGCCTTTCCTCCCAAAAAGCCCCATACTGTCACCAGTCACTCCCCATGCTCCCTCCCGCCGGCCCATGGCAACCCCTCATCTGCTTCCTGTCTCAACAGAATTGCCTCCTATGGATACTTCACATCGACGAAATCATACAATAGGGGGTCCTTTGTTTCCAGCCTTGTTCACTCAGCATAATCGCTTCAATGTTCATCAATATCATAGGCTGTATCGGCCCGTCATTCCTTTTCCTGGCTGAGTACTACTCCATCGTGTGGAGGACGCATATTCGATTTATTGTTCATTACTTGATGGACAGTAGGGTTGTTTTCACTTTGGGGCTATTAGGAATTGTACCCCTATAAACATTTGTATACGATTTTCTTTTGTCTTTTTAGAGCCAAGCTGAAACACCTCTGTCAGTCTGCAATTTTTTTAATGTCATATACTTCTTCTGTGCCCAGTTCTTCCACTACTTCTTTTGTGTTAGGTGGATAATTGCTACTGTACCACTTTCTTCTCTTTTACAATATGTTTCAGTAATTCTCTTATTGATTGTCCTGGGGATTACAATTAACATCTTAATTAATTAATTTATTTATTTATTTATTTTCGGGCTTTTTGTCTTTTTAGGTCCACACCTGAGGTGTATGGAGGTTCCCAGGCTATGGGTCTAACCGGAGCTGTAGCCGCCAGCCTACGCCAGAGCCACAGCAACGCAGGATCCGGGCCACGTCTGCGTCCGTGTACACCACAGCTCACAGCAAGGCCAGATCCTTAACCCACTGAGCAAGGCCAGGGATCGAACCCACACGCTCTTGGATGCGAGTCGGGTTCGTTAATCGCTGAGCCATCATAGGAACTCCTTTTTTTTTTTTCCCAGTCATTTTAAACACACTTATTCTTGTCATAGGCAGAGGGTACGGGGGGCAGACACAGCCAGGGCCATGGCAGCATAGGACATCAATGCGGCAAAGCTTCCCCATGGGTGCAAAGCCATCGTCTAAGCCATCAGAGCCCCCAGAAATGCCAAGGGCACCTCAACTTTGAGCAAGGGCTCCAGGAGACCCAGGGACTGAAGCCAGCCTTCTCTCCACTCTGTCACAATAATGGCATTCTCAAACGAACCTCCGTTTTCATTACATGGCAATACCTGTTTGCCACAGGGTGAAAAGGATGAAGAAGAAAAATAAACTCACCCACAATCCTAGTTTACAAGGCAGCTGCCATGAGCACACGAACCCAGCTCCCTTCCTGGCTTGATTTTTCTGCATAGCACCGAGTGCTCTGGGCACACTGCATATTGTACTTACTGGTGATAGTCTGTTGCAGCTGCCACCCTGTCTTGCTCCTTTGTTTTTTTTAAAGGCTGCACCTGTGGCATATGGACGTTCCCAGGCCAGGGGTCGAATCAGAATTGCAGCTGCCATCCTCTACCACAGCCACAGCAACATGGGATCCGAGTCCACGTCTGTGACCTACACCACAGCTCACAGCCCCGCTGGATCCTTAACCCACTGAGCGAGGCTGGAGATTGAACCCGTGTCTCATGGATACTAGCCAGGTTTGTTACCGCTGAGCCACAACAGGAGCTCCTGGACAGCTCTGGACACAGCGTCTGGCTCACAGGCAAAGGTCAAATGACCTCCTGCTCCCCCGGCAGAACTCTCTTTGGCGCAGCTTTTGCTTGTTGGAGACTGAAATTCCTGTTATTTCTTTTCAGTTGTTCTGAGTGCTGATCAATCTCTTGCGGAAGGATTCCAGGTAATTAAACTTTGAAGAGACTTGTGTATTAAGTATAAAGCAATAACATACCTGCTCTGTGCCTCCATGGGTGGTGGTGGGGGGGGGGCGCGTGCGCGTGGGGGTTGGGGGGGGTGGAGATTGCAGGGAGGCGCAGGAGGCAGCCCAGACCCTGGGCCCTAGTCTGGCCTGAGCAAGGGTTTAAGGCCAAGTGCAAGATTTAAGGCCATGGCTTTAAGGTCTGCAGGGCTCGTGTGGGGGTGAGCGGGGCAGCCACCTTTGCTGGTCGAGGTCTGGCTGCACTGAGGTTTGCAGATGGAGGCTGGAAAGTGGGACTGATGTGCAGAACAAAGTTTATTCACTCAGCACATATCTGTGCCAGCTCTGTCGCAGGCCCTGGGGCTCGCAAACCCTGCTCTCAGGGGGCTGCCACCCTCGGGGGTGAGGACAGCCAATGAACAGCCCAGTGGTAAGAGGCCAAGGCAGAGAGATGAGCCCCCATCGAGAGGGGCCAGAGGCCCCGCCAGCAGGCGCCTCCCCCCTCCCACCGCTGCAGGACCGCGTCCTATTTTTATCCTCTTTTGACAGATGAGGAAACCCCAGCTGCGGAGATTAAGGCGCAGGGAGAAGTTCACGGAGGCCCAGCGGCAGTCCTGTTGAAGCTACAAAGGGCTGGGAAGGGAGAGGACGGGGCTGGCCGTGGCGGGGGCAGTTGCTGCCTTGCTTCCCAAGAAGCCCTAGGGTGGGGTGCCTGCACCAGGCTTGACGGGTGGTTAACTCAGGGGCTGAGTTGCTCCAGTGTGAGTGTCTGTCGCATTTCTTTCACAGATTCTGCTTTGCAGAGGTTTCTCCAGCCTCAGGAAAGGCGGCTCCACTGAGCTAGCTGGGCTATGCACAAGTGGGCAAGCTTGACCAGTGGCACAGGGAAGGGAGAACTCAGGGTCTGAGTCCTTCTGTCAGAGCCAGGGTCTGGGCGGGGGGGCAGGGTCCTGCCAGATTCCTGGGAGGGCCTCCTTGGGGCAGTCAGAGGCCAGAGGAGAGTGATCAGGGTTCTGGGCATTTGGTTGGCAGCCCTGATGGCCCGGCTGGTTGGGGGTGGCCTCTGTGTGCCCTCTATCCAAGGCCTGCAAGGTCACGGCCAGGTGGAGAGGCTGTTTTGGCCTCAGGAGGAGCGAGATGAGATCACGGGGATGGCCAGAGGGCACCGGATGGCCAAGAGGATGAGACCCAGGTGGCAGGAGGGGGCGCGGCTTTGGAGGCGACTAAGACAGAAGTCTGTAAACCGGGTACCATCCAGGGCTTCTCGAGGGATGCCACCAGTGTGATGGTTCCAAGGTCCAAACTGCCCTTCTCCAGCTTCCTCCGACTCTGTGGACCAAAAAGGGCCTTTTCCTCCCCAGCCAGAGTCTTGTCCGCGGGGCGTGTAAGAAGTTTGGGGCTCCCAGGAAAGGGACAAGGATCTGGCCTCCCCCACAAACTGTGTTTCCCGGGACCCCAGGCTGTGTCGTCTCAGCCCTCTGTGACCCAGGGTCACCTCACCTCCCGGAGTTGCCTCACCTGTAAGCTGGGCACAGAATGCCTGTCCTGGGTGGGTGAGGGGCTCTGGGCTCAGCAGAGTCACTTTCATATTATAAAGACTTATGCTTTTGGGGTGGCAGAGCTCCTGCTCCACCTGAAATAAACCCAGGGACCCCAGGGGGTTGAGATGGGTCCCCCACCCCACACAAGGAAAGTCAACCCTGCAGTTAGCAGATTCAGTGAGAAGAGGAAAACTTGGTTTTTTTTTTTTTTTGGTCTTTTTTTTTTGCATATGGAGGTTCCCAGGCTAGGGGTCTAATTGGAGCTGTAGCGGCCAGCCTACGCCAGAGCCACAGCAACACGGGATCCGAGCTGTGTCTGCAACCTATACCGCAGCTCATGGCAACGCCGGATCCTTAACCCACTGAGCGAGGCCAGGGATCGAACCCGAAACCTCATGGTTCCTAGTCGGATTCGTTAACCACTGTGCCACGACGGGAACTCCTTGTTTTGTTTTTGATGTGTTTCTGGGGGTCTAACCCACCTGCCGAGCAGCCACCTTAAATCGTAGCTGGATAAACACCTAATGTATACACACAAGGAACTGCCACCCAAAATAAGATCCGAAATGTGTCCACAAGCCGAACCTTTCAAAATACGGAAAAAGGGCCAGGAGGCCCTAGCGTTTACCTTTGTGGCCCACTGCTTGGATCTCGGGCTAGGGACTTTTGATCTCATTCCTGCCCTTCACTGGACAGATGGGAAAGTAGGCTGGGGCGGGGACGGGGGGGGGCGCGGCGAAGTCTCCGGGACAGAGTCGGGACCCGGGACCGCCCCCCCCCCGCTCCTCGGCAGCTCTGAGGACTTGGCGTCCTCTCCCACGACAGCGCCAGGGCCCCAGCGTGTTGTGGGGACTAGAGGGGGAGGGTTGGGGAGGTGGGTGTATGGGGGCGCGGCCGAGCGCGGCTCCTCCCCGGGCGGGGCCGTCCTGCGCGCGCGCGCCGACGCCCCGCCCCCGCCCTCCCGCGCGCGCCCCCGCCAGGCTAATTAGGCGCGCGGTTTGTTTACAAACATGGGCGCCCGGCAGGTGCGCGCCGCCCAGACAGTGCGCGCCTGGACCCCGAAGCCCTCCCCGCGGGCTCCGGGGTCCACCGGGGTGGGGGGCGGAGCCGGGGGGGCGCTGGCCGCCCTCCCGCCTTTTGCACGCCTCCCCGGACACCAGGAAACTCGCCCCGAAGTGCACGTCCCCGGAGCGGGAGGGCCGTGCTGGGTTCCCCAGCCGCCGCTGGCGCCGCGCCCCGCCCCCGCGCGCCCCCCGGGCCGGGCCCGCTCGCGGCCGGGTCGGCGGGGCGGGCGGCGGGCGGGGGCGCGCGGGGCGGGGCGCAGCGCCGGCGGGGCCGGGACATGTAGTCCGCGCGCCACAGCCTCCCCTGGGCGGCCCCGGCGCGGGCCCGGCCGCGGACTACGACTCCCGCCAGGCGCCGCGGCGCAGCGCATGAGCCCTGCTCGGCTCCGGCGCGTCTATTATGCTGCCGGGGCCGGCGAGCCAAAGAGGAGCCGGCCGCGCGGGCCGGGAGGGGACGGCCGCCGGAGCCGCCGAGGCCAAGTACGCCTTTCTCTTGCTTCCTTGCGCGCGCGGGGCGGCGGGCGGCGCGGGCGGCGGTGGGCCGGGCGGGCCGGGAAGCGCGGCCCCGTGCGCCCCGCGCAGGCCGCCGGCGCGTCCGGGCAGCTGGGCGCCCGGGCTGCCGCCGCCGCCGCCGCCTTTGTGCGCGGCCACGATGCAACAAAGCGCGGCGGCGGCCCGGGGTCGCGGCGGCGGCGGCGGCGCGGGCCCCCTCCCTTCCGCCCTCCGCCCGCGCCCTCCCGGCCGCCCTCGTCCCGGGCTCGGGGGCGTCGCCGCGGCCGGGGCGCGCAGCCCGGAGTTGGCACAGCCCGCGCGCCCCGCGCCAGCGCCCTCCCGCGCGCCCTCCCTCTCGGAAAGGATTTTTTTTCCCCCTTTCCTCCGCCCGCCATCTTTCGAAGGGGGGATCGGGGAGGACGCGGAGGGGAAGGTGCGCTTCGGCGCCACTTTCCCCGCGCGCGCCCCGCCCGCCTGCCCTGGCTTCCTGGCCGCTGGGCTGGCGCGGGGGCCGTGGCCGCTCGCCGCGGCCGGGGCGGGGGGCGAGGCCGGGCCCGGGAGTCGGCGGCGTGGCGTGGAGTGGAGGCCGCTTCCTCCAGAGTTCGGGGTCCGAGTTGACTTGGAGCCCTTTGGAGTTGTTGGGTCGTTGCAGCCCGGCCTGGAGGAGACTCAGTTCCCGTTTTGAAATCAGCCAGAAAAGGGCTTAATCCGGGCGAGGTCGAGTTGGAGCGGGAGGAGCGGGCTGTGTGCCCTCCGCCCCACTTGGGGTGGGTCGCGGCCTGACAGCATGGCACAAGCCCATCGGGGAGAAATGCTCGCGCCGGCCCTCGGGATCCCCGCGCATAAAGCTGGGACTCCGGGCGTCTTCTCTTCACCAGTTGTTCATCAGGGGCAGGGCCAGCCTCCTTGCCTTGGGGGCCGGGGGCCGTTTTAGCTAGATGAAAGTAGGCGCCCGGAACGGGTCCGCCTTGCAGGTCCCCTGGTCCGTCGTGAGGTTCCCTTTTTTGGCCCAGCCCCTGACTGTCCTGCGACCCTCCCCCTGTGTTAACCGGGTTGTGGCTGCAAAGTTAGCTGGGTGGGGGTGGGGAGCGATGTTGAGTATCAGCGGGCAAACTTTCGGCTGGCGGGAGCTAGTCAGTGAAGGAATCGCTGTGCCCCCCGCTCCCCCCGCCTCGGAGTGAGGACGAAGAAGAAAGTTTTCTTTTTTAACCTTGATTTGTAGGCTTTCTCTCTGACTCTTTATTGAAAACGAGGCTTTTTTCCCTGGGTCGGTGGTGTGGCCCTGGAGAGGTCTCGACACCTATGCAAAGTCGCTTGGGGGGGCATTTTTTCCTGGGGGAGTAGTTGGCTTTCAAGGGCGTCAAGAGAAGGCCTGGACACCCCCCCACCCCCCACCCCCGCAGCCAGGGTCAGTTCTCTGGAGTTAGGGACCTCCTCCCCACCCCCCATTCTTCCGCTGCCCTGAGTGCGGCCTCTCATTTGCAAATAAAGCTCTGTGTTTGTCCTTTTCTGTCTTGAGGCCTTGATGTGTGCTGGTGGTTACAGATCAGGAGCGATAGGGCACACGGTGTTTCGGGCGGGAGGCGTGGGGCATTTCTTTCTGACCTTTCTGCTAACCTCGGGGGCCGGCAGTCTGGAATCCTGCCCGGAGCAGCTCCTCGGAAGCTTAGATCCAGCCCCAGCCCCGCCACAGGGCCGTCCACAGCGAGGGGGATTTAGGCAGCACCAGGTCCATTTTTGTTTTGCTTTTAGAAAGTGGAGTAATTGCTTGCTTTCGACCACAGCTCGCGCGTGCTTAGGAAGCAAGCTTTGAATAAAGCAGGGGATTTGTAAATACGCTGCTCCCGCCCGCTCACAGCAGAGCAGTCCCGGCAGAAAGTGAAAGTGAGGGGGCGGCGGCGGCGGCAGCGCAAAAAAGTGAACCGCCCAGCCCGCTGCAGCCAGCCGCTTCTCCTGTGCCCTCTTCCTCCAGGCTGGCCCCTTGCCAGCCGCCTGAGCCCTGTGCCCGGCCATTTCCTGGTTCTTGGTGGCAGAGCCTTCCCTGGGGAACGCTGGCTGTGGCCGGGAGCGAAGGGGTTGGTGGGGGACCAGCTGGACGGGGCCTGGGGCCTGGGGCCTGCCCACCCCCCACCCCCCATCAACCTGACTTCCCATCCTTCCCCTGTCTTCTCCCAGGGAGTAGCGTTCCTTGGTGGGTCCGGAGGAGCTGGGCCAGCTTGGGATTGGGGGCCCACCCAGGCCCAGAGCCCACCCTCCCCCAGCGAGTGGCTGCTGCTGGGCACGTGCCTGAAGCCACTGGGCTTCCGTGCTCAGTCTTCAGGGCAGTAGTGTGGGTGGGTGAGTAGCCGGGTCCTCCCCAGCTGCCGGTGAAGCTGTAAAGCAGTGGGACCCCCTGGCAGGTCCCACACCCCTGGCATCAGCAGGCTGGTTCCTCGTCAGTGTTCCTTGCTTCCAAAGGAAACTTTGGTGACTCTGGGCTGAAAGCAGCATTCTGTTTGCTGCATACCTGCCTTTGGGAACTCGGCTCTGCCCCCTTGTTTCAGCGGGAGAGCTCAGCAGGTGTCAGAGCAGCGCTGGGCAGCCTGATGGGCTGGGCTCAAGGGTGCTGGTCAGTGCCCAGGTGGTCAGTGGCTTCTTGAACCTTCCCCGCACCCACATTTTGTGAGCGCCTTTGGTGCCTGCACCCCGACCCCAGGTGCCGCGCTCCTGCGTCTGAGAAGCTTGGTGCTCTTAAAGCCAAAGAGGCGTGGTTCTGGGTCTCCCGCCGCTGATGTGTGTTTAGAGTGGGGTTGATGGGAATGTGTGTGAGTCTTCGGAGGCTCTGCCACTTCAGTGCCATGTGACTTTTGCCAGGTTTTAGCTATTCCACGGGAGAACCAGCGCTCCACCTGCCTCCTTTCTTGGGTCTTTATAGCCCGGGGCTAGAGCCCTTTGCATCTTGGGGGACTCCCTCCCTCCTCCGTGCCGCCGCCAACCTGGGGGAGTTCACTGGAAGGGACCGAGGAGGCTGGGAACGTACTTCCCAGCTCTGTGGGAGCTGCCACGTGGGGTGCAGGGTGCTTCAGACCCCGTTGGACTTTTCTTTGAGTGTTGGGAGCTAGGCTTGGGCACCAGCGTGGCAGTGTTCTCACAGTGGTGTGTTTGGGAGGGGGAGGGGTGCCCGTGTCACAGGTGCTGAACCGCCGAGGGGAGCTGGGGCTCCTGGCTCCTCTCTGAGAAGCCTTGGGACTTGGGGACAGGAATGTCCTTGCCTCCCGTGGGGCTGAACTCTGCCCGCTCCTCCAAGGTGGCTGCCATCATCGTGACAGTCGCTGCCCGCATGCGAGTGCGTGTACCCCGAGCTGTGCGGCCAGACCCTCATGACACCAGGAGGAGGGACAGCTTGGGGGAGGCCTAGCCCGACAGGGTCTCAGGGGTGAAACTCAGGTGCAAAGGGAAAGATAGGGCAGAAGGGAGTGCTGCCCGGCCCCAGCCCGCTTGCGCCATCAGGCAGAGCCCTCGCGGTGCCAGCCCAGTGCCAGAGGCTGCTTGTCAAGGGCCCGGGCGCTGCTGGCTGTGCAGTCCAGATAAGGCACACACCTGCTCTGTGCCCTGTTGTCTTAGCTGCCACCAGGCTGACCTGGCCGGGCCGTTGTGAGTCTGGGTGGGGAGACACAGATGGCTGTGTGGCTGTCACCTAGGATGACAGAGCCCCCCACAGGCTGGGAGAGGCAGCCGGAATTGCCTGGTAAGCGTGCGAGCGCTAGGGCTGTGGGAAACCTCCGGCCCTGGGAGCCTGAGCTGAGCCTGGTGCTGGCCCGGGGCAGGACCGCCTCCCTCTCCAGGGCTCCCCGTGCGTGGAGCACCTGCTGTCCTGGAAAGGTGTGGGCACATGGGAACGAGTTTGTGTCGGGGAGGTGGGACAGGGAGCCTGACGGGGGTCCCGGCTTACCAAGGCTGGACCATTCTAGGTCCCGCTGTGGGCTGGCTGCCCCTCCTGCCCTGACCCCCAGGGCCAGCTAAGGTGGGGGTGGGCTGGGCCGACTACCCTGTCGGGATCTGGCAGCAGTCAGGGGTCCCTGGGCTGCTCGCCTGCCCCTGTGCATCTCGGCACCACGGCCTCCCAGCCCCTCTCAGGCTTGTTTCACATCTGCGGCAGCAGGGGGTGGGGGGGGAGTGGTCAGAGCCTCCTTCTGAGAGCTGCAGCCTGGAGCCTGAGGTTGAGGCCTGGTAGGAGGAGAGGGACCTGGGGGGACAGGTTTGGGGTCTGGTGACTGGTGGCGTGTTTCTCCTGCCCAGGGTTTCAGGTCTGGGGACACACGGGCATCAGGTGATGCCTGGGAAGGTGTGGGGGCGCGGTCGTGGTGAGGGCTGAGCCTGGGTGCAGGTCTGGACCCCCCAAGTGGGGCGTGCTGGGTGGATGCAGCTTTGATCTAGAAAGTGCGGGAGTCAGTCGACCGACCGGTGCCCCCAGGTCTGGGTCCCGTGCTTGCACGTCACTGCCTGACCTCTAGCGTCCTCTGTGGGACCGACTGACCCAGAGAGGATGGGCCCTCCTTGCTGCTCAGGACGAGGCGTGGGCGCCAGTCACGTGACCCTCTGGGCCCGTCCCGTGGAGGGTCATTCAGTGCAGTGGGTGGCCTGGTGCCCCCCTGGGGGGCATGTGGGGCTCCTGGGCGCCTGGAGGAATGATACCGGGTCCTGGCTGGGCCAGAGCCCAGCATTTCTGAGAGAGGCAGGTAGAGACAGACAGACAGAGGACCTCCCCGGAAGCCCCCAGCCCCAGGCCCCCGACACGCACCGCGGGTGCAGTGTCCTGTGGGCTTTTGTTGATTTTCTCGGGGGCGGGTTGGTTGGAAGGCGGGTGGGACGGAGCCTCGCAGGGGCCTGAGCCCACGGTGAGCCCCCCGCGGCAGGACCGCTGGTGCCCACTGGAGCCCGTGGGGAGGCGGACATTCTGGCAGGAAGGGAACCTTCAGGGGCTGCCTGCTCCAGGTGAGCCGGCGGACGGGGAGACCCGGACGGAGAAGGAGGTTTCAGTGCCTGGGTGCCAGGGGTGCGGGGCTAAGAGGACTTGGGGGTGTCGGGAGGGGACTGTGGGCCCGTCAGCAGGCCAGGCCCCGTGCTTAGGACCCCTACGGATCTGGGGGCTGCCCTGGATGTTCCATGGAACGGGGCCCGAGAGGGGCAGTGGGCTCGGGGCCTTGGCTGGGGACAGCCATGGTGGCCCTGGGCCCCGCCTGCCCATCTAACCACCCCAGGCCCTCCTCAGGGTCCCCCCGCTCAGGGCAGGAGGCCATTGGCTGCTTCTGTTACTGAAGCCGTCCCTGCCCGCACAGATCCTGTTTCCTGCGGCCTGGCCCCCGGGACAGAGGCGCTGGGGCGGCCAGCCTGGCTCCTTCCCGTGGCTCGCATCTCCCGTCTCTGCAGGATTGTTGCGAGGGGCCAAGGGGGAGTCTGGGGTTGGGCGAACGGCCTTGCACGGCCTGGCTCTGCTTCCGACTGGATGCCCTTGTGCCCCTTCACCCCCGAGCCTCCGTCCCCACCTGGAGAGTGGAAAGCACGTGACTCCCCACTGCTGCCAGGACGGGGCCAGGGGACAGGGCTGTGTAGCAGTGGGAGCTCCCCCCACCTGCCTCAGGAGGCTGAGTTTTTGAAGGCCGTTCCTTTGCCGGTCGGACCTTCTGCCACTACCCCCCTCCCCCGTCCCAGTCCTGCAGCTGGCATTTCCCCTGCCTCTGGCCCTCGTCAATGTCAGCATGTCCACGACCACTCCCCCCGCCACCGCCTTAGGACCCCCCCCCCCCACCTCAGGCCCAGCACCCTCCAAGTCGGGAGCCTTCTGGAAGCCCTGCTGCTCCTTGTTTTGCGTCCTCTGACCCCTTCCCACCTTGCCAGGCTTGTCCCCGTTGGCCCGTGGCCTCCTCAATGCTGGTGCCTGCCTGCCCGCCCTTCTGCCCCGTGCCCGCCAGGGTCGGGGCCGCCCAGCAGCACCCAGCTCTGCCGTGGCTCAGCACCGCTGCAGGCGGGCACTTCAGCTGCTGTGCGTTGCAGGTGTTTCTCCGTAGCGGTGACTGGACAGGCGCGCCCCGTCTTGTCCAGGACCCTGAGTAGCTCTGGCCGCGGGGCTCCCGGGTGAGCCTGCGTTTCTTGAGGGTTCCAGTCACCCGGGGAGGAAGGGGGCGGCCCGGGCGCCGGCCAGGCTCCACACTGGGGGCCCTCGGTCCCTCACCCCGTCTGCGGCCGGCTGTGTCCCACGCAAGGTCCCTCGTGGAGTGGTGTGCGTGAGCCTGGGAGGTGGGGTGGCCTTCTGGGCCCTTCTGCAGCATCCCGCCAGAACCCCTGGCGCTGGGTTTTGTCTTGGTGTGCGAGGGCTTTTGTGGTTTGTCTGGCGTTTCCACTTCAAGGGTTTCAGATCCTCGTGCTTCGAGGGAAGCTCCTCTTCACTCTGCCTGCCGGGCAGCCCCGGGAGGTGGGGGGGGGCCTCTCTGCCTCGGTTTCCCCTGTGAGGAGCCAGGTCCCATCCGTGCCCTGCCTGCCCTGTGGCTGTGGGGGCGCAGGGTCCTGAGCCCTCGAGGAAAGGGGGTTCTGGCTCTTCCTGGTGGCGGGGTGGGGGCCCCCGGGCGCTCAGCCTCCGCTGCGGGCACTCTGGTCTGTGCTGGCTCCTCCCAGGGGAGCCCCTGTGAGGGACCCCCTCCGTTCAGTCCTCCTCCCCCCTACAACCCTGAAGTGAACTCCAGGCGTCTTTCTTTCATAAGGCTTCTGGTTATTGTCTCTGAAAGATAAGGGCCTTTAAAAAATTAAAGCCCCAACGCCACTGTCACCTCCAAAGCACTGACATTGAATCCAAAAGCTCATCCAGTAGTGTTGAAAGAAACCCTCCGGCAGGTGTTTCTAGCAGGCGGGCCCAGGGCCCGGGCCCTGAGGTCGGGACCGCCTCGCCTGCCCCTTCACGGACAGCCCTTGAGATGGAGCCAGCCCTGGTGTCCCCTCCAGGCCACGCGGGGGCCCACGGCAGGGCTCAGGCTGGGCAGAGAGGCCGACCCCAGCCACGGGCAGCCTTCCCTGTCCTGAGGCCACCTTCCCGTTCCAGCAGTCACCCCAGAAAACTCCTCCGAGGAGTGAGCTTTTTTCCCAATTCTCTTGCAGCAGAAGCTGGCGCTCCAGCTGATCAAAGGCCGTCTGGGGGTTATTTACTCTTAGAGCGAATGTTTGGATGTTTCCTTGCAGAAAGGTTTGTTTGATTTGGGACGTTATCTCAGACCCTGGGCACTGCGGGCCAGAGTCCCCCCCGGAATAGTGTCCTCCCTGGGTTCTGAGACCCAGAAGGCTCCTTCAGAACTCGCCTGGCTGGCGGGGGCGGCGGGGGCGGCACAGCTCTGTCCTGTCCCACGAGGCCACGGCCACAGGCCAGGAGGGGGCTGGGATTTGAACCCTGGCATGGCAGGCCCGCGTGGGCGCTCCTCTCGGCCCTTCTGCATTGCCCGTGTCTGGGGCCCTCTTTGCATCTCTGGCCGGAAGTTGGAGTCAGACCAGGGACCCGGGGGTGCTGCTGGCCTGGGCCGTCCCAGGGCTCGCTGGGTGGCCTTGCCTTCGGTTGTGGTGGGACCATCCGGCTCCTCCTCTCACTCTGCAGTCGCCCATGATGCCAGGAGCCAGGTGGGGGAGACATGGGGTCCTGGGCCTGTGTCCCCAAGCACCTGTGGGTGTGGGTGCAGGAAATACCCCAGAGCGGGAGGAGCCCCGGCATTGTCGTCGGTGCGGTGGCCCAGGTGCCGACCTCGGGGCTCATGTGGCGTCTCGCCGTCAGGGGAGGGCGGGGAGGCTGACTCGGGTTCCTGGCGGAGCCCTGTGGGAGGGTCAGCTAGGACACCGTTAAGTTTCAGCTTCTTTGTGGAAGCAGCCGTGCCTTCCTGGTCTGGGAATGTGGCCCTGACCCAGACCCAGACAAGGGAGGCTGATGGACAGCACAGCTGCTCTGCGGGTCGCCGGCCGAGCGTGGGTGGCGCCTTGACGTCCCTCCCCGTCCCTGCGCTGCCCCGACAGTGGGTGTGGTTGGGGGTGGCCGAGGGCGCCCTACAGAGGGCGAGCCCAGATCGGGGTCGCCGCGGCCCCCCAGTTCCCCTGGACAGAGCACATGGGGCTGCCCGGCCTGTCCCCAGACCTCAGGGCAGTGTCCCCAGGCCCCAGAGGAAGAAAAACAAGCTCTGAGACACTTGGCTGAGTTTGAACTTTTTTTTCTTTTTTTTCAAAATAGAAGTCCCTTCATGCTTTTTTCTTTTTGCAAAAGTAACACGTTCTTTAAATGGAAAGGAAAAAACCCACCCATTGAGAAGTGTCAGCAGGCAGGGAGAAAGCGTGGCCCGGGCCCTGAGCTGTGGGCGCCCGGGGGGCTTCTCTGTCTTGCTGCCCCTCGTGGGGGGGGCTCCGAGCAGTGCGTGCTCCTTCCAGTGCGCTCCCCGGGCCGGGGGGACCCGCCTGCCGGACGTCTATACGGCCCCTTTCGCATGGACCCTGCCGGGTTGCTACACCTTGGGCCCCTGTGGAAGGACTTGGGACTCCTGTGGACTGCAATGACCGCTGGCATCCAGCGAGCACCTGCTGGGCCAGGCCTTGCGCTCAGAGCTCAGCCACGCCGTCTGGTATGCCCGTGGCACTGCTGGAGGGTGCCTGGGCCGGGCTGGTGTGAGGCAGGACCCAGGAAGCTGCTTGGTCACCCGGCTAAGGCTCCAGGCTCCCACTGGGCAGGGCGGGGCTGCTCTGCTGTCCCCGGACACTCACCCCAAGGCAAGGGTGTGCTCCTGTGGTTGTGGTGGGAGCTGGCTTCCTCCTCTGCTGCCGGTGTGGAGTGGTCAGATGTGGGTTGGAAGACGGTCGAGGCCAGGCCCAGGGTCCCAACTGCCGCCCTGGCACATCCCTGCAGACAGCTGTGCCCACTTGTCTTCGTGCTTGGAGAAGGCTGCTCTGCACCTTGGCCAGCAGCCTGGGGCCCTTCTTGGGGGCCCCGTGTCCCCCTAGGTGGTTTCAGCCCCCAGCTGTGTCCTGCTGGTTCCCTGCTCCCTGGACCCTGCAGCAGCCATGCGAGGTACCAGCCACCTGCCCACCCCCCATCCCTACAGGGACCTGACTCGGCTCTAGGCCTGGGGCAGGCCTGGCAAGAATAGGGCATGTCCTTTCCTTGTGGCACCTGGGTCTCCCACAGGGAGCCACCTTGGAGGTCCTGGCAGGACCGTGCAGTGACCGGTGCGTGTCCAGCAGTGGGCTGAGGGCACTGTGTGTTGGACTCCTTTAGTCTCAGCCCTGTGGAGACATGGGGGCCGGATCCATGGCTGCTGAAGTGAGGAGCTGGGATTGGGACCCAGAGTCTGGACCCTGGCATCTGCTCTGCCACCCTCAGCTGCCAAGCGTCTGGGAGGCCCTGGCGGGTGGTGGCGCTGGAGCAGAGGAACCAGAGAAAGCGGTGAGGGAGGACACAGGCCTGCGTGGCCGCAGCAGCCAGGTTAAGGTGACAAGTCTCCAGTCAGGTTGGGCCTTACAGGCCAGAGCGGGACAGACCGTGCCGTCCTGTGAAGCCACGAAGGGTTTGGAGGGGCTGAGCGGTGTGACCCAACTTCTGGTTTGGATAGGAGCAGTGCTGCTGTGTGGGCAGTGCCCCCCCTGCCCCACAAGGAGGGAGCGGGATGTGGGGTCAGACCTGGGGTGGGGCGGGGGGGTAGTGAGGCATCCAGGTGAAAGCTCAGGTGCCTTTCTGTGTGGGGAGAGGGAGCCTCCTTGCCATCAGCCCATGCTCCCCACTCAGCTGCCAGCTTGGGGGCAGGGCACCGCCAGGGGTTGGTGAGATGGAAGAGCATGAAGGGTGCCAGCTCGCCTGGGGGGAGCGAGGAGGAGAGGCGCGGCGGCCCCCAGGATGGCAGGTGGGGCAGGGCACCTAGTGGGCATTCCTGAATGTTTCTCTAAGGAGGGCAGGCGAGCCGGGCAGGTTTGCTTGGTGGGCAAGACGTGGCCAGTGGCTTTTCGGAGTCCCCTTTTCCGTCTAGTCGAAGTGGGAAGAGGAGGGTGCTGAGGGGAAGCCCTGGCTGTAGCTCCTGCCTGTGACTGTGGTGTAAACACGCCCACGTGGCAGATTGCTGGCTGCCGACAGGATGTCAGCCGGCCTGAAAAGCCTCCAGGTCGTCACGATCTGCTCTTGCAGGTCGTAGAGGCTGATTCCAGCAGCAGACACGCACTGCGTCCTCCCCGAAGGGGCTCTGGCCCCCGTGCAGGTCAGATACCGTGACAGGTGCACAGAAAGGCCTGCCCGTGCGGCACTGCGTGGACGCCGCCGGGCTCCAGATCGCCTGTGCAGCCCCCAGCATGCTCTGCTCCCTAGAGTTCCGGCGGGGCCCCTGCCACCCCCCCCGGGGACGGGGTGGGGTGTTGACATTGGGGGTGGCCCCTTCAGTTCATCCTTTCCCGCAGTGCTCCCCTGGGGTGCTAGTGGGTCTCCTGGTGACATGCAGGGCAGCAGCGGCCGCTTCCTCCCCGGCTCTGCGTCCGGCGGACCCTCCGAGAGAGCCGGGGTGCGGTCCTGCGGCCCCTCCCTCTGCGGGTGCAGCATCCCATCGCCCGATTGGCCGAGGGCCGGCTGTGCCACCGCCCGGCGCCATCACAAACCAGAGCCCGTTCTCGTGGTTACGTTAGAACCTCCATCGGCGCCCCCATGCGTGCGCTGCGCGTGTCTCGCGAATGTTCTGCCTGCCCGGCTCGGCTGTTGGGTCGGTTTGGTAGCTCTCCACGTGTGACTCGCTCCCTGAAACGTTGCCCTGGTCGAGGACAGTGCTGAGCAGTCCCTGCCGGCAGGGAGCGAGAGGGTGGCCTCTCCTGGACGGCTGCCTTCGCGGCTCCCCACCTGCCCAGGTGGCACCTGTGGACACTGTCTCCCGTCACTGCTCTCCCTCCCCCGCCTGAGGGCAGTGCGGTTCTTTGACAGGTGAGGGTTGGCTTGACCCCAGTGCCCTGACCGTGTGGCAGTGCGAGGCGGTGGCAGCGGCGGTGGGACCTGGGGTGACTGGCCTTGACCTGCCCTCCCTCCCCCCTCGCAGGTGCTGCCCGGTTGGGCCCAGAGATGGGATGTCACGCCTCCGCGGGGAGCACGGAGGAAGCCAGGGCCTCTCCGAGCCGCTGCAGTGACGGCCAGTGAGCCAGCCGCCGGAGGATGTCCACCACGACGACGGTCGCCCCCGCGGGGATCCCGGCCGCCCCGGGCCCTGTGAACCCGCCCCCCCCGGAGGTCTCCAACCCCGCCAAGCCGGGCCGCAAGACCAACCAGCTGCAGTACATGCAGAACGTGGTGGTCAAGACGCTCTGGAAGCACCAGTTCGCCTGGCCCTTCTACCAGCCCGTGGACGCCATCAAGCTCAACCTGCCCGTAGGTGGCCCCTCCCGCCGCCCCCGCCCCCAGGGGCCCTGGCTCCTGGGAGAACAGCCCCTCCGGCCCTGGCAAGGGGGTGCCAGGATGTGGCTGGTGCCGGTGAGCCAGGCACAGCCAGGCCTGGGACCCCGCTGTCCGGCAGGGGGCAGCTTAGAGCCCACAGTGACCAAGGAGCAGAGGGGAGACCTAGGGTGTGGGGAACGGAGGGCGGCCGCGTCCAGGTGCCAGAAGCCGGGGGTGGGGGGGGAGACAGGTGGCCTGGTGGCTGGACAAAGAGGGAGCTGGAGCTGATGGTGCCAGGGCTCAGCCCGGAGGCTCACCTGCGTCTCCGTCCTCTGCCCGCACCATCCTGCAGAATGACGCCCAGTTTCCAGGGAGAATGCATGCCCAGTGCCCACCTGGCTGTCTGTGTCTGGTGGCTTTCGCCTTTGGATCTGAACAGAGAGCCCCTTAGGCTGCAGGGGTGGCTCTGGGCCAGCGCCTGGCGGCCTCGGTCCTAGGCCAGCTCGAGTGAAATCTGGAATCTGGGGAGGGGGCGTGGCCAGCAGAGCCCAGCGCCGGGGTCTGCCCTGGATCAAGGTTCTAGGCCTCCACCCAGAGCCTTCACCGGGCGAGAGGCTTGGCGGGGTCTCTGCTGGCCGAGGGCTCGTCCCCGACCTCACCCACACCTGTCATCAGGTGGACGGAAATGGGGGCCCGGCTGCAGCTGCCAGCCCCCCAGGAAGACAGCTCGTGCGTGATCCCTGGGCTCTGGAATTACGCAAGTCGTCTCGTTGCGTCCAGCGGTGACGCCTCTGCACGTCTCTTTCCTAGGATTATCACAAGATAATAAAAAACCCAATGGACATGGGAACCATTAAGAAGAGACTAGAGAATAATTATTATTGGAGCGCCAGTGAATGTATGCAGGACTTCAACACCATGTTTACAAATTGTTACATTTACAACAAGGTGAGAAGACGGTGCTGCCTGGGCCCAAGATGCCACCGCCAGCTGCCCATGGGGCGGTGGGTGCCAGCCTGGGGTTGGCCCGTGGCACTTGGCAGCGGCTCTCCACCGCCCCGGGCCGTGTCCCAGCCTCGCGCTCGGCCCTTGTCGGGTGGCCGTCGCCTCGGGCGGCCCCCTTGTGAAGGTTATAGACCAGCCTGAGAAGAGGCTGTCAGGACCCCAAATGCTTTAAACGTCTGGGCTCTCGGACCCACATGCTCCGCCTCTAGAAAGATAAGGGAGCAGGTGCAGGCCCGCGTGTGTGGCGCCGCGCAGCACACCTGCACCTGGAGCAGTCGGAGGCGGGCCGAACACAGGGTGGCGTCCCCGTGCAGCCACCCAAAGTGGCGCAGGACGCCGGGGGATGGTTTTCAGTGCGAGGAGCAGACTAGAGAAATTCTGTAGGGTGTAGGGTCCTGGTTCTGGGTGGTTTTTGTTTTGAGGTGACCAGGAATGTTGAGTTTCTGCTCTTTCCTCCACACAGTGGGGTAAAGGGTGGTTTTTATTCTTTGTGCTTTTCCAATTCTTCCACGAGTTTCCATCTTGAAATAGATTCCTTTGGCCTCCCTCCTGCCCCACCAAATCTCTTAACACGTTCTTATTTATTTATTTACTTATTCTTTGGCTTTCTGTCTTTTTAGGGCCACACCTGCGGCACATGGAGGGTCCCAGGCTAGGGGTCCAATCGGAGCTGTAGCCGCCGGCCTAGACCACAGCTCACGGCAAAGCCGGATCCTTAACCCACTGAGCGAAGCCAGGGGTTGGACCTGCGTCCTCACAGATGCTAGTCCAGTTCATGAACCCCTGAACCACGATGGGAACTCCTTAGCACGCTTTTAAATAAATATGTTCTTGAGCTACAACCAGCGATGCCTGTGGCAGACAGCGGCTCCTTTCCAGCACGTAACCCAGCCTCTCCTGTGCCTTCAGCCCACAGATGACATAGTGCTAATGGCCCAAGCCTTAGAGAAAATTTTTCTGCAGAAAGTGGCCCAGATGCCCCAGGAGGAAGTCGAGTTATTACCCCCTGCTCCAAAGGGCAAAGGCCGGAAACCAGCTTCGGGAACCCAGAGCGCAGGTAAAGGGCTGGATGCGTGGGGCTGTTCCGTGCCAGGGCCCCCGGCAGGTGGGCCGGAGGACAGTCTCTCTTTGGAGGGTCCCTCAGCCCCTCTGGGCTCCGTTTTCCTCGTCTTCGAGGTGGGCTCTCGGCTGCGTGTGGCCCACAGGTGGTCCTGGTGCCCTGGCTGCCACCTGCCCTGCAACAGCTCTGCGGAGGGCACGTGCTCTTGCCCTGTTCCCCACCCTGCTCCTCCCGGCCCTGGCTCTGAGGCCACTTATTCCAGAAGCCAGACTGTCCCCCTGTCCCCCAGCCTGGACCTTGCCTTCCCAGTACAGGGCGTGCTCTCCCTGACCCGTTGGGGCGCGTGGTGGGCGGGGACCTGGAATGGAGGTGCCTCCCTGGGCGGAGCTGACGGGCGGCCCGACCTCAGAGAGAGGCCCGCGTCACGCTTCGAAGACGCGGCTGTGACTGGTTGCGTAGCCCGTCCCGGTTCTCGGCTGCTCACCTGTGGGGTCTGGGTGAACACCCCCTGGTCCTCACCTGCCGGGCCGCGCACCCCGTCCTGGCTCGTTCAGGCCACGGAGGCGGCCAGGACGAGGGTGCTGGGAGGAGGGGCTCTGTTGGCCCCTGGTGTGCCTGGTTGGAGGGCTGGTCCCGGAAGCTTCTGGAAGTATCGCTGGTGGAGCCGAGCCGGTTCATCCCCCTGCCTTTTGTCTCCAAGGTACGCAGCAGGTGGCGGCCGTGTCCTCTGTCTCCCCAGCAACCCCCTTCCAGAGCGTCCCCCCCACCGTCTCCCAGACGCCCGTCATTGCCGCCACCCCCGTGCCAACCATCACCGCAAACGTCACGTCTGTCCCTGTCCCCCCGGCTGCCGCCCCGCCTCCTCCCGCGACGCCCATCATCCCCGTGGTCCCTCCCACGCCGCCCGTCGTCAAGGTGAGCTGGCGGGGTGGCGGGGTGTCCTGGATTGGGGTGGGGGGTGTGCAGGAGGCACTCGACTGCTCTCCCCTGGGCACTGGCCCCTGTGACCCTGGAGTGGTTCCCCCGTGCCCGTGAGGTGGGCCGTGGTTCCCGACACAGGAGGAGCCCGAGGCTCGGAGCCGCAGGTCACACAGCTGGTGAGGGCGGCTGCACTTGATCCCCGCGTCTCTGGCCTTGGCAGCACGCAGGGCGGGCGGGGGGGCACGGGGTGGGATCCCGGCCCCCCTCTGCCCGCACTCACGCGTGGGTTTCTGGCGGACGGCCTGGGGAGGGCGGGGGCAGCCTCCACCTGCTCGCTGTGCCCGCCCGAGTGGGCGCCCGTGCCCTCCCGGCTCGCCGGAGCCTCCTGTGGCGGGGGCCGCCCCGGCCGGGCCCGGCTCCGAGTGGGGGCGCCCTCGAGGTCTCCTGCTCCGAGCGGGCCCCGGGCGGCCACTGACGTGCGTCATCTTCTCCGATTTGACCCTCACAGCGACCCTCTGGGGCAGACAGTAGCCCCCCCATCTTACAGATGAGGAAGCAGGCGCTCAGAGGGGTTAAATGGCTCCCCCAAGGTAAAACGCCACCTCCGTCGCTTCCCCTCCCCCGTGGCCTTCACTGCCTGTCCACGGCTGGCGGCGCCCGGCCAGGCCGCCTCCCCAGCACCCGGCTGCCTTGGAGCATGTCCCGTCTGCCATGGCCAGACCAGCCCCCGGGCCCCGCGGCACGTGCTTGGCCTCCCGTGGGCGCCCGTGAGTGTGTGTGGGGAGCTGGCTCGTGCTGCCAGCCTGGGGGCGGCGGCTTGGCTGGGGTCGCGGCCGTGGGGGCGCTCTAGACAGCAGACCCTCCCTGGAGGCCAGCGGCCCAGGCGCTTGTGGCTCCCAGGGGCTCCCGCCGGAGCCGAGGGGAGGGGAGCCCCCGAGCCGGTCTCGGGGTCCCCGAGCCGTGGCTGTGGACCAGCCCGCACGTGCACCCTCGAGACACACCTGGACACGCCCACAGGGACTCCCTCGGTCCCCCGTGCGGGTGGCAGCGCTGACTCCCGTGTCTCGGGGTCACGTCGGGAGCTGCCCGGGCACTTAGCCCCGGGGCCCTCGGCCCCAGACCTTGTGATGCTGCTCGTGTCTCCCGGCCGGGCCGCCGCCCCCACGCCGCCGCCCGCATGCTCTTCCCGACGCCTCGTCCCGCAGCTGCGACTGTCCTCGGACCGCCAGCTTTGAGGCCCGTGTCTGGGACGTGCCCTGTCTTTACACGCACTGGGCGACAGGCCCGGTCACGGTGCCCCCCTGGGCATGCTTGTCCCTGAGCCGCGGCCCAGCCTGGGCACTGGCCGGGTGCAGGTGGGCCATGTGCTGTGCCTCACGCCGCTCGGGGTGACAAATACCCACCGTGACCGCAGGGCCGGGGGGCCGGGGGTAGGTTCGGAGTCCAGCCTCACCCCCGCCAGCTGTGTGACCTCGGGCCGGCGACGTGGCCCCTCTGAGCCTCGGTGTCCCGCGGGGCAGGCGGGAGGATGGCCGAGGCCGTGCATGTCCTTGCTTCGCTCGGTGCCTGGCAGGCGGTCGGCGCTCCAGGAGCGCCGCCGCAGCGGTTCTGGTCCACACGGCGGGCGCGGGGCCCCGGGCTCACGCTTGTTTCGCTGTCGCAGAAGAAGGGCGTGAAGCGGAAAGCAGACACCACCACGCCCACGACGTCCGCCATCACCGCCAGCCGCAGCGAGTCGCCCCCGCCGCTGTCGGACCCCAAGCAGGCCAAGGTGGTGGCGCGGCGGGAGAGCGGGGGCCGCCCCATCAAGCCGCCCAAGAAGGACCTGGAGGACGGCGAGGTGCCCCAGCACGCGGGCAAGAAGGGCCGGCTCTCGGAGCACCTGCGGCACTGCGACAGCATCCTGCGGGAGATGCTGTCCAAGAAGCACGCGGCCTACGCCTGGCCCTTCTACAAGCCGGTGGACGCCGAGGCCCTGGAGCTGCACGACTACCACGACATCATCAAGCACCCCATGGACCTGAGCACCGTCAAGGTACGGGGCGGCGGCCCGGCCGGCCCGCTTCCTCCGCTCCCGGCGTCCGGGGCCTCCGCCCGGGCAGGTCTGGCAGGGTCAGGCGCAGCGTATGCCCTGCCCCACGGCCCCTGAACCCGCGGCGTCCTCGTCCTCTCTTTCTCCTGAACCGGTTTCAGGGCTTTGATCCCGTCCCGGCACACCTGCAGGTTTGGTGAGGTCAGGCAAGACCTGTGGCCCGCCCCTCCCCGGCCAGAAGGGGGCCCCCGTGGGGGAGGTGGCCCGCCCAGGGGCTGTCCTGGGGGCTCCTCAGGTGTTGCCTGAGGTCAGGCCAGTTGCATCCCTGTGGCAGACCCAGGCCGGGCCCCCGGGGGCTCTTCGTGAGCGCCTGCGGGAGGGTTCCTGCGGCCCCGGCTCCGCTGCCCGCCCTCAGCCTGGATCGGCCTCTGACGCCTGGGGACACCCCAGCAGCCGGCCGTGTGTGGCCCTGGAAGGGGCCCCACGTGGGAGGCGGTTTGGGTCTGGGCCCTGAGCCGCTGGTCTCGGTCACTGTGCTCCTTCCCGTGGAAGCCTTCGTCCTGCCCGGGCCCGTTCAGACCTGGCCTCCAGGAGAGGGGTTCCTGCGGAACCGGCTGGGTGGCGCAGGCCTGGCGGGGCCGGGCCTGCGAGGGCCTCCTCGCGCTCTCTCATCCTTTTCCTGAGGGCGAGGGCGGGCTGCCAGCTTCTGGGAGGCCAGGGGTGTCGGCGACTTTTCTAGGACTTTTTGGAATCTGTGCAGCTAAAGTGTAAGCAGAGGGTCCTAAAAGCCCAAGCAGAGCAGAGGCAGGTGGAGAGGAAATACTTCTCCTTTGTTCCAGAGAGGATGCGGCTCGGGGTTTGGTCACCCCTTTCCAGGTTATCTCCTGGCTCAGGCGGGGGGCTTTGCGAGCAGGTTTTGATGCAGGTGGTCCTTGGGCTCCCAGATACACCAGGAAGGTGGCAGGAGGTCAGATGAGGGCTGGAGCCTGAGAATCTTGCAGAAGTTGAAAGGGTCTGGCCGAGCCTCCCCAGCCTGGGGAGGGTGTGCAGAGGGCCGGAGCCAGGCAGCCCCAGTACTGCTGGAAGCTCCCCAGGGGGCAGAGGACGGGGGTGGGGGGTGGGGGGGTGTGTCCTGGGCTGAGAGTCTACAGGTCTTGGAGCCTGTCCACTGCCCACCTCTCTCTGGAGTCCAGGGTTGTGTAAATCCAGGTGTGGGTGACACAGGAGGTCAGGCTCCGGCACACGGTGTCCTGCGGCCGAGGGGCAGGGCCGCCGAGTAAATAGTCCACTCTTACCCACAACGGGAGGTCCCTGACCCACGGGCTCCGTGTGAGCCTGTCCAGGCGTGGGGACCTCACTCCCTCCAGAGCAGCTGCCCCTCTGTTGGCCCCGATTGTCAGCTCATTCTTAGCCGTCACCTCATGGCATCCCTCGCTGGCAGTGCTTCTGTCCCCACGTGCAGCACCTGTTGCCTGACTTTCCCGGTGAGGCAGTGGGACGACCTGGCACTTGGGTGAAGGCAGGCTGGCTGAGAGCATCTGGGTGCTTGGGGAGAAAGTTAAATGTCTCGTTCTAAGAGCGTAGGACACCCCGAAATTGGTTAGGAGGGAAATTTAGTTTTCACCGGAAGCTGCTCGTCCCCCCCAGAGCTCCTGCCCACAGGGACGTCCATGTGTGACCAGTTACCCCAGATGGAGAGCTGGGGGCTGAGTGTGGACGGGGTTCAGGGGCGGCTGCGGGAGCCTCTTCCTTTCACCCAGGGCGTCCGCCTCTCTCTGGGGTGCCGCACCCTCCCCTCCAAGCCCTTGCGTCTCCTTCCACCCTCTCCCTGGGCTCCGGGACGAGGCCTCGGGCTGGCGGCGGCCGTGTGAGTGGGTCCGGCTGAGAGCCGCGGCGGTGCCCTCACGCCCGTGGCTCGTGTGTTGCAGAAGAAGATGGACAGCCGCGAGTACCCAGACGCCCAGGGCTTCGCGGCCGACATCCGGCTCATGTTCTCCAACTGCTACAAATACAACCCCCCAGACCACGAGGTGGTGGCCATGGCCAGGAAGCTGCAGGTAACGCCGGGCGCCCGGCACGGGAGGGGCCTCCTGGGCGCAGGTGGGCTCAGCCGCTCAGGGCAGGTGCCCAGGAAAGACACGGGCGTCTCGGAGAGCATTCAGCTGGGGACGGGGGACAGGGGCAGGGAGTCGGAGTTCTCATCCCCGAACACGCTTCTGCTGGGGGGTGGCCAAGTGGCAGCCGGGCCCCGAGTGCGCGTGCCAGGGCCGCGGTGGCAGGCAGGCTCGTGTCCGCCTCCCGGAGCCGCAGGAGGCTGTGGAGGTCGTGGCGGGGGACGGCCGTTTCTGCAGCCTGTTGCTTTCCCGACAACGAGGCAGACAGCGCGTGGGAGAAACGGGGGGCCTGCGGGGCAGGGCGGTCTGGCCCTCGGTGGCGGGACTTTGCGCCCGTGCGCACGGATCTCACACCCAGGCCGTGTGTGTGCCCGCGTCTGCGATGGTCAGTCAGAGTCGGGGGCTGCCACGGATTTCCGTTGGGGTTGAGCCCCAACTCGGTGCGTCTGCCCCGAGCTCTGCCCTGACGCGGCTTGTCGCTTCTGCGGCAGCACCGTGTTCAGCGCGCTGTCATCAGTGAGACTTGCTTGTGTGCTTTGGGGAAAAGAGTGGAATCATGGGTATATTTCCTCCCACAGCAGTTTTTCCTCTCACGGGGCCCAGAACATTCTGGAAGACAGTCCCAGCCTCTTGCTCAGAACCCTTTTAAAAATCCGTGCAATGGAGTTCCCGTCATGGCTCAGTGGTTAACAAATCCGACTAGGAACCATGAGGTTGCGGGTTCGATCCCTGGCCTCGCTCAGTGGGCTAAGGATCCGACATTGCTGTGACCTGCAGCGTAGGTCGCAGATGCAGCTCAGATCTGGCCCCTAGTCTGGGAACCTCCGTATGCCGCGGTGTGGCTCTAGACAAGACAAAAAAGACAAGAGAAAAAAAAACCCTGCGATAGCTCGGGGACACATTGATCCCCTGGGCCCCGGTTGGGGACTCGGGAAGAGACTCCTTCCATGCCCCTGGGCCCTGCTGGCCTTTCTGACCGTCCTCCTGATGTGGGCCCTGGGCCTGCGTGCTGGCTGCCGCTGGAAATGTGACAGAGAGGTCCCATACGTCCCTGAGCCTCGCACTCACCCCCTAAGTGCTGGCAGCAAACAGGCCAGCAGGCGGGACACCGAAGCCAGTGGCGCTCATTCTGTTCCCACGAAAGCTGGTCTCCGCAGTGTGGCCGCAGAGGGGGCTCTTACGTCCTGACGGCTCTTTATTTGTTCATTTATTTGTCTTTCTGTCATTTCTTGGGCCACTCCCGTGGCATCTGGAGGTTCCCAGGCTAGGGGTCGAATTGGAGCTTCAGACACCGGCCTATGCCAGAGCCACAGCAACGCTGGATCCGAGCCACATCTGCGACCTACACCACAGCTCACGGCAGCGCCGGATCCTTAACCCACTGAGCGAGGCCAGGGATCGAGCCCGCAACCGCATGGTTCCTGGTCGGATGCGTTAGCCACTGAGCCACGACGGAACCCCTTGACGGCTCTTTAGTAGACTGTTGGCTGTGTAAGTTGAGTTGGGGGCCCGAGGTCCACGGCCCCGGGGCACTGCCCAGAGAAGGCCAGGCCGTGGCCTGTGTGCCTCTGAGATGTCTCTACCCCAGGGGGAGGTTCTGGGACCGGGATGCCCGATTAGCAGGCTCTTCCAGGAGCTGGATGCCCAATTAGCAGGGCCGGGCCTTGGGTGTCTCAGCCAGGTGTGTGTGGACGCAGGTGCGTGAGCTCGGCCATGCAGAGTCTCCCTCTGTGGCCGCTCAGCCCTGTCTGAGATGAACCTGGGCCACCAGGGAGAAGGGATCTCTGCTGTGTAGGAGCCAAGAGTTGTGATAGGAGGAGACTTTTGAGCCACCTTTTGGACGCTGCTCAGCCTGAGATGTGATGCTGCAGTTACGTGACCTGGGAAGGTGTGAACGGCTCCAGACCCCGTGGCCCGGGGACCCCTTGCAAGGGTCAGAGCTCGAGGGAGGTGCCCTCCCCGCCTGGCAGTAGGTGGCAGCCTTGCACCTGGATGCGGAAGGCCCTGCCTGCAGGAGACCTGCCTGTCTAACAAAGGAGCTTGGGCGCCAGGTTCTCGGTGTCCCCTGCCTGGCGAGGGAGCAGAGGGTCGGAGAGCAGGCTGGGCCCAGGCTCCTGACTCCTCAGGGGCTCCCCCCAGGCATCTGGGACCCAGTGTCTGCCCCCCTCCCCCGCGGGCGTCCGGGACCCAGGCAGCCCTGCTCTCCCGCAGGACGTGTTCGAGATGCGGTTTGCCAAGATGCCGGATGAGCCGGTGGAGGCGCCCGCGTTGCCTGCCCCGGCCGCGCCTGTGGTCAGCAAGGGCACGGAGAGCAGCCGCAGCAGCGAGGAGAGCTCCTCAGACTCTGGCAGCTCGGACTCGGAGGAGGAACGGGCCACGAGGCTGGCGGAACTGCAGGAGCAGGTGAGCTGCCGGGCTGGCGCCTGCAGGCACTGAGACGGGGCGGAGGCAGGACCATGGCCCAGTCCCACTGGCCGTTACCCGAGGTGTTCCCTGGTCACTCCCCCCTTGATGTCCCTGGGAGGGGACCCAGGAAAGGTGCCAGCTCCTAGGGCCTCACGGCAGTGCCTGCAGGCCTGAGGCCATGCGATGCTCGCTGTGTCAGGACGACCCTGCTCCAGAAAGCTCTGGGCACCTGCAGAAGCTGCAGCCTTGCAGCCCCCGAGCCCGTCGCATTGGGCCAGGTGCAGGCTCCCTGGCTCCCACGGGCACAAGGTGGTCCTGCCTCAGCCCCTGACCCCCTGACAGTGGGTCCTTCCCACCCCCTCACTCTCCACATTTGTGACATGGGACCAGGCGGTGCTGTTTCTGGGGCCTCCGGCGGGGAAGAGATAGCCGAATAACAGGGGTCACCCCAGTGGGGCTGGGCGTCCGAGCTGCGCCCAGCAGGGTGGCAGTGCAGGGTGGCAGCCCTGAGCTGCACCTGGAGGGCCCAGGCCCCTCCCACGCCCCGTGACGCAGCCCAGGGTGTGCGAGCGGGTGCTGTCTAGGACCGTCCACCTGCTGGAGGCTGGAGGCACCGCCTCCTCACCTGGACGGGGTGGCTCCTGGTGGCCCCGGGCTCTGGCGGGGTGGGTGGGCAGGTAGTGAGGAGCGTGTCGAGGATGTCGCCAGCTCCGGGTCGGACTGGATAAGCGCCAGCTGCCGGCCCTGGGCTGTTTGGACCCTGTAGACCGGGTGCCCACGAGCGGCTGCGGAAAACCTGCTTTGTGCAGGCCTGCGAACCTCTCCGCAGGGAATCTGCCTTCTCTGGAAAATAGAAACTAGTAAGAAAAACAGGAGCTGCTGGGAGTTCCCATCATGGCTCAGCGAAACCAAACCTGACTGGTATCCGTGAGGATGCGGGTTTGATCCCTGGCCTCGCTCAGTGGGTTAGGGATCCAGCATTGCCGTGAGCCGTGGTGGAGGCCGGCAGCTGCAGCCCCAAATAGACCCCTAGCCTGGGAACTTCCATATGCCGCGGATGTGGCCCTGAAAAAACTGCAAAGAGCAAAACAGGAGCCGCTACCTCCTGAGTCCTTATGGTGCTGCCGCCTGTGCCAGGCTGATCGTTGTCCCTCAACCACACGGGAGCCGGGCGCCCCACCTGCGCGTGGGCTGGGGAGCCGGAGGAGGGCCAGTGGGCTCGCCCACCGTCGCCGGGCTGGTGAGGGCCAGACGGGCTCGGCCGCCCTCAGGAGCTCCCTGGCTCCCCTCCCCGTGCAGCGGAGGCAGCTCCGGTGCCGCAGCCGCCCTGGGCCAGCCCCGGGGAGCCCCGCTCAGCTGCCCGTCTCTTCCAGCTGAAGGCCGTGCACGAGCAGCTGGCCGCCCTGTCTCAGGCCCCAGTGAACAAGCCAAAGAGGAAGAAGGAGAAGAAGGAGAAGAAGAAGAAGGACAAGGACAAGGACAAGGACAAGGAGCGGCACAAGGCCAAGTCCGAGGAGGAGAAGAAGGCCAAGGCGGCCCCGCCCGCCAAGCAGGCCCAGCAGAAGAAGGCGCCCGCCAAGAAGGCCAACAGCACGACTGCGGCCGGCAGGTGGGCTCCGGCGCCAGTCCGGGCTCGGGTCCGCGGCCCTGGCGCGGCGTGTCCTGGGCACGTGTGGCGGGAGGACGTCGCCTCAGTGTTGTTACGGGGAGATGGGGCGGGGTGGGTGGGAAGGGAGGGGGCTCTGGAGGGCGCCTCCCAGCTCCCCCGGGATGGACTCAGCCACCAGCATCCGAGCTGTCACACTCCCTGGCGGAGGCCTCAGCTGCTAGTGGCTTTGGGAGCTTTTCCTGGTCCGGGCTCTGGAGTTTTCTTCGGTGGGGGAGGTCTTTGTGCCAAGTGTCTTGAGCCCCCGCATGCCGTTCCCAGCTCGTCTCTCAGGTGGAGGGTCGGGGGGTGGAGTTGCGTCTTGGCACACAGTCCACTCCCTGGTGCCCCCCGCTCCGGCCTCTGCTGAGCTGCCACCATGGCCAGGCGCTGCCCCGAGGCATTCCTGCAGCAGACGAGTGGCCGGGAGATGAGGACAGTGTGGGGGGCACTCCGGGCTGGGGCAGGCTGGGAGGGCTTCCCAGAGGAGAGGGTGACGGCTGCGCAGAGGCGCGGGATGGGGTTCCAAGCATGCGGCACAGCAGGTGCAGAGCCGCGGAGGCCAGCAGGACGTGTGGAATCCTCGTGGGGATTCCGATGACATCAGCACCACTGGGGGCCAGGCTGGGACCAGGTTGGCCGGCTCCATGCAGACCAAGGGGCGCCCTGAGGTGTCTCAGCTGAAAGCGGTCAGATCCTGGCCGGTGTGGAGAAGGGCTGAGGGGCAAGGGTGCCCCTTGAGGTTGCCGTGGTTGTGCAGGCAGGAGAGGCCGGGGTGGCCCAGGGCTGGAGGCGTGCTGCTTTGAGAACCGTTGCTGCGGCAGAACGCACAGGCCCTGGAGCCTGGGAGCAGGAGGGTGTGCGGAGCCAGGGGTTTGGGCTTCGGCCGCCGGGCGGGCGGGCAGTGGCACCACGGAGGGGGGCAGGGAGGCCGTCAAGGGCTTTCCCCTCCCCGCCACGTCGTCCCGTTTGTGGGGGAGCCAGAATCAAGTTTCCCGTTCTGTCTTGGTCTCTGGCTTTGGGGTCAGCACAGTGCTGGCCTCACGAAGGAGTCGGAAGTGTCCCCGTCTCCTTTTCAGGGGAGACGTGTGGGATTGACGGTGACTCGGACACGTGGTGGCGTTCGCCAATGAAACCGCCGGGGCCCAGAGTTTTCACTGTTGGAATCTTTGGAACCACGCATTCAGCCTTTTAATAGACGCAGGAAGGCAGGTTGTTGGTTTATTCTTGAGTCGGTTTGGGGAGTTTGTGCCCTTCGTGGCATCAGAGGTGTGTTTGTGACGTTCCCTGCCACCCTTTGAAGCCTCTCAGGGGCTGTAGTGAGGTGGCCTTTCTTTAAATCCTGGTGTTAGGCGTTTACGGCTGTTTCCTGGGGAATCTGGAGAGGGATTTTCCATTTTGTTCATTGTTCAAAGAACCAGGGTTTGATTTCATTGGTTTTCCTCTGTTTTTGTTGTGTTTGGTTTTCATTTCTGGTCTCATGTTTACTGTTTTCTCTTAACTTGATTTGGACTTAATTTGCTTTTCTTTTTCCAGCTCGTTAAAATAGAAGCCTAGTTTTTTTTCTTTTGTCTCTTTGCCTTTTCTAGGGCCGCTCCTGCGGCACATGGAGGGTCCCAGGCTAGGGGTCGAATCAGCGCTGTAGCCACCGGCCTGTGCCCCAGCCACAGCAACGCCGGATCCTTAACCCCCTGAGCGAGGCCAGGGATGGAACCCGCAACCTCATGGCCACGAGTCGGGGTTGCTCCTGCGGAGCCACGACGGGAACTCCCGAAGCTTGGTTTTAGATGCGCACGCGCGCGTGTGGAGCTGTGACGTCTTCCTGACCGGGTGACCCTCAGTGGACACAGGGTCCCTCTCTTCCCGATGTTTATGTCTCGAGTTTATGTGTCTGACGTGGTTGCAGTTGCTGCTGTGACAGTTTTCTCTTGGTTGGCGTTTACGTGGCATGGTCCCCCCCCCACCCCTTTGCCTTTGACCTCTCACTGTATCCCGAGCAGGGTCTGTGTGGACAGCGTGCCAGCCGAGTCTTGGCTCTTAGCCACTCTGACCGTCCCTTTCTTTTAATCGGCGTGTTTGGACCGTTTGTACTTCACGTAACGAACGCTGGGCACAGTGGGACTGCCATTCCCACTCCAGTGTTTTCTCTCTGTCCCCTTTCCTGCCTCCTCCTGGCTTATTTGATCGTGGAGGTGAGCCTGGCCCGTTGAGCTTGAGATGCTTGCGGGCCGTCGAGGGGTCCCGATCGCCGTGGTGGTCTCCCGGCCGAGCCCTCCCGGACCGGGAAGCCTCTGCTCTGACCTCTGCAGCAGGGTCTTCCGCCCCCGGCCCGGCTTCTCTGTCTGGGGCACCGCCTGGGGCGGCTCCTCAGGAGACCCTGGTCCTGGGGCGGAAGAGGGCTGGCCGTCGGCGGGGCCGGGGCCGGGGCCGGGCTCCACGCCTGACGCCCCTCGCCTTCCGCCTCAGACAGCCGAAGAAGGGCAGCAAGCAGGCGTCGGCCTCCTACGACTCGGAGGAGGAGGAGGAGGGGCTGCCCATGAGCTACGACGAGAAGCGCCAGCTGAGCCTGGACATCAACCGGCTGCCGGGGGAGAAGCTGGGCCGCGTGGTGCACATCATCCAGTCGCGGGAGCCCTCGCTCAGGGACTCCAACCCCGACGAGATCGAGATTGACTTTGAGACTCTGAAACCCACCACTCTACGGGAGCTGGAGAGATACGTCAAGGCTTGTTTACAGAAGAAGCAGAGGAAGCCGCTCTGTAAGTCGTCGGGCCGAGGGCTCGGCCCTGCCCCCTCCCGCCGCCCCCTCCTGTCACGCCTTCGGGCCCAGAGGGCGAAGCCAGGCAGCCCCAGGCCTGGGTGCCCATGACCGAGCTCCTCGCCCCTCTTCCTGCCTCAGGCCCGGGGCAGGCAGGGGGGTGGCGGGGGGTGCTGCAAGGACACCTCTGTCTGCTTAGCTGGGGCGGGGGGCTTGGCTGAGACTGGCCGCAGCCCCGACCCAGCCAGCGCCCTCACTCCTGCTCCCGGGCAGCGGGCAGCGCTCGGGCTCCTCTGCCTTCATCAGAGCAGACCCGACCCCTGGCTTGGCCCCCAGCCCCGTCCGTTCAGATGCTGGCTAAGGCGCTCACCCCAGGCCTCTCTGAAGACTGTTTGGGGCCTGGGTGGATAGTTGGCTGCTGGGCGGAGCAGCTCCCTGCCCGGGGTGGAGGGTCCGGAGGGTCCAGGGGGCCTCCGGGAGGGGCAGTTGTACTGGCTCAGGTTCACCTGGAAGCCGATGACTTCACTGGATGGAACAAGTCGCTGCCTGGGTCGCGGGTCCTGGGGAGGGAGAGGAGGGCGGGCGGCAGGAGACCAGGGCAGCGCCCAGCTCTGAGGGGCCCCCACGGTGACCTGAACCTGTGTGGGGTCCCTGCGGGTGCCTGGGCCTCGGTCGCTCTGGCGGGGGCAGTGGGTAGCCACCTTCTGGATGGAGCAGCACGTGACCCTCTCGCACATCTGGCCCTCGGTAAGTTGCCTGTGGACTCAGGTGCCAGTGCAGGTGTGCCAGGTGGTGGCCTGGGCTCGGGCAGAGTCTAGGCCTTGCTGAGGCTGAGGGAGAGCTGCAGTGGGAGCTCCCATTGTGGCTCAGTGGTTGACGAACCCGGCTAGCATCCATGAGGACGCGGGCTCCATCCCTGGCCTCACTCAGTGGGTTAAGGATCTGGCACTGCTGTGAGCTGTGGTGTAGGTGGCAGACGTGGCCCGGATCTGGCGTTGCTGGGGCTGTGGTGGAGGCCGGCGGCTACAGCTCCGATTCAACCCCTAGTCTGGGAACCTCCACATGCTGCGGGTGGGGCCCTAAAAAGCAAAAAAAAAAAAAACCTCTGTGTCTGGTAGGGGCTTCTTTCACATGGGCAGGGGTGCCATGTAGCTCCCTGGGGCGCATGGCATCTGCGCTGGGGGCCGTGCCTCCCCGAGGCTGCCCCGGAGCCACCGCCCCTCCCCTGCCCAAGGCCTCAGCCCCCTGCTCTTCCACAGCAACGAGCGGGAAGAAGCAGGCGGCCAAATCCAAGGAGGAGCTGGCTCAGGAAAAGAAGAAGGAGCTCGAGAGGCGGCTGCAGGACGTCAGCGGGCAGCTGAGCAACAGCAAGAAGCCCGCCAAGAGAGGTAGCCTCCGTGGGCCTGCTCCGTCCAGAGGGAGGGCGGCGGGTGGGGAGCGGGCAGCCGGCCTGGGTTTGCGTTGTGGCTCCACCACTTAGCCAGCCGTGTCTCTCTGGAGGAGGCTGTCGGCCTCCTGAAGCCTGGTTTCCTGTCTGCAGACTGGGACCAGGCCCCGGTCCTGCAGGAGGCTGGGCAGACAGGAGGCGCAGTGAAAGCCTGCCCCCTGCTCCCCGAGCTCCCGGGAAAGGGCCGCCAGCTCTGCTCTTGGGGGGCTGGAGCTTGCGGCTTGGCAGGGTCTGGGGTCCTCGGGCAGGGAGGCTGCCCCCAGACGGTAACACTCGTTCCCAGCCCGTTCCGCAGTATCCCGGGTGGAGGGAGGCTCTGACTTCCAGCCCCAGGCCTGTGCTGTGTGGACGGTGGCTCTTGTTCCAGGCGCGCCCCGGCTTTGATCCCTTGCCTCCTTGGGCTGGAGCCTGTAAGGAGGGCAGGTCCCTGTCTTCCAGGCTGCAGGGACATGGGGCCCAGGTAGTGGTCAGAGCCTGGGTCCCATCTCACCGTGGAGCAGCGGGGGCCACCGCCTTGCCCGGCCCTGCTCGCCTGGTGGCGGGGGGTGGGGGGGGCTCAGAGCCCTCACCGCTGCCACGGGATTCCGAGATCAGCCCTGGGGAGGGCGGCGGAGGTGGCTGCCTCGGACTCTCGGGCCGTCTTTCTCTCGGCCCAGCCCGCTCCCCGCCCGTCGGTTTCTCTCGGTAGACTCTGCGTCCGTCTTTTCCCGTCTCTGAGTTTACTCGGATGTGTGGACCTTAGAGTTGTTTCTGCTCCCACTTCTGACACCAGATGCGTGGGTTTCCTCACACCGGGTCTCCCGCACGAGCCGGCGTCCAGCAGTTGAGTTCAGTTCAGATGTTTCCGGCTCGGAGTCAGTGCAGACCCCACCTCAGCCGCAGCTGCACGTCCCAGGCCTCCGCCCCGTGGCGGGCGGGCTGTAAATCCGGACTGCCCGTGACCCTCTCGCGGGGTGTGAGAACGGGCTAAAGTGGCTCCCAGAACTCGGGACTCATCCGTTAAACCCGTTACGGTTTTATGTTTGTTAGGGCGGCAGGAAGAGCCGGCTGGATGGACTGGGCCCAGAGCAGCGTGTGCGGCCTCGGACCCTGCCCGCGCTTCCTCCTGGAAGCCCCCCTTTCAGGGGCTTTCAATAGAGCTCAGCCTCCAGTGCCCTCCTCTCTGCGGAGATGGGGGGCTGGCCACTGGTCCTCCTGGTGACCAGCCCTGTCCTGTGTGTGGCTCGCTGGGGCCCCGCCCTGAGTCACCCGTTCGCATAAACCCCAGGTCATAAGTGCGACCTCAAGGGCGTCCTTGCCTAACCGAAGACGCTCTTACCCCTCAGGAGACCCCAGGGCTCCAGGAGCTCTGTGCCAGGAACCAGCGCAAAGACCAGCATATTTCTCACAGCCTCCCAGTCTCATTAGTGCACTGACCCATTTCGCCAGAGTTGGTAACATCTGTCAATGACCCCTTGTGGCTCAGCGGGTTAAGGACCTGGCACAGTACCCGTGAGGTTGCAGGTTCGGTCCCTGGCCTCGCTCAGTGGGTTCAGCATCCCACGCTGCTGTGAGCTGTGGTGTAGGCCGCCGCTCTGGCTTGGATCTGGGGTGGCTGTGGTATAGACCTGCAGCTCGGATGCGACCCCAAGCCTGGAAACTTCCACAGGCCCTAAAACAAGGACAAAGGGACCAGATCAGGGGCCGGGTGGTGGCGGCACTTGTGAAGCCAGCGGGTCCCGGGAAGGCCGGCGTGGGTGCAGGTGCCGCCGGGGCGGCGCAGGGTGTCGGGGGGAGGCGAGCGGGGCCGAGCGCCTCTCACCTGCCTCGTCTCCCGCAGAGAAATCGGGCTTGGCGCCCTCGGGAGGGCCGTCCCGCCTCAGCAGCAGCAGCTCCTCCGAGTCCGGGAGCAGCAGTTCCAGCGGCTCCAGCTCGGACAGCAGCGACTCGGAGTAAACCCTGGACCCTCGCCGGACGGACCACCAGCCGCGGCCGCCGCCCCCCACCCGCCGAGCCCCCGCAGCGCCCCTGTGGTTAATAGACCACTTCGCCCCACGGTGCGCAGGTTCTCTCTGTGGCCCGGCGTCCCGCTCCCTTGCAGCTGTTGCTTTCCCAGGGCCGGGGTCGCCGTCGGGGTGTCCGTTAGGCTTTGTGAGACGCTCGAGTCTGCGTTAGGCCCTTGCCTCGTAGCCGACCTCAGCCCCGGGGAGAGGAGGACGCCTGCTCGTGCTGTAACCCGATGACCGTAGAGAAACCCGTAAGGTGTCCCCCAAAGGGTCTGGCAAACGCCCGTTTCTCACGCCCCCCCCACCCCGGTCTGGCGCCCCAGCCGGCGTGTCTCCCGAGGGCCCGGCTCTGAAGCGGTACTGCTGGCGGCGGCCGTCGGCTCGGCAGAGGGCATTTGTCTTGGTCTTTGGGGGCCCGGCTGACCCTCGTGTCGCAGGGCTTCCCCTCCTTCTGCAGGGGCCGAGGACAGACGCGCTGGCCCCGGAGGGGGGGCAGGGGGCCCTGGGGGGAGGGGGGCCTCGTGGAGTGTTCCAGATCGGTGACGTCGGGGCGCTGCTGGCAGGAGCCAGCGCAGGGGCTCCATGTGCCGCGTGCAGGTTTCCAGACACTGAACCTTTTACCTCAACTTTTAAAAAAAGGAAAAACAGAAGAAACGATTAAAAAAACAAAAAAAAAAAAAAACGGAAAAAACAAAACAACAACAAGAAAAAAACAAAAGGAGACTCTTTTTTTGTCAGGCTCAGCAGTTTTCTACGAGAGGCCAGCCCGGTGTGTGTCCCCAGCTCGTGCGCTCGGCCAGCGGCCGCCACACACTCCGAGCCATCGTCCCAAGGTCGTGTAAATATGACAACTATTTATTATCATCATTGGTCCTTTTTTTTTTTTTTAAAGCAAAGAAAAACAAAACTGCAAAAGAAACGCATTTTTTAAAAAAAGTAGCAGAGACGCAGGCCTTTTAAATGGTTTGAAGGGGGGCCCAGATCCTGCTGAACCGCGGGGCCCCCGCCTCCAGGTGCTACAGCCTCCTGTCTGCCGTGCGGTGCTCAGGCCGTCTGCGCGCTCGCGTGTCCCGGGTTGCTGGCGTTTGTGTTTCTGCTCTTGTGTGTGTGTGTGTGTGTGTGTGTGTGTGTGAGTGAGTGAGAGAGAGAGAGAGACCTTGGGAGACTTACGGGGTAGACGACTTCCAGCTGCAGCACATTCTAATTTTTAAAATTTTTTTTTGTTTGTTTGTTTCTTTCGTTCTTTTGTATTCGCTTCTGGTCTCTTTAGGACTGTTTGAAAAATAATTCAATGTAGGGACCCCCAGTTATATAATATAAACTTTGTAATCTGAGAGAAAAAAAAATGTATAGTAAGTAAATCTAAGTCTTGATTTTTAACTTTCTATTGTAAAAAAATAATAATAATAATAATATACAGAGTTTAACAGAAGGTTATGTTTGGGGTTTGTTTTTTCCAGAGGCCGCCATATGGCCTTTGAGGGCCAGGGGTGCACCATGCTGCCCGCCTAAGCTCTGAGCGGTGTGGTTTTGGCCAGGAATGCCAGGGCCCAGGGTAGGGCACCCCCCCACCCCACCCCACCCCCGGTCTCTGGGGAGGGGTGTGGCCCCCACTGCCTGGCGGGGTCTTCCAGCCGGCCGGCAGTGGCCTGGCCATGCGCTCCCTGGCCTTCTCCCGTCTTCTGGGTGGAAGCCCCTCTGGCCCCAGCAGAGGGTTCCCTCCCCGGAGGCCACACGGGCTCCCTGCTTTCCCGTTGGCACAGAAGCGGCCGGCCCCGGGCATCCTCCAGGCCCCTCTCTGAGGACCTCGCTGAGGCGGGGTTGGGTGGAGCCTGGGTGGCGCGCTCTTCCTGCCAGCAGCAGCTGTGGGTATCCTAGGAGGTGGCACTGTCTAAAAATCATAAAATCGACTCACCCTTCTGTCTAAAAACCATAACATCGACTCGATGCCACCCACCCTTCTGGCCAAGGATACCTTTGATGGGTGGGAGAACTCGGCCAGGCCGTGGGGAGTGGGTGACCGTTTTTCTTACTGCTGGTGATTCTGACATTCGGTGAGTTTTGAGCCAGTGTGTTCAACTTTTCGTTTTGTTTATATGATTTTTTTTTTTAAGTCCATGGATTTTAAACTTGGCGTTTTTTAAAGTCGCCCTGTTTTGAAAGGTGTTTTCTAAGCAGATCTTTAATGGAATCGAGAGCCTCTGAGCGGAGCTACACGCGGCAGGAGCGCGCCAGGTCCCGAAGCAGGGTGGCTCCTGGGCAGTGCAGGCGGCTGGGGGACAGACTCCAGCCGAGGGGCCCTGAGGTGCTGGGGCTCCCCTGGGATCAGGGGGGAGCTCGAGCCCCGGAGCTCAGCCCCGTGGGCGTTTCCTTATCCGCGGGTCCTGGCTCCTTCCATCTGACAGACCCGCTGGCTTCGATGCTACCGAGGGCTGGGTCCGGGCTGAGCCATCGTGGTTCGTTGGTGCTGCAGTGTTGTCAGGGTTTCTGTCCAGACTTCCAAGCTGCTTTCAAAGTGTGTGTGGTGGGGGGAGGCGCTCCTCAGCCCCCTGAATCCGCAGGAGGGGTGGTGTTTGCTGTTTGCACCTCTCCTCCTCGGACAGGCAGGGTGGCTCTAGGGCCGAGAGCCGGAGGCAGCCTCTCTAGGGGAAGGAACCCACAAGGGGTGGGTAGGTCGGCCTCGTGCGGGACATGGAGATGGCTTTGAAACACCGCTGATCCCTGGAGGCCACGGAGCAGCCTCGGCTGTCAACCGAATCCCAGAGACCCTGGCTCGCTCATCTTGCTCACCAACTGTTCAGATCCGGTTCCTTTGTTTGCTTCTGTTCTTATTCTTTTGCAATTTCCACATCTTTTGACAGTCGGGGGGGGGAAACACACCACCCACGATAAAGGGTTCGTTCCATCCCGGGTAGCGCTGTTCCTTAACTCTGGCAGAACGCTTCTGAGAAGGTTTCCTTTTTTATATTTAAAATGTTACTTTTCTGTATGATGTGCATGCGAGTTTACCGTAACTTTTCTTAAACTTTTTAGTGCCGTTTCTAGTATATTCCTGTAAATGTCAGTTACTGAAAATGAGTCCAATGTAAGTAGTTTTAGCTTGTTTATTGCAATGCTGGCCTCAACACAACAGAATAAAAATGGTAGAAAGTATTCTTTGATGTTTCTGGTAATCATGGACCCTGCTCCTGGGGCATTTGTTTTGTTTTCATAATAAAAGGAAAAAAAAAAAAGAGGTGCCTCTCTGTGCCTTTTCTTGTGCTTTCAGACCCGCCCCCCCCCCCCCCCGCCCCATTGCTGACCTGTGAAGGTTCTGCCCGGCCCCAGGCCTGAGCACACCCTCCTCAATTCCCCAAGCACGCATCCTCCTGGACCAGACCCCTGCCCCCCCACCCCCCAGGCTGAGCTCCCCGAGGACAGGGACTGAGCTGCGTCCATCTTGGAGTCCCCGGCCCCAGCCCAGGCTTCCTCGGGGCAGACGGGGTCTTGCTGCATGCTAGGCAGCTTAGTGCCAGCTGGCTGCCAGCAGCCTGGGGCACATCGGCCACCTGTACACCTGACCAGTGCAGACAGTGGCCAGCGCCTCTGCGCGTTTTAGGTTAATCCGAGGGGCTGTGAGTGTGCAGTACAAACTTTCCAGATAAGCCTCAGCAGCTTGCTTTCTTCCCAAGCAGGACTTGAAGGGCTGCAGAGATGCTGACAACAGTTATCTCCGGGGGATTCCAGTGTCAGGGCGCCTGGACGGGGCAAGCCTTTCCTGCAGAGGCCTGACTCTAAACGGGCCCGGGTTCCCCCTTCACCTCCCGGCGGTGCTGAAGGGAAACCTGCCCTCCAGCCTCGCGACGTGAGGCAGCGAGCTGGCTGAGGCTCTGGCAGCGAGCTGGCTGAGGCTCCATCAGCCAGGACCAGGCTCCGGCCGGACACGTGACCTTGCGGATGCGGTCGGACCCAGCAGTGGCCTCCTGGAGGCTGTCTGCCAACCAGCTGGCATCGTGCAGCTCAGGACATGCTCTGTACCTGGATGGCACGGAGGTCTCTGCCCACCCACCTGCGGGCTCACAGGAGCGCTGCTGACCAGACAGACATTCAAGGTGCGATGTAAGTGTCCCATCTGCACAGCTGAGCAAGGAAAGTCACAGAACCAGCCGTGTGTGCAGGACGCCGCCTCTGGAACTGATTGCATCTGCATCTGCCAAGCTGCTCACTGCCACGGTGCTCGGCACGTTTCTGCATTGGGGCTTTCGGCAATTGTTAGATATTACTGTTATTAAAAAAAATACCTGAGAGCCAAGTTAGGTTGTGGACAAACAGATAAAAGAGGAAGGAAAGAGGCCCCTATGGGAGATTTATTTAGAAAACTCCGCTCCCGCTGTGGCCCAACAGAATCGGCAGTGGCCCGGGAGTGCTGGGACGCAGGCTTGATCCCCAGCCCGGCACAGTGGATCGGGTGCTGCTGTGGCTTAGTTCATGGCTGTGGCTCGGATCTGATCCCTGGCTTGGGAGTTCTGCGTGCCACTGGGCGGCCAAAAAAACCAGAACAAAACAAAAAGCCAAAAAAAAAAAAAAAAAAGGAAACAAAACTCTGCTTTGACAAGAGACATTGCACATTTGCCCTGCCACACAGACTTGAATTACCGCAGCCAGCAAATCCTTGTAAAAAATGACTCATAAATCTGCCCACACAGGTGGGCCGAGGAGGCCTGTGTGAGATACTAGTCAACACACATCCAACACCGCACGTGGCCGGGAGCTGCCAGCTCAGGGCGGAGGCTGAAACACCGCTGGCAGAGAGTGTCTCGACCTCTGATTAAATCTGGCATTAATGCAAGCAGCGGATGTGTAACTTAATAGTTCGGGGTTTCCTTAATGCTTTGGGGATGCGTTTGCCCACAAGCCTCAAGCATGAGAAAGCTGGTTACAGAAGCCATCATGGTGGGTCACACACAGTGATCGTTTGGTAGCGAGACTCAGAATTCAAGTGCCACCGAGTTCCCGCTGAAATGCTGCTGCTGACCATTTAAGGTAAACCCATCCTGGTCCTGCAAATGGGTGTTCGACCATACAGGATGCCAGTTTCCTCAGCCTTTTCTAGGTCTGACCCATTTTTTTTTTTTTTTTTTTTGGTCTTTTTAGGGCCGCACCCGTGGCATATGGGCGTTCCCAGGCTAGGGGTCAAATTGGAGCTGCAGCTGCTGGCCTACACCACAGCCACAGCCACGCCAGATCTAAGCCACGTCTGCAACTTACGCCACAGCTCACGGCAATGCCGGATCCTCCACCCACTCAGGGGGTCCAAGGATTGAACCCTCATCCTCATGGATCCTAGTCAGGTTCGTTACCACGGAGCCACGACGGGGAGTCCCCTGACCCATTCTGTACCAGGCAGAGCGGACGCTAAAACAACCTGTAAGAATGTGAAAAGGTTGTGTGACTGGACGTCCCTCTTGCTTGCTTTATTTGGAAGCATAAGCAGAGTGGCATCCCGTCGTGCCCCAGCCTGGGCTGTGCCCGCAGCGCCCGGAAGCTCAAAATGGAGGCCAGAAGCCAAGTCCACCAGTCACCCCGACTGCAAATGGGCTGGGGCGCCATCCCTGGCATCCTGGGGTCCTTCCGCTGCAGCTCAGCCTTCACGTTCACAGCCAGGACCTCCGGGCAAGGGCTGGAGGTGGAGACAGGGCGGCGCCTGGGCTCGCTTTTCACACCAGAAGTTACATAACAGAGCAAAACTTGGACTGGCCCGTGTCCCGGGAGACCTCCAGCTTGTTTCTGTCCCGGACAAGGATGGCCTCGTTCCCGTACTGAGAGTACCACATGCTTCGGCTCCGGCTCAGGTACGTCCCAGGTGGCACAGATTCCAACTTCTGCTGCTGCTGTTGCCAAATGAGCAAGGAGGTGTCTCTGTATCGAAGCCGGGCATAGCTTTCAGACAGAGCTTTCTCTGCCAGCGGGACGCGCCCGCTCATCACTGGCGGAACCTCCCTTCTGCAAGGGAGGCCTCTGAGCCAGGCCTCGTGGACAGTCGGTGGCTTTGCAGTGGACACACGAATAAGTTTTTCAGCTGTGGGGCTTGAGGATGCCTTACCTAACTCAGTGGTAGAAACGAGAGATGCAGGCCATGTGTAGGCAGCCCCCTTACAAGGGTTCTTTGCAGGGAAACGTAAGAGGAGCCTCGGAGCATGTTCTGAAGAGACACCCAAGAACCACACGAGAGATGACAGCAAGCAGATCAGCAGTGTCCTGGCCACAGTTTCCTGGGGACAGTCAGGTATGCCCTTTATTAGGACAATGCACCCTCCGGGGGGGGGGGGGTCTTGTCAGGTGTCCACTGCAATTCTGATACCACCCCTTGGACCGCTTAACTTGAAAAGATGGATCTGAAGGGATGCTGTCCAGCGAGGCGGAAGTCGACAGCAGCTGCTCCAAGTGGCCTCTGCTGCTCTGTGCTTGGGCCGGCTTTCAGCACAGCACAGGCGCTCTGATTCTTGCCAGGAATCTGGAACCAGCATGTGTTCTGTGCTTTTTTTTTTTCCCTCTCCCCTGGCTGGTCTTCAGCTCTTCCCAAGGGGTTGCTACAAAGAAATGAACACGCTGTCATGTTGGGGAGGAAAGGGCCATGGTGGCAACAGCAGGTTCTCAACGCTCTGGGGATAAGAGCGTTAAGCCCAGCTACCAACACATTTCACCACTTCAAGGGCGCCCTGGTGAGGCAGACCCTGGGACTGGGTTTAAGGGGTAGGTGCTTCAATCCCAGATCTTTTATTGGCTAAGAACTGGGGGATCTGGGGGAAAGGCTTGTTGGGGTGTTAGCATCTGGATCCGACAGGGCACGGGTCGCGGGGCTCAGAACTGACCTGCCCATGATAGGGGTACACCAGCGCCTTCTGCCGCAAGCATCCGGGAGGCCGCTGGACCAGAAAGAAAAATGACGTCAGGCAAAACCCAAACAGCGCAGCATCCACAGCTGCCCCCCGCCCCATGCTTTCGCAGCCAAGCAAGCTCACTTCTCCTTGCGTGTGGCCTGTGCCCCGTCGCCCAGCCCCGTTCCCACTACCCGCGGCCGCTGAACCCCCGGTGGACCGGCCCACGCCCAGGATGCCCCCACAGCACGCCCCCACTGCCTCCCCAGCATCCCGCCCTCCCCCAACGCCGCCCCCGTCACCTAACCCGCGCCCCCCCGCCCCCGTCGTCGCCGCCCGGGCCACCCGCGCGGTGCGGCCTCAGGGATGCGCTGGCCGCCCGACGGGGCGGTGCCAGCTGGCCGCGGGTCCGCGTCTCCATGGCAGCGCCGCAGGCATGCCGAGCCGAGCGCCGAGGCCGGGCAGGCCGGCGCCACGAGCCGGAGCGATCGACCGCTCCGCGGGGCGGGGCGGGGCGGGGCGGGGGACGGGGCGGGGCGTGGGCGGGGCGGGGCGGGGCGTCCAGCCGTTGTCCTCCCGCCGTTACTATTGGTCTCAGCCTGTTATTGACCGCAGCTTTGTGTCGCTGCTTGCGTCCTCCTTCCGCTGCTGTCGCTGTTGCCGTGTTAGCTTCCTTGACCCTAATAATCGATACAATTGTTTGCAATAATTCAGTGCTGTCCCGGGCGTACACTCTCGACCACAGGTCTCGACTCTCCCATGTCACCCACCCCGAGTCGGCCGTGGGAATTAGGTCTGTCTCCTGCACCCCACCTCCAAATCATGCTCCAGTACTGCTCTCCTTTGGTATCTGTCCTTTTCCTTACTGAAGTTTCATTTTTACGGTTTTCCCCAAGGCTAATTAAGAAAGTCGTCGTAAATGACATTCATAGAACATGGAACCCAGCGCTGTCGAATGCACATTCCTGACCAGGACACAACATCGACCAAAACTGACTCCTGAAATCGGTTTCAGTGCAATTCAAAGCATTTAAATCATACGCGAATAGGGTCACAAGAAACAGTGTAAAACAGCCAACAAAGGATAACTAGAGTTCCTGTTGTGGCTTAGCGGGTTAAGAACCACAGTGTCTGCGGGCGCACGCTGTGGCGAACCTCTCAGATGTGGCTCAGAGCCGGCATTGCTGTGGCGTAGGCCTCAGCTGCAGCTCTGATTTGACCCCTCCCCTCGTCTGCGGATTTCCATGTACTGCAGGTGTGGCTGTAAAAATTAAATAACTAGAAGAAAACCCATATACTTGATTATTTTAACATATATCCTCAAGCTTACTCAAGTATACAAAAACATTTTTTTTTTTAATTTCTCATCGGTTAGAGAGAAACAACACAAATTTTAAAAGGTAGGGAGTGGAATAAATTAGGAGGGTGGGATTAGTAGATACATGCTCCTGAATGTAAAATAAATAAACACCAAGGACCTGCTGTATAGCACAGGGAACTGTATTTAATATCTTGTAATAACCTAAAAGGAATAGAATCTGAAAAAGAATATATATACACACACGCACGCCTATATGAATATATACACGTGAATCGCTGTGCTGTACACCCGAAACAGCACAAATCAACTATACTTCAATTAAACAAAAAAAGAAGAAAAGAGTGAGACAGTTTCACCTTCTCCCCACGAAAAGGACACACGAAGTCCCACCAGCTGTGGTGTCCTTTTCTGGGCGAGGTTAATTACATTTCTGATTTAGCCTTCTTCTGTCCGAATATTCTTTTACCTGAAACTAAACTGCAAAATTAACTTCCCACTAAACAGACGGAAAGTCTTAAAGGGAGTAAAGAAATAAAAGACTAGCTAGAGGGAGTCCCCACAGTGGCTCCATGGTTAATGCACCCGACTCGTATCCGTGAGGACATAGGTTTGATCCCTGGCTTAGCTCAGTGCGTTAAGGATCCAGTGTTGCCATGAGCTGTGGTGTGGGTCACAGACGCAGCTCAGATCTCATGTTGCTGTGGCTGTGGTGTAGGCCGGCGGCTACAACTCCGATTCAGCCCCTAGCCTGGGAACTTCCACATGCCGAAGGTGCGGCCCTAAGAGACTAAAAAAATAAAAACATCAAAGACTAGCTAGACACAAATTCGTACTTACTTAAGAGGTAGGGGAATAGGGACAATTGTCACTGTCCTTGTCCCATCACCGTCAGAAGGCATTTCATCTTCCCTTCGCAGGCTCTCCGCTGGCTGAGGTTTCTTTGGCTGGTGGGGATTGATGCTTTCATTCCCGAAGGGCCCAAACCCTGTCACCCTCCTGTCTGTCTGTCTGTCCATCCTTCATCTATATACTTACCCACCATCTGCCGATCTATCATCTGTCTGCCTATCGCTCGCTCTCTCCATTTACCACCTACTATCCATCTACCTATCTGTCTGCTGCAGTTTTCCTTTTGTCGTTTTTGCCATTAATGGTAAGAGAACTAACAGGCACCGTAGAGGCGGAGGAGAATCCCCTGGGCTCCAGACACAGTTCTCCCTGCCCTCGACCTCAGCGTGAAGCGATAACTCCCTTTCTCCTTGGCATTTGGGTTCCATCACTCTGCTCAGTGAGGAAGCTGCCTCTCAGTATATCGATTCGGTGCCATCAGGAGCCCCACGTTTCCAAGGGGCAGCCCCAGCTCCCAAGTCAAAGAAGCCAAGGGAGGTGCTCGCTGGCGGGCCTGTCCTCCCTCGAGAACCAAGCCTCCCGTGCCATCAGAGCTCAGACGTGGGGCAGAATTGAAGGGATGGGGGCATCCCTGGAGGGCCCCCTCCCACCGCCACTCTTTGGTTCTCGGACACAGTGGTCTGGCTGGAGGGGACAGCCCCATGTGTTTGTTTGTGGCTCGAAGCACACACTTGACTCTGTAAGCCAGGGCCTCACCTTCCCATGGCGTTGTCCCCAAGGGGTGCCGTGCCCATGTCCTGGGGAGGCCAGTCCGTTCTTGGGGGAGGCGGGCGGCGGGGAGATGGGGTGTAGGTAACTCCCGCGGCTTCTGTGAGCCCCGGCCCATTGGTGCCCTTCTTCTGCTCGGCGCTGAGGGCCCTGCTCAGCAGCACTGCTGTGGGAGTCGCGGGCTGGTCACCCTAAGTCCGCGGACAGGTGGCCGGCGGACGATTGAGGTCAGGGAAAAGCGAGGCCAGAACCGGCATCCGTCCCACCAGGACAGCACCTCTGCCCCTCTGTGATGGCCACATCCTGCAATGAACATGCCACCGCCTGGCTGGCTGGGTCCCCCGGGGTGGTGCTGTCCTGGGGACTCAGGACTGGCTTCCGCGGTGGGTGGGCTGCGCCGTCAGCAGGGGCGGTGGGCAGGGCCGCCCAGGGGGAGGGGCCAAGGTTGTGTTGTCATCGAGGCGGAGCCTCCGCCCGCCCTCCGTGATTGCTTTACACAAGCAAGCAGGTGCGGGAGGAGAGAAGAGGCTGAAGAACGTTCCAGAGGGCGCCTTGTGTCTGCCTGATTCCTGAGAGCCTCCTGGCGGGGGTGGGGGGTGGGGGTGGCGGTGTTGGAGACCTCTCTCCACCTGGGATACTGGGATGCAGATGCGTCACACTCCGTGTCCTTTCTAAGAAGTCCTTCCAGTGCCTCTTCCTTGTCACCAAGCTCCCAATCCTTCTCTTTCCAAGCCCGTAACCATCCAGCCCGGTCGGTAGCAAGTGCCTGAGAATCAGCGTCGGTCCATGCAATGGAAGCCTTTCCGGTAATTAAGAAAAGGAACGGAGCGTGGATATATGTGCTTCAACACGGAGGAATCTTGCAAACATGCCAAGTGAAAGGAGCCGGTTACCAAAGACCGCGGATGGTGTGACTCCATTGATGAGAAGGTCTGGGCCAGGGAACCCCATAGAGACAGAAAGTAGCTTAGGGGTTGCCTAGGACGGGGGTGGGGATTAGAAGAGAGTGGAGAGCTGGGGGAGGGGTGGGCTGGTTAGTAGATGCGAAGTTTTTTTTTTTTTTTTTTTTTTTTTTTTTGTCTTTTTGCCTTTTCTAGGGCCGGTCCTGCAGCCTATGGAGGTTCCCAGGCTAGGGATCTAAGCCGAGCTGTAGCTGCCAGCCTACACCACAGCCACAGCAACGCCAGATCCTTAACCCGCTGAGCAATGCCAGGGATCGAACCTGCAACCTCAAGGTTCCTCGTCAGCGTCATTAACCACTGAGCCACGCCGGGAACTCCGGTAGATGCCAACTATTACGTAGAGAGGGTCAAACCACGAGGACCAGCTGTGGAGCAGGGAGAACCACACTCGGTATCCCGGGATAAACCATCATGGAAACCAACAGGAAAGAGAATGTGCAGATGTGCGTCAGTGAATGACTTTGCATCCTGCAGAAATTGACACAACGTTGCCAATTAACTACACTTCAAAAAAGAGGCATATAACAACAAAAAATAAGAGATTGGAGAGTGACAGCTAATAGATGTGGGGATTCTTTTAAAGAGGCTCAAATGGGCTCGGGTTAGATTGGGGAGCATCACATAATCCTGTGACGATACTAAGAATCTCTGAAGGGTGCGCCTGAAGGGGGTGGATTGTGTGGCCCATTTCTCAGGAAATGGGTTTTAGGGTGTTTCGTTTGTGGCTCAGCAGGCTACCAATCCCACAAGTAACCAAGAGGATGCAGATTCGATCCCTGGCCTCGCTCAGTGGGTTAAGGCTCCGGCGTTTTTTGGTATGAATAGCAAAGTTTATGGTGTTTTAATTGATCCCATCCCAACTTCCCACAAAGATCTTTAAAAAAACATTTTTTTTTTTTTAATGGCTGCACCCACAGCATATGGAAGTTCCTGGGCCAGGGATCAAACCTGAGCAGCAGTTGCTGACCTACACCGCAGCTGTGGAAATACCGGATCCCCTAACCCACTGCACCCGGCTGGGGACGGAACCTGCACCTCCACAGCTGCCTGAGCTGATGGAGTCAGCTTCTTAACCCACTTTGCCGCAGAGGGAACTCCCTCACAATGATCCTAAGAGCATCACACCAGCATCAGCCCAGCCATCTCGGTCTATCTATCGTGGCAAAGAGCATACAAAGTGAGAGGATTCGACCCCTGGGCTTCCAGGCAGGAAGCAGACTTGACAACACACAGAAGCCTCAAACAAACTCAGCTACAGTCACGGGAGGAAGAGTCACTCAGAGGGTAGAGCCAAGAGCCATGAGGAAGTAGTTCCTGTTGCGGCGCGGTGATAACGAACCTGACTCGTATCCTTGAGGACGCGGGTTCGATCCCTGACCTTACTCCGTGGGTTAAGGATCTGGCGTTGCTGTGAGCTGTGGTGCTGGTCGCAGGGCAGCTCAGATCCCGCGTTTCTGTGGCTGTGGTGTAGGCTGGCGGCTGGAGCTCCGATTGCACCCCTAGCCTGGGAACCTCCATATGCTGAGGGTGTGGCCCTAAAAAAAGACAAAAAAAAAAAAAAAAAAAGAGTGAGAGAGCTATGAGGAATCACGCCTGGAGCCTGGAACCAAATAATCAATGCCCAGAAATTCAGACATATTACAGACTTGGGACTGCCGTGCCTGTTCCCACCCCCGCCCCCACCCCACCTTTGCGTCCTGGGCATGTGGGCGGGGAGAGATCACTGGCCTTTTGGTCTGAAGGTCTTTACAAGGACTCTGCACCTGCGAAGCCTCATTTGCACCTGCACCTGATTTAGATGCTAAGAGCACGGGGCTGTAACAGATGAGGCTTTGGGGCGGGGCCAGGGAGGAGTGGGTTTATTCTGCATGCGCAAGAGGTGTAAACAGGGAGTTCCCCTCATGGCGCAGTGGTTAACAAATCCAACTAGGAACCACGAAGTTGCAGGTTCAGTCCCTGGCCTTGCTCAGTGGGTTAAGGATCCGGCGTGGCCGTGAGCTGTGGTGGAGGTCGCAGACACGGCTCAGATCTGGCGTTGCTGTGGCTGTGGTGTAGGCCAGCAATGGCTACAGCTCTGATTAGACCCTTAGCCTGGGAACCTCCATGTGCCGTGGAAGCGGCCCTAGAAAAGACAAAAACAAACGAAAAAAGAATTGTAAACCGTTCATGGCCAGAGGATGGACTGTCACAGGTCTAAACATGCCCACAATTCCTTGATACCCCTCTTGTCACCTGGACTGTTGGCTGACCTCGGTGACCCTTCCCTAAGGAACAGCATGTGGCAGAAGTGACACCGCGTGACCTCTGAGGCTGGGTCCATAGATGGTGGGACGGCGTCCTCTTGGCTCTGTCTGCCACTATCTGCTCGTGGAACCCAGCTGCCCTGTTGCGTGGAAGTCCAGGCCACATGGAGAGATGTCCCCTGGGTGTTCTAGCCAACAGCTTGAGGTCCCAACGGATGGCCAGATGTCCAGGTGACCCCAGCCAGCCCCAGGCCCTGTGCCACCTCAAGCCGGAACCGCCAAGCTGAGCCAGCCAATCCCCCAAAGCATGAGAGAGTGATAAATAGCTGTTGTTATGCCACTAGGTTTGTTCCTCAGACTATAGAAAGGCTGCGAGTCTCAGGAGGTCGTGCTGATTCAGCCTCTAGCAATCCCCCAGAGGCCGGGGGGGTTCCTTCTCCTTGGGGCCTGTCACTTGGGTGAAGGGCCGGACAAAGATTTACAGCGTGTCCTGGTGACTGTGCAGGGTCCTGGCTCCAGGGACCCTGCCGCCTCATCAGTCCCGGGCCCTGGACCCCTGAACCAGGGGGAGAGAAATAGGGGAGAGGCCATAAATCTCCCTTTTAGCCACCTGACTTCCGTGGTCAGGTTTCGGGTCAGCAGACCTGGGGTTTTTCTGCTGTGGAGATTAAGAGCCGTTTTGGTGTGCCCTTGGGTTCCTGGAGATGTGGCCGTCGTGACACTGGGGGAGCTTAGTACGTTAACGGTGTGAGTGTCCCCTGGGGCCACTGGGGTGACGCAGTTGGTGGGGGGAGGTGGGCAGGTGACACGTTTCGTCTTTCTCCAAGCCTTTGGAGTCTTTCTGCTTCATGTCGGTGAACTTTGGGCATTTCAGCCTCGTTCGGCCCAGGGGCCACCCTGGAGTCTGGTTTCAGTTCCAGCTGCACGAGCTACACACCAAATCTGGAATCTCCGGTAACGGTGCTTGGAGTTGGAGGTTGGCTCATCCAGCGTCAGGTCCTGCTTCCGGGGCCCCACGCCCGCACGCACGGGCTGGTTTCTGCCCGTCTGCATGGGTCAGGTCTTTGCATCCTTTTAGTGCAGAAGCTCTAGCTTCTTGGCTCGTCCTCGGCCCCAGGGCGTGCTGAGATCTAAGCCTGCCTGTGGCTCCAATGCCACCGGGCTGGTGGGGGCGGGGTTTGCCGAGAAAAAGCATCTCCTTCCAGGACAGTTTGTCCAGGGGAGATTATGACACTGCTTCTGAGAAGCTCCTTCCTCTGGCAGGACAGGCTCAGAGGGGCTGGGGGGTGAGAACTTCTCAGCTTCATCCAAGTCTAACCAGATGTCGCTTTTTAAGAGTCTCCTTCCCAGCTGATGCCACCTGTTCCAAAGACTGGGCAAGGCTGCGGACTCAACTGAGGTTTTTTTTTTGTTTGTTTTATTTTTTTAAATGGTCAAACCCTCGGCATAGGGAGGTTCCCAGGCTAGGGGTCGAATCTGAGCTGCAGCTGCCAGCCTACACCACAGCCACAGCAATGTGGGATCCGAGCCACACCGGCATCCTACACTACAGCTCACAGCAACACTGGATCTTTAACCCACTGAGGGAAGCCTGGGATCGAACTTGAGTCCTGATGGACACTAGTCAGGTTCATTACCCCTGAGGCACGATGGGAACTGATGTACTTCTGCAACCCACCGAATATAACTCGCTGTCTGATACGCTGCAATGTTGGCCCAGTGGCTGCAAGAAATAAGATAGTCCTCAAGGATGGCTGTGGAGACTCCATGTTTTTCTTGACCGTGACCTGAGCTGAGGGTTTAAAGTGCTGAGATTTTTTTCTCTGTGCAACGGTCCCAGGGCTCAGAAACAGCCATCCCACACGACAGCCCTGGGGCCATCGCTGCTGTCACCTGTCAAGGTTATCAGTGCCCCCGAGACACCGTCTCTGCTCATCAGCATCCCCGTAGGAGGAGTTGCGAAGCCTGGGCAGGCCTGGGTCACCAGAACCCCACTTCTCAATCCCAGGGGCCGGCTGCTCTGTCCGAGCCCAAGTCCACGACCAACCCACTCTCCAAAGTGCCCACTTGAAAGTCAGCTTCCTGAGACCCCGTTTGGTACCAATTTAGGTGTTTGTCAGGGTCCCACGAGGAAACAGAAACAACACCAGTTATTCAAATAAAGAGAATTTAAAGAAATGTTAACGGGGTAAAGCAAGCCGTTAACTAGATCACAGAATGCATTGAACTCTAAGCGCCGTGAATGTAGCAGGAAGCAGCTACCCTCTAGGACTGAGGGATGGAAGCCTTGGGAAGGCCCCATGGAGCTCAGGGGAGGGGGCGCTATTGGTTCTGAAGGAGGGTCCTCCTGGACCCAGACCCGAGGGGCTCGGTTGTGTTTTCTCAGGGCAGAGTCCTGGGGGGGGCTGGCCCTGCCGGGGCTGGGGAACTGCAAAGCGGACTCAGCAGGTGCTGCCAGGATGGAGCCTGGCTGGGGCCCCTCCCAGGAGCAGGAGTCAGGCAGGAAGAAGCAGGTACACGGGAAGGGTTTGAGGCTGAGAAACATTAACTTAGAAATCCGTGCGGGTCTCCTGTCCAGAAGAGAAAAAGAATTGGGTAAGAAAAAGAGACAAACAATAGTTTTGTTGGTTTGTTTTCTTTTTTGGCTGCCCCTTAGCATAGGAAGTTCTGGGCCACGGATCAGATCCGAGCTGCCACTGCAACCTACGCTACGTCTATGGCAATGCCGGATCCTTAACCCACTGTGCCAGGATCAAACCTGGGTCCCAGATCTCCAGAGACACTGCTGATCCTGTTGTGCCACAGTGGGAACTCCAAGAGTTTTAAAAAAGGTAATTAGGGAGTTCCTGTCGTGGCTCAGGGGGGTGAAGGATACAACGCTGTCTCGGTGAGGATGTGGGTTCCATCCCTGGCCTCACTCAGTGGGTTAAGAATCTGGTGTTGCCCTGGCTGTGGCTGTGGCACAGGCCGGCAGCTGCAATTCTGTTTCAAACCCTGGCCTGGTAACTTCCATATACCCCAACTGTGGCTGTAAAAAAAAATAAAAATAAAAAAGCTGATTAGGAAAATCTAAATTAAACCACACATGAAAGCACTCAAATCCACAAGAAAGTCTACAAGCAAAAAGATTGGCATTCCCTGGTGGCCTAACCATGAAGGGTCCAGGGTCGTCACTGCTGTGGCACAGGTTTGATCCCTGGCCTGGGAACTTCTGCATGCCCCAGGTGAGGCCAAAATAAATAAATAAAAGAACAAGATTGATGGGACCAAGTGCCACTGATGGCCAGCGTGTGTAGTAGTGGTGGGTACTGTCTCTCTTTGCCCGTGGGAAAGCCAGTTGCAGAGCTACTTTGGAATATAGTGTGTCCTTTGCCACGAAATCTGAGGCACGCTTATCCCATGATCCAGCAATTCCGCTCGTAGGGGTCATCTCGCAGAGCCGCGTCCATGTACACACGTGGATTCGTGGGCAGAGCAGCACGCGGGCGCACAGCTTAACACCGGAAACCACTTCATAGGTAGCATCATTAGGATGGGAAATAAACTGTGGCTTATTCATATAAAGGACGACTGCACACAAGAGCAATGCAAACGAGTTAAGTCTAGCACATACAAAACACGGGAATGAATCACAGAGACAAAATATCGTGGGAAAGGAAGCCAGCCCACACGCTGAAAACCTCCTTTGAAGGAGGCTGTTTGTATACACACCCAAAAGAGGCAGCACTAGTTACAGTATTTACGGCTGCATGTTCGGATGGTAAGTCTCCAAAAAAAAAGGGAAGGGATTGATGGAGTTCCCGCTGTGGCTCAGTGGTAACAAACCCAACTGGCGTCCAGGAGGATGTGGGTTTGATCCCTGGCCCCACTCAGTGGGTTAAGGATCCGGTGTTGCCGTGAGCTGCTGTGTAGGTTGCAGATGTGGCTCGGATCAGACGTGGCTGAGGCTGTGGTGTAGGCTGGCAGCTGCAGCTCAGATTCGACCCCTAGCCTGGGAACTTCCATGCGCTGCAGGTTCAGCCCTAAAAAGACAGAAAAAGCCGGGGGGTGGGGGGGAGGCAGGCGGGGGAAGGGATTGAGGACCACAGATGGTGATGCGGCAGGTAGTTTTGGGGGGAAGGCTGGGGGTACTTGTGGGAAGAGGCTTGGGATCTGGTCAAAGTTCTGCTTCATAGCTTCTTACTCTGCAGCACGGCCGGAAGCTGTCCATTGATGTTTTATGCATATTCCTGGCCATCAAATTTCACAGCAAAGATTTTTTAAAAAGCAAATCATAGGTTGTAAGAAAACAAATGCCTGTTAATTCCAGACATCCTATTATTTCACCTACAATATGTTGCTGCTTTTATGCGTAACCGCAGTAGCACAATCACATCTCAAAGTATCATTAGTCGCTGATACCTAATATCTGGTCGGTGTTCATCTTTTCCTGATAAACGTCATTATATATTTAATTTGTTGGAAACAGGATCCCCGTATTTGGTGGCCTGCCCCTGGATCTCTCTTCGTGCTCTCCCCGGCCGTTTCACCATAAAAGGAACCAGGTCATGTGCTCTGTGCACGGCCCACAGCCTGGATTTTGTCCCCACGGCATCACGAAAGTGTCCTTCTTTCCGCTGTGTGTTCGGAAAACTGGCAGTTAGATCCGAGCCTTGATCAGAGGAGGGTTTGACTTGTGAGCCTGGTTCCTTCGAGGGTGGCCCTGGGGACGTTTCCAGGACATCCCGCGGCAGGCGATGCCGCCAGCGCTGCATGGCGTGTGCTCTCTCAGCGTCAGGGTTGACCACTCACCCTGGGCGTTGGCAGCCGCTCATCCGGCACTTCTCCATCCGCCTCTCCCGAGAAAACGTCACCCGCCCTCAGTGATCTACATGGCAGGTGATGCCGTTCATTGAGGTCTCAGCCATTAAGGATTGCAAACTGGTGATCTTCCAACTCCAGTTTTACTTCTGCCTTTATTTTCTGGAATTCTTCCGTAAGGAAGAACTTTTCTGTCTTTGTTTTTAGGTTAAAGTTTTTTTTGGGGGGGGGGACTGTACCCATGACACATGGACGTTCCCAGGCTAGGGGTCACATCGGAGCTGCTGCCTGGCCGAATAACCCATACTATAGACTCTCTCCACCTTCCCTGCCCCCGTGTCCTTGTCAGGGTTTATAGCGAGGTGAATGGTGACGCCCAGAAAGATAGGTCACCTCAAACCCCTGAAACCTGTGGATGTGACCTTATTTGGAAAAGAGGTCTTGCCACCTGTCATCAGCTGAGACTCTTGTGATGAGCTCATCCTGGATTAGCTAAAGCCAATGACAAGTGTCCTTCTTAGGGACACACAGAGGAGAGACTCAGGGAGAAGAGGCGGGGCCAGGTGGGGACGGAGGCAGAAGTGCCCGTGACGAAGCCACAAGCCATGGCAGGCCAGGCGTGGCCGGCCGCCATCAGAAGCTCAGAGACACCCAGGGAACACATGTACCCCCAGAGCTTCTAGAGGGAGTGTGACCTGCCAACAACCTGACTCCCACTCTCCACTTTCCATCAGCAGTGGGGTCCTTGCTGCCCGCTGGCCGAGGCCAGCCAGTCCATCGTAGCTGCTCGAGTCTGCCTCCTGGGGCTCCTCACAACCCAGTGAGGGTTGGGGAGCAGGAAGTAACTGGGTGTTGGAGGAGCACCCTTTGCCTTAAAAGAAAGGCTGGCGGGGTGACTGGGAAGTCATCAGGATGGCCCCGGACCCCGGCTTGGGGGTGCCACTTGCCCCTCCCTGTCATTGGCAGGAGGAGGAGCGGGGCACAGCCGGGCCGGGCCTGACTGGTGCATGTGGCTGTTGGCAAAGACCTGTCATGACGGTGACAGCAAAGAAAATCAAAGGTGTGGCTCCTGGAAGTGGGGTTCCTGAGGTCCCCGGTTGCCGGACCTTGAGAACCTTGACCTGGAGGGCTGGGGGAGAGGCAGGAGGGAAGCCGGTGCCCTGAAATACAGTACCCCGGTGCCTGGTGAGGCTCAAGTTAAAGCGTGCAGGGGAGGAGCTGCCAGCGCTCTGTCCTGGTGGACACGCAGTACCAGGGAACAGACCCTCATTCGGGCAGCGGTGGCCGACGAGGACCAGGCCAGCTGTGCCAGGCTCTGAACCAAGGTCCAGGTGATAGAAATAACCTGTGGTCTGCAGGGACTGGGTACCAGGCAGGGCGGAGGGAACCCAGCAGCGCCCCCTTGTGGCAGTGGCTCAGATCCCCAGGTGGGCTGCCTTCTGGCATTTGGACCAATCAGAGAAGGGGAGGCTGTGGCTGGAGGGAGCTCTACCGCCTGAATCAGAGCAAGTGAGGCCTGAAGCTATCGGCCAAGAACAGGCCAGCCGGGACTGCCTTGGAACTGAGCCTGCATCCAGCGCATTGATGCACCCAGTGCAACCTCTGCCCTGAGTCATTCGTGCCCATTTCACAGATGAGGAGACTGAGTCTCAAAAAGTGACATATATTGGAGTTCTTATTGTGGCGCAGCGGAAACGAATCTGACTAGCATCCATGAAGACACAGGTTCGAGCCCTGGCCTCGCTCAGTGGGTTGAGGATGCAGTGTTGCCGTGAGCTGTGCTGTAGGTCGCAGACGTGGCTTGGATCTGGCATTGCTGTGGCTGTGGTGTAGGCCAGCACAGCTGATTCGACCCCCTAGTCTGGGAACCCTCCTACGCTGTGGGCACGGCCCTTAAAAAAAAAGACATAAATTGCTTGCTCAAGGGCACAGAGGGGCTGCTTGGAACTCAGGAGCACCCCCTCATGGCCTTTATCTCCGAGGGGCCCCCAGCCCTCCTAGGGTAAGCCCAAGCTCATGAGAAAGGCCAGAGAGGTGAGATCTCAGGGTCCTCCTTAGGCGCTCTGGGTCTCAGGAGGTCCCGCCTACGGCCCTCTCCTGCCCTGCTCCATCGTGTGCCCATGGAGGGGTCCCTGATGGGCATCTCCCACTTAACTTTGGTCTCCTGGCCCAGTGGTTGTGGGAGTGTTGGGCCTTTATCTTCTCCCACTAGAAGGGCCAAGAAATCTGCAAAGGCCCCTGTAGTGAAGCCCCTCCAGCTGAGCCCATCTGGGGGACCTGCCGGATCACTCAGCCCAGGGGACACCTACTGGGGTTGGGGTCACTACATCCCATCAGGAAGAAGTGTAGGACTGTACATTGGGGGTTTGTGGGGGCCCAGGGTGTCTGCCAGAGGCTGAGCTCTGCCCAGAAAAACAACACACCATGCTCTGGAACCCCCAGGTCCTCCCAAGAGGCCTCGGTGCGGCCTCTGCCCCTCTCACCGGAGAACCTCCTCCTGATCGTGATAATCCCGGGCGGGGCTCACGCAGGGCCTTTGTGCTTGTGCCTAGAAGTGTTTTCGGGATGGATGGATGGATGGATGGATGGATGGATGGATGGGTGGGTGGATGAGTGGGTGGATAGGTGAATGGATAGGCAGCAGGGTTGATGGATGGGTGGAAGGATGGATGGATGATGGATGGGTGGACTGATGGATGGATGGGTGGATGGATGGGTGGATGGATGGGAGGGTGGAAGAATGGTTAGAGAGGTGGTTGGATAGGTGCATGGATGAATGGGTGGATGGGTGGATGGATGGGTATGCAGATGGACGTGTGGATAGGTGGGTAGATGGGTGGATGGATGGGTGGATGGGTGGATGGGAAGGTGGATGGCTGGATGGATAGATGGGTGGATAGATGGGTGGGTGGATGGGTGGGGAGATTGGTGGGGGTTTAGATGAAGGATTGCTTTCACGCCAGGCATTGTGCTAGATGCAGGGAGGACACGATGGGGACGAGTCCACAGGCTGAGCCCAATGGAGCCCAGGGTCCACCCCACTCCCAGGCAGATGTCAACAAGCAAGATGCTGAGGGACAGCGAGGAGGCAGGAGATAGTCCCTGAGGGAAGAGATGACTGAGATGGGTTTTAGGAAACACACATATTTCCTGAGTGGCCCAGGCTCCTGTGGGCCCGGAGCTGGAGACAGTGCAGGTGGGGAGCAGGCAGTTCAGAATTGCAGGAGCACGAAGTACGAGGGTGGGTTTGGAGTGGGGGTTAGGAAATGGACCGTGGGGGCTGACAGGGGGCAGGGTGCCTCAAAAATCATGCCCAAGAAGCTATGCTCAGAAGGCAGAGGGAACAAAGGGCTTTTTTGTTCATTTGTTTTGGGCCAGAGCATGCAGTGGCTTGATGTGCAATCTCAGTTCCCAGGTCAGGGACTGAACCCAGGCCTCAGCGGCGAAAGTGCTGAGTCCTAACCACTGGACCACCAGGGAACTCCCTTGTTTGTTTTTTAATATAACATCTTTATTGAAATATAATTCTATGCAATCCACCCACTTGACGTGGACAATGTGGGAGTCCCTCTGGTGGCTCAGTGGGTTGTGATCCCAACCAGTATCCATGAGGATGAGGGCTCGATCCCTGGCTTCGAGGGTTAAGGATCTGGCATTGCCGTGAGCTGTGGTGTAGGTCACAGACCCCGCTTGGATCCAGTGTGGCTGTGGCTGTGGTATAGGCTGGCAACTGCAGCTCTGATTTGAGCCCTCGCCTGGGAACTCCCATATGCTGCAGGTGGAGCTCTGAAAAAAAAAGGGCGCGACTTAATGGCTTTCAGTATCTTTATAGAGTTGTGCAAACATCATCACCGTCCATCTGAAATATTTCCATCTAAAGAGACCCTGTACTCATTAGCAGCCCCCCTTGCCCCCCTCCTCCCAGCCCTGGAAAACCACTCATCTGCTTTCAGCCCATATGGAGTTGTCTGTTCTGGACGTTTCATAGAAATGCTTCATATGATATATGGCTTTTGCGTCTGGTTTCTTTCACTCAGCAGAATGTTTTAGACGTTCATCCAGGCTGTGGCAGGTGTCAGAACCTCATTCCTTAAAAATTTTTTTATTATAGTTGACTTAGAATGTTGTCAATTTCTGCTGTACCACAAAGTGACCCAGTTTACCCATATATATGTACGCAGTCTTTTTCTCATACTACCTTCTATCACGTTCTATCGCAAGTGATTGGATACCGTCCCCTGTGCTGTACAGCAGGACCTCACTGCTTATGCGTTCTAAATGTAACAGTTTGCATCTATTAACCCCAGACTCCCAGTCCAGCCACTCCCTCCCTCCTCCCCCTTGGCAACCGCAACTCTAGAAGCTCTTTCATTTTTAATGGCTGAATAACATTCCATCATCTGGATGGACCGCCTTTGGTTTCCCCATCATCTGTGGATGGACGTGCGTCATGTCCATCTCAGGCTGTTGTGAATATGCTGCTATGTACATGGGTGTTCGAGTTTTTGCATGGACACAGGGTGAGCTTTGAGCAGAAGGGAGCATGACCAGCAATATGGGTTAAGAGGGTCACTGCAGAGGGGATGGGGGTTTTGCAGGGGCCGGTGGGGGAGGGAGACCAGGAAGATGCCACCAAGCCCTGGGGGACTGTGATGCATAGCTGCTCCCCTTGGCTCCCAGCACACTCCGGGGGAGACTGCTTTTGTCACAAGTCCCCTGGGACAGGAAAAGCTTGCTGATTTTGAGGTGATGGAGGAAAACCCTTCACGGCACCTATCTTTTATTTCATTGATGCAATGGCAGCAGTCCCGGTTCCTAATCAGGGGAGCAGAGCCAGGCTTCAGGCAGATCCCATGCTGCCCAGTATGACAGCAGCCAGGAGCCACAGCGTGTGGCTGCTGGACTCTTGAATGTGGTTTGTTTGATGGAGGAGCTGAATTTTTAATTGTATTTAATTTCAGTTAACGTCACACCGGATATTCAGTTCAGTTTTGGGCAAACTTGTAAGTGTATTTAAATTACCCTAGGCACACGCGTCTATTTTTCAAATGATACGTCTTCTGAACTTTAGCTACGGATCAAACGCGTCCTTAACGGTGATCAGCGTTTCCGATGACAGTTTAGCGGTCACGCTGAAATGTGCTGAGTGTAAAAATGCCCTGGTTTCGAAGACTTCACAACATGCAAAGAGAAACGGAAAGGAGCTGGCGAATACGTTTTTGGGTTGATTCCATGTTGAAGTGATACTATTTCAGATAAGATGGATTAAATAAAACGAATTATTCAAACGGAATCCACCTACAAGGGGTTATTCTCCAGCCGTAAAAAGGAACGGAGGACGTGTTCCCAGGCGACCACGTGCACGAACCTGGCACCAGGCTGTGCGCAGGGAGCACACGTGTTCTGCGATTCCACGGACGCGACGCGACCGGAGGAGGCGGGGCCGTGGAGACAGGAAGTAGGTGGGCGTGGCGTGGGCGGCGTGGTGGGGGCGGCCGCTTGGGGTGGCTTTTGGGGGGTGAACGCGTCCCGGGGTCCAGCAGGCACCCCCCCCTTGGTTGTGTCCCCGGATTGCCCCAGGAGGGGACGGGGCCGCGGGTCGGCTGCTCGGGTGGGAGGGGTGTTGAACACCAGCGAGGACAGCGGCCAGACCTCGAGCGGGGCTCTGCAGGCTGTGTTCCGAGAACCACGGGTGCTGCCTCCTCGCAGCGGCGGCCCCAGTGTCACGGCTGAACCCGCCCAGGACCACATTCTGCGGCAGTGGTACCCGGGCCACCTCTTGCGTCCCGCGATGCACAGCCAGCCTGCTGGGGCTTGGGGCTTCCCTCAGCCCGAATGGGCTCCCACCTCTGTCCCCCGTTGAGGTGGCGTTAAGTGAGCTCCTACAGAAATCCGGGATCTGGAGTTCCCATCATGATTCAGTGGTTAAGGAATCTGACTAGGAACCATGAGGTTCCGGGTTCGATCCCTGGGCTCGCTCAGTGGGTTAAGGATCTGGCATTGCCGTGAGCTGTGGTGTAGGTCGCAGACGCGGCTCGGATCCCACGTTGCTGTGGCTGTGGCGTAGGCCGGTGGCTACAGCTCTGATTCGACCCCTAGCCTGGGACTCTCCATATGCCGCGAGAGTGGCCCAAGAAAATGGCAAAAAGACAAAAAAAAAAAAAAAAAAAAAAAAAAAAAATCCGGGATCTGCCTGGAATCCGGACTTCGCAGCCTCATGCCTGCAGATGAATTAAGCCCTGGAGGCCCCTCCCCTCCTTAGAGCCTTAAGTAATTGCTGCACCCCGACCTCGCAGGGGTCCAGACAAGAAGCACAGGCGGCAAGGTGTCAGAGGTCATGGTTAGGGGTATGATCCGCGGGCAGTGACATTTGACTTTGAACATTTAAATTTCAAAGTCAAAGCAACAAGCAATGAAAAGTCGTGTATTTTGCCTTTTGAAAGAAAATGTAAAAAGCCCACACCCAGCAATCCAGTGAGGCGTCATCTGACTCCACGCGGGCCAGATGGTCTTTTTCGACACCTATAGTTTCCCGGGAAATTGTGGCAGCTGAATTTGCATGATGTAGCTACAAATGGAATCTGCAAAATGTGTGTGTTCATGTGGTTTGGACGTGAGAATAATTCCTGTACCCGGTCATGTCGGGAAGAGTCGAAATATTCACTTCCCGTCCCCCAGGGACCAGGCCAGCTCTCGGTAAGTGCTTTCTGGACAGAGCATGTGGAAGGGCTGGCGGATGGGTGGAGGGATGTGGAAAGGATGGGGGAGGGATGGGGGAGGGGTGGGGGATGGGCGATGGGGGAGGGATGGAGGGACCCCAGCATCCAGGGAGCGCCTTTGCAGGAGAAGCTTCCTGTACTTCCCTGGGACCCTAGCGATGGAATAAAGGCCTGTTGATGAAAAGGATCGAGACCTCACAGCAGCTGGTGGCATCTTGGAGAAATCTGGGCTGCCGAACGTCTGGTTCTCTGAGAAGGCCCGTGTGGCATGGGCAGAGAAAGCTCTTGGATGTTTGGATGGGCAGAGAAAGCTCTCGGATGTTTGGATGGGCAGAGAAAGCTCTCGAGCCCTTCCACGGCGGGATACCCCACGTACCACACACGGGGAGGCACACCTGTGCCTGTTCTGAGCAAATTCCCAGGGCCCCCGGGGGAACAGGGAGTCCTGCTGATGGGGAGACTCTGAGGGAGCCCCGGTGGCTTTGCAGGGTGCTTGTGGACTCAGGTTCCCCCACCCCACCCCCGCACTGCTGTCTGAGAACCAGCATATCATTGGCCAGAAGCTAAGTCCCCAGCTGGAGGCTGGGGCTCCAACCCTGCTCTGCCCAACACCTCACCTCGGTCCGGTCCTCAAGCTTGGTGACCGTCCCCCGCAGACAGGTGAGCAAAGCACGTGGCCTGGAGCTGGACAGCTGGACGGCGTTCCCTGCGAAGCAGACGTGGGAAGCCCAGGCAGGCCTCCTAGGCAGCACCCTGGTCTGTCACCTGACCTTGTCCCAAAGGCCTCCTCAGAGCCACCCCCCGCCGCGACCCCTGAGATACCAGACCACCTCCAGGAGCTTGAGGCTGGTGGCGGTATTTTGTCCCCTGTCCTCCTTCAACCCAGAGCTGGGCTGTTTCCCCTGCCTCCACTCCTGGCCTGCTTGGCTGCTCCTGACCACGCCTGGGCCTGTTTCTGCAGCAGGTGTGTGCGTGCGTGTGCGTGTGCGTGCACACCAGCCTTTTAAGGCACCACATTCTGTTGCTGAGTCCGGATCTATGTGTGTCACAGACACCACAGCGTTTTCCCAGCCCACCCAAAGCAGCGTGTCAACGGACAGCTTCAGGTTCCAGGTGTGGAAACCCCTTGTAGCAGCGACAGCTGGGGGCGCGAGCAGGAGCCTTTGGGCCTGACTCCTTTGCATCTCGCTGGGGGACGGGGCTGCTCACGGTGTGCTTGGCTTCTGCATTTAACCCTGCAGGACCCTGACAGTTGATGGCAGCTTGGAGGCTTAATGGAGGCCGCGTGACCCATGGAACGCCTGCAGGCCAGCCACCCTGCGCTCAAGAAATGGGAGCGGCTATTAGCAGCAGGACTGCTCTTAGAAAATGTGCTAAGTAATGCATGGAGTGTGGTGTTTCACAGCCACGTAATGATGGTAAAATACGCTGTAAATCAATAGAGGAGGTGGCCTGTGTTTTAACCCTTTGAATCAGTTTCACTCGTTTCTGTGACTTCTATGAGAGAAAATAATGGATTTAAAAAACATAGTTGCAGTGTTTTGCTGAGCTGTGGGTTTATTCATTTGGTGTTTCATCCAACGAGTTTTTTGTTTTTTTTTTTTTCTTCTTTTCTAGGGCCGCACCCGTGGCACATGGAGGTTCCCAGGCTAGGGGTCGAATCGGAGCTGTAGCCGCCGGCCTCCGCCAGAGCCACAGCCACGCCAGATCTGAGCTGTGTCTGCGATCTACACCCCAGCTCACGGCAACGCCGGATCCTTAACCCACTGAGCGAGCCCAGGGATCGAACCCGCAACCTCATGGTTCCTTGTCGGATTCGTTAACCACTGAGCCACGATGGAAATTCCCCCAGCAACTATGTTTTGACTGCCGGCCACAGGCTGAGCCCAATTGGCAGTGCTGGGAGTGGACGGGGGACAGGACAGAGATGTCCCCGCTGCCACAGAGCTGACAGTCTAGAGGGCTGAGACTGAGCAAACCAAGCCACCGATGTGGTGGCCCAAAGTGCAGAGCAGAGAGAGTCACCTGGGGAGAAGGTTGGAAGAGGGAGGGAGGGGTGAGCCATCCTGCCATCCTCTAGGCAAGAGTTCCAGGCAGAGGGGTGGCAGATGCAAAGGCCCTGAGGTAGGGGCGCGGCTGGGGAGCTGCAGGAAGTGAGGTCATCCAGGGAAGGGCACACCATGTGGGACCTGCATGGGAAGAGAGAAGACTTTTCTCTCTGGTGAGGGGGAGCCACGGAAGACCCCTCCTCTCTGAGCAGGCGAGTGACAGGGCCTCACCAAGGTTTGACTGGGTCCTTGCTGGGTGCTGAGGACCTACTGAAGGGGGGAAGGGTGGTGCAGATGTGCAGGTGGAGAGGGAGGCCCCAGGAAGAGGGGGCCCGGGACCCCCCTCCTACGCTGTGGGCTATGTGCCGTCCTGCCCCGTGGGTTTCAGCTGCGCCCCTGGACTGGGGGCCCCGGCTTCCCACCGTTCCTGGGGACCATCTCTGTTTAGCAGGGGCCTCTCTTGCTAAGGAATGGCGGAGCTGAGGCGCAGCCTCCAGAGGGTGCTGTTGACTTGTAGGCTGGGGTAGTCGGGGTGCCATCTCCATAGACTGCAGTGGGAATTGCGCCCCCCAGAGGTGTGCCAAGGCAGTCCTGGCAAACAGCTCTGAGTCCCAGACGAGGTGGATGGTGGTAGGGTTTTCTAGAATGGTGTTCCCTCTTCTTGATGTGTATTTTGAGTTGAAACAGTCCAGACCTGCTCATGACACCCACACCACATGTTTGGAAGAGGGCTGCTACCAAGCTTCAATCATGAGTTCATTCACTCACATCCAGCCCTCCTGCAGCGCCTCCCCCAAACCCTATGAGGTCCACACAGTGGGTCACTGTCCCACTGTACGCATTAGGACACTGGGAAGGTGTTGAGCCCGCCTGAGTGAGGCCTGAGTCCCTGGACTTGGCTGTTCTCGAGGCTAACCCTGCTTCTTGGTGCCCCTGGGCAGCTCGGCGCCTTGGCCAGGTGGCAGCAGTGCCTACAGCCCCCACCAGGGGGCGGCAGATGATCATCAGTGTTACTGGCTGGCCGGTCCTGGGCTCGTTCTCTTGACTGGTTCCCTGCACAGGACAAGAATGGGGTGCCCCATTCTGCCCTAAGTGCTGTGCAAAGCTCTGGGGTTCCAATCCTGCTCATTCCCCACACGCGATTCTGAAGGAGCGGGTGCTCCCCGTGTCACAGAGGGAGGGGGCCCTGCCAGGGAACGTGTTCCTGCAGAGCAGGGGCCGGAGGTGCTGGGGTTCAGACTGTCCCCCCACTTTGCGATTTCTCAGGGCGATGCTGCCTCAGGCTTTTCCCTTTTGTCTCTGGCAGGCTCAACCCCACCGTCCGGACCAGGCTGCTTTCTATCCCTGCTCCCGAGGCGGCCGCACCCGTTTCCTGGGAGGAAGGATGCATGGACAGGAACTTAGAGCTCACGGGTCACTTGGCCTGATTTTACTCCTGCCAGGGTCTTGGGTGTGCCCCGGGAGGCCAGCTCCTCCCCCACTTCTCCCCCTGGCCCAGAACCTGGCCTGGGTCCCCATCCTTCCTCCCGGGCTTGGGAAGGGTCAAGCCGGACTCCCTGCAGAGGCCAATGCCTGGAGCAGAAGAACCCTCGCTGGGCACTGAGGTGGGGGTGTCACCCTGCTTGGGCTCCTGCACCAGGAACGCCGAAGGAGGAGGGGAACTGGGCCATGGGGGCAGCTGTCCAGCGCTGCCCCAAGATTCCCGGCAAGTGTGTGGGGTGCCCAGAGTTTGGTCCCCTCCACCCCACCCCATGACTGAGCCAGTTTTAGAGAAGAGATCAGACTGACCCGGGGTCACCCTGCATGTTGGCGCTGAGAACCCAGGGCTCCTGACAGCTGAGTCAGGATGGGTATTATTTCAGGGCCGGTTTGGCTCTTTATGTCCTAGAGGCCCTCCCACTGTCAGGCCAGGCCAGCTGCAGCAATCTCTGCCCACCCCTCCCAGAGGGCGTGGCCCAGGAAGGAGTTCAAGGCAGGGTCAGTGGACCCTGCAGACTGCGTGGAGGCCCGCAGACACCCAGGGCCGGATCTGGCCACATCTCTTCCCCTGTTTCCCAGTTACTTAGGTCACATATTCCATCCCAGACGCCAGGATCTGCCCTCCGGGCAGCTGTGAGTGGCGGGCCTCCGCGTTACAAAACAGGGGAATCCCGGCCTTTGTGTGGAGTCGTCGTCGGGGGGGGGGGGGGGTGGCTTTCTGCCGGTCCCCGTCCCGGACACAGGATGGGAGGGGGCCCCGGGAGAGTCTCCGGGCCGTGTGCCTCCCGCTTCGAGTTATCCCGCGGGGGCCGCTTGGTGGACAGAGGGCGCGCGGGACGCCTCGGCCCAGTCGGTGCCCCGTCCAGGGTCTGTCCTGCGGTGCAGAGGCGCCCAGCGCGACGAGGACCACCTCCTGATCTCCTCCTGGAACGCAGGAGGGACGCAGAGACCACGACCTGGCCATCACCCCACGGGCGAGCTTGCGCGCCACGGGCGCACAGCTTCCCCAAAGTCCCGGAGCCCCTCGGACACAGTCTGCAGACCCCCGGCCGGGCGGCGCAGCGGCCCCCGCCCTCGGCGGCAACTTGCGCGAGCTGCGCCGGGGCAGGAAGTGGCGGGGGGCGGGGGCGGCGCCAGGCGCGCGCGCCGGCCCCGCCCCCCAGCCCGCCCCCACCCCGCCCGTGGCCGCGCCCCCGCGCCCCCCGCGCCCCGGAGCCGCCGAGCCGCGGAGTCCGAGCGCCAGGCGCTGAGCGCTGAACCCGAAGGCGGGGCGAACAAAGCGGCGGCGGCGAGGGCGGCCCAGGCCCCGGACGCGTGGAGCGAGCGACCCGCCGGGCCTTTGTCTCGGGCGGGGCAGAAGCTGCGGCGGCCGCGGGGCGCTCCGAGCGCAGAATGCGGCGCCCGGCGGGGCGGATTGCGGGGCGCTGCGGCGGCGGGCTGCGCGGAGCCCCGGCCGGGGCCCGGGGGGACTTGCGGCTGTGAGAGGGGGTCCGGCGCGCTGCCCGGCGCCCGCCCCGGGACCACACGTGGGCGGGAGCGGCGGCCCGCGAGGAACCGGAGGAGGAGGAGGAGGAGGAAGAGGAGGGGACCCGCGGCGGCGCAGCGGGGACCCGGGGCCGCCCGCGCGAAGCCCCGCCCCGGCCGCCGAGCCCCGCGCGGGCGGGCGGGATGCCCCGCGGCCACCGCACTTTGGCCGGAGCGCTGCTCTGAACGCGCCGGCCCAGCGAGCGGCGGGCGGGCGGGCGCCGCGGGCGCCATGGAGCAGTGGCGGCAGTGCGGCCGCTGGCTCATCGACTGTAAGGTCCTGCCGCCCAACCACCGGGTCGTGTGGCCCTCGGCGGTGGTCTTCGACCTGGCACAGGCGCTGCGCGACGGCGTCCTCCTGTGCCAGCTGCTTCACAACCTCTCCCCCGGCTCCATCGATCTCAAGGACATCAACTTCCGGCCGCAGATGTCCCAGGTGAGGGTTCGGGCGCTCCGGGAGGGGCCCTGGTGGGCGCGCCTCCGGCCCGGTCCCAGGAGCCTGGCCGGAGCGGGGGACTCGGGGACCTGGGCAGGCAGCCGGACGCCGAGCGGAGAGGGGGCGACCCCGGGGCCTCGGAGCCAGCCCTTTCGAGGGGCGATCCCCGGAGGCACGAAGTTGACCAAAGTCCCCTAAGCCTGGGGCGCGCATCCGCCGCCTGCGGGCACTGCCTGGGAGCGCCGGTGGCTGGGCCTGCGCCTCCCGGGGGTGAGGGGAACTCGAACCCCGGCGGGGCGCTCGCTCCTGCCGCCCCCTCTCCCGGGCGCCAGGACCCAGAGAGTGCCCCTCCGACAGCTGGGAGCCTGCCGCGCCAGGGGCCTCGTCGGGCGTGGCGTCCCCCGGCTTCGCGCCTGGTGGCTGGGCGCCCGGGAGGATGAACCCGCTGGCAGCTGGGCTTGGGCCACCGCGGGGAGCCTTGAGCCCTCGGGAACAAGGGAGTCGGTGGGCCGCCGGCGCCGCCCCCTCGCCGGCCCCCGCCTCCTCCTGAACCCCCGGAGCGCAGGCAGTACCGGGGTGGTGCACCTTGGTGGGAAGGAGCCCCTGGTGGCTTCCTGAGTACTCCGTAGTGTGGCCTTTGTCGCCGCCCAGGCACATGTGCCGGCGGGCAGGCAGGAAAATGTCTGCTTGGCCGGCGGGAGCTGCCTTTCTCGGCCCCTTAAAGGGAACTTGGCTGCTGCTTAAGCAGAACAGAGGCTCCTGTCCTGCCCTCCTGGGTGGCGCAACCCCACCCCAGCACATTTAAGGGGCCCTGGGTGCCCAATGGGGCCAAGGGGCCCCTCCCAGGTCTGGCCAGCCCTGGCGAGGAGCAGCCTTCTTGCTAGCCCCATAGCCCCTTCTTCTGTGACCCACAGCAAGTCCGAGTGGACAACGGCCATTCACAAATGTGACATCGGAAAACGGGCTGGGGAAGGAGGGCTGGAGTGAGTCAGAGCTTTTCCAGGCTGGGCTGCATGGCCTCTGCCCTTTGGCTGTGACCGCGTTTCCAAGGAGATGGGGACACCCTCCCCTCCAGGGAGGATGGGGGGTGGCCACTGACAAAGAAGAGTCCTGAGGGGGCAGGGGGCCACCCTCCCACTCGGTGGTGACAGCCCAGCACCACGGTGGACGGTCCAGGGAAGGCGCTCTGGTTGTGCCAGCCTGCCGTCTGATCCTCGGGTCCCCAGAGGCACTCTCAGTGCTAAGTAGTCCTCAGTCCTGAGGCCAAGTGGCTTGGCTGCAGGGTACTGTCACAGATCCAGTTCTTTCCTCTGCCCTCACCCCCCTCCCCACCCCCCTGCTCGGGGAGAGGGGGTTGGGGGCTGGGATGTACTTACCCCATTTTATGGCGGGGGAACTGGGGGCAGGAGGAGAGGAGGAGCCCCTGCTGGGAGTGTCTGCCTCCTCTGGCTGTGAGCAGCAGGGGCTGCCCAGGCTTGCTGGCTCTTGACTGATTGACAGAGAGGCTGGGGCCCAGGGCACGGCCCAGGGTGGGACGCCCAGGGTGGGTGGGTCCGCTGGGTCCTGGAGCTGCCCCTCCCAGGCAGGATGGTGGAGGAGGGGGTGCTGGCTGTGGCAGGTGGCTTGGCTCAGCCCCAGAACTGGAAGTGGCTCCCGTTCCTGGGGTCGCTGGAGCCATCCTTGGGCCAGCTATGCTGACACCCACGCAGTCCCCCTGAGCCCGCCAGCCTGGAGGAAGGGGTGTTAAGGGGGGGGCTGGGCCGTAGGGAGAATCTGTTGGGCGAGTGTCTGTGTCTCCTTGGCCACATGCTCTTGTTGAAATCCGGCCTTGTCACTTCCCGGTAGTGACCACTTTGGGGGCCTGAGCTGCCCCATCTGTGTAGGGGCGCAGTGCCCCGTAGCCAGCTCAGAGCCTGCTGTGAGGATCCCAGGATGGGAGGCAGAGAACATGCTTCGTGCCACGCTGAGGGAAGCTTAGCGATTCTAGGATGGCCCTCTGGACGCTGGCAGGTGGCAGGACACCTGTGGCTCAGGGCTGGGCTCCCTGACCTCAGCTCGCCTGGTCACAGGGATGTCTGCATGTCTGTTGCTGGCACAGGGGTGGCCACGGGTGCTCCGTAAACCCGGGTCCGGCGGCGGCCGGATGGCCCCATCTGTGTGTTCAGAATTCAGGAGGCAATGCTGTTCCCCACGCAGGGCTGCGCAGGGTCTGGGAGAGGGACTTGGCGGTCTGTCTGTGTGGCTGCTCTTCGCTCTCTGGGGACTTGTTCCCTGGATGCACGCAGTCCCCTTGGTCCACGGTGGTGGCAGCACAGGAAGAATCACAGCTACTCTTTCCTAGCTGGGCTGGGCCCATCCTGGGCTGGGCGTGATCCTGGCAGGGGCAGTGCCACCTCTCTTTCTTAAGCGAGACAGCAACAGCTCAGAGAGGTCCAGGGGCCTGCCCCAAGTCACACAGGTAGTGAGCGGTGAAACTAAACCACGGACTGAGGGGAGTTCCTGTTGAACTGAGGGGAGTTCCTTCCTGTCGAGGCTCAGTGTTAACGCACCTGATCGTATCTACGGGGACATGGGTTCGATCCCCGGCCTCGCTCGGTGGGTTAAGGATCCGGTGTTGCCGTGATCTGTGATATAGGCAGGCAGCTGCAGCTCCGATTCACCCCCTAACCTGGGAACTTCCATATGCTGCTGGTGCGGCCCTAAAAAGACAAAACAAAAACCAAAAACCCCGTAAACCCCCCCACGAATCGAGGTCTCCCCTTCAGTCCTTCCAGGACTGTTTAGGCAACGTCGGATTTCAGAAGCCTTCTCTCTGCTGGCTGCTGACTTTCTGATGGACGTGCTCCTGGCCTGCTTCTCAGGTTGTTTGTCGTGCGTGTCTGTTTCCATGGGGTGGTCGGGGGCAGCGCGTGCCTGTCTCCCCTGGGGACCTGGATCCTTTGCTGGCAAGTGGCAGGGCTTTCCACCCCCTGCTCTCACGGCCTGTCCTCAGACCCGTTCAGCAGAACGGCCTTGCTGATGCCGCCTCGTTCCAGAATGCCGCGCTGGCTTCTCCTGGGGACGTCTTGTTTTCAGAGGACGTCCCTTCCAGGTGGAAGGAGCATAATGGTCGTATGTGCACTTATGGAGTGTCTGCTGCGTACAGAGCCGGGTGCGAGGAGGTGTTCACGGCCAGATCCAAGCGACCCCTCTGTCCTGGCCTTCCGGAGCTGGCAGCGTGTGCTCTATTTATTTATTTTATCCCACATGCCTGGAAGCCACCTTGGGTTTAATTAAACTAATTAGATGTGGCCGCGATCTGCTGATTCTCGGCAGGGATGGCGGGCGCGTGCAGCAGCTTCGGTTGTGAGGTCGTGAGGATGCTGCCGCCAGCAGCCCTCGCCATCCGTCTGCATGCGGTGTGGACCTTTAGGGTCTCACCCGCCTGGCAGGCTGTCCACACCACCCTGGCAGGCCTCCTCCCCGTAGAGAGGCCCCCCACCCATGCCCTCCGGTCCCTGCCTTGTGCGTGACGCTGCCACCTCCGCCCTCTGCCCCCGAGCCTTTCCCAGCAGCGTCCATGGGGGGCTGCGCCCTTGCTGGGAGACCACCTCTCCTTTGACCTAGTTCCTCTGTGGAGGAGCTGGGCCGGTGGCCGCCTCCTCTAGGAAGCCTTCTCTGATTTCACTTTCCTCCCAATTCTGCAGGGCTGCAAGCCTGGCCCTTGGGTCCCCGTGCTGGGTTCATGCCTCGAACCCTGCACTTGCCACGCTCGGCTTTAGTAAACAAGCATCACTCGGAAGCCACCCTTTCACTGCGCCACTCTCCAAAACCCAGGAGCTGGCTGCATGTCGAGTGTGGCTGCCTCCCCCTCCGGACCAAAGGGAGCCCTCCCAAGGCCGCGGCTCTGGGTCCCACGGGGCTGGGCCACCTCTCACCCCTTTGTCCCCCGATCCTTCCTTTGAGGAGTAATTGTGCTGCCAGCAGGGGCCCAGTCCCTGTCCCCTGGGTGAGATGCTTCTGGGGAGGACACATGGCGAGTCATTGAGGTGCCTGTGGGTGAAGAGGTGGCCTTCGAGCGTCTGGAGAGTTCTTGAGGGCAGGCAGGAGGGCCTTGGTGCTCGAGGCCAAGGGAAGCCGGGGTCCAGGCAGACAGGGCTGATTCCAGCGGGAACAAGGTAACCTTTTTTTTTCTCCTTTTAAAGTCAGATTTCATTTTTAAATTTCGTTTTGTTTTAATTAAATTTATTTTATTTTATTTTTAGCATTATTATTTTTTATTTTTTTATTTTATATATGTGTGTGTATATATATATATATATATATATATTTTTTTTTTTTTTTTTTGGTCTTTTTGTCATTTCTTGGGCCACTCCCACTGCATATGGAGGTTCCCAGGTTAGGGGTCGAATCGGAGCTGTAGCCGCCAGCCTACGCCAGAGCCACAGCAACGCAGGATCCGAGCTGCGTCTGCAACCTACACCACAGCTCATGGCAACGCCGGATCGTTAACCCACTGAGCAAGGGCAGGGATCAAACCCGCAACCTCATGGTTCCTAGTCGGATTCGCTAACCACTGTGCCACGACGGGAACTCCTGCTTTTGAATTTTGAACATATCTTGACACACTTGAGAGTAAGTCAGTGGCACGATGTCCTCACCCCTGCGTGTTTTCCATGGGCGAGGGTCCCCTCTGCAACCACTGCACCCCCGCTGAACCCGAAAAGCAGCCGTGGCCTCCACTCGAGCTTTGCCGCGTGTCTCCGCGGATGCTGCGTTTGTCAGCCTGGGCACTCAGCCTCGCCCTGATCTTCCCGACGGGACACTTGAGGGTGCCAGGCCCCTTTAGTGGCAGAGCGTCCCTCCCTGTGGGTTCGTCCGCCGTCTCCTGGGCTTGGGTTCAGGGTTGGCCCTCAGGGGCACAGGGGTCATGGTGCCGCCTCCTCCTGGCATCCTGACCAGCAGGTGCCATGTGGTTTCTGAGTGCCCCTTGGCGGGGGCAGGGCTTGCCGGGAATATTCCGGAGGAGGCGCTCGGAGGCCACGGCAGCCTGGCCCTCGCCTCCCTCTTTCTTCCCTCCTTCTCTCCTTCTTTCTCTTTCAGGCGCTTTGCACAGTGGTTTTTCTCTTTGAGTCCACGCCTTAGCGTCTCTTTCCATCGCTGTGTATTTGGGCGCTCAGGGTGGACCCGTGGGCTGCTGCCTTCCGCGTGTCTTTTGACCCGTTCCCGTCCTTTTCTGAGCACTGTCTCCTTCCTGGTACGAGACGTCTAGGCTCCTCTTGTATTTTATTTTGTCCCGGCTCAGGAATCAGCTGTTTGTTTACAGAGCCGAGGCCCCGCAGTGCAGATGGGTCCATGCGCGAGCCTGGGCAGCCTGTGTGTGCGTGTGTGCGTGTGTGCATGGGCACACGCGGGGCGACGCACGTTCACGTTTGGATTTGTTTTTCCGTCTGGATCAGTACTGCCGAGGAGAAATCTGTGCGCCGCATCTGTCTCTGACAGTTTTTGGTCCAATTGCAAAATTAAAAAGAAACATGTGCCATTAAGTCTAATCATCCATCTCGTGGAACCCGGGCCCAAGGGGCTGGAAATTAGGACTGCGGGGGGTGAAGGAAGTGTGTCCTCTTCCCCCGTCAAGCACGGATGCAGGCGGAGAGCAGGGACACAGCGCATCTGTGGGGTTAAAATTTCATGCGAGCAGGGCAGGTGGGACAGGTGCCTGGAAAGGCTCCTTGGGGGAGTGAGGACGACGGGGAGGTGCCACCCACCCATTAGTGGAGCGCTGGCATTTCGGGGTGGCAGGGTTGTGGCCCTCGTGTGTGCAGCGGGGGAGGGGAGCAGAGGGGACTTGAGAGCAGGGGCCGGTGGCCCGTGGGTCTCGTCTTTCGCGCCTACCTGACCACCGGAGGGGCACTTGCGGGGTTTGTGGGGTAGGGTCTGCAGTCAGCGGGAAAGTGGGTGGGTGTCACCTGCCCAGCTCACCGGTGGGCACAGGCTTGCGTGGGCAGAGTGGCAGCTGCTTGTACCCTGTGTGCGCTGATCGCAGAGACCCGGCTTGGGCCTGGGCCCCAGGGAGGACCCGGAGAACGATGCGTGTTGGGGGGAGGCCACGGGGGAGGGCTGTGCCCCATCTGTCTGCGCTCTGGGTCCTGGAAACAGGGCGTCTCAGTGCTGGGAACCGGGGCTCGACCTGGACCCGGGGCCTGACAAGGTGGGTCACCGCAGGGTCACGCCACCCGCTGCCCCGTTTGAGTCCTTTCCAGCCATGAGATCTAGGTGACTCAGGGTGTCCCCTCCCTGGTGGCGCCATGCCCTCCGGCCCCTGCCTCCTGTCCCCGTGTCCAAGCCATGCCTGTGGCTGTGGCTCTTAGGACAAGGCCATGCTGCCTGGAAGACGCCCCCTGGCCGAGACCCTCCCTCCCCGCCACCCCTCATTGTGGCTCCTTCTCCCCTGGCACCCAGCTGGCTGCCAGCACCCCTCCCAGAGCAGAGGACCCGGCAGTAAATGTCTTAGACCCCGGAGGCCGGACGGCCTCTGTCGCACAAAGGCCGCTGTGCAGAGTCTGTAAACAGGCAGGTGGCTGCGTCCCCGTAGATGTATTTGTGAAGATTGAAATTGGAATTTCGTGGACTTTTCGCATGTCACAAAATACTCGTCTCCCCCACCCCCAACCCACTTAAAAATGCAGAAAGCTTTCTGAGCCCGTGGGCGGCTGCACAAAGCCAGGCGTCGAGGTGGCCGCCTCTGCCTGCTCAGAGCCCTTCCCGGGGCCTGTGAAGGCGTCCTGGTCCCCAGAGCTCCCCTGCCCCCCGTTCCTGTCACACTTGGCAATAAAAAAATGATGTCTCCATTTGTCCCCGGAGCCCTTGGCACCGGCTCCTCGAACAGGAAGTGGTCCGTGGAACCAGGCTTCCTCGCCGCGGACGTTGTGCCAGAAAACGTGCCGGGGCCGCGGGCCTGAGCTCGTCTTGTCCCCGAGCACGTGGGGCTCTGCGCTCAGCCCCACTCTTCCGACCAGGATGCTGAGCCGTCGGTGGGGCCTCAGTCACCCGGTGAGCGGGCCGGGCTGCCTGAAGTGGCAGCCGAGGGGGCCCCTCTCGGCCACGTGGCTGCCTGGGAGCCCTGGTGATGACGCGCGCCTGGCCTGGCTGAGCCCTGGGCCCCCCCGCAACTCCGTCTGAAGAGGGGACGAGCACGGCCACTCGCAGGCTCTGGGGAGAATTTGGAGGGAAAATGTGCGCCTGCCTCCCACCAGGCCCCGTAAGTCCCAGAACACCGTGCCCCCACCCCAGGTCTCGCCACCTGCCTCCTGGGGCGGCCGTCTTCCCCATCCACCTGGCCTCACCTGGCCCCTGGCGGGCCGCTGCAGCAGAGCCCTGTGGCGGTGGGGACGCGGGCTGCCGGGGATCCAGCTTCTGCCCTGCCCCCTTCCCCAGCCCCCCAGCCGCTCCTTTTCGTGATGTGTCCTCTGCCCCCAGGCCCTGTGTAGTGGGGGTGCGGGGGGGGAGAACGGAAGATCCTTGGCGAGGGGCAGAGGGCCCAGGGTGGCTTGACCAGCAGCCCCGCCCCTTCCGCTGTGGGTGGCTGGGGACGCCTAGTGAGGGGTCTCGCACCCGCTTCTTTCCCAGGAGCTCCCTGGCAGGGAGGGGCAGGACTTGCTGTCACTTCCTTTGGGGCCGAGCTGGTTCTCAGCAGGTGCAGGCATTGGAGTCCCTGCGGGCAGGGAGACTACGGAGGGCTTCATGGAGGAGGTGGCGCTGGAGCTGGCGTCGTAAACTGGACGCCTTTCGGGAACCAAAGGCTGGAGGTGGGTGGTTGCTGCAGGGCTGGGGCTCTGTGGGGACAGAGGCTGGGGTGGGGAGTCCCTCTCTGCCTCCCAATCCTGGGAAACTTTGTTCCCTGACTGTCCAGACATTGCACCCTCCCTGGGCTTCTGGAGGCCCTGTGAGGCACTGGGTTGGGTGGCTGTGCCCTGATTAACAGGGAGGTATCAGACTGGGCTGAGGTTGCACGGCTGCTGGGGGCCGAGGCCTCTCGCCAGCGCTCCCAGGTCTTGGCCCCTGGGGTGCCCTTCACTTCGCTCCCCCCTCAACCAGCAAAACAGCCCTTGGCACGGCCCTCCCGGGCGAGGAGGCTGGGGGCTGCGCCGAGCCTGAGTCCCGCGATGGCCCGGGCTGGCCCTCTGCCTTTGGGCTCGGTGCTTCTGGCCTGTCCCCTCACCTGCTCCCAGCGGCCGGAGAGCGTCACTCAGCTGTTTACTGTGTGAACATCTGCCCGCAGGCACGGGAAGAAGAGGCAGAGACCCCCGTCCTGTATCGCTGGCCTTCTGGGGGGAGGCAGAGTAAGGGGTTCAAGAAGCAATAAAGAGGAAGAGGAAGATGCAGGGAGAGACGGCCGGCGGGAGGCTGGGGGCTCCCCGAGGAGGTGCTGGGCCCTGCAGCACGCTTCCTGCACCTGCTCTGCTCGGGTGCTGGACGGGGGCATGCGCTTGTGAGGGCAATCCAGGCCCGTTGTGGGGGGCGCAGCCCCAGGCCAGGCCTCTGGGGGTTCTTTGTGGGCCACGCCCTTCCACTGGGCCAGGCCCGCTCCACGCTGTCCTCGCTGCAGGCTGCTCCAGCGCCCACCTCTCCTCCTGCCCCGTCCACCTCCTCTGTCCGGTTCCTGACGTCTGGTGGAGCCAGCTAGGGGCAGTGTCCCAGGGACCTGTTTTCTCACCCTGCACCTGGCCTTGGGTGCCGCTGGCTCGTCTCCGGGGTGGACCCTCTCAGACCTTGGGTCGAGTCCTGCTCACCACTTCTTGGCTGTGTGATGTGCCCACTTCCCCAGGCCCCTGTGTCCTCTGCTGTGAAGGGGTTTCTGACAGCCACCTCGGGGGATTTGGCTGAGAACAGAGGGGACGGGGGACCCAAAGCTCTCAGCCCAGCGCCTGGAGGTGATGCCCAGTGGATGGTGCCCCTCCCACCGGGGAGTCCTCCCTCAACGCCCACTCTGGATGGTCCAGCCCTTTGAAGCCTGGGCTCTGCTTCTCCCTGTAGGTGCCCCTGTTTTGGCAGTGCCCCTGACCGTGGCCGAGGAGAGGGCTGGGCTGGGATGCTGCAGGCCCTGCAGACCCGCTTCGCCACCGGGTCAGGAGCTGGCACTGCTCTCGGCTGGCCGGGACGAACCCCCCCCATCCCGTGCTGATGTCCATCCTCTGAAGCTCTGTGCTTTCCGGGGGTTCTCCAGGCAGCATCCTGTGGCTGCTGAGACTGTTTTGGTTTCTGAGTCCAAAAGATAAACAAGAATAACAAACGTGCTGCCCCAGGGGAGGCAGGGCTGCACAGTGGGTGCCTGAACTGCTGGCCGCGAAGGGGAGGGGTGGCCCCCAAGAGAGGCGGCCCGCCTTGGGAAGAGACGCAGTATTTGCTGGAAACACGTGGTATTTCTGTTTTGTGGGGTTCGTTTGTCAGTCTTTGTAGCGCTTAGATGAGGATTAAAATAATTATTTTTAACACACCTACTCCTTGTCCCCCTGAGCCGAATTAAACCTCAGGCCATAGATGCTTCTGGTGGTTTGTTTTATGTTGTGCTTATGGGTCCAGGGGCAGCGTGGGCACGTGGTGTCCGGTGAGAACTGGTCCAGGTGGCAGGAGGCAGGGCTGCCGGGTCACCTGGCCTCCCCGCCCTCTGTGGGCTCAATCGTCTCTGGGCCTTTCCAGGGATGGGGCCCACCCCCCAGTCCTCCAGGCCTGGTGGTCATGTGTGCGAGGTGGGGGGGCTCTTGTCTGTCTTCTGCCGTCAGAGAACCGTTTAAGACGCTGCTTGCACGGCCTCCTGACAAGTGCGTTCTCTCTGCTCGGGACTTCTCAGCTGCAGCAGGAGAGGGTCTCGCGAGACGTGGAGGGTGGCAGGGTGGCCGTCCTCAGGACAGAGTCACTTGCAGGTGGGTGGGTTTGGATTCCGGATGTTCCTCTGCTCCTCGTGCCCCCCTGTGCCGCCCGGGCCCGCCGCAGCCCGGCCTCTCCTGCCTCCATGCCCGGTCCACGCTTCCGTGCCCGCTGATGGTCATGTTAGTGTCACAGACACAGGAAGCCCCCAGGGGGGGTGTGCACGACCCCAACCCCCGGCGAGGGGCTGATGCAGCCCTGTTGGCCGCTGAACCACCTGCCCGGGGCTGGGGGTTGGGGGTGGGGGGCCTGAGTGTGCCCGGCCTTCCTCGCATCAGCCTTCCGAGGCCCCGTCTCAGCCTCCTCCCCTTGGGGTTGGCTCTGGTTGGCAGGAGTGTCCCTGGCGGGTGGCGGGGATCTGCCCCCGGCGTCAGTGTCCCTCCAGGAACGGGGAGGTGCCCCGCGGGACAGAGGTCCTGGGTGCAGCATGGACCCGCCCATCCTCGAGCTGCACGCGGGGGTGTGGCTCCTGGGCCGCGGCCGCGGGACAGCAGGAGAGGTTCCGTCTGCCCTGTCTCCAAGCCCCCCTGGGGAGGGAAGGGTCACGCTGCCGACAGCCTCTTCCTGAGGCCGACCCTCCTTTGCCCCCGAGCTGCTCCCACTCTTAATTCACCCCTCCACCCCAGCGCGCCTGGGTCCCCCCAGTACTCAGCTTATCCGCTGGGAAGGGAGAGGACCACCCAGCCGTCATCGGGGTGAAAGAAGGTGCATTGAGATCCAAGCTGTCTCCATCCGCAGACGACGGGTAACTCACCCGCGCGGGTTCCGAGCGCCTTGTGGATGCCGGGGGTCTCTCTCCGCCTGAAGTGGCGTTATTTTTTTATTTCTTTTCCATCCCGGGGCACAGAGGCAGCAGGTGGGAGGCAGGGCCGCAGGGTATGACCTGGGCCTGCAGATGGGGTGTGTGGGCTCCCCGCTCCCCTTGGCTTTGCGCCTGCCTCGGCCTCCCCTCTGGGCCTCTGTTTCTGGCTGGAGGACAGCCGTCCGCGTCTCTCGTGGTATCTGGGCCCGGCCGGTGGGGGTAGGGCCCCGGGCTGGAGTCCTGGCTTGGCCGCTGAGCCCTGGGGGCCTTGAGCTTGGCCGTCACGGAGCCTCGGTTTCAGCTCTGGAATGAGGATGAAAATAGTATCTCCTTCAGGGGTAGAGGGACGAATGACGCGTGGCCTCGCGGACAGTGGGGCGGTGTCCGGCCATCAGACGGGAACGAAGCCCTGGCGCACACGACGGGGATAAACCTTGGAAACGCTGTGCGGGGCGGAAGAAGCCAGGCGCCGAAGGACAAGCGTGGAGTGATTCCACTTGCGTGAAGCGCCCGGAACAGGCAACCCCCTGGAGGCCGGACGCGGACCCCTGGTGGCCAGCGGATGGAGGGGGAAACGGCTGCTGCCCCGTGCGGGTCTGTTTGGGATGATGGAACATTCTGGAACTGGTCGGCGGGGCTGGCGGCACAGCGTCGGGGGTGTCCCAAAGGTTATGTGTACGTTACTGCAATAAAAAATAACCCTGGCGGGGTCGGGAGGAGGCGGGTAGGGGACCTGGAGCAGGCGCGTGGCAGGGGTCGGCCGGGGCCGCGGGACACCATCCCCCGCGCTGCTCTTCCTTCCTCGGGGAATGTTAAGTCACGTTGGACGGCCGCCTTGGGGAACAAGCAGGTGTGCAAATGGGATACTTAAATATCTAAATGTGTCGGTATCACCGTCCACTGAAGACACTGTCATGGGCCCTTAGACGTGCCGGCCCGCCGTGCCCCCTGGGTCGTCGGGCCTGCGCGGCCCTCCCTGGCCACGCTGGGCAGGTCAGGGAAGTGTGCCCGGACTTTGGAGGGAGCTCCGTCTTGGGTCCCGTCTGTCTGTTCTCAGCGGTGTGGGGTTGGGCATGTGGCTTTCCTGGTCCAAAAGCCAGTGAGCGGGTGGGTAGGGGTCGTTCCCACCCCGCTCTTCTGACGGGCAGGCTCTGCCCACTGCCCAGCCCGCTTTGACCCCCTGTGTGAGGGTCTTCAGTGGGCCTCAGGGAGCCGACCCCGAGTTGAGAGGTGAGCCAGGGAGGCCAGGAGGAGGCGGTGGAGGCTGGGAGGTCTCCCCAGCCCTTCCTGCCGTGGGTGCTGAGCCCTCTGGGAGACTGGGGGACCCGGATTTCTATCCCTGCGCCTGGTCTGGGGTGGGGAGGCAGCCTGGGCACAGAGGGCAGTGCTGGGGCAGGCCCTGGAGCGGCAAGCCAGGGGGATGTCGGTAGGGTGCCTGCAGCTGCCAAAAGGCAGTGGCGCTTTGTCCTGGGGCGGGAGTGGGGGACCCGAGACCTTTAGGCTCTCTGCTTCAGGAAACGGCCCGGGAGCCCTCGACTGAGTCTGTGTTGGCAGGAGAGCCTGTAGGAAGGGCCTGGAGGACTGGGCCCCTCTGTGGTCAGTAACCAGGACTGGTTTCTTTCTTTCTTTCCGTCTTTCTTCCTTCCTTCCTGCCTTTCTTGTCGTTTTAGGGCCACACCTGTGGCATATGGAGGTTCCCAGGCTAGGGGTCAAATGGGAGCTGTAGCTGCCAGCCTATACCACAGCCACAGCAACGTGGGATCCGAGCCACATCTGCGACCTACACCACAGCTCACAGAGGCACTGGATCCTTAACCCGCCGAGCAAGGCCAGGGGTCGAACCTGCGTCCTCATGGATACTAGTCGGGTTCGTTACTGCTGAGCCACCATGGGAGCTCCACCAGGAAGGTTTCTGATGATGGTTGTGAAGGACCCAGAGGGCTGTGGAGGAGGAGGGTGGGGAAGGCCTGGGGCTCCAGCGCTTTTCGGGGCTGCTTGTCTAGGTGGGGGGCGAGCCAGGCGGGGTGGGGGGGCTTCCCCGTCTAGGTGGAGTCTGCGAGCTCTCCTGGAGGAAGTGACCTTTTAGCTGAATCTTGACAACTGGTAGGCGTCAGCCAGGTGGGGCGGGAGGGGAAGCGTGTTCTAGAACAGGTCTGCCACCACCCCGCCCCTGTTCCTGGCTTATCCGTCTCAGGCCAGGCCGCCCCCTTGATGGGGCATCGGGGGCCCTTGACGGATGTCGAATTGTGTTGGATTCTTTGGGGGCATCTTCCTGCTCAGGTGGAAGGAGCCCCGTCAGCTTGTCTTTGCTTTTCCGGGTCTCTTTCCGGTCTGTCGAGTGGGACTGGGAGGGGGGTTTTTCAGCCCCACTGTCTGTTGCTGATGGCCTCGGGGGCAGTGCGCCTGGAGGCTCTGGACGTAAGTGGGGATGCTCAGGCGGCGCGCCCACCCCCGACCCTGCCGGCGGCGTGGGAGGGAGCCAGGTGCCCCAGGCACTCGAGGCTGCCACTGCCCCATGTGTGGCTTTGGCAGGTTTCTTGCTGTTTTGTGGGATAACACTGCTGTCTCCTGCTCAGATGGGTCGTGAGGCTGAGAGGGGATGACATTTGGGGTCTGCTGAGCCCCAGGGCAGGGGGCACCCAGCACCCACACATGGTGGCCTCTGTACCTGTGTATGCAGAGGGGGCTTGTCGGAATCCCCACCTGCCTTCCTGCAGGTGGAGGGGAAGACGGGTCCAGGGAGCACCGGAGATCTCTGGCCACTTGCCTCGTGCCTGAGTCTCAGTTGGCTCCCCCATAAAGTGGGGCCATCACTTCTGCTGCGGGTGCCCCCGAGGGGGGATGGGAGGAAGGCTCTGGGGCGTCTGAAGTCGTCTGGGTGTCTGGAGGGGATGTGCAGGGTGGCGGAGGGACTCGTTCTTGGGGAGGCTGCACTGCCTCTGGCCCTGCAAGCCCCGCTTCAGCTGCTTCGTGAGGAGGGCATCTTTTAGGGTGCCCAGTGCAGACACGGGGCGGCCGTCATCTCAGGGTGTAGCACGCGGACGCAGTTCTGCTTTCTGGAGCCTCGTGGGTTTTCTGGAAGCACCTGTTTCTCTGGGGTGGCTGATGACGAGCGGCAGGGCAGCTGGGGCCCCGGGGACGAGCTGTTGAAGGGTCATGTGTGGGCAGTGCTCCCTGTTTGTCTCCTTGGCCGGGGCTGAGCCGTGGGCCGCGGGGGACACACGGCTGGTCTGGAGTGAATAACTGAGTCAGGAAATCCAGGCAGTAAACAAACCTCACCTTCCATGGCATGTGTGTGTGTGTGTGTGTGTATTGCGTGTATGCATGTAGTGTGTGTGTGTATTGTGCATATGTGTGTAGTGTATGCTGCACATAGAGTATACGTGAGTGTGTGAGTGTGTGTGTGTGTGTGTGTGTGTGTGTGTTTACGGTCCGGCTCGTCTCTGCATGGCTGTGCGCTGCTTCTGGGGGGCAGGATGCCGCATTGCGGGGACCAGGTGCCTGTGAGCAAACCCGAGTGGGCTTGGCTGTCGGAAGGCCAGGCCGGGTCTGTGGTTGGCATGTGCCGTCTCTGTGCCTGTCTGTGTCCCTGGTACGTCTGGGGAGACACTGTCCACCCACCCCTGGGTTGTTTTGGGCTCGCATCCACTCTCCTCGAAGCGGCTGAGGGCTCTGGGGTTCTGCCCACAGAGCTCTGCCCACCCATTCTGCTGGCCGCCTCTCGGCTGTGGGTCAGGAAACAGGCGGTGTGGGTGGCCGCTGAACAGTGGGTCTCTTGATGCTGGGGACCTGTGGCCGAGGCTTGGCTGCGTCCTGGACCAGCTCTGGGCCCCGTCCTGCCCGCTCCATCCTGTCTGGGCCTCCTGCTGGTGGTGGGAAATGGTCAGCCCGGGCAGGAGGCCGGAGTGTCACGGCCACGTCTCCTTGCCCAGCAGAGTGGCTCTGGCCCTCAGCCTTCTATCCAGTGGCAGGCTGGCCCCTGGGCTGCCCCTTGGGGGCGGTGGCCAGTGGACCCGGCCAGGACAGACTTGTGCGGGGGCACATAGCCCCCTCTGACATTCCTTGGGCCCAGCGCTGTCACCTCTCTCCCTGTGGCTGCTCCCGGGGCCATCTGCTGATGCCAAGAAGGTCATAATTAGTCACCAGCCTGGAGGCGATCAGCCGTGGACTGGGCCCTCGTCAAGGGCAGCCTGGCGGACCAGGAGTCCTCGTCACCCATTTGACAGCCTTGGAAACTGAGGCTCAGAAAGGCCAGGGCTCATCTGCGTCCCCGCAGGGGATGGAGACGGCCTTCCCTGGGCCTCCCCGCAGGGCGCCAGCGGGCTCCCGAGGCCGCAGTTCATTGTCTGAACACTCCCGTTGGTAACTCCCAGGCTGGCACCCACTCTGTTCTCTTAACTCATGTGTCATAAATTTTTTTTTTTCTCGGAAAGAAGGAAGATAGAATTTTCACACACCACTCCCTTCTCATGCAAATAAACCTCGGGAGAAGCTGGCCTGTCATCTCTCTGGGTGTATTTGTGGTAATTTAGCTGCTTAAACGAAACATCTGTGAGCCAGCCAGGCTCGGGCAGGGCCGAGCGCCTGGGAGGTGGTGTGTTTACTGCAGGGGCAAGGACTCGCCGGCTAGGCCCGCCCGCCTGCTGGTGCATTTGGCACCCGGGCCTCTGTGACGGGTCTCCGCAGCCCACACGTGCCCAGGGGACTTTTAAACCCCGGCTGTCCTGGCCGTGTTTCCTCCTGGGCGCCCGCCCTGCCCTGAGCTCAGCCGTCCTGACGTGGCCCGTGCCCTGGACAAGTCTCACTTGGCTTATCTGTCAGGTGGGCCACGGTGTGACTGTGTGAGTCTCTGGCCTCGTGGGGGCCCCCGTCCTGGCCCCCAGTGGGCACTGGGCAGTGAGTGGCGCCCCATCCCCCTTGTCGGAAACCCTCGCTCCATGTGACGTGCAGTTTTAGAACCTGGCAGGCACTGGCTCTGTTGAGTTGCTGCATGGTGGAAGGGGACCGTGCCAGGGCACAGGTGGCCTCTTGGTGGAGACATCTGGCCCCAGGCTTTTCTGTGCCCATGAGGCAAATGGTGTCACTTGAATTAGAGTTGGGTTCTTTGCCGGGGTGGGGGGGAGTGCCGCTTTTCTCGGGGGTCTTCTTTCCTGACCACCTCTTGCCGCTCCCTCTTCCTTTGAGGTCTGCTGGACCTCTCACCTCCTCCAGGGAGACCTCTCGGATTTCACCAGTTCTTCCTGCACCTGCCATGGGTCCTCTGGGCCTTCTAGTGCTTAGGGAACATTTGAGCCTGGGAGCCATGGGTGAGACTCGGCCGTCTCTTCTGAGGGGTCCAGAGTTGGGGGGAGCACAGGGCAGGGAAGGACCATGGGAGCAGCAGTCACCCCTGGGGGGGGGCGGCAGGGACAAGAAGCCCCTGCCTTGAAGGAGGGTGTGGTGGTGGGTAGCTGGCTTCACCCTGGGTGCCAAGGAGTCGCGGAAGGTTTTGTTGGGAACGCGATGCGCCTGGATTCGGCTCCGGAAAGTTGCTCTGTGACTGCAGTGCTGGGGGTGGCTGGGAGGGCGGGCCTGGAGTCCGGGAGGCTGGGGAGAAGGTGGATGTGGTTACCCACCCCCCGGGTGGAAAACGGATCGGCCTGAACTGGGGGGTGCAGTGTGGGGGGAGCGGGGCAGGGCTGGCCGTCCCCCGTGGCTGATGAAGAGGCTCCCCTGAGGCGGGGCTGGGAGGGGGTCCAGATCCGGCCCTTGGGGCTCGGCTCGGCTTGGGCCCGAGGGCCCGGGGAGGGCTGGGCTGTCCCAGCGGTTGGTCCGACATCTGCCCTAACCAGAGTCGGGGGACATTTCAGTCCCACCCTGTCATGCTCTCCGTCTGGTTTGGCGTTTCCTGCTTCGTTTCCGGTTTTTGTGCAGCTGACGACACCAGTGTCCAGGCTGGACTCGAGGTGGGGGGATCGTCCTGCTGGGCCGGCCTCCGGGTGCCGAGCGCCGCCTCCCCCTGCAGAGCGGTTGGCATGGGGCGGGATCCCAGGCCCTCCTTCCCGGAGGACGGGGACTCACTGAGCCGCCGGCTGGGCCTCTCGAAGCACGTGGTTTAGAGAAGGTTACAGACAGGTGCTGCGTCCTCACCCAGAAGTGTGGGCGGGCGCCCTGGACCCTGGCTCCCTGGGGACATGCCGGTCTCTGGCCCGTGCAGTCTGTCTCCAGGTAACACGATGGCCTCTGCCAAGACCCGGCAAAACTGGCTCGAAACCCGGAATAGTGGTTTTTGCCTGTGGAAAGGGCATCCGTGACCTACACGCAACAACTCACGGCAACGCCGGGTCCTTAGCCCACTGAGTGAGGCCAGGGATCGAACCCACGTCCTCATGGATACTCATCGGCTTTGTAACCCACTGAGCCACAGTGGGAACTCCCCCACCCTTCTTTTTAGAAAGCCTGTCCTGTCTGCTCCTGCCACGGGCACAGCCATTCTGAAAGCTCCCTACGCAAAGGCCAGGTCTAGCTGGCATCCTTGAGTCCGGGGTGCCTCTCTGAGGTTACATCTGGGGAAGACTCCTCCCTTGGCGAGCCTGTCCTCGGGAGGCGGAGGCTGTGCTGTCCTGGCCCACCCAGGGCGCCCCAACCCTCCCCGAACACTGGTCCTCGGCTCCAGCCAGTGGTATCCTGGCCGTGCTGGCGAATCTGAGCTGCAGACTCTTCCGCAGGCTTGGGTCTCTGATTGATTGATCATTAATTAATACTCGGCGGGGAGTATTTTCACACGGCCTCCGGGTGCCAGGACCTGATGACGGTCGTCTCAAGGGGAGGGATGGGACCCCTGGGGTTTGTGCAGCGGGGTCCTGCCACGTGCTTTGGGAGGGCCCTCTGGGTACAGCCTGGCTGGGCTACGTGCCCCCTGCCCTCGCAGCCCGTGAAGGGCCCTTGCCCCAAGACTTGCCTTTAAATAATTCACGGGATTGTTATGGGCGGGAATGACCAGGGCCCCAAATAAGAGTGACTGTCATTCAGGCTGTACATGGTAACACTCGCTATTGACTAAAAGAGGTGAAACTGAGCTCTGGAGAACTAAGAGCTGAACCCCAGGGTGACAGGAAGGAGCCCAGAATGCAGGGAGAACCCGCCCCGGAGTCCAGGCTGCTGGCGAACAGGGAAGCGGGGAGATGACTTCGGTGAAAGAAACCCGGATATTGAAACAAACAAAAAACCCCAAACCAAACAACCATCTCTAGAAACCAGTCAAGGCGCTAATTAACACAGCGGCGCTCGTGCCCATGGCATTTCCCGTTTCTTCCACGTTGATAAAGTTGTCGCTGAGACGTGGGTTTCACAGTGTGGAGCCGAGTGGAAACTTGCAGGTGGATGTGGGTCTCCCCCATTCTGCTCTCTCTTCCCTGCCTCCGAGACCCCCTCTCTCTGAGTCCAGGAGCCCTGCTCCCTAGATTTGGGCCTCTTCTCTGAGTCTGGGACCCCTTCCTCTGAGTCTGGAACCTTCTTTTGCCTGAGTCTGGAACCCCCTTTTGCCTGAGCTTGGAACCCCCTTTTCTCTGAGTCTGGAACCCCCTTTTCTCTGAGTCTGGAACCCCCCTTTTGAGTCTGGAACTCCCAGTTGTCTGAATCTGGGACCCGCTTTTCCCTGGGTTTGAGACCACTTCTCCCAGGATCTGGGCCTCTTCTCTCCGAGTCCGGCACCCCGTCTCCCTGGGTCTGGGACCCTTTTGTGGACAGAGGGTGTTTAGAAGCTTCAGAGGCCTGGGCGGCGGGATGTCCCATGTGAAGTGTCTGGAGAGAGGAAAGAGCCTCGCCCTTGTTTAGGGCGCCTCCCTTTTCTGTGCCACTGGCCTGAGCCGCCTCCTGGTGAAGAGGAAACAGAAGGCCCTCAGCTGTCCCTCCCCCTGGCCGATGGGTGCTCGGTGTCCTGGCCGGGGCAGTAACTGGCAGTGCTGGTCAGTGGAGGCAGGTTTGGGGCCAAGCCTCAGGGAGCGATCCCCTGGTTTGGAGGCCCCGTCCCACCTCTCCCAGCTTTTGTGACCCCAGCGGTCCCTCGGCTTGTCTCACTTCAGTCTCTGCTCCATCTTCATATGACGTGTCCTCTCCTGTCTCGTTGCGTGTGGGGCCTGCCCTGATCAGCATGGTTTCATTGAGATTGTTGCCTTATTCCAAATAAGGTCACGTGCTGAAGTTCTAGGGCGAGCATGCGGACATCTCTTTGGGGTTTCTGGCTGGTGGGGGAGCACAGTTCGACCCACTGCAGCCTGCTTCCTCTTTCTTCTGTCCAGAAGTGTGCTGATGGCTTGGTTCTTGGTGGGGAGGGGGCACAGGGTTCAGGCCTTGCTGAATGGCTGGGCTGGGGGATGGGGTGTGTGGGGGGGGTTGTGGGAGAGGTGCAGGCTGAGGGGTGAGAGGGGCTGGCAGGTGTCCGAGAGTAGGTGGCATTTTGGCTGGGTGGAGACGGGTGGGCAGAGGTCAAGGAGGTCCACGTGGAGCAGTGTGGGGCCGGCAGGGGCCTCTGCGGTCTGCAGCTGCCGAGTTGCATTCAGTTCTCACCCCCTCGAACCGCTCTGTTGCCTTCTCACTTCCCTCGGTTGCCCCCGCCCCCTCCTCCCCAAAATAACATTGGGGTGGGGTGGGGTGGGCTGGCAGATGGGTGGGCGCCTTGCTGACCGGCCTGGGAACCTTGGTTTAATGTTTAACTAAGAGTCTCTCCTGTGGGAGGGGAACAGGGGCGTGCAGTTCCTGCTTAGGGCCCCTGTACCTGCACAAAGGTGGGCCTGACTGGCATTTGGAAGATGGATGAATGAACGATGGAGGGATGGAGGGATGGAGGGATGATGGATGGGTGATGGATGATGAATGGTGGGTGGATGGATGGATGAATGGACAGATGGATGATGGATGATGGAGGGATGGATGATGGAGGGATGGAGGGATAGATGGAGGGATGGATGGATGGATGATAGATGGATGAATGGATGATGGATGGAGGGAGGGATGGGTGGATAAATGGATGGATGGATGATGGAGGGATGGAGGGAGGGATGGATGATGGATGGATGAATGGATAGATGGAGAGATGGGTGGATAAGTGGATGGATGAGTGGAAGATGGATGAATGAACGATGGATGATGGAGGGATGGAGGGATGATGGATGAATAGATGAATGGAGGGATGGATGGACAAATGGATGATGGATGGAGGGATGGATGATGGATGGATGGATGGAGGGATGATGGATGGACAGATGAATGAAGGGATGGATGGACGAATGGATGATGGAGGGAGGGATGGATGGAGAGCTGGATGGATAAATGGATGGATGGATGATGGATGGATGAATGGATGATGGATGGAGGGAGGGATGGGTAGATAAATGGATGGATGGATGATGGAGGGATGGAGGGAGGGATGGATGATGGATGGATGGAGGGATGAATGGATGATGGATGGATGATGGAGGGAGGGATGGATGGAGAGCTGGATGGATAAATGGATGGATGGATGATGGATGGAGGAGGGATGGGTGGATAAATGGATGGATGGATGATGGAGGGATGGAGGGAGGGATGGATGATGGATGGATGGAGGGATGAATGGATGATGGATGGAGGATGGATGGATGGATGATGGATGGAGGGCTGGGTGGATAAATGGATGGATGGATGATGGATGGATGGAGGGATGGATGGATAAATGGATGGATGATGGATGGATGGATGGATAGATGGAGGGATGGATGGATGGATGATGGATGGATGGAGGGCTGGGTGGATAAATGGATGGATGGATGATGGATGGATGGAGGGATGGATGGATGATGGATGGGTGGATGGAGGGATGGATGGAGGTGAGTGATGGTTGCCTGGAGTTTTCTCCTTGGCCCAACCATTTCCCCTTGGTGGAGCCCATCTGGACTAAAGTTTGTGGGTTGTGACAGTCATGTATGGTGGCCCTACCACAATGCACCTCTAGTGGATGTGAAGCCTTTGGCCCCAAGAGAGAATTGCTTCTGAGGAAGAGAGCCGCCCACTGTCCTGCAAATATAGTAGTGAAACTGTGCCGATAACCAGAATGCCCCACAGGAGGGGGTTGTGGGCCATGGGATGTGGAAGCGTGGCCAGGCCAGGGGGAGATTCCAAACCCCCAGCTGGGAGCCGGACGCTTCTGCTGCCAGTGAGGAAATGCCAGGACTCAGTATTGTGTTATTCCCAACAGTCAATTTTCTTAAAAGAAAAAAAAAAAGGCAGGGTCAAGAAGCTGGATGGAAAAGGCCCCTGAGGTGGTCAGTGGTGCCTTCGGCTTTAGGTCGGGAGGCCCTGTGGGTTTTTGCTTCCTTCCCTCCCGCCTTATCTGGGAGAGGTGGTTCCTCCTGGAAGGGAGGACAACGCTGGGGTACTGCGGAGTGGTGCCCCAGCCCCATTCCTGCCCCAGCAAAATCACGCAGGACCCCCTGGCAGCTGGTGACGGGGGCGGGGCGCCGGGCTGGTCTGGGCCTCAGTCTCCCCACCTGGTAGAGTGGGAGACTTACTCCAGCCCTAGGGCACTGGAAGCGGCAAGGCCTTCAGGAAGGGGAGAGGCGGAGGGACCGGATGCAGCCTGAGCCCTGGCCCTGGGCACCTGCGGGCAGGTGAGCCGTGGGGGCCCCCTCCCCGTGCACCCTGGCAGGTGGGGCCGGGCGGAGCGGCGGCTCAGGTTTCCTGTGCACAGACAGTGGTTGGGAGGTGTTTCCTGAGCCCCAGGCCTCCCTGCACGGGTTCTGTCCTCCAGCCCTGGCGCAGCCTCCCTCCCTCCCCCGCTTGGCTCCCACCCGGGTGGGGGCGGTGGGGGCGGGGGGGAGGGGAGAGTCTGCAGCTGCGAACATTCCTGACCCGAAGTTCAGGGGAGAAAGCCCAGCTGCTCGCCTGGCAGACAATGGAGCACCCCCCTGCCCGACTCCCGCGCCCCCCAGTGCTCAGGGCCTGGCGCTGGTGTGGCTGGAATTTCCAGAAAGTGCAGTGTCTGAGTGGGTCTTATGTTCTGCCTGTCGGAAGGTGACTTCCGCAGAAACTTGCTGCGCTGGCTGTCGTGTCGGGCTGTGCCGTTCACGGGATCACTCCTCCGAGCCCCCTCCCAAGTGGAGTCTTAGAAGTCATGGCCAGTCCCTGGAAAAATTACAAAAAGGAAGAAACCCCTTAGGAAGGCCGAGTTCCCCCGCGCCTGGCCCCCCACCCCTGCAGGCCTGGGTCACTGTTGGCCCAGACCCACTGTGTCCACTTCTGAGGCTGTATCTGCTCCTCCTCCCCCGACACCTGGAGCGACAGAGACCCTCCCAGGAGACCAGCGGCTTCGGGTGGAGGGCGGGGCGGGGTGGGGCGTGGGAGGGGTGGTGGGTGGGGGTGGGGGCGGGGGTGGGGGGAGCAGGAAGGGCTGCAGGGCGGGTGGGGGGTGGGGGTGGACCCAGGGGAGGCAAAGTCCTCCGTCCCAGGCCGGGGCAGGGGGCAGGTGTTTTTTTTTCAATTGTGGGGAAGCGCACGCAAGAGTTGGCCACCTCAGCCACCTTTAAGTGTGCACCTCGGGGGCGTTAAGCACGTTCGCGCTGCGGCACCGCCACCCCTGCCATCCAGCCCCCAGCAGTCTTCATCTTGTAAAACCGAAACTCTGCCCGTCGCACGGCTTCCCGTGCCCTCCCCACCCCACCCCTCGCCCCTCTGCTTTCCGATCGATTGGACTCCTCCAGGGCTCGCAGGGAAAGAGAATCACAATCCCGCAGTGTGTGTCTTTGGGTGACCGGCCTGTGCTGCTGAGCTTCGTGTCCGCCAGCGTCCTCCTGTACCCTGTGTCGGAGCCGCTTCCTTTTTAGGACCGAATAACGTTCCCCTGTACGGACCGCCCGTGTGGTCCTTTCCCACCTGTCCCTCGGTGGGGGGGCGGGGGTCGCTGCTCCGCTTGGGGCTGTGGTGAGTCGCGCTGCCGTGAGCATGGCTGTGCACGGGTCTCTCGGAGACCTGCTCTCAGTTCTTTTGGGTGTATCCCCAGAAGCGGATGGCTGGACCCTGCAGTGCTTTGGTTTTTCATCTGTCTTCCACTGGGGCTGTACCATTTGCCACTCCTGCCACCCGTGTACAGGGTTCCCGTTTGTCCACGTCCTCCCTCCTGCTTGTTATTTTCTGGTTTTTTGTTTGTTTTGGCCTGTTCCCCCACCTGTGGCACGTTCCCTGTCTGGGGATCGAACCTGTGCCACAGGCGTGATCTGAGCCACAGCAGAGACCGTGTAGATTCCCAAACCTGCTGAGCTTTCGGGGAATTCTTGGGATTACTATTTAAGGGTCGTCCCTTGTTCAGGGAGGCCAGGGGAGTGGAGGAGGGTGCTTGGCGTTGGCATCGGGAGCTGCCGGTCCCCTTGGCTGCCTCTTGGGGGGGCGTGGCTCCCGGTGGGTCCCTGGAACCCGGGCCTGCCTGTTTGGCGCATGAGTAGTGAATGTTGGACTGAATGAGGGTTTGTGTGGGGGCTGTCGGCAGGCGGAAGACCCCGCAGGGGCAGGTGTTCAGAGGAGCAGGGCCCCCATGGAGGCTGCCGCTTCGCTGCGGACAGAGCCACGCAGGCATCCTGACCTCTGCCTCCGGGCCTGGCAGGGTGTCTGCCCGCTGAGGCCGCAGGAGCGGGGAGCACCTGCCTTCCCCACCCAGCTAAACTTGCGTTTACGGCACACGCAGAGCGGCGTCATGAAAATAAAGTCCAATTAAAAACAGGAAAAGTGTGTTTACATCTTACCCTCCACCTGCCAGGACTTCAAAACCCTCCCTCTCAGTGCGTGGCCACCTGCAGACCTTTCTGTGTTGGGCCTCGTTGGTCACAACCCGGAGCGAACACCAGCTCGCCCGCCCACGCCCACGGGGCCCCTCCCACAGGAGCACCTGCACCTGCAGCGCCGCCCCGAGCCCCTGGGGTGGAGCCCCCGCAGGGCTGTGTGGCGGAGACGAGCCTGGGGGCACCCGCAGCCGCCTTCCATTCCCGGATGGGGAGGGGTCCTCTCGCCGCCCTCAGCCTTCCTGGGATGGGGGCTTGCACCTTTGTGGGTTCGGGTTTCCCTGAGCGTCCACCGTGTGTGGCTCCTGCCTCGGGCGTTTTGGGTCCTTTCCAGCATCCTCGGGAGATACGCTTCTTCAGACTCCTTGGGGTGCCTGTGAGGAGCGAGGCGGGGTGGGGGCGCGGGTCGCCCCCGTGTGGCTGTTGCATGGCCACGGCTCCCCATCGGGCCTGGCGGTGACCCCCCAACCCCCCCACGGTGACAGAGCTGATTCAGCAGCCATGTGTGGAGAGGACAGGGTGTGGGGACGACAGGCCCTCAGCAGGTGGCCCGTGGACAGCCGGACGCTGGCTGCTTGTCAGAGCCGCCGGGAGCTGTGGGGACGGTCACAGAACATGACACTTCATCCTCTCTCCGGGCAAGGATGTGTGCTGGCCGGGGAGCCAGGGCCCCGCACGTCCCGCATGCTGCCTTGACCGACAGCCTCTGCGGCCCTTGTGGCGCTTCGAGAAGGATGCCTGTCCCTGCTGCTCCCGGTGGTAGGACCTTTCAAACACCGTGTGTTCTGCCTTGGTTTCCCACCAGCGGAGGCGGGTGGGTGTGTTGTGGGGGTGTCACCCAGCCTCCAGGTGCTGTCCCCAGCCCCTGGGTGAGCAGACAGGTGGCTCTCAGGTGTGTTTTGGTCCCCTGATGTGGGGGTCCCCGAGCTGGGCACTTCCTAAAGAGACTTGGAGGTGGCCACTGGACAGGAGGTCTGGGGGCCCGAGCTGGGGTCGTTGGGGTGGGGGGGGCAGAGTTCCCAGGGAGGCTTCAGGATTTGAACCCAGACGTCTCTGCCTGAAAGCCAGCTGGACCTGCCAAGCCCCCCAACTGCAATTCAGGGGGTCGGAAGCCAGAGCTGGGTCCCATAATATTCAGAGAGCGGTGACAAGGAGGTGGATCTGGGGCCCAAGGTAGCCACATCCTGGCTCCCCCGCCCCCACCTGGCTGAGGGTCTCTTTGGGGCTGGGGGGTCTCTTTGGACCCCTTGCCCTCCAAAGACCCCTGGGCTGGCTGGTTCTGGCGGGGTGGGGGGGGGGGTCCAAACCACATTCACTGAGGGTCTCAGGGTGCCAGGTCCAGGGTTCTGGGGCCATGGGGGAACCTGTAAGGAGCATGAATGGTTGTGAGCTGGGAGACAGGTGGGAGGAACCTGGGTTTTTGTCTGTCTTTGCTTCAGGTGGGAGGTCCATCCGTCTCTGCAGGCACGCATGTGTGCACCCATCCATCCTTTCATAAACCTCTGCTGAGGGCCAGTGGGTGTGGCTGCACCAGCCGTGGTGAGGTCGTGGTTCAGGGCCTAAGGGTACCTCCTGCCCACTGGGACCTCGGCCATCTGGTGACCGCAGACTGGGTGCTTCCATCAGCAGAAATTCCGTCTCGCCCAGTTCTGGCGGAGAGATGTCAGAAACCACAGTGTTGCAGGGCCGTGCTTCCCCCTCCGCTGCCCTGGGCTCCAGGGGAGGGACCTGCCCACCTCGCCCAGCTCCTGGTGGCCCAGGCGTCCCTGGCTCGTGGCCGCATCACCCCGGTCTCTGCCCCGCCCCGTGTCCCTCCTCTGTGCCTCTTATGAGGACACTGGCCCTTGGCTTTAGGGCCGCCCTGATCCAGGATGGTCTTGAGATCCTGAATTACATCTGTTGAGAGCCCTTTTCCAGACCAGGTCACATTCAGAGGCTCTGGGGGTCGTATCTTTGGGGGAGCCTGTCAAGACACTGCACTTGGCCAAGCGCATCCTCAGGCCTCAGCCGTCGGATCTGGCAGACGGGGCTGCTGTCTGTTCTTGGACGGTCATGTTAACGTCCGCAGAGCCCACCTGCCTCAAGCCCTCAGGGCGCCCCCTGGCACCAGACTCACCCCTGGTGGCAGCTCCAGGGGATCACAGGGAGCCCTGTTGGAAGGTGAGGAAGCTGCTCCCCCCCCACCCCCCCACCGAGGCTTTGTGGGCCTCCCTGGAGGGGAGGGGGGGGCCTCCGGGAGTGCCTCTGGGGTCTCTTCTGGAGTGGAAAGTCACCCAGGGTCCCCTCCCCTCCCACTCTGACTTTCCCAAGGGCCCAGTCCTGTCCCCCAGTGCCCCATAGAAAGGCTGCCCACTTGATTGCTTGTCTAAGAGGAGTTCTTTTTAGGGCCACACCTGCGGCATATGGAAGTTTCCAGGCTACGGGTTGAATCAGAGCTGCAGCTGCCGGCCTAACCACAGCTCACGGCAATGCCAGATCCTTAACCCACTGAGCAAGGCCAGGGATCGAACCCACGTCCTCGTAATCCTACTTGGCATCGTTAACCACTGAGCCATTCAGGAAACTCGTAAGAGGAGTTCTGATGCTGGCCCGTGCGTGAGGCTGGCTTGGGCCTCTTTTGGGGGGAGAGGGCAGCCCGCAGCTCCCCGGCTTCCCCGGCTTCCCCGGCTTCCCTGGGAAGGGCTGGCTTTGCCTCTGGTTCCCAACGCAGAGGGTGCTTCATGTTGTGCTCCTGCTTCGGAAGCTGTGTGGCCTGCAGCTCCGGTTCTCTTCCCGTACACCTGCTGAGGCCGGAGAGCTAGGGGCTGGGGCCCCCTGGCCTTTAGGAGATGCATTTGGCTTTCGTTTCAGTGGGTGGCGGGCGGGGCGGAGCGGGTTAAACTGAATCAGCCCGGTGTGTTCTGCCTGGGTCTCTCTGGGGTGGATCGGGGAAGAGGAGCTTGGAGGAGCGTGGGACGGATGCTCTGATGGTGACCTTGAGGCCGCTTTCGGGAAGGAAGAGGAGACGGAGAAAATGAGATGGCAGGGACAAGGCGCGGTTTCACAGGGCTCGGGGGCCAGAGTTAATGGCCTGGCTCAGGGCTGCACGAGGGGGAGGAGGGGCGTCGGGGGCCGGCGTGGGGAGGGGGCGCCGTGTCAGGTGGCGGCCGAGCTCGTCTCTCTGAGCAGGAGCGTGGGCTTGAACCCCCTGGCGTTCAGAAGCCGGCTCGCGAAGAGGGTCGCACGGAGAGACACTGGAAAAGCAATTTCCTGCCGGCTTTGTAGAAAACCTTTGGTTTGACCCTGACCTTGAAGTCTTGATAACTCGGGCTAGTTTTTATCCCTCCAGCTCACACAGGCCATTAGCTAGAGCAGAGGATCTTTTGAGGGCTGCTGGGAACCGATTCCATCCAGATCCTTCCCTGGACAGCTGTGGGCTCGGAGGAGTTCTTGCTGCACCCTTGTCTGTGTTCCCTGTGCCGGGGGACAGGGCAGGGCCTGGCACACAGTAGGTGTCTGTTAAGCGCCTGCCGACTGCAGATGGCTCTCTGCGTGAGGCTCCTGGGCCCCCAGCCCCTCCCTGCTCTGCTCAGCCTTCCTGCCGCCGAGTGCTTTTCCAGGACTGTTTTTCTTGATGTGTTCCCCTTCAGTGCGCGCGAGGAAGTACTTTGAGCTCAGGATGGGGGGAGTGACTGCTTTGTGGGCGTCATCAGCTCGGCACAGCCCGGCTGGGCTTGGCTGCCAAGGCGTCTCCCGCCCGCTGGAGCTTGACCCCCTAACCTTTCAAAACCTGCTTCCCGTGGCCCTGCTGAGCCCCCTCCCCCTCCTCACGGGAAGCCCCCCTCTCCGTTTCACCATGCCAGCTGTCTGGAGAGTGGCAAGCAGGTGGCCCCATGCAGCTGTGACCCACGGTGGAAGGCCGTGTGGCGGGAGCGGGCTGGCACAGCAGGGCCGGGAGCCATGGGAGCAGCATGATCGGGGCTTAGAGCCCCAGCAGCGCCAGGTGCCAGGGTTGTGTGTGCAGCTTCCGCTCTCCTGGGTCACAGGGGGAGGGGAGTGGCTGGGTGGGAGGCCTGGGTCCGTGCCCAGTGCTCCAGGAAGTGGCCAGAGGGCCAGAGGACACTGGAAATGGGTCAGGACATCCTTGTGGGAGGAGAGCTCCGGGGTCAGGAGTCAGGGGTCAGGAAGCTTGTTGAAGCCGGCCTTGTGATCTGTCTTGGAGGGACCCCCTTCCAGCCCTGAGGAGGCCGAGTGCATTTCGAATGACCTTTTGGTGGTCTGGGTGGGAAGGTAATGTCCCGGCTGGGAGGAGAACTGGGATCCGAGAGGCCCAGGGAGATGAGCTCAGCGGTTGTCCCCAGCCCCTCCCATGGGGCTGCCCCCAGGTTCCCCCCCCCATGGCTCTGGGGGGCCCTCCAGGGAGGCGTCTTGCTCAGTGGCCAGATTGGACCAGCCCACCTGGGTCAGAGCTGGTCCTGCCCTCACTGTGGGTTGGCCCTGGTGGACCAAGTGGGGCAGCTGGCGAGTCCAGCAGAGCCGCGTGCAGACGTGGATGGAAGAAGGTCCACGCAGCGCTGGGCGCGGGCCCCGGCAGCCGCCGATCTGTGTCTCAGAAGGTGGAATCCCGCCCAACCGTGTTTCAGCACTTCTGAGCATCAGACTTCAAGGCAGACGGTGACTCAGTCCTTTCTGGACAGAATCCGGCGGCTGCTGGGCTAAGCCGCCTGACGGCGAGTGGCGGGCACAGCGGTGGGCACGATGCAGCCATCCCACCTCTCCTGCCCTCCTTGTGGGGCAAGGCCGGCCCCTGGAAGACCTCGGGGCACAAAGGAAAGCCCCCTCCCCTCCCTACAGCAGCCGCGTACAAAGGCCGCGGGAGCTCGTCCGTCTGCCTCTGTCTCTGTGTGTGCGCAGCCGAGGAGACGGACAGGGTGGAGGAAGCGTCCCTGTTAAATTGGCCAGACCCAATCCAGTCCCCGACGCCCCGCAGTAACCCCTGCTGGGCCTGCAGGGTCGAGGTCCGGTCCCTGCCTGGAGCAGCGGGTGAGCCGGAGTCCCTGCCCCCTGCCCTGGGAGCGCCCCCGCCCCGTGCGGGGGGCACCTTGGCCCCTGACGGCAGGCGTGTGAGTCCGGGGCTGTGGAGTTGGGCGGACTGGTTGTAATCCCAGGTCCAGACCTCCTGAGCCTGCGGCCCCCTCTGTAAGATGGGTGATCAGGGATGAATACCCGCCACCTCCTGCCACCGAGCCGAAATTGTCTGCAGGTGTAGCGAGTGGCGGACCCTCCCTGCTGAGAGGTCATGGCCAACCCCAGATTCTACTGCTTGCTCGTTTGGGGAAGAGATGCTTCTGCACGTGAGGGTTGCCACCCATGCAGCTGCGGCCGTCCATGGGGCCCTGGGTACCTCTGAAGCCATCGTGGAATCTCCCTGCTGGGCGCAAAGCTGGGCCATTTCAGGGACGTCCGCATCAGACACTCACCCGTCCGTCCATTCATTCCCCGGGTATTGAGCCCCTGCTGCAGGCGTCGCCTGCGGTATTTGGAACCCAGCGGGAGAAGAGGGTCTCAGCCCTGCCCCCATGGAGTGGCTGGCCAGCTTGTCCCCTCAGGGACACCTGTTTATTTACCCCAAGGGTCCCAAATTTGCACAAGCCATTCTAGCAAGCTACATCTATTAAATAGTAACGAAGTCACTTAAAATGGCTTTTGGAATGAGCACGGCATAAATAAAACAAGAAATTAATTCATTTCCCCATTTTTTATTGATCAAAGACCTCGTCGTCAGCTGCCAGTCAGAGCGTCGGATCGGCAGCAGCTTGGCCCAGGAGGTTATACTGTGCCAGCTAAAGCAGAGCCACTTGTCACGTGAAGTACCGTTTTAGTGCCACTTGTTGAAGTAGTTCAGGAAATTCAGTGCCGTCCACGGACCTTTTTGGAGCCTGCGTTGTAGAATGCGGGTTTCAGATGTGTAGACCGTCCCCCCCCCCGGGGGGGAAGGTGCAGAGGTTTTGAAAGAAAGTTCCGGTCCTCGTGATAGCTGTGTGGCTGACCTGCCCCTGTGCCCTCCGTGGTGTTCACGTCGCTGTCGCCTCGCGATGTTGGCCGTCCTGGAGGCTCTGGCTGGCTGGTGGTGGTCTCTCCCCGGTCCTGGGCGTCAGCTTCGAGGCCGATTAGGGCCGGCAGAGGTGTGGGTGGAGGGCCAGGTCCATCCGGGGTGTGGCTGCTCCCCAGCTGTGTCCAGGAGGAATGTTGACCCTGAGTGCAGGTCGCAGGGCCTGGAGGGGCTGCGGGGGCCAGCTCCCTGCCTCCACCCTCCCAGGCATGACGTCACAGGCGGCGTGGGACCCAGGGACTTCAGGATCTCCGGAGGCAGTGGCCCCCGTGTCACTGGTCCCTTCTTAAAGCCGTTCTTTGGAGTGAGGGCCCCGCATCGTAGGAGGTGGAGGGCAAGGCTTTCCCACTTTGCAGATGGGAAAACTGAGGCGGGAGAAGACGAGGAGTGGTGAGTTGGAGCGGACACTGCCCTGTAGCCAGGCCAGGGCTCTTACCTGGGGGTCTGGGGTGGAGTGTGGGCCTGTGCCTTCTGGCCCTGCCCTGGAGACCCCGGGCGGGGGGTGGGACTGTGTGATGGAGTGGGTGGGCTGGGGACACCAGCCAGCATCCCCAGAAGAGCTTTGCATGTCAGTGACCACCGGCAGGGCGGGGAGGGTGGACGGGGATGGGGAGCGCCCTGCAGGGGGCGTCCCCGTGGAGCCCATGACCTCAGCGGAGCATCGATGCCAGGAACTGCGGGCCGCCGGCCTCCAGACATAGTCTGGGGGGCAGCAAAGGGACTTCCCCGGGACAGGCCTTGTAAGGGGCGAGGGGCACTCAGGGAGGTCGGCCTCCTCCTTGCCACGTCTCTGAGCCTGTTTCCGACCTGCACACGGGGGCTCAATGCGAGTCCGTGGTAGGGGCAGATGGGATGCAGACATGAAGGCAAAAGCTCCCCGTGAACTGCGAAGTGGGGCTCCCCCCGACCCCGCTGGCCAATCCCCGAGCCACCATTTCTGTGTGTGGAGTCTGCCCGTCGAGCCCCAAAGCTGGACTTCTACCTTCAGTGTCTCCCTATTGCCCTGAACAGACGTCGTTACCCTGCAAGCATTGTTTTCCTTTAAAAAAACAAAAACAAAAACCCTGGTGTCACCCTGCTCAGCCACCTACAAACTTCAAGAGAGCTTAAAGGTCAGAAGTCTGGCCTTGGAGGGTAGACGGACCCAGGTGTGTTCCCAGCTCTGTCACATCCTCGCTAGTGGCCTTGGGCAGGCTGGGCACCCTCTCGGGGCCTCAGTCTGTAAATGAGGAGGTGCCGTAATGACTCTGGGTTGCTGTGAGCAGGGCAGCCCTTAGCCCCGAGCCTGGTGCCCTGGAAACCCTTGCTCCCTGGGAGCTTCTGAGATTCCTATGAGCCAACTTCTGGATGCCCAGGGCCCCAGATCCTGGTCCAGCCCCTCCCTGAAGCAGCGAGACTTGTAAGCACACGCAGTGGGGGTGGGGGTGCAGCCCAGAGCAAGTCTGTGCAGACGATGGGTGAGTCACAGCCTACAGAGCCCAGCACCCAGGCCCAGGCCCTGCACAGCTCCCACGGGTGGGCCGCAGTGAGCCTGGCCTTGAACATGGCGGCCCCGCCCCTTTGCCTGGTCCTGGGCTCCCCCCCCGGGGGTGGGGCCTGGGGTCCTCATCCCTGCAGCCTGTTTCCAGCAGGAACTTGGGCCCAGCCGTGGCCTGGCTGCTCTGGGCCTCGCGTTGTCCTGTCTGGGGAATGGGGCTCACCCTTGTCATCGCAGGCGGGACGTGAGTTTGTCACTGGAGCAGGAAAGCAAGTACTGTTTGTTGTCGGCTCCCTCCCTCCCTCTCTCGCCTGGGGTCGTGCCTGGGCCTCGAACCGTTCACACCACAGAGCCTGCCTTGTGACCCGGCTGTCAGCTCCCTCTGCCTTTGTTCCCCTGAGTACCTGCCTCTCAGCGCTAAGGTGTGTGAGCTGCTGGGTGGGTGCAAGATCTCCAGGGCTCCTGTTCCGGCACCTTCTGGGGGACAGCAAGCCCAGGGAGGGGTAATGGTGGCGGGGCCATGGCCTGAAGGGGCTGCTCGCCCCGTGGGGCGGGGCGCCTGTGTCTCGTCCACCCGGTGGGGCTGTCCCTAGCAGTGTCTCCCTGATCAGCGGGTTGGCCACTAAGAAGCCACTCAAGCTCCCCACAGGAAGCCCCCCCTCCCCGGTGCATCGAGGGCTTGAGGCTCAGATCATGAGCCCTGGCTCGCAGGGCTCTGCTCTGCCTCTCACGTCCAGGGTCCCCGAGCTAAGTGGCAGGTGACAGTGAGCAGCAGGCCTGGGCTGTCCTGTGCTGCCGCGCCTGGGAGGTTGGCGTCTGGTCACAGAGCCTGTGTGCTCACGCTAATCTGATTTCAGCCTGATTAGGTCGCAGGAGGCAGAAAAGGGCCCGAGATTAGAGGCTGACGCACCCAGGACACGGGCGGCCCCCCCTCTGGGCACAGCGGCCAGGCCTGAAGAGGGACTGCCTGGGGCCCTGCCTGGGTCTGGGGGCGCGGGGGGTGCCCTGAACAAAAACAGCCGCGCTGCCTTCGCTCGGGGCCACTTGTCACAGGGCCAGTTTTCTGGGGACGGATTGTTATTGGGGCTGCTTAGCTGGACTTCGGAGGCTGAGCTTCCAGACGCTGGGAAAGCAGTGGCCGCCCTTTGTCGTGGGCCTCCAGGGCTGCAAAGAGAGAATGCCACTTGCCCCTGAGGCCACAGGGACACGGCCAGCCGTCAGGCTCTCTCCGGCCACAGGCCAAGGAGGGGCAGCTTCTGGCTTCACACTGGCCACTGGGCCGCCCTTGCCCGCTGTCACTCAGCCTGTGGCTGAGATGTGCCTGCGGCTGCTGGGTCCCCGCATCCGCTCCCTCACGCCTTCAGGAGTCTCTTTGCTGGAATCGGAAGCCGGCCCTGCTGGGAGGGAGGGATCCCGAGGCTCCGACGGGCCAGGCTCCGGCCACACGCCCTCCGGGGCCCAAGGAGGTGGGGAAGGAGGGGGCTCCCAGGTGAGTGGACATGAGTCGCCCACTGTCCCTGCTTAGCGGAAGGGGAAGGGGGCTGGGCCCTCCTTGTTCTGCTCCCTCCCTGCCTCAGTTTCCCCAGTCGAACGATGGGCGAGATGGTGACCGTGGGGCTCATTCGAACTGGCCCTCAATGAGAGTGAAGGAGAAGCTGTTGGTGAGTACTCCGGACCCAGGGGACCTGGGGGACCCAGGACTCGGCCAGCCCTGTCCTCCTCAAAGGGCCTTTGCTGCTCTGAACCACACGTGGGTGCACGTCTCAGCTCAGTCACCTCTGATCTGGAGCCAAAGTTCTCCCCTCTCTGGGCCTCAGTCTCCCTCCCTGTAAAGTGGGTGAGTCACGGAGGGAGGGAGGGAGGAGCGGGCGGCCCAGAGCTGGGCGCGCGGAGCCCTGTGACCAGAAGCCGGGCCCAGCACTTGTCCCTGCCCCGCTGCGTCCCTTGCCCAGTGTCCGAATCAGTCTGCGCGGCTGTTGTCCCTGGCTGGTCCGCGGTGCCTGGGGTGGTGCGCCTGGAGCGGCACGGGCAGTGGTTTGAGATGGTGAGGGGCTGGAGTGGCCACGCTGGGGGCGGGCCCAGGCCGGGCAGACGCTGTGCCCGCCGGGCGCCTGCCCCCTTCTGAGCCCTGAAAGGAAGCCCGGCCTTGCTGTGTGATTATGGTCGGGAGCTGTGTAATTAACTCCAAAAATGGGAGGCCGAGGAGGAATTAAAATAAATGCTTGGTGGAAATTAGAGACGAGTGACGTGCAGAAAATAGTGGAGCCAGGCTGGAAGCTGCAGCCGCCCGGGGCAGGCAGGAGGCAGGGGTCTGAGGCCGCGGGGGCAAGGGGGCCGGTTGGTAGGAGTGGGTTCTGACCTGCCTCCTGGGTCTGCAGGCGGCAGCGCGTGGGGACCCCAGATGGGGGCGCTTAAAGCAGCTCAGGCGCCTTTGGGCCGGGTTCTGGAAGCCTGAGATCAAGTGTCCCCAGGCTCTTCCTCGGGGCCTGGTGGGAGCGTCGGTCCCAGCTCCTGGGGGCTCCGCTACTCCCCGGAGCCTCTCTTGGAACCCTTTCCCCGTTGTCACATGGCCTCCGCTCTGCCAGTCTGTTTCTCTGTTTTTTTTGTTTTTTTTTTTTAATTAAAATTTTTTTTCTGGTAGTAAAAGACCCAAAACATACCATTTGCCCATGTAGCCACTTTAAGTGTACCCTTCAGTGGCTTGGAGCACGTCTAGACCGCTGAGCAGCACCTACCCCTGGTTCTTCCCAGGACGTGGTCATTGTTCCAGACCGACGCTCTGTCCCGGTTACACTGCCCGCCCCCGAGCCCGGGCTCCCACCCTCCTGCTGTCTCTGTGGATTTCCTTGGCCTTCTCCTGGGTCCGTCGGGTCAGGGTGTGTCCTTTCGTGTCTGTTCTTTAAACTGTCAGGTGCGAGAAGACAAAGACGGGGCCTGTGTTTGGTCCGCCGTCCAAAGCAGTAGCTGTGGCCCGTGTGGCCGTGAGGCTTAAACTGGGCAGGATGACGTTAAACGCAAAGTGCCTTCGTGCCGTCAGACTGGCCGCGTTTCCGGCGCTCGGTGGGCACGTGTGCCTGGTGGCTGCCCTACTGGATGGCACACACCGAACGTTTCCATCATTCTAGAAAGTTCCGTCGGAGACTCCTGTTCCTGGGAACACGAGACGTGATGACTAAATCACGCAGGATCGGGACTGGCCCCGGGGGCGGGTGTCGTCTTTATCAGGACCTTCTGGTCGTCCTTTATCTTCGTCTTTTGATGAAATGTGAGCAGTGGCTACAGATGGGATGATGTGTGGGACTCCCGTTCATTTCTTGATTTTGACAGGGGCGCTGTGGGGGTGGAGGCGGGGGTCACACTCAGAGGTTTGGGGGAAAGGGGGTCACATCTGCAGTTTACTCTCATGTGTTCAGAAAACGTTCACGTGTACACCGATGCACACACAGCTGCACATGGATAGACACCAGTACACACAGATGCACAGATACACAAAGATACACGCAGGTGCACAGATACACACACAGGTACACGCTGACACACACTGATACACGAAGGTACACGCACACAGATACACATACAGCAGATACACTTCGATACACACTTGCAGTTAGAGTGATACACCTGATACACTTCGATACACGAAGACATACGCAGATACACAGATAGAGATACAGATCCACGAAGCCGCACACTGATACAAATAGACACAGTGATACACGGAGATACACAAAGATAGGGAGTAATATTATATGACAGGTTTTCAAGCCGGTGTTCTCCGTGACCAGGGAGCAGCCCCAGCCAGAAGGCAGGAGTGGCCCCATGCAGAGGCTGCTCCAGGGCCGGGGGAGGTGCCCGCCGGGGGTGGGTGGCTGGGAAGATTCCTGTCTCTGCTGGGGCACCATGTGGCTGGCGGGAGCCCTCAGTGCAGCTTGGTTTTACGCTGGGCCTCCTGTGGCTTCTGATTCTGGCCTGTCCGTCACCTCGATCTGTCCATTCGTCTAAATTTCTGGTGAGCAATCCCAGGCTCTGTGCAGGTCTCTTGGCATCGAGCTGTTGGGCCTTTCGCAAGGTTTTAATGGCAGCGGGGGCCGGGGGGGTCTGAAGCCCTGGGTTATTGCTCAGCTGTGTGCACCGCGGTCCTTACCTCGTGGACAGCCACGCCGAGCTGCACCAGGGGGGCTGATGGCTCCCACGTACCTGGCGCCTCCTCTGTGCCATCAGGGTTTGTAATTGACCCGGCCAGTAGTGTCCTGTTAGGGGTCCAGGCTCGGGAGCCATAGCCGTTCTCCCCAGGTCCCGCAGGCTGAGATCGTTGAAGAGGATTTGAACCTAGGTCCTGTGACTTTAAGGTATGCATCCAGGCCACCTCGTCTGCTGCCCCCAAGTCTTTCTCAGCCCTTCCTCCATGGGAACGGGAAGCTGGTGGTCCTATTCGCCCACCCGCCCCACACCTCCTGCACCTGCTGCTTTGCCACGCCCACTGCAGGGGCTCAGAGGCTGAGTACTGGGTGGAGGACATACGCCCCAGGCTGGCCTTTGTGCTCCCACCAGCCCCCCGCTGTGTCTGGCATGTGTCCCCCCAGGGTCCCCATGGCTTCCTTGGGGCTTTGTCACGTGGAGTAATAGGGTGTGTTTGTGCCGGGAATGGCCGTGTGAACGTGTCTGTGTGTGTGTGCGTGTGCACGCCATCCCTGCGGAGGGAAAGCGGGCATATTTGGTTCTAGCCGAGACCTGGCAGCGTTGAAACTTCTGGATCTCTGGGCAAACAGTCAGGAATGGCCAGGGCGAACAGGACTGCCGGGGACATCAGGGCCCGCAGGACATCGGAGCTTTGAAGCGCCGGTCCAGGGCGGCGCGCGGCGGCAGTTTGCCGCTTGGGTGCAGCCCTTACAGGGTGCAGGTTTAGTAATTCCCCTTCTCTCCTTAGTTCCTGTGTTTGAAGAACATTCGCACCTTCCTGAAAGTCTGCCACGACAAGTTCGGGCTGAGGAACAGCGAGCTGTTTGACCCCTTCGACCTCTTCGATGTCCGAGACTTCGGGAAGGTGAGTGGCCTCTTCCCTGGCGCTGCAGGTGAACGGGCCGGGCCGGGCCCCTCCCCCTGGAGTGGGTGGGTAGGGGAGGGCTGGGGTGTGTTACAAACAGGTGGGGGGGGGTGCGTGTCGTGTTTGGGGGCCTCTCAGGCTGTTCAGGGTGTGATGAGGACAGCATCACAGAATCGGGTCCAGCCCTACCTTTCTAGGCGCGTGACTCCGAACATTTACTTTCTGCCCCAAATCTCCGCTCCTTCGTGGGGGATGGGCAGCAACTCACAGGGGTGGGGGTGGGGGTTGACTGAGACGATGCAGGGGTCGTGTTTATGGTGGTGCTCGGAGCAGGTGGGGTGATGATCTGAGCTCCCTGGTTCCTGGAGGTGACCCCTAGATCGGCGGCAGATGAGACAGGAAGTCAAGTCTCCCTGTGTTTTTAGAAAGTGCCCCTGGCGGCTGTCTTGCAGGACGCCTGCTGGCACAGGTGAGGAGCAGGTACAAAGGCCGGGGTTGGGGGTGTGGCTCATTGTGAATTCCCGGCAAGCCTGGGTTCAGAGTGCCAGTGTGGCCCGTCACCTACCACCCAGAAGCACCGCAGTTCCCAGGTCCGTCCTTTTAAACAGGAGGGTCAGGACCGGGACATCTGGTTGGTGGATAGGTGGCCGAGGGCTCGAGTCAGACCTAGTTCTGGGCTGCCCTGTGGTCCAGGTGTCCTCGAGTCCCTGCCTGCTCTTGGAGAGCCACGCTGCCTGGCCCTGCCCTCTGCCGCTGGCACAGGCTCTGCGGAACGGCCACTTCCCGGACGACTCGGGGACCAGCTCCACCTGCTGATGGGAACGATCAGAGGATGCTTATTGCTCACTTTATCTGAGGGCCATTACCAGGGACCCGGCGTTCGAGTAGATGTTGTGCGAATACAGGATTTCTGAAGTGCAAGAGGGGTTTTGTGTTTGCAGTTGCAAATGCCGAGAAGTCAGTTCTGAGAGGAGCCCTTATTTGAAGAGCTATGAAGTGTCAAATTAGCATCAATAACTGGGACTTTCCCATAAGCCATTTGGGCCTGATGGTATTCTTCTTTGGTTCCGAAATTCTCTAGAAATAAGACTTGCGGACCCGTTTAGGGGACCTTGTGTAATCACCCAGCTCTTAGAGGCATCTCTTACCCCCTCCCTCTCTCTTTTTTTGTCTTTTAGGGCTGTACCCTGCATATGGAGGTTCCCAGGCTAGGGGTTGAATCGGAGCTGTAGTTGCCAGCCTACACCATGGCCACAGCCATGTGGGATCTGAGCCACATCTGCGACCTACACCACGGCTCACGGTAGTGCCGGATCCTTAACCCAGGGATCGAACCCGTGTCCTCATGGATACTCACTGGGTTCATTAACCACTAAGCCATGACAGAAGCTCCTCTTCCTCTCGTAAATGACTCACAGAATTCCCTCTGGCTTTGGGGCACCGGCCCGGGACTCTGAGGCCACCAGGCTTCCTTCTGCCCCAGGGCACGTCCACTGCGGCGGGAACCGCGGATGCGAGTGGAGCTGGGCTGGTGTCCTTTTCCACAAGCGGGCTTCTCGGTTTGCAGAGTTGCTTTCCTGTGGATCAGAACCTCCTCCTTGTTCGTATTTCTCCTTGTTTCCCCAGCAGCGCCTTGGGCAGGGAAGAAGCGGATGGCTGGGGACTCCTGGGAGGGGCCTTCACACACACATGCACACACACACACGCTTTCACGAACACACTCAGATGCACGACTGGTATTTAGAATAATTGTGCAATGCAGAGGAGTCGGTGCATAATTGGGCGCTGCTTTGGCCTTGCTGCAGCCGAGGGCAGTGAGGCGAGAGGTGCATAAGTTTGGATTAAACCCTCGTCACGTGGCCGGCCAACCACACCTCCGTGCTTTGAAAGGGGGTGCCCCCCACTGTGGGCGTCAGTGATTCCAAGGGGGCGGTTTGACCTCCGGAGACAAGCCAGATGCACACAGAAGGGCCCTCGGGTTGGGGGGGGCAGGCAGTGGATTTGGACCCCGAGTCACAGCATGGCTGTCGGGAAAGGAAGGGAGGTGGCCACCTGCCCAGCCCTGGCACGGAACCTCAGGGCTTCAGTTCAGCCCCACGTTCTGCAGGGGGTGCTGGGACTCAGGAGGGCAGCTCAGGTGCTATGAGCTGCCCTGGCTCTGCCGCTGCGCTTCACGGACCCAGTTCACAGTCTGGGTCCCCTTAGTGGCCAATAACCTTGACAGATGATGCAGGGACCCGAGGACCGGGAGCCCCCAGCACGGTGCTGGCTCATAGCAGGTGCTCATTAAACAGCAGTGCTGCCTCTGCCGCCCCACCCCCGGGTCCGGGTGAAGTGGAACCGGGCCAGCGCAGGTTTGTGGCGGCCTCCTCCCGTTTTTCTCCATTATTTCATTGGTGAAGACTTCACACCGGCACTTTGGGAGTCAGAGCCAGGCGGCTTAGCCCATGGACCTGGGACCCCCTTGGGCTGGGTCCCAGCTCTGCTGTCACCAGCGGTGGCCCTGCCCAGGAGACTTCCTCTAAGTCCTGTTTGTAAACGGGCGTTGGGAGTGGCACCCTCCGAGGTCTGCTGAGCGGAAAGCAGAGCCGTCGGTGGGGTCTCAGCTCCAGGCCCATGTCTGGGGAGCTCGCCCGGCTCTCAGCTGCCCTCCTCTTGCTGCTCTGGCTTTCTCTCCGTCGTGTGGCATGGCCTGGGGGTCCCTGTGGGTAGGTTGCCCGCCTGGGACGGGGCCGCCTGCCATGTGTACCGGCCGCTCCCAGGGATGCCGCACCCCTGCCGGAGCCCAGCCTGCCCCCCGCGCTCTCCGTCCATCGGGCTGAGTCTCAGGGGCCGCTCTCTTCCTCCCCTGCTTTTCTCTCATGTCTGGAAAATCTGTGGGCTGGGCTCCGAGCTGAGTTCAATGTGGGTCCAGGGGCAGCTTTGAGGCTGAACCATGCTCTCCCCACGGTGGGGGCCACTGCCCGTGTGCTTTGCACATGACGTCCAGGGACGGGATGCCCTGGGAAACACACACGGGCATGGCCCCAGCTCCCCCTCACCGTGCTGCCGCCTGCTCTGCTCTCAGATTCGGACACGGGACTCTCCCCGCCCCAGAGCAGGTGGGCAGGCACAGCTGTGGGCAGGCTGGCAGAGCTGGGGCTCCCGCCTGCTGGAGGAGCAGGTCTGGGGGGGTCCGGGCTCCTCACTCAGCTGTGACTTCCTGGATGGACTTGGGAAGGAGGTTGCGTGCCAGCGGGCTCTGGGCACAGAGATGGCAGACCCTCGCTGAGGTCCCCATGGCACAGATTCGCTCGTCCCCCTCTAGGAGCCCCGCCCAGTGGGACAGCCAGGCGGGTCTGGGTGTGCTCAGTGACATCAGACGTGAGGATGTGATGCTGGCCCCTCGGGGGCAGAAGGTCCGTCCCCGGGGCAGTGCCAGTCCCTGCCAACCAGGACCTGCCTGGGGCCCGTGTTGAGAATGATGCCAAGGCCGATTCTTGGACAAAGGGGGAAGGGTTTGGAGGTGGGGATTTGAGGGGCTAAGGCTTTTCTTCGCTTTTCAGGGACTCAGGCCTGGAAAGGGTCCTTTTGGGAATGCTGGTTTGTTAGTTTCAGGCTGGTTTTGAAATTTCCAGAGTTTTTCCTTTTGTTCTTATTGACACAGTTTATCGTGCTGAGGATCTGTCGGGGTGTGGGGTTTTGTCATTTTTCTTTCTTTTTTTGGTCTTTTTGTCTTTTTGGGGCCATACCTGCAGCATAGGGAGGTTCCCAGGCTAGCGGTCTAGTCAGAGCTACAGCTGCTGGCCTCCCCCACAGCCACAGCAACGCGGGATCCGAGCCACATCTGTGACCTACTCCACAGCTCACAGCAATGCTGGATCCTTAACCCACGGAGCGAGGCCAGGGATCGAGCCTGTGTCCTCATGGTTACTAATCAGGTTTGTTAACCACTGCGTCATGACGGGAACTCCTGTGGGGCTTTTTCTAAGCAGCGGCCTCTCAGCTTCCCGAGTCTCTCATGGTGGCATCGCCCGTGGGAAGCGCAAGACCTTCGAGCCCTGGGCGCCTCCATCGGGCATTCGATTTATCAAGTCTTTATGAAGCACTTACTCTGCTAGAGATCGAACGGGAAGACTGGCGTGACCTTTGCCCTCCGAGGGTCACCTGGATTAGCCCTTGCGCCGCTGATGGCAGGAAAAAGGAGTGTGCCCCCGCCTCCCCCAGCTGGCCGTGGCCGGCTGGGAGCCCCACTTCTGCGATGGCGGTGTGGACGAGGTCGTGTGAGGTGAGAGCTCAGCTGCAAAAGTCCCTGTTGTTGGGGAATGATAACCCCTCTCCCCAGGAAGCCACCCTGCAGCGCTGGGCCGACTCGCTGGTGTTCTTCCTGTTTCCAGAACCGGCAGGGCCTGGCCCCCTGGCCCCTGGGCTTCCCCTTCCCGACGTCCCTTTAGGGCAGGTGCAGAGAGGAGCTGATGTTTTGGGGTGCACCAAAATCCCAGAAAGTTCCTTCCTGAGCCCAGCAGGAGCCCTGGGAGGCCCAGCAGGTCGGCGGACCCCTGGAGACCCTCGAGGCTGCAGGAGCCTGGGTGGCCGGGGCCCGGGGAAGCTGCCTCGCTCGCCAGGAGCGGCTGGCAGGCCCGGGCCCTGCACCCTCCTCTCTCCTCCGGAGCCAGGCGTGGAGGGTGGTGGGAGGGGCTCCCCATCGGTCAGAGCCCGCGTGGATCTCCGCGTGCTTGGGCTTCTGAGCTGTTGTTGCTGCGGGGCTCGAGCGAGGGCAGGGTGTGGCAGTGGTAAAGGCCTCAGCCAGGAAGCGCACATACAGGGCCTATCATTTTATTAGAATTGGTTCCTCTTCTGGCTAACTCACCCGGCCAGCTCCAGCAGGAGCTGAAGGATCCAGAAAGTTGCTTCCGGAAGTCATTTTTTTTTTTCTCGTTTTTTTTGGCCTCTGTCTCTGATATTTTCCCGAACGGTCACATTAAAGGTATTGGATTTCTGCTCAAACCAGTCTTGTCGGGAAAGATCTGAGCTAAGATTTGAGCTAAGGGCCTGAGATGGGGGCTGCAGGCGGAGCCGGCTGGGGTGGGGAGCATGGGCCGGCAAGGCTTGCGGCTGAGACCCGGCCCCCGCTCCCTCCCCGATGGCCTGTGATTCCCTCTCGTGTTCCCTTGTGCGGCCCTGTGCCCTGTTCTGGGCGTCTGCGGGATGCCCGGGGCCCCGGAAAGGAAGGCGCCGTGGGTAGGCCGGATGGGTGGCCGGTCTGGGCTGGGTCTCGCCAGGACGCCGTGGCCGTAGCGGGAAATCTGGTTGTGAATTGTGGACGGAGGATCCTGGCGAGGCTGCAGGGTTTCCCTGGCTTTCTCCTGGTGTGTCGGAGGTTGCAGAGAACGATACTCACGAAATGACGGCCTCATCGCCTCGTGCGCTGGGGGCCGAGGGTCCGCCCACGTAACCTTCCTGGCGCCTCGAGGTTGGCGCTCGTTACCCCATTCTGCAGGCCTGCACGCGGAGGCTCAGAGGAGAAGCACCTGGCTCAAGGCCAGAGGGCTGGCCACGCATCTCTGATCTGGGAGTTTGCTGTTTCCAGACCCTCTCTGCCCTCCCGCCCTCCGCTGGCCGCTCAGCCTCCTTAGCAGGGCGCCGAAGTGGTGGCCGGCTTCGCCAACACAGTGTCTGGTCCTGGCCTTGGCACTGGGTTCAGTCCAGCTCCGTGCAGTGACCCCGGGCTGGTGACTTGCCCTGACCTTGATTTCCTCCGGAAACTGGGGACAGTAGTGCCAGCTGTCCCCGTTGATGGCTATGTCACGGAAGCGCTTGGCGTGGGCTGGGACCTGGTGGTCAGTGAGTGCACTGAATTTTCAGCATCCGTGTCGTTATAATCCTCAGTGGACTGGCCACCGTTGGGCGTGTTTTCTTGCACCACTAAGCTGGGGATGGAAGTGAGAAAGCCTCCCGGAGTGAGGCGGGCCTCCCGGTGGGCAGGGGGTGGGAGAGAGGAGGGGCTACTCCTGAGTGGCGGGAGCCGGGGGCGGGCCCCAGCCTGCAGGGGCCACGCCAGCTTCTGGCTCAGGGTGGTCCTGGGTCGTGCGCCCTAGGGACCTGCTCACGGCTGTCCCTCGGCCCACGAGGCCTCCCCGCAGCTGCAGGGCCCCCTCCCTCACCTCCCCAGAGCCTTTGCTCGGCTCTCCCAATTTAAAACAGTGGGTCGCCTTCCTTCTCTGCAGCCCCCCTGCCCAGTGCTGCCCACCGTCTCGGCAGTTTCCTTCGTGGCCAGGCTGTGGGTCACAGCCCTGACTGCACTGTGGCCCCCTGGCTGCACTGTGGCCCCCTGGCTGCAGGGACCTTCATGCTTTGTTCACTGACATCTCCTGGGTGCCTAGAGACCCACCTGGCACACAGGGGCATGAGCCTGTCTTTGTGTGAATTGGTGGATCTTTCTGGAAAAGCCAGGAAGCTTTGGTGGGAACGGGGTGGGGGCACCTGCGGGGGGTCTGGAGGCCCAGGCTGGCCCAGGTGGTGCCCCGGGATCTTCATCAGTCTGACTCTGCTTCCCCGGGTGCCCCTGCCGGGCTGCCCCAGACCCGCCACTCTGCCTGGGCAGCTGGGCTCACGTTGCCCCCGTTTTGGGTGGAATTAACGACCCAGGAGGGAGATCTGCAAGGCTGCTTCTCTCCTTTGAGTGGAGGAGCAGAAGGAGTTTAATTCTTCCATTTATTATTCATTGAAACACTTTGCCAGGCTCAGAAACTTCTGAAGTGGTTAAACCCGGCCCTCAGCAAGGGTGGGGGCAGATGGCAGGCTCCTCGTTAGGTCTGTGTGCAAGGTGGGCGCACAGCGGTTCCCCCACCGTCCACACCCCCGGGCACTGCCGCCCGTGTCCCTCCCGTCCTCTCCCAGCCCTGGCGATCGCTCGCGGGCGTGGAGCTCTGAGCGCTGTGCACTGGGCCCTTTATCTCCGCTAGCTCTTCAGGGGCCTCGGGAAGGAAGGAAGGACCCCAAGGCCCAGAGAGAAGACACATCTTGCTTGGAAGCGACAGTGACGATGGAACTGGGGGGCCGATTTGGGTCCCGTGGACGCAGAGGTTAGGTCAGCTGTGTTCTGTCCCTTCGCTTCTGCCAGGCGAGGTGGCAGACCCCAGGGACAAGGCGTGGTCTGCCGTGTGGGATTCTGTCATCTGCAAGGTGTTGGGAAGCTAGGCTGGAGGCCGGTGTGGAGGCCGGGAGGCAGTGTGGAGGCCGGGAGGCTGTGTGGAGGCCGGGAGGCTGGGAGGCAGTGTGGAGGCTGGGAGGCTGTGTGGAGGCTGGGAGTGCTATCTGGAGAGGCCACAGTCAGGAGAGGAGGACTCACCATCAGCTTTTTAAAGGACATAAGGCAGTGAATTCCCTTCCACGGAGGATTTTAAACCACCTGGGCCTTCTCGGGAGGGCAGGAGGAGGCAGAGGGCAGGCCCTGCTGAATCAGAGCGCGTCTCCTTTGATCTGTTTGGTGTGTACATTCTGTCTGACCTTTTGCTGTGGGCCATGTTCTGAAGAGGTGAAATCATACTTTGAAAGCACTGGCCCGTAGCAGCTCAGGCAGCCTGCCTCCCTGGGACTGGGGCTTGGGGCGGGGGGCAGGTGCCTGGGGCTGCGGTCTCATGGGCTGCCTGAGGGGCACTGATGGTGGGCAGGCCTCACCCCCCTGGGGTTCGGAGGCCTCAGCTGTGCATCTGCAGTGGGTGTGGGAGGCAGGGCCATGTCTGCCAGCATCCCGGGCCCTGGGACGGTCTGCCCATCACCAGCTGCCTGCTCTGCTGGGTTCAGAGCCTGGGTCTGCCACCCGGGCCCCTGGCTGTTGTCTGTATGGCAGAGGCGCCTCGCTCCCTCCCTGCGCCCACCCCATTCCACTCCTCTCTGCCTGGGACCCTCCTCCGTCCTCCGGTGCCCCTCCCCCACGCGCTGCCTCTCCGGTGCCCGGGCAGGCGTCACATGTCCACCCAGCACCTCCCATCTGTCCTGTTATTGCCGCTGTCCCCTCTCCTGCCCCGCCCCTCCTGCAAACACCCACTCCCCCTGCCCTCGGGACTCCGCGTGAGAGCGATGGTGCTTCTGGAGGCAGGAGGAAGTGGACCAGTGGGGACACCTCTGGGGGCGTGAGACAGAGCGTGGCGCTGGGGAATGGGCTTGAGCCGCCCGCCATCTCACCTCTTGGGGCCGCAGCTCTCCCATCTGTAAAATGGGTCTGCAGATCCGCCCCGTCTCAGAGATGCTGGTGGGGGATTTGAGGTGGTGCGGCCACATATCTGCGTGTGCAAGTCCATGGACAGCAGCTCTCAGGGGGGTGATGCCCTCGTGGTACCAGCCCATGTGGACCATGTGGTGGTGGCCTTGTTTGGTGGGCAGGGGTGTGGCTGATGGCCCATCCTGGCTATCTGGAGCGCCCGCCTTACCTGCCACCCTCGTCCCACTGCCCTGCGTCCAGTGGGATGTCTCTGTTCAGCGTCCTCATTGATGCCCACAGCCCCCGGCTCTGCTCTGGGGAGGAGGTGGCGGGCAGCCTCCGGGCATCGCCTGGTCACCCCGATCTCCGATGTTGGCGCCCGGGCCCCACGCCTCCACGTGTCGCTCATTCCCTAATGCTGGTTCACTCATTTGCCGAGTGTGGCTGCTTTGCACTCGCCCGGGGCCTCTCAGACGCCAAGGCTGCGGCCTGTTCATTTTCACTGCCCGTCGGGATGTTGCCGGGGAGGCGGTCTGGGCTTCCTGGCAGCTGCTCTGTGCCGAGTACCTGTTCAAGTGCAGTTGCCGGGAAGCGGGCGCACCTCCAGGCTCCGCGTTGGCTGAGGCTTCCTGAGCTTCTGCTGGAAAGCGGTTCCTTCTTTTATCCGCGGGTGGTCATTGCGGGACGTGATTCGCCCGTCCACGTCCAGACTGACCGCCGGACACGTGTCCGCCTGCGTGCGCACACACGGGGTCAGCCAAGCGCTCCAGGTGCCGCGCCCGCCTTCGCTCCCTGGTGGTGGGAGCGCTTTCCCTCCGCCTCCCTTTGCAGGCGGGCGCCGCTGGCCGGCATGGCCCGGCCTGTGGGCAGAGTGGACCGGAAGCTCCAGTAGCTGAGTGCCTGCAGGTCTGACCGGCTGTGGGCGATCTGGGCCCACGGCCCGGGGTGCGATGTCGGGCAGCTTCTGGGCCTTTGTTTCGGACCCTCAGCCCACCCACCTGGGTGGAGCCCCAGGGAGGGGCCGACGGCCAAGGAGGTCGCTCAAGTGACCCCTGTGGGCCACCCACACCTGTCTGCTCTCTTTCCCCTTAGATCGTTTCTGGGGAGAGGGACTCAGGTGCCGGGGTGGCAGCGGTCCTGTCCGACTGAGAAGCTGGGGGTGGAGGGTCAGGGGCCTTGCTTCCAAGCCCTGCTTCAGCCGCTGCGCCTCCCTGCGCGTGGGCAGGTGCCCTCTTCTCCGGCCTCAGTTTCCCCATCCGTGGAGGGGGTTCGTCTCGATGGCTGAGCGCCTGCTGGCGGTTGTCAGGACGACCTCCCTTGTCCTGTGGGTGTCACGTAAGCCGCACCCATCTTTGTCTCTGTTGTCCCCCTTGACGTGTGCCCTGTGAGCCCCACCCAAGTGGCCGAGACCTAGAATTTTCTCAGCTAGTCCTGGGGCCGCGTGTGCATTGCTGGTTTTTTTTCAGGGGTGGGAACAGGGGTCTGTGCTCGTAGTTAATTAAGTCTTAATTGGCTAATTGTTTCTCCCCAGTGCCCCCAAGACATTTCCACTGACGCCTGGCAATTTGTTGTTGGCAGCAAAAAGGCTGAATGAGACCCAGAAAGAAGAAAAAGCATATCGAAAATGTAAATGATTCCTTTTTAAGGCTGAATACTATTCCGTTGAACAGAGGGACTCGTTTATCCCCCACCCCCGGATGGGCACTTGGGCCGTTTTGACCTCCTGGCTGTCGTGGGCAGTGCTGCTGTGACCATGAGGGTGCAAAGCTTTGATCACTTTTATTTTCCGACTCCTAAGCCTGCAGCCCCCTCCTCTTCTGAGGCTCCAGGCCCTGGAGGGCTAAGGACCCTCGCTGTGGAGTGAAGCACAGGCGCAGGCCAAAGAGGCGATTCCCCGCCCCCAGCCCCTGCCCGTGACTCTGGTTCTCAAGGGGAGAAACGGGAGGTCATTGGCTCTCGGCCCACGCGTCCGGATCCAGCACCTCCAGCAGGGCTGCTGGAAGGTGCGGTTTGTTTACAGGTTAGATCCGTGGCTACCGTCAGGCGGGGACTGTTATGAGTCACGGTGCTCCGAACACAGGTGTGCAGACCTCCGAGTTCCCGCTTTCGTTTTGGTGGTTATACACCCAGAGGCAGAATTACCGAAGCTCGTGTATACACAGCAGCCTAGGTGAGGTTTTTTGAGGAACCGCCTTAATGGTTCCCACTGCGTCTGCACTGCTGTAACCCCGCAACAGCGCCCAAGCTTCCCAGTTCCCCGCATTCTCACCCCCACGTGTTGTTTTTCTCTCTCTGTGTGTGACAGCCACCTGCGTGGGTGTGACGTGGTCTCGTGGCGCTTGGATTCGCATCCCTCGAGACAGTGATGCTTAGCGTTTTCATGTCTTTATCGGCCAGCTGTGGATCGTCTTTGGGGAAATAGTCAAGTCTTTTGCTCCTTTTTTTTTTTTTTTTTTTTTGCCATTTCTTGGGCCGCTCCCACGGCATATGGAGGTTCCCAGGCTAGGGGTCCAATCGGAGCTGTAGCCGCCGGCCTACGCCAGAGGAACAGCAACGCAGCATCCGAGCCGTGTCTGCAACCTACACCACAGCTCCTGGCAATGCCGGATCCTTAACCCACTGAGCAAGGGCAGGGATCGAACCCGCAACCTCATGGTTCCTAGTTGGATGCGCTAACCACTGAGCCACACAGGAACTCCTCTCTTGCTCCTTTTAAAATCATATTTTGGGGTCCTTCCTCCCTCTTCCTTTGACCACGTGTTTGAGGAAGGACGGGGCCTCCGCAGGAGGGGCAGCCAGATGCTGCCCGCTGAGGGGCAGTAGGAGAGATGGCCATGGAGTGACCAGAGACCGCTCAGCCGAGCCCTGCCCTCTCCTGGCCCCAGATCCCACCTTTAAAGCCCCGCCCTGTGCTCTTGTCCCAGGCGCATGAGGCTCGTCCCCTCCCTATGACTGCATATCAGCCCCCCCCCCCCCCCCCCGCCCCGGCTGGGTGGAAAGGCCAGGCAGCCAGGCCCTTCTCCCCTCTGGCTCAGCAGGGAGAGCAGGTTGGGGCTGCACCCTGCCTTCCAGGAATGGAGTAGGGAAGCTTCCAGAGGCTGCCGAGCACACTGAGCCCAGACAGTGCCCGGGCCCCTCACCAGCTCCGAGATGGGCGAGGAGCCTGTTCCGCCTCCCCTGCGGCCGACAGTGAGCACACCTGCGCGCCGTTACCTGCCAGCACGGGGACGCACTCAGCCTACCTGCCCCCTGCAGGCGGCATTAGAACAACCCTCACGTCCCGTCCTCGTGGCTTAATTTCCATGAAGAACAAACGTCTCGACAGATGGGCTCCGTGGGGATTTGTATTAATCAGGGGTTGATGTTTTCCTCCTTGCTCAGACCCCAGGCATCCTTGCGGTTTCACCACGGAGCCGGTTGGGGCAAGAGGCACTCGTGGGAACGCGGTGGGGCCAGCTTTGAAGTTGGAGCCCTTCCCCAGGGCAGCCTCCGGGGATGCTGGGGGCCACTCCCAGATGAAATGGGGTCCCCTGGTGTCCGAAAGTAGGGCTGCTCCGTCCACGAGGGCTGGTGCTCGGCGGATGAGGAGGCTGGGGCGTGATATTCACTGTGGTGTGAACACCGGCCGACACGGGCTGATGTCCGGCCTCGTGGGGCGGTCAAGGCCCTGGACCGTCCCTGGCCGCTCCGGGAGGGCCCTTGGCGTGGGCTGCGGCCGTACGGGCTCAGTGCAGCCGTGGCACCACGGTGGCCGTCCTGAGGCCCTCCTGGGGGTGAAGTGGCTGTGACCTCCGTCCCAGTGACACCGCCGTCACGGCCCCCGGCTGCGGCTGGCGTGGCTTCATTCTCTGCATACGTCCCGAACCCGCTCGCGTTTCTGTGGCACAGGGAGGGTGCGCACTCTTGGGTCCCTTTTATTTTTTATTTTTCAGCTGCACCCGTGGCACCTGGACGTTCCTGAGCCAGGGGTCAAATCCACGCCCTGGCAGCCACCCAAGCTGCTGCAGGGACAGTGCCGGATCCTTAACCCATTGCTCTGAAAGAGAACTCCCATGGGGTCCCTTTTAGACAGGGAGGGATGGGTCAGGGTCACGCGGCAGGAAGGGCTGGGCTGAAAGTGGCCACAGCCTGGGTCGGTCTGTGAGGCTGCAGAGAGCAGTGTTTGGGAAGTGGGTCCTGCTGTATTGGGTTCAAGACGTGGAGGCTGGGCTCCTGGGAGCGAGACACAGCTTTCCTTCTGGACGTTCCGTGGTCGTTCATTCGTGCAGCAAACACAGTGGCGAGCCCATGTAGGCGGGGAAGGGGTCCGGGTGGTGAGTGGCCAGCCCCCGTGGTCCCCTCTCCTAGCTGGCGAGGCAGGATGGGTGGGGCCTGAGTCTGCATCCCCAGCTTTGGTCCTCCCAGGACCCTTCTGGTATCCCCGTCTCTCCTCTTGGGGCTCTGAATTTTCAAAGTTTACACACAAGGAGTTCCCTGGTGGCCCAGCAGGTTAAGGATCCTGCATTGTCACTGCTGTGAGTCCTGGGATTCCTGGCCCAGGAACTTTTGCATGCTGTGGCCGAAAAAAAAAAAAAAAAAAAAGATTGCACATGTGAAACCAATGACATGTATTAGGTAATCAGCTGTCCTGTTTTTAATTAATCAGAGGCTAATTATGAGTTACACCTGACCCACACCTGCTAGCCCCTTCCCACACAGGGCGCCTGGCCAGAAGGGGTGCGGGTTGGGGACATTCAGTCTGGGTGTGTTCTGAGTACATGGAGGCCTCTGGGACAGTGACTTTGACCCCAGGACTGTCAGGATCTCAGTTGGACGCCTTTCGCTGTGGGGGATGCAGCTGGTCATCACCAGGTAGCCATGGTGGCTGGTGGGTGTCCGCTCGTGGTGGCTGGTGGACTGGTGGCTGACGAGTGTCTGGTTGTGGTGGCTGGTGGGTGTCTGCCCGCTGTGGGGAGAGCAGAGGAAACTCGGAGAGTGACAGGCATATCCGCCCAGTCTCGGGCCAGCCCAAGACCAGCTCAGCTGGGATGCTTGGGTGGGGGGCAGGGGGCATCTAGGGAGGATCGGCCCCTGCGGTGTCGGTGTGGTCTCCATGGCGCTGTGGGCCCCGGGGCCCAGGCCAGTGCGCAGGCAGAGGGGCCCTGCACACCTTTCTGCCCGTCCGCCTGGGCTGTCCTCTTACTGACTGACCCAGTGGCATGGTTCCGGGGCAGCCCAGTGCCTCCTCCTCTGTGAAGCCGCCCTGGGTTGCTCCAGCAGAGGTCCTGGAACAGCTGGCCTTGGTGTGTTCCACCCAGAACCCTTATTGTGCCGGGGGGGACCCTGAGGCCCTCTGTGGGTCCCAGGCAGAACCAGGGCTCGCTCTCCCAGCCCCCGAAGCCTAGGTCCGCCTGAAGGTAGGGCAAGCACAGACTCTCTGGGCTCTGGGCTCGGGGCCCTGATAGCAGATCCTTGTACCTGTTCAAGCTGCTGCTTTGCCATCTGGGAGGCCTGGCTCCTGGCAGGTGGTAGGATCTGGCCTGGGGGCAGGTGCACAGCCCGGCCTCTTTGAACTCCCCACAGCACCCAGCATGGAGACGGCAGTGCCCGGGCAGGGCCAGACAGAGTACACTGAAGCTGGGCTGGGGCCTGGAGCCCACAGAAGCCGAGTCGGAGCTCTGCTGAAGGACCATAAGGCTGGGGGGGGGCCTCTTCCCCCACCCCTCCCGGGGATGCACAGGGCGCTGTGCTTCCCTGAAACAGACCGCATCCGTCTGCTCCCAGCTTCTGGCCCGTTTCCGGCTTACATTCCTTTTTGATCTGAGACTGAAATATTTTAGCTGGTGGCAAAAATGGCTCAGTGCCCTTTCTCCCCCCAGGACAGGAGGAATGTTCAAGAAAATTCCGCTGTCCTGGCGTCTCCCTTCGCTGAGCAGAAGCCTATGCCCCGTGGACTAGAAAGGCAGGATTGGCCAGCTGTCCTGGCCACTGGGCTCAGTGAGGCCCTGGGCTGGGCTCCTGGGTTCCAGGAACCCCTCCACTGGGGCCGGATGGCTTCAGGGCCGGTCCCAGGAGGCAGCTCCGTGGCTGGACAAAGGACACGAAGGCTGGAGCCTTTGGGCCAGTTTCAGAGCCCGGCTGGGCCGTCCGTGCTGGTGAGGCCTGGATGGTCGCCTCCGTTTCCCATTTGCACCAGCTCTGCTGGGTCGGGCTGTGGGCACTCGGGAGGGCTGGCCGTGACTCCACGCATAGAAGGTTCTGGGGCAGCACGAGCTGGTGTTCTTACCCCTCAGCGGGCAGTGGGGTGTGTGTGCGAAATGCAGAGGTGCAGCAGCCAGGGAGGCCCGAGAGGCGTGTGGACAGCCAAGCGGCAACCCCGAGGGCCTCCCGGGCACCAGGCCCGGACGAGAGGAGAGCTGGCCCCGAGATGGCGGGCTTGCTGCACAAAGACCACTGTTGATCTGGGCTGTGGGTCCCAGGGCCTGAGCGTGGGAGGGAGTCAGGCCGCCCGGACACGGTTCTGTCTCTGTGGTTATTAAGCGCGTGACCTTGGCCCGCCAGCCTCCGTGGTCTCCTCTAGAAAATGGGATGCCCCACGACGTCGCTCCGTATCGCGGGGCTGGGGGAGGGGCGAAGCACCCCAGGAAGCCCAGCCCCGGGGGTCTCCTTCTCTGGCCTGGGTTCCTAGATGTTTCCAGTGTGGTGGTCGCCGGGCAAGCGCGGGGCACGGGTTCGAGCCGCTCAGAGGGCAGACACGGGCTTTCCGCCCCATCTGTCCCTTTGCCATGGCCACGGCCTTGCTCCTCTTTGTCGCAAAACAGGCTCCAGCCAAGCCGGAGGCCCCCACTCCTCGCCAGCGTCTCCAATGGTTTCCCAGTTAATTTAACTGGAGAAAGTCCCCCCGCGATGTCTTTCTGGTGGAGAAGGAGAGGCTCCCTCAGACTGCGGGCTTGTCATTAGGAAAAGCAAATTAAATCATGCTTAATGGCCTTCGACTCTCCATCGCGCTGGGAATGGAGTCGGTGAGGCAGGGCGGCGAGGACCTACTGACGCCCTTGGCGGGGAGAGGGGAGCGGGGAGCCCAGGAGGGCTCAGGATGGCAGGCGGGGGCCCGGGCTGGGGGTCTCAGCCCGGCTGGGGCGGGTGCTGGATGGGTCCCATGTTTTCAGTGTTGTGTAAATTATCTCCTTCTTGGTCTCCGTCTCTGCCAGCAGGGGTGGGGCTGCTGTGGACTGAAGGTTTGTGCCCCCACCCCCCACCCTCAGTTCCCAAGTTGAGACCTAACCCCTAGGGTGGGTGATGGTGCTTCGAGGTGGGACCTTGCGTGGATAGGTCAGGAGAGTGGAGAGGAACGGATGGAATGGGATGAGTGGCCTTATAAGGGGGCCCCAGAGAGCTCCCTTGCGCCTCCTGCCACATGAGGGCCCATGACGTTCTGTCATCGCGGCTCAGACGGGCTGGGACGGCCCAGCCAGTGTTTTCTGCTTCCGGGATTCCCTCTCTGGGGTCTTGGGGTTCTGTTCTGGGGGCGTGGAGGCAGAACCAGCTCGGCCCCGTGAGGATTCCTCACCTGACAGAGGGCCCCTCCACTCCCAAGCCTCACTTGCCTCACCCGTAAAGGGGAGGTTGCTTCTGGGAACTTAGGGAGCAAGTGAAACCCCAAGGGGCCAGACCCCGGTCAGGTCTGAGTTGGCTTCATCAGAGCAGCTATGGCCCCTCAGTGCGGTGTTTACAGTGTCCGTGGGACCAGTATTTTGTTTTTGAGATGCTAATGGCACTTGGGGGTTATGTCTTTGCAACTCACTGAAAATGATAGCTTTATCTTTTGTGAACATAAAAAAAAAAAGAAAGAAAAGAAAAAAAAATTCTGTTGCTGTCACAGTCGGTTCCCAGTCTCTGCTAGGTCGTAAAGAATGTTCATTTTGACGTTCCACCATTAGAGAGTCACTCCTTTGACATAAGTCCTTTAGATGTAGGTAGTCAGTACACTCACTTCTCAGCACCAGGGAGGTGGCAGGTTCTGATCAGGGATCGACAAAGACCCTGGGCCCGGCATTGGAGCCGACAGGGTTGAGGCCCCCAGGGCAGAGGGGTGCAGAGCCTGGGCAATTGAACAAGCCCTCGGGCTGGCCCATGCTGGCCCTGGGGTGGGGAGGGATGGCCCCTGGCTTTCATGCAGAGGGATTTTTGCAGTAGGTGGGGAGGGAAGCCCAGGCAGATGAACCTGCCCATCCAGGCAACCCAGCGGGACTACTTCCTCTGTGCAAAGCCTGCAGCCGGTGGCGGTGGCTTCCATGGGTGGCCAGGGTCTCCCCCTCCCCTGCTTTCTGCCCTTCCCGCTCCCTCCACCTCTCTCCACGGCCTCTGAAACTCCCAGTCACCCACCCCGTGTGTCCTTCAAGTACAGACTCCCTGTTAGCAGTCGCTCGGATCCCCAGGACGGCTCTGTCGGCTCCGAATGCAGCCCCGGAGCAGGTGGTCCCGTTTGTCTGGGCGCCCGCTGCCTCCGTCCGCACCCACCCCTCTCTCTCCACCAAGAGGGCTTCACCCCGAGGAGGGGGCGCCCGGGGATGGCTGTCAGCACGCAGCACAGGTGCCCCTCCCCTTCCTCCTGCTCCTTCATTCCGCCTTTTGGGGGCGAGACCGAGCCCAGCTCGGGGGACGCCTCGCGGCCTCCTCCGGGGAGCGGGCGGCGGGGAGGCTGGGGTGTGTTGTGAGTGTGTGTGCGCGTGTTGCGTGCCCATGTTGGGCACGTGTGCTCTGTACCCTCAGTGCGCCTCCCTGCAGACAAGGGGCTCCTTGAAGCCTGGTGTTCTCGGGCTGGTGTTCGCACGGCGGCCGAGGCCCCTCACCCGGCCTTTTCTTCGAGTAAGTTCCTCCTGGGGAGAGAGTCAGCTGGAGCCGTGGAACTGCCCCCGCCTCCCCCGGGAATGAGATTGGGCACTCCATGTCCACCTTGGAGGACCTCCTGATGTCACCAGGGCCCCGAGGACTAGCGCGGGGGGCCTTGTCCGGATGTGTGTGTCTGGAAGAGAAGGAGACCCAGAGGGCAGCTCAGGGTCCCCCACGGGCCCCGCGTCTCAGGTCCCGTGTGCCTCGGGGTCCCCTGCTCCCTCCCCTCCTCCCCTTGATGCCGCTTAGCCGAGGGCGGGCGAGGAGGAGGCCCCGAGACCGTGTCACGTGCTGTTGCCTCTAAGCCGGGGACCAGCGCCTCTGCTTGTTACGTTCTTGGGAACAGGGCTCCGTACGTCGGTCTGTCTGTCTGTCTCTTAGAATACGCGCAGCATAACGTTTACACTTGAACCACCTTAAAATGTGCAATTCTGTGGCATTAAATAAGTCACGGTGCGGAGCAGCCTTCACACCTGTCTAGTTCCAGAACCTTCCGTCCCCCTGGGAAGGAACCCCCACCCATCAGGAGCCCGTCCTCCCTCCTGCAGCCCTGGGCAGCCACCAGGCTCTGGGGCTCTGCCTCTGCTGGGCATGTAAGTGGCTCACACTGCGTGGAGTTTCCGGATCGGGCTTCTTTACTCGGCTGGCGTTTCCAGGGCGCATCCGTATTGCAGGGTCTGCACTTCCTCCTGTTTACGGCTGAGGGACACTGCTTCGTAGGTTCTGCCACCCTCGTCTGTTGATGGCCGTGGGCTTGCTGGTCACTGTGGGCAGAGCTGCTGTCGACACTCGTGGACAAGTGCTTGGTGGACCCCCTGTTCCCGGTGCTTTGGGAACAGGCCTAGGAGTGGAGTTGCCACCGCCTTTCTGACTTGACCTGACAGCCCAGGACACCTCCGGAGATATAGGGCCTGAGGAATTGAAGCTGAGCTATCATTTTTGGTCTGGGGGGGCTGTGTTTGTGTTTCAGGATTTTTTTTTTTTTGTAATTTTAATGATACTTATTTTTTTCCATTATTGCTGGTTTAGTATTTCAGGATTAATGTGGAGCTGGAAGCAGCTCGCCATCCCTGCTACCAGAGCGGGGATGTCTCTGGCATTGCGGGGGCTCTGGACAGAAACCTCCGGGGGCAGAGGGTTTTCCTGACGGAGGCCGCGTTCTCCCCGGGATACCCGCTGGCACCACTACGTGCTCCCCTCTGCTCTGGGCCCCACCTCCTGCTCCCCCATAAGCTCTCGACGGCCACCCCCAAATGGCAGTCTGCTGCCCCAGCTCCGGCACCATCCAGCTGCCTCCTCAGGGTGGTCCCTGCACCCCAGCTCCAGAACCTGAGCATCTTGGTGGGGCCAGGTATTGTCCAGCTCCTCCACTCTGGCCCCACTGGAGGGTTTGGGGACAGGAGGGACACCAGAGGGAAGGAGAGATGGGTGCTGGGAGCGAGCTGTGTCTGGGTGGGGGATGGGAGCAAGACGCTGATTAGCTTCGTGGCCAGCGCTGGGGCCTGTGCATCCTTGTTCAAGGCCAGTGAGCAGGCTGGGAGCCGGGGGGGGGGTCCTGGGGGGGGGCAGTCCCTGGGCCTGCTAAGGAGCTGGGGACGCACTGTCCAGACTCCACTTGGAGCTGGGGGTGTCCGGACCAGAACCCTCTGCTGTGCCCCACTCTCCCTCTCCCGCCCCCCCGCAACAATCCATCAGCAAACTCTGGGGGCTCTGCTTCCAGGGTCTGTCCCCAGGCATTTGTGCGATCACAGCTGGGGGAGGGTGCTGCGGTGTCTGGTAGATAGGACAGCCCCACAGAGACTGCCCAGCCCCAGAGGCCCAAGGGCTGAAGGAGGAGCTTCAACGGCCTGGAACCCATCACTGCCTGTCACTCCCCTGCTGGTGCCCCCGGGTCACTTCTCCTGTCTGTTCTTTCTGTTCGTTCTGCTGCTGCCCCTGCTCCCCCTGTTACCCCCCGCCCCCACCCAGCAACCTGCTCTGGACACAGCAGCCAAAGTCACCTTTCAGGTGCAGCTCTGACCGTGCACCTTCTCTGCTCAACCCCCCCACTGGGTCCTCTCTTGGAGGACCAGCCTGCCCCCCTAAGATGACCGTCCAGGCCCACGTGACCTGGCCGGGCTGTGGCTCTCCCTGCCCCGCTCAGATGGCCTCTTTGCAGCTGCTCCACAGGCCAGGCTGCTCCCCGCTCAGGACTCAGCACTGGCTGGTCCCTCTGCCCGGACCGCACGTCCAGATGGCTGGGGTTAGGGTGAGGGTTGGGGTGCCCCTGCCCTGCCCACCCTGTTCTGCCCCTCCCTCCCCCACTGCCCACCCGTCCCCGCCACGTTTCTCCAGAATGCCGGCAGGCATCTCATTCATTTGCTCATGCCACCGCCGTTCTGGGGGACGCGGGTCCCTGGGATCTGTCCCATCTGCAGATCTCGGAAACCGGAACCATGCCTGGCACACAGGTCTGCCCCCTCAACGCTTGCAGAGTGAATGCATGAACCGGGCCGACCAGAGGGGTTACTGGGGGTCCCCTCGGCTTCCTCTCTTCCTCCCAGGACACGTGGGCATCGTCCGGGGCCTGCATCTCCTTGGCCAGGACTGGTTTTTAGGGCCGGTCCTCTGCGTTCATCGAGCAGCCCCGCGGGTCCCGACGGCTGCAGGCAGAGCGCGCTTTCCCGCGGCGATGTTAGCTGCACACTGGGGCTGGCCCGGGGCGGCGGGGCGCCTCGCGTGTTCTCTCTGGAAGCGCAAGCGCAAGCAGACCCTTTTACTGACGTCTGCTTCTTCTTGGGGTCGGACTCTGGGGGGCCGGCCAGCTGGAGCACTTGATGCCGGCTTGAGCGCTGCATGGAACCCCCTCTTGGGAGCCATCTGGGACCCCCCAGAATCACCCGGGTCTTGCTCTCTGTTTGTGAGAGAACAGAGCACAGCTTCGCGGGGGCAGGACCCCCGTCAGGTGGCCCCGGCACGTGTGGAGCCTGTGGGCCTGAGGATGCTGCCGGGACTGGGTCTCTACCGCAGTGGGGACTCTGCAGGGCCCAGGGCACCCCCCTCCCCCCCAAGCAGGCCTTCCCGTGGGCGTGACTCTCTGCTCAGATACAGAACGTGGACCCGACCCAGCTGGGTGGCCCCGGGGCACCCGCCCAGCCTCTCAGCCTGGGTTTTGTCACAAGGCCATCACCAAGGTGCCAGCACTTGGAAGAATTCCTTTGAGGGGACGCCTTTCTTTTTGTGTTTTTAGGGCCACACCTGCGGCATAGGGAGGTTCCCAGGCTGGGGGTCACATCGGAGCCGCAGCTGCCGGCCTCTGCCACAGCCACAGCAACGCCAGATCCTTAACCCACTGAGCGAGGCCAGGGATCGAACCCGCAACCTCATGGTTCCTAGTCGGATTCGTTAACTGCTGTGCCCCGACGGGAACTCTGAGGGGATGCCTTTCAACAGGGAAAGCTCATAGGGACAAAGTGTCCCGAGAGGGGACAGCGTGCCCTGGTGGACACGGTTCCCACAGGTGTAGACACTGATCTGCCGAAAGGTGTGAGTTTGGGACCCAAAGCGAACCCTTCCTCTTACTCTGCTTGAAACACATCTGACGCCAAGCGTGTGGGTTTCCACACGGGTCAATTCTGACACCCCCCTACTTCACGCAGATCCCGCAGGTGGAGGGCTCAGCCCCCACTTCGGACGCTGGTCACAAGCTCCTGGTTGTCACCTGTGCCTGTGACTGACCAGCTCTAAGTTGGGGCACCCCACCCCGCCACTCCTCGGGTTCAGTTGTCCATCGGAATAGCCCTCAGAACTCAGGTCAGCACATTGCTTACAATTCCGGTTTGTGGTAAAGGCTGCAGCTCAGGGACAGTTGGGGGGACAGGTGTACCGAGAAGGGAATGGGGAGGGGGCGGAGCTTCCACGCTCTCCCCCAGGGACGCCCCCCCCCCCCCCCGCACCTCCACATGTCCGCCCACCCAGAAGCCCTCAATACCCTGTAGTCTGGGGATTTTTATGGAGGCGTCATCTCTTTGGCATGATTGGTTATTAACTCAATCTCCAGCCCCCTCCCCTCTCGGGAGGCTGGGATATGGGGCTGAAAGGTCCGAGTTTCTAATCCTGGCTTGGCCTTCCTGGTGACCAGCCCCATCCCGAACTACCCAGGAGCCCACCCAGAGTCACCTCAGTAGAACCGAGATGCTCCCGCGACCCAGGAAATTCCAAGAGTTCCAGGTCAGGAATGCGGAGCAGAGACCAAACCTGTTTCTTCTGATGACACAGGGACAGAAGGTCACCGGCAGTGGGGGGACCGCACACTCTCCACTGGGCACCGTTCCCACAGGCGTGTACACGGGTGTCACGGGTGTCTGGCTTTAGTGTGAAGCTCTATCAGTTGCAGTGTCTTCTGGGAAAAAGTTGGTCCCTGCCAATGTGCCTGGGGCCAGCTGAGTGCCTTTCCTCTGGGCAGTGATGCAAACCTTGACCCTCACGCTGCGGTGGGCCTTCGAGCCGAGGGGGTGTGTTTACAGACACGGAGTCCTGAGGAGGTCCCCTCCTGGCTCAGCTGTACAAACCCAACTAGCATCCACAAGGATGCGGGTTCGATCCCTAGCCTTGCTCAGTGCATTAAGGACCCCCCGTTGCCATGAGCTGTAGTGTAGGTCACATCTGCGCCGCGTGGATCCTGCGTTGCCATGGCTGTGGGGTAGGCCCGCAGTTGCAGCTCTGATGTGCCCCCTGGCCTGGGAACCTCCCTATGTTGGGTGCGGCCCTAAAAACAAGACAAACAAACAAACAAAAACTGTGCAGTCCTGCTGTCCTGCCTGCTGGAGGGCCTGTGATTTGAGCAGGTCTGGGTGGCGGCTGCCCAGGGTTCTGACCTTCTCACCAGTGCCAGGTGATGCCCCAGGGCAGGGAAGCAGGCCCCAGGCAGCCCTGAGGCAAAGCCCTGGGCTGAGGGTTTTTACGGCCAGCAGGAGGCTGGCTGGGGGCCAAGAGTCAGCTCAGTGCTTCCTGGCCCTGGGCTGGGCCTCGGGACCCTCAGGAGTGGGGGTATCCATACAGCCGGGTCCCCCAGGACAGGAGAGGGCATGGAAGGATGGCAGTGTTTACTGTCTTGAGTCTGTGGATGGTTTCACGGGTGTACACGGATGTCAGAACCCATCAGATGACACACTTACATGTGTGTCATTTACTGCACGGGACTCATGCCTGAATCAAGCTATAAAAAATTAACTATGTTTTGTTCCTCAGGTGCTTTGGGCATATTTCACGTACTCAGTGGCCACAGAGCGTTGCTGTCACTGTAGGAAGTTCTCTGTGACAGTGAAGCGCTGGGCTTGCCCTGTGAGTGAGGCATATACACCTGCTGTGTTGTCTCCCTCCCTGCCTGCCTCCCTTTCTTTCACTGCGCCCACAGCCTGCAAGATTCCCGGGCCAGGGCTCAAACCCGCACCACAGCTATAGCCAGAACCACAGCAGAGACAGGGCCCGATCCTTAACCTGCTCAGCCACCAGGGAACTCCTGTTTTGTTTTTCTTTGCTAAAAAATGTACTTCCTGCTGTGGCGCCGTGGGGTAAGGATCCAGTGTTGTCTCTACGGCAGCATGGGTTAGATCCCCGGCCCGGCGCGGTGGGTTAAGGATCGGGCGTTGCTGCAGCTGTAGCATAGGTCACAGTTCTGGCTTGGATTTGACCCCGGGGCCTGGGAACTTCTTATGGAGCAGGGATGACCAGAAGAGAAAAAAAATGTTCTTCCAGGTACACTGTGAATACGTGAACATGTCCCGTTCCTCAAACGTCGGAACAGTGGAGATGAGCCCCCTGCCCTTGAGACGTGGCCGTGCCCAGCCCGAGTCCGCACCGCCTGTCCAGCTTGCCAGGGATGCTGATGGTCCGGTAACTGCGACCTGCCAGCTGCAGCTTGGTTTCGGGCTGAAATCAGCACCGGCTGCCTCAGGATGGCTGTGCTCTTTGCAGGCCTTTTTTTTTTTGTCTTTTTGCTATTTCTAGGGCCGCTTCTGCGGCATATGGAGGTTCCCAGGCTAGGGGTTGAATCGGAGTTGTAGCCGCCAGCCTACACCAGAGCCACAGCAACACGGGATCCGAGCCGCGTCTGCCACCTACACCACAGCTCACGGCAATGCCAGATCCTTAACCCACAGAGCAAGGCCAGGGATCGAACCCGCAACCTCATGGTTCTTAGTCGGATTCGTTAACCACTGAGCCACGACGGGATCTCCTGCAGGCTTTTGTTTGTTGGACTTTCCCAGGTCCTCTTCTGCACCTCACTGATCCCTCATCTGTAACGTGGGGTCAGATGGGGTTCCAGCAGGGAGCGCCCAGCACGGTGCTGCCTTTGTGCAGAATCTTCACAAGGAAGACCTGAGCACTGGTCAGAATAGACTTGACGGCTTGTCGCAAAAACCCAGCACAACAGTAACCTAAACTCACAAGGATCTACTCTCTCTTGTTAAGGAAGTTTGGAACGAGGCAGCACAGAGCAGGTGTAACACTGCCACGCAATCGCCAGGGACCCAGCCACCTCTCATCTTTCTTCTCTGCCTTCTCATCACTTGGCATCCTACCTCAAAGTCATGGTCCAGAATGGCTGCAAGAGCTCCAGCCATTACTTCTCCATTCCAGGCAGGAGGGAGGATGGTGGTGGTGTGGGAAGCAGACTCATCTGAGCAGCTTTTGCAGAAGCTCCCCTCACCATTCTGGTGCTTCCCTGTCAGCCAGATTGTAGCCACACGGCCTCATGTAGGTAGAGGGGAGCCTGGGAAATGGGGTCTTTTGTGCTGGGCTGGTCTTGGTAAAGGGGGGAGTGCAGCTGGTGAGGCTGAAGGGGAGGATGGAGGATGGGAGGCCCCCAGCTCCCCTATAGCCGAGTTTAGGAGGAGGGGTTTGTAAGCTCGTCTCTGTCGGTATACGCAAAGAATTTGACTTTAACGCCTGTTCTGGGATGTCGGAGGACACATTAAGAAATAGAAACACAGTCCTCAGGTGCAGTTTCAGGGAGGTCAGGCCTGTGTTCACCCGCTCCAAGGCCTTCTCCTCGTGTTGGCCCACGCGGGGCATCTGGTCTGCACAGCTCTGGCTGGACGTTGTGAGGGTTGGAGGAGAGAGCCTAGCCACTGGCCATGCATGGGGACGTCTTTCCACTGTCCCCTGCTGACGTTTAGTGAGTGCCAGGTGGTGCCAGACGCTATTCTAAGTGCTCGTGTGCTTCGCCCCCCTAGCGAGCAGGTGGCCCAGACATTTTGCTGGGGACCGGCCCACAGAATATGAATGAGGGGGGCAGGTGCCACCCTGGACCACGTCGAGGAAGAGGCGTGCCCTGGGTTGTGCGCGGACGCGAAGTCCGAGGGCGGTCGGTGGCCCGGACCCCGTTTGCAGCCGAGGAAGCCGAGACCCCGGGAGGTGGGCGGTTTTACAGGATCGCGCAGCTCCGCGGTGGAGGACCTGGGCTCCGACCCCGCTGGTGGGCTCTGGGACTCAAGGGCACAGCTCCGGGAGTGACTTTCAGGTCCGCGACCTTGAAGACCCCGCCGGATGGGGACGCAAAGGAGGTGAGAAGGCCCAGCCAGCCCCGCATCCAAGTGTCCAGCTCGCCTCCCCCGGGAGAGGGTTGTCGGAACGATTCAGTAACTTTCTCTTGGGGTGTTTTCTGGGCAGGGAGGGGCCCTAGGTGTGTGGTTTGGGCCGAGAGTACGCTGTACTTTTGTCACTTGAGATCACGTGATTCTCTGTTATGCCTCGAGCTGGCCCTGCCCGCGCCCGCGAGGGGCCTGTTGGTCTTGGGATCCTTGGCAGGCTCTGTGGGGCCGAGATGCTGTGTCTTCATCTCATCACTGGCGACTGGGCCCCGCACGGCGTTCTTGCAACTGCAGGGCTGGACCCCCCCACCCGGGCGCGGGGCTTGCTCCTGCCCTGCTGTGTGCAGATGCGTCTCTGCCTCGTAGACCCAGACCCGAAAAGGCCTCCCATCCTCTTTGGAGCTTAAGAAGCGACTTGATGCTGCCGCCGCATCCCTGAGTCTTCCTGGGCCATTAGGTTCAAAGGTTCCAGACTTTTCCACGGAAACTCTGGTCTCCACGCCCGGCTCTCACGACCTCGAGGGATTTGCTGTTTCTGCTGCGGTTTTCTGGGGCGGCAGAGCCGGGAGCCTGGCTCTTCCTCTGGGGAGGTGACTGCTGACGCGTCCCCTCTGGTGCTGTCCTTGGGGGCGGGGGCTTCTGGCTTTGGGGAAGCGCCGGCAAATGCTTCTTGGTGATCCCAGGCAAACGGTGCCTACATCCGGGTCCGATGTGGTTCTGGAAGAAAGTGCGACGCAGTGACTCACTGATTAGCCTCCCTCACCGCACAAAGGGTTTCGGGCGGCTGCCGAGAAACATACGTATGCGCAGGGAGAGAAGCTGATAAACGGGGGGCGCGGCGAAGGCTGGACAGGAACGCAGTCCGAGGCCCTGGGGGATCTGATCGTTGGCAGCTGGGCTCTTGCTGCTGGAGGCCACGGTGAAGCGAGAGAGACGCGCTCTTGGTCCCAGTTCCTCCAGGAGACCCACCCCGGAGCAGGGCTTTCCCACGCCCTGGGTTCCGCCCACGCCCTCAAGGCAGCTCTGTCACCCTCGGGGCACAACTCCAGGGGCACCCTTGCCTCCCAGGGTGGTCGATATTCTCTGAGAGCGGGACACCCAGCCCTGCCCTCATCCTCCAGCATCCCATTCCTGGTGGATCCTGACAGCTCTGCCCTCTTGGGACTACCAGGCACCAGAAGCGGCCATGGGACACGGGGCATGGGGGGGGGGCGCAGGGTAAGGGGTTGGGGTTAGGTTCATGTCGGGGGGGCGAACCCCACATATTTGTGGAATGCCTTCCGCCCTAGACCGGACACCGTGTCCTGCCCTCGGGGAGCTCTGAAGAACAGTGGCCACAGAGTCACCATGTGCCACAAGAGGCAGGACTGGCTGCCGTGGACCCTGGGGGTCCTTGTCTGCTAAAGGCATCAGGGAGGGGGCGGGTCTGAGAGGCGCAGGGTAGGGAGGAGGCTGTGGGGCAGTGTGTCCCCAACGGAGCCTCTCCCGGAGGATGTGGTGCCCACCAGCCTTGCCCAGGGAGCTGGAGGGGAGGGCGGGGCCGTGCCAAGGGGCTGGCCTCCCCTTGGAGGGTGGCATGGCTTTTCCCCTCTGCCTGTTTGTTGGGCCAGGCTCCCCTTCCCCCCCACCCCCACCCACCCCAGGCTCTTGCCCTGAGGACCGTCTGGATGGTGGTGCCAGCAGGACTTGGGGGGGGGGCAGTGTGCTGGCAGCAGGGGTGATGGCCCTGCCTTTGGCCTCTGCCCTCCCCTGCTCCCTGGGGTGGGCAATGAAGGGGGTCGAGGGATGCCTCCTGCCCCGCCCCCCACCCCATCTGCGCTGCTGTGATTACCCGACGTGCTCTGGGGACTGCCCTGGGACGGTCGTTCTCTTCCTCACTCTCAGCCTGGTTGTTTCGAAACTCATTAGGCTTGGCATTTATTTACAAAGGCTGGCGCAGCCGAGCTGAGAGCACGAATTGATTTACAAGGATGGTGGCGGCATCTAGGAAATGTCAGCGTCTCCCTCCAGAGTCTGTAAATCAGTTTCGATTCCTGAGAGGCTTTCTCCTGTCGCGTAAATCTGCCCCGAGGGGGGCTGCAACTTTGTTGAGCTTGGACTCAGTCCCCGGGTGGACTCGCTGGTCTCCTGGCTTTGCTGCACCAGCTGGATCAAAGCGCCGTCTCCCTGCTCTGCCTCCTGGTCACCACGATCAACCAGCCTCGCACAGTAGGTCTTCAGCTTCCCCGGGGAGGCAAAGATGCTCTTTGAGGTCAGAAGCCGACTTGCCGGGTTCGTCGGCCCTAAGGATGCGAGGGCTTGCGAGGCTCGCTGCCTGGACTTCAGTGAGGGCGTGGGTGCAGTGCCGTGGCCCCGTGCCCCAGCTGGGCTTCGGTCCTGGGCAGGCGATGTCTCTCCCCAGGGTCCTTGGAAGCGCATCTTGTGCTTGAAGGAGAACGGCTGACAGTGGAGGATGCCCGAGAGCCAAACCCCGCCCCTACCTTGGGCACCCACCACCAGCCCGGTTTGGGGAGGGGGGGTCTCTGTCTTCTTGATCCCCTTGGCAGGCCTCCCTCCAGCTGGTGTGTCTGTGGTGATGGGTGGTCCCTGATGTGTCCCAGCCACTGTCACCTGGGTGGGTCGCAGGTGTGCTGTGGGGGAACTGGGGCTCCACGTGTCGGGAGAGGAGACGGGGGCTCCAGGCCTGAACACCTGGGGGACCCACTGTCCTCAGCTCCCAGGTGCTCGTGGATTTGAGGTTGTGACTGGACCTTGAAGCTGTCCTGGGATTCTGTGACATGAGGCCTTGGTGATGGGGGGGTGGATTTGTGTACAGAGAGCCCTGGCACGTGGGATCAGGGTCTTGGTCTTGGGGCACCTGGCAGCCCCCAGCCGTGGTCCCAGCAGCATCGTCGCGTGCCTAGTCACCCTTGGGAGTAATAAGAACGGGGTCTGTTTGGGGGAGGGGCTGGAGGGATGACAGGGCTGGCAGGGGGGCAGTGGCAGGTGGGCAGGCCCAAGTGGCTATACCTGGGCAGAGGGGGACAAACTCGTGGGGCCCTGTCCTCAGGAGCCCCCTCCGCTCAGAGGAGCCCTTGATGTTGGGGTGCTGAGTGTGGGCTCCGGGCTTGGTGACTGACCGTGCACTTGGCAGCTGACTCTGCCTGCCCCACCTCCTGCAGGAGAAGGTTCTGGATCTGTGCTGCTGCCCACGTGCTGCCCGTGCCCCGTCCCGTTCTCCCATTTTGCGAACACCTGCCGCCTGCCGCTCTGGGCCGGGCCCCCTTGCCTGACCATTCAGCACTGAGGCGCTGGCGTGGCAGCCCTGGACCTTGGCCCGAGAGCAGCTTCATTTACCCAAGAGGACATGTCATTAACTCTTAGCGCAGGCAGTGGTTTTAGGTCCTTCATTGTAGACTTTTTATACCCTCGAGGCTCAGAGAGGGCCTCTTTCCACTCCGCAGGGCAGGGGGCTTCACGGGTCCTTCCAAAGGCCTGGACAGAGCCTGTGTCCCCGAGACCCGGGGACAGTGAGGGACACCGAGGGCAGAGGGTCCTGACTGCAGACGTGGCACCTACTGGCCCCTCGGGCGGGAGGGCCTGGGGGCAGGAGCCTGGGCCCCCCGGCCTTGAACGGCAACTGCGAGCCCCGAAGCTGGTGAGGGGGGCACGTCGGTGTCCTCCCGGGAGCGGTGACACCTGTGCCCTCCACGTGGCACCATGGGAGTTAGGACACGGGCGAGCTGGTGCCTGGCCCGACCCCTCCGGGAGCACGGGTGCTGTGGCTGTGGAGGCGGGGAGAGTCCGTGTCCGCTGCTCCCGCGCATCCCCAGGTCGGCTTCCCCGGGGGCGCGTGCCGCCCTCCGGCGGGCGCTCGTCCAGAGGCATGTGGCTGGCGGTCAGGAGCCACGCCTGGTACTTGGGTTGGATTTCGTGGGACCCCTGGGTTGGGAACGTGGAAAATGAGGCATCGATGGTTGCTCTTATGGGCCTGTCGGATGGATGAGGTTTTGAAAGGGGCCATCTGGGCTTGTATTGTCTGCCTTCTCAAGCTCTTGGTGTGTCTAGAAAAAGCCTTCGGTATTCAGCTCTCTGCAGGGGTCGGCCCCGAAGAGCAAAGCTGTGTGTGGCAGGGGCCACCACAGACTCCCTGGGACTTGGGGCACAGAATACACCCCAACAGGGAGAAACAGCAGGTGCGAGCCGATCCCACCCTTTCCCCTGGGAGAGGATCTTACACGGTCACCGTGATTTTATAGACTTCAGGGACGGGCGAAATAGGCGAACATTTACTTAAATGGTTAATTTGTTACATTTAACTTACCTTTTAGGAAACACCAGATAAAAATAATGTTACTGTAAAATTGCTCTTTTGTGTTCACACTTCATGAAATGCCTTTCCTCCAACTCATGCTGTCGTCTTCGAGCTCAGGGTCTTCACGTCCTGCCCCTGCCGGACCCCCTACCCCCCACCTCGGGCTTGGTGGTGTCCTGTGGGTGATCAGGGGGCCTGCGTGGACACCCCTCCCGCTCAGAGTGGACACCCCTCCCGCTCAGAGGCTGGTTTTCAGCGACACCCACACGGAGGGCAGACCTCGCGTGGATCTGGGCCGAGTTTCTTTGCCTTCCTTTCCCAAACCAAGTCCGCGGCGTGACCTTCCTGAGCTGCCAGGCCTCTGAAAGACAAATCTGGAGGGAACGAACAGCTTGTAGAAGGTTTTGGAGTCCAACCCTGGTGAAACTGAAGTGTTAATGAAATTGAGGCGATCGCTTACACACGCACGGTGGCGCGTGAACACAATGAAATTCGCAGCCAGCACCCCAGAGCCCGCCTCGAGGCGGCCAGTGACGACTCACCCGGTGTGTGCGGCGCAGGAGGGGGTGCCTGTGCCTGTAGCAGACATGGTGGTGACCGCGGTCCCATTTCCACGCTGAGCACGGCGCCAGCGTCTATAGACTCCCGTGCAGCTGCTGAGGAAGGAGGCATGGACTCAGACGGCAGCGCTGGCCTTTCCAAGGCGGCTTTTTTTTTGCCAACACCTGGAAGCCAGTGTTCTCACTTCAAAAAGAAGCTTTATTGAGATATAGTTCACATACCACAGAGTTCACCCTTTTAAACACGTCCAGTTGAGTGATTTTTAGTGCATGCATTCGCCGTCGTGCGACCACCACATTTAATTCCAGACCAGTTTTATCACCTAAAAAGAAACCTCGTGTCCATGAACTTGGCTCCCCAGTCTCCCCCCACCCCACCCCCCAACGTTCCACAACCCCAGGCAACCTGTGATCTACTTTTCTTTTTTGGTCTTTTTAGGGCCGCACCTGCAGCACATGGAGGTTCCCAGGCTAGGGGTCGAATCGGAGCCACAGCAATGCCGGGTCTGAGCCACATCTGTGACCTACACCACCGCTTGCAGCGATGCTGGATCCTTAACCCACTGCGTGAGGCCAGCGTTCAAACCCCCATCCTCAGGGACATGATTTCGGGTTCTTAACCCACTGAGCCACCATGGGGACTCCAGATCTCGGTTCCTTTTCATGGCTGTATAATGTTCCATTGGCCGGACCGTGTTGTGTTTATCCCTCTACCTGGTGATAGAGGTTTGGGTTGATCATTTTACTTCTAACTCCCTTCTGGCCAAGTCATTACCATTGCACACGGCAAAAATGCAGTCAAGCCAAGATGGGCTTGAGGTGGAAACAGCAGACCCCTGCCCGCACCCCTTCCACCCAGGCCCCCCCAGGGGTGCACTTCTTTGTCCTGTGTCTTTCTCTCTCCTCTGGTCACCTTGGTGACGCTCCACGCTGCACCTCTGGCCCTGGCTCTGGAGGTATTGGCTTTGAACACCTGTTGAGTCCTTGCGGTAGAAGGTCGGCCTCTGTGGTCCCCCCTCCCCTGATCATGACGCATTTCGCTTCTTCCACGGTGGCCTTGCAGTTGTCACACCGTATCACCGCTCTCTCCGCGTCTCCAGGACCCTGGTCGCCTGCCCTGCCCCCTTTCCTGCCTCCCCCCCCCCCGACTGCTTTAAGGCCGATGGCATTGCTTTTCTGTTCTGACCACCGCGACCTCTGCCCTTTGCCTTGGCCGAGTGCGTGAGGCTGTGCGTCCCTGGGGTCTCTGCAGGCTCAGGTGGGCGGCAGGTGTGGTTTCCCCTCTGGGGCCATGGGTCACAGGTGCTTCCTTTCCCTGGACAGCGGGGTCCTCAGGCCAGGGTCCCAGGCCTGCTCGGGGCCCTGTGTTCTGGGGGGGAGGCCCACGGCCGTCCTTAGCTTCTAAGAGGACCCCTGGGCTGGGTCTGCCTGGAGTAGGCGGGAAGGGCTGGCCCGCCACGTCTGACACCTCCTCTGGCCAGGGCTGTGGCCGTCCCCACGCTCCCCCTGCCGCGGACTCGTGGGCCCTGCGGAGCGTCCGTCTCGCCTCCGGGCCCGGCGGTGGGTCCTTCCTCTCTCCTCCTTAGAGACGCTCAGGCTGTTTCTTCAGCAGCCAAAGCCGAGGCGGCCCTGGGTTTCGCCGCCTGGGTGGCCCCGGAGCCCCTGCCCACCCCTGTGGGACCCCTGCCCGGCTTGTTGCTTCCATGCAGCTCGCACAGTGTCCTGGTCCCCCATCCCAGATGCAGCCTCCTGTGGGCTCCGTCTGTGCTGATGTGGGATTCAGGCCCGACCCCGAGTGACGCCGCCCAGGTCATGGGAATCCTGGCCAGTGGCTTTGGCGGCCCGGGGCCGACTCGCCAGGTGGCCCTGGGCAAGTGACTTCATTCTGTCCCTGCGTGAGTGTGTGCTGGGACACCAGGCTGAGCCTTCTCTGCAGGTGTCCCCTGTCCCCGCACCTCCTGCCACGTGTGTTTCCAAAATAAACAGAGGCCTGTTTGTGTTCAGAGGACGCGGCCCCGGCTCGCACACCCCCGGGCTCAGCAAGGGCCAGGCTGGCCTTGACTCTGGCCTGCACCGCCGTGTACGCACCGGGGACCCGGCCCCTCCCGGGCTGCCTGGGGGCCGGCCGGCCGCTCGCTCAGGGTCTCCCGGTTTGCCTCCGTCCCTCGTCTCCATCCTGCCCCTCGCTCTGTCCCAGCGGTGCCCCCTGCCCTGTGGCCACCTTCATGGTGGGGATACAGAGGCCTGGGAGTGGGGGTCCCGTGTTGAGGGTGCGGGGTGACGGTGTGTCCCCTGCCTCCTCCTGCCCCTTCCTTTGGCATCTGCTTTCCCTCCTGGCCCCCGAGAGCTGCGGCCCCTGTGTGAGGTATCGGCCTTGTGTCTGGAAGGTTCTCCACTGAAGGGGAGACAGGCTGCCTTCCTTTGGTCCTCGGGCCCCCTGGACCCAGCCCACCAGCCCCTGGGGAAACCTCGGAGAGTGGGTCCCACAAGTCCTCTCCCGGATGCCAGGAGGGCAGCTGGTGGGCTCAGGTGGATGGGCCGGGGTCCCCCATCCTGCCGCAGTCTCCGGGGACCCCTTGTTCATGTCCCATGTGCTGCTCGTGGTGCTCTGTGGGGGCTCCGGCTGCGTGATGCTGACCAGTGAGGTTCTGGTGCGAGTGCCCGTGTGCCAGCCGGGGTGTGAGCTCTGGCGTGTGAACTTCGGAGGGGCGCGCCACGGGCACCAGGAGACGCGTCGGGCTGGCCCTCGGGGCTGGGGGCGGTCTCGGAACGCTGCCTCTCTTCCCTTCTCCTCGAGAGGCTGTTAGGAATCAAGGGACACTGAGCCTTGGGTCCTGGGTCGGTGCTGGAGCTGGGCTTGGACCCTGGGCACCTGCTTTCCAGTCTGGGGCGTGGGGCCGGTCGTTCTGTTCCTGCCCCCCTCAGCCTCACCCCGGACCTGGCGTAGCTGCCTGGGCTGCGAGGGGGGACTTGACCAGGGATGTTCTGTGCCTCAGGCTGGCCTCTGTCCTGCGCCCTGGGTCCCACATCCTGTGTCCTGGCCTAGCACAGTGAGCAGGGCTCGGCCAACCCCTCTCTTGGGCGGGGGCACGGGAGCCGGTCAGGGGTGCCAGCTGGAGCCCAGTGCCGGGGAGCAGAGGCTGTCGGGCGGTCCCGCAGGGGTCCGGGAGGGCTGGGCACGAGGAGCGTGGGGAGGGGGTGGGAGGGCATGGTCGGGTGCGGGGGGCGGTGGGGGGCGCTGCTCGGGGAAGCTGAGGATGGACATGCGTCCCCTGAGGTGGCTGTGACCCCCCCAGGTAACTGTGCATGACGGCTTCCCCGTCCCCAGGCGCTCCTGCCGGGGGTCCCCGAGATTCCCGTTCCCTGTGAGCCCCTATGTGGTGCCCCCACCCCGGGCAGGATTCTGGTTCTCAACCCCAAGAGCCTCACTGAGAAAAGGCTCGTTTCTTTTTCAACTCTGCCTTATTTCACCTCAGGCCAGAAAAAAATATGCCCTAATGCATATTAGGAGACCTGAATATTTTTAGGGCTGCACCTGCGGCACATGGAGGTTCCCAGGCTAGGGGTCGAATCAGAGCTGCAGCCGCCGGCCTACACCACAGCCACAGCAACGCAGGATCCTTAACCCACTGAGCGAGGCCAGGGATGGAACCCTCAACCTCATGCTTACGAGTTGGATTCATTTCCTCTGAGCCACAACAGGAACTCCTGAATATATATTTTTTCAAAGTATTTTTATTTTTACTTTTTTTAGGGCCGCACCTGTGGCATGTGGAGGCTCCCAGGCTAGGGGGTCTAATTGGAGCTGCAGCTGCCGGCCTACACCACAGCCACAGCAACTCAGGATCTGAGCCGCGTCTGTGACCTACACCACAGCCACGGCAACGCTGGATCCTTAACCCACTGAGTGAGGTCAGGGATCGAACCTGAGCCCTCATGGATGCTAGCTGGGTTTGTTTCTACTGCGCCAGGATGGGAACTCCAAGACCTGCATCTTTTGACACATTATAAAGGGTGGCCGGCCCTCGCTGGCCCGTGATGAGATGGGTGTAGCCGCTGTGTCAGGACATCTTGTAGAAGCAGCTAAACCATCAGAGGCTTTCTCGATTGAGGTCGGGAGTCTAGGCAGCACCACAGTCCCCCAGGCTCAGGCTCCCAACACCCCTCCCTCTGCCATCCCTGTCCCCGTGTGCCACCTCCTCGTGGTGCAGGATGGCTGCTCCACTTCTGCCGTCGCATCCACATTCCATCTGTGCATCAGGGAAGTAAAGGGGGGAGGTAACACTTTTCTTTTACGAGCAGGGGCCTTCCTCACAGCTTTTTCTTTCGGACCCGATGTTTAGAACCCGGTTGCAAGGTCCCATCCTGCTGCGGGGGAGAAAGGGAAGTGGGGTGGAAGCTGGCAGTGCTATGCTCATCGGGACCTCATCTCCCATGTAAGAGGGAGAGGGACCTGGGGGTGGGGGCGGCGGGAGTCTGCCCCAGGTGGGGACAGCGAAGCTCCCGTTCCCTCCCTCTCTTGGGGTTTTTTCCTCGGCTTTTCCTGAGAGGGGAGGTCTGATCAGGCGCTGGGCTCCTTGCCGACTTTGCTCCTTGAGTCCTGATGACGGTGCCAGGTGAGTGTCCGCCTTTGCTACAGATGGGGAGGCCAAGGCTCAGCCTGCTGTGTGATCACGCGGGGCTGGTTCAAGGCCAGAGCTGCCCAATCCCCCAGGAGGAACCGCCGCCTGGGCTCCATCTCTGGCTCACGCCCAGGTTTCGCCCCCTAAAACCTCGGCGCGCGTGCAGGGCCCCAGCCTCCCTCCTGGGCCTGCACCTGCCAAAGCCCCGGCCCGTGGCCCACTGCGCCTGCACGGCCCGGATGCCTGTAATTGGCTCTTGCTCAGTCCCCTGCGGGGCTGCAGCTCCCTCCACTGCAGAGATGATACCTTGTGGGGTCGTCCCAGGCGTGGCTCCTCTGGGTCATGTATTATTCATGAGAAGCGCTAATGTGCCAGCCCGCAGCCTTCTCGGCAGAGGCTGCGGGGTCCCCAGTCGTGTGTCAGCATTAACTTCTGCAGCCTTTGCAAAGCCCCGACACGTTCGGGAAGCCCGGTTAGGTTCAGCTGGGGTGGGGGAGGGGAAGAAACAGGAAAATGCATTTTTCTAAACGAAATGTTTTGTGAGCAGATAGCTGTGCCTTCGTGCCTCAGGCGCTGTCCCAGCGTCACGTCCCTGAGTCCCTGTGGTCCTCAGCACTCCTGCTCAGGTGGGGGCTGCGCTGACCCTAATTCCCTGAATGAGGAACCCAGGCCAAGGGATGGGAGGCGATGTGTCCAGGGTCCCATGGCGTCTGTTCCAGGCTTTCTGGCCTCTAGTCTGTGGGGTTTTTGGTGTGTTTTGTTTTTGGCCGCGCCCGTGGCACGCGAAGTTCTCAGCCCAGGGATCGAACCCATGCCACGGCAGTGACAGCACTGGATCCTCAACCTGCTGAGCTACCAGGGAACTCCTGGTCCATGGTTTTATGACCGTGGGCATGACCTGGGGTGAGGCCTAGCCTCTCTGGGCCCCAGCTTCCCAAGTGAGGGCAGAAGAGAAGACCCCTCCAGCGCAGAGTCCAAGTCCCTTCTCTCCCCTTGTCCTAGCTCAGACCGCCCCCATCTGACCCTGGAGACGGTCAGAGCTGAGATACGTGGAGGTCGAGCCCCTGCCCACCTCCCAGGGGCCCGCAGGCCTGACCCCTGCGTGCTGCCCGGCGGGCATGGACTTGATGGGCCCTGGGTTTAAATGCTGATAATGTGTCCTCTTTCTGAACAAGTAGCCTCTCACCAGGGCCCCGTCCTTTAATTGGGAGAAGGGTCACTTTTGTTTCTGCAGAGGGGGAGAAATTAAATTGTGTGTGCGAGCAATTAATCTCGTTAGTGGCGCCTCTCTGGGTCTGGAAATTAGACGTTAAGTATGTGGAAGCCTGCTGATGAGATGACGCCCTTTGGAACAAATCAATTAGCTCAGGCTTATGATGCTAATTGGGGTACCGTCAGGGTTGCTTGGCTTTGACGCTTTGGAGGACGTTGTCGTAGGTCTGGAGGCGGGGACTCGAGCTGGGCCACCGTGGTTTCTGCGGGAAGCGCTCAGTGCATCCAGAAGGCCGTGGGGGCCCAGCATGCGTGCGGTCTCTTGTTCTGAAGGTGGCGTGGGCCTTTCTTTTTACCATGTTGAGACTCGTGACCTGCCCACCGCGGTGGTGTGTCCGTTCTGTGGCCTTAAGCATGTGTGGCGCAGCCGTCACCACCTGCTGTCGAAGAAAACCAGCCCCGGGCAGTAGTCACGGCGGTGAAAGCAGGTTTTGGTCGTGGCTGTTGCCACAGGGGAAAGAGGTCACTGTCACGGCGGGCTCAAGCCTGGGCACAGCCTGGGCATGTGGGGTGTGCAGCAGGGACATTGCTAAGAGGAGGCGTGTGGCCGGAGGTTCTGGCTAAGCTGATCCTGGCAAAGGGCGGGTCCGGGCAGACGTCCCCTGGGGGTGCTGGGTGGCGGGGCTGAGCATAGCGTGTTTCCTGGGCCCCGCAAGGGCTTCGACCCATCCCAGGACCCCGATGGGCAGAGGGCGAGCAGCCTGTGCGTGCCGTGGGAGGGGCGCCCGCTGTGACCCGGGTCCCCTTCCGTCGCCCTGTGAGTTGGGGCCCGCGGAGCCGCTGCTTTCTCTCCACGTGCCTTGGTTATCAGTCTGCTTTCCAAGGGTCTCTCTCTCTCGTTCTTTTCCCTTGGGGCGGGGGGCAGGGGGCAGATCCTACTCCCTCGCCTCCCCTCCTTCGGCATCCAGGCTGTCCTGGGGGGGAGCTGGGGGTCCTGGGGGGTGGGGTGTTCGACGCCCGGCATGGCCTCAGGGTCGCCTCCTCTCTGGACCTTCATCCCTCATCTTTCGACAGGGTGGGGGGCTCACCCCACCTCCCCTGGGGGCTTGTGGGTCCATCGGGGCAAAGTGGAGACGGCTGGCGAGTGGCCGTGAGGGGCTTGTTGTGTCTCCACTGCCGTGACCGGTCCCCGCGAGGCCCGGGGCTCCATCCTGCCAACCGTGGGTGCTGGGGGGGCGGGGGTGCTGCTCCCCAGAAAGGGAGGGTGATCTGTCCTAGCACCTCCTGGGTGAGCGTGGGACACACGAGAGGGTTTGGGAGCTGGTGGGGGGTCCTGGGGCAGGGGCTGCTGGCTGACAACGGCTGTCTACGGAGAGGTGGGTTCATAGGACCCAGAGAGCTCCTGGGCCCAGCTGGCCTGTCCCTGAAAGCCTGGCTTCTTCCTGGGTGACCCCCTCCCGTGGTGGGTGGGCGGGCTTGGGGCTCGGAGCAGCTGAGGCCTGCTTTGTTCCCTGTTCGGGGGGTGGTGGGCTTCACTGGCTCTGCCCCCACCCCATCCTGGGCTGTGTTATTTATGCTTCCAGGCAATTAGTTCTGCAGGGAGTCCCTGGGGACTCCTGGGGGGTGAAAGGGTCACTTCCCACTGAATGGGCCCAGCAGATGGCCCTCTGCCCCGCCCTGCCCCCACCCAAAGGAGGGCGCGGCTTGTGACAGGCCCTGCTGTCCCAGACCATGCCAGGGGGCTGGCCTTCCTCTGAGTGGCCTCTGGCCTTGGCTCTGCGATTTGGAAAAGTTTGTCCACACCCTGACTGTGCCCCGCCCAGCCGGGTGTCTGGGGGTCCCAATGCATTTCTGGGGGTGTTGGTGTGAAAGCAGACTTTTGTGCCTGTTGAAAGCATATCTGCGCAGGTAACTGAAAGCTGGAAACCCCTGCTGGCGGAGCCGCCAGGCTGTAGAGACGTGTCCGGCTGCAGGGGGTTAGCTTCTGGGGTGGGGGCACCGCGCCTGCGCGCCCCAGGTGCGGCGTGGGCTCTGCTCGCTGCCTTATCTTCCAGGGGAGAAAGGGTTTGCACCCACCAGACCCTCGGGCCTCGCAGCCCCCACCCCAGGGTGCAGGCACAGAGGGAGCGAGGGTGCTCGAGTAGCCTTCAGTCTGGGGCCGCCCCTTGTCTGGTCAGGCCTGAGCTGGCCGTGCGGCCCAGGACAGCCGCTTCCTAGCTGGGTGACGGCGGGCAGGTGACTCAGCCCGTCTGAATCCGACTTGGAGGGGGCGCGGACGTGCGGCTATGGTCCCCCGGGAGCCTCTGCAGATGGTTCCCGGCCTGTCGGGACTCAGAGCACGATGCCCGCGCCCCTGTGTTTCCCGCTGACCTGGCTCTTCCTGGCCTTGGTGACGCCGTGGGGACGTGTGGGCCAGGGGGACGCCGTGCCTCCCGGCGTTGGGAAGGGGCGCCCTCTGCGCTGGGCAGCAGGAAAACAGGGCACAGATCACAGGTGAGACCTCGGCAGGCTGGCGCCCCAGGCCCCCGGGGCCTTTCTGTGCAGCGGGGAGCAGTGGGCAGCCCTCCCCAGGCTGGGTGCGTGCCATCTGTCTCGGGTCATCGCCAGGCCTGCTGAGGACGCCGGGGTGGCTCGGAGGGTCAGCAAGTCCTTGAGGGTGTGTGAGGGCCAGGCCGTTACGTGGAGACCAGTGGGCGGAGTGTGCGTGTGTGTCTGTCTGTGTCTGTGTGTCTGTGTGTGTGTCTGCGTGTGTGTCCATGTGTGTGTGGCTGTGTGTGTCCATGTCCATGTGTGTATCTTTGTGTCTATGTGTGTGTGTGTGTCTGTGTGTGTGTGTGTCTGCCTGTGTCTGTGTGTCCGTGTGTGTGTCTGCGTGTGTGTCTGTGTGGCTGTGTGTGTATCTGTGTGTGTATCTTTGTGTCTATGTGTGTGTATGTGTGTGTCCATGTCCATGTGTGTGTCTGTGTGCATCTGTGTGTGTGTCCGTGTGTGTGTGTCTGTGTGTGTCCATGTGTGTGTCCGTGTGCGTGTGTCTGTGTGTGTGTCTGTCTGTGTGTGTGTCTGTGTGTGTTCGTGTGTGTGTGTGTGTATCTGTGTGTGTCTGTGTGTGTGTCAGTGTGTGTGTGTATCTGTGTGTGTCTGTGTGTGTGTGTGTCTGTGTGTGTGTGTGCACTGTGGGCTGGGGGACAGACGCTGAGGTGTGTGACCAGCTCCGAGGCCCTGGGGCTACTACTCTGGAGCCAACTTGGGTTCGGCCAAGTCCTTCCAGTGGTTGGGGTTCTCTGTGTCCTTCAGAGGGACCCTTTTAGCCTCGTGTGGGCAACTGAAAATTCACGGCAGCCACCTGCGGGCAATGGCGGGCCCTTCCTTCCCGGGCGGGCAGTGGCCCCCGTGTGCACGGTCGGCTCCGCGGTCCCCCGGTGCACTGGCATTAAAGGTGCCTTCTTCTCACAGGGAGCTGGAGGCAGGCAGAGGTGAGCAGCTGCCCTGTGTGGCCGGGGCGGCGAGCCGGCCGAGCCCGCGGAGCTGGCCCCAGCGTCCCTTAGCCTCTGCTTGGTGCCCGGCCTGAGGTTGGCACGGCCTGGAGTTGCGGGCGGCTGCGCCACGTGGTTTCTCAGCCCCTCCCAGGGCCCAGACCTGCTGTAACCCCGTCCCTTGGTTCCAGGCCCTGGGACTCAGTGCAGAATGACCCCAGGGGACACAGTCTTTCTTTTTCTTTTTTTTTTTTTTTTGCTTTTTACGGCTGCACCTGCAGCATCTGGAAGTTCCCAGGCTAGGGGCTGAATCGGAGCTGCAGCTGCTGGTTTACACCACAGCCACAGCGACACCAGATCTGAGCTGCATCTGCAGCCTACACCACCGCTCACAGCAATGCCGGATCCTCAACCCACTGAACAAGAGCAGGGATCGAACCCGTGTCCTTTTGGATACTCATTGGGCTCATTGGTGCCGAGCCACAAGGGGAACTCTGCGGGGATGTGGTCCTTACTCCATGGTGGTGGGGCGGGGAGGGGGGGTGCCACCCCAGGGGGCACGGGCTGGGCAGCCCTGGTGAGGGCTTGAGGACAAAAGGACATTATGGTGGACCCTGAAGGCCAATGGGAGAATCTGCTCCCATTGGGGGGCCCCTTTGAGGGGCCCCTGAGGCCCTTAAGCAGCATCCTGTCCCGTGTGAGGTGTCAGGACCCGGGACCCTTTGATTGGAGGGGCAGCGGGGGGTGGGGGGAGGGGCTGGGTGCCCACCTGGGTGCGGACGGCTCCTGGGTGGGAGGGCTGGGTGCTCCTGCTACTGGGGCCAAAGATTAGACCTCCAGCCAGGGCTGTCCCCACGAGCCTGGGGAGACGCAGCTTTGCCCTGGGGTGGCGGGGGGCAGTGTCCAGGGGCCGGTGCCCGGTGGAGTCCTCCCATCAGAGACTCCTTGCACGCTGGCTGCCCGGAGGGAGCCCTGCAACGGGGTGCCTTCTCTGTTGGGGCTACTTCGCCGTCTGGGCTCAGGCTGGTGGGGAGGGGTCCACATAGCCGTGCCCACGTAAGGAAGCAGTGAAGTCTCGGTCCTGCTGCTGCCGCTGGCATTAGGGTTGTTTTTGAGGAGCTGTGATTAATTCCTGGGGAGTCCGTGTGGGGTTTGACATGGAGGTGAGACTGCGGGTCTGGCAGGGGCTGCTCTCGTTGTCAGAGCCACACCGAGGGCTGCTGGCGTACAGAGTGCTTTGCTGGCCTCCTGGTGCCCGTGCGGAGCGGGCGCTGGTTCCGGTCTGTGACTTGGGCCCCGGTGCTGGCCCCGAGCCTCTCCCCGAGCCCTGCGTGTAGATTCCGTACCGTCTCCCCTTTCTCGATGCCAGGGAGCAGTGCTTGTATGGCTTTAAGTGGCAGCCTGGGGTTGAATCCCTGCCCAGTTCCCACCAGGGTCACTATGGGCTGCGTCGTGGGCTGGGCTATGGCGTGAGGGTGTGGGGAGCCCGCTGTGGGTGCCTGGCGGTGGCTGCGTGAAGGGCTGGAGCACGGGTGGCGAGGGTGACGGAGAGCAGAGAGGTTCTCGGTGTCGGAGTTCCCAGGATGGCTGGGGGACGGTCTTGCTGGCTCTCGGCCTGGACTGTGGGGCTGTGTTGGCCCTGGCTGCGCCCAGAAGCCACCCCTGCACACCCACCCACCCTGGGGTCCTGGGACGGGAGACTCCACAGTCCTGGCCGGCAGACAGACCACGAAGCTGAACAGAGGCGTGACGGGGGCTGGGTTTGGCACAGTCAGCGGGATCCTGGTCTGCTGGCTCTTTCTCTTCTGGCCGCACCCGGGCATGTGGAAGTTCCCCGCCCCGGGATTGAACCTGGGCCACAGCAGTGACCCGAGCCCGCCCTGTGTGGATCGGCCTCTGCGAGAGGCTGTCTGAGATGGTCTCGTTCAAGGCCTGGCACAGCAGTGGGTCCCCAAGGAGGCGGAGGGCTGCGGTCTGAGCTCTGAACACCCGAGCTGGCTTGTCACCTGGAGCCCTTGGGGACAGGCCACGGGACAGCGAGAAGCGTGGGCTTGCCTCCACCTTGGGGCTCCTGGGCATCCTGGGGTGATGGGCTCGGGCAGGCCCTTCATTTCAGAGCTGTCACACGGCGGGGGGCGCGGGAATGTCACTTGGAGCCACATCTAGGGAGGAGAGCTGCCCCCGAGACACCTGAGCTGGTGGACGGCGTGAATGGCGATGGTTGCTCCTGGAGGTGCGTGGCTGAGGGCGGCACTCGTGAGCACACAGTGGGCTCTCAGGACGCCTGGGCTGCCCTGTCCTGCTGGCGAGTTGGGGTTCTCAGACCCAGTCTTGTTGGGGAATCTAAGAGCTTCGAGAAACCCCAGTCTCTGGGCCGTGGCTGCTCAGCAATGTGACCGGGACGCCTGAGCACACAGACCTTGAAATCGCCGGAGAAGCCAGGGTGGCCGATCCCATCCCTGCCTGTCTGCGTGGGTGTCGCCGGTGCCGTCAACGGACCTGACGTGGACAGGGCCCTTCTGGAGGGCGTGGAGGGTCTGCAATGACAGGGATGAGGGCGAGAAGGGACAGCCTCCTATGTCCTTTCTGGCCGGGCTGGGAGGGGGGCCGGGAGGGGGGCTGGGTGCAGATCTGGGGCCGGGGCCGAGGCCACCCACCTGCGTATCTCCAGGCGTGTCCTTCCTCTTGCATCGCTGCTCTCACCAAGCATCCAGCTCACCGCAGGGCTTAGCGCTGTGTGTTTTTACGGGAACAAAGCCTTTTGAAATGTTTTGAAATCTCTAGATTGAAAGCCAGAGGGCTTTTTTTGGTTGGTTGTTTAAATGTAACTTCTGAACGTCCCACGCATGTACAGGAAAAGTGTCCTGTGTTGTTAAGAGGACGGCTTGATGCGTTTTCACGGAGTAAACCCACCCGGGTAACCAGAGGGGTGAGCCGGCACCTCTTGGGCGCCTGGGGAGCTCCCGCCTCTGTCCGCAGGGTCGGGGTGGCTGCCCTGATCGGGCTGCAGAGAGCGGAGGGACGAGGGACAGAGGGAAGTACTTCTTGGGCAGAGTCACCTTTGAGGGCCCTTTGGTGGAGGCCAAGGTCAGGCAGGAGGCAGGTGAGCACGTTTCGGGCAGGGGGAGCAGCACAGCGCGAGGGAGCGTGAGGCTCGGCCGGGGAGGGCCTGCAATGGATGCTCCCGCTGGCTGCCAGTCTCTGGGGCCTCACCCCGTGGCCTGTCAAGTGTTTGCATGTGCGTGTGTGCACGCTTGCTTTTGTTTGTTTTGGTGCCAGCGTCCTGAGTGCTTACCGTCCACTTTGAGCGCTGTCTTGCCACGAGAGCTGCTAGAATTGACGTGAGCAAGACCGGCAGTTACCCGTGAGCCCCGGCTGAGGGTTCGGAGGTGGGCTTGACCCCAGAGCGGCCCCGGATCTGGGAAGTCTCCTGGCCTGATTACCTGTGCCGTGTGTGCCAGCACCAGCTTCTTGGATGCCTCCTGAGACGGGGTGCTCACTACCCCAGGCTGCAGCCAGCTCCCTGGGGGCTGCTCCCACTGGCCCCAGGCCTGCCTCCCTGGTGGCCCACCTGCTGTGGTTGGACGGCCTGGGGTCAGCAGGGAGGGTTTTTCATATCTCCACGTTGTTTCCACGTGTTGCTGTTAACCTTCACGTGTCTGAGCTTCCCTGGCAGGTCCCTGGCTCTGCTGCCTCCCCCCTGACTTCCTGCACTGTTGCCCCACATCAGCTCTGTGCCCCGGGCAGCTGCAGGCTGCCTAGCCAGCCCGGGTCGGGACTTTGTGCAAGAGCATCACTATCCATCACCAGGATGCTGGTGTCTTTAGGTGACCGGGGTCCACCTGCTTGAGGAGCGGTCAGCGGAGCCATCACAAGCCTTTTGCACCTTTGGGGACGTCCCTCCCTGTGACTTCGAAGGGGAGGACCAGAGAGGAGGGTGGGGGCACAGGGAGGGAGCCACGGGAGATTGTTCCCGAGAAAGGAGCGTCCCTTTGGGGCCAGGCCCAGGTGGATGTGGGGACGCCCCTCTGGAAGCCAGGGTGCCAGGCAGGGCATCCAGGAGAAGCTGACCTGTGTTTGGGTCATTGTGATGCTCCAGGCCTGTCTCCTTCCCGGATGAGGCTGTGCCTGTCCTCCCTGCCCTCAGGGAGCCCCGCCTCGGTGGCCAGCCGCCTCTGCTGCTGGGGGTTCCAGGGCCCCCGAGCGTCACCCTTGTGTCAGGCATTCTAATACCTGAGCGTCCGGGCGCTGGTCTGCTCGGAGGGCTGAGCGCCTTCAGCCCTGGACCAGCGCTTGTGACCTTCAGCCTTGTATCAGTGCCTGTGGCTGCTGTGCCAGGACCACCCACCAGGGGCCCGAAGTCAAGGTGTTGGCGGGTTGTCTCCATCCACAGGCTCTCGGGGACAGTCTTCCGGCCCCTTCTAGCTTCTGGCGGCTCCGGGCGCTTCCTGTCGCGGGCTCTGTGTCTCTTTGCTGCATCTGAGGACACCGGTCCCGTTGGATGAAGGCCCGGCGGCTCCACAATGACCTCATGTGATGGTTACACCTGCGGCGGCCCCCTCTCCCCAGAAGGTCACATTGTGAGGTCTTGGGAAGGACATGATTTCCAGGGGGGACCCTCAAGCCCAGTACCGACCTCAGTGGCTGTAAGAGCAGCATCTTCAGGTGACCTGTCCTTATGCCAGGCGCTGGCAGGGCCACCCTTCGGGGGCTGCAGTGGTGGGGTCTTTGCCGTGGGGTGGCCTCACGCTGGGCTGAGCAAGGGGGTGCAGGGCAGGGTGGAGGGGCCCCCTCGTGGCTGCGGCCTGAGACCACCTCACCCCATGTCTTTCTTCCATGCTGTGTCCGCTTCCTCCTGCGTGACCTTTCTGGTCGTGACCTTTGGGTGAAGCCCCTGTCCCTTCGCTGGTCCTGTGTGGTTGCTGAGCCCGAACCCATCTACACCAGCCTTCCACGCCCGGAGGGGCCTTGTAAGAATGATGGTGAACTGCGTGGGAGGTGCAGACAGCAGGGAACGGTGGGGCTTGTGGCAAAGGAAAGGAGAACAGCTCGGGGTTGGTGCCCAGTGGGAGGGGATGGCCCAGCTGAGCCAGAGAGGAAAGGCGAGGGCAGAAGCCAGACAGAGGACCTGCAGGGGAGGGCCGAGGTCGCTTTGCGGGTGGCATGTTAAATACGCAAATGTCCTTGGAGCGGCCTTCCCCCTCCCTCTTACCCAGAATGAACGGTCCTCCACTTCCATCACTTTCTACTTGCGCTAGATCTCTTGTGATACATCCCACAAGGCAGGAGACTGTTGAGAAGAGGCTGAAATCTTCATACCCTGCCCTTTAATGCCAGATGCTCTCCAGGCATGTGTCGAGCATTGTGATGCTGGCCTGGCTCTGTGCTGGGGAGCAGGGCCTGCATGGCACATTGTAGGCGCTGAGCAGATGCTTGCTGGGGACCTGAGCGGCCTCCCCCGTGTTGTGAGGCCAGCCAGGGCGGGGGAGCAAGTGCCATGTCAGAATCAGTGCAAGGGATAGAATTGCTTTTGATAGGACGTTAAATAATTCATTCTGGTCTGAGATGAAAATACAGACTGTTAAATTATACATTTTGGCACTAGCTGCACAAGGGAGGCCCTTGAAATCCTTGGTGGCTTCCGGGCCCCCTCCCCTCACTGGGCTGCTGGTGGGCTCACCTGGCTGCCCGCCCTCTCTCTGTGGCCCCCTGCCCCTCACTCCTTGCTGTGGACAGTGGGGACCCAGGAGCCTATTCAAGGAGCTGAGGCCCTGTGATCCCTAAACCCCTGCTGTCTCCAGTGGTGCGTCCTGGGAAAACTGGAGAAGCTGGAGAGTCGTTAGACGGCTCATGATATGACTTGACTCCATGGAGCCTGGTTCCGAGAGCCGCGTGCCTCACCTGGAACTGGAACTGGCAGGTCCGTTCCCTGGGAGGATCCTTGTGGACACAGAGCAGCCGGAATGCGTGTGGAAAGGCCTCGCAGGGCATCTGCACGTGGCCACTTTTGCAGACAAGGCTTCCGGCCTTCGACGGCTGCCTCCCGCTGTGTCCGGAGCCCCAAGTCTTGGAGGTGGCTTGACGGGAATGCAATTCTTCCAGCTGCGCCGTTGGTGGGAAAAGCCCGACGGCCTGGGTTCCAGAGGCTCTGCAACCTGCGTGAGCCTGGGCCCCTCCGCACCGGCCGTGCCCCCTCTGTGAGTGGAGCCTCTGGGGCCTTCGGGGATCCTGGTTCCGAGTTCCCACCTGCCTCCCGACAGTTCCACGGCAGCGTCCTGGAGGGGAGACGGGGTCAGGGCTGGGGGCGGGGTCTGCCCACCCCTGCACAGCCAGAGGGCAGTCCCCCTTAAATAGATAGGCCCGGGGCTTAGAACAGCGTCAGATGTACAGAAAAGCCGAGAAGCCGGTAGCACTTTGCCCTCAGTGCCAGCATCTCCCGGCCCGGGTGCTGCGCCCTCGCCGAGGGCCATGCTGTGTTCACGCTCCTGGGTTTTCCCTCGTGTCCTTCTCTGTCCCCAGACCCCACCAGGACACCTGCTCATCATGCACCCCTGGGCTTCTCTGGGCTGGGACAGTTGGCACCTTCCATTTTACTGTTTTGAGGACAAGACCCCAGTGCAGACAGCAGCCCCTGCGAGGCCCCTGCGAGGCCCCGTGCTGGCCGGTGGCAGGAAGCCACGCCCAGACACTGGGGAGCAGGTGCGCCCCTCCCCCGCCGTCCGTCCCACGCAGCGGCTCTGCCTCCTTCTGCAGCGTGGCCCGGCCTCTGTGTTGTGGTCACGGAGCATCCGTTCTGGGGAAGAGGCAAATTTGAACTTACCTTCGGGTAGGAAGCAAATCCACGCAGTGACTGGTGTGCAGAGGCCCCCGATGGGCCGGGATTGAGCAGGAATCATCCGGCCCTTGGGGCTCTCTGCCCTCTGTGTCCTCGATCCTGGCGTGCAGGGGAGGAAGCCTTTGCACCACTGGGGCTCCACACGCGGACACGGGGGCTCTTGGGCTCCTGGTGCTTAGGGAAGGGGACAGGTTCTTGGTCCGTGTGAGCAGCCCCACTCTGCGGCGTCAGGTGCGAGGCCTCCCGGGGCTGTCCTGTGGGGACAGCGCCCTCCTTTCCGGTGAGGCGCTCTGACACGCGCTGGCCTGTCACCCGGCTGATCCTGGCCATCCCTCAGGTCTTAGGTTGAGTGGCACCCCTTCCAGGAGGCCTCCCTGATACCCCCCTGCCCTAATTTGGTTAGGTTCCCAGCTGGTGCTCTCATCCTTGTAGCTTTGAGCACACACGGGTCCTGAGAGTTCCAGAAGCCGCCCCTGGCCTCTTGTCCTCAGCCCAGTGCTTGGCATGTCCTAGCTGCTCACTGAACCCTGTTGGATAGGTAGGTGAGGAGGGGAGAGCCCCCAGCCCTGTTATCATCCCCACGAGGTGATACTGGGACCCCAAGAGCTTAGGGCACTGCAGAGATGGGGGGGGATACAAATATTCAGTCCATAACACAGACTTACCCAGTGACAGATCAGCACGGAAGACTTGGAGCGGGTGGCAGTGGGGGCTGCTCACCCGGGAGGGGCAGAAGTGGTGATTGTGAGCCCTGGGGTGGCTGGGGTGGGGACCCTCCTCTGTCAGACTCAGAACCACCTTTCTTAATGCTCGGTCCTGTCAGATCTTTCTAGAAACACCCACCTAACCATCAGCATGCTTGGATTTGTAGTTCGTCCTGTCATTTGTGTAGCTGCTCAAGGCCGTCCTCATGCAGGCTCGTGGCTGCTGTGGTGCCGACCATCGTCCCTGACGTCCCGGTTCCCCCTCCTGTGAGATTTTGGCAGAGGCGTCAGCAGAGAGCCGCTTTCTGGACCTTTGGGGGGGCAGAGCCACATCCTGCTTTGGCATCACATCACCCTGGGAGACAGTAGAGAAAATGCCAGGGCCACAGGGCAGCCAGAGTTTCACGGGCTCCCCAGGCACTGTTGGGGCGGGAAGCAGGCAAGGGGTGATCTAGCAGAGGAGAGATTCACGCTACTCAGCGCACCGGGGCTGTGCTTGCTCTTAATAACTGAGTGACTAAGCCATCGCTTCTGAGATGAGTGTGTATATTGAGAAATGATTGCCGTGCTGTAAGAGATACAATTTTTGTTCCCCTTCCTGTTAAAATGGCCATTAATCAGGGAGGGCAGCGAAGTGGCTCTGAAACCTCTCGGCCCGCTGCAGGTAATGGCTGCTGTCACCTCGCCCCCGTTCGCAAGCCGGGAGTTTGACGGATGGGGAGTTTGACGGATGGGGAGGGCTCAGAGCCAGGAACGCCGGGCGGGGGTTGGCTTCCTGGTGAGGCTCAGACCAGAGGCCGAGACGCCACTCAGACCATCCAGGTTCTCAGCCGTCTACTGCCGCGTGTGGGAGGTCACTCTGACCCTCGGTTTCTTCCTTGGACGGGGGCACAGTAACACTCAGCTCCTTCGGTGGCCGAGGATTCAGTGAGGCGGGCAGTGGGGGGGAACTGCAGGCCGGGGCCAGCCTCGTGGTCAGGGGCTCAGGCTGGGGGTCCGGGCTCAGGCTGAGGGGCAGTATTCAGGCTGGGGAATCAGGGCTCAGGCTAGGGCTCTGGCCTCTGGTTCATGGTCAGGGCTCAGGCGGGGGGGTCAGGTTTGCTGGTGGGGCTCAGGGCTCCGGCTGGGGGTCCGGGCTCCGGCTCCCTTGAGTTCTTTTGTTCCAGGGGACTCCTGGTTGCTGTGATGCTCTGATCAATGCTTGTGGCTGGGCCTCCGTGGTTCTGCCAGGTTGCCCGGGGCGGGGGGTGGGGTGGGTTTCTAGCCTCCGGGGGCTGTGGCTCGGCCTCTGGGGCTGCGCTGGAGGCCTGCCACCGCCAGGTGCCTGGTGTCCCTGGCTGCAGGACGGGCTGGGGAAAACAGCCTGTCTCAGTAACTTTCTAAGGTCTGAGAGGGGAGGCGTTTCACTTCCCAGTAAAAATGCAGAGACAGCCCCTCCCCTGAAAGGGCTCAGGGTCAGACAGTCTGGAGCCGCCCGTCACCGCTGGGTCCCTGGCACGTCGGGTCGCCCGTCAGGACCTCAGTCTCCTCCTCTGGAAAGTGGAAGTTGGTCCTCACCCACGGGATTGTGCTGGAGCCGAACCCTACGAGCCGAGACAGGACTCGACCTCAGGGCAGAGCCAGGCGGGGATGGGGTGGGGCACTCGGACCCAGTCGGGGAGCAGGCTGTGTAGACGCCTGCTGTCAGGCCCCTTGGAAGAGGGAAGGGAAGGGCATAACGGGGTGGGGGTGGGCGGCCTTTCCCAGAGGGCCAAGTCTCCACGTGGGACCGGGGCTCCCTCCCGCTGGCCCAGGGCTGTTCTAGGGCGCAGCGGCTACCTCCCAGGCCTGGGCGAGGAGCGGGTGCCGCCCTGGCTTTCTCGTACCTCGGGGGCAGTGACTCAGGCTGCTGGGCTGCAGACCCGCGTCTGGGTTTGTGGCCTCATCTCGGTTCGTGGCCTCGCCTCGGATCAACGGGGAGCCGCATCACTGCTTGTCTGGGTTTGAGGTGCCCCCCTCGTTGTGACACACCTCCGCCTCCCTTTTACCTGCCCAATGAGGGCGGCCCGTGCCCCTCCTGCTGCCGCAGTTGTGACAACAGGGAGCGGCGGGCGGAGGAGGCTGCATTTGCAGACGGTGAGTGGCCCGGGGCGGCTGCCCAGCCTGCTCCCGAAGCCACCGTTGTGGTTGGATGGGCTTCCTGGCCTCAGGGATTCAGGGCCTCACTCAGCCACCCCGCTCTTAGGCCTGGGGTGTGGGGGGATTGTGCTCCTGCTCCGCTGCAGCACGTTGGCCTCAGGTCCAGGGTGAGGCAGGACTGGGCGGGGGGAGATCCCGGTCCCGCGACCAGATGGACGGACGGGGCCCACCCCTTCTCACCCCGCCGCGGCCGTGCATCCCCGAGCCTCAGTTACTCCTCCGTGAAATGGGAGGTCAGGGCAGCAGGCATCTCTCGGGGTGGGGTCGTGGTTTGAGGGAATAAACTGATTTGGCCGGCAGCGGCGGGGGGCGGGGGGGGGGTCCTCAACAGACGTTGGCTGCAGTGGCCAGTGAGGCCAGTCGGAGCCGGGCCCTTGAGCTCCAGGCGGCACCCCTGCCCTCTGGACTGGCCCTGCCTGGAAGTTACTGGGTGGCCTTGGCAAGTCACTGCCGTCTCCGTAGCTGGGTTTTAAGTTTCTCATCTGCAAACTGAAGGATCCGGACCAGATGGCCGCTAAGCTCCTTCCGCGAAGGATTGTACGCTCCCCTGGCTGCTTCTTGCAAAGCTTCTTGGTCGGGAGCAGCTCAAGTTCAGGTTTCAACTGCAGTCCTGTGGCCATGGAGCGCTTGTCCCAATGTCACCACTCAGGGGTCGTCGTCGGCCGGTGTTCAGGGCCTCCTGAGACCGTCTCGGGGTGGACACAGCTTCATCCTGCCTGCCGCAGCGTTTTGGTGGGCGAGCTTCGTGGAGCACGTGGGGGAGGCCTCAGAGGCTGGCTGTGCTGGCTCTGCTGTGTCACTGTGATCACACTTCGTCCGGGTGGCCTCTGTAGCAAGCCTGGTGCACAGTAGGCGCTTCACCGATGAGGCCTGTGGGGTCCCGCATTCTCACTCCACCCCTGTCTGTCTCCCGCGTGAGAGCAGACTCTGTCGCTGGGCCTGCGGGCCCCACGGATGGGGTGGCTCTGGGCGCTCCGTCGGTGCCTGGCGCCTGACCCCTCCCCGTGTTCCCTGAGGTCACCTCCAGCCTTCCTTCCACCCCTCCTCTCCTGGTCCCCAGGGTTACAGGTGCTGCCCCCCGCCCCCGCCATCGGCCTTCCCTCCTGGTTGGGTCCTGCTATCACCCTCCTGCTGTGGCCGGGCCAGCCGGCCACCCTCACTGGCTGCAGTGGGGAGGGCATGTTGCCAGGGGAGCAGGGCCGGGGGGCTGTCAATCCGCCGTCCTCGTCCAGCTCCCCCAGGGGTATCAGGAAGGAGGGGCCAGTAACCCTCTTCCCCCCTCCCACGCAGCTTCGGATACACAGAGAAAGTGGGGTGCTGGGAGCCCAGACCTCGGGGAGGAACAGGGCTGCCCCCCCATCTCCTGCTTGGGCTCCGTGTGGTCAGCTGGTTTCTGAGGCCCTGGTCCTGGGCACTTCACAGCTGTGACATCCTTCGGGGCTTCTGCCTGGCCCCTTTGAGGGGCTCACCAGGCCGGTCGGGTCTGCCCTGGGCACCCGGCCTGGAACTCTCAGACGTGATCTGAGCCAGGAGAACAGCAGACCAATCACCACCTTTCATGCCCAGGAGGAAATTGAGGCCCGGGGGGGCGGGGAGGGGACGCTCAGAGCCAGGGCCCGGCCTGTCCTCCTGACCATCCTGCTGAGCCTTCTGCAGAGCCACCCTGCCGTGGGCTCAGAGGTGCTGGCAGCAGAGTCCGAGGCTCACGGAGGAAGGTGGGACCAAGGCTGTCTCCTATCCCAGGGAAGGTGGCTGGGACAGATGCTCAGCATTCCTGCTTTATTTGTCTTTTGGGGGCCTCACCTGCAGCATATGGAGGTTCCCAGGCTAAGGGTCCAATCAGAGCTGCAGCTGCCGGTCTGCACCACAGCCACAGCAACACAGGATCTGAGCTGCATCTGTGACCTAAACCACAGCTCACGGCAATGCCGGATCCTTAACCCACTGAGCGAGGCCAGGGATTGAACCCGTGTCCTCATGGATACTGGTTGGGTTTGTTACTAATGAGCCACGACAGGAACTCCCTCAGCGTTCTTGCCTGTGTGGGGCTTCCTGTGTGTTTTAGGAGCCGGGCTCAGGCATGGGACCTCGATCCCATCACTGTATCTCTCTGAGCCCCAGTTTCCTCAACTTGCAAAGAGGAGCAGCCCTGCCCCCGTTGGGGGTGGATGTGGAAGTGACGGCGCCTGAGCCCAGAGGGAGCCCAGGGCAGGTCAGGCACTGGCTCACTGGACTTACTCTGGGGGCAGAGGGGAGTGGGGCCGGCGTCCAGGGTCTAGGAGGGACCTGGGCTCAGGGGTCCCTCGGCTTTGGCATTCATTCATTCATGTGTCCATGTCACAGACATCAGCACCAACTGGGCACGAGGCATGAGGGTTCGGGCTGCTGGTCCCCGAGGCTCGGGGTGGTCTCTTTCCCCTGCATTTGAGGGTCTTGACCCGGACCCACTGAGCGAGGCGTGCAGCAGGATTGGAAGCATCCCTTCAAGGGCAAAAAAGAGCAGGGGCCAGTCTTGAGCTCTCTGTAGACTCGTCCAGCCCATCGTTCTCCCTCTGAAACTGCTTTGAAGCTCTGACCCTCTAGGATCAACCAGACCCTCCCTCTGAGCACTGCCCTCCGGGGTTGTCACAGGTCACCCAGCTCAGCGAGTGGCATTTTTCATTTTGCGGTTTTTCATGTGCTGTCTTGGGGTCTGGGGTCCGGATCCCTCCCGCCTTCCCGCATCCTTCCGGCTCCATTGAAGGCAAAGCCCATGTGGACCGTGACGCTGCGGCGCAGACGGTGGGCGCTGGCTGAGAGGCGGCCTGCTCCTCTGCTTGCTCTGGTGTCCCCACCTCCCTTTCGGTGGCAGAGCTTGAACCGGGCGCGGTGCTCACATGTGATCCCCGAGGAATTACGCCCCTCGGGCCGCTTGTCCTTGGAAGGCGACGGCACAAGTTTTCCTGACCTTGCCCTCCCTGTGAAAAGAGGAAGAGCAGACGGCTGAGCTGGAGAAAGCCGCTCATAATGATCTGCTTCTCGGTATGCGGCAGGGTTGGCTGGAGATGTCCCTGGCTGATAGGAGAGTGTCCGGGGCAACATATGTAAATGACTTTGATCATCCTGCCTCTTTGGCTCCACTGAGCTGCCTGTGTGTGTGTGTGTGTGTGTGTGTGTGTGCAGATGCGTGGTCCTGGCTGATAAGGAGGTCCCGCGCTCTGCGCCGTTCCTGCTTCATGACTCCTAATGAGTCCTTTTGTTGCCCGTGGCAGGCTCCTGCCTGGTGTCGGTGCAGGTGATGGAAGCACAGACCTGGCTCTCGCAGACCTGGGGCACTTTCTGGGTCAGCCGCTTACGGCTGGGGGGCCCGGGGCTGGGTCCTTGTTTTCTCTGGTCCCCGGAGTCCTGTCCATCCTAGTGCGCGCGCAGAGTGTGAGCTCAGGGAACGGTAGCTCACGTTCTGATGGTTCAGCCGTGGGGGTTGGGAGGCAGGTTCTCATTGGAACCTTCGCCACTGATTCTGTCATCCGTTCGTCCATCCGTCCGTCCATCCCACCGTACACCAACCATCCGCCGTTCACCCACCCGTCTGCCTATTTATCTGTCCAACCATCGACCTACTTGTCCATCTGTCCATCTGCCCACCATTTGTCTGTCTGTCCATCTATCCACCACTCATGTCCCAGACATTCTTTGAGCATTTTTTTTTTCTTTTTGGCTATGCCCACGGCCTACAGAAGTTCCTGAGCCAGGGATCAAACCCTCATCACAGCTACAACCCACAGCAGTGACACCGCCGATCCTTAGCTCCCTGAGCCACGAGGGAACCCCTCTTTGAGCATTCTGAAGGTCAGTCTGTGACTTAAGTGCATCTGCGAAACTCGGTGAGCTGCAGTGTTTCTCAACTGTGAAATGCGAAGAGGCAGCTCAGAGCCTGGTTTTCGAGGTCACGTGTGATGCCAGCCCCAGAAGAGCCTGGAAGAGCTGAAATGGGACATGACAGGTGCCACTTATCTGAGATGCCCGAGGCTCTCTGCGTGGAGATGCTGGAACCGAGGCCTGTGCCCACCCCTTAGGGAACGGGGGAGTGTGGACCCCCCCACCCCGCCACAGGTTCCACGCGGTGGGGAACAGAAGCGTCCGCTCTCAGAACCCCTGCTTGACCTCGAGCAAGTCCATGGGTGTCTGGGCCTTGGCTTCCTCTTTGTAAGATGCGGGCACAGGCCGGGCTGCCTTCTCCCGGGAGGGAGCCTGCTGGGGCTCTTGGAACTTGGCGATGGCGCCTGGGGAGGAGCAAAGTCTGATCCCCCGACCACCGGCACTGGCACTGAGTAGGGCATCGAACATCTATCAAGTCAGGGAAGCGAAAGTCATTCATGTGCTCTAGACTGAAACAGCAGTTTCAAGAAATGACAATTTATTTCTCTTTTCTGATATGGTCCACCCTGTCCCACCCCTCCCCACCCCACCCATCCCATCTCATGCTGCCCCCTCCATACCTGCTCTTCTGGGGGCACCTTCTGAGGAGGGGTGTCTGGAGTCTGTCTGCACAGACCTGTGCCCCAGGGCAGGCTCTCGGCCGTGGTGGCTGGGGGGCTGCGCTGACCGATAGCCGCGTCCAGCATGTGCAGGATGAAGTGGAAAGAGGACCTTCGGCCACATCAGGAGTTTTCCCAAGACGAGGAAGGCAGGCCCTTGACCGTGAACGAGACAGGTGGTGTGGGGCGAAGCCCAGTGCTCTGCTGGCTCCCACCGCTCCCGGCCTCTGTCTTCTGGCCTTTGGGCTGGGCCTGGCCATCTGCATTCTAAACCTCCTCCCACCCACGCATGCCTGGGGGGGGTCTCCATCTGAATGGTGGCCGGGGTGGAGCCCGTGGGGCCGGAGCAGGCCGGGCTGGGCGGGGCCGAGCGGAGGTGGCCATCCAGGTCCAGACCCCAGACCCCGACGCCCCTCCTCGGGCCGTCGCACCCATTCCTGTTCCTTCAGCTGAAACGTTAAAGGTCACGGCTGAGGCAGAGGCTTGATGGCCGTGAGCAGCGTTGACAGCCTCTCCAGCTTTGGGGAGCTGGCCGTGCACATTTCTCCTCCTACCAGGTCCCCTTGGGGACACGGCTTTCTCCTGGGACTCCCCTGCCGGCCCTGCCCGCATGTCCCTTTGTCCCGTTGCGAGCCGGGGCCGAGGCTCTCTGCGCCCAGGCGGGAGCGGTTAGTGGGCATGTGGGGGGGGGTGGCGGGGAGGGGGAGGGAGCAGGTGCACGTCTTTTCATTCATTCTCAGGGATGCAGACAAGAAGTGGAGATAAAAGTTGGGGAAATGTCATCCTTTGGCATTTATGTTTTCAGAGTAGCCTGGACCATGGGCCCCGCGGTTTTTTGATCATCGCGGGAGAGGGCTGCCTCTGCGGGGGCCCACCTCCTTGGTTCCAGGAGTGGGGGGCTCTGGGGAGCTGCCATAGGGCTTTGCGCCCCCGGCAGGGAGAGGCGCCTGCTCCTTAGCCTTTCACAGGGGCAGGCGGAGGTGGGGGGGGCACTGCCCTGTCTGACGCCATGGCTTTCGGGATCCCAGGTCTGCCAGGAGCCCCTGCCCTGGGCCTTGGGTCACCGGAGTGAGGTTCCCCATGGCGGGACCCAAGATGTCCCTTCACGCCCAGACGCCGGGCGGGAAACACGCAGCCCAGGCAGAGCGCGGGACAGGCACCTGGAACACGGCTGGGGTGGTGAACCCCGTTTAAAGAGCTGCCCCAGGCAGGCGATGGGAGCCCAGAGCAGAGCCCTTCACACACTGCTAGTGATTTAGGTTCCAGCCTGGAGCAGAGGGGCTGAGAGCTCACAGCTGGGGCTGTGGTCACAGCAGCCGGAGAAGCCATTCTGTCCCCTGGTGGCCTGGGGACATGGGGACCATCTCTCGGCCTTGGCTCCCTCCCCGTATGAAACTCGGCCTGGCCACTAACTCCAGGTTGGCAAACAGGTTTCGTCTGTGAGGCCACTGCTGCCCACTTGCTGGTGCCTGTGTGGACTCTGCAGGAAGGATTCTAAGCCTGCACCTGGCTCCACAGGGGGAGTGCGGCAGTTGATTAGCAATGTCTGCCATGGGAGGCGTAGGAGAGGGGAGGCTTGTTAGCCCTCTGGAATCCACATCCTTCAGCCCTGACGTTTCTAGCATCCTTTCTCGTAACTCCGCGGACGTGAAGCAATATTGCTTTCATTTTCCGTCTTCCTAAATATTTAGAGCCCTCCAAAGCCAGGAAGCACAGCAGAAGCCAAGTCGCTCATTTTTGGTGAAAGGCCTCTTGTAGCCCACAAGGACGGGGGCCCCGGCTGGGCCAGCGGCACAGAAGGCCAGTTGAGTCCTGTCTGAGGGACACAGAAGAGCCCTGTCCCTCCTCAGACTCCTAACTTCCGTGAGTCCCGGGGCCTGAAATAGAAACCCTCCCGGAAGAGAGCCCAGCACTCAGCTTGTGGGTCAAGGCGGCCATCTCGCTGGCGGGGAAAGGGCCCTTCTGCACCATTTGGGGGTTTCTCCCCCCTTTTAGAAAATTGCTGGTAGAAGGAGAGCAGCTTGAAAGGAAGTCTGAGGCATGTGTCCCCGATGGGGCTCTGGGCAGGTGACCGTGCCGCAGCTTTCCCGTCCGCCAGCGGTCCAGGGCCGGCCTGGCCTGGAGGGGTGAGGATTGGCCCAACGACGCGCACAAAAGGCCCATCGGCCAGTTTCTGGGACAGCCAGTCCCCAGCAGAGGGTGTCTGGGAATCTGGCAAGTGGTTCACGGTCCCGTCTTCAGACACATGTGCACACGCAGGGCACACACATCACCTCCTGTGCACGCCCACCCATGCACACACTCATGGCCACTCTCAAAGTCGAGGCTTGCCTCGCTCTGCCTCCTCTGTGTGTGGTGTCCGGCACGCCAGGCCCCGCTCCGTCCTGCAGGGAGCGGTGTGAGCTGCGCCCTGACACGCTCGTGGGAGGGATGCCCTGTGCTCAGGGTTGGCCGCCGCCCTCTCCTCGCCTCAGTCTCCCGTAACTGTCCCTGGGGCCTCCCCCCCCGCTCGCCACCTGTCCTCCACCAACACAGCTGTGTCGGGGCTTCTGGGGCGCGGATGGGTCCTGTGTGTCTGGAGGAGGCTGGACGCAGGGCAGGACTGGGTTGGGGCAGGGGCAGCAGAGGAGAGAGCGGCCACTGCTCAGGACTTTGATTTTGACAAACCTGTCCGTCGGGGGAGAGCCTGCTGACATCCCCTCTTGCAGTCAGAACCTGGGGCTCTACCTGGACCCTGTTAAATGGTCCTACATACAGAGAGAGGAGGGGCTGGAAGGGAAGAGAGCGCTCCGCTCGGATGTTTGTGTCTACGCTGCGCCCCGGGCTGCTGTGTGACTTTGGGCAAGTCACTTGACTTCTCTGGGCCTCTGTTTCTGCATCCCCGAAATGGGGCAGGGCCAACTGGGAATAGGGGTGGTTATGAGTCACGTCGGAACTACCAGAACCGTAGCCTGGGGCGGGCACTTTGAAGGCACGATGCCTGCAAAGGCTCCCCTTGGTCCCGAAGAGGAAGACCCTCTCCTGGGGGAGGGGGAGGCTCACGGAGTCGTTCTCAGCAGGTGCCGGGAGACGGCCGATGGGGGCTGTGAGCCCAGCCCGGCTCCTCTCTGAAGTGCTGCACCGGGAGTGCGACAGCCCTCCGCAAATATTAGTGCCCCAAAGTGACACGCTCTGCGTGACAAACGCAAGATAGGTATTTAGCCTAAAAACTCCTAGGCTTTCTGTTTTATTTCCTTTAAACCAAGATGAAATGTGCTTAGTGAACACTTCTCACCGTCTGCAAACCACTTCATCACAGTTTGATGAGGACGCTCGGCTTCCTCGCGAAATTACAGAAGCGTCTCCTTGTCTCCCCCCAGGTCATCTCCGCCGTGTCCAGACTCTCGCTGCACAACCTGGCCCAGAACAAAGGGATCCGGTGAGTTCCGCGCGGCGCACGCTGCTGAGTGCCGGCCCTTTCATCTCCATCCGCCACCACGTGCCCTGGCACAGACGCTGGCGTCTGGAGCCGGACCCTCTGCCGTGCCTTTATCGTCAGCTCTCAGCTGGAAGGGGCGGGGAGGAAGGCGGAGCCTCCAGCTTCACGCCAGGGAACTCTTGCAGGCGTGTTACCAGTGGCTCGAAACCGCTTTCCATTTATGTAATAAGATCAGCAAATTAATCCTTTCACAGACCATTGCCCACCTAAATGCACTCTCGGAGGCGGGCTTTGCCTCCAGTGAGGTAGCTGGGACCCGCTGGCTTGGGGCTGAAGGCCTCCTGGCAGGAGTCTGTCCCACTTTGGTTTAATTCTCCCCGGATTGCAGGGTTCGGCCTCAGAGAATTGCGTGGCCTTTCGTCCCTGACCCGCAGATGCGGCGTGCGGGCCTCGGGGGAGAGGAGCCGGCCACCCCCCGTTGAGGCCTGGTCTCGCAGACCTGGGGCCAGGGGGACCGCGTTCCTGGCCGAGTGGGGACAAGCACAGAGTCTGCTTCCGTCATGTCCTGGGGGACGTGGGCCAGCACCGGGGGGACAGGAGGCTTGGCAGGGCAGGAACACCGCCTCCCGAGGGTGGCGTGGATGGGGTCCCACCTGGGTGGGTGCAGGTGACATTGTGACGGTGCTTGAACTACCGAGGAGGCTTCACCCTGGTGGTGTCGTGGGGGGCACCGTCCATCCATGGACTGGGGTGGGGGGGTCCCAGGACCAGCGTGGTCACCGCGTGTGAACCAGCACAGCTGTCCCTTCGTGGGGCTGTTTGCCCAGGTCCCGAGAGTCGCCAGAACAGGTTGAAATGTTAGGGAACCCACGCAGGAGCTCTTTGTTGGGTTCTCAAAGGACTTAGGAATGTCATTGAATTGAGGAGTTTTAAAAATAATATTGGACGAAGGATAGGCTGTTTAAAAATGTTTAAAACCCACTATTAAAATCACATTTGAGAATGTCAATAACACGTTTAGGTATAAAGATTCACAGCAAGGTGACACCCCTGGACCCACCGTCCAGCCCACGTTCTAGAACCTTGCTTTACCAGTGAGGCCTCCAGAGGCCCGGGCTGGGTGTCAGCGTAGCTTTCGCGAGGTCTGTAACAGTTTACAAGTGTTCGGTTAGGCGTTCTCCTGTGGCGCCGCGGGTTAAGGATCCGGCGTTGTCACTGCAGCGGCTGCTGTGGCTCGGGTTTGATCCCTGGCTTGGGAACTTCCACATGCTGAAGGTGTGGCCAGAAAAATAAAATCCAAAAGTGTGCAGTTAAAAAACATATGTTGTCTTTGGATACGAAGACGGCAGGTGAGTTTTTGTGTCTTTGTTTTTCCAGAAACGGGAAAACGGGAAACGTTTCTCTCCCGCTGGCTCAGGACAGGGGCGCGTCCCAGCCCGTTCTAGCATCTTCTCCACCTGTGTGCGTATGTGGACGCACCCGCAGGCAGGAAGGACGTTTGTAGGAAACAGTCCCTTTATCTGTGCTTCCACGTGATGCAGGAGCCACGGTCCTTCTCTAAATCCTTTAAACATCCTCCCAAACGAGGAGCCCAGCGGGGTCCCTGGGTGGACGAGCCAGCCGGCTCTGCTGGGACGCGGTCCTGCCGTGGTGGCCTCGGTGCAGGCGCTTCACGCCCTGCCTGGTCCTGCGGGGCCCAGGCCGAGACCCCCGGTCCGTGGACCCTGAGAGCCTGAGTCCCTGGGCGGTGTACCTGGCGACGGGACCTGCTGGTGGCTTAGAAGGTGGTGGGGACCGTGAGAGGGGCATGCGTCCTGCTCTGGCTGGTGTGGAGGCCCCTGCGGGGCGAGGTGGTGCCCTCCCTCCTGGCCTTCTCACCGTCCCTGTCCCTGCACCGCCCCTGGAGCCCTCTGCCCCCGCAGTCCCCGTGCACCCTGCCCGGCAGCGGGAGGACAGAGGTGGTGCCGCCGGCCTGCTCGCTGAGGCTGCCCCTCTTCCCCTGCTGTTCCGGGGCCGCCTGTGGGTGCAGTGGTCCCCTGGACAGAGAATGAAGACCCGGCCCAGAGAGACGTGAACAGAGAGGGTGTGATGCGCGGCAGAGTCGTGAGCCGCGTCCCGTTGTGGGACCGGGAGGAGCCCGGGGGGGCTCATCAGAGTGGGGTCGGATGAGGCGTTTGAGGCCCGTAGGCAGGGTGGGCCCACAGGGGTCTGCAGCGGGCCAGTACCTGTGAGTGTTTGCTTTCATAACACAACAGGGGGCGTAGGGGCCCCCAAGCCCACCCTCAGTTTCCACGATTCCCCAGGACTCATTTGCTCTGGGTCCTCACGGCGAGAGGGGCAGGCTCGGGGCAGCAAATGGGAAAGGCACGGACTCGAGGCCAGGCCAGGCCAGGCTGGAGCTCGGGGTCTCCCCTCCCCGGGAGTCGGGTGGACGGGGCTTAATTCCCCTCAAGCCACGTGTGACGTCACATGCGGCGTGGCCAGCCAGGGGACCCCCCCCCCGAGCATCGGTGGCCAGGTCTCATTGGGGACCCGGCTGACTGCCCATGTAGGTGGCCTTAACCTCCAGCCCCTCCAGCCCCAAGGCCCCGAGAACCCCATCGTTAGCCCAGACTCTGGCCTGACCCAGCGCCCCGTGAACAAAGACGCCCTTCTCAGCGGGGTGTCCCAGGGGCTCCGAGCCTCTCCCAGGAGCTGGGCAGGCCAGAGCTTGGTTGGGCCTGTGGGGTGTGGGCAGCCCAGGGCTGCCGAGTTAACCCTTTACTGCAGGGGGGGGTGTCTGCAGACAAATGGAGGGGGCGGGGCCTCCAGATGGGAGCCCGGCCTTGGCGGGAAGACCTGCCCCCGCGTTTTGTCCTCACCCTTGGCGCCCGCTGCCACAGTGCTCCCTCCTCGGCTAAGCCCCGGTCCAGAACTTCCCCAGGGGCCTGTCCCCCGTCAGTCCCCGAGGACAGGACCGCTGTCACTTTGCACGGAGCCCCCACCTGAGCCCAGCGCCCTTGAAGAAGCCCTTGTCCCTGCAACAGGCTGAGGTCCCCAGAGGTGACAACGTCAGGGAGCCGCCAAGACGAATGCGATGCGCTGTCTAGGCTCTTCCTCCAGCCGCGTTTAATACCCTGTTAGTAATTAGCCAAAGGTGTCACGTTAGCCAGGCTCTTTTCTTTTTTGAAAACCCACAGACCAAGGCTGCAGCCCTGAGGCAGCCCTTCCTCTTTTCATGGCTGGAGACGAGCCCAGCGTGCTGCTTTTAAAAAAATGGTCATTTTCACAAGGCCTGCTCTGTGCATAATGAGCTGATTTTTCACAGAAGCCCCAGTTATGCTTCTTAGAGGCTGATGAATAGGAGGCTTAATCTAAGCGCCCCACCCTGGTGCCTGCCGGGGCGCGGGGAGCGGGGGTCTTCAGAAGTGATGTGATGGGGGAGTCGTCCACGGGGCATGCGAGTCCTTGCGGAAGCCAGAGCTGGCCCTCCCGAGGGAGGGGTGTCCTGTTTGGGGGCGTCAGGCTGTGAGTGTCTGGGAGGGAGGAGATGGCAAGAGACCCTCTCTGTGGCCGAAACTGAAAGGGGAGGCCCAGACGCCCCCAGCCCACAGAGTCTCGTCTGTCAGCCACCTGCTTGCTCAGTGACCTTAGGCAGGGGTGCTCTTGGACCCTCTGTCTCTTCTTCCATAGGCTGGGAAGATTCCCCGCAACCCTGCAGGGTTGCCCTGAGCCTGTGATGCGTGTGGCAGGGAGGAGCTCTCTGCAGATTCCGTTTGTGTGGATGTAGCTTTCTGACGCCACGACATTTGTAAGAGGGAGGCAGGAGGGTCAGAGTCAGGAGGAGCTGCGATGACGGGGCCAGAAGCCACAGAGTGCAGGTCGGCTCAGGAGCTGTAAACGGCAGGGAACAGGTGCGCCCCTGGAGCCTCCAGAAAGGGACCAGCCTTGCTGACACCTTGATCTGAGTCCATAGGACCCATTGCAGAGCAGCAAGGTGACAGGCCCGTGTTGTTTGAGGCCACTGTTTGTGGTGCTTGGTGACAGCAGCAGGAGGAGCCAATGCACATTTCGGCACCGCATGGGGGTCTTGCGATCGGGCAAGAGGCCACTGCAGGGCCTCAGGTGCACAGACACCTCCACACACACCCCGCTGGGGCCTCACTGGGCTGGGTGCTCCTGGGAGCTGGGAGGGGCCTGACTTTGATGCCCTGGCCGGGGTCCTGGCCCAGCCTCCCCCCACCCCTCTTCTGCTCGCTGATGTTTTATTGAATTGGAGTAAAAGTCACATAATATAAATGTCGTCCCTTTAAAGCGTGCAGTCCAGTAGCTGTTAGCATGTCCACGGTGTCCATGCACCTCGGTCTCCTTCCCAAGCATTTCACACCCGAACGTAGGGGCCCGGCAGCGGGGGCAGCAGGTGCCTGTGGTGTTCTGGGTCCTCTCTCTGTAGAAGGTCCTAGAAGGGAAGGGGGGGCTCCTTGTGGTGAAGGCGGGGCTAGGAGGGGGGGGCGCCTGTCTGGGAGGTGTTGGAGGAGGGCGTGGGGGCCGGGGGGAAGGGACACTGAGGCCTGGTCAGTTCTGTCCCTTTGCTTTGAGGAGCTGATGTGACAGTCAGCGCTGGAGGCCGGCCGACCCTGGGGGCGGGGGGGTTTGCTTTGTGCCTCGAAGCGGGTGTGTGTTCTGTGGGCCCGCCTGGTTCCAGGGAGCAGGGGGGGCTGTGGCTCTGCATGGCCCGTCCCGCGCCCTCGGGCCTCGCAGGCGTGCATCACACGGAACCTGCCTCAGAGCAAGGAGGGGCCCCGCGGGCCGTGTCCCCCCGCCGAGGGCAGTGGTTACAGCGTGTGGATTCGTTTTCCAGCCTCCTGATGGAGTGACGCCGGCCTGTGCTGCCTGCGCGCAGGACGTCCTCTGGGCGGGAATCCCACGCGGCCTTAAACCTCCCACCCTCTCTTGGCCGAGCACCCGCTGCCCCAGCTTGGTGACAGTGACCCAGGCTCGGGGAGGAGGGGGCGGAGGGGAGGGCCCAGTGCTGACCTCGGCGGCGTCCTGTCCGCACCGGCCACCAGGATGGAGCTCCTGGGTGGTGCATGGAGCCTCTGAACCTCTCTGACCGTCCAGGGGCTGCGCCATCCTTCCCCGGACACAGGCGTGGTTGGCGCCTGCGGCTGGGTCGGGGCGCCGTCTGTGAGCGGGGTCGTCGAAGGACGGGGGGAGGAGACGGGCGGTGGCTTTGGCCGAGTGCGTCTCCACCGTCCTCCGCCCGGGCCTGGTCAGAAGTGGGGAGGACCACCCCGTGGGCTTCCCTCTGGGCTCCCGCTCTGCACGAGAGCGGGGAGGAGCCGCCCTTGTTCAGAAACACACAGACCGGCCGTTGCCCGCAGGGCAGCGGGGAGCGGATGCCTGCGGGAGCCGGGCCGGCGGGCGGGGGACCGGCTGGAGGGGCCCGAGCGGCCAGCTGGAGCCTCGGCGCTGCGGCGGCGGCGGCGGCCGCGGGGCTTTAATAGGACGGCACGCAGCTGAGTTTCTCGGCTTGCCCCACTCCCAGCTCTTTGTAGTCGCTGTCAGCTGGCCTTGCCCGCAGTCTGCTGAGCTAAGGGGTTTTTGTTACTGTTTCTTCCCTCCCTCCCCCGCCCTCGCTTCCTCTCCCCCTTGCCCCGCCGCCTGCCCGTCCTTCTGTCCGTCTAGCCACCCGGTGGTCCGTCCGTCCACCCCTCATCTGTCCACTTGTACGTCCACCCACCTCTCTGTCCGTCTGTCCTTCCACCCATCCATCCGCTACCTGCCCGTCCTTCTTCCAACTGTCCATCTATGTGCTCGTCCACCCACCTGTCCTGCCGCCCACCCCCCGCCCCACTCCATCCTCTCTCTGTGACTGCCAGTGGGTTGGTCTCCGTGTGGTGCTACGAGTTGGTCAGGGTCACGGCTTCCGTGGCCTGGCGGTGATGGGTTGGGCCTGTCTGCTCCCCAGCATGGGGCAGGCCCTCGACCTTGTGCTGCGGCGGGGGTGGGGGTAGGGGTGGGACGGGGACCCGGCCGCCTGAGGTGAGGGTGGGATGCTGGGTCAGTTTCTGTACCCCAAGCCTCCATGACCTCTGGGTAAAGTGGGGCATCCCGTAGCCCCTCCTGGTTGCTGTCAGGATTTGCTGGGCGACCCTGAGCCCTCAGCGCAGTGTCTGGCACATGCTAGGTCCAGCGCCGAGGGACAGACAGGGGTGGGAGGAGCCTCCCTGGGCCTCAGCTTCCTCGTCTGTGTGGGGGTCTGCCTGCCCTTGCCTGAGGGCTATGAGGGGCGAGTTTCTGATTCTGAGCCTGCAGTGGAGGGAGCGTGCTGGTGCCTGAGCTGTTATGGGGCTGGGCTCCAAGGGCACCTGTCTGCCCCCCGCTCCCCCCACAACCCCAGCGCTCCTCAGGGGGCTTGGGTGCCCTCATTTGGAATCCTGGTGCCGCACTGACCCGTCGTCGCTGGCAGGGGTCCCTGTGTGAAGGTGAGAGTCCACGCTGCTTGAGGGGGTTCCTGGCGGATGGGCCGCCTCACAGGCCGAGAGCCGTCTGTGTGGGGCAGTGAGACCTGGCCTGTGGCGCTGTGACCCCCAAGACTCCCAAGGCCCTCCGGGCTGATTCTGGTCTTTGTGCGGCTCCCACACCCGGCCCTTCACCCCCTTTTACACACGGGGAGACGGAGGCCCAGGGACCATCTGTTCCCCGGGGTCCCGGGCAGGTGGGGGCTGGGCCTGGGGGCTGTCCATTCATTCGTTCCTTTGCTCCTTTGTTCTTTCATTTTATCGGTGCCGGTGGGGCGCCAGCCACTGGGCACTTCCAGGTGGGGAGATGGACTCAACCCTCGTCACAAGCAGGTGAAGGCCGCAGCCGTGCGCAGAGCAGATGCACGGAGAGCGGGGAACGCGGCCGGCCCCAAACCAGAGCCATCAGGTTAAGGGCCAGCCTGAGAGATTCCAGCCGGGCGGGATTCCAGCGGGTTTCTTAGCGCTGAGCTTCCTTCAGAGCAGGCTGAGGAGTGGCCCCAAGAAGAGACACCCTGTGAACGTGAGCTTTTTTGGAAAAAGTCTTTGTCAGGGTCATTAATTAAAGATCTTGGGATAAGATCACTCTGATTGTCCCCTTGGCCTTGAATCCAATGGCGAGAGTCCTTATGAGAGACACAGGGGACGTGTGTCCCTTACAAGAGACAGAGGAGGGACGTGGAGATGAGGCGGAGACAGCAGCGATGCTGCCAAGCTCAGGGCTGCCTGGGGCCACCAGGGGTTGGGGGAGGCCGGAGGGCTTCTCCCTGGGGCACCGAGTGGCCCTGCCCGATCCGTCACTTAGGACTTCTGGCCTCCGGGACCGGGAAACCCCCAGAATGCATCCTGACACCGCATCTGTCCCTGGAGGGGACCCAGCCACACGCTCACCTTGCCGTCTGGCCAAGGCCCATCTGGGGTGCCTGCTGAAACCACAAAAAACAAAACAAAACGGGTCCTGAGGGGTCCAAGGAGCCCTGGTTCTTTATGTCTCGCACAGAAAGAATTCAGCGAGGGGCAAAGTGATAGAGGAGAAGCAATTCACTAGAATAGGCCGCTCGGGAGGTTGACAGGCAGGCGGGCGAGGGATGCTGTGCTGAGGACCCAGCGGGCTGCAGCTTCGCCGTCGGCGGAGGAGCGGGGCGGGGCGGGGAGACCACTGTCCTTTCCCTCTCGGGTGGACCTCGGCCTCCGTCAGCAGCGCCTCTGTGACGTCAGGCGGGGGAGTTTTCTTCTCCCTACGTGGGCACACGGGGACCGTCCGGGCACGCCGTGGGAATGAAAGAAAGGCGTTAACATAGCAAAATATGGTCTGTCATTTCCGGTTTCAGCATCGTGTCACCTTTCCCTCTGTTTTTGTTTTTAGCGCATGTCCTAGGAATCATTAACTTGCGGACCCTGCTGGGCAGGATGTGGGTTCCATTCCCCCAGTTTGATTGTTCTGGGACGCGGCTCGTGCGTCTGTGGCGGGGCTCAGTTGTGAGGCAGGTCCGCTGTCTTGGGCGATCATTGACTCCAGGGGGTCTCGCACACTCTTATCGTACGTACCTTCCCTGCGGGAGTAGCCTGCTTTGTTCCTCTGCTCTGGCCAGATCTCTGAGAGAATGGCTCCCTGCTGCTTCAAGCCCCCAGGGTGTGGTACGCGGCCCCTGGCAGCCCCAGGACACTCACACAGCGGGCATGTGGGTTTGGCTGTGAGCCCCGGGGCAGGGACGGGGTCGGGGTCCCTCGGCCCCCAGCACGCCTGATGTGTGGAGCTGAGCCCTGAGTGCCTAGGGGGAGGCTGGCAGCTGGCAGGGAGTTTTGGGGTTCAGGGACAGGAGAGTAGGCCTGCAAGGACGGTGGTGTCCTCGTTGGCGGGCGCCCCGTCCCACCACCGTTCAGAGCTAGGGCCTGGAAGGGTGGCCCCGAACCCTGGAGCCACGGCCCCCTCGGCGCCCGTCCTTCCCTCTCGGGAGCGAAGATAGCTTCGCTCCGGAACAAGCCACACAATCAGAGGCCGCCTCCTCAGCAAATCCCGCCATTAAACATTTATCGGGCAGCTGTGTCGCATTATCAGCTCGTTTGCAGAGCCCGGAAAGGAAGTCTTGTCGTGTTTTGCGCTGGGATTTATCCTCATGCGGGAGGGGATGTGAGGTCATTAAAAACGCCACGGAACAGAACGTGCCGTCCCAGTGCGGCCGGGGGCGGGGGGATGTGGCCTGGGAGGCTGGCTGCTGGCAGAGCCCCCAGCCCAGCGCTGGGGCCAGGCCCGCTGTGCTCTCTGCAGCCCCCAGCTCTGCTCCCAGCAGGGGCCGGTGGGGAGGCACCGAGCCGGTGAGTCAGAGACACTGAGGGTCTCTGGTGATAGGGGCCGGTCCCCTCGATGTCACCTGATCGTCCCCCTCACCGCAATTCTCCCCAGCGCCGGGTCCTTCTGTTCTCAGGACGGAGGAGGCCCCTCAGTGCCAACACATAGCTCCCGGGGCTCACCAGCTTGCAGCTGTGAATTGGCATGTCGGCCGTGTTCAGCTCGATGCCACCTGCCCCGGAGCCAGACGGGCGGACGGCCTCCTGCTAGAGCAGAGTGGCCGTCGTGGCCCAGGAGGTGGACCTGGCAACTCACACCCTGGCTCCTACAGCCTCTGCCTGTCGGTGAAGCCAGGATGCCCCGCGGCCGGAATTCAACCTGCCCCGCCGCGCGATGGGGGGGCTCTCGGCCAGGAGAACTGCCGTGGTCTCCGTTTTAATGATGAGAAACCGAGGCTTGAGAGGCTGAGGGACTGGCCTGAGGTCAGGCTCTGAGCGACTGGTGGGTGGACTCAGACGTGGCCCCGCCAGGCTGCCTCGCGGGGACCGCCACGCTGTCCAGCCTTCTGCAGCCGAGCCTGCCCACGTGGCCTGGGGTCCCCGCGCTGGTGCCCCCCACGCGGCCTCACTTTTAGGCAACACGTAGCAGTGTTTTGCCAGGAGAGAAAGGACTTGGCATTGCTCAGCTGGCTTATCATTCCCTGTTTATCATCTCCCCCTCTTTTATTGTTATTTATTCATTTATGTATAGTGCGTGACTCTCACCAGCCTGCCAGTCAGCCCCAAGCTAGAACCTTCTGGCTCCCAGGACACAAGGAAACTCCCGCTGTTCCCCCCCTCCCGCCCCGTCCTGCCCCCGCATGCGGTTTTGTCTAGGCTCCGTTGTTTCAGACCCTTAATAAAGAGAGTCGCCTGGCGTAAGCCGACTCCTGGGACTTGCTGGTTCCGCCACTGTCACGTGATCGGTCAGGTCCTAGGATGCGGTTCCGTGTCCTGTGCGTCATGGTTGGCCTCTCTGGAGCCGTCCGTCCTCCTGTCCCTCTCGTCTGGTCAACCCCCCCATCGTAGCAGCAGCGACGTGCATGGGGCTGGGCCCTTCCCACGGGTCACCTCACAGAACGCGTCCCTGGGCCCTGGGAATCTGGATTTCAGCCCCACCCGGCAGAGGAGGCCGAGCCCCGGAGCCCAGCTGGTTGGAGCGGATGGGCTCGCACCCCACCCGCGTGCTGGAAGTTAGCTGGGCGGCAGGGTCCCAGGGCTGGGCCAGCACTGTTCCAGGCACAGACCCTCGCCCAGGGCATCACGGGCCCCTCCGGCCGCAGTTCCTGAGAGCTGCCCTCTGGGGGGCTGGGAGCGAGGGCCCCGCAGGCCACAGGAGGCGCTGGCGGTGCAGGGAGTGGTGCCCCACGCCCTTTGGCTGTCTCCTCCCTGGCACCCGGCCTGCCCTGCATCCATCCCTGTGCTACAACCTGTCTCTGCCCCCCCGCCCCTCTCCGCCCAGCGCTCTGTTCATGGGCGAGGTCCCCTTGGCCAAGGGGCTCTGGCCCACACACTTTTTGTTTTTGTTTTTTTCTTTTTATGGCCACACCCGCGGCATGTGGAGGTTCCCAGGCTAGGGGTCGAATTGGAGCTGTAGCCGCCGGCCTACACCACAGCCGGATCCGGGCTGCATCTGCAACCTACACCACAGCTCATGGCAACGCCAGGTCCTTAACTCACTGAGTGAGGCCAGGGGTCGAACCCGCGTCCTCATGGATACTAGTGGGGTCTTAACCCACCGAGCCACAGCGGGAGCTCCACAGCACACACACTTTATGCAGATGCGCTGCGGTTTTCTGCTGGTAAAAACGGGGTTGCGGGGAGGCCTTGGCCTGCTGGCTGGGAAGAGAGGCTGTCTTTGGCGGGGAGGGGGCCGCGTGCAGGCTCTGACTCTGGGACGCACCCCTGCCGGCCTGTGCGGCCTCTCTGTGCTGGTCTGTGGCGAGCTCAGTGACACTTCCCATTCTCTGATGGGCATTTCCAGGACGTTCCATCCGGCAGGGCCCTGGCAGGCCATTGGGATTTCCTGCCGAGGCCGGGCAGGTGTCCCCTGGGAAGAGGGCAAGGTGGCATGGAGGGGAAACGGCCGATGGGCTGTGGAGGGCTGGGCCTGGCTCGTAGGGAGCGGCAGCGCTGCTGGCACGCTGGCCTTTCCGCTCCCAGCTGCTGCCATTCCGAGAAGCATGCCGGAAGAGCAGAACTATATTCAGTGTCGCAGCTGCTGAGAGCCACCTTCCTTTGTCAGCGGCAGCAGCTTCAGCTCCCGCCCCCCGCCAGTGGGATGGCAGGAAACAAAACATTCTCTTCTGACCCGAGGTCCGTGTTGTCCTTTGCCTGGCTAGGGTTCTGGAAGAAAAGGCAGAAGCAGCCTGGCTGGGGGCTGGGGTGCCCTCGGGTCTCCCCTGGAGCTGGCCACACTTCCTGCCCACCTGCACGTCTGCCAGACCTGCCTCTGCAGGTGTCACGGGGAGACTGAGGGCCCTCCTACCTCTGCGTTGACTTTGGCTTAAGATCCTGGTGGTGGCACGTGGGCTGGCCCATTGGCCGCTTTGTCCCTCATCCCTGGTCCCCAGGCCCTTTGGCCTCCTCCCCGCTTCGTCCCAGCCACACGGAGCCCGTATGACCCCCACCGCAGGGCGTGATCGCCTCTGCCCGGCTGCCTCCTCCAGCCCCTAAATCCTGACCCGTCCACCGGCACCCTCGCCTCCACCTCCTTCCGCGCCCAGCCCCGTGGGAAGCGCATCCCCACCGCCTCTCGCGAAGCTTCACCAAAGGCCTGTGTGCAAGGCAGGTGGTTTATCCCCACTTGACAGGTGGGTTACCTCGGGTCCCCTGGGAAGCTCAGGGCCGAGGAAGCTGTGCGACCGATTCCAGCCCCTGTTGGTCTGACGTGAGGCCAGAGCGCTGAACTCAAATGAGCCTTTGCCCTGCCCACCTGCTCCCCGCCCTCCTGCAGGAAGCCCTCCGGATTTCCTTTGTCTGCTCCTGCTGCTTGTGCCTTGGGGGCCGTGCCCACACCCTCCGGCCCCGTGTGGCCTCCGTTGCGGGGGGCGTAGGTGTGGCCCAGCGTCTCTGATAGCACGTCGTAGCCTGGGCTGGGTGTGGCTGGGGTGGGGTGGCTCGGCCTGGCACGGCCCCGGACGCGGTGGCCCATCCGCGTGGGTGCATGGTGGGCTGTGAGAGAAACGAGGTCCGTGGCTTATTTGGACTGTCAGGCTGTGTAGCCGGAGAGCCGCTTTTAATCAGCAAAACCCAGGGCTTCGAGGCCTCCCAGCCAATTAGCAGGTGGCCCCCAGGTCACTCTGAATAATGAAACGGGCCTGTCGGGGCCTTCAGGCTGCGTTTGATGTGCCTTTAATGTCTGCCCGGCTGCCGTTTTCCCCAGATGGTACCAGGGGGTGTTTCCCAGGGCCCTGGGCATTCCTTCCCAGCCACCTGCCCTCTTCCTGCTCACCCAGCACCTGCCTGCACCCCTAACCTCACCTGGGGAGGCGAGATCTCCCCAGCCCCACCGGACCTCGTGCTGAGGCCAGCTTGGGCACAGGAAGCTGTGGCCCGGACCGGGCAGTGGCCTCCGAGGGCGCTCAGGTGTGGAGGCCCTGCTGTCCCCGTTTCAGCCCTGGCATTCCTAGGACGCTCGCTCGTCCTGGGCAGGCCGGGCGGTGGTCACCCAGGCCAGCAGGACAGATGCCAGGAGCTGGGCAGCCAACGTGAACCCAAGGCCCGCCCCTTCTCTCGATGCCCCCCCGGCTGGCCAAGGACGACCAGGGGCGGCTGCTGATGGGTGCACAGGACTTGGGTGCCTTCGTGCTTTTCTGGATGGCAAAGTTCCGCTTTCTTCCCTGCACACGTCGGGGGAGGGATGAAGTTTGACCGCTCAGCCCTGGTCGCGTTCGGCCGAAGTGTCACTGTGAAAAACAGACCCCATGTCCTAGATTCTCGGAACGGCCCGAGAGGGTCTGAGCCGAGCGCTGACCCGAACTCTTCCCTCCTGAATCTGGACATCCGTGTGGCTGGCGTCTTTCTGAGACACTGGGGGCGGGGGAGAAAGAGCCCAGCAGGGCGGGTGGGGCGACCCGGTGGTAGTGGTGGTGCCGACCCCGCGTGCCCGGGGCAGGGCCAAAGGCCCTTGCCAAGGGGCACTTCCCGATCCTAATGGGAACCCTGGGGAAGCCGACGGGGGCTGCTGCTCCGGAGGCCGTGGGGAAGGGGGGAGTGGCGGGATCTGAGGCCGTGGACTTGAAGGTGGGCTCCTGGGGGAAGCCCCCCAAGAGGAGACGGAAGGTGACCCAGGCTTCGTATAAGGGACACTCGCCGGGTGCCAGGACCTGGGCTAAGAGGCTGACAGGTGTTATCTCATTTAATCTCAACACTGACTGCTACCCCATTCTACAGTCAGGGAAACTGAGGCTCAGAGAGGGAGAGTGCCCTGCCCGGAGTCGCACAGCAAGGCTGCAGCAGAGCCAGGATTTAAACCGAGATCTGTTCGCTGCAGAGGCCTGGCTCTTAGTGCCCCCACCAGGCCTCCCTAACATGAAGGTGACAGAGGGCAGAGGGGTCTCTGTTTGGGCCTCTCTCCAGGGTGTGGGGCGGTGGCTCTGGGGCAGTGGTCTGGGTCCTGGCAGGACCATCCACGGGTACTTAGCGCAGTCGTGAGACGTGCACCTGCTGTGCGCCAGGGGCTCCCTGGTCTGGGGTGCAGGGACCCCCTGGGAAGCGGGCCTGGGAGCCTCTCCGCAGCCCTGCCCGGTGTGGCTCAGGTTGGACTGAGTGACACTGGGAGGCTGCTGCCAGGCAGTGAAGTGCAGGAAACTCAGGGAGGGTGTCAGATGCCGCCTGGAAAACGGTAAATCACCGATGACAAGCAGGTGGTGTGTCCCTGAACCCTGCATCCAGGCCCCACAGCCCTCAGCACAGCACAGGGGGACTGAAGCTGGGTGAGTCCCCCCAAAACCCGGAGACCCGGGACCCCGCCTCCCCAAGAGGGCCTCTCGTTCGCCCCTTCAGTCTTCATCTCGTAAACCAAACCCGCCACCACGCGGGCCTTCCGATGGCCCATCCCACTGCGCTCTGCGCCCAGCTGGCCTGCGCCTGCGTCCCCACCTTCAGCCCAGGACCTCGGAACATGGGGCCTGCCCCCTCGCCCGCTCTGCGTCCTTTCCCCACGCGGCTGCAGGCACAGTCACACATGTGGGCACTTTGTGGAGGCCACGGTTTTGAGCCGATTCTCAAAGAAGCTCCGCAGGCAAGGACCCAAGTCTGATGTATTGCTTCCAGAGCTACGTGCAAGCTGCGGCTTCTCCCCGAAGCAGGGGGCTGGTGGCCCCCAAGGCCAGCCCAGAGCAGGTGCCCAATACTCGGAGGCTGAGGGAGGCGGGGAGAAGCCGGCTTGGAGTAGGAGCTGTCCCCCTCTTTTCTTTGTTCTTGAGCTTGGCCACCGCCTCGGGGTACCCTGTTTTTCAGGTCTCCTTCCTCTGGCCAGGGATCCTGCACACGGCCGTGCCGGCCGCAGCAGCTGGATACTAAAGTTGACGTTGGAGTGTGAAGCTTGATTTGAGGGGGCCTTAAAGCAGCAGCTGGAGCCTCGCGCCCGCCCCCCGGGAAGAGCGGGTGCTGGGGGGTGGGGGGATTTGACGCTGCCTGACGCGTGGGCCCAGCCAGATTCCTTGGCAGCTTTTCTGCTTCCGAGCCGGGCATCCCCTAATTCTAGTCAGTGTGCCTGTGGGAAACTGGGCTTCCCAGAAGCTGGGCACAAGGAAATGCGTCCTCAGGAAGGGTCTGATGGTGCTGGAGGAACTCAGCCCGCCCCTCGGGGACCCGTGTGACTGCCTCTGGTGTCTGACCCCTGGTCAGTTCTGGGCAGGCGTTTCTGCCCTGCCTGATGCCTCTGGTGTCTGACTCCGGTCAGTTCTGGGCAGGCGTTTCTGCCCTGCCTGATGCTCACCCTCCCTCTGAAAGCACATTGAACTTCACCATGATTGCCTGGATGTCTCGTCGAGGGGGGAAGGGGGACCCGAGGGGTAGGTGCTGCCAGGTGGGGTCTGGATGATCGGCCGGGGCTTGCGGCAGAAGGACGGAGCCGAGCCTTGTGGCAGGGGACCGCAGAGTCGCACCTGCTCCAGCCCCTCCCGGGCTTGAAGTTATAGCTGGAACGTGGCCCCAGAAACTGCTCAAACACCCTCTTGCAAATGTGTCTCCCGGTTAAATCAGGGTCAGTCATGTAAGCTCACGGCTCAGGGCTGACTTGTGTACCTCTGCGTGGTTTCTCATAAACCTTTCTTTTTTCGCCCTTTTTTTGACACCCTGTGGTATATGGGGTTCCCGGGCTAGGGATCAAATCTGAGCTGCAGTTGGGACCTGCACTGCAGCTTTGGCACCGCCAGATCCTTTAACCCACCGTGCCGGGCTGGGGATCGAACCCACATCCTGGCGCTGCAAAGCCTTTGCTGGTGCCGTTGCACCACAGAGGGAACTCCTCACAAGGGTTTCTTGAAGATGCTTCCTTGTCTCTGATCCGGGGCTGCCACTTACTGTTTGGTGGCGGTGGGGGAACGGCTGGAGAGTATCTGCCATCCATTCCCCTGTCCGCCCATCCATCCCCTGGCACACCCACCCACCCACCCATCTGTCCTCCCTCCCCGCACCCCCCACTCCCACTCCTTATATAGGTGCCCGTCAACCCACAAACCCCGCCTCTCTGCCACTCGCCTGTTCTCCCAGATATCTGTCTTTCCATCCATCTGTCCATTTATCCATGCCTCTTCATCCATCCATCCATCCATCCATCCACCCTTCCATCTGTCCAGCCATCTGTCCGTCTGTCCATCCATCCGTCTGTCCATTTATCCACCCATCTGTCCGTCTGTCCATCCATCCATCCGTCTGTCCATCCATCCGTCCGTCCGTCCATCCTTCCATCTGTACATCTGTCTGTCCATCTGTCCGTCCATTTATCCACCCGTCCATCCATCCATCCGTCTGTCCATCTATCCATCCGTCCAGCCATCTGTCCGTCTGTCCATCCATCCGTCTGTCCATTTATTCACCCATCTGTCCGTCTGTCCATCCATCCATCCATCCATCCATCCATCCATCCATCCATCCATTCATCCATCCATCCACCCTTCCATCTGTCCAGCCATCTGTCCGTCTGTCCATCCATCCGTCTGTCCATTTATGCACCCATCTGTCCGTCTGTCCATCCATCCATCCGTCTGTCCATACATCCTTCCATCTGTACATCTGTCTGTCCGTCTGTCCATCCATCCATCCGTCCGTCCATCCATCCTTCCATCTGTACATCTGTCTGTCCGTCTGTCCATCCATCCATCCGTCTGTCCATCCATCCGTCCGTCCGTCCATCCTTCCATCTGTACATCTGTCTGTCCATCTGTCCGTCCATTTATCCACCCGTCCATCCATCCATCCGTCTGTCCATCTATCCATCCGTCCAGCCATCTGTCCGTCTGTCCATCCATCCGTCTGTCCATTTATTCACCCATCTGTCCGTCTGTCCATCCATCCATCCATCCATCCATCCATCCATCCATCCACCCTTCCATCTGTCCAGCCATCTGTCCGTCTGTCCATCCATCCGTCTGTCCATTTATGCACCCATCTGTCCGTCTGTCCATCCATCCATCCGTCTGTCCATACATCCTTCCATCTGTACATCTGTCTGTCCGTCTGTCCATCCATCCATCCGTCCGTCCATCCATCCTTCCATCTGTACATCTGTCTGTCCGTCTGTCCATCCATCCATCCGTCCGTCCATCCATCCTTCCATCTGTACATCTGTCTGTCCGTCTGTCCATCCATCCGTCTGTCCATTTATTCACCCATCTGTCCATCTGTCCATCCATCCATCCTTCCATCTGTACATCTGACTGTCCGTCTGTCCGTCCATCTGTCTGTCCATTTATCCCCCCGTCTATCCATCCATCCATCCGTCTGACCATCTATCCATCCGTTCAGCCATCCATCCATCACACCCATCTGTCTGTCCGTCCATCCATCCATCCATCCATTCACCCACCTCTCCCTCCCTCTGGTACCAGGCACTGTACCAGGCAGAAGTGGATCCGGGCTGAGAGAGTGGCCACTTCTTCCCACATGAGCTGGACCTTAGCTCAGGTCTTGAAGGATACTAGCACTTAGGTGAACTGGGTGTGTGGGGGGGTGAAGGCCGAGGGAAGAGCCTGCACGAAGCCTGGAGGTAGATGAACAGGGAGACAGTGGGGCGAGTGGGTAGGAGTTGGCCAGAGGCTGGCATGGCCTCCCCGACCCCCTGCGTTCTGTCCCGTCCCAGGACCGGCCTCTAGGGGCCAGGGTGCGAGGCCCCACCATGTCCCTGGCAGGCTGTCTTTGTTTGGCTGTGGCAGAAATTAACTGGATTTGCACCTTGATTCTCAAGGGGCTTTGTGGCCCCCAGTCGGGATGTTGGAATCAAAGCAGGAGGGGTTTTGCGGCTGGCAGGGTAATTCTGAGTCACACTCCTGTTTCATCTCCTTGGGGTAAGGCAGATGAAGAGGGGTGAAAAGGACTGCAGACCGAGCCGCTGGCGGGAGGAAGAGAGAGCGTGAGAAGATCACACACATCGAGATGGGTCAGTTTTCAAAGAAGAGACAGGAGCTCCCGTCGTGGCTCAGCGGAAGCGAACCCGACCAGCATCCGTGAGGATGCGGATGCGATCCCTGGCCCCGCTCGGTGGGTTAAGGATCTGGCGTTGCCGTGAGCTGCGGTGCAGGTTGCAGATGCGGCTCGGATCCCGCGCGGCTGTGGCTTCGGGGTAGGCCGGCCGCTGTAGCTCTGATTCGACCCCTAGCCTGGGAACCTCCATATGCTGCGGGTGTGGTCCTAGAAAAGCAAAAAAAATAAATAAATAAAAATGGACAAAACAGGAAGAGACACGTTTTGTAACGACGGCTCTTACTTTAGCGAGCACCGCCTTCCTGCTTGGAAGGAAACAAGATGCTGGAACGTTCTGGACAGCGGGCTCTCCGGCCTGCGGAGGCGGCGGAGGTGAATTTTCTTGGGTGGTGTCCATAGCCTGGGCGAGGAGAGGCGGACGGAAGTGGTGGAGCACCTGCCGTGCAGGTGGCCGCAGGGCTGGAGCCTCGCCCGCCTGCCTCCGGTGACCCCGGCCGTGCCCACGGCCCCGCGCATCCTCCGTCTCACGCCCTCACGCACCTCGCCTGCACCTGCCGGCCCTGAGCACCTGGGCAGGACTCGGGCCCGGGTTCATTCAGCCCTAGTGACTCGCGTTCCCAGTGAGCCCCCATTTCCTCCTTCTCTCCTGTGAGGTCTGATGCCACGGGTTCTGAGCTGCCCAGGTAGACACCTGCCCAGGTGAGAATGCAGCCGTGCCACCCCTCACCACCCCACTCCGGGAGGCTCTGATGTCCCGCCCCTTCTCCTCCCAGATGCGTCTTAGGGTAACGGAGTTTGCAGGGACCCTGGGAATCCCCCAGACACAGAACAGTCAGACTCTCATGGAGAAAAAACAAAGGGTCTCACGTCCAGACACGGTTGGGACTCGCGGCCTGCCCCTCTCCTGGGGTCCAGTTCCTGTGCTCCACTGCGAGGGCGCCGGGAGCCCCGCGTCCCCGTTTCTGGAGTCCCAGGACTATTGCATGGATGGACGCTTCCTGCGGTCCCCAACCCGGTTCCCCTGCTTTGCCAGCAGGGATGCCGGGCCCTGGAGGGAGGGACCGACTCTTGCCATGTCCCGGGCTGAGCTGGGTGTGAGGTCCCCTCTCTCGGCACCTCCACCTGGACAGTCCTGTGTCACACAGCCGAGAAACGTGGATCCTGCTTCCTCCCACGGGAGAGGACAGAAGCCCATCTGCTCCTGCCAGCAGAGCCCAGCGGGCACTCGCTCCCGGGGGCCCGTGATGGGCGACAGGCGAGGCCCGGCCAGGGCAGTGGCACCACCGCGACCCGCTCACTCCCTTCTTGTCTCCTGTCCCGCAGGCCCTTCCCGTCGGAGGAGACCGCGGAGAGTGACGATGACGTGTACCGCAGCCTGGAGGAGCTGGCCGAGTAAGGAGCGGGGGGTGGGGGGTGGGGGGTCTCTACACAGCGGCCCCCCCGCCAGGGGAGCCGGCCTCAGCGTCCTGCTCGGGCAGCTCCACGTCCCCTCGCCTGAGGGACCTCACGGATGAGCAGTTCCTCGCCCCACTGTCCCTAGCTGGTGGTGACATGGCAGTGGCCTTCTGCCACAAGGTCGGCCGCGAGAGGGCCGAGAGCTGGCGTTTCCTGAAGCGAGGCCCCTGGAGCGAAGCAGGCTCCAGGCACAGGCAGTCGTGATTCCGGGTTGAATCCTGAAGGGGGGGGCCGGGCTGGGGCCAGGTCACCTGCAGCCGCCGCGGCGTCTCCCCTTCTGCCCCGGCCCATCCTTGGTCTGCTCTGTTCCCCTCCCCGGTGTGTCCTGCAGCACACCCAGCCCGGGCCCAGCCTCCTCTTATGCTCCTGGAGCCCCCCAGGGACTGGCAGGAGTCCCTGGATGGTGGCCCTTCCAGAAGAGCATGGCCAGGGTGGGGCCCTGTGGCCGGCTGCCCAGAGAAGGGGCAGAGGGCTGGAGGGCGGGGCTGCCCATCCTGAAGGAGGAGGCAGTGACCAAGCGGTGCCAGGCTTCCCCGGCCTCCTGCCAGTGGGGGCTCCTTCTTGTTGGACGGCGATGTTTCTCTGTTCCTGGAGAAACGGCTGTTCCTCCTGGGGAGACTTGTCCTGGCTCTCCTTTGTCTTGTGGCGCAGACTGAGCCTAAGAATCATGACCAAAATAAGAGCCGGCGTTGACCGTGCACCTGCCGTGTTGGCAGCCACCTCGTTGCCCCCGCTCCCGGCGGGGCTGCCTCTAGAGTAGGGGGCCCGGGCGAATATTCTTTGCTGGATCCCTGTCCATTGAAGTAATTTGAGCCCTTGAAAAGCCAGCCTGTGGGCCACGAGCTGGTGGCCCCCTCTCATGGGGTATGTGAACGAACCCCTCACCGCTCAGTGGCCGAAGCTGCCACCATCTTCCTGAAACGGTGCTGACCCCACAGTGGTCCCCGTGAGAAGTGCGGCTCCTGGGGACACCCGGTCGACCCCATGTGGTTCCGAGGCTGGAGAGAACCCCAAGGGGAAGGGGTGGGGTCTGGGGTCCTCATAGGCTCAGCCAGGGCCTGGGGTCCCCGCCCGGACGCCACTGCCCGCCCTGACCTGTCCCGGGAAGCAGAGGGGGACTAATACACTTCAAGAAAGGTGGGCTCCAATGCGCGGGGCCCCCGGAGGTGGGGGCTGAATGAGGGGCTGCACACCCCAGCCTGTGAGGGGTGAGGAGACCGAGGCTCGGAGAGGCGGGGTGGGGGCTCGGGGGCCCAGCTGGTCCGCGGCCCCCTGGCTGGCTGGGCTCAGGGTTGGAACTGCCTCCCGTCTGCCCTTCCCGCCTTGGATGTCCTTCCGTCTGCCAAGTTCATGCCTAAGGGTCCCCCACTTGGGGAGCCTCACATCCCCCCCCCCGACTCCATGCACGGAAGAGCACCCACACCCCCGTTTGGCCTTGGGGTTGTCTGTGGGGTGCCCTGCGATCAGGTTCTTGGATGCCCGTCTCTGTGGACTGGAAGGTGCCTGAGGTCAGACCCCGCGTCTTCATGCCCCGCCGCCCCCCAGGCCCTAGCGGCTGACATCTCGTATAAGCGGCGTAACTGAGCATCCCAAGTGGTGATGACGGTGACAGTGGGAGGAGCTTACAGAGCCTTGATGGGGCGGCACTGCGGGGACTTGTCTTCTTCTACCCGCCCCCCTCCTTGGGTGGTGTGTTCTGCAGGTGACTTTACAGATGAGGAAACAGAGGCCTCGAGGGGGCACTCCTGCCCCTGTCACTCAGCCAGGAGGCCTTGGAGCTGCCCTTGAACCCTGAGTCTGGGCCCTCCCCTCCCCTCCACAGTCAGTGCCCCCACAGTGTGCGGGGAGCCCCCACCCCGTGCTGAGGGTTAGGCCCCTTCCCCCGAGTCAGCAGGCTGCGGGTGGGCTCCGCGCCCCGGGGAGACCTGCCTCGGTGGTGGGCAGAGACGGAGCGCTCCCGGAGGTGGGGACCACGTGCAGGACAGACCTGCATGAAATGCCAGGGGCCCCTCAGCTGCCACCCCGGGGCTTCCTGCCTTGTTCTCAGGAGTTGGGCGGATTTCTGCCCTGAGAGTCTGGCGTGACCCCGGGTGCCCGTGCCCGTTTCCCCGCTTCTCTGCCTGTTCCCGTCGTGACTGATCCCTCACCCCCAAACTCAGGGTGTCATTCCTCGGGCACGGAGAAGCCAGTCTGGGGGTGTGTGTGGCTTTGCACAGTTCAGTGATATTATTCCATGGCACTGAGAGTGAGCCTGCCTAATCCAATGAGCTCCTATGGCTGCAGTTATTGCAGACGTAAATCATAAATTATAGGGAAGGGGAACGCATTTGAGTCTTTAACTTGTGGTTTGGTCCCAGAGGCTCCAGTTTAATAAATTTTTCATGCTCTCCCCCCCACCTCCCCGCTTCTCTTTTCACTGAAAATAAAGATTTCCTAGCATCCTGTCTCCATGGACTTGGGATTCATATTTATCCATTATGGTAATTTGCAAGACACAAACAGACATGTCGTGTCTCACCTGGCCTCTGCTGGGGCAGGAACGGGGCTGTGGAGCGCAGAGGCTGGAGCCGGGGCAGTGGCCTGGATCTGAGGCCGGGCAGCGGCGGCAGGGAGCACGGGGTGACGTTTCCAGCAGAGCTGCTAATTCTTTCTTTGGGCTCTGGCCAGGTGTCAGAAGCAATGATCGCGTTGTGTCTCTAAGGGGCCCGCCCGATCTCCGGACCTCAGATGCCCCACAGCTCTTTGGAGAGGGTCAAGCACTCGCTCCATGCATCCCCCTCCCCTTCACAGGGCGCCTGGTGGGGGGGGGGGGCACCCGTGAGGGTCCGCCAGGTGTGCATGGCCCAAAGAGCACTTCCGATCGGCCAGTCCGTCAATCAATCAGTCACGTCTTCATTCAGCTGCCCACTGGCTGCTATGCACTTTCTGGAAACATAAAGGGGAAGATGGGGCAGTCCTGGCGCCCAGGACCTCGTGCCCTGGGCTGCAGGGCTGGGGAGCAGTGTGCTGGGGTTAGACCCAGCATCGCTGGAGGAGAGCTGTGGGGGTCCCAGAGTGCTCGCTGGAGGGACTGCTCCTAGCAGGGGGTCTCAGCCTTCAGTGCAGTGGGCCATCAAGGGCTTTTCTACGCCTGCTTCCACCACCCAAAGCCGGGGCACTGACCTGGCCGTGCAGAAGAATCTGCCTCGTGGAGTTCCCTTGGGGTCGCAGCGGGTTAGGGATCTGGCATGGTCACTGTAGCAGCTCTGGTCGCTGATGTGGCTCGAGGTCAGTCCCTGGCTTAGGAAATTCTACATGCTACGAGTGTGGCCAAAAAAAAAAAAAGACTCTGCCTCGTTCCCAGAGCAACCAAGAGCGCCTCAGGGCAGACCCGGAGCCTTGGCTGGCGTGTCCTACCGCTTGGGCTTCGGCAGGTGACCCAGTCTCTCTGCCCGTTTCCCTGAGTGTAACATGCGGCGTTGGTGGTGTCTGCTGCGCACACCGTGAGCGCCCAGGCAGGGAATGTGGTTCCCTTTCACCAGGGATGTGGCCTTTCTCTCTGGTTTCCAGATGCCCACGGCGGCACTGCCCGGGAGAAAGCAAACACAAGCTGCCTGTGCAATTGTAAATTTTCTTTGCTTCAAAAAAGAAACAGGTGAAATGAATTTTGAGATTGTATTTTTGGAGTTCCCATTGGGGCTCAGCAGGTTAAGAACCCAACATAGTGTCCATGAGGATGTGGGTTTGATCCCTGGCCTGGCTCAGTGGGTTAAGGATCCGGGATTGCCACAGGCTGCAGCATAGATCAAAGATGCGGTTCGGATCTCGTGCTGCCGTTGCTGTGGCTGTGGTGTCGGTCAGCAGCTGCAGCTCTGGTTCAGCCCTGAGCCTGGGAACTTACATATGCCGCAGGTGTGGCCATAAAAAGAGGGGGAAAAAGCATGTATTTTTACTTTACCAGTGTAGCCACAATACTGTCTAGTTGAAGGGAGTTCTCTTGTGGCACAGTGGGTTAAGGATCCAGTATTGTCACTGCAGTGGCTTGGGTTTGATCCCTGGCCCAGGAATTTCCACATGCCGTGGGCGCAGCCAAACAAAACCCCTGCAAATATCATCTAGCTCAACACGTGATGGGCGTAACGGATGGTTAAGGAAGTAGCTGACATGCTCTTTTGCGGAAGGCCAGCACGGTCGGTCCACGGGCCGCGTTGGTGAGCTCACGGCCACGTATGGCTCCGTGGCTCTGTGTGGGCAGCCCAGGTCTGGGATGCAGAACAGTGTCTTGGGAGCCAGCGCCAAGCCCCCTGCATGTGAATGGATGCCACTGGGCTAAGATTCTGTTTTCAAGCGCTCTAAGCTCACTTTTGAGATCATCGTAGAACGTGGGATCGAACCATGGAGCAGCTGGCTGAAAAAATTAACGTGAAATATTGCCACTTAAAAAATGCTTTATCAAGCGCACTGAGCCCCGCAGGAGAGGCCCTTTTGTAAATGGTCCTGATGATTTTAGGGCCTCGTATTTGCACAGCAGCTCATCCCTCCAATGAGCCACCGCTTCGTTCCCAGGAGCCGCTCCCTATCTCTCGCACCTGCCCGGTTCTCGCACAGGCCCAGGGTCAGGTGTCTGCCCTGGGGGAGCCCCTCACGCAGGGCTGGGAGCCAGATTTGCACACAGAAGACACATGCATGAGACAGTTCACCGCCCAGGGTGAACTGGAGCCCAGGGTGGGGCTGGGTGAATGCCAGCTCAGGAATCAGGGAAGGCTTCTCGGAAGAGGTGACACCTGGGTCTTGGAACCCAAGTGCGAGGTGGCCAAAAGGCAGGACTGGGGTCCCAACAGAAGGAGCAGCCTTGCAAAGGCCTGGCTGGGTGCAGTGGCCCCGAGAGTGGGAGGCGAGGAGGGGTGAAGCAGGAGAGCAAGGTTGGACCTGCCTGCCCAGGTCCCCGGGCTCTCGTCTCAGAGGCGTGGCCTGGCGTTGCCCCGTGGAGGTGCAGCAGGTTTGAGACACCACGAGGTGTTTGCAAGACATCAGAATTATCCAGGCTGCCCAGGACTCTATGGGAAGACCACTCCTCCTGCCCGGGGAGGCCTGGGCCACCTCGGAAGGCCTGCAGAGCCCCCCAGCCAGGGTGCGCTTCTGTGATGGGGGGCACCCAGCGTGCAGAGGGCGTCTGGAAGTCACCTTTGCTGGCGGGAGCAGGCGCAGCTCGCCGGCTGAGGATGGCAGGGACACATCTCAGCCACACGCAGCTGTCACGGGGAGCTCCGTGTTGCCCTGGGTGCGTTCAGTCCAGGGACTTCACTGTCCCCATCTCTGCAGGGAGAGCGTCAGCCAGAGGGTACGTGGATGCCTTCGCGCTGAGAGGGTCCGTGGTCTTTGACTGGGGAGCCCGCTCCCCACCACCAGCTTCACTTTCCTTGGAATTGAGTGATTTTCAGGCTTAAACAAATGTGATCATGACACGACAGGGATATGATTTATCCGTAAATGTATAGCTGCAGGCTTTATTGCCTCATAAAATGACTTTGCAGCTTTAAATGTGTCACGTTAGCGCTGTCGGGGTAATTTTTTAAGATGCGTAGAATGTAGGAGGCGTTCCCGCGTGGGAGCCGCCCTCACGGGGCTTTGGGCATCTTCCTGGAGCGGGTCTTCCCGCTGCCCAGGGACACAGGTGGGCGTGCCCAGGCGGTGGCGGGGGAGAGGGGGCAGCTCGCTGGGAGGACCCAGGCCGCCCTCCCCCTGCCGAGGGAAATGACCCTCCCGCACCGAGGAAGAGCCTGTCCCCACCCCGCCCCTGACCTTGTTGCCTGCCGCCACCTCCAGCTGCAAAAACGTTTGTTCAGAGCGCTTCCGAATTCCGTTACCGTCACGCCACTCTGCGTGAAAATTCCACGTCAAGCAGGAGACCTGCGGGCAGGGGGGGCCCGCCCACGTGTGAGGCTGGGATTTGGGGGCATCTCGTGCTCGTCCCGAAGGATTGCTTCTCCAAGGGGCGAGATTGAAAGCAGGCGACACAGACACAGCTCCATTAACCACAGACCCCGAACCCTGCTCCGTGCAGAACACAGACCCCGGCAGGGCCTGAAGAGGGCCGACGGCCAAGCCCCTCCACAGGGGAGGTGGCGGCTGCCCTGCTCAGGCTGGTTGGGGGGGGCTGGCTGGAGGGGGTGGGCAGGGTCCCCGGAGCCCTGGGCGCTGCGGAGGGCTCCCCCTGTTCTGCAGGCTGCCTCCCAGACCCGGGTACCCTGGCTGTGGGCTGCTGAGGTGGGGACGGTGGGCGCAGGAGGGCCTCGGCTCGCCCCTGGTCTTGTCGGTGGACCCAGCTCTTCCCCTCTGGCCACTCAGGCCTTCGTCTGTACACTGTGCCTGTGGGGAGCGCTGATGGTGTGCCCGGTGTGTGCAGTCCCGGCCTGGGGTCGCCTTGGCAGCACGTGGTCCCTGCAGCCCCGTCGAGGGTGTCTGTCCTCACGTGAACGCCAGGAGGCCTGGCTGTGGGGCTGGCCATGTGGAGGGCACGGAGCCAGCACACAGGGGAGCACGTGCACGTCAGGCCCCAGTGTCCCCAGCGGAGGTGCCTGCCCAAGGGCACAGGGCAGCTAAGGGGCAGAGCGGATTTGAAGCAGGTCTGTCTGACTCCAAAGCCCACAGCCTGACCGCCCCTCCATGCCAGGTCTGTCTGGTAGAGCCCGGCCGGCGACCTGGGCCCCTCTGGCTCGGCTCTCACTCTTTCTGCCCCTCTAACTCCCACATCTGCTATCCAGGGCCCCTGGGATCAGACCTCGACAGGCCAGGACACCGGGAGGGCTTCCTGGAGGAGGTGTTGGCAGAAGTGCACAGGAAGTGCATAGGCATTGCCAGAATGAGACTTAGGAAACCTCCCTCCCACCGACCAGGCTGGTCCCTGCCTTATTGGGGGTGGGGTCCTGGGAGAGTCTGGGGCTCAGCTGTGTCTGTTACTCAGGACCTGAGGCCTGGCTGTCCTGGCCCCAGAGTCCCCCGTCCGTGCAGCCCCGAGATGGAGCTGGACCCCTGGCCTCCCTCTCTGGCCCCTGTGGTCTAGCCACGATGCCCCTTGCCCTTCTAGAGCTGCCTGTGGGCGTCTGGGAGAAGGGCAGCCCCCCCACACCCAAACAGGCTCACTGCGCCTCCCTCTCCCGGTCACGGAGGCGGCCGGGCGGGGGTGGGAGGACGGATAGCGCTGACCTCTGCTCTCCGCGTCTCTAAGGCTCCCCACTCTGCCCTCCTGGGGCATCGCGGCCCCTCGGTACTTGGGCCTGAGCTGTCCCGAAAGGGATGGGCGCTCATTGTGCTGAGGGAGCCCCTCTGCCCCGGCTGAAGGTTTCAGTAGTGCGGCAGCAGATACGACACAGACTTGGGGACTTGTGCTTGAAATACCTAGTGAAGCCCGGGGCCCTTTCAGACCAAGGCCGTCGTGGCGATTCTGTGGTCCGGTGTAACAGTCTCTGCAGGGACGGGGAACGGAAGGATCGACACAATTGGTGCTGTCTTCAGGGAGAGAGCAGGGGAGACGTTTACAGTCTGTCTAGGGGCCTCTGCAGACCCCTCTCCCGATACTGTGCAGCTCGTGAGGATAAAGACTCGGCCCTTCTTGCATTATGTCCCATGTGTCCACCACAGAGTTGACACACAGTGGCACCTCAGAGATATTGCTTAAAAAATAAATGAGCCTCGCAGGCTGGATTTCACGGAAGAATCCTGTCCTGTACATATCTGCTGTGTTGGTTGCCGAACTCTTACTCATCCTGCAAAACCCTACCCAGAGGTTACCTCCTCTGAGAAGCCATCTCCACCTCTACCAGGCTGATGGAGGTGCTCCTTCCCCTGGAGGTGTATAAAGCCCATCAGGATTGTCTCTGTTACTGTGTTATCATTTCTCCCTGCATTTGTCCCCACCGCCCTGCACGCCATGGCACAGAGGAGGGCCTGAAGGTTGGTTTGCTGTCCTTACATGGAGGCGCCAAGCAGTGGTTCCAGGTGCAGGTCAGTGGGCCCCCTCAATGCCAGGCCCTGCACCTGAGTTTTGCCCATAATCTCAGCCTTTACAAGGTCACCGCAGGGTGGGTGGTCCTGTCCCCATATTGTAGTGGAGGATGTGAAGGCTCAGAGAGCGTCACTCATTGGCCTGAGGTCACACAGCACACTTTATGTGGCAAAGAAGGGATTCAAACCCTGAGCCAGCTCCTGCTTGGCCAGGGCAGTCCCTGGGCCTCTTCCTTGTGACCAAGTCTGGATGGTGGGGCCACTCTTCTGCTCAGAAAGAATCCCTGGCAGAGGGGGCGTTGTGGCAGGAGGCACGCAGCCAGGCCTCCTCTGGGGATCTGGTAGCCACAGCCCCGTCTAGATGCGCTCCTAGAGGGCTTTGTGTCCTTGAGGGACCGTCTTGCCCTCTCGGGGCCCTGCTCTCCCCACCTGTCGGGAGGCCTCGTGTGTTGGGGCCAGGGTCTGCCGAGGGCAGGTGAGGCCGGCCTCCCTGCTGTAAGCAGTGCCTTTTCTGTCTGTCTGTCCCCATGTGCAGACCGCACAGCCCGCAGCCGGCTCCCCCAGGTCCTCTGAAGCCCCGTCTGCCGCCCCCACTGAACGGCGTGGACCGAGGTCGGGAAGTGTCGGGTTTGGTTTCCTGGTAACAATTGACCGGTGGTTGGGATCCTGCTTCGCAGCCTCAGACAGCCCGGGGCCGGCAGGCACGTCGCGCCTGTCAGTAGCGATATTTTATGTCCACCGCAAACACGCAGGCCCGCCAGAGGCAGGACGCGGAGAGTTTGTTCGCTTTTCTTTGATTTTCCTCGGGCGGCAGGGGAGCGGGGGCGCTTCTGAGCGGCGGCAACAAAATCGGGCCGGCAGGCCGGCAGGCCGGGCTGCTGGGCAGGGGGGCGAGGGAGGCGGGGTCCCGTCTCGGGGGCAGCAGGCTGGCCCGGGCCCTCCTGGAGGGTCTCGGCCGCGGTGGGGACCACAGTGGTGGTCGGACGTAGCGTCTGTCGGCCCGGCTGCCTGCGGCAGAGCAGGGGAATGGCAGGATGAGGCGGAGGGGAGCTCGCGGTCCCGGAAGGTGGGCTTGGGGCTGGGGAGGCCGTGGCGCTCACGCGGCGTCCAGCTGGAGGGGCGCCGAGGTCCCGCCGAGGTGTGGCTCGGCCCCGGAGGCTCATCCAAGTACGGCGTCCACGTCCCTGCCGAGGCCCAGGCGCCCTCCGTGCCCTGCACCCTCCCTCTCCTGGACGGAGCCCCCGGATGGAGAAGGGCCATCTCTGAAACCTGCCGAGGACACGTCCGCGCTGAGGCCCGGCCGCCACCCGCCCAGTCTGGGGTGCTTCTTCCGCAGAAGACTTAGAAATTGTGTTTAGAGCAGTGACGTGTTTCGTGCTGACAGATGGCATCTGTTTACTGAGCATAGGTCCCTGTGTGAAGTACGGTCCCTGGGGTCGTGGGCTTCGGCCGCTTACTGAGCACCTGCTGTGTGCCGGTCCCTGTGTGCCGGCCTGTGCTGGTCACTTCCATCGTGGCTGATCCTTCCAAAGACCTCCCGGGGCTGGCCTTGTTCTCAGTTTGCAGCTGGGGAAACAGGCTCAGGTCCTCCGGCCAGAGCTGCGGAGCCAGAAAACGTCAGGGCTCGGAACCCATCTCCCACTCACCCAACTGCTTTCCCTGGACAGGGGGTGGAGGGCCGGGGTGTCGCTCTTGGGAAAGTCCGGTTTGAGAGACCCTGGCCGGGGCTAAGGGACAAGGGGACCTACGCGTCCTGTGCCCAGTGACAACCACGGTTATGTTCACAGACGGGCCCTGCCTGGCGGGTACGTGGAGTTTTAATGTGATTCGCGGCCTCTGATAACTTGGATCCCAAGACAAGGCTCTTGCGTTGGTCCAAGTGACAACGTGAAAAGAATCGGGGTGCATTCGAGACACCCCGACATGGTGGACTTGCCTTGGGGCGATTCAGAATGTTAGGGTCCTTTTCAAGGACTGTGGCGGCTGGACGGGGGCTTGAGTCAAGTGCACCAGGCCCAGATGGAGGCTGCGGCCTCGCTGCTTCTCCCTCGGGGGATGGCGTGCAGGGGCCGCGGCGGGCGGGCCCCGGTTCTGCGGGCCAGGCCATGGCTGGACGGTCCACGGGCTCACGCTGTAGGAGAAAACAGAGGCCAGGATCCTTCCCCCGTTGGAGTCACCGCCACGTCACCGCACTGCCCTTCTGGCCGCTTTAGACACCCGGGGGACCCCGATTTGCACCCCTCCCCCCCACCCCCGGCCCCCACGTCTGTGCTTTCCTTGTCCAGCAGCTGATCGTGGCCATCAGCTGCACAGGGCCCAGCCAGTCATGGCATACATTAATCTGCTTTAGCAGATGCCCGAGCCCTGAAATCTATACCCTGCCCTGTTCATAGGACTCACGCTCGGTAACGAACCCAGCCAGTACCCACGAGGACCCGCGCTGCCTTAGCGAGGCATCAGCAGGGTGATGGCGGAGTTTCCATGCCGACACCGGCCAAGGGAGCCAGAGCTGGTCACCCCCGCACACGACACTCCCCCATGCTGCCCTTCAGTCCCCCCACCCGAGACTGTGAGGTCCGTGAGACGGAGTTGGTGCCTTTGTCACCTGTGTCCCCCACACCCAACAAATTACCTACGGCACAGAACTGGTCTTAGGCTAATATTGATTAAACCAACCCAATCTGTTGGTCTTTGAGTCTTCGTAGCCAAGTCTTAGGATTTTATCATTCCTTTTGAAAAACGCAGCTTCTTTGCTGTTGGGTTTCGCCTTTTCCCATAATGTGGAGCACCCGTGAAATGCAATTTTAGTGCTGCTGTTTTATAATTGCATAGAATATGCACGAACCTACATTTCTCAGTGTTCACTGACCTGAATTAAATACTGGTTGGGAAGCATTTTCATAGCTGGAAAGCATTGCACATGCAGAGGGTGGAATTAGGAGGGCCCAGCACGGCTCTGGGGCGGGGGTGGGGTTGGGGGGTGGCGGTCCCCGTAGTCAGGGGTCAAGCTAGGGCTTTACAGGCATGGACTGGCCATTCGCTTCCCCAGGTTTCAGCAGGCTCTGGAGAACAGACCTTCTGCAGAACAGAGAGAAGAGATGCTGTCTGCATTTTTGAGATTCTTCTGTCCCACGTTCGCACGCCAGGACGCAGCTCTCCTTGAGTGTGCCCAGCTGCCTATTTTTTTATTTTATTTTATTTTTACGACTGCACCAGAGGCATATGGAGGGTCCAAGGCTGGGGGTCACATTGGAGCTGCAGCTGCCAGCCTCCACCACAGCCACAGTAATGCTAGATCTGAGCCATATCTGTAGCCTACGCCCCAGCTCACGGCAACACCGGATCCTTAACCCCCTGAGCGAGACCAGGGACCAAACCCGCGTTCTCGTAGATACAAGTTGGGTTCCCTACCGCTGAGCCACAGTGGGAACTCCCAGTGGCCGCCTATTTTTAACCTCAGTGCCCTGAGGGAGTTAGAAGAGATGAATGTGGTGCCTGAAAACGGATCCTGGTTGAATGACTGTTCCTTGTCTTCACTGATTTTGAGAAAGAGAAGCAGCTGAGATCGTGGTTGTGGACACGTGTTGAGGGGCGAGAGGAACCCCCCCCCCGCTGTGTATTCCCGTCGCAGTCTCGTGGTCCTACTCCTTCTGTGGATACAGAGACCAGGGAAGGGACTGTGTCAGCCCACTCTTACCTGTTTCTTCAAGAGGCGCTGCCAGTGGGGGGCAGCTGGGGAGAAGGCTTTGGCCGGAGAGTACTCCCCAGTCCATGCCGAAAGCTATGCTCTCATGGGCCTGAGGGGTCAGAGGAAAGAAACTGGGGGTGGGAGAACGGCCAGAAAGTTAGGAGGGGAATTCTGGAAGGGAGGGACCCACAGACCCCAATCTGCTTGTCGCATCCACCTAAACCCCGGGTCGACGGCTGAACCTCACACACGCAGGAAAGTCCCTGAGGTTTCCAGACCAAAAAAAAGCAGCAGTTGGAAACCGAATTTAGAAGCCATTTTCAGCTGCTGTCCACGGCGGGGAGGGTAGAGTTGGAAGTTTGAGTCCAACCAACCTCGTTAATGGTCAGAGCAAACATTACTCTTTAGAAGAGATAGTAGGCCCTAGAGTCTCCGTCCTGAATCATTCATCATGTTCAGTGTCCGATAAAAAAAATCTTCAGACTCGCAAAGAAACAGGAACGAGGGAGTCACACTCGAGAGAAAAACAGCGTCACCAGGAACCAACCTTGAAATGACTGAGACGCCACAATCAGCAGCCTTTATAAACATGGTTGGGGGCTTTGAGGAAAAGATGCGTCCAAATGAAGCAACAGATGAAACCCTTAAAAAAGGGCCACATGGAAATTCTAGAACCTAAAAGCATGATAACTTAAATGAACAGTCCCTGGACCAGCTCAGTAGAAGGATCGCACATGGCAGAGGAAAGAGTCAATGAACTTGAAAATAGTTCAACGGAATTTATACACCGCACGTCGCAGAGAGAAAAGGAGATTAACATATGAACCGAGCCTGAGACGTGTGAAACAATATCAAGGGGTCTAACAGGTATAATTGGAATCCCAAAGGGAGCCGAAAGAGAGGAGGTGGGAAAAAATGGAAAAACTAGTAGCCCCAAACTTGCTTAATTCCAAAATCTCTGTGATAAAACTGTAAAATATCACTGAGAGAAACTAAACAAACGCAAGAAAGGTTCACGGGTTGGAAGATGATGTGGTTAAAGCTGTTGATTTTCCCCAAGTGAAACTATAAATCCACTGCAGTCCCTATTATAACTCCAGCAGACTCTGTTTTGTTTTCATTGACCAGGGGGGTTATAAAGTTTATATGGACCTCAGGATGTCTAAACGGTCCTATAAAAGAACAAAGCCAGAGCATTTAAGCCACCTGATTTCAAGGCTTTCCAGAAACCTAAAGTAATCAAGGCGGAGGCATGGTATTGGAATGATAGGGGACCATGCTGATGGGTTAGAATGGAGAATTCTAGAACAGACCCACGCATGTGGAGTCCGTTGGGTGTTGTCAAAGGGATCCAGGCAACCCAGTGGGAAAAGAAAAGTTTCCAACACATTGTTACAAAACGCCTGGATATCCAGATGGGGGTGGGGAGACAAACCTTGAACCCTGCCTCACGCCATACACACAAACACCGATTTGAGACGGATCAGAGCCCCAAACATAAGCACCCAAACCACATAGATGTTAGAAGCAGATATGGGAGAACATTTGTAACTCGGACGAACACAAAGATTCCTTATACAAGGCACGAAGATTTCTCAGAGCACAGGATAGAGTCAGGACGCCATAGAGGAAAAATTCAATAAATTCAGCTTCATTAAAATTAAAAGTTTATGCTCAGCAAAAGACACTATGAAGAAAACCAGTTGCCGTGCCAGAGACTGACAAAAACAATTCATAAAACATATCTGACAAAAGTCTTGTACCCGTCACACACAAAGAATTCAATAAGAAAAAGATGGCAGCCGAGTTTTAGAAATGGGGAAAAGTCTTGAGCAAGCCTTTCCCATAAGAAGATACACAGATGTGCATAAGGACACGGGAAAACCCCTCAACCGTATTAATCATTGGGAGAAAAATGCAAAATAAAACCACGGTTCTGTTTCACTAGGTACCCAGTCTAGTGGCTAAAATTCAAGAGACTGGAACCCGCCAGAGCTGAGGGAACCCAGAACGACTATAACTTGTATATGTTGCTGGCGAAGTCAACGCTGCAATTGCTTTGGAAAAACGCTTGGCAGTTAGGATGAAACCAAACATACACAGCGATAGATCCGACAATTCCGTTCCCAAGGAAATGAGAGCGTATGTCCATTAAAAAAAAAAAAGAGAGAGCGAGAAATGCTCATAGCAGCTTTTACTTACCAAAACTCAGACTTGGAAGCAAACCCAAATGTTCATCAGAAGAAGAATGGCTATCACATTGGGGTACATTCAAACAATGGATGGGGACTCAGCAATAAAGTGGACTGCACTGCCCATGGAGGCCACGGTCTGGATCTCAAGGGCGTGATGCTGAGGAGAAGAAGCCAGACCCAGAAGTGAGCGTGAAACACGAGGCCACTGATATGAGGCCTTCTAGAACAGACGAAAGGACTCTATGGGGAGGGGTAGTCTTGGGGGGTGGTCACTAGGGGAAGGGGAGGGGGTTGATCAAGGGAAACTTTGAGGGAAGGCAGGGACGTTGTATGATGTGACGGGGTGTGCGTTACATGGGAGCATCTTCCGGTCAAAATGATACAGCTGAGGCTGCATCTTGATCTCCGTGGAGACTAGCCAGAAGATGGTCAAAGGCTCTGTTAAGGCATTCCACCCCGTGCTCGAAACGCAGTGGGCGCTCTGTAGACGTCGGTGCGTGCCCAGATGTGGGGATGGCACCAGGGAAGAGGGAGGCAGAGAAGGGGCTCCTGCTCGGCACCTCTTCTAGAACCCCTCAGTCCACACGGGCGTCCGAGCATCTTCCACCTGTCCCGGAAGCTTCTGACCCCTGCAGCCTTCGCTGTCCTCTCCCTCCTAAGGATGCTGCAGCTCCTGCTTGGGCTCCTAACGGGACGGGTGCCCACCTCACCCCAAGATGGATCAAGCGCCTCTCGTGTTCCTCTGAATGGCCCTCAGTGCCCCGTCACGTCTCACGTTCGGCCAGTGAAAGCGTGCTGGAGCTCCCCTGACCCGGAGGCGGAAGAGCTGGAGCACGGCTCCTGGAAGGCCGTGGCCAGTTCCCACGTGTGCACCCTGGCTTTCCCGTCCACGGGACAGACAGCTCCAGGGTTCTTCAGGAGATGGAGAAGCTGCATCTTGAGCCCCAATTCTGGTTGCCTGGTGGTGGGAGCTGCACAGAGGTCTTTGCTGAGAAGGATTCTGAGCTGAATGGGACAGAGTCCTGGCATCAGTTAGGGTGTTCCCCCAAATGTGGAACAAGAAAGGGGGCTCCTGGGCTGGCAGATGGCCTTCCCTGTACCTGATGACCTCAAAGACCCTTTCCGGGCTGGCATTTGGTCATTTTTGTTCATTTCATCTGCCCTTAGAATATTTAACTGTCGAGGTCCCCCCCACCCCACCCCACTTCCTTCCACTGACCCATCAGAGCAAAGCCGATGTCTGTCTACAGACGACATAAAGGGCCTGATCCGCCTTCGAGTTGTCCAGTTTAGCCGCCGGGAGCTTCCCTGCCTCCCCTCTGTTCCACACTGTCAGAATTCTCGACGGCGTGTCTGTCACCAGCCTCGCTCGGCCGCATGACCGAAATCCGGGGTGTCTGGCACCTGCTGGAGAGAACTCCTGCAGGTCTTTGCCGGGACCCCAGTAACCCGGCAGGCAGAGCCGCAGGAGCCGCTTCCCTTGGGGCAATGACCGTTCCCAAGGCCCGTCTTGGGGGACGGACCTCCTAGATGGTAAGAAAATCCAGGAGCGTGACAGGGACCTGCCGTCTGTGGCACAGGGAATTCCATCCGACGTTCTGGGGTATGTGGGCAAAGAATCTGGAGAAAAAGGACCATGTGTGAACAGCTGAGTCCCTCTGTTATTCAGCAGACGTTATCTCAACCTTGTGATCAACTCTTAACTCAATAACGCTTTAAAAAAGAAAAAATCTAGGAGCACAGACGCCCCTCCCCGCCTTCTCGGTGGTTCCGAGAGCTGGAAGCTGTCGCCGTGTCGATGCTGATTCCTGCCCCATCGTGAGTTCTCAGGACTGTGGTGTCCAGACGCCATCCTGCAGAGGGGGCAGGAGAGGGCAGAAAGGCTGCCCCCCTGCCACCCCCGAGCTGCTTCGGAGCCTCAGTGGGATCTCAGCCTGTGAAGTGGCCGCCGTGCTCCAGACAGGGGAGGCTGGAAAGGGTGCGTGCTTTTCAAGGGCCTGCCCTGGCACCCCGAGGGGCTCGGCTGTTGGTGGGACAGTTCCCGGGGTCCCTTGGCTGCTCTAGCACAGTGTCCCTGGCTTTGTCCTCTGGCCGGCTTCCTCACACCTGCGGCGCTTGGAAAACTTGAAGTGCCTCGGAGCACCGGCTGCCTCTCCCACCCGTGCTCGTCAGCTGCCTGGGGCGGGGGGGTCTTCCCAAGATGGGAGCTGGCTCCCTCTGGTCCCAGGGGTCCCCCAAAGGGAAGCCCAACGCAGCTGCCTCTGGTCCCGTTGCAGCTGGGTCCCCCAGGGGAGGGGTCCAGGGCTCTGGGGGAGACCAGACCCCTCTGGCTCCAGAGGCCTGAATACCGTGCACTCCCGCCTCCTATAGATTTTGCAGGATCCTTCTCCCCAGAGCTCGGTTTGGGACGGGGCCCGGGACGCATTCCTAAGAGCTGCTGGTATCGTTTCTGCTCCCCCCCACCCCCAACCCTGGCCGCTCTGCGCCATGGGGAAGGGGACGTGATGCCTTTCGGAAGAGAAGGTCGCCCGGCCTGCCTTGAGTCAGGCTACCAGATGTGTCCTCACACACAGGGGCTCGGGAGTGGCCTGGCCTCCAGGGCAAGCTGGCCCCTGCACAGCCAGCCCAGGGTACCAGCCCCAGCAGATGAGGCACTGGGCCTTGGGAACTGGCGGGCGGTCGGGGTGGCTCATCTGCTGATACTGCATTGTATCAGGCGTGGAGAGCCGAAGGGACTGAGACGCTGGGTTTCATCTGGGGAAGAGACAGGCTTCTCCACAGGCCCTTCGAGAATAACCGGAGATGCAGCAGGAGGGACGCCCTTTGTGCAAGAGGGCCGGGCCAGTCCCGATCGCAGACGGGCGGGGGTCCCAGGAGGCTTCTTGGAGGAGACGTCCTGTGACCTGAGTCTTGCAGATTGGGGGGGATAACTTGGCGTGATCACGAGCCGAAACAAAGGCTTACTGACTTATACACGAAGGGTCATTCCCTGCTCGTCGGGAAGGCACCTCGCCGACCCCAACCCCGCGTTCCTCTCTGCCCGCTTCCTTACCGCCTGGCGGGAAGGTGTCACGTGCCGGCGAGCACGTGCTTTGATGCTTTGATCTTCACACATCAGGTGCAGGGGCTGGGGAGACCCTGGGCTGAACTGAGAGCCCGGGGGGCTGCAGGTCATAGGCGTGGCCCCGGGGAGGGGGCCTTTGGTCCAGAGCGGGGAGCGCAGGCTGTGGGGCTGGGCAAAGATTCCGGTTAGGGCGACGCCTCACCCTGGGCCCCCAGTGTGTGTCCTTGCGTTCACTAAGGGCTGGAGCAGGTGGGCTTTGTCATGGTAGGCCCGTCTGGGAGGGTGGCGGGCTGCCTGAACTAAATGCACAGGGACCGCGGGCGGCAGGTGGCGTGCCCTTGTGCTTGGACGGGAGACCGCGGCGAGGGGCTTGAGGAGGACCCCTCGGGCCGGGTCCCCTCGTGGACGTGGCTACAGCCTCCCGCCCTCCTAACCTGCCCTCCGCCTGTCCCGCGCAGCGAGCATGACCTGGGGGAGGACGTCTACGACTGCGTCCCGTGCGAGGACGAGGGGGACGACATCTACGAGGACATCATCAAGGTGGAGGTGCAGCAGCCCATGGTAAGCCACCCGCCGGCCCTCCCGGCGAGGCCTCGGAGCTGGCCCGCCCCGCCGTCGGGCCGCCCAGGGCGCGCTGCCTGGGTCCCTCCCGGCCCCCACGGGCTTCCTTCCCTCGGGCCAGGTGCCTTTCTGTCCTGCGAACTGTTCCGAGGACTCCAGGATGTGGCCCTTCCCTGGACGTGTGGGTCCTGGTCCCGGCAGCCCGCATCCCCCTGCCCCTTCGTGCAGGGAGCAGTGAACCCGAGCCGCCAGCCGTGTGTCTCTCACGGGCCAGGGTGTTTATTTCTGACGGGCGTTTCTCATCATCTATCTCTCGGCCGCCTGCTCGCTGCAGCTCCCACAGCTGCTGGGCCAAGGGAGGGGTCCTTCTGGGCCAGGATGTCAGACAGGGACTTGGGGGGTGGTGGCCCACAGCCCCTTCGCACCCCCAAACACCCGGGGGCGGTCCCGATGCCACTTGTCAGCTGTGGAGGCTTCTGGTACCATTTGTGGTCCCTGGAGAAATGGGGGGGTTTCTCCGAAAGCAGGTTCGGTGTCCTCCTTCCGGGAGGGTCACCCGCTGGTGGCGAAGAAACAAAATCTGGGAGGCAGCTCCCCACGAGGCCGCTCCCGCTCTGCCGGGAGAGACGCCGAGATGCGGGCAGCTGGCTCCCACCCCAAACCCTGCTCTTGGGAACGGGTTTCTCGTTTTTGCCCCTTGAGGGTCTGAAAGGGGTCTCATTCCCCACAATTACCAGGAATCTCACTCTGGAGAGTCAGCTGCGGGGTCTGTGCGCCCTGGTCTGCCCTCTACCAGGCAGCCTTGCTGTGGCAGCTTTATTCCTGAACCTTCCAGGGGAGCCGGCTGCTGGGAGGCCCTGCTTAGCCTCCCTGGAGGTCTGAGAGGGGCCACCTCACTGTCCAAGCCCTTTGGAAGCTGGATGCCCCACGGGTCAAGCAAGGGCCTGTGGGTGCAGTGGCCCGGGTGGTGATCTGGGGACCCCCTGCCCCAGGTTGTTCACGCGCCGGAGAGGCCTCCCTCTGTGCCTGGGCTGCAGGGGCCCTCGAGCCGGGGCTTCCCAGAGCCCGCTGCTGTCCCTGGTCCTGAAGGCGCATGTGGAGGCCCTGCAGGGCCGGGGGAGGTGCCCGCCCATGTCGTGGGGACAAGCTGGCATCCCACCTACCCAGGGCGGCTTAGTGTCTCCATGCTCAGCGCTGGGCTCACGAGCTGTCCCGTCCATCCAGGCAGGACGGGCCCCCTGCCCCCTGCCAGGTCCTCGTCTTCACTCCCTCCCCTGCCATGCCTGCAGCTGTCTGAACAGCCTAAGCGGAAGGTATCAGGCGTGGTGACGGTTCCAAAGGAAGACAAAGCTAGAGGCTGGCAGGTGCCACTCTCAGGGCCCGGCCGTGGGGACGCTGCCACGTGCGCGTTCCCCGGGCTCTCCCCCACCCCAGCCAGGCTGAGACGCCAAGGCTGTGAGGTGCTCTCCGGGGCCACAGGCTCCATGTGGCTGAGTGTCCAGGACTCCCCCAAGCGCGGCTTGAATAGGAAGCGCAGCTAATTGGTTCTTTCTCCTGTTTCCTCCCCACGCTTTCAGATTAGATACATGCAGGTAAGTGGCAGTTAGAGGGACGCCGGGCTAAGTGCTGCCATCTTCAGGGAGGGCTCAGACCTCTTTGAAACAACTTGGGACCCTGTCCCCGGGAAACGCTATCGGGTCCCACGTCCTTACAGTTTCAGGGGCTCACCTTCAACCCCACCTTCTTAGGCAGCACAGGGCTTCGGCAGGGGCCTGGGGACCCTGGGGGACACACCCACCTGGCAGGTGGACCTGGAGACCTGAGGCCCCTGCAAAGCCAGCGGGGCGCTGGGGCATTTCTTGGAGGAGGAGGATGGCGCCCGGGCAGATATGAGCGCAAGTGGCCCGTTGCAGGTCCCTGCACTGTTTCCTGGAGCCCTGCCTGCCCGGGGGCGGATGAGGCTCGCTCAGCCTGCAGGAGCTTACGACGAGTGTCTGGGACTCTGTGTTGGCCAACAGCCACCCCACCCACTGCCTCTTCCCAGGGCCCCCTGGCCGCAAATCAGTCCCACCCTACAGAGGTGGGGCAGGCGCTCTCCTGGGGCGTGTCCCCTGCCTATGGGATGTCTCAGGACGTGGTTGGAGGCCAGTGGACATTTGGAAAGCACAGCCCTGCAGGGAACTGGTGTCTTCCTCTGGGCCACTAACTGTCTGAGGCTGGGACAGTGGTTCCATTGGTGGACCTGGGTCCTCAGGGAGCTGGTCAGAACCTCTCCCTGTGTGCACAGTAGGCGCCTTCAGCATGCCACGCCTGCTGTAGATGCTGGAGGGGTGGCCTCTGAGGGCCTCGGACCGGTCCAGTGGAGACAGATTCAGGAGCTCTCTGTGTCAGCCTCTGCGCTGCCACCAGTTCTCAGGGTGGTGCCACGTCTCCTCCCGCTCGCCACGTGCCTCAGTTTCCCCATCTGCAGGAAGGAGGGGAGGGCCTGCGCCCCCTCTGCCCCACCCCTGGCCCCCTTCCTCCTCGGCCGCCCCTATGGCCAAGCCTGGGCGGGAGGGCAGGCCGCTGCGGCAGGCACAGCGGGGTCCTGGCTGACAGGCGTGTCCCCTCTAGAAGATGGCCATGACGGAGGATGACAAGAGGGGCTGCTGCCTGCTGGAGATTCAGGAGACGGAGGCCAAGTATTACCGGACCCTGGAGGACATCGAGAAGGTGGGTGTGGGGCAAAGGAGGCGGCCTCCCCTCCGCTCTGCCCTCTGTCCCCACTGCGGCCCGGTCCCCGTCGGCCTCCCAACCCCCACCCCGGCTCCTCTCCTTCCAGCCTAAACCGGGCATCTTTATGGCTTCTGCTCCTGAATGCGCTGAGCTAGGCTCTTGATGTCTACACCCTGAGCCAGTTAGACTCCTTCTGTATACACTCTTGCCCGGGCCAGGCATGGGGCTGAGCGCCTTATGTGTACCTCCTCACCTGGGGTGCCCCCCGCACTCAGCCCCCGCCTCGCTGTAAGCTGGGATGATAGCAGTGCCACCCTGTGGGGGCTGCGAGCGTCCTGCCCCTGGGACCCAGGTGGGCCGACGACAATGACGTGAGACTTTGGCGCCCCTGTGACAGACCGTGAGCTCAGTCCTTCTCCCCACCGGGCTGCCCGGCTCCTGGAGGACCACGGATGGGCCTTCTCCCCACCCCGCTGTGGCCTCCTGTGGGTGGTGGCTCAGTACCGTCTCCCTGTCGCCTCGTTACCAACCCCCAGGGCTCACTGGGGCGAAAGCACCAACCCTGCTGTGGAGACAGACCCTTCCTGGCTAGTCTCTGCTTGCAGTGTGGGGCCAGGTGGGGCCACGAGGGGGATTCTAAGTGGGTGCCCGGTTGGCGCACTCTGGAGCCTCCAGCCAGGAGTCCTGCCATGCCCCTTGGCCCAGGTCTGGCCCAGGCCCCGACCTTCCCCTGCTCCCCCTGTAACTATCCTTGTGCATCTGCCCTTCTGCCCCGCTGGCCGCCAGCCGTTCTGCAGGCACACATCCCAGCCGCCCCCTCGGCTCTTCCTCCTTGTTCTGCCCACTCCCGGGGCAGCTCCTTCCTGGCGGCTGGGGCCAGTCTCCACCCCTGGAACGCGGCCTTCGAGGGCGGGCACTGCCCCTTCCGCTCCGGGGAACCATAGTTTCCTCGAATGTCCCACACGGCGAGCCCACCGGGGTCACTGGAGGGTTGAAGTCCAGCGCCACCCGCGAGGGACCCTCCGTGGAACTTGGCGCCTGGCGTGGGCACTTGCATTGATTCCTAGGCCTGATCCCGCCCGGAACGGTGCCCAGATCCCCCCAGAAAGCACGCATTCTCCAGTAAACATGGAGCACCAACTGTGTGCCAGGCTGAGTAGCCGGCCCGCAGGGAGCCCCATCTCTGGACCCTTGAAGGGGCACTGGGCAGCCCAGGGGTGCCCCCTGCCAGTCACCCATCTGCTCTGAGGTGTCGGACGCCCCCCGCCCCCAACCTCAAGGGTGACCGGGGTCTTCCGGGCCGAGGGGCAGTGACGGCGTCTGTCTTCCAGAACTACATGGCCCCCCTGAGGCTGGTGCTGAGCCCGGCGGACATGGCGGCCGTCTTCATCAACCTGGAGGTGAGGCTCCCGACCCTGGCTCACAGCGTGCGGCCGTGGTCCTAACCTGCTCGCAAGTCGCTCCCACGTGACTGTCCCCAAGGGTCCTGGAGGGCAGGTCCTGGGGGTCCTGGAGGGCTGTGTCCCTGGGCATCCTGGAGGGCTGGTCCCTGGGCATCCTGGAGGGCTGTGTCCCTGGGCATCCTGGAGCGCTGGTCCCTGCCAGTTGCACCGCTGGTCCTGGCTAAAGGGTGTTTTCGTGGCTGACAGATGGGAGGAGGTGAGCAGCTGCCCTTCCCTCCAGGACACCTGTTTCCGGGCCTTTCCTGCCATGGCCTGTGCGGGTGGGTGTGTCTCGGACTGGCACGCCCTGGAGAAGGAGCTCGAGGGTGGAGCCGAACGCAGCCTCTCCACCTCTTGGAGCAGAGAGCCGCGCGCTGCCCTGCAGCCTCTGAACCCGGACAGGCAGCGGGCCCTGCGGGAAGGCTCCCCTTGATGTGGTCAGCAGAGCAGGGACTGAAAGCTGCGTGTGGGTGCAGCTTCCCCTGGAGGCTGGAAGCCACCCACAGCTGGTGCGGCAGCTCCCACGGGACCCTGCCCTCATTAGGTCTCCTGATTGCCTCCTGGGCGAGCCTGGCGCAGACCCCGCTCTCTGTGCCCGACCCAGAGTTCATCCTGTCCTGAGCGGTGGCACAAATGGCCACAGATGGGACAGGAACCTGGTCAGGGGGACTGGGGAGCCTGGGGGCTGCCTGCCGGTTGCCCCTCTGCTCTGAAGTGTGGACACGCTTCCCCAGGTCCCGGGTCCCCGTCCCCGGAAGAGAGACCTCATCCCTCACAGCCTGTGAGCCTTGACCGGGCTGTGAGCTCTTCGGCCTCCTCGCATGCGGGCGGGTCGCAAGGATGCTGGCTGGGGACACCTGCCCGGTGCCATCACTGTCCCGTTCTTGCACCAGTGCCTGCCTGGGCTTGGCCGCCACGCGTCTAGACAGGCTGATGCGGGTTGTGGACGGCTGTCCGCCGACATCCAGGGGCTTCCGTGAGCCCAGGGCCCCGTGTGTGCCCATCACCATGGCTCCTTCTAGTAAATTGCACCTGGCTGTTTGTGTTTTCTGGTGCTTTTCTTTTTTTTTTTTTTTTTTGGCTGCAGAAGTTCCCAGGCCAGGGATTAGACCTGTGCCTGTGCCATAGCAGTAACAATGCCGGATCCTTAACCGCTAGGCCACCAGGCAACTCCTGCACCTGGTGTTTACGTGGGAGGGCCCCTCCTGCCCAGCGCGCCCGCCCGATTGCTTGTGAGAACGTCCTTAATCCAAATGACAGACCTGATACAGAGCACGTGGGCCCCGCCCGCTGTGCCTGCTCACGTGCCGCTCGCGTTTCCTCCCAGGACCTGATTAAGGTGCATCACGGCTTCCTGAGGGCCATCGACGTGTCCATGATGGCGGGGGGTGGCACTCTGGCCAAGGTCTTCCTGGACTTCAAGGAAAGGTGAGTGGCAGGGGCCGCTCTGCTTCCCAGGGACGGGCGGAGCTGGGGGCAAGGGTAGCCCGTTCACCTCCAAGGGGTGCCCGAGGCCCCTCTGACCCCCGTCCTCACTTCCAGCTGAGCAGACTGCCCACCCTCCCATCACAGCCTGGGTGCGCCAGCCTCACGGGGCTCCAGGAGCCCCCTCCGCCCCTATACCTGGGGGGTCCTGGTGGGCCAAGGACACTTGTGTCATCCTGGTGCCCCTGATGCGTCCCAGGCTGCAGGGGAGTTGGGCACCGGGAGAGCCTTCCCCCAGCTCAGGGCAGGGTGGGGCAGTGGTGCATGGCAGCTACTTCTGCTGAAACAACCCACCCCCGTCGTGCAGGCTGCGTGGGGGCATCGGGGGCTGCAGGAGGACAAGGCTGAGAGCCAGGCTCCGGTCCCCAGGGCTGAGGCCACGCCCCTGCCTCCTCACTCAGCTGTCACACCGACCTCTGCGCCTGTCGGTCGGGGTCAAGGATGGCACCTGTGCCGCTCGGTGCCCTGACGGTGGATGGAGGCCAGGCCTCTGCTGCCGACACGCTGGTCCGTGCCCAGCGAAGGCTGCAACGGCTGGGCGCGGGGGTGGGACCTGGGTGGCTGGCGGGGGTGCACGCAGCAGCTGGAGGCCCAGAGGCGTGTCTGTCTTGACATAACCTGGCTTCAGCCCTAGACCTGGGGAGATGGTGGTTTGGGGCCAAGAAGCGTGGGGAGCCTGGGTCTTCCAGTGGTGCCCTGGTCTCGCCTGAGTCTCTGTAGCTTTGGGCAGGTGTCCGTGGAGCCCAAGGTTGTGTGGTGCTCTGGGCAGAGTCCGAGTCTGTCCCACCTCCGGTCGCGCGGGTGTCAGGCGGAGTCTAATGCAGAGAGGGCTTCAGCCGCCATCCCGCTAGAAGGTCACCCGTTGTCACGGCGTGTGTTGGGAGCCCCTTGTCCAGAATCAATATTGTCCACAGAGGAGAGTGACAGCCCATTAGGAACCAATGCAGGGACCTCCGGAGAAAAAAATCGTATTGCCGTTACGTGTCCTCTGTGAATCGATTTGGTTCTTTGCTTTAAGCCCGGCCGTTGGTCACCCCAGGTGATGGAGGGGGTGCGAGCGGCCTCCTGTTCTCTAGAAGGTCCTGTGGAGCCTGGAGAGAATGGGATTCTGGAAGCGTCTGACTGGGTGGGAGAGGACAACTGTGCCATCCCGGCGGCGATCTCGGGCCCTGCTCCTCTCCCTGTGGCCTCGGCAGCGGCGTCTAAAATGGGATGCTGACGAGGACGAAGCCAGATGACCCGAAGGGCTCGCGAGATGCCGCCCGCCACTGCCGGGGGGTGGCGGTGGGGCAGGGAGATGATGTTTTTAGCCGCTGAAATCTCCAGGGAGCCATCAGGAGACCGTACCTTGCTTTCTGTTCCTGGTAGAATCTTTGCAGAGGTACCTGCGGGTTCCGTCTTCGTGGCTCCCCCGCCACCTGGGAGCTTGTTAAAAATACTGATTCCTGTTGTGGCTCAGCGGTAACAAACCCATCTAGTATCCATGAGGGCTCGGGTTCGATGCCCGGCCTTGCTCAGTGGGCTAAAGGATCCAGTGTTGCTGTGAGCTGTGGTATAGATCTCTGATACCGCTCGGATCCCGCTTGGCTGTGGTGTAGTCCAGCGGCTATAGCTCTGATTCGACCCCTAGCCTGGGAACTTCCATATGCCTCAGGTGTAGCCCTAAAAAGACAAGAAATACTGATTCCTGGGGTCTGATGAGGGGTCCTGGCAGCTGTAGAAGGCCCCACAGGGGCTGGTGGGGACCCCTGTCACCCACCAGGTCCGTCTCAGTTCAGCGCACAACCCTCTCTGCCCAGGCAGCCGTCACGGAGCTGGATTCTCAGGTGCGGTCACCTGCGGGGGCCTCTCCTGGGTGCCCTGTAGCTCCAGGCCAGCTGCTGTCCCCCTGAATGGCCAGGATCCTTGAGCCTGCCTTCTAAGGGGCCGTGGGCTGGGGGGCTCCTGGGAGCCTTTGGGAGCCAGCAGTTCCCATGTGCAGGTGGCAGAGGAGAGTGGATGAGAACCGTCCAGGCACCAGCAGGTGTGGACATGCTGACCAGCCCAGGGGAGGGTTTACGGATGGGGGCTGGGGGCCAGGCAGGCTCCCTCACCCACCCTCTGCCCCCAGCACAGCCTCCCGCTCCCTCTGCGAGCCAGTGAGCCAGGTGAGCCTTGGTGCCCAGCTGACGGCCGTGGGCTGACTGTCAGACCTGACCCTTGCCCAGGTGACGGGCCCAGCGGACACGTCTCAGCGCCTCATGAGGGCTGCCCCTTGGCTGGCAGGGGGCGGCCGCGGATGAAGCTGGACGGGCTCGGGGGCCCATTAGCCCAGCTCCAGGGTGCATGGCCGAGGCACAGACGCTGACCTGCCCACCCCTGGGAACCCCTACGTCCCTGTGCAAGGTGTCGACTGCCTGGCCTGTCCTCTCGGTCCGGTTTGCCCATGACCAAGACCCACCACCACCCTCCAGACACAGTCTTGGGCTGACCCGGCCCCCCGGGCTCCTTTCCTTGGGGAAAAGCGGACGTTTCTACTTTCAAGGACAGCAGTGAACAGAATGCGTCCTGACACTGGCTGCTCAGCAGACGGTCACCTGCCCGGCGTGGCACTGGGGCTCCAGGCCCTTTTGTCAGGGTCCCTTTGGGGGTGGGCTGGCTGCGTTTCATCGGAGCTCGCTTGCCAAATCCCTGTGTCCATCGCAGTGTCCACCTTTCCTGGCACGTCCCTTCCTATGTCAAAGTCAGCCCCTGGGGTTCTCTGGCTTACCAGTGCCACAAGCATTTATGGAGTGCCTGCTGTATGTGGCTCCCGAGCTCTGGGCCAAGGACACTGTGGGGACAGAGCAGGCTCTCCTCTCCCTGGGAAGCTAGCTACAGACAAAGGACTCATCCTGGGCTGTGCCGGTGCCCGAGAGCATGGGGGTGGGGGCTCGTAACAGAGGATGGGGGACCCGAGGACCCAGGTGAGGGGGATCAGCCCTGAAGACACAGGAGCAACAGGAGCCAGGAGCTCCGCCTGTGTGAGGCACTGGCAGAGGCCAGAGGAGCAGGAGTGAGGGGGGCGAGGAGGAGCCTCTCCTGGGTACGTTGCAGGGTCCTGCAAGAGCTGGTGGGCCGAGACAGGGATTCAGAATTTTTTTTAAGTGAGGACAGGAGAAGCCATCGAGGAATCTCATGGCAAGATCCCGGCAGCTCATCACAGATAAAGAATTAGGCACCAGGGGTGGTATGACCAGTGCCAAATGGCAGAAGACAATCACCTCCCTCTTTTTGGAGGTTATACTTCTATTAATGCAGCCTTGGTTCTCAGACAAGGCAGATGCTCCTGTTAACCTCTGTGGCTTCTGCCTGCTCTAACGTTAGATGGACGACGCTGCACTCTGGCTCTGATTTCCGTCCACAGGCTCCAGGTTCTCTGGGGGCCTTTCATCTCAAAGCCTGAGCATGGGTGGTCCTGCACAGAGACAGCTTGAATATGGAGTCAAGCCTCTCAAGACCTGCAGTGGATCATGTGGCTGCCCTGGGCCCCTCAGCTGGAGAGGCCTTTCGCTCTGGCCGTTCTGTCCAGACCTCCTTTCCCAGAGGACGAAGCTGAGGCGGGGGGTGGGGGGTGGGGCGGCCTTGGCCACGCGTGGTCCCGGCTTGTTCCCGTGTCCTGGGTGAACGAATACCTTGGCCTGCCGCCTACGTCCCGGACCCGCTCCAGCACCCTGAGAGTTTGGGGTCCCGAGGGCTGAGCCAGAAGACACTGTGAGAACATGGGTGGTCCGAGGTACTTCCACGAGAAGCCTTCGCGTGCCCTTTGCGGGGTCGGAGTTCAGGGTTCAGGCAGTTCCGCAACGCCACCCACCGAGCTGGTGTCGGATGTGCACCAGCTCATCAACGAGGGAGCCCGAAGGATGGCAGAGCTCGCTCCGAGGATGGGGCAGGACACGGCACGGCAGCGGGGACAGAGTTAGGAATGAGGCGGCCAGTTAGATGCAGACTGGTCCATGCGGCCTGCGGCCGGAGTGCTGGAACCTCTGGTGGCTTCGCCAGCGTCACCAATCGCATGCACAGAAGAACCTCGCGCAAGGGGGCGTCAGGCCGGGCCCGGGGAGCCCTTCCCGCTGGCGTTGGCAGGCGCGGCAGCGAGACCTTGAACCCCGAGGTCCCCCGTGTGTGCTCTGCCTTCCTTCCAAAGTTTGGCTGATTTTTCTCAGCAGCGGTAGACGCTTGTGGTTAAAACGAAGGCCTGTCAACTCTCGCTTCCCCCACCGACGTCCTCCACCGGACTCAGAACTTCCGATCAGTTGCTCTGGATTTTCGAGGAAAAGTCAAACCGCGTGGACTCCACAGCCCGCAACGCCCGGCCTGGGGCGGGCGCTTGGAGGTGCTATGCGAAGGTCAAGGGGTCCACATGCTTGTCCTGGGATGCTGGTAACCACTGGCCACTAAAGCCGCAGAAATTTAATTCTAGGTTTCCCGCAACCAGAATCCGTTTCCCTGGGCCCTGCTCTGTCTGCAGGTTCCAGGGGAGGGTCCTTCCTGCCTCTTCCAGCTGCTGGTGGCACCCGGCGTCCCTGGCTCGTGGCCACGTCGCTCCAGTCTCTGCTCCAACGTCACGTGGCTTCTCATCTGAGTCTCTGTGTCTTTTTCTCTCTCCCAAGGACTCTGTCCTTGGACTTGGGGCCCAGCCTGGTCCAGCAGCACCTCATCTTGATTCTTAACTGTAATTTTATCTGCCACATCGGTCACCTCCTGGGGCTCCTGAGAGACATGCCTTTGGGGCCCACCCTGCAGCCCAGGACAGGGCATCCCTGGCCAGTCAGCCGAGTCCCGTGCACATCCCAGAGACTGTCTAGGAGCAGGTCAAGCTGCCCTCAGGGCTGGGTCTCTGCCCTCCGTGGACATTGCCCACGGTGCCAGCTGGCAGAGGGGTTGGGAGAGGTCTCAGCCCCGGAGTGTCATTGTCAGACTCAGAAGGGACTAGCCAAGCCTCGTCGAGGAGCCACGGGGATTGTGGCTTTGCTCTGGTGTCCGGCCCAGTGACTCAACTTACTGGTGACCTCAGGAGTCCCGTCGCCTCTCAGAGCCTAGAGGTGGTGCCTGAGTGAGAAGGCGAGCAGGTGGGACGCGCCCGTGGCCTGTGGCCGTGCTGGCAAGGCTGCACTTCTCTCTACCTATTTACAGATGAAAAGATTGAGAGTTCCCGTTGTGGCTCAGTGGGTTAAGAACCCGACTGGTATCCATGAGGATGGGGGTTCCGTCCCTGACCTTGCCCTGTAGGTTAAGGATCCAGCATTGCTGCAAAGCTAAAAAAGAAAAAAAGGAGGGAAAAGGCCAGCAGGTGGCTTGTGGTGCTGGCTCCTCAGAGCCCGCCCGTGTGTAAGGCCTCCCGCAGGCCGGAGCAAGATGCGTCCCTGAGCTCAGAGCTGGTGGGGACGTGGGCGGGTGACTCGGTTCTTTGGGGACCCCACCTGCCTAGACAGGCCTCCACCCCCTGCTCCCTGCCTGTCTCTGTGCTTTTTTGTCTGACCCAGCCGCACGGGGGACGGGGCTGGAGCAGGGAAGGGACACAGGGTGGGAAGTGATAGGGCAGGGTTTTGATGGATGAGTAGAAGTTTGCTGGCCGGAGACAATTGTGAGCATAGTCGTGCTGGGGCTGATTCAAGGGTGTGCAGTTAGGAAGGCACAACTGGGACCCTCTGTCCCCACACCTCTGTCCCCACACCTCTGCCAGACCCTTGGGCTCTGCTGAGCCGGGGGAATGCAGAGTAAAGGGGGCGCCTAAGGCTGCCGCAGCCACTCTGGAGCTGCTGGGCTGCGGGCGCGTAGAAGGGCCCCAGAACACCAGAGGGCGTGGGGGCGCATTGTGACCTGGAGCGTGGGCAGGTTCTGCCAGGTGGTGACCAGAGAGTTCCCTGGACGTGGCATGGCCGGGCCTTCGCTAGGTCCTCTCCCTAAAACAACTTGCCCTGAAACCTCTGGGCCTTCCAGAGATGACGGCTTGTGATCAACTTTTATTTAAAAATTCTCAGTTTAGTGGCAGACACATTTAAGTGGAAACCAGGGCTCAGGCTCTCGTGCACAGTGAGTGGTCAGGGTGTTGTGCTGTGCCAGGTGGAGCCAGGTGCTTGGCCAGGCCCTGGCCTGTCCGTCCCCATCACCCAAGGCCCCGGGAAGGGGAGACCTGCCCCAGGGGCCCATGTGGCAGAGCTGAGGTGCCTGGGGTCGGGCCCAGCCATGGTCGCCGCAGGTCCTCGGGCCATGCAGGGAAAGCCAGGGGACACCCAGACCAGGGCGCTCCCTTCTGGTCCTGCCCTGAGCGTCTGGCCAGGTGCCCCAGGTGAAGCAGTATCCACGAAGGCGGAGACCCAGCCCTGAGGGCAGCCTGACCTGCCCCCAGACTGTCCCAAGCTTCCCAGAGCCGGGCCGGGGGAGGCCTCCAGACCTTTGCTGCTGCTCAGTGTGACCTGCATCTGACTGTGCATCCTTGGGGACGCCGTGCACGGGTCCCAGCCTCCTGGTGAAGCTGTATCAGTGGCCAGGCCAGGCCCTCACCCCTTATCAGCTGGCGGCTCAGCACGTTCACCGAGGCCTCGGTTTCCCCGCCGCTGTAAAGGGGCTGAAGGGCGTGACACTGTGTGTGACGCGCCTGGCCACCGTGGCTCCCGAGGTGGGGCCGTTGCTGTCACCCTTGTCACAGCCAACGGCCACCCGCGTGGTCTTCCTCCGGGGCCTGTTCTGCGGTCGGGTGATGAGGTTTTCAAAGAGGAGGTTTCAGGCTGGTGACCAAGGCCTTGCGGGTGTGGGGCCGCTGGCGCCGGGGCCTCTGGTCCGGAGGGTCGTCGTGGGGCCAGCGGGGGCTGCCAGGGCGGATTAGCGAGCTCCTGCTCCCCCTGCATCTTCCCCGGATCTGCAGCTCCTGCCGACACGCCAGGCGCGCGTGGACGTGCCCGTCTCCCGGGAGATGGAGCTGATGTCACCTGCCCCGAGAGACAGAGGGCATCAGTGCCCGGTGGCAGCAACAAGGGCTGACCCACGGGGCCCCCCACACCTCAAAACGTCAGGGGCCGCCACCCCAGGGCGCGCACAGAGCAGGATGGGCCTTGGTGCTCACTGCCGAGGGGCTGGAATGAGAACATTCTAGGGTCCCCCAGCCTGGGGGGCAGGAGCTTCTCTCCGGCGTTAGCCCTTTTCAGGGGCGGGACCGGGGCGCTGGGAAGGGCATCCCCAAACCCAGTCCTGACTTGACACAGAGCCCCAGAAGGGGCTTCCTTGGGCCCAGGGCGGGTGGAATTCGAGGAAGGGAGGGAAAGCCGCCGCGAGGAAAGAAGAAAATCATTAAATGTGCTGACGTGGTGGAGCTGTCGCGGGGAGGGACCCGTTTGCTGTGCTCACAGTCTGCTGTGAAAACAAACGGCTCACACCCAGCGTGTGTGTGTGTGTGTGTGTGTGTGTGTGTGTGTACACGCCATCCAGGCTCCTGATCTACGGGGAGTACTGCAGCCACATGGAACATGCCCAGAACACGCTGAACCAGCTTCTCGCCAGCAGGGAGGACTTCAGGCAGAAAGTCGAGGTAACGGGCCCGTCCCCGGCCATTTCCAAGGTGGCAGCTCCCTGACCTCTCGGCAGCTTCATGGGAAGGTGGGAACGCCGCAGGGATGTGACATTTTTGGCAGATGAATTTTTCCCTTTGCATTTTGTTGGGGTTGAGAGTGGGCAGGGGGAGGTCCCCGACCCAGGCCAGGGCAAGGCCCAGGTCCCCTGGGTACGGCTGTGGCAGGACCCGGGACCAGCTCCAGTTCAGGGAGCATTGGGGTCCAGCAACCCCGGGGGATGGGAGCACCGGGGTCCGGCGGCCCTGGCAGGGATGCTCTCAATCCACCTGCTGCCCCCCCACTCCCCGATGCCCAGGAGTGCACGCTGAAGGTCCAGGATGGGAAGTTCAAGCTGCAGGACCTGCTGGTGGTCCCCATGCAGCGGGTGCTCAAATACCACCTGCTCCTGAAGGTGAGACCGGCCGGAGTGGGTGAGGGCCCGGCAGCCTCCGGGGCGTGGGGTGGAGCCCACAGACAGGCCAGGCTGAGATCCCAACAAGCAGGCGGAGGAAGACGGTCCACGCGTAGGGCCTAACAGTTGCGAGTATTTGCCAGGAACTGCGTGGTGCGTTTTTGTATCCTGACTACTTGTCACAATTAATATACACGGAAAATTATGATTCCAGTCAGTAAGAGAGCAGGAAAACTGAGAGACAGAGAAGTGTCCCCAAGGCCAGGAGTAAGAGCACCTGTGGCTGACTTCTGGGCCCAGTCCCTGAGCTTCCTGGCAGCCATGGAGATAGGAAGTCCCTCTGGGCAGACAGACCTACCGGGAGACAGTGGCTTCTGCAAGACGCCCTGCGAGCCTTTTTAGTGATGGAACAGGTCACCCGTTGGCTCAGCCCCTGGCTTTGTGCTCTTACCATCCCTCCCACCATCCACACGTGTTGGGCGCCCTTCACCTTGAAGCTGTGTGTCCCCTGGGGGAGGCTCGCCGTCTGTCTGAGTTGGGCAGTGGGACCAGAGCTGGGCAGGCGGGGGCTTTGTCCCCAGGGACTGACTCTGTATGCACAGCCGGTGCTGGGTGGGGGTGTGGGCAGAGGCCAGGACCCCCAATGGGGACCCACTCCCCTCTCACCCCTCCAGGAACTTCTGAGCCATTCCACCGACCGGCCAGAGAGAGAGCAGCTGAAAGAAGCGCTGGAGGCCATGCAGGTGGGTCAGCCAAGGCCAGGCAAGGCCTGGCCAGCGCCAGGCTTACTGTGCTATGGCTGTCTTCTTTGACCTGGGCTCACTGACAGCCTCTGTGACTGTAGCTATAGGTTTTCCTGGGACGGCAGGAGGCAGAGAGGGGCAGGGCGGTGGGTAAGACCCACCCAAGGGCAGAGGGGCGGGTGAAGTTGGGGTTCTCTTCCCTCCCCCACCCCGGCCCACCGCGACTCCCCTGGGCCTCCTTCCTCCTGCTCTCCTGACCGTCCACTGGGGCTGTGCCTGGAACCCACGCACCCAACTCAGTTCTGGGCTGCCCACTGCCTGTCCTGTGGCGTCTGCTTCTGGAACACCCACCCCGCCCAGCCACGCTGCCTCTCCCCTCCTCCCTCTGTCCGTGGAAGCCCGCTGTGCAGCCCAGACCCCAGAAGGAGAGCCCAGCTCACGTCCTTCCCTCGCTCAGAAGCCTGCCATGGCTCCCCACTGCCCCTGGGTTGGGCACGGCTCCTCAGCCTGGCGTGCAGGCCGCTGCAGGTGCTCGTCCGGCTTTGCGGCCGGGTTTACCACGGGTGCCCACCTTTGTGTGCGCTCGGCCGCTCTCAGGCCCCTGAGTGGGCTCCATGCCCTCCCGCCTGTGTTTTGGCTCAGGCTGAGCCTGTCCTGTCCCCTGGCTACGGCCTGGGCATCCTCCATCTTTGCAAAGTGACCTTCTCGGGGGGATCGCCCTGCCCTGGCGTCCGTGCCCCGTTGCTCGGCCGTCTGTGGGAAGAGTGTCTCTGAGCGGCCGTGTGCTCCTGGACACGCTTGGCTCCAAGTCCTGTGTGATGGCCAGGACCATGGAAGCCCCAGGGGTTGGACACCTGGACAGGCCCATCCCGTGCCGTTCCTGCCAGTGGAGACGGGCAGGAGGCACTGGATCAAAGGCCACTCCAGACCCTGGACGCCTGACCCCACTTGGCCCTCCAGACGCAGCGGACAGTGCCCCCTGGTGGCCGGCAGGAGGCTGCGCGTGTGGATGGCGGGAGCGGGGCGGGGGGTGGGGGGGGGAGGGCGGGGTGGCCCGGGTCCTGCCGAGGCTCCCTGGGGCTGCCCACTTCCCAAGGGCTCAGACGTGGGCTTGTCCAGGTCTACCTGGCTGTCCTTCTTCTACTCTGACCTAGAAGGGGGTCGAGAGACGGGTTAGAAAGACGCTGTTCTAGGACGCGGGATTTCTTGGCCCCTTGATGGGATTTGGGTGGGTGTCGCCTTTCCAGCCTCATTGGTCAGGTGGGGCACCGCTGCTCCCCCTGGGTTGTGTTGAGGGCCAGCCACCTCTGGGGACAGCGGAGGGGCTTTGGAAAGGCCCAGCCCCTGGGTGGCATGGCGGGGGCTGGGGGCTGAGCCCCGCACGCCCCGCCCCGCAGGGACCTGCTGACCCACTTCCCGCCGCGCACAGGACTTGGCCATGTACATAAACGAAGTGAAACGGGACAAAGAGACCCTGAAGAAGATCAGCGAATTTCAGAGTTCTATCGAAAACCTGGTGAGTGCGGCTGGCGCTCGGAGCGAAGACAACCGCGCCCTGTGTGTGGGGGGGGGTAAAATCGCCTTGACAGTGTCCGCATGGGGTCAGCGGGAGGGTGACACACACGCTCTCCATCCGGGCCGTGGAAGCAGGTGCAGCCGTGCCACGTGCTGCCCCCAAGAGGGTGGAGCCGCTTTTGGGGCTGCATCTGACCTTGGACTCCCGGGCTGTGCTCCTCAACCGGCCCAGGTGCCCTGGGCACGGAGGTGGCTGCTTGCTGAGGGCAGGCACAGCCCGAGGGGGGGCAGCGGTACTGACTGCCCCCGTCCTCCCTCCCTGGCCTGGACCAGGACTCTTAGGTCCAAGAGGAGGGTGTGGCTCGCGGGGCGAGTGAGGCTCTGTCTGATCGGGGACCCCTGGCCCACCCTCATGTCCTGTCTCTTGGACGTCACCCTGCCCAGGAGCTGCCCTGTGTCTCCCCGCCTCAGACAGGGCTGACCCCTCATGGGACCTCATCCCAGCCTGGTCCGTCAGAGGTTCAGCCTTGGGGCGCTGAGGGAGCCACTGTGTCCTGGGGGGCGAGGAGATGGGCCAACCCAGGACTCGGGCACTTCCTCCCCACCCACGGCCTGTGCCAACCAGTACCAGCTTCTTCCAGACCTGCTGAATGTGAATGGGTTTCTCCACCTTGGTGTTGTTGACATTGGGGGGTCTGTCCTTTGTCGCGGGGTCTGTCCTGTGCCTTGTAGACAGCACCCTTCATCTCTGTCCACTATGCTGGTGGCCCCCCGACCCCTCGGGGCGCCCAGTGATGACAACCAGATACACCTCCGGACGTCGCCCTATTCCCCCGGCTACAGAGTCACCCCTGGCTGAGAGCCGCCGGTTTTCACACCTTTTCGCTCTCTGCCTCCTGACCTTGCGGGGTCTGGGGAAGTCCCTGTCAAGGTCACATCAGCACAGACGCTTTTGCAGAGGAAGCCCCCGGTGCCCAGGCTGACGTCTGGCGCCCATTGGGCCCGTCTTCCCCCACCAGGGTCAGGACACCTGCCAAGGCAGAACAGGGCGGCCGCGACAGGCACACACACAGTGCGACAACATTCGCGGTGTGTCTGTCGTCCAGGAAAGAAAGAAAGAAGTGGCCAAAGAGCATTCTGGCCCCACCTCGTCTTTCGCTCCCTTCAGAGGAGGTGGGGAGCTGTTCCCTGAGCTGTTACCGGTGGCGCTCGAGCCTGGCGGGTCTGGAGCTGTTGGTTTTCCTCTCGTGGAGTCTCTGATTATTTTCTAAACGCTCTGCGATGGATGGACGGGCACTACTTTTCTAATACAAAGACTTTTTTTTTCTTTTTTGTCTTTTTGCTATTTCTTGGGCCGCTCTCTCGGCATATGGAGGTTCCCAGGCTAGGGGTCGAATCGGAGCCGTAGTCGCCGGCCTGCGCCAGAGCCACAGCCACGCGGGATCCGAGCCGCATCTGCAACCTACACCACAGCTCACGGCAATGCCGGATCCTTAACCCACTGAGCGAGGCCAGGGATCGAACCCGCAACCTCATAGTTCCTAGTCGGATTCGTTAACCACTGCGCCACGACGGGAACTCCTACAAAGACCTTTTTGAATAAACTGTTTACGTAGAAGTAATACTCGCTCAGTAAGTAACAACGATGACACGGCAAGTGAAGACGTGTGACCTGTCCCTGTGGGCCGGGGCCCTGCTCCGCCAGCCCTGTGTGTCCTCCCGACCCCGTCCCAGCAGGCGGAGCTGCTGGTTTTCCCACCTCCAGAAATGAGACGTGGAGGCGCGCAGAGGTGCTCGGCAGGGTGCTGGTCCCACCCTATGCCGCACCAGCGCAACCCTCGCAGTCTTGTTCTGGCTGCTTCTGGAAAATGCAGAAGCGTCCGAAAGAAGGTGCTGAGAGCCCCAGCCTTGCGCCAGGTGGGGAGGCGCCTGGCAGCGTCCCCTTCTTCCTGCTCTGTCTGCGTGGACGCCACGGGGACACGTCTGGAGACGTCTGTCTGAATCAAAGCAGAACAGAGATGGAAGCCAGGCGGAGAACGGAAAAGCAGTCTCTGCACAGCAGAGGGGTTCTCCTGAAGGCCCCTCCTGTGGCAGATGAATCCTGGCAGGACCCCAGGCCCCGCCGGCTCTCCATCTGAACAGCACAGTCTGTTCTCTTCTTAATTCGGTTTCTTGGGCTTGGGCGTCTGGCTTTGCCTCACAGGTCCCCGCTCTGGGCGCCACACAACAGTGGCCTCTTAACGTGCCCACACCATCTATGGCTCTTTGTCCCCGCAGAGCTGGAGGGAGTCCTGGGCGGGGCCTCCAGGCCTGGTCCTCCCGTCTCTGTGCCCTTCGCTGTCCCCGGCACCAGCCGGGAACCACTGGGCTTGTCTCGCGTCGCGCTCACCCTAGGTTCCTGCAGGAAACGTGGACACACCCTGCTGCCCGGGCGCTGGCCCACCTCTTTCTGTGGAGGCGCTGCAGGTGGGGGCGAGCTGGCACTGGGCTGACGGTCCTGCCCTTTCTTTCCCAGCAAGTGAAGCTGGAGGAATTCGGGAGACCCAAGATCGACGGGGAACTGAAGGTCCGGTCCATAGTCAACCACACCAAGCAGGATAGGTGAGCGGCGCTGGGCTGGGCGAGTCGGGCCCCGGCCCAGGGCGCCCCGCGCCCTGCAAGTCTGGAGACAGCCTTTCCTGCGCACTCGGCTTTGTGCTGCTCCATTTAGTTGCTTCCTTCCTCTGCCAGAGGATGGGCTGCTGTGCTCAAGGGGCTGGGCAGCCCGCACAGCCGGCGCAGGGCTGGGCTGAGGGCAGCCAGAGGCCAGGCCTGGGAGCGGCCCTGGGAGCCCTCTGCCAGCGGATGGGCAGGAGGGCTGGGCTTGCAGCAGGGCTGAGGTGGCACGGCCCCAGCTCTGCCCCAGCTGGTTCAGTCCTCTCGCGCCGGGTCACAGCAGATAGGAGCCCTGCCCCCGTGAGATCCATCCCGTGGAAGACGGCCGTGTAAACGGGCCGTGACCCTTAGAGGCCCCTACAGTGAGGACGGCCTCACAGCTGGGGGACAGGGGGCGGAGGAGCCCAAAAGCCCCTTGGGCGGTGGGGGCAGGGGGCCCGGGAGGGCTTCCTGGAGGAGCGGCTGAGGCCTGGCGGAGGGGTGGGAGGCGGCCGGGCAGAGGGGCGGGGCCGGGGGGCAGACTGAGGGGCGGGGCCCCGGGGGGGCGGCCCGGGCAGAGGGGCGGGGCCCGGGGCGGGGTGGGGGCGGCGCGGGCTGACGGGCGCGGGCCTCGGGGGGCCAGGTACTTGTTCCTGTTCGACAAGGTGGTCATCGTCTGCAAACGGCGAGGCTACAGCTACGAGCTGAAGGAGGTCATCGAGCTGCTCTTCCACAAGATGACCGACGACCCCATGAACCACAAGGACGTCAAGAAGGTGCGCCCCCCGGTGGCGGCGGAGGGGCCTCGCGGGCTGGGCCGCCAGGCAAGGGACAGGCGCGGAGCCGAGAAGGGTGGTGCGGTGGGCCAGCCCCCCACCCCCACCTCCTGCTCTGCGCGGGGCCCAGCACCTCCCTGGCCTTTTGTCCGAGTCGTTCTGGTGGGGCTGGGGGGGCGTGATCTGGATCACAGCTCCCCAGTGAGGACACTGAGCACAAGGGCCCCGCCCGGGGCCTCTGGTGAGAACCAGGCCTTAGAGGTTGGTCCCCCAGCTCTAGCCCTCGTGGCCCCTCTGCAGCAGGCAGACCTTCCTGCCCGTCCCCAGCCCTCCTACTGTGGACGAGAGCTTTGGGTGGGCCCTGCTGTAGCTTGTCAGACTCATGTCCAGCCAGTGGGCTGTGGCCATGACCGCCGGGGGTGGGGCCATGGATGCCCCATCCCCTGGTTCACTCCTGCTTCTGCGGAGGCCTCTGTGCCAAGTACTTGAGCATCTGCTGTGTGCAGCCCTGATCTAGGTATGGGGGTCAGAGCCAATGTGCTAAAAATCCCAGACCCTGGACTCCCGGGCTTGCAGGTAGAGTGCAGGGGCCACCTGGAGGAGCAAGTGGGGGTGACCCCCCTTGACCTGATGTTGGAAACAAGCCACTGGGCCCCAGAGGTAGTCACCTTCCGAGGCCGGGGGCTGAAGCTCTGTGCCCCCCCCAACCTTGGCACCCTGCCCTCTGGGTGCACTTGGCGGTGGGCAGTGTCCTGGGCCGTGGTGCCCACCACGGGGCTGGGCGGGCCCCTTGATGACCTGTCTCCCCTCCTCTCCTCTCCTCATGCCTCCCAGTCTCACGGGAAAATGGTAAGCCCTGGCACCCTCGTCCTCAATGCCTTTCTCGCCGCGGCCCGATGCCGGCGCTTCCCTCCTGGGTGGAGCGGGGCCTGGGCTGGGCTGGGCTCCCGGGCTCCTTCCTCCTCCTCCGTCCTCCCCTGGGGATCTGAACCGTGCCGCGAGACATATTCCTGATTCGGATTTGCTCACTTGGGAGGGTCTGAGGCGAAGCCCCCTCCCACCTGCCCCGCCAGCCCCTGGAGGTTAAGGCCTGGGTGGGTTCGGCGCCGGCGGGATGCTGTCTGTTCTCTGTGCCCTCTGCTTTCCCTCCCTCCCTCTCTTCCTTTCTCCTTCCATCGTTGACAACACAGAGTCGGACTCAGACGTCCCAGACTCTTCTTCCTGGGACCCTTGGAAGCTCTGGGCGGGGAGTGGGGTGCTGGGCCGGCCTTGCCGCGGTGCCCCAGGCCGTGGCCACCTCTGCTTTTGTTCTGCGTCAGCCCACGGAGATGCGGGGCATCACATTTAGGAAGTGGGAGGGGTGGGCCGCGTCCCAGAGGGGCCCTGAGCCAGCTCTGAACGCGGGGCGGGTCTCGGAACCGGCAGAGGCCTCAGTTGCAGGTGCTCCTTGGAGGGGGAGGGAGAGGGGGCCCGGGGCATCGTGTTGGAGGGCGTGCACATGCACTTCGTACACACGCACGCACGTGTGCACACCCAGGCCCGGCACGAGGGTGCGTGCTCAGGCCTCTGTGCCGTGGCGAGCGCGTCCCCGTCTCCTCCCGCAGTGGTCCTATGGCTTCTACCTGATTCACCTCCAAGGGAAGCAGGGCTTCCAGTTTTTCTGCAAGACCGAAGACATGAAGAGGAAGTGGATGGAGCAGTTCGCGATGGCCATGTGAGTGCCAGGGTGCCAGGGCCCGGGGGTGGGGTCACCCCCCCATAGATTTGACCAGAGGCCGCCTGTCTCCATCACCCGCGGGATGCCAGCCCACCCGAGTGGCACCCTCACCGTGTCATCGGCGGTGGCCAGAGGGCCGTCCCTCCGGGGCAGCCTGACCGGGGCAGCTCGGCCAGCTCCCTGCCCCGCGCCTCCCACACCTGAGCGGCAGGGCTGTGAGGGGCAGGAATGGCCGTGGTGCCAGATGGACTCAAGGTGACTCGGGGCCTTGGGGCACGACAGGCTGGCCGATCGTCCCTCTGAGGGGAAGCCACAGAGCCGCTCTTGCGCGCCATCTGGGAGGAGCCCACCGTGTTCAACAAGGAAGGGCGCTCGCTGGGGTCCCCAGACCCCCAGGCCTTGAGGCCAGAGTGGCCGGGGCCCGGGGGCCTCGGGCCCGAGTGCTCCCCTCTCAGGCCTTTTCCTCCCGGTGAAATGGAGACAAACGGAAGATCCGATGGGGTCCCGCCTCGGCGTGGAGGGGCAGCCAGCCGGGGGCCCCAAGGCTTGTTTCCCAGGGGTTGTAACTGTCTTCCCAACACCCTGCTATGAAGATGTCCAAGTGTCTGTCCACGTCGAAGGCGTGTTACTGGGAGCGCTGGGCTCGCGCCGGCCACCGCGGGCTGCGGTTTGTCACCCGCCGTCCTCCCAGACCTTGGCCGTCGGCTGTGGGCCTGTTTCAGGGAATTGCAGGCGTCAGCGCCCATCCGTCCCTGCAATGCCTGCACTGCCCATGGTGAACCAGGACCCAGAGCTCGGTGCGATTTTTGCACCTCAGGCTCACCCGCAGTGACATCCTCAGCGCAGCCGGCTGAGTCCTGACAGACTCCTGCACCTGTCCACACCCAAACCCCGTCCAGCCCGTTGCCATCACCCTAGAAGGTTCTCGAATGCCTCTGCAAGTTCATTTTCAAGCCCCACCTGGACCCTCCCTCAGCCGGGAGTCAGCGCCCCACCCCGGGTCTGCCGACGTGTCCAGGCAGCTCCAGGCTCTGAGTCCCAGCCCCTGACTCCCGGCCCGGCGGGGGCTCGGGCAACCTGGCGCCTGCCGTCCCTTCCCTCAGGTCAAACATCAGGCCTGACAAAGCCACCGCCAACCACCACAGCTTCCAGATGCACACGTTTGAAAAGACCACCAGCTGCACGGCCTGCAGGATGTTCCTCCGGTGAGCCCCCCGCCCGGGCCCCCCGGGAGCCTGGTGCTGCCTCCATCCTGCGTCCCCATCACCGCTGGCCCCCCGCCCCAGCCCCATGCGGTGCTGAGCCGCAGGGACCTGGGGCACTAGCTCATCCATGTGGGACTCAGCCGGGCCTCGGGTGCTTGGGGTCCAGCCGGGGGTGGGGGGGAGGTGATGGTCCCCGTGGGTGGCCGGGGCCTGTCCGAGGGGAGATCCAGCCCCAGGCTGCACATTGCTGGGGGGTCCTGGGGTGGGGGGGGGCTCAGGGCTTGAGGGGTGGATGCCCGACGGGGCAGGAGGCAAGGTGGATCTGGTGGTCACCTCACCTGCCATCCCCTCGCCTGGTGCAGGGGCACCTTCTACCAGGGTTACCTGTGCACCAAGTGTGGCGTCGGGGCGCACAAGGAGTGTCTGGAGGTGACCCCTCCCTGCAAGATCAGTGAGTACCGCCCCTGCCCTGCCCATGCGACGGGAGACCCTGCCACGCACCCCAAGCCCAGGGTCCCATCCCTCACGGCTGCTGGCCTGGCCGTGTTCCCACGTTCTCCTTTCCTGCCGTGGTGACCCCCCAAGGCAGGGACCAGATGCGGAAACAGGCTCAGAGAGAGGAAGACGCCTGCCCTGGGTCACACAGCATCAAAAGGCCCAGCCGGAGAGCAGGGTTCCGCTGCAAAGCCCTTCTCCTAACTGACAGGCTTTTTTCTGCCTCTTCTGCACCCCTGCCCAGTCCAGTTGTAAGCCTCTAGAAACCTCCACACAAGGGCACAGAACATTCTTGCCACTTGCATGGAGGTTTCCAGTCGTGGAGAAACACCTTGCCCCCGGGTTCTCCTGCCCCCGGAGGGGTGTGGCCCTCTTCTCCTACGGCTGTGCTTGTAGGTGGTTCACACACAGGCACGGCACTGGCCGTGCTCCCCTCCGCCTGGAGCCCATTTGTCAGATGGGGCAGCCTGAGGCCGGGAAGGGGAAGGGACGTGAGCCCGCCTGGCCGGCACCCAGACTGCTGAGGCGCCTCTGGGTCATCCTGGTTTGGGGGATGAGCTGGTGCGCCAGAGCGGCTGGACCAGCAGCCAAAAAGCCTGAGATGGTTCTGGAAGGTTTCAGAGCTACCACAGTCAGGGGCTGGCTGGGCCCTGGATCTGGTGGGGAAGGGGCCCCATGGATTCATCCCGAAGGCACCAGCCCGTCAAGGGTCAGCACCGCTGGCCGTGCTGTCCGTGGAGCCAAATGCCCTCGTGTCCCCGTGAGATGGCACTTTGATACTGCCGCCCAGCCTCAGGGAAACTGAGCTCAGAGAGCGGTGAACAGGCTCCAGGGAGTCGGGAAAGCGTGCCAGGCGCTTGTCCTCAGGACACCTCTGCCTGGAGCAGATTTTGTCGTTCCTTGTTTACTGTGACTGCTGACCCCATGCCCTGATCCAGGAGGAGGTCTGCCGGGTCGGCCCAGGTCCCCTGGTGCCCACCACAGGCCCCAGGCAGCCCCTCTGGCCCAGGGGAGATCCAGCAGCCCCCCGGGTCCCCTCCAGGCTAGAGGAGGCGGTGCCCCTCCGAAGGCGGCCGTTCGGCTTTGCCCGCGGACACCGCCTTCTTGTGGCCACATGTCCTTTGCACGCAACGACTCAATGGTTCGCTTCTCCTGGAGTGTTTTCCCTGGTCTTAAAGGTAACAGGCATATTTATCCAAAAGTTAGAGAAAAGAAAGAGAAGAAATAAAGACGAAAGTAATTCTCTCTCAGGAACCTATGATGAAATAACCAAAGGTGACATTTTGGTATATTTCCTGCCAAGTTTTCTTACTTTTAGATACTCTTTTGGGTTCCCACCCCCCTCCCAATTACGAAACACTCGTTTCCCATGGAAATTAGAGAAAAAGGAAGGAAGGAGATTAACAGCGTCTCACCATCTCACCGGCAAAAACAGCCACAGTTACTGTCACGTGCTTTCTGCTTTTTTTGCACACGCGTGCACGCGCGCACACACACGTGCCCGTCCCCCACCTCTCTCTCTCTTTTAAAAATTTTTTGGCTGCATCAGCAGCATGTGGCAGTTCCCAGGCCAGGGATCGAATCTGAGACACAGCTGTGGCAACCCCGGATCCTGAACCCACTGCTCCAGGCTGGGGAGCCAACCCGTCCGTGCCTCAGCAGTGACCCAGACCACTGCAGAGACCACGCCAGCTCCTTAACCCCACTCGCCACCGCGGGAGCTCCTCCCTCATCTCGTTTTATGTTTGTTTTTTTCTCACGATGTATGTACTTGGGCCCTGACCAGATAGGCGGTCGCATATCTTTCACGAGCCGGGGTTATCGGCATCCCTGTGCATCGAGAGCCCCTGGTGGCACCTGGGTTATGGGTTTTTTCGGTTTTTCTTTTTTTGCTCTTTAGGACTGCACCCACAGCATATGGAGGTTCCCAGGCTAGGGGTCCAATTGAAGCTGTAGCTGCCGGTCTACACCACAGCCACAGCAATGCCAGATCCCAGCTGCGTCTACGACCTACACCAGAGCTCACGGCAACGCCGGATCCTCAACCCACTGAGCGAGGCTAGGGATCGAACCCACAGTCTCATGGTTCCCAGTTGGATTCATTTCCACTGCTCCACGACAAGAGCTCCAGCACCTGATTTTATTTCAAGGAGCCCGTGGTCCCTTTCTTGTTCCTCTGCCGGGACTCGCCCTGCCCCAGCCACTCCAGCCACTTCTCTCGGCAGATTCCAAGCTGCCTCCTCTCTGACCCTCGCTCTTGTCTTCATTCTGGGCTCAGTCTCCACTCCTTGGCCTCATCAGCATCACCTCTGCCCTGTGCTGAGGACCCGTGCCAGGGCAGGTTTAACTGTTAGCTGCCAGGATGCCCCAGGGAGATGCCAGCTGCTCCCGGAGCAGCACCCCGCCCCTCAAGGAGCCCCCATCAGGGCCGAGCCTCGCGGCTGCGTTCCCCATGAGGACAGCTGTTTGCCCTCACCACCCCTGACACTGTGACCTTGCTTCTGCGGGATCTGTGGGACCTTATGTCCGCCCAGAACAGTCTGCGACTGTGAGTGCCAGATGGTGTTGAAGTCACATCAGCCGCACCTTAGCCATTGAGGGGGTGGCCTGGCAGCCCAGCTTGTCAGGTGGCCAGGGCCTGGCCTGGCTCCGTGCCTCCCCGGGGGGTCACCCCAGGACAGGCAGAAAGCATCTTCAGAACGTTTGCCTTCCATTTGACAGGCTGAGGTGCCCCCTGTCCAGAGTGAGCATGCTGACAAATCGAGTAGCATGCCAACCAGCGTCTCCTGTCACCTGCCCGGGGCAGGCATCACCAATCAATTGTGGAAATCTTCCTTCTGAGCCCAGTGATTAGGCAGCTCCCACCACTGGAGCAGAGCTGGCTCCTGCAGAAAAGCCTGTGTGCCACTGGGTCAGATAGTGTGCTTGCCCGTGGGCCCCCCAGAACCCGAGCACGGAATTTGCTGACACAAGTAGTTGAGTGATTTTCATGGTCACCAGCCAAGCGTGTCCACAACCCAAGACTGGAATGAAGGGCCTTGGAGCTTACTTTGCTCACACGTGCAGGCACCAGTGGTCCTGCTGTGTGGACGGTGCCCCCTGCCCCCTGTCTGTGGTGTTGGCTGCTCGCCCTCTGACCCGGATGTGCTTCCTTTTCAGGTTCGCCTGCAGACCTGGTGAGTCCACCAAACCATTCCCTTCCTGCTGCCTGCACCCCACGCAGCCCTGTGCCCGGAGCTAGAAAGACCACGCATTCTGGCCCTCACGCCTGGGAGCATGCCGGCTTGCAGGGCCCCTGCTGGTCACCAGGGGCCTTTGCTTCCCTGCATGGGCCTCAGTAGAAGTGGTCCCCATGCCCGGCCACCTGGGCCCTGATAGCGGTTGCCCTGCCCAGCTGCCCCCTCCCTGCCTGCCCGGTGGCTTCCTGGCGGCCGTGGGTGCCCAGCTCCATGACAGGTGTCCGCCCACCTGCCCTGCCTCCTCCTTTGGCTTAGAGCCCTCTCATCAGCTGACTTGGGGTGAAGTCACCGATTCACTTACGGGGTGTGGGCGTTGCCTCTCACCCCAGCCGTGGGGTCCAGCCAAATTAACCAGCACTTAAAGGGCTCCTAATAAGCCCTGCGTGGGGTCCAGATGTGCCCTCAAGAGGAGGAAGACACAGCATTTAGTGGTCACGGCAGGAGGTGTCCCAGACGGAGGTGACCCACCCCAGGCTCAGAGCAGGGAGCCCCAGGCTGGGTGGTCAGGGTGGGCTTCCTGGAGGAGGTGTGTATTCATGGAAGGAATGGGAGGGGGAGGGGATGGGTGTCCCGGGGCTGCGGAGGGGCGCAAAGGCTGAGGGTATAGGTGAGGCAGTGTCACATGGGAAAGCAGTGTCACGAATGCCTTGCGTTTGCTCCCTTGACCCTTCTATCTGGGGTGGGGGGCAGGGGGTGTCGTGCACTCGGGCAGCCTTCCGCCCTCACAGTTCTCTGTCCTCGCCCTCACAGGACGCCTCTGGAGCGGGGCCAGGTGAGTCTCTGGGACTTGGCCTTCTCTGTCATCCGTGTCTGCTGTCACCCTGGGAGCCGCGCCTGGGCCTGGCCGTGGCGACTGCCGGCTTTGCCCACTGTTCTTGGCCCCAGGCTCCCTTCCGCCTCCACAGCCACCTCCCCGGGAACCTTCTTCATTTCTGATGATGCCGTGCTGGGCATGGGGACAGGGCCCAGCCTGCAGAGGGTCACCGTCCCTTCGGCCCAGGGGAGGCCCTGAGCTGCAGCCCAGAGACCCAGAGCAGAGCAGACAGCAGGATGCTGCTGCTGCCACGGTGCCGTTTCCTCTGTCCCCTCGTGTCCCCGTTGCCCTGCTCAGCATCGCGTGGGATGCCGCCAGAGCCCCTGGGCAAAGTGTAATTTAATTATGAAAACCACGCTGCTGCCTGCAAGGTCTAGGAGCAGACCAGCCCCCCAGCCCCCCATTTCTAATGAGAGGGGTACCCCATCTCCTGCTCCACATGGCTGACTCTCTGTACAAATTTGAAAGGTGTTGCATGAAAACCCATAAAGTGCTATTTAAAAGTAATTTGCTATTGGAATTCCTATTGCGACTCAGTAGGTTAAGGACCCGATGTTGTCTCTCTGAGGGCGTGGGTTCGATCCCTGGCCCTGCTCAGTGAGTTAAGGCTTCGACACTGCCGCAAGCAGTGGTGCAGGTTACATATGCGGCTCGGATCTGGTGTTGCTGTGGCTGTGGCGTAGGCCGGCAGCTGCAGCTCCGATTCAGCCTCTAGCCCGGGAACCTCCATATGCCGCAGATATGGCCCTAAAAAGAAAAAAAAAGAAAGCAGTAACTTGCTGTTGCCGTAACGATACCTTGAATCTGCTGGTCGCGTAAGTAGTGTATTTACAGGACATTTAGCGAAGGGACAAAGGAGTTTTTCAGGAAGAATTTAGGGAGGGGTGACACAGGCGCCGTCCACTGAGAGCCCCGGGTTTGAGAACGCAGGGAGGCCAAGGTGACCTTGGGTGGGCAGCCACCGCGCAGAGTCACGGAGCCACGCCCGCTCCTGCCTTGTCCCCGCAGGTCCCAAGATGGTGGCCGTGCAGAATTACCACGGCATCCCTGCTCCCCCCGGGAAGCCAGTGCTGACCTTCCAGACGGGCGACGTGATCGAGCTACTGCGAGGTGACCCCGAGTCGCAATGGTGGGAGGTGCGTCCTGGGCCGAGAAGGGTCAAGGTCCTAGGCTGCTCCCGCCCCCGTCACGGTGGAAGCGGGGAGTCCAGGCAGGGGTGGGTTTGGGGCATAAGACGACAGGGTGGAGAGAAGGGGGTGTCAGCAGGACCTGGGACTTGGGGGTGGTGGCGGAAGGACAGTGGCCCCTCTCAGGAGGGGCCCTCTCTGCCTGCCCCCCCCCGCCGAGGTCCAGACCCCTCCCCATCTGCTGCCCCCTGGGTTGCATCCTGCGCACCCTCCCCAAGCTCCCCCGCCAGGCCGCGTCCACCCTGCGCCCACCCCGCCCAGGCCAGGCCAGCACCCCCAAGCCCTGCATTGGAGGGGACCCCAAGACTGAGACCCACCCCCGTGCTGCCCTCCCCCAGGGAACAAAGGCGGACACGGGTCCATGTGACAGTTTATGGTTCTGAGCCTTGAAACTTGCTGTTCTGATCATAAGGCCGGAGAAACTGGGGCCACTGGTGCTTTTCCCTCCCAAGCCTTGGGGCTCAAGGGAGCCCTGAGACCCCTGGGGGTGCACACGGGGCCACGGAAGCCAGGAGTGCTCACCCAGCCCGGGTGGCCGGGCGCGACCTGCTCAGAGCTGACGCCAGTGCGTGTGTTTGTCACGTTCCAGTACTGTTACTGCCATCATGGTGGTTGCCCGGCCCTTGTGGGTACATACTTCCTGAGGAACTTAGGGCACTAGACCGCGCCTCGCCTACCTGGAGACTCGGGAGCTGAGAAGGGGTCTGCAGTACGGAGTCTGCCCCACGCTGACCCCGGCCTCCCAGTTTCCCTCCCCCAGTGTGACCAGGGCTTCAGGTCCGGGTGGCCTTGCAGAGATGCTTTGCTGATGGGAAGGTGGGGGGCTGAGGAGGAGCTGCCGGGGGACCCTCAGGAGGGTCTTCCGGGCAGAAGGAACAAGGAGAGTGGACAGCTGCCCCCGGACCCTCCCAGGCAGTGACCCCCAGGCCCGCGTGCCCCTTGCTGTTTGGGAAGGGCCGGGTGGATGAGGAAGGGGCCGGCCGGGAGATGGGCTCCAGTCCCGGCGCCGAGCAGGTCGTGAGCTTCTCTGGGCCTCAGTGTCCTCATCTGAGAAGTGGGGCGCCCCTCCCCTTCCCGCCCCCTGAGCTTACTGCAGGGAGGTGGTGCTCTCCCGGGCTTCCTCCTACGCTCCTTAGGATGAGCTGCCCGCAGGCTGCAGTGCCCCGCCTCCCCGGCCACGGGCCCTGACCCTCTGCCCCCTTCCAGGGTCGGCTGGTGCAAACCAGGAAGTCGGGTTACTTCCCTAGCTCGTCTGTGAAGCCCTGTCCGGTGGATGGAAGGGTGAGTACTTCCCATGGAAGCTTCTAGAACACGGTGGCCAGGGTGCCGTGAACCATCTCCTCACTCAGGATGCCCTGGGCTGGTTCCGGCTGCTGTGCGCTGGCCCCCGAGCTGGGGCTGTGCCCAGAAAAAAAGACAGGTGGGGGGACCAAGAGGCAGGGCACCTCCTGTTGGGAGGATGTGACTGGTTTTAAAGGCACTGGAATGGACATTGCTGCGGCAGGTGTGACGGACCAGAGACCCCGCTGCCTTTCTCCAGATTTTAGGGACTTTAATTTGAGGGCGCTCTAATACCCTAAACATAGGAGTTCAGAGCCAGACATTATGATATTTAGAAGAAAGGCACTACGGGAGTTCCCGCGGCTCGGATCCCGCGTGGCTGTGGCTCTGGCGTAGGCCGGTGGCTACAGCTCCGATTGGACCCCTGGCCTGGGAACCTCCATGTGCCGCAGGTACGGCCCTAAAAAGACCCCCCCAAAAAAAGAAGAAAAAAGGCAATACAGCATCTCTTTCATCCGAGTGCTGGGGCGCAAATGCTTGACCGTTAGCAAAGGCTGCCGTCAGCCCTGATACATTGTACCCCCCGTCGCCCCCCCACCCCAGCAAGTCAGTCGCAGGTGAGAGGAACTTCTCCCTTCCCCGCCCAAGGCCTCGGTTTCCCCACCTGCTTGGTGAATGGGCAGGGAGGGGACCGGTAACCCGGGAGGCTTTACCCAGCGTGTGGCCCGCTGAGGGGAGGCCAGGGTGGGGGCGCTGGGCAGCAAGGGCACGGCGCGGGCTCCAGAGAGCTGCGAGGCTTTTGCAAGGCTGCTGGTGTCTGCAGCGCGGGGGACTCGAGGTGCGGGGGTGCTGCTGTCCACAGCTGGGACATTCCAGCCCCCTTCAGGCTGCCTCCCTCCCTGGGGATCACGGGCCCTGCTCGTGGGAGGCCCTCCATTCATTTATTCAGTCCGTCAGTCCCTGAACCAAACCCACGGAGCATCTGTTCAGGGATGGCGAGTCCCGGCTGCTGCCCTCGGGGCCTCCCAGGCCGGTGGCTCTGGGCCTCCGTCCACACGGGCGATTGGACACTGCCGGTCCCCACGCTGTGGACAGCCTCTGGGGAGACACTAACTGGAACGTTCTCTCCTGCCAGCCGCCCATGAGCCGGCCGCCGTCTCGGGAGATGGACTACACCGCCTACCCCTGGTGAGTGGATCTGCCTGTGAGGGGCTGTGGGGGTCCCAGGCTGCTTCTCTTCTGCCTCCAGGGCGGCTGAGCCCAGCTGCGGGCAGCCCCCTTCTCGCTCCTCCGTCCGCAATCACTGGGAGCCTGGGGAACCTTCTCTACCCCGAGGCCGCTCCTTCCCTGTCAATAAACAGATCGTCAGGCTTGAACATTTGGGAGAACGAAGTCTTTCTTTCTTTCTTTCCTTCCTTCTTTCTTTTTAAGGCTATACCTGTAGCATATAGAGGTTCCCAGGCTAGGGGCTGAATTGGAGCTGCAGCTGCCGGCCTGCAACCTACGCCACAGCCTGCAGCAGCACCAAATCCTTAACCCACTGAGCCTGAGCGAGGCCAGGGATCAAACCCACATTCTCATGGATTGTCGTTGGGTTTGTTGACAGGAGCCCCCAAGCCTTTCTTTAAAGGGATCTTCCTTGGGCTTCACTGTGTGAAATACGTACAGGGAAGTCTGTCGGAGGCCGGAATCCTGTGTATTTGCTCATACTGTGCTCCACGAGAGCAGTGCGTTTGTTTGATGGGTGGAGCGCCAAGGCGGTCGTGGCAGGCGTGAGTCCTGGGGCCAGATTTCATCACGGCTGCGGCTGACTGGTCTCTTCCTGGCAGAAGCTCGCCCTGCGGGGCCCAGAGCGGCCAGCCCTCTACCCCGGGAGGGTCTGCACCCTCAGTGTCCCCGGCCTCCCCGACACCTTGAGACCCCTGGCTCTTCCTGGACGTTGTTCGCCCTGCATTTGGGTCTCATGTGGAGCGTGGAGGACTGACCTGTGGTTTTCAGTAGATGGCGTGCCGCACAGGACTTTAGTTTCCTAACGCATCTATTTACCAAAGCCCCAGTCCAGCCCACAGAGAGGTGCGGATGGGGTCTGGCTTTGCTCCGGAGGTGGAGCTGGGGAGTGGGCTTCGTTTCCATAGAGATGGCAGGAAAGCCTTCCCTCCCACGGTCCCAGACCCACCCGTGGAGGTGCTGGGGTTGTGGGTGTGTTAGGACACAACCTCCCACAGAAGCAGTTTGTGTTTATTACCGCTTTTTAAATGGTGAGAACTTGGAAAGGAAATTTGATCTCACATCTGTTACCCTGAACGCCTCTTGCAGGCCCAGGGTTCCGGAGGGCAGAGGTCCCGGTGGACTGGCTGGGGGCGGGGTCCTTCTCTCTCCCCCAGCCATCCTCTCAATGCGGCCGTGTGCCCGCTGGCACACGGATGCCCCGCCCCACGTCTCCCCAGGCCCCGCCCACAGCTCGCCCCGCCTCCTGGGGGCGTGGCCTCGTGTCCCCAGCTGCTAGCTCCCGCGGGGTTAGGCAGATGAGCGCTCGTGGCGGTGTCAGTGGACAGCTCCCGTTTCTTCCTCCGCTCCAGGTTTGCCGGAAACATGGAGAGGCAGCAGACCGACAACCTGCTCAAATCCCACGCCAGCGGGACCTACCTGATCAGAGAGCGGCCGGCGGAAGCTGAGCGCTTTGCCATAAGCATCAAGTAGGTGGCGGCCGGGGGTCAGGGAGACCTCTTCCCTATGGAGCCCACACCCCCTCCAGATCCTGGACTTGTTGGATGGAGGGGCCTTGGAACGTGTTGCCCAGACCAGGGCACTTTTGAGATGAAAGGTCCACACAGTGCAGCTGGCCTGGGACGGCCGTGAAGGACCCCAAAGCCACCCCATGGGCCTGAGCTGGGGTTTTTCAGGTGGCAACCAGAGGAGCTCAGGTACCATGAGCGGGCAGGGACTTCCCAGCGCCCCCACAGGGGCCTCGAGAGCACGGACCGTCACACTGCAGCCAACTCCAGGCTTCAGCCAATGGCCTTCGGGCTGCTGTCCTCCTGCCTGAAAGCTGCCCCCCTGAGGGGTCTTCTGTCACCTCTTTTAAGAACTGGAATCTGATTGGTAGTTGGTCACCACTGGCATAGGACACACGCTGGGCAGGAGTCTCAGGACAGAGATTAGAGGGCTCTGGTCCACCGTGACCTCGATGGCCATGCCCTCAATGGGATCATGAGCCCAAGCAGGCGGCCTGTGTCCAGGGAGGACCTCCTCTGTTCTGCTGGGTGGGTGCTGGGGAGGGCAGGACCCGCCAGGATCACGGGACAGCTTCAAAGTCGCACTGGGTGCTTGTGGTATCAAGAAACAGAAGCCACCATGAGGGAGCAGAGAGGCCTTTTCTGTAGGATGCAGTGATGCCTCTGGACATTAGGGGCAGATGTGAGCCAGGCTGGGGCGGGGGGTGGGGTGGGGGTGCACACCCAGGTCCTGGACACACAGCCCCCTCCCCCCTCCCACCTCAGTGCATGAATCTCTCCTTATCCTGCATCACTGGGAGGTCTGCAGGTGCTCGTCCCCCGTCATCCTAGGCAGGGGGGTCCCCAATACAGAATGGTGGCTGAAGACCCCCGAGGTGGAAGTGGTGGATGTGGGGAACTCAGAGGAGCCAGAATGAGAACTGCCATGATCCCCACGGGCTTTCCAAGAGCCCCACAGATGTTTGCATCTGAAACGGATGCACTGGACTTTCTCAGATACAAAACACAAAGGACAACTGCCACATGGAAAGTGACAGGTGTCTGATGACTGCCAGCTGGACATGACCTGGGTCACCTCGTGCACAGGACCTGCTTTCGAGCAGAGGTCAGCTGCACCTGCCATGGGTGGTGGGAGCACTGTACAGTGTGTGACCCCCCCAGGGCAGGTCGGGCCCTGGGAGAACAGTGGGGCATGCAGGCTGGTGGCATGGCCAGGGCAACACCAAGCAGTGAAGTGGCAGAGACGTCTCGCCCGATGGGAGTCTGCAGAGCATCCTCCGGATGCCTGGCCCCCAGGGCTCTGGAGTGGGACTTAGGCGGGTCCCGCCCAAGGAGCTGGGGGGTGGTGAGCCACTCAGTTCACTTTCAACCCGGGAAGAACAGTGTGGTGGGTGTTTATTCCGCTAACTGGTTTCCGGACATTAAACCAGCCTTGCATTCCTGGGACGTCCCGTTTGACGGTGGAGTAAAGTCCCTTTTATATGTCGGTTTGTGTAGAGGCGCACGTGCAGAGAGATTTGCTGACGGCGTTTGAGGATGTGGGCTCCTCTCATAAGTGATGCTGTGTCATTTTCTTGTGATGCCTTTGTCTGGCTTTGGAGACAGCTGGCAAGGGGGTGGGGGGCACTGGGAGGGAGGGGTGGGGCGTGAAGACCACTCCATCGAGGCCCCGTTTGGAGACCTGAGGACACCGGGCCGGGCTGAGAGGGTGACAGGAGGGGAGCATTCTGGGCCGAGGGGACAGCCAGTGTCGGGGCCTGGCGGACTTGTGCTTGGCCTGTCTGAGGAAGAGCGCCTCCGGCTGGGCAGCAGTGGGGGTGCAAGGGGCAGTACTAGGAAATGGTGCCACCGCTGGGGTGAGGCTGCCCTCCTGGGGCCTCATGGCCTGACAGATGGGTGGGCGGTAGGGGACAGGCCCAGGCTGGGGCAGGGGAGGGCCGAGAGGGAGCAGCCGAGGGAGCAGGGGTGTGGGCGAGGGCCAGGGTCTTTGCTCCAGCAAACACGTGATAGCCTGGGCCCCTGGGGGGGCTGGGGGCCTCGCGGCCCGTGCAGTGACCACCCATGTGCCTCGCGCAGGTTCAACGACGAAGTGAAGCACATTAAGGTGGTCGAGAAGGACAGCTGGGTCCACATCACGGAAGCCAAGAAGTTTGAAAGCCTCTTGGTACGTGATGCGCGGCTCCCGCCGGCCTGGCCCCGAGGGTGGGAGGAGGGCCCGGGTCGGCCGCCTCGGCCACGTCGGGGAGGCGTGGCCTCCGCACCCACTCCCGCAGGCGGGGCTTGCAGAGGTTGCCCACCGTGGGGGAGGAGGGTCTGCACAGCGTGGGGGAGGTCCAGGGACCTCTGTCCCCAAAACCTCGTGGTGGACAGGGAAGGCCTCCAGAATCACAGCAGCCCAGGCCTGCCCAACCGGAGCCGGAAACTGAGGCCCGAGAGACTCCATCCAGGGCGGGGCTGCTGGCCAACCTCACTCACACACACACACACACACACACACACACACACACACACACACACGGCTTCCAGTTCCCACCCCCCACCCCCACCTGTCCCAGCCCAGCTGGTTAAAGGCATAGTCCTACACACGATTTTAGGGAGTTCCCTGGTGGCTCAGCAGGTTAAGGATCCAGCATTGTCCCTACTGTGGCTCTGGTTACTCCTGTGGCCCGGGCTGGATCCCTGGCCTGGAGACTTCCACATGTCGCAAGTGCGGCCAAAAGAAAGACTGAGAGGTGACTTTAAAGCCCGGTCCAGGAGTTCCCGTCGTGGCTCAGTGGTTAACGAATCCGACTAAGAACGATGAGGTTGCGGGTTCAATCCCTGGCCTTGCTCAGTGGGTTAAGGATCCGGCGTTACCATGAGCTGCAGTATAGGTTGCAGACGCGGTTCGGATCCTGCGTTGCTGTGGCGTAGTCTTGGCGGCTGCAGCTCCGATTAGACCCCTAGACTGGGAACCTCCATATGCTGCAGGAGCGGCCCTAGAAAAGGCAAAAAAAGACAAAAAATAAAAAATAAATAAAAAAAATAAAGTCCTGTCCCGCGTTCCTTTGCTTCATTACACGTGTTGCCTCTTCTGAGAACGTGCAGGTAGAGCAGGCGCGCTCTTAGCCGGCCCACAGCGGCCCCAGACACGCACACAGTAAAACACCCTCTGCCCCCCAGACCCATGTTCTTGTCCCAGGGTGAGTCCCCACAGCCTCTAAGTACAGCCCACTGTCTATAGGTTCCTTTTTCAAACAAAACCACTGGCCACACTGGACCCAGCTCCTGGTTTACCTCCCAGGCCTGTGAGCACTCACCACAGGGACAGCCCTCTCGTCCCGCTGTGGCCGCACGGCCTTTGGTCACGTGATGTGCTGTGATTCCTGGGACTTCCCTGGTGTGGGTTGTGTGCAGGTGTCCAGTCTTTCTCCATTATGCAGTGTTGCAGGGAGCATCCCTGTCCACCGAGCCAGGCCTTCCTCCGTCATTTTTCCTATAGAAACCTTTGGGTGAGAGATTGTAGGTTCAAAAGTCTGCCATACTGACCACCCCACCTGTGGTCTGAGTGCTGGGGGGAGGGGGAGTTCTCAGGGGGCCAAGAGGCTGAGCCCCCCCAGTGAACCCGAGGAGGTCGAGAGGGAGGGCCGGGCGCCTGGGAGGACTGCCTGGAGGCGGAGGCCTCGATCAGTGAGAGTGCGTGCGTCCTGCAGGAGCTGGTGGAGTACTACCAGTGCCACTCGCTCAAGGAGAGCTTCAAGCAGCTGGACACCACGCTCAAGTACCCCTACAAGTCACGGGAACGCTCGGCCTCCAGGGCCTCCAGCCGGTCCCCAGGTAAGGCCCGCGTGGGGAAGGCTCCCTGTGGGCCACGCTGGCCTAGGCCGGGAGCCCCTCCCGACTCCCGCCCCTGGGAGCGCTGGCCCGGGCCCCCGGGTCTTCACAGGCAGCTCCTGAGCCAGGGTGTCCTGGTGGCCCCATATGGCAGGTGGGGAGGGCCAGCTCTGAATTGCTGAGGTTGGATGCCTCTGCCTGGAGGTCAGTGGAGAGCGAGCAGGGCAGGTCCCTTCTGTCCTCAGACCTGTCCTGGGCCCCAGCGTCACCCTCCTCCCGGCCTCCACTGTAAGGGAGCCAGGGCCAGCACCTCTGTTTGCAGAGGGGGCTCCACGGCGCCGACAGGGGCCAGCTGGACGGGGGGCAGAGTGGGCCCCGAGTGTTCGGCCTCCAGCCCAGGACTCTGTCTCTGAGCCCCCTGCTTCCTCCAGCTTCAGGGTCCTGCAAGACCGCGGGTCCCACCTGGGCAGAGCAGGCCAGGAGGGGAATGGCAGGCCTGGAGTGAGCACCTGCTGGGCACCGGGCAACGGGCTGGGCTCTGTGTGCGTAGTTGCCTGAGTCCTCACCCCACCCGCCCCCTGGGAGGAGGTGGGAACAGGTGCACGGGGCGGGGAGTGAGAGCAGCTCGGAACCGGCCACGCCACACTGTGCCCAGGTGGACCCCGAGGCCTGCGCCATCCCGCTGCCCCCCTGATGCCCTGGCGGGACCGGCCCTCCCTCCCTGCCACCTGTGACCACGTCCTGGCTGCCCGCGTGTGGACGCCCCCGGCCCCCCTTTCACGGTCTCTCTCGCCTCTTTGCAGCTTCCTGCGCCTCCTACAACTTCTCTTTTCTCAGCCCTCAGGGCCTCGGCCTTGCTTCTCAGGGCTCCTCCGCCCCCTTCTGGTCAGGTACCGCCGCTGCTCGGGGCGTGGGGGGCCCGGCCCGCCCCAGCTGCCTGCTGGCCCACAGCCCCGGCCTGGAAGTGTCCGCAGCTACCGGGGGGCGGGCAGGTGGGACGGGGAAGGAAGGGGCTCAGCGAGGGGGCTGGGGACGCTGCAGCACCTGCGGACACAATCAGGCTTGGCGCTGTCCCCGCCTCTGGCCTGCTCACCCCATGACCACGCCCCAGCCACCAGCCACTGTCCCCCATTGCTCTCCGGGAGCTTTGCCTCTGGCAGCAGCCAACAGCCGGGCGGCCACCCTCGGGGTGAAGGGGGGAGCAGACCCAGGGCGGGCCTCCCTCGGCGGGAGCCCGGAGGACTTATGGGACTTGGGTGCAGAGGGACAGGTCTTGACTGACCCTGGCCGCACGGCCGTCTGCTGCCAGATCCAGAGCTCTCCCAGCAGCTGTGTGTTTCCCCTCCCGTCACGGTCATTGTCATCTGCCCATCAGGACTCCTGGGTCCCAGCTGGTCCAGTGGGGTTTCCAGTTTGGTTGGGCTCAGGAATTGGGCACACGAGGGAAGTTGGGCACCGGGGCCCTGGGGTCCAGTTGCAGGCACTTTGTCACAGTGAAGGCTGGGGCTGGGCGTGGGTGACTCAGCTGCCCACTGGCATATGCTGGCCCTGCACTGGGCACACAGGGGAGATGCCGTGGGAGCTGGCATCTGCTCCCATCCCCACGAGCACCCTCGCTGCCTGGGGCGGCCCCAGGGCGGGTGTGGTGAAGCTCTGACTCCCTTCACGGCGGACCTCAGACAAGCCACGTGGCCACAGGTTTGGGCCCCTGCAGAGGCGCGAGGGGCCCTGCGGCTGGAGCCTGGTCCGTCCCTCCAGAGCCTTTTGGCCTCCTCGGCGGGCACAGGCCTGGGCACCAGGGAGAGACCCGGCTCCACCCGCAGGACCCTCGGCCCCGGCTGCCCCGCCCGGCAGTGGTGTGACGTCTCCCCTCCCCCAGCAGTGTTCACGCCCCGCGTCATCGGCACGGCTGTGGCCAGGTACAACTTTGCTGCCCGGGACATGCGGGAGCTCTCGCTGCGGGAGGGCGACGTGGTGAAGATCTACAGCCGCATCGGCGGGGACCAGGGCTGGTGGAAGGGCGAGACCAACGGCCGGGTGAGTGGGCCCCGGGCTGCTCGGAGGCCCGGAGGCGGGAGGCCCCTTGCCCCGGGAGGTTGCGTGTCCGTAGGCTCCGTGAGCCAAGGCCACACCGTGGGGAAGCGACGTCCCGGCTCAGATCTGGACCCAGGTCTGTCTGACCCTGTATCTGCACTTGGTCCCATTCTGTGGTCTGTCATGGGCCCTGCGGGGGACAGGTGGGGGTGAGGTCTTCAGTTCAGTTCACGTGCACGTGCCCTGCCCTCTTTGCAGGCAGGGGGGGCCGCCACACTGAGAGGAGGGCCCCGGTGTCCTCATGAGGCCCTCGCCACTCGTTAGGACCCCGTTTACACCCTGGCGAGATGGGAGGGGACACCCACCCAGCCTGTGATTCGGAGACCCCATGGCTCCTTATCCCAGTACCCTGTCTGGTTCCCCTGGCTTTGACTTCTGTTGGCAGCAGGGTGCCAGAGCTCCACGAACCGCCAATCAGGAAGCGTCCAGCTTTGGGTGGGGGGGCGGGGCACTGCAACTGCCCACAAATGTGGCTGGACTTGGCTCCCATCGCTCACCATTCCCTTACCAGGTGGTGGGAACGGGTGGGCCTCCATCCGGCACATCGTCTCTGCCCCTGGGAGGCCCTTGGTCTCCTGAACCGTTTTCCACCTGACAGCCCTTCAGAAGCGTGAGGGCCCTGAGTCCTCGGCAGCTGACCCAGAGGGCTGGGACCACTAGCTCTCAAAGGGCCGAGAGGTGCCGGGAGCTGTGACCCATGAGTACACAGCTGGGCCCTCACCCCAGTCGTGAAGCCAGCCAGTTTCTGGGTGGTTTTGATGCGGAGTTCAGGTTTAGAGTCCTGGTTCGGAGTGTCACTAGGTGCTCCAGTTACTTTCACCTTCTTATTATGAAAGGTCTCTTTTTATTCAGGGCGGTTCTTCTTGCTGTGAAGTCTACTTTGTCTGCTGTTAGAGAGACGCCTGCTTTCTAGGGGATTAGTGTTTTGCCTGGCCTCCTTTTTTCTGTCCTGCATTACGCTCGACTTTATTATATTTAAGCTATGGTCACAGGAGAAATTTGTATCATAAGCGGACTTTTAGAAGCCGGTCTGATCCGGGCGTCTTTGCCTTTTGCTGTGCCATTTACATTTAATGTAATTATGAGATCTTTGGATTTAAGTGCATCACCTGTGTATGTCCTATTTGTCACATCTGTTCCTTTTTTTGTCCTTTCTTTCCTACTGCTGGATTAATTAATTTTCCTCTTCCAAGCCTCGCTCCCTTTCCTAGCTTGTTAGTTACACGTTCTTTTCTTGTTACTTACGTGGCTCTCTTAGAGGTTGGATGTTCACTTTGACTGCTAAGACCTTAAATGAGGACTTTCACTAATCCCCGGAAAATGCGAGAAGGACCTTACAACCTTTGGCTATGTTCATCTTCCTCCCAGCTTTTGCGTAGATGTCCTGTTTCTTAGTTCGACATGTTTTGAAACCCCCTAAGACATAATTTGTGCCGTAAGCAGTTAATGCTCATTTCGATTTGCCTCTTTCCCATTGCCAGGGCTCCTTGTTTCTTCCTGCGTTGTTGTATTTACATTCGAAACCGCGTTCCTGGTGCCTGAATTTCCCTCTTCTGAGTATGATTTTGAGTGCAAGTCTGCTACAAAGAGATTCTCAGCTTTTGTTCCCTCTGAACACATCTTTATTTCACTTTTTTCTTCAAATGTTGTCATGGTAAAATGTTTGTACTCTATCTTGAAACAATTTCAAATTTAAAGAAAAGTCGCAGGGATGCAAAGAACTGCCCTATGCCCAGATTTACTAAATAAGAATAGTTTGCCCCTTTGGTGTCTCATCTGCATTCTCTTTCTCATGTGCTTCTTTTCCTCTAAGCCGTTGGAGGTTTCTTGCAGAAAGCACTCCCCTTTACCCCGAAAGAACTTGAGCGTGTATTTGCCAAGATCAAGGACGTTTCCCTTTGATGTGATTATCTAAGCCACAGTCCGGGTTCAGACTTCAGCGCTGTCCCGGTGATGTCTTCTCTAGCAGTTTCCCCTGGTCCTAGATCCTGGTTGCATTTACTGGCCAAGACCCTCCACTCTCTGTAATCTGGGCCAGTTCCTTAGCTTTTCTCTGACTTCCACGACTTTGACATTTTGGGGGAGCATAGGTCAGGTTTTTTCTTTTTCTTTTTCTAGCTGTGCCTGCAGCATAGGGAGGTTCCCAGGCCAGGGGCTGAATCCGAGCTGCAGCTGCAGCCTACACCACAGCCATGGCAACAGCCCAGCTGCATCTGCGACCTACACTGCAGCTTGCAGCAGTGCCGGATCCTTAACCTGCACCCTCAAAGTGACAATGTCAGGTCCTTAATCTGCTGAGCCGCAACAGGAACTCCTGGGCCAGTTATTTTTGTGACTATCCCTCAATTTAGGTTTGTTTGATATTTCTTCATTATTGGATTGAGGTTGTGGTTGGTGGGGTTTTTTGGGGGGGTGGGGGTAGGCACACCACAATGGGGATGTTGTATCTTTTCAGGGGTGTCATGTCCTATCAAGAGGATTATGTCAGTTTGTCCCATTATTGTGACAGTAATTGATCCCTTGGTATCTGCCAGGTTTCTCTGATGTAAAGCTACTGTAATTAATAGGTAATGTGCAGGGTAATACTTTGAAGTCAGATAAGTATCCTATTTTCTTTTTTTTTGTCTTTTGTCTTTTTAGGGCCGCACCTGCAGCAGATGGAGGTTCCCAGGCTAAGAGTCTAATCAGAGCTGTAGCTGCCAGCCTACACCACAGCCACAGCAATGTGAGATCTGAGCCACGTCTGCAACCTACACCACAGCTCACGGCAATGCCGGATCCTTCACCCACTGAGCGAGGCCAGGCATTGAACCCGCAACTTCATGGCTCCTAGTCAGATTCATTTCTGCTGTGCCACAGCAGGAATGCCAAAGTGTCCTATTCGTCATCAGACTTTCACCTACTAGTTTTATCTTTCATTGGGGAATGTTGCCTATTCACTTATTTCTGTCTTGGTGGAAAATAGTGATAATCTACCTTTTCTTATACACTTATTAGTGGACATTTCACTCTAAAGAAAAACTTTCTCTCTCCCCGAAATCCATCATCTCTCCAGCAAGACTTGCTTCCTCTCTGTGAGCCATTGTCTTGAGGTCATTTTGGAAGGCTGTGTTTACTGAGTTTGGAATTCTAGGCTGGCAGGTCTTCTAGTTCCTTCATCCCTCGAGGATGCTGTTCCATTGTCAGCCGGCTTCCATCTTTTTGTAGAAGTGTCGGTCAACTTTCTTACAGTGGCTTTTTTTTTTTCTTTTTCGGAAATGTCTGCATTATTCCCCACTGGCTCCATGTAAAAAAGTCTCTGTTTTCATCAGTGTTAGTCTGATGTGCCTGGGTATTGTTTCCTCTGTGTTCATTCTGTTTGAGGTGCAGAGAGTTTTGAATGTGTGGCTGGATGTCCTTCATCGGTTTCGGAAATTTCTTCAGATCGTGTATCTGCTCCATTTTCTCTCTTTTCTCCTTCTGGGACTCTTCACGTGGGTGATAGGTCTTTTTCGCTATGGGTCCTACATGTTAGACGATTTTACGTGCTTTCCATCTGTTTTCTCTGACTTTCCATCTCATTACTTTTGGTTGACTTATCATCCAATTTATTCGTCTCTTGCTTTGTCTAATCTGCTCTTTTTTTGGCCACACCCCCAACATGCAAAAGTTCTAGGGCCAAGGAGCGAATCTGTGCCACAGCAGCAACCCAAGCCATAACAGTGACGAGGCTGGATTCTTCACCTGCTGAGCCACCAGGGAACTCCAGTCTCATCTGCTCTCAAATCCTTTCAGTGGAGTCTTAATTTCAGTCCTTGTGTGTTTTCAGTTCTGGGATTTGTGTGTGGGTTCTGATTTCAGTTCTCTGGTAAATTTTTCTGCTTTCTCATCAGTTTTCTGAAGCATCCAAGTTAGAGTTATTTACATTTCTTGATGGGTGACTTCAATATCTGGATGACCTGGAGATGGTTTCTGTTGTCTGCATTTTCTCGGAGTCTCTGCCACTTGGTCCTGGTTGAGCGCCAAGCGTATGTAGGTACAGCAGAGGCTCTGGGTGATGCCATTTTCCTCCAGAGAGGGTTTGCTTTCTTTTCTTCTGGCCGGCAGCTGGCAGGTAAGAAGGTCACCTGAAACTGCTCAGGCTGGTGCATTTCAGGGTCACTCCCTACTCCTGGGCCCCGGCTCCACCAGGCTCTCAGCCCCCTTCTCTAGGCCTCTCCTGGGGTCAGCCTGCATTAGAAGGCCAGCCTTTTAAAGGGTCCTCCTCCTCCGCGAGCCACCACTTGCTGTCTCCACACACACACCACACAGAGAACCACACACACACCACACACACATCCCCACACACAGAGCCACACACACACACACACACACACACACACACACACACACAGAACCACATATACACACCACACCCCCCACACACACCATACATACACACAGACAGCCCCCCCACACACATACATAGAGACATCGCACGTGTGTGCGCACACACACACACTTATGTGAGTCTGCCGTCTTTTTCAGATTGGCTGGTTTCCTTCAACATATGTAGAAGAGGAGGGCGTCCAGTGACAGCAGGAAAGCCAGCAGGACTCGCGGATTTTCTTGGAAGAGTCGCTCCAGCTCTGAGTCTGTGTCTCGCTCCGCGACTCGGAGGGGAAACGGCCGCCAACCTTCCAGAGTCTCCAGCAGCCTGAGGGGCTGGGAGGGTGTTGAGAGTCCTACCCGTGAACCGTCCCCATCATCTGCCCTTGGTGGCGTCCTGGGCACGCTGCTTGTACATAGAGGAAAGCTGGGCCGCCCGCTCGGCTGCCGCCACCGCAGTGCTGAGGGGAGGGGGTGCCGGTGGCATCCCGAGCCAGGCTCTGGGCACAGCCAAGGCCAGAGCACATCTCGCCTTTGTCCTGTCGAGACGGCCTTCAGGAGCCAGGTCCGAACGCAGACGCCGTCCCAGGGAGGGCTGGGACCTGCCCCGGCCCCTTCTGCTCAGCCTCTGGACCCTCAGTCCTGCTGGTCCCTGTGCTCCCGGGGGCGCTTCAGGCCTTGAGAGGCAGAGGGGCCCACAGCCAGGCTGCTGTTCTTGGGTCCAGAGGGAGCAAGCACGCAGGCACCTGTGCGGCCCCTCGGCCCCCTCCTGCCCATCTGCACCAGGGGTGTGCGGAGACCCCAGGGCAGCCCTCTCGGGGGAGGGGAGCCTCAGGAACGATGAAGCTGCCAACCCTGCCCCCGGTCCCTGGTACTGTCCTCGGCCCCGCGTCCTTGGTGTGTGTCTGTCCTGTCCTGCTGCCAGGTGGATACAGCGTTTGTAAACCCGATACGGGCGGGAAGAAGACGGGGTTTCTCCACTCGCTCGGTCTCTGCTGCTCACATTCCTCTCCGGGAGGCCGCCCCCTGCTCCCCGGCGTCTCCCGGGACTTGCAAGGTGGTCCCGGGGCTCTTCCCAGCCTCGGCACGGGTGTCGGTTCCAGCCTGTGGCAAGTCCCCCTTCCAGGGCCTCCTGCAGCCCATGAAATGGGACCTGCGGCCAGCCCGAAATAAGTGCTCTTGGGGTGGCTCCTCCTCCGAACTCCCCCTCCTCACACCTCCTGGCCCTTGACCTCTGGCCCGACCCCAGATGTTGCATGAGACCCAGTGACACGGTTCTCTCTGAGCTCTGCCCCAGAGCTACCGGAGCAGCTGGGCCCTATGGTCAGCTGCACGAGGTTGGGTGTCGCCGAGGCCGGGCCCTGCCGGGGCGGGCGCTGGTGGCCACGCCGCACCCTGGGGTTCCCCCGAGGTCGGTCTCATAATCTCGGGGCTCAGCTCCCACAGTCAGCACCCGGCGCGGGGCACAGGCAAGGAGGGCTCTGAGAGCGCGGAGAGCGGGCGGAACAGAAGGCCGCCAGCCAAGGCTTGGACTTGAGGGCGACAGGGTTGCATTTGGGGGCAGTGGGGCCAGGGCCGCGGGGGGCGAGGGAAGGACCCCCACGGAGAGAGCGGACCTGCATCCCTGTCATCAGGACGCACCCGGCACTTTGCACGTGACCTTGGCTCGGCCGTGAGCCCGGGATGGGAGGGAGAAACCAGCGGCCCCGTTCGTGTTTACGGTTTATCGGAAAGGGTTTTGGTTTTTGTCGTCGTCGTCATTGTTGGGGTTTTGTTTTGTTTCGTTTGGGTTTTGGTTTGGCTGGTTTGCTTTTTAAGGGGGACGAACGTGTGTAATTATTTCATCCAAAGCTCCCTTTATGTATCTGTGACTAATAAGGAAGAGATTTTATCATAGCACCAGAATAACGTATATGTGAGGCCATCGTGAAACAAGGCACTGCGGTTACGAAGGACACTGAGCAAACCCTGGTTCTGGTGAATGTTTTGCTTCGTTTTTCTTTGTTTCGAAACTCGGATTGGTTCGGTTCGTCGTTGCACTGCAGGAGGGGAGGAGGAGGGCTGGGCGCAGGCTGGGATGCGGGTGATTTCGGCAGGAGACGGGACACCCTCGGGGCAGGGTGGGGGGCTTCGGACCTGGGGCCTGAGATTAGCTGGGAACACGTAGGCGCCCAATGCATGCGGGTCAGGGGTCTGGGGGTCCTGCAGCTGGCGGTGACCCCAAACAGAACACAGATTGTACATTTGCCAAGAGGTTTTTTCCCCAGACCATGGTTTTACCGCCAATAAACCTGAGTTCTTTTCTGCAGGAGCGGCTAGAGTCCTTTGTGTCCAGCAGGGTCCACCCCATCCAGATAACCGTCGGCCCAAGGGACAGTGGCCTGGTCAGGCGTGGCCTTGGGGCCGCTCAGCCTCAGCCACAGGCTGTGGGTCTGGAGCCGTAATGGTGCCAGGCCGCCCACCAGGCATCTCCAGGCTGGCCCACTGTCCTGGGACTTGTGCAGCAGCTCTCAGGCGGGCACCACTGGCCTCTGTTGGATGCGATTCAAAGGCCAGCCCTGCCCCTTGGGCATGTCTTTTACGTCCTGAGTCTGTTTTGTTATATACACATACATGTTGGAGATAAAAAATAGTCTCTCCAGAGGGTGGCTCTGTGGCCTCTGATAGAGAAAATCAGAATAGTACCTTAGAGATTTATTTCTTCCTTACAGGGAAGCAGTCCAGAGGCAGTGGTCCAGGGTGGCTTGGAACCCCCACCTCCCGCCCCAGACTCTTCTCATCCTTAGCATGCACTTCCCTCTTCATAGTTGCCTCATGATCCAAAGTGGCTGCTGAGCTCCGGCCATTGAGGCCATGGGCCAACTCGGAAGTTGGTACCACGTTTCCGCTCACCCTCCTTACCCAGGGCTTGGCGGCAGGTGCGGGACCTGGGCTGATGTGCAGGCTGGAGAACATTGGGTCCTGTTACCATGGAGATGGAACCAAACAGGACCCATCGCCTCTGGGTGGTGGGGGTCAAATGAGATGCTCAGCCCGACACTATCGGGTGTTCAGCAGGTGTCATTTTTTTGTTACACTTGGGGGAGGCGAGTGTAGATATTTAAGGTGACAAAGCTGAAGCTTGTTGAAGCTTGCCCCCGGCCCTGTCCAGGACCCAGAGCCCCAGAGCCTGGCTCGAGCTGATGCACCCAGAACCAGATTGCAGGGACCCCATCTGTTCTGGGGCAGCCCCCCCTCTGAGAATCTCAGGTGAGCCCCGCCCCCGCCCCAAGATGCCTGGTTCCCACACCACCTCCCGAGAGCCAGCCTCCAGCTCTGCATTCTCGTGTCCACACCTGGGGGAAATGGAAGGGCCTGGACCCTTGCTGACCAGTCCCCGGGCCAGCACTCAGCTGCCCTGAGCAGGGGCAGCTCTGGAGAAAGCCCCTGGCCGTGAAGCAGAGAGCCGTGGCGGCCTCAGGCAGGTGGGGTCCAGACCTGAAAAGGGGGCCAGTTTGCAGGCTGCATGTGGACGGGGTGGCAGCCCGCCAGGGAGGAGGGCCTGCCTGCCCGAGGCCTCCCTGGATGCTGGGAAGCAGGCCGGAGGCGAGCACTCCTGGTCACTGAGGGATGGCCGACCGTGGGCTCTCGGGGGCCCTGAGTGAGCTGATAGCCGCAGGCTTCCCCCGGGCCGCCACGGAGGCCACTGGGTCCAGAGTTGGAGAAACGCTCCTTGGATGAAAGGTGGAAACAACCCATTTTCTGAGGTGCCATGGAAACCCCCCACCCCTCTGCCTCCACTTCCCACCCAGGAAAACCACAGAAGACGATGAGGGGAAGGCTGGGCTGGAAAGAAAGGGCCCCTCTTGGACAGGAGGGTTACACACAGCAGCACCAGGGCAGCCTCTAGGCCCTCAGGCCGTCTGGGGGTGAGCCCCGAGGTTCCAGCACTCGCGGCCTCAGCCACAGGTCCTCGGAGGCAGGAGCAGGACCTGGGCGCCTGCATAAAGCCGGGGTCTCTAAAAGCTCCCCCATCATGAAAAGGAAACTAACACGCGTACATAATAATAACATCTTCATTCATTAGAAGATTGATCAGGAGTTCCAGTTGTGGTGCAAACAGAAACAAATCCAACTAGTATCCATGAGGACGCAGGTTCGATCCCTGGCCTCCATCAGTGGATGAAGGATCTGGTGTTGCTGTGAGCTGAGGTGTAGGTTGCAGATGCGGCTCAGATCCCGAGTTGCTGTGGCTGTGGTGTAGGCAGGCAGCTGTAGCTCTGATTCGACCCCTAGCCTGGGTGCTTTCATATGCTACGGGTATGGCCCTAAAAAGCAAAAAAAAACCCTTTTTTTAAAAAAAAGGCATCAGGTTTTTTCCGTTTGTTTGTTTTTGTCTTTTTAGGGCCACACCCTCAGCACATGGAGGTACCCAGGCTCGGGGTCCAATCGGAGCTGTAGTCGCTGGCCTACACCACGAACTGTGTCTGTGACCTGCCCCACAGCTGACAGCAATGCCGGATCCTTAACCCACTGGGTGAGGCCAGGGATCGAACCTGCATCCTCATGGTTATTAGTTGGGCTCATTAACCACTGGGCCACAGCGGGAACGCCAAGAAAGACATCAGTTTTAAATGTGTGTGCTATTTATAAGTTAGCCTCGAAATGCATAAAACAAAATTGGCAGAAGTGCAAGGAGAACTAGACAGGCTCATTGTCACAGGTGTGAGGTTTTAACCCAAGTCTCTCCGTTCAAAGGTCAAGCAGATAAAAAAAAGTTAGCGAGGCTAAAGAATCGAATCAAATAACATAATTAGCAGGTGTATATGCAGGACACTGGGTCCTCTTGCAGGAAACCCATTCTCTCCATGGGCCGTAAAGCAGTTTCAATGAATTTCAAATCATTTGAATCCTATAGACCAGCGTCTCTCACCACAATGAGCTGAGTTAAAAATCAACGATTAAAAAATATACAAGAAACCTCCATATAGTGGCAGACGAAGAAACATCCCTCTAAATAAGCAACAATTGAAAAGCAGATCAGAATGGAATTATAGAACATTTCGAATTTGTATTTTTAATTTAAATGATAAGGAGTTCCCGTCGTGGCTCAGTGGTTAACGAGTCCGACTAGGAACCATGAGGTTGCGGGTTCGGTCCCTGCCCTTGATCAGTGGGTTAACGATCCGGTGTCGCCATGAGCTGTGGTGTAGGTTGCAGACGCGGCTCAGATCCCGCGTTGCTGTGGCTCTGGCTTAGGCCAGTGGCTACAGCTCCAATTCGACCCCTAGCCTGGGAACCTCCATATGCCGCGGGTGCGGCCCAAAGAAATAGCAAAAAGACAAAAAAGAAAAAAAAAAGAAAGAAATGATAAAAATACTCCGTAAGGAAAACTTGCTGAATAGCACTAAAGCTGAACTTGAACCCAGACGGGTGACCTTGGTAGCTTGGGGCACAAAAGCAAAGGGCTGGAGGTGGGTTTTCTCTTCAGGCATAGTATTTTTTCAGGCTGAAACAAAGCATTTGCTTCCTTGAATAAAGGTTTCCTCTCTCTGTTAAGCATTTTCACATTATCTGTTTAAAATGTAATTTTTCCAAGTAGAAACTTACAAATGGATTAAGAGTGCGCAAATTACAGGGTTTTGAAATTACAGCTCTGGTTCAGAGGGTGTTCTCACGGCCGGAGGAGGGGGTGGCGGTGGGACACTTTCCTGATACGATTTTACAGTGTTCGTGGGTTAACACAGCCTCCTGCTCCTTAGTCACAAGCTCATGTGTTCATTTTCCTTAACTACTTAGTTCGGATGCTGTACTTTCCCCGGAAAGAGAAAACCCACACATGCACCTAAGATCTCTGTGGGCACGCTGGACCCGGCTGGTGCCAGCTCACAGGCACTGATGGTACAACCTCTTCCCAAGTCCACCTTTGGTGCTGTCCTTCTGTGGACACCTTGCCAATGGCCCTGTGGGGGCATCTGGCCACCGAAAGCCGCCGGTGTGCCCCACCACCTCGAGAGCCCAGCATTAGGCGCTGAGCGTCTCTCCACTGGATGCGAAGGTTCACTCACGGTTTAATGATAGACTAGAACAATCCTGGAGATGAGTGCACTTTACAACACGGCCTCGAGATACGTATACTAGAAACAGACAGAGTTACAGGGAGAAATGGACATCCCGGTCACGGAGTGGGGTGCGGGGGAGGCGCTCACACTGAGAAACGGAGGAGCCCATTCAGTAAGGAGGCTCCCTGCCAGGGAGTGCTGTATGGAGGATGGCAGGAGAGCCTGCAGAGCCCAGGCTATTGGTCCCAGTGGGGGCCCACCCCCCTACCCGTCTGGGGGTCTTCTCTCCGGGACAGTCCCTGCCTCGGAGGCTGGGTCCCCAGTCTCTGGGTCCAGGTCTCTCTGGGTGTCATACTCACATATGGCCACCAGGGGGCAGTGTTTTCTGTGACGATGCCGCCTCCTTGTCAGCCTGCCTGGGGATGACCAAGCCCTGGACTCAGTGGGAGGCTGCCCTGCCCCAGCACCCAGGAGGGGGCCAAAGCCAGCACCATACAGTCCTCTCACCCTCCCTTCTTTACTGCAAGACACGTGTCCCTGGTTGCCCAGCCCCCACTGGGGGTGCTCCTGTCTCGGGGGCTGGAGAGAGGAAGGGGGCTTTACCCCAGGCAGCCCCAGGGGGGTCCTGGTCCAAAAAGCAAGCTCCCAGAGGGATGCGAGCGGGCAGAACAGCAGGATGGGAGGGACCCACTGGACAAGACAGGCCCCACCTAAGAGGACCTGGCAAGGGTGTGTCCTGGTATTCCCAAGAAGCTTGGAAATCTGGATTTTTTATGGAAAAACTCCAGGGCCACACAAACAAGAGCTAAGCACAGCCTGGATCACGGCAGTGCCGCCCGGCCAGGGGCCGGTGCGGGCTCTGCCACAGGAGTGGCCTCTTCCACCTCGTTTGCTTCCTTCACGAATGACCTTGGAAACAAACGCCAGAGTGAAGGGGGATCCTCCAGACCCTTCCCCAGAAGCACCTGTGCCCAGGCGGCCGCTGCCCCCAGCTATTCCCACCTGCCCTGGGGAGGGCCCCCACCCTGGAAAGACCACCACTCACCTGCAGATGATGAAACTTTGTCCTCGTGACGTCGTGGGGAGAGTTGACGTCATTATGTTGGGTTTTATTTTAGGGTCCTTGTTGGAAAAATAAGATCTTGGCAGTGACAGTGCAGCCCTCAAAGATTGTTCTGGGAGTTCCCGTCATGGCTCAGTGGTTAATGAATCCGACTAGGAACCATGAGGTTGCGGGTTTGATCCCTGGCCTTGCTCAGTGGGTTAAGGATCCGGAGTTGCCGTGAGCTGTGGTGTAGACCGGTGGCTACAGCTCCAATTAGACCCTTACCCTGGGAACCTCCATATGCTGAGGGAGCAGCCCTAGAAAAGCCAAAAAGCCAAAAAGCCAAAAAGCCAAAAAAAAAAAAAAAAAAAAAAGCTGTTCTGGAAACTGCTGGTCCATGAATGGTCTGGCTCCTGCTGGCTGTGTTCTGCCTTGGTTTTCTCATCTCTACAATGGGCAGCAGCAGTTCCTCCCTCCTCTGAGCTGCCATAGGAAGCACTGCCACCCCCACCCCCCACCCCATGGGTGTTCCAGGCTGGCACCACTCAGGGGTGACGGGGGCCAGGTACCAGGTGTGGCTGGGTCAGATGTTGCCCGGGATTGTGGGGTTGTTACTTAGTGTCCTTTTCTGCAGGACCACACACAGAGCTCCGGGGAGGAGCCTCCTTGCAGCTCCTCCCCTGCTCCACCCTGAACTTCTGCCCAGGCAGAGCGTGGCCTACAGACGCCTCCCTCTGTCCCCGGAGCCTGGGAGCAGGTGAAGCCAAGGGCTGGCGGGGGCTGTGGAGGGGGCCAGCCATGGCCAGAAGGAGGCATCGCAGGGCTGGCCTGGGTGCGACCAGGCGGTGTGGGCAGGCGAGGTGAGACCTCCACAGGTCTGCCTGAGTGTGTGGATTTGACTGTGCCTTTGACCTGCATCAGGGCTTACTTCAAAGGGCGCTTAAGGGAGAAAGTGTAATATACAGAGAAACTTACAAACCCTCCCTGAAACTGACCAGGGGTTGTTGTCTTGGCCAGGGGTGACCAGCCCAGGTGGTTCAGCAGGCTGGCGGCAGGACCCTGTCCCAGTGTCCCTCCTCCAATCTGGCCACCTCCTTAACTGAGCCCCCCAGCACCCAAGGAGATGGGGTGACCTGTCCATCTCTCCCAGACCGGGGCAGGGCCTGATCAATGACCCCTCCCAGGCAGGCCCCGCCCTCCAGCCACCACCCCTTGTCCAAAGTCCAGGGGGACAGTGCTGCCTGCTCGCTTGGAACAATTTTGCAACCGCTGCCCGTCCTTGAGTGCGGGGTCAAGAGAGGTCTGGGCTGCCTCGGCTACTGTCCTGGGCTGCAGTGACCGCTCTGAACCTGCCTGTGCGGGACGCTGAGGAGGACACAGTCACGCTCCTTCCTGGTCCTGTGACCCTGTCCTTCTCCCCACCCCGTGAGGGCAGCCGTGCCTCAGGCTGCAGGGCCAAGCCTGCCGTCCACTCAGTGACCAGGCCAGCGTCCTCCTTGCCCTGGCCCCCAGCACCACCCCCGGAAGCCTCATGCTGGTGGAGCCAGCCTTCCTCCAGAGGGACCAGGGGAGGGAGTGGCAGTCTCTGTTCCCGTAATGGGGACCGACAATGGTGGCAGCACATGGTCACACCAGAGCCCAGGCCACCTCCTCCGAGACGCCCTCCTGGGCTCCTGCTGGAAGGGAAGACAGCATGCCCAGGAGCGACCCCAGCACAGCCAGCCTGGTGCCCCCCACCCCGCCCCTGTCTTCTTCCTGGACCCTGAGCCCCTCAGGGGCGGGGAGGGGTTGTCTTCGTCTCTGGGTCTCCCAGCAGGGCTTTGCATACAGTAGGTGCTCATTAAATGTGGAGGACAGACAGAAACTGGCAGCAAGGCAGCTGGACAGTCTCAGTGGATGGAGAGCACAAATATTTGCCTGTATAATTGCAGTACTGCTCCTGGGTCACTCCCTGTACCAGCAGCTGGCATTGCTGTGTTGTTCACTGACCATAATTTAAATGATACTTTCTTTAGTCAGGCAGGAAGAGGAGGCCCTATTTCATGTATGTTATGTTATGTTATGTTATGCAACCTACACCGCAGCTGTGGCAGTGCTGGGTCCTTTACCTGCTGTGCCACAGCGGGAGCTCCCAGAGGTCCTGTTTTCTATCAGCACCTGCTCTGAGTCTTTGCACATCCAGGGGTGGGTGTGCTTATTCTTTTTAGATTTCCGCCTGGCATCTTCTGCCTGCGCACAGACCAGGTGCCCCAGACCCAGAAGCAGACTGCAGGCTTCTGGTCCAACTCCCCAGTAGCTTGCTGTGTGACCCGAGGCCAGCGGGCTCCCTTCTCTGGGCCCTGGGGCCCCCAACAGTCAAATGGAGGCAGGCGTCCCTGCCCTGGGAGGCTGGGAAGGTCAGAGGCTCACAGACGTCCTGCCAGGGTCACAAGGATCTGGGAGCTCAGGAGGGCAGGGTGCAGGGGTACAGACAGGTTAGGGGCAGTGAGAGCAACCCAGAGGCCCAGACCTGCCTCCCAGGGCAGCCAGAGCCCCTTCCCTGGATGGGTGTTGGGCAGGGGCGGAGTTGGGGTGGGGGCGCCCGTAGCCGAGGCTGGTCCATCCCATGGCCCTGGATCACCCCTGCAAGGAGCCTGGCCCTGGCACCACGCTGCTGTTGCCCAGCACTTCCTGCCCACCTGCTGTGCTAAGTGCCTGTCTGCCCTGGGGAGCATGGCAGGCACTGTTCACCTGCAGTGACCCTGTAACCCCGTTCTAGAGATGAAGAGGTGGGGTCACCTATCCTGTCACCAGGCTTAATAAGGTCTCAGGGTTTGCAGCCCTGCTCTGCTGCCCTCAGAAGGACCTGCTTGGGAGTTCCCGTCGTGGCGCAGTGGTTAATGAATCCGACTAGGAACCATGAGGTTGCGGGTTCGGTCCCTGCCCTTGCTCAGTGGGTTAACGATCCAGCGTTGCTGTGAGCTGTGGTGTGGGTTGCAGACGCGGCTCGGATCCCGCGTTGCTGTGGCTCTGGCGTAGGCCAGCGGCTACAGCTCCGATTCAACCCCTAGCCTGGGAACCTCCATATGCTGCGGGAGCGGCCCAAAGAAATAGCAAAAGGACAAAAAAAAAAAAAAAAAAAAGAAAGAAAGAAAAGAAGGACCTGCTTGGCTGCCTCCCTGGCCTGCCAGCCGGTAGGCGGGACAGGGGCTGGCAGCTCGGCCAGGGGCGGCGGGGGTAGGAGTTGGGGAGGGGAGGGTTCCTGCTGGGAAGGAAGGAGGAGACAGCGCTGGCAGGCTGCTTGGGCCCAGGAGTGCTGTTGCGGCTGCAGGTACACCCTTCGGAGCAGGGCCGGGACCTTCCCTGGGCTGGGGTTGGGACAGGCCAGGAGCTGGCGGGGACTTCTGCCTCGGGCTGGGTGGGCCCAACTTGTGAGGCCCTCTGTGGGAGGTGCCTTGGCCTGGGCACCTTCCACCCCCACCCCGTCCCCACCCTAAACAGCTCGAGGCCCCACCCCATGCGTCTGACCCAAACCTTGGTAATGAGCGGCCAGCCTGCTGACTCGGGGGTGGGGGAGGGTGAAGGAGAGCAGGTTGATGTGGCAGCAGGTCTCCTGGCCTGACGGAGGGCACTGGGCAGCCCCCATGCCAGCCTCCATCCCCAGCTCAGGGCAGGGCGGGGGTGGGGGTGGAGGGCAGGGGGGCGGGGAATGCCGGGGCCAGCAGAGCAGTGGGAGGGAACCAGGAGGCTGGGCCAGGGGCGGGTTCCAGCCTTGGGCAGAGTCTCGCCTGCGCAAGCACATGAGCCCGACTTTCTGCCAGCAGAACAGCGCTCTCGGGGCTCTGGAAGACTGAGGCGCCCCAACGGCGAGAGGTGAGTGCAGGCGCGGGCCAGGGGTGCACAGGGCACCTCTGCCGTCGAAAGGCAGATGGGCTGTCAGAAGTGACACAGGGACTGGGCTGCCTGCCCCAGCCTCCAAGCCCCCGGCCCTGAAGCCTCTGAAATCACCTCTCCCTGCCCCCACCCCCTGGCAGGGGAGGGTCCCCACTGTGACCTGCAGGAGGGGCGGCACTCCCTGGGGAGGGTGAGAAAGGGTGTGGCAGTGGGTCCCTCCCCCAGACCAGGCCCCGTGACATCTGTGGACCGAGGGGTCAGAAGCGGGCAGGAGGGCCTGCTGCCTCGGCCACACGGTGGCCCTGTGACCTTGGTCACCTGGGGGCGCCTCCTTGGGCCTCAGTCTCCCCCCTCCGTGAAATGGGGACAATATAGCCACCTTGACTTCAGAGCAGAGGTAACCCGCCTGCTGTGTGGCACGGAAATGGAGGAAGACTTTCCTGGTTAATTGGCTGATTGATGCCAAGCTCGGCTGTGAACGCAGCTGCACCACCTGCATCAGTTCCTCCACTGCAGCCAAACCTTACTTTTCCTGCTGACCCCCCACATGGGCCCAGGAGCCTCTCCGAGGTGTCCTTCCCCTGTCCCAGTCTTCTTGTAATTGTGAGGTTTGGGTTGGGTAAGTCTGGAGGGCTTCCTGGAGGAGGAGGGATGCGCAGTGAGCCCTGCAGGCTGCTGGGAGGTCACTGAGGAGGAGGGAGGCTGGTTACCCATCCCCTGAGCCCCGACCTGGATTCTGAGATGGCCCGAGGGAGCCGGAGGCCCAGACCCCCTGCCTCTCTCACCTTCTGTCTTGGGTCCCAAAGGGCTCTGGGACCAACGAGGCAGAAGTAACTTCTGTCTGGGAGTTTTCCCAGAGGGCGTGTTGGATACACCAGAGGGCTGGTTGTCCCCGCCTCAGAGCTCCCGCCACCTGCCCTGCGACCCCGCCCCTGCCGTGTACACACCCCGCCCCCTCCTGGTCCTCACTGTGGTCTCCAGGGTCCCGGCCAGAGTCTGGTGCGTGTGAGGCCCTCGGTGCCCATGGGCTGGACACGTGCTGTAGGAGGCAGGGGACAGAGGACAGCATGGGGGCACTGTGCCCTGGGCTCCTACTTGACAGAGCACCCACTGCGGCCCTCTGCACCCCAGGCAGCTCCGACTCTTTCCCCAGCAGGAGCCGAGTCCCCATGGCTTCTCTGAGCCGAGCCCTGCGTCTGGCCGCCACCTGTCCTCACCGGAACCCTGCCCAGGGCCTGGGGCCACGTCCCCGGACTGGCGGGACCGGCCCCACCACCGAGAAGAGCGTGCCGTACCAGCGGACCCTGAAAGAGGCTCAGCAGCCCTCAGCGGAGGCCCAGGGCCCGAGCCAGCCCCTGCCCCGCGCGGCCAGCGTGGTGGTCATCGGCGGGGGCAGCTTGGGCTGCCAGACCCTCTACCACCTGGCCAAGCTGGGCGTGAGCGGGGCGCTGCTGCTCGAGCGGGAGCGGCTGACCTCCGGCACCACCTGGCACACGGCAGGTAGGGGCCCGGGTGCAGGCGGGGGCAGAGGGTCTGGACTCGGGCAGGTGCCGGCTCTGGGCTGACAACCGGAGGCCACTGAGCTAGAGGGGAAGGACATGGAGAAGATGCGGGGTCCTCTGAAGGTGGACAGACGGGGCCGTTCCTGCCACCGCGCCCCACCCCGCCCCGTCTCTGAGGAGCTGTGATGGGAGGAGGGAGCTGATGTGGCCTGTGGGACCCTGGAGGGGGAAGCCAAGACCAGGGCTGGGTGCCCAGGCCACTGTCCGTTCAAAGAGCAGAAGCCCTTTCTGTGGGCGGAGCCACCTGGGGGGGGGTTGTCCCCTGGGTGGAGAGGACAGTCGGGGGAAGGGACCATCAGGAGTGACACGGAGCCGTGTCCCCCATGACTCTCATCCTCCTAACTAGCCAGTGGGCATGTATTAAGCACCTACTATATGCACGTGCCCTTATTAAGCACCCACTGTTTGCACCCCCGTATTAAGCACTTACTGTGTGCATGCCCCCCAGAGGCAGCCAACTTTCTGCCTTAACCCTGGGTTCAGTTTGCCAGTTTCTGTGGGGAAAACACGCCCTGTGGCCGATGTCACACTCACGAGCGTGAGGTCCCTGAACGTGCAGCCAGGAAGAGGTTCAGGCATCACTCATCTGGAAAGCTGACACGGCTGACCCACACCACTGCCTCTGCCTCCCACTGCCCCAGCTCCGCAGGACCCACACGGCCTCTCCCTGGCAGTAATTTCCCCCTGGCCCTCCCTCTTCGCACAGGCCCCTCTGAAGGGAGCAGCTTCGTGGGCCAAGAGGCTGCCTTTGGATGTCAGTTGGTCCTTGGTTGGGGTCCCAGCCCTGTCATCTTGGGCACGGAACGATTTGGTGTCTTTCTTTGATTAAAGAAAAAAAGTCACAGGGTGACGGGGCTGCTCTGTCACCTGCGAGGGGCTCAGCTCAGGGCCCAGCACACAGTGGGTGCTTGATAAATAGGAGCCTTTGACATTGTCACTCTCTGAGCTGCCCAAGGGCTGGGAGGCCCATCCTGGACCGCAGCTTTGACCCTGTCATCTGCTCACCTGCCCTTGGCGCTCTCCATGGCCTGGAGAGAAACCCCGGGCCCCCTGCCTACTCTTTGGGAGCCCTGACCCGCTGGGGGAAGGGGGGGCAGCGCCGCCGGGCTGGGGGCTGACGGCCCCTCACGCCCCCCACCCTCTTGCCCCTGCCAGGCCTGCTGTGGCAGCTGCGGCCCAGCGACGTGGAGGTGGAGCTTCTGGCCCACACGAGGCGCGTGGTGAGCCGGGACCTGGAGGAGGAGACGGGGCTGCACACGGGCTGGATCCAGAACGGGGGCCTGTTCATTGCGTCCAACCGGCAGCGTCTGGACGAGTACAAGAGGCTCATGTCGGTGGGTGCGCCCCTGCCGGTCGGGGGCGGGATAGCATGGCGCAGAGAGGGAGCCCCTGACGGATCTGGTGCGGGCCCTGGTGCCACCCTTGCTGGCCGGGCCACCAGAGACACACGCCTCTGAGCCTCGGCATTCGCGCCTTTGAAATGGGACCGTGTAGCACAGCACAGTTCGCAGAGCGAGAAGGAAGGAGAAGCACAATAACTGGGAGCTGTCCTTAGGCAGGGCTCTCAGAGAAGATGGGATGAGTGATGAAAGCACACTGCCCAGGAGGCAGAGACCCCCCTTCTCCCCGCACTGCTGCTGGGGCTTAGGGAACGCGGTTGCGGGGGAGACCGGGGTGGGGGAGTGCTGTCTCCTCACTCAGAGCAGCCAGGCTTGGACCCCAAATTCCGAGTCATGGGTGAGACAGTCCTCCAGCACTTCCTCCCATATTGAGCGCCAACTGAATACCCGCTCAGGGCCCAGGGAGCAGAGCTGGCTGTGTGGGGAGCACAGGTTCACTGTCACAGGGCTGCTGAGCTCCCTGGGGTGTCAGGGCGGAGGCAGGGGCAGCTGGCTTCATTAGAACTGGCCGGGTCTCGGGGTTAGGAGGTGGCCCCATTCTGCCTCCTCCTTCCCTTCCCACCCTCCTCCCCCCTTACTCACTCATCTGCTGGGATTCAGGCGTCCAGAGGCATCCAGCCGGCCTTTCGGCTCAAGGTCCGCTCAAGATGACAGCTCAGTGAAGTCTCTGCCACTTTTCATTAACGATGCTCAGAGAGAAAATCTGATTGGCTCAGCTCCCAGTTGGGCGGAGCCTGCCCTGATAGGCAGATGCCTGAGGACACTTGATTGGCTGCCCTTGAGCCAATCAATATGTTGGGGGTGTGGTCTGCCACACGGAGGGCCTGGGGCAGAGGACCACGGGGGACTCTGGGGAGCCGGTCTGACCAGCAAACCTGGTCCTCAAGCTCAAAATATTAGACCTGTGGGCATTATTTTTATTTGTTTTATGTAATAAGTCCTGATGTGCCTGGGACTGGTCTAAACTCTTACGTGTCAACCACATAAACCACTACCACCTATTCACCCAGGTGACATTAAGCCAATACCCCCAGGTCACATGGGTCCTGTCAGAGCTGGATGGGAAGGTGGGAAGGTCACAGAGCCTGCTTCTGAGCATGACGCTGTGCTCCTTATCCTTCCCGGGAGCTGGCCTGGGGGGCGGGGGCCGCTAGGGCCTGGTGGCCCACTAAGGCTTCTTGGAGGAAGCAGGGCCAGAGCTGACGCTTGGAGGCTCAGATGGGAGGACGTGACTGGAATGGGTCTGCTCCCTGAGGGCTCAGCTGCTTTCCTCCTGCCAGCTGGGCAAGGCCTACGGCGTGGAGTCCCACGTGCTGAGCCCAGCAGAGACCAAGGCCCTGTACCCGCTGATGAACGTGGACGACCTCTATGGGACGCTGTACGTGCCACACGATGGTACCATGGACCCCGCCGGCACCTGTACCACCCTCAGCAGGGCTGCCACTGCCCGGGGAGCACAGGTACCATGGCCGCCCGGCCCTGGGTCCCCCGCATCCAGCCCACCTCTCCTGCTCAAGAAGCCCAAGAGCAGAAGGCAAGAGATCACGTGCTGTTCTCGCTGCCATGCGACCTTGGCCAGGTCAGACCTCCGCGCCTTCTGATCCGATGCCGCAAAGCTGGCCGCCTTGGGTCTGTCCCCGTGGCAGCTCTCCTCCCTCCCCGAGGTCCCGGCCCTGCAGGACAGGTGAACCTGCCCCAAATCTCTTCCTGTAATTTTTATCTTCTTTTGTCTCAAATACACACATAGCTGTAGGAAAAATAAAAGACAAATAAGCAAAAAGAAATGAGAAGCGCCCCGAGGTAACCAGGGCTGATGTTTCAGTTTTAGTCCAAGTATTTCTCTATGAAGATGTTTATGTAAAAAGAAATGGAGCCAGGGAGTTCCCGTCATGGCTCAGTGGGTTACGAACCCGACTACTATCCATGAAGATGCAGGTTCGATCCCTGGCCTTGCTCAGCGGGTTAAGGATCCTGCGTGGCTGTGGCTGTGGTGTAGGCGGGCAGCTACAGCTTCAATTCAGCCCCTCACCTGGGAACCTCCATATGCCACAGATGCAGCCCCCAAAAGCAAAAGATAAAAAAAAAATGGAGCGAAATTGCATCACATGTGACTTTTTACCATAGGCACCTCTCAATCAAATGAGCCCCCACCTCCTTGTTTAAAATCTCTTTACAAAAAAGAGCCCCTGTATGTGGGGACAAATCCCCAGGTCGAGGGACATGGGGGATTAGATTCTGCCCCGTGGTGGCGCCCTTCCCCACTGGTGTCACGTGAGGCCTGCCCATGCAGAGGCAGGGCTCCCGGTCCCGTGGGGCTGGGGTGCCCAGAGGGTGGGTTGTTAGTGCGCTCAGAGCCTGTGTGGCTTCGGAAGCAGCTCCTGTCGCTCCCAGGTCATTGAGAACTGCCCAGTGACGGGCATCCGTGTGCGGACGGATGACTTTGGGGTGCGGCGGGTCGCGGCCGTGGAGACAGCGCACGGCTCCATCCAGACGCCCTGTGTGGTCAACTGTGCAGGTGGGAGTGCATTTTCTCCTGGCTCCTGAGTGCTGCCCTGGCCGCCCCCTAAGCCTGGCCTTTCTCAAGGGTGGGCCCCACAGCATACAGGCCCGCAGAAGCGCCCAGTGCCCACCGGGTGCCGGCAGAGCTGAGCTGTCCATGTTCTGCCCGCAGGAGTGTGGGCAGGTGCCGTGGGCCGGATGGCTGGAGTCAAGGTCCCGCTGGTGGCCATGCACCACGCCTACGTTGTCACTGAGCGCATTGAAGGGATCCAGGTGAGAAGCCAGCCCCAGGTGCCATGGCGGGCTGTGGGAGACTGGCTTGTGGGGTGGTGCGGGGGCCTGGCTCTGAACCCCAGCGGGTGGTGTGACACTGCCCCAAGTGTCGGTCACGTCATCTGTGAAACCGACATGACCAGGTGTTTTGGGTGGTGTGACAATGAAATGGAGCAGCACAGACCCAACTCCAGGCTGCTGACGGGCCTTGGCCTTCCCGGCGGGGCTTCTCGTGGATGCTCAAGCCTGTTCCGCAGGGCGTGGCCTGTCTGGCTTTTGCCACGCTCTGCACCCCAGGCGTTTCCGGGAACCCCTGACTGTTTGCATGCTCCCAAATCTGCCTGGGGGCGTCTCAGAGGACACCAGCCCTTGGAACCTCCCGGGAGCGCTGGAGACCTCTGCCTATGCACCCCTCCCCTCTCCTCCCTCTGTCTCTGCTCCCGTGCTGGTGGCTGGTAGCTTCCTGTCGCCTTGTCATCGACCACGCTTCTTTCCCTCCAGCCATCCCGCAGCCATCCCTTCTTCGTCCTTCCACCCATCCCCCTCCGTCCGTTCCTTTTCTTATCTATCCCTTTTCCCTCCCACCCCTCTCTCCCCCACCCATCCGTCTAGGGTCCGCCCACTCATTCCCTTGGGTCATCTTGCGGTCCCTCCACCGTTCAGCCTTCACTCCCTCCCTCCCCCCTTAGCCCGTCATCCATCCATCCACCGGTTCACCTGTGTGTCCATCCATTCACCTGTCCATCCATCCTTCCGTGTATCCATCCATCCATCTCCCTCCACCCGTTCAGCTCCCCCTTCACCCATTTCTCTATCACCCATCCATTTATCAGCCCATCCTACCCTCCCTCCCCGCCCCTCTCTCCATCAAACATTGACTGGATCAGCTCGGTGCCCATTCTAGAAACAGGGGTGAGAACAGAGATACAGACCTCATTCTTGCCCAGGGGTGTTGGGAGGAGAGGACAAACAAGTGAATATACTTATTTATTTCGAAACAGGCTGACAGGGGCCCCCAGTGGGCAAGCACAGGGGCTCCAGGGACACCCAGTCTCTGGACAGAGCAGGCTCCTGGTGGAAGCCGTGTCTGAAGGGACTTTGAGATCTGAAGGGTGGGAGAGAGATGGGCGAGGCTGAGAAGGGGAGTCGAGAAACTGCAGGCAGTTCAGAGAAGTGGCCCTGGAGTATGGGGGTGGGCAGAGGAAGAGGCCAGACTGACCTCGTTTCGAATCAGAACCCAGCAGAAAGGAGCCTCGTCCCTGCCCTGAATGGGCCTGGCTTCCCTCTGGTCCCCAGGCTGGCTGCTGGATGGACCCAGCCGTGGAGGGGCTGGGAGGCTGGGGCAGGGCTGGGGACCCACCCGCTCCTGCCCCCACCCCCGATTTCCTGGGTTCATGGATGAGTTTACCGTAACCCGGCACACTCCCCCGAGGCTGCTCTGTGCCACGCTGGGGGAGGGGGGGGGGACGCTGGGAAAGACAGGACTCCCCCGCCAGTTGGTGGGCTGAATCCTTGGTCCTGGTTCTGGGGGAAATATCCTTGGTGGCCACCAGAGGTCGCCCTCCAACCGCAGTGGGTTCTGGGGGGCTGGGCTAGAGCTGGGGCACAGAGCAGGGCTGTATCTGAGCAGGATTGCAGGGCATCCACAGAGCCCAGGATGGGGCTTAGTCTCTCCAGGCTTGGCTTTGAGGCACCTTTCAGGAAGAAGCAGGGGAGTGGGGCCAGGGACCCCCTTCGTGAGTTTCAAGGTCAGAGCCTGGGGTTTCTCCTGTTATTCACAAACACTGCTCTACCCGGGAACCTGGGAGCCTCTGGGAGCCCCAGGCTGCACTGGGCCAGCAGGAAAGGGCCACCAGTCCCCGAAACTCTGTGACTCTTTATAGGAGAAAAGAGATTTGGGGCTGGGGGCAAAGCTTCCCCAGGCTCTGGGGGAGGCCAGCCCCTCCTGAGGCAGAATGAACCTGGCCCTGACCTCCCACGTGGTCTGACTCTTGGGCCGTCAGGGAACAAGCTCCTTTAGGCCGAGGCAGGTCCCACAGTCAGGTCTCTGGGGTTTGTGCCGGGGACCTCTGATGCTTGGCCCGTCCACGTCTGACAGGAAGCCCCCACGGCTTGGCGGTCTCGCACTGCAGGGCAACGACTGCTCAGGTCTGGGCTTGCGGTGTTGGGGACCTCGGCGCCCTGGGGTGGCCCTTGAGGGCTCAGGTCTTGGCCACCTGAGCCACATCATCTTTATTCTTGGGTGGCCAGAGGGCTGTGCTGCCCCAGGGACCCCCGGTTCTGAGAAGTTGACCCAGTCCTGGGTCCTAGCCGGGTGCTGCCCCCGGCTCCTCTGTGACCTCCCCCTTCCTCTCTGGGCCTGGTCTCTGTGTCCCTCAAATGCGGTGACCCAGGTGCTGCCAAGGGCCTGGCATTCCACCATCCTCCCCCTGTTCTTGCCGAATCTGCTCTGCGGGGGTACAGAGCAGTGGGAAAAGGCCCAGGCGCAGGGTCTGCACCCCGCCTCCTCTGTTACCCAGCCAGGTTTGTTCAGGTGCACCTGAGCCTCAGTTTCCTCTTCTGCAAAATGGGCACTAATTGCAGCTACTGCATAGGGCTGTGCTGAGGGAGGAACCAAGTGATGGGCCGAATTCAGGGCTGAGCACAGAGCCTGGCCCGTAGCAGGTGCCCAGTAGGTGAGGACCATAGCTGGTGTTTCAGAGGGAGGGACCAGGAAAGGCTGGAGCATCAGGCTGGCTTCCTGGAGGCAGCAGCCAACAGGATCTGGAAGGGCACGGGGCCAAGAGAAGCGGAAGTGAGTAGGCTGAGCTCCGGAGCAGCAACTCCAGTGGGACCAGGGTCACCCCTATGTGGTGGGCTTCCCCCTGGAGAGGGTAGTGACCCCATGGACGCCTCAGGGCTGAGCTTTGCGCGTGCTGGGCCCTCTGAGGCCAGGCCCTGGGGACACGGATCCAGCTGGACAGGAGTCATGGCTTTCCCTGGCCACCAGGGGTCCCCACTCTCCCGCTCTGAGGGTGCTCCCGCATTTTGTTTTGTTTTTGGAGTGGTGGTGGCAGGGATGAGATCATTGGGACTGTTGCTGAAGCGTCGTCACGAGACCTTCCCGTGGGCCTCTGGACAGCGGTCCTTCAACGTGGACGTTCTTAGTTCGATTCTGCGGAAAAGCCAGACACCTGGGAGACTGGAGCTGCGGGGAGAGGCTCTGCAGGTGAAGCCTGTTTGGTCTTCGCCTGTCCTGAGAGGGGGCACAGAGAGGGGTCACCCCCGATGTGTCCATCTCCAGGGCAGGGTGACAGAGAGAGGGGCTGAGGGACCCCAGTGGAGGGAGGAGCCTCCTCCCGCTCCGGCTTTCTCAAATGATTTCGTTTTGTCTATTTGTGCCTTGATTAGTTGAATCTGTCGTCAGTATTTGCAGGATCATGACTCTGTAAATATCAACTCCCGAGTAAATAATGTCCACCTTTTTGTTTTTCCTGGAGTCATTCATAGTTTTTTTCCCCCCAGTTGTTCTGTTTTGTGTGCAGCCATCACCAATTCTATCTATCATCTCTGTCCCTAAAACCCATACACGTTATCAATCCCACTTCCCACCCCTCCCTCAACTTAGAAGGTCACACCTCTGATTTCCGTGTTCATGGCTTTTCCCACTTCGGACTTTTAATGAAATGGAATCGTATCGTACGCGGCCCTTTGCGACTGGCTTCTTCCAGTCTGCATGACATTACCGAGGCTCACGCGTGAGGTACAGGATTTCATTCTCTTTACGGCTCAGTTGCGTCCCCGTGTGAACCGCGGTGCATCTATCCATCCGTCTGCTGATGGAATCGGAGTTCTTTCCACTTTGTGGATAACGCCGTTGCGAGTCCCTGTGCGGATGCAGGTTTGCAGTTCGCTTGGGTAGATGCCTTGGAGTGGGGTTGCCGAGGCGTGGAGGAACCGTGTTCAACTGCTCGAGGGGCTGTCAGACGGTCCTCCGAAGCAGCTGCCCCATTTTGCCTTCTCATCCACAGTGTGTGAGTGTTGGGGCTTCTCCGCATCCTCAGCAATACTTGCGGCTGTCTTTCCGGTTCTGGCCATCCCAGCGGGGGGAGGGGGGTATCTCCAAGTTTGGAGCTGCATTTTCCTAACGACTAGATGCTTACGTGGCCATTTGCATATCTTCTTTGGGGAACCCGCTGTTCCGATACTTTGCTCTTTTTTATTGGCTTATCCATCTTTTTATTGACGTAGAAGCGTTCGCCATACGTGCTGGGTACAAGTGCCTCATCAGATTTATGATTTGCGGATACTTTCTCCCATGCTGTGGGTCCTCTTTTCACCTTTTTAATAATATTGCTGGCCACCCAGAAATTCTTAATTTTGACGAAGTGCAACTTAGGTATTTTTTTCTCGAGGCTCACGTTTTGGTGTCATAATTAAGAAGGCATTTCCTAACCCAGGTCACAAAGACTCACTCCTATATTTCTTCTCGGAATTGTGTGGTTTTAGGTCTTGTACTTAGGCCTCTGATCCAGCTTGATGCAGCTTCGTGCATGGTGTGCGAAACGGGTCCAGCTTCACTCTTTGGCAGGTGGCTCTTCAGCATCCCAGCATCATTTGTTCAGGATTCCGCTTTTCCCATGGAACTGCCTTGGGCATCCTTGTGGCAAATCGCTTGACCGCAAATGTGAGGGTTTGTCTCTGGACTCTGGGTTCCAGTCCATTGATCTCTGTGTGTCTACCTGTACTGCTCTGTCTTGGTTACAGTAGCTTTGTAGTAAGTTTTGGAATCAAGAGTGCAAGTCTGCCATGTTTGTTCTTCTTTCTCAAGACTGTTTTGACTATTCTGGGTCCCTTGCATTTCCATATAAATTTTAGGATCAGTGTGTCAACTTTTGCCAAGAAGCCAGCTGAGATGTTGGTAAGGACTGTGTTGCATCTGGAGATCCGTTTAGGGACTACAATCTTCTTAGCAAGTCTTTGTTTTGTAAACATGAGAGGGCCTTCTGTTTATTTACGTCTTCTTTCAAAAACACTTTCTAATTTTTAGAGCGTAAGTTTTGCCTTCTTTTGTTAAATGTATTTGAAAGCATCGCAATATTTTTGACGCTATCATAAATGGAATTATTTGTCTACTTTCATTTTCAATTGTTCACTGCTAGGGTACAGAAATACCATGGTTTCTGTTGGTTGTATATTGACCTTGTGTCCTGCAACCTTGTTGAACTATTTTATAAGTTGTAATCGTTTTTCGTGGGTTCCGTAGCATCTTCTATATGTAAGATCACGTCATCTGCACGGAGAGATGGTTTTACTACTTCTTTTCTCTTCTGGATGCTTTTTCTTACGTCCTCCTGCCTGATTGGTGCTCTGGCCAAGGCCCCCAGTACACTGCTGAATGAAAGTGGTGGTAGTGGACATCTTTCTTGGTCTGGTCTTAGCGGAAAACCTGAAAATAAGTGTGTATTTGCTGCGGTTTCTTATCAGCTACCTTTTATAAAAAGTTCCCTTATATTCCAAGGTATTGAGTGTTTTTTATCATGAAAGATGCTTTGTCACGAAAGCATTCTATCAAATGCTTTTTTTCCATTTCCATGATGGTTTTCTACTCTTTTTTTTTTTTTTTTTTTTCTTTTTAGGCCCACACCCGCGTCATATGGAAGTTCCCAGGCTAGGGGTTGCATCAGAGCTATAGCCTCCATCTGGGATCTGCGCCACAGCTCACAACAACGCCAGATCCCTGTCCAACTGAGAGAGGCCAGGGATTGAACCCACATCCTCATGGACACCAGTAGGATTCGTTTCCTCTGTGCCACAGTGGGAACGCCTCCGTTATGGTTGGTTATGGGATATGGGATATTGAATATAATTCCCTGTTCTATACAAAAGGACCTTGTTGTTTATCCATTCTATATATAATAGCTTGCATCGATGAGTCCCAAACTCCAATCTCAAATGCTTTTTTTGCATTATTGAAATAGCGACTTCCACCCTTTATCGGTATGAGTGTACGTTACATAGATTGAGTTTCCGGTGTCAAACCAACCTTGCATTCCTGAAATAAATCCCATTTGATCATGCTATATAATCCTTTTTACATGTTGCTAGATTCAGTTTCCTAATATTTTGTTAAGGATACTTGCGTCTGTGTTCACAACTGTCACAACTTCCCCCCGAACATCCCAATAGATCTGTCAAACAGCTATGGATACTATTTTCTGCATTCTCGTACACAGCAGAGAAACCGCATAAAGTCTGTGACTCCCATTCCTTCCCTGGAGGACTCCTGCTGCTGCCCCTGACCTTTTCCAAGCAGCCTCTGCTTGCCTCTCCCCGGGACCTTCCCTTCTGTTGGGATCTGCTCTCTCTGGATCCATGGCACCGTCTCTGGACACTTACTGAGAAGGGTACGTGGGAGGGAAATGTTTTGTGCCCAGGAATGTCTGAAAAAAAGTCTTTATTCTTTTCTGACGCTTGACGGATGGATCGACTGGGTCAAGAACTCTGCCTAAAATCATTGTCAGAAGGTAGAGGACTTTGCTCCAGGTGGTCCAGCCTCCAGGGATGCTGCTCCTTTATTGAGGACCCACCTGTTCGCCTGATGCTCTGATGTCCCACCCTGACTTGACCACAGCGTGGGCCTGGTCCAGTCGCAGGACTTGGTGGGCCCAAGACTGAGATTCCGATTTTTCAATCTGAAAAAATCCTCTTGGATTTTTGCTTTGACTTCTCTTCTACTCCGTTTTCTCTTCCTGGAATCCCTGTAAAGAGGCTGTCAGACCTTCAGGATTGACTTTTTAATTCACTATTTTTTTTCCCCTTTCCCGATTTCCATGCCTTTATCCATTTTAGCCTAACATCTGGAAGATGTTCTTGGCCTCATCCAACCCCCTGTAGGGTTTCTCACCTCGATGGTCGTATCTCACGTAAACCTCCTTCTAGATCTGGGACTGTTCCTTTTCCATAGCGCCTTGTCTCGGGGACCACACCTCTCAGATCTCTGCGGACCTCATCGTGGTTTTGCTTTGAAGAGGGCATTTCCACAGGCTGACCAGGGAGCACAGGGGAGCCTCTTGTAGGGGGTTGAGGGGCAAGCCCTTCTCTTCAGTGGGTGAGGGACCTCAGCATCAGTGTCTGGAGTTGTCCCCAGGCCACCCAGTGTCTCCACAGAAGAACCTGGGATCTGCTGTCAAGCGAGGAGGGGGATAGCAGCCCTCTGCTCCCCTCCCCCGAGCCTGCAGCCTCTGGGAACCCATTTCTCCAGAGACAGACCTCAGGGCTCCAGGGGCAGGGACAGAGGGGCTCTGGGTCCATCTGCCTGGAAGAAACCTGAGTCTGTCTTCCTGTTCACACACCTGCAAAGGCTCCCTCACACTTACTCACACACCTGTATACTCAGGCACAAGCATGAGCGCACACACATGTGTACTTGGCACACCCCACCCCTGCCCCCTGCACAGGGACCTGGGGTTGCCCCAGACTTGGCCTCTACAGGTTGGAGGGAGCCGAGGTGGCAAACTGGCCTGGCTCTTCCGCCTCTGAGCCAAGGTGCTGCCCCTCCCCCGCCCACCACTCCCCTCCCCCACTCACCCCCCCCCAGGGCTGGTTGAGAGCTGCTGTCGACTCCCCTGTTGTCTTAGCTCCGTGGGGTGTACCTTGTTTTTCTCTCCCTTCCCCATCTTTGTGGCTATTTGGGGGGAGCATTGAATGGGGTGGTTTGTCCACTGCATAGGGCGAGGCCCAGGTCCACGCTATCCTCGGGGTCCTGCAATGAGGAGGGGGTGCTATGGGCCCAGCGTGGGCCCGTGACCCCGGGTGGAGGTGCTGGGCCCACCGCCTCGCCCTCGCAGCTGACCCCGAGGTCTCTCTACTCCGCCTTCTAGAACATGCCCAATGTCCGCGACCACGACGCCTCCGTCTACCTGCGCCTGCAAGGGGACGCCCTGTCTGTGGGCGGCTATGAGGCCAACCCTGTCTTCTGGGAGGAGGTGAGAGACGAGGGCTCGGGAGAGGGCCTGGGGCTCAGCGAGGAGAAGCGTCTTCCCAGATGCTCACCTGGGAAGTGGCGGCTCCCCCCTACAAGGTCAAACCCATTTTTCTCTGATGCCTGAAGACCTGGGCACATGGGCAGATCCAGGCCCCGGGCTGGTGCAGGGCTTGTGACAAAACCTCAATGGTTAGAGGCTGCAGAATGTGAAATACCGACTCTGGGAGATTGTGCAAACACCGAAGCCCTCTGTCCAGCAGTAAACAGTCCCATGCCCGCCCCATCCCCTGCGGCTGCAGCTGCGTCTCCCCCAGGCCCGGGCTGCTCTCCTGGCAGCTCCTGGGGTTGAGACAGGCCCAGCAGCCCCAGCAGCTCCCCCAGGCTCCTAGAGCTGGCCACCCGAGCTTCCGTAATCATGTGTCTGGTCTACCACTTGGATGATAAAATGACTGTTTGGGGCCAGACATTCTTTTACTTTAGGGAGAAAGAAGGACTCCAAGAGAAAAGTCCCTCTCCCCAGAGGCCTTTATTCTGGTGGGGAGACACGGAATAAATAAGCAAGGAAGTAACGCACTTTTGGAGGATGATCTGAGTGTGAAGTTAACTCACCACCTGACCGAGTGAAGTCAGCAGGTTAAAGATAAGCCTCGCGAGGCCCGAATGGAAGGATGTCCTCCGACTGTGGTCAGGCAGGGCTCCCGGAGGAGGGGACGTCTGAGCACAGGCCTGCAGACGGAGGGCGTCGGAGGAGCTGCCCCGGGTGGAGGTGAAGGCCCGCGGTCCCCTCCGGCTTGCCCTTCCCGAGGAACTGAAGGAAGCTTCGTGTGGCCTTGGGCCAGTGGTGCACGCGGGCCGGGCCAGCGCGTGTAGGATTCTGCGGGCCATGGAGGGTCACGGAGCCTGGAGAACAAGCAAGGGCATGAGCTGACCTAGGGGAACGGGTTGAAGGAGGGTGGGAAGCAGGGCGACCCGAGAGGGGCCTTTGCAAGAATCAAGGGAAGAGCAGGTGGGCTTGGGTCCGGGAGGGAACGGGGAGCAGACCGCCCCCGCCCCAGGGTAAGAAGGGGAGACCAGCCCAGCCCTGTCCCCCACCTAACCTCGGAGGCTGGCCAGACAGGGGTGGCCACTCCCGCGGGGCGGCTGTCACAGGGCAGGTCCCCGCCCGCCTCCCCAGGTGTCAGACAAGTTTGCCTTTGGCCTCTTCGACCTGGACTGGGACGTGTTCGGCCAGCACATCGAAGGCGCCATCCACCGAGTCCCGGTGCTGGAGAAGACAGGGATTAAGTCCACGGTCTGCGGCCCAGGTGAGGGGGGAGGCGAGCCCGCCCCTGGACGGCCGTGCCTCCGCCCGGGGCCTTCGGGGCGGCCCTTCCTCCTCCCAGCAGGCCAAGGGCCTGAGCTCCACTTGGGCAGAGCTTTGCCCACGGGCACCGGCCAGGCCTCTCCCCACACCCCAGTGTGAGCCCCTCCTGATGTCCCCGCCCGGCCTCAGTCCCCCGTTATTGTCCCTGGCACTTGGTGTGGCCGTCTGTAAGATGGGATGAGCCCCCCGCCTCCCCGCCAGGTCCCTGTGAGGCTGAGCGAGGAGAGGAGGCCAAGCCCCATCCTGGGGCCATGCTCACAGGGCTTCCGACCCCAGTTCCGGATGGGCCTCCCCCCTCTGCTCTCCGGCCTCGGCAGCCAGGCCGACAGGGTCTCACACCCACACAGTGTGGACAGGCCTAAGCCGCCCCCCGCACCCCGGGCAAGCAGAGCTGAAGGAGGCTGGAGCGGAAGGCCATGAACAAAGCGGCCTGGCTGGCCATGCACTGCCCCTGCCCCTGCCCCTGCCCCGCAGGCCAGTGCTCAGGTGGTTGGAGCACCAGCAGGGGAAGGCTCGGACCCCAGAGCTGAAGCATCCGCTAAGGCCTCTAGTTTATTCTCGCGAGGCCCGCTGGCCAGGCTAGACTCCGTCCCCACGCAAGTTGCTCACAGCTCAGGGAGAGGTGACTGCTCCAAGAATCCACCCTGGGACAGAGCCATCGTGGGCTTTGCCCAGGGCACTAAGGGATCCTGGTGGGCAGTGAGGAGCCAGCAGTCTGAGCTGGGTCTCAAGGGCTGTGTGCAGACGAAGAAGATTCCAGAATAAGACTGCAAGCCCAGGGGCAACATAAGGGGGCTTTGGTGTGAAGGAGCTCATACCACGTCCACTCAGCTCCCGAATGCCAAGCACCTGCCCTGCGCCCGGCCTGCGAGGAGCAGGGCGCCTGTTGGGGGCCGGGCAGAGCTCATGCGGCGGGAACCCACGGGGGGGGGGGGGGCAAAGCCTCTCCCACTGTCCGAGGCGGGGTGAGGGGCAGGCCAGGCCAGGGGAGGGGAGGCCCCGACACCCAGTCTGTGGCCTGCCGGGGTGTCCAGCCCCCTCCTTCCCGGTGCACTTGGCGTCTACACAGCTGCCCGCCCCTGCTGCTTTCATCTGTTCGGTTCGTGAAGGAGCCTTTGGTGAGAAGGGAGCTTTCCTGGGGGAAGCAGATGGAGCTCCCCGACAGCCACAGGGGACTTGGGGGGCCAGGCTGCGGGCTTGGGCCGATGACTAGAGGCCCCAGCAGCTTCCCGGGGCTGGCGTGGGACTGAGAGTGAGAAACCCAGGCCTGCAGAAATCCCGGGAGTGCCAATAACCCGGGAGCAAACTCGTCTTAATTAGACGGAGGGCCATGGCCCGTGACGCCCACTGGGGCAGCTTGGGCCTGGTTTCCCGGCTGTAGGGGACGTCAGGACTTCTCACCAGGGAGGACGAGCCGGTCAATGGCCCTCGGCCTCCAGGACAGGACAGGGCAGTCCCAGGCCCCCTTGACTGCAGGGAAGCTGGGGGCAGGCGGACCTCGGACCTCTCGTTCTGAGGTCGGTCAGTCAGAGCCCAGGTGGGGGCCCCCCCTTCGGTGCTGCATCCTCTTGAGTCATTTGTTAAAAATCCAACCACCCTCGCCCCCCAAACCCCCCTCCTGCCAGCGTGCTCCTCAAATTCCTGGGGTGGGGGGGCCTGTTCAGAACTTCCTGGAAACAAGTCCATCTCGCCCCAAGCCCCAAGGGCTCACTGGGCCATCCCCGAACAAAACCACAGCCTCCCCTGCTTTCCGCTGGCTCTCACCTCCCCCAAGCCGCGGCCACAGCCTCTCACCCCATCTGGGCCCTCTTGGCCTCCCCCAGCCCCTCGCAGAGCCAACTCCCTCCCCTCCGGGAAGCTCCTGCCACTTTCTCAGGGGGCTCCCTCCCCTCCTGGGGCCTCCGAGGCCCTGCCCCTGGGCCCTGCCCTCCTCTCCCACCCCTCCCCACCCTCCCCTGCAGCCTCTCTGCCCTGGGGGGTCGAGGGAAGCCGAGATCTTTGGAACTTCCAGGGTCGTAGGGGCTGGCCGGCCTCCCTCAGCTCAGAGACACAAGAGCAGAGCCCGGGGTCGGCCCGTCTGCGCTTGTGACCTGCGTGCACAAGGCTAAGGACCCGGCTGGGGCGACTGAGACCCCGTGCAGCGCGGCCACCTCATCTGTGACCCGGGGGACTGATGGCGCCAGGGTGGCGGCCAGGAGCGGCCACCCTCCCGTCCCGCCAGAGCCCTTAGTCCATTGTGCTTTCTTCCCAGACACCTGTTTTTTGCTTATTGACACATGTGTCTGAGGCCCCCACCCTCCCGTCAGCCCCCCCAGGGTGGCACTGGTCTGGTTTGGAGCTGCCTCCCCGGCCGAGGGCTGGCCTCACGCAGGTGGGCTGCGCAGTTTGTAGACGGACCCACTCAGAGCCCTGCGTGGTGAGTCCCAGGCTCCCGACTTGACACATGCAAAACTAAGGCTCCTCTGAGCCCAGGTCAAGCCGGGTTTGAACCGCGACCATGGCTACAAAGGCCAGCTCTTCATAATTGTGCCCGAGGGGCCCTCTCCCTCCCCACCCTGGCCTCGGCCTGGGGCAGGCTGGCCGCAGATGGGAGCGGAAGGCTTGGTCCCCTCTCCCAAAGAATCGAACAGTCCTTCATGCACTGGCGAACATGCATCAAGCGCCTAGAGGGCAAGAATGCCCGGCAGGGACACAGCCGGAAGATGGTGATGGGGGCTCACCAGCAAGAGAATGGCCAAGATCACAAGACAGTGGCGGCCCCGCCAGGCAGAACCCAGTTCAGGTCGAAAGTTCTGGCAGTAGGGGCAGAAGAGCTGGGGAACATGGCAGGAGCAATCAGGGAGGCTCCCTGGAGGAAGCGGCATGGAGCTGGGTCTTGAGGAGGGCGGGGGTCTGGAGGAAGGAGGCCCTTGCCCACCCTGGCCTCCGTGACTGCCCTCCTGGGAGACCCCACCCAGGAGCCTGTGGCTGGAAGGGAGCTTGAGGGCTCTCTCTCCCTTTCAGAGTCATTCACGCCGGACCACAAACCCCTGATGGGGGAGGCGCCCGAGCTCCGCGGGTTCTTCCTGGGCTGTGGGTTCAACAGCGCAGGTGAGTGGGCAGCCTCACCTCCCCCCCCCCCGGCCCCCAACATCCCCCTGAGAGAGGGCGGGTTGGCCTCTCCCCTGGGGTGGGGGGCTGGGTCTAGGGGCACCGGAGCCCCTGACAGGGGTGGAGACGGGCCAGGCCTGCAAGAGGGGGTGAGGTCCCGGCGTGGGGGGCACGTGGACCCCAGCATGACACGCAGGGCTGAGGGGCTGATGCTGCCCCTGGGGTTGGGAAGGGCTGGAACTGGGGTGCGGGGCCCTGGGGGGTGGTTCGCAGACCCGTGGCTCCGCTCCTGCCAGGCATGATGCTGGGCGGTGGCTGTGGGCAGGAGCTGGCCCACTGGATCGTCCACGGGCGCCCAGAGAAGGACATGCACGGCTACGACATCAGGCGAGTGTGTGCTGGGCCCGGGGCCAGGGGGCTGCCCTAGGATGGGGTAGGCGGGGTCAACAAGGAGGGCTCTTTGGAAAGTGCCTTCCCTGAAAGCCAGAGGGCTTCTTGGAAGAGGCGGCAGTAAGGAAGGACAGGGAGAAAGGCTGCCGGTGGGGGTGGGTGGTGCTTGGGGCGGGGGGGCTCTGGGTTTGATGGATCCACAGCCTTACAGTGTCCAGGATCTCCTGTCCCACGGTCCTGCCAGATCCTCCTGACCGCTCTGGGATCAGCAGCGGGACCTCATGATCCCACTTTGCAGATGGGGACACTGAGGGCAGGGAGTGGGAGGGACCGCAAGGCTGCCCAGGGGGTGGGGCCGAGCTGGGATGGTCCCAACTAGGACATGTGCGTGTCGGGGGGGCAGGCAGCATCCTTCACTCACCAGGAGCTGGAGTGAATCCGACCCTGGCCGAGCAGCCTTTGTCCCTTTACCCCGGGGCGGGGGTGTGTGCTGTGAATGTCACCGGCAGCAGGGAGCAGGTCCGTGGAAGTAAATCACTTCTCAGAATCAGGTCTGTGCACGGAACCACTAAACAAACCCGAGCTGAGGCTTGGGGGGCAGGGGGTGCTGATATCAGAGCTGGGAGGTGTTCCGGTTGCCCACCGCCCTCTGTGTGTTGGGCCAGTGATACAGGCGCCCTCTGGCAGCGTCTGATCAGCAGGAATTGGCGGAGCTGGGGTCTGGTCCCTGGCGCAGTTCTGTGGCCCCAGCACTGCAGGTGGCGGTCAGGGTGGCAGCTCGGAGGGGCCTCTGTGGGTGTTCAGCTGGCTCTGCTGTGACGCCCTCCCTGCCCCCGAGGCAGGCAGTCTCCCTGTGAGACCCCAGCTGCTGGGCAGGGTGGGGTGGGGGGCAGCGCTGGTTCTGCTCAGTGCGCCCCGCTCCTCTGCTAACCTCGTCCCTTCCTGACCTGAGGCCGTGACATCCACAGGAGGGGGTGTCTGGCCCCGACAGAGACAGACAGACAGACACTGAGACCCGCTCCCCACTGCCACCCCCTCCATGGTGCCCAGCGCAGCGTGGTTTGTTCTGGCTCCGCTTCAGAGCCTGTTTGGGGCTGTGCCCACGTGCTCTCCCAAGAGAGGAATGTTCCAGAAATGATAAAAGCTGCTCGGGGCCTCAGGGATGGGCCGGTCCAATCCCCTTCTGTACAAACAGCAAAATAGGCGCCCATGCGGGAGGCGACTGGCCCAAAGTCACCCAGTGCGCCAGGTGGGGGGCAGGGAGCTGGCTGCCAGCCTTGCAGGGCTCTCTGTGTCCCTGGCCTCCCTCGGCTCCCGCTCCAGAACTGGATGGACAGAATCGCCCACTTGGCCTCCGGCCTTAGCAGTCAGGCTGCGGGCCACTCTCCCAGGGGGTCTGAGCCCCCATCTCACAAGCTGACACTTCAGTGGGAGGGTCCGGTGGCTGGGCTGTGGGTGGAAGGCAGAGCTCCCGCCTCTGCCACGGCCCAGCCGGCCTAGGGTCACAGGTTGGAAGGCAGGGGGTCTGGGGAGGGGGCCCCTGAGGGCTGGGGCCCAGTGGGTGGGGGCGGGGGCTGCGATCTAGTCAGCCCACCCCCCTGGCCTGGGTAGTGCACCCCAAGAGATGACCGGCTGCTGGCCTCCAGGCCCGAGCGGTCACTGACGGGGCGTCCACATCCAGCCAGCGCCCCCCTCCCTCTCCCCACCATCATCCTGGACCAGCCGCTGGCACCGGGCCTCTCAGCTAATGAGATGCTCTGCTTCCCTGGCCCTGAGCGGGGGATGCAGATGAGACACAGGCCCCGCGAGAGGCAAAGCCAGGAAGTGAGGGCGCCGAGCACCCCCCGAAGCAGGCAGCGCTGGTCGCCTGCGTACACACTGGGAAGGTCAGAGCCGAACTCTGACCAGGGTCACCCCTCGTCTTACACGACAAGGGCAGGCCCAGGGAGGGATGTGCCAGGTCCTCAGGGCCCAGGGCCGCGTCCAAGGCACGTCTGGACCCCGGGCTGCGTGGGAGGCTCCTGGGGCTGACCTGGCATCAGGTGGCCTCCAGGCCATGGCAGCTGTCTCGTGGGTGCCCGTGGTAGCACCCCCTTCGGAGACCCGGAGGGGTTCTCCGCATCCCAGCGGAGATGCCTATTAGCCATGTGGCTCCAGCCTGTTCCTCCTCCTCTCCGACCTCGTTTTCCCCGCCTGTGAAATGGGAGCAGTGACCCTCCTCTCGGCCGAGTGGGTCTGAGCCTCGGGGTAGGGCTGCCTCCCCCAGGGCCTGGCATAGGCGGCGCCTGCACGTGCGCCGTTGCTTTTAGGGAAAGTCCTTGGGGTGGGGGCAACCAGGAGGGCAGAGTTGCTCCTTATTATGTCAGGAGGGTGGCTGGATGCTGGCCCCGGCCCCGGCCCCTGGCTTCGGGCCCCTCTGCCCGCTCGTGTGCAGGTTGGAAGGGGCAACCCCATCTGAGGGGGCCACCGGCGGTGGTCCTCCCCTGCTGCTCTCTGCTCCTGCTTCTACTGAGCTGGGTGCTGCCCCCCCAGAGCCCCCTTCTCAGAGTGGCTGGGAGGGCAGCCTCGTCCCATCCCCGGAGCCACACCCCTCCTGGTGCCTGGGGATGTTTGACCATGGACGGGACAGCCGAGGGCCAGCCTCCTGGCCTGGCTCGGCCCCTCCCAAGCCTGCCGTGTGTCTCCAAACTCCCCACCCCTCTCAGCCTGCTCCTGGGACCCATCCCCAGACCCCTGGCCCGGCTCCTGCGGTGTGTTCTGGCAGCTCCTGGCCCAGCATAGCCAGGCCCGGGTTCAGTGGTTCTGGCAGCTCCTGGCTCGGCGTAGCCGGGCCTCGGTGCAGGCAGGTCTCTGGTCATGTGGAACGAACCAAATCATGGACCCGACACGTGGGGCTGCTCTGAGGATTGACAGACAGAAGGGTTCTTGCAGCTGGCACTCGGCCCTGGGCCTGCGTGGAAAAGAGCTCCTGAAATGAGTTACTGCCAACAACGTCTGTAATAATAATTCTCACACCTGCAGCCCCGCTGCCCTGCCCGGCTCAGATCACGCCGGCTAGAACTATGTGCAAACCAAGGGTCCGTGAGCCCCGACGAGGCTCAGACAGGGCCCCTGGGGACAGAAACACTGATGGGACACAGCTGGTGAGCAGGTGGCCCTGGAGGCCACGTGAGGTGCCAGCAGGTGGGGAGCGAGGTGGGGGCCTGACGAAGGGCAGTGACGGGCTGGGCACTGAGAGCTGGGCTGTGCCTGGGAGGAGGCTGCAGGGCCTGGCATGTAACCGCAGCCCCGTGGTTGTGCCCAAGCTGGCTCAGGCAGCCAGGGCCGGTCCAAGGAGACCAGGTGACCAGGTGGAAAGGCGGTTGTGCAGCCCTGGCGGTTCTGCCATGCGAAGGCTGGGGGAGGGGCACAGCCATGGGGGCGGGGCCTCTCAGCTCCGCAAGAGATAACGTGGGGGCTGCTGGCGGGAGTCAAACATCACCAGGGTGTCCCCCCCAACTGCAAGGGGACAAGCCTGCAGGGAACTCGATCACACCATCCCGGGAGCGGGGCCCCCAGACAAGCTGTTATGTCTCCTGAACCTGCACTGCTCTGGAGGGGTCTGACCTCACAGGCCGTGACTTTGACTCTTTGCCTCCACTGAGGGGGAGAGGGGCTCTCTGTCAGGTCTGCTGACCCTAGACTCTGGCGATCCCTCCCGTTAACTTTCACCAGGCCACCTGGGCTTCCGGGGACCTCCTCCGGGCTTCACCGCGCAGGGCCCAGGGCCCAGGTCGGGGATGAGAAGCACAGCCTGGAGCCCTGTGCCCTCTGTGCCCACTCTCTGTGCCTGACGGCTGTGGGGGCTGCAGGCCAGGGGGCGAATTCCCCAAGGTGTGGGGGGGAGAACAGAGAGCCAGGCGCCCCCTGGAGATCCGAGCCAGGGAGAACCCCAGTGGAGGGACTACGGTCCGGTTGCCCAGGTCCCTCCCTGAGACGGTGACCGGCCCTCTATCCATGGCAGGCGCTTCCATCACTCGCTCACGGACCACAGCCGCTGGATCCGCGAGCGCAGCCACGAGTCCTACGCCAAGAATTACTCCATCGTCTTCCCCCACGATGAGCCCCTGGCCGGGCGCAACATGAGGAGGGACCCCCTGCACGAGGTACACGCCCCCCACGAGCCCTGTGCCGGCGGGCGGGTGCTCTCAGGGGCCCAGGCGGTGGGTGACAGAGCGCACGTGGCACCCCTGCTGCAGGGCAGGGGAGGGGAGGACATGTCATTCTCGGCACTTACCGACGGAGTGGGCTCGGAGGCCAGTGGGGAGGGTGAGCAGGGGTCCCCGGGGCAGGTGCATGCAATTGCCCCTCAGAAGGGTGCAGCCAGACAGCAGCATGCTGAGGAGACATGCTCCTGCTTCTGCAGCCTGCCCAGAACACCTGTCCTTCCTGGCGAGCTCCTACTTACACCATGAAACCCATTGTCAGCTGCCCTTCCCTGGGGCCTGCCCCTGTGCACTCTCCCTGGCTCCCCGATAACCCGGGCAGCTTCCCTGGGCTCGCATTTCCTTCCCTAAACCCCCATTCCATCTCCAGCCCTCCTGCCTCCCCCATCCTGTGCTGCATGCTTGGCTCACCTGCCAGCAGGAGCTGTGCCCCAGTCTGAGCACAGAGCCTGGCTCCTGACAGGTGCCCAGGGAATGTTTGTTGACTGGATGGATGCAGCGCAAGGCGGGAGCAGGTAGCATTTAAACCGAAGGCTCCTCCTTCTCCCAGGACCCCGAGTTGGACCCCAGAGGGCCACCCCTCCCCAGGACAAAGACGTCATGGATCCTGGGCTGCCCCGTTCTCTGGCCAGCGGGAAAGCTTAGCCACACGTGGCCTCGGGTTCCCCCCAGCCTGCCCTGGGGCGTTAACCCCACCACCACCCCAAAGCTCAGCAGGGACTGTCACCAGAAAGGAGGGGGCTCGGACACCCACTTCCTCATCTGTGCACAGCTCTGCCTGGAGGGGACGTGGCGGGCACAGCACCAGCCCCGGGGGGGGACTCTGCATGCGTCCACGCCTCCACCTCTTCCTCGTCAGCTCCCTCCTGGTGACACATCCCAGCCGCTGCTACGGTCGCGTTCCGTAGAGCCTGGCCCCTTACTTTGCCTTCTGGGAAAGGGGACTCTGCCGAGAACACATCTGGGTGTCACCAGTTGGCCTGTGACCTCAGGCCCCCCCTCCCTCCGGGTCAGCAGTCCCCAGGGAGGGGGAGACGCAGACCCTCTGGGCCTCCGGCCCCCACTGGTCCTGGCGCTTGAGCGCCCTGCCAGACGCAGCTCCCGGGGCCCCCATCTAGGCTCTGGTCCCCTCGCCAGCCGGATGGCTTTATCCCCAGCTACAGGATCCTTCAAATCAGAGTGGAGATTCTTTTTTTGTGTTTTTCCCCTGCAAGCCAAATTTATATTCAAGGAAGTCTACCACTGCTACCTTATTGTGTCTGCTGTAATTTTTTATTGTCGTAAGGTGCATATAACATGAAAGTCGCCATTTTAATCATTCTAACGTGTCTAGTTCGGGGGCATCAGATGCGTCCGCACTGCTGTGCAGCCATCGCCAGTATCCAGTTCCAGGGCAATTTCGTCACCCCAGGAGGAAGCCTTGTGCCCATTATGTGCCCATTTGCCCCTCCCCCCAGCCTGGAAAAACCTCGACTCGACTTGCCATCTCTTCGGATTGGCCCCTTCTGATCATTTCTTATTAATGGAATATGAGGCCTTTTGTGTGGCCTTTAGTGATGGGCTGCTTCTCCCGGGCATATGCTGTTTCGGAGGTTCGTCTATGATGTAGCAGGTGAAAGGCTGCCCTTCCTTCTTAAGCTGGATAATGTCGCGTCTGGATGGACCACACTGGTGACCGATGGTCAGTGGAGGGGCATCTGCGCTCTGCCCACTCCTGGCTGTTGGGAACGCGCGTGATCACGGGCTTGTTTCCAGCGCTGGCTGCATTTGCCCTGGGTGTGTGTCTGGCTGTGGCAGCACAGAGTCACAGGGTGCGCCGTCAGCTTGGGCTGCCACAACAGATACGGGGAGGCTGAAATTTCTCTCGGGAGGCTGGGAGGTCAGGGTCAACCTGACCGCTTCCTGGCGAGGGCTGGCGTCCTGGCTCTCCGACGGCCGCCTTCCTGCGGTGTCTGCTCCTGATGGAGGCGGAGCCCTGGCGCCTCCTCCGTAGGAGGGTTCAGGCCCCAGCTGTAGGGCTTCATTTCACCCTGCCTCCCTCCGCGGGGGCCCTCTCTCCAAATGTGTCACACTGGGGTTAGGGCTTCACCATGGAAATGCGGGCTGCAGTTCAGTTCATCAGAGAAAGTAACTGGAGACTCTCGGGGGCCGTGGGGGCACCGGGGGAGTTCCAGGGCCGGAGTCAGAGCCCACGCCAGGTTCCAAGTATCAGGACTTCTTTGCCCTCTGCCCCTTGTGGGGTGAGGTGGCAGGTTTGGCCACTCCCTGCCCTGCTCTGGGGGTCGGGCCAGGCCTGGGTGTGCTTGTTCAATATCCCCCATCCTTTGCCCCCAACCAGGAGCTCCTGGCCCGAGGCTGTGTGTTCCAGGAGCGGCACGGCTGGGAACGGCCAGGCTGGTTCAGTCCCCAAGGCCCAGCTCCGGTGAGTAAGCCCCCAGCACCCAGCGGCCACACGTCTGTCCCCGCCCTGCCCTCACCCTGCCTCCAGCCCACCTCCACGTCCTCCCCACCCAAGGTGGCTGCATGTCTTGCAGCCACTGGCACTCGGCCAGCCTGATGGATCGAGGGCCAGGTGAGTCATCCTGCTTTCAGAGAAGCCGAGCCCCCGTCGATCTGCCAGGTCTCCCCGTGGGCACAGGGCCCTGCCTCTGCACATGGCCCCGTGGGCATCACTCCCCACCCAGGGCGGCCGGGCCTTCCGTGGCCCAAAGGGACCAGGGGCCCGGGAGAGCTGGTGTTCCAGAGCCAGGAGGCAGCGCGCTAGACTCCCCCGCTTTACAGGAGAAATGAGAGCATCGTCTCATAATTTTGTTCATGTATTTTTGGCAACTGCAACTGTTAATGTTGGTGGGAGGATTTAGCACGAAATGATGCGTTCCATGCCTTAGTTTGTAAGCTGGTGTCTCACAGCGTCCTGGCCTCTGGGTGCCCTCCTGGGGGGCGCCCCTCCCCCACCCAGTGCCTCCCAGGGGCCTGGGTCCTCAAAACCATTCTGCTCGTGAGACCTCGGCCGGGGTCTGTGCAGCAGGCGATGTGACGCTTTAAGTCCAGTCGGGGGATGGTATTGGAGCCAGATTTGTCCAAATTAAAATCCCGTTCCCGTTGCTCTGTTTCACCCATCCCCTTCCAATGCAACCCATCTCCCGTCGTCATAGCAACCGTGTCCCAAGGCGAATCCCACTGCCTGTTAGGTGAGGGAAGCCAGAGCGAGGGTGGCCTCAGCCTCAGCTCCTCTGGGGTCAGCAGAGAGCAGGGGTCTGGGCCGACCCCTCCCCGGGCAGCTCTCCACAGGGCCTGCTGCATCCAGCTTGTTCTGCCCTGGAAGCCCCTCGCCCCCGGGATCCATGGGCAAGCAGGAGATGGGAGCAGGAATCAGGAACTTATTCTTGGTCCCAAGATGAGCAGACTTTGGGAGTTCCCGCTGTGGCTCAGTGGGTGAAGAACCTGACTAGTATCCATGAGGATGCGGGTTCGATCCCTGGCCTCGCTCAGTGGGTTAAGGATGTGGTGTTGCCGTGAGCTGCGGTGTAGGTCGGATCCCGCGTGGCTGTGGCTGTAGCGTAGGCTGGCAGCTGCAGCTCTGACTCAACCCCTAGCCTGGGAAATTGCATGTGCCAAAGGTGCAGCCCTGAAAAAAAACAAAAACAAAAAAGATGGGCAGGCCTTGCAGCCCCCACCCTGGTGGAGTCCAGGACTCCAAGTGACGAAACACCTCCAAGTCCCCCATCCCCGGCCAGGCTACACGGGCTGGGTGGTCCCTGAAGGGGCTTCAGGGCCAGTGGGGGCCACCTGGAGGGCCCAGGGCGAGGATTTTCTGCAGAGACTCCAGGAAAGGCCCCTCCCTCCCTGGACACCAGGGCTTGAACAGGGGTGGAGGAGGTGGGGGGTGCTTGGGGGGAGCAGAGAGAGACCTGGCTCAGAACCACACAGAGCTCTACCTGTGAAGAAAGACTGGGCTGGGCGGGGCTGGCCCTGCTGGGGGGTGAGAATTTTCTGGCTTGCTCATACCTTTCCAGGTGAGCCAGCCGAGTGAGGGCAGGTGTCAGGGAAGAAGGCGAGGGGAGGGGGGGGGGAAGGGGCTCTGTCGGCAGAAGCAGGGCTAGGAGGGGGCTGTTGGGTTCTGGGCCTTTCTGAGAGTGGCTGCCAGAGCACAGGAGAGGCCACTGTGAGTGGTGGCTGAGGACCTGGCCTCAGGGGCGGCTGCTGGCTTCAGGCCAGCTGTCAGGACTCTCCTGTGGCCGAGGCCAGCCTCCATCTCTCTGGGCCAGTCTTCATCTGTAGAGAGGGTCTCCCTCCCTGGAAGTGAGCGGCCCTCTGAGCAGGGCTTGGCCCAGAGCAGGACAGGGCCCGGATCCTGTCTGGAACCATCGCTGGGGCCACCGCACCCCCAAACCTGTCACCCTCTTCCTCCACAAGCTGGTCCCTGGGCCTTATCCCGCTGCTTGGCACTGATCTGGAGGCCCTGGGGTGGCCCCCGGGGGCCCAGTCGACCCGCCCCTGCCTCCCGCTCAGCCCCGTCTCTGGCCCCCTGAGCACACCCGCTTCCCCTGCATCGCCACACCGCCACGGTGACTCCGGGGTCCCTGGGGCAACGCGGGTGGAACCCCTGAACCCCTTCCTCCATCCCAGCGTCAACACGCTCGCCCCGAGAGGGGGCAGCTCGGAGGGGGCAGGACCAGATCTGCCCTGGGGACCTTCGTCTCTGCCAAGCCTCCAGCTCCAGGCCACACTGCCTGTGTCGGGGAGGGGGTGACAACCACGTCCTTGCCAGGTGCTCCCCTACGACTACTACGGGGCCTACGGGAAGCGGGCGCACCAGGACTACGCCTACAGCCGGCTGCTGGGCGACGAGTACACTTTCGACTTCCCGCCCCACCACGACGTGGTAGGAGCCCCAGCCCTGGGGGCAGGGAAGGCGGGGCACCCCTTAGGACTGGCCTCGGCGGGGGGGGGGGGGGGCGGACGGGCAGGCCTGGGTCCGGCTGTGCGGTCTCGGGCCAGGCGTACCCCTCTCTGAGCTGCCCCCAGGCCTGGTGCGACGCCGGGTGGTGAGCCCCAGTGTCAGCTCCCGCACACAGAGCCCAGATGCGGGACAGGTAAGTCCAGGATGGGCCCCCAGGGACAGCAGAAGAGATCAGAGCCGGAAGGGCCGTGGTCTGGGCCCTGCGCACCGCCCCTCTGGCTCCAGAAGTGGGCGGGCGAGGCGGGTCAGAGGGCACCTGGAGACCCAAGACCCCTTGCTCCCAGGCCTGGCTCCCCATTCTTTCTGGGGTTGAGGTGACGAGGTCTAAGGGGCCGGGCCTCCCCCCGAGTCGGCAGCAGGCATGCAGGGATGTTCTCGCAGGGAACTTTTGCAGAGAGGGCAATGCCAGCTTCCCTCACCCCCTAGCAGCCCAGCTGCTTTGGAAAGTGTCGCACCCCAGCAGAGCGCCCCCCGTGCACAGACCGGCTGGAGAGGATGTGAAGTCCCCCACAGTAACTGTGTGGGGGGTGGGCCCCTCGGCCTGGGGGTCCCCAGAGAGGGCAGGCCTGGGAAACATCCAGGAGGGGGTCCCCAGTGCCCCTGGGGAAGGCAGCCAGGCCAGCCTCCCGGGCATGGGACCCCCGCCGCCACGTGGCACCCTTCGTTCGGAAGTGCAGGGGTGGGGGGGCTTCACGCGCTGCTCTGGCTGCTTTGAAACCCTTCCTCCTTCCTGAGCAAGGCCCACAGTTTCATTTTACACCAATCCTGCGCCTGGTTTTGAAGGAAAGGAAGCAAACTTGCTCCAGCAAGGCGCTGGGGGTGGGGGGCTTTCTGAAATAGAAGTGGCACGTGCATCTGAGAGCTGGGCGGGGGGACGCAGGGCTGCCTCCGGGGGAGGGAATGGGAGTGAACGGGCTCCGTCTGGCACCTCCAGCCTCGCTGCTTCCCAGGCCTGCAGGACGTTCGGGCCCCAGAGGACGTGGGAGCCGGGAGGGAATATGCCAACTTGGCTTTGTGGCTGCGTCCCGCCCCCGCAAAGGCGCCTCCACGGTCCCAAAGCATGAAATGCACACTTGTTCTCAGCATTGGCAACCTCCCCGGCCTGGGTAGATGCCCTGGGAAGCTGTTTGGTCTGCAGCTGCAGCAGTGTCAGCCTGACGGGGGAGGGGGCTTCCTAAGGGGATGGTGCATAGGGGAGAGTGGCAGTGCCTGGGCTCAGGAGCCTCAAAGACCCAGCGGGGTGCTTTGGAACAGCCCACTGCCCTGGAAGAAGCCTGCTCTGTGGCCATGCTGGCCAATTGCCCTGGTGTAAACACCTCACCATCCGCTCACTCCCACCTACCAGCATCACTGGATGCCAAGTAGGAACGATGCACCCGGTGGCCTCTGGGGCACCAGGAGATGACCCGGCTCGTTCCCACCTGTGCAGCCCCGAGCAGATCATGTGACACCTCGGGGCCTCTGAGGGCACCTGGGTATCAGTATCCCACCTGCTCCAGGGGTCACGGTGTACCTACCATGGGGTGGGAGGAGGTAGTGTCAGCTCCGTAAGCGGTAGCTGGGCTGCTATACTTTTTTTTTTTTTTTTTAGTAAGAACAACGGGGAGTTCCCTGGTGGCGCAGCAGGTTAAGGACCCAGAGTTGTCATTGCAGCGGCCTGAGTGGCTGCTGTGGCGTGGGTTGGTTCCCTGGCCAGGGAACTTTCCCACGCTGAGGGTGTGGCCCAAATAAACAACAATGAGGTTGGGACATCTGTTCAGTGGTGGGGTGAGGTGTTTAGGGCAAAAATGGGGTGCCAGGCAAGGGAAGGCTAGGGCATTGGCATACCGTATGGGGCAAAATAACAAGAGATGTTACAATTTTTTTTTTTTTTGGCCACTGGGTGAACCACAGCCGTGGCAACACCAAATCCTCAACCCACTGCACCACCTGGGAACTCCATTGCCTTCTTTTCTTTAAAAAAAAAAACAGCTTTGGAGTTCCCATTGTGGCTCAGCAGAAACGAATCTGACTAGGATCCATGAGGATGCAGGTTCGATCCCTGGCCTTGCTCCGTGGGTTAAGGATCCAGCATTGCCGTGAGCTGTGGTGTAGGTCGCAGAATCGGCTCAGATCTGGTGTTGCTGCGGCTGTGGTGTAGGCTGGTGGCTACAGCTCTGATTCGACCCCTAGCCTGGGAACCCATATGCTTCGGGTGTGGCCCTAAAAGACAAAAAAAAACACACCTGGCTTTATTGAGATGTATTCACACACTGTATGTTTAGAGTGTGCAAGTCAATATTCTAGAATATAGTCGCAGGGTTGTGTAGGCATCGCCACAGATTTTAGAACGTTCGTCTCCCCCCAGAAGAAACCCTTCACCCATCAGTAGTCACTCCCCACTTCTCCACCCCACCCCCAGCTCTCGGCAGCCCCCGATCTGCCTTCTGTCTGCGCAGGTCAGCCACATCAGAACTTCTCCTGAAAGCGGACTCATTACAAGGGTGCTCTTTTGGCTCCAGCTTCTGTCCTTTACCTGTTTTCAAGGTCCGCCCGCGACTTAGCATGTATCCGTATGTCATGACTTTTCATTCTGAACACTATTCTGCTATCTTTTTAACCACACTTTTTCTTTAGCCGTTCATCTGTTTTTGCTTTTATTTTTTTTGTCTTTTGTCTTTTTGTTGTTGTTGTTGTTGTTGTTGTTGTTGTTGTTGTTGTTGCTATTTCTTGGGCCGCTCCCGCGGCATATGGAGGTTCCCAGGCTAGGGGTTGAATCGGAGCCATAGCCACCGGCCTACGCCAGAGCCACAGCAACGCGGGATCCAAGCCGCATCTGCAACCTACACCGCAGCTCACGGCAACGCCGGATCGTTAACCCACTGAGCAAGGGCAGGGACCAAACCCGCAACCTCATGGTTCCTAGTCGGATTCGTTAACCACTGCGCCACGACGGGAACTCCTGCTTTTATTTTTTAATGGTTGCATCTGCAGCATGTGGCCCTTCCCAGGCTCGGGGTCGAATGAGAGCTGCAGCTGCCAGCCTACACCGCAGCCACGGCCACGCCGGCTCCGAGCCGCCGCTGTGGCCCACATTTCTGCTTTTCACCTCTCGGGGTGTATATCCCGGAGTGGGATTGCTGGGTCTGGTTTAACATTTGGAGCATCTGCCAAGTGTTTTCCAGAGTGGCCGCACCATTTCACACCCCCCACCGGGTTTGGGGTTCTAATTTCCCCACGTCCTCCCACCGCTCGTAATTGTCTTTGGGTTCTGGCCATCCTAGCGGGGCGTGGAGTGGTACCTCGAAGTCTGGAGTTGCATTACCCTGAGGACTGCAGGTTGAGCACCTTCTCATGTGCATATTTGACTATTCGTATATCTTCTTTGGAGAACCCGCTATTCAGATACTTTGCTCATTTTTCATTGGCTTATCCATCTTTTTATTGACGTATAAGAGTTCGCCATACATTCTGGATACAAGTGCCTCATTAGATTTTTGATTTGCAAATATTTTCTCCCATGCTGTGGGTCGTCTTTTCACTTTTTTTTTTTTTTTTTTTTTGTCTTTTTGCCGATTCTTGGGCTGCTCCCACGGCATATGGAGGTTCCCAGGCTAGGGGTTGAATCGGAGCCATAGCTGCCGGCCTACGCCAGAGCCACAGCAACGCGGGATCCGAGCTGTGTCTGCAACCTACACCACAGCTCTCGGCAATGCCGGATCCTTAACCCACTGAGCAAGGCTAGGGATTGAACCCGCAACCTCATGGTTCCTAGTTGGATTCGTTAACCACTGCGCCACGACGGGAACTCCTCTTTTCACCTTTTTAATAATATTGCTGGCCACACAGAAATTCTTAATTTTGACGAAGTGCAACTTAGGTATTTTTTTTCTCGAGTCTCACGTGGTTTTGGTGTCATAATTAAGAAGGCATTTCCTAACCCAGGTCACAAAGACTTGCTCCTATATTTCTTCTTGGAATTGTGTGGTTTTAGGCTTTGTACTTAGGCCTCTGATCCAGCTTGATGCAGCTTCGTGCATGGTGTGCGAAACGGGTCCAGCTTCGCTCTTTGGCAGGTGGCTCTTCAGCATCCCAGCATCATTTGTTCAGGATTCCGCTTTTCCCATGGAACTGCCTTGGGCATCCTTGTGGCAAATCGCTTGACCACAAAGGTCAGCTGAGGATTCGTCTCTGGACTCTGGGTTCCAGTCCATTGATCTCTGTGTCTGTCCTTATGTCAGAACCAGTCTGTCTTGCTTACAGCAGCTTTTGTGCCTTTGTTCTTTGTTGCTTTTCAGGGCTTCACCTGCGGCATGTGGAAGTTCCCAGGCTTGGGGTCGAACTGGAGCTAGAGCTGCCCACCTACACCACAGCCACAGCAATGCCAGACCCAAGCCAAGTCTGCGACCTGCACCGCAGCTCAAGGCAATGCCCGATCTTTAACCCACTGAGGGAGGCCAGGGATCAAACCCGCATCCTCACAGACACTCTGGCAGATTCTTACCCCACTGAGCTGCCAAGGGAACTCTGTTGCCCTGGTCTTTTGTATCTGTATTCATGAAGGATATTGGTCTGTAGTCATCCTATGAGGTCTTTTGGTTTTGGCATCGACTGCAATACTGGCCTCATGGAAAGAGTTTGTGAAGTATTGGTAATATTTCTTCTCGGAATGTTTGGTAAACTTCGCCCATGAAGCCGTCTGGACCTGGGCTTTTCTTTGCGGGGAATTTTAAATTACTAATTAAATTTCTTTTGTGGTCTAGATCTATAGAGACTTTCTATTTCCTCTTCAGGTGGCTTCCGTAATTTGTGTCTTTCTAGAAATTTCCATTAATGTGTCAGTGGGCTGTTGCTCATAGAATTCCTTCCAATACATCTTATTTGCATTATCTGGGTGCCAGTGTCCCCCTCTCATTCCTGATTTTAGTACTTTGAGTCGCCTCTGTTTTTTCTTGGTCGGTCTAGTTAATGATTTGCCAAGTTTGTTGATCTTTTCCAAAAACCAATTTCCGAGCCTCTTATTTCTTTCAGATGTCATTTTTTCTTTCCTCGTCTTATTATTTCTTTCCTTCTGCCTGCATTGGGTTTAACTCGCTTTCCTTTCTCTGCTTCCTTGGAGTGGAGCATTAGGTTGCTGGCTTGAGAGCCTTTGCAGGTGTAAAGTCACCGGGAGCCGGCCGCTGGCTTTGTCCTGTTAACATTCTGCATTTGCTGTGTTTTCCTTCTCATTCATGACGAAGTAATTTCTAATTCTCTCGGTGATTTTTGGTCTTTAATCCTTTGGTTAGTTAGGAGCGTGTTGTTTGATGTCGCCTGTTGGCGAATTTTCCGATTTTTCCTTCCGCTATTGATTTCGAATTTAATTCCCTTGTGGGCAAAGAACCTATTTTGTATGATTTGCCTGCTTTTGAGTCTTATTTTGCAGCTTCTGCTCTGCCCTGGGGAGTGTTCCTGTGCTTGAGAGGAACGGCCACCCCCAGGGGCTTCCTGGCTGGGGCGGGGAGGGGCTCAGGGCGGGAGCACAGCGAGGGCTGCAGGGACGTGGGGAGGAGGCGGGTTCCAGAGCCCCCCCCCCCCTGCACCCCACCTCTGGGCCTTTTCAGATCAAGAAGGAGTGTCTGGCCTGCAGGGGGGCTGCCGCTGTGTTTGACATGTCCTACTTCGGGAAGTTCTACCTGGTGGGCCCGGATGCGAGGAAGGCAGCCGACTGGCTCTTCTCGGCCGATGTCAGCCGGCCCCCAGGTACGGAGCCCAGGTGGGCCACGCTCCCTTCTCGCTTCTGCACAGCCCGGGGCACTGAGAGGAGGTGGCAAAAAGCTGACCCTGTCCCTCTGCAGGCCAGACACTCCAGCTCCTTGGCTGGCCCTGGGCCCCCGTGACCAGACCCCTCTGCCCTCCTGGCCAAGCCCCAGGCCCTTGCCCACCCCCCTTCCCTTTGACTTAGTTCTGGACAGGTTGGAGGCAGCGGGTCTTCAGCACGTCTCCCGGGGCTGGGCATCTGCCCATTTACGCCCCCCAGGAACCCTCTCCCCAAATAAGGTTTCTAGAATTCAGCCTTACAGTTTAATGCTCAGTAACATTTGAATTCTAGGTAAAGAATGAATAATTTCTTAGTTTGTCCTGTGCAATATATGGGACATTCATCTTGCTTCTTCATCACCCACCCACCCACCCACCCCAAACTCACCCATCTAGGGTGTGAGTCCACTAGAGCTGCTGTAACAAAATGCCATAAACTGAGTGGCTTGAAGCAGGTTGAATGTATTGTCGTACTAGTCTGGGGCTGGAAGTTCCAAATCAGGGCCGTTGGAGTTCCCATCCTGGCTCAGTGGGTTACAAACCCAACTAGCATCCATGAGGACATGGGTTTGATCCCTGGCCTCGCTCAGTGGGTTCAGGATCCAGCATTGCCATGAGCTGTGGAGGAGGTTGCAGACGCAGCTCGGATCCCGCGTGGCTGTGGCTGTGGCAGTGGTGTAGGCCGGCAGTCGCAGCTCTGATTCCACCCCTGGCCTGGGAACCTCCATATGCTGCGGGTGAGGCCCTAAAAAGCACACCCACACCCACACACCCCATCAGCGCTGTGGTGCCGGGATTGTAGAGCCTTCCTGGCCTCTGCAGGGGCCACGCATCTATGGCCGGCAGCTGCGTCCCTCCGGTCTCGGCTCTGTAGCCACACGGGTCCCCCCAGCTTCGTCTCCTTTCGAGACACCAGTCATGCTGGTTCAGGACCCACTGTAATGACCTCTAATCGTCTCAGCACCATCGTATCTGCAAAGCCCCTGTTTCCAAATAAAGTTCGTTCACAGGGACTGGGGTCAAAGGGCCTCCACGGAGCACAGTTCCCCCACTACACCGTTTAGGCAGCCAACCCAGCTGCCCACGCACCCACACCAGCCCTGCTCACCTCCTCGGACTCCTCCCCCTCGTCTCCGTCCTCCTGTTCACCTCCAGACCCTTCCACCCCCTGCTCGATCCCTCATCCATCCATCTGCGTACTCTTTTTTTTTTTTTTTCTTCAACCCCATGGCTGCGTGCAGCAGCTTGATATGGGATCTCAGTTCCCAGACTGGGGCTTGAACCCGGGCCACAGCCGTGAAGGCGCTGAGTCCTAACCCCTAGGCCACCAGGCAACGCCCCATCTGCATATTCGTTGATTCAGCAAAGCTTCCTGGCCCTTCTGCTGTGCCAGGCATGATGCGAGGTGCACTAAGGCAGGTGGGATGTGACTCCTGCCCCCAGCCGGTGGGGTGGGGAGGGTGGAGCGGGAGGAGCCAAAGTCAGGGCCTTTCCAGAAGAAAGGAGCCTCCCTCCTGATCCTTCCTCCTCTGGGGCTGGCAGTGCTGGCTGGCCGGCCTGTCCTTCTCTGGGTCACCCAGCCGTGGTGGCATCATAGAGATGAGGGGGCCTCATGAGGGCATCCCGACAAGGGTTACCCTGCCCTGAGCAGCTCCCACCCCCGGGGTTCTCCTGCCCGCAGGCTCCACCGTGTACACCTGCATGCTGAACCACCGAGGGGGCACGGAAAGCGACCTGACGGTCAGCCGCCTGGCCCCCAGCCCCCAGGCCTCCCCGCTGACCCCGGCCTTTGAAGGTAAGAGACGCCCCCGAGGCCCAGTGGTGCTGAGACTGCAGCCCCGCTGGGGGAGGCGGCTGCCCGCGCGGGGTGGTCAGGGCCGGGATGCTCTCTATCACCAGAGCGCCCGCTGGGGTCGGGCCAGGAGATCAGAGTTTGCTTCAGGCCGAAGGCAGCCTTTGTTCAGGCAGTGCTGCTGGGCTCCGAGCACTCAGTGAGTATGTCTTTGCACCTGCCCGTTCCGTGGTGTTTCCGAGGGGCCACAGCCTGGGCGTGCTCGTCTCTTCTGCCTGGAGCAGAAGAAGCCAAGGGTAAGGCCATGCCTCCCACGCGGGCAAGTTCGCGCCCTCTTGCTGCTGACATCCGTATTCCGTTACTCTCTGGGTTCCCGTATAACTCCCGGTCTCAGACCGGAGCGGGTCCTGAGAAGACACCCAGCTCTGTGGGCAGGCTGACACCCGGGTTGCCCTCTGCGGGCCCCCTGCTTCTGCTTGCATGCCCCTTGTGATGGGGAGCTCAGCCCTCACACTCCTTGCTGGCCCGGCTCTGACTCCACCGAGCCAGACCTGCCTCTGTCACCTCAGCTCCTGACCCACTCCTTGGGTCCCATGGGCACAGCCTGATCTCCATGCAGGGATGTGTCCCCATCAGGGAGGAAGGAAGACGGCTGAGATGCCGGGCAGTGATGAGCGTCCCCTTCCCCAGAAAGGGCCCCTTGCACCTCGGAGAGGCTGGATTTCCGAGGAGAAGGGATCCAGCCGTGCCGCTCCCTGTGTGGCTGAACTGTGCCGTCGGGGAAGGGCACAGCCCATCCAGGAAACCTAGAGCCCCAGCTTCAGCTGCATCCCAGTAGGACTGGGTCAGGGCCCCCTGGAGGGAGGAGGGGGCTCCGGCCTGGGCTCTGGGAGAAGGAGGCGGGAGGAGGACAGAGAGACCGGTGGTGAGAGGGTAAGGGACTGGAAGGGAGTGATGATGCCAGGAGGCTGCGGGAGGCAGGTGAGCCAGGAGGAGTGAGGAGGGCTTCCTGGAGGAGGTGATGCTGGCCTGAGCTTCAAAGGGTGGGTCAGAGCCACCAGCGGGAAGGGAGCGGAGGAGAGAACGAGGGGGATGCCTGTGCAGAGCCAGGCCAAGGGGGTGGCAGGGGCCGTTTTGAGAGGGGCCCCTGGGAGCTTTGTCTGGCCTTCAGCCCCAGCCGAGGGGAGGCGCGGCCACAGCCGCTGTCCCCAGAGAGCCAGTCCAGCTGGGGGGCAGAATGGAGGGACTCCCGTGAGGGCACAGGTCTCCGAAATCCTGACTCCGGGGCTGCCTGGCCCAGGGGCCCCGCTCTCCGGCCTCAGTTTCCCCATCTGTGAGGTGGACACTGTGACTCACCTTCCTGAGAGGCTGCAGGCAATTGAGCGAGAGCCTGAAGGGGCAGGAGGGCTGTGCGTGGCCTCCCGGAGCCTCAGCTCCCTACTTGGAAAGCTCGTCCTTGTCACAGGTGGAGGTTGTCATGGGAGCTCTGTCAGCAAAGCCACTGCCCAAGGCTGTGGCACACACATCCTCTGATGACCCAAGGGTTTGAGGGCCCACCTGCCAGGGCTGTGGGGGGAGGGCAGGCTCTGCGAGGGGGGGAACGGGGCGGGGCTAGTGGCCCCCACAGGTGTTTTTCCTGGACTCTGGAGCCTCTGAATCAAGTTCAAAGGCTGCCTGACGGGGAGGTTTGTACCTGGAGGTGGGGAGGGAGGCCCAGCGCTCTGCGGAGCACAAAATCCCGGTTCACCGCTCAACACGGAAAAACTGCAGCGTGGACCTCATATTTTCAGCCTTAAAAAACCGGTACTGGGGCTCCCGTTGTGGCTCAGCGGGTTCAGAACATGACTAGTGTCCATGAGGATGTAGGTTCCATCCCTGGCCTCGCTCAGTGGGTTAAGGATCCAGCATCGCCTCGTGCGGCTCCGTAGGTCACAGATGCGGCTCGGATCCCGAGTTATCTTGGCTGGGGTGTAGGCCGGCAGCTGCAGCTCTGATTCGACCCCTAGCCTGGAAACTTCCATGTGCCGCAGGTGTGGCCGTGAAAAGAAAAGGAAAAAAAAAAAAAAGCTGTACCAGTCTTGCTATGAATATGCATATCGATTAAATATGCGTGTGTGTCTGCATGTGAGTCACTCCCGCTAGGTCGGATCACCACTAGGTCAAGAGGAGGGGGCGTTTCACTTGTGATCAGGCTTGTGTATCAGCCTCGTCAGCCTGCAGTGCGATTTTGAACACGATTTTGTGTCACCAAAGGAAATATTCCAGCAATTCTGAAAAGCACGGAATAAAGCCCACAGCCCATAGCTCCTGGCCTGTGCCAGAGCCCTGGGGTCTGCCCTCTGTGCCCGTCTTGTGCACAGGACCTGGACCTGGGCTGCCCTCTGGCCTCGAGACCTGGCACTTCAGGGTTTTTGATGGAGCCCGGCGGCCTCAGTGTCACTCACATCCTCCTGAGACAGGCCCTGGCGGGGGCAGCAGCCTGGGGGGCTGCCCAGAGCCCTGGTGTGTGTCGGGGGCTGGGGCAGAGGACACTGCTGGAGACTCGAGCCTCAAAGGTGTCGGAGGCCAACGGCCTGGGAGCCCCAGCCCAGGGAGCGGGGGTCCTTTGGGGCCGGCTGGTTGTCTTGGCCTTGGAGTTGGTCTGGAGGGTCACCAGGATGAGGGCACAGAGGAGCTCATGGAACACGGGGTGCCAAGGCCGGGCTTAGCTGGATGGGACCGGGAAGACGGCTGGGCTCCTACTGGGACCTCAACCCCAGGAGGGTGGTGCTGATGCCAGAGCCAGGGCTCTTCTGCTTCTTCCTGGGCTGGGGATGGTGGAACCCTGGCCTGGGCGTGGGGGAAGGGCTTCCATGCCAGCTCCAGGACCTCCCATCGGAGCCCAGCCGTGAGTGCTCCTGGGCCGGAGGGGAGGCCCTGTGCGCCCCATTCACCCCCATCTCCCCCACCCCGCTCTACTACCAGCTCTGCACCCCCAACACCACCAGAGAAGGAAGTTGAAGTGTGTGTCTCTCTCTCTCTTTTTCTTTTTTTTTGCTTTTTAGGGCCGCCCCCACAGCACATGGAGGTTCGCAGGCTAGGGGTCGAATCAGAGCTGTAGTCCTTGGCCTACACCACAGCCACAGCAACGCCGAATCCAAGCCATGTCTGGGACCTACACCACAGCTCACAGCAATGCGAGATCCTTAACCCACTGAGCAAGGCCAGGGATCAAACCTGTGTCCTCGTGGATGCTAGTCAGATTCTTTAACCACTGAGCCATGATGGGACCTCCAGGTGGGTCTCTTAAAGACAGATTGTTCTGATGCTGAGTCGGGGGGATGCGGGGATGAGCACCTAGGCAGGAGCCTCCCTCGAGCTGCTGCCCACCTCCCACGAGGCCCACTAGCTCTTCCCAGGGTGGGCTGGGGGCTGGTGCTGCCCCAGGACACCCAGAGTGAATAGCACTGAAGGGTGAGAAAAGCAGCCGCAGGCAGGACGGGAGTGGCCCAGTGTGTAACCATCCTTGCGCCCTGTTCCCGAGCTCTGGGCTGGGCTCCCGGTGCCGCAGGAGCTCCGTAAGTCCCCCCAGCAGCCCTGTGAGGGGGTCTGGCCTCATTCCCACTGTAAAGATGGAGGAAGTGGGACCGGGAGGTCAGGGATTGCCTGGGGACCATCCCTCTGAGACGGGGAGCCCTGCTGGAGTAAGGAGGGAGGGAGGGAGGGAAGGAGCGGGAGCGGGAGGGGAGGTGCATGGAAAGTGGACGGAAGGAAGCCCCTCCCAGGGCTGCCCCTCCCCCGCTGTGTGCGGAATGGCCTGTGAGAGCCCCCCGCCCAGGGCACACAGCAGCTGGACCACAGCATCCCTGCAGCTGAGGCACATTAACCCCCGGTCACCAGTGACACTGTGGGGGCTCAGAGAGGCTGCATGATGGCTGGGGTCACAGCTTCCGGGGCAGTGGCTCTCCCAGGACGCTGGGCGGAGATGGGCTGCTGTCCCCTGGGCAGTGCTAGGGTGGCAATGTGGCCCCAGAGGTGCGCCACAGGCCGTGGACTCAGAGCTGGACGGAGACCCGTCTTCTCCCACCTGCGACCTCTCTGAACCTTAGTCTCTTTCTGAACCCGAGGATGGTGGCAGGAAGGCACAAGGGGGCGTGGCCTGTAGAGCCCAGCTCAGCCGAGCCCCCATGTCACCAAGGTGGGGAGCCCAGAGACTCAGGCCCGGGGGACTGTGGAGTGAGAACAGCAACTGGTGGAGGCACTGAGGTTCAGAGAGGGAAAGACACTTGCTTGAGGTCGCCCAGCACGGGGGCGGGGGGGAAGGGGGCTGAGGCGGGATTTGCATTTCCCTGGGGCCGGTCGGCGTGGGGAGCTCTTACTCCTTCCTGGGTCACAGACCCTTTGAGAAGTGGGAGAAGGGCTCCCCTTTCCCCCAGAAAATGCTCCCCTGGCCTGTGTAGCCCTCGGGGGGGTCCCTACCCCAGCCCCTCCTCCCCACCCTTTATCCCGCGGGTGATGGGGATTCAGGGCCCCTGGAGAGGGTCGCCATGCTCGGTCGGGCCTCTGTCGTTCACTTTCAAGGCAAGAGCATCTATTTTTCCACCCGGAGGCCTCTGCCGCCCCTCTGCCCCTCCTCCTCCATCCCGCAGTCCAGCGGTGCTCAGTCCTGCGCTTCTCTTCCAGGGGACGGCTACTACCTGGCCGTGGGCGGGGCCGTGGCCCAGCACAACTGGTGCCACCTCACCACGGTGCTGCAGGACCGCCAGTTCCGGTGCCAGCTCGTGGACCGCTCTGAGGACCTGGGCCTGATCAGCATCCAGGGTCCGGCCAGGTGAGGAGAGTCATGGAGCCAAGCCCCCCGGTGCACCTGGGCCCTGGGCCCTCATCCCTTTGTCTGGGACCCGGGGCGGAACCGCTTCCTAATCCTGAATGGAACCTTGTGGTTAGTTAGCTAAACACGCTGGTGACCCAGAGAGGCTACACCAGGTAAATGCTTTTCAAAGCCCCCGGGAGCAGAGAAGCCCTTAATAGGAGACCCAGACTGAACCTTACAGCGAGTCAGTACCGAGGATTCCAGCGAGGTGTCTCTGGGCGGTTAATACACACTAGGAATTACCTGCGCCTCCCTAAGTGGGTGGAGCCAGGCTGGGCTTGCCCCTGCCCCCTTGGCTGAGACTGAAGCTCTGCAGCCAGAGGTCACCTGCCCCTCCCCAAGTAGCTCCAGTGACGGCACCTATGGATGCAGCTCCATCTAGGGGTCATCTATGACCGTCTGTGGATCATCCAGCCACATCAGTTCCCTCTCCGAGCGTTTACTGAGCTGCGTTCCCACCCATGAGGTATCGGGTCCCGGGAGGCCCTCGGATGCTGGCTGGTGCGTGAAGCACAGGAGGGTCTTAGGCAAAGGGGTACCTGAGCAGGTGTGTGCACTTTGGCAAGATCCCTCTGGCTGGGCTTTGGAGAAGGGACCGGGGTGGGGGTGGGGAACAAGAGGGGCAGCCCACGGGTCAGCATGGACCAGTCGCCTCCAGATGTGCCCACATGGCCTCCGGTCCCCATTGCAGCGCTCGAAGTGGTTATAATTGCTTTCATGTTTATTGGTGAAGGAGAGAGGACAGCGTGTCTCCAGCTGTGTTGTCCCTGAGCTGCACACAGCTGTGTCGGCAGGACATCCTTGTCAGCCCGGAGCAGGCCGGGGGCCCCCAGTCAGTGGGCTCAGACCCCCCCACAGGGTCCATTTTCCCTGGTGCCTTGAAGCGGGCGAGCCAGCAGCTCCCCAGCAGGGTCCTGGACCAACGGACTGCCCCTCCGGGCGAGGCTGTCGCTGGTCTGCATGTGCACCACCCGGCCCAGAGGCACACAGCAGACACACAGCATGTGCTTGCTGAACAAGTGAACAGAATTGGGGCTGATCATGTCCCTTAACTGCCAGGCGCTGGACTTCAGACTTCTCGTGAAAACCGGTATCTATTAAGGAGGCCGTGGGGGAAATGAGGGATCAAGCCTGGGACTCTCTGAAGGAACAGTGTTTCAGGCAGAGGAGGCAGCAGGTGCAAAGGCCCTGTGGCAGGAAGAAAAGCACTATGGCCAGGGCCATGGGAGCTGTGCTCAGAGGGCTGGAGAGGCAGGTGCACAGGTGAGGGGACAGAGCGGTGGAGGGGCATGCCTGGACTTGGGCTTCATTGCGGCCTCTGATGCTGAGCTGCAGGTAGGAGGCCAGCAGGTGTGAGGAGCCCCAGGGGCCAGGTGAAGCAGGGGTTCCGAGGAGGGAGCCACAGGCACGTCCGGTGGTCAGTGGGTCAAGTAGGAGGAAGATGGAGCATTGACGGTGGGGTTTGGCAGCCCAGTGGCTCCTGCAGGCTTGGCAGGAATCATTTGACGGGTGGCTGGGTGGGAGCATGTTGGAAAAGGAAGGAGGGGGGGCACAGACGGTGGAGAGGGGAAGAGACTGCCAGCTGCAGGTGGAGGGCTGGGAGACTGGGATTCAGTGAGTAACGCATGGACCGCGCTCGCCTGGGGGCTGGCCTGGAGGAAGCACCCCATCCTTGGTGTATGTGGCTTGTTTGTTCCTCCCCAGGTGAGCCCCACCTCCGCAGCTCTGGCTGAATAAGGGGCGGGGGTCCTGGACTTCCAAGCTTAAGGCGCAGCCTCAGAAGCCCCAGCTTCATTGCCACGGCGACCGTGGACAGGGAGTGGGTTATTTTTGGTTTCGGGGGTGGTGAGCAGGCAAGGGAGGGAGGGGGTGCCAGCCAGCCAGATCAAGGTGTGGCCCCGAGGGGACAGGCCAGCCTCTTCCAGCCTCATTATAAGCTTCTCCAGGAGGAAGGCGAGTGACGGCTTCAGGGGCAGGGAGACAAGCTCTCCTCCTGGGAATTTCTCAACTTTTTCTTGCAAATTGTCCTCTCTCTTTCAAAAATAACCCAAAGTTTCTCCTGTGAATAATAATGTCACAGGCACTGCCGATAAGGCGAAACTTGCTGAGTTGTTCTGTGGGAAGCATTTTACAGAGCGCCTGGACCACGAGAGAGGCTCAATAACCTACTGACCAGTAGAACTTTCTAGAAACACTCCACAGTCGGTGGTCCAGGATGGTAGCCACTAAACCATACGTGGCCATGGAGCCTGAAATGTGGCCGGTGAGACACGATTTTTATTCTAATTCACCTGAGCTCCAGAGGCCACACGGGGCAGGTGCGACAGCACAGGAGCAGCGATCACTGCTCTAATTGTTAATGCCAAGGTGCTTGGAGTGTGCCTTCTGGCTGATGCCTCACGAGGGCCCTGGGGGGTGACGTCACTGTCCTCCAGGGGACGCAGGGACTGAGGCTCCTGGGATTGGGGGTGGACCTGAACCTGGGCTCTGACCAGAGCCCCTGCTCTCTAGCGCCACCTGTTGTCCCCTTGGTGAAGGGCAGCCTCCTACACGTGGCCCTAGCTCGGCAGACCTGCACGCCCAAGTTGGTGCCCGAGTGGGGTTCCCCTGGCACTGCTGAGGCCACGCTGGCCCCGGGCAGCAGCCCCAGGCTCCTTCCTCCTTCCTCTGCGGGGAAGACAGTGGATCTTCCGCTCCGGCCACTCAGGGCTGCAAAGGACAGCCTTCTTAAGGACTGGGTAGGGGCTGGGGGGGGTGGTCTGGCACCACGCGGGTACCAAGGGGTGGTACATAAGGATCTGGGAGATGGGGATTAAGGTCGGAAGCATTTCTGGGCACACGCTGGGACCCCTGTGAGGCAGAAATGGGAGGCTGTCTCCTGCCAGTGGGGAGCCGCCCCTGCAGTGCAAAACCAGACTGTTTGCAATCAGTCCTATTTACTGAGTGCCCTCTCTGTGCCAGGCACACCACGGCAGGGCCCTGCTGGCATGGAGCTCCTAGTTGGGGGCGAGAACAACCAGTGTGAGAGGTGCCCTGCAGGAGACTTATCAGGGCCCCGAGGCCTGGACAAGGGTGAGGGGCACCTGATGCAGACTCAGGAAATCAGGGAGGGCTTCTTGTAGGAGGTGACAGATGAGCCAAGACCTGAAGGATAACAAGATTAAACAGGGGCAGGGACACCTGGCGGGGATGCGGAGGGCGTGAGAGTGAACTAAGGCCTGGAGGGAGGCAAGGGGCAAGGTGCCCAGGAGGTGAAGGTTTCCATGGACACCGTGAGGTGGCAGGTAACCCTTCAAGCATGAGATCCAGGCTCTGCTGGGCATGGCGGGGTGGGGGAGGTGAGGAGAGAGGACGCTGCCCTCGGGGCCTGTGGCATTTAGGCTTTAGATGGTTAGATAGCTGCCCCGGGCCTCGGTTTGCCCAGCTGAGAAAGGACAGCCTACAACAGCTCATGTCTGACTCTGGTCTCTGCCCAGGGCTAGGCTGTTCCTGTCACTGTTCCCGCTGAAGCTCTCCTTTTCTTATCTGACTGGGGTTTGGGCCCGTCCCCCTCTTGGTGTGCTTTTACGGATGGCATGTTTGTTGTCAGTCTGCCCTGTGAGATCAGGGCCTCATCCTGATCACTGCTGTATCCCCAGCACCTCCCCAGCCCAGGGCACACACCCAGGCATGCTGGGCAAGTGTTTGTTGACTGACTGATCGACCTCATTCTCACTCACAGCCGGGCCATTCTCCAGGAAGTGCTTGATGCAGACCTGAGCAACGAGGCCTTCCCGTTCTCCACCCACAAGCTGGTGAGAGCTGCCGGGCACCTGGTAGGTACCTGTTGGCCACTATCCCCCGGCTGTGGGCAGTAGCAGCGGGCTGCAAGGGAACAAACCCAGGGCTGGAGCTTAGGACTCATGTGCCCTTGAGCAAGTCTGTTGACCTCCCTGGGCTTCGGTTCCCTACTGTAAAGTGGGGACCAGGTCGTTCTGCCCGCGGGCTGTTAGGGCCCCAGAGGAGGGACGGGGGTCAAAGTCAGGCATTTCTGTGCCCCGCTCGGTGCTTGCACGTGCTGGGGTGGCCCGGACCCACACTTCAGCCTGGCCACCTGTACGGCCGCCCAGTGTCCCCTCCTCAGAGGCGCAGGGCCCACTCTCCCAGATCAGGGCATTTCCTGCCCTCCTTGGAGATGGCAGGGCTGGGGACGGCGGAGCAGTGCCCCCACTCCAGCAGGCCTGCGTGTCCTTGGAGTGTGTTCTCCCTCCCCCGCCCCTGGCATTGTGGGAGCGGGGAGGGGCTGCTGGGGGTGCACCACCTGGCCCCGAGGAGCACCCCCTGCCTGTCCCTCAGTTCCAGAAAGCCCTTGTCCCAGGACCGGAAGCTTCTGAGACTGTGGATGGCATCAGGGCTCCAGCCGACCTGCAGTCGCCGCACCCTGGGGCTGGGGTCCCCGCCCAGCTCTGTCGGCACATCTTGCTTCTGGGCCTTGGGCTTGTTTTTGGAAAATAAGCCTCAAAATCTCCCTCCTGCCCCCCAGCTTCCCAAGGCCAAGGTGAGGAGCGGGCAGTAAAGGGAACAGCCAGGGCTGCGAGGGAGCAGGCGCTGCTCTAAGCCCATGACGCCCGCGTTCGCCCACTCAGTCCTCAGCAGCGTGGAAGGTTCTGCCACGGGGCTTCTCAGCCTTGGCACCGCTGACCTTCTGGAGCAGATCTGTGTCGGGGGCCTGGGCCTTGCAGGGTGTGGACTGGCACCCTGGCCGGCACCCCCTCGATGCCAGGAGCACCCCCAGGTGTGACAACCCAAAGCGTGTCCAGCTGTGACCATGGGTCCCTAGGGCAGAACCGCCGTGGGGTTGGGGGTGGGGACACTGCTCTGAGATCTCCCCGCGAGCAGGTGTGCAGTCACCGCCAGGCCCTGCAAGAGCTCCTGACGGAGCAAGCGTTAACCCCAGGATGCATGTTTCCTGAACTGAGGCTCGGAGGGCTTGGGGGGCTGGTGAAACCCACAAAGCGCGTGAATATGTGTCAGTGAACCGGCTGGGGCCGTAAGCGGGCCGGGCGGGGGTGGGGGGTCAGAAGGCCCGACGCGGGGCATCTCCCCCTTAGGTTTGCGGGGGGACATGCTAAGGGACGTTAGTGGGGGACGCGACCCTGGCCCGCAGAGGGGCTGGAGGTCGGAGGAGTCTGGGCCCTGTTAGCAAGTAAACAGCCTCTCCATGACTTCAGAGAGGATCCTGCCAGAAGGAACCCGATAAAGACGGCTCTGCAGGCAGAGGAGTGCCGGCCGGCTCTGCTCTGTCTCTGCTCCCTGGAGGCCACGCTGGGGGCAGGAAGCTGGGGCTGTCTCTGTCTAGCTTGCTTCCTGCCTCCGTGATGCAGAGCGGCCTGGCGGGACCAGAGAGGGTGTGCGTTTTGAGGGAGCGAGGCACAGCTCCTCCCCAGGCCACGGTGGCCTCAGGGCAGCCCCGCCTGCAGCTCAGGCCCTCTGGGCCCCCGTGGGGTCTGAGCCGCAGCCTGTCTGGGGCTGGGTTCTGACTTGCAAAGTGGGTGGGGGAGCTGGGGGGCTTGGCGCTGGCTCAGCCTGGGTGTGGTTCAGGGCTTCGTGTGGGAGGGGACCAGGTGGGAGCCCCTTCCTCCCAGCCCGGGGCCCCTCCAGCCAGGCCCCTGGGACTTGTCCTTGGACTCGGACCCTGGCTGCCTCCCCAGGCCTGGCCCTCGGCTGTCTGGCTGCACTTTGGCCTCCGGGGCCCAGGGGCCAGGCTGGGCCAGGGCTGGGGCTGCTGGAAACCCAGGCCAGACTCCAGGGTGAACCCCTGTCCGGGGTAACAGCCCAAGGTGGGGGCCGTGGGATGTCGGGGCCGGAGGAATGGGGAGAGGGTGCGTCTCACCACCTGCCCCGGAGCTGGCTGCTGCTTCTGTCCAAAGCACTTTATTGCTCTGTGGGTGAAGGCTCGTTACTCCGTTGCCAGGCACCGCCCGTGGGCAGAGTGCAGGGCCTGGGGGCAGACCTCAATGCTGGCTCCGCCCCTTTGGCCATGACCCTTGACCTCTGGGAGCCTTCCCTTTCTCTCCCTGCCCATGGAGTCTGGCTAAGGAGGTGGCGGCATCAGAGTTTCACTGTAAATATTGGGAATGCTCGTCAAATCAGAACAAGCAAACAAAATCCATCTCTTCTTCTTCTTTTTTTTTTTTGTCTTTTTGTCTTTTTATCTTTTCTAGGGCCGCTCCTGCGGCACATGGAGGTTCCCAGGCTAGGGGTCTAATCGGAGCTGTAGCTGTCGGCCTACACTAGAGCCACAGCCACGCGGGATCTGAGCCGTGTCTGCAACCTACACCACAGCTCACGGCAACGCCCCATCCTTAACCCACGGAGCAAGGGCAGGGACCGAACCTGCGACCTCATGGTTCCTGGTCGGATTCGTTAACCACTGCGCCACGACGGGAACTCCACAAAAGCCCTCTCTTGCACCGGCGAGAGAGCCGAGGCTAGTGGTGTATTTTCTTCCATCTCCTCTCCCTCATCTTTGCCTATAAATGTGCAAACAGAGGCGGGTTCGTGCCCTGCACACGGCCTGTGCGCTCGGCTTTACTGCCTTAGACGCTGTGATGCTGCTTTTCTTGTCCTGTGAAATGCTGTCTGAGAGCCCCCGCGAGCGCCCATGTCATCCTAAGTCCGTCAGCAGCACCTCCGTAAGCAGGACATTTGTGGGGCCATGTCTGTGATGAGCAAGGGGTATCCTTGGCGGTGGCCCTTTAATGACTGTGACTGTTGACCTATGACCCCTTTCAGGGGGTCCCAGGTACACCCTCCCAGCCTTCCGGGCCGTCCAGCCGTCATTGGGCATTTCCTGTGTCCTCCTGGAGCCCAGTGCTGTCCTAGGCCTTTGGGGGTGTGGGGAAGGCAGAGGCACAGGCCCTGCTGGTGCGAAATCCGCCCCCCCCATATTCAGCCTATTTGCATTCCCAGCTGAAGGGTCCCTTCCCAAGGCTGACCTCCACCCCCAAGCCCCCAGAGTTAATTCCGGACGCACTGGCTGGGAGCCCGCCGGGCTGGGAGCTCTGGGATGGAAGACAAGGTTGGGGGCCAGGAAGGATGCCGCGGTCCCAGCCCAGGCTATGTTGGAGCGAGGGGCTGCGTGCACAGAGGCAGCCCCGCCTGGGAGCTGACAGTGGAGGGACACATTTGCTGGAGGGACTGAGTCCCACCACGCCCTCTCCCGCGCCCCCAGAGGCCGGATTCTGGCTCCTTGGTGTCGAGGTTACACTGATGGCTGACCTCACAGTGGCCCAGGCCACACGCTCCCGGATAGTCCAAGCCAGGGGCATGAAGCCCTCCCCTTCAGTCCCCTGGCCAGCAGGAGGGGTGGGGCGTCAGCTGCCGACAGGACTCTGGCCCTGGGAGCTGGGGCTGGCTGCTTCCCCGGCCCCCGCCAAGGGGGCCTCACAGGCAGGGGAGGTGGGCGCCGGGTCAGCACAGGATCCGGGGCTCCGGGAGCAAGGTCACCTCTGTGTGCGGCAGAGCCAGGGGCCTCAGGCCTGGCTTCTGGTCCTGCCCCAGCTTCTGCAGGACTCGCTCTCTGGGTCTTGGTTTCCCCGTCTGTAGCACATTCTAGACAATGTCCAAAACCCTCTCTGGGCCGTCCCGTAAGTCTGTCCAGACATCCTGAACTCTCTCTGGATCCAGGGGGGATTGCACGTTCTCCTGAATAATATCAACATGTGTTGACACCAGTTCCATCAACGTGAGGAGACGCTGGGGCCGGAGTTCAGGGCCAAGTCTTTATGGGAGATGCAATGGGATGCCAGCCAACCAGATGCGGGAGGAATGTGTGTGTGTCTGAGCCATCAGCGAGGCCTCCTGGTCGCGACGGATGCGCAGAGCAGTGAGGGTCAGAGCCAGAGCCAGAGCCGCAGACCCCGCCCAAGGAGGGTGAGCAGGCCCCTGTGCTGCCCACGGTGACCCCCACTCGTGGCAAAGCATGTTTGGGTGACCCTGGCTGAGCGGGGCCGCCCGCCAGGCTGAATGCTCAGCTGAGGGGTGCTGTTGTTTTGCAATAATTCCGAGATTGCTTGGATGAGCCCCAGGCTTCCGAGATCCCTGCATTCCTAGAGGAGGAACAGGGGCGGGAGTTGTCCCCTCGGCAGCCAGCTGACCAGATGTCCGGGCCTCCCACAGGTCGGCCTCGAGGCCGGCAAGGTTCCCAGTGGAAGCGCGCTCCTGGCCTGGTTCCCAGGGGGTAGACACAGCGTCCCGGAGCCTCGGCTGAGGGCGGGGGCCCCTCTGGGAAGCAGCAGGTGCAGGGCGGACGCTCATCACGAGGCAAGGTGATAAGGCGATTTTCCTCTGGAAATTAATTTCAGGTCGAAAGGAAATTGAGTTTCTTTGCCTGGCTGTGGGAGCCCTTGCCGTGGCACCGGTAGGATTCCATTAGTCCAGGATGGAACATTCTTCCGCCCGCACACGTTACACAGACAGAGGCTCTGGAGGCGGGAGGCCTGAACCTGCACAGAGCCTGTGTTTGCCAACTGGGTTTCAGCCGCCACCTAGGGAGTCACTTTGTGCAATTTGTGCACTTTTGCCTCCGCCCTAGAGAGCGGGGGTGGAGTGGAGCCGAGGAAGACATGGTGACCAAGGCCCCTCGGGGTGGCCCGTAGGGGACAGTGACAGCTTCTTGCCATGAAAGTGTAAGGACAGAGTGTGGCTGGAAGGAGGCTGGGGGGCCCTGAGGGACCCCCGGGAATGTGCTTCAGAGATTCTGGAAGCTCCTCCAGGGCAGAGCCCTGACCTTTCTCTGCAGGGAATTCTGGGGGTTCTGACCCTGTGACCCCCCGCTGTTGTCCGTGAGGCAGACGGGGTCGTTTTCGACGTGATCCACAGCACTACCAGCAGCTTGAGTCTGTCTCCCTTTTCCACCCTAGGAGAGGCCAAGTGTGGGAAGTGTAGTTTGTGCATCATGCCTTTTATTTATTCTTATTCCTAGAAATTTGGTTCCTAATCACATCACCACCATCTCCACCACCACCACCATCTCCACCACCACCACCACCACCATCTCCACCACCATCTCCACCACCACCACCACCACCATCTCCACCACCATCACCACCACCACCACCACCACCAGCATCACCCCCACCATCTCCACCACCACCATCTCCACCACCACCATCATCTCCACCACCACCACCATCTCCACCATCACCACCACCACCATCTCCACCACCACCACCACCACCATCTCCACCGCCATCACCATCATCACCACCATCTCCACCACCACCACCATCACCACCACCATCTCCATCACCATCATCACCACCACCATCTCCACCACCACCATCTCCACCACCACCATCATCTCCACCACCACCACCATCTCCACCATCACCACCACCACCACCACCATCTCCACCGCCATCATCATCATCACCACCATCTCCACCACCACCACCATCTCCACCACCATCACCATCATCACCACCATCACCACCACCACCACCACCACCAGCATCACCCCCACCATCTCCACCACCACCATCTCCACCACCACCATCATCTCCACCACCACCACCATCTCCACCACCACCACCACCACCATCTCCACCGCCATCACCATCATCACCACCATCTCCACCACCACCACCATCTCCACCATCACCACCACCACCATCTCCACCACCACCACCACCACCATCTCCACCGCCATCACCATCTCCACCACCATCTCCACCACCACCACCATCACCACCACCATCTCCATCACCATCATCACCACCACCATCTCCACCACCACCATCTCCACCACCACCATCATCTCCACCACCACCACCATCTCCACCATCACCACCACCACCATCTCCACCACCACCACCACCACCATCTCCACCGCCATCACCATCATCACCACCATCTCCACCACCACCACCATCTCCACCACCACCACCACCACCACCAGCATCACCCCCACCATCTCCACCACCACCATCTCCACCACCACCATCATCTCCACCACCACCACCATCTCCACCACCACCACCACCATCTCCACCGCCATCACCATCATCACCACCATCTCCACCACCACCACCACCACCATCACCATCATCACCACCATCACCACCACCACCACCAGCATCACCCCCACCATCTCCACCACCACCATCTCCACCACCACCACCATCTCCACCATCACCATATCCACCACCACCACCACCACCACCACCATCACCCATCTTTACTACCATAATTACCTTCACCTCCACCGTCACCTGAACCACCTTCACTGGAACTACCAGCACCAACGTGCACTAGCCTCCTGGACCAGACTGTTAGGAGGGATCACGCACCCCCACATCAGAATGTTCAGAGGGTTTGAAAAATGAAAATCCTTTAAGCCAACTTACTCCTTTCCCCTCCTGTGGGCCCCGGGCCCCAGGCTCCTTCAGAGGCTGCAGGTGCTCTGATCTCTCCCCGTCACCTGCCTCCAGGACCCCTGAATCCTCACTTACTTAAGGGGTGACTGAGTTTGGAGGATGTGCCTCGTGGGTCAGGGCAGATGTCACACAACCAAATACCCTGACAACATGTAAAAACCACCATGAGCCAGTGGGACCTGAAACAGCTGGATATTTTGGCTTGTGTCCGTGTCTGTGGGCACATCTGCTCAAGCCCTCCTGCCACATCTGCCCAGAGAGGGGTTCCAGGCTTTTTCTGATGATGCCCGTGGTCAGAGCCTCCTGCAGGAGTGACATGGACTCTCCTGCCCTGGGCACCTGTGTGGCCTCTGACCTAAGCCAGGATGGGGGCCTAGTATGTCCCCAATTCCAGTCCTCCCCACGGAAAGCTGGCAGGAAGCCCAGTGATGTGCCAAGCACGGCACCAAGCCCCCAAATCCATTTCACTGAAACCTGAGCATATTCCCCCCACCCCAGAATCTTCCCGTGAGTCAGTACAAGGCAGGGAGTATCTTCTGGTGTTGAACCCTTGCCCAGACGTAATATCTCTGCATGTAAGTCCTTACTAGCGCCTCCTCCAAGTGTGTTGGAAGGAGCTCAAATGAGCTTGTGAGAGCTGATGAGTAAACCTGTAGGAAAACTAGCAAGTGGTGGTTAAACCACTGGTAGCATGAAATTAGCCACGGTACAAGTGTTTACACCACAGCAAGTGGTAAACGCTACAGAATCACCCTGTCCCCTCTGCCCCCCGGCCCAAGAGCTGATTGGCAAACATTTCCCAAGATGTCACAGAGCCTTGGCTTTGCCTCTCTGAACCCCAGTTTCCTTCTCTGTAAAATGGGCGTGTTAGCAGCCCCCGTCTTCCTGAGCAGCAAGCTCCCCACCTGGGCTCTCTGGGGACAGTTTTGTTGGCTGCTCCCATGAGCCCTGTGAGCCCCATTATTGTCCAGGATTTGCAGACTCAGACTCAGAGGGATGTCAGGTGGCCAGGGAAGCAATGTTTGTGACTCAGCTTTAAGCCTGGTGGGTATGAGGCGCCCAAGCCCAGATGCCAGGCGCTGGCTTAGGTCGCAACTGTAGCTTGGATCTGATCCCTGGCCCAGGAACTCCATATGCTGCAGGTTGGCAAAAAATAAATGAAGGAGAAAATTTTTTAAATGAAGAAGTTCCTTGAGCCAGTTGGGAAGGAGGACGAAGCACCTAGAAGTCATGACGTTCACCCAGGTGTTTGGGGCTTGGCGGGTCTGCCTCCCCACCTCCAGCCTGATCTCTGCTCACCAAGGGCTCCACTGTGGTCTCCAGGCCGCAGTCCAGGGCTCTGAGCCTCCCAGGGGGCCCAGCTGGCAGGTGGCTCCTGCTGGCTTTGGGAGCAATTCCTACCTTGGTGGGCCAGCTGGCCAGAACCACAGCAGCCACTGCAAAGATGGGCCCTGGCCAAGGTGGTTGGACTCCCAGCAGGGTCCACACCGAGCGGCCACCTCACAAAAGGTGGGCTAATCATGTCTGCTGCTACCAGGAGGCTTGCCTCCGGGGACACAGGACCACACCTGCTCCTTGCTCCCTCTCTGTCAGCTTGGTCCCAAAGCACCCATCTCCAACGGGGTGCAGAGTCAGCCCCAAGGGCGTGCCCACCGTTCCGCCCCCTGCCTGCCTCCCCGACTCCCAGGGCGACCCCCACCCGGCTGAGGCTCTGCTCTGGTTTCACCCCAGATGTGCACCTCGAGTAGAAGCGGGGTGTCCGTACCCCAGGTGCCGGCCACTCTGTTCTCTTTTCTGCTGCCTTCCATCCTCAGCAAGTTCTTTCCCTGAAGACTGTGATGGATAATCTTTCTGTGTCTTTATCTGAAACATCTGCGTTTCGCTCCAGCCCTTGAAGGACGTGGGTTTCTGGACTCTGTGTTCCAGGCTCTGTGCTTCCAATATGTTATTCTACGTTGCATGGTGTCTAGTGTTGCCAATTAGACGTCTAGAGTCAACCCAGGGAGCTTTGCAGGTCTTCTCCCTCTCTGTCTGTCCATCTCCCGTTCTTTCTCATTCTCTCTGCTTCTGCTTCTCTCTGTCCCTTTCCTTCCCCACTCACTGCCCTCTCTTACCCCCTCCCTCTCTGTCTCAGAGGTCTGCACTTGCCCCAGCGTGTTCTCGGCAGCAGTTTGCTTTTATTCATCCTGCGTGGTGCTCATGCTGCTTCTGCAGTCTGAGGGCTCGTGACTGGCCACCTTCCACTCTGGAAAATTCACTGCCATCCTCTTTTCAAAGATTGTCTCCCCGCCCCCCCTCCACCCGGCCCAGAACCTCCTTCTTAAACTTCTGTTGACACAACGTGGGGCTTCCCAGCCGGCTCCTTGTCCTTTCCGCCCCTGTGAGTGGTCCTGTGCCTGAGTCCCCTGCTTCGCTCCTCTGCTTCTGGCACCAAAAACATTGAGAAAAAGTGTGACTCCCTGAGCACCTCTGGGCTTAAGGTGCCCATTGGTGGAGGAAAGCATGTTTCGTTTTGTTTTGACCGTCATAACCATTTTTCTAGCATATAGTTTAAGTGTTGAGTACATTCCCATTATTGTACAACAGATCTCCAAAAATTTTTCCTCCTGCAAAACCGAAACTCTTTATTCTAAAAACAACTTCCATTTCTCCCGCTCCCCCTGGCTCTGGTAATCACCCTTCTCTTTTCTGACTCTATGAATTTGATTCTGCAGACAAGTGGAATCATACAGGATTTGTGGTTTCGTGACTCACATTTCACTGAGCCGCATGTCCTGGAGGTTCATCTGTGTGGTAGCAGGTGGCAGTACTTCCTTCCTTTTAATGACAGAATAACTTTCTGTTGCATGACTAGACTTTATCACTTCAGTCATCGAAGAACCCTTGGGCTGCTTTTTCCTCTTGGCTCTGGTGAATAGTGCTGCTGCGAACACGGGAGTGCAAACTCCTCTCCGAGGCCCTGCCTTCCGCTCTCTTGGATGTAAACCCAGACGTGGGATCGCCAGACATATGGAGTTCTATTTTGGATTCTTCGGGGAATCGCCGTACTGTTGTTCCTAGCAGTCGCGCCATTTGACATTCCCACCAACTGTGTCCAAGGGTTCCGGTTCCTTCGCCGCCTCATCAATACTGATTATTTTCGGCCTGATTTCTGTTCTTGTTTAAATAGCAGCCATGCGAATGGGTATGAGGTCATAGCCATTGTGGTTTGTTTTCCTTTTCTCTAACGTAGTGATATTGATGGACCGTCTTTTCATTTGTGTATCATCGTTGGTGAAGCATCTGCTCAAGTTCTTAATTCATTTTTTAATCGGGTGGTTTGGTTTTTGTTGAGTTGCAGGCTGGATGTGAACCCTTATCATGATTTGCCACTGTTTTTTCCCCTTTCTGGAGGCTGCCTTTTTGCTGTTGGTTGTCCCCTGTGATGCACAGAAATCTTTACAATTTGCTGTTTTCCACTTGGTTATATTTGCTTTTTCTGTTTTCTGTGCCTTTGGAGTCACATCAGAGAAATTGTTGCCAATTCCAATGTCATGAAGCTTTACCTCTATATTTTCTTCTAGGGGTTTTACAGTCTAAGGTTTCACATTTAGGTCTTTAATCCATTTTGAGTTACTATTTGTAATGGTGTAGGAGAAGTTTCCATCTTTCCATCACTGTTTGTTTAGGAAAATGTCCTTTCCCCATGGGACAATCTGAACTCCCTTGCTGAAGGTCACTGAGCCATGTGCATGAGGGTTTATTTCTGGGCTCTCTCTCTTTTTTTTTTTTAGGTCCACACACACAGTATATGGAAGTTCCTGGGCTAGGGGTTGAATCGGAGCTGCAGCTGCAGGCCTACACCACAGCCACAGCAACACCGGATCTGAGCTGCATGTGCAAACTATGCTGCAGCTCTCAGCACAGTGGGATTCTTAACCCACTGAGCGAGGCCATGTTTCAAACCTGCATCCTCATGGATACTAGTCGGGTTCTTAACCTGCTGAGCCCCAACAGGAATTCCCCATATGACTGTTAGAATTGATTTTTCTATTTCTGCAAAAAATGCCACTGGGATTTTGATAGGGATTGTATTGAATCTGTAGATGGCTTTGGGTTGTATTAAGATCTGGATGGCGTTACATCTTCCAATCCATGAACATGGGATAGCTTTTCATTTATGTGTCTTCTTTCATTTCTTTGAGCATTTGTTTTGCTGTTCTCAAAACAGCAAGTCTTTCACTTCCAGCTGGGTTTATTCCCAAGTATTGTATTCTTTTGATGTGACCTTAAATGGAATTTTTTTCTGATTTCCTTTTCAGATGGTTCATTGTTAGAGTACAGACATGCAGCTGATTTTTGTGTGTTGCTTTTATATCCTGCAACCTGGCTGACTTGGTTTATTCGTTCTAACAGTGTTGAAGGAGTCCTTAGGGCCAGAAAAGTGTTTAAACAAAACCCGACTTTAGGTCCTTCCCCATGACCTTCTTCGGGTCTGTGGCTCCACCTACTTCTGGGGTTCCCATAGGAGTGGGAGGGCTGTGTTTTGCGAGGGGGGTGTGCCTCAGTTTGGGGCTTGCTTTTAAGTCCATCCGAGCTCCTTTTAGTGGCAGATGACTGTGTACCAGGCACGATATGCTTCCTGGAAACTTGATGCTCACCCCATTGATCAGATGGGGACAGGCCGATCCCGTGGTGACCCCGAGCCGTGTTCCAGATGTCCTCCTTCTCAGCCTTTCCCCTCGGTATGTGTCCCCTCAGAGGACCTGAGGACTCCCCCAACTCCACCGCCCCAGTGGAGAAAAATGCAAACTGTCTCAAGAACCAGTGATGCTTTCTTAAAAAGGCACCTAGAAACCCCCAAACCTTTCTCCTCATTTTGCCAGAAAGCAGAGGTCTGTCCACCTGCACCTGTTCACCCTCCATCCAGGAAGTACTTATTCAGCCCCTCTGTGTGCTGGGCCTGCCCATAGGAGTACCTGGGAGAGCGACCAGCCAGCCTCCCCGGCCTCCCTGGGCCCCTGGGAGCTGGGAAAGGGGTGGGAAAGCTCCATCCCACCTAGGAATTCACCCAAGCACCTGGCTTGACTGGGGACGTGGGTGTCTGATGAGACCCGCCATCCTGGGGCCATTAATGGGTGAGCTTTAAAAATTATTTTTTTTTTCCTGTTCAAAATGACACTGGCTTTGAGCCCCAAGCTCCTCTGTGGGTTGTCTAAAATTAGAACCCCGTTGACAAGGCAATCTTTGTCAGGGGCCTACGGCTTGCACCAGGGGAAGCAGGGAAATGTTAACAGTGCATTTTCTGTGTCAGTGTGGAGGTTCTGGAGAGGCCTGGGCAAACGGCAACTCAGAGCAAATTTCAAAAGCTTTCAGAATCCAGCCCCTCGGCAGCAGTGATTAAAGTGTCAGCTTTAGAAGGCGCTGGTTCCTGGCTGCGGAGAGTGGCCCCCGCTTTGCTGCTCAGATATCACCCTGATGGGAGCTGCTCGGGGCAGCCCTTCCGGCTCCGAGCCGTCATGGGATCAGCCCCTCCACCCCCCTGAGCGCTGAGACTTGCTGGCCCCTCCCTGTCCCTCTTGCCAGCTGGACAGTCCCGTGCTCAGGCCTTGCACATGGGGTCACTGTAGGTTCAAGGATTTGCCCAAAGGCCGGGAGCAGGCACCAGCTGCTGGGTGTGTCAGTGACATGCCACCAGATCAGCCACACACGAAAGGTCAGGCTGCAGGGCCAGGCCTTATCCCATTGCTGGTTGTGGCCTCCATCAGCTGCTGGCCAGCACACAACGAGGAGGGACACACGTGCCCAGAGACCAGCTGTCCCCACGTCAGCTGTCCCCATGTGCTCAGCCCGGGCAGGGTGTCTCTGGAGCCCCTTTCCTGCATGATGTTCTGGAGGGTTTTGCAGTGGTCCCCACCACCACGTGGGCCGAGAAGGGGTTTGATGAAGCAGGGTGCATGAGGAACCCAGCCCGTGGACACTCCGTGCATGACACTGTCACAGGGGCTGTGGGGGCCCACGGCGTCTCTCCCGGCCTGTGGGACCCAGCTCTCGGCCGTGGCTTTCACAGTCAGATGTCTGCAGTCAGAGGCCAAGGCCCTGCCAGGCTTACCTGCCCGCCTTTCTCTCTGGTTCCCCCAACGCACACCTGCTCCACCTCTGAGCCTTTAACCTGTGTTCCCTCTTCCCTGGAAGTCCCGTCTGCAAAGGCACACTGTGCTCAAGGTTCCAGCTCAGTCGTCCCTCTTGGAAGGGTCCCTCCCTGGCATGAAGGAAGTGTTTGCCATCACGCTGGCTTGGGCTTCTGGCTGAGTCCTTCTAAGATTTGAGTCCTAGGACACAGAGGCTGTGTCTGGGCCGAGGCCCACCAGGCTGGAGGTTGGGGGTGATAGAATGTTCACCCGGCACCCGGATGCTCCCCTCTCAAGGCCCCCGAGCCCCCTGCCTGCAGCCAGGGTGACTCAGGAGCCGTATGGCTGACACCCCATCCGCGTCCTCATCAGCCCACCCCAGGGCTTCCCAGAACAGACAGAGCCAAGCTCCTGAACCCATTTAGAGACAAGGAAATCGAGGCCAAAGGGAGGCCAAGAGGTTTGCCCTTTGGTCACTGCAGTGATTGACCAGAGGCGTGGGACCCTGGACACAGGGTCTTTGCAGGTGTGATTAAGGCCAGGGTGTCGAGGTGAGTCGTTCTGGGCTGGGGTGGAGCTCAATCCAATGGCAGATGACCTGACGAGGGACGGAGGAGACAGACAGACCCAGAGGAGAGAGGGGCAGAGACAGGAGTGAAGTGGCCACGAGCCAGGATGCCTGGGTGCCCCCGCACCTGGAAGAGGCAGGAGGGGCCCTCCCCTGGCGCCTCCAGAGGGAGCAGGGTCCAGGGCGATGGGTTCCGGATGCTGCCTCCGGAACCGAGAGAGAACTGCGGTTCTGTGGGCCGTGGTTCCCCACCCCTGCAGTCACTGGGGAGAAAAGCTGAGGCCTGGGAACCGCGGGTCCCCTTTTTCCCACCCCCAATGTCCACGCGCCTCCCTTTTAAAGGTTTCCAGAGCGCTCCCAGGACCCTTCTCGGGACCCTTCATTTCTTGGTGGCCGGTGGCCTGGGCCCGGGGCCAGCGAATAATGGCGATGCTGGGGAATGTCCACCAACATGTGGTGGCTGCGCCTCGGCCTCAGCGGTCTGGCCCCAGCCCTGTCTGAGCTGCGACCTGTCCCCCCAGGTCCGGGCCATCAGGCTGTCCTTCGTGGGGGAGCTGGGCTGGGAGCTGCACATTCCAAGGCCGTCCTGCCTGCCCGTGTACCGGGCTGTGATGACAGCGGGGGCCAAGCATGGGCTCGTCAACGCCGGGTACCGGGCCGTCGACTCCCTGAGCACCGAGAAAGGTGTGTGCAGGTCTGGCGGGTCACCCGGAGCCAGGCTGGAGGCAGGAAGGCCCTGGCCCATCACGTCGGTCCCCCTGCTGCCTTCCTGCCCTGCTTGGCTCCCCCTGCCCCGCCTCCCACGTTGGCAGTTTCCCCAAACCCCCTTTGCTGCCCGTGAACCTAGTCCTCCACACAGGCCGGAGCTGGATCCCCGACTCACTCGGGGGCTCTGAGGGGCGGGTTGTTTGCCCGGGGGAAGGGGCGGGGCCAAAGCTGTGTTGGATTCAGCCTCCCTGCTTCCTGAGAGAGCTGAAGAATGTCAGGGCAGCGAGGGGCTCTCAGGGCTGCCCGGCCCCTTCGCAGCCCCCTCCCCAGCACCCCAGCCTGATGCACAGATGCTGCGATGCTGCTGGGGGTGGTCTGGCTTGGGGGGCTCCCCCAGGGAGCCCCCTCAGTCAAGGATGCCCTGGGTTGCCCAGGTCACAGAAGGTCTAGGATGGGGTGTGGGCTGGGGTGGGCATCCACGTGCATCTTTTTTTTTTTTTTTTGCTTTTTAGGGCTGCACCTGCAGCACATGGAGGTTCCCAGGCTAGGGGTCGATTGGAGCTGTAGCCACTGGCCTACACCACAGCAACGCAGATCTGAGCCTCGTCTGCAACCTACACCACAGCTCACGGCAATGCTTGATCCTTAACCCACTGAGTGAGGCCAGGGATCGAACCCTCAACCTCATGGTTCCTAGTCAGATTCGTTCCCACTGCACCATTAGAAGAATTTCCATGTGCGTCTTCTGAAGGGCCAGTCCACCTCCTCCACTGGGCACTGACCCTGGGGTCTCCCCGTCCCCAGGCTACCGGCACTGGCACGCTGACCTGCGGCCAGATGACAGCCCCCTGGAGGCGGGTTTGGCCTTCACCTGCAAGCTCAAGTCTGCCGTCCCCTTCCTGGGGCGCGAGGCCCTGGAGAAGCAGCAGGCTGAGGGCCTCCACCGGCGCCTGGTGTGCTTCACGGTGGACGAGTGAGTACCCTGGGCCCGGGCCGTCGGATGAGGCTGCCGTGGCCGGAGCCAGCGGGCGCTCCCGGGTGCCTCCTCCCCAGCCGCCCGGTGTGACTTGCACTCACACCACAGCTCCGTCCAGAGGAAGAGGCTGGGGCCCGAGAGGCAGAGCCGGGCCCAGACCAGGCCCAGCTCCGAAGCTGAGGCTACAACCTGAGATCCCACCAGGGCCAGGTGGGGTGCGAAACCAGGCCAGGGCCCAGCGGGGGTCGGGGGGTGGGGAGGGCAGCCTCCCTCGGAGGCAGATTTTAAGAGAAAGGCACTGCCCAGCCAAGCCCCGTCACCCCATCCCCCAGCACGGAGCAAGCCACCTCCCACTGTGCCCTGGTCACAGCTTCCCCCCAGCCTGGGAGCTGGGGACCGTAGAGGGACGAGCCGGGCCGGAGATGGAGAGCACGGGGGCCAAGGGACAGGGTGGCTCACGGCCAGGCACGTGGCAGAGGTGGAAGGAGAGCCCCATGAGCGGCCTGACCCCCTCTGTCCCCCCGGGGTGGCATGAGCTTGTTGCTCTTACGTGCGTGTTTGGAGCCGTACGCACGCTGCCCCTGGTCCTGGGTGTCGGTGCTAGAGGTGGCATGAGGTGGAGTCTGAATAGCAACCACCTCCAGGGTGGTGGGCATCTCTGGGCATTGTGGATTTGGAGCTGACAGCCAGCCACAAATGGAGGCGGAGTGAGCAGAGCTGGGGTCTGTCACCGTCCGGCAGCAGCTCGCTGGCTTCGGCCGGGCTGCCTCTTCACATGATTGCTGTCCAGCTTCCACGGAGCAGCTCAGCTCCAGTTTGGGGGCGCAGACAGAGTGGGGGGGGTCCATGGATCCTTTCTGCCGCCTGCACCCTCGGGCAATGCACCGCACAGGCGTTCCCCTCCGGGCTGCCGAATCCACCCAGTGCCGTGGCCTGGCCAGTCCCAGACCCGAGCAGGCCCGGCCAGATTGCGGGCTGGGCGTCGCAGAGAACCTGCTGCCCTTCTCTGGAGGCTGTTTCCTTGTGGGGAGACGACACCCCGCTGGGGCTGGGGTGAGAATCGGAGACAAGGATGTATTTACAAAGCCTCCTTCCAGCCGCCGCATCCACCGGCCCAGTGGGGCCCAGACGCTTTTGCTCCTGGTCTCTGAACCAGGAGGGACCCCAGACCCTGTCCAGCTCTCTCCCTTGGTGTAGGGTTGACACAGTTCCTGTCACTGTCACCGGCCCCAGCCACACTCGGCTCCCCTCCCCGGCGGGCACAGTCCTCACTTGGCGCTCTCTGCCTGGTTCGTGCTGCATCCTGGGCGCCCAGCACAGTCCTCTCTGGGCACCGTCTGGGGGTGGGTGGGGGACACGTCTGCCAAAATTCGCAGCCCAGGGATCCTGTGCTGGCGTTTCTGTGGTGGTAGTTTAAGCCTTTCTTTGTTTTCTCTTTTCGGATTTTCAAGAATTTTACAGTGAGCCTTCTTCATACCTCGTGTGTAATAGAGACAGGGGCTTTTAACAGAGTACACACCACGCCGTCCAAAAGGAGCCGGAGTAAACTGGCCTCACGGTGTCACCTTTAAATGCTTCAAAAGTCACACGGAAAAGAAATCTCCAGATGGGCCGCTTCCGAATCTGCAGGGCCTGTCCCTCCAGATGCCAAGTCCAGATCCCGGGTTGGGAGTTCTCTGTTCATTCAGGGCCGGGCTCTGGGCACGCGGGCTCACGGCAGACCCGCCCTGCGGCCTAGAGCCCGTGGCCTGGCGGGTGAGGTCCCTTTCTCCTCAGCCAGGCAAAGGGAGCTGGCCTCTCAGGGGCTCTGGGGTCCCAGTGTCCACTCTCTCTTGCAGGAAGGTGCCCCTGTTCGGCCTGGAGGCCATCTGGAGAAGCGGCCAGGTGGTGGGCCACGTCCGCAGGGCTGACTTTGGCTTCGCCATCGACAAGACCCTGGCCTATGGCTACATCCGGGACCCCAGCGGCAGGCCGGTGAGTCCCGCTCGTTGAGCCCCGGGCCCTCCCCTGGCTCTGCGCCCGCAGCCCTGCCCCGACCCTGAGTGTGCTGGGCGGGGGGCAGGGACGCGAGCAGAGGGGGCTGACGGCTGTGTCTCCGGGCAGAGTCGGCGGCTCTTGCTCTCCTCTCTGGAAGACTCTGGCTTACGATGCTCTGGGTCCTGGGCCGAAAGCGGCTCAGGGCCGGGGCTATAACCCCCTCTGCTCCCTGGAGCTGGAGGCCCCACGCGTGTGCGAATGGTCGTGTGTCCACTCGTCACGGCACACACGCGGACACCCACATGTGCACACACATGCACACAGACACACTCGGGGAACTTGGCCGAGAGACAGAAGGGGCAGCGTGTTCCAGGTGGGGAAAATCTGAATATTCGGCCTAAGCAAACCATTAAACCCAAGCCATCCCCTCCAAGCACAGGCGCCTCCCTCTGGACCGCAGGGAGAGCAAGGCCTTTGAGGACTTCCTGGGGCCTGAGGCCTGGCAGGGATGGGAAACTCATGCCAGGCTGGCTGCTCACCAGGGCATCACGTGGCCATGCTGGGTAGTGGGACATGGCGGGGGGGGGGCTCGTTGTCATCACTGGCACCTTTACAGCTTTAACTACTTACTTCCCTGGGGTCCCACACCAGCCCCGTGACCCCAGAGATACAGGCTCCGAGAGGCCCCGAGCGTGGGGACTGGGGTGTCACCCAGTCAGATCCTCCCACAGTCTCTGCAGCTCCCCGCTCCCTCCTCAGACTCCAGGGAGTATGGGGGGCCAGGGTGGGGTGGGCTGGGGGTGGGGACACTGGGAAGAAGCAGCAAGGAGGAGGCAGAGGTGCAGGGGGCAGGCGGAGCCTGGCGTGCAGGCCCCCGTGGGGCCACAGGGGGGAGGCTGCCTCCTGCCGTGGCCTGGGAGGCTCAGGACATCGGCTGGGCCTCAGCAGCCTTGGGGCTCAGCCCTGGATGGGCCCCGTGACCTTGGAGAAGGCCATCCCTCTGAGCCTCAGTTTCCTCATCTGTACAACGGGGACAGGGTGTTCCGCCTACCCCACAGGGCCCATCTCTGCTCTGAGTGCAAACGTCACAGGCGGCAGTTGTGACACAGGGGTCGCCACGGCTGGTGGTGACGTCTGGCGGTGACAAAGGACCTTCTCTGACCCCCCCAGCTACGGAGCCCTGGGTCCCGGCTGAAGCTCTGTGTTCACTTGCCCGTGCCGAGGTGGGGGTGCAGGCCCCATCACCTCTTCTTTCTAAGAACAGTAGTACGTGCCTTCTCTGCGTGGTCAGGGATGGGTGGGTATCGAGTGTGACCAGGTCCTTGGGTTTGAGCAGGGCAGGGCCGGGAGCAGCTCCGGCTGGCTAGCGAGAGCTGACAGGGTCCGTCTCTTCCCGGCTCCACCTTCAGGGCTGTCCAGAGTGTTCAGACCATGGAAACGGGCAGACGCTACCATCAGGGGTCACCCCCCCCCCCCGCCCCCGCCAACCTCCCCTGAGAGCCAGTTAAACGGTTACCTGCGTACCAGCAGGGTAACCAAGCCTCCTTCATAAAGTGGGAAAACTGGCCCTTAAAAGGAAAGGCTCTGGAATTAGGGAGCAGCACTGGGGGCTCCGGCGTGTTTTCTAATAAGGACGACGTGGCAGCTCTGGGCTAGCCGCTCCTGCACGTCTGAAAGCATCCGTGACCTCTGCCTGCGGTCTCTGGGCTCAGTGGGGGCGGCCTGATGGGGGCAGCGTGGAGCTTTGATCCCAGCCAGTGCACAACCCAGAAGCCTGGGCTAGAAGCCACTCCATTCCAGCATGGCAGTCACATAAAAAGCCTCCTTTGTTTGGGTGTTTTGTGTTTGTTTTTGTTTTTCAATCCAGTCCCGAGAGAGACAGGTCTTCTACCTCCCAGAGCAGAGGCCAGGACGCCCTCTCCGCGCCCGGCCCAGGGTGGATTCACTGCACTGGGAGAACAGGGTCCCGGAGCCCTCCGCCTCTGCCCGCTGCTACATGCCCCCTGGGTGCTCAAGTCCAAGTCAGGGGCCAGGGGACACACCACCGCCTGCTCAGGGCAGCTCCCCCGTTCAGAGAAGGCTCTGGCACAGCGAGGGGTTTGCCCCCAGGGAGGGACGTGAGGCCAAGACGCTGGCCCATCCTGAGAGGCACCGGGGGGCGACTGACCCTCGGCCCCTCCTCTTCCACAAGCAGGTCTCGTGGGACTTTGTGAAGAGCGGGGACTACGCTCTGGAGAGGATGGGGGTGGCCTACCCCGCCCAGGCTCACCTGAAATCCCCCTTCGACCCCGGCAACAGGAGAGTGAAGGGCATCTACTGACGGGCCTCGGGCCATCGGGAGGCCAGCCACCTGCGCACTGTCCCACGCCGTCCACCCCCAGGGGCCCCAGGACCCCGACGCCGGCCAGCACGTGGGTTTCCCTGCCTTCAGTCGAGGCCTGCTCACCACCTCCCGAGCAGACCCGTTCTGTGCTCACTGGCCACAGGGTGGTCCCGAGTCCACCCCACCCCCCAAAGCCCACTCTTAACACAACTGTAGCCCCCAGGAGCCTCTGAGGCGGTGCCTAGAAAACACTCAGCCAGGCCCCCATCAAAGCAGGGAGACAAAGAGCTTCCCTCTGGGTCCCAGTCCCCGATAGGCTGGCTGTCCAGAGCGGCGCTGGCCAGAGCAGCCCTTCCTGCCCTGACCTCTCAGTTTCTCACCCGGGAAGCCTCTGAGTTCGCAGCCCTGAAGCCGGTGCCAGAGCGGGGGGGGGGGGGGGTGCATCTCAGATGGGCGCCCTCCCTCCCCTGCGCAGAAGCCCCCCGTCCTGCTGCTTTGGCTCCCGAGGGCCCTGGCTCTCCAGGTCGGGAGGAAGGCGGGATGTGGGGGGGACCTGGCAGAACCCTCCTGCCTGGTGGCCTCTGTCCTTGCTGTTTGATTAGGACACAGATCTGGTGTCCCTGCTCTTCTGACCCACCCTACCCGCATCCCGGGCATGGCCTTGAAAGGGGTGACTCCCCTGCCGCTTTCCAGAAGCCTCTAGAACTCTCCTGCGTGGATCGCTGGCTTCCTGCCAGGGCCCAGCAGCCCAACAAAGCCACACGATGTGGTCATGCCCTGAAAGCCCCGCCCTGTGGGGAGATGTGGGGCCGGGGGGTGGGGTGGCAGACCCTCAGGGGACACGGGGAACGAGGCTCCCGCAGACGCAGGCAGGAGGCCCTGCTGGCCCCGCTGCTTTCAGAGGCACACACTGCGCAGCCCCGCCGTGGACCAGGCTGGAGCAGGTCAGGCTAATAAAGCTGAGGCCGTGAGAAGACAGGTGGGTTTCCGCTGGCCTTTGGAAAGATTATTTGGTCCCCCCGCCAGACCGCAGGCTGGGACAGGCTCTCTGTTGTCCCCACACTTAGGGCGAAGGATCGCCCGCAGCCCCCTGCCCGCGGCAGGAGCCTGGCTCCTCCGTGAGGGGGCCTGGGGGGCGCTGAGGGGCCCCTGGGGGCCAGAGGAGGAGGGGAGAGGATCCCGCTTCCCAGGTGGCCTGGCCGGCTTCCCTGGGCCTGTGGTCTGACCTCGACCCCTGGACTGGGGTCGCACACGTGCTCATTCCACAGGTGTCCCTGGGGGAGGCTCTGGGCGCGGGGAGGTCAGGCCGAGGTCCACTCGACTCCCCCCTCGGGAGCCGAGCTCAGACCCAGGGACGCGCACTCTCGTGTTCCCTGTGTCTGTCCCTCCGCTGGGGAGAGGGAACCCCGGTCTCGCTGGCAAGGGCTCTGGGTCACAGACGCAGCTCGGGACGGCCTGGCCGCAAGCCTGCTGCCTGGCTGCGTAAGGACGAGCCACAGCGCCCTGCCCTCGGAGCCGGTGACCACAGGCTGTCCTTCCTACCCTCGTCCAGACACCTGTGGCATCTGTTTTGGAAGGTTTTTCTGGGCAGAAGGAACATCACGCCCCCCCCCCCCCCCGGCTCTGCGCGGGGATTCTGGGCGAAAGCTGGGGCAGAGCCCAGCTGCTCTCCAGGCAGAGGAGACTCAACCTGCATGAGGCTCCTGCCAGCCCAGGAGCTCAGAGCCTCCTGCAGGGGCCCAGGGTGGCCATGTGCCCCCGAAGGGCAGGTGAACAGGGCCCTTCTTGCCTCGCTCGCTCGCTACGTCCTGTCCCTCAGCCCGAGCAGGCTGGTGGGGACCACGCAGGCCCAGGTCCCTGCACCAGAGCCGCTGGCATCCGGCTCTGGTCCTCGCCTGGTAGGTGAGGAGGAACCAGGAAGCAAGGATAAGGTGCCCCTGTCCCCCGTGAGGACCAAAGACCCTGGCAGTGGACTCCCCAGGTGACTCCCAGATGCGTCACACCTGCAGAGCTTGCGTGGGGCCCATCTCCTTCCAGAACAGCTGGTAAGAGTGGCAACTAAAGAATTTGGCAAAGGAGAGGCTGGGGATAGACTCCAGTGATTGGGGACAAGAAGCCATCACATGTTAAGGTCCTGGGGTGGGCCAGGCCTGCCACGTCACCCGGGAACACAGCCCCCGTGTTCCCTCGCTCTGCCTCAGCTTGGGGACACCCCCAGTGGAGCTTCTGCCTGCTGAAGGCTCCCCCTGCCCTGACCCAGCACCTGCCTGGATGGACCCAGCTCTCACCTGTGCCCAGCCATGGACCAAAGTGCTTCCCTAAGGACGGCTGGCATGTCCTACTCAGGTGACTACTGGAGAGGCGGGCGCTGAGCCACCTGGCTGGGGGTGGTGCGGAGTGAGCTTGGCGAGGACTTTCCAGGTGGAATCCTGGGGACCCTGGCAAGGCCCTCCCTTCTCCCAAGGTCCTCACCGGGGTACACCAGGGACGGGGGGACGCTGTGGTCTGGGGCAGGGGACCCTGTGACCGAGCAAGGCCTGGCTGAGCACAGCCGGGGCAGCCGACGGCCTTCCAGGCGGCCTGCCCAGTCTCCTTGCCCGATGGCCGGCTCCAGAGGCTCGGGCTGGGGGTTCTTGGCTGGGAGACCCCCCCAACACTCCCAGCAGGAGCCCCTCTGCTCTGCCTTTGTTCCTTCTCAGCCTCAGTCTCCATCTCCCCAGGTTAAAGGCCCAAGGCCCCCGCTGCGAACACGCTCACCCTCTGAAGATGGGCAAGGGCTCGGCCAGGCCTGGGGTGACCCCTTCGGCCACCCCCCTGGGCTCCGCCGGGCCACTCTCCCCCCACCCACCGTGAGCGCTCCAGGCATCTCCTAGCAACTGCCACCGTGGGCCCTAAATTACAGCTCCTCCCTCCCCCTCCTCCCCCCCCACCTCCCACCCCAGGAGCCCGCGAAGGTCCCCACACAGAGGCAACTGCCTCCTGGGCCCAGGGAGGGCTTCCTGGGTTCTAAGCTAGAACCTTCCCCTGAAAGCCCCCCATGTCCCTGTTGGGAATCTGCCACACAAACAGGAGTTCCTGGCCTGGCATTCATGGGACACAACGGCTGCCTTCCATCCAAGAAACCCTGAAAATGCCGGGGGGTGGCGTGTCTGCGGGAGGGTGGGTGGGGGCGGGGAGAATAGAGAGTCAGGAGAAAATAGAACGCGCGTGTCCCAGGGAGACGGCTCTGGGTTTCCAGTGCCTTCTAGAGGGCTGGAGGGGAGGGAACGGGCTGCTTGGCAACAACAAGAGGCTTTCAAGCAGAGGGAGAAGCCCCCAGCAGCCCCGGGCTCAGTTTTTCCATCTGCACCAAGGATGGGGGGTCGCGGGTGGGGACCAAGCTTTTGGCAGTTGGAGGGTCAGAGCGACTCCATGTGGCGCTGCCCCAGGGGCTTCTGGAGGGCTGTGGGGGCGTTTCTGGTGGTCACAGTGGCAGGGGAGGCGCTGCTGATGGGGCTGCTGGGGCCAAGCAGGCTGGACCACGCTTAGCCTCAGAGCCTGGCCCTGCCCCAAATGCCTCTGCGGACAATCCCTGCATCCCTGCATCCCTGCATCCCTGCAGTGGTCCGGCTGCTCTGTCCAGAGCTAGCCAGGGCCGGGCCCCTGGGCCCATGGGGGAGAGGCTAGGATGTGACAAGCTGGGTGGCTGCCACCCCAGTGGCTCGGCTGGACGGGTGCCATCTGGAGACCCAGCCCTGGCATAGCAGGGCCCTGGAGGTAGAACTCTCCTCTGTGATGGGTATTATCTGTATCTGGGCTGTGCCAAAACGGTGGCCACACCCCACGTGGCTACGGAGCATTTGAAACGTGCCACTGCGACCAAAACCCCAGGGTTTCCTATCGTTTAAATTCATTTACAGTAAAGCGTAAACAGCCGTGTGGGCCTAACGGCCATGGAGAGCACAGCCCTGGGGCATCCTGGGAGCAGCTCAGGCAGACACACCTGCTCCAGCTGGAACCCGCTGGGACATCCCACCCCTGCTCGCATGTCCCCTGCACACAGAGCCTGGGTGGGTACACCTCAGCCTGGGACCTGGGCATTTCCAGCCGGCGGGTCCCGTACCAGCAGCCCCGGCCCCGAGGAGGCTGGGGAGCCTTCTCCCTGATGGGCAGATGGGTAGGTGGAGGCCCAGAGAAGGAAAGGCAGTCGGCCAGGGCCACACAGCAGAGGGAGGAACAGGAACTCGGGCTGCTGGACCCTCACCACAGTCTCCGCTGTCCCAGTCCTTAAAGATGCACGGGCCTGACTGTCCTCAGAGGACCAGGCCGAGGTGGCCCTGCCCTGCCGGCTGTGGTCAGGTGGTGAAGCCCTTCCTCCAGCCGCCCTTGCCCGTCCCCTAAGGAGGGAAACGGAGGTTGGACGCCCAGGCTCTGCAGTCAGACCCGGGTCACTTCGGGGCCCCTGCTCCCTTTGGGTGACCTTGGCACCTGACCTTAGGTCTCTGAGTCTCCATCAGTAGCAGCAGAAGGAGTCTGCGGGTCTGTGGGAGGGTTGGCCCAGAACCAGCGCACGCACTCTTACCAGTAACACGAGTCCAATATCCAGGTGGGGCAGGGGACCGGCCGTGCCCTCTGTGGGGGCAGAACCCTACAGCGAGTGAGGGGCAGGGGTGTCAGTGTGGGTGGTGGAAGGTTCTGGAACTGGCAGTGACCCCAGATCACTACTCATCCTCCAGGGACCCCAGGTGTGGCGTTTCTCCTCTGCAAACCCCGGCTCCCTCCCGTGGGGAGGCTGGGACACCAGTGCCTCTCGCCTCTCAAGGAGATAAAGGGATGGTAGCCAGCGAGGGTGGGAGGCCGGGGATCGGCCTCGAACCCTCTCCTGGAGCTCTGGTCAGACCCCGTCTGGGCTGGCAGGGGCTCCTCTTCTTGGGCCAGAAGACCAAGGGCAGAGGCTGGCGTGCTCCAGGCCTCCCCCTCGAGGCCTGCACCCTGCGGTGGGGGAAGGGGGCCTCTTCCACCGCACCCACCCCCCCGCCCCGCTGCCCCACTGTCACCCGAGGCTGTAAAGATGACGGAGGGCCGGCCGCCCTGCAGCATCTGTCAGGCCTGGCATTTCTCAGCCATCACACGCTGTGACTTATGGCGCAGGAAGCTGTGATTTATACGACGTGGTGCAGAGCGCCCGGGCCTGTTTGTCCGGCCTGTAATGAAGTGGCTGGCAGTGGGAGAAGCAGCCGCTTAGCGGACGTCTGTTGGGGTGTCAGTGGGGCGTCGCGAAGGCCCATCCATCACCCTCTCCTCCCCTAGAAGCCGTGCAGCGTTTTGCTGAACAGGCTGAACAGAGCTGAATCCGTCACTCCCAGCAGAAATCATCAAAGAGCTGAACTTGGCCTTTAATAGGAGGCAGCTAAGACGGGAGGAAGGTGGAAACTGACCGAGGAGGCAGGAGGCACGTGCTACTCTGCCCCTGGCACTGCCCCTGGCAGGGAGGGGGCTCCGGCAAGGCCTTCTCTCTTCCAGGCTGTGCCACCCAACTGGCCCCCAGGAGTTCCCGTCGTGGCTCAGTGGAAACGAATCTGACTCGCATCCATGAGGACGCAGGTTCGATCCCTGGCCTCGCTCCATGGGTTAAGGATCCGACGTTGCCATGAGTTGTGGTGTAGGTCGCAGAGGTGACTGAATCCCGTGTTGCTGTGGCTGTGGTGTAGGCCAGCGGCTACAGCTCTGATTTGACCCCTAGCCTGGGAATCTCCATGTACCATGGGAACGGCCCTAAAAACACAAACAAAACAAAACAAAACAACAGTCGCTGGCTCCCTGTGTGAGCTTTATTGTCTATGCGACCCATACTGCAGTGGCCCCGTCTTATGGATGCGAAGACAGAGGGTCAGGGAGGTGGGGCTGGGCTTCTAACATAGGTCTGGACTCCGGGGCCCACGGGCCCTATCCTAGCCTGTCCCACTGCGGACAGGTAACCCCAGGCTGATAACCCCATTCCCCGAGGCGCTGGCGCCCAGATCCTTGTCTGGAGCTTTGCCGTGGCATCTTTGGGTGGTGGAGAAAGCTGTCGTTAGGATTTCCCGTTAGGTAGGCGAAAATATCTATTTACCCTGCAATGGAGCAATTTCCCAGGCAAGTCTCTAACTAGCTAAATGGCTTGTCCTGCCTCCGTCGGCAGGGAAGACGCCCACTGCGACAAACGAGCCAGTCGGCAGGGACATGTTTAAGTAGCACTTGCACCCGTCGCACCAACACGGATCGCCATCAGCAGAGGCTGGGACGCGGGGCTGGCGCGGGGGAGTGTGCCCGAGGCCAGGCTTGTGTCCCAGGAGGCTGCCCCCTCCCCCCGCAGCGAGGTGGCAGGGCGTTTAGGGCACAGGACTCCAGACTTCCGAGGGGGTGTTGTCCCTCCGCTGGGTCAAAACGGTGTGCGAGGGTGTTGGTCTGCCCAGTCCTCGGTGGCCCAACAGGGAGCTGTCATGGGCCCCTCTCAGCCATGCAGGGGGCCCCCGGGGGAGGAGGCTGGAATGGACCTTGGTTTGAGGCAGGGTCTTGGTCCAGCCCCAGGCACACAGAGCTCTTCCATGGGGTCTTTGCAGAAGGGGGGTGCACAGAGCTGGCGTGAGCCCACAGGGACGGCGTGGAGGAGGGGCGAGGACACAGCCCCCACTCACCCTTTGCCCCCACCGATACTGACCACGGTGGGGCCCACGGGGCTCTGACCCCGGCCGGGTGGGCAGTGTGGGGCAGGCTCTTCCAGCTTGGAGGTGATTTCGGGCAGGGGCTGCAGGTTCCACTCACCCTGCAAGGAAGGGAGCAGGATGTTAGCTGCGGCTGGCGGGTCAAAGCCCCCCAGCCACTTTCCCCAACCCTTGGGTCCCTGCCCTTACACTCACTTTGTCCCAAACCACCTCCACCTCCCCCAGCCCGCTGCTTCTTGGGGGTCCTCACCTGGGAGTCATCCTGGCCCCCACCCACCCCCTTGCCCACCTATCACTTCATTCAGAGGAGCAATCAGAGATGCCGGGTTCAGGCTGACGTTTTAGCCAGCCCCCCATCACCCCCCACACACAAGGCGGCATCAAACACCAGGTTCTAACCTCATCAGACATCTGCCCCAACCTGCTGGCAGACGAGCTGTGTTAGCTCCGCCCTTGGTGCCCAGCGTGTTTGATTCAGCGATTACTCCCACTCCCAAACGCTTCCAGGAACCCGCCTCCCAGACCTGCAGGCTGCCGAGCTTTCCACGCCTAGCTTGGCACGGCCCGTCCTCCGCCAGGCAGCTCACCGGGGAGTGAATGCGATCCCTTGGAATCCCGTGGGTCTCAGACAAGGAGGCTTCAGACTGTCGCTTTTTCTCACCTGCCCCCCCCCCCTTAGGTCTTTATTTTTAGACTCCGGGGGAGGTTGCTGGCGCCCTGCTCGTACCACCAAGACTAGTCCCGTGATGTGATGGCATCTGAGAGAGGGTAGCACCCTGCTGGCTCTCAGTTTCTCCCTCTGCAGGCCCCTGTCTGTCTGTCTGTCTGGGCCTGTCTGTTCCCACCTGATTTCTCTGTTTTGGGGGAGGGCTTCTTGACAGCAACGTGGGGGTGGAGCCTTGTAACTCCCACGGGGGTCCTGGGGGGTGGGGGGAGCTGGGGCGCAGCGGGGTGGGCAGCTGCGCATCTGGAAGAGGCGACGGCCTTGCCAAGGGCGGGCGGGCGGCCCCAGCCACGGGCACCGGGCCCCGGGCACAGACCGGGCAGGCGTACCTGGAAGCGCACGGCCGAGGACTTGTTGCAGTGCATGGAGATGGGGGCGAAGCCGTACAAGGCCCTGAGCACTTGGCGGTTGAACGAGTTCCAGGGCACAGAGGCAAACTGCTCGGGGACGGTGGCCTGAGGGCAGGTGCAGACTTGCTCGCTGTCAAACCTGGGAGGGAGAAGGAACAGCCCAGACTGGGCTATGGCAGAGGGAGGGGAGCCCGGCAGGGCCCAGGTGGCGCCTCCCAAAGGTGGGGTGGGGACCCTGCTTGGGCCCTCAGGTCCCCCCTCCCCAGCCTCCTAACAGTGTCTTGGTCCTGCCTCCCTGCCAGCGATGCCGGTGGCTTCCTGTCTTGCGACCCGCGGATCCCTTGGTACTGGCTGCTCCAGGACTGGGTGGAGGCAGCTCCTCAGGCCAAGCCCAGGCTCAACAGGAAATGGGTGCGGAGATGGATGAGTGATGCCCGCCACGGGCACCTCAAGGGGGCATGGGGGCATGGCTGGCACATTCCCGCTCACCCTGCGCCCGGCTTCCTCTCTTGCGCCCTAGTGGGGCCTGGGACGGAGGGCACTGCTCCACATGGAGCCATCACCTGTTGACAAGGTGGAAATACTTCTGCAGGAAGCCAGGGTCCACGGCGCTCTTGCAGAGCTCCAGCTGCGTCTGGGGGTAGTAGTGTAGGTAATTGACACACATCTCCTCCAGGATCCCAAAGCCCCCCTGCAGCACGGAGAAGACACCCATCAGCTCGGCATTTCCACGCGTCCACTGCATGCACGCATCCGTGCCTTTACCGCCAGGCAGTGTGGCGGGTGAGCGACGTCCTGGCCCTCGAGGGATTCCCGCTCTTGAAAGGAGGGACAGACAGCCCACGAGTCAGCCGTCGACGCATCTCAGGTGGTGATGCGTGTAAGGCATCAAAAGACAATGGAGGCGCAGAAAGGGTATCCGAGTGCCCATTCGATGGAGACAGAAACTGAGTCCCGGGGAAGGTAAAGGGCCAGGCCTGGTGGATGTCGGCTCCTGATCTTGGCGGGGGAGCTGTGCCCTCGGCCTGGGCACAGAGGACAGTCAGGGAGGCCTCCTGTCACGCAGCACGGCCAGCCGTCATTTCTGGAAGGAGCTGGTGCCTGGAAGCCATCACAAGCCTCCCAGGGCAGCCCCCACCCTATCCCAGCTTTGTCATCATGGGAGGAGGCAGGACTCCCCCCCTTCCCCCCCACTGCCCACCAACTCTAAGGCCCTGGCCAAGTCCCTGCTCTGTGGCTGTTGAATGGGGAGCCCAGGTCCAGGAGGAGAGGCACAGGCTGGAGGGGGAGGAGCCCGACTCCGTATTCAGAACGCAGCAGGGCGCCTGGGCCTTGCCAGTTCTTAGTGAACAATGCAGGGGGCTGGGGGCTTTGTTTGAAGGAAAAGAGGCATTACGGCAGAACCAAATACTGTAAAAACGACAGCCGAGGGCTCAGCGCTCTCCCTCCGCCTCCCAGCCCAGGGCAGCTCGGCCCAAGGTGACTATTTTACAAAGAAATTCCCAGAGTTCCCTTTGTGGCGCGGTGGTTATAATCCCACCCAGTATCCATGAGAAAGCGGGTTCGATCCCTGGCCTCGCTCAGTGGGTTAAGGAGCTGGCCGTGCCGTGAGCTATGGTGTAGGTCGCAGACACGGCTCGGATCCAGCACTGCTGTGGCTGTAGGGTAGGCCAGCAGCTACAGCTCTGAGTTGACCCCTAGCGTGGGAACTTCCATATACTGCAGGTGTGGCCCTGAGAAAAATAAGCAAAAAAATATAAATAAGTGAAAAGGAAAGACTCGAGGAGTAGCTGCCCAGCTCCTGAGTGGCCCCTACGGTCCCGGGTTTCACCCGCATGAACCCCTGGTTCTGATCCCCCATTTCCCAAGGCCCCAGGGAACCACAGCTTTCATCACCGTCCTGTCTGGGCTTCAAATCACCAGGACAACCTCCCTCCTGGAATTCCACAAATTTCACCGCCTCCTACCGCCCTGTCTCAGACATCAAAAGAGAGCCAGCCCTTGGCAGGCTGTGTTCCCAAGCCCTCACCCGGACGGATGGATCCCATTTCAAAGGCCGGGTCTCTGAGAGCAGCAGGCCCGGCTGTCTGAGTGAGTGCGCCCCTCCCCACCCCTCGCCCCTCTTTGATCCCGCCTGGTACCCTGATGGAGCCCCTCCCTCCCTGAGTCGGTCCAGGCCTGAAGGACCTGGGGTCTGAGATGGCAGGAGCGCTCACCTGGTGGGAACACCCCAGGACAGATGCCAAGTCCTGTGAGGAGCAGGGCCCTCGCAGAAGCAGCCCTGGGGGCGGGGGGTGTCGGCCTGGGGGGCTCGCCTCCACCGTTCACTGGCCAGAGGTCCAGCAAGTGCCCCTGCCCCCCACCCCCAGGCCCTCAGCCCAGTAGCTTCACCTGCAGAGGAGGGAGCAGCTACGATCCTGCCTGCTTTCTAGCAAGAGGTGGCACCCGTCAGGCTGGCACCTGGACCAGCCCTGCTCCCTGCAAGTGCTCCCTGCAAGCCAGGTGCCCTCGGCTGTTCCACCTCACTATTTCCTGGGCCAGCTGCCTCCCAGGGTCCCGGCCAGGTGTCAAGGCCCTACACGTGGACAGGTGGGGTCGTTAAAAACAAGCCCTCCACCTGGGGGAGGCACTCCACGCTGGTGGCTTTTATTATGTCCGGAGCCCCTCCTTGCCATCTCGGAAAGATGGTGCTGGGATGTAAAGCCGGGCTGCGTGCCTGCAAAGCTCTCCTGTCCCCCCCACTCCCAGCTGAATTTGTGACCACGGACGCAAAGCAGTGATCACCCCAAATCCAGAGGGAAGAGGAGTCAGGTGGCAGGAACTTTGCAGGCCGGGGCTAAATCCCTGTTCACCCTCGCGGTCAGCACCCCGCTACAGTGACTACAGGGACAAGTGGACAGTCAGGAGGCTCTGTCAGCCAGTGGTCCATGTGCCCAGGACAGTCTTGGCTTGTGCCAGCGTCATGGTCAATAGCATCGCCTCTCAGAAGCCCTCCGGCTGCACCAAACATCGTGTGAGCTCCCGTCTATTGATGCCGCCTGCAGCCCTGGCCTTGAGAACCGCATCTCCCACGGGTAGATCCTCCCCCCCGGCCGTCTAAAGTCCAGCCCAGGTAAGCCGGCCTCTCACCCCTGCTGGGCAGAGTCAACCAGGCACATCTCAGGACTGACTTCGTGTGAAGCCCCAAAGGGGACAGCACAACAGCGCAGGTCTCTGAGCCTCTTTCGTTGGGCTGACCTGGAGTATATCAGAAAAGCAGTGGCAGGGCCACCTGCGGTCTGAGACTCTTCTTTGTCCTCAGGGCCTTCCTGCCCCCTCCCCTCTGCCTGACCCTCCTTCCCTGGTCCTCCCTCGCTGCCTGCCCGCTTCTCCGTCTGACGGCCGCCTCTCCTGGCCCTGCTCCCGGCACCTCCACCTGGCCTTTAGTTTTGTCCCAACTTCGCTTGTCGCTAGTGGCAGGTGCAGCAGCTCTGTCTCCCTGGGTGACGGAGCTCCAGGGGAGGCAGGAAGCAGTCTTGTGCCCATGGCAGCCCCAGGTGCCCCCCTGGTGACAGCTCTGGTTGCCGTGGCTGAGACCAGGCCAGCCATGAGCGTAACCCAAGGAGCTTGTTAAACCACAGATCTCAGCGACTCACCGCCCTAATTCCAATGCGATGGGTCAGTTGATGAGTTTACGTTTCTTTTACCAAGTTCCCGGGGGGCGCTGCTGCTGTGGGTCCAGGGGACACGCCCCCCCACCCCGCCCCAAGCTGCTGGTTTATTGAATGAATGAGGGAGGGGCACCGCCGCCCTGAGGCAGCCCCCGTTCTAGATGAGGAATTAGGACCTGTCCTCGTGGAAGTGGAGAATTGCCCCAGCTGGACGCCCCAGGCCGCGTGTGCTGGCAGGCAGGGTGACTTACCACGGTGGCCAGCTTCCGGTCTTCCGTGTTGTATGTGCACGAGGTGATGAGCACGTCTCCCTGGAGAGCCAGGCCAGCGGACGCCCGTCAGCACCTGCCCACCTGGGTACCGGGTGCTCGGGCCCTCTGCATGTATGACCGGGGTACGCCATCCACCCCCAAGGAACCTGCGCCCTGAGTGTCCCCAGGGGAGAGCACTGGGGGCTTCGCCCACAGCCACAGGCAGCCAGTGGCTGTGAGAGGCTGGTTGGTGGCCCCACCTGGCCTGGGACCCCCCTTCTGCAGGACCAGCGGCCCCATGGTGACCTCCGGGCCCTCATCTCTCCCTATACTCTTGGGGATGTGGTCAGCTGGTCAGGCGGGAGGATGCCTGTCCCCCGGAATGCCTTCGGGTCCCGTCCCCATGAGGCCTTGCTGAGGAGTCCTGCCTGGACGGCTGCAGCCTCCACCCTGCGTGGACATGCTGGGAAGCGCCCCCTCTCCCCAACCCCACCCCCTGGCCTCTGCTCTCTCTCATCACTTCCTGCCCCTCCTGCTGGGGACAGCGCCCCTGGTCCTCCCGGCCTCCCGTCCCTGGCAAGACTCACCGGGAGGACAGACACGACCTTCTTGAGCATGCGGATCTCCTGGGGGGGTGGGGGGGGAGAGGGCGGGACCTGAGAGAGCTGCAGGCCCAGCCCTGCCCCCCCAGGGTGTCTGTTTGGCTCTTTGTCTCAGCCCCTCTGCAGGTAGCTGGGACTGGCTAATGACCTCTGGCCAGGAAGGGGTTAAGCATAGAAGGGGGTCTTCTGAGACGGGTGTTCCCAGCAAGCCGCCTGGGTCCCCAAATCCCGCAGTCGGCCACACGCCAGAATCCACCACCCAAGTCCCTGGCTTCGAATAAACCCATGAGAAGAAGCAGCTGGCTGTGTGCTCCTGGGGCCGGGGGCCTGGCCCCCAGAGATGGAAGGTCCAACAGGGCCACGGCCGTGCCCTGGGCAGGCCCTGGTGGGCAGGGCAGGGGCAGGGGTGGGGGCGGGTCCCTACCTGGAAGTGGGGGCTGTAGTGGTCGTCTCTGTTCACCACCTCCCTCTCGCGGCCGCCGCGGGCCAGCACCGTGACCACCTTCCTGCCTGTCAGGTGCGTGTGGAGCTGTGAGGCGAAGATGTGGATCCCAGAGGGAGGCAGAGCCTGGGGGGGGATGGGGGGACAGGGTCAGGGCCTGACCACGTGGTTGCCAGCACCGCCCCATGCCTCACTGCCGCGAGGCGAGTTTGCATCCCTGGACCGTCTGCGTCACCCAGGCCCTTCCTTCGCCCTGATTGGTTACATCCCCATCAGAAAACTCCGCAGAAAATCAGTGGTCCTGAGAGCGATGTTGCCGGAAGAGCCGGGTCGTCCAGAGCAGCAGCGCCGGCCTGGGCTCCCGAGGAGCGTCCTCTCCTGAGCCCTGAAGCCTGGTCAGCTCATTCTGTCTTCCTTCCACAGACTCTGGGGCCGGGCCCGCGAGGCAGATGCAGTGTGGCCTCCCTGCGCTCAGGCTCACGTCCCGTGGACACAAAACGGCAGTGCTGTCCGCCCTCTCCAGCGCCTGCTGCAGCCGGACCCCTGCAGGCCCCCAGCTGCCCATGGCATGAGTTTTCTTCCTCTGCGTGACCGCCAGGCGGCTGTCCCCACTGTCGCCATCACCTTGTGTTACAGCTGTGGCGCTGACCCACCAAACGCTGGGCGGGCAGTATGAGGGAGACCGGCCAGCCCTGACACGACCACGAGAGAAGAAGAGAATTTTCCAGACTTGACGTCCCGTCAGTTCAGGTGGAACCTTTCCTAAAACGGACCACACTCTTCGAGCGTTTGCTCCACGGCGGTGGGCCTCACCCTGACCACGTGCTGCCGTGTTCAGGTCCGTTTTGTCCACACTGTCAGCACCTCCGGGAGCTCCTGGTGCCGTGGGCCCCTCGCCGAGGGACCCCAGACTGCTGCGCCCCGGCAGGTTCCCTGATGCCACTTTCATGCCACCTGTTGTCCCGCAGCAGCAACCATCCCCGACCTTGTCATTATCCATAACTTTCGGGTACCGTCTGGCACCCTTGCCGTGACGGAAGACTGGGAAACCTTATGGCCACATTTGTGACAACAGGATCTGGGCCTGGGGGCCCCTGCTGGTGGGTGGGGCCCTGGGCATCTCCCTCTCGTCTCGAGAGGCTGACCACTGGCCTGAGTCCCGGATGACAGGTGTGGGGGCAGTGTCATCCGGGGGCCTGTGTCCCCAAACACTGCACCACTTCTTGGCTCGTTGTCTGCGGCGAGGAGAGGTGGACCAGGCCAGGCTTCCGACAGCAGAGATGAAGTCCCTCGGGGGACAGCTAACCAAGACAAGACCCGACTCTGTGAGAGGCCCTTCAAATAAGCGTCCACAGAAACGCAATGGTCAAAAAGAACGTACTGTCGGAAGAGGAACAAGAAAATTCGAGCTTTTTAAAATCAGGTGCTGTCAAGAGCTTAGAGGCCCCGGCGAGAGGTGTTCCCAGGAGGCGAGAGGCATTGCCAAGGTCAGCCCGTCCACTCGACCTGGGTCCCGCCAGCAAAGGGCAGTAACCTGGCCTGGGGCCACTCTCCCGGTGAGTCTGCCACCCAGGCCCCAGAGCTCTCCTGCAGCTGTCACCTCTGGCTACTCGGGGCCACAGGAAAGGCTCGGGGGCGGGTGTGGTTATGGAGTTGAGCCGTTGGCCTCAGATGAAAGGAACTGACCCCCCACAGGTGGGGACAGCTCTGTCTCTTTGGCTTGGGGACACTTTGCTTCCCTGGGAAGACGCGGAGGCTTGCGGAGCCCACGCAATGAACACTTCCCGGTGAATCGGCTCCTGGGAAGACGGATCTGCTATGAACCCAGCACAAAGCAGCCTGCTGGGTGAACTCAGAGAGACGGTGCCCGATTTCTCCCCTGCAGCTGCAGGCACTGTGACCTCGGCAAGCCTCAATCTCCCCATCTGAGCAGTGGGGACGTTAACGCCCACGTTGCAGGTCATCGTGAAAAGCACAGGTACAACGTGAGAGCGAGCTCGCAGCACGCACAGCAGACAATGAAATACCGTCCACGATATGAAAAGAACTGGGCCCCAATAGCAAGACAGGCAACTCCTGGAAAACTGGGCCGCGGCTATGAACAGATAGTCACAGAAAAGAAGGGCGGGAGTTCCCGCTGTGGCTCAGCGGGTTAAGAACCTGACTCGTATCCATGAGGACGCAGGTTCGATCCCTGGCCTCAATCGGTGGGTTAAGAGTCTGGCGTGGCCACGAGCTGAGGTGTAGGTCGCAGATAAAGCTCGGATCTGGTGTTGCTGTGGCTGTGGTGTCACCTGGCAGCTGCAGCTCCAATTGGACCCCTAGCCTGGGAACCTCCATCTGCCATAGGTGCGGCCCTAAATTTTTTTTTTTGATTTCTTTTTTTTAAAAAAAGAAAAGAAGGACAATCGGCCAAGAGACAGGTGCAAAGACTCTTAAGGTCTACAAATAGGGACATTCAAATTGAGTAACAGTGAGGGTTTTCCTCCCAAGCGATTGAGAAAACACTCAAGACATCGATAATACGGGGGGTCGGGCAGTCTGGAGCAAGGGGCACCCTGTGGCGTGCGGACGAAGCCTCGGGATGGGCTCTCTGGGGTGTTGCGTCAGATGTATCCAAATTAAAGCTCACAGCTCTGTGTGTGGCAATTGCACTTCCAGAATCCACCTGATAAACACGCCCCGTGGGCCCAGGGTTTTCTTGCAGCCTTCGTCCCACTGATTAAAAGTTGGCAGCAGCCCGAGACTTAGTGACAAGGGACGGTTCTGCGCAGGCTGGGACTGGAGCAGGCAGGGGAGCACCCAGGGGGCAGGACTGGGGCGTCACTTCTGCTCCCCCAGAAGCCAGGTCCCAGACTCCGAGGGCTGACCTGCGCCCCACCTGCCCACATGGCCGGGGAACCAGCGCGCCCTCGCGACTGCCCCTGGGTGCCTTGCTGGCCTCCCCGGTCCAGCCCTGGCCAGGCCACCGGGGCGTCTGTGCTGCGGATACGCTGTGTATCAGTTAGAGGGCAAGTCACCGGGACAAAGGTTTGCTGTTCAATTTGTTTTTAAACATGTGGCTCCCGTGGGGCAGGTGGAAACGTGCAGGAAAAAGATGTGGAAGGACACGAAAGATCCAGTAACGGGCTCTTTAGGGGAGGGGGACAGGGCACAGTAGCCCAGGGGGCCTTTGTCATTAGTGACACGGCCCGCGCTTTTCGTGGCGAATGCGTGTCTGTCTCACCTAGGATGAACGCTTTTTCTTTTCTTTTGCCTTTTCGGGGTCATACCCGTGGCATATGGAGGTTCCCAGGATCACAGTCAAGTTGGAGCAGCAGCCGCCAGCCTACACCACAGCCACAGCAACACGGGATCTGAGCCTCGTCTGCGACCACAGCTCATGCCACAGACCTACACCACGGCTCACAGCAACGCTGGATCCTTAACCCACTGAGCGAGTCCAGGGATCGAACCCGCAACCTCATGGTTCCGAGTCAGGTTCGTTACCACTGAGACACAACGGGAATTCCTGACACGTATTTTAAAGGCAGAGGGTAGAAAGGCTGGCCCGGGTGTGGACTGAGTGGAAGCCCCGTTATTGCAGGAGAGGGAGGTACGGGAGGCAGCTTTGCACCCAGAGCAGGGGCTGGCATGGCGGCTGCGGATGGGGGTGCCGAATCAAAGCCACAAGCCACCGTCCTCGGGCCCCACCCTTGGAGTCTCAGCAGGCCCGGCCCCACACTCACCAGCTGGGTGCACTTGTCCGTGCAGTAGCCCGTGAGGACGAAGGCCGGCTCCTGCGGGGGGATGGCCATCACGGGCGTGTACACCAGGCCCAGCTCCATGATCCCCGCATCGAAGCGCCGCAGCGTGGCCGTGTAGTAGAGGCGGATGCCCGAGGAGTCCCGTCGGCCTGGGAGGAGAAGGGATGGGGCTGAGCGGAGACCCTTCCCACCCCGGGGGCAGACCGACCCCCAGCTGTCCTCCACCAGGAGGCGCCGGGTCACCCACGCCGGCTCCCACCTGCCTTTGCGCCCACCTATTCGTGCCAGGCAGCCACGCCGCCAGGGCGACCGGAAGGATCGGCTCACGCACCATGTGCAATACCCACGTGGAAAGAAAGAGCCACTGCGTCTATGAAAACGAGGTGAAAGCTTTGGAAAGGCTTCATGAGCTGCACTGCTGAATCAGGCAGGGCGAGGTGCGGGCAGAGGCTTGGGGAGCCTGCCAACACCGCAGAGCTTCGCAAGTGCTTTGACATTCTTCCCGCACGTGCAAAGGGATCTGAGCTGGAATCGGCCAGCGGGATGCCCTGACGGCACGGTCTGAGCAGACAGGAGGGCACGGCCTGTCTCACAGAGGAGCCTCGGCCCGCGTCAGGCAGGTGAGCGCCAATCTGCATGGTGAAGTTGCCGGGAAACGTCTAAGGCGCCTCCCACCTTATCCCTTTGATTCCAGGCCTGCAGGGTTGTCCCAGGGCCTCTGCAGGTGTGTCGGTCCCTGGAGCCGGGTCAGCACTAAGGAGGCAGCCCCCTGGCTCAAGCTCCATCCCAGGCCCCACTCGTCAACAGTGCGCTGTGTGCTCTCGAAAAAGTTGCTCTCCCTCTCTGGGCTGGAAGTCAAATGCTGCTTCCAAGGGAGAATTCAGGGCTTCTGCCCATCACGGTCTAGCCACACAGGCTGGTCTTCTTGCAGTCGGCACACTGGAGCATCCACAAGGCACCCCGGGCAGCCTCCAGGGGGTCACACGAAGCTAAAGGTCAGAGGTGGGGGTGCGGGCGCCCACAGGCACGGCCACAAGACCACACGGCCTCTAGCAGTCCCTGCCCTCCCCTCCCCTTGCCTGGAATCGGTCGGTGAGTCCTGAACACTTGGAAGTGGGGCTCTGGGCAAAGGGAATGGACACAGGAAGGCACAGGAGACCTGGGATATGGCTGGGAGAGCCGTGTAACCAAAGAATCATGGTCCCGAAATCAGGAAACTGAGGCTCGGACCTGAGCCGAAGACCCTCCTGCCCAAGATCCCAGGGCTGGAAGTGGCCGAGCTGGGTCTCCAGCCCAGGGCACCCTGGGGGCGGCAGGGGGTGGGGTGCTATCTCCCTGCTCAGCTGCTCGGAGGCGGAGCCAAGAATACCCCACCGTGCCTCTGCCTCCCCCCCGCACCCCCCCCCACCCCCGCACCATCCTCCGTCTGCAATGTCCAAACTCAGCCTCCCTGTCTCCGGGCTGATGACATCAGAGGATAATAATAAAAAGGGAATGCAATTGGTTACAATTCAGATGGGGATTAAATAATGAAATAATTGTGGGATTTTGATATTTATAGAAAAGCGACCCATCTCCAGATTTGCAAAGTGACAGGAGCGTCCTTATATTTGGCGAAGGATCCATAAATACAGGCAGATAATCAGGAAGAGACAGACCTCACTGACACTCAAGGCGTTTTCAAAAATCCATTTGCTTTCAGGTTTTAAATGAGCAATAAATCCCGTATCATGCTCAGGCCCAGGCTGACTTATGCTCCTCTCTGTGCACGCTGTAGATAATTCCAGCGGTGGCAGGAGGCATTAGTTACGCAGCCGGGAAGAATTCGCCGGCAGCTATTGGTAGAGCTGGGCCTTTGCCGGGTGCCCGCCTGCATGCCATTGGGAGCGTTACAGGTACGAGCTGTCCCACCCAGGCTTAGAACAGCGGAGGTTGATGAGCAAACCCAGACAGGGGCCTGGTCATCCCCCCCAGGGGTCCCACAGCTAGAGAGTGACCAGAGGGGCCCGGCCTGGAGCCGATGTTCTTACCTCTCAGACCATATCTGCCCCTCACTTACACAAATGAAAACGTGTCCTTTTAAAAAAGAGACAGAGAGGAGTGCCCGTTGTGGCTCAGCGGTAACGAACCCAACTAGGATCCATGAAGATGTGGGTTCAATCTCTGGCCTTGCTCAGTGGATTAAGGATCCAGCGTTGCTGTGAGCTGTGGTATAGGTCACAGATGAGGCTCAGATCCCACATTGCTGTGGCTATGGCAGAGGCTGGCAGCTGTAGCTCTAACTGGACCTAGCCTGGGAACTTCCGTATGCCATGGGCATGGCCCTTAAAAAAATAAAAATAATTTTAAAAAAGAGACAGAGGAAGAAGAAGAAGCCTGTGAGGCCCTATGGGGTGCAAGATGCTGGTGAAATATAGAGGGGGAAATGTTCTCAGTTTCTGATACAATATCAGCCAGTTTGGCCATCCTAAAGACCGACTCTGGTTGTGCTGCCTTCAGGCACAGGGTGATCCAGCAGTGCTTGCTATCTGCCCCCACCTTGCTTTCCCGTTCCCAACACTGCAGCCCAGTTGGACCCCCTGCATTCCTGGAACACGCTCTCCCTTTCCCACCTCCGTGTCTGCCCAGCACACACCATCCCTCCATCTGGAAGCAGCACCTGTCAGCGTCTCTTGTGAAAATTCTCCTCCTCCTCTAAGGCCGAGGTCAAAGGCCGCCGTGATGCCACCCAGCCATACGGACTCCTTTTACATTTTCTTGCTCGTTGTTGTCTCTCCCTCCTAAGAAGCCTTTCAACTTTCTAAGGTCTGAAGCTGTAAACTGGGGAAAGAGTTCACCATCCTACAGCCCACACAGGGGGCCTTGTGGATTTCTGCTTGCTGAGTATAAGCTCAACAGCCCGATAACACAGGAGAGCCGCCCACCCAACGCCCAGGGCAGACATCGCTAATCAATCCCCGCACCGCCCTCAGACGCCTTTCCAGCAGGGAGGGGCAGCCACCACTAAGGGTCAGTTAGAGGGGCCCGCTTGCCAGCAGAACCTGTCTGCCCCCCTGACACAGAACATGTAATGCAGTCCCATTGGCACGCTCACACGCCAGGCACACATTTGCCCTGTTGTGACATGTCTTAAGAAGCAGGAGGGACGCTCATAGCCAGAAACACTCCCTTACTGAGCCAGGCACTCCCGTTGCCCGGACAACCATCCCGGGGCCATGGCCACCAGTGGCCAGGCCATTGGAGGCTGGATCGTGGGCAGGGACCATGCAGCCAGGGTGTGCCCTGTCCTGGCCCAGCCCGTTCAGGGGACAGCAGAGCTACCTCCCGTGGGTGCTGGAGGGTCACCCCATCAGGGTGGGGGGATGGGGGTTGGGAATCCGCACAGCCTCATGGAAGTTAGATTTCTGGGGAAACGACACGCAGGACCGCTCCAGCCTGTGACCTCTCTTCTTTGTCTGTGACCTTGTTGGTTGGCGCACCCCGAGACAGTTTCCTGCTCTGGCTGGTGCCAGTGAGGGAGGGGTGTGGGGAGGAGGGGTGAGCCGTGTTGACTCAGATGGATCCGACACCTGAGTAACTGCTTACAGCCTCGGAGTCACACCAAGCTTGACAGGTGCAAGTGTGGGCTCGGCCGGAGCAAGGCTGCACCCCGACAGCTTAGACAGACTCCCGGCTCTAAATCCCTACTCCCTTCATGGCTCTGGTGGCAACCCTTTACCGCTGGGCCTTAACTTCCTCATCTGCAAAATGGGCACCCAAGAAACCTCTGCCTGCCGTTCCCAGGTGGTACCCAGAACAACACCGTGTTTATGAAGGAGGAGGGGTGAAGCGGCTAGGTCCCCCAGCATGTGGCTTTGCAGATGAGCCGGTCGATGAGGCCCTGCCTGGGGGGAGCCCACCGCAGTCACGAGAGGTGGACGGTGAGGAGAGACACGAGAGGGATGCTGGCTGCCATGGGTCATGTGACAAGGAGGACAGACTTGGGGGAGGGGAGGCGGGGCTGACCTCTGCCAGCACAGCTGTCTTCCTGGCTGGCCGAGCCGAGCCCAAGGGTCCCAGGGGAGGACGGGGGTGGGATGGAAATGCCTTGGGGGGTCCCTACCTGTTATCATCAGCGGGTTGTGGTAGTGAACTTCCAGGCGGAGAAATCGGGAGGACCCGGGGCCCCCAAAAGCAAGGCCAGCTTCCTCTGGGTAGTAGAAGGCCTGTCAGGAATGAGGCGGGGGCATTTCAGTGCCACAGCCCAGGTAGACAGACTGGGGTGTCTTGAGAGGGTTCCAGGCCAGGGTCAGGGCAAACCCAGCCAAGTGCCGGGGCCTGAGCTGCAGTGGGTGGAGCTGGCGGGGCGGCCGGTTTAGACAACGCTCCCCTGCTTACAGGAAGCTCATCCCCAGCCCAGCAGGGTTCCTATCAGGGTCAGGCACTGGAGAGGCGTGCCCACCGCCCAAGCCCCTCCTCTGAGCTGCTGGAAGACCCTGGACGCCGCCGTGGAGGCCAGCCCCGGGACCACCCTGGGCACAACCCCCCCAAGTCCAGCAGGCCTTGATCCGGGAAACAAAGTGGATGCCCACAAGTGATGTTAGCTTGTGGGGCTTTTGCATTTTTAGGGGAACATAAAGGAGGCTGGAGAAAGCCCTGGTGGCTCAAAAGATGCTTGGGATTGCAAGAGGTGCCGGCCGTGGGGGGAATTATTCGAGGCCGGCCTGGGGGCCTCATGAGCTCCCTCGGGTACCCCCTCCTTGGAGGCTCTGGTGCAGAAGTGGGGCACACACGCACCTTGGCGCCCAGGGCCCAGGCGGCGAGCACGTGGCGGCAGTAGTTGAGGCGCTCCGGCTTCATCTTGGAGTCGCAGGGCCCGCTGAAGGCGGGGAAGCTCTCGAACTCCGCGGCGCACTGGAAGACCTCCATGTGGTGCACCAGGGCCTCGTTGCCCGCGGTGACAATGGGCTCGTACTGTGGGGGAGGGGCGCCCGCTGAGCCTGGGGCAGCCGGCCACACCCACCCACTTGCCCACCCCCACTGGTGGGGCTCTGACCCAGCAGCTCCCCTCCGTGGGCCTCTGCTTGCCCATCTGCAAAATGGGAGTGTTGAGCCAGACAATTTCCAGGGAGGCTTCTGGGGTTCGGGGCTTTGGGCGGGGAGCCACCAACCTGGAGCCAGGCAGCATCTGCCGAAAGCTCAGGATGGGCTCTGAAGCAAAGGGAAGGGGACCCAGGCTAGTCGTTTCCCCATAAGGTGGGGCCAGGAAGACAGCAGTCCTCGTGTGAACGTGGCAGTGGCCAAACAAGGACCACTGAGCCTAAGAAGGTGGGGAGTCAGCAGGTGACCGGGGACCAGAGCACACGTGTGGCTGCAGGACGTCCAGGCAGTAGAGGTCACCGGGTCCAAGCAGGCCCTCGGACAGCTCTCCAGGCCCCCAGGGGGGGGCAGAGCTGGGAGGAGGACGTGGCCTGGAGCCGTACCCCCCACACACACCCCCGCTCCCACCGCACGTACCATGACGATGTGGTGCCGGGAGAAGCCCTCCGGGAGCTTGGTAATGTAGCACCAGTACGTGGTCTCCTGGCCGGGGACCAGGATGTCCGGGGCGCGGATCTCCATGGTCTGCAGGTCCGCGGGCAGCGCCGGCACGGAGATGTTTGGTTTCAGCAGCTGCACCCTCTGCAGCCCCGTCTGCAGGCCCGAGGTGTTGATGGCCTCCAGGGACCGGACCGGCTCCTCCAGGATCCCGTACACCAAGTGGACTGTGCCGTCCTGCAGCCAAGACAGGGCCCCAGGAGTTCCCACTGTGGCTCAGCAGTAATGAACCCAACTCGTATCCATGAGGATGCGGGTTCGATCCCTGACCTCGCTCGGTGGGTGAAGGATCTGGGGTTGCCACGAGTGGCAGTGTAGGTGGCAGACGCAGCTTGGCTCTGGCCTTGCTGTGGTTATGGGGTAGACTGGGAGCTGCATCTCCAACTGGACCCCTCGCCTGGGAACCTCCGTATGCTGTGGATGCAGCCCTGAAAAAAAAAAAAAAAAAAGAAAAGGAAAAAAAGGCAGGGCCTGATCATACCCCCAGAGCCGGGCTCCTGGTTCTCTCGGTGAAGGGTGGACCCGGCTGGGGTTAAATCCAAGGGCAACCACCCCCAGGGCCCATGGTTGGCACCAGACGTTGATATGTTTTGTCTTTCCGAACGCTTTCTATCTGCATTCGTTTAGTGTCCATTCGACGGACCATGGCTGAGTCGCTGTGAACAAGGCTGGCGGGCCCACCCGGGGCCTTTTCTCCCTCCACCTCCCCCAGGTCACTGGGGGCAGCACTGTTCCCTGCACAGGTGTCTTCAAGCTCCCGACAGGAGTGTTCCCCCCCGCCCCACTCCCCGGAGGCTCAGAGCGGAGCGCACGTGGGCACCAGATGCCCTGCAATGTTCCAGGCAGGGGTCTTCCGCTTGCCTTTGCCTGATCCCTGGGGAACAGGGGCCAGGAGGGCGAACACTCAGATGGCCTTCGGGAAGGACACTTCTTCTGGCTCCAGTTCTGTCCCCACCGTGCCGCATGTCCCTGGGCAGGTCCCTCCCCCGACTCTGTCTGGCCTCAGGTTCCTCATTGGGCACACCGCCAGCCCATGTCGCCGCCGTACCGTAAGGATTACGCAAAATGACAGGTATCAGAGTGCGCCGAAAAGTTCAAAGGATTTTGTCTTAAGAAAAAACTGGGTTTTTCCAGGTACGGGTCCTGCAGTGGCGTGAGAAGCCTCTGGATTTTTGGATCCTTGGTGGCTACGAATTCCTAGACAGAGCGAGTTGCGTCTTACAGGAGGTCTAGTTCCCTTTCTCCCTTTACAGACAGAGAAGCCGGGGTCCAGGGGAGGAGGGACCTGCTCGGAGCCTCACAGTGTGTTGGCCACAGGGCCAGGTTGGGACACCGGGTCTCCGAGCTCTTTCTGGAATCCATGGAAGATACTGGACCAGGAGGAGAGAAACAGTCAGGAGCAAAGATCACTCAGACCCCCGTTTGAGAGGCTCTGGGGCGAGACCCACATCTAGAAACAAGTGGGCTCCGTGTCAACCAAGACCTGCTCATGGGCAGGATCGGAGGCTGGGAGCAGAGCTGCCTTCTCCGCGCGCAACCGCCTCTGGAATCCCTTCTGTCTGCATCCCTTCTCGGACGCAAGAGGGCTCCCCGCAGCCCAGGCTCCTGGGTGCACGGGCTGCCACCCACCTCGATGAAGTAATCCTTGGGGTCACAGGTGCCAAAGGGCCTCTTGAAAAGCAGGGACAGGCCTTCCGGGGTCCTCTGTGCCCGCAGCAGCTGGTAATCCTGCTGGGAATCCAGGTGAATCTGGCCTTTCTGGTCACTCCAGGCATCCTGCGGAGACAGGTGGGGCTCAGAGCACCAGGGCCGAGTTGGAAGCCGGAGCTCAGGGTTGGCCCCCTGCAGCGCAGCCCCTGGATACACCCCGCCCTGGGGTTCCCAGGGGTCCGCGCCCATGGGGCTCAGGCCCGCATTCGGTGTCTGTCTCAGATACCCCACTGTCTTCCTCTGCGGCCTTGACACCCGGCTTCAAACGCCAGCCGGAACACTCACAGGGGCTGGTTAGCCGTGCGGGTTCCAGACTCCCGGGTGGGACCCAGGAACCCATTTTGCTAAGAAGGTACCAAGATTGGAAATGTGAGGCCTTTGGTCTGTGGAGGGAGGGGCTGTGACAGTAGGCGGAGCCTTGGAGGGGGAAACGCAGAAGACAGACAGGTCCACCCTGAACCTGCACCCCCAACCCCACCCCACTCCCACGGAGAGTGAAACTGCCTGAAACGCTGCACGCTCAGCATCTTGCTCGCCTCACTGGTCCCCAGCCTTGCCTGGAGAGGGTTCACTGAGGCCCAGGAGGAAACAGACCCACCTCATTTCCCCAGGATGCTCTTGGCAGCACTGGCCTCCCCTCCCCGCCAGCTGCTCTCCCTGTACCAGGCTCTAGGGCTCAGCCACCCAGGGGCTCCAGGCCAGAGCTGGAAAGACATTTGCCTGGCAAGGCAGGTGGGAGGGAAGACCTTGCCCACAAGCAGACCTCTGTTCTGGTTCGGGAACAGCACAGAACCACCGGTTCCTGGCCTTAGGATGTTTTGGTTTTGCCTTTTTTTTTTAGCCACTCCTGCGGCACATGGAAGGTCTCGGGCCAGGGATCAAACGCATGCCACAGCAGTGAACGGAGCCACCGCAGTGACAATACCAGATCCTTAAGTCACTAGGCCATCAGAGAACACTGGACTTAGCATTTTTTAAACCCTGCATTCAGGGCTAAGGCCTGTTTCCTTTATTTCCTTGCAAAAACAAATCAACGAAAAGAAACCTGCAAACGATTTTGCAAAATTTTCCCTAGAGAAAAGCACCTCCAGTGAAGCTCGTGCTGGGGGACACTGCTGATTTGCAGAAGGGCTAATTTTATATTTTATATTTTTAATTTTTTTATTATTGTGATTTTTTTTTTCAGCTTTGGTTCTCACTTAAGATCCAGTAAATTTATTTATTTATTTATTTTGGGGTTTTTTTGTTTGTTTGTTTGTTTTTTGTCTTTTTGCCATTTCTTGGGCCACTCCCGTGGCATATGGGAGGTTCCCAGGCTAGGGGTCAAATCGGAGCTGTAACCACCGGCCTACGCCAGAGCCACAGCAACTCGGGATCCGAGCCGAGTCTGCGACCTACACACAGCTCACGGCAACGCCGGATCGTTAACCCACTGAGCAAGGCCAGGGATCGAACCCGCAACCTCATGGTTCCTAGTCGGATTCATCAACCACTGCGCCACGACGGGGACTCCCTATTATCGTGATTATAATGTTCTGTCAATTTCTGCTGTACAGCAAAATGACCCAGTCATGCATACATATGTATACATACATTTTTTTCTCATATTACCTTCCATCCATCCCATCACGAGTGATTGGATATAAGATGGACTGGGAGTTGGGGGTTCGGGGTAAGTAGGTGCCAACTATTGCCTTTGGACTGGATAAGCAATGGGGTCCTGCTGTCTAGCAGAAGGACTAATTTTAAACAGAAGCTTAAGTTAGCGTGTGCTCCTTCGGCTGGAAAGCTGGAATACCTTTGTTGAACATATTTGCCAAAGGAGGGAAAACAAGTCTGACATTTGTTTGCACAGGAATTTGTTGGACAAATGAATCCTCTGTGTGCAGGAGAGCGAAGTCACCCCAGCTCTCTTGGCAGCCTGGGAAAGCTGGTCCCAGGCCCTGGCTGCTCGTTTGCAGGGCCCTAACCAGGTGCCCACCCCCCGATCCTGCTGGTGGTCGGGCTCCCTCCCACCTGACCTGGGAAGTGGGTGAGGGTCCTGCCTGCAGAGTTATGATGGGGTCTGGACAGAGAACCGTCAGGCTCCAGAAAGACCAGCCACCATCAGCTCAGGTGAAGTCCCGCAACCCTAGCGGGTGGGGAGGGGTTATTGTGCCCACTCTGCAGATGAGGAGATCGAGGCCCGGGGCCTCTCTTGATCCTGGCTTGGTGCTGCTGCCTGTTCCCACATTTACCTGGAGTAAGAGCCCTCTGTTCACAGATAAAGTGCCTCCTGGCTTCCAAGTTGTTTTAACCCTCCCGGGTCTGTTTCCGGGCGAGAACTGGATTTTGTCTTCAGGTGGGCCGTGGTGGAGGAAGGTGGGCAGGTGGCTCAGAGCAGGGCGGCTGGGCTCCCCCCACCCCGGGGGCCTCCCTTCAGCTTATCGAGGGCCCCTCGAACCTCTCTAGTTTGAAGGGCAAACTCCCTGCTTCTCCACCCTTTCTGGCAAGAATGGGGTGAATTTGGGTTGTGGGTGAAGAGCTCGCCCTCGGCGTTTGGACTCAGCTCCACGGCTTCCTTCACTCCCGGGGTGGGGCTGGGGTCTGCACCTGCCTCGTTTGTGTGGGTGGGGAGGAGGGGGCTGCCCTCACGAGGGCGTGTGTGGTGGAGCTTGTGCCTTCTTCGCGCCCGGCTCTGCTCCTTGATGTGCTGGGCTGCTACTTGGGGTGTGCGGTCAGGGACCACAGAAGCCATCTAGTTCCCATCTGCTCCTCACATCGGCATCCCCACGATGCCCCAGCGTGGGATACAGGGATGCTCAGAGCAAACAGGACCAGAGAGACGAGAGGGAAACTGCCTCCTTGTGCGAAGGAGAGCGAGTGCAGACGGAGCGGAAAGGTCAGGAACACTGGGGCGGGGGCAAGACTTACCCCAAAATAGGCGCTGTCCCCATCGGTCCAGAGCACGGCCAGGTCTGCGTTCTCCAACTCGCCGCGGTCCGACATCCCGAATAGGACGCCGGCCTTGAGCTCCCGCACCAGGAGCTGGAAGTGGACGGTCTCCTGCACGTAGCTAACATTCCAGGACAGCTCCAGGGTCCCCTCGGGGTCCAGGGGGATGTGGTAGGGGAAGGGGCTCTCGGGGGGTGTCGAGCCCTGCAGCGCGGCCACCAGGATGACCAGGAAGACGGCCACGGCCGTGCCATACATGGAGGCTGCCTCGCGCAGGCTGGGGCCGGGGACCTGCATGGCTGGGTGAGCCTGGCCGCCCCACCTGGCCATTTATGTCCCAGCCCCTCAAGGGGTGGGCCCAGGCTCCAGCCATAATCACATTTGTCTGGTGGGGAATTCAATTGTCCGGGTGACCCTCCCACCAGCCCAGGCCCCAGGCCACACGCTGTGTTGCCCTGGCTTCTCCTCATTGGCGCTAATGACACGTGGACCTCGTCAGCAGGAATTGAAGCAGACAGGCCAGCTTCACCCCCTCTGAACAGTCTTGAGAGCTGTCCGGAAAGACGCTCCTCCCTGCAGCCAGGAGGCCATTCAGATGCCCTCCGGCCAGGCAGCGCGCTGACCGCCAGCTGATGGATCAGGCCCCCGCCACCCCCTGCCTCGATGGGCAGCCTGAGGCCCCGAGGGGCTATTTCCAAGGTGACTAGTGAGTAATGAGACCTCAGGGGGCCGTTGCTATAATGCTGGAGGGTGGACTGATTTCAAACTAAAAATAAAAGACAATCCCCAAATAGTCCCTGTGTTTAGACACTCTCTCCATGGCCTGCTGTTCCCACTTTTGTCTCCTCTCTGTTTCCCACAGGCTCCAGCTGGTGCCACAGCTGCTCCAGAAAGAGTGGGTGCCCTGCTGGGGGGCAGGGCAGATGGCACGGGGTGCACAGCTATGGGGGGGCGCAGGCTGCAGGTGGATTTCTGGGGGGCCAGGGCAGTGGGTACAGTGCTGGGGAGCAGACGCCTTGATGCCTTGCTGAGGAGGAGAGGCAGCGCGCCTTGTTTGGGGGGAAACAGACTTGGCAGAAGGCGGTAAGGAGGGTGGGGCTGCTTCGCTGTCTCCAAAGCTCCAAAACGTCTGCTGTCCTTTAGCCTGGAAGGGACCCAGCCTATTGCACTGTTTCTCCCACACAGGCCACAGGGCCTTTGCACAGACCCACTGGGACTCACAGCCCTGCCAGCCTCACGTGTCAGTCCCTCTGCACCCCAGCTCACTCCTGTCCTTCTCCATGCAGAGTGGACTCGACCCGTGCTTCCACCTCCAGGAAGTTCTCCCCGATTGCCTTCTGCTCTGAATTCTGTTCCTTAGGAAGGAATGACCATGTCTTTGCACAAAGATGAAATGTGGAGCAAGTTCCCCGCCCTGGCATTGGCGGCCGGGCCACCCTGCAAAGCCAATCAAGGCAGAAGAAGGAAAGACGCCCGTGAGGGGCAGGGGGAGGGGCTTACCAGGCGTGTCACTGCCGTGGAGCTGACACAATGGCTCCACTGCTGGGGCCTGTTCCCAAGGGCAGCACAGAGCTGGAGCAAGACGAAGAGCTGCTGAGGGAACCAGTGAATGAGCGAACGAATACAGGAATGAGGGGGTGCCACCCCGGGCACCATCCTGGGCCTGGGAGATGGAGTAGCATAAGGGGCCACCTGAGCAGACCTTCTCGGGACAGGGAGGCCGCAAACCTCTGCGCAGGTGATGACACGGAGCCCAGGGAGGCCCCAAGGTCCCAGGCTGCAGGTGCGCTTCCCGGGGGCTGGGCGGGGACTCGGGAAGCACGGGAAAGGATGGGCTTCCCGCGGTTGGGGACACCAGGGCTGTCAGGCTACAGGCTCAATCCCAAAGGCTTTACATGGAAGACAGGAGGCCACAGGCTGGGGAGACCCCAGACCAGGCTCCAGAGCCCTCACCCCAATTCTCTGAAGTTTGCCAAACCCCCCTCATCTCTGCCGTGTAAGCAGGTGTATAGCATCTGAGATATGACACATTCTGGATATTAACTCCCGCACACGCGCACACACACGCCCCACCCCGGGATCAGGGAGCAGCTACGGGGAGGGGGTGAGACAGGCCACTTGGGCAGCCGCCTGTTCCTGGAGGTTGCAATGACAAAAGTCAGCAGGTACAAGGAGAGGGTGACTCGGCTCCACAGCCTCTCCGGCTCCAGGGACCCTCCCGGCCAATCAGACGTGGCTCCAGCTCCAAGAAAGGCAGGTTGAATACCAGCTTCGCGCCTGGGCTGGCAGGACCCCAAGGACTCAGGCGACACCCCCCAGGGGGCGGGCTCCGGGTCTGAATCCAGCTGGTGCCTGTCGGTCCCAGCTGGGCCTCCCTGCAGAGGCGTTTCCCCTCCCAGACCCCCACCCATCTGGAGAGACCAGGAGTTGATGGCACGGGTGATGTATCCTCCGTCTGCCTTCAACCCAGCAGTTCTGGGGACGGAGAGATGGGAGGCCTGGGGCCAGGGGCCCAGGATCGGGGTCCTGGGGTGGATCTCGGGCCTCCGTTCCTCTCTGGACGAGTGAGGTCAACAGATGTTCCGAGAGCCGAGGCGGGAAGGCCTGCGTGGCTCTTAGTAAACAGCAGAGTGCCACGTACACGTGGTGATTTTTAACAGGATTCAAAAGACGAGCTCCCTCTCCAGCTCAGAACCGGGCTGGAAGGCCGGCATCCGACAGCGCAGACTCTGCCGATTTCAGAAATGAAACTCGCCCCTTGCTCGTGCTAGAAACGGCATCTGCGCCCACTGCTTCACCTGCTGGGTTCCTGTCAGCACCCCCAGCCTTGGGTGCGGGGCTGTGACTGTCCGTCTGAGGACATGAAGCTTCCCGGGGGAAGTGATGCGCCATCAGGAGCAGGGCCACCCTGGCACCCAGGGCAAGGACCCCAAAGGGCACTCTCAGCTGGGGGGGCTGCCCTCGGAGGCAGCCAAGGTCAGGGAAAGTGCACTGGCATCAGGAGGAAGGGATGCTTGGAGGAGAAATGCAAGCAGGGAGAAGAGCTTCGGAGGTGGCTCTGGGCCTGGCCTGGGGGTGGGAGGGCGCCGGGCCAATCAAATGGCCTCTGCCACGATGTGGCATTCCTTGCATTAATGGATTTTTTAAAAAACAAGAAATCCGACCCCGGAATAAGGAAGCCGTGCTCAGCGGTCCTGCCCTGGACTGTGTCAGAGAGACCTGCCCGCCCAGTGCCCTCGGGACACCCTGCTCTCTGTCGCCAGCCCCCACCGTGTGCTCTCGGGGTTTGGGGTCGGCACGCTGCCCCCCGGCCTCCCCCTCCCCCACCTGGCTCTGCTCTGGTATTCGGGTGCAATTTGCCCTCCAGAAGCAGGGGGTGGTGGGTGGGGCGGCACCCGGGGCGTCACCATCACCCTGTCAGGAAATAAACGCTGTTCGCTGCTCAGCACCTGGCTTCCCTCCAAGGAGCTTCGACGGCTGACCTCATTTGCAACCAATTTCAGCGTTTTAATAAGCCCTTTGCTCTGCCGCTTCTCTCTGACACTGTCAGCCTTCGCTCGCTCCAATCCCCCATCCACTCTGCCACGTGAGGCCCCCCCGGCCGGCTCCCCCCGAGCCGGATGCCAACAAGCGGGGTCACTGAGGCCAGGGGGGACACGAGCCAGACAGGCCAGGCCAGGCCTCTCCCCAGTGCCCCCCAAACCCAGCTTATCTCCGGATGGCAGCATAGGAACGCGGCTGAGAAGGGCTGACTGGGGGCTGCCAGAGACTCCCCCCTAGGGGGCTTGTCCTGAGCAACGTCGGTGGTGATGTGCCCTGAGCTCGGGATCACACATCCAAGGCTCAAGGTACCACACCAAGGGGCCTGGGGCAGGCCCACCAGAGCTCGAGGCCCCGGGGCTCACAGGTGCCCACGTGTCTCAGCTCCTCCCTCGCTGGCTACTGGGCCAGGGTCCCCAGGGTCTCTGCTTCCTCCACAGGGATGGCACAAGGTCCTCTTTCCTGGGTTTGGGACCCTGAGGGCAAGAGAAAGAACCCAATGTTTTTAGCTTTTCCCAAGGGGTCACTACCAGAAAGGTGGCCAGTCCTCAGGTGGTACCCAGACCACGCCCACCCCGGAGGGGCCTGTGCCCCAACTCTGCAGCTGCGTGACCAGGACAGGGCTGTGAGCGCTGAACCTCACTTCCCTTATCTGTACCACGGGGAGCGCCCCAGGCACAGGTGCTGACACTCAGGTGTGACACAGGAAGGGGGCCTGAGCCTGGCGCCAGCTCTGTGGCCCCTCTCCCATGTTGGCGAGCTTGGTCACCTCCGAGGACAGCCAACATGTCACCCGGAGGTCAGTCCACCTGCTGCTGACCCCAATCGGCCAACCCAGTTAGGTGACCACTGTTGTGCTGCTGCTAGAGTCTGGGTCCTGAGCTCTGGGCTTGGGCCCAGCCCACCTGGCTCTGAGGCGTGTGCTGGGCCATTCTGAGCACTCGGAGCTCCCCCACGGCCCCTGCCCGACCACATGATGGCCTCAGCAAGGAGTCGGCACACAGCAGTGAACTCAGCTGCCTGGACAAGCTGCTCCTGGGATGACCAGCCTCCATGCCTGCCTCAGAGCTCAGGGACCACACAGTCCCACAGCCCAGAAGCTTGGGGATGCCACACCCCCGTGACACCATGACATGTGACAGCTCCTGCCAGATGCTGCCCAGCACTGAGGATCAGCTGGTGCCTCCCCGCCTGGGCCCCTCTGACCTGCCCCCACTCCTTAAGCAGCAGCCAAGAGATGGTAACTGGGTCCTGAAGGTCAGAGGGCCCCAGACCCCCGCCCTCCACGCCCGCCTTGAACCAGGCAGATTTGGAGGCCAGATCTGGGAGATGCTGCTGGCAAAGGGCTGGCCGGCCCGGAGGCCCCACTCGGGGCACAGACTGCAGAGAGAGACTGGGTCCGCCCCCGAGGGTGCTGGGCGCACAGGCTGGGATGTCCTGCCACACCCTGGCATGCAGACCCTCGCAGACCCTTGCAGACCCGGATGCAGTTCTTGCCTCCGTGAGGGTGACAGCAGTGAAAACGGGGGTGGGGGAGGGTCACACACCTTCTCCTCTCTCTGTACCTGTTTTCGCATCTCCGAGCGGGGAGCAAGAGCCGGGGCTGGCGGCTGTGTTCATTACCTCTGAGCCACAACGGGAACTCCTCAAGTCCCTACTTTCAGTTCTTGTGGGTTTGTCCCCAGAAGTGGCATTGCCAGATCATGTGGTAAGTCAGTGTTGAATTTCTAGAGGACCCATGCCTAGTGTTTAAATGGCTCACCTTGTTTTCCCGCATGCCTTTCCACTTCTGTGGCTGACGCACGCTGGTGGCCGGCACACCCATCACTGCCCTGCCCCTCTCCTGTCCGCAATTCTCCGCATTCCCTCCTCTGACTCTGCTGTCGCTCACTGAACCCAGGCCCCAGTGGTAACTATTTGGACTATTTGCTTTTTCATTTAAATCCATCCTCCGGCACTTGAGCCTGCACTGTCTTTAGGATCAGCCCCCCCAGAACGGGAACCGTGGGGCCCAAGTCAGCGGGGAGTCCTCGTGGGAATCACTCTAAGGCTCCAAAGGCGTCTATCAAGGAGGACAGCCAGCCACCGGCTATTCACCATCCACTGGAGACAGAACCCCGGCCCTGGAACAAATAGTTTCTTGCAGGGAAGTAGGTTTCAACCTTGTTGATGGGCCAGATTCGCTATTGGACAAGGCAGCCACCCTCCGGCTATAGTCAAATGCATCACATATATATAAGCGCAAATTCAATAAAGCCCTTGGCTCGCCATCTGCTTTTCAAAGATGAGACTTTGGAAAGAGCAGGTCCCTGTGCCCGGGGGGCCTCTGCCATTCGCACGATGAGAGGGGGACAGCGATCGGCATACCCTGATCCAATTGTCCCTTAGCTGATCAAGTTACGGAGAGTCTTGCCCAATAACAGGACGGTGACAAGGCAAATTAAACGTCCAGGACAGAGGTAATTGCCACACGTAGGAGGGGAGGAGGTGGCGTGAGCCAGCATGGGTGCGGATGGGGACATCTTTCCAGGGGAGCGTGGCGGTTAATAGCTAGGATGACAGGATGTCTCAGTGGGGCTGGCTCCGTGCAGGGGTCACCCGCTCTGGACAGCTGGTCTGCCTTTGACAGTCCCTGCATGGTGGGACCAGTGAGGTCACTACGTGGTCCCTCCTGGGGGTTCTACTTCCGCTCCTGGGACCTGCAGGGGAACTCGTCCCGCGGAGTCCCTGCTGCCAACGCCCTTTCCTGTCTGGGTGATATTCCCGCCTCCCTGGCTGAGATCCTATGTCGCCGTGAACACCATCTCGGCACAGAGGGGAGCCTTTTCTTTTAAAAAAAAAGAAAAAGTGTTTTATCGTAGTTGATTTGCAATGTTCTGTCAATTTCTGCGGAACAGCAAAGTGGCCCAGTTATACATACACACATTCTTTGTCTCGGGGTATCTCGCATCGTCTTCCGTCACAAGTGACTGGACGCAGCGCGGCACAGAGGACAGCCTTTTCACACCCAAACATCCACAGCCCTCCTTACCCTCGGACCAACAGAAGCTGCAGGACGGCACCTTCAGAGGCAGTGGGGACCCCGGGGAAGCTGGCGTCTCCGCTGGAGACAGAGGTCACCGTCCCCAGCTTGGAGAAAGGCCCTGGAAGTCATCAGCTCTTTCGTGGTTTCAGCGTTTGTGTTATTTTCTGCCGTATGGTCTCAGGAGGGCCAGCAGACCCCGTTTCTTTTCATTCCAAAACCAAAGGGAAGCTGCGGCACCTGGGAGTCGTGCCCGGTGCCCGGGACCTGCTGGAGCCTCGCCCACCCCGGAGGGAGGCCGTGGGGTCCGGGGGCAGACTTGCTCTCAGGCGTGGTTCACAACCTTCTGAGGCTTCAGTCAAACGGGAAACTCTGCATGCTAACCCCCAGCCCCCAAATCCTGCCAGGTGGCAGAGAGATGTTTTTAAACAAAAACATTTCGTAACAGAATTTTTTTTCAAATGAAGTCTTTTCGGAGGATTGGAATTCTGTAGGAATCACAGAAAGACACAAAGACGTAAAATTAGATGAAACCACATCCCCAAAATGTGCTCCAAGAAGATGGCTGGAGCCGCTGAGGCCCCATATCCAAGAGCCATGGAGACAGGACACTGGGTTGGGGTGGGGAGGGGCCGATGGTCAGCATGCTCCCTTGAGCCGTTGCCTGGGGACCAGCCACGTGCGGTGACCGGCAGAGAGCCCCTGCGTCCCCAGATGAAGGCAGAGAGTGGTCATCACTGCAGGACGGTGGCTGGGGAACTACTGTCCCCAGTGAAATACAGGGGCCCCTGCCTCCAAGGGAACGAATCCCCCGCCCACACCTGGAGGAAAGTACTTCCCCCACCTTCCATCAGAGGCTCAGAAACAGATGCAGCAGCGGCAGAAAGAGGCCCAGGGAAGCCCGTGCAAAAGCAGGCATGTTGGCACAGGGACCTGCTGTAGAGCACAGTGGACTCTACCCAGTGTTCTGTGAGCCTCTACGTGGGAAAAGAATCGGAAGGAGAGCGGATGCGTTTACGTGAATAACTGAATCACTTTTTCAGACAGCAGAAAGGACCACAGCATTGTCAATCACCTCGACTTCCATAAAATGCTTTTTGAAATAAAACCAACCCAAACCCCCAAATAGCCCTGCTGCCCACAAGACTGAGCACGTGGGGAAAAGCCACCCCATAAAAGAGCCACCATCTCGGAAACAGCAGCTTCAACCCCCAGGGAAGTGCCACCGATTGAGTCAGCAGAGAGAGACTTTACAATAAGCATAATTACTATCTTTAGAGAGATAAGAGGGGTTATCGTCGTCATGAAGCAAGAATGGGCTTTGGTAAAAAGAACTAATTAGAGGCCTTGGAAATTTAAAATAGACGGGCTGAAGCAGAAAGGAGACTTCTGAGCTGGAAGACCAGGCCAGGCGTCGTGTTCGAGGAATTAAAGGGCAGAGGGATGACAAACGGGGGGGCGGGGGGGTGCTGGGGCACCGCTTCGGATGCCCCAGCATCAGCTAACGGACATCTCGAAGTGGAGGAGCAAAGGCGGAAGGAAGAAAAGGCCAAGGGACCCAGAGCCTCAGAAAGCCATCCGTCTTCGGGCTCAGAGCAAAAAGAACCCAGGCCTGCAGACACAGGGTTGGGGGGTGGGGGCAGGTGGGGGGGAGGGATGGGGAGCAGGGGTGGGGGCTGCGGAGGCATTTCCAGATTATCAGAAATAGATGGACGTTTCCTACACGTCCACGGAGAGCACGAAAGAGAGTGAGCACTCCTGCTTGAGAGTAAAAGTGAGAGGAAGAGCCAGGAGAGGATGCTTAGCTGTGGAGGCACCTGCTAGATGGCCATCAGGTTCCTAAGAGCAACACAAAGGGACAGGGACCCAGATCCTCCTCCAAAGTTCTGAGAGAAGCTATGACGTCCACGCTTACAGACCCAGCACTCTGGGTTCAGGGCAAAATCAAAACATTCCAGCTTGCATGGACTCATAAATTTTGCCACCACCCTCCTTCCTGAGAGAATTACTTAAGGGTGTATTCTGACAAAACAAAAATATGAACCCAAGACAAAGGAGAACAGGGGACAGAAACAAAGACAGGGAGATAAAAATCAGCATAGGGGAGTTCCTGTTGTGGCTCAGTGGTTAACGAATCCAACTAGACACCATGAGGTTGCAGGTTCGATCCCTGGCCTCACTCAGTGGGTTAAGGATCCGGCATTGCCGTGAGCTGTGGTGTAGGTGGCAGACGTGGCTCAGACTCCACGTTGCTGCGGCTATGGTGTAGGCCAGCGGGTACAGCTCCAATTAGACCCCTAGCCTGGGAACCTATGTATGCCATGGGTGCAGCCCTAAAAAAAGGCAAAAGACAAAAAAAAAAAAAAAAAAAAAAAGCAATCAGCCTAGAGTGAAGTATGGGGAATTTTGTTGCTGTCAGGAATGGGACCTGCTGTCATCTTTGTCTTCTGAAATATTTCAGACATAAGAAAAATACAGAGAATGATCTTACAAATATTGGCACCTTACCACGCGGATCTTCTGTGTGCCTATCATGTGGTGTTTGCTTTATTTTTACAAACTAAATAGATTCCACAGGTTCCGTTAAGCCCCTTGTACCTCTCCTCCGAATGAATCCATTTTTGATTACCTATCTACGTAATTTCTTTTTTAAATGTTTATTTTGTACCCGGCCCACTGGCTGAACGTGCAATTGCCCTGATCAATCTTCATTGGGTTCCCTTGAATTTGTCAAGTGGAATTTTCCAGCGTCCGTGCGTAGTCACAGCTCAGCCTCTCCTGGTTCAATATTTGTGTCTTTTATTTCCGTCGGTCATGTGGACTCTCCGGGCCTCCGTGGCCGCGGAGGTGCAGAAGCTCCAGGTTCACAGCTCAGCCTTGTTCCCCGGAGCACTTCCTGCCTTTTCCTGTGTGCGGGATGCCTGCTATGGATCGCTGGCAAACGCCCTGTCCCAGGGAGCGAGTTCCTCTCCGTTTCTTTCAAACCGCAGTGGGTGCGGCTTGGATGTGCTGCTTGTTCAGCATCTGTTAAGACGATCCTACTGTCCTCTGCCCTTCAGTCAAGGCAGACCCATGGTACCCAAAGCTTTTGGCTTCTGGACCCCTTTACCCTCCTAAAAACGTCACAGGAGTTCCATCGTGGCGCAGTGGTTAACGAATCCGACTAGGAACCATGAGGTTGCGGGTTCGATCCCTGCCCTTGCTCAGTGGGTTAACGATCCGGCGTTGCCATGAGCTGTGGTGTAGGTCGCAGACACGGCTCGGATCCTGAGTTGCTGGCTCTGGTGTAGGCCAGCGACTATAGCTCCAATTCGACCCCTAGCCTGGGAACCTCCATATGCCACAGGAGCGGCCCAAGAAATGGCAAAAAGGCAAAAAAAAAAAAAAGTCACAGCGTTTATCAGTTTATCAGTTTCCTCTGATAGAAGAGGAAGCGCTCAGTAAGTTAGGATCAGAACCAGGCCCCTGGACGGGAAGGCCAAGTGCAAAGACACCTACCCCTCGCCCGTCTGCCTCACTCACCTGCTGAGCCCCCACCCCAGCCCACACTGGGGGGAGACTGGAAGATGCCCGTCAGGGGCGTCCACACGGGCGGTGGCCGTGATCACTAGACACACACACACACACACACACGCCTTTCTCACCCACCCTCACAAGCAGCTCGTCACTGTCTGTAAAAGAGCGGGAACTGACCCACACGCCAAGCAGGGCCATCTCAGCCCCTGATGCCAGGCACAGGCTGAGACACTCCCCCGCCGAGGGAGGGGTAGGCTCGGTGGCATCAGAGCATGCCCCCAGCTCCTCCAAGGGGAAACACGCATCTTACAAATGAGGCAGCGTCTCGTGGCACAGGAGACCACCTATGGGACACCAGAGCCACTGTTCTGTCTTCTGGGTGTGATCTCCGCAAACCTCTCATTGGGACACGAACAGCAGAGCAAGTAAGAGCAGGGCAGCTGTGGCGGGAGGGCAGCCGGGTCCTCGCGGGGGACGAGGCGATGGTACTTTTATGACAAGGACCGTTTTACTGCAGGGTCCCTCCCCCCGCGGGGGCCACACTGCACCCCGCCTTTGAGAAGGGGGGCCTGGAGGGCGTGCTGGGAGAAGGAACCACCAACAGAGAGGGCTCCCTGCCCCAGACTGGCCCCATTTTGGGGTGACAGCGGGTCAGGGGGAACACCAAGGATGGGGTGGAGGCACGCGGAGGTCGGGGCCTTGGGGGACCTTCCCTCCCGGCTGAGTCCTCTGCCAGCGCACCCCCTGCTAATGTGCGCAGGTGTTTGCCCACTGCTCTCCGCCTGCAGCCTCCTGGCTGTGCCATCCTTGCTGAGGGGCAGATCAAGAATGTGAAGGCCTTTCAATGGCCTGGAGGAGGAGGGGAGGCCTGCAGGGGGCGCTGTGGAGGGGAGTACCCCCTTCCTAGGGAGGCCAGTGGCCAGGGCCACGGTCAGAAGACCAGAGGGGAACGCCAGCCCACCGCCCCTAGTCGCCATCAGAGGCAAGGAAGCCGCCTGGCCAAGCCCCTCCCCTTACTGGGTGGGAGAAGCCAACAGGTCAGAGGCTCCAGAGACCAACACCCAGGCCTAGGCCCGAACCCCGGGAGGAAGAGGTGGGATTTCATGCCCAGTGCTGCTTGGATGGCCACACCCTTTCCCTCCAGCTCCTGCTCACAGGGCACCTGTGCCAAACATGTCACCTCCCTGTCACCTGGGAGGTGAACAGATCCACATGGCTCAGAACCACACATGGGGAAACTGAGGCTCAGAGAGCAAAGGGCCTGCATTCACCCACCTGGGAAGCAGGGGCCAGGAACAAGCCCGGCTCTGTCCACCCCAGGCCCTCGTCTTACCCCGGCGCAGCCCCCAGGAAAGTGAGTGTGGGGTTTTTCTCTGTGGCCATATCTACATGTCCAGACTCGAATTTTGATGCAGCCCAGACTGCGAGTCAGACCCTGGGGGACATTGTGAGAGGGCAAGGCTGGGCATGCCCTGCTCACCCTGCATCCTAGCACCCAGCCCTGTGCCTGCACACAGTAGTTACTCAATAAAAGAGTCAGTCCGACTTGGCGAAGGTGCTCAAAACAGGGTTAACCAACTGCAGAAAAGGTGAAGATAGAATTCCGATCAAAGCATCATACGAGCACAGAAGGGATAAGGATTTTGATTTTCCTGGTATCCCAGTCGCTGCATCCTTCAAGTGGGGCCTTGCAGGGTGCATAGGAGTTGGTCAGACAGTGATGAGTAAAGGGGCATCTGAGACAGAGGCACCAGCTTGGGCAATGGCCGTGAGGCATGAATACAAACAGTGCACTTGGAAACAGCCAAGCCTGAGGGTGGTGCTGGGCCGAAGGTTTGGGGCCGGCAGGGAGTGGTAGGGGGACAGGCGTGCGCCCCTGGGGTTTAGGGAAATAGCCTGGGACTTCCAGCTGGGGAGGGGCTCTGGATGTGTGTGGGATGGGCTGGGGGAGGAGGCTCCACTGAGGGGCCTCGCAGGGGTCCGGTGTCCCTGGGGAGGCCGGTCGGGGAGGGGCTCAGGGCCGGGAGTCGCCCCCAAGCTGCTGCGCATCGACCCTGATTGCAGCCTGTCGCTTGCCCTTCGCTGCCTGGGTTTCCCCTCAGTCCAACAGGAAGAATCATGATGGCCGGTGGTCTCAGTGGGGCAGCGGGAGCGAGGGGAGCTCTTCTTTGGGCCACACCTAGTCGGCATGGCTGAGAATCCAGAATCCAGGACCAGCACAGAGTCTCAGGCACACACTTCCTCACGCCAGTCTTTCATTCATTCAACAAACAGCTGCTGTGGCTGCTGCTGGGAGTCAGAGAACAGGAAAACAAGGCCTTCCTGGACCTTCCATCCCAGTACAGGGAGGAAGAGGGTGCAGGAACCACACAGGACACAGTGCCTGAGACTCGGGCCACGAAGAAAGTGAGCGAGCCCCAGGCAGAGGGACGGGCAGGTGAAATTTTCTCCAGGCTTCTTTGGTGGGATTCAAAAAACCACGCATGCCTCCCCATTTGCCTGCGTGGACCCTGGCTCAGGCAGCAGTTTGCTTAAGCACAGAGCTGTAGCTGATGCTCTCTCAGCCACTCCCAGCCACCCAGATGGTGGGGAGGTAGGGGCCGGGCCAGGGCGGGAGGGAGCCTAAGCTGGCACCGCCCAGCCTCAGCCTACCCCCAGTGGAACCCGTGCTAGGCTCTGCCTCCCCACGTTTAACCCCGATGCTCCCCGCGGCACACGCACCCCTCCCCCTCCCCCCGGTCCTAATCCGTCATCGGGGGCCGGTGACAGTGATGGATTCTGACGGGAGAACCAGGGCCAGGTCCATGTTCTCAGCCTTCGTGCCCCAGAGAAGGTCAAGGGCTGCAGGGCTCGGGTGATGCAGCTGCACGTGGCGCCTCGCAGAAGGTCCGGAGGAAGGGACACTCTCAAGCCACTGCAATTAAAGGCCTCCAACCCCACACGGAGCTCACTGTCACATCATGGAGTTTTCAAGCGTCGCTCACAGAGGGGCCTCCGTCTCTTTCATGAACATGAGCGGGGCGGGCGTCCTCTAATAGAAGCAGGCAGGTTACAGGAGACGCTCCTTCTAGGTCCACATAATGCAAACAGCCAATCTCTTGTTTTTAACCTTTTTTTTTTCTTTTTTTTCCCTTTTTTTTTTTTTTTTTTTTTTTTTTTTGGTCTTTTTGCCATTTCTTGGGCTGCTCCTGTGGCATATAGAGGTTCCCAGGCTAGGGGTCTAATTGGAGCTGTAGCCGCCAAGACTACGCCAGAGCCACAGCAACGTGGGATCCGAGCCACGTCTGCAACCTACACCATAGCTCACGGCAACGCCGGATCCTTAACCCACTGAGCCAGGCCAGGGATCGAACCCGCAATCTCATGGCTCCTAGTCGGATTCGTTAACCACTGTGCCACGAAGGGAACTCCTTTTTTCTTTTTTTAAAGCAGGATAGACTAGGGCCCTGTGGTGGCATGGGGTATAGGCTCCGAGTGGACTTCGGAGCCAGCGGGGTCCTGGCTGCGTTGCAGCTGGGCAGGCATTCCCTTCTCCAAGTGTCAGGCTCTTGACTGTCAAATGCATCAAATAAAAGGAGAGGTTTCACCTCCCAGGACTGTCAGGAGGGTTCACTGAGTGTGTTCACCAACCGTAGGACGGCCCCGGGTCCCGCTCCCCCTCAACCCCGGGACATGCTGGGATGCTCACCTGCCTCTGAGCTCCCAGACAACAGGCTTTTGCCCTTGACCCTGCACCCCCAGGGTGCTGCATGTGAACAGATGGATTTATGAATGAACCTGCTGCCTGGATTTGCTCTTGCTGTGGGAAGCGGTTGGGCTGGGAACCTGGGGATCAAATCACAGGACCTCTCCTGAAAGCCTCTCAGCAAGGAAGAGATCCCCGCAGTGGAGGAAACACGAAGCCTCCAGGGCCCCCCCTCACTCCCCCACCCTGGGCAGGACGTGACCTGTGATTCACAGAAGGGACCCTGAGAGGCCCTGGCCTGTTCTAAGCACCTCACTCAGCAACATCGCTTCCTCACCCAACAAGCTCGAAGATTCCTCAAGAATGAACGTAGGCACTGCCCCGTCATCACATTTAAAAATGTTGCAGTAATTAAAAACCAATCAGACAGACGAGGCTGTCTATTCCAGCCAGCACAAGTGGCATCACCCCACAAGCCACACGTGCCCGAACCCTACACGCACACCCCTACCCGCCCACTCCCGGCCCCAGCTCGCCTGTGGTCTAACCCTCTCACTCACATGCCTGCCTGCCTCGTTAGTCTTCCGGTCACGTCCAGAGGACACCCCGTCCAAAGCCCTTGATCGAGGACATGAGTGCGCTGTGCCAACATCACACAATAATCACAGTGTCATGGTGTTGCCCAGCTTGCAATATTTTTTTTTAAAAATTCATCTCTTCTCTGAATGGGCTTGACCTGGAGACACAGATTTAGTGACATAAATGGATCTTGCCACCAGCCCATTCAACCAGGCAGAACCCCTCAGGAGGGCCCACTGGGAAAAAGAAGCAATTCAAAGACCCAACAAAGGTTAATTTAGCAATTGCCAGAAGGCACGGGCCCAACCCCTGTCAACATGGGGCCCCTTTGGCACCCTGAGCTCCACCAGGCAGCTGAAACGGAGGCTGGGGAAAGGGGGTGCCCCCTCTGAGCGGCCATCAGCTGCCCCTTCTGACAGCTCATGGTCTTCCAAGGCTGGAAGTGTCCCTTGGGATCAGCTTGGCCAGCCTGTCTCTGCTCTAAGTGATGGCCAGCCGTGTCTGGAGATGGCAAACTCAGCTGCTCCTGAAGGTTCTCAGAAAGGAAGTCAGAAAGGCTCTCAGTCATTATTCTCACTTCCTGCAGAAACTTCATGCCCGAGCACTTCCCTCCTCTGCCTCTCTACAGGACAGCACTCAGGTCAGGAGCAGCAGCTGGGGGAGTTCCCGTCATGGCTCAGCTGTTAATGAATCCAACTAGGATCCATAAGGACACAGGTTCGATCCCTGGCCTCGCTCAGTGGGTTAAGGATCCGGTATTGCCATGAGTTGTGGTGTAGGTCACAGATGCGGCTCAGATCCCACATTGCTGTGGCTGTGGTGTAGGCCGGCAGCTACAGCTCTGATTCAACCGCTAGCCTAGGAACTTCCATAAGCTGCAGATGCAGCCCTAAAAAGACAAAAATAAATAAATAAATAAATAAATAAAAGAAGAGGCAGAAGCAGCTGGATAAATATTCTTTGCACCCAAGAACTTAATTGACTCCAACTGAACTTATATGTATGTGACCTTGTGCTGAGTGGCTGTGATGAGAAGGCTGAGTCCCCACAGCCTCTGGCTCAATGCGTGTGTATTGAGTACACACATCGGCGGAGCCCCAGAGAGACACAGAGGCCGGTCAGACATTGGTCCCGCGCCCTGCAGGCTTCCCACACTTGCCCCCGAGAATCATGCGGCCATAGAGGTCCCATCTTTATTGCATCGGGCTGATCTTACGAAAGCCCCACTTGCTCTCAGTGGAAAACGAACCTTTGTAAATTGCCACGCCGTGCTGGGATTTTTTTCAAGCCACTTGGCCATCTGTTGGATTTGAGCTGCATCCATGAAGCGCCACATTATGGAAAGACTCTGGTGCTGGGGACAGTGTAGCTGCCGTAGACTGAAGTTGCCACGCAACTGAAAAGGGGATTGTAGTGGAAGGCAAGCCAGTGGGGTGGCGCCACACCGTTCCTCCCACCCCCAGGCCTGCTTTTGGCCAACGTGAAAGAACTGTGTGTAGCTCAACTCCTTCCTCTCATGCACAGGAGAGACTGCTATTTAAAGAAAGCTGGTGGTGAATTGTTGCTATAAAGCCAGACCAGCAACTCCCCCTTCCCCCCACTTTTATTTTTGGAAATGGGGTTTCTGCTTAAAAATCAAACCATGTTTGGGTCATACAAGAACACTTAGGGTTAGGGTTAGGGTGGGTGGTAACCTTGGGGCATCTTTATCCAAATGCAGGCCATTCAGTGCAGCCACCTCCTTGCTGGTTGTGTGGCCACTTCACCCCTGCACAGTGAGTCTAAGCTGTGGGGAATATCCAGTCTGATTTAAATAAATCAAACAGGCTCAGGCGACATCATCGCATGAACCCTGAGCCCCCCTCTCTGCACAGAAGAGGCAAGGAACCCGAGCTTCACAAGGTCAAGAGCACCAGCCCCACCCAGCTCCAGGGGTCTACAGCTGCCCAGACCCGCAGCCACGAAATCCTGCAGAGCGTGAATGAAAGGCAGACATGGGAAGAAGTGGAAAAGCCGGGAAGCTGGTTGGTAAAGAGGGTTTGGCAGTGAAGTTCCTTTTAAAATTCTTGGCACACATTTGCTAGGATCCAAGAAATCTTGAAAAAAACAAAAAAAAAACAAAAAACGTAGCTCTGTTGTCATAATGAGGATTTTGACTGGAAATGCAGATTTAAAGGATTCCTAAGCTGACACTTGGGGCGTCGATTGGCTGGCTGGTTTACGTCTCTCTCCTGGCTTTCTCCCACCCTCTCTCTCTCCCTGACTCCTTATATGGAAGTTCTATTAATGTTTCCATCTTTCTTCCCAGTTTGGGGCCAACGTGGAAAATCTGGAAGGAGTGTGTTAAGAGCACGGGCTTGAGAAGTGGTCCAGCTCAACTCGAGCCGGCTGCTCTTAAGCCCAAAGTCTTCAGCTGCAAGCCCAGGGTAACCAGAGCGTCTATCTCATCAGATGCTGAGAGGACTAAATGACACCGTACAGGACAAGGGCTTAGCCTTGTGTCTGCAACATATTAAGCACATAATGAGTGATGTTTATCATGAGATAAGTGCCTGGTGGAAGCAGGTACTACGCACAGTTAATTCATGAATCAAACACAGCCACTTGTCCCCTAGGAAATGAGGCAAGTGACACTTAATTATCCTGCTTGCAAGGGACAGAGAGGCAGGGACAGGCACCAGCTCTTCCCACTAGTTAAGAAGAATGAAGCGCTTGACTGGTTTGTTACAAGGAAATTCTCCAGGGTCAAAATGGGTTGAACAGCTCTGGGAAATTGGGCAGTGACCCTTGCCAGGGGACCTGGCAGGAGAAGCAGCAGCGTGCACATTTGCAGTCTGTCTGGTTTGTAAGTACGCAACTCTCGGCGCTGAGCATGGTCTGAGCAATCATTTACCCTCTGTCCTTAGCCCATCTGTGTGGTGGGAACCGACTCCCAACAGGTCGCTGTACCCCTTCTGTCTGTTGTCAGTATTCTCATCACTAAAATGGGCATGAAGTAACCAGTGCTTCCTACCAGGTTTAGTCTCTTAGAAAGAAATTAGGGTTCAGTTAAGCAAACATCTGTACAGTGCTTCTACTGTGTCTAATGTAAAGCCTTGTAAATTTCAGATCTTTCTCAGCTCAGGGTCCCCCGTGGCTGCAGCCTCTTCTTGAGTGTCTGAAGGGACAGAGGTCACTTGCGCCTCTTGCAGCACTCATTTCAGGTGGAAGGACCTTCTGTCAGAAAGTTCTGCCGGGTACCCAGCCCAACCCTGCCTCTCTTTAACCTCTGGCCCTTGGTCCTACCTCTGGGCTTTGAGGTCCCAAGAAAGAGGTCAACCCCTTTCCCCAGTGGATGCCCTAAGAGGTCCAAAGGCCATGACCATGCCTCCCAGAACCAGCAGTGCCCTCTTCCCTCACTTGCTCCAGGGCTGCAATCCAAGAGAACTGACAAGATCACGATAAACGCAAGTGTTTACAGAGCGCTCACTGTGTGCCAGGCCCCTAGACGTCGCTGAGTTTCATTCTCAGACCAACCTCACAGGCATTGCTATCAGGCCCATTCTGAAGATGGAGAACCCAGAGACTCCCTGAGTAAGGGACTTGTCCCAAGGTCGCACCGTTAGTAAACAGCAGCTTCGCCCTGACTCCAAATCCCAACCAACGCTGTGGAAACGGGGAGCGCCAGGAAAGCAGGCGAAGAGCCACTGGAGCCCCGCACGGTGCGGGGCGGGGCTGGGGTCGCCCCCAGGCCTCGGCCCCGAGCGGACGAGCCGTCAGCACCAGGGACAGCTCCCGGACCGCTCCCCGCAGCCCCCGACGGCGGCGCGCGCCGAGCCGGCGGCGCGCTCTCCGCCGGGTTCGGGCGCGCGCCCTCCCCGCCTGCGCGCGCCCCGCGCCCGGGACTGGGCTGGAGCCGCGCGCGTGCCGGGAGCCGGGAGCCGCCAGCCTGGGCGTCCGTCCGGAGCCGCGGCGCAGCGGCGCGGGCAGGGGGCCCCCGCCAGGGCACGCAGTCGCCTTCCGCGGGCCTCCGGGTCCTCTCCGGCGCCCTCCTTGCCGCTGGGCCCCAACAGGCGCCGCAACTGTGGCCTGAGCCTGAGCAGCCGCTGCGAGCTGCGCCTGGCCTGGGACGGACACCGGACCGCCCCGTCACGTGCGCTCAAGTCCTCGGCCGGCCCGGGGCAGCGCGCTTCCCATGGTTCAAGGTAAGGGCCGAGCGGGCGCGCGGGTCACAGGGCGTGGGGACAGAGGATGCCGGCGGGGAACCCCGGCTCAGTGCCCACCTTGTCTGGAACCCCTACTGCAACCTTCCTCTGGCTGCCTGGCTGCCAGATCCCTGTCCCACGCAGCTGTTGGGGCTGGTGACACCCGTCTGATCTCCAGCAGCCCTCAAAGTACGTCTCTGTCGAGGAGGCTGCGGACAGAGACGGAGGTGGGCAGCGAGAGCCTGAGGGAGAAGCAGGGGCACCCCTGTGCCAAGGGGTGCCTCCTTTCTCTCCCTACCTGGGAAGGAGGGATATTGCAGAGGGAAAGTTTCCAAGAGGGGTCTGGCCCCCATTCTCTCTGCTACCAGGGACCGAGACCTTTCTTAAGCGAAATTTGCCGTCTGCAAGACACCACGCTGGAATGGGCCCTGTGTTTTCTCCCCTTCAATTCGCCCAGCACCCAGGAGAAAGGGGGTATTGGCCCTGTTTGACTGAGGAGGAAACTGAGGCTCAGGGAAGTTTAGTCACTTGCCCAAGGTCACACAGCCAGGAAGTGGCAGAGCTGGCCTCAGACAAACCAGCCTCTGCCCCCTGCCACCCCCCTCCCACTCACCTTTGTCTAAAATCTCGGCTTGAGGGGGGGAGGAGGGAGGATCACGTGGACGTGAATAATCCTGCCAGGGTGCAGCCCCCTGCAGCTCTAAGCCTAGAAGCTTGACGGTCAAGTTCCCTGACCCTGCTCGAGGGTGGAGGGGTGTCCCGGAGGCCATCGCCCTAGCATGCCCCCTTGCACGCTCCCCAGAAAGCTGGCTTTGGAAAGCAGGAAGGGGCAACCCGCCAGGCTTCCTCCAAGGTTCCCCTCCACCCAGGCCAGACTCTTGGGGGGCCTCAAGGAGCAATGAGAACTTGCAACCCCCCTCCCCAAAGTTTCGGCTTGCCAGGAAAGCACACACGTCCGTCTTCCCACCCTCTTACCTAGGCAGATGGGTGCAAGCACCTGGGGGAGAGGCTGTTTAATCCTATGTGCACTGAATCTGAGATTTCTAAAGAGCTTGGGGGGGGGGGGCTGGAAACTTGTGAAAACCCCGTCTCCCTCCTGACACTGGGGCTCCGGCCATGTGGGGTTTTCTTCATTCATTCTTTTATTTAGCAGTGGTTTGTTAAGCACCTGCATGATGTGAAAAGGACAGACAGGGTGATCCTTGAGCCCGGGGTCCTGCTGCGTTCCGGTCTCCTATTGACTGCATTTCCAGGGGGGATGACTGGCCCGATTCACTTGGAAAGCCTGGCCATGGCCTCCCGAAAGGTTGGGGGTCTGGGAAGGACCCTCAGGTTCTCCCAGACTCAGTGCCCCCAGGATGCTTGAGGCTGGCGGAGGGGGGGGGCCTCTGGGGAGCCTTGCTGGCCCTTCAGGAGCAAGCCGATGCTCTACTCTGGGCGCTGACACGTGGAAGGGTCGCCGCTTCTCCACCTTTGCCTCTCCTTTGGGGGGTGGGGAGAACCCCCACCCCGGGGCCCCCCCTCCAGCCCCTGAGGCTTTGCATCCCCAGACACGCATTGTTTTTGCCTGCGCGACTGTCAAACATGAAAAAAGGGCCCTCGGGGAAAAGGTAGGCACAGCGGGAGGAGCAAGGACTCATCTGCCAGCTCTGTGCATCTTCCTGGGTGACCTCGGACAAGTCACTGTCCCTCTCTAGACCTCGGTTTCCCATCTGCGAAATGATGGGTTGAGTCCCGTCGTGTCCCCGTGGCCCACCGCAGCTCTGCTTGTCTAAGCCCCGTATGGAGCGGGTAAGGCTGGGGGAACCACGATCCTGGGGAGGTTCGGAGGGATTTTGAAATCTCAGGGCTGACCTAGGCCCAAGCCCCCAATCCCACCAACCCCCCTAGTACCCCAGTCTTGCGTGTTTAAGGGCTGGTGCTAAGTCGCTGACTCCTGGTGCAGGTTCTGGGGGAGCCCCACGGCCCGGCCGGCCTGGAGGCTACGCAGCACTGGGACCCACTCTGGCAGAGAGGCCCCTGGGCTCCTGCCAGGTGGGCCTGTTCTATGAAGTGATGGCAGCGGGATGCGTGAGGAATAATTACAGCGCTCAGGAGGGGCGAGGGGGCCGGCAGAGCTGTCCAGAGATTTATTACATCTCAGTAAATTACCTCTGGCCCCCGGCTGGCCGGGCAGGTGGCAGCCGACCCTTGTCCTGTGCGCTGTGCAGCTCCCAGCCCTGCCACTCTCTCCAAAGTAGCAAGTCTATGTTTGTGCATCAGTAAAAAGGCATTTGCGGGGCAGAGAGCGTGGATTCCCAGCTTCCGTGGGGCAGATCACTCAGCCACCTTGTGTGCAAAAAGGGGGATGCTTCTGCTTTCCCCACGGGCCTTTGGGGGGCAAGCGAGACCCCGGCCCTGGCCTTGGCACCCAGCATCCGTTCCCGGGTGTGCTCCACCGAGGCCACGGCTGCTGGGCTTCTCGGACCTGCTCTACTGCTTTTCTCAGCCTTGCCTTTCCTTGCAGCGCCTCCATCCCTTTGGACTTGCTCCAGAGGGGATTTGACAAGGCCGGCCTCCTCGGCTTTTGCCAGCTTCTTTCTTTCCACCGTGGAGCAGAGAGGCGCCTGGGTACGGGCGTGCTTGTTCCTCTTTGCAAAGCTCTTTGTTCCCTTTGGACGCGGGTCCCCTCCCGAACAAACAGGATGGACTTGGAGAGCCCTCCCCCAGGCCTTGGCCCCTCCCCATTGCTGGGGGCTTCCCGAGGATGGAGGGCCCTGCAAGGGGCAAGCTGAGTGGATGGACCAGCTTGTCCTGGGGTGGGCGGGGGTGGTAGCAAGAGCCCCAAACTCAGACTGAGGCTTGGCTTCCAAGCCTGGGGGTACCGCTTCCTGGCTGTGGGACCCTGGTCCTGGGCCTTGAAGTGGGCACCGCGGCCCTTACTTCCCTGGTGGCCTTGGAGGGGGGTTAAGAAAACAATCCTCATGACAGCCCCGGCACCTTGGATGTGGGGAGCCAAGGGGGGTCAGATCAGGCAAGCCCGGCTCTGTGGGCGGGCTCTCTCCAAGGCCCACCAGAGCCACAGGCAGCGAGAGCCTGGGAGGACCATGGCCAGATCTGGCCTTTCGAGAATGTTTTCAGGCTGTGGTGTGGGAGATACCTTGGAGAGGGTGAGGCTGGAGGCAGGGAGGCCTGAGAGGAGACCATTGCATCCAGCCGGATGGGAGACAGCGGAGGCTCAGCAGGGAGAGCAAGAAGTGGGCAGATGCCAGGCTCGGCTTTCCTGGGTAGCAGAGGTGGGAGTGGGCTGCACCAGTTGGGGGCCCAGGTGGAGGCTGGTTGGGGGCCTGGGCAGTGGCCCCAGAACAAGCCAGGCTCCCGGAGCTCCAGCCTCACCTGACGCATCCTCCGACCACTGAAGACAAGTTGGCAGTATAGCCGGGTGGATAAGAGCACAGCCTTTGGGGCTGACCCGAGCTATGTTTGTGTCCTAGCTGTGTGTCCTTAGGGAGGTTACTCAGCCTCTCTGGACCTCAGGTTCTTCATTCTTAAAATGACAAGAATAACACCTACCTCACTGGTTGTTCCAGCTGAGCGGGGAGGCAAGTCCAGGCACTGCTGAGCTCTAACCTCTCTTCCGGGTCAGGTCGACCCTGGGGCAGCCTCCATGGTGCCCGCTTCCCGGCTCAGCCACAGGCTGGCCTCGGGACTGGCTGGCCTGGGTCTGCCCCAGACAAGCAGCAGGGCACTGCCCCTTATCACTAGGTACCCCTCACGGGGACCACACTGGCTCCCTGACCACTATTTGCACCTCAGTTCTCCTGACCAAGTGCACCGATTCTGCACACAACAGCAGGGGCAGAGGTGGCCCCTCGGGACGCTGCCAGAGCTGGTCCTGTCTGGCGGCTGGGCCTGTGCTCAGGCCCCGGTTCCCTGGAGAACATCTTCTCTCTCGTTATCATTATTGGCTGTGTTTAATTGCACATCCATGCAAACCTCACCCTGGAGCAGTGGTCCTGCACAGGCCAGCAGCATCCACATCCCTGGGGGCGTAATGCAGATTCTCAGGCCCCCTCCTGACCGGCTTCAGAAGCACCCTGGGGGGCTCCCTGGTGGCACAGCAGGTTAAGGATCCGGCGTTGTTGCTGCTGTGGTGTGGGTGTGATCCCTGTCCTGGGAACTGTCACATGCTGCCGGCGCACGGCCAAAAACACCAAAACAAAACAAAGCAAAACTAAAAGAAAAAAATCCTCCCTAGGTAATTCTCGCGCTCAGGGACATTTGAGACACACTGTTCTCGAAAACACCTTGACCCTGCACCAAAGTAAGAAGAGGGCTCTACCCGCAGAAAAGGGACTATCTCCATGCTGCTCACATTTTTAATTAATAGATATTCGTTTTACTCTACATTAAGGGGTTTTTATAAAACACAATGAATGCGTGCTTGCTGTAAAAGAATAACCAACCAGAGTTCCCGTCGCGGCTCAGCAGTAATGAAGCCAGTGAGCATCCATGAGGACGCAGGTTCAATCCCTGGCCGTGCTCAGTGGGTTAAAGGATCCAGCATTGCCATGAGCTGCAGTGTAGGTCAGATTCAGCTCGGATCTGGTGTTGCTGTGGCTGTGGTGTAGGCTGGCAGCAAAAAGAATAATCAAGCCATCCAGCTCTGCTTGTTTGTCACAGGGAAGCGCCCCAGCTCCCGGCTGCGGCCCAGCCCGGTATTAGCTCTGGGTCATCCACTGTGGCCACACCGCGTGCCACTCAGGGCTTGTCTCTGTGTCTCGTCCCTTGTCCTTTTTTCAGCCAAGGTGGAGCATCCTTCCCCGCCAGCACCTCATTTCCCCAGACCCGAGTTAGTAAACAGGTGTGCCGGTCACCCCAGTTTTCATCTGTGTTGTGTAGTGTTTAAAATTTGTTCAGCAGCCTGACCCCCACGGGATCTCATGGCTGGGGGCGGGGGTGGCAGCGGAGGGACAGACGGTTGTGAATAGAACAAAATCGCAGGGCAAGGGCAGTGCTGGGTAGATTGTAACTGGGGTGTGAGCTGGCAGGTGTCCCAGATTCAGAGGAAGGTACCCCATGGGCCGGAGCAGTCAGGGGCGGCTTCCTGGAGGTGGAAGCGAAGCCCTGAAGGGTGAGGAAGGAGCAGGGGGCAGGGGTGGGGGAGAGCTGGGGCATTTCTGCCACCATGGGGATGCAGGGTGACGTTGGCTGGTATCAGCAGCCCAGGGAAGATGCCCGACTCCCCCTGCCACGCCCCCGCCCAGGCTGGAAGAGAGCTGCTGGACCACTCCCGGAGCTCACGTTGGCTTTGAGTGGTCAGACCTGCGCTGTGATGGAAGGTGGTGTCCCCAATGTGGCCTCTGGTCTCTTTGCCAGGCTTAAAAAGGCTCCCCCCCCGCCCCCTGCGCTGGGAGGATTTTGCTGCCGAGCAGTGAGAGACCCCCTGCAAAGCCTCGCCCCTGCCTCTTGGCCCTGCTGAGCCAGATCGGCTTGTTGTTGCTATTGAAGCATCGCCTAGTATCAGCGGGACGACCTTGCCAAGCATGTGAGGGGCGGCCGAGGGGGCTGCGGGGGTGGAGGCTGCGTTTGACCCCTGCGGTGGGACGGGAAGCTTGGGGAGCTCACCAGTTCATCCGTAACACTGCTGAGGGCCTCTCCCGGACCTTGGAAAGGCGCTCAGCACACCTTGTCTTCCCCTTGGCTTCGACAGAAGGCCCCCTCCCTCCGTACATTCCAGGGCTTTCCAAGACCAAATGAAAATGCTCATTTTTTCTGACCCAGACACCGTTTCGCCACAGGGGTTCTCCCTCCCCACCGGCCACTGCCCCAGAGCCCAGCAGAGCCGCTGGCTTAGGGAAGGACCCACGTTTAGAGTCCTGAGTCCTTTCCAGCCAGGGTCCCCCCTCAAAATGTTGGAGAACCTGCAGGGGCTTTGAGAGGGCTGATCCCGGCATGGGAGCATCCAATTCTGATTCGAAGGAAGACACTGAAAAATGTCTCAACGTTGCGCCAGAAAAGCAGCCGCCATCTCTTTTGTCACCGTGTGAGCTTCTGGTATTTACCTGTGTTGAGGGTTTGTTTGGTTAAAACACTCATTATGCAAAAGGCTCCTGGCTCAGTGCGAACCCATTTACAGAATTAAAAATACAGTCAGCTTCAATCTTACCTTCGCGGAACTTCCCACACGAGAGTTCCCTCTAATCACCAAACAGATTTCCAGTTCCAAAAAATATTTTGTTTTAAGACACGGTGTCTTGAATAATCGCTTTGGCAATGGTGTTTATCACCCCTGGGCTGTGGCTTGGTTTTTGTCGTCTGTCCTTTTCTTCTGGGGATTATCCACATCGGAGACCCGGGCTGGGGCGGGGGGGTGGCGCGGAGGCGTGGGGAGAGGAGGAGGGCGTCGGGGAGGTGGACAGGGGGCTGGCGGGGCTGCAGATGCAGCAGAAGGTCCTGAGCAGGCGAAAGGGTGAGGACAGGCAGCTCAGCCCCACCCCCGGCACCGTGACCTCAGGCTCAGGATTAAACCTCTCTCTCCGTGCCCTAGTTTCGGTACAAACAAGGATGGGTGCGCTCCCCTCACAGGGCGGTGGTGGGAATGCTTCGTGCCCCTTGGAAGAGCCCGCACACCCATGACAAAGGCAGCCTGGTGCTAGATGCTGGGGTCTCTGGGCATGGCGGGGAGGGGCTGTGGGCTGGCACTCGTGCTGGACTCAGGGTCCCCGCTTCAAAGCCATCTGCCTTGTGGCTACATCCCAGAGCCCTAGTAGGGTCCAGGGGACCCTGCGGGGAACAGACCCCGTCAGCCCCCACCCTCATCCTATGGTTTGCTTCTCTCTCCCCTGCGGTGCTTACTCCCCATTCTGGAACACTCGAGACCCGTCACCGCCACCCCCCCGGCAGGAGGGCCCCCTGTCTCCTTGCCTCCCAGCTTGAAAGACCCTTCCTGGAGGGTATAGGTCCCAGCTTCTTCCACATCTGCCCTTCGAGAAAGCACCCCTGCACTCGCACCACGTCTCGGGGAGGTCAGGCCCAGGACAGGCCCTCTGCCTCATTAGCACTCAGCTCTGTGGCTTGTCATCCCCCCCACCCCCGCCACCCCCGCTGGCTTCCCTCTGCCCCTGGCCTGGGAGCCAGTCGAGGATGGGGCATCTGTTGGTCTGGCTCATCCCTGAGCCCAGACCTGGCTCAGGGCCGCATGCGGGTCCGGGCGCTTGTAGATTTTTGCCGGGTGGCCGGATGCTTGCGTGTTGTTCTGAGGCCCGTGAGGCCCGTCTCTTCCGCCGGGGAGGCTGGGTGGCCCCTGCCCGACCTCTTCCTGGACGGAGACACCCCCTAGTTCAAGCTGCAGAAGGCATCTGTTTTCCCGTTCGGGTCTCCCTTCCAAACCTGTTCAGGGAAAGAGCGGCTCGGAGTTGGCCAGAGACGGGGAGCCAGCCAGCATGGCAGGAGCGCGGCCCGAGCCAGGGTCCGGGCGTCCGCAGGGCCTGGTCCCCCGCGGCTGCGGGAATCTCCTCGTCAGACAGGACGGTCGGTGGTCCCGGGGCAGGCGACCTCCCCTGGGGGGCCTCGGCTCTTGGCCAGGCCTCGGGGGTTAATGCTGCCTTTCTTCACTGACAACGGCTAAGGGTTTAGAAAAAAAAATCGTTTAATCTGCAAGACGGGCCCTTTCGACAACACGCCCACATTCACCTAAAAATGGCTGAGCCCGATTTTTTTTCTGAAGGAAAATTGATGTAAGCAGATGGCTTCGGGCAGGGTCTTTGCTGAAGCCTGGACCCCCAAAGGCTGCCCAGGGCAGCTGCGTGGCCCCCAGAAGTTTACCAGGGAGTGGCCGAGTCCGCCTGGCCGAGGGGCTGGAGGTGTGGGAGGAGGGCTGGACGCAGGTTTGCAGCCCCGGTGCCTGCAGGCCCAGCAGGGGGTCGAGCCCCGCAAACTGTCCGATGAATGAAGAGGCGGTGAGTGGATGCGGGGTGAGGAATGGACCAGGGGGCCGCCGCTGCCCTTGGGGACCCCTGTCCCCAGGATGACAGTGTGCGGGCTCCTCCTGGCTCGTTCTTGGAGAGGACCTGAGGTGACCGCAGGGAGGAGGGAAAAGCTTGACGTGTGGCCAAGAGGCAGAGAAGGTTCTGCCCTCCCGAGTTCCCGAGGGAGACCAGTCTTCTGAGCGCTGCGGTTGGCGCTCTTGGGTGAATTGGGATGTCAGGAAGAAAGCAGGTCCCTTGCTGTTCACTGAGCAGCTGACTGGGTCAGGTAACAAAGTCCCTTCTGAATCTAAGAGAAAAGGTTTTGCGGGGGGGAGAGGGGGGTTCGGATTCTAAGCATCTGTCAGTCGGATGCTCTGATTTTCCCGACTCGAGGACATGGATGCTTAGATTCTGCGAGTCCCTGGTTCCACCCTCTTCCACTGACCTCGCCGCCCCCTCCAGCTCCATGGGTTCCCTCACTGCATGCCCCCCCTCACCTCCATCCCCCACCTTCATCTGGCCTCACCCCCCGCTATGGACCCTCCCACAGGGCAGAAGCTGGGTCTGCTTTGAATGAGCCACACTGATCTCAGACAAAGGCAGGGGTCCTGGGGGAGAGAGGACGGTTCCCTGGTAGGTGCCAGGTCCTCTGGGGGCGTCTGAACTTAAAGGCATGTCCAGACAGGGTGGTGCTAGCAGAGCCCCCCCCCCAACCCACGGTCCAGCCAGTGTCTTTGAAACAAACAGGCGGCTTGATTCACCTTTGCCCCCGATCACCTGCTCTCTAGCCACCATTAGCACCACACACAGACACACACACACACACACACACACACGCACGCCTTTACACACACACATGACCCCACATACATATATACACACATGCATACGCACATAGACACACAGACGCACGAGAACACACAGACACATGCGTATACACAGACAGGTACACACACACACACACACACACACACACACAGCTCCGGGGCAAGGGCCGGCCCTGGCCCCTCCACCTGCCCTGGGCTGCCTCCAGCCAGGGCGGGAATTTCAGGGCCGCCCAGCCTGTGCTGGGTGGGGTGTGCTGGGAGTTTTCAAGTTAACCAGCAGCCTGGGTGTTCGTTTCGAGGCCAGCTGTTTCCTGGGTGATCCCGGGCCCTGGTCCGCAGCGGCCGTCCTCCTCACGCACAGAGCTGCAGGTGCCCAGAAGATGCTGTGCCTGGAGACTCGGCCTACACGGTAGAGAGCCACACAGGGTTATTCTAATCAGGCCTGAAATCAGTGTTGGGGGCCAGGGGGCGGGCAGCGGCGCTCTGCTGCTCCCTGCCTCCCTTCCTCCGGTCCAGCAGCCAGGCGCCCAGTTCTTGGGCGGAAATTGTGCGGGTGCCCTCATCTGCTGGGTTAAAAGGAGTCCCACCTTCTCACCTCCGTGCACCCAGCTTACAGCTGTCTCCATGGAAACCGCTGTAACCCTGTGAACAGCGAACATTTATTTTTTTTTGCGGTTTGTTGTTTTTAAAAAACATTATACGTTCTTTTGTCCTTTCACCCTCCTGGGGGGTTGAGTGGTGAATACCAAGCGCAGGGGTTTTGTACGGAACGTGCCTCTCCCCCCTCCTCGTGTGTTCACTTGGCAGGGCCTGGGTCCAAGACATTGGGGTCCCCGGTGGGGAGGGCCCCTTAGGGTCCACAGCCTCCTCCACCTGGGCCTCCCTCAAGACAAGCCAGATTCCACCTAGTCCCCCACGAGAGGAGAGCTTCCCACAACTGCTCAGGTAGGACCATGGGAACCCAAGCCCAATGAGAAAATAAGACTTCTCCATCATGGGTACCCTAGCAAGGAGCTGAGCTGTGGACCCCACCCTCCAGGAATTCATAGCCGGGAAGAAGGGACAGGCCCTAATACTGTTTTTATTTCACCTTAATTACAGAGAGGTTTTTGGTTTGGGGGGGGGGGGGTTGTGTTTGTTTGTTTTGGTTTTCGTTTTTTACGGGAAGAACATTCTAGGTTGATGTGCTTTCAGGATTTTAAAAACGCTGCCCACTGTCTCCTGGCTTTCATTGCCGCCCGTGCAAGTCAGCTGTCATTCTTTGTTCCTCTCCAGGGCATGTGCTTTTTTTCCTCTAAGATTCTCTCCTTACCCCTGGTTTTAAGGAATTTGATTGTAATGTTCCTGGGTGTTGTTTTCTTCATACGTTGTGTTTGTGTTTCCTTGAGCGTTTGGCTCTGTAAGCCCATACGTTTTCACCCACTCGGGAAATGTTTCACCCAGGACATCGTCTCATAATTTTCCTGCATCCCCCTGCCTTTGTGGGCTCCAGTTCCACATGTATCAGGTCACTTAAGGTTTCTCGCCTCTCCCCAAAGCACTGTTCGCTTTTCTGTTTAGTCTTGGATTTCTGTGTGTTCACTCTGGGTCGTTTCTGTGGCTGTCTTTCGGTTCACCTGTCTTTGCATCTGCAATCTCTCATTTTACGTGACCCCCCCTCTGGTGCATTTTTCATCTCATACCTGCTTTTATCTCTGGAAGTTTGGTTTTGTTCTTTTTAACCTCTTCTATGTTTGTATTTAATGTGTCCCATTTTCTCTCTAGTGTTTGGAACATGTGGGTGACAGTTATAATTATTTTAATGTCCTTGTCTCCTAATTCTATCATCTGTGCCTTTTCTGGGTTAGTTTCAATGGCTTTTTCTCTTCGTAGTGGATTGCATTTGTTTGCATCTTTGCATGCCAAGTAATTTTTTTTACTGGATGCCATTGTGAGTCTTACCTTGTTGGGTGCTAGACCTCTCTACGTACGAGTGAGCTTTATTCTGGGATGTGGTTGCTACTTGTAAAGTTTCTTTTGAGCCCTACCTGTTATGTTTTGGGAGGCAAGACCAGGCACATGTAGCCAAAACCCTTCTAAGTGCTGTACCTAGTGCTCCAGGAATTATGGCATTTTCCTTGCTGATGGGAACAGGAACCATTCACAGACTGTGTGGGCTTTGAGTGTAATTCCCTAGAATTCTTTCAAACTGTTCTTTCTCTGACCTCAGGGAGTTTCACTCACAGACGTGTGCTGATCAGTACTCAGCCAACGACTCAAGGGGACCCTCTGCGGAGATTCATAGGTCTTTCTGTACAGCTCCCCTCTCTAGGACCCTTCCCTGCAACCCCTGGCCACGTAGCATCCTTGGATCCTCCTCGACTCAGGGGGGAGCAGCAGGGCTCACCTGGTTCCCCTGCCCCACAGACTGGAGACTCTCACCAGGCACAGAGCTGGGACAGTCCTGGACTCTCCTCATTCCTTGCCCATCTCTTGAGGATGGTCCTTCCTCATCTGATGTCAGTTTCATAGATTTCATCCTAGATTCTTAATCGTTTTAGGTTGTAGGGTAACGCTGGGCCCTGCTCCTCCATCTTGGCCGGGACTCTGGTTAGCTTATGCTTCTCCTCATGATGTGGGTTCGTGGTCCCAGTTAGGAGAGGCATCCCAGCCCCATTTTGTCAGTGAGCACACGGAGACACCGAGGAGTTAAGTGACCTATGCAGGGTGACCCAGAGCCTGGAGGCACAGGTGGTACTCCACTGCCCTGCCCCTCACAGGCAGGAGCGTCGCTAACTCAGGGGCTCCGGTCACACAGCGGCCAGGACTCATCCTTGTCCCCCTCCCCATCCTGCCTCCACAGTCCTGCTCATGCTCCCTTCCGTCGCCCCCTCCCCTCCCTTTCTCTCTGGCCCCACCCTCTCCTCTCACTGCCCTCGACAGCCTCTGGATGGCCGCTGCCCTCGCCATGCCTACCCATCCACCCCGCAGCCACAGAGGTGTTTTCGAAAAGCAGAACTGGTCCGGTTACTTATCACCCCCTCCCAGGCCTGCCCACTGGGTTCACTTATTCTCTCAACCCTCACCTGAGCGTTACTAGGTGCCTACTGTGGGCTGCCGTTCTGGGCACCAGGATACAGCAAGGAGCAAAACAGATGGAGCCCCTGTCCTCGGGGACTCAAATGTTTGGCGGTGGGGGCGGGGAGAGACAATAAACAGCTGTGTAGTCTGTGAAAGGAGGAAGGCCTGAAGGATGAGCCCAGCCAGGAAAAGGGCAACCATGGCAGGGAAGGGGCTTATTTTGGACATTCGGTCGGAGCCGAGGGCCCGGAACCCCAGATGTTTGAGACCCAGCCTAGGAGAGTTGAGCTCAGCGCCGCATTCCAGAGGATGCGGAAAGCACTGCTGGCCTGTCTGCAGGGAGAGCCGTGGCCCAGACTGGCTGATGACGTGCAAGGAAGACAGACCTCAGCACAGCCTCCATGAAGTCATCTTGTTTTGTTTAAAAAAAAAAAAAAAAAAGGACTTCCCGTTTTGGCGCAGTGGAAACAAATCCGACTAGGAACCATGAGGTTGCAGGTTCAATCCCTGGCCTCGCTCAGTGGGTTAGGGATCTGGCGTTGCTGTGGCTGTGATGTAGGCTGGCGGCAACAGCTTCGATTCGACCCCTAGCCTGGGAACCTCCATATGCCGTGGGTAAGGCCCTAAAAAGACCAAAGACGAAAATAGAGAGAAAAATCAAAATACGAAGAAGAGGAAGCCACAAGGGCTCTGTCAAGGCCACTGGTATCTTCAGGCCAGGCTCCCGGCAGGGTGCGCATCCAGGATGCCCTCAGTCCTCCCCGAAGGCCACGAGGAGGCAGGGACCCTGCTCCTGTTCATCACGGTGTCTGCCACAGGGCACAGTGCTGGCACACTGCCCACGCTCCATAGGTGCTCTTGGAAAAGGGGAAGGGGGCTGGGGAGGGAGGAAGGAGGGCTGGGGAGTGACATTAGCGTCGCCTTCTAAAGATGAGGACGCCCATGGCCGGGGCCACCCTGGCCCTAGGAGGAGAGCCTGGATTCACACGCAAGGCTCTCTGACTCCAAGGCAGACCAGGGATGCGAAGGAGAGCCGCACCCACAGGCACGAGCCCAGGCTGCCTGGAGGAGGAGTTATCGGAGCCAAACCTCTTGGGGGCTGCAGTGAAGGTCTCGCAAGAGCACGTATATAACAAACCACAGCTGCCCAGATGAGGGGGTTGAGGATGGCCTGAGCCGGGGGGTGGCATAGGGCATGAATGAGGTGGCCAGTTTCCTGGAGCTTGGCTGCAGCACCCTGCCTGGACTGCTGAGCGGGACGAGCCTGAAATGGGAACCCTGCCCCCTGCCCCTTGCTCCCTGCTGGGCTCCCGCAAGGTGCATCCTGCTGCAGCCTCAATTGTCCCAATTGCAGACATGGGACAATCCCCCGGGGCTCCAAGGAGTCGCGAGGGCTAGAGGGTGACATCTGCATCAGGTCCCAACCCCCCCGGGCCCTGTGAGGACTCACACCACGGGGCCGCTCTGCGCTACCTGCCAGCACCACCTCCACAGGCGTCTGTGTCCCCAACTCAGCGGCCTCAGCGGAGCCACCTGGGCCCCCTAGAGTCTCATGTACCTGTCCTGGGGTGGGCTGGGGTGGGGGGCGATGCTGAAGGGCAGCGGGGGCTCACAGGTGGGCCTTGCCAAAGCACGGCTGGCTGGGCCACTCCCAGGTTTCTGACTTGGTGGGTCTCTGACATAGAGTCCGCAGCTCATCAACTCTCTAGGTGTCTCTGTGGATGCTCTGAGCAAAGAAGCTGCAGGTGATTGTGGGCAGTTGTGGGCGAGGCTGCCAAGTGGAGAGAGAGGTGGGCAGAGGCAGGTCCTGGGGCCAGAGAGGGGGCGTCTGTGCTCTCGTAGGGCATTCCCTCCCCTACGTCCAGCCTTGCTCCTGCTCCGGGCTCTGAAGCCCCGCTCCCTCCCCAAAGCCTGCGCTGGCCTTGCCCCCTGCCCTGAACCTCTGTCTCCCCAGCCCCCTCCAGGTCCTGGAATGGACTCAGCATGATGACTGGCCAACAGCCCCTGGCTGGGCGATTGTCCAACTGCCAGGCACTGCCAGAGAAAGCGGCGTTTCTGAAGAAGCCCCCTGAGCCCCAGCCTGGCCCCAGTTCGGCCCCTCACTGACTGCGTGCCCTTGGGCACATGCTATTATCTCCTTGAGGCTCCATCTTCGCATCCATAAAATGGGATGAATAATTCCCGCCCCCAGGATGATGGTGAGGCTTAAAGGGAGGGACGGACGTGCTCTCGCCAGAGCAGCACCGGTGCAGGCACAGTGCGCCTCCGCTTTCCCGGCCGGTAGCCGGAGGTCCCCAGGGACAGTGGGGTTTGCCCAGGATCGCAGCAGGCAAGGAGCAGAAGCAGATGTGATCACGGGCCCCTGGGCCGCCGCCCCCTCCTCCTTCACTCTTCTCGCACGAGCCATTGCACGGCTCGATCTTCCCCTAAATTCCTCAACGGCTCCACTGGGGTTAGTAGAGGCAAACTATTGCATTTGGGAGTGGATTAGCCATGAGGCTTGCTGTACAGCACAGGGAACTATGTCTCATCACTTATGATGGAAGGTGATGGAGGATAATGTGAAAAAAAATGTATATAAATGTGTGACTGGGTCACTGTGCTGCACAGCAGAAATTGACAGAACATTGTAAATCAACTATAATAAAAACACATTTGGGGGGCATTCCTGTCGTGGCCCAGCGGTTAACGAACCCAACTAGTATCCGTGAGGACGTTGGTTCGATCCCTGGCCTTGCTCAGTGGGTTAAGGATCTGGCGTTGCCGTGAGCCGTGGTGTAGGTCGCAAGACGCGGCTCGGATCCTGCGTTGCTACCGCGGCGAGGCCGGCAGCCGCAGCTCTGATTCGACGCCTAGCCTGGGAACCTCCACATGCCACAAATGCGGCCCTAAAAAGAAAAAAAAAATTTTTTTAAGTGGTTCCAGAGGCCCCCCTTTCCCTCCCCCAGCGCTCAGCTCCCAGGGGCTCTGCTTTGGCCGCTGACTCAGTCCACGAGCATGTAGAGAGCGCCTGTTGTTTACTAGGGCCTGTGTGTCAAGGTGAGGCCGATGGTGGAGGCCGTGGGGCTCCCAGTCCAGAGGGGGAGGAGGCGGCTCCGGATGAGCCTCAGGTGTGGACAGACAGAGGGAGCCGTCTTCCTGCAGAGGAAGGACCCGAAGGAAGCAGCCACCAGAAGGCAGGGGCAGGGGTCCCCCCAAGCCAGGGCACGAGGGGACGTGGGGCGAGGACAGGCCTGAGACCAGCATGTGCATCCGCAGCTCAGACCCTACCTGAAGCAGAGGTGGGCGTCTGGGCAGGTCCAGGGGTGTGGACCTTCCTCAGAGCCAAATGGGAGCCCCTGCCGGTCAGGACTGCTGGAGGGCAGGGGGCGGGCATCCTTTAGGGCAATAGTTCTTCCAGTGAGGGCCGCGGTCCAGCAGATCAGAGACCCCAGGAAGTTGTGAGGTGGGTGTGTTCTCAGCCCACCTGGATCTCTGAGCAGAAACTTCCAGTGGGTCCCAGCCGCCCAGAGCCCCCAGAGGAGCCAGAGTAGCCCAGGTGAGACCTCCAATCTGATGCCCCCCACCCAGGGAGCTGGCCGATGGCTGGGGTGCCAACCCGGCCCAGGCCCCTGCAGGGAGGCAGGCCAGGAATGAGGCAGGACAAGGTGGCAATGCCATGGTGGTTTTGGTGGTTACTGCCCCCGACACACCCCCAGATGGACAGCTCCCTGAGGTTAGGCCCAGGGGTCTCCCCAACCCAGACCGGGACTGCGCTGCTGCCCCTTCGGCACCATGGCCCTCACACGGAGAGGAGTTCTCAAAAGTTGGGGTCAGCACGAGGAGGACAATAGACGTGTCAGAGTGATGGGCAGGCAAGTGGCCAGGACAGGTGGCAGAATGGATGGGAGTGGCTGACCCACTGGGATGCTTTAGTATCTCGGGGAAGGGGGGGGTCACTGCTGTTCCCTCGGGCCTGAGCAGTGGCCAGCGCTCTGTGGACACAGGAAGGACCCCCAGCAGGCAGGCCCACCCATCTTGGACCCATGGTTATGCCTGGCCGGCCTGGAAAGCCTGCTCTCCCTGCTCGGGGCAGCCGTGCTGCTGAGGGATCCGGAGCATAGCCGCACTGGCCTGCAGGCTGTCACCTGGAACGGGCGTGTCCCTGCTGAGTCTCTGAGCTGCCACCTGTCCCTCTAGGTCTGGCCCCGTCATAAGGGTTTTGCTAAAAGTTGTTAGGCTTCCGTGGAGCTCAAGGCTGAGCCACAGTGATGGGCAGAGGCCAACTGAGGTCCTGACTGTGCTTCCTCCCTCCTGCCCCGCCACACTGGACACCCTCACTCCACGCCTGATCCCCCGCCTTCGAGGAGAGCCTGTGTGAGCGCCAAGGGAGGAGCAGAGGGTGGAGCCCTGGCCCCGCGCAGGGACATAGTAGGTGCTTCATAAACGGAGCGCTGATGGCCCCAGCAGACCCTGGCCTGGAGCTCCCTCGTGTGGACCTGCCACGATCTGAGCCGGTACCAGGGGCTGCGCCCAGTTCTTGGAAGAGGACATTAAAAAGAAAAAAGAAAAATGTCAAGCAGCAAACAGGGTTTTGCAAACCCGGCTTCTTGCACATGGTTATTTTAAGGGAGAGGAAGTGCCAGCAGCGTTTGCAGCTGAGCTGGGGCTTCCTCGGGGTCTCAAACCCGCCCTCCCGTCCCCACTCCCTGACACGCTGCTGGGAGGGGCACAGACAGCACAGCCCCAGAAAGGCCCTGAGTGGTACATCCCAGCTGCCCTTCGCCAGGAAACATAGGGGGGCAGGCCGTGCGGGAGGTGGGGAGCCACGGGGGCAAAACCCCGTCCCTCGCTTTCCCTATCCGGTGCGGGCTTCCCGCAGGGACCCCAACTCAGTTCAGAGCCGCCTGAGCTTTGGAGTCAGGCCTGTGTCCTTGCGCTGCACTGCCCCCTGGTGGCAGACGACTATAAAAACGTGGCAAAGCAGGTCCTTGCCTTCACCAGGCTTACAGTCTGCCGAGGACAAGGAGACGCCTGCACCCCTGCCCTCCCCGCATGGGCAAGCCAGGGTGGGGCAGAAGTGGGGGGGAGCATACAAGACCCTGACTGCGTGGCGGCCCCAAGTCCAGCCCCTGCTCCCACCCCTAGTCTGTGGTCCGCGTGCCACTCTCTGGCCATTGCCCTGTCGGTGAAACGGAGTCCTGAGGGCCCTGCTCCAGCTCTCGGGGTTAAGGGTGCTGGTGAAGGGGGTTGTGTCCTGCCCGGCCCAGAGGAGCCCTCAGGGCAGGATGGTGTACTTATGCCTGTGGGGAGGCCCTGGGGAGCCATCCAGGGTGACCCGTCCAGCTGTCGGTTCGGGAGGCCCTGCGTGGCAGGAGGGCGGGGCATGAACCCCAGGTCCTGAGCTTCCCAGGCAGCCTCTGGGCTGAAGGTCAGATTTCCCTCCCGTGTTGGGTCACCGGTGTCCATGGCCAGAGGGCCTGCCGGAGTCCCGGGGTGGACCAGGAGCTGCTCCCCAGCCGAGCCTGCTTTTTCCGACCACAGGGAGGCAGACGGCAGAGGTCTGGGGGCTGCTGAGCCCCACGCCCAGCAGCTGGGGCCTCGCCCTCCTCCCACCACCACCATGGGGCCCAGGGAGGCGGTTCAGGGTCTCTGGCCTGTGCCCAGCCCTCACTCTGAGGCAGATATTGGGGTGACCCTGAGCAAGACTCCATCTCTGGGGCCACAGCCTCCCGTACCACCCACCCGGCCCCGTGGAGCCAGGGACACAGCCTTGTGTGACCACACACCCCAGAGCAGCCGAGTTTCACTCCTCTGGGCAAATGGGCAGTAAGCAGAGGCGGGGGCTCCAGGGGGGGACACACTTTGGAGCGGGTTCCAAGGGCCCACCTCAGAAGGGGCTCCCCGGGCCAGGCCTCCCCTGGGATGACCCGGGGCCTCCCGGGCGCTGCCTGCTTCCCCAAGGACCAGGGAGATCCCAGGCAGCCACAGCACAGCTCCCCGATGGAGGCCAGGCTGGGGACAGGAGGGGACAGAAAGGCCACCCTCCCTCTTTCCCCAGGGAGCAGGGAAGCTGAGTGCCCAACCAGCCCAGTGGGGCAAAGCCCCACTCCCTCCAGCCTCCTGGCCGCAGTCCAGGTCCCGGGTCCTCTCCCTTTCTCAGCTCCGGCTGCACCCAGAGCAGGCTGAGCCGGGCCACCAAGACCTGACGTCCGTCCTACCGGGTTTTCCGCACGTTCGGTGGGTTGACTCACTCCTCCAGCCCATTCACCCCTGGGAACCATGAGTGGGTGACCTTGCAATGCTTCTGGGCGCTGCTTCCCACACGGCCTGGGAGCGTGGTGTGTCCACGCCAGGGGGACCCGGAGGGGGGAATTGAGATCGAGGCGTCGGGCGCTGTCGTCCTCTTGGTGTCATCAACCCTGACGCTGCTGAAGAGAGGCCCAGAGAAAGGAGGGACCCGCCACTCCCCGTGGCACCCCCAGATCTGCTGGGCTCCACAGAAGAAATTCCAGTACATTCTTCAGGAGCTCAAGGACCCCCTCAGGTCACTCCTTCACAGCTGGCGCCGAGTCCCTGCTGTGCACCCTGCTCTGGGCTGGACAGCGGGTGCCAAGCAGTGGGCCCCGGGCAGGACCTGCTGTCACCTGGCTGACCCCAAAGGGCTCCTCAGCAGAGCTCTGGGGAGAGCTTCTGGAAGTCTGAGAACCCCAGAGACACAGCCGCTGTGCTCTTTCTAGGGGTCCCTCAGGGGATCCGGGTCGCAAAACCGGCCAGCGTTTCCCGAGCACCAGCAGCCCAGCCCCAGCCCACCTGGCAGCACCAACCCCCTGCTGCAGGCAGCCGCCGGCCTTGGAGCCCAAAGTGGGCATGGGCCCCACCCACTCAGTCCCTGACACCTGGTCGGCCTGGGCGCTCCCAGGACCGGGCTGACCTGGACCGAGGGTGGAGCTTAGAACAGGGTGGGGGTGCGGGGGTCCCTCCAGGTGCTATTGGGGGCTGCCTCTCCGGGCCCCAGGCCCCCACACCGGCACCACCACCGCCCCTGCCCCCACCCCAGCCGGGCTCTGGATAGTATCAGACCAGGCTCTGGATAAGACCAGCCGCCACACTGGAATTTATCTAGTTATATTACCAAACGCAGGAATCTGGGAGCCCGCGGAGCGTGAAATTAGGACCAAATGTGAAGGAGGCCCAGACGGGGCCTCCGCCGCTCCCGCTCGAAGCTGCGGGGGCCCTGGGGCTCTCAGGTAGCAGCCGTGCTCGGGTAACCAGACAGATGTTTGTGGAAGCAGAGTGCACTGGCGCTCCATCCGCGCCCGACACCAGGGTGGGGAACGGCCTGGCGGGAGGGCAGGCCCAGCCCTGCCTGCTGCACCCAGCCTCCGATTCCCCATCGCCACTCGGTTGGAAGGGCTGCGTGTGAAGCAAGCCGATTCCAGGGGCCCCGCTCAGACCCACTGAGGCCTGGGCCTCTGCACGTTTTCCAATGCCCGGTGGGTTTAGAAATGGCTGGACTGGTTGAGCCGGAGGCCCAGCCAGTGTGGAGGGTGCAGGGCTGGGCTTCTCCTTGGCTCCTGAGCGGAGCACTGGGCATCTCAGGTGAAGGCAGCGGACAGAAGCCTTCATTCAGCACCGCTGTGCGCCCTGCACCCCGCGCGGACTGGACGGGGCGGTGGGGGGGGACAAGATGAACCCAGGAGACCACAGAGGCTCAGTCCTGGGTCTTCAAGGCCGGAGCAGGGGAGATGGAGCAAGAGGAAAGAGAAAAATGGGAGAGACTGAAACGAAGAGCCTGACACGTGGTCCAGATGGCAGCCACGTGGGGGTCTTCTGCCAGGGGAGGGGCTGGTGGGGGGAGGCAGGTGGGCCGGCGCCTGGCTCTGCTGCCAGGTGCTTCCTGACCCCCCCCCCGACACACACGCTTGGTCCTCACGCCGCAGGAGACAACTGCAACTAGTAAAGCAGTAGCTGCCCCGCAGACGTGGGGCTATCAGAAGGGGCTGATGCCTGCCCAGCCCATCCCCCACAGACCCTGGGCGGGGCGCCCAGAGGGGCCCCATCCCACAGCCTGTCTCTGGAAGAGTCAGGGGTGGGGACAGGGAAGCAAAGCTGTTTATAAAGCTTTAAACCCTTTTATGGTCCCAGGGGGCAGATTAACAATTCAGCGCAGTCTTCCATGGCCAGATTGTCTTGGCTGGCAATGGGGCAGCGGAGGCTTCGGGGAGCTGGAGAAGGGAGCTTCCCCCAGGCTGTCCCTGTGCCTGCCGGCACCTCTCTGCCTCCCGCCTCTTCTCCCCACAGCCCTCCCTGTCCGCTCCCAGCCCAGCCTGTCAGTTGGCCCTCCTTCCAGGAGGGCTCAGAGCCCTCTCCTCCAGGAAGCCCCCTGTGGTTCCTCCCATGCAGTGCCGCCCCCTGAGCCAGACTGCCTGACATTGTTCTCCAGGGGACGTGGGTCAGCCCGATCTCCCTCCAAACTCCCAGGCGAGCGGGCATCAGGGTGTTCGCAGCCCTTCCCCGCTCTGTCCCCGTGGGGACACCATCTGATGTGTTGCTCGGACCAGTAGCCGGCACTTTTTGACATTCGTGATTCTGAAGCTTTGTCATGCATCTCAGTTGTCTGGACCCATCGCAGGCAAGGCTGGTGAAAGGAACAAATTTAGACCCTTCAAGCCCAGAGTGGCAGGAATTGGTTTTCTAAATCCTAGCATACCCATGTCACAGAGAGGGAAACTGAGGCCCAGAAAGCGGCCATGACCCAGGGTTACCAGCAAGTGTATGGCAGGACCCCCCCCACGCACCTGCCCGTCCTCACAGGCAGGACAAGGGCCCCTTGAGTTTGTCACCGTGGTGTCCAGCTGGGCAGGGTCCCCAGGCACGGAAGGGTCTGAAGAGTGACAGGTTGGCGAGGGCAGCAAGGGATGGGACTTGCAAGGGGCCTCTGGCTGCTGTCCTTGCTGTTCCTGAGGTCTTGAATCCCCCCCGCCCCCCGCCCCTGACTGCTTCAGCCTCTCCCACGCACTGCGCCCCCAGCGCTGGCACTTCAGGATTCTGCGGGGTGCTTCACTACGTCCAGGGGGGCTTCTTGGAGGGGAAGCTCTGTTCTGGGCACTGATGGCCGGGTAACCTCTGGAGAGGCAGAGGGAAGGGCACAGTGAGAGCAGAGGGGTGGCTGGAGGGCGGTGGTGAGCGACAGATACATGGCACTCTCAGGGGCAGTTCGGAATTAACCGTGGACTGGTGTCAGGCTGGGGCGCAAGCAGAGCTGCCAGCGGTGTGTGTGTCTGCTGGCCGGGCCTGGCCCTGGGACCGGCGCCCGGTGCGGGCGTTGCCGCCCCTCGGCGTGCATGTATCTGCACGGTGTGAGGTGCAGCCGCTCCAGCTGGATGGGCCAAGGGTGTTGGAGCCACGGCTGCTGACAGCCCTGGGCGCCTGGCCTGTGCCTGCACCCTTCCCATCACGCTGCCAGGCTGCCGGCTGCTGGGGTCCCCCCCGCCACCCCGAGCCAGGCAGAGCCAGGGGCCATCTGCATCTCAGAGCGGGGAGGGGACTCTGCGAAGGATCTAGACCCAGAGAGGGAAACAAATATTAACAACAGCCATGGAAGCACAGCACACCTGCTGTCTGGTGGAGAACTCCGCCTCCTCCCATTTTCCAGAGGAGGAAACGGAGGCAGAGAGAAACAGAGGCGTTTGAAGGCCCATTCTCACAGCTAACGGGAGACAGAGCCTGGCTGGCTCTCAGGGGGTCTAATGGGATGTGTCGGGGCGGGGGGGCATCGAGTTTAATTTCTGCATGTCTTCCTTGGCCTTGTCCAGGCTTCGTGATTTCTTTCACTGATGAGTAAGACGGCGATGATGTTTTGGGGTGCAAACGGCAGACACACACTGCAGGTGACAGGCTCACAGGAGTCACTCTGTGGATCTCAGGGAGGGAGTTGCGATGCTGTGAACTTGGACCGCGGCCTGGCTTTCCCTGGGCCCCTGTGTCCTTGCTCTCGTCCCCCTGGACCGGCCCGTCTGGCGCCACACACGTGCCACCCTGGCTGCAGCCTATGCTCCCACGGCTCCACCCAAGGTCAAGGGAGAGCAGGGACCGGCCAGTGTCCACGTCCCACCTGCACTTCCTGGGAGAAGAGAAGAGCGCTGGCCCAGCTGGGGGGCCCTCCCTCCCGACCTCAGTAAGCTGTGGCCAGAGGGGCAGCAGCAGGGGGCACAAACCAGTGCAAACCAGCTACTCCAGACCAGTAGCTTGGGGCCAGGGCGGCAACCCCCCAAAACCTGTCATCCTGTTGCCGTGTCCTCAGAAAGATGCCGCAGGCTGTGCGGCTTCACACAATGAGACCTGGGGCTCCGCCGGGGGCGGGGGACGTGGGGGCACATCTCGCCCTGGAACAGGATGGTCACAGCAGATCTGGCCTGGTACGGACCCCAAAACCACTGGTGCACGTGGCCTCTCCTGGCCTCAGGTGGCTCGTCTCCCGAAGTGGGGGAGACACTCTGTGGTTAGCGTGGGGTCTCAGAGAGGGGGTCGGGGGGCCAGGACAGGATGGGAGGGGCTGCCCAGGAGGCCCAGGACTCCCCGGGACAGGCAGTGGCCCACACACGGCTTTTGACTGCGACAGGCCCATTAGCAGGAATGATACACGTGGACCAGTGGCCCTGACACTGTAGCTGGATCACCAGAGTGACCTGGCCTTCTCTGAACCTTGGTCTCATCATCTGCAAATTTGGGGTCCCCGTGCCTGCTCTGCCCTCCCACGGACGCTGTGAAGACCAGGGGCGCTGCCAGAGGTCCATCCCACTGCCTGCTTTCTGGCCACTCCAGGGCCAGGCTGAGACAAGCCGGGGTGTCCCCGTGAGGCCCCAGGAGGGAAGGGTGTGGGGCGTCGGGCCCGGCACTCCGTCAGCAGCTGCCTGCTCTGCTTTGCCTCACCTCCGCGAAGAGCGTGAAATGCATCTGGACAGCAGGCCTGGCCCCTGCCCAGCATCCCCTGCTGGCCGCCTCCTCTGCACAGCCAGCTCCCTGGATCCGGCCCCGGTCGGCCTGCACCCTCGGCAGGGCTGGCGGGCCAGCTGGCCTCAGCCACCCCGGGGGCTGAGGAAGGCCGGGGCTGCCCGGCAGGGTGCCCAGAAATCCTTGGGGTCCCTGGGAGCTCTGGCTCTGTCTGTGTGGCCTGGGCTGCGTCTTCCTGACCGGGCCCTGTTGGTCCAGCTGTCTGGATCTGCTTGTCTGCACCTCTGTCTGAATTTGGAGCCGTCTGTGAGTCTGTGTCTGGCTGTCTCGTTGCTTTGGGCCTGTCTGGAGGTACCTTTCTGTCCATCTAGCTCTCTGCTCGGGGCCTGAGCTCCCTTCACAGTTTGCCTCTGATGCACACGCTGCCTGGGTGAGCCCCTCCTGGTCACATCCATGTCCTCCTCCATCTGTGGACTGGCGTCCCCAGTGTCCCTACCCAGCCGCTCCCTCCCAGGCCACATGACCCTGCAGACAAGCCTCCGGGGAACCACTGAGCCTCCAACCTCGCCACGCAGGGCTCAGCTCCCTCGCTTCTGCCTCAGCAACCTCCCAGACCCCGCGTCTCCACGTGAAAAGCCTGTCTATCACTTATTCTCACCCATTCCTGGAAGAGGAAACATCGGGCCCAGTTCCAGCAAAGTCTTTGGCAAGAGGCTTATCAAAAACTTTAGAAACGTGCACGCCGCAAATCTCCTCACTGCGCAGTCCCATAATTGCAGAACGTGGGAACTGATGCAAGCCCCTCGGTGCAGTGGGGTGTGGTGCAGCTGTGAAAAGGAGCCGCGAGCTCTGGGGTTCCCTGGGAGAATCAGGCATCCAGGGAAACGTGGGATTTCTGGGGATACTCAGTGAAAAGGGAAGTTGCAGAGGGTAAACGCGGCTCACCGCTTGGCTTAGACGTTTAGAAAGAAGCTGTGGAAGAATAAACCCAGAACTAAGTGAAATTGCCCTTCTGGGCAGAGCAGGGCACAGACGGGAGTGGGAGCAAAACCTCTCTGAACGCACCTGATTCTGTGCTTTAGACTTTGGAACCAGATGGTTTCTGCAATTAAAAAGCAAAGGTAGGCGTTCCCGTCATGGTGCAGTGGAAACGAACCCGACTAGGAACCATGAGGTTGCGGGTTCGATCCCTGGCCTCACTCAGTGGGTTAAGGATCTGGCGTTGCCATGAGCTGTGGTGCAGGTCAAAGATGCAGCTCGGATCTGGCGTTGCCGTGGCTGTGGTGGAGGCCAGCAGCTGTAGCTCCCATTCAACCCCTAGCCTGGGAACCTCCATATGCCGCAGGTGCAGCCATAAAAAGCAAAAAAAAAAAAAGTACTAAGAATTATCTCAGTTGAAACAGTTGTTTTACTACACATCCCTAAGGGCACAAGAAGAATAACAAATATCGAATGCCCTTCAGTAGACTTGTTAGTAAAAATGCTGGTAACGCTGCTTTTAAATTATCGTGTCTAATGGGGAAAGCAAATTAGTAATGACGTGTATGTGATTAGAAAGTAAAATTTTCATTGTAAAGACGTACAGACGTCACATTTTCATGAGCGAAAACCCTTTCATCTCCAACGTTAGGTGGAAATATCAGGACAAACTCATATTCATTTTTTTTTTTTTTTGTCTTTTCTCTTTTTTGTCTTTTTGTCTTTTAGAGCCACAGCCTGCGGCATGTGGAGGTTCCCAGGCTAGGGGTCCAATCGGAGCTGTAGCTGCCGGCCTCCACCACAGCCACAGCCACACGGGATCCAAGCCACATCTGTGACCTACACCACAGCTCACGGCAATGCCGGATCCTGAACCCACTGAGCAAAGCCAGGAGTCAAACCCGCGTCCTCAGGATGCTAGTCAGGTTTGCTCGCCACTGAGCCACAACGGGAACTCCCCATTTTTTTTCTTAAAAACAAAAACAAAATGTTTAAAAAGGTTTCCTAGCTCTGGTCACTGAAACAGCCTGGAAACAAGGGACCCCGGGGGCAGCTAGCACCCCTCGTGCCCAGACTGGGTCCTCTAAAACCACGTCCCACCAAGAGAACCAGGGTGTCCCAGAGAACCCTGCAGCAAGAAGAGCTGGGCAATCTCAGCCTAAAAGCAACATGCCTCCAAGGACTAGTGGGGTCTCCTCAAAATGACGCCAGTGTCACCTTGGCATGGGGGTGGGGGGAGCTCTAAACCCACGGACCCAGAAATAATAATGACTGCAGTGGCCGGAAACACACTGGCGATACAAAAATCAGTGAGATCACGGAGTTCCCGTCATGGCTCAGCGGAAACGAATCCAACTAGTATCCACGAGGATGTGGGTTTGATCCCTGGCCTCGCTCAGTGGGTCGGGGATCTGGCGTTGCCCTGAGCTGTGGTCTAGGTCGCAGCCGTGGCTCGGATCCCGCGTGGCTGTGGCTGTGGTGGAGGCCAGCAGCTGTAGCTCCAACTCGACCCCCAGCCTGGGAACGTCCATAGGCCGCAGGTGCGGCCCTAAAAAGAAAAACCAAAAAAAAATTAGTTTGATCACAGAGATACTCCAGAACCACCACCAACCTCCTGGGTGCCAACTTATTTTGAAAATCGAAGAGATTAAGCACTGAGCAGCTACGCCTTTCCTCTGCAGACTGCTTCATATTACGGTATAGGGAATAGGGAAAGTTCTTGAGAAAAGAACCAGAGCACACACAGGCAGAGGAATGATGGCTTTGGAAAAGTCGCTGGTCGCAACCCCGAGGCAATAAGAGATCTTGGCAGCGACTCCCAGGAGCTGCTGCGAGGCTGAGCGGGAAGGCAGATGGGGAACTCTTTAGTGGGAGGATTGGGGTGACAGCAGCTGAACCCGCTGGTTAATCCCAACGTCACGATGGGACGGACAGCCGTCTCGGGGCCCTGAGAGTGATGTGACGGGAAGCCAGCTCAGAGGACAAACGGTGACCGGGGAACACTGGAAATGCAGCTGGAGGAAAAGCAGCCAGTGCTGGTACATGGAAAATTCTGTAAGAGAGATGACCCACTTTCTCCTGTAAACAGCGTGGGGCAGGGAGGGGCGAAGCGTGAACGGAACCGAACCCTTCTGCCGTCAAAGGAGCCAAACACAACTGGATCCTGGTTGGAACCATCCAACAGTAAAAAGACATTTTGGAAATGATTAGAGGTTTTTTTTTAAAAAAAGATCCTCACGGTCAGATTCTGCACTGAAGCATTTATGAATAAACTGACATGCTCTGGGTTCCTGTTTCGGCTCAGCGGTAACAAACCCGACTAGTATCCATGAGGATGCAGGTTCAAACCCTGGCCGCGCTCAGTGGGTTAAGGATCCAGTATTGCCGTGAGCTGTGGTGGAGGTTGCAGATGCAGCTGGGCTCCCGTGTTGTAGTGGCCGTGGTGCAGACCGGCAGCTATAGCTCCGGATGAACCCCTAGCCTGGGAATCCCCATATGCTGCGGGTGTGGCTCTAAAAAGAAAAAAAAGGGGGGGGCGAATTTTATGTGATGTGTATTTTACTGACAATTAACATTGTTCAAGAAAGGTATCCATTATGCTATAAAAGGGAATATGGTTCAAAATTACATTGCAGAAGAAGGTTTAATAAGGAAAAATCAGGATGATGCTGTTAGTTGAAAAAGCAGGTTTCAAAACCGTAAGTTCAGGCTGACTGCACTGGGGTACATTTTAAAATGCGTGAGCTCGTCACCCAGGCTGAAAGTGTGCTGGGCTGAGGCCCTCCCTTACAAGCTCGTGAAACCTCCACAGGGCCCCGGGGGAAGGGGTCTGTGCCTTGGCGTCTCCTCCTGCAGATGTGGACACTGCTGGGGGAGGCAGAGCCTGCGGGGCTTGATCTCCTGCCGCATCCGAGGGCCCAGCCCCTGCCTCCAGCGTCCGGGCCCCGGGAATTTTGTTTTCCTTTCCCATGATTTCCTCGACTTCCTAAACGAGAAGCGCTCCCTCTCGCAATGGGAGGAGGTGCGGTGAAGCTGGTGGCGTGTGTTGCAGGCTGTTGATGGAGAAGGGGGCGGATGACAGCCGGGACAGTGGTTATCACCGGGGGCATCTTGGCGACAGTGATTCTGCTCTGCATCATCGCGGTTCTGTGCTACTGCCGCCTCCAGGTACTCGGGGGGCTGAGGGAGCCCGGGGAGGGGAGCCCAGGGTGGGCCCTGCAGGCCCGGGGCGGGGGAGCCCCCCAGAGGGCTGGGGCCCAGCTGCAGGAAGAGTCAGGTCCCGAAGAAGGTGCAAACAGGCAGCCCCGCCCCCCGGACTCCACCTGTGATGACAGTTTCCCAGACACCCTGCGAGGTGAGGCCGCTGAGGCTCAGAGAGGGTGAGGGTCTTAGCCAATGGCACACAGCTGCCAAGCAGGGAGCGAGGGAGCTCTTGAGCTGTGCACTCCCTGCCCCACCCCCCGGGCTCCAGGGCTGTCCTAGGCTCCCCGAGAGAGGATGGGGGAAGCCTTGGGTGCCGAGCAAGGTAGCACAGCCTGGTGCCCTTGAACTAGACCGGGGCCAGACTGCCTGGGCTCAAATCCCAGCTCTGCTGCCTCCAGGCTGCCTGACCACCCCCCAGCCCCCACCCCGCCGGTGCCTCCATTTCCCCACCTGCAGAAAGGAGGGGAACCAGTCATGGCACCTGCCTTGAGTTGCTGTGGTTGGAAATGAGCACAGCCCTCATTTAGGGGTCCCAGGAATCCAGGGTGCCTGGCCCGAGCAAGCTCCCGCAAGTGCCAGCGGCGCCAGGGACTCGGGTGTTTGAGCTGGGTGCCGCGTGCCCGTGCAGAGGGTGGGCGGGGGGCCGGGGGTCACAGCGGCTCTCTGCCCACAGTACTACTGCTGCAAGAAGGACGAGTCGGAGGAGGACGAGGAGGAGCCCGACTTCGCCGTGCACGCGCACGTGCCCCCGCTGCACTCCAACCGCAACCTCGTGCTGACCAACGGCCCGGCGCTCTACCCCGCCGCCTCCACCTCCTTCAGCCAGAAGTCCCCGCAGGCCCGCACCCTCTGCCGCAGCTGCTCCCACTACGAGCCGCCCACCTTCTTCCTGCAGGAGCCCGAGGACGAGGGCGTGCGCAACGGCGGGGAGCGCGTGGCCTACAGGAGCATCAGCCAGGAGGACGTGGAGCTGGGACCGCCCGGGAGCTTCGGGGCCCTGCAGGCGCTCAACCCCAACCGCCTCTCGGCCATGCGGGAGGCCTTCTCCCGGAGCCGCAGCATCAGCACGGACGTCTGACCGCGCCCCCCGCCGCCCACTGGTCCTGAGACCATGGGAGGGTCCCCGCGGCACACGGGCCTGGCCCCAGGTCCGGACCGGGGCTTGGCCCAGCCTTCCTCGCATCCCCATCAGCAGGGGGGCCAATCGGGCAGCTCGGGGGCTCAGTGCAGGGATCAGAGCCGGTGAGCGCTAGCGTAGCCGCAGCGGGGGCGTAGGGGTCGCTGGGGCCTGGGCCGGGAAGGGAGGCGGGCATGACGCAGGCTCAGGTGAGCAGTGGCCTCCAGGTGACAGGCTGCAGAGCAAGGTAGGGCTCTGGAGCATTGACGCCAGGCTCCTGATACCAACGCTGCCATTCGGTAGGGGTATGTAACGTGGCTGCCATCCCAGCCCCAGGAACGTGGCCATCACTGCCGGCATGGCCTGGCTGTGCCACTCCCTCCCTGGGCCTTTGTCTACCTACTTGCTCCAGGAGGGGTGGCAGCTGCCATGCTAGGGGCCCTGCAGCACAGGCCTTGCCTGGTGACTGGGGATCAAGGATTCTGTTCCAGGATGGGACCTCCGACCCCGCCCCCCCACACACACACAGAGACACTGGACGAGCCGGCCTCCCTGCAGTCCCCTGGGATGCCAGCCCCAACTGGCTTCTTGGTGAAAATTGAGGGGGGAGGGGCCCTATGCCGAGGTCCCCCTGCCTTGGGAGTGTCCACGTTAAATACACAGCCCAGTGCTCAGCCCTGACGTGGACCCAGGGCTAAAAGGCCCATTGACTCCCCATGAGCCTCCAGGAATGCTGGTCTGGGTCCCAGGGGCACAGACCCGAGCTCTCCCACCTGCCCGGATTCTCAAGAGGATCTGAGAGCAAGGCCTTAGGCCGCCCCTTCCCAGCTCCAGCGCCGTGCGAAGCCCTCAGCTGAGCCCATGTGCCACCAAGCTTCCCGCAGGGCTAGAGGCTCCTCCATTCGGCCAGAGGCATGCCCCAAACCCGGGAACAAAGCCCCCCCTCCCCGACTCAGAGGCACTGTTTCCCCCAGAGCCCCCTGCCTTCTCCCAGGCTCTCTCTGCCTCTGAACCCAGCCATGGAGCCCCCCACCTGTACAGGGTGGCCCCCAGCTGCTCAGGAAGACGGACCAGGCCCCCCAGCTAAGCCACCTTCCTGAAAGACAAACCTTTGGGGCAGGTGGCTGTCCCCAAACCGTGGGCAGCACGAGTGCCACGCGTCTTGCTGTTTCTCAAACGTGCTCCTGAGCTGTGGCTCTGGACGTGAGTAGAATTAGCAAGACTTACTATTTTGGGCATTCTCGAATTTTCTTTCCCCTCTTTTTCCTTGCTCCTCCTGCTTCAGTTTGGACTTGCTCATGGAATTGAACCCCGAACCCCAGCATCCCCTTTCTTTGTCAAACCCCAGGAGTTCGTTTCTGATGCATCAGCTTGGGGGGTGGGCGGGGGTGGGGGTGGGGGGGCGAGGGCCAGGAGGTGGCACTTCCTGTGGCTGTTCTGTCTGGTGTCCTCTTTCCTTTTCTGGTCTCCAGCCTCTGTCTAGATTCCTGGGTCATTCTGACACGAACACGCACCCGTCCATCAAGTTCACTCAGCTCCCCGGTGGGGACCTGCGGGGAGCTGCCCTCTCCCTGACAAAAATCAAGAGCCAATAAAACTCCTCTCCAACCGCCCGAGCTGTCTTCCCTCTGCCTGGGATTCCGGGCCAGCCCAGCCCCCTCTCGGGAACTTGCTGGGAGGGGCTCTGTCCAGCCCCAGCACCGGGCAGAGCTGGCCTGTCCTGTCGCATCCCGCAGCCACATGGGGTTTTGAATTTCCCGGGGTGGCCTGTCCATCTTCCAAGACTGCAAATCGCCAGCCTCAACCCTGAGCTCCTGGGGAGTGGGCTGGGGGTGACAACAGGCTGATCCACCTGGGGCACATGACTGACCTCTCTGGGCCTCAGTCTTAGCATCAACACAGTGGGCGACAGAGATACCGAGCTCACAGGGCTCTTAGGGAGACCAGCGGAGGCAGTGCTGATAAAGCACTGGACCCGGGTCCAGCACGCAGTGTCTGCACAGTCAGCGCCAGTGGAAAGGAGGACGGAGGAAGGTCAGGGGCAGAGGAGGTGGGGGAGGGGAGGGGAGAGGAGCAGGGGGGATGACAGGACAGAGCCCAATGGTGGGGGGTCGGGGAGCCCCCCACCCCTGCCCCACCCTCGAGGGAGCCCCTTCCACAGGCCTCCATGAACCCTCAGTGCCACTCACCCGCCGCAGCCACACACCCCCATGCCATCCTAAACACTGGCGAACCCTGTCTTGGTCTCAGCTGGGGACAGGCTGGCCCTGCATCCCGAGGAAGCAGCCACTCGCCTCCCTGCTTCCTGTCCCCAAAGGAGACCCTCCCCATGGCGTCCCCAGCCCTGCACGCTCGCTGTCCCATGGTGGGTGGACAGCCACACTCCTGGAGCAGCCTAAATGTCACCTCCCCCAGGAAGCCCTCCTGGTCCTTACACACACAGGTCCAGATCAAGAAGCCCTTCGAAGAGGCCCAGGGAGCGGGGCGATGGGTGTTTCCTGAGCACCAATGTGGGTCCCCCTCCATGCCCCCCACCCAGCCGGCCCCACCTCTTCTGTGCCTCCCACCACGCCCCGAGGTAGGAGCTCTTCTCTGCCGAGGTTCGGCGGACGGAGCTGGCTCAGGCCCCACCATGTTCTGCCAGGTCCCCCAGCCACCCCGCTGCCCACATTGAGAGGTGGGAGATTGGCTCCGTTCTGACGGCAGCACCCGAGTCCAGTCGTCCCCGAGCCCCCTCGCCGCAGGCTGCCCACTCCTTCTGTCGCCTTCTGCCTGCTCTCCCATGACTGTCATTTCCTCAGGAGATGCTGCAGCCCGGCCCCCAGCCCCACGCAGCCCTGGACCCGATGCCGCAGCAGGTCCTCCCGAGTGGGTGAGTGGCACCGGCACCCTGGCTCTCGCAGCCCCACAGCCACCCTGCCCCTCCTGGCAGGGCTCTAGTGCCCAGGATGCCGCCAGAAGTACAACCACTTTATTAACATACAGAGCTGACGGCTCCACGCAGCCACGGGCCGTAAGAAAGACGCCTCTTCCGGGCGTAAAGTGCGGTGGGCCCCTCCGTGCCAAGAGCTTCGAATCCGTATCAGGGAGGCCAAGGAGGCCAAGTTGTGAGATTAAAATCCCTCCGGAAGGAGACACCAAAACAGGATCAGGATCCCAGGCTGCCGCAGCCCCTCTCCTCCGACCCCGCAGCCCCGGAGGGACAGAGGACGTCCCCGGCCTCCGGGTGGGGCTGGGTGCCAGGCTGGGGACCACAAATGCACTGTCCTCGAGGCTCTATCCCGGGAGGGCCGACGGGCGCTGGGGGGGAGCTCTCCGGCCCCGGGACAGCAGGGGCTCAGTGTCACGTCTTCACAGCCGGGTGCCCTGCACGAAGGGTGTCCGTGGAGCGGCCCCAGAAGCGGCTGTGGCCCCAGGATGGGGTGCTGGGTCTCTGGGGGCGGCCGCCGGGCCTAGGAGTGGGGGGGCCTGCAGGAGCGGCAGCACGCCTTACTGTAATACCAGTGGCCGCAGAGGTTCACCTTGATGGCCAGGGCGCAGTTGGTGCCCGGCTGGTCCTGGCAGCTGTCATCTGGGGAAGGGACGCAGTGGGCAGCACAGGGGATCAGGAGTCGGTCATGGGGTAACAACTTGACAGGACGGACCCCCTTCCTGCACCCCCCCACCACCACCCCTGGAGAGGAGGCTGGAGCTCTACCTCCTTTCCTGCCCCCTCCCTCTCCAGGGATGGCACAGACCCCACCACGGGGTGTGAAGGGTGCCCAGGGAAGGGTATATGCCCAGAGCCCGGGATTTAGAGGAGACACGGATCTCAACCCTGGAGGCCCACAGGTGCCCCCTACACCCAGCGGGTCCAAAGCAGAGCTCATCACCTGCCCCCAGTGCCCCTCAGAGCTGAGGACCCGCACGCATCTTCCAGGTGCCCGGGAGACCTGGCTTCAGCCCCTCGCCTCCCTGCCTCCCACATGCCAGCTCCAAGACGCTCCGGCGGACGGCCTGGATCCCCAGTCTCCTGCCCCGCAGAGGCCCCCCCACCTCTGGAAAAGATGCTCTTTCCAAAGTGCGGGTCTCAGGGTGGCTCCCAGGGCCCCCCAGCCCCAGGCAGCCCCCACCTGCTGCCCTTCCCGCCCTCCCCGCCCCGCCCAGCCAGGCTCAGCCACCAGCCCTTCCAGGAGGGCGCCTGCGCTCCGCCACAGGCCTTGGTCTCTGCGGCCGTCAGAGCCTCCCGGTTCTCTCACCCCCCCCCCCCACCCCGTGCCTTCTGTCCTTCAGGCCCTGGCTCGGCCTCAGGCTCCGTTCTCCCTGGAAAGCCCCTCCCTGCCCCCAGGCTCTCGCTTCTCACCTGGGGGCTCCGTGGGGCAAGGCTGCAGGTCGCAGGCCTGTCTGCCAACCGGCTTCACCAGTGGGTCGCAGCCCCGGACGATGTCGGTGCCCTGGTAGCACTTCACGTCTCGCATCCGCACGCCCACCCCGCAGGTCTTGGTGCACTGACGGGGGAGAGACGGCGTGGCCGAAGCCCCGCTGGCACGGCAGGGGTTCTGGCCACAGAAGCAAACCCCCCACCCGGTCCCTGCCTGGCGGCTGAGTCCCCACCGACAGGGGACACACGGGAGCTGGAGGTGACGAGCGGAGGAAGGGCACCGGCTGGCAACCGGGAGACACCGATGCTGGTCCTGCCCAGAGCCGCCCGGTCTCCCCATCTGCAGTGGGGGGTGGCTCTCCTCTCTGCACTCTTGCGCCCCCCTCCCGCCGTGGGTCCTTCGACTCCAGCTTTCCTGGGGACTGGATCTCTGAGGACACACAGGGCCATGGCCAAGGGAGCACGCCGGTTCCCCACGCCAGTGAAAAGCTACTTGCTGTGGGCCAATTTAATGCATCTTCCAAAGCCACCCCACCCCCACGGCGCCCTGTTCCAGATGTTCCCCTTGGAAAACCCCACTGAGCTACCAGAACACCAGGGACATCTGCTGACCCCAAGTACCCTGCTGTCCTCCCACCAGCATCGTACAGGCAGTGGCTCCCTCTGTCTCCGCTCCCCCCCCCCCCAGTGTGGGTGACCCCACATCACCCAGGCACAGCTGGGACTTGAGCTCTCGGTTTCCTTGCTGGCGGGGGGGAGGGGGAGGCTGCCCCGGGCCCCCCTCCAGGTCTTTGTGCAGAGCCACGATCCAGGCTTGGCAGGGAGGGTCAGCCTGATGCCTGTGCCCAGTGGGGCAGGGGGTGGCGGGGGGTGCTGGCTGGGCACCCAGCACAGATGACAATCAGTCTTGGTGGATGTGCCCCGAGGAGCCTCCCAGAAAGAACGCACATCAGGGAGCCCTGGCCTCCACCCCTCTGCCCCCAGGGGGATGGGAGCTGGGAGGAGGCACTCTCACTGAGCCCCCACCCTGGAAAGTGGCAGCCACAGGGGAAAAAGACACCATCCAACCACGGTCCCCGTCATCCCTGGCCCACGCACCGTTTGGGGCAGCACGGGGGATGCCCTTCCCCACCCCAACCAGGCTCCTGTGCAAAGACCCCTCTGAGCCTCCCCCCACCTCCACCCTGCATCGTGCTCCCTCCTGGAAGCCATGGCATCGCTACGGGGAGGGGTCACTCAGGCGCAGGAGTGGCGATGCCGCAAAGGAGATGCCGAGGAGTCGGTGTGAATCAGTAAAAACCGGAGTCTAGACGTGACCCCCCCCCAGGCTGTAAGAAAGGCTGGGGTGGGTGCTAACAAGCCCCCCGGGGCCTTCCACGGGATCTCACCAGGAGGCCTCCACAGGAAAGGGCCCGGAAGAGAAAAACAGCAGAAGTTAAACTCAGCCCCTTGGCTGGGCCAGTGGATCCCCCTCCGCGGGCCGACCCCATGCACCCACCCTGGCCTCCTTGGGATGTTCACTGCTGATCCCTTGCCCCCCCCGGACAGACTGACCTCTGCCACATCCCCCACTAGCCAGGGGTAAGCTCGCTCTGACCTTGGGGGCTCCTCCCCTGCGGGATGGGAAGGGACCCCTCTCTCCACTGGTGCTGCCCGGAAGAGCAGCGGGGGGGGGGGGTCAAAGGGCTGGGCCCTGCCCACCCACAGTGGTTCGGCCAGAAGGTGGGGGCCCTGCTCTCTGCTAGAGAGGCCAGATCTCGGCTCCACGCCACCTGCCAGCCTGAGGCCAAGGAGCCCACAGAACCGTGGAGGGGCCAGGCCTGTTTCAGGACAGGGGCTGCCATTCCTCCTGGCTTCCCTCTGCCCACAGGGCACATGCCTTGTCTTCTCTGTGCATCTCTAATCCCGTGTCTCTGCCTTGACTCTGGCTCCCAGGGCCTAAGCTGTATCTGAGTCAGCCCCCCACCCCCTCAGTACCCACCTGGGATCTGTCTACCCCGTGGTGGGTGTCAAATGTACGACTGAAAGGCTACAATGCAAGGCCAGAAGTGACCTGGGCCAAAGAAGGCCCAGGATAAGCACTGCAGGGATCCCAGAGGCGAGATCCCAGGGGGGCTTCCTGGAGGAGGTGGCTCTCACACCAGCTGACTTAATAGAGCTGAAACTCTTTCCGGGGATGGAAAGCCCTGACGGAGGCTGAGAGGGAAGATGCGAGGGGCCCTGGGGTCGGGGAGGAGGTACTCCAGCAGGAGGAGAACTCAGGCCTGGCCTCAGGGGGCCTCAGAGGCGGCCGGCGAGGCGCTTACCTCAGACCAGGGGCTGGTGTACCACTTGAAGCAGGGCCTCTCGAAGCAGGTGCTCTCCTCAGCGGGCTTCTTGGCCAGGCCGCACTCGGGGCCGCTGCGGGTCTGCGGCTTCCCATTGGCCAGCTCCATGCACAGCACCAGCCTCTTTTTCACCCCTCGGCCGCAGGTGGTATTGCACTGAGGCCAGGGGACAGAGGGGCGCGGTCAGAGGTCAGGACAGCCAGGGCGCAGAGCCCACAGCCCCTCCGGGGACAAAGGCTTGGTCACTAGCAAGTGGGTGAAAATGCTTAGATCGACAGCAAACCGGCTGAGAATCTTGGTGGCTATAACCATTCAGCCTCAGGTTGGACCCAAGCAGTTTAGCAGAACACCAGCTGCTCTGAAACCAAATGGTTAATGACAATTTGAGTCAAGATGACTTAGCTAAGAGTGACCTGCCTGGAACAAATGGATGAAAGCAATGTGGCTGAGAACAACCTGCCTTAAAGCTTGACAGGTGACCTTGACAGGTCGGGTGGTCATGAGAACAAAAGAATGCACAGCCCCTGGGCCAGCCCGCAAGCCTGGGTGTCCGCCCACTGGGAGTGCGGGGTTGGGGGGATAATGCCGGCCTCGCACGCCTCACTGAACATCCGCTATTTCGATTTGGGAAGATTTTCGCAGTTTTCTCACCTGTGGGGGTTTCTGCTATTTCCAATTAATGTTTAGTGAATGGTACCATCATAATTTCCAGTTCATTCCCTGTTGGACCCATCTGCCACTCTGGCCACTTGGCTCTCAGCCAAAGGCTGGCTCTCCCAGAGCATCGGCCAAATTGGGGGTGGAGGGGCGGCGGGGGGGGGGAAGGGGGGGACTGCTGCCGGGCTTGGGGCACTCACCCGCTCCCAGTCCTGGGCCAGCCAGTGGGCAGGGCAGTTCTTGTCCCCACAGGGGTGGATGGCCAGAGGCTTGGTCTCCATCTGGCACTGAGACTCAGGCACCACCCGCCCGTCGCTGGTCTTGCAGTACACGTGTCTGATCATGCGGCCCTGCCCACAGCTTCCACTGCACTGCAGGGGGACACCCGGGTTAGAGGCAGAGCCCCTCCCCAGTCCCCCAGATGTGTCATTCCCAAGAGACAACAGTGGGGGGAGGGGGAGGGGTGGCTATGGTCACCACTTTTAAAAGAACATTTTCTGTTCTAATTACAGAAATACTGCACAGCCAGTGAGGAGCATAAAGCAAAGCACACCTAAAACACCAGAAAAGGTCACCTGTGCGCCCAGCACCCAGGGGGACCCCAGTGAGCCCCTGAATGTCTCATGCAGAGGAGAGAGGAGAGAGACAGAGACAGGGAGCTTATCAGAGGGGTTCCGGACATGACCAGTGTTTGGGGATCAAACTTTTGATTCCTTCTAATAACGCGGGGGGAAGGCCAGTGAGGTGCTCGCCAGAAAAACAGGGAAACCGAGGCACCGCCAAGCGAAACCAGGACCCGCCCTCACCGGCCCCCAGTCGGAGACGGTCCACTGGCGGTCGCAGGGGGGCCCTGTGCAGTCTTTCTCCCCCACTGGCCTGGTGTTGGGGTCACACAGCTTCTCATCCTCCGAGCAGCGGATGTCCCTGGTCACCACGCTGCGCTCTCCACACTTGGCGGTGCACTGAGAGGAAGGCAGGGTGAGGGTGGGGCCGCGACTGCCCCAGAGGTGCGCAGAGGCTGCGCACACGGGGCGTGCACACGTGGTGCACACAGGACCCCACCCCCGCCCCGCCCCGGCCCGGCCCGCCCCGCCCCGTCCCGCCCCGGCCGGTCCCTGCCCGTTCCGTCCCGACCGGCTCGCTCTGCGCAAGCGCACCTCGGACCACTCCGACATCTCCCACTGCGGCCCGCAGGCCGGGTTCCGGCACGTCTTGCGCTCCTCCGGCCGCACGGCCTCTGCCGCCTCGCACAGGTCGCTGTACACGGAGCTGTCGAAGCCGGGCGAGAGCATCTTCCAGCAGCGCACGATGCGGAACTGGTAGCCCTCGCCGCAGGTGCGCGAGCACTCGCTCCAGCTGCTCGTCTCCCACCTGCCTCGGGAGGGGGCACGGCCTTCAGTGACCCCCATCCTCCACCCCGCTGGGACCCCGGTCCCCAGCTCCTCCTTCCCCCGGGGTCCCAAAGTCACAACAGGCAGGAAGCTCGTCAGGCCCCGTGGCGGAAGCTATTGCCATGACGACCCCCAATGCCCTAGGAAACATCCCCAGGGGTGGTGAGTGGGCTCCTGGAAAATGCCCTCGGCTGGCGGCCTGCCCAGGAGCCCACATAACCCCCACCTGCTCTCACCTCCAGGCCACCCACCTGGCTGTCAAGCCACTGCGGGGAGCCAGGTCCTTGCCTTGTTTCTTGGCTGTTCCCTCCTCCCAGAGTGCTTTCCCCTCCTGCTCCTGCCCCCCTTCTTCCTCCAACGGGGTGCACACGTCAGTGTCCTGGACCCCTGAGCCCCACTGTGCGGGTTCTGAGCTCACGAGCAGACCCCCATGGCCACACACCCTGCTTCTCACAAGGAGCAGGTGCACGGGAAGTAGAAGCCTGGGTTGGAGCGGAGGCCGGGGTTGGAGCAGAGGCCCCGGTTTGGAGTGGAGGCCCGGGTGGAGGAGAGGCTGCAGGATGAAGGAGAGGCCTCAGAAGGGAGGGAGGCCCCAGATGGAGCACAGGCCCTGGTGGAGCAGAGGCCCACCAATGGAACAAACCAGAAGAAAAGAGGTGTGCAGAACATGCTCAGCCTCCAAGGAGGGTTTGCTTTTCCTCTGGAGACACGGCCACAATCAGGACCAGAAAGAGGACACGTCTAGGGCTTAGTCTCTGACCATCGGGGAGGCAGGACGGGAGGCCTGGAGATAGAGAATGGTTCCGGTCCTTCCACCCACGTCCCAGGGACACTCATCCGCTTGGAATTTCGGAAATAATCCCTTTTAGCTTTTTAAAATTCTAGCTGTCCCCTGGGGGCAGCAGGGACAAAGCGTCGGGCTCCGAGGGGTTCTCAGTCCGCAGTGGAAGACATTGACTGAGCACCTGCTGTGTGCAAGGTGCAGTGACAGGCTGTCTAAGAGACCCGGGAAGTCACAGAAGGACCTGACAGGCAGGTCAGGGGTGAAGGACCCGACAGGCAGGTTGGGGTTGAACGGCCCACCTGGTTGAAGGAGCAGGATGCCAACCCCTGCTGCTCCCCTGTGCGGGGGTAAAGCAGAGCCCCCGCTCCCCACACACCCTGCCCCGCGCACTGGGCGGCAGTTACCTGGGCTGGCACTCCCTCCCTGCACAGAACTCCTGGACGGGCTCCGGCCGGGTCAGGGCGTCACAGTAGCTGTCGTCCACCTCGATGCCATCGTAGCGGACGCACATGGCGTAGGTTGACATGACCCCTGGGTTCAGGACAAGGGAAGGGCCTGATGAGCCAACTGTGAGCGCCCTGGAGAGCAGCCGACCGGCGGGGTGACCGTAACTGAGTCAGCTGACCTCGCAGCCCTTCCAGGTTTAAATGGAAGATAATGACAGTCCCCGGCTTGAGGAGCTGCGGGCGGAGTCCGGGGAGGACGGCTTTGGGGAGCTGAACTCTCTCCTCGCCCGGGTCCCAGGTCCAACCTCTTCTCTGTGCACCCCACCCCAACCCCATCCAGTCCAGGCTGGGCACCCAGTTAATACGTCCCAAACCCTGGGCTTCAAATAAACTCAGATTGGCCCGTACAGAGGCACAGAGGCAAATCCAGACAGGCGCCACTCGTTTTCATTCTTTCAACAGCCACCCATCTCTGGGTGGGCAGACAGGAGGGAAGGTAGATGGATGGATGGGTGTGTGGATGGGTTGGTGGGTGGGTGGATGGGTTGGTGGGTGGGGGGATGGGTTGGTGGGTGGGGGGATGGGTTGATATGGAAGGAAAATCTAACCATTCCAACCCTTTCCATTTCTTTTTTTTTTTTTTTTTTTTTTTGGTCTTTTTTTTTGCTATTTCTTGGGCCGATCCTGCGGCATATGGAGGTTCCCAGGCTAGGGGTCTAATCAGAGCTGTAGCCACCGGCCTACACCAGAGTCACAGCAACGCAGGATCCAAGCCGCGTCTGCAACCTACACCACAGCTCACGGCAACGCCGGATCGTTAACCCACTGAGCAAGGGCAGGGATCGAACCCGCAACCTCATGGTTCCTAGTCGGGTTCGTTAACCACTGCGCCACGATGGGAACTCCCCAACCCTTTCCAGACCCCCTGATGTTATAGCCGATTTTCAGATCCTCCCACCCTCTCATGACATGCCCTAGTCCTTATCAAACTGCCTCTGGAACTTTCTTTAATATTATGATTAAATACCCAGTACTCTAAATTCCATCAAGGGACAGTATATCAAGGGCCAGCCCTCAACTAAAAGCGTTAATGCCTTGACCTGCAGCTCCACCTTCTAGTTCTCAGCTCTTTTTTCCTCTGCTGCCCTGTGCCTGGCACCAAGTTGGCACGTGGGCCAAACTCACCACGCAGTGGGTGGGTCCCTGCCAAGGAGCCAGGCTGACTCAGGGGGAGTGTTAACACTGGTGAAGAGTGTAACCCATCAGGGTTAGGGTCGTTGCTGTTGTTATTGGGGGGGGGGGGTGTATGAGAGAGACAGACAGAGAGACAGAAAGGGGTGGGGGGAACCCATCCTTCTTGAATGATGGGGAGAATGGACCCCTCCTCGTTGGAGCTGCCCTTCCCCCAGGAGGAAATCAATTTCTCTGCAAAGGAAGACCCCACCACCCCGAGCTCCCTTCCCAGCGGTGCACGTCTGAGATAGGGTGGCTCCTCCTACCCCTCCGAGCCCCAGCCCCAGATGGAGTGAAACAGCCTGGGAAGCAGCCACACGGGGATTTTTCCCTTTTTCCAGAAGGGATGAGCCAGGCTGCAATCACTGGTTCCTCTCTGCCAGCGCTGGGCCGGCTCTTGGGAGAGGGGTGGGGGGTGGGGCTGGCTTCCTGGCCGGGTCTGCTCAGAATGTTCCAGGCCTCAGAGACACCAGCTCAGGGGCCCAGGGAGGTCCAAGTTTGGGGACTCGCAGACCCCACCAAATGCCCGATTATTCATTCTCTTCTCGTCATCAAGTGGAAACACAGCAGGTCCTGATCAAGAGAGACAGGAATGCTGGTCCCAGCCCAGCCTCGCCTCTCGCTGCCAGGGTGACCTGAGGACTGTCAGGCTCCCCAGGTCTCGCGCTCACTCATCCCCAAGGTGGGAAGCCCGCCCCCAGGGATGCTGCGGAGTCAGAGCACCCGTTTTCCGGACACCCATTTCATTATATCAGTCTTGAATGTGGCGCTTTTCCAACTTTCTCGGACACAGAGGTGTCCTCTAAATAAAAGGAGCAGGAAGCTCTGATACTGGAGTAGCTGGGCTCTGCCTGCAGTGCGCCACTCCTCACCCTGTGCCCAGGAGCTGCCAAGAACAGCTGGAAATCATGGCCTCAGGCTCCAGCTAAGAGTCCGAACCAGGGAGTTCCCTGGTGGTCCAGTGGTTAGGACTCAGTGCTTTCGCCGCTGTGGCCCGAGTTCAATCCCTGATCTGGGAACTGAGATCCTGCATTAAGCCGCTGCACACCGTGGCCAAAAAGAGAAGAGCCCAAATCAGTGCACCTGCATTTCTACTGCTCTCAGAAGCATCTTTAAGGAAAAGAAAGGATGCTTGCTGTACCTGCTGAGGCTCAGGAGGCCTGCCACGTTGAACCCATAGCCCTTCACGCGAGTTCTCTGCGAGGCCCGGGGCAGGGAGGGGGCCCTGGCAGCAGCATGCCATGACACTGCAGACGTTGGCACAGACAGCATCTGCCACTTAAGGTCTGTGACCGAGCCCCCCTCCAATGCTGGCCTGGCCTCAGCGCCCCGTAAAATGGGATTCTGAGAGGAGCTGGCCACAGAGGGTTCAGAGGAGGCCACAGGGAGCCATCCAATAAGAACCAGACTCCACCACTTCTGCTGAGTGCTGTGCAGGCCCAGCTTGGTGCCTCTGCAGTGACGGGGAGCTCACTCTCTCTCATTCTAGCCCTGAGTGGGCTCTTCTTTTTAGCAGAGCTTGAATTGGCCTCCCTTCCTTCCTTCCTCTCGTCTGTTCTACTCTGCACCTTGGGCCACCCGGGGAAGGTCAGCCCAACCCCCCGCCCGACCCCTCTGTGGGTGTCAAGAAAGGATGCTGTGACCTCCCTGGGGACCGTCTTCCACCCAGGGCCAGGCACAGGCCCCCCGCCTGGAGGGATCTCAAGTGACGTCACCTCCCAAGGCAGGGATGTGTCTCACGTGTTCTGGGACAGTCCTGGCACGCATGGAGCCCCAGCGAGGACATCAGGGCTCCGGATTCAGGACAGGCCTGTGCCCCTCAAGAACAGGCTCTCACTCACAGTAGGCTATGCCAGCACCCACCCCGGGGCCCAGCCTGCAGTCACCCCCGAGCCCAGCGGCTTAGCTGCTCCTGGGCAGCAGCCATCCTGGTAACAGTGGCCCCTTCTTGAGCTTTGGCCATATTTCTCAGTTCGCGTCCACCCCATAACCATGTTTGCATAGGCGCGTTCCCATTTTACAGCTAGAAAGTTGAGGCTTGGAGAGATGAAGCCGTTTGCCAAGGGCACACGGGGCAGCCAAGCAAATAGTGATCCCAGGCACTCACCATGTACCCACTAAGCCCACCTCCCTCCCCGCCAGAACATCGGAGGCAAGTTCAGCCTGCCCCGTGCCCTGCCCAGGGGAGAGGGCATGTGACAGGAGGGGCCCCAGCTGCCTGCCCAAGACAGAGAGCCCATGGTCCACTCAGAGCCCTGCAGGCCCACCTTCCCAACTCCTCCCTCCTGCCCATCTCCTGCGATGCCAACCAGGGCTACAGGAGGTGTGACCACGTCCAGACTGCCAGCTGCCCAGGGCCTAGTCTGTGGTTTGCTCCATCCTCCACACTGGCCAAGCACACAGGGGGCATCCAGAACTCTGGCCGGTTGGGATGGGAGGACAGGGCATCCTACATTTTGAGTGGCAGCAACCCGCATCCTACCCAAACCCAAGCATGAAGCCCCCAGTATAGATAAGCTGGCATTCAGGGTCTTGCTATGTTTTGCCACAGGTCCTGGACCTGAGTCTGACATCTGACCTTGCTGCAGCCCCCAGAGGGGGGGACCAGGGCTGGCAGCAGATGGAACCCCGGTCCTGGGCTGCAAGCCAGCATCCTGGGGCACTGGTGGCTGGCCACATGAGCAGACATAGGTTCGAATTCCCACTCACCCCACGGGGCTGTCTAGCCAGGCGCCCCCAGGGGGTCTCGTTTCCCCTCCCGCTTCCTCCCCAACAATCCGACCCGTTTCCTCTGTCAGAGGCCACGTGGGTCTGATTCCTCCTGTGTCGGCTGCAAAACTAAAATCACCGCCACCTGGGATCCCTTCCTTTGACCCTCAAGGACACCTGCTCGAACAAGACAGGAAATGAAGATTGAGAGACACGGGAGCGGTTAGGGCTGCCTAACGCCCAGGCGGCCAGACCTTACTGGAGTCCAACACGAGGACCCCCAAACTCCTGCCGCATCGCGCTGCCTCGAGGGTCAGGAAACACCAGACCCGCTCCCCTGGGCAGTGGGCAACCGTGGACGTGCACGCACCGCGGGGGCGGGCTTGGCAGGTGCGGCCGCGGGCAGCCTGTCACGGGTACCTGTGGTACAGGTGGCGCTGCAGGGCTCGTGGGATGAGAGTTTCCATCGGTACATGTCCGCGGGGCTCACGCCTGGCTTGCGTGCCTTGGGCCTGGTCCTGAAAGCGGGTCAAGCAGAGAAGGGGTGAGTATTCGTGGGAGGGTGTGTTCTCATCCGCAGAGGGCAGTCATGCTTTTGGCAAAACTGCTCACCTGTCCTGGGTCCCAGGCAGAATCCCCACCTGTTAGGGTCCCAGCGCCCAGTGGGAGAACGGAGAGAAGGGGAGGAGCCCCCCAGCCCCAGAGGCAGAAGTTTTCGGATGGAATGGACTTTGCCAGTTCCATCTCGAGGACTCCGTCTAAACAGGCGTTGCAGCCGTCCAAGCGCCTGGAGGGGAGTTCCCGCTGCGGCTCAATGGGATTGGCAGCATCTTGGGAGCCCTGGGATGCAGGTTCGATCCCTGGCCCAGCACTGTGGGTTAACGGTCCGGCGTGTCCACAGCTGTGACATAGGCGGCAACTGCGGCTCAGATCTGATCCCTGGCCTGGGAACTCCATATGCCATGGGGCGGGCAAAAAAGAAAAAAAAACATCTCGGGGGGCTGGGGTGAAGAATTTGGAGTTCAGCAACAAGAAAGCTTCTCCTGACACACACACACACACACCACACACACACACACACACACACACACACACACACGGCCTCTCGCCATCCCCTTCTCGCAGCAGCACGTGGATTCCGCCTCCCCCTCCCCAGGAAGGGGCCTCCGAAGGCCCCTCGTGTGCTGAGAACCTGCCAGAATTCTCTCCCCTGCCCTCCCTCAGCCAGGACTGCGACTGAATGGGGACACTGGCCACTGGGCCTCCAGTGACCAAAATAGAAAGACTCTCCCGCAGACGGGGGCGTGGCCGCATCCCCTCCAGACGCCTCTGCCCAGGTCTGCGATGGCTGCCGTTCGAGGAAAGCCATGCTGGGTCCCCGCCAGCGACAGGCTATGATTCTTGGCTGGAACTCCGGCGGCCGGGCCAACTATTGTTAGGATCGCTCGCTTCTTTGAACCGGGCGGTGTGCTGGGGCCCAGCCTCGTCTCGGTGTGCAGGCTGGTCTGGGACTCGGCAGGGACAGAGGGACGCGCAGCAGCTCCCAGAGCCAGGCATCGGCCCTGAGATGCAGCCCACGGAATCCCGCAGCCCCCGGGGTCAGCAAAAGGGACTCACTGGAGTGGCCTGGAGGCCCCCACATCATTGAGGCCTCACCACCCAGCTCCACTTGCCTTCGTACCCAGAGCAGCTGGCTGAAGGCCACCTGGAGCCACCCCTCTCCTGGGCACAGGTGGACATCTCTTCCTTGGGACCTTCTGTGTCCCCCACCCCCCAGGTCAGGCTTAGATGAGGGTTGCAAGGTGTGCACTCTAAAAGGCTTTCCAGTAGATTCTGTGATAGAGACATTGGTTTGGATTCGACTGGGAGTTGACCGTTTGCCTTCCAACTTCTGGAATTTCACAAAAGGGTGAGAACAGCTCTTGTCCTAAAGGCACATCATGCTCTGAGGTCCAGGACCTCATCTACTCATGGACCTTGAGTGATGCGTTTACTGATGTGGCCACAGATGCCGGGGGAGAGGGGACAGAGGCAAGGAGACGAGAGAAAGCCCAGGGCAGCCACCTCGTGAGCCGCTGACTCGTTCACAGCCACCGGGAACCTCCCACCCCCACCTGGTGGCTTCAAAACCATAGCCTGGCCCCGCCTTCCCACAGGTGCAGAGAGAAGGGGAAGGTGCCCCCCCCCCCCCGCTTTAAACGTGAGCCGGCACTTTAAAACCCACCACCCACCCGAGACCCAAGCATCTCAGAACAAAGATCCTCCTTGGGAAGGAAGAGCGGGAATACCCCTCCGTAACGCCCAACTCTCCACCCTGAGACGTGCAGGGGGGTGCGTCCCCACCCTCCTTTCAACAGCTTTGAATTCACCCCAAGAGCCCAAAGGGATGAAAAGATGCAACCCCTGCCTGGCCACCCCACCCACGGAGAAGCCCGCCATCTCTACCTAATTACACACTCCGCCCGCGGGCCAGCCGCACGCGTGACTCATTCTGGAGCGAGAGCAGAGGTTCAAAATAACCCTTCGTGTTTTAAGCACCCAGGGTATTTCTGGAAGGGCCGCCCACACAGCAGTGTCGGTAGGAGCATAGCCCCGGAGCCTCTCAGACAGCCCCGCATGTGTCTGCACAACCACACGACACCTAACAGGCTCTGATCTCAGAAGTCACGTCCTGGGGGGCAGAGCACCCAGGAAGTCGCTGAACCACCTTCAGTTCTGAATGCTTCGCCACCTCCATCTGGAAGGAAGTCAGCGCCCTCAGATCCCAGTACATCAGAACCGCCTGGAGCCCGGGGGGCCTCGGAGCTGGGACGGCCCCCACCCCTCGTCCTGGGTGCCTTCTCCAGGGAGCTCAGGCCGTCCAGGCCGTGACAGCCACGCTTGTTTAGAAAAGACACAGAATAGCGCTTTGCTTTTCTTCCGTCCAGGCTGGGAGAGCAGCCCTGTGTCTCAGACGCTTGTTCCCAACGTCTGCGTCTGGGGACGGGGCCTCCCTTGATTGTTTGGGGCTGTTCTGGAAGGTGACAATAACCTTTCCTTTCCGGCCGCCTGTGCTTTGATTTCGCCTCTGGAGCAGACGCGACTTCCTGTGTTTGGACAGCTCGCCCGCCGCAGGGGATATTTTGGCCGGCGGTTCCCCCCAGGCCTCTCGCAGTCCTTTATCTCCAAAAACCATCTTTGGTCCCTGCTCCCGAGGGGTCCTTTGATGCCACAGGGTTGGGGGGGGGCGCCCCCTCTTACCAGCCGGGACTTGCTAAGTGTTGACAGGCTTTGTATTGGTCCCCGTCCCTGACAGGCCCTGGAAACCCAGGAAGTCCCTTAAGGCCGACGGAGGGGGTGGGGGGGGGGGCGGGGGGGGGATGATCCAGCTGGAGCTGGACAGGAGATAGTCTCCAACACGTGACTCAGGGGTCCAACGGCTAGTGCCAGGCCCTGGCCTAGGAATCCTTGAGTGCCTGGGCCGGGGACCCCGCGGTGCCCTGCGATAAGCCCCTCAACTCAGGACGGCGATCTGAGGGCCAGAGAGGGTGGGGGACCCGTCCGGGTGCTGTGGGGAAGCCGGGGACAGGGTGGGGATGGGGACAAGATATCCACGGCCACTTTCCACGCCTAAGGCAAGTTAAACAGCAGCCTGCCGGCCCCCCAGAGAAAGCCTTTACACGGGGTCAGCATCCCGGCCGGGCCCTCCCCCACCCGGGAGGCCCAGTGTATTAATGACCCTTTCTGTTTGCTGGGTCCTCACAAGGTGCTTTGGTGCTTCCCAGAGAGGGTAGAATTAGATCCTCTGGCCACCCCCCCACACACCCCCCACTGGGCTGAAAGACCCCCACCCCAGGCTCGGAGCCCTCACTGGCCCTGGGTCACATGGGCAGGTGCTGGCTGATTCTGAACCCCCTCTCAGGCTCAGAGCCTGTCTCACCCTTCTGGCGGCCAGATCGCACGCACACACACAGCCCGAGGCCCCACTCCCTGCACACTTCCAGACCCGGGTCGGGCAGACAGGTGGCCTCCACGGGCCCCCGTGGGGCAGCGCAGAAGCCCTGGAACCCCCTCAGTCTCAGAAGAGCCCCGGATGTGCCCCAGAGATCTCCTGGGGATGGGGGTGTCAGAAAGCAGCTTGAGAAGGGGGAAGACCCCTCCTGCAGGTCCCTAGGGGCCAGCTTCCCTGCTCTTGTCCCCTGGGGAAGGTGAAAGAGTCACATCCAACCGCCTAACCTCAAGCATGAGCCCCAGATCTTCCGTCACACCGGCCCCCCTAGGCTCCCACGGATGCCCACCTCTGTACCTTCAGCCCCACCAGGCCTCCCTGGGCTTGGTCCTCAAGTCAAGGGGGTTGGGGGGGGGGGTCTTCTGATAACAGGACAAAACAACACCCTCTGGGCTGGCCCCTGCCTCTGTCCCCGCCACCACCAGTGGCTGCCCAGCTCCACCCAGGCTGTGTCAACCAGCCTTTCTGTCCTGCAATCTTCTGGAGAACGGCACTGGGACCTTCCAGCGTGGTCCTTATCAGCCACAGGGCTTGTCACCCCGATTGTCCTCTAGTAGGGACGGTGGCTGGCCTTGAGCCACCCTGCTCCCAGCTGCCCCACACCCAGGGAGGCTCCTGGCCTCAGACGCCTCCAGGACCAGCCGGGACCAAGTGTCCCCAGGTGTAACTGTCCAGGCACCCCCAGTATGTCACTGGCTCTGGGGGCCTGGCCCCCTGTGGACTCTCTCACATGGCACATTCCAGAAGCAGCTCCAGCCCCCACAGCAGAAGGCCTTGTTCCCAATGCCCCAGGGGCTCTGGGCCCTGGCCGAGGACCCCACAGGAGCCTCCTCAGGCTCCTCCCTGGCCCGCAGGGAGGGCTGTACTGAGCCGCCCTCATTCGGGGAGCACCCGCCTCACGCCCAATGGCCGCGTGTGTGTGCAATGACCGGCCAGCCGAGACCCTGAGCATGCCACGCCTGCAGGCTGACACCCGAGGGCATTCCTTAACCTGCCACTCTGAGCCCAACAGCCGTCCCCAAAGCTATGGACGGCTGTGACAAGTACATGTCTCTGTGCATACGCTTAGCCCTGAGCTGGGCTTGTGATGCGCAAGCACTAGAACCGTCGGCCTCCTCCCCCTCAGCTCCCCTCCACCCATCTCACATCACCCGTGGGTGCCCCACACGGGGCCCTAACCCATGCGCCTGCATGGGAAGGATGCAAAAACCCAGGCCTCTGACCTCCTGCTCAGATCTGCGGCGCGGGCAGGGGTCCCTGATGGGCGGGTGGGGGCAGGCGGGCGGCTCTCTCCTGCTCACCTCTGCCCCCCCACCCCCAGCCCAGGCAGGGAGGCGCTTCTTACCTGGCCTTCTGCGTCCTGTTCCCCCCTAAGGCCGGGAGGCTGGCGCTGGCGTTGGGGAACGGGGCCTCGGCAGACGTGTTGGTCACTCTGTCGCTGCTCAGCTGCAGGTAGGACCCATTGAGCAGGTAAGTCCCGGCTCCCTCGTTCTCCTCGTAGTCCACGTAGAGGCTCTCGGCCGGGGAGCTCCTGGGGCCGCCCTGGGCAAAGATGCTGTTGACCGTCTCATTGGGGGCGAGCTCCTTGGAGTCCGAGCCTGTGCCCAGGAGCTGGTCGGAGATGGCGTTGGCCGAGAGGCGCTCCTGAGAGGCAAAACGGGCGTCGGCCTCTGGGTCGCGCTGGTCTCCCTCGAGAGCCGTCCCGGTGGTGTTGCTGTCTACGGGGGGAGACGGGAGGCTCGACCTCAGGCGCCCCCTCGTGTGGGGCCAGGGCTGCCCTGGGGGTGAGGGTGGGCCGAGGGAAGGGCGCTGCTGCGAAGACGCAAACCGGGAAGCCATCCGGTGGCCAACCTCTAGCTGGGGAACCTGCTCGACCTCTGCGGTGGGTTGAATACAGCCTTCCCCAAATTCAGGTGGGCCCCGAGCCTCAGGAGGCGAGCTTATTTGGAACTAGGCTCTTCAGAGACAGCCAGATCTCAGATGAGGTGGTGGTGGGTTTAGAGCAGGCCCTGATCTCAGTGCCCGCTGTCCTGATGAGAAGGAAATTCCCCGAGACGCAGAGAGAGGAGGCCTGAGAAGACAGAGCAGAGACTGCCCCGAGGCGGCCGCCAGCGCCCGGCCAAGGCCGGAGGGGCCCTCCCAGAGGGAGCGCAGCCCCGGGATGCCTTGATCTCAGACCGCTGGCCTCCAGAACAGGGACAGAATAGTTTCTGGGTGTTAAGGTCCCCAGGGCAGGGCTACGGCAGAGCAAGGGAACTAATGCAGCCTCTGACTTGGACTTGAAGACTCTGAGACTCCGGGAACTTGCCCCCCTACCCCCGGCAAGTTTATCGAGGGGTTTCTTCCCAAGTCTGGTCCACCCTCCAGCCCTCACCGCCTCCATGGCCCTCAGGCGCGCAGCCACCCTGCCAGCCTTGGGGCTCAGGGGCCCTGGCCCTCCCACTGCGCCTCCAGCTCCCCCTCCAGTCCCTCCCCTGGAAGCCCGCCCCATGCGGGTCCCCCACCCACCCCACCAGGCTGGCCCTCCCCGGTCCTCTCCCCCCCACCCCTTTCCCACGCCCTCCCTGTCTAACCCATCCTTGGCTCTGAGCCCTCAGGTCAGGGGTCACCCTCTCCAGGAACACCAAGTCCTTCCTGTGGCCCTTGGCTTCTGGGGACGCCCTGCCGGACATGTGCCATCTGTCTGTCTGTCTCTCTGTCTGTCTGTCCCCAGTGAACGAGGAAGGGCTCAGGCTCCGGGCTCAGACTGTGCTGGATTTGACCCCAGCTCCTCCTCAGTGCTGTGACTCGGGCCAGACCTCTCTGTCTGAGCCTCAGTCTCCCCATCCGTCCAGTGGGGCTAACCTGACACGCCCACCTCAGAGAAGGGATCTGAAGAAGAGTCTGCAAACGGCTGGCCCTGAGCCTGCCCGCCAGCCTGCCCGTAACCCGCACCTCTGTCTACCTCTTCCGCAGGCTGCCGGGGACCCCCACCCCGGGACCCCCGCCCGCCCGCCCCCCCCTCCTGGTTACCTCGGAAGCCCTTGCCCCTGGGGGGCCCCTCGCAGGCCCTGCCGCTGGCCTGCACGCACACCTCGTTGGTCTCCTGGCCTTTGCTCAGACCCAGCTCGATCCCCGGGCCCCGGCGGCCGAACAGACGGTTGTCTAGGCCCAGCCGCTCCGAGGAGGCCTGGCCGTAGAGGGAGCCGTTGTGCCGCAGGAAGCCCAGCAGCCCGGCCCCGTCCAGCTCGGCGCTGTCCACGCTCTCGGCGCTCTGGGCCACCGGCTCCGAGAAGCTGTAGTAAAGCGGCTGGAGGCGATGGGCGTGGGGAGGCTGCAGCAGCGTGTACTCAAAGGTGATGGAGGGACTCTTGCCGTTCTGGTTCCACACCTGGGGGAGGAGGAGACGTGGGACCCCGGCCCTCCTCCCCCCAGCGCCTCCCCCACAGCCTGCAGCGGCCCCTGCAGCACAGAAGACTCTTGGACCCCAGCTGCAGGAGGCCTCCGAGCGGCGGCCCGCAGCCAGACTCGCCCTCGACCGGAAGGCATGGCCTTGGCCGAGCGGGGTTCGCCCGGGGAGAGGCGGGGGCGGCCCACCCTGGCAGAGGCAGTGCCCCGGGTGGAGAGAACGCTTTCAAGCTGTCAAAGCCTGACCTGCTTTTTGCTGTCACCGCTCACCAGCAATCTCAAACAATAAGAGTGTACCGGTGGCCCCCAGCCACCACCCCCACCGCCGTGGCCATCCGCGTGGAAACCTCCCTGAGCGCCATCCCAGCATCGGGCCGGCCGTGGGCCAGCCGCGGCCTCCGCCGAGACTGCATTCTGCCCAGCTTCTCCCCCGCCGTCCGCCCCCAGCCCCGAGTGCTTGCGGGCTCTCTCCAGGGACTCCAGCATGGGTCCAGCAGACTCTCAAACGGGGGTTCAAAGCAGGACCCCCCAGCAGCAAGGCTGATGCAAGCCCTCCCTGGTGGGGCCGAGACCACGGGGCTCCCCCCTCGCAGCGGCGGGATGGGATCTGGTGGAAGAAATCGTGCTTTGGGTGCGTGTCCCGAGGGTAGGGTCGGCTGGGGCTGGAGGGGCCTTAAGAGAGGATAAGCGTCCGGGACCTTGGAGAGGGACAGCGAAAGGCAAGGGCAGGCCACCACCTAACCTCCTGTTCACGGCCGAGCCGGAGGGTCTCCTTAGTGTTATATAGAGATGCTCACGTGTCCTCGAGCGGGCCCCGGGAAGGCCGGGGAGCACAAGGGAACCAGGGAAGGTCGGCCTCTCTGCCCCACCAGGAGCCCCCCTGGGGACAGGGCCTGGTGGTCCGAGTCACTCTGGCTCGGCGGCTGGTCACTGCAGCGGCCCGGATCGCTGCTGTGGCGTGGGTTCCATCCCTGGCCCCGGGACCTTCCCCACGCCTTGGGCACAGCCAAAAAAAAAGTGTTTCAAAATCTCAGATTCCCCTGAATGTTGGGCCTGAAGCATGGCCATGCCTCCCTGTCAGGGCCAGCACCTGAGCCTTCCCTGAAGATGCTACGGAGACCTCTGCCTCCGAGGCACCGCCGGCCTCCCTCAGGACCTGGCCCAGCTGGTGGCTCTCGTCAAGTCCCATCATCACCTAGTCGGGGGGAGCCCTGGCGCTGCCCAGGGGAGAAGGCCAAGCCATGATGGACCCGCGGTGCCAGCAAAAGAGGAGCCTGCAAGAGGGAGGGGGTGTCCCGGGGGAGCCCTGGCTCAGAACGGGGGAGGGACACCACCCGCAGACACTCTGGGAGAAAGTGAAGCCGATGGTAAGGAGGGATCGGTGCTGGCACTGCCACAGCCGATGCCAGAAGCGTGAGGGAAAAGCTGGAGAAGCCTGGAGAATGTTCCGCTCGCCAGAGAAAAAAGAAACCTCACCTAGAGGGATGCCTAGGGGGCACTGCTGAGTGTCCTCAAAGGCCAGGGCTGGTGGCAGGAGAGGCTATCACAGAGCTGGGCGCTCCGCGGTCCTCAGAACAGGAGGCTCAAATATTGTAATTAGCAACAAGCTGTCAGGGAAGCCAGGGGCCCTGACCCACAGAGACCATGGGACCCAGCAGATAGAACACAGGACTCCCAGGGGACAGACGGACGGGGCCCAGGAGAGGAACTTCTCCTTCTGCGCCATCAGAAGACATCAAGGCTGGAGACCAAGCAGAGGGCGGCCGCCACATACATCATGGTCCCTGCCCCACGTCCCGGGCCAGTTTTTCAGCCCAGAATCCACGGAAGGATGGAAGAGCCAGGTCCCTGGGAAGAAGGATCCCCACCTAGACTACACGGCAAGGATTTCCCCCAGTTCTCCTCCCAAAGAGCCCCCCACTTTTACTGGGTAGCTGTTCAGTGGAGAAATGGGCAGACGTCTGGAACCAGGGTCCAAGCCGTCACTGTTACACAGGGACCCAAAGCATCAAGACCGCCCCCGTTCCTGGCAGCGTACATGGGTGACAAGTAGGGGCCCAGACGTGGCCCAGGTCTGGCTCACCATCTATCCACTGGAGCCAAGGCTCGCCCTGTCCCCAGACTATGCCTCACCGGGAGTTGGCAGAGCTCTCACACTGGCGCCTTGACCTGGAGGGTCAGGGCTACCATCGCTGGGAAGTCTGTGACCCTGAGCCCCACACACGTCCAAGAGAGTAAATCAGAAACCCTGCATCCTGGGGGCAAACACAGAGATCCCTGGCACCCTGAGAGACCCGAAGGTCGCAGGGGTGGTCATCCCATCACAGCCCCCATTTAATTCAACAGTTGGGCCCCTGCAAAACCCAGCTCGATCCGGGAGGGTGGCAGCGGGCTCCAAACTCAACCAAGCCGTCATCCCAGTGGCAGCTTTGGGACCGATGTGTCTTTTCAGAGCAGATCGACACAGCCTCCACTGATCACATGTGGCCATCCACCTGCCAACATGTTTTATCCTACCCCTGGGGGAGGGGGAAGAGAAGCAGATCCGTTGCCCTCGGATGGACAAGAAGCCGCATTTATAGTTGTGACCCAGGACCCTGGCAACGCTCTCCCTCCCGGCCACGGTGCAGGCAAAGGGGTCCGGACCGTCCCACAGGTCCTCCACGTGGGTGACATCACCGTTTCAGACCAGATGAGGCCTCCGGACTGGAGGCCTTGGGAAAACGTACGTGTTCCAGAAGGATCGGAGAGGGACCCCCGGGAAGGCTCGGGGGCCCCACATCAGCGAGAAACCTCAGGGTCCAGGACGGAACCTCTCCTCGGACATAACGGGAAAATGACTGCGTCTCGCACCCTCCCCCACCCCATCGGGAAGAATTTTAGACGTGACATATGCAGAGCTGGGGATATTGGTCTAATCCGTATCCTGGGGTTTTGCTTAGAGGCGGGGCGGGGGGGTTCCTGAGGGAAACGGGCTCTGCCCGAGGTCCGGGATGTGGTGCAAGCAGCCTGGACCCCGATACCTGGCAGCCCCTGCAGGGGTAGAGGTACCTGTGGTGGGGGGACGATTGCGGCGTAGGGGTTCTGGCAAGATTTGAGAGGCAAATGCTAACAGAGAGCCCTAGCGCCTGGAGTAAGGCCAGACCACCTAAAATAAATACACACTAATTGAAAAAGCTCCTGGGAGTTCCCGTCATGGCTTGGCCATTAACGAACCTAACTAGGATCCATAAGGATGCAGGTTTAATCCCTGGCCTCGCTCGGTGGGTTAAGGATCCTATGTTGCCATGAGCTGTGGTGTAGGTCACAGATGCGGCTCGGATCTGTCGTTGCTGTGGCTGTGGTGTAGGCTGGCGGCTACAGCTCTGATAGGACCCTTAGCCTGGGAACCTCCATATGCTGCGAATGCGGCCCCCAAAAAACAAAAAAAAGACAAGGAAAAAGCTCCTGACATGCTACCAGGCCCTACTGGGAATGACCCTTCGCGCTCAGGACACCAAGTGACCCATGTAATCAGAGCTGAACGTTATACCATGAGGCCTCTCAGCTCCACTCAGTGATGGTGTTGGGAGGTCCCAGCAGGAATCCAGGGCCAGAGGGCCAGGAAGCAAGTCAGCAGGTGTCCCCAACTCCCATCTTCCAAGAGTCTTGTGCCAGCACCCCTCTCTTAGCTCCTGCTACAGTTGCGTGGGGTAGCTCGTGGTGACATCACAGAGGAGGAAAACGGCCAACCCCAACTCCGAGCTGGGTCGGCTTGATCTGGGGGGTGTAAGCTGGAAATGTGACCTGCTTCAGCGTGGCCCCAAAAAGTTGCTGGGAAGGAAAATCCTTCCCATGGGCTTCAGGCAGTGCATGTACGGGAGTTTGTACACAGAGCAGAGCGGCCCTAGGCCAGTATAAACACGGACTCAGGAGTTCCCGTCGTGGCCCAGTGGTTAACGAATCCGACTAGGAACCATGAGGTTGCGGGTTCGGTCCCTGCGCTTGCTCAGTGGGTTAACGATCCCGCGTTGCCGTGAGCTGTGGTGTAGGTTGCAGACGCGGCTCGGATCCCGAGTTGCTGTGGCTCTGGCGTAGGCCGGTGGCTACGGCTCCGATTGGACCCCTAGCCTGGGAACCTCCATATGCCGCGGGAGCGGCCCAAGAAATAGCAAAAAGACACACACACACACACACACACACACAAAAAAAAAAAAAAAAAAAAAAAAAACCACGGACTCGTGGGCAGCCCCACTGGTTTGGCTGCTTGGTCAGGAGCCTGGATGGAGCAGATTTTAGGATCAGGCATGAGGAGTTCCCGTTGTGGCTCAGTGCTTAATGAACCCTACTAGTATCCATGAGGATGCAGGTTCGATCCCTGACCTCGCTCAGTGGGTTAAGGATCCAGTGTTGCCATGAGCCGTGGTGTAGGTCGCAGACACAGCTGTGTTGCTGAGGCTGTGGCGTAGGCAGGCAGCTACAGCTCCAATTCGACCCCTAGCCTGGGAACCCCTGTATGCCGTGGGTGTAGCTCTAAAAAGACAAAAGACCAAAAAAAAAAAAAAAAAAAAAGATTGGGCAGGAGGAGGGCTGGGAAAATTATGTGCATGGATTGGTGGAGTAGGCATAAAACCTGAAGGTCCCTAGATCATTTGCTCATACCCGCTAGGGAGCACCCACCAGTAGGGTAAAAAACAACCTGGGTTCAGATGGACCAGCTTTGCCAGGTCACATGAGCCAGCCTCTGGGTTGCTCGACCCCCTGAGGGCACAACGGGTGCGAATGGCAGGGAGGGAAATTACGCATCGGCATAAGAACTCCGGTTCTCACTCAGCCAGGCTGCTCGGGCAACTTCCACCCCTGACAGACAGCCTTCCAGGACAAGCACGGAGCCTGCGACACAGCACCTTCCCTCACGGGGACCATCAGCTACTTCACCACAGCGGGTTACAATCAGACCCCTTCTAGAACAGACGTGACTCACCTTGTTCTGTCTTTGTGTTTGGCTTTTTAGGGCCTCACCTGCAATGTATGGAGGTTCCCAGGCTAGGGGTTGATTGGAGCTGCAGCTGCTGGCCTCCACCACAGCCACCGCAACACCGGATCTGTGCCGCATCTGCCACCCACACCACAGCTCATAGCAACGTCGGATCCTTAACCCACTGAGGGAGGCCGGGCATCGAACCCAAATCCTCATGGATACTAGTTGGATTCGTTACCACTGCACCACAACGGGAACTCCAATTCACCTTATTCTGGATACGAGGATGCCTTTCCAGCCCCCAGGGCCCCCACCATCCTGATACCCAAGAGCACACTGAGCAGTTGAGCCACGGAGAAGGACACCACATGACACTGCACTGGACAAAGGGGCTCACTTTCTAGCAACAGAGGTGCCACAGCGGGCACACAACCACGAGATCCCCTGGGCCTATCAGATGCCATGTCACAGAGACAGCCGGCCTAAGTGAGCACGGGAGGTGAAGCCAGATGCAGCTTAGAAACGACAGGACCCTGTGAGCATGGGGCCTGGGTGCCTCCCCAGTGCGACACACACCCGAAATCAATGCCCGTGCTGTGTCCCCAGTGGGTGGACCACATGGATCTGGGAGCCAAGAGATGCCCTGCGGTCGTCCCCAGGCACCCCCTTGGGGGTGGGGTTTCCCGTGCCTGCAGCTCTTGGGACCCCAAAAGGAAAACACTTCCTCCAGGAGACACAGCAAGAGTTTCCTTAAACAGCAAGCTACCTTGTGCTGGAGGGCAGGGCAGGAAAGGAGTCACCACCCTGGCAGTGTAACTGAAATGACCTCCAGGGTGGGGGTGGGGAGCTTTGACTCTGGGGGCAGAGAATACATTTGGTCCCCTGCTGGTCCCCTGGCCAGCTCCTGGCCACTCCCTGCCCAGTTTTGATGGCAACAGGCAAGAGCAGCCACCTTTGATGCAAAAGGGCCTGGAGCCCGGAAGCCCAGACCCCACAGGAAGACAGACTGGGACACCTGGCCAGGTGTGCCACCCAGACTGGCAGAGGTGCTGGCAGGGGATCAGAGGAAACTAGGAGGGGTAGTCGACGAGGAAGGGGAGGGGATTCCGGTGCGGCCCCCAGACTTGCTACCGTTACTCCCCCTTCCCCTGCGGCTCCCCGGGAAAGAAACCAAGAGGAATTCAGAGCAGCCCTTCCTGCCAGAGGCCGAGAGCATCCTGGGGGCAGCATGGGGTGGGGAGCCGGCAGCATGATGAGCATGGCCGTGGCCCCTCGGCAAGAGGACCTGGTGTGAACGCCACCGTGCCCATGGCGCCAGAGGGCAGGGAACTCCCCGGGGCGCTCAGACTCCCCACTGTGGAGTTGGGGTGGGTCCTGTGTCCCCATCCCCATCCCCCCACCCAGCCTTCTGTCCTCATCTCCCCGGGCCATTCTGATGCCCCGCATAGAACCTGCGTGTCCATCCTCTGGGGTGAGGACAGCAGGAAGAGGGAGGAGCCTCAGCAGGGGGTGGGATGGACAGAGGAGGGAGGGGAGGAAGGATGGAAGGAAGGAAAGAGGGGAGGCGGGGGGCGCGGGAGGGGGAGGGACAGATGGCCGGATGACAGTGAGCAGATGAACAGGTAGACAAGTTCAGGCGTGAGCGGAGGAAGCAGCAGAGGAGGTACAGTCTGAGCGAGGGCTGGGAGGAGGGGGTGGAGCCGAGAAGGGGAGAGGCCTGGAAGCCCCGCCCCGGAAGCAGCGCCCGCCCCGCCCCCCCAGCCCGAGCCCGGCCCACGCACCATGACGTTGAGCCCCTGGTTGGTGGGCCCCTGAGCCACGATGTACTCGATGCCCGTCTCGAACACGTCCATGGGCCGCCGGTACTTGACCACCGTGCCGGCGATGTTGAAGTTCTTGGGACTGTCCACCTTGAAGTTGCCATTGAAGAAGAAGTAGCCCGCCTCGTCTGCAAGAGCTGAAAGGGCCCCGCGGCCCCGTCACGTGAGCTGGATCGGCCAGAGGGGGACGGCGGGGCCGGTGGGGACCCCAGCCAGCCTGTCTCTGTGACCGTCCCCAAACACCCAGGACAGGAACTCCGCGTCCCCGTCCCCGGGGAGCGGATGGCTCTGTCTGCACACAGCACGTGCCCTGGACGGTGGGGGGACGTGAGTTCTCTTTCCCATCAGCCTAAAATAAACCCAGGCTTGTCTAGACAACTGAAGGTGTCTGGCCCGCGGCCACTTGGTCCTGTCATTCCAGCCGCCTGGAGGGGCGGAGCCTGGAGGTGATAAGGAGCAGTGGGCCAGACGCAGCTGGACAAGAGGTGTCGGCCAGGTTGGGGCTGGGCCACCCAGCCTGGCTCTGCCACGGCCTCCCTGTGCCACCCTGGGTGGCCCACACAAGGGACCACAGTGCCCCTCCAGGGCCCACACGGAGCGACGCTGCAGCCCGACCCCAGCAGCCCCAGCGGGCCCTGCCGACCACCCCAGGCCGACCGGTCCCACACTCTCACTGGGAGTGTGACACACTGCTGCCCAGATTAGGGGACCCCACTGACTAGTGGCCTGATGGGCCCCTTCTCCCGGGCGTGGCTCCCAGGCCCCCTGTCTCCGAGGCAGATGCAGGGGGACACATGGAGCTGAGGGCCTCAGCTCGTCCACACCCAGCGCTGGTGTCTGATGATGCCCAGATGGGGGAACGGACGCACCGCCCAGAGGGGGTCTCGAGGGAGCTTTGGGGACCCAGGCGGGCGTCAGGGAGGCTCCACCTCAGGGATAGTGTGTCTTCAGAGGGCGTCCTGAGAGCCCGAGCAGGACGCGCCTGCTGGAAAAATACCCGCCACACCGCAATGTTGAAAACAAGGGGAACGAGCGAGCTGGGCGAGGCGGCCGCGTGCGGGCGCGTTTGTGCACTGGGTTAGATCCCCGGCCCGCGTCCAAAACCTGTTTCCTGACAGTAATGACCTTCCTTCCTGCGGCTTTCCCCGTGCTCCCAGGCCGCCCTTGGAATTTCCACGCGGCTGTTTCAAGAACGACGGCTTTGCAGCCAGCTCTGGGAACACAGTGTTTCCTGGCCTCGCCGCCCTCCCGGGGGGCCACAGAGCAGCTGGCCTGGCAGAGGCCTGGCTCCCGCACCCCAGCCGCGGGGCTGGAGCCTGGAGCATGCGGGCCTGCTGGGTGGGGGGCTGGGGCCCCAGGGCCTGAAGGGAGCCCCAGCCGGTCATCCTTGAGGGCCTTTAGCGAAGACGCCGTCCCCAGCCCAGCGGCCCCTTAGAAGGGTGGTTTTCACCCCGGCAGCCCTGGTCCCTGAGACGCTGCCCACAGAGGCAGGGAGGGGGGCCAGATGATGGGAACAGCTCCCTACCGGGGTCCCCCGCCCGCCCTGCTGCCCACCTCGGCCAGGGAGGCTTCAGGCCTCTCGTCCAGCAGCAAGAATGCCACTCGAGGGCCCCAGACCTGAGTTTGAATCCCACGCCTGCTTCTCAGCCCTGGCCTCGGACTGGCCACCCACTTCCTCTGGATCTGCTTCACTGACTCAGTCTCCCTCCTTATACCTGGGGGATGGGGCGGGGGGAGGCAGAGGTTCTGACTCCAGCACCTCCAGCTTCCGCCTGGCCTGGCTCTCCAGGGACGGGGAGCTCACTACCTGAGTCGTGACACCTCTGGTGTCCAGCAGCTCTGAGTACAAAAGGCTTTCCACACATGGAGGTGTGATCAGCTTCCCTCTGACCACACACACACACACACACACACACACACACACACACACTCGGGTCGAGTCCTGGACCCTGGGGCCACCCCTCTCCTGCCAGAAGGGACCCAGGATCAAGTGCACCTGTCCACCCAGGACCAATACGTTTCCCCGCCTGCAAGGCACCAGCCCCAAGAGGCCCAGCCCGGGGCCCGCCTACACACCCAGGACGTCAGCTGACTTCTTCCGCTCCACAATCTGGATGTCTCGGGCGCCGGCTGGGATGTGGGTCACCAGAGAGTAACCTGGGGGAGAGGGGACCACAGTGAGCAGCGGGTCTGGCTGTGGCCACCGCCTCCGACTGGAAAGCCAACTCTGGAGAGCGGCCACCGCCCTCCCACCCTCCTGGTGGGTAAGGGGCACTTGTCTAAGGACCGCCCCTCCCAGCTGCTGCACCCAGGCCCAAGAGGCAAGTCCAAGGCCCTGCCGGACCCCCTCCCACACACACCCCGTGCCGTCAGAGGGCTGACCCGCCACCCAGGCACCGGATCAGCATCGCCACGTCTCGAGACATGTGCCTCCCAGAGCCGTGGGTGACGCCCCCGGTACCTGCCCTGCTCTTCCCGAGGGCCACCACGGGCCACAGGGACCATAAATCTGCTGAAGTCAAACAGTCGGGTCCTGCTCTGCCCCTGCCACCAAAGTGACTGTGAGCAGACCGCTGGAGCCTCGGGCCTCAGTTTTCTGTCTCTGCACAGGGACAACCGGCCCGCTCTAAGGGGTGGGAAGATTCTGCAAAGCACCGCACACTGCCCTGCCTGAGCATGTTGTCACTGTCACTTTAAAACCCCACATTGTCGCAATATCATGTGGATTTTAAAGGCTCAGTACGTTCAAAGATGAGGATGAGAGGAGTTCCCATCATGGCTCAGCGGAAACGAATCCGACTAGGAACCATGAGGTTGCAGGTTCGATCCCTGGCCTCATTCAGGGGGTTAAGAATCCAGCATTGCCGTGAGCTGTGGTGAAGGTTGCAGATGCAGCTCGGATCTGGCGTTGCTGTGGCTGTGGTGTAGGCCACAGCTCATGGCAACACCAGATCCTTAACGCACTAGGCGAGGCCAGGGATCAAACCCAGGACCTCATGGTTCCTAGTTGGATTCGCCATCACTGCGCCACGACGGGAACTCCAAATTTCAAAATTATCCACCAGCTCACGAGATTTTTCACTGTGGCAACCACACACATCTACCAGGGAACCGTGTGGGTCAGTGGGTAGGACCACAGACCCGGGAGCAGGCTGTCTAGGTTCAGACCCAGCTCTGCCTCATCTGGCTGTGTGACCTCAAACTAGTTTCTTTTCTTTCTTTCTTTTTTTTTTTTTTTCCCTCAGTCTTTTTAGGGCCGCACTCGCAGCATATGGAAGTTCCCAGGCTAGGGATCCAGTCGGAGCTGTAGCTGCCAGCCTATACTACAGCCACAGCAACGCAGGATCCAAGCCTCGCCTGCCACCTACACCACAGCTCACCGCAATGCCAGATCCTTAACCCACTGAGTTAAGCCAGGGACCAAACCTTCGTCCTCACGGATGCCAGTCAGGTTCGTTAACCGCTGAGCCACAAGAGGAACTCCTCAAACTAGTTTCTTAACCTCTCTGTTTTCACAACTGAAAAATGACAATAGCGGTAGCACCAGCCTGACCGTGCTGCACGTGGCCGTGGCCGTGCAGAGAAAGCACGTGGACGAGTCAGATGGGACCATTCAAGCGTCAGCCTCCCGCAGCCCCTCGCAAGCGAGAGTCCCATGAGGACACACGCCCTGTCTGTCACTGCTTACTGCAGCCTCCAGGCCCTGGCACACAGGGTTGCGCAGAAAGAGACACACCGCCTGAGCGCCGGCTCTGCCTTCTCCACGCCCAGGGATCTGGCAGAAGGTCCAGCAAGCAGGTTTGTGTGAGCGGGGGAGGAAATGAGACACTTTGCCTGCCCTCTCCCGTAGCGAGGCCCCCCAAGAAAGCAGCCTCTGGCCCTGTACCCGCCACGCCTTATTCAGACCCTTGTCCAGCTCTGCCCTGGGCCTCCCTCCGCTAAAGACGGCCCTCCCTGCCCCTCCCAGGCGGCAGATCCATCTCTGGGTCCCATGTCCAAGCCCGAACCCTAACTCTGAAGTTATCTGTGCCTTCCGCCTCCAGGACTCCCGGGGTCCCGACAGCCAGGTCCTCGGGGGTTCTCAAGGGGTGGCTTCTAGTCTAGACACACCTGGCCTCGCTGAGGGACCTGGCGCCAGCAACTCCCACTCCGGGCCTCAGTTTCCCCATCTGAGAAGTGGATTTCAAGCTGCCCTACCTTTCCCAGTCCAGAGGCTGGGATAACCCAGTTTAACCCCACAAGCATTCATTGAGAGCCAGGAAGGCCTTCAGTTCAACGCTGTTAAAGGCGACATCCTTCTTACAACACAAAGTCCTGTCTCATGCACAGACCCCCACCTACGCTCCTCCAGCCCCCGGGGAGCGTGGGTCAGAGCCAGACCCAGACATGAGGCTGAATGGGCACGGCCGTAAAAATGGACAAGCCGCTGCCCGGGGGGGAGAGAGGGCCTGGCGGGAGCCTCTGCACCCTTCAGCCCTTGAGACTCTGGTTCCAGACCTTAGGTCCCGGAATCCGTGGATGCCCAGACTCCAATCTCGCATCAGGGGTGAGGGCAGAAGCTGTGGCTCACTTTCCCCCTTTTAAAGAGAGCCTGAGCATCTCCCTGCAGGCTGCACAAAGGTTAAGGTGGACGCCGAGCCACGTGCACCCTGGGAAACCTCGCATCCAGCAGGTGCTCAGGGAAGAGCTGGTCCTTACCCCAGCTAGAGGGGCCTTACAGAGCCGCCGGCTGCTCTCCCGGCGGGAGCGGAGGATCAGGGCCCAGGAGGGGAAGGGCAGTCCTCAGTGGACGCTGGACCGGAGCCAAGGGGGCGCTTACCCAGGTGGGCGTTCCCCTTGCGGTAGTTGCCTGTCACGTGGGTGCAGCTGCTACCATCGCCCTGGCAGACGCCGCACTTGTCCAGCGTGTGGGTGGAGAAGAGGACGCCGTCACAGCCGATGGGCTGCAGGGAGGGAGGCGGAGAGGCTGCTGGGAGGGCGCCGAGGCCAGGGCCCCGGGGGCCCCCACCGCCTGGGTGCACCGGTGGGCGGCCGGCGCAAGGACACCCGCGGGACCTCTGCTACAACGTTTAACAACCTCACATTTTCCAGACACGCAGACCCCTCGCAGGTCGGCGAGCTTGCAGGACGTGCCGTCGTGGGCGGGGACCATGAGCTGCCGCTGGCCGTCCACGGTGGTGCAGTGCAGGTCACACGGCTTGCTGGAGATGTGCACGTAGTCGTCTGCAGGGCAGACGGGGGCTCAGGGCGGTGGGCAGGGGGCAGCGTCGGGGACACCGCTCTCCTCTCACTGCGCAGATGGGGACACTGAGGCTTGGTGAGGAAAGGGCCTTGGCCGGGGTCTCGGTGGCCAAAACGGACCAAGATGCAGGTGGACCGGCCTGGCCCAGGCTCTGTGAGTTCCCGCCTCTGCCGCCCCGTGAAGGTCCCAGCGACCTGACCGCCCTGGGCTGCACGTTCTAGAGACCCTGCCCTTTGCCCGAGAGCCGGGAGAAGCCACATCACATACACTGACGCCTGAACTATTGGTGACCTGCGACAAGACCCCTCCCTCTGGGCCTTTTTTCCCATCTGCCCGCCCCCCGGGCGTGGACATTCCCTCCCCTGCCCCCAGGAGGTGATTCATCAGGTAGGGATCCTTCCAGAGTGTTCCCCGCTGGGTGGCCCAGGGCCGCGGTACCAGGATACAGTGGCTTCCACTGGTGCGTCCGCCCGTTGTACACACGGGAATTGAAGGAGATGCACTGCTCCTCGCGGAAGCTCCTCCCGTCCGCCGGGCACTCCTGGGACGCGGGAAGATGGGAGGGACGCTGCTGGAGGAACTCGGCCCGACAAAGGCATTTTTGTGCCGGCTGAGCAGGAAGTGGCTGCAGCCGGCCGGCAGCACCGGGGCCGCGGCCCACAGGGTGGCCTCTGCTCGCTCAGTCCCTCGGGCTCTCCGGAAGGAGGGACAGGACCCTGCCTCCAACGCCCACGTGTGTGGCCTGCCTCGTGCTCTGGGCGGGGTCCTTCCCCCCCATCCCCCTCACCCACCCGCCTGCTCCCCAGCTGCACGTGGAGGGGCGGGGATGCTGGCCTTGGCTCCCCGCTCGGCCTGCATCCTCGGGCAGAAGCCTGTCTGCGTGTCCGTGGCTGTAGCCACAGTGCCTGGGACCCGTGCATGAACTCAATGGGCTCCACTTCGTGGAAGAGGAGCCCACGGTGGGAGGGGCCCGTGCGGGGCCGGGCCGGGCCGGTCATCCCCGGGCTCCCAGCAGCGGGCAGGTCTCCCTCTGGAGCTCCCCTCGGGAGAGCAGCTAACCCGTGAGGCCAACACAGAAGCCCTCAGCTCCCTCCAGCCCCTAACTCCCCACACGGGCATGCACAGAGACACACGGACACCGGGTCGTGGGGACCCACACCACCAGGAGGTCCGGTTCAGACCGGTTTCGGCCCCATTGAGAGTGGGCACCTGTGGCCCAGCCCGGCCACCTCCGTGCAGCGTGGGGTTAACAGGAGGCTTAGTTGCGGAGGGCGGGGAGGGCTGAGGCGGGTGCATGGTGGCTGCAGCTGGGACGGGGACCCCAGCGGACTTCAGTCTCCTGGCGAGCACCTGGCTCAGACCCATCGTGAGCACCAGGGGCCACAGCCTGAGACCCCAAACTTGAGGCTGGGTTCGAGTTCCCCCAGCCAGAGTGGGTGCTTCTCCCTGGGGTGCCTGTAGCCCACAGCGGGCACCCAGATTGGATCTGAGGCAGGAGAGGGGGTTCTGAGCCCAGGAGCCTCACCACTCTCTCTCCAACAGGATGTGAGGAGCAGGCCCAGGATGGCGTGTCCACCAAGACGGCGCCCTGAGCCCTGCCTGGGGAGGGTGCGGGGTAGGGAGCCTGGGGCCTCACCTGCACTCTGCACAGCTGGTACCGCTTGGACGTGCCCGTGCAGGTCCTGTTCCCGGCACCTGTGACAGACGTCCTCCTGGTGCGAGGACATGGGCTCTGAGCTCGGGCCAGGAGGGGCCAGCTGCAGTCCGGACCCTGCTCCTGCTCCGGGGTGACCTCTGGGCTGCCCCCCCAACCCCGAGCCCCCTCCAACTCCTCTGACCACCGCCGCCCCACCCACCACGCCATAGGAGCCCTCCTGCCGGCTCCAGAGTCCAGGTAGTTTGAGGATGTTTCTTAGCCCTTTTCTCCCGGAGGGACGAGATCCCGCTCGTCTCCACGTCCCCGGCACACAGCACAGGGTCTTGGGGCACAAAATTAGTAACAATACAACCTCTGCCATGGGCCAGGCCCTGGGCCGAACGGCCACACAGCGTCTCTTGTATTCTCAGAAATGTCAGGTGGGCTCTAGCATGATCTGCATTCCAGAGATAAGGAAACATATGCCCAGAGAGGTGAAGTGACTGGCCCGAGGTCACACAGCTAGGAAGTAGCAGGGGGAAGATTCGAACCCACGTCTGGCCAACGGTAACCGCTGCACCGTAGGATTTCCTCATGTTTATTCAACTCAGGTCTTCAGAAGCGAAGGCCAGGGAGGGCCTGACCCCTCACTGAATGAGCCCCGGAAATGGATCCCCCTCTGCCCAGCGTCCTAGAGCAGGATGGACCCCAGGGGACGCCTGCCTGGGACCCCGCAGGAGCCGCGTTCCCCGCCTCATCAGCCGCTGCCCTGGGTGGAAGGCCGTGCACCTCCCAGGCCTTCCTTCCGCGTCCAGGCGGCCCCCCTCTCACGCCAGGCCCACGGGGCGCACGCTCAACCCCGCACCTCTGCTGCAGGCAGTGCCGCTCCTGCGACGTCACGCCGGCCCCACAGCTGCGGGAGCACGCGGTCCACTTGGTCCACTCTCCCCACCAGGAGGCCGTGGCGTCGGCGCCCGCCTCCAGGCTGTTGGATGTTGGGCTGTTGTCCTGGGTGAGAGGCCCCACGGCGGTTAGAAGGAGGCTGGAGCACCTGGCCGGAGGGGCCTGCCGTCCCTGTGCCCTGCACAGGAGGACAGAGCCCCCTGGGTGGGTTGCTCCAAGCCCGGGCTCAGATCTCCAGCGTGGCCTCTGAGGGGGCTCCCATGGAGCTGTGGGCCTCAGGTCCTGCCTGACCCCGAGCTCTGGGACGTCCTGAGAGCCGGGTGGGATCCTGAGGCCAAACCTGACTGCCCTTTCTTCCCCCGATCAGCCTGCTGCTGGCCTGGGCTCTGCAGGACACACACCCACCCCGTCCACACACCACACTCCGGGCCTTCGCTCAGAAGGGGAGCCCAAGGCCCCTGAGGCCCCTGTCCTGTCAGACTGGCCAGTGGCCAGAAGCCCCTGCTCACGGGCTGGTCTGAGTGGCTGAGGGAGCTCTGGGAAGGTGCCCCAGGACCCAGGGACACATGCCCCGCCTCTGTCACCCAGCCCCTCTCCATCAGCCCGTCTGGGTGAGAGGCCACGTCCCCCACTCACCGTGGCCCCCGTGGATGACGCACCCCCAGCCACAAGTGCCATAGTCAGCAGGGACCAGGCCCAGCGTGAAGGCTGCCATCTGCCATCCATCCTAGGAAGCAAGACCACTGTCACTGCCATGCCAGGCCCAGCTCCTCTTCCAGCTGGTGAGGGTCTGCTTTGGCGAAAAGCTCCGGGCGCCCACCCATTGCTGAGGCCTGAGGTTATCTGGGATCGATTAGTAGTGGCTGCCTGGAGGCCCTGGCAGCAGGCCCGGTGAGCGATTAGAGATGCCTGCTGCAAGCCTGAGACCCTAGGGTGGTGGTGTGCGTGCTAAGCCTGTACCACCTGATCTGAGGGCATTTGGGGACATCGGCCCTACTTTGCCTCTAAATACCTGAGCTCCCTGAAGAATGCCTGGGGAGAGACCCAGGGCCACCTAGAGACCCAGGCTGCATCCATTGGACGAAGGAGCTGGGGTTCAGTCCATCACACTGGCCAGCAGAAAGAGCACCTCGGGATGGCTATCTGCCCAGCACTGCCTGGCCGCTGGGAGAATGACCCTCCCACCGGCCATGTGGCATTGCTGGGGGTCTGTGGATGCCATGGGCTCTGCCAAGCCCTTCCCCCCAAGCCATAGCTCCCCCTGCCCCTGAGGGACAGGCAGCATCTGCACCCCCTCTCTCCCGAGAAAAGATGCACAGCCTCCATCTCCAGAGTGCTGGATGGTGGGGGCCCAGGACCACAGGGCTGTCTTCTTCCCGAGAAGTCAGCACCCCTGGCCCAAACACCACCTGACCTCCCTGCCAGGGGTCCCATCAAGGGGTGCCTCCAGCCTCCCAGGCCCTCAGCCTCCCCTCTCTGCCCCTGAAAAAGGAAAAGCCTATGGTGGCCTCTGTCCAGGGTTTATGTCCGCTGCCGAGTGTCACATGCCAGCGGGTTGAAAAAGGATTTCAGAAACCACCCATGCCATCCCCTTATAGCCTGGAACCAGAGAGGGCAGTCATTTTGCCCAAAGCCACCCAGCCAGGTGGGGGACCAGTCCCCTGCACCCAGCTAACTCCAGGGAAAGAAGGACAGGAGTCCCCACAAGCCCGCGCCTGCCAGCCCTGAAACCAACTCCACATCTGTCCGCCTCCTTCCTCCACCAAACCCTCATTTCCTCACAGCTCAACCTCCTGCAAATTTTCAGGAGGTACCCCAAGGACCCCCTTGCACCCCAAAAATGAGGGAGGTGAGGGAGCAGTGCACTGGACACCTCGTGATCCCCACCTCCCCCCAGTGCCTGCCAGCCACCACCCCACCTGGAGGCCGCCCCTCCCCCCCAGGCCTCCATCTGCACCCCCCACCAGCCTCCCGAGAGTACGGAGCCCCCTCGGCAGTCCCATTGGCTAGCTGGTGCCCCGGCTCCTGCCTGCAGGCTGAAGACAGGTGCTGAGCCGGCCGCACACTTGGTTTTCATTAAGGCTCCCAGACGCCGCTGGCGGCAGGCCAGGCGCGGCTCACGCGGGATCCATCCCTCCCTGGGGTCCAAAAACAGCCACCAGCCAGCGGGAGAGGCTTGCCGCGCAAACGAGGGCTGCAGGCACCCCGCGGGCTGGGAGCCGAGGGGCCCCGCCCTCACGGTGCCCGGAGGGTCTGGACCCCTTCGGCGAGCCCTGCTCTTGTTACATAACGGCTCCCCCGAGGGGGCCGGGGGATCCTCGGCCCGCCCTTGGGACTGCAGCCCCCGGGGGCCCCGGGAGCGCTGCGGCGGGAGGCGGCATGGGTGGAGGTGGCCTACCTGGCCCGAAGCGAGATGGGTCGGCAGGTGGTCCTCCCGGAGCAGGGGCCGAGCGGCGGCGCCAGGTGCGCGCGGGGCAGGGGGTGGCTCTGCGGAGCGCAGGGAGCTGCGGGCGCTGCCTCTCTCCCTTCCTCCTCCTCCCCTCGCCGCCTCCCTCCTCCACTTCAAAGAGCACCCACGAGAGGGGGTTCCCAGGGAGGCGCGCAGCCCAGTGGCGGCTCTGCCGCGCGGCGGCCTTTATAGCTGTCAGGCAGACAGGGAGGAACTCACACTTCCCACCAGGCGGCTCCCCCGCCCGCCGCCGGCCGGCCTGGCGCGCACGTTAACCCGCTCCGCGCCTCTGGAGCCCGGCCAGGCCGGCCCAGCTGCCTGCTGACGGCCGCCGCGGCGGCGAGCGGGGAGGCCGCCTTCCCGGGTCCAGACCTCGCGGCCGCGCGTCCGGAGGTCCAGACGGAGCAGCCGCTGGCCTGGGGGAGCCCCGGGCTTGGTCTGTTGGACGTCTGCCTCCGGAGGGGGCCCAGGCTCAGACGCTCCCCAGAATGGAGTCCGAGACGGATGAGGCATCCAACAGGGCAGGTCCGTTGCACAGATGGAAAGCCTGAGGCTGAGAGGCGAGGCGGCGCTCTGAGCCAGCCTGGGAAAAGCTCTCCCGGGCAGCGGGGGCCTAAGCAGGCGGAGGGGCTGAGGGAGACGCAGCAGGGCTCGGCCAAGGGTTCCGGGGAAGAGACACAAGGGCCCAGGGCCTGCTGACCAGACAGCCAGAATGGCCAGAGCCAGCGGAGGGGGAGGCGCAGGCAACTCTGCAGAGGTTCAGCACCAGCTTGGCAGGGCACAGCGGCCCAGCAGGGCCTGAGCCAGCTGGGCAGCCCCTGGCAGGCCGGCGTGGGGCTCCAGGCCTGTGTTCCCGCTGGGTCAGAGCGTGGAGCCGAGCACGGAGCAAGCAGCACGTGCTCAGGGCCCCCCCAGCAGACCCCAGACTTTGCAAGCTGCACGCGAAGCGAGGCCAGGCACCCAGGCCCGCACGGCAGGCTCCCCGGACGCACAGAGGCACCTCCAAACGGTGGGCCATTTCATCCATTCCCCTGCCTCCGCGCTGCAGATGTCGGAGGCTCCCAGTGGTGCCCGGAAAGCCCTCCCCCTGTCTGCATCCTCCCTGCCGGAAGGAACTGGGGCGAGCTCCTTCGGTTGCTTCCTTGGGCGGCTGAGAATCACTCCACCCCTGGGGAAACTCTGCCACCAGCAGGAAAAGTTCTGGCAGAAAGAGAAAAGCTAACGCCTGCTGCCCTGTACCCAGCTCCTCCTCAGTGCCTTGAGCTACGGGGCAGCATCCTCGCTGTCCCCATGCTGCAGACAAAGGCTCTGAGACCACTGAGTGACACCTGAGGTCACACATCCAGTGAGCAGCACATCAGGGACCCCAGAGCCCTGATCGATGGCATCGTCTCCACCTGGCGGGTCCTTCCATCACGTTCATGCTCCACGGAACCCTCTGGGGTGGCACGGAGTCTTCTCCACTGGGGCCTCTGGGACGTCCAGCGGCACCAAGACTCGAACCCGGGTCCACGCTGCCCCCTGCGGTTGGCGTGGTGAAGCGCAGGCATGATGGAGCCTGGCATGCTGCACTGGTACACACTCTCCCAGGCACACTCACCCACCGACCCCCTCACGGGAACACACTCACTCTGGGGGCCAGCGCCAGGGCCCAGCACCCCTGGCATGGCCTCCAGCTCTCCCAGCAGTGCTGGCTCCACGTCCAGCCAGCGCCAGGGTGGCTAACGGTTTCCCCTGGGAGGGACCCTCCAGCCAGCCGACGCAAACACTCCAGCGCCTTCACTTAGCTCGGCAGGACAGTGCACAGGCCCTGGCACCTCCAGGAGTGGGTGACCCGGACCTGCCACCCATCCACCCCACCTGCTACCTCCAGGAGTCGGCTGGGGCTCCCCCTCCCCGACGGACACCAGCGAGACCCCAAACTGCAAAGCCATAGGGAGCTGTGACACTGCTGGGTCCACTGGTGGCGGGGGCTTCAGAGGCAACCAGTGGGAGACAAGGAGGGGGGTCTCTGAGGCCCCTGGAGACCCTAGGAATCAGGCCCAGGCAGGAAGCACCCCTAAGACCCTGTCGCATGCCAAGGCCAGAGCTGCTGTCCCTTCCGGAGACCTGGTCAGGGTGGGCCCCCTGGGGGAGGCTTAGAGGCACGGGGACCCACTCATGGGGTCGCCGCCAGGCCTGGAGGTCAGAACCCAGAGCACAGAAGGGGCCTCCAACCGGCTGCCCAGTGAGTGACCCGAACAGCAGCCCAGGACCACTCGGAAGAGGCCATGCCTGGGCCAGGCTCTGCCGTCACCACGTTGAAGGTCTGATCATGTTATCTTGGAATTCGTGTTCTGGGGGCGACGTGAGATGGGGCTTCTGCTGGAGGACTCCCAGCCCCCTCACCTCTCAGGACTGCCCTCTGCACCCCTGGGGACCCGGGGTCAGCATCTTGGGTGGGGCCCCAGGCACTCACCCCAAGACCTGCTGCACCCAAGCAAGCACAACGGTAAGAGTGACTGAAAACGCGCCTGTTGTTCGGGAGGTGTCCCGGAGGGAGAGCGCTCTGTCCTGCTGGTAAACAAGGAGCTCCCCGTTTTGCACTGAGCCCCACAGGCCACCCGGGGACACTGGGAATTGCCACCTCCCAACCCCGACAATGCCCGGGGCTCCCTGGAGAGTCCCTAAAAGAAATGGTTGGAGCCCGCATTTTGTTCCTGCTCCCCCCTCTCTGCAGTCTTTCTCTCACAGCCATCTGGACATGCATAGGCCTCCAGATGCTCTTCTGAGGCCGCCTCCTCCAGGAAGCCCGCCAGGAGACCCAGCACGTTGATTTGGCTTCTCACACTGGGTGGCCTCTCCAAGGGCCGCTGCAGGTTCTCCCCGCGTCCTCAGCACCTGCCAGGGCCCAGCACCGAGAAGGCAATCAGTACACGGCCGGGTGGGTCTGTCTGGCTGCTCCTTGTCCTTCAGGAGGAGGGTGAGCTGTCCGCTCTACCATCTGTGCGGTCCCGACAGGGCGCTCAGAAGATCCCTGGGATGTGTAGGAGACTGTCTTTCCACCGGCGCTTTCCGGGTGTCCGAGGAGGAGCTCGGAATCAGGAAAATGGGAACAGTTCTTCAGACAGGTGGGGAGAGGCGTGGGAAACGGGGTGGGGGGGAGGAGCCAGCTTGGGGAAGGGAAGGGGCTGGGCGGGGGAGGGGCTCGGTGGGCCACGGGGCGACCGGTGTGGAGGGTCGCAATGGACAGCCCAGTGTCCGAAACGGAGCTCAGAAGGACGGGGACCGTAGCCAGAGCCCATGTGAGGTGGGTCCTCGGCCATGGCACCCAGAGGCCAACCAGCTGGACCCGGAGAGCAGCACACGTCTCCCCTCTCCCTGATGACCTGCTGCCCACCCAGAGCCTCGGGCATCCTGGGCAATGACAGCACAGCCTTCGCCCCTAACAGGGACAGGACCACCGAGGGACTTTGTGGCCAGTCTGGAGGCGGTTGGCCAGGACTGCAGGAAGGCCAGGCCCCAGAGGGGGGCCCAGCAGCCCATCTGCCCCCAGGAGCTCCCTGCCCAGCTTTCTTGACTCTGGGCCCAGGCTGGCCATTCAGAAAAACCCTCCCCCACAGAGCCCTGGGGGTCAGCAGGCTGGAGGCTGGACCACAAAACAGAGTTCTCTCCCTCCCTCTTTCTGAGCAGCGGCTTTTATCTATTAGGAAAAAAAAGCCAAGTCTTCCAGTTCAAAGGGGAGACTTGGGGGGGTGAAGCCTCTTTGCTCTCAAAATCCGTAAGAGAGAGGCCCCTTTGTCCCCAGATCAGGAGCAAGGACAGGCCCTGGGAAGCCCTGGCATGGCCAGGAAGTGAGCGCCAGTGACAGACCGCGGTGGGACAAGGGGCAGGGGGGCAGAGCTGGTGGGGGCTGTGTCCTTAAGCGCCTGGATTTCCCTGCCTGCCCAGGTGCTCAGGCCAAGCGCAGGGGAAGAGGGTCAGCCCCTGCAGGGACGGCGGAAGTTGGTACCTACCCAGCAGCCCCTCCGCTGCCACAGGGCCTGTGCCTGAGGAAGACCGGGTGCCCAGGAGCCTGGTCCCCTCTCGGCCTTACTCTCCCCTCTGCGCAGAGAGGTGGGCTCGGTGAACAGCAGCACGGTGGCAGCGGTAGGAGAGCAGGGGAGAGCCCGGCTCTGCGATGCAAGCAAGCCTGGCTTCCCTCCCAGCCCCACGTCCGGCTCCTGGTCCCTCGGGCGGCCATCGCTCCGGGAATGGATGGCAAGGCCCACCTTTCAGGGGCTAATTGCCCTGGGCTCCCCAGGTTTGCTTTATTCCAGACACGCCGCGCTTCCTGGGCCGGCCCCTCTCACGGCTCCATGCCGGCGCTCGCAGCCACCCTATGAGACAGACACAGGGAGCCCCACTTTGCAGATGAGAGGATGGGCTCACGAGGGCCAAGGACTCGCCAGGGACGAGGGGCGGGGAGGGGCGGAGCCCTCACCCCGCTCAAGCAGGTGTTCAGGAGCTGGGGGTAGCCTGAGATGCCACTTTTCAGCCATTAGCTGAAGACACACGAATGTCGTCACAGAGGCCACAGATGGTTCTCTGGCCGCGGGACTCCAAGGGAGGGGTCAGGAGCATCAGTATCCAGCCCCCCTCCCACCAGGTACAGGGGCCAAGGCGCGAGGGCTGCTGTGCTCTGGGCTGACCTGGAGCTGTGGGTCGGGTGTTCAAAACTTGGAGGCTGCGAAGCAGCAGCTGGCCCTGCTATCCTGGGCCGCTGAGCAGACAGACAGCTGTCCGGGAGGCGGGAGCTGTGTGGCATTCCAGGCATTTCAGCACCTCTATAAAACCGGCCTGCTCGGCCAGGGGAGGGGGGCGAGGGAAGGGGTGGGCAGGGAAGTCAGCTCCCCCTCCCACTCCCCAGGCTGGGGCTGTCCTGCCAGGGCCACCCCCGACCCCCAGGAACCGGCCCCTCCCGGGTGCCACTGGGACCAGCGCCATCTGCTGGGAGAGGAGAGATGCCGCCTGGGGCTGGGAGGGGCGGCCGGGGCGGCCTGCGAGGCTGGCCAGCGCAGGGGGGCCCTGCGCTAGGAGCACGTGCCAGGAACCCATCTCCACGCCCCTCAGGGCCTCAGTGCCCCCCTCCATAAAATGGAGAGAGAGACGTCTATCCCCTGTGCAGCTGCTGACAGGGCCCAAAGGGACAAAGTGGAAGAGCGCTTGGCACAGGCTGGCACTGAGTGAATATCTGTGTGCACAAGTGGTTTTCAAGACACTCGGGTGTGGTGGGGGTTAGAAGGGAGAGGCCACACCCCACCGGGCCAAGGGCTATAATACCGCCAGGGTGTCCTGGCCCAAGGAGGGAGGGCGGGCTGCCTGGGGGGTCTGGTTTGGCCCAAGCACCAGCAGGTGAGGGGTGCGGGGTGGGGAGTGCTGGAGGCGGGCTGGCAGGCGGAGGCCACCGGAGGCGGGAAGGCTCGGGGACGCCAGCGCACGTCTCTGCTGGCTCAGAGCCCGCCCGGCCTGATCCTGTCCCCCCCAGCCCTGTACCTCCAGAGGCAGCAACACCCCCAAAGCAACTAGCCTGTCTCTCCTCTGCCTCCCCGCTCCCAGCTCCTCAGGCCAATGGCTTCCCTGGCTGCAGGGAGAACCGAGGGTCATTTCAGTCCTGTTCAGAGCTGGACGCCTTCCCCTGAGCCAGCTGGTCTGTCTCCAGGCGGCCAGGTCTGGGACGGGAGCCACACGCAGGCTGTACCCCCACCTCCAGCCTGCACTCCACCCCCGGCCTCAGAGGGCCGCTCGAGTTCCAGCCTTTCTGCAGGGGGCTCCTCAGGCGGCCCCCCGCCCTGGCCACCTGTCTCCAGGCTTTGGGGCAGCCCCCCCTCGGCCCCCCTCCTCCTTAATTGCTATCACACATGTGTGCCTCCTCTCCTGTCTCTCTCCCCTCCCCCTTTTCCCTTCCCCAAGCTTGCAGCCCTGGCCCTGGGAGTTTACGGCTGCACACACACACACACACACACACACACATGCACAAAACCAACTGTGGAATGTTTGCCTGCTCCTGAGTGGGGTTTATGGCTCCAAAGAGTTCTCTCCTAGCACCTGATATCAAATCCATTTCCTCAATATACAGTCTCCACTCCTCCTGGAAGCTGGGGCTGGGGACCCAAGGGGCTGGGGCTGGGCAGGAGCTGAAAAGGAGAGGTGGGCTGGTATGGCCAGGGCGCCTGCGACCAGCTGGCAGGGGGTCGCCTGCCTCTTTCCCGAAGCCGCACACACAGCAGGATCTGGTTTTCCCATTTGGAGAGGGACCGGGGCTCCCGACGCCAGACCGAAGTGCGCCGCGGCCACGCCTCCTGCACGCTCATTCATTCTTTAACAAAGTCATTCATTCAGCCAGTGTCTGCAGAATGCCCCCCACGTGCCAGGCTCTGGCCCCGGGCACGGGCAGCAAGCCGGCCAGCCAAGCGGAGGGCACATCACCCAAGCGGCCCCACGCCCAAGGCACCGCAGAGATGCAGGGACAGGAATGGGGGGCGTGTTGGGGCCCAGGGCAGAGCCACAGGTGTCAGAGGAGGAGGCTGTGTGTCCTTTGAAGGGGAGGCGGGGAGGCTGGGCTGTGCAGTGTGCAGGGGGCCGGGCAGGGATGGGCAGTGGTCTCCCCGAGAGCTTGGGCTTCACACTGAGAGCTGTGGGTACCTCGGAAGGCGCTTGGGCAGAAGAACGAGGCGCCCAAATATACAGAGTAGGACCTTTCACTGCAGACAGCAGAGTTGGGCTCTGGCCAACACTGGACAAAAAAGAGAGTTCTGGAAAGGTGTGAGGGGGATTCCGGACGAAAGGAAGGTAGAGCAGCGGGCCCAGGGTGGGAACAAGCCAGCAGCCTCGCCTTGAGGCTCCGACAGGCATGGGCGGCCCTTGCTGTTGCTCCAGATTCCAAATGCCAGAGCAGAAGTCCGGCCTAGCCGTACAGTGGACGACCGCCCCACCAAGACCCAAAGGACAGGCCACTTGTCACAATGTGGGCGTATCTCAGGAACATTCCAGGGCAGGGAAAGAAGTCGGCCCCTAAAGGATGCAGAGCGCATGAGTCCGTGTCTGCTGTGCAAGTAAAGTCAGGTACGAGAACCACGAACCATGAACCATGAACCATGGCTGCCTCTGCCGGGGGCTTGCGGCCAAGGGCACGGGGCACCCCCAGGAGAGATCACAGAGCATGCGTCAAAACTCATCTGACCATGGAGTTCCCATCGTGGCTCAGCTGTTAATGAACCCAACTAGCATCCATGAGGATGTGGGCTCCATCCCTGGCCTCACTCAGTGGTGTAGGCCGTGAGCTGTGGTGTAGGTCACAGACGCGGCTCGGACCCTGCCTTTGCTGTGGCTGTGGTGTAGGCCGGCGGCCACAGTTCCGATGAGACCCCTCGCCTGGGAACCTCCATGTGCCGCAGGTGCAGCCCTAAAAGACAAAAAAAGATGAGACAAGACAAGAAAAAAGAAAAGGAAGAGCTCCTCCCACCGTACGTTTTAAATCCGTGCCTTTTATCGTGGGCGGCATCATTCGATCACGATGAAAAACACAACGGGAGAAATGCTGTTCTTTTACTGACAACAATCAAGGGATGAACTCATGAAGCCAGCATGATTCCGTCAGTGCCTGTAGGGAGAGAGGGTCGCCTGCGCAGCTCACACGCCCGGATCGTCTCTTGGCCAGAGGATGATGGGGGGGGGGAGCATCCTGCCAGGCTGCTCCCTCGAGACCTGTTTAGCAAGAGAAGGAATGTCTCCAGGGCCAAGGAAGGCCGAGAGCCCTAGCATCCGCCTTGCCTTGGGGACACTGATAGAGGTGGTCCTGGCTTGTGTCCTTCAGGTTCAAAGCTATGTGACCGCAGAGAAAAGACAGTGAGTTTCGTGTGTTCAGGCACCAAGGAAGCCTGCTTGGAGCAGGAGCAGGTGAGCAAGAAGGGCATGGGCGCTGGTAGGTTGGCTTCTTCTGGTGACCGGAACGGGCTCAGCCTTGGCCTCTCTCTCGCCCCCACCCCCGGGCCCTGTGCACACGTGACTCCAGCAGCAGGGTCTGCTTTCCTCTCGTGTTCTGGGCTCCTGAGCGCCCTGGAGAGGGGCGAGGATGGAGAGTGGCTGAACATCGGGGGTGCGGATGGGGACTCCGCTCCATCGAAGCTGTGGCCTCCAAAAACAAGGGGGGACTCCTTGAATCAACTGCTCTGATCCCTCCAAAACAAAGGAGAGAGAGAGGGTGAGGCAAGGGCCGACCAGCGGGATCAGCTGTTGGCTCTCCTCCCCGGGCGGTGGACATGTGCGCGCCCCTCCCCGCCTCGCAGGGTATTTAAACCGCAGCTGCCATCGGAGCCCCCGCTGGCAGGAGCGACCCTTCTCCCTGCCTCTTCCCTGCCCTGGGGACCCGGGAGGCCCGCACCCTCCCTTCCTCCCCGGCCCATGGGGACCGTCATGGCCAAACTGCTGCTACCCACGCTGAGCAGCCTGGCCTTCCTCCCCACGGTCAGCATCGCTGCCAAGCGGCGGTTCCACATGGAGGCCATGGTCTATCTCTTCACCACGTTCTTCGTGGCGGTAAGTCCGGGGGCTGGGCCAGGACCCAGCCGGGCCCCCTCCGGGGCCGGAGGGCAGGGGCCGTCTTTCCCCCACTTCCCTGTGTTGGGTGACGCAGAGCAGTGATGGGAAGGAGAAAGAAAGGGCCCAGAGACAAGGAGAGAGGGTACGGGGACCCCCTGGGCCTCCCTGGACCTCAGTTTCCCCAGCGGCACTGGCACGTCTCTCTGGGCTGGACCAGACCCCGAGGCTGCTCACGGCTCCGGCTCCCCTCTCCCGCCCGCCCTCCCGACACAGGCCCGGAGGGAGCTCCAGGGCCGAGGGCGCGTGTGGGGCCAGTGAGTCTGGCTCCAGGATTCTGGAGCTGGCCTCGGACTCTGGGTCCTTCTCTCTCTTTCTATTTTTATGTCTGTGGCTCCCGCTCGCTCGCTCTCTGCCCCCGCCTCCCTCCGTGGCTCCCTTTTCCTCTGTGTTTCTCTGACTGGTTTTCTCTGTGTCTGTTTTCTTGTTTCCCTTTCTCTCGGTCTGTGTCTGGTTCTCTTGATTTCTGGAACAATATCCCCATAGAATTTACCCTCTTCCTAAATCTCTTGGTCTCTCTCTCTCTAGCTTTGCTCCCTTTCCCCTCCGCAAGCCTCCCCGGATCTGTCTGTCCATCGCTGCAGCTTCGGTCGGTCTGTCTGTCTGTCTAGCTACCTTCCCATGCACTAACCAGTCACCTGCACGTCTGTATCTAACTAATCACCTCTTCTCCTGCCTGGTCAACCACCATCTCTCCACGGGTCGGTGCCTTCCTGCCTCCTGTCGCTGTCCCTCTGAGGCTCCCCCCCTCCCCCTCACCGCTGGACCCCGAGAGGGCCCCCCTCTCTTTCTCCATCTTCTCTGGGGTCCAAGGAGCAAGGGCGGGGGAGGGGAGCCAGGGTCCTGTCCTCTGAGCCCGTGTTAGACCCTGCCCTGGGAACCACAGTCACCACCAGGCCAGGCCCTCCTGCCGGGCTGAGCCGGCCCCACAGCTGCCTCCGCAGCCCACCCAGCCCTGCCCCGCCCAGCCAGAGCAGCAGGGGCAGCTGCCTCCTGTGACAAATGTCCCCTGGCCTCCAAGACACACCCGGCCCTTTTCTCCCAGAGCCCCCATGGCCAGTTCTGAGCCCCACATGGCGTCTTCTGTGTTCCAGCGGGACCGTGCTGTGACAATTGTAGTTTCTGTGCTGGACGCCCATGCTGTGTGCTTTGTCACGTGAGGTCCCCTGGCCCACCCCACAGAGTGGATGATCTTGTCCCCACTGGACAGAAGGCCACGCCCACCCCCTGGAACCATCAGCCACTTGTCTGAGCTCACGGGCCAGAGCCTGCTAGGTCAGCCTCCAGGGGCTCTGCTCTCTCCTGCCAGGCCCTTGGCCCCGCTGCCTCCTCAGCCAGTACCACCAGGCCTCATCAGTTGGAAAAGGAAGGGACACCTCGCAGGCACAGAGGCCGCGTGTCCACAGCTACCCAGCCCTTCTCCTTGGCAGGTGGTCCCCCTGAATCTCACCTCCCCAACCTGTCCAGCAGAGGTGAACCCTGGCCCTCCTGGGCAAGCTCTCCTCCAAACCTCTATAAACCCTGCCTCCTCGACCCTGCATTCACAGGCAAACTTGCTGAGCACCATCTGTGAGTCAGCTCTTCCCTGGGAACTGGGGTGACCGCTGGCACAAGGCAGATGGGGGGCAGGGCCCAGCGTCCAGCATCTCTCAGGGTTAAGCCTTTAATCACATGCGGGGATCTGTGCTACATAAGAGGCACAGGGGTCAGAGTCGGCAGATGGTGGGGCTCAGGTGGGGGTCAGGAGATGGAGTTCTGGAAGGAGGAGGAGGGCAGAAGAACATCTATGTCACTTGCAGGGCCTGGTTCTGGCTGCCAGAGCCATGAGGCACAAGTGCTTTCCTCCCTCCTCTATTCCGGAAGTGTGAGCACCTTGATCAGGCCCTACCTGAAGCTTCTTTTTCCTGCGCTAAATAGTCATATTCAACTGCCTGGTTCCCCTCTTCTAACCTCGTCTTTACCAGTGTCACGTCAAAGGGTGCAGCATCCAAAGCTCAACACAGTTCCCTAGGTGGGTCCGACCAGACAAAGGGGAGCAGTGCCGTCTCCTCCCCTGTTCTGGACACTATACCTCTATTAATACTGCCTAGGTGCACCTTAGCTTTAGGTAAGGTAAAGTTGCAGTCGGGAGAAGCTCTAAATTGACCTCAACTTGCTCTGCTCACCAGGTGGCCCAGGGCTCCTGCTCTCCCACCCCCCACCTCCACCCCCACACCCATAGCATCTCTGGCACATCCAGAGACGGCTGCTCTCCTGCACGCCTCCTCATCCTGCTGAGCTGGGCTAACCAAGAGTTGATTGTGCTGGTCCCCAAGCTTGTTTATGCCCTTGAACTTGTCAAAATAATTACCTCATGTCATTAAATATTACTTAAAATGATGAAATGCGTAAGCAAAAGGAGAGGGTTATTTTCTGTGAGAAATAAGTTGACTGCTTTGAAAATACAGGCATTTTGCTTTAAAAATTGCTCTTCAGCTAGGTATGGGGGAGAACCGGAGGAGGTGGGGGGAAGGAGGCCTGAGATGAAGATGCCAGGTCCAGCACCAGCACCGGGATCTCTGCCATCTTCCCGTGTAGAGAAACGGGAACTGAGAGCTGCAGGCCAGTGGTTCTCAAAGCAGGTTCCCTCTGGCAGCATCCACCTCAGCCCCAGAGCCTCTTACAAAAGCAAACCTCTGACCCCCAACCCAGACCTGCACAGGGGGAGCTCGAAGGGCGGGCTCAGCACGTGCGTCTTGGGTGAGAAGTCCCCATGGGCCTGGGCAGAGCCAACGGGCACCCAAGGGGACAGGCTTGGCCTCGGCAGACCCAGGGGTTGAGGGGATGTGTGGATCCGTTTGTGGGGTCCCCACTTTGGTAGGCTCTGTCCACAGGACCCTATGGGCGAACGGTGCACGGCACCCCCCCCCCCCACCTTTTTTAAATGGAAAAACCAAGCCACTGGGCCACTCAGTGACTTGCCTGAGGTCCCGCAACCAGCAAGTGCACTGGCTCACGGCAGTGGCTCAGGGCCCAGCCCTGGCCCTGAGGCCCCGGTGCGCTCCTGGCCCCCCGACTGACTCGCCGTCTGTGGGTTTCCTGGCAGTTCTACCACGCCTGCCACGGGCCAGGCCTGGCCATGATCTGCTTTCTGCGCCTTGACATCCTGGAGTATTTCAGCGTCTACGGAACCGCCCTGAGCATGTGGGTCTCGCTGATGGGTGAGTGCACCCCCCCCAACCCGTGCGCCCAGCCCTGCGCACAGGGTCCAGCTCCCCCCTGCCTGCCGTCTCCTCAGCCAAAGCCAGGGACGGTCCCCGGACCCCTCATCTCTGAGAACACCCCTCCTTACCTGGGGCTCCGGGCAATGCTTCGGCTATGGAAATACATGCAGCCTGGACTCCCATCTTTCATAAGCTTTTAAAATTGCTCACTTAGGGAGTTCCCATGGTGGCGCAGCAGAAACAAGTCCGACTAGGAACCATGGGGTTGCAGGTTCGATCCCTGGCCTTGCTCAGTGGGTTGAGGATCCAGTATTGCCATGAGCTGTGGTGTAATTGCAGACATGGCTCAGATCCTGCGTGGCTGTGGCTGTGGTGTAGGCCAGCAGCTGTGGCTCCAATTGGATCCCTTGCCTGGGAACCTCCGTATGCCACGTGTGTGGCCCTAAAAGGACAAAAGACAAAAAATTAAATAATTAAAACATAAAATAAAATTGCTCACTTAGTAAAGGCTTGTTTGGACAGATTTAGCAGCAGCGTTAAAGCCAGGAGATTCTTCCTGCCCGCGGAGAGCTGCTGCTCACAGTGCAGGGTCCCCCCCAAAGCCCCCCAAGACTGTTCCTAAGAGTTACACAAACACTCACACACAGTTTCCAGCTCCATTTTTTTATGTAAATGGGATCATTCAAAAGCACGTTGTTCTGCAACCGTTTTTGTTTTTGATTTTGTTTTTTGGTCTTTTGTCTTTTTAGGGCCACACCCGGGGCATATGGAGGCTCCGAGGCTAAGGGTCAAATGGGAGCTGTAGCAGCCAGTGTACACCACAGCCACAGCAACACCAGGTTGGAGCCACGTCTGTGACCTACACCACCGCTCACGGCAGCACCGGACCCTTAACCCACTGAGCAAGGCCAGGGATTGAGCCTGGGTCCTCATGGATCCTAGTCAGGTTCGTTAAGCGCTGGGCCTCGATGGGAACCCCTATTCTGCAACTTTTTTCCTCCTACGTGCATCTGGGGCGATGTCAGGACGCTTGGTCTGTGTGCAGGCCTGTAAGGACCCAGGCCTCTCCCCTCCCTCACCCACAGCCTTTGTGCCTGCATCTGAGTGGTCCTCCAGGAGAGACTCGTTCTTGGCCACGAGCACATGGGTCTGGGTGTTAGACCATCTTCTGGAGTCCCCGCTGTGGCTCCGCGGTAGTGAGCCCAACTCGCATCCATGAGGATGCAGGTTTGATCCCTGGTCCTGCTCAGTGGGTTAAGGATCAGGCATTGCCCTGAGCTACAGCACAGGTCACAGACGCGGCTCAGATCTCGCGTTGCTGTGGTCGAGGTGTAGGCCCACAGCTCCGATTAGACCCCTAGGGTGAGCGCTTCCATATACCGTGGGTGCAGCCCTAAAAAGAGAACATTTTTAAATTATTTTCAGGATAAATAAAATAGACTAGCTTCCTGCCGCCCTCACCCCAGCTGCTCTGCCTGCAGGAAGGCGGCCAACCGCCTATGCTTTAAAACCGTCTGCAGGGACTTCTAGCAGGTTACAAACCCCACTAGTATCCATGAGGTCGTGGGTTCGATCCCTGGCCTCGCTCAGTGGGTTGAGGATCCGGCATTGCCCTGAGCTGTGGTGTAGGTCGCAGACACAGCTCAGATCACATGTTGCTGTGGCAGTGACATAGGCCAGCAGCTGCAGCTCTGGTTCGACCCCTAGCCTGGGGACCTCCATATGCCTCAGGTGTGGCCCTAAGAAGCAGGGGAAAAAAAAAAAAAAAAAACCTATCTGTAATTCAGACCTTGGGGGACCAGGCTGGACCCTGGAGTCTCCCTGGCTGAGGGCACACGCCACACTCCGATGCCTAGCGGGGGGCCTCCTGGGGAGCAGTGGAGGGAGGGTGGCCTCGGGAAGCCCCTCACTCACCCGCTCTCTCCTGGCAGCGCTGGCTGACTTCGACGAGCCCAAGAGGTCGACTTTCGTGATGTTTGGCGTCCTGACCATCGCCGTGCGGATCTACCACGACCGCTGGGGCTACGGCGTGTACTCGGGCCCCATCGGCACGGCCGCCCTCATCATCGCGGCCAAGTGGGTGGGTACCTTCCCGAGCGAGCCCGCCCGCCGGGGGCACCCTCCCCCGGCGACGACTCCTCCCCGGGGAGTCCCCGCCCCCCCCCCCCGCCCCACCCCACCCCGCCTGGGGGGTTGGCAGGCTGGACACATGGCCTCTGCCAACCCACAGAAAATGGCTATCGGGCGCCCAGCCACACAGACCCAGTTGGTACCGTGGCTGCTCCCGCTAACCCAAGCCAACCCCTCCGCCTCAGTTTCCATAGCTATAGAGTGGGTATTACAGATTAATTGAAAGAATGCATCTTAAGGGTTAGTACAGGTTTAAAAAAAAAAAAAGGAGTTCCTGCTATGGCGCTGTGGGTTAAGAACCTGATGGCGACAGCTTGGGTTGCTGCAGAGGTGTGGGTTCGATCCCTGGTCCAGGGCAGTGGGTTAAAGGATCCCACATAGCCGCAGCTGCAGCAGAGGTCGCAGCTGCAGCTCGGATTCAACCCCTGGTCTGGGAACGTCCATATGCTCTGGGTGAGGCCATTAAAAAAAAAAGAGGCCTGACACAGAACTTGGCTTCTGAGGTGCCCAACAAATAGGAGCTATTATTATTGCGGTGGTGGTTATTGACGATAATGGCTGGTTTGGATACGCCATATCAATCGGAAGTGGCCTGGGGTATCTGGGAAGACTTCCTGGAGGGGGTGAACACCGAGCTTGGTTCACATGAGGAGGGAAGATGTGACATGAGGCCGACAGGAAGCCGGAACTGCCCGTGAGCATGGACGCAGCCTGAGCAGGAGTTTCCAACACGGCTGGCCCTTGGCCGGGCACCCAGGGGCCTTTCACGTGTGGTCCTCGGGCCTCCCTGGACCCTCTGTTGTGCCAAGGCCCTCCTGGCTTTAGGGACTGCAACCCCCTCAAACCTGCCCCAGTGAAAAGGACACTCAGCAGGATGGAGCCCTGCTGGGCACCTCCTGGGAAGGAGCAGAGCCTTGCAGGCACCAGAAAGACCAGGAGAGCGGGCAGCTCTCGGGGAGAGAGGGTGGGCTGGGCAGGTGGTGCAAAATGGGCCCACCAAGCCACTGCCTGGGGGGAGGGGGGCGGAACAAAGCTCTGGGGGCCGAGCTTTCCAAACGCCCCCGCTCGTCTTGGCCCCCGAGGGCGGAGGACCGGGTCTGCCCTTTGGTGAGGGAAGAAGCCAGGCTCACGCGGTCAGCCACCTCCCAAGAAGTCACGGCAGGACAAGCGCAAGGCCAGACCCCGGCTCCCTGCAGAGGCGCAGAGGGAAGGAGCGGCTTTCTCACCGCATCTTGGGGAAGCCTGGCTCGCCCTGCGCTGACCCGGGAGGCCCCTCGGAGGGGAGAGGAAGTGTGCTGGGGTCTGACTTGTCCGGGCCCCCAGGAAGAGCCATGTTAATGAACATTCTGGAATGCGTAAACACAGAGCGCTCTGATAACGCCCCCCCCCCCCGCCCCCGCAGGAAGTGGGACAAAGACTCCTCCTTCTGCCCTGGAGACTGCTCCTCCAGCAGAGCTTGGCCAGTCCGAGCTGGGGCTGGATTCTCATTAGCCAGAATAAGCAGCCACTTGCCAGGGTCCCACAAAGCCCCGCAGGAACCAGGAGGGCCGCCTGGCTCCCTGCTGCCGGGGCTCAAATTGTGTTTTCTAGGCCATTTCATGCGGAGTTTATTTTGGATGTTTAAGGGCAGCTGTTTCCTGGAATGAGGGTGGATTTTTCTCCCGGAGGCTCTTCCCTGTAGGAGCCGGGCCTGGGAGCAACAGCTCTCAGGGGAGGAGCTGGGAAGAGATGGGTGATGGGGGCTGCGGGGCAGGGCCAGGCCAGGGCGCCTCCTGGGCTGGTGCCTGGTGTCCAAAGGGGCAGGGCTGGCCAAAGGGGGGCTTCTGGGCCTCGGCCGCCTGCACACACGGTCGCACGCTCTGGCTGTGCCCACGCTCCACCCTCGCCACTGAAGGTCCCGATTGCTGTATGATGGGCTTGTCAGGCGGGGTGAGAGGAGGTGAAGGTGGGCACAGCAGCCCCACCCTCCCGCCAGGAGCACCCACCATCCAGGTGCATGCGCCATGGACCTTGATGAAATGCAAACCACCCCGCACGCTGAAACACCCTGGCCCCCCAGGTTTGGGTTTTCAGGATGTGCACCCCAATTTTCTTCATCCTTTCAGTGAACCTGTGCTTTTAAAAAATTCCTACTTGGGTCTTACTGTAGCGTCAACATCTGAGGAATGGCAGAGTTAACATGCTGGTCACATGTGTCTAATAAGTTCTATAAGAAGTGCGTTGAGAAGTTCCCGTCGTAGTGCAGCGGTTAAAGAATCCAACTAGAAACCTTGAGGTTACAGGTTCGATCCCTGGCCTTGCTCAGTGGGTTAAGGATCCGGCATTGCCGTGAGCTGTGGTGTAGGTCGCAGATGCAGCTTGGATCCTGAGTTGCTATGGCTCTGGCATAGGCCTGTGGCTACAGCTTGGATTAGATCCCTAACCTGGGAACCTCCATATACCGCGGAAGTGGCTCCAGAAAAAGGCAAAAAGGCAAAAAAAAAAAAAAAAAAAGTGCGTTGAGAAGTTCCCATCGTGGCGCAGTGGTTGACGAATCCGACTAGGAACCATAAGGTTGCGGGTTCGACCCCTGGCCTCGCTCAGTGGGTTAAGGATCTGGCATTGCTGTGAGCGGTGGTGTAGGTCGCAGACGCGGCTCGGATCCCACGTTGCTGTGGCTCTGGCGTAGGCCAGTGGCTACAGCTCAGATTAGACCCCTATACTGGGAGAATCCGTATGCCACGGGAGCGGCCCCAGAAAAGGCAAAAAAGACCAAAAGGTGCATGGGCTCAAAGCCACTGGAGTCTCGCAGGGACGGCCACACGCCCCCTCCCCGCCAGGGTCCCTCCCCCGCCAGGTCCCACACCGCCAATACCCCTTTGCTATAAATAACCAAGTGTCTGGCCGCCAGGCCCCCCTCTGGCTGGAAATGTGCAAGTGTGTCCTTGCTTCACGCCAAGAGGCAGGCGGGCAGGGGGTCCTTGAGGACCAGGCGGGGGTCTCCCTGGGATCCTGCAGCTGTAGGGCCGGATGCGTCAGCGCATCTCCCACCTGAGGGTGCCCGGGGCGCCAGTGCAGGGGGGCCAGCTCCCCAGCTGGCTCAGGACACTGTCCCCTCCCCCGCAGCTGCAGCAGATGAAGGACCAACGGCGCCTGTATCCAGACAAGAGCGTGTACACACAGCAGATAGGCCCCGGCCTCTGCTTCGGGGCGCTGGCCCTCATGCTGCGCTTTTTCTTCGAGGTACCCTGGCGGGGGAGGGGGGAACAGCCCACCCACAAGGGCTCCTGCCACTCCAGCCCGCTTGGGTGGGGGCTGACCGGGTGGCGCCCTCAGGAGGGTCCTCCCTCCTACTCCGCCTCCCTCCAATCCCGGCCCTTCCCCAGCACCATGGGCAGCCCCGTGAGGAGCTGGGGGATACAGAGCTTGCATCTGAGATGCGGGACACACCCTAAGGGGCCTGGGGCCTGAGTCACACCCAGAGGCGAGGAAGGGAGGGAAAGGGGGGAGGGTGGAGCTCCAGCCCGTTGCCCGAGGTCCGGTGAGCTGGCACAGACCTTCTGTGTCCTGGGAGTTTGCTGGGCCTTGGGCAATGCCCCGGGGCCCTTCCGTGCCCTGCCAGAGTGAAAGATCACAGAGGGCAGGTCAGCGGGGGAACCTCCCCAGCCGGACTCCAGAGGACAGCAAGGGGCAGCGAGGAGCCCGCTGTAACCTCAGGGGCCATGTCAGGCCAGGCCTGCAGCCGGGCGGATCCGAGGGCCGGTGGGGAGGTAGGGGGCTGCTGGAGAAGAGATGGACTTGGGGGTGGGGGGTGGCTGAGGTCGCGCTCTCTGAGATCGGCCCTCTGCTCCTGCAGGAGTGGGATTATACCTACGTCCACAGCTTCTACCACTGCGCCCTGGCCATGTCCTTCGTCCTGCTGCTGCCCAAGGCCAACAAGAAGGCTGGAAGCGCAGGGCCACCCGCCAAGCTGGACTGCTCCACCCTCTGCTGTGCTTGTATCTGACCGCGTGGCCCAAAGCTCCCAGCCCCCCCCCCCCCCGCCCCCGCCCTGCCTGGTCCTTCCGGACTGGAGAAACGCCCCTTCTCAGAGCCTGCGGGCTCTCTGGGATCTGGGGAGCATCCCGCCAAGTGCTTTTTGAGAACCCACTTCTTCTGCGTCCCCCGGGTGCCAAGGAGGGTGCTGGAAAGAAACAAACATCCTGACGGACGGGCGTGTCTGCAGAAGCCCGGAGCCAGACGCTGCCCCCCCTCCACGTCCCCTCCCCGCTTCCCCGGACAGCCCGAGCCCCGTCCCAGCCACCAAGGGGCCCCGCCTGCCACCCTGGTCCCACACGCTCCCCACACCCTCTGTTTCCTGCTCTTGACCCATGCCCTCAGGTTCGGCGAGCCAGGGCCAGCAGGGCCACTTGGTCCCTGCCCCAGGCCTGGCTGCCCCTTGGCTGTCCCCCCAGCCAGGTCGCTAAATCAAACCATTTCCACTCACTGCCTGCCCGAACTCTTCTCATTCGTCATTTCATCTAATTCTCAAAATAAGTCGGGATAAACGGCGTGTTCAAGGCCCAGGGCTGGTGAGCACAGAGCCGGGCCCAGACGGCAACCCACTGTCCCGACCCCCAATCGGCCACCTCGCTCTGGCTTCCAACCCGAGCGCAAGGTCCTTTGAGCTCCGGCCCTGCCCGCGGCTGCCAAGCAGGGGAAGGTGGGCCCAGGTGGAGGGACCTTGAGCAGAGGCCAGCGGGCCCCCAGGCCGGCCTCCCGGGGCAGGGCTCGCCGTGTGCTGGAGGGCAGCCTGCTCGCATCCAGGGCCTGTCTGCACCAGCCCCGGGGGCTGGGGGGCCGGAAGCCAGCCGCCCAGACATCACCTCACAAAGCTGAGCCTCCCCAGTGATCCGGGCACATCCGTCGGGCAGGAAGTTACCTACACCTGTCTGGGGCCTGTTTGTGTTTCCAGATGGTGCAGTTACCCACGTCTGCGTCCGCCATGGGACGGCCTGCTATTTGTCCTAAAGTCACCTCGTCCAAGCCTCGGGGGCTGGGAGAGAGCTGGCTGCAGGCCTGGGGACAAGGCGGACCCTCTGGCCAGGCTCCCGTCTGTCTGTCAGCCTCCCTGACGGCCAGGCAGTCCCACATCTTGGGGACCTGGGCACGTGCAGCCTCGTCCCGCCGCAGCGCCTTGGTCCCCACAGCCCGTTGACAATAGGGCAGCCTTCTTGGCCCTTCACACCCGAGCTCAGGGTCCTCGCCGTGTGCTGGGGGGCTTCAGGGCCAGCCACCCCGACCAGTCCCCACAGGAGGGTGAATTCTGCCTCGACTGGCTTTCTGTCCAGGCGTGGGGAGTGAGTGCACATGGCACACACACACACACACACACACACACACACACACACACACGTGAACACGTGAAGGGGCAGGGTCTTCTGGAGCCAGAGTCTGCTCCTCCGGCCCCGTCCCCCATCTCTGCAAGGGGAGACTCAGCATCACAGCACCAGGCGGACAGGCCAGACTCTGGGGGCCACGTGGGGACAGCCAGGGCCCGTTGCTCCAGAAGCGGCATCTGCAAGGTGACCGGCCTCCGCCCTCGCCTCCCTCCCCCAACCCTCCCCCTCCAGCCCATCACCTCCCCCAGACCCCTCCCCCAGCTCCCAGCTCTGCGGCAGCACATGGAAAATTGGAGGCAGCGGGGTGCTCCCGGGCAGGGAGGAGGCAAGGGGCCCGCCGTGCGTGTAAGGGCTGCGCTAACAGGCTGCTCGCTGTGGCCTCGCTGATTTATGAGGCTGTCTGGGAGCCCCGCCAGGTCTGTAAGTCACGGACGCCTGCCTCTCGGGCTCCAGGCCCGACTGCGCCCCCACCCCCACCGAGCAGGGTCGGCCCCCACGGAGACCCCTCCAAGGGCCCGGGTGCGGGTCCTGAGCCCACTCTGCAGATAAGGACACTGAGGCCAGGGATGCTGACGGCTGACCCGTCCCTAGGACATTGGCCGCTGAGTTGGTGGCTGTGCCCCAAGGCTTGCCGGTTGTCCCAGAGGCCTCTTCCTCTGGCTCAGAGGTCCACTGGGGGCCAGGAGGGGGAGCGCCCAGGAAGGGGGACAGAAAGGGAGACAGCCACCCCCAGTGGCCACCCCGACACACCAAGACCAACAAGGACCAGCGTCATGGCCTTCGGACCCAGCCCCTCTGAATTCCAGCGTCATCCAGACCTGGTGTCCTCACGTCCCTGGCCTCGGAGAATCAGGTCACAATGTCCCGATGTCCCTCTGAGGCCTGCCCAGGCCACCTCACCTCCAGACAGGGGTGCCCCTCCCACCCAGCCCCACTGGGGGCCTCGGCATCCCTGGGCCCTGAGATTTCCACACCCATGTGCCTGAAAGCATGGTCCTAGAAGTTACTAGAAGCCTTAGAACAGCGCTGAGCAGCAGAGCTGGCTTTCATGGAGGAGAGGCTCACCTAGCTGGTCCAGCAGCCGCCAGCCACACAGGCTCCTGAGCGTCTGAGTTGTGGCCGGCGCCACAGAGGAGCTAAGCCTTTAAATGTCACTTGAGTTTAATTAACGTTAATGTAATAGGTACATGTATAGGGTTGCAGATAAGATACAGGAGCCTGGGGACATGTGAATTTCAGATAAACAGTCGATAATTATTTTGCCTCAGTACGTCTTATATTTGGGACCCACTTGCATGACACATGCTAAAAACTGACTCACTGGTCCTCTGAAATGTACGTGTAAATTAAATCCTACATGTCACCGGGCCGGGCATCTCGTCCCTGTGGCTGGCACTCCCACAGGGCAGCACGTCCATAGGAAACAAGTGACACCAGCAGAGGGGCTGCAGAACCCACTCTTGGCTGTGGCCTCGCCCGTGTGGGATGGGGTGGGGGATGGGCGTGCTCGGGGAGGGGTCTGGGAGGTTGGGCAACAGCCACCCACCTCCTATGCCAGGGGGCCTGGGTCTGGCTTCCAGACCCTGCAGAACAAGAAGCAGAAGCCGCTGAGGGTCTGCCCAGCACACATGAGCCCCGGGCCCAGGCACATGCCCCGCACCCCATCCCCACCCCCACCCCCACCCCCACGCACATGCACGGACACACACACACACACACACACACACACACACTCAGAGCTCAGCCAGAGGAGGGGGAGGGCGCCACACCTCCGGCGGCCCAAACGGAGAAGCATGTTCTAAACATTTACAGTAACGTAGACAAAACAGTCTATTGTAGCGGCCCCTCTGCCTCCCCCCACCCCTGCCCCCGGAGCTGGAGTAAGGTTGGCACAGCCCGGGAGCGCCTGGGCCCCAAGCCAGGACGTCCTCTGTTTGCACAAGCAGAGGAGGGCAGCCTGCATGCCGTGGCCTTTGTCATGTCTGCTACTGAAATTTCCTGTCTCTGCTATTCGCTTCCCCGGTAGGACCATCTGAAACCCAAAACTTTTATTGCCCCTTTAAAAAAGGCTTTACAGTTCCCCATCTGCTGCATCGGAACCCTGCTCTCGGGCTGCAGTTGTATTTAGGAGACGCTCGCTGGGTGCTGGGCGCTGCTGCAGGCATGGGCCGCGGTCCCAGCCGCAGGGGCTTGGCGGGAGGAGCCGCAGGGAGGAGGGTCAGACCTGTGGGCAAGACCGAGTCTGCAGAGTCAGCAGGAAGCCCCGGTATAAAACTCGGGGGTCTTGCTGCTTAGGTGGTTAAAAACGCCAGCCGAGCAATGTGGTTCACAGCGGCACAGGGCACGTGCCACCTGGGGGCCTCGCTGCCGTCCTGGCAGCTCCTCGCGGCTCTGTGCCCGGGGGCCTGGCCTGGAAGCCAGCTCTGCACCCGCTTTCCCCACCTTTGACTGGCAGCGCCAGCCTCTCCCCGCCAGCCACTTAGGCCCGTTCGTTCTGGTGAATTAAGGCAGAGCTGGCTGCCCTGGAAAAATCTTGGGAAGGTGAAAAAGGCAGGAGGAGGAGGAGTTCCCGTTGTGGCGCAGTGGTTGACGAATCCGACTAGGAACCATGAGGTTGCGGGTTCGGTCCCTGCCCTTGCTCAGTGGGTTAAACGATCCGGCGTTGCCGTGAGCTGTGGTGTAGGTTGCAGACGCGGCTCGGATCCCGCGTTGCTGTGGCTCTGGCGTAGGCAGGTGGCTACAGCTCCGATTGGACCCCTAGCCTGGGAACCTCCATATGCCGTGGGAGCGGCCCAAGAAATAGCAACAACAACAAAATAAAAAAATTTAAAAAAAAAAAAAAAAAAAAAGGCAGGAGGAGGCAGGAGCCCAGGGCTGGGAGGGCGGAGGTCAGGTGTAGCGGGGAGGTGACACCTGGGACGCCAACCTTCCACGCTCGCTGCACGCTGTGCCCTCTAATTCTCTCTGCCTCCGGCCCTCTATTTGCAGCAGCGTCCACTTCACGTGTGTTATGTCAAGATTAAAAGAGATGATTGGTGCAAAGCCCTTAGAAGACTATTTTTTATTTTTTATTTCCTGCCTTTTTAAATTTTTTTTTTTTCTTTTTAGGGTGGTACCCACAGCCTATAGAAGTTCCCAGGCTAGGCTCTGATCAGAACTGCAGCTGCTGGCCTACACCCCAGCCACAAAAACCCGGGATCCTTAACCTACCGAGTGAGGCCAGGGATCAAACCTGCAGCCTCATGGACACTGGTCAGGTTTGTTTCCACTGAGCCACAGTGGGAACTTCTAGCGGAGTATTTTTTAAATGGCGTTATTTTAATGGTGTCACTGTTTCTTTCCTCACCAGTGGTCAAGGGCAGGCAAGAGCATCTCTAGAACGTAACAGAGGAGTCCTGATCTGCAGGGACATTTACCCCCAAAGACCCCCATTTGAAAGGAAGCAAATGCTTCAGAGCAGGTGTTTATTATAGATTAAGGAATTAAGCAAGGCAGGCTGTCTGGAAGAGGCAGGTTTGAGACAGAAACTGGAAAAGCCCTGTGGACTGAGCCGCGTGAGCCTGCAGACACCTGGTTGTCCGTGGTCTGAGTGACCCTCCCGCATGCCCTGACCGTCTCCCTCTCCCCCACACCCTTCTCGACGGCAGCAAGAAAACCACTGCTGCCCAGGGGGAGGGACGGGTGCCCACGGCTGGGCTGTCCCTGCCTCCGTTGCCGGCATGCGTGCCAGGACAAGAGAGACGGTTTGGCCTCGTGAAGTCAAGGTCCCCGGGTGGACGAGGAGGAAGATGCTGGGGGCAATGGGCCCAGGTTGAAGGTCGGCTCCCTCCTGTGTAGCCACCGTGAGCCAAGCGGCTTTCCCACCCGCTCAGAATCACGGCGAACCAGCCAGCCCTTCCAACTCCGAAGTCTAGGGCTGGGCATCGGGAAAGTCTGCAGAGGCCGGACCTGGGGGGTCTCCTTCGCCAACCCCAAGGGGAGGGAGGCCGTGGTCCAGGGAGAGGGCGAAAGATAAAGCAGCATCCCTCTGGGAACCACAGGGGGTGGTGCGGCCGTGAAGGCCGTGGGCTGGGTCCCGAGGGTCTGAAACGCTGCCACTGCTGTGGGAGGATTTCAGGGGGGCGGCCTCACGGTCTGGTCCCCACTGCGGGGAGAAGGGGAGCCACGTGTGAGAAGGAGACCAGAGGCTGCTGCCCAGTGGGAGGCAGCAGGGAGCTGGCCCGGGCAGCGGAAGGGAGAGTGACAGGGGAGAGGGTGGCCCCAAAAGGGGGCGGTGGCGACCACAGGGCCAGCAGACCCTCCCCGGCTCCCCCCTCGGCGGGAGGGGCATCCAGGTCGAGGCCAAAGCTTCCGAATGGCCCGCTGGCTTTGTGGATGCGTGAGCCATCGAGGTCACCCCCGTTTCCTCCGCCCCTTGTACTTCGGCATGCTGTGTGGACGGGGGAGAGAGGTGAGGGCCGTGGGTACCACGCACGCCAAGGGCATGCCCAGAGGACCCAGGAGGCATCTGAGGCCCTCTGGGGTCTGGAAGCTCAGCGCTGGCTGGAACCTTCGGTCCGCACCGGCTCCCCGCTCTCACTCGGCACATGTGTGCTGGACAACAAATGGGTACGTTTTCCCGTTTTCTGCGTCTGTCTTGGCGAGGGCAGGCTCGCGGCTCCCTGAAGAGCCCACGCTGGAGAAATGTCTCGCCTGCGACCTGAGAGGTTTTAGCCCTCACCCCTTGCTGGCCTGTCCCCCAGGAGAGGACAGTGGAGCCCACGGGCTGAAAAGGGACCAGCTCTGGAGCGCCCACTCCCCAGGGGCCAGGCGACCTCGGGTGAGCTTCAGCTCCCATCGCCCCCAGAAGCAGGGATGCCTTGCTTACCCTGCCGGGGAGGCCCAATGGGCCGATGCGGTAACAGCACCTCCGCCGTGGGAGACCACCCCTCCGGGCCCCAGAGCAGCAGGGGACCCTCCGTCCCACCAGCAAACAGGTACCATATTGTCCAGCCGCCAGGAGCCTCGGCCTAAGTCATCACCCAGTGGAGAGTGACAGCTCCATCCAGCCCCCAAGGGAGTCCCTTGAGCCTAGGAGACTGAGGTGAGGTCCCCAGCCTGGAGGCAGCCAGCAGACAGCTGAGACCACCCCCTGTTCAGGGCAGGGCAGGGCAGGGGTGGGCACGCAGGGATGCGTGAGGCCAGCCTCCACCTGGACCTGCGTTTGCAGCCTCATGGGGGGCCCTTCTCTCCCTTTGGGGAGGCTGGGCCTCGCGTACCTTCCCTGGGTTTTGTTTTCCCAGCAGCTCAGCCGACAGGAGCCTGCTTGCTGAGAGCCTCAGTCGGAGCCAGGCTCTGGGGTCGCTGCGGCTGCATCTGGAAGCTGTTTGGCAGAGCGTCTGCCCCAACCCCCCCCCCCCCCAGCGGCGGCCACCAGCCTCAAAGCAGCAGCTGATAAGTGCCTGCTGCCGGCTGGGTCTCCGGGAAGCTGCCGGGCTCAGACCAACAGCCCTGACATCCGGGGGTGGGAGAGGAAGGGCAGAGGAGACCGGGGTGCCCGCTGGCCTCAGGCCTCCAGCCAGTTCCAGAAATCACATCTCAGCAGGACCCAAAAGGCACAAAAGAGGACCTCAGAGGCCGGGGAGGCCTGGCCCACGGCCCTGCCAACGCCTGCTCTTGCTTCTGCAGTGGCCTCGTGACGCTGTCACCCTCACGTCGGACCTTACAAGCCTGGGAGTAAAGGCTTTACACCTGTGATCTCGTCCTCGTGCTCGGGGCGTCTCGGCCACGGCCCCGCACAGACTGGAAGACGGGGGATGGAAGAGCATGGGTGTAGCCGGAGGGGCACACCGAGAGACTTCCTAGTCCTGCGTGCTGTCCACAGGCCCCTTGGCCCTGCTTTCTGATGGGACCACAAGGACCTCCCTGGGGACCAGCCAAGCCCATGGGAACCTGACGGGTGGGCTCACGGCCCCAACCGTGCAGTGGTGCCCCACCCCAACCCCCCAGTCGCTGCCCCGGGCAGTGCCCACCAAGCCTGGTGCATGACCGATCACGCAGGCAGCACCTGGTGATCAGAAAAGGAGCCCGGAGGAGAGGAGGCAAAGGGAACCGAAGACCCACCACCGGCTCGCACTCGCCTTCCAGACACTTCCACGCGCTGCTTTGCGTATCATGCCTCCCGGGCCTCCCAGACGCCTCTAAGACAAGCTCTCCGATTGCCCTTGTTGCCTTTGCTTGGTTTGTGGATAAGGAGATTCTCGAGCCATTTTACCGTCGTAATTATTCCTGATTTCTGACTGGCACTGAATTCAGCCAATGCTTCGAAACGTGCCTTGGTCACGGTATGACCCAGTGTGGGGTCAGTGGTCCTGGCTACCCGTGTTTGCAGGTCACATTCTGGAGAGACCATCAGACCCGGCTGGTTGGGGGTGCTGCTTGAACCTCCTACATCCTTACTGAGTAAGAGAGAGAGAGAAACCCAGAGAGAGGTGAGAAATCTCACCTTCTTAAAAGGCCAGCCCATAAAACAAGGGATGCTAGAACAAACAGACAGCCACAGGGGAAAAAAAAATCTCAAGCCTTACCTTACACCCTATCCCCCAAAATTAACTCAAAAAACCAGAAAGCTTCTAGAGAAATCATAAGAGAACGTGTTTGTGACCTTGGATAAGGCAGAGATTTCTTAGTTAAGACACCAAACACGTGATCTAGCCCCCGAAAAATCAATAAGCTAGACTTCATCAAAATTTAAAACCGGAGTTCCTGTCATGGCGCAGCGGAAACGAATCCAACTAAGAACCACGAGGTTATAGGTTCGATCCCTGGCCTCGATCAGTGGGTTAAGGATCCAGCATTGCCGTGAGCTGTGGTGAAGCTCGCAGACGTGGCTCAGATCTGGCGTTGCTGTGGCTGTGGTGTAGGCCGGTGGCTACAGCTCTGATTCGACTCCTAGCCTAGGAAACTCCATGTGCCACACATGAGCCTCTAAAAAAGACGAAAGACCAAAAAAAAAAAAAATTTAAAACCTTTCGAGTTCCCGTTGTGGTTCAGTGGTAACAAACCCAACTCATATCTATAAGGACATGGGTTTGATCCCTGGCCTCGCTCAGTGGGTTAATAAGGATCGGGTGTTGCCGTGAGCTGTGGTGTAGGTCACAGATATGGCTCAGATCTGGTGTTTTGCATGCAGCTGTAAAAAGAAAAAAGAAAAGAAAAAATAAAAGACAAGAAACAGACTGGGAGGAAATATTTGCTGAACATATGTACATAGTAAAGGATTTGTGTCCAGAACATACAAATATAAATAAACGTGGCATTCAAAACTCAATGCTGAGAACACAGATGACTCAAGAAAAAATGGCCCGAAGCTTCCATAGACCCTTCACCAAAGATTTACGAATGGCCTATAATCTCTTGAAAAGATGCTCAACCCCATTAGTCACCAGGAAAATGCAAATCAAACCGCAAGATACCCCTTCACGCCCACCCACTAGGAGGGCTGTGATCAAAATGGCAACATTTCAATGTAAAGCCAGCATCATCTGGTTTCTCAAAAAGGTAAATCTAGGGAGGCTGAAACAGGTGAGTGGCTGCCTAGGACTCAGGGCAGAGAAGCGGGACTCGGGCAGAGAAGCAGGACTTGGCTGCACGTGGGCACAGAAGTACGGGGGTGGGGGGCTGATGGAAGCATTGGAAAACTAAAGTGTAGGCATTCCTGTCATGGCTCAGCAGTAACCAACCCAGCTAGTATCCATGAGGATGTGGGGGTTTTTTGTTGGGGTTTTTTGGGGTTTTTTTTTTGTCTTTTTGCCTTTTCTAGGGCCGCTCCCGCGGCATATGGAAGTTCCCAGGCTAGGGGTCTAATCGGAGCTGTAGCCACCAGCCTACACCACAGCCACAGCAACTCGGGATCCGAGCCGCATCTGCAACCTACACCACAGCTCACGGCAACACCGGATCCTTAACCCACTGAGCAAGGGCAGGGATTGAACCCGCAACCTCATGGTTCCTAGTCGGATTCGTTAACCACTGCGCCACAACGGGAACTCCATGAGGACGTGGTTTTTTTTTGTTGTTGTTTTTTGTTTTTTGTTTTTTGAGGACGTGGTTTTGATCAGAGGCGGCTCAGATCCCTCATTGCTGTGGCTGTGGTGTAGGCTGGCAGCTACAGCTCTGATTCGACCCCCAGCCTAGGAACTTCCATATGCCGCGGGTGTGGCCCCAAAAAGACCCAAAAAAACAAAAAACCTAGATTGTAGCAAGAGTCACATAACAGTCCAAATCTACTAAACCTCTTTCAGTTTAACACGGGGTGGGGGTGGGGGTGGAGACTTAACGGTGTGTAAATTACACGTCTACACCTGTTTTTCAAAAAAAATCTCCCACTCCAATAGTGGATTTGTTTTTCTCCTTGTAGTTCTGCCAAATTGTGCTTTAGGTATCATGAGAGTTTTTGTACATTCAAAGGTACATTGAAAGGAAGAAGAGTTACATCTTGGCAAAAAATCCATTTTTTATTATCAAGCACTAAGGAGCTACTCTATCTAGCAGTTCTTGACCTAAAGGGTGTTCCTCCGGTGTTAAGTCCTTCCAAGGCTCTCTGGCTTTGTATTTGCATAAATACTTCCTTTTCTACCTTTTTGTATCATTAGTTTTCAATATGTTTCTTTTTTTGTTTTGTTTTGTTTTTGTCTTTTTACTATTTCTTTGGGCCGCTCCCGCGGCATATGGAGGTTCCCAGGCTAGGGGTCTAATCAGAGCTGTAGCCACCGGCCTACACCAGAGCCACAGCAACGCGGGATCCGAGCCGTGTCTGTGACCTACACCACAGCTCACGGCAACGCCGGATCATTAACCCACTGAGCAAGAGCAGGGACCGAACCCGCAACCTCATGGTTCCTAGTCGGATTCGTTAACCACTGCGCCACGACGGGAACTCCTCATTATGTTTCTTACAAACATCAGTTGGACTTTGTCCTTTCACCTGGCCTGGAACTGCTGTCCTTTTAACTGTAACTCTCAACTATTCTATTAGTTTCTACGTATCTAACGGCCAACAGGGTTGGACTAATTTCTACCACCTGACTTTGTCTTTTTGTGTGTTTGTCTTATTTTGTCTTTTTTGTTTTCTCTCTTTTCTTGCCTTCTTTTGGATCCTTGAGTTTTTTCGTTGTAATTTCCTTTCCACTGGAGGAGAATGGATGCGCTCTAGTTCCATTCTTTTAGCAGTTGCTTAGCAAAGTCGATGCTAAGTTAATGCTTCTTCTTGGCCATCGCAAGGTGTTTAGAATCTTTTCATTCCCTTACCTGCCCCCCAACTTTAAGGCCAGCGTTCCCTTGTGTTTTGGGCACTGTCTTCATTTAAACCCTACGCGGTGTTTTATTATCCATATTTTTTGCCAACTGCCCACACCTGTGACAGTGTCTGGCTTCCATCCTTTCCAATAGTCCTATTGTCCATCGGAGGTTACTTTCCTTTGGCCTCAAACGTGTCCCGCAGCACTTCCTCAAGTGCAAATTGTGGGGCATCATCTTGATTTTTGATTGCCTATCATCATTTTCATTTTGCCCATTTTCACTGGCTATTTGATAGTTTAATTTTCGTTTTACAGCGGAGTAGAGCTGATTTAGTGTTATTTTCCACTGTACCGCGCAGAGATTCAATTATATGTATATACATGTATCCATTCTTTTTCAGATCCCTTTCCCATAGAGGTTATTACAGAATATTGAGTAGTTTCCTGTGCTATTCAGTAGGTTTTTGGTTTTTATCTATTTTATTTATAGTAGGGTGGAGATGTTAATCCCAAATTCCTAATTTACACCCTCCCCCATGTTTTCCCTTTGGTAACCATAAATTTGTTTTCAAGGTCTAGGAACCTGCTTCTGATTTGTAAATAAGTTCGTTTTGTATCTTTTTTTTTTAGATTCCACATATAAGTGATATCATATATTTTGTCTTTCTCTGTTGGACTTAGGCCCATCCATGTTGCTGCAAATGGCATTCTTTCGTTCTTTTTGATGGCTAAGTAATATTCCATTGTATGTATGTACTGCATCTTCTTTATCCATTCCTCTGTCAAAAGACATTTAATGTGCTTCTATGTCTGGGCTCTTGTGAATAGTGCTGCAAAGAACATTGGGGTGCGTGTATCTTTTTGAATTGTGGTTTTCTTGGAATAGATGCCCAGGAGTGGGATTGCTCGATCATATGATAGTTCTATCTTTAGTTATTAGAGGACTCTCCCTACTGTTTTCCGTAATGGTTGTACCAATTTGCATTCCCACCAACAATGTAGGAGGGCCCCCTTTCCTCCGCACTCACTCCAGCATTTATTATTTGTAGACTTCTTGCTGATATCCATTCTGACCGCTGTGGCGTGGTACCTCATTATAGTTTTGATTCCTTTTCAGTGCATGTGACGTCTATGCTTGGAAGTCTTTCAACATTTTGAAATGCTCAGCATTTTGAAGATACCGTTTCTCTATTTTAAAGTTCCCATTATTGCTGCTAGTGCCCAAGGACACAAACAGTGCCCTGAGGTCCCAGAGCCGGGCATTTCTGATCTGCCCTCCAAGCCGGACAGCCTGCCCCCGGGGTCTGTGCACTTAGCCCTGCCTTTCTCAGCAAACTGGCAAATTCGTGCCTTCATCAAATATGTATTGGGCTGCTTCTGTTTGGCGCCCTGTCTGAGACACTTAAGAGGCAGCCGTGAGTGAGGCAGGTGGCTCCCTCAGAGGGGCTGGGCACCCCCCTCCAAGTGTCCGTGCCTCTGGGAGGCAGCTGCAGGGCTGAGCCCTCTAACCCCTGGTAACCCTGAGGCCCAGGCAGGCTCTGTGACCTCCCAGGCTCCGAGGCTGAGCTGGCCTGGAACACGGAGCCCTCAGCATCCCCCTCCCGGTGGAGCTAAGTCTTCCAACCAGGACTCAGGTGAGAGCCTCTGGGCTGAATACCTCAGGGTCCAGGGAGGACAGAGGTCACAGCAGGGGACTGGCCTCCCTCTGCCAGTGACCCTGGTGGTGATGATGAGGGGTTAACGAGCTGTCCCACGGGATTCTGGCACCACCACTCACTTGACAAACCTGAGTACCGCTGCCTCTGAGCAAAGTGCACCTGCGCTCGGGCGTAGACAAAGCTTGGCCCCGTGGTTCCGGGGGGACACAGCGCATCAGTGCTTTCCCACGACGCCATGAGCCAAGCCGGCCCTGGCCTCTGTCCTGTTACCCCCCAGGGTCTTGGGTCCCCAGGCGGGTCCTGACACCTGCATCCCCTGGTCAGCCGAGCTGCTGGGGAGGGGGTGACGATGACACTCGGGGACCAGCTGGGCACAGCTGTATCCTGAAGACGCTGGCCCAGCCGCGCCTGGAACACAGGGTGAGACACCGATCCCAGCACGGGCCCCGCTCCAGAAGGCCAGGCCAAGGGACGGCGTGTCCTGGGGGCCGGTTGGCCCCCGTCCCAGGCTGACAAAGCAGTGGAGGAAGGACAGAGCCGGAAGTGGGGAGACATCCAGCTTCCTCTCCAGAGCCCCCGCCCCAAGTGGACGCTCCCCGTGGGGTAGGCGGGGGTGGCCCAGGGTGGCTGGGGGCAGGAGAGTGCCTCGAGCTTCTGGAACCACGTCCGTGATTGCCCTCCAGCTGCTCTGAAGCCACCCCTGGGATCTGAGAACGTGGTGAAGCCTGTCCCCAGAATTCTGCATGTGGGCCACAGGGACTAACCCGCAGCTAAAAAGCCCTGCTCTCTGGCTCCCGCCAGCAAGGCGCTGGGGACCAGGTCACCACCCAGCCCAGCCTGAGTCCCTGCTTCACAGCTTCCGCTGGTACCTGCCACCTGCCTATCAAAGCTGCCACCCCCAGCGGGCTGGACTCACCTGCTCTGTGGCTTTGTCCCCTGTCACAACTCCAACACCCATACCTACTTAATGGCTCCACGGCGGGGGGCGGGGGGGGGTAAGCAGGCAGATGTGGGAGTGGGGGTGAGTGGGAGGGTGGGTGGATGTGGGTAGTAAGTGGGGGCTGTGTCATTGGGGTGGGGGGGTGAGTGAGTGGGGGGGCTGAGTGGGGGTGAGCAGGTGGGGGGTGGAGGGCTGTGTGCTCAGTCTTCCCAGCACCTGGCCCCTCCGTGTGCTCCCTGCTCCCTGTCTGTTAAAATCACGCTCATCCTCCTAGACCTGCTCAAGCCCCCCCCCCAAATCCAGAGTCCCGACAGCCCCTCAAACTGCCCACCATGGTCCCCTCGCTGGGTTTGTCACTTGTTGCCAAGGGGTATCCTGCATCCACATGCATCCCCCACAGACCCCGCCCCACAGACGCGGCCTCCCCTCCGGCTCCGAGCCGTCAGCCTGCAATGGATAAAGAGCTGTCTAGTGTTTTTATTAATTTCGACTTTACTTTTTACTCCATAGGCAACAATTCTAGGTTCATTCAAAGCAACCATTTAGCTTTTTTATTTAGGGCTGCACCTGCAGCATATGGAAGATCCCAGGCTAGGGGTTGAATTAGAGCTGCAGCTGCTGGCCTACACCACAGCCACAGCAGCGCGGGATCCGAAACCCACTGAGCAAGACCAGGGATTGAACCCACATCCTCGTGGTTACTAGTCGGACTCGTTTCCTCTAAGCCACAGAGGAAAACATTTAGCTTTTTTATAAAAGGGCCCCAGTCATTCATCCATACACTGTAGAAAAATTCAGACGCGCTGGTGAACCAAAAGAAGCTCATTGAAATCTCCTGAAATCTCCAAGGCCGCTCCCGTGTGAGCTCCCCGAGAGGAGGTGACGCTGGCATCCGTGTCACAGCAGAGGGCAGGGGGCGGAAGGTCTGCTGCAGCGTAGCCTCCCAGACGCCGGAGCCTGCTCCAGGCTGTCCGCGGTCCAGGGCAGCCAGCTTCCGGGGGAGCGAAGGGGGGCCCCCGGAGGTGAGGGTCCTGCCCCGACCTTATGTCCAGACCATAGAGGGTTCTGATCATGAGAAACCTCCTCCCCCTCCCCCCCCCCGCCGTCCCCAGGAGCGCGAGGCCCTCGGGACTGATGGGAGGAAGCGCTGGGTCCTGGGATTCTCAGATCTGGACGGCTTCCCTTGCTTCTAAAGGGCCTCCCGGGATGCGGGTGCCCTCCTGCCACCGAGGGGGCCCCCGGCCATCACCCCGGAACTGCCCATAGAGAGGGGTGGGGCTGGCGCCGCCCAGATCTGGGGGGCCTCGTGCCAGGAGTGTCTGGGAGCATCTGAACTGCAGACGATCGGCGGCCTTTCCGGGCCCAGGCCCCGTGCGTGGAGTCCCCAACTCAAGCACGTGTCTGGACTTTGAAAAAAAACAGAGGGAAAAAGACAGGCTGGAGGGGCCGTCTGGGGGGCTTGTTTCTAAGCAACAGCAGAGGAGCTGAGTGGACGAAGGGGAGTCCTCGGGGGGCCCAGGGCCCGTGATGTCAAGCTGGTTAGAGCTGTGTCCAGCCAGGGGTCAGGATCCCAGAGGCCGTCCAGCCCACTCTCAGCCCCGCCCACAGCCAGGCCGGCTCCCAGGAACGTTCCAGACAAAGGGAGGTCTGACCCCAGCAGTCCCTCCCCCCACACCACTTCCAGCGCATCCCCCCCAGCTCCGTCCACCCAAGCCTGCCCGCCAGTCCCTCTGAGAACTGCGGGGACCTAGTCTCCATCCTTCGGGCCCAAGAAAGCAAATCCTTCTCCTCCTCTGCTCAAGGAGCCGGGCTTTGTCCGCAGGGCCATTTCCTTGGCCAGCTAATCTGTCAGCTCCCAGACCGCGAGGCCTTTGCAGAGCGCGGAGCCCCTGAGACCCCGCGGCCTTTACTGGCTGCCGGGCCTTGGTATTGCTGTGGGCCAAGCGCCCCAGACAGAGATTCTGCATATTCCGAGATGAAGCCTTCAACGTCTAACCTTTTCCCCCGGAACTGCAGCCATAATTCCAAACACAGAGCAGCTGGAAGCCAGGCCCAGGCCGTGGAGACCCAGGGACGTAAGACACACACGTGGCACACACGTGGCCTCTGCGAGGGGCGCCCCACACCCAGGCCAGCCTGCTGCCCCCTCCCAGAGCCCGATGCTCCAGACACATCTGCTGGATGCAGCCCCCACCACCCCGTCCCCAGCCTCCCCCCACCCTGGGCCTCTGGGACCCCCTCGCCCCTCCCCCTCCCACCCCCAGCCCCTGGCCAACTGCACACGACCGCCCGCTTCTACTCAGCTCAGGTGCCCTCCACCTGCCGCGTGCCGCCCCCACTCCAGGCTGCGTCCGGGGCCCTCTCCCTGTGCCCTCCTGCCCCGCTTTTGTCTCCCCGACCAGACCCCGGGCTCCCTCGGGGCAGGGCCATCCCGATCCCACCACCAGGCAGCATTCGAGGACAGTGTAGACGCTGCAACGAAGCTCAGGGGACCAAACCAGGCTGTCCAACAGGGAGTGGGTCCCTCCGTTAACGCGTGCGTGTGCACACACACATGCCCGTGTGCACATATATACACGCACACGTGTGTCTGCTCCCCTGTGCACGTGGAGTGGGCTCGACCCCCTGCTGGCACAGCCGTGGGCCAGGCAGCGATAGTGAAGCAGAGAGCCTTCTGCACCCCGAGGAGAAGGGCTGGTGGGAAAACAGTGCGCCCCGTTTCCTGCAGGACGGGGAGCCCTGCCCTGGAGGCTGCTGTCCAAGGTGTGCAGACAACCAGGCTCCCGGACGCTGGGGGGGGCCCCAGACTCGGCCAGCCCCCAGCCCGGAGACCCCCATTCCCACGCTCCCTCCTGGAAGCTCCCTGTGATGGGCCTTGGGGCCGGCAGAGGGGCAGGCCTGAAGCTCCTCTCGCCCCCCAGGCAGTGATCTGCCGCCCCCCACCTGCCTCTTCCCCGAGCAGGATTAGGAACCCCCCCCCACCCCCCGGGCAGCGAGGGCTGGGGCCTGAGGCTGGGGCTCCGGCTGCTCTGAGCTTGAGGTCAGCGGGTGTCCCCCCAGGCTGGGAGGGAGGGGTGGCCTGGGCCCTGGACGAAGCCCACCAGGCAGACCCCAGCCTGCCTCCTCAGGCAACCTTGAGCCATAATTCTGGGCGGAAGGCGTGGTGGTTCCTGCCTGAGACACTGGAGTCAAAGGGCCCATGCAGATGCCAGGGCCACCACCACAGAGACCACTAGAAGGAGATGGCCAGAGCTGGTCTGGTTCTTATAGCTCTGAGCACAGACCCCTGGGGTGACGTGGAGGCCCCTGGAGCAGGTTCTGCCTGTTCCTCTAGCCCCCCACCCCCAGCCTGGCCCACCTTCATGGCTGGAAGGGTGGCTGCCCACATCAGGGACCCGGAGCATGGGCACAGTCCCCCCTCCGCTGCCCGCCGTGAGGCTTGGGGGAGAGAGATACCCCCATGTTACAAGGAGGGGGTGCTTCTCCGGGTCGGCACACGGACGGACTCCTGCTCCAGAAGCGTCAACAAAGAACAGCTGCAAGAAAGAGCCCCCAAGGGCGCCCTCCTCCTCCAGCCCGCCAGGAACCCCAAAGGTCTAGTCCCAGGGGACTGGCCATGTCTGGGCGCCCAAGCCCCCGCTCCCCACCCCCACCCCCCAGGTCTCCCAGTGGAACATTTTTGACATATTCTAAGCCGTCAGCAAAACAAGATTAAAATTCAGTAATTGCTTTTGGCAGGGAGTCCACAGGCCGCGCAGGGGCCAAAAATAACTGAAGGCAGGGTTCCTGGGCCACCTGCGGCCCCCAGGGCTCTGTGTGGGCTCCGTCTAAGCCCGGGGCCCGAGTGGTCCCGGCCTGACCCTGCCGCCGTCTGGGCCAGGACGTCGGGGGAGACGGGGACGGGGTGAGGCCGGAGGGAGCGGCCGGACAGAGAGAGGCTGTCGCTTACGCACGGCCAACCAGGAAGGGTCCAGCCATCCGAAAAAATGTAATGTCACATTTGAGCAAGAAAAGCAGCTGGTCTGCTACTTAGCCGGCCACAAACACTTGGCCGAGACCTGGGAGAGGGTGTTGGCCGAGGCTGTTCAAAGCAGACACGCCAGCCTGGCCGCGCTCACCCGGCCCCCCCACCCTCCCCTGCAGTCTCCGCAGGCCTGGCCGGCCCGACAGCAGAAGCGGGGCTCTGAACCCCAGGGGGTTCGAACCGGGGTCACCGGCTCAGCTGGCTGGGGCGGAGGACTGGGTCTGACCTTTCCCGGCACAAAGGCCAGAGCGGGAGGGAACTCACTTTCTCCCCAGGCCCTGGGTGTCTATCTGCCAAACCAGGGCTGAAAGCAGGAGGTCCAGGCCACAGGCGTCTGGCTCAGGCTGGGCCTCTGAATGAAGGCTGGGCAGCCCCATGATGCAGATGAAGAGACAGGCTTGCTGGGGCAGGGCGGGGGGTGTTGCCGAGCTCACACAGCAAGGACTTAAGCCCCAGTGGCCTGGCCCCCCTGCCGGGACCCACGGAGGGGCTGACAGCAGCACAGGGAGCAGGCAGTCTCATCCTGGCCTTTTCCTGGTCCCTCTTCAGGCCCCAAGCAGGACGCACCTGTTACACAAGGCGTGCAGGGCTGAAACCCTGAGAAGGCTCCAGAAGTGTCTATGAAGGGGTGACTGGCCAGGTCTTTGGTGAGAAGAAGACAGAAGGGTCCAGGCAAGGCCAGGCTCTCAGGACCGGCTGCCCCACGTCATGAAGAAAGATGGCTGCCCCGTCGGCCACCTGTCCACCTGCTGTCTGTGCGAGCCCCTCGGTCCGCTCTCTGTGGGTGGAGCAGGGGGCTTCCACCTGTCACTCCATTCCTGTCCCTCTTACCTTCGCCTTGTGGAGGACAGAGAATGGAGCAAGCCCCGGAGCCCCAGGCTGTGCTTGGTCTCCAGTGAGGGCCCTGGAGGTGCCCACCTCCCAGGGGGAGGCCAGGCCGGGCTGTCCTCATCCCTTCAGGTGACAAGGGGGTTGCTGGCCTGCACCAGTTAGGAAGGCGAGAGGCCACAACACACGGAAAACCAGCTCGCACAAGGTGCCCGGGCTCCCCTCACAGAAGAACCAGCTCCTGCTTCGTCCCCACCCACCATCCGGGTGGGGGCTCCTACCTCCTGGTGGCAAGAGGGCTGCTGTGCCCCCAGGCAGCACCGTTGGATTCCAGGCAGGAAGGAGGGGGAAGAACCCCAAACCTCTCTGATCAAGAAGGGAGCCCTCGCTGGACACTCCTGCCTACTCCTCCAGCCAGAACGGACTCACGTGCCACCCAGTGCAGGGAGGCGGGGGAACCTGTGTTTTCAGGCAGGCACGCCACCACCCCAGACAAACACAACCGGGGGCATTTTAGGAAGAGGTGGGTAGCAGTGTGGCCCCACCGCGCAGTGCACTGATGACAAAGCGGACTCAGGCTGCGGAGTTTTCCCAAGGCCTCAGCCAGAAAGAGGTGGACAGAGAGGAAAGGACGCAAGCCTCTTCCCAAGGAGATGCCCCCCGGGGGCCACTGGAATGCGGACTTGCAGACCCCGCAAGCCCGGGCCCAGGCTGGTAGGAAAGAGGCCAGCGCCACTTGTCCCCAGGCTCCTGGAGGGAGGCCACGTGGATTAAACACATGTGCGCGTGCACACACGCATGCCTGCATGTACACACACACCCCTACATATAGACACGCACACACACACAAGCACATGTACACAGACTTCTGCCCCCACATGCGTGTGTAACGTGCCTATGTGGTACATGTGTTTGCAGCACATGGGCACACATGTGTGTGCAGACATGCATGTACACATACACCCCGGCACGTGCGTATGCATGCACGCACGCACACACGCACACACCTGCAAGTGGCCAGCTCCCTGCAACTCCCGGCTAGGGCTCGCCCACCCCAGGCCCAGCCCACCCACTCACCCTCGGGTGACATCCAGCCCCCCTCCCCGCCCCCAAAGCACAGACCTTCCTAACTTCAGGCAGCCGTGGAAGAGGGGGACAGACGGGGCAGGAAAGCGAAGCTCGGCATTTACCAGGCGGGCACCGAATTACACAGAAGGCTATTCCCTGGCCATGTAATCCCTTCCCTGACAAGCTTTGCACAGATCCCCGCGCCAGCCTCAGGCCCTGCAGAGGGGGCTCGGCGCCTGCGGAACCACGACGAACTGCGTTGAAAGCCACAGGGCATTTTCTTGGGCGCTGGGCAGAGGTGCAAACACGGGTGCACAAGCTCCGCCCGCATCCCGCGAGGGCTGCAGGCAAGGCTGAGGCCTCAGGCCCCCCGATGGGGCTTCTCCTTCCTACACTGCTCCCCAGGAGGCCGGGGGATGCCCCTTCCGCTCACCAGGGTGCCCCCTCCCTGCACCCCCCAGACCAGAAGCCGCCTGGGGGCGTGGTCTCACAGCGGGAGGGTGGGGCCAAGGGGCTAATGGACCTACCTCCCAGGGTGTGAGAAAGCCCGGGGCTTGTGCCTCTGGGGGCTTGTGACCCCCAGAGGCCTCGGCCCAGGGAGGAGACAGGGAGGGGAGCAGGAAGGAGGGAGGAGGAGGAGGACAGAGCAGAAAGCCCCCCAGCTCCCTGGGGCCCATTCACCCCACTTCCTCCCAGTGCCTGAGGTGCAGGAAGGGTCTCCACCGGTGTTGCTCATTGAGGGACAGAGGGATCCTGGGGCCTCCAGTCGCGACCTGAAGGTCCCCATGGCCCCCCCACCCCCAGAAATGTGTGTCTTCCTTTGTCAAGATCCAGGAAGGGGCTGAGGTGGGACAGGAGGTCACCGATGACCTTGGGCGGACCACCCCTCCCCGGCCCCCGCCGCCCTGCACACAGCTCTCCCCACCTCCTCTGCCTCTGCTCTGACAACTTTTCCATAAGGAGGTTATAGATGCAGAAATAGAGGGAAAGAAAAAATCATACCCTGAAAAGATACATGCGCCCTGATGTTCATTGCAGCCCTGTTCCCAATAGCCAGGACAGGGAAGCAACCTCAGTGTCCCCCTACAGAGGAGTGGATAAAGATCATGTGATATGTATATCCCGTGGAATATTACTCAGCCATAAAAAGAACAAAAGAGAGTTCCCTGGTGGTCTAGTGGTTAGGATTCAGCCCTTGCACTGTCGCGGCCCAGGTTCAATCCCTGGTCGGGAAAACTGAAATCCCACATCAAGCCCCTGCCTGCTGTGGGGGAAGGAGGGAGGGAAGGGAAAGGGAAAGAAAGAAGGAAAGAAGGGAAGAAGGAAGGCAGGCAGGCCATTTGCAGCAGCTTTAATGCCCCCAGAGATTATCATACTAAGTGAAGTAAACTCGGCAGAGACAAACATCATGTCACTTATATGTTGAATCTAAAAAAAAAAAGATACAAATGAACTTATTTACGAAACACAAACAGCCTCAGACTTTGAAAACAAACTGTTGTTACCACGGCAGTGGAGGGAGGGACTGGGGACCTGAGATCAGCATACCCCACACACCATCGTGCACAGAACGGACGGTGGATGGGCACCTGCCGCGCAGCAGGGACCTCCACCCGAGATTCTGTGATAACCTATGTGGGGAAAGAACCTGAGAAAGAGTGGATGCGTGTCCATGTATCACCGAATCACTTTGTTATACAGCAGAAGTTATCACAACCTTGCGAATCAACTCTACGTCAATAATAACTTCAAAAGAAGAAAAAAGAAGTGGAGGGAAAGAAGATAAATAGCAAATGATGAAAGAGGTTCTCTCTGGGTAATGAGGTTTGTGCATATTCACAGGCTCAAAAGTCCCACCTTAAAAAGAGAAAACACCTTTCACCTCCATGGAACCCCAAAAGGCTCTCGCAGCAGATTGTGATTCTAAATTCAGCCAGCAGGTGGCGGTCAAGACCATGGCATCCCACCTCTGATGGGCCTCAGCCCTGGCTGCCAGCGGGGACCGGGACGGGCGTTGGGGCACCGAGTCCTGGGCTTCCCCGAAGGGTTTTCTGGGTCTGGAAAGAGGGAGAGGGGCAGACGCAAAAGGAGACTGCTGCAGAGGTGACCACAGAATGCCTAGCCACGGGTGGACCCTCCCAACAATGCCCAGGACGAGGTATTGCCACCCTCCTTCAATGACTGGGGAGGAGTTCCTGTGTGCAGCAGAGATGACTCTGACAAGGAACCATAAGGTTGCGGGTTCAATCCCTGGCCTCGCTTAGAGGGTTAAGGCTCCAGCATTGCCATGAGCTGTGGTGTAGGTCGCAGACGCAGCTTGGATCTGGCATGGCTGTGGCTGTGGCGTAGGCCGGCAGCTGCAGCTCCAATTAGACCCCTAGCCTGGAAACCTCTACATGCAGCGAGTGTGGCCCTACAAAGAAAAAAAAAAAATGACCAGGAAAACCGAGGTTTAGAAGAGAGAGGGGCCTTGTCTGCTGTCACACGGCCCAGCCTGGGTGGAGCCTGGGCTGGAACTCTCATTTTTGACTCAGTTCACAAATACCCTGGGTCACCAGGCTTTATTTGCAAGCAGTTAGGATGGGGACCGGGCAGCAAACGGGGAGAAATGATTTCAAGCAGCTCTGCCATGCTCTTTCACTGCCCCGGGTTCTCAGCCCACCTCCTGTGGCTCCTGTGAGGCTCCAGCAGCGGCGGCCTTCTGAAGCGCAGTCCGGGGCTCATCCAGGTTCCTGCCCTCCAGTGGGGGGGACTCGAGGGTCTCCCAGGGTCCCCTGGGGTCACATGGGCAAGGGCTAGCTGGTCACAGGGTTTGGCTGCAATGCCCAGCCAGCCCCATCCCTGGTTCCGCTCCTGCCACTCCTGGCCCTGGGCCATGCCCCCTCGAGCCCCTGCTTGGGACCCACGTTAGCAGGAGGGTTGGAGGGACCTGTCCCACACCAGCCAGGCGGAGAGCAGGAGGAACAACAGGACCAGGGCTGCGGCCAAGGTCAGGGAGGGCACCAGGTCCGAGTCCTCAGGGCCAAAGATGGCATCGGCAGGGGCGCGGTGGGGGGCAGCAGGGGCGCCGGAGAGCTGGGTGGCAGAGACCTTCTCCCTGGGGGGCCCTGGCCGGCCCATCTACAAGAAAGAGGTAAGGGACGGGATTTCCCCTGGGAAGGACCCACCACCCGCCCCCTGCCTGTTGCACCCATCTCCCCAAACCTCCCAGGCACAGCAGGAGTGAGGAGCCAAGAGGCGCCCCCAGAGGGATGCGGGGCAGTGACTCCCTGAGCCTCGGCTTTTCCCTCGGGAAGTGGGGATGCTGAAAACCACGGCGGCAGGAGGCTCAGGACCGGACGAAACAGCCCCTGGGCTCCTGGTGTTCCCTCCAGCCTCCTCACCTTCTCCCTAGAGATGAGTCAGGTTCAGCCCCCTCGGAGACCTCTTCCCCCCATGCCAGGGAGTCTGGAATGCAGCTGGGCCAGTTTTCTGGCCAGTTGGAAGCCAGCAGACTCTTCTGGGGGACCTCTGTCAAACTGCAGGAGAGGCTTCTCAAGGCTGCCAGCTGCTCTCAACCCCCAGGGGCTACAGTAACATCCTTCTTAGAGATGAGAAAGGTGAGGCTCGGAGTTCCCGCTGTGGCTCAACAGTTAGTAAACCCCACTAGTATCCATGAGGATGCGGGTTCGATCCCTGGCCTCGCTCCGTGGGTTAAGGATCTGGCGTTGCCGTGAGCTGTGGTATAGATCGCAGACTCAGCTCAGATCCGGTGTTGCTGTGGCTGTGGTGTAGGCCGGCGGCTGCAGCTCCAATTCAACCCCTCATCTGGGAACCTCCATATGGCAAAAGAAAAGAAAAATGAGACTCAGAAAAGGAAGCGCCTCCTTGGAGAAAGGCTCCCTAAGCCCCAGAGTTGGGCGGAGGGGCTCATGGCAGTGAGATCCGCTTCTCTTCAGGGACGGAGTTGAGACCAGATCGCTTATTAAGCCCCAGTGCCCTAGATCAGCCAGGGTGTCCAGGATTCGGGTGGTCTCTGCTCAGAACCCCCCAAGCCCTGGCACTTCTGCATAACATTTACCTTCCAGCCATTGGGTCACCCACGTCCTGGGAGAGGCGGTCCTGGGAGCTGCCACGTTCCCGGGGGGACAGGCCCCCGTGAGTGGCAGGCTGAGTGGACCCACTAAGGGTCCTTTCCTCTAAAGAAACCACCCCGTCTGCGGCTTCCTCCAGGGAGGGGCTGGCACTGGGCGGCAGGGGCGGGGACGTGAGGGCCCCAGCCCCCAGTGGGTGTGTCCAGGCTGAGAAAGGAAGCACTCTGCCCCAGGCCCAGTGGACCAGTGCTTTCTGCTGCCCCTAAGCTGAGACCTACTGCCTGGGGGGCCAAGGGAGGCTAAGATAGAGGGTAAGGGACCTTGGGGCATTGGCTGTGTGCCCAAGCTGTGCTGGGCATGGGCTGGGCGGAAGAGGTGGAAAATCCCATCGCACACCCAGAGGCCAGGTAGGGAGGCTAAGATAGAGGGTAAGGGACCTTGGGGCATTGTCTGTGTGCCCAAGCTGTGCCGGGCATGGGCTGGGCGGAAGAGGTGGAAAATCCCATCACACACCCGGAGGCCAGGTTCCCGAGCAGCCTGTCTGGGTGGCCCCAGGTGAGAGCCTTCAGAGGCATGATCTTCGCTGAAGGAAACAGGCCTTTCAGGGCAAAGCTGTCCATTTGTATTGCTGATTTTCGAAGCATCTGTGACCTAAACCACTGTTCATGGCAACGCTGGATCCTTAACCCACTGCGTGAGGCCAGGGATCGAATCTGCGTCATGGATATTAGTCAGTTCCATTACTGCTGAGCCACATCGGGAACTCCCAGAGTGTCTTTTGTGCAACCACTGTTTCTCCGATTAGACCCCTAGCCTGGAAATCTCCATATGCCTCTGGTGCGGCCCTAAAAAGACAAAAAGACCAAAGTGACAGAAATCAGAGTGGTGGGCCCTCAGGAGGGTGGGGTAACTGGGAGAGGGTCCTCAGGAATTGCTGAGATAATCAGAAGTTTCCTTCTGGATCTGAGCTATTTCCTGGGGTGCACACAGGTTTATTTCTTGAGCTGTACCTTTAAGACGATGCTAGCAACAGGTCGGACTGCTTGCCGTTATTGCAGAGACAAATGTTGGTGGAAAGAAAAGATTGCCTGGAGTTCCCTTTGTGGCTCGGAGTAACGAACCCAACTCGTATCCAGGAGGATGCTGGTTCGATCCCTGGCCTCGCTCAGTGGGTTAAGGATCTGGGCTTGCCGTGAGCTGTGGTGTAGGTTGCGGATGCGGCTTGGACCCCGCGTTGCTGTGGCTGTGGCTGGCAGCTGCAGCTCCGACTGGACCCCTAGCCTGGGGATTTTTATATGCCTCAGGTGCGGCCAGAGAGAGAGAGAGAGAAAGAGGGAGGGAGGAGGGGAAAAGGGAAGGAAGGAAAAAAAAGGGTTGCTTTATTCAGGAGGCCGGCAGCTTAGGGAGAAGGCAGCCTGGTGATCAAAAGGCAGCTCCCTCGTGCCAATTGGGGCGAGCATTTTTAAAGGGGAATTTCAGGGCTGCACAGGCTGGAGGAGGGGCCACATGCGGAACAGCGTGATAAGCTCTGACGGTCACCTTGAGACTGGTCCCGCGGCGGTCTCATCAGCATCACCGGATTGTTTTAAGGCGAATTCATCTTCAGATCCGGGGCTGGTTTGTTCCCATTTCTTTGAGGCCATTCTTGGAATCCTGTGCGGTGGAGCAGCTTGTGTCTTGGCCACAGTCCGGCCATCATGTCGTTAACTCCTTTCACCTGGTGGGGGGTGTCAGTATCCATAAAACCGTTCAAAGGGTATGACTCAGAATGTTATCTATAGCCTTGGAGGAGGAACTAAAGTTCCTCGACTTTATTTAATGACTGTACTTTACTGTTTTGTCCTGCTTGCTTCTCTCTGCTTCTGCATTTTTTTTTTTTTCATTTATCTGATTAAATGTATTCTTTGGCTGAAGTTTTTCTACAGGCGAAAGGCAAGTGGAGGAGGTGGCGGGGGTGGGGTGGGGGTGGGGTCTGTCCCCGGGAAACCCCATAGGTTTCTTCCCAGTTTTAATGGGTTATGGCTCAATTTTCAAAAGTCATGAGGGCTACATTATAGCAAGAGTCACCGGTTAGGGGGCATGCCTGTATCCAAAGTCCCTGACGGCAAGAAAACGCACAAAATACAGTGTCAAGGAGCTCCCGCTGTGGCCCAGTGGGTTAAGAACCTGACTGCAGTGGCTCAGACCCCTGCAGAGGCAAGCGTTCGATCCCGGGCCCAGCGCAGTGGGTTAAAGGATCAGCTGTTGACACAGCTGGGATTCAATCCCTGGCCCAGGAACTTCCATATGCCACGGGTGCAGCCATGAAAAAAATAAATAAAAAAATAAAAACAAAAAGCAGTGTGAGGTGGTCACACGATTGGACACACACTCAATGGGCAAATGTGCAGAATAACATGGGATGAGAAGGACCAGACACTGCACTGCCGCAGGGTGAGGCTCTTCTCTGAAAACGTCCAAGGAGAGAGTGGGAAATAGCGATTCAGTTATTTTTTGAGGCTGGGCTTCCAGGGAATTTTCACTTTCTGTTTTTCTTTCTTTTCTTTTTTTGTCTTTTTAGGGCCACACCCGAGGCTTATGGAAGTTCCCAATCTAGGCGTGGAATCAGAGCTGTAGCTGCCGGTCTGTGCCACACACGTGCAGCAACATAGGGTCCAAGTCACATCTTCAACCTACACCATGGCTCATGGCAATGCCAGATCCTTAACCCACAGAGCGAGGCCAGGGATCAAACCTGCATCCTCATGGATGCTAGACAGATTCGTTTCTACTAAGCCACAATGGAAACGCCCCGCTTTTCCTATTTTTAAACGTTATCTTATTACTTGAATGATTTGCTATAAGCCCAAGTTATTTCTGTGGTCATAAACGTGAAAAACCCAAGTCTCGGCCACTGGCACGGTCACCCCTGGCTCCCCCTCCTTTACGCCACACCCTCGTCTGTGGCTGTCCTGGATACTCTGGAGCCTGATTTCATCACATCAAGGGCGACGCGAGTCGGCAGGCAGAGAGGGAGTCGAGCGCAAGGCGGAGGCCACAGCCTACTTTTGGAAGGAGACGAGTGTTCCCTGTGTGGCCTTTGCGAGTCACAGCGCTTCTCTGAGCCTCAGCTTCCTTCCTGCCCAGTAGCAGCCGGGACCCGGTGGGAGGCTGTCTGCACCACAGTGCTGGTACCCAGCTCGGACCCCCACGTGGACACAGACGAACAGGGAAGGGCTCTGCCTCCAGGCCCCGCACGACCTTCAAACGGCTTCCTCCCTGATGGGTTCCCATCTTCTCGGCGAGCCCCGGGGCCTCCAAGGGCGCAGGAAGGGCCTGCGACTTCCAGGGAAAACCCTGCCGCCCCGCCTGGGTTACTCCGCCCGGCGCGGGAGGCCGCGCCCCGGCAAAGTCCGACCACCCCGCCCCGGCGCCATGCTCAGCACCGGAGCCTGCCCGGGGAAAGCCCGGCGGCCCCACCCCAGCTCCGCGCCTGCATCCTCAGCATCCGCACGGCTCGCGGCCACCCCATTGGCCCGCGCCCGCTCTGCAGGGCCGCCCCGCAGCCAATCGCCTTCGGGGGGCGGAGCTGTGGGCCTGGCCGTGAGCTCCGAGCCGCTGCAGCCCGAGGCGCCTCCGGCCAGAACAGCCCGGCCCCTCGGCGGCGGCGCACCTTGACGGGAGAGGCGGGCCATGCAGGAGCCGCTGCTGGGAGCCGAGGGCCCGGACTATGACACCTTCCCCGAGAAGCCGCCCCCGTCACCAGGGGAGAGGACGCGAGTCGGGTGAGAGTCGCTCGGCATGGGGGCTGCGGGTGGAGGCTGGGGATGGCCCTGGTACCCTCCAGTCGGCGGCTGGCGCCCACCTTGGGCCTTCACTGACCTTCAGTGAGTGGCTGGGCCATCTGGTCCCTTCCTGTCCCAGACACTCTAGTCCTGTTTAAGGAGCTGGTCTCCCGAGTACTGGGCCTGGCCCCTAGTTGGCAGAAACAGGGCGAATGAGGCCCAGAGAGGGCGAGGGGCTTGCCTAAGGTCACACAGCAAGCCATGGATGGCAAAGCTGGGAGGAGAAACCAAGCCTCCTCTTCTGAGAAACAGCACTCCAGCACCGGGGTCTCGGCCACGGCGATGGGGACTGTCCTCCCGCTCTGGCGACTTCCCAAGGAAGCCGGTGCTCAGGCTTGAGAGGTGGCCGTCTGACCGTCTGGGCTCAGCCCTCCCCAGCACTGCCCTTGGAGTGGGTAGCCGTTGTGCTCTGTTAGCTGAGGAGGGACTCCAAAATCCTCATCCCTCTACACCCCCCTCCCCAGGGTCCTGCAGAGCAAGAGGGTGTTGCTGGCAGCCTTCGCCGCTGTGCTGGGCAACTTCAGTTTCGGGTACTCCCTGGTCTATGCGTCCCCTGTCATCCCCGCCCTGGAGCACTCCTTGGATCCAAACCTGAGTCTGACCAAAACCCAGGCATCCTGGTTTGGGGTAAGAGCCATGCTGCGAGCTGGGGAGGGGGAGGGCAGGGGGCCCACTGAGCTCTGTCCCCAGCTGGGAACCCCCTGAAAGCTCAGCCTTGGGACCCCCTCTGGGGCCCCGATGTGCCCCTCCCCCACCCATCCCAGGCTGGGGGGCAGGGCCAGAGAATGGCCCTGAAATAAAAAGAGGAAGTAGAAGATGACGGAGGAGAAGGGGTGGGAAGGAGCAGGTGGGGAGACGTCCTCAAGGCCTCGGCTGGGTCAGGTTGAGTGGAGACCCCCCCCCACGCACACCGGGAGCCTCCCTGGATGAGGAGAGGCAGGGCCATCAGGTACCAATGGAAAGAGCGCAGCTGGGCCAAGAGGGGGGGGGTCCCAGGACACCTGGTTAGGAGGAGCAGAGGTCCCCAGAGTCCCAGGATTCTGGAATTGCAATCTTAGCAGCCTCAGATTTACAACTACGACCAATTAGCTGAGATCTAACACCCAACGTGAACTGTGCATTCAGTATGTGCCAGGCCTGTGCTGGGCACTTTCCATGCGAGCCAGTTCACTGCAGGGCCAGCCCTATGTGATGGGTGCTACTGCTCTCCCCATTATGCAGCCGAAGAAACTGAGGCTGGGGCAGGCTAAGCAACATGCCCAAGCGGATCCTACTCACTACCCTCGACAGGGAATTTGAGGCCCCCCAGATCACAAAATCCCAGGGGCCTCAAGTCATACGCATCTCCCACCTGCTGCATTACAGTGTTCAACGTTTAAACATCAGCCTGGACAGACCCACTGTGCACACTCATGTGGATTCCTACTGGGGCAACCCTAACGAAGAATTGTCCACACACTGCTTGTATACCTCTGGGGACAGGAGGCTCACCACCATTCGGTCCTGAGTCCTGCAGCGCAGGCTCTCGGGACAGCCTGGAAAAGCAGCTCTAGGCTCCGATGGGATGCAAGGGGAGGGGGTGCTGGGTGCCCAGACGTATCTGCCCTGCACCCTTTCTCTGCAGTCCGTGTTCACCTTGGGTGCGGCGGCCGGAGGCCTCAGTGCCATGGTCCTCAATGACCTCCTGGGCCGGAAGCTCAGCATCATGTTCTCGGCCCTACCCTCGGTAGCCGGCTACGCGTTCATGGCTGGTGCCCACGGCCTCTGGATGTTGCTCCTCGGGCGGATGCTGACGGGCTTCGCTGGGGGTCTCACGGCTGCCTGCATCCCGGTAAGGCCAGGACACCCTCCCAGGGCCCTCGCTGCCGCAGTACTCAGCTGAAGCCCCCTGGTCAATGGGCCTATGTTTGCCAGGAAGTCTCAGTTCACCCCGACCCAGGCAGCTCATTTGGGGGAAATCTGTCCCCGTAGCCCCAGCTGTCCCCACTCTGGACTCCCCAAACTTCCTGCCCTGAGTCCTAACAGACAGATTGCTCAATCGGAGAAATTTCACATTGGGCAACACAACAGGCCCCAAAAGGAAGTCCCTGCCCTGCACCTTCCGTGGGACCCCTCGTCTCAGCCACCACTCCTCACACCCACTCAGGGGCCGGGGAGCCCAGCAGGGCACGAAGACCCCTGGGAGAAGCAGAGGCCAGAGTGTGTGGTTTAGCCCCTGGGCCCCCCTGATTCCAGCTTTGCATCCCCGTTTCGGAGCTAAAGGCTTCTACCCACTGGACAGACAGGGCAACTAAGGCCCAAGGGAGGTCATGCAGAGTCACGATTGAGACGAGAGCTCACCAGGAGTCCCCACTTCCTGCTTCCCAAGCCCCCCCAGAGCCACCTGTGCCATCACGGCCAGGCCCAGGCACCTGTGTTACCTGTGTTCTCAGCACAGGTGTGGCCGGGATATCTTGCAGGTGTACGTGTCTGAGATCGCTCCCCCTGGTGTTCGTGGGGCCCTGGGTGCCACACCCCAGCTCATGGCGGTGTTCGGATCACTGTCCCTCTACGCCCTTGGCAAGTAGCACCCAGGTGCACACCAGGCATCTCCTGTGGGCAGGCTCAGGGGTGCCGCGGTGCCGCTGAGCAGATGTGGGTAGAAAGGGAAGAATATGCCCCTCAATGACCTCCACGCTCAGAGGCAAGCGATATGGCTTCCCTGGTGCTGTGTGCCTCCAGGCAATTTCCCGCACCTCTCTGGTCATGAGGCCCCATCCCTAACTGGGCAGTGAGGGCTTCTCTTTGGCTGGCAGTCTTTAAACTGTCTTCTAACGGCAGAGTATTTTCTGTCAGTCTTTGGTGGAAGTCCGTAGAGAAAAGTGATCAGAGGGAGTTCCCTGGTGGCTCGGGGGGTTAAGGATCTGGTGTCACTGCTGTGGCTCTGGTTATACCTATGACTCGGGTTCAGTCCTTGGCCTTGGAATTTGTGCATGCTGGAGGCCCGGCTCCACCCCCCTAAAATGAACTGATAAAATGATCAGAGTGTAGCTGGTTGTGGTGAGGGGTGGGGTGGGGTGGGGAAAGGTTGGTGGTAGAGGTCCCAAGGCCTTGCTACTCAGACTGCTCCTCCATCACCCTGCCATGGCCCCCGAGACCCACGGGCCAGGGCAATCCCTGTGGCCCCTCTTGATCTAGATCACAGAGGCCTGGAGCAGTCAGGGTGGGCTTCCTGTAGGAGGTGGCCCCAGAACCAACCCTGGAGGGCGGGTGAGGTTGCTCAGAGGCTCCATGTCAGCCCAGCCCCAGCGCCTCATCCCCTCCTCACCCCCAGGCCTGCTGCTGCCCTGGCGCTGGCTGGCTGTGGCAGGGGAGGGACCCGTGCTCGTCATGATCCTGCTGCTCAGCTTCATGCCCAACTCGCCTCGCTTCCTGCTCTCGAGGGGCAGGGACTCGGAGGCACTGCAGGCGCTGACCTGGCTGCGAGGGGCTGATGCCGACATCCGCTGGGAATTCGAGCAGATCCAGGACAACGTCCGGAAACAGGTCAGGAGGGGTGGGTGCCCATAGCTCCATGGGGTGACGGCCAGTACGAGCCTCAGTTGCCTTTCCTGGATAACGGGGATAACTGCAGTGCCCACCTCCAGGAACGGGGGTCCGGGGTGGGGGACGTTGCAGCACCTACCCCAGGGCACACACACCGCCCAGTGGCTGCCTGGGGACCGGGTATTGCCAAGCAGGATCTGCCTTGGGCTGACCTGCTGATCCAAGAGCCTGGTCCAGGCGGGGTGTCCCCGGGCCTGTCCCAGAGCCAGGGTCGCCTCCGTGCACAGGCTCCTTCTTGGAGGAGGGGAGAAGGGCGTCCCCCGTGGGACCCATGCAGCCCAGGGTGGGGCAGCTGGGCTGGAGGGCGGCACAGCCCCTCAGCGGCAGCCTCATGTCTCCAGAGCAGCCGCATGTCGTGGGCCGAGGCCCGGGACCCCCACATGTACCGACCCATCACCATCGCCTTGGTGATGCGCTTCCTGCAGCAGCTGACAGGCATCACGCCCATCCTGGTCTACCTGCAGTCCATCTTCGACAGCACCGCCGTCCTGCTGGTGAGAGCCCCGCCCCCGCGCCGCCCGACTCCGCCCCCAGCATCCAGGGAGGCCGCCCCTCCCTGAGCACCTGCTCCTGCGGGTCAGGGTCAGGGTGGTGCCCGTGTGAGGACACCGGCACCTCTCATCCAGGTGTTTCTGTGCCACACACCTGTTCTCAGAATGACGTTTGTAAGTAAAGCTTGCATGTTTTAGAAATGAAACATGCAGGAGTTCCCACTGCGGCAAAACAGGACTGACACCGTCTCTGCAGCGCCAGGACGCAGGTTCCATCCCCAGCCAGGCACAGTGGGTTAAAGGGTCTGGCATTGCCACAGCTGCATTGCGTAGGTCACAGCTGTGGCTCAGATCTGATCCCTGGCCGGGGAATTCCATATGCCACAGGAGGCCAAAAAAGAGAAAAAGAAAGAAAAAAAAAAAACGAAAGTAAAAACACACAAAACAAAGCTTGCAGAATGACAAGGGAAGCCAGTTTTGTAGAAGCCTAGGCCCCGGGAGGCACAGATCCCAGATTCAGAACATCTGCCGCTCGCTGAGAAAAGCCACTTCCCCCCCAGACCTCAGCTTCCTCCTCTGTGAGCTGGAGATATAGTGGGGAGCACGGCTCATCGGCCTGTCCCGGGGCTCAGAGGGAGATGAGATTTGAAGATTAGTGACAGCACAACACCGCAGCCATCATCGTTATGCCTGGATTCTGTGCCAGCCCCAGGCTTAGCAGCGAGCACACAGCAGTTGTGCCCCTTGCCCAAGAGGCCCCTGGGCTGGGCTCGGTGACCAGCGGAAGGACCTGGCACAGAGCAGCCGAGCCCGGGGTGTGAGCCTGCAGCCCCCCCGGGGAGGGGGGTGGAGAAGAGGGCAGGCTGGGGTCCCTCAGTTCCGTGGCTTCCTCCCTGCAGCTCCCCAAGTATGATGCAGCCATCGTGGGGGCTGTGAGGCTCCTGTCTGTGCTGATTGCCGCGGTCACCATGGACCTGGCCGGCCGCAAGGCCCTGCTCTTCGTCTCAGGTGAGCACTGGCAGTCACCTGCACACGCTCATTCTCGGCTTCAGCAGCTGCAGCGACATGCCAGCCCTCATGGTGAGAGCGCCTGGGGCCCTCAATCTCCCCAGACCTGGCGCAGGGCCCAGCATCCAAAGTTCTGCCGGGGAGTTCCCGTCGTGGCGCAGTGGTTAACGAATCCGACTAGGAACCATGAGGTTGCGGGTTCGGTCCTTGCCCTTGCTCAGTGGGTTAAGGATCCGGCGTTGCTGTGAGCTGTGGTGTAGGTTGCAGGCGCGGCTCGGATCCTGCATTGCTGTGGCTCTGGGATTATGCCGGTGGCTACAGCTCCGATTGGACCCCTAGCCTGGGAATCTCCATATGCCGCGGGAGCGGCCCAAGAAATAGCAAAAAAAAAAAAAAAAAAAATCTGTCAAAGTTCTGCCGGGACTCGTGGGAGCAAATGAGCCAAGACAGAGGCTGGGTGTGACGGGAGCCCACACCTGGGCTGGGCAGAAGCTTGCTGCCTGCTGGCGGCCTCCAGTCACAGGCGACCAGGATGGCAGCCTGATGGGGCCTGGGGCCCGCGGGGTGCCAAGGGGCTCCCCCTCAGAGGGTCCTTCCCATCCTTTGAGGGCTGTCTGTCTGTGCACAGGAGCCACCATGTTTGCTGCCAACCTGACACTGGGGCTGTACGTCCACTTTGGCCCGAAGGCTCTGACCCCTAATAGCACCATGGGCATGGAGAGTGTGCCTGTGGCGGGCACAGAGCAGCCCCTGGTCACGCCCACCAGCTACCTCACCCTGGTCCCCCTGCTGGCCACCATGCTCTTCATCATGGGTAGGTGTGCCAGGGCCCCTGGGGGCCGAGGGCGGGCGCGGGAGGTGTGGGGACGCGCCGTGTCTCATGCGCTGGGCCCACGCCATCCTGGTGGTTGGGGAGGGGTCCCTTAGCAGCTCAAAGGAGACAAGAGACCTCCCCCAGCCACTGGGCAGGGCCACTGGGCAGGGCCTGAGCCCGCCCCTCGCTCCCTTCCGCAGGCTATGCCATGGGCTGGGGGCCCATCACCTGGCTCCTGATGGCGGAGATTCTGCCCCTGCGAGCCCGCGGCGTGGCCTCGGGGCTCTGCGTGCTGGTCAGCTGGCTCACCGCCTTTGCCCTCACCAAGTCCTTCCTGCCGGTGGTGGTAAGAGAACAGCGCTGGGACCCTGGGGACCTGGGACCCTCTCTGGCTAGTGCCAGGGGCTGTGCCCAGGACTCTCTGCATCCTTTCAGCCTTGGCACACACCCCCTTCACAGTGAGGCCAGGGGCCTTCAAGGCACAATGTAGCAAAGACTCCTTATGACAGACACGGCTCAGGAAGCGGTCAGGAGCAGTCGGGTGGCTGACCTCCCAGGCCAGTGTGGGGCCCAAGCCCAGAGAGCCCTCCTGTCACACACACCCCCCCGGAGGAAGCTGGGCCTTCTGTCCGGTTTGGGCCTTTGCTGAGCATCCCACGAGCGGCATGTGCGCGTCCCTGCCCCAACGCACAGACACAGCCCCTGCCTGGCCTCACCAGCCTTTGGCTCAAACTCCCTCGGCCCTGACGCCCACCAGAATCTCCAAGTCCCGGTTCTCTGACGGGACAGCTCAGGCAGGGTCCCCCCCCCCCCCCCGCCACCGCCACTGCAGCCAGTGGGGCCACAACAGGGCTGGGGGCACCCAGAGTGGGTAGGCCAGCTGGAAGGCACAGCGTGCGGTGTGGGCGGGGAGGGAGGATGGGGCCCAGCGTGTGGGTGCTCCCAGCCAGGCTACGGGCAGGCCTCCTGCAAGGGGGCACAGAACAGCTGAAGATTAAAGGTGGCCACGGGGACAAGGCAGAGGTGGTTGCCCGGCCAGGGTGGGTGCCAGCCGAGGAGGAAGAAGGCTATCACAGCCCCCAGCACTGGAGCAAGACTGTGTGCAGGCTTCGAGGACCTCGAGTGCCTGGCTAAAGCGTTCGGCTTTCATGCTGGGGGCAGTGGGCGCTCCGGGCAAGGGTCTCCGGGCGGGGCCCTGATGCTGGCTTGTGTTGGGGCGGGGGAGGACGCCGGGCTCCCTCGTGACCCGGCCCTCTCCACCCCCAGAACGCCTTCGGCCTGCAGGCCCCTTTCTTCTTCTTCGCTGCCGTCTGCTTGGTGAACCTGGCGTTCACCGGCTGCTGTGTGCCCGAGACCAAGGGCCGGTCGCTGGAGCAGATCGAGTCCTTCTTCCACTCGGGGAGGTCCGTCCTGCACTAGGGCAGGGCTGCCGCCCAGAGGGCCCAACCACTGGGCAGCGGAGCTGTGCGCTGGCCCCACATCCGCACTCCGAGTCCAGGAGGCAGCGCAGCGTGTCATCAGCCGAGGCGCAGGAGGACCCGCCAGAGGCCTGACGGCCCGCAGCACACGCGCCAGCTCCGGGCAGCACCGTTGTCCAGCCTCGGCCCCAGCTCAGGTAGCCTGCGAGCCACGCTCTTCAGCCGAGGCCCACCGGCGGAGGGGGCAGCCACTCGGCCCGAGGGTCTGCCAGGCGACCTCAGGCCTAGCTTCCACTTCAACGGAGGGCTGGCCTTGCTGAGGACAGGGACAGGGCTGGAGGTGGCAGAGCAGTGCCACACAGGGACATCCTGTTCTCATCACTTAGCGGCCATCGGGCCTCTTGGCTTTGGGAAGGGAACTGTACCTGTGAGAGCCTGTGGCCACCCCAGGGAATGTTCTGGACTCCCACAGGCCAGGGCACAAGACCCAGCATGGCCACTTCCTCCTGCACCCGCCCCACTGCTGGCAACAGGGGGCGCTCAAGTGCAAGCTGTGCTCACCCTATTTATAGAAATAAATCAGGCCACGGCCTGGGAGAGGAAGGAGTGGGGTTTACTCAGGTGGGGGAGCCCTCCAGCAGCCAGGCTAGACCAAATCCTCAGCCAAGGTCAGCAGGGCCTGCTGCTGCCCTCAGGCCACCTCTCTGACCACAGTGAGGCAGAGAAAAGGGGCCAGGCAGCCCAGGAGGGAGGGCCGGGCCGAGGGGCTCCAGCTCCTCCTGGCTGGTGGGCTCCAGAGAGCCACCTTCCCCTGAGGCGCTGCGAGCTGGCAGGGACAGGGCCTGCAGCCCAGCGGGGCCTAGATGCCCAGCAGTCCCTCCCAGGGCCCCTGCTCGACCCGTGTGGGGGTGGGGTGTCCCCACCACTTAGGACACCAGAGGGAGCGCACGAGCGGGCATGCAAGCCACCACCAGGCTTTATTGCTGAAAATGCGAGCTGATGCTGAGAGTGAACACAGACCACAAGAGGACAGAGCCTAGACCCAAAGGTGGGCGTACCCCCCCACCCTCCGCCACCCTGCATGGTGGCCCCCCACCCCCTCTGGGAGACAGGATCACAGCTCCGGGAACCTCCGCAAGCGACCTGCCCACCCAGGCCAGTGACCAAGGGGGTAGAGAGCCCACCCACTGCCCGCCCAGCTTCCCAGAAACACAGCCAGCCCTTCTGCAGCAAGGAGACCCCTGCCAGCAAGGCCCCGAAGGCAGGGGCAGGAGCGACCCCAGAGGGCCACTTCCTGGGGAAGAATGAGCCAAGAGGGGCGGGCAGGGCCCTCGCTCCTCCGGCGAGGTAGACAGGTCTTATTCACAGCACACGCAGGAGAAGACGCACACGCACGCACACGCCCCGCCGGCCTGGAGAGGCCTGTGGCCCACAGCCCTTTCATCACAGCACTGGCCTGAGGAAGGTGGGCCCGGAGGACCCCTGAAGGCACGTGCCCCACCCCCACCACCCAGGGCTCAGCCTGCTCGGGCTCCCTGGAGAGCCGCTGGGGGACGCTGCTGTCCCCTGGCCAGCGCCTGCCTTCCCAGCCCCAACACTGACACACGCCAGAGATGCGAAGTCCATCCAGAAGCCAAGTGAGCAGGCCCAGCCTGCGGTCCTGGGAGGAGCAGCGGCTAAGACCCAGACCAAGCATCTCCACGTGGGCTCACCTCTGCCCTGGGCTGCCCGGGCCCCTCTGAAGTCCAGTCTGGCCAGAGTGGCTGGTGGGCAGAGGCGGGAGGAAGGGATGGCAGGGCAGCTCCAGGCTCTGCCCGGCTCCTGAAAGACAGGCAGGTCCCTGCGGGCAGCCCTGCCCTGCCCACTTCCTCAGCACCAGGTCTGGGGCGGGGAGACGCTGGGGACCAGTGGGCCCACAGGAAGTGCTCTGGTTCTGCGCTGGTCCAAGGCCCCAGGGAAGTGGGGGGATGCCCCCACCAGCAGTTGCGTCACTGCCAAGGCTGCCATCGTGGGCACTTGAGGGGCCTGTGGGGAGCACCGTGGCTCGCACGGAGGACAGTGGCAGGGGCCCTGGGCAGCAGGGGGGCCCTGAGGACGGGAGGACAGAGGCGGCCCAGCTTCCAGGATGCCCACGGGCCTGAGAGCTGAGTGGAGGCCCCTGTGGCCGATGCCCAGGCCTGGGCTGCTGGGCCTCCCACCTCGAGACAGGACCAGAAGCAGCTCCTTCCTGGCCCTCAGCAGGACTCCAGTGGTCCTGCCAGCATGTACGTCTGACATCCACCCAGGCGGCTGGGAAGACAGGGTCAGGTGAGCTGTCTGCAGGGCCGCGCAGGCTCTGCTCTGGGTCACCCGAGGCCCCGGCTGCCGGCCCCACCGCCCCAGAGCCCTCACCCTGGGGGCGAAGCAGACAGAAGAGGACTCCGGGGTGGGGACAGGTGAGGGGGACTGCGAGCCAGGCACAGGCTCCTCTTCCGGGCTGTCCCTCAGGGTCGTGCCCCCTACCCACATCACAGCTCCCCCTCCAGCGTGGCCGTGAGCTTCTCCTCGTCAGCCTGCTGCTTCTGCTGCTGGATCCTGGCGTAGGAGATTGCGTCGCCCCTGGGGAGAGTGAGTCCATGTCACACAGGGCCCAGACCCCAGACACACGGCCCTCCCGCCTCCACCCCACCCTTGACCTGTGCCCCAGGTGGGACCTGCACACAGAGCCCAGTGGGCCTGCTGGTTTCCCCAGAGAGCCTGTTGCTAGGCTGGCAGAGACACGTCTTGTCACCTCTAAGAGCGGCACAGGCTGCCTGGGATGATGAGTTGACAAGGATTCGGACTCTCAGCCTGGGCTCTGCAGGCGGCAGCTGACTGCCGCGGAGCCAGGTGTGGGCCCTGCCGGGATGCGGCTCTTGGGAGCTGAGCATCTGCCATCCCTGCTGTGGGCCATGGCGAGGCGGGCTGGCCCCCAGAAAGTCCCCTGACCTCTCATTCCCGACAGCCGGGATGCCCTGGAGACACTACGAGAGCCTCTGCCAGCCTCGGTGCCTCAGCTTCCACACTGGGTATCAGGGGCCACCCCAGCCCTTCCTCCCCAAGATGCCTCGGGAGGCAGAAGAGCCCCCAGGGCCGGGACCGGCAGACGCACTTTTTGCCCAGAGCAGAGAGTCCGTAGAGCACTCCGGTGGCGAAGGCGATGGCGTTGCCCAGCAGCGTGGTCAGGGTGAGGCTGATGACGACGGGAACCACGGCCATCCTGGGGGAGAGGCAGGGGTCAAGGGGCGCTGTCTCTCCACAGGCACGCGCGCATGCACGCAGCAGCCCTCAGCTCCCCACGTCTGCACAGGCCCCCTCACAGCCAGCCGGGCGCAGGCAGGGCCCCAGAACTCAGATGAGACAGGGGCTCAGGGCCGGGCCTCGTGAAGTCCTCAACGTCCGTGACCTCATCTGCAAAAGTCTCTGCATTTTCTGGGGAGAGAACCCAAAGCTTTCATAAGATTGTTTTGTTTTGGTCTTTTTAGGGTCACACTCACGGCATATGGAGGTTCCCAGGCCAGGGGTCGAATTGGAGCCGTAGCCACCGGCCTACACCACAGCCACAGCCACGCCAGATCGGAGCTGCATCTGTGAGCTACACCACAGCTCACGGCAATGCCGGATCCTTAACCCACTGAGCAAGGCCAAGGATCAAACCTGCATCCTCATGGATACCTGTCAGGTTCATTCCTGCTGCGCCACGACAGGAACGCCCCATCGGATTTTTCAAAGGGCCTGTGGTCCCAAAAGGGTTACCAGCGAGGAGCTGGTCCAAGTCCCAGGCAGACTGGAAACCCAGTGTCAGCTCCGTCCTGACTGGTTTTGCAACTGTGGGCAAGTTACTTATCTGAAGCTCAGTCTCTCCCCTGAGGTTTCGAGACTGAACGAGGTAAGGCGTGTTACTACCCCACACGAGGCGAAGCAGCATTAGCACGAGCGAAGTCTTGGCTCCTATGGGCGCAGTAAAACCGGCCACATCTCAGCGAGAAGATCCCAAAGGTTAAAAGGCGTGAGACTCGGAGCTTCCGCATTGCAAGGCTCCCGCCAGGAGCCGCCAACTGGCTGAGGAGGCAGCCCCGGCTCTGTCTGGTGTCCCCTCCGGCTGAAGCGTCCGCGGGGCTGACCCCTGGTCCTGGCTGGGATTTCTAGACCAGCGGCAGCGGTTCGAGTTAACGCACACACACTGTGTACAAGAAGACAAGGCTGGAGCCTCTTTTCAGACTCGCAGACACTCGGATTCGCCCGACTGAATTCTACCTGAACTTCCATTCTGGCAGGACAGGTGATCATGAGGTTTTACTGCAGTTATAACATTTCGAAGTAATAAAAGAAAAATGGAAATTGCAGAGGGTGGAGTCCCCGTCGTGGCTCAGTGCTAACGGTGGTAACGAACCCGACCAGCACCCATGAGGACACGGGTTTGATTCCTGGGAGTTAAAGGATCCCGTGTGGCCGTGGGCTGCGACACAGGTCGCAGATGTAGCTCAGGTCCCGCGTTGCTGTGGCTGTGGTGTGGGTGGGCACTGTAGCTCCGACCGGACCTCTAGCCTGGAAACCTCCATATGCCACCGGTGCGGCCCTAAAAAGACCAAAAAAGAAAAAAAAAAAAAAAATTGCAAAGGAGAAAAAAAGGACCACAGTGGGGGAAAGTCTGTCAAAACAGAGTTAAAAGTGAACACCAGGCTGGAAATACATTTGCAGGAAATACCACAAAGGAGTAAGAAAAAGCTTTAATACAGAACACATCTCACTTACTGAGTACAACATTTTGATGTCAATAGGTAAAAATAAACTAGATTTTAGGAAATGCAGTGAGTGAAACGCATACGGGAAAAGACTTCGCCTCTTGGATAACAAACACCAACATGAAAACAGCACACGGCCGCCGTCCAGGCGAGAGGAGGAGAAACTCAGGCAACCTCTTTGCAAAGCAGTTTGGCCCCATGTTGGGATCCGTTAGATGACTGAAATCTCTGACCTAATAATTCCACCCCTGGAAATATCTCCTACGAAAACCACCATGAACAGAAGTTTCCAGCACTCAAATGTTCATCGCAGCCTCATGGGCACTACAGGTTACGCATTTAAGAAAGCAGGATGCATCCCACTGAATACATCCTCCCAGCATTAAAAGTCATCTTATGGGAGTTTCCTGGTGGCTCAGTGAGTTAAGGATCGGGTGTTATCGCTGCGGCAGCTTGGGTCGCTGCCATGGCACAAGTTCAATCCCTGGCCTGGGAACTTCTACATGCTGGGGACGCAGCCAAAAATAAAGTCATCTGGAGTTCCCGTCGTGACGCATCGGAAACGAATCCAACGAGGAACCATGAGGTTGCGGGTTTGATCCCTGGTCTTGCTCAGTGGGTTAAGGATCCAGTGTGGCCGTGAACTGTGGTGTAGGTCGCAGACGCAGCTTGGATCCCACATTGTTGTGGCTGTATGTAGGCCGGCAGCCGTAGCTCCAATGGGACCCCTAGCCTGGGAACTTCCATATGCCTCGGGGGTGGCCCTAGAGAGCAAAAAAATAAATAAATTAAAAAAATAAAGTCATCTTATGAAGTATTTGTGGTAATACTAAAAACGTTTCTACCATTTCGTGATAGATAATGATAGTAAGTGAAAAACAAAGCAGGAAAAAATTTGCTTATGGTTGTTAAAACTGTGTAAGCAGCAGGTTTTAAAAGATGCCTGAGGACTGAAAGTACCCACATCAAAGTGCTCACAGGTGGTGGAGCTTCGGGTCACAGCTTCCTCTTTTCCACGTTACCTTTGATGGGTGTGTACTGCTGTCACACAGTTACATGTTACTGTATGTTACTCGGCATGCGGAGTTCCAGGGCCAGGGATCAACCCCACGTCACAGCAGCGATAGGAGCCATAGCGGTGACGATGCCAGATCCTTAATCCACTGAGCCACCAGGGAACTCCTACTGTGAACACCTTAAAATACATTCAGAAGAATAAAGATCAAGGCAAGGGACATGCTGAGGCACGGCGTTTGGTGTTCTGCTGTGATTCAGACAGAGGGCGATGGCTCTAGAACTGAGCATGCACCTTGGGCTCTGTCAAAATTACTGGGCCTCCAGGAAGGAAGAAACTTTCCAAATAAAAACCTCCACTTTCTTTCTAAGGACAATCCAGATAACAATCAGCACTGCTGCTGCCAGATGCTGCTGCGAGCCTCCTAGGCACCAGGCACTGTTCTGGCAGCTGCGCGAAACCCATCCTGAAATAGGTCCATCTCATGACCCAGTTGTAAAATACTACAGCTGAACCTATGGTTAAAAGTAGGAGGAGACAGAAGCTTATTTGGAAGTTTCTGTTCTGCAGCTTGATTCTTTCCCCTTTCATGATGAGACAGCTAGACCACAATCTTCTCGTCTATTTTTTTTTTTTTTTTTTTTTTATGGCCACAGCACATAGCAGCTTGATGTGGAAACTCAGTTCCCAGATCAGGGACTGAACCCAGGTCACAACAGTGAAAGCACCGAATCCTAACCACTGGACCACCAGGGAACTCCCACAGGTCAACCACCCTCTTGAAAGGCTGCACATGGAGTTCCCGTCGTGGCGCAACAGAAACAAATCTGACTAGGAACCATGAGGTTGCGGGTTGGATCCCTGGCCTCACTCAGTGGGTTAAGGATCCGGCGTTGCCATGAGCTGTGGTGTGGGTCGCAGACGCACTTGGATCCCGCACTGCTGTGGCTGTGGTGTAGGCTGGCAGCTACAGCTCCGATTCGACCGCTAGCCTGGGAACCTCCATATGCCGCGGGAGTGGCCCTAAAAAGCAAAAAAACAAAACACAAAAAACAGCAGAGAGGCTGCAGAGGGACGTGTGCATCTATCTACCAGAATCTGCTCCACGGCTCTGCACCGACGGGCCCAACCCCAGGCATTCTCCCTTTGTCTACTACCCGCAACGCGCCAAGGCGGGCGTGTCTCACGCCGGGGTCCCGCGTAGCTGGAGCGGGGCGGGGGGGCGGGGGCAGCTGAGAGCCCCGCCGACACCGTCACCTGCGGAAGCAGGGCTTGGGGAGCCGCGGCCTGTGGCCCCTCACCCGCAGTAGAAGACGGCCTTCTGCCAGGAGCGCAGCCGGTCCACCTTCTCCGCCACCGTGTTTGCGAACTCAACGAACTGGCAGCAGAAGGGCGCCTCGCAGAGCAGCAGGATGAACGCGTTCATGCTGGAGGTAAGGGAGAGAAGGCCGACACCCGCTGGGGCCCCTCGCCTCCTCCTGGGGCCCCCTCCCCCTCCCAGAGCCACTCCTGCTACTCCCCACGCATGGTCTCCCTCCCTGAGCTGGGCTCCCGGAGGGAGGGAGAAAGCTGGGTGACCAGACACGGCGTGCCAGGCCCCTCCGCCTGCCCCCAAGCCTGGAGGGACAGAGGGACAGAGGAACAGAGCCCTCGCTTCTCCACATCACCCCCTCCACATCCCAGCCGGGCCCTGCCCTGCCCCCTGAAGCCTGGGTCCAGCACCTCTCCCCGCCAACCTGCCGTCCCTACTGCCTCTGGCCAGAGGCCCCGTGCCCTCCCCACAGCAAGACCTCAGCCTCGCCACCAGCCTGAGGTCTCTGAGGGCAGGGATGCGTCTTGCTCACCTCTGCGCCCCTCCCAGCGGCAGTCTCATGGGGCACCGACAAGGTGTGGAGCCCAGTGCCACCTCTCCTGCGCCTCAGGCGGAGCACGGGCAGCCAGAGCTGCACGGCCAGTCCTCACCCCGCCCTTCCCTCCAACGGGACCCAGAGACCCTGGCAGGAGGTGGGCAGAGAACCCAGCTAGGGCACCCTAGCCCCTAATCCTGCACCAACTCTGATCTGCCCTGTGGGGCCGGCACTGCTTGCCCACTGAGCTGGCTCTTCTGATCCCAACTCCATCGGAAGCTGTCCCTCCAACCCAGCCCTCAGCCACCCCTTATGGCCCCAGGAGGCCAGGCCCATGGCAGTGACCTTGGTGCCGGGACAGTCTGACCGAGTGGATGCTTGGGAAATGGTGGTGGCCCCGGCCCTGACGAGCATTAAGGAAGCAGAACACGGCGAGGTGAGCCGCGGCAGGGCGCCCAGAAATCCGCATGCCCCCCTCCCGCCCCGACGCCGGGGCAGGACAGCCACGTGGCTACTCACATCATCCACACACCGGCCGCGATGTTCAGAGGGTGGATGGTGATGCAGTTGAAGAGGCCGGAGATGGCACAAGCTTGGAAGCAAGAGACACGGGGCACGAGTGAGCAGGGAAGAGGGGCAGAGCCTTCGGCGGGGGGGGCGGCGGCCTGGGGAGAAATCCCGAGAACCTGTGCCCATCCCAGCGCCTGGACGTCTCTGCGCTGCTATCGGAGACAAGCGAGGCCGACACAGCGGCTCCACATCCCCGGCGAGGACAGAGTCAGCCTGGACCTCAGGGCTGGCTCGCTCGCGGGGCTCGGCGAGGCTGCACCCCATCCTCTCCCAGTTCTGCTCAGAGGAGCCTGCGCTCCAAACCCCAGCTGTTCCAAGAGCCACCTTAAAACGTGCTTAGGATGACTGAGACCACCCTTCCAGGGCTCAGGCCAGCGCAGGAGAGCCCCACAGCCCGGCCCGCCCGCCTGAAATACCACAGGTCCGGGAGGGGCCGGGGTACATCCTCTTCTACCCCTGAAAGCTGCTTCTCTGACACCCCGAATGTGGAGCCTTGCTCACCCTCCAGCTGCACCCCACGGCAGGGTCTGCACACTCGCCCCCCTCTCCCCACAGTCTGGCTTCACCAAGGGTTCCAGGAGCCCGCCAGACAGTGCCAGGAAGCCGGCAGGGCAGGAAGCCAGCCCAGGCGGTAGCTGGGACGGGACAGGGAGCTGGGCGCTCTGAGGCGGCAATGAGCAACCAGTTCATTAAACTTGCAGCAGCTCCTTCTGCACCTGATCCCTGACAAGGGCCTGGAATTCTCCTGCCGTCTTCCCACGTAACCCTATGCAGACAGCAGGCGATGGAACAGAAAACCAGACGACGTGAACCCAAGCTGCCCTCCTGGGCCCCCACAAGGTCTCCCACAGACCTACTTCCGGCCTTCTAGAAGGGGAGCTGCTGTCCTGGACATGTCGCACGCATGCAGGCGGCAGGGTTCCCCAGATGTGGGTGCAGATTCGAGAAGCATGACAGGATGCTGCCTCTGCCTGACAGCCAGCCACGCCTGGTCTCACCCGCCAGCAGCTACTCTACCTGCCGCCGTTAGCCCTTCACCTCCAGCTCCGACCCTACCCCCACCGTCCTACCAATGCCAACCTTGGGGGAGGACCAGGTTTCAACTCAGACCAACAGGCTCCAGCCAGGCGCCCTTTAACAACCAAGGGCTGGACGACGTCCCCTGGGGGCCTCCGATGCTCTTGCCAAGTAAGGGAGGTGTCCAGTGCCAGCCTATCTCTTCCCAAGCTTTTGCCTCCAGAGGAGGAGCAGGACCTGAGCAAAGGCCTCTCCAAGGCCCCCACTGTAGAGGAAGGTGACACCAGCCCAAAGTGACCGGCCGGAAGCACAAGGCTTATTTGAACTCCCAGCATCTCTAAAACTCCTGCGGGCTCTGGACTCTGCCCTGCATCATACTCTACGCGGCGTGCACGTGACAATCGCTTCCCCTGAATCTGCAGGGAGAAACGGACATTTCAGGTGATGCCACAGGCCTCTCCTGAAGCTTCATCTGTGGCCCCAACACCATGAACTCCTGGGGAGGCCCAGGTTTCTCACCTTGGGAAGCACAGGACTGGGGAGGGGGGGTGCCAGGGTTAACGAGGGAGTCAGCAGGGTTGTCGCTGCCTCCAAGATGGAGGGAGGAGGGTGATGACCCACAGGCCACTGTGGGGCGCTCCCCCCAACCCCCCCCAACACTGTCACTCCCACTCTGACGTGGCAGGGAAACAGCTACCCAAACCCGAGAGGGTCTCTCCTTCCAAGTCAAAATAGACTTCCTCTGAACAGCAGTGACAGGGACAGGGGGGGTGGACTTTTAGTAATTTGGGGGCTGGCCTGTCCCCTCATGGCCTCTGATAAGGGCACACAGGGAGGGTGGGGGTGGGGGCAGCACCCTCCTAACTGAACTCCTGAGCCTCCTTCCAGCCTCTACCACCCCGGAGGACTGTGCCACTGGGAAAGGTGTTCCTTCTGGCGTAGCTGATCGGGATCTGCCCGGCCCTGGCCCCTGCCCTCGGTGCCAGGCAGGCACTGCTCAAGTCCTGAGGAACCCAGGACAGACACTTCCTTTCCCAGACCTCGCGATGTGCCCATCCACCTCCAGTAACTCACAGGGTGAGGGCAGCGGCCCCATTCAAAGAGATCTGCATCTGCCTGTGGACCCCCTGTCCAATGACTTATTTACTTCTGCAGATCTGCCTTCCTACGTAAGTTCTTTGGGGGCTTGTGCTAAAGCGCCTGGCTTCCCAGGAAGCTTGAGGTCGGGGTGTGTGTCCAGGATGGGGCTGGGGAGAAGAAGGCCGCGAGATGAGAGGTGGCTGAGGCAGAGCGTGGCCAGCAGAAGCAGGGCACTGGCCTCCAAGGAGACGGTGAGGGCTCAGAGGAAAGGCCACCTCCTTTAGCTCACAGCCCGACCCTCCCTCGGGGACTTGCCCTCAGGGAAGCTGCACCCGCCCCACTTACAAACAACCTTCGCCCAAAAGTTAAGGCGGCCGCGGCCCACATCAGCGTCAACAGGTGGGGTGGCCTCCAGGCCGGGCTGAGCCGGAGCTTTATAACGAGCATCTGGGAAATCTCAGAAGGCCTCCGGAGGAGGTGCCACCCTGCCCTCACGCTCGGAGAAGCCGTAGAGAGGCAGTGACTTGGCCGCGTGGAGTCCACCGCTCCCCGCCGGGGGGGCGGTCACCGCCCCATTCCCCCCATCCCCCGCCCCCGGAGAACGACTCTAGCGCTACCAGGCAGCCCCGGACCCGGGAGCCCAGGCTGCGGGCCGGTAACTATGGCAACCGTAGAAGCGTGCGCTTTCCGCCGCCCCAGCCTCTCCCCTGCCCAGCGCGTGGCAGCAGTGCCTGACCCCAACCAGGACCACTTTCCGGGCAGGGCGGGGCGGGGCGGGGGGGGGGAGCCGGCGCGCATGCGCAGCTTGCGGTGGAGCCTGCCCCCTCGGCCCCTCCCCCGGGCCGGATACTCACAGACAGCCCCTAACACCCCCGACAGGCGACACAGCCAGCGGTACCACCATGTCATGCCCTCCTCCTGTGCGGGCGGCGCCGAGTTCACGGACGCTACCGCCGCTCCGCTTGAGCCGCTCATGGTGCCGCCGTCCGGCGATGCCCGCCGCCCTCACAAAGGGCTCCGGAGCCGGCCGCGTCGTCCCGGCGCGCTGCCTTGTGGGAGAGGCGGCCTCTTATTAGCATAGGGGGCGGGGCTCTCGGGGGTCGGGCGAAGTTCGCCCCGAGGCTCGGGCTCATTAGCATAGAGGTGGGGCCGCGGCTAGGTGTGCCCGAAGGAGCCCCAGTTCTCAGCTTGGGGGCGGGGCCCACAGGGCCTCGGACAGCGTGCGCCCGAGGGGCTCGTGCTTATTAGCATAGGGGGCGGGTCCTGGCGCCGCGAGACTCCGGGGCCGTCAAATACTCCCACCCCGACTAGCGTAGGGGCGGGACCCCGCCGAGAATTAACAGGTGCGCCAGCCTCAGGGCCCGGTTGTGACTCCGACAACCTCGCCTCCCCTCGCTGGGTAGGAAGGCGATCGCTAGGGGCGGCCAGGGGTTTGCTCAGATGTGGGCTAGGTCTGGAGCCCAGCCGTGGCCAGGGAATCCCCGGCCTGCCGTGGGGTGGGTTTTCTAGCCACATTTGGACAGGTTAAGTAAGGAAAACGCCACTCAGACCGCACCTTCTGTTTATTGGTACCGAGGGCCTGGGGGCTGCCTTTCTGGAGTCCCCCCTCCCACCCCGCAGCATTTTGCGCGTTGGAGGAGGCCATAAAGGAAATACTTAAGATTGGAGGGAATTCGAATTGGAAAGGGCTCAGACACCAGAGTTACCCCTCCAGGGCTGGCCAGGCACCTAACAGGGGATGATCACAGATGTCGGGTTCCTCCCCTTCCTTCCAGGACTGTGCCCACTGGTCAACTGTGGGATGGGCTTTTGGAGGGCGCTAAGGCAGGGCACTGCTGGGCTAATGAACTCCTTTCTGGAGGGTCCAGTACTGGCCCCGCAGGCTGGTGTGGGCGTCCAGGAAGCCCTGACTAAACTCCATCTCTGCCTGGCTGCCCTCTGACTCCCAGTAGAGCGTCTGCTGCCCATGAAATGCCGTTGTCCTCAGGCTGTGGATGTCCCGGATCTGGGAGGAACACACACGATAATTAGCTAGAGCAATCAGGAGCCCTTGATGAACCAGGTATCATACATCCAGGGTCACATTTAATCCTCACACAACAGCCCTACCAGGAAGACACTATCATTCTACCTAGGAAACTGAGGCTCAGAGAAGGTGTCTTCTTCCCCCAAAGACACACAGCCAGGATGCCAGCCTTGGAGTCTGAGCCCAGATTTATCTGGTTACAGAGACCAGGCTGCCTCCTGCAGGGAGCTGATACCTTCCAGAGGCCAGTTCTCCCAGAACATAGGAAACCAGGGGTGGGGTCAGGGGCGAGGCCAGGGGGAGGGCTGGGCCCACTGTTCTAGTAAAATCATAACGGGGTCTTGAAAGATGCTTCAGTCCTGGGTGAACTGGCAGTCTACATCAGAAAAGGTACTTTCTATTTCACTCCAGTAGGGCGCTCAATAAACATTTGCTGGTGAATAAGTGGAAGAATCTCTCATTCTCTCACTAGTGATTTTGAAGGTTCTCATCTGAAGTAAAGTCAGGGGGTCCTCTAGCCCAGCCCCCTCAGTCCTTGTCCCCAGGGATGCCTGTCCAGACTCATAGCAAAAGTCAGCCCATTCCTGTCCCCACCCAGGTAAGCCTCACCAAGACGTAGCTGGCATCGGTGCCATCGGTTCCGGTGGCCGCGTCTGTGACCAGGGCGTGGATGGCGATGCGGGCCCGGGGAGCCACGCTAATGAAGATGCGGCAGCCCCCCACATGCCTTCCATCTGGGCTCGTTGATGGGCTCACGATTTCACCCCTGGGTCCAAAGAGCTGCATGTCACACTCTGCAGGGGAGAGCAGGACAGACTGGGTGTAGGCTCCTTCAGGGACATGGGGGCCGGGCAGAGGCCAGGACAGCTCATAGCCTGGGAGCAGTGGGGGGAGTGCGCCGTCCCTGTGACCAAGATCCCGGCTCCCAGGTCGCAGGTGGAACCTCTGAACAGCAAAGCAGCCATCAAAGTACACCCACGAGCTACAGGTCTGCTCCAGCCTGGATTCGTCGCCACCTCAGAACACCGTCAGACTTTTCTGCCTGTTTAATCGTAGGCCAGCTAAGGATTAAACCTACCGCCTGGACCAGACCCCACCACCATCCCATGACTATGCGACTCAACCCACGAGCCGTGCCCTATAAAACTTAACTCTCCCTAAATGATGGGGGGGGCTGCGTTCTCCTTTCTCAGTGCTCCGGGCCAGCTCTCTGGTCCATAAAACCTGCCTGGGACCCCACTGCTCCAGTGGACTGTCATGTCTTCTCTCCTGGGCGCTCACACCAGGCACAAGTCCCCTCTGAACCCCACTGTTCCACCTCTCGGCTGGGTGGTGGCCCTGGGTGAAGGCTGTAACCGCTCTGACCTCCAGCCCCCTCTTCTGGAAAGTGAGGGAACAGCAGCGCACACTGGGCGGGTCGGTTTTTAAGAGGACTCAACAGAGTCACTAGTGCAGAAGTGCTTCGCCCTGAACCTGGTGCAGCCACGATAGCCCCTCCTGCCCACGTCTGCTGGGCCTTCCTCGACGCCCACTCCTGAGCGTGGAGAGGCTGAAAGGTGAGGGCGACAGGCAGGCAGCTGGTGCCTGTGCTCCACGCAGAGGGGCGGGGAGTGGCGGCGTCAACTCTCTGCAGAGGAAGAAGCCCCCCAAGGCCTCACTTCTCACCTGAGACCTGGCGAGGGTTGGGGTAAGAAACCTCTCGAACTACTGGGGCAGCCCCCTTCAGCCAGGTTGGACTGTCAGAGGAGGGCAAGCCCCCTGAAGCAACCTAGAAGGCTACCCGTGGATCCCGATGGGGCCGTGGGCGAGTGGGGGTCTTGGGTCACTCTCCTCCGCATGCGCGGTGTGCGAGTACGCACACGCCCCACTCTGTGGGGGAGGGGGCAAGAGGCCGGTGCCCTGGGCGGGGCTGGGGAAGGCGGTTCACGGGAGGACCATAAAGGCTCTCGAAGGACGGGAGCCAGAGGGTGGGGCCTTGGTGGCCTGAGGGAGGGAGTGAGGATGTGGCCGGAGTCCCGTGCCCACCCATCTCGCCACAGGGCCCCGGAGAGGAAGGGACAGAGCATGTCCCGCCCCCGCCCCTTATCCTGAGCGCAGGTGCAGGGGCGAAGGAGGCGTAGGCAATAGGGGGCGGCGGGGGTGGGGGGCGGTTTCCAGGAAGGCACTGCTTTTCATGGTCAGTCTGCTCAGCTCCCTGTCTGCCTCGCCTGGCCACAGACCCTTCCGGACTGGCCCCGTTGGCAGCAGCTCCCCCCAGCCAGCCTCTGGGGACGCGGGGCAGGCTCGCTGTACCTCGGTGGAAGGTTCCAGGGGCAGGCTGGCTTGAATATCGCAGCAGCACCCCGCCTCCCAGCTGCACGAGACGCTGCCTCACCATCAGCGTGTTGGCTTTGGTGCTGAAAGTCATGCCAGACAGTCTCTCGCACTTCTTCCTCCATGTGAGCCTGCCCCAAAGCAGCAGCATCTCCCCTGGGAAATGGGGGTGCAGTGAGGATCCGCCCCCGCCGCCCCTACAGGTCAGCAGCTCAGGGGTCTGGGGTCAACTGAGCTGAGTTCAGGTCCTGACCCTCCCACTTACTGGCTAAGTGATGCTAAGTAACGGCTCTCCTAGCCTCAGTGTCCTCATCTGTGAAATGGGCAGTCACACCCGTCATGAGATGGCTGTGATGGTTACAAGTGGGGACGCACTTAGAGGCCCCCCCCATGGGGTGCCCTGGAGTCATGCTCACTGGCAACAGCTGCTCACATGGCCCTGGACGTACCAGCGCTGCAGTTGAGGGAGCTCTCAAGGACTCGCAGAGTCACCACCTCCCCCAGGGGCCGCCCAATGACTACTGCACAGTCAGCCTGTTCTGGGCCTCGCATGTCAATGGTTCCTGTCGGTTCAAGGTACTGCTGGCCACAGGCACCTGGAAAGGGTGCGGGAGGGCAGGTGAGCAAGAGTGTCCCCCCAGCAAGGCAGTGTGGGGGGCTTTCCAAGCTGGGCAAGAAGAATTCAAGGCTGGGGTGGCTAGGGTCCTCCTATAGCCCCCCCAGACCCTGCCGGAAGCCTCAGGCAAGGAGAAGGCTGCGTGGGTCCCAGCATCATCACCTAAGGCACAGAGCCGCCCCTGATGCTCCAGCAAGAGGGAGGCGGTGTGGACAGTGGGTCACAGAGGCCAGGATTCCGACTCTGTGAAACCTTCAAGCTACCTTCCCATGATGAAATCAAAGTGAGCAGGCAGTTTCCCCATGGGGAAGAGGGCCTGCCCCGAGCCCAGCCCCACGCATCCCAGCATCCCGAGAGCCGCAGCCACTCTCAGCAGACCCCCGGGAGGAGCACATCCCAGATATCCCAGGGATCGGTGCCTCGGCCCACCCCCCCTCAAAGCCAGTCACCCGCCCGGACAGAAAGGAGGGAGAAGCATAACTGGACTCCGCTGGGCCCTCCTGGGGATGCAGGGAGAGGAGGCGGTCCCCACGCTGGGGCCACGCCGGGGAAGCACCAGCAGTGGCAGCTGTGGTCTGGCTGGGAGCAGTGGCTTCCTCGAGAGATGCGGGGCTGGGCGTCCTTTGGCCTGCACAGGGCCCGGCCCAGCAGCCCTGCACGGTCACTGGCTTGGGCAAGTGCTGGCAGAAGACGGCTGGCACAGGCACCTGGGCCTGGGGTCCGAGGCAGGCGTCGTGCCGGCGCTGGATGCCATCCCCACAGGAGACAGAGCACTGCCAGGGAAGAGGGGAGGGAGATGGGGCTGGCCCTGCCACAGGGTGACAAGGACAGCGGTGACCACAGGCCAGGCAGGATCTGATATAATCTTTGCACAACATGGGAGGCAGGCAGTGTGTCCATTCTACAGGCGAGGAGACTGAGGTTCAGAGATGTCACCTTGCAAGGGTCACAGAGGGAAGAGGAGCAGGGGTTCCAGCCCGGGTCTGACTGTTGCCCTCAAGCCTCTCTGCCCTCCAGACCTGGAGCGGGGACCAGGCAACGTGGCTTCCTCCTCCTGCCCTCTGGCACTCACTGCAGCCCGGTGTCCGCCGTCCTGCCCTCCTGCCCTCCTGCCCATCACTGCCCTGTCTGAGCATCCTCTCCCCCAACCCAGATGCCCAGGCGACAGCGGCTGTCTGCTCTGCCTCTTCTCCCCTTCACACTGTGAGCGAACCCCCTCTGGGGGGACCCAGCTCTATTTACCTGTGTCTCCCCAGTGCCTTGGGAGGTGCTGGGTGTGGGGTGGCATTGGCCGGTCTGGGTGGGGTTACCTGTGCTCCATCTCTGGGGGCTTCAGGCCCCAGGACCTCTTAAGGCTTAGCTGCCCCCCAGTTCTGTCTTTTACCCCAAGATGCCCTGACTGCCCCCTCAACAGACCCAACTCTCCCCCTCCTTTCTGGGGATCACAATGACCCAAAGCCTCCCATGGTCCCCATGTGGGAGGATGCCCCACGGAGGCTCTTGCCAGGCCCAGCGGCCGCGCTTACCTGCATCCAGGCGCCGACATGCCACCGGAAGGCGCAGTCGGCAACAACGCAGGGGATGCTGGCCTGTGGCCGCACCAGACCCGCACAAGCTGCCCCATCCACCTCCGTGTCCCGGCCTTGGTCCAGCTGCACACAGGCTACCGAGCGTGTGGCAGTGCCAAGACCACAGCTGGCCGAACACAGGCCAAGGGATGTGACTTTCCACCTGCGGGAGGAGAAGACCCCAGAGAGAGGCTGGGTATCCCGCAAGATGGCACTGCTCCCTCAGGCTCCTCGGACGGCCAGCCAGGACGGGTTCCAGGGCCACTGAGACCCAGCAGGACGGCCCCTGAACCCCTCCCATCTGGTCACAGGGCTCACTGGTGAGGGAGAGGCTCCCCCTTTCGTCCCCTCTGTCACAGAACACCGTGGACACCTGGCTGCTTGCTGGTCCACACAACAGGGAAGGGACGTGGGAGCGATGCCCCGGGATGAGGGGTAACAGAGCTCTGCATCGGTTAGTCAGTCAACTAGCAATAATCATCACAATAGACTAATAATGGCCCACGTGTTTCAGAGCCAGGCCCGGACCCGGGCAGGCTGCAACAGGCCTGGAGTCCCAACCACTACATGATGCAGCCCTCATGGCCCTGAGATGCCCCCTCTCAAACGTGTGCCTTCTACGGGCCTGGTGCCATCGCAGAGGCTGGGATATGGCCATGAGCCAGACCAAGTCTCCCCTGCCCGCTCCCTGGAGCATCTGTGCTCCTCCACCTCAGCACCTGTGACCTGTGGGGGCGGGTGGGTATCTCTGCAGGGTGAAAAGTCCAGGTGCGCCCCTGGCCTCGACCTGCTAGCTGCCCGCCACCCCCAACTGTGACAACTGAAACATCTCCAGACATTGCCACCTGTCCCCAGGACAGAATTGCCTGTGTCAGAAAGCACTGCCCTAGAAGGAAGAGAGAGGCAATGAGCAGAGAAATAAATGCTAGGCAGTGGCTATAAAACAGAAAGCAGAGCCGAGAGCCATGGGGTGGGACATGTGTGCCACCCTGAACTGGAGCTCAGGGGGGACCCCGCCTCTCCATCCCAGAGCTTCAAGCAGAGCCTGGGAAGGAACATCCAGAGGAGACACATTCAGGCAGTGGGAAGGTAGGTGCACCCCCTGGAATCTTCTAGAACATCAGAGACCAGGGTGGCTCCAGAGACAATGGGAGGGTAACCAGAGCTCCTGGGTGTGCAAAATTCCCATAAAAATCCCAGGTTATCTCAAGGAAAATAAATGGGGTACATTTGAGCATAAGCAAAGAAATCAAGAGATACGGGTAGGGATGGCAAAGGGACCACAGAGCTACAGTGTCCAAAATGATTTGATGTGTCAGAAAGGGAAATCAGGGAAACAATCCCATTTACCATGGCATCAAAAAGAATGAAATACTTAGGAATAAACCTACCTAGTGAGACAGAAGATCTGTACTCTGAAAACCATAAGACTGATGAAAGAAATCAAAGATGACGCAAACAGGTGGAAAGACATACCATGCTCGTAGATTGGAAGAATCAATATCGTCAAAATGACTATACTGCCAAAGGCCATCTACAGATGCAATGCAATCCCTATCAAATTACCAAGGACATTTTTCACAGAGCTAGAACAAAATATTTTAAAGTTTACTTGCAAGTACAAAAGACCCAGAATAGCCAAAGCCGTCCTGAGAAAGCAAAATGGAGCTGGAGGAATCAGGCTGTCTGGCTTCAGACTATACTACAAAGCTACAGTCATCAAAACTGTATGGTACTGGCACAAAGACAGAAATATAGATCAGTGGAACAGGATAGAAAGTCCAGACTTAAACCCATGCACCTACAGCCAACTAATCTATGACAAAGGAGGCAAGAATATACAATGGAAAAAAGACAGCCTGTTCAGTAAGTGGTGCTGGGAAAACTGCACAACCACATGGAAAAGAATGAAATTAGAACACTTCCTGATACCATACACAAAAATAAACTCAAAATGGATTAAAGATCTAAATATAAGACCAGATACTATAAAACTCTTAGAGGAAAACTTAGGCCAAACACTCTCTGACATAAACCACAGCAACATCTTCTCAGATCCACCTCCTAGAGAAATGACAATAAAAACAAAAATAAACAAATGGGACTTAGTTAAACTTAAAAGTTTCTGCACGGCAAAGGAAACCCTAAACTAAACAAAAAGAGGACCCCACAGAATGGGAGAAAATATTTGCCAATGAAGCAACTGACAAGGAATTAATCTCCAAAATTTATAAGCACTTCTTGCAGCTCCATACCAAAAAAACAGCCCCATCAAAAAATGGGCACAAGATCTAAACAGAGAATTCTCCAAAGAAGACATACAGATGCCAAAAAACACATGAAAAGATGTTCAACATCACTCATCATTAGAGAGATGCAAACCAAATCCGCTATGAGGTACCACCCTGCACCAGCCAGAATGGCCATCATCCAAAAGTCTACAAACAAGAAGTGCTGGAGAGGGTGTGGAGAAAAAGGAACCCTAGTACACTGTTAGTGGGATTGTAAATTGGTGCAACCACTGTGGAAAGCAGTATGGAGATTCCTCAGAAAACTAAACATAGAACTACCACTGGATCCAGCAATCCCACTCCTGGGCATCTATCCAGAGAAAACCACGACTCACAAAGACACATGTACTCCGATGTTCATTGCAGCACTATTTGCAATAGCCAAGACATGGAAACAACCTAAATGTCCATTGACGGAGAAGTGGATCAAGAAGATGTGGTGCATATACACCATGGAATATTACTCACCCATTAAAAGGAATGAAATACTAGCATTTTTAGCAACACGGATGGACCTAGAAATTATCATGCTAAGTGAAGTCAGTCAGACAGTGAGATACCAACATCAAATGCTTTCACTAACATATGGAATCTAAAAGAAGGACAGACTGAACTTCTTTGCAGAATAGATACTGACTCACAGACTTTGAAAAATGTATGGTTTCCAAAGGAAACAGGTTGGGCAGTGGGGGAATGTGCCGGGGGTTTGGGTCGGAGATGCTATAGAATTTGGTTGTGATGATTGCTGTATGACTATAAATGTAATTGAGTAATAAAAAATGCTATATAAAAATAAAATAAAATCTACCAGAATGAAAAAAAAGTGATTTGATGGGGAGGGAATGATTTGAATGGGAGGGGGGACAAAAAAAAAAAACAAAAAACCAGCAGACCTGGTAAAAAGCCTTGACACAGACCCAACACCCAGGAGAATTTTGGGTGTGATGAAGGGGTGCCTGGGGAGCTGCAGCCTATGGCTGCTAATGATGGGGAAAATCTAGTTTGCTCCCCTACTTTGCAGCAGACCCCCCAGAAAGCACAGGCAATGAAAGGTTCTCATGTAAATGACGTCTTATCCGTAAGGTGTATTTCTTTAAAACCCAGGTAACGTAGGCAGGACACGTGGCAATATGGTGGTTAAATCTGTTAAATCTCCAGGTGGGACGGGGGTGATTGGTTTTGGGGGTTGTTTGTTTTTTGTTTTGGCTGCACGCGAGGCCAAACCCGAGGAAGTTCCCAGGCCAGGGATGGGATCTGGGTCACAGCTGCAACTCACACCACAACACTGGGTCCTTGACCTGCTGCAGGGGCCAGGGATCAAACCCACACCCCCACAGAGACAACACGGGATCTTAACCCGCTGCCCCACAGCGGGAACTCCGGGACATGTGTGGTTGTTATGTTTTTTTCTGGACGTTTCTGGGTGATACAGAAAAGCATTCTCCCCTATTGAAAATGCAGAATTACAAAGAAAGCTCGGAGAACCATGAACAAGGCAGCTGACAACTGCTTGCCCTTCCCCATCGAGCCAAGATCTCTCTCCGGACCCCATTGGTTTGAGCCGCTCTGTCCCTTGTGGCTTTGGCAGGGCCATGCCCCAGCTGGGCTGCCCTCAGCCTCCACTCAGAAGCTGCCCCCTCTACCGGGAAGACCCCCAGCCCCCCCCCACACCCACACCTCCATTAAAACCCACAGCACTGCCTGGGTTTTGCTGGGATGTCACTGGGCACCACCTGCTGGGTAGTCCTGTTACCCGTGCCACTGCCCGGCCCTTTACCCCCCACAGCCCTAGCCCGGCGTGGACACACACGAGGAGCTCAGGCTGACCACTGTGCACCCCGGGGCTGCTGACCTGGGCGGGCAGGGCTCCGGGCTGCAGGCCTCCTGCTGCTCTGGGCGAGGCAGCCCCTCGCACTGGGTATCCGGCAGGATCTCCTCGTCCTTGTCCTCTCCGTGGGCCCGGGCACAATACAGGATCCTCTGCACCACCCCCCCGCCACAGCTCACGCTGCAGGCCGCCAGCTTGTACCGCCACCTGAGGCAAACTGGAGTCAGGGGGTCCCCAGCAGCGGGGCTTCCCCTTACTCCCCCAGCCTGAGAAGGAAGGGTCTGGAAAGGGTCTCTCGGGGGTGGCGGGGGGTCGCTGTTACATCTCCACTGAGGGCCTCAGGGCGGCGGACACAGACTGTGCAGAAGACCCCATTCTACAGAAGGGGAAGCTGAGGCCTGATGTGTCCACAAGGCCCTGGGGGCAGGGGCAGGGCACTGGAGGGAACCTGCAAAGGCGTCTGTCTCCAGTGGGAGTCCCAGCCGCCCGCCACCTGGACCTGCCCCGCCGGGACTCCGAGGCTCCCTGCTGCTGTTGGCCATTAAACGAGACGTGACCCCCCCTTGATCATATTTATCATCCGCAGCCCCCAGCCCCCAGCGTCTGCTCCAGGAGGGCAGGGGAGCTTGTCCCTCTCGTTCTCTGCTGGGTCCCCTGGTGCCAGGCCAGTGGGTGCCCAGTGAAGAGCAGGTGAGGAAGAAACGGACCATCCACGGCATGAGGCCACAGCATCTCTGATCCTGCGTGAGGCACGTCACAGCCGTTAACACCCCCCACAGCCTTCGGGGCACCAGCGGGACCCACTCCAGAGGGTAAGGATGCCAGGGGTCAGGAGCTGGAGGTGATGGTGCCACCTCCAAGGACGCCCGCCTGGGACCCCCTGTCTCCTTGGGAAGAGGCCCACCTGGCAGGGCAGGGCTCGGGGCTGCAGTCCTCAAAGGGCCTGGGCCGGGGCAGCGGCCAGCACTTGGCATGAGGCAGGGGGACAAGGCGGCCGCGGTCCATCCGCACACAGCGAACAGCCAGCGGCACCTGCCCACCTCCGCAGGTCACCGGGCACGGGGCCAGGGCTCGGGTCTCCCACCTGCGGGAGGGAAAGGCCAGTGCACCCGAGGGAGCCACACCCAGGGTCCGACTCCTTCCTCCCTGGGGGCCCAGATTGCTGCCCCTCTGCACAGCCTCCCTCCGCGACTCACCATGCCGGGCACGGGGCAGCCTGGCAGACCTCCTGCCGCCTCCCAGGCCTGGCTGCCAGGTCACACATCTCTTCCTGGACCGGGGTCCCGAGGGCAGAGTCCACGCACACGAAATACAGCTCCATCAGGCCTGCCGGGGGGAAGGAGGGACCGCGTGCCCCAAGAAGAGGGCTCAGCCAGGACCACGGGTGCCCGGCTCTCTGGAGAGCCCTAGCAGAGGAGGCCTGCGTGGGTATGAGTCTTGGTTCTGCCACTCACAGCTGAGTGACCTTGCACAAGTGACTTAACTTCTCTGAGCCTCAGGTTTTTCCTCTAATGGTGCCACCCTTGGAGGGATTTTATAAGGTTGTTTTTTTTGTGTGGGATTTTTTTTTTTTTTTTTTTTGTCTTTTTAGGGCCACACCTGTAACATACAGAAGATCCCAGGCTAGGGGTCAAATTGGAGCTCCAGCTGCTGGCCACAGCCACAGCCACAGCAACGCCAGATCCAAGCCGCATCTGCAACCTACACCGCAGCTCATGGCAACACCAGCTCCTTAACCCACTGAGCGAGGCCCGGGATTGAACCTGCATCCTTCACAGATACTACTCAGGTTTGTCACCGCTGAGACACAATGGGAACTCCCAAGAACACTGTGTATCTTAACACTAACTTTGTTTCTCTGGTCTGGCCGCCAGGAAGCTCAGAGCTAAGTTTGGGGCCCATCTTAGACCTTAAGAACGTGCTCTTAGGTGCCAATTTGGCCACTTTGATGACAATTTCCTATCTTCCAGCCAATCAATGAGTACATTCATTTGGCTTGTCCATACTTGGCCCCAAGCTCCTTGCATTTAAAGGCATGTTCTGATGCAGCTGGATATTCCGGAAGCCGCCTCATATGGTTTTTAGAGTTAGTGGGTGCTTAGGAGAGCGGGGGGGCCTCACCTTGACCACAGGAGACGGAGCACGGCCCCGTCAGGGGAGTCCACACGTGTGCGGCCTGAACCTCCAGCCTGGCACTGCCCGCTGGGGACACAGCCTCTTCGCCTGGAGACTGGGCCTCCAGCTGCGGGGCCACAAACAAGCTGGTGGGTCTGGGCTTCCTGCCTCCAGCCCCCTGGGCACCTGGCTCTCCACCCCCTCCCACCCCAGTCTGTGCAAAAGAGAATATCAGTGTCACCAGCTCTCCAGAGGCTGCCCGGCCCCGCTGCCCCTTTCCCGGGAGCCTTGCTTTCTGGCCCCCAGTGGATGCCCTCGCCGCACACCCTGCCTCGGCCTCTGCATCTGTGTGAGCAGTCACCGTGTGGCAGGGGTGACTGAGCGGGGGGTTCAGGAGCCAGGTTTGCAGGCATGCTTGGCCCTGAAAGCCCCACCAGCTCCCGAGGGCCCCGGTTGGCCAGCACCCTTGTCTGAAGCAAGCCCACCCAGCCTGAGCCCATGGACGCCGGCAGGAGCGTGGCCGCGTTTCTCCACGTAGCAGAGAACTGACAGCAGCTACCAGGGTCTGGAGTCCTGGGCCTGCGAGCCAGCGGGAAGGAGCCTTCCTAGAAGCCCTGACTCTAAGTTCATCCTCTGACCGAAGGAACCCCAAGGACCGCAGCCCTGCAGATGGGCAGCCTTCCGGCTCCGGCGAGGAGGCCAGTGGGAACCAGGGCTCCCCGTTCTCCTGGCCAGAAAAGGACCCACAAGCCCCAGCCCTCTGGTGCCCAGGACACTCACATGGCCCCAGCCTGGAGGACACGTCACCTCGATACATGGCTCTAGGGCAGATGGCTTCTGGTCTGTGGGGCAGGGCCCAGCAGTGGCCAGCGCCCCCATGCCCTCTGCCCCCTGCACACACGTCACATTCTGCACGGCCAGTTCTGCTCCACAGGCTGACGGGCAGGTGTCCGATGTCTCTCTGAGGATGGCACGGGATCGCCATCAGGCCTTGCCCGCGCCATTGAGCTGCCGGAGCAGCCCGGCTCCTGGGGCAGGGAGGCAGTGAGCCTACTCCCCAATATCCAAGAGCCCAAAGAGGAGTCCCCACAAAGAGGCCAAGACCAGGGGCCCTTCCCTGAAGACTGGGGAGCTGCCACTGGTCCCTGACTTGACACCCAGGGTGCAGGCACACAAGCCCCGACCCACCAGCCTCCCAGAAGCAGAGGCGGGGCCCCCGACCAGCCAAGGGCATCGCTCCACACAACCTAGAGGGTGCCAAGGAACAAGTGCCAGGCACAATCAGATCACCAGGTTGGGGACAGTCAATGCGTCCCCTGTGCCACCGCTGAGAGGTGGTGGCTGCTTAGAGTGCTGTGTTAAGGAGTCTGCGGCAGGATCAGCCCTCAGCAGAAAAGAGTGGTGACTGGCTGTGACATGTGCCACGGATGCAAGGTGGTGGAAGGTGCCCAGAGCCGTGTATGGACCGCCGGTGACCTAGGCCCACCCCCACCCCCACCGGACAGGTAACAAAACGGGCCCAGAGAGGGAGGGGACTTGCTCAGGCCACCCAAGTCAGTGGCCAATTGGAATGGCAAGTTTCTGCCAGCTAGAGCACAGTGGGGGGACAATATGGTGACATGACAATAGCAATGACAACGTGACATTTATGGCTTTACCTTCGTGTCCTCACAGACCCTCCACGAGGAAGTTCCAAGGGAAATAGCCAACCCAGGGCCTCCTGGGTAGCTGGTAATTTGGAAGCTGACACTCCCCTGCCGCGGGGGCGGGGGTGGGAGGGGTGGGGAGGTGCAGCCAGAGGCCTTGGGAAGCGGGGACACTCAGAAGGGGCTCAGCACAGGGCCAAGCCCTGCTGGGGAGACCCTGCCTGGATCTGGCCTTGCGGGGGACCCGGCCCCACCCTGAGGCTCACCTCGTGGGGCAGGGCTGTGCGTTGCAGGTCTCCACGGCCGCAGGTTGCTGGGCCAGCGCTCTGCACCGCAAGCGGGGCAACGTCCTTAGGAGGCCACCCTGGGCCTCCACACAGCGCACCGCCCGCTCCTGCAGGCCTCCCCCGCAGGAAGCGCTGCACGGGCCGAAGTCTCCAACTGCCCAGCTGAGGAGAGGAGCAGAGCATGGGGCCTGGCCAGGACGCAGCCCAGGATGCAGCCCAGGCTGGCCCAGGACTCGGGCGCAGGGCAGGAGGCCAGCTGATCTGCAAGGTGACTCATGTCCCTGCTCTGGGCTGGACCCCTGCTCTGGGCTGCAGCGCCCCACCCTTCAGCTCTCCAGACCCCAAGCTGCACCAGAGCCTGAGGACATCTGTATAAAAGTGTCCCAGGAGTTCCCTGGTGGCTCAGCAGGTTAAGGACCTGGCATTATCACTGCTATGGCTCGGGTGGCAGCCATGACACAAGTTCAATCCCTGGCCCAGAAACCTCTGCTTGCTGCGGGCACGGCCAAAAAAATAAAAACTGCCCCAGCCCTGCACCCAATAGGACAGCCTTGTCCCTCGTGTTCCGTTCTTGCCAGCAGCACCCGCCAGGGCGTGGCCAGCTCCTTGATCTCCCCCACCCTCCCCCGCAGGGCAATCATGTCCATGGTGCAGGGAGCTGCCCGCAGACCAGGTACAGTGGGTGCAGGTCACACCAGGCTGACACTGTCACTCGTGTCTGCCTGTCTCACTGTCCTCACCTCCTACACGGGGACAATGACAGAACCCACCCCACAGGGAAATCTGCAGAACTGGAGGAGAACACTGTTGGCCCAGGCCATGCTAGAGGGCCCACGAGCCAGGAGAGAGCCCAGCGGCCCTGGTGAGCCCGCTACGACACTCACAATGGGGGGCAGGGAGCAGGGGTGCAGGACTCGGACCACGCCGCCGGCCGCCGGCTCCCTGCACACAGGGCAGCCTCCACCCATGCATTCCTGGCCTGGTCCCAACAGCTGTAGGTCACCTGACGCAGCCCTGGGAGAGAAGAGGGAGGCTAGGCCACCTCCAGGCAGGGGGCAAACCGGGCTCCAGGCCAGCCCTGCCCCGGGCCTCACCTGCCCCACAGCTCACCGAGCAGGCCCCCCGCACAGGAGCCCACGCCCAGGCCTGCTGCTGCTCAGGCTGGAAGTAGGTGAAGGTGATGTCTGGGCGGGCGAGGCGGCCGTACTCCTGGCCGTAGCGCCTGTAAACCTGCACGAGACACACGGAGAGGGCCACTGTCACAGCCACCTCCCCGGGAGGCCTTCAGCTGTTCTGCCCTCCATGCCCTGGCTCCTTTCCCTCAGCAAGCAATCACCTGCCCCCGTGCCACACTCTGGGGACAGCACAGCAACCAGGACACTGTCCCAGGCTCCAGGAGCTCACAGTGGGGTGGGGTCAGGTGGGTTGGTGGTGACAGATGGTGACAAAGTATATGGATGTTTCGGGGATCGGGGAGCACAGAGAAGGGCCCCTAGGGTTGGGGGGCAGGTCAGGAGGGCCTCCTGGGGGAGGCGAGGAGGCCAGTGAAGGGGACGTTCCAGCAGCCAAGAGTCTGGGCCCGGCCTGGGGTGAGACCAGCACAGCACGGGGGCAGGAAGGGGGTTGGACAGGGGTCTGGGCTCGTCCCCGAGGACACGGGAGCTATAAGGAAGAGTGACCACAGGGGGCCGGCCTGTCTGTACTTGAAAAGGGTCACCGGGTCCTGTGAGGGGCCAGCCTGGAGGGCAGGAGGGGCCCCCGAGATCCCAGCACCTGCCCCCACCCTGGACACCTCATCTGGCCGCCCAGCACAGCCCAGCCGTCCTCCCCCACTCCCAGCAGCTCCTGGCTTAGTGGCTCCGAGAGGGGCTCAGGAATCTGTGTTTTCACCCTCACTGCAAGGAGGCCGACAGAACTGCTTGGCAGTTGGCGTCGGGAACATTCCCAATGAACTGGGCCACAGGGGGAGGCAGGGAAGGGGTTAACCGCTCCCCTTGGGGCTCACCTGGCCTGGCCTTCTGGGGAGCCCCTGCCGTCCCCCCCAGCGGTGGGAGCAGAGGGTGGGGCTGCTAGACCAATGTCGGGGGCCATCAAGACTCGGGCCCTCCCCACCCCCCCAAGGTGCTCCAGGACTATTTCAGGCCACACTGCCTTCTGTCCACACAGGGGGCCACGTGCAGACAGGCTCACAGTGCAGAGGACACATCTGGACCCAGCCTGGAACCAACATCTATGCAGAGCTGCCTCTGGGCCCGGGGCCTGCGGCCAGCACTGCCCAGCCCACACATCAATCCTCAGGCCGGCCCATAACCCCAGGCCGTGGGACGGCCATCTCGTCCCCACTGGGCAGGGAGGACCTGGGCCACCCAGCATCCTCACAGGAGGAGAGCAAAGCGGGAGGGGGACATCAGGTTCCAGTTCTGCCCTCACACCACCTGCCCCTTTGACCCAGAACTTCCGACGTCTCATCCCACCGTCGGGATGGGGCAGGCCAGGCCTCTGGGCCCTTTGAGATCTGAGTCAGCGTGCAGCCTGCGGCACGTAGCATGCAGCTCGCAGCGTGTAGCACGCAGCGTGGCTACCTTCCAATGCTCATGGGGTGGGGGGCAGACACTCTGCCGGAACCTTTACCGTGTGTTATTTTGAAAAAAAAAAAAAATGCACCTTCACAATAGCTTTTCATAGGCATGCTTAGTCTCATTTTGCAGATAGGGAAACAGAGGCTCAGAAATGCTGTCTTTTGTCCCTTCCGAGCTGGGATTTGACCTCTGGGCTGAGTCCCTAGCCTGGGTCCTTGAGCTCTGAGTCACCCTGCTTCCAGCTCCTGGGCCACTTCGCCTGCTGGAGGGCTGCCCCCACCCTGGCTCCCTAACCTGAGCCTGGGACCAACCAGTCTCCCGGCTGTCTCGCTCTCCACGCCCCACCCCCCACCGCAGCTCCCCAGACCCCCGAGAGAAAGCGGGAGCTCCTCCCATGACCAGCAAGGATTCCAGCCATCTGGAGGGAACCCTTTCCTTCCCCCGACCTAGTCCCCATTCCTGTGCACGCACTGTTCCCTCAAGATGCCACCCCCACCCCCTACCCCTGCTCGGCCTGGCAGCGGTAGCCCATCTCAGGCCTCGGAAGCCCCCAGACCTCCGCGCAGGGCTCTCCCTCTGTCCGGCTCAGAGCTGGGGACTCCCGTGGGCTCCGAGCACAGGGGCCTCACGCCCCCCAGTGGCCGCTGAGACAATGAGTGGTGTGTGTCCGCGGCATCGGGGAGGGAGCCCCCGGAGGCCCCACCTGGATCTCCAGGTCCTCCTGGGTGGGTCCCCGGATGCGGAGCTCCTCCCGGTGGGGCAGCCGGTCCTCAGTCAGGGCCACTCTGTACTCGACACGGCTGTCCTCCAGGAGGGAGGGGTAGGTGATGCTGGGAGAGATGCTGGCATTTCCAGCCACGACGTAGCGCCCGCGGATCCGCACAGCTGTGGGGGGAGGGAGAGTCAGCACCCAGGGTGGGCCCTCCTCCCACCGCGGGAGATGGTACCGCCCCCTTCACAGACGAGGTGCTGTTTAAGGAGCAAGGTGGAGGTGACATCAGGGCCAACGGGAGGCCAACTTCTCAGTGGCCGAACCTGCCACTCCCATACCAGAGTCCCCAGCCCTCCCGCATTTGGGTGGTCTCTGAAGTGGGCACGCCCTGCTCCGCCACCAAGCGCACTCACACCTCCCTCCATGGGGGCGGGCGTGGGGGGTGGGGAAGAGGTTGGTTCAAGGACCCAGGGTAAACGCTCCCACCCCAGATCCAAAGGTCAGGTGAGAGAACCCCCTAGAAATAAAGACCCATGGGCAGGGAAGGGGGGCTTGAGCAGTCAAGAGATTGGCCTTGCCCAGGGACAGATCTGACCTTCACCCTGTGTCACACCTGAGCCTCTGCGCTTAGGGTAGGGACTGGCTGCACCAGAAAGGCCACCCACGTGACTGAGGGCGGGGGGAAATGGGGTGGGGGGGAGGGATGGAGGGGGGCCTTCAAGTCACAGAGCAGCAGCCAAGCTGGAGACTGAGATTGGGGGGAGGGGGGAAATGGACCAGGCCCTCAATCAATCTACTGTAATGGAGCCCCACTAAGACCGGGACTCGGGACTCAGGGGAGCTCGCTGGGTGGGCAGTGCCCTGCGCGTGGTGGCACGACCGGGTGCCCGACTCTGCCCCAGGCGTCTCTTCCTGTGTCTGGTTTGGTCATCTCCCCTTGTGCTAAGCCATAACTGGGAGTGTAACAGCTCTAGGTTCTGGGATCCTCCTGGTGAATCACGCAACTGAGGGTGGTTTGGGGACCCCTCCCCCAACTTGCAGCTGGCATCAGAAGCGAAGGCATCTTGGGGCTGTGCCCTCTGCCTTCACAGCCTGGCTTAGCCTGGTGGGCATCCTCCAGCCAGCTCACCCAGGTGCGTGAAGAGAGGCCTGTGGTTGATGACATGGATGTTGGTCAGGTTGGGGGTGACAGTCAGGAAGGTGACATACTCTAGGAGGAAGCAGAAGGGGGGCACTCAGGTGGCTTACATCACAGTCCGAGGGGGCAGATGCCAGCCGGACAGATAAAAGGGCCTCAGCACCGAATGCTACCAACGCAATGGGACTGCCTCAGGCAGCAGTGAGCCCCCTGTCACAGGAGGCAATCAAAGCCAGGCTGGAGGCCATCAGTGGGGACACTGCCCCAGCCAGGAGGGACTAGATGCCAGGTTCTGGGTACAGTGTGGGGACAGCTCCTCGACTGACTCTGCAAAGGACCTGACCTCTTTTTTCTTTTTTTTTTTTGGTTTTTTGGGTTTTTTTGGCCACCCTGTAGCATATGGAGTTCCCGGGTCAGGGATCAGACCCGAGCCGCAGCTGCGGTAATGCCAGATCCTTAATCCACTGTGCCAGGGATTGAACCTGCGTCCCAGCACTCCAGAGATGCCACCCACCCCACTGCACCATGGCGGGAATTCCCTGACCTCTTTTACAAATAGATCAAAGTCAAAGATTTTCCAGTATCGCATCTCTCCAGCTCAGATTCCTCGAGCAGGAGAGGAGAGGCCAGCCCACCGCAGATTTCCCAAGGTCCATAGTTTTTCTGATTCGCAGCTGCAGGGGGCATCCGGGAGTGATGGGCAGCAGCCTCACCACCCAAATCCGAGCCTCATGGGAGGCTGGCTAACAGGGTTCAAGGTGAGGATGTGGGTCCCGCCACGGCGGCAGCTGGCACTCTGGCTCTGGGCTGCAGGGTTCCCTGGAGGCTGGAGCCCGGCCCTTCACCCCCAGGGAGGCCCCTACCTCTGGCCCTTCCAGCCGTGAAAGAGCCGTTCTGTGGCCTGCACGTGCTGTTGTCCCCGCCGCACACCTGGCACATGTCTGGCACCTGCCCGGAATCCATCCTGCCGTCACAGCCGAACGTCTGTGCCAAGGAGAGTGGCAGGTGAGATCCTGGGGATGTCACAGCCAAATGGGGCGTTTGTGCAGCTTCTGACGCCACTCAGGAGGTAAGCTTAAGTGACTTGTCCAAGGTCACAGCGAGGCACTTGACCCTTGGCTGACTCCCAGGTCCACCCTGTATCCCCCAGCATCACCTACCCTGCAGCTGCCTGACACGCACAGGCTCAGGGTCCCGTCCTGTCGGGGGCCGCCGGGCACACACCGAGTCCCGTCCAGGAACCTGTCCCCACGCCGCACAATGAAGCTCTCGCCAACCGCCCAGCACATGTGTCTGCACAGAGTGTCCCCTGGGAAAGCAGAAGGACGAGGACTCGGGATGGGAGGGGGCGGGGAGGCCAGTCGCCGTGAAGCGTGATCGAGTGGGCCCTCCCCACTCGCCCCCCCATCTCGCTTCACCCTTTGCATCTGAGCCAAGGGTTTTATTCTCCACCTGTCCCGCTCCAGAGGCAGTAATCACATCACGACGTGATAACAGTTACGGAACTCTGAGCATGCGCAGTGCTTCCCTGCACCATCGCTCCTTCCGACCACCCAAGCTGGAACTAGCCCTCTTAGCTCCATTTACAGATGCAGAGACGGAGACCCAGACCGGCTAGCAAGGGGTCCAGCTGGCGTGGGAGGCATGGCGGGTATGACACAAGTCTGAGCCCGCTCTCAACAGCTTCAGAGTGATGGTGGCCGGCCCCCAGTGACTGCTCCCAGCCCGAGGGTCTCATGCCTGGCTCCCCAGGCCCCACCCCCCGCCCCACCTTGGCTGTACTGCGCGGCGGCGCCCCAGTGATAGAAGGAGGTGCTGCCCGGGGAGAGGCGCAGAGGCTCCCCGTCGGTCTGTGCGCACTGCTGGGACATGAACTCCAGCTGGGTCTTCTCGCAGGCCTGGCAGGAGGAGGCAGAGGACAGGCACAGGAGGGGCAGGGGCAGGGGGCATGGGGGGCGGGTCTAGCTAGGGTAGAGGGTCCTTGCCCCTGGGAGACAGCAAGGCCCCCTACAGCTCGAGGGGGGAGACGGGGGCGGGGATTGGGAGCTCCCCTGGTTGGGTTAAGAATCTGACTGCAGGGAGTTCCCGCCTTGGCTCAGTGGCTAATGAATCCGACTAGGAACCATGAGGTTGCCAGTTCCATCCCTGGCCTTGCTCAGTGGGTTAAGGATCTGGTGTTACTGTGAGCTGTGGTGTAGGTTGCAGACGCAGCTCGGATCCCGCATTGCTGTGGCTCTGGCGTAGGCCGGTGGCTACAGCTCCGATTCGACCCCTAGCCTGGGAACCTCCACATGCCACGGAACGGCCCAAGAAATGGCAAAAAGACAAAAAAAAAAAAAAAAAAAAAAACTCTGACTGCAGTGAGTAGGTCAGGTCACTGAGGAGGCAAGGTGTTATCCTGGCCCCGTGCTGATGATTAAAGGATGTGGCGTTGCTGCAGCTGTAGTGTAGGTGGCAGCTATGGCTCAGATTCAGTCTCTAGCCCAGGAACTCCATATGCCCAGGTGTGGCCATAAAAAAAAAGTGGGATTTCCACAGAATGGGGGGACATATTTGCAAATGAAGCAACTGACAAGGAATTAATCTCCAAAATTTATAAGCACTTCTTGCAGCTCCATACCAAAAAAACAACCCCTTCAAAAAATGGGCACAATATCTAAACAGAGAATTCTCCAAAGAGGACATACGGATGGCCAAAAAACACATGAAAAGATGTTCAACATCACTCATCATTAGAGAAATGCAAACCAAATCCGCTATGAGGTACCACCCTGCACCAGCCAGAATGGCCATCATCAAAAAGTCTACAAACAAGAAGAGCTGGAGAGGGTGTGGAGAAAAAAGAACCCTACGACGCTGTTGGTGGGATTGTAAATTGGTGCAACCACTGTGGAAAACAGTATGGAGAGTCCTCAGAAAACTAAACATAGAACTGCCATTGGATCCAGCAACCCCACTCCTGGGCATCTATCCAGAGAAAACCACGACTCGCAGAGACATATGTACTCCAATGTTCATTGCAGCACTATTTGCAGAAGCCAAGACATGGAAACAACCTAAATGTCCATTGACGGAGAAGTGGATCCAGAAGATGTGGTGCATATACACCATGGAACATTACTCAGCCATTAAAAGGAATGAAATACTGGCATTTTTAGCAACATGGATGGACCTAAAAATTATCATGCTAAGTGAAGTCAGCCAGACAGTGAAACCCCAACATCAAATGCTTTCACTGACATGTGGAATCTGAAAAAAAGGAGACTGAACTTCTTTGCAGAATAGATACTGACTCACAGACTTTGAAAAACTGTTTGGTTTCCAAAGGAGACATTTCGGGGGGTGGGGGGATGCACTGGGGATGTGGGATGGAAATCCTATAAAATTGGATTGTGATGATCATTGTACAACTATAAATGTAACAAATTAATTGAGTAATAAAAAAAAGTGGGTTTTTTGTTTCTTTTGTCTTTTTAGGGCTACACCGTGGCATTTGGAAGTTCCCAGGCCAGTGATCGAATCAGAGCTGCAGCTGCCAGCCTACACCACAGCCACAGCAACTCGGGATCCAGGCCGCGTCTGTGACTTACACCACAGCTCATGGCAACACCAGATCCTTAACCCACTGAGCAGGGCCAGGGATCGAACCTACATCCTCTCAGAGACTATGTCAGGTTTGTTACTGCTGAGCCACCACGGGAATTCCCAAAGAAGACGGTTTGGGCCCAGCTCCAGGCTGCACCTGACGTTCCTGCTTGTACAGTGGGGTGCCTTCCTCTGCTGATGGGAGAACTCCACGAGAGTATGTAAAGGGCACAGGGCAGGGCCTACCCCAGCAACAAGAAGCAAAGCCAGGCTGCTGGTGGGAGGCCCCAACTTCAGAAAACAAGGCTGATTATAAACATTGACTATGTCCGTGCCTTTTAAAAAAATTGTGTGAACCGCAAATCACAAGTGCCCTTGTCCTTGGGCTCCTCCAGGCCGTTGCTGTGACCTCACCCCCTCCCCAGCCCGAGAGAGCAGGCCTACCTGGGTGTTGCACATCTCAGCCTGGAGGTCAGCACCTACGCACGAGCGCCCCCCAAAGGCAGGTCTGAAAATGCCCGCAAGGCAGAGGGATGAGAGGCGGCCACCAACTCGACCACGGAATGTGAAGCTGGCTGCCTCCAGTGCCCGCTGCTGAGTACCTGGGGTTGTTGCACTGGCGCCTCCTGGTGACCACGCCTCCTCCGCAGGAGCGGGAGCAAGGACTGGCGGGCCCCCAGCTAGACCAGCCCCCGTGCACTGCCCCCACGGGGGCCAGCTCCGCCAGGGAGCGGCAGTGACCCTTGGAGCACCACTGCAAGAGAAGGACAGCGCCATGTCCTGCTCCCAGGGCACCCCGCACCCGCAGACACCCCAGTACCCAAAGTACCCCCAACACACACACACGCAGGCACGCACCCCATCCTGCTCGGGAGCCAATGCTAAACAGAGGAGGGCAGGCCACCAGCCCGTCGGACAGAGGAAGGGTCTGGCCACGCAAAGCAGAGGGGAAGGGCAGAGGCCCAGAGGGTGCACGGTAGCAGGAAGCCAGGTGAACAGCGCAGGCTATAAGGGAGCAGAGCCATGTGGTCACGTGATACCTCCACCTGCTCTGGGAGGTGGGAGGGTGACCCCACCATTCCAGTCTCCAGGGAGGAGGAAACGAGACTCCACACGGTGCCTGGGGTGGGTGCTCGAAACACCTGGTCAAGAGGGGGGCCCTGGATCCCCCCGTCGCCCGCCCTCACAGAGTCCTGAGCAAGCCTTTCAATGTTACTGTCCGCTGCAGGAATCTAGAAAAACCACCTGTAGGGGGCAGGGAAAGTATTGGGTGCCCTCTGTATCTTGCTGCCCTCGGCTCCTGGCCAGGTGGTCCGAGACCTCCAGCTCCTGAGGCCCTCCTGTCCCCTGTCCCAGGACGAGGGCTCCCAGGCTGCAGGTCTGCCAGAGCACATGTGAACACGCCCACACACGCACACGCACACGCGCTCCTTCACTCCAGCTCTGACCTTCCCCACGCCACACTCTGTCCCATCCAGGAGAGGAATGAGGAGGCGGCTACAGCTGCTCTGGTCCAGGGGGTCTGTGTGACAGGAGAGAGCCTGGCACATGTCCTAAGAGGGGAGACAAAGGGCCAGCTCAGGGCCACTGCCCAGTCGTAACTGCCCCTGTCAGACCCCAGGACGCAGTGACACAGCCAGCGCACTGGGCACTGGTAGGTGGAGAGAGCGGCCACAGCCGACTTCTGCATCAGGAATGGGGACAGTGACCAGGACCCACAAAAACGTGTTCATTTCTTTGACAATTGGAAGAAAAACTTGATCTTCTAAATCAAAGAAAATGTTCTAATACATAAGTTAATATACTTGTATTCCTAACAACACACGTAAAACAGACATTTCATAAAAACGCTAAGATGGGAGTTCCCATTGTAGCGCAGCAGAAATGAATCCGACCAGGAAACATGAGGTCGCTGGTTCAATCCCTGGCCTCGCTCAGTGGGTTAAGGATCCGGCGTTGCCATGAGCTCTGGTGCAGGTCTCAGAGGCAGCTCGGATCTGATGTTGCTGTGGCTGTGGTGTAGCCGGCAGCTGTAGCTCTGATTGCACCCCTAGCCTGGGAACCTCCATATGCCACGGATGTGGCCCTAAAAAGAAAACACACAAACAAACAAAAACCCCGAAGATGTAATTTTAGTAATTTGTATGGTGGAAGGGGTCAGCAAGGCAAAAGTGCCTGAAAGTCGGGTCCGGCCCTGGAGGAAGTGTGTCTTTGGGGTGCCTACCCCCGTCAGCATCTTCCAGGTTTCCACTCCTTCTGTAGGGTTCAGCTTGGAGGTTACTTCCTCCAGGAAGCCCTCCAGCTCCCCCTGGGCGGGAAGACCTCCGTAATTGCCTATTTAGGATCAAGGTCCATAGGCTCAAGGGCCCTGCCAGGGCCAGCTCTACAAAATTTGTGGAGCTAGTATAAAGGAAAACATGCGCTCAAAAACTAAGAAGGTCAGAGGCAGAGAGGCACCGGTGGCCTGGCCAGTCAGCGGGGGAGCGGCGGGGGGGGGGGGGGGGGTGTGAAGGCACAGGAGGGCGGGGGGGGGAGGGGGAGGTGTTCCGAAGGCACAGGAGGGCGGGGGCGGGGGGACCGGCAGGCCGAGGGCGTCCCCCGTGTGGATGGCGGGGCGCTGTAAACACTATGCCCGCCTAGACTCACCAGCTGCTCCCTGGAGAAGGTGCAGGCCACCGCCGTAGGGCCGAAGGCGACGCGGCACTGCTCGTCGGCGCCGTAGTAGAGGCCAGGGTGCGCTTCGGGAGGGCGGCCCGCGGCCCAGGACTGCGGCCCCGGCGGGTCCCACACGCAGTGCGGGCGTCCTGCGCTGAGACGAGGCCAAGGCTCAGGCCCGGGGTGGGCACCGGGTGGCAGAGCGGAGGCGGGAGGAGAGGGCGTTTGGAGCAGCAGGGTCGGTGAGCGGGTTGGGGATTCTCCGGCAGTGACCCCCCACCCCACCCGCCTCGTCTAGGCGACCCTGGGCTAGGACAAGGCTCAAGCCTGGGCGCCGGGGCGGGGGTGGGGGGGGGCGATGAAGGGGTGCGGGAGGTTGGAGAAGTGAGTCTGGGATGGGGTGGGAGTGTAGCGGGGACAACTGAGCGTCAGGTGCAGGAATGGGATGGGAGGGAAAGGAGGGAGGTGGCCCCGGGGCGGGAAGGAAGTGGACCGTGGGCTGGGTGGGCAGGTTGGGGGGAGGGCCGAGATGGAGAAGTGGATGCTGAAAGGATGGCGCGGTCAAGGCCGGAGGCGGTTGGGGCTGGAGGTGGGGGGCGGCATGGAGGAGTGCTTCCTGAGACGCAGTGGGGCTCCGTGGAGAGGTGGGCGCAGGGATGCGATGGGAGCGGACAAGGAATGGACCGGGCGGGGGGTGCGGGGTAAATGGAGGGGTGGGTCCAGGGACGGGAAGTAGGGGGGCGCGCAAAGGGGAGGTGGGGACGTAGGGAGGGCCGGGGTCAGGGGTGCAGCTACCTGAGCATGCGCTGCAGCTGCCGGCGGCTGCAGGGGGACCACGTGGGGCCCCCTCGGGCGGGCGCGGCGCCGTCGGACGCCATCACGTGGCCGCTGGCCTCGCAGTCGCTGCCGGGCGCGCCGTCGTGCTCCAGGCCGAAGCTGCGGAGGCGGGGCGCTAAGGGTGGCAGGCTGGCCACGGTCCCCTCCCTCTGGGCCCGGTCGCCAGGCCGGGTCGCCTAGGGCCCGCCACCACCTAACCCAGGCATGGGGCGCGTCGCGCGGCCACCCAGCCTGTTTCCCGCCCGAAAGAGCTCTGGGCCGGCCAGGTGGCTCCTGACTCTTTCAGCTAATACATATCAAAAAGGCTTTTGGGGAGAAACGAATCTGGAATCTGACTGGCATCCGTGAGGACGCAGGTTCGATCCCTGGCCTCATGCAGTGGGCTAAGGATCCGGTGTTGCCGGTGAGCTGTGGTGTATGTCACAGTCTAGGCTCAGATCCCTGTTGCTGCGGCGTAGACCAGCGGCTACAGCTCAGATTCAACCCCTAGCTTGGGAACCTCCATATGCTGCCGATGCAGTCTTAAAATAAAAACCAAAAAAAAAAAAAAAAGGCATTAAAAATGTGCAAGCCAAAGTCATCCACGATGTTTGAGGTCTGGGAATCTGGGAAGACAGCGCTCAAGGGAGCGCCTTGGGACTTTCTTGTCCTGGGGGGGCTCACTGTGAAAATACTGAATGTGCTACAGTGAAAGGGTGGGACCTCAGAAGAATATCTCTGCTCCGCAATGGAAGGCAGTTGTTTTCAATTCCCCTTTGTTTTTCTCTCCAAACAAGAAAGATGGAGGAGTTGTGGTGCCTGGACCACTGTGGGGGTGGAAGCCCCAGCGTGGCCCGTGGGGGTGGGGTGGGTGGGAGAGAGGGCTGGCACACAGGGAAGTCAGACACTAAGTTTTCACTTTACCAGTCTCTGTGCTATTTGAATTTTTCCAGCAAGCAGGTGTTACTTTCATAATTCAAAGACTAAAAATCAAAACGGAAAGAAACCCACCACTAGGTAAATAAAGGGAGCACAGGTTTGCCCACTGAAGTAGAGCATTTACATACCAGGAAAAGGCTGGAAACAAACTATATATTTATTAAACAAACTGCCATGTGTAGCAAAACCTACTATAGGAGTTCCCACTGTGGCACAATGGGATCGGTGTCACTGCAGCACCAGGACGCAGGTTCGATGCTCAGCACAGTGGCTTGCTGCCGCCGCGGCATAGGGTGCAACGGCAGCTTTGGCCCAGGAACTCCATATGCCATAAGGTGGCCAAAAGTTTTTAAAAAGAGAGAGAGAAGAAGAAAAAAAAATACTCTGTAAAAGACCTGGAGGAGATGTTTGGGATATAATATTACATTAAAAGGCAGGAACCACGAGTTCCCACTGTGGCGAGAAATCGGCCATCGTGCGGCTCAGATCTGATCCCTGGCCGGGGAATTCCATTGCTTCGGGGCAGCCAAAAAGGAAAGAAAAAAAAAAAGGGCCGTTAACTACTGTACAGCATAATCCCAAGTTTGCAAATAAAAAATTACGTATGTGCGTGTAAAGAAGAGATAGACGGTATATGTCTAAGTGCTGGGATTTGGGATAATTTTTAGGCCTGTCTTTTCTTCACCTGGATTTCCTACAAAAACTACTTTTCTTTTTTTTTTTTTTTTGGTCTTTTTGCCATTTCTTGGGCCGCTCCTGCGGCATATGGAGGTTCCCAGGCTAGGGGTCGAATTGGAGCTGAAGCCACTGGCCTACACCAGAGCCACAGCAACGCGGGATCCCAGCTGCGTCTGCAACCTACACCACAGCTCATGGCTACACCACAGCTCACGGCAACGCCGGATCGTCAACCCACTGAGCAAGGGCAGGGAGCGAACTCACAACCTCATGGTTCCTAATCGGGTTCGTTAACCACTGCGCCACGACGGGAACTCCCTGAGAACTACTTTTTAACTCCTAAGTGTGCTTTGCTTATTTTTTGGAAAAAAAAATTTTTTTCATTTAATCATTCAGGAATGAGGAAGTGTCAGTCCCTAGTCCCTTGGGGTTGAGGGTGTGGCCTCCTAGCAGGTTCTTCCAGGGACCACTGCCAACCACACCCTCCCCTCCCGGGGCCCAGGTCAGGTCCTTGCCCAGAACCTGGGGACGGGGGCGGGGCCTCGTACCTGTGCCCAATTTCGTGGGCGATGGTGACCCCCAGGTCGAAGCCAGTATCCTCTGTGATAAGGCAGCTCCAAGAGGAGGAGCAGGCGCCCCCCAGCTGGGTGACCCCCCGAACCTGCCGGTTACCATCGGGCAATTCCAGGTCAAACCTCAGAAAGAAAGAACAGACACCTGGGCAGTGCTGAGGTGCCTGCCCGCCGCCGGGCCACCTTTGCAGAGAGTGGGAGCGGCTCCCAGGGCGGCTGGGGCACCGGCGGGGAGCCTGGGTACCTGGTGATGTAAAGGACGAGGTCAGCGTGGCTGGGATCTGCGTCATCCTCGGGATTGACCGTCCTGCTCCACTCACAGACGCTCCGCAGGGATGCGGTGATGTTGGCTGTGATATTCGGAGCATCCTGGAGGACCAGCCACAGAGCGCACCCTCAGGGGACCCACGCCGAGCAGGGTGCTCCCGCTGCCAGCATCTCGGTCAGCCCCGTAACAGCCCGATTCCTGTCCCACGTTACAGATGAGGAGACAGAGGCTGAGTGCCAGGGCAGAGCTGGAAGAGGGGAGCCCTGCCCTCACCCCTGCTGCTCTGTGGGCACCCACAGGCACAGGTTCAAGTGGGCGGAAGCAGGTTCCCCAGGGGGCTGGGTGCCCAGCCCAGCGCCTACCTGAGGCTGTGTCAGAATAACCATCTTCACCAGGTGCACGCGGAACTGAGCCCCCAGGGACGGGTCCCTCAGCAGCTCTGACCCCTGTGCAAAGGCAGGCAGAGAGGTGGGCCGGGGTCCACCGTGGGCGGGGCGGGGGAAGCCTGGAGACTCTATCAGCTGAGGGGAGGGGTACCCAAAATGCCACTACTGGGACTGGGAGCCACCACAGAGACAGCCGCATCTGCTGGGGGCCCCCCTTTGCTCACAGCTCGAGAAGGCCAGCCAACACCCAGAACCTCGAAACAACGGACTGCGTATAATTGTCATGAGTCTAGAAGGCGCTTTGACTCCAACACGGCTTCTCTTCAACTGGACGCACCCTGTCCTCTCTCATCTCCGCCCATCTCCCCAAAACACCTCTCTCACTTCTGCCCCCTTCACCCGAGGGCCGCCTCCCGCTCCGTGGGCCCCTTCCCAGGCACCTCGATGAGAACACCCCCCACTCGCCCCCAGCCAGGCTCTCGTGGTCCGTCTGCCAAGGTGCCAGCTCTGTTCGACTTATACCGCGGTTGTTTGCACCAGCCTGTCAGCAGACTTAAGAACAATGCAGCGGGCACAGGGTGGGTGCCCCGTCGTGACACTGGCCGTGACCATGCCTGGCACCATGTAGGCAGGCGCCCGTCTACAGTCTACCACCTGGCCACCCTTGGTCCTCATAAAACATGTCGAATGACCAGAGGAAGTGTGGTTTGATTACCAAATTCCAGCACATTCGAGGTGGGGGAGGGCCTCCCAAAGCTTGAAAACCACAGCTTTCAAATGACTTTGAATATGTGCCATTTCTGGGCGTGCAGGTGGAGACCCAAGCAGGCTGACCCGGGCCTTGAACCAGCTTTCCCAGGGTTTGGGAGCCCGTGGGTGTAGCATCTGGGACACAGCCTCCCTTTGGGGTGGGAGACCCAGAGAACACCTGGGAAAGGAGAGGGGTCAGAGTGCCCGGGGCTCTGTGTTTGGGGGATATTTTCCTTTTATCCGAGAGGGGTGGGCAGGGAGTTCCCATCCTGACTCAGGGGTAACAGACCTGGCTAGGATCCATGAGGATGCAGGTTCGATCCCCGGCCTCGCTCAGTGGGTTAAGGATCCTGCGTTGCTGTGGCTGTGGTGTAGGTCGCAGACGTGGCTCAGATCTGGTGTTGCTGTGGCTGTGGCCTAGGCGGGCAGCTACAGCTCTGATTAGACCCCTAGCCTGGGAAACTCCATATGCCTCGGGTGCAGCCCTAAAGAGACGAAAACAAAAACAAAAAACCCCAAAGAGGTGGGCATTCGTGAGGCTGGGGACAAGGACCCCATATTCTAGGACAGCTGCCCAGCCCTCCAAGGCCAGCGTACCAGGGGAGCAACTCTGGCCCTGCCTGCCGCCAGTGGTCGTATTAATCTCCTGATGTTTGCGGACACTGACCTGGTGGCCTGGAAGACGTGTGTCTGTGTGTTTCATGTGTGAACATGCGCGTGGCCAGGCACAGCCCATCAGGGAAACGGGGTCATCAGGTGCCTTGCGGTCACCTGTTTCTGGGCTGCCTCTTGGTCTCTGAGATGATGGAAGCTGGGCTTCCTACCCCACTGTTACCCCTAAAAGCTAAGTGCAGAGGAGGCCTGCAGACATGCGGGCGCTGAGAAAGCCCAGCGGGGTGCAGCCCTGCTGGGCACCTGGGCAGGGCCAACTGAGGTGCCCACAGATCGATGGGGGGGCGAGGCCAGGTGAAGGGACAAAAGCAGAAAGAGGCTGTGGGGGGCACTGCCCAGTGTGTAGAGGGCAGATAAGAACAGGCCACACCTCTCCCACCCCAGGCCCTGAGCCCCACGTGTGACCCCAGGCTCAGGTCCATACCCACCAGAGAAGCCAGCCCACTGACTCTTTTTGCACGAGCCCTGGGTATGGGGCACTGCGTCCACAGGCTCCTGAGGGCGACCACAGTGCCACCAGGGTCCCAAGCCCTCTCCTGAGTCAGCGTCGCCCACAGAGCCTGTGCCCCATGCCAGCACTGACCATGTTGAGGTTGGTGAGCACGTAGCGCTCCGTGTCCTCCTGGTGAGCCTGCTGGACATCGGGACCCACAGCCACCAGCAGCTCCAGGTGCAGGACGCTCCCAGCAGCCCGTCTCCAGAGGCGCCGGGCAGGAGGGCGGCCTGGCGAGGTGGGTGGCGAGGCTGACGGCGAGGGTCCTGGAAAGCAGGCCAGAGGTGGGGCCAGGCCCCTCCATCACCCTTGGCTCCTGAGCCTGGAATCACAGTGGCCCAAGCCCCAGCTTTGTCACAGGGGAGGTGGGGAGCCTGAGGGGGCCTGCCCTGCCCCGCACCCCACACACAGGGGAGCCGGGTGGGGCACTTCCGCCCTGGCCCACTTGGAGCTGGGCTCTCGGTGCCCGCAGATCCTCAGACACCCACGAACGGATGCAGGGTGGCCTTCTCGACTCCTTGGACAACCAGGCTCTCAGAGAGTGAGCGGTCCCCAGCTCTGGCATGTCACCCATGGGGCGACTGATATGACTGATGGCCCGGACAGCCACCTTGGGCGGGGCGGGGGGTGGGGGGACATTTCATCCTACCCCTCGGCCCGGGTCCCAGTGCTGACTAGGTGCTTCAGAGCAGCACAAGGCCCAGGAGGGAGCTATTGCGTGGCTTTATGTCCTTCTGGTCGCACCAAAGCCCCATCCAGCCCAGCCCCGGAGCCATCCTGCAGGCCCGTGGCAGCCAGTTCTCATCTTTGGGGCTCCAGGTTCCCACCCAGAGCGTGGGAACCATCAGTGACCCCCGACCTAGGGCCAAGGCTCAAGCCACGGGACTGTGAATGAGCTTGCAAACTGTGCAGGGCCGCTCAGAGGCGGGAGGTCTACCTGCCCCCAAAGCAGACACGTTCTCCTTTGGGGAGAATCGGTGGGGAGGAGGCCTGGCCTAGAGCCCGGAGTCTGGGTTTAAGTCCACCTCCTCCCAGCTCGATGCTGGGGAACCCGACCAGAGCTCGGCATAGCAGCCTCGCCTTGCAACACCTGTTACACGGGGGAACGGCTTGAACCCCGACAGGTGAGGCAGGTGCAAGCCTCAGTGGAAAGCAGGAGCCCAGGGCCGACCCCGCCCTCCTCCCCCTCACCCCAAGGTGGCCCCCAGAGACTTGGGGACCCCAGGCTGTGGTCTCCTAGCGCTTCGGGGACCTGGAAGATGAGATAGACACGTTCCCAGCCCCCAGACCCCACGATCAGCCACCGGCCTCCAGCACTGCCCGCCCCATTACGGCCCCCGGCATCGGTCAGTGTGTATCTGACGCGGACCGCAAAGAAACCAGCCACCAGTGGGACATCCCCGATTTTCTCGACCCTGACCACTAGCCCGCCCTGCTCCCATCCCCACCAGCCTTTGGATCAAGTTCACCAATGGCCCTGCTGGGAAAGGGGGCTGGCGCCACGGAAGAGTCCACAGACATGGCCCACGAGTGACAGGAAAAGGCTTTGGCTGGAGCTGGACCCGAGCGCCCATCTCGTCGCTCACAGAAGAGATAAATATTTACAGCCCCGGCCAGAAACCGCAAGAGTTCCTGAAAATCAGTCAGCCCAAAGGAGGCCCAGCTAATTAGTGACTGTTCCTTGGAGATACTGAGCAGAACCCCGGGGTCAGAGCCCCAGCTCAGCCCAGAACACCCAGACCAAGTCTTATCGACTTGGCAGGAAGTAATGGAATTCATTAGCGGGGCAACGACGACGCCAGCGACGGCTCTGACCTCCTCCCAACAGAGCCACCCAGGAGCCAAGCCCCCTGACCCAGTGGTGAGATGCCCCAGGCGCTGAGACACTCCCTTTGCAACGACGATGCCAGGACAGGTACCTTCCAAGGCGGCAGCAGGGCCAAGGTAAGCAGTCACTTCCTCCGGCTCCAAAGCCTGAAGAAATAGCTGGAAGCCAGAGCAGATGAGCAGGGGAGGTGAGGGAGAGGGGGAGGTGGGAGAGGGACAAGGCCAGGAGGGGGCAGAGGGGAGTGGGGAGAGATGCGCCCCAGGATGCGAAGGCAGGCTGGCCACTCGCGTCTTTGTCCGCGTAGACCACAGACGGTGTCTGCTCTTTGCCGGCCCAGGGGACGGCGCTAGGCCAACCCCCTGTCCAGTGAGCCCACTCAGTCCCCTGAAGTCCAAGTTCAGCTTTGCTCCCCTTCCACCCAAGGGTTGTTGGGCAGCCCCCTCCTCTCCCAGGGGCCTGGCACCGCATCCGTGGATCCACCCACCTGCGGGAAACGGGAGAGCCCCCAGCAGCCCAGGAGGAAGAGAGACGTGAGGATTCCTCGCACGCATCGCCCCCGGAGGCGAAGGTCTCTCACCCTCATCCTCAGAAAGCCTGCTGGCCCGGCGGGGGGCGGGAGAGCCTGGCGGCTGAGATCTGGTCAGCGGCGGGAGTGTGACAGACCCGCTGCGCTGGACGATTAGGCAGTGTTTATTCGCGGCACTTCCTCCCAGGGCAGGGGCCACGGGGCTGGGCGGCCTGCAGGCTCCTCCTGCCGCAACCTGGCCTTGGCTCAGAGCTGCAGTCCTGCGCCTGGGAGCCCGGAGCGGGGGAGGGGATTCATCACCCATGTGGGAGTACCCTGGCTCAGTCTGAGGCACCGCCCCGCCTGCTCTCTGGGAACCCTGCTCCCCAGGATCTGTGTCTCCAGTCTCCTGTCCTCACTCCCTCCCGCTCCGCGATTGCCTGGTCTGTGCCAGTCACAGAACCCGGCTGGGGGCATCCACTGCGCTCAGCATCACAGGCCACCCGAGGTCCGCTCCACTTGTAAGATTCATACAACTCTCTCCCACCTTCGGGGTGCCTCTCCCATCTTAGTGGATGGCTAATGGGGTGGGGGTGGGGGTGGGGGTGAGAATCGGCCTTGGTCCCTGCCTGCCTCAGCCCCCTCCTCAGGCTGGGTACCAGGGAAGACGCACCTGCCCATCCACCTGGGCCGGCCCACTTTGCAGCCTCAGGGTCAGTAGGTGTGAGGCACTCCCTGCCCCGCCCTTTACCTCCCGCAGGCATTCCACCCCAACTAAAGGCGTGCCTTCCCAACTCCATCCCTGGAACCGCTTCCCACAGACCCAAACCGACACGTGGCCCCAATCCAGGCTGCTCCTCGCTGGCCTGGGCAACTGGAATGGGCTCCCAACAGGGCTGCCTGCTCTCCCTCTCTCCCACCCCCCCATCCCATTTCATCACTCCCCCTCTTCAAAACAATCCATAGCTCCCCTTTCTCCTTAGAAGAAAAGGTCCAAACTCCATCCTGAGCCTCAGAGGCCCTATAATCCAAGGTTTGGCCCCTGTCCGGCCCTCTGCCTGCCTCCCCATCCCTCCCCCCTGTGCCCAAAGACCTGTAGCCCCACCAGCCTGCCTTTCATGCCTCAAATACATCCAATGCTTTGCTGTTCCCTCTGGCCGCTGGTCTGCTCAATCGAGTTTCAGCTCAAATGGCACCTCCTTCTAGGCACCATCTAAGTGCCCCACCCATTCCAGGGAGAGAAGGTACCACATTTAGAAGACAAAAATCAGGACAGTAGTGAAATTTGAATTTCAGATAAACAATGGATTTTTTTTTTTTTTCCTTTTTAGAGCCGCACCTGCAGCATGTGGAAGTTCCCAGGCTATGGGTCCAATTGGAGCTACAGCTGCCAGCCTCCACCACAGCCACAGCAACAGGAGATTCGAGCTGCATCTGTGACCTACACCACAGCTCACGGCAGCGCTGGATCCTTATCCCACAGAGCAAGGCCAGGGATCAAACCCATATCCTCATGTACACTAGCGGATTCGTTTCCTCTGTGCCACAACAGGAACTCTCCGGATTTTGTGTGTGTGTGTGTGTGTGTGTTAAGTATGCCCCCAATACTGCAGCTATTATATGAAACATATTTATAAAAAGTAGACTTTATCTGAAATTCCTGTTTTTCTGGGCATCTTGCATCTTGTTTGGGGGCCTCATAACCCAGCACCTCATTTTATCATCTTGATTGTAGTTACTGCTCTCCAAGATTGTTGACTTAGTACCTGTATTTCCCCAGAGGCTCCCAGGCACATACAGAGACCGGAACCGAAGCTTCGGGGTGCAGAGTTCTAATGTAGGTTATTTACGAGGTACAGTCAGGGCCAGGCAGGTGTGCTCGTGAGTTAAAATAACAGAGAACGCTAAATGCAATGCTTCGTTTTTGTTATGGGAAATGGCAGCCCTATGGCTTTGGTAAAGCAGGCTGGGCGACCTGGGGACCCCCTTTCATCCCTGAGCCTCCGTCTCCCGTCGCAAAGCCGGGGGAGTCTGGGCTCCGCCTCCGGCGCTCCAGGCCCGGCCGCCCAGCGCCCCCTGGCGGCCGCCTGCGCCAGTGCTGCGCCGGCCCAGCAGCGGCGCTACAACGACGGCGGCCCCCTCGGTCCCTTCCGGCGCTCGCGTTTCTCTGCCCCGCGTGGGCTCTCGGTGCGTTCCCGCGCTTACCCCAACCTGATCCCGGGCCGCCGACCGGGCTGGCGGCCGTTTTCCTCTGGGGGACCGAGAGCTCCGCCCCGCTCCCGGCCGCGCGGAACCAGCGGCGAGGGCCGGGTTTCCAGCCGGCCTCGGAGAGACGAGCGCTTCCGGGGACCGGGACGCACGTGCGGAGACGCGCGCGGGGCGGCTTCCGGGGTCTGGAGCGCTGGTGTTTTTCCCCCGGGCCGGCGAGTTAGGGGCGGCGGGGCCCGTGCTCGGCGGGCAGAGCCCGGCTCCGGGGCCGCGGCGGCGCCGCCGTGGATGGGCGCGGGGGCCGGGTCGGTGCCGCGATGGCGAAGGCGAGGATGCTGGCCCCCGAGCGCGCCCCGGGCGACCCGGCGCCTGAGCCCGGGCTCGTCAAGAAGCCGAGTCGGAAGAAAAACAGAAAGAAAAGGTTCTGGAAGAACAAAGCCCGAGAAGCGAGCACGAAGCCGGGGAACGACCCCAGAGGGGTCGCGGTGCGGCCTCCAAAGGCACCAGAGGACTTTTCCCAAAACTGGAAGGTTCTGCGGGAGGTAAGGGCAGGGCCTCCCCGAGTGGAGAGAAGGAGAAGGGCTTGCGGGGCCCCGGGAGCTGCGGAGGCAGGCCGGAGGGAGCGCTGTGTCGGTGCTCGGAGTCTTTCACAGGCGGTGGCGAGCTCGGGGCGAGAGCGGAGCGGGAACCTGAGCCGGAGGATTCTAGCTACACTCCGGGTCTTTAATAGATGACAGCTGCCTCCAGGTGCTGAGCTCTTAAACGTGCAGTCGCTGCTGGGTGATCCACGTGTGTTCTTATTTCACCAGGCGCAGGGACACGGTGAGGTAGAGGCCTTGGTCGTTCCTCTCCATCTTACAGATGAGAGAGCCAGAAACGTTAAGTAAATTGTCCAGGACTGCAGCTGGGCCAGTGGAGCCAGGAGTCAGATGCCCAAGTCCCTGTTCTGAATGTCACGTGGTACTTGCTGCCTTTCTCCGCATCAGTGGCCCAAAGTTAGGGCCAGGTTTCTGTCTGCTAAGTGCTGCTCCCTGTGCCTCCCTCCTGCACTCTCTCCACCTCCCTCGGAGGTAGCTGCTGTTATCACCTCTGTTTTCTAGGAAAGGGGGTGGAGGCAGCGTTTAAGAACTTGGCCCAGTGTCACAGCTAGTGGACGGCAGACTGAGGGATGCAGTCACTGGGTCAGATGTGCGTTTCTGCCCTTTGCTGCTACTGACCCTCAAAGTCCCAGAGTCAGAACAGAGAAGAGCTGTCCAGATAATAATTCTCCTGTCTTGACACACAGGATGATGAAATTCCATCTGGCAACCCCTGGCTTCCCTGATTTCTTGAACTGTAGTCTTAGGTCTTTCTCTCAAGAAAGTAAAGCAAAGTTAAGCAGGCAGAAGGATGTTTCTTGTGGGAAAAACCTTGCGTTTTCTCCGTTTATTACAAGAAAGTAAATTTCTCTTCTTTTTAATTTTTTTGTTTTTTGCTTTTTAGGGCCACACCTGCAGCATATGGAGGTTCCCAGTCTAGGGGTTGAATCAGAGCTGTAGCTGCCGGCCTACAGCAGAGCCACAGCAACACCAGATCTGAACCACGTCTGCCACCTACACCATAGCTCATGGCAGTGCCAGATCCTTAACCTACTGAGCAAGGCCAGGGATTGAACCTGCGTCCTCATGGTTACTAGTTGGATTCGTTCCCCCTGTGCTACAATGGGAACTCCACATTTCTCTTCTTTAAACATTAGAGAAACGGGTGAGTAGAAAGCAGCCTCATCCCTCATCTCAGCTGGTTGCTGTGTGGCAGGACCTTAACCGTATTGAGAATGGCCATGCTGAGGGCACAGCCGTGTCTTGTGGGCACACCCTGCCTTCCCAAGACCCTCACAGCAGTAGCAAACCAGGAAGTCTGATCAAGAAAGCGGCTTCAGTGGCCCAGCTTGTCGGCTGATCTGTGAGGGAATTGACTCTAAAGTAACTGTGAATGTGAAAACAGGTCGGTTTTACACACATACATACGAGTTTTTCAATCTCTTGTGTGTGACATTTGAATTAAAATGTGTCCCGTGTTTTCTTTGGGTTCCATCAGCTGCTGAAACCAAAGTCACAGGCCCTGGAGGAGTCTCTCGTTCCCTCTCGGCTGAATTCCAGAAAGCAGCCCCAAAGGGCCCAGCCCAGCAGAAAAGCGGTGCCAGACAGAGCAGAGAGGAGCGAGGTGGGGACAGAAAACACAGCTCCCGAGGCCAGCGGAGGCGCTGCGCCCTCACCGCGACTTCCGACGCAGAGGAAGAGGCCCGCCCCTCGCACACAGGCCGGCGGGCGGGCTCAGCACAGGGAGAAGGAAGCCAAGACAAGGACCAGTGGCGACATTTCTCCAAAGCGAGGAGACGTCAAGCATAAGAAGCGGAAAGCTAAGGAGGTGACTGCCCCCTTACCGCCAGCCGCGCCCACCGAGTAAGTGCCCGTGGGCCAGTGTGGCTGTGGGGACTGCCTCAGCCTCTCATCCTGAGCACGGTCGCAGCCGCCGAGGCCTTTCTCCTCATTTCTCATTTTCTCATTTTCTTGATTTTCGTTGTGGCCTTTTGTCCTAGAGAGGTTCCTTTCGCGTTTGTCATGCAACTGGTCTAGTGCTGCTGAATTCTCTTAGCTTTGGCTTATCTGTAAAGCTTGCGATTTTTCCTTCACATCTGAAACGAGAGCCTTGCTGGGCAGAGTGATCTTGGTTGGAGGTTTTTTCATCACTTTAAGTATGCTGTGCCACTCCCTTCTGGCCTGCGGGGTTTCTGCCGAAAGATGGGCTGATAACCTTATCGGGGTTCCTTTGTGTGTCATCTGTTTCTTTTCCCTGGCTGCTTTCAACATTTTCTCTTTGTCTTTCGTTTTGGTCAGTTTGATTAACATGTGCCTCGGGGTGTTCCTCCTTGGGTTTGTTTTATAGGGTACTTCCTGTATAGCTTCCTGGACTTGAGGGAGTGGTTCCTTTCCCATGTTAGGGAAGTTTTCGGCTAGTTTCTTTTCGAATCTTCTTTCTGTCCCTTTCCCCCTCTGCTCTTTCTGGCACCCCCGTAACACGGATGTTGGTGCACTTAACGCTGTCCCAGAGTCTCCCAGACCGTCTTCAGTTCTCTTCAGTCTTCTTTCTCTTTTCTGCTCTGGGTCAGTGATTTCCCCCAGCCTGTCCTCCACCTCGCTTATTCGTTCTTCTGCCTCCTGTGTTCTGCGTTGGTTCTTTCTAGCGAGTATTTTATCTTAGTTACTGTATTCCGCATCTCTGCTTGCTTAGTGGGTACATCTTCCATCTCATCAATATTTCTTGTAACTTATCAGCCTCCGCCTCCAGTTTATCCCCAAGACCTTGAATCGTCTTTAATATCACTCGTTTAAAGTCTTTGTCATGGAGGTTGGTAACCTCTAGATCACATAGCTGTTTTTCTGGGGTTCTTTCTTATTCTTTTATCTGAGTCATTATTCTCTACCTTTTCATTTTGTATAGATTTTTGGTGTGGTTTCCTTTCTGCAGACCATAGAGTTATAGCCTCTCTCACTTCTGGCGTCTGCCCCCCTTGTGGCTGAAGGGGGGGGCTTGCTGTAGGCTTCCTGATGGGAGGGACCGGTGCCTGCCCACTGGTGGGTGGAGCTGATTCTTAGCCCTCTGGCGAGTGGGGCTTTGTCTCTGGGTGAGATTGGAGGAGACTGTGCCTGGGGGTCTTTAGGAAGTCTGTTTGCTGATGGTGGGACTGTGATCCCACCTGGATTGTTGTTTGGCCTGGGGCTTCTCAGCCCTGATGGGTGGGGCCAGACTTTCCCAAAATGGCCACCTCCAGAGGAACGCGTGCCAGCAACGAATATTCCAGAGAACTTTGCCTCCAGTGTCCTTCCCCCACAATGAGCCACTGTCACCCCTGCTTTCCTGCTTCCCCAGGAGATCGCCCAAGAAACGCAGGCCAATCTCACCCAGATTCCTGTGGAGCCTCTGCTTTGCCCTGGGACCCGGTGCCCATGAGAGCCTGTGTGCGCCTTTCAGGAGCGGGGGCTCCGTTTCCCCCACTCCCACGGAGCTCCTGAGCACAAGCCCCACCGGCCCCCAAGGCCGAATGCCCCTGGGCTCCTTCTCCCAGTGCCGGATCTCCAGGCCTGGGAACCTGATGTGGGGCTCAGAACTCTCCCTGCCACGGGGGAGCCTCTGCGATACAGTCACTTCCCAGTCTGTGGGCTGCACGCCCTGGAGGTATAGGGTTGCTCATGTCGCGTAGGCACCCCTCCGACCATCTCCATGTGGCCCCCCTCGTCTTCTGGAGTAGGGTATCTTTTTTAGCAGTTCTCAGTCTTTTTGGTTGAGGCTTGTTCAGCACTTGGTTGTAGTTTCGTTGTCTCCATGAGACAAGGCGAGCCCCAGCCCTTCCACTCTGCCATTTGCAGGCCTCTCCTTAAGGAGGCCGAGGCGGGTGGCGCCTCCGTCCCCTCGCCCTGGCACTGTCTGTTCTCTGTCGTTCCTTTCCCCTGGGATGTCGGCATAAAGAAGCCCAAGCCCGCTTCAGACCTGCTGTGTCTCCACGGCCAGAACAGGGCTTGGAGCATCGCAGGCCCCCGGCAGCCACTGTGGGATGTAGGAACGCCGGAGTCAGGGAGACCCCCACTTTGGACCGGATCCCCCGTCTTGCTAGCTGGGCGGTTTGGGGCGGGCAGGCTCCTGACCTTCCCTGAGGCTGTGTGGTCATTGCTGCTGGTCTGTGAGGTGCTGCCCTGGGCTGGGCACTCGGGGCAGGGCCAGAGGGCAGTGCGGCCCTGGGAGGGCTCGGCTGGGCATGGCGTGTCTGTCAGTCCGCCCGGCTGTGCGGCTCTAGGTTCCGGGAAAGAATGGTTGGCTGCCTGCTGTGTACACGTCAGTGTGCCAGTCCCTCCCTCTCGAGGGGTCAGGCGGTGCCCTGGGTCGTGTCTGTACCTCCCTGCGTGTGGTCTGCACAAACCCAGCGAGGGAGACCTGGGAGCGGATGCCCGGGGGGGGGCTCTCAGGAAGTGCCGCTGAAGCTCAGCCAGAAAGACACCTCCCCCAGGAAGCAGTGTCCTCGGACGGGGGCGGGCAGGGAGGGGTCTGTTGACCTTCTCCAGTCACCCTGTTTACCCGCGTTGTAAATAAGAGAAACGTCCGCAGCCGTTACACCTGTGTCCTGTTCCTTGGGTCGCCCTGCGGTCCTGAGTTTTGACCGTACCTGGTCACTTAAAAAGGACGCAGTGGCGTTCCTGCTGGCACAGGGGGCTCGCCAGCTGTCGCTGTGGTGGTGCGAGTTCGGTCCCCGGGGCCCAGCGGGTTAAAGGATCTGGCGTTGCTCAGATTCGGTCCGGCCCGGGACCTTCCGTCTGCCACGGGTGCGGCCACCAAAGAAAAGGAAGCGCAGGCCGGGGCCTGACAGTTCTCGTTCCGGCTGCTCTCCCCGCCCCCCAGAGCGGACATCTGGTTTGATGACGTGGACCCTGCGGACATCGAAGCGGCCCTCGGCCCCGAGGCGGCCCAGGTGGCCCGGAAGCAGCTGGGCCAGAGCGAGAGCGGTGTCACGCTGGTCAAGGAGCGGGCCTTCGACGGGTACGTGGGGCCGGGGGTCTTCAGGAAGGAGCTGCTTCCCCTTCCCCCGCTGGGCCGGGCAGCCCCTCTCGGCACCCTGCTGAGACCCGGGTCCCTTGGCCTGGATTCAGCCGGACCCTTGGTTCCCCTGCAGCCTGACGAGAGCCCTGGCCCTGGACTGTGAGATGGTGGGCGTGGGCCCCCAGGGGGACGAGAGCATGCTGGCCCGCGTGTCTCTGGTGAACCAGTTCGGGAAGTGTGTTTATGACAAGTACGTGAAGCCGACCCAGCCGGTGACCGACTACAGGACGGCGGTCAGTGGGATCCGGCCCGAGAACCTGGCGCAGGGTGGGTTCCCAGCCCGTCTCCGAGGCGGGGGGGCCCCCGCCTGCTTCCCTCCCCCTCCGGCCATGGGGCCTCCCCCGCGGGCGCACGGGTTCTGCTGGCTCTGTGCCCGTCCCACCCGTCTGCCTCGCTGTCTCTTGGCCCCTCGACCTTAGGACAGGGTTCCCGAGCTGCTCTGAGTCCCCTGGCCGTGGGGACAGAGGAAGGAGGTGGGGTGGGGTGGGGAGGGGGCTGGGGAGGCGGAACAGGCTGGAGGGCCTCGGGCCTGTGCGAAGACTTGGGAGGTGGTGAGCCATGAGGCCGGTCTGGCCCGGCTTCTAGCAGGTTCCTTCTGGTGGTGGTCTCGGGAGTAGGTTGTAGGGGTTGGGAGAGGGGAGCAGGTGTGAGCCGGAGGTGACCCTAAAAGGCGAGGAGCATGGCCCGGCTCTGGACGGGGCCAAGTCCGCAGGCTTTGCCAGGGGACAGGCTGGGCCCAGGGACCAAGAAGCACCTGGGAGGCCATGAGATTTGGGGCCAGGAGACCCTGGAGGCCAAGGCTAAAGGCCCCCTGTCCTTGGCTCTGCTCCCCGCACTGGGCCCACAGGCAGCCCAGCCCTGACCATGTCTCCATCCAGGCTCTGCCGGGCCTGCTTGATCAGGGGCGGGCAGCCACTGGGCATGAGTGCTGTGCTGCAGCCCTTGCCTTTGGGGGCCCCGAGGGGTCCGCTCCGAGAGAGCAGGCAGGGCCACCCGGAGCCCAGGGTCTGGAGCCAGGCTTCTCAACATCTGCGGCAGGGGACTCCCACTCCTTGTTTGCATTTCCAGTTGAAAAGACACCAAGCATGAGTCTGGGTTCCTCCCTCCCTCCTTTTTTTTAATGGCCGCACCGGCAGCATATGGAAATATGGAAGTTGTCAGGCTAGGGGTCAAGCTGGAGCTTCAGCCGCCGGCCCCCACCACAGCCGCTCCAGATCTGAGCTGTGCCTGCGACCTACACCACAGCACATAGCAACGCCAGATCCTTAACCCACTGAGTGGGGCCAGGGATCGAGCCCCCATCCTCATGGATACTGGTCAGGTTCATTAGTCACTGAGCCCCAAGGGGAACTCTGAGCCCTGGTTTATTATTGTAGATTCAGCATTGGTCTGTCTGGGGGCAGTGAGCATGCTCCCTCCACTTCTCCCCACCTTTGGGGGGCTGGGACAGCCCCCCGGCCTTGGCATCACCCCCCTGCTGGCCTCTTGGGTCCAACCAGGGGCAGGGGCCGCCCTCTCAGAAGTGGTCGACTTGTCTGTTTTTCAGGAGAGGAATTTGAAATCGTGCAGAAGGAGGTGGCAGCCTTGCTGAAGGGCCGCATCCTGGTGGGACACGCGCTGCACAATGACCTCAAGGTACAGGCTCTTGGCGCTGCCGGCCTTTCTCGTAACTCAGTGACCGGGGTGGCCCTGCCTGCTGTGTCAGCCTGGCAGAGCTGGGATCTGAGTCCCTGCCCACCCATGAGGGCAGCCAGGCACTGCATCTGCTGCCCATGGGCCAGCTGGGAGGGTCCCCCTCCTGTGCCCCAGACAATGTGGCCTCAGCCTTTGCTCTGTAGGGTCCCGGCTGTGGGCAGTGGAGACGCCTCCCTGGGCCCAGGGTTTCTCAGTGGTCTGTGGAAACCGATGTTTCAGGGACTCAGCAAACTGGTCTTAGTGCCTTTTAAAAGTAAACTTCGAACTGATAAAACCTAGCCGGTCCTCTGCCCGCTGAGATGCGATTCATCAAGGACAGCCTCACCTCGGAGGCCCCCGTGGCTCAGGCTCCCTCCTCGCGCCCCCTCCGCCCCTGGTGACTCCAGCACGTCCTGTATAAATAGCCTCTCCTGGGGCCTGTCCTGAGGTCACCAGGTGACCTTTCATGTCTGACTTCCTGAACGTGCAACAACTCCAACCACGCGGAACCAGTTGGCTGCTGGCTCCTTGGCGGCTTAGTCACCGGCTTCCCCCGTGTCAAGGCTGTGGTTGTATCCCCTTGGTTCTTCCCAGGGATTTTCCCTCAGAAGCTCAGGCCGGAATCAGCACTTGGTTTTAGGTGTGTGTGTGTGTGGGTTTGGGTGGGTGTGTGTGTGTTGGAGTTGGGGGGGATCACTGTAGACAAACGGTGAAACGCCCGTCACGTTTTCGGCCTCCAGGTGCTGTTTCTGGGTCACCCGAAGAAGAAGGTCCGGGACACGCAGAAGTACAGGCCCTTCAGGAGCCAAGTGAAGGTACTGGAATCAGCCGCTCTGCCAGGAGTGGCCGCAGGCCTGACCTGCCGGTCTGGTCCTGGAGGCCAGCTCGGCGGCTACAGGTGTTTTGGCTTGGTCTTTCCTTTTAACCTTTAAAACTGAAAGAAACCTTAAAAGAGAGAGTTTGGCTAGAGTTCCCGTTGTGGCTCAGTGATAATGAACCCAACTAGTGTCCATGAGGACGTGGGTTCGATCCCTGGCCTCGCTCAGTGGGTTAAGGATCTGGCATTGCTGTGGCTGTGGGGTAGGCCGTCAGGTGCGGCTCCAATGCAATCCCTAGTCTGAGAACCTCCATATGCCATGGGTGCGGCCCTAAAAAAGGACAGACAGATAGAAAGACAGACAGCATCCGGCTAAACGCCGTCTTTCAGGTTAGCGTCTCCGAGGGCAGGTGAGTTCCGCTCTCTGATAGCTGATTGGGCCCCCGGCGGCGGGTAAGAAGCCGCTGTCGTCTCTGTTCCAGAGGCAGAGTCCCCCTTTGGAATGAGCACCGGAGCCCGAGGCTGGACAGCAGAGGGGCGGTGTCCGTCCCTGCTCCTCTGCGGGCTGACCGGGTAACCGCTGCCTTCAGGGCTGTGGGCACTTATCCATGGAAGGCGCACTGAAGGTCCCTGGGGTTGGGGCTCTGCGGGTGCCCCCCTGCCCCGAGCTCCAGCTGCAGAGGCCACACCACAGCGGGGCTGTGTCTGCTCTCTCGCCCCCTGCAGAGTGGACGGCCGTCTCTGAAGCTGCTCGCCGAGAAGATCCTGGGGCTCCCGGTGCAGCAGGCGGAGCACTGTTCTGTAAGTGTGTCCTGGTGACAGTCCTCGGGTGGGCGCGGTGTCACCTGATGGCGAACACTGGGCCTGGGGCGACTTCTGCTGTGGGAGAAGCTGCTGCGCGGGTCCCTGCAAAATGACACGGCTCAGCGGGCCTGCACAGCCCTAGATGCTAAACGGCCGCCTTTAACTAACACGGAGCAGACGAGACCTGCTGGCACATTCGACTTGGAGCCAGGGCCCCTGCTCTGGATCGAAGGCGTGGGCTCCAGCCTCAAGCTCCGAGCCCCCCCCCCCACCCCGTCCCTCCGCCTAGGGCGAGGGCCGCCTCACTGGACCGCTGCCCTCGTGGGTTCTCCGCTCCATTCGCCCCATGTCCGGTGCCAGGACGCAGTAGCTGGGATTTTGACGGGCACCTGGCCGTGTTTGTCGCCAGTGGGGCCGTCACAGCGACCTCCGTGTTCTCTAGGTTCAGGATGCGCAGGCGGCCATGCGACTCTACATCTCGGTGAAGCGGGAGTGGGAGAGCCTTGCCCGGGACAGGCACCCCTCGGCCCCCGCCCTGGATGCCCGCAGCCACCGCACCTAGCAGGAGCCCTGCCCTGGGCCGCCCTACACCCCCGGCAGCTGTGACGGGACAGATCGAGTCGCCCCAGGACAGGGACGCTGTCAGAAATCTCGGAATCATGGTGGCTGAGACACGCGTGCTGCTGAGCGGACATCTGCCCTCTGGTTTTGTGACCTGAGACCTTCCCCCCGCCGGCGGAGGGGGAGCCTGTTCCCAGGGGTTGCCTGGTCCCCGAGCCGGAAGCACCCAGTTCTCATCGGGGCTTTGGGCGCCTTCCTGCTGAGGCCCCTGTCCCTTGTTGCCGTGGGCGATGGGAAGAACTCTCCGGCCTGGGGCAGCCCATGGACTTGGTTTCTGAGGGCAAAAACCTCACCCCCCACCCCCACACACCCCTGCCGAGTTCAGACCCCGGGTCAGAGCACACGGCTGGCCCAGCACGGTGACAGCAGTTATCCCCGGAGGACACGCAGACCGTGGGCGGCCTGTAGCTTTTCCTGCCTGGCCCACGGCTGAGGGTCCGAGAACAGGAGCAGCCAGTGGCACCAGGTGGAGCGCGTGACGCCCTGGGCTGTCCTGGGCCACCTGAGAGCGGGACAACAGTCTGCACCCCCGGAGGACGTTCCGTGACATGAACACAGGCTTTACTTGAGCTGGAGCGCGTGGAGGCTCAGTGGCTGAGAGGACCCCCGTGTCCCACTGCTGCCACGTGTCCCAGCCCGGCCAGGCTGCGGGAGGAAGGAGAGGGAGGCCTGGGCCGGGACAAAGCCTGCGGGTCTCCCTCGGGGCAGGGCTGTGGGGCCGCCGCCAGCCTCTGGAGCACACTCTCTGCATAAGAAACCAGCTCCTGGAAGGACAAGAGTGGGCCGGCTTTTTCACAGGCCTTCTCGGGCGCCACAGTCATCTCGTCTGTCTTTTTGTCTTTTTGCTATTGCTTTGGGCCGTTCCCGGGGCATGTGGAGGTTCCCAGGCTAGGGGGCGAATCGGAGCTGCAGCCCCTGGTGTATGCCAGAGCCACAGTAACGCAGGATCCGAGCCGCATCTGCGACCTACACCACAGCTCACGGCAACACCGGATCCTTAACCCATTGAGCAAGGGCAGGGATCGAACCCGCAACCTCATGGTTCCTAGTCGGATTCGTTAGCCACTGCGCCACGACGGGAACTCCTCATCTGTCCTTTAATCTTGTTCTACGTCTTCCTGCCCCTGCCCCTCAGGTTCCCTTGGGTCCAGGCGGGAGGTGGGGTGACCCGCGGGAAAAGCCACTTGAGACCAGGCAGCCCGATGCTCACCAGGCTGGAGGTGAAGCGCCCGTGGATCTCCTCCACCAGGGGCTGGACGCCGCTGGCCGCCAGCTCCGACAGGACCTCCTCTGTGGGCAGAGCAGAGGGACCTGAGGCCAGGGCACTTCCCAGGAGGGCAGCAGGCCAGGCGGGCGCCTCCGGGAGGGGTCCTCACTGTGGGAGGCCAGCTGGGCCAGCAGCATGCACAGGCTCTCCACCACCTCCGGGTCGTCCCTGTGGAGCTGGTAGGTCTCCTGGATGAGGGCGAGGCCGTTGCTGCTCTCCTCGGGTGTCACCACCTGCAGCGCCGCCAGCTCTGGGGGCGTGGGGGTGGGCTTCGCTCAGGGTCATCCAGGGACTGGGTCCCGGGCTTGTTGAGAGCCCAGAATGCTCTGGCGGCAAATGCCTTGGGAGATGCCCTGGGGCCCACCGAGGTCGGGGTTTTGCTGTTGCATCCGCGTGGGTCGTCCAGCGAGATTGCAGACCCACTTCCTCCACCCCGTCGGCTGGTGGGGGCACTGGGGACCTGTGTGACCAGCGACCCAGCAGCCACATGGTTTATCCTCCTGGGGTCTAGGGGAAGCCGACTCCAGGGAGTCACCCAGCAGAACCAGCAGGTGGCAAAACCAAGGTTCTTGCCCAGACTGTCTCTGGGGTCCTGCGCACTGGGTCCCTTTTGCCCTCGGGGCTTCAGAACCCCCCCGCCCACCCCCCCACCCCACCCCCGAGAACCTGCACAGACAAGGTGTGTTGATGGCGAGGAAGACAGGAGACAGTGATACAGATACAGCCTGAATAGTCTCCATGGCAACATCTGGATGATGGGACAACAGGTGCTTTTCCCTGTTTTGACTTTTGTTTGGTTTGTGGGCAGCTGGCAAACATGACTGGTGGTTTGCCCCCGCTTCCTGGCGCCCACCCCCCGCCCCCCAGGCTCACCGGACGCCTTTGCGAGGCTGGCCAGCCCCCTGTAGGCACTGGTCACCAGCAGCACTCGGTCCTGGCACAGCCGGATGCTCTGCAGGAACAGCACCACCACCTTCTCCAGCTGCTGCTCCTTTACGCAGCCTGTGGGGGCGGGGGGGGTTGTGGCTCAGGCTTCGTCTCCAGGGTCCAGGTCCCCCCTCCAGCCTGAGAGCCCCAGGCGACTCACCCAGCAGGGACAGCAACCACAGGGCCGCACAGCCAGCCTCAGCCATCTCTGCGTCCGTGGGGTGTATGGCCAGCACCTCAGCGATGAGAGCCGGGGCCTTCTCCAAGGGGCCCTTGTCCACGGCAACAGCTGGCACAGGACAGGGTGGTAGCAGGTCACCTGCCCCTTGGTGTGTGGCACGACCCCCACTGGCCACCAGTCTCTGGGGTGGGGGATGGGACCCTCTGTTCCCGGAGGCCTGGTGTGGGCAGGGCTCTCAATGGTTGGGAGTGGCTGCCAGGACGCCAGAAGGCAAGTGGGACCTGGAGGGAGCAGCAGGCTGGTTTGCCCGCTGCCGAGGCCAACTTCTGAAACCAGGGGCTGCGTGTGGGAGCTGGAGGGTCCCCTAGGCTGGGCACCAGGGGCCAGAACACGAGCCCCGCCCTACACCCAGGACAGCACGTCCTGCCTCTGTAGGTCCAGCTCCCCTGTCAGCTCCCCACTCCCTCTGCTTCCCAGCTCAGAAGTGCCCTTCCCAGGTCAAGGTGTGGCCTGAAGTGTCCGAGGGCCAGGATGTGGAGGCTCTGGGGTGGTGGGGGGGGGGCGTGGAGAGAGGGACACCAGCCCCCGGCCCCTCACCGTCCACCAGCAGGGCCCAGAGCAGGATCAGGCCGTTGATGCAAAGGTCCCTGTTCCTGGGGAAGGTGTCCAGGTGCTCCAGGATCTGCTCCAACAGCCCGGCCTTGTGCAGCTCGTCTGTGGCCAGGTCTGTGGAGGGCCCCGGAATTAGGACCCAGAGACCCCCTCCAGGAAGCCCTCCTGGGGGCCACTGCAGTCCCGTGCATCCCACAGCCCTGAGTGCCTGCTCTGGGGCAGTCTCACCCCAGCGTGGGAGCTGGCAACCGAAGGGTGTGGCCCACCCCCCCGGGCCGCCACTCCAGCATCTCCCATAGTCCACCTCCTTGGCCGCCCCTCCGGCATCTCCGTCCCAGGCTGTGGCCACACGGCAGGCCTGAGCCTTCCCGGATGGGCCCACCCTGGGCTCTCTGGGTGTGAGGACCTGACATCCAGTTTGCAAGGTGACCCTGACTGACACCCGTGCTCCCAGCACGGCTCTGCACGGTGGCCCTTCTCACGCCCCAGTGTGGGGTCGACCAAGTGTGGTGAACTGTGTCCGGTCCGGGCGGGCGAGCCTGGGCCGCGGGGCTCTGGGCGGGGGTCCTGGGCTCCCTTGGGCCCCAGCTTCCCTTTGGGGAGAACAACGCCCACCCAGTTGGTGGCTGGAACAGTGTGAGCAGAGCCCTCCGGGTGGCCCTCCTCCACAGCGCCCCTCGTCTGGCCGCCTGCTGGTGGCCTCGGGAGCAGGGTGCCCTGTGAAGCGGAGCCGAGCGGGGCAGGAGGTGGGCAACAAGGGTTGGAACCTGGATCACGTGGGCGGGAAGCCTGCGCTCGTTTGCGGAGGGACAGCGGGCTGTGAGGGGGGAAGCTGGGGCCCACCCACCCCTGCCTCCACGCCCAAGGGGGTCCAGCACCCACCCTGGCTGGCGACAATGCAGAGCAGACTGTACACCATGACCAGGAGCTGCTGCTCCTCGGGGTGGCTGCGCAGGACGCCCAGCAGCACGGGGGTGACGGCGCTGTCGCTGGGCACTGTGGCCGCCGGGTCCTGTGCCAGTGCTGCACGGGCCAACAGGAGAGGCCCAGGTCAACTCAGAGCAGGGGCCACTGGCGGGTATGCTCCCTCCCTGGTTGGACTTGGCGTGGAGGCCGAGGTCAGGGCACACCGCAGGTCCCCCTAAGTGCTCATCGTGTGACCCAGTGAAGGACCAGGACCAGGGAGCCTGCCAGGCCAGGAGCGCGTGGTGGCCAGGGCCCAGTTTCCAAGACTCTGCCTGGCCGGCGACCTTGTTCCAGAGCAGACATTTATCACGTGCAGAGCAAAGTGTGGAAATTCAGCCGAAATAGTAAAGGCAGGACGGTAGCGGAGTTCCCATTGCGCCTCAGCAGTAACAAACATGACTAGCATCCGTGAGGATGTGGGTTCGATCCTTGGCGTCTCCCAGTGGGTTAAGGATCTGGGGTTATCGTGAGCTGTGGTGTAGGTCACAGACATGGCTCAGATCCTGCGTGGCTGTGGCTGTGGCGTAGACTGGAAGCTGCAGCTCCTGTTCAACCCCTAGCCTGGGAATCTCCATAAGGCGCACCTGCAGCCTCCTCCCCCAAGAAAAAAGCAAAAATAAAGTTAGGAAGGTAGTGAAATACGTCCAGTTTAAAAATCAGAAATAGTTAAACTTTTGTTAATGACCCAAAGACTGGGAGAAGCCTGGGCCTGGGCTCTCAGCTCCAGGCCCTCCCTCTGTAGCTACAAGCTCAGCGCTGCCTAGATGGCCTCCTCAGCTGCCCGCCTGTAAACTCACCCCTGGGACGCCACCCAGCCTGCTGGCGGGTCATGGGACCCCGCATATCCAGCTCCTCGTGTCATGCTGGCAAACCAGCGGATGGGGGAGGGCTTATCCAGAGCCACAAAGCAGGTCAAAGGCCGGCCTTGGGCGGTGCCCAGCCTGTCATCCCGGGAAGGGGTGGGCTGGGCGGGACAGGGCACCGCCTCCAGAGAGTGAGACCCTGAGGCCACAGTGGGTGTGAGATGGGGGGAGGCGTGTCTCCCTGGCCGGCGAGCCCACCTTGGCCCAGGGTGCGCAGCAGCAGGGAGCAGGCGTGCAGCTGGATTTCCAGGACGCTCTCGTGTCGCTTCATGATGGCAACCAGCACCTCTACCAGCTCCGCTGGCCACGGCAGACCTGGCAGGGCAAGTGACAGGGTGACACGGGGCACAGGAGCAGGTAGCGGGAGGGGTGTATGGACCGGACCCTGCCGGGAGTCTGCTTGGCTCCGGACGGACAAGCAGACAGGTGACCAGAGGGTCTGTCAGCATCCGAGGGCCGCAGGGATTGTCTTACTCCAACAGCTCTACGAGGTCGACGCCTGTTGCCACCCTCGTTTCACAGATGAGGAAACTGAGGGTCAGCGAGATGAAGTCACTTGCTTTGAACCCGGCCTGTCCGACTCCAGAGCCCTGGGCTGTTCCTGTCCTGCAGGGGACATCTGTGGGCCCCGTCAACTCTCCCCCGGGGCCAGGGCCTGCGCTGCACACTGGGAGGGTGGGGGCAGTGGCGGGCCGCCGAGGGTCCAGGCCAGCCAAGCCCCTTCCCCGCTGCTGCCTCACCTCTCTCTGTCTCCTTGTGAGCATGACAAGGACAAAAGTGCTGGCACAGAGGAGCCAAGCCACAGCTAGCCCAGCTCCAAACGAGGCTGGCTGAGGCAGGTGCGGCTCTGGGATGGCAGTCAAGGCCACCCATAAAGGGGCCCAGCAGCCCCTCCCTTCCTCCTGGGAGGCAGAACCTCTCTTTCCACGGACTCTATCCCAGCCACAGCCTCGCTCCAGAAGGGGCCACTGGGAAGAAGGAGGGGAGGACAAAGGCAAGTGGCCAGCCTGAGGTCTCCGGTGCCCCGTTAAGACAGCCGGCCCCGGGCCTCAGCAGTCCCTGCTGCCCCGCCGCTGGGACCACCTTTGGGGAAGGATGGGTGGTAGACAAATGGACAGATGATGGATGGATGGGTGGGTGGATGGGTAGATGGATGAATGGATAGGTGGATGGATGGATAGGTGGATGGATGGATGGGTGGATGGGTGGGTGGGTGGATGGATGGATGGGTGGGCGGGTGGATGGGTGTAATATTCAGGCTGGCGAGATGGGCTGAGTGCACAGTTTTAGGAAGCAATGTTTTGGCAAAATTAAAAGCATTATTGGAGTTGTTCTGTGGCTCCATGGGTTAAGGATCAGGCACTGTCACTGCAGCAGTCCAGGTCACTTCTGTGGCGCAGGTTCGATCCCTGACCAAGGAACTTGCGCATGCCAAGGGCACTGCCAAAAGACCAAACCATTATTGACACTCCTTGATGGAGAATGTTGCGGGAAGAAGTGCCCTGGTGGTTGGCGCGTCTGTGGAGGACAGTCTGCAGTGTGCATCAAAGCGGGAAGCACACCCCACACATCCAGGCGCCTGACCTACAGAGACACGCACTCCCGGGCGCATGCGCACGTGCTCCAGGGGTGGGGGGCGGTGTGATATTGTTTATGATACCAGGAAGCCAGCAACAGCTCCAATACCCATCGAGAGGGAAGGCGGAAGGGGGTGGGTCTCAGTCGCATCTTTGACGGTCACGTGAAGGAGGCCACCCTCTCGCCCACTTCTCTGCCCCGGAAAACTGGCGGCACAGGAAGGACTCTGAGTGGGTGGGAGCGCCGGGGAGCCTTACAGGAAGAGGCACGGGCCTCAGGAGTAAGAAAGCACCAACCAGGAGCGCAGCAGTGAGGGCCAGGGCTCTCCTGGTGGAGGGTGTGCCCTGGAGGCCAGAGCTGGGGCCGGGCGTCTCTACCTAGCTGGTCTTCCGGCAACCTCAGCAGCCTCTTCATGGCCCTGTGCTGCACTTCGGGTCGGCTGGAGAAGTTCTGCATGACCTCTGCGGGAGAGGGGGGCTGTGAGGACGTGCCATGGCTGGCCCAGGGACCCTTCGGAGAGCAGGGGCACCTGGGGCCCATCTGTGGGCACCCCATGGGCCTGGCTGCCCCCGGGCACTGTGACTCTGATGCTGATCCGCTTGACCGGGCGATAAGTCCTCTCCACCTCCGGCTGAGCCGCCTGTCCAAAGTCAACCGAGTCTGCCTCCGAGCCCGCCCAGGGGGTGTACCGCCCCTCCTGCCTCATGCGGGTGACTCAGGGTGCTCCCTCCAGGCCACTCAGCCAGCAGGTGATGGACTTCAGCTGGGCCCAGTGTCTGCCCCATGACCATGGGACGGGGACACTGAGCAGCTAGGGCCCCACAGCTGCCCCTTACCCTGAAAGGGGGCAGAGGTGGCAGATGGGGGTGGTGGGACGGAGCCCCTGGTCACAGAGAGCCACTGGGGTTGGGAGAGGAGTGAGCTGCCCACCCATACCAGGGACACAGAGGTCTGGGAGGGTGGAGACAGCCCTGAACTTGAATTTGCCCTCCAGCTCCGCTGTTGACCCAAGACCCTGGGGGTAGCTTGGCACTGCGCGTTGGGTTGCACACGGCATCCGGGGCCACATCCCCTTCCTGCAGGGACAAGCCTGCAGAATGAGGTCACTGCTGGGCCCGCTCCATTCAGCAGCACTTCCCTGGGCACACAGCAACCACCCAGGAAGTGCCGCTGAGTGGGAACGACACTCCAGGCCCTGCGCCACCGTGTGCCAGGGCCAACAAGCCCAAAGAGGGGAGTTGGTGGGGGTGCGGCGTGGGGGGGTTCAGCTCTACAGGGGTCTGCGTAGTAGGAACAGAGACAGGTGGGGCTCAGCCAAGGAGATGAACTCTCACCGGTACCCGAGTGGGGCCGTCCCCTGGGCAAGCTGGGGGTGCTGGGGATGGGTGAGGGGCGAGCCCTCCGGTCTACCCACTGGCTACTGTGGGATGGTAAAGGGTCACTGGCCGCTGAGCTAAGGACAACAGGGTGCCAGGGCCACAGCAGCCTCTGGCGCCTGCCCACTCCGGGTCCCCGTCGTCACCCAGGATGCTGGCGACACTGCTTTCGAGCAGCATGTCGATGATGGAGGTGGGTACTGCCTGCTGGTACAGCGTCATGGCCACGCTGGAGGACCTGAAGTTGTTGCTGACGAAGGTGATGTGAATCACGTCCCTGGGGAGAAGCAGAGAGCTGCACCCGGCGCTGGGCCCTCCTCGGCCCGCAGCCGCTGGGCCGCCACTTCTCTGGGAACCCACTTGGAGCACCTCCCATAGCGTCAGTGTGTCCAGCGGGCGCCCCAGCAAGTCCCCCGTAGGAGGGGCGGGGGCAGGGTGGTGCTGAGCCTGGCATTTGCACCTGCCTGGGCCCTTCCTCTATAACATAGATGGAAAAATCTGTTGTTGTTTTGGTTTGGGTTTTTGTTTTTGTTTTTTGTCTTTCTATCTTTTCTAGGGCCACACGTGCGGCATGTGGAGGTTCCTAGGCTAGGGGTTCAAGCAGAGCTGTGGCTGTAGCAATGCGGGATCCAAGCCACGTCTGTGACCTAAACCACAGCTCACGGCAACACTGGATCCTTAACCCACGGAGCGAGGCCAAGGATCGAACCCGCAACCTCGTCATTCCTAGTCAAATTCATTAACCACTGAGCCATGACGGGAACTCCCCATAGACCACAAAATCTGAATCTATGGCTGTGTTGCTATAAAGGTGAACATAACCCAGGATGGGTTCATTTTGTTCTTCTGACTTTATATTAGAATTGTAGTTCTCCATGGCTCAGCGGATTAAGGATCCAGCATCATCACTTCTGTGGCATGGGTTTGATCCCTGGCCCAGGAACTTCCGCATGCCATGGGCACAGCCAAAAACAACAAACAGAAACCAAATAAAATACATTGGAATTAATCCAGTGTATTAATTATAATTGTAATATAATTCACTGAGTAATTTTTTTAAAATACTGAAAAAAATACATTGGAAGTAAAACCTTTCAGAGTTCCCTGGTGGCTCAGTGGGTTAAGGACCTGGCATTGTCACTGCTGTGTCTCAGGTTCAATCCCTGGCCCGGGGAACTTCTACATGCTGTGGGTGGCGGACACCCCCCCCCTCAATTTTTTTCCTGGTCCCCAGGCCTGTGCCTCTTTCACCTGATGGGGAACCAGCCCTGTTAGGCCAGGACTGAGAGACGTGGCCACAGTTTGGAACGGCCCAACTTGGAGGAGCCACTGACTGGGAGGGACAGGGTGCAGGTGGGGGAGCGACTGGGGCATTAAAACCCCCAGCGGCCATGGAGAGATTGAAATGGAAAGATACTGAAAGACTGACAGAGTGAGATGCGACCCCAGAACCTGAGCTCACCTGACGGTTATTCGCTCCGAGGGGTCTGTCTGGAGCATCAGAGGCAAAAGGGAACTGAAGATTTTTGCATCAGGGATCTTCCTCTCCCCTATGGTCTTCAGGACACCCCTCAGGCCGTCGGGGAAACTCCGGATGGACTTTCGCAGACGCATGGCTTCCCTCGTCTAGGAGGAGACGGGGAGTCCCGCTTGTGCCTTTCCTCAGCTAAACCAAGACGGCCTGACCTCGGGCAGCGGCGGCACGGGGGCCAGAGGGCAGACGACGTGGCTGTCACCATCAGGAACACCCAGAGGCCACCTGCGCCCAGGCTTCCTCTACAAAGAAGTGGAAGCAGAGAGAGAAGCAAACGGCTGTCTCTGCGCTGGCGGGGGTGGGGGAGATCAACCCTCCCTCTGCAGACAGAAGCTCCTGGCCCTCAGCTGTCTCTGATGGGCACCCCGAGTCTGGAGGCCTGGGGGAAGAGGGGAGTCGTGGGGCCCACCGAGGGCTGCACTTTCTGGCGCCCCAGGGCTTGCGCAGGGCCCCCGGAGGCAGGGGAAATTGCTCTTGGGAACGGCAGGCAGGCGCTGAGCCCTGGCCGTCTCCTCTGCTCTCTCTTCTGTATCAAGAGGGTCTGCAGCCTCCCTGCCCCCAAGTCTGGCCTCCCTGCTGCCAGGGGACCAGGACTCCCAAGAGGCTCCCCACTCGTCCCTCCTCCTTCTGCCCACAGGTGGTGGCCACGGTGCGGGGGCCTTCAGCAGCGCCCCACACTGGGGAGTGCAGGAACAGAGGCATCAAGGCCCACGTGGGTTCCGGGTCCCATTGCTTGCAGCTAAATGCATCGGCTAAATGCATGGCTGGAATCCCACCTGTTCTCACCCCAGGGGCCATGACATCACCCTGTGTGGGGGCGCGTCTGAATGTAATTGTCATTCTCACCACGGAGCAAGGGCTGAGTGCGGAGGGTGGGGGCAGGATGGGGGGACAGAGGGGCTCCTCCTGCAGCTGGGCATGCACCAGGGCAGGCTCCCCGGGGCTGTGGGGAAGGGCTGGGCTGTGGCAGGGAGAGGCGGATGGGAGGCTGCTCACGTCCATGAAGGAGCAGCTGGCCATGTCGACAATGATGCAGCCCAGGGACCAGACGTCCGACTTCTGGCTGAAGGAGAAGTTGAGGGTCTCGGGGGCCATCCAGGACTTCTGAAGGGGGTCTGTTGACAGGAGCAAAGCGGGGGTGCATGAGTCCGGTGCTCCCTGGGGAAGCAGGCAGCTTGAAAAATGAACCCTTCATCACCCCTTCTTGGGGGGGAGGTGGCACGCTGAGGGGGGAGTGGAGGAGGAAGGCCCTGGTCAGTAAGACCCTGGACTTGCTCTCCAGCCGGCAGATCCACCCATCCACTCACCTACCTTCCCACTGTCCACCCACCCATCTATCTGCCTGGCCATCCACCCACCCGTCCATCCGTCCGTCCACCCACCCACCCACCCACCCATCTACCAAGGACAGCACACCGCCAGCACTGGCCAGCCCAGGGCTCATGTTCTCCTGGGGAGAGATGCTCTCTCCATCCCCGATGGCGGCTACAGGCTTGAAGCCCGGCTCCCTTTGCCCTGTTGTCTTGTCTTTCTTCTTCTTTTAGGGAGGTTCCCAGGATAGGGGGCGAATCAGAGCTGTGGCCACCAGCCTACACCACAGCAACACTGGGTCCAAGCCACATCTGCGACCTACACCACAGCTCACGGCAATGCAGCGTCCCCGACCCACTGAGCGAGGCCAGGGATCAAACCCGCATCCTGATGGAGAGTAGTCAGATTCGTTTCCACTGAGCCATGATGGGAACTCCTGCCATGCTGTCTCTGCAAAGGAAGGAGAACCTCTCTCCCCTGACTCCTCACCGCTCCACCATCTCTGGGTCATTTCGAGACTCAGTAGAGGATCCAGCCCTCGCCAGTGGGCCCAGCAGCCCTCCGTCTGTGCAACAGCCCTTCCTTCCTTCTGAAGCCTTTCTCCCCCTTCCGTGACGGTCACTATTTTCTGAGGGTCCTTTGGACCCTGCATGCCCCCGAAGGTGGTACCCCTGCTCAGTTACAACCCAGGCAAGGGGGTCTCTTTGGAGTCCACATAAACCGTGGGGTGGGGGGGTTAGGTTTGATGGGGAGGTGAGGTTTGATGTTGCCGTGTTCCAGCACCTAGAGCGGCCACTGCCCTTGGACTCCAGGCGTGACCCCCTCGACTGAATGGCCCCTCCCCCACTGTTGCAGCCACAGCCGTCCCCTGGCCGGGAGGACACCGGCCACCTTCCTCCGCACGGATGTTCCACTTGGCCTTGTCGGTCATTAGCGCGTCGGAGCTCAGGTCCTGCAGTTTGCAGTGGTCGTGGCTGACCAGGGAGATGTTGGAGGGCTTGAGGTTCCTGAAACCAAGAGGCAACCTTTCCGCCCGTGGCCGGCGGGGGCCACGTCTGTGAACCCTCCAGTCCCGCCACACCCGGTACGGCTGCAGCAGCAGCAGCCCACACCCCTCCTCTCTCCTGAGTTGATGCCTGAGCTTTTATTTATTTATTTTTTGTCCTCTGGACGCGCCTGTGGCACGTGGAAGTTCCAGGGCCAGGGATCAAACCCAGGCCAGAGCAGTGACAATGTCAGATCCTTAACCCACTGCTCCGCAAAAGAACTCCCGAGCCCGCATTTTAAAGATCGTCTCCTATAAATATAAACACACTCAGTTATTGCCAATGGGAAAAACCCGCCACCCACAAGGAGAGAGACACCCCGTCCGTCCACAGCCCCTGCGCCGACGTCCGTCCAGCCCTCAGCCGAGTTTGCTCGGGGGCTGGCTCAGCACCCTTTCCTAAGGGCCGAGGACATCCACACGGATCCTCGCGCATTTCCTCCCACGTTGGGTTCCCACGGCTTTCTCTCTTCCTTGAAACAGGGCACTGATACTTCAGGTCGTGGTTCTGTCCTGCTGGCAGGCGCTCAGCCTGGGAGCGCCCCGAGGTCGGTGGCGGGCAGCCTAATCTCTTCCTGGGCCTTATCTGGGTCTCACTCTGCACTTTAGAACCGCCCTGCCCGGCTGTGCTTGGGGAGGGTCTCGGAGGAGGTGACACTCTTCCTTAAGCCTGGGAGGTGCTCTGGAAAGGGGCCTGCCCTTCTCGCAGCTGGGCTGAGCCCACCCCGTCTCTCCCTTGGGCCTGTGGCCCCCCCACCCCGTGCTGCCACTGGAGGGGACACTGGAGCAGCCTGCCCCACACCTCAGTTTTCACCTGTGGATGATGTCCTGCTGGTGTAGGTATTCCAGCGCGTCCAGCACCTGGCCCAGAATGTTCTGCACCCACTGGGGAAAAAGCAAGAGACGCCAGGATTTAGGGCTCCAAAGGCTCCCGGCTGGGGCTCCCTCCTGCTGCTCTTAGGCAGGTTGGTGGCCACTCAGCAGCCAGTGGGGAGTTCCCGTTGTGGCTCAGCGGTAATGAGCCTGACTAGTATCCGTCAGGTTGCGGCTTCCATCCCTGGCCCCACTCAGGAAGTTAAGGATCCAGAGTTACTGTGAGCTGTGGTGTAGGCCACAGATGCAGCTCGGATCCCTGTGGCTGTGGCTGTAGTGTAGACAGGCAGCGGTAGCTCTGATTCGACCCCTCGCCTGGGAACCGCCGTAGGTTGCAGGCAAGGCCCTAAATTTAAAAACAAACAAACAAACAAAAAACAGAGCAGCCACCGAGCCACAATCTGTTCTCGCCCAACAGCTCAGAGCCAGGGCCGGGGCTTCCGCTGCAGGCTTCTTCCGGAGATCCTCCAGACAGAAACACCCCGTCATCCAGCAACGCCCAGGTTTCCAGACCCAGCTTTCCTGCCCTGGGGCCCCAGCCCCGCCCAGACCCTACCCCTCCTGGGTATCAAAGATGCTGGAAGTCTCCTTGGGGCTTGCCTCTCGATGTCACTAGAACGAAAAGAGTCCAGACAGAGAGCATTCTGGAAACGTTTTTTGCTTTTATTTTTTTAGCGCCTCATCTACAGCATATGGAGGTTCCCAGGCTAGGGGTCATCTTAGAGCTACAGCTGCCGACCTACGCCACAGCCACAGCAACGCCAAATCCGAGCCATGTCTGTGACCTACACCCCAGCTCATGGCAACGCTGGCTCCTTAACCCACTGAGCAAGGCCAGGGATCAAACCTGTGTCCTCATGGATGCCAGTCAGGTCCATTACCGCAGAGCCACAGGGGGAACCCTGGAAGCATTTTGTACCAGAAACAAGATCCATCTTGTTTCCAGGGCAGGGATTTTCAAACCATGTTCCTAGGAGCCCTGCATTCCCCCGGGGTGTCAGAGAGGGGCTGGAAGGCAGGACCCTGGGCTTCCTCCACCGTCTACACACTCCCTGATCCCAGATCAGATCTTCTTTCCTTACCGGGTTTCTGACAATATGTTGGGCTTGAAAGGATTCAACTACAGGGAGGTCCCTTCCTGGCTCAGTGGTTAATGAACCTGACTAGGATCCATGAGGGTTCGATCCCTGGCCTCGCTCAGTGGGTTAAGGATCTGGCGTTGCTGTGAGCTGTGGTGTAGGTCGCAGACACAGCTCGGATCTCGTGTTGCTGTGGCTGTGGCTGGCAGCTGTAGCTCTGATTCGACCCCTAGTCTGGGAACCTCCACGTGCTGCGGATGCGGACCTGAAAAGCAAAAAACATAAATAAATAAAAATTTTAAAATTAAATGAATACAAGGATTCAACTACAAACAGAAAGTCTGAAACCCACTCAGATCCTGTCTCAGGGGCCCATGTTGGGCAGGGAGATGCGTTCCCACCCCCAACCCCATCACCAGTGGGAGGACAGTGCACAGAGGCGTTATTCATGGCAAAAGCAGGCAAAAGTCATTGGGTGTGGGCGGGAGACCTGAATGAGAAAGCGAAATGGCAAGAGGAAAAATACGGTCATGACCTTGGGGCAGGACAGGCTTCTCTAACGGCTCGGAGGGTACCAAGCACAGAGGAAACACTGAGGGACCGACTCTATCACAGTCAAGAAAGTGACCTGCAAGTGACAGGCCAGGGGAAGACGTGTGCACCCCAGGCCCACAATATATAAAGAGCTCCCATGAATCAATAGGAAGAGATAGACAACCCCTTTGCTTACATGGGCCAGGGACCTGAACACACACGAAAGAGGCTAATCCAAACAGCCCCAAAGTGCTCACTATAACTACTCAAAATTACCAAAACTAAAATAGAATTTCCTTCTTTTTTTTTTTTGGCCACACCCATGGCACATGGAATTTCCTAGGCCAGGGATCGAATCTGTGCTGCCACAGAGATAACATCGGATTCTTAACCTACTAAGCCATAACTCCTAAAATGTAATTTCTTTTTCTTTTAAATAAAAACAATATATATATATATATATATATATATATATATATATATAGGTCTCTTTAGGGCCACACCCATGGCATATGGAAGTTCCCAGGCTAGGTGTTGAATCAGAGCTGTAGCTGCTAGCCTACATCAACAGCCACACAGCAACTCGGGATCTGAGCCACATCTGTGATCTACACCACAGCTCGTGGCAACGCCAGATCCTTGACCCACTGGGAGGGGCCAGGGATCAAACTTGTGTCCTCATGGTTACCAGTCGGGTTTGTTATAGTGAGCCACAACGGGAATTCCCAGTCTTTTTAACGTTAACTAGAAATTACATTTTAGGGAGTTCCCACTGTGGCTCACGTGATAACAAAGCCAACTAGCATCCATGAGGACTTGGGCTGGATCCCTGGCTTTGCTCAGTGGGTTAAGGCCCGTCTCACCTGGGATTCCAGGGCTGCCCTGGCCGCCCTCTTCTTCTCAATGACGTTCTGGAGGGTGTCCTTGCTGTGCTCCATCACCAGGCACAGGAAGAGAGAGGAGACCTGCGGGACGCGGCCCTTAGTTGGGTGCCGAGGTCTGGCCCCCGCCCCAGGCCTGCGCTTCTGTGCCATCAATTGCCCCGGACTCTCCTGCGCTGGGCCACCTCCCACAGTGGCTATGGAAGTGCTGCTCCCCGCCCCCCAGCAGCTCCCCGGCGCCCCCCTCTACACCAAGCCCCCTGAACTTCTCCAAAGGTGCTTGGGTCTCTGGGCCGCTGCACACACAGACCGCCGTGCCTGGGACCTGCCCCCCCCCGCCCCCACCCCCGGCCCCAGCGACTCCTGCCTTCCCTCCTGCAGAAGCAAGTCCTCTTGGCTTCTCTGAGAGTATGACGGGGTGCCCAGAAAACACCTGGGGACCCTGAGGCAAGGGTCCCTTCCCAAGGCCCTCCTCAGGGCCCGGCTGGTGGGCAGAGGGGGAGGGGGACACCTACGTGGGGCCTGACTGTGGCCTCACCTTTCAGCCGCCGCCCCCCACCCCCCTTGCATGACCTCACCCCCCATCCCCCCAAAGCTCTGTAAACATGAAGAGTCACGGGGCCGACCGGGTGAAGCACAGGGCTCGGGGGCTGCCAGACCGAGACCTGAGCCCCACTCCGCTGTCACCAGCTGGTTGGCACGGCCTCTCTGCCTTCTCTGTAAAGCGGGAAAGGAACCCTTCCACGCAGAGGCCGTGGGAGATGATGCCCAGGGAGCCCCCGCGTGGCCCCGTGAGTGCTGAGTCAGGGTGGCCACGCTTAGGGGGACAGGCATTGACACGCGAGGGGTTGGGGGGGGCGTAGCCCCCCAGTGCCCGCTGAGCCCGCAGGTGCTGCTTGGACCCACCTCACTGTTCCACAGGATGAACAGCTCCCGGTAGACGGAGATGTGGACGTGCTGGAGCTTCAACAGCGGCATCAGCTGCCAGACAGAGCAGGGGACATGGCGGCATGAGGGACCCGCCACTTCGCAGCTAGTGCTCCTCTGTCCCACAGCCCAGCACAAACGCCAGCCGCCAGCTCCCAGCAGGGCAGGGGTGCTGGCCCAGGGAGGGCAGCTATCCTGGAGGTTAGGAGCCAGATGGCCCAGGCTGGTCCTGTCTCTGGCAGGTGCTGGCTGTGCTGTGTGACGGAGGAGAGGCTCCTCAACCTCTCTGAGCCTCCGAGCCTCACCCGGAAACGGCCGTAGCAGTGGCCTCTGCCTCACAGGGGGGTGTCGTGAGGACTAGGGGAGCCAATGCAGGCAGACTGCCTGGCCCAGTGGAACCAAGCACAGTGGGGGTTGGCTGGAGAAGGTGCTGTGGCCAAGGGGTGCAGGGCCACTGCCGAACCCAGCCACCCTCCCTCCAGTGCCTGCCCCCCCGCAAGAGAAGGAGAACCAATACAATTAGGCGGCAGGAGTGGCTCCCTCAGTGACTAAGAGCAGGCGGACAACTGCTCACGATGGCAGGTGGGGTGTGAAAGAGGGTCGCCAGCGGGGCTGGAGGGGAGCGGGGCTGTGACAGTGTGGGGGCCGCAGGATGGCCTCCCACGTTCTTTCTTGCATGAGTGTGGCCTGGAGCCACGGCTGCACATCAGACATAGTGTGGACCAAATAGCCCTTCGCTGGCAAAGCTCAAAAGCTGGTGATTCCAGAAAGCAAATGGAGGGACTGTTAGATAGACATTTAACCTCCTGATAGTCAAGAAACACCGAGAAAAATGACCCAGAGCCTTTGCCCAGCAAATTGAAGTGCATGCAGTTGTTCTTTTTCTTTCTTTTTTTTTTTTTTTTTTTGGTCTTTTGTCTTTTAGGGCCACACCCGTGGCACATGGAGGTTCCCAGGCCAGGGGTCGAATCAGAGCTGTAGCTGCCAGCCTACGCCACAGCCACAGCCACGCCAGATCCGAGCTGCGTCTGCAACCTACACCACAGCTCACAGCAACGCTGAATCCTTAACCCACTGAGCGAGGCCAGGGATCGAACCCACATCCTCATGGATCCTAATCGGGTTCATTAACTAGAGAGCCACGATGGGAGCTCCCAGCTGTTCTTGTTGTTACTATAAACCAGGTTGTTACTGTCAGTCCCGACTGGCAGATTTAAGGAATGTGAAAGAGTTTACATTTTCTTTGTTAAATAATTCACTACTTCCCAATTTTTCGATTGTAACTGGTACTTTTATAATTGAAGAAAAAGATCTTTTTTTTTTTTGTCTTTTTGCTATTTCTTGGGCCGCTCCTGCGGCATATGGAGGTTCCCAGGCTAGGGGTCCAATCGGAGCTGTAGCCGCCAAGACTACGCCAGAGCCACAGCAACTCGGGATCCAAGCCGCATCTGCAACCTACACCACAGCTCACGGCAACACCGGATCCTTAACCCACTGAGCAAGGGCAGGGACTGAACCCGCCACCTCATGGTTCCTAGTCGGGTTCGTTAACCACTGTGCCACGACGGGAACTCCAAGAAAAAGATCTTTTAGAAGAAGGTTATGGTAGGAGTTCTTGTTGTGGTGCAGCAAAAATGAATCTGACTAGAAGCTGGGAAGATGTGAGTTCAGTCCTTGGTCTTGCTTAGTGGGTCGGGGATCCAGCGTTGCCATGAGCTGTGGCGTAGGTCACAGATGTGGCTCGGATTCTGCGTTGCTGTGGCTGTGGTGTAGGCCGGCAGCCGTAGCTCTGATTCGACCCCTAGCCCGGGAATGTCCGTGTGCCTCGGGTGCAGCTCTAAAGGTGGTTATGGTAGATGAGCCCAGGAACCTGGCCGTCATTTCAAGCTTATCTCCTCTGAGAACACGTCTTCTAAGGGGTCAGTACCTGGATTTAGAAGTGCGTGTTTGGGGCACAGACTCCCCTCATGACCGGGGGGCTTCTGGCTGCACGGGACCGGGAAAGAGCTGGTTCTGAGCTCCCCGCCTCTGCCAGGCTCCCTTCCCCCCATCACTCCACAGGAGGGGGCAGAACAGTCGGTGGGTCCTGCAGCACGCCCTCTAGAGAGGGAACCGCCCAGAACGTTACCTCCTCCAGGGCTTTGGTGGCCTGATGCTCATCGATGCACTCCACCTGCAGGGGCCCAGGAGCACGAGCTCAGTCACCGCGCAGGAAACTGCCCCGCCAGCATCAGCACCACCACCCCCCGCCCCCCCCCCACCATCATATCCAGCAGCGGTGCCGGACTCCTGTCATTTGTGCCCCATCGCATGGCACCAGATGGGCCTGGAGGGGCTCCTTAGGGAGGGATCCCAAAATACTTTGAGCAGTGAGAATGTCTTTGCTCCTGCTGCAAGGGTAAGTTTAGGATAGTCCAGCATCAACTCCGAGGACTCTTGAGAGGATCCGTTTTCAGACCATCTTGAGAGTGGGGAAGAGAGTAACATGCCCCCCCCCCCTCCAGAGCCAAACAGCTCTGCTCCGGCTGGCAGAGCATCAGCACCATACCCCTTATCCCACCGGGGAGGAGCGTGCCCGACGCCGCATGTGGGCGGCGGGGAACCAGTGCAGAGGGACAGAGAGAGGGTGGTGGCCAGGGCAGCTCCCAGCTTTTTGTTTGGTTTGGTTTGGTTTGGTTTGTCTTTTTAGGGTCGCATCCATGGGCACATGGAGGTTCCCAGGCTAGGGGTCGAGTCGACGTTGCAGCCGCCGGCCTACACCACAGCTGCAGAGACGCCAGATCCGAGCTGAGTCTTCGACCGACACTACAGCTCATGGCAACACCGGATCCTGAACCCACTGAGCGAGGCCAGGGATGGAACGCATGTCCTTGTGGGTATTAGTTGAGTTCGTTTCTGCGGAGCCACAGTGGGAGCTCCAGGGCTGCACCAAGCTTTGAGTTTGCAGCATACCAGGTGGCAAAGACTGGGCACATACCTGGTATCACTGCATCTTACCAAATCCTTACCCAGGGCTCTTGCTCACAAGACTTATTTATAAATAAAGAACTCTCTCTCTCTCTCTCTCTTTTTTTTTTTTGCTTCTTGGGGCTGCTGCTGAGGCTTATGGAATTTCCCAGGCTAGGGGTCAAATCAGAGCTGTAGACGCCAGCCTATAGCACAGCCACAGCAACGAGGGATCCAGGCCATGTCTGCAACCTACACCGTAGCTCAAGGCAACACCCGATCCCCAACCCACTGAGTGAGGCCGGGGATCGAACCCGCATCCTTGTGGATCCTAGTGGGGTTCATTAACCACTGAGTCACAAAGGGAACTCCCTCTCTCTCTCTCTCTTTTAAATTACTTCTGGCATCTTTTTTTTTGTTGTCCTTTTGTCTTTTAGGGCCATGTCGGTGGCATATGGAGGTTCCTAGGCTAGGGGTCCAATCAGAGCTGTAGCCACCGGCCTATACCACAGCCACAGTGAGGCCAGGGATCGAACCCGCATCCTCATGGATACTAGTTGGATTCGTTTCGGCTGTGCCACAAGAGAACTCTGGTTTTTTTTAATGACCATGGCAGGTGGAAGTTCCTGGGCCAGGGCTCAAAGCCATGCCACAGCAGTGACAACCCCGGATCCTTACCCTGCTGAGCCACCAGGGAACTCCTACAAATGAAGACCTCTTGTAATTGGGAGTGATCGTAGGTGAAAGTGCTGTTAGTGGGCGATCCCCAGATCCATGCAAGGGCCCCAGGCGCTGTGAACAGTGCAGCCCTTCCTTCTGTGCCGGGGCTCATGTGTAAGTCATTTTGGCCAAAACACACTGAAAAGCCTTACAATGATCACCTCTCTTAAGTTGGAAAACCCACCCCTAGGAATTTATCCCAAGGACATCAGGGGGCCTCAAAGAAATGAACTATAAGGTGGTTTATCAGAGTTGCACACACAGAGTGAAAAATTGAGAGCAAGCTAAGTGCTCGTCACCCTGACTTGGGGGCGGGGGGGGGGGGTCAGTCAGAGCACATCACGCAGGGGTCCACACAGCCAGCAGAGCCAGGAGAGGAGGGGGCTGTGCCAGCAGAGCCAGGAGAGGAGGGGGCGGCAGCAGCATGAACGACATTGGCAGTACAATGAGTGGGAAGAAGCACGTTATCAAATTCAGCCACATTCTCTGAGTTCCTGTCATGGCTCAGAGGTAATGAACCAGACCAGTATCCATGAGGATCCGGGTTCAAGCCCTGGCCTGAATTACGGATTACGGATCCGGCATTGCCGTGAGCTGTGGTGTAGGCTGCAGATGTGGCTCGGATCCGGCACTGCTGTGGCTGTGGTGTAGGTCAGCCACTGTAGCTTCAATTCCACCCCTAGCCCGGGAACTTCTATATGCTGCAGGTGTGGCCCTGAAAAGAAAGAAAGAAAAAATTGAACACCATTCTTTTTTTTTTGTTGTTGTTTTTGCCATTTCTTGGGCTGCTCCTGCGGCATATGGAGGTTCCCAGGCTAGGGGTCGAATCGGAGCTGTAGCTGCCCGCCTACACCACAGCTCGCAGCAATGCCGGATCCTTAACCCACTGAGCAAGGCCAGGGATTGAACCCGAAACCTCAGGGTTCCTAGTTGGATTGGTTAACCACTGAGCCACGACGGGAACTCCGTGAACACCATTCTTGTAAAAACACTTATAAATGCTTTTACCAAAAAGCCCCGAAAAGGATACACAACCGCCTTCCTGCATCCCACCCCCATTGTGTTTAGAAAGATTGGCTGACTTTACAAAAAGCTTCTTGATGGAGTTCCCTGATGGCTCAGTGGGTTAAGGATCAGGCAGTTGTCACTGCTGTGGTGCAGGTTTAATCCCTGGCCTGGGAACTTCCACATGCTGCAAGCACAGCCCAAAACAAAACACAAAAATTAAAAAATAAATAAAAGTTTCCTTGATTGCAAGGGCAATTAGCTGTCCCGCCCCACTGGCCCAAGAGACTAAAGCACGACCCCATAGCCAGCCAGCAATGGAGCAGGAGGCCAGCAAGGACTCGGGGCCCGGCTGTCCCCTGGATGAAGCTGCTGAGCTGCTGCACAAACAGAAGGCCTGGCAGAGCAGAAGGGCTCCTGCAGCAGCCACCAGCAAGGCTCCTCCTTAGCTTGTCTGTTCATCTTGGCTGGTCCTCCTGCAGGGATACACCCCACCCTGCTATGCCAGCCCCGGTGAGGAGGTGGAAGAAGGGCCCAGGGTCTGTGTCCTGCCCTTAAACCAGTGTGACTGGAGCAAGTCTCCGGCTGGCCCCGCCCCCGGGCTCCCTACCTGTGGCTATAAATCGGGGTCACGGGTCCCACCTTGCTGATTTGTGGGAGATGAAGGGTTGACGGTGAAGCCTGGCACGGGGTATGTGCTTAGTAAACAGTGGGGCGGATGGAGTTCCTGCTGTGGCACAGGGGAGATGAATCCGACTAGAATCTATGAGGATGCGGGCTTGATCCCTGGCCTTGCTCAGTGGGTCTGGGATCCAGGGCTGGCTGGCAGCTGCAGCTCCAATTCGACCCCTAGCCTGGGAACGCCCATATGCTGCAGGTGTGGTCCTAAAAAAAAGCAACCCCCGCAAAAACAAATAAACAAAAACCAGTGGGATGGTTGCGGCGGTAGTTGGGAGTGAAAATGAGCATTTCTTCACCATCGCGCCGAGAGAGGTGGTTGCGACCCCTGTCACCCCCCCACACACATCTGCCCCCGGCTGGATTCGCCTCTGTGACCTCCGGTGGAGAGGAATCCGGCTGTCACGTCAGGAAGCCTTTCTCCAGCATGGGGACAGATGACGAGTGCATATTTGGGGCCGGGGGTGTCTGCCACGGGCACGGCCACTCACCTGCTTTATCACATGCTTTTCTTTGGTTTGCGTCTCCACCACCACCAGGTTCGTCCCCAAGGCCCCCGGAGTCAGCCGGTCCAAAATCTACCAGCGAAAGGGAAGCTTTCAGGACATGTCCCCACCTTTTCACTTTCCTAACTGGGCCCACCTCAAATGTCTTTGCTCAGGCTCCTAATTTCCCCTGGCGGCTGGCAACGAAGGAAACGGCCCAGGGGCGGAGGGACCCATGTCTTTGGGGCTGATTCTCAAGCTCTGCTCACCACCCCAAGGCCCCTTCTCCCATCTGTGGTAAGGACCAGCAGGCGTCCAAGAGCCAGCACCTCCCCCAGGGCAGAGGGTTCCTTCACTTTCTCCAGCCCCCTCGACCCCAGCTCCCAGCATCCACCTCCACACCGGGCATGCAACCATGAAAGTTACTGGTCCACAAATGCTGCAGTCCTAGTCCCAGCAGTGCACTCTACAGCTACTGCTAATTCCTTGTTTATGCTGGAGGCAACTGAGGCGCCGGGAGGTAGGTCCTTGCCTGAGGCTACAGCGCTAATAACTGAGAGGGCCTGGATTGGACCGGAACTCTGGGGTCTGACTGCAGAGCCCGTGCATTGAGCCACACCTGCAGAGAGACAGCTGCTGTGCCAGAATTCTTTGCAGGGAGGCCAAGGGATAGGTGAGGGTGGTGATGGGAGGATGGAGGAAAGGGGGCGGGATACAGAGGAAGGCATCAAAGTCCAGGGAAGTTGCAGGATTCTGTAATCCAGCCCCCGTGGTGGCCTAACTCCAGCTCAGGACAACGTCCTATGCAGAATGCACACACCTGGGCACTCTTAGGGACAAATTAAACAGTAAAATGCTCCCAGGGCTTAGACCAAGTCTTTATTTCTCCCTGAAAAAGTAACTTTGCTTTTCAAAATCTCTGGCCATCAGAAACTCATTTGTTTTACCACTGGCTGACTCCCTCTACAACAAAAGGAACCTTCACAAAGTGAGAAATATCTAACATACAGATTATTTTCAAATTAATGAATTTTTTTTTTTTTTTTTTTTTTTTTTTTTGGCCAAACCTGCAACACGTGGAGGTTCCCGGACCAGGGACCGAACCTGCACCATAGCAGTGATCTGAGCCACAGCAGTGACAATGCCAGGTCCTTAACCTGATGAGCCACCAGGGAACTCCATCAAGTTAATGAACTTTTTTTTTTTAAGGCCACACCCATGGTATTTGGAGGTTCCCAGGCTAGGGGTCTAATCGGAGCTGTAGCTGCTGGCCTACATCACAGCCACAGCCACGCTGGATCCTTAACCCACTGAGTGAGGCCAGGAATCGAACCCGCATCCTCATGGATCCTAGATGGGTTCGTTAACTGCTGAGCTGCGAAGGGAACTCCTAATGAACTTTTCTACAGACTGAATCTAACATTTAACACAGTTGACATGTCATGCCTTTAGTTAAACAGTCACTTGTATTTTGCAGCTTTCCTTTTGTTTTGTGACTTTTTTTAGGTCCTAAACATTTTTACAGGTCCACGAAAGACCCAAGTCCCCTCACTAGGGACTACTGACCACGTGTTTTAGGAGTTTGGGGGCTTCCAGTTATGAATTCTGAACGTTCTAGGGAGTTCAGTGTCCCTGGGCCAAAGCACATGGACCCAAGGGGGAAAAGGATGATGTCTGCCGTCCTCAAATATTCAGATTGAAGAGGTCTTAACTTCATCCATCAGGCCCAGAGGGGCAAAGGGCACACACGAGGTCACCTCTGGAGGAACCCGAGGTCCCCCTATGCGCTAGAGGCAGACACTGGCCATAACAAGGGTCCCTTGCCTCCCTGGGTTCGGACCTGGTCCCTGGCTGCCTCCCAGGGACTGTGACCGTTAAACCGGCCAGGGACCGGGAGTGGTGGCAGGGGATCCAGGTCCTGGGCTCGCCCCTGACCATCGACCCCTCGTTGCCCCTGCTTCCCCGCTAGGGGACAGCTCGGCACCTGGTACTTTTCCATGGTGTCTTGGGGGGGGAGACTCCTGGCTTCTCTCTCCCTCCGCTGGGCGCTGGCGTGCACCTTCAGTCCGCGCCGCAGTCGGACCCTCGACTGAGCATGCTCAGTCGGGACCGCCTCCCGGGAGCGCCCATCCCCCGCCCGGGGACCCTCTCTGCCCAAACGGTGTCCGCTGGGGCGCCCGCGCGTCCCTCCAGCAAGGGGGCCCTCGCGGCCCGGCTGCCCTTAAAGGGGCCGCCCGGGCCAGAGCGCGGCGGGCGGGGCCTGGAGCGCGGCGGGCGGGGCCGAAGCGCGGCGGGCGGGGCCAGAGCGCGGCGGGCGGCGCGCGGCCCCTTTAAGGCGCGGCCGGGGCGGGCCCTGCGGCGCGGCCCCTTTAAGGCTTGGCCTACGTGGCAGCCGCTGGAGCAGCGGACGGGGAGCGAGGCCGGCCGCCGGGCACTTCCTGTGGAGGCCGCAGCGGGCGCGGGCGCCGACGGGCCGAGCGCCGAGGGAGCGAGCGAGCGAGCGAGCCGAGCCTCCCGCCGCCGCCATGGGCCAGAACGACCTGATGGGCACGGCCGAGGACTTCGCCGACCAGGTGCGGCCTGCGGGCTCGGCCGCCCCTCCCCCGGCCGCCCGCCCGCCCGAGCCCCCTCCCCCGAGTCCCTCGGCCCCCTCTCCTGAATCACCTCCGGGGCCCCCGCCCGGGCCGCCCGCCGCCCCCGGGCCCGGCCCCGGGGCCCCCGGCCGCCCGCAGAGCCGGCCCCCAGCCCGCAGGGCCGCCCCGAGGCCTGGGCCGGGCCCTCCCCGCTCCCGACCCCACCGGAGGGATCGCGCCCCCTCCCCCAACCGGGGCCCTCCCTCCTGGGCTCGCCGCCCGTCCCGGCCTGGGACACCCTCAAGCCCGGCCTCCGGGCCCGGCCTGCCCTTGCGCCGCCTCCCCACCGGGGCTCTGGGTGTGTTCCCGGGCTCCTGCCTGGGCGCCCGGCTCGGTGCCCGGGCCGGCCCCTGCTAGAAAGTGAGGGGTGCGAGTGGCTGCCTCCTGAGAAGGGGCCCGCGGGCCGGGGTGGGGGTGCTTGCGGAGCGCCCTCTCCATTCTGCACCGTTGAGTGGTCTCTGCGCGCTTTTCCCTTTTTCTGGGCAGTCTTAGGGGGCCGGGCGGGGAGCCGATCCCCAGTAGAGGGTGGTCAGACCGGAGGCCTGGGCGTCCTCCCCGAGGAAGGGGGCTCCCTGTTGGGCATGCCCCCTCCCGAGAGCCCCGGGGCTTTTTCTTTCCTCTTTCCCAGATGTGTCGGAGTGGCGGGGTCCCTTTGACCACTGCCTGCGTTTCCTTCCCGGCTTGGACTCTGCCCTGGGGCTGAAATGAATGGGTATCTAGATGTACACCAGCCGGGGAGGAGGGGAGGCCTGTCTTCCTGCTTGCCCCCTTCCCAGAGTGTACAGGTGGCATTCCGAGCAACAGGGAAGCCCGCGAAGCAGGCGGTTGAGTCAGTGGAAAAGGTGTTCAAAACATGGGTGCGCAGAACCAGGTCTTGCAAGGCGGGAGGAAGGACGGAGCTTCCGTTCTCTTTTTGGATTAAGTTGAGCCCAAAGAGCACGGTGGTGTGATTAAGTCCCGTGCCTTTTACTTCTCAGCGTCCGCTATGTCTACAGACCTTCTACACCCTTTTCCCAGGAAGGTCCGGGTCTGACCCGACTGCCGAGCTCTAAATGGCTCCTTTAATGTGTTTGTGGCTTTGCCAGAGTTAAAAGTAGTGAGGTTACATGTCTGATTTTTTGGAGGGTGCTACTGATTAATCATACTCTGAGGCCGGGCTTATTGGAAGGTAGGTGTGTATGTCTGTGTGTGAGATTTTTAAAAAGTGAGTGAATGGAGTTCCCTTGGTGGCACAGTGGTTAACGAATCCGACTAGGAACCATGAGGTTGTGGGTTCGATCCCTGTCCTCACTCAGTGAGTTCAGGATCTGGCGTGGTGTAGGCTGGCAGCTACAGCTCCGATTAGACCCCTAGTCTGGGAACCTCTATATGCTGCGGGTGCGGCCCTAGAAAAGACAGAAAAAAAAAAAAGTGAGTGAAGTTCCCTTGTGCCGCAGTGGGTTAAGGAGTCAGCCTTGTCACTGCTGTGGCTTGGGTTCGATTCCTGGCCTGGGAACTTCCGCATGCTGTCAGCATGCCCCCCCCCCCCAAAAAAAAAGTAAGTGGGTTTTCCGATCAGCTATTGGTGAAGGAGATTAAGGGGGGATGTCTCTTTAGTGTGGCCTGCTTGTTGGGTTTTCTGGGCACCGCTTTGCTGCGAGCTGATACTGTAGAGCCAGTTTGGGAGTGAAAACCCGTCTGTCAACATGAAGAAGTAGCTCTTCCTCAGGTCACCAGGCGGAGTCCGAAAATTGTATCCTTCGAAAAAACAGTTCACATCCAGAGCTCTCGAAAACCAAAGAGGCTTGCTTTGTTCGTCAGTTTTCATTGACATAATTTTGGTGACCCAGTTTTATTTCCCCAAGTAGCAACTACCTAAGAAGATGGCTCCTTTTAGCCACGGGAGCCGTGAGAGCGCTGTACACTCACTCTCCAGCCCGGAAAAACCGTGGTTTTGCAAGTGAATTTCATAACCAAATCTAGATAAAATGTCTCCAGTCAAGTTGTTGCCAACTATCAAGTGATAACCGCTCCCACTGCAAAAAAAAAAAAAAAGGCTCTTTACATAATCCTTTCTTCTTCTTTCCCTCCATATGTTTTTGTTTGCTTTAAATGAGAGGAGCAGAATCTTGGAACCGGAAAGGCCCTGGGGGCACAGGGTGGGCCGGTCCCAGGTTTACTGTGGGCAGGGGGGCCAGGCTCGCAGGGGCTCTTGGACTGGCCCCCAGGGAAGCCAGCCTCCCTCCTGAGGCTAGGGCCACGCACAGCTTGCTCGGAAGGCCTGGCCTTCCCCTGGTCCAGAGAGAGAGAAAAGCACTAGCACTGCAAGAGGGCTCACTGTCAAAAACCGGGAAAGCACAGGGGACCCAGGCTCTGTCTGCGGGCAGTGCTGGCTCCTGCTGCGAGGTTTTCAGCCCCAGAGCCACCTTGGTGGTAGCGGATGTCGGCAGACACCTCTCTGGAGACTCAGGAAGGCAGGGCCCCGTTCCCTCTACACCTAAAATCGGGAGCCTCTTCTGCCAAACAAAGCAATGGCTGTGGCTGTGGAAGAACTCTGGCCAGCCTGGGGTGGCGCTTTGTGTTTCAACATGGTATTAAGACAAAGCTGCTGAGAGCACAGGTGCCGGGAGGTTCCCGCTGGTAACGAACCCGACTAGTATCCGTGAGGATATGCGTTCGATCCCTGGCCCTGCTCAGTGGGTTAAGGAGCCAGCGTGGCCGTGAGCTGTGGTGTAGGCTGCAGATGCGGCTTGGATCCAGTGGTGCTGTGGCTGTAGCTGGCAGCTGCAGCTCCAAGACCCCTAGCCTGGGAACTTCCATATGCCACAGGTATGGCCCTTTTTAGACCAAAGAAAAAAAAAGGGCTGGGAGTCCAGGCCTTTAAGATGAAAATGACGTAATTTGAAGGGGCTGGGAAAATGTCATTGAAGTCACGGATTGCATAATATGACCGATCCCTTCCAACCTTGTCCTCAGAAAATAAAAGCAAAAACGAAGGAACAGGATTTGGCCTGAAACGTCTAGGCCGGGTGAGTGGGACCTCAGGAGGGCCGCATGTCCTCAGCGTTAAGGCCAAACCTCCGATGCACCAGCATGGGGCAGGTTCCCCGCACAAACCGCTTGTGTCCCCCGGATCCCCACGCACTGGGCTGTGGTGGTTCCATTTTCAGAAGCGGGGAGGGCACGCAGTGGGCTGAAGTTTTCGGCCCCGAGCTGCCGGGCCGCAGTGTCTCCCCTGTGGGCCTGCAGAGGCGTGGGCCCGGGAGGGTGGTCTGCTTACTTCCTGCTGCTGGCTCTGCCCGGTCACGTCTTTGGCATCAAGCTCCTTGTTCTGGGCAGCCAGGGACAGTGTCCTGCTGCTGGAGAATCTGCTGAGTGCTCTCTACGGGAGCGGGAGCTGGGCATTCGGAAGCCACCTGAGACGGGTGGGGTGGGGACTAATGAAGTCAGCAGCCCAAGATCGTGTCTGTGCCCTGCAGCTGGTCCTCGCTGCCAGTCTGCAGGATATGACTTCCAGGCACATTTGCACCAGTAAATAGGACTATTAGCACTTAATGGCTTCTGCCCGGTGGCTTGTCACCAAGGTGACAGATAAGCTACGTGGGGCACTGCTTTCCAGTGTGGCCTTTGGTATCTGTACCTGTCCTTTGGCAGGACAAAGCCAGTCCCAGGAGCCCTTGCCAGGAACCCCCCCCTTGGCCTCTGGTCAAGTGTCGGTTGCTAGGATGGCCCTGATAGGATGGCCCCTACGGGACCCCGACCTGGGCTCCCGTAGCCCCAGGAGGTGGAGCGGTGGGCAGGGCTGCGGTTTGTGAGGCTTCTGCAAGGTCAGGTGCAGCCTGGCGCTGCTCTCCTGTGGATGGGTGCTTTGCCCCATGTGGGCTTTTAGTAAAGAAAGCCAGGCCACCTCTGCAGCTTCAGGCCAGCTGTCACCCCTTTGTGGGCCTTGAGGTGCAGTGCAGACCTCCAGAGCAGCCCTGGGACACTCGCCGGGGCTCTGGGCTCACGGACACACAGGTGTGCGTCACCGCGCTCTGGTACCAGCCCTGACTCAGCCTGATGTGCGGGAAGCCCGCCGCCAGGCCCAGGGTCCTAATCTTCCAGGACGGGCGGCTGGGCCGGCCCTGGAGGAGGGCGGCCCCAGCCCTCGGTGACCCAGGAAGCCTGACCCGGCTTTCTCCTTTGGCTCCACGTTCTCATGAACCAAGAATTGCAGGCTGCTCTCCTCAGGTCCTCTGTCCTGAACACTGAGATGTTCTGAGGCTTTCCAGTGTTTTCTGGGAGCTGCAGGGGCTGTGTGCCATGGTCTCTGTGCCCCAGGGTTGTCTCGGGTGGGGCAGAGCCAGGGCTCGCCAGTCCCCTTCAGTCCTCAGAAACAGCCGGTGCTGGTGAAGAACCCCAGCTTTCTGTGGGGACGTCACTCAGGCTGGTGCTGCTCATGTCAGGCCCCCGGGCTTGGCGGTGAGGTCCCTGTGGTTCCTGGGAAAGGCCTGCCTGTCCCTGGGATGACAGACTGTCTGCTCCTCCTCCAGCCCCCCTGGGCGCACGGCCGTGGTGAATTTGGGGCCTGGCGTGCCTGCTGGGTGCCGGCTCGGCCCGGGGCAGGGGCCTGCTTCGGCTCTTCCGCTGTGCCGAGGGGACACTGTCTAAAGCAGCGCGACATGGGTTTGGGCACCAGGTCTGCACAGCCGAGACCAAGATGCATGCAGGGAAGAAGGTTAAATTGGGTCTGGTCTCATGTCGCCAAATGAGAGAGGCTCTGGGTCGGCTTGACTTAGGAACTAGCCCTAAACCTGGACCACATGGGACTTCGAAAATCAGATACGTGCTAATTCAGGGCACAGATACCTGAATTTTTGCAGTTTTCCTCCAGAGCAGGGAGGCGTCTGTCTCCTCGGCACGTCTGCACTTGAAGGGCCTTGAAGGGCGGCGGGAATTACCTGTCCGAAGGGAACGTTCGCCGCCGCTCTTTAATCCTCTTGACCCAGACACTCGAATTAAGAGTGCAGACGCATCACGGGGGCTTTAAACACCGCGAGTGCCTGCGGAGGCAAGTCGGGACCCCGCCCGGGCGGCGCGCCCTCTCTTGGGGGCCTCGCCGTGGCTTCTCCCAGTTCCGGCGTCAAGGTGAGGCCTGTGTCACCGCCAGGGCTTCTTGGCTGGGCCTGGACCCGAGGGTGGCACAGGAGAGCCGAGGGGGCAGTCTTTGTCTCCTGGCAGACTGGGTGGTGACACCGTGGCTGGGCCTTTGGAAATCATTCAGGCCGTGAGGCAGTAAAGGGGGAGCGTGTGGACTCAGCTGTCCCTGGGCCTCCTGATCTGCTGTGTCTACACCCGTAGTCCACCTGTGCGCCTGCGTCCTTCTCTGCAGGAGGCTCTGGGATGGCCTTTTTTGTCTTTTTAGGGCCGCGCCTGGGGCAGGCACATGGAGGTTCCCAGGATAGGGGTTGAAATGGAGCTACAGCTGCCGGCCACCGCCACAGCCACACCAGATCCAAGCCGTGTCTGTGACCTACACCATAGCCCATAGCAATGCCAGATCGTTAACCCACTGAGCGAAGCCAGAGATTGAACCTGCGTCCTCATGGATACTAGTCAAATCCATTTCCGCCGCGCCACGATGGGAACTCCTTTTTTTTTTTTTTTTTGTAAAGGCGAAACAAGGTCTCTCTTGTCCTTCTCTCGCCTGCTTGTTGAAGTTGGACAGACTCTTCTCAACCGTTAGCCCCGCTGTCCTTGCTTTGTGGAAGGAACGTAGTGACCCCCTTGCCCCGCCAGAAGTCACTCGGCCCGTCCGCCCTCCCTGGGGTCGGAGCCTGTGCTGCCGCCCCTGCTACCCGCGTGCTTGATCGGCCAGGTGTCTGTCTCACATTGTGACTGTGGCACTGCTTCCGTGGGGGTCAAGGGCTGAGCAGACTCAGGCTCCAGGCTGTGAGGAGAGTGGACACCCGGCTGGTAGCCGCTCCCTCTGTGCCTCCTGCAGGCAGCCGGGCCGGGCTGTGCTGACCGAGCCAGAGCGGACCAGCGCCTGCTTGGTCTGGACAGCCAGAGGCTCCTTTACTGTGTCCACAGCTCGAGTACTTGCTAGGACTTTTAAGTAGCTTGTCAAATGCCAGAAATTAAGCAATGCTTTCGGAGTTGCAGCAGGTGAAGGATCCAGCATTGTCAGCGCCGTGGCTGGAGTTGAGTCCCTGGCCCTGGCGCTTTCCATGCCGTGGGTGCAGCTTAACAAAAAGTGCTCTTTTATATACATTTATTCCAACAACGGGTTTAACCTACCTCCGAGGGGTTGCGGCATTCATTCGCCTGTCCCTTGAGGGGTCAGGCTCCCAGGTGCCCTTTAGACTCTGGCTCCTGACACATTGGTCATGTGGGTGGGTCCCGATCTTTCTCCCGAGTCCTGCTGTGTTATCGTGTGGCAGAGGGTTTCGTTCCCTTTGTACCTCAGCTTGGAATGCTTGGTCAGATCGAGTGCATGCGGCTCACCGGGCTGACGTCTGTATCTCAGATGTGCCCTAATCACCCATCATAAATGGCGTCACTCGCATGGAGCAGGAGGAAGTGACGTGCCTTCTCTTTGACATTTGCAGTGACTTTACACGCCTAAATGTCATGGCTGTTGAAGCAGTTGTTAGTGTGATTTTTTTTTTCCTTCTTTTTAGGGCCGCACCCACGGCACAGGAGGTTCCCAGGCGAGGGTCACATCGGAGCTACAGCTGCCGGCCTACGCCACAGCCACAGCAGCAGCAACGTGGGATCTGAGCCATGTCTGTGACCTACACCACAGCTCAGGGCAACGCCGGATCCTTAACCCACCGAGCGAGGCCAGGGATCGCGTCCATGTCCTCACGGACACCACGATGGGTTCTTAACCTGCTGAACCTCAACGTGATCTATCGTGATCTTCATTTGATTTGCTCTGGCCTCCACGGGCTCTTTTTTTTTTTTGCCATTTCTTGGGCCGCTCCTGCGGCATATGGAGGTTCCCCGGCTAGGGGTCGAATTGGAGCTGCAGCCGCCGGCCTATGCCAGAGCCACAGCAACGCGGGATACGAGCCACATCTATGACCTACACCACAGCTCACGGCAACGCCAGATCCTTAACCCACTGAGCAAGGGCAGGGACCGAACCCGCAACCTCATGGTTCCTAGTCGGATTCGTTAACCACTGCGCCACGACGGGAACTCCTCCACGGGCTCTTAAAAGAACCCAGAGCTTTGTAGCCTCGGCGGCCCCGACTAGCCCTTTATCACAGTGCCACACATGCAGCCCAGGCCGGTCTTGCGCTTCCTCCCCCGACCTCGGGGCTGGGAGCGGCTCTTCCCGGCTTCACGCATGTATGGGGCTAGAAGCTGGCATCTCTGCTCACGGCCCAGAGATTTTGGATGTGCAAACGTGTGAGCTTGTCGCCTGGGCACCATGAGGCCCTCTGGTCCTGGGAGCCTGGCTGTCACCTGAGCGGACCCTTGTCCCAGGAGCACGCTCAGCTCATGTCGGAGGGGCTCAGGACAACTCTACAGTGGCCCGGAGGCCAGGGCTCAGCCCAGTGTGACCGCTAGGCCAGGCCCCGCCTTGAAGAGGGGTGGGGGTTGGTCAGTGCAGCTCCGTCTGTCTGTCGAAGGAGAGGCTGCGCTCGAGGGTGTGGGCGCTCTTTCCCAGGGGACATGTGGCCAGGTCTGGAGGCGGTTTTGGTGGTCACGCTTAAGTGAGGCTGCTCCCAGCCTTCACGCAGGACGCCCCCCAGCAAAGACCGAGCTGGTGCAAAAGCAGTAGGGCCGCGGGGGAGCTGTTCTGGGCCGGGTGGTCTCCAAGGGCCGGCTCCGTCTCTCGTTCATTGGTTCTGATTTGCCCATGCCCTTGGCAGGGGGTAGGAGCCTTGGCCCGTGGCAGCTGCGTGTGTGATGAATGTAGGTGACAGAGGGTCATCGGGCCCCCACCCGGGGCAGGGTGGGGGGCAGAGGCCAGGCAGGGCTCCGGAGCCTGCGGCGACGCCTCACGCTGCTCCCCGGCCCGCAGTTCCTGCGCGTCACCAAGCAGTACCTGCCGCACGTGGCTCGCCTGTGCCTGATCAGCACTTTCCTGGAGGACGGCATCCGCATGTGGTTCCAGTGGAGCGAGCAGCGCGACTACATCGACACCACCTGGAACTGCGGCTACCTGCTGGCCTCCTCCTTCGTGTTCCTCAACCTGCTGGGACAGCTGAGTGAGTGCCCCCCGCGCCAGGGTGCACCGGCGGGGGGGGGGGCTCTGAGGGTTGCCGTGCGCTCTGGGTTTGGGGGCCCAGAGCAGGAGCTGCTGGAGTCAGGGACCTGGGTGGGCCCGCAAGGAGCCGAGGCCCCTGGAGCCCAGGCGGTCTGCGCAGGAGAAACAGGTAGATGGAGACGCGCGCTGCTCCCTTGGCCTCAGGTCTCACCCCGTCCCTGACCTCCGCCCCCGGGTGGGGGGGCCGGAAAGGGACCTGTTCCTTCTGGTCCCTCCTGAAGTCCCACAGTAGAGCTTCCTCTGGGGGACGGCCGACTCTGGGAAACGGCCGCTCTCTGCGGCAAGGGACCCACTTTCGGGACCAGAGGTTTTGATAAGTAGAGGCCCGTAGCTCTGCCGATCACGATTCTCCCAGAAGTCGCTTTCTGCCCAGGGCAGGTGGTGGGGGCGCTGCCGCACCAGAGGGCCAGGTGGGGGGCCGCAGCCTGACCCCGGCCTCCCCCTCCGCAGCTGGCTGCATCCTGGTGCTGAGCAGGAACTTCGTGCAGTACGCCTGCTTTGGCCTCTTCGGGATCATAGCGCTGCAGGTAAGCGGTGCGGGGCCGGGCTCCCACGTGGCCTTGCTCTGGCTGGCAGAGCTGCTGGTGAAAAGGCCCGTTTGAGGATTCAGTATCACTCCCTTTCCAGCCCTGTGTCTGCCCAGAACACCTTCCCGAGAAGTTGCTAGACGGTCCCCAGGAAGCTCAGGAAGGGCGGACAGCTGGGTGCCACCTTTTGCCACTTTCCTGAGTTTCCTGTGACAAGGGGACAAAGCGCGAGGCTGCTGCAGCCAGAACACTGTCTCGTTATTGTTTTACTTCAGCAGGAGGAGCTTAGGAGTTCCCTTTGTGGCATAGTGGTACTCTGACGAGCATCCACGAGGATGCAGGTTCGATCCCTGGCCTCGCTCAGTGGGTTAAGGATCTGGCGTTGCCGTGAGCTGTGGTGTGGGTTGCAGACGCGGCTTGGATCCCGTGTTGCTGTGGCTCTGGTGCAGGCCGGCAGCTACAGCTCTGATTAGACCCCTAGCCTGGGAGCCTCCATGTGCTGTCACGGGTGCTGCCCTAAAAATCAAAAAGAAGAGGAAGAAGAGGAGCATCTAGGTCCTCAGCCAGAGTGTGAACACACACCCACCCCTTGGGCACAGCTCTCAGGAAGCAGGTGCTTGTGAAACAGGTCCGGGGCCACCCGCACGCCCCAGCAACGCTGAGCTTGGAGCCGCTGGCGTCCCGCGGGCTGCGTGTCCTCTGGGTTTCCGTTCTCCGACGTTGGAAGACCTGCCTGGTGGTGGTCAGGCTCTAGAAACGCTGCTTTGTTGTGACTCCTGTGTCTGTCTCTTCTCTGTGTCCGCAGACGATTGCCTACAGCATTTTGTGGGACTTGAAGTTTCTGATGAGGTAGGTGCGTCCTGCTCGTCAGCTTGGTGCGCGTTCCTCCCCCTCCTGAGCTCAGAAACCACTGCGTGGAGCACGTGTCTTTGGGTCCAGACGGTGCTTCTTAGAACCTGTGGTGGACTTTGCTGAAGGCTTTTCCTCCCCCACCGGGGGCCCCAGGGGACAACAAGGTCCCCTCCTGACCCTGGACGTCATGAGGGGGCTTGAGGGACACACTTGCTCCCAGGGACCCAGCTGGTCAGCAGGAGAGCCCAGGCCAGGCCCGGGTCCCCAGAGAGGGGCACGGACGTATCCGTGTCTAGCGTGCGGCTTTCCTGGCCACCCGTGTAAGCAAGTCTGTGCTGCCGCCAGGGCCTCCCGACCCGGCCTGAGGGGCACTCACAGGGCCCCAGGAGCCTTCGCGACCAGCGCGGCCTTTCTGTTCCGCAGGAACCTGGCCCTGGGAGGCGGCTTGCTGCTGCTCCTGGCGGAGTCGCGTTCCGAAGGGAAGAGCATGTTCGCGGGCGTGCCCACCATGCGCGAGAGCTCCCCCAAGCAGTACATGCAGCTGGGGGGCAGGGTCTTGCTGGTCCTGATGTTCATGACGCTGCTTCACTTTGACGCCAGCTTCTTCTCGGTGAGCCTTCCTGCCTAGCCGGGCCCTGGCCTTCCCCAAGGGGCGCTGCCCTCCCTGCTTGTCTCCAGGCACAACAGCCGGGGGGCCCTGGAATGACCCTGTTAGAGGAAGCCTCGCCGTCAGGCTGTTGCGTGCCAGGAGGCTGGCTTTCGGACAGAGCGAGCCCCAGCTCTCCCCGACCTCGCCGAGGGGTCGTGGTGAGCCAGCCTGCCGCTGCCGGTTCATTACGCCGACTCGGGTTTTCTTGCTTCCTCTCCCCTCGTGCCTTTGGCGTGGACTGTTTGCATGCCAGGTGTTGGGGCTGCAGCGCCGAAGGCCCTGTCCTTGTCCCCCAGGAGCGTACGGAGCAGGTCTTCACAGCTCCTGGCCCGGCGAGGTGCCCGGGAGGGCTCCTGGCGCTGGGGGAGGGCAGCGGTTGGTTCTGAGAAGCGCCGGGAACACGGTTTCGGCTCAGAGGTCCCCCAGGCTCAGACTTGAGTGGGTCTTGGGAACTCACGGCCCGTTCGTTGGAGACTTTGACTCTCTGCAAAGCCCTCTGCGTCGCAGCCTTGCTTGTCGGCTGCCCCAGCGCGGCAGCTGTCGTCTTTCTTCCCTGCTCGGGACGCCGGCGCTCAGCCCGGCCTGTTCCTCGCCGCTGCGGAGGCTCCGACGCGGGCGGGCCGGCGGGCGGACCGGGCCCGTGTATAAAACGGGATGCGGCGCCTTCCCCGCGTCTGTGTTGACGTCTCCCCTCCCGCCTGTCTGTGCAGATTCTCCAGAACATCGTGGGCACAGCTCTGATGATTTTAGTGGCCATTGGTTTTAAAACCAAGCTGGCTGCTTTGACTCTTGTGGTCTGGCTGTTCGCGATCAACGTGTACTTCAACGCCTTCTGGACCATTCCTGTCTACAAGCCCATGCACGACTTCCTGAAGTACGACTTCTTCCAGACCATGTCGGTGATCGGCGGCTTGCTCCTGGTGGTGGCCCTGGGCCCCGGGGGCGTGTCCATGGACGAGAAGAAGAAGGAGTGGTAACAGACCCCCTCCCTGCCTGGCTGGGACCCGTGGCCGTCGGACTGGTCCAGGGTGGATTCGGCGTACCTGCCGGTGTTCGTCCCCTCCTCCCCCTCCCCTGGGTAAAGGCACAGATGTTGTGAGAACTTTATTTGCAGACACCTGATAAGCGATGGCTAAATCTGCTCTGGACCCACGACCTGGCATCTGACCACTCGGAGCTGCTGGTCCTCGGTCAGCGCCTCCCTCCCCAGGGCAGAGCTGCAGCCTCCAGGAGCGAGTGGCTGCTTGGCTGGGGCCTCTCAGTCCTGTTTTTGTTTCTTTCTCGGGGTGGAGGACCTTCAAGCTGTACTGTGAGCAGATACACTTGTGTATCATTCAAAGCAGTCTCCCTCTTATTATTTTTTAAAAGTTTACGTTTTTAGCTAAAACTACTCAATGATTTGGGATGGCCCAGCCAAACAACACACTGGTTCAGAATCACACCGGTGGCTTCCACGTTGTTTCTGCCCTGCATTCTGATACTTTATAGGGACAGTGAGGACATTTAGGAAACCCCCAAACCCAAAGAATGAGGCAGTATTAGAGGGTGACCGAGGCTGCTCTTAACGGTAACCGGTATTGATCAGAAAATTGGCTCCGATTGGTGGTCTTTATGGGTGATACTCTGGGAGCAGTAGTGGCTCAAGGGGGGACGGTGACCCTGGGGAAGCCGCCTGGAGCCCACGGGGACCCGCCGCCCTGGCCCGGCAGCATGTCTGCACGTGGGCCTCGACTCCCGTGGGACCAGCCTGGGAGCAGCTGTCACCGAGGGGCCGGGCGGGCCCTCAGACCAGTTACCTCACGCTGACCTTGTCCCAGAGCCACGGCTGCAGCTGGGCCGGTGCTGCCCGGCCGTCTCCCCCGCGGGGCTCCCCGAGGCCGCGCAGCCACCTCTCCCCATTTTCGCCAGGCTCCTGCTTGCTCAGATTGCATATTTGCTATGCTGAATGCAGCCCAAATTACTTTTTACGATTTGTGATGCCTTACCGATTGGATCTCGATCCTGTATTTAAAGTTTTCTAACATTGCCTTACACTGTGTTTCTCTTCTTGGGGGGGGTGGGCGCTGCTGTCCGCTCCTCTGCCTCGTAGCGGGTGCCACGAGCAGGGGGAACACGTGCCTCCCACTGTCCTCTCCCGGGTCCCTCTGGGGGTCAGGCCGACCTGGCGAGGCCGGCCCCACTCGGAATGAGGCCCGCCTTGGAGCGCCCGTACCCTCTCTGGTCTGTCAGCTGGGGCGCAAGCCCGAGGGCCCCCACCCTGGGGCTAATGGGCTGGGCCTGAGCCAGGCCCCACGTCTGCCTTGCAGACCAGCGGTGCGGTGGGGAGCGCCGCCACCCCTGCCCAGGGCGGCTCACGGGGCGGGGGAGGCCAGCTCTTGCCCCCTAGTGCTCTTAGAGCCTCCCTGGCTCTGCAGCCGGGACCCAAATGAGGTCAGGGGAGTGATGGCCACCTGGCCAGCACCCACCGGTGCCCTAGCCCCTGTGGAGGCCTGCCCCAGGATGCTCCTACCCCCCCAGGCCTGCGTGTTGACTTCCCCCCAGTCACTGGGGTGCTCCCACACAAGGGGTGGTCTCAACCTGGGTGGGTGGGGGTCTCTTCCTCCTTCCCACAGCACCACAGCCCCAGTGAGCGCCCCCTCAGCCAGGTCGCAGCTACTGCGTGGCTCTGTTTTTGGTGTAGCTCCCTCCCCCCAGGCCACCCTCACGTGGGGGGGTTGTTCCTGCCCCCCACCCCCACCGAGCTCAGGGGGCTAGTGCATAGTGGGGGAGTACACGCCTCTGCTGGGAGGCGGGAGAGCCAGGATCCACCAATTGGTTTTGGCAAACCAATTTCTGAAAAAGTTTTGGCTTTATGTGGGAAATAGATATGAATCTCATTTTATGCTGTATTTTATATCTTAGTTGTGTTTGAAAACATTTTGATTTTTGGAGACACGACAAAATAATAAATAATGGCATTTGTTGTATGCAGTGTGAGCCTCTGGTGTTGTCCAGCCAGGGGGAGCCTGTCCAGGGCGCTGCTCTGGTGCCCCGCCGGCTTCACCGAAGGCCACATCCAGGCAGAATTCTTCCCTCGGGGCCCCTGCTGCCTCCTGGGTGTGGGTGTGAGACCTGCAGAGGCGGAGTGGATGGAGCAGGCCTTGGCCATCCCACCAGTTCAGAGATGCTGGCGGGTGGCTGGGACACGGGGGGGACGCCAGGGGGTTCTCGAAAGGCTCTCGGGGTCTTCTCCAGCCACCTTTATTAACCCGACTGCTTAAAAGAGCTGAAGGTCTTTGGTTTGCAGTGATGACTCTTGAACTTCTTTTTCACCGAGCTGGGCTGCTTCTGTGGCACGAACAGAATTCCCGTCAGTGGAGGTGTCCCAGCCTGCCGGAGGGTTGGGGAGGGGGGGCCCAGCCCGCAGAGAGGGAGGGGCTGCCGTGGACACTGCTGAGCGGCTCCCTGCCCGCGGCCTCCGCGACCCCTGCACCCCGGGTGCTGCCTCACTACTGAAGGGCCCAGAGCCCCTATTCCTACCCCAGCCTCGGGGTGAAGGCCCCTCCCTCGATCGAGGTGCCAGTGCCGCACTCGGGCACCTGTGCCCTGGATCAGCGGTCTTGGACCCGCCTGGGCACCTGCTTCCCAGCGCGTGCAGACAGCCCCGGCGCTGGCCTGCCTTGTGTGTGGGGTTGGCATGGCGTTTCACTTGGGAGGAAGGGTTTTAGCTTTTCTCGAGTTGAAAACCAGCGCTTCAGGGAGCCGGCGCCGTGGCCGTGCGGGCGGCCTGGGGAGCACCCACCTGCCCGCGCTTGAGGACCCGCCCCTGGCCCACGGCCGTGTGCTCGCCGTGTCCGGGGCCCGTCGCTCTGGGGCGCCGTGGCTTCTCATCCTCCTCGTCGGTCAGGAGGTCGTCGTTGCCGTCCCCATGCTCGGTCCCTCCCAGGTCCTTTCTAGTGAACAGCTCGGCTGGAAGGGGCAGGATGCTGGGCTGTTGCAGGTTGCGTGGGGACCGAGCCGAGCCCAGGCCGGGAGGCCCCCAGCTGCTGACACGGGGAGGGGGCGCCTTCCAACTTACGTGGGTACAGGTCTGTCATGCTGTCGTCACTGTCACTTGGGGCTGTGCCGTCGTCGCTGGACACAGGTTCCCAGAAGGCTTGTCCGGGGCGAGCTGGCCCGTCGCTTTCTGGCCGGTCCTCCCTCCTCTTCCTCTTGTGCAGGAGGCAGGCGGGCACGAACGCCACACCCTGCTCCTGACACGCCTCATCTGGGAGACACACCAGCTCGCCGTCTGCTTTCTCTCCACATCACCCTGGGGCTCAGAGCTGAGCTGGGGGGTGGGGGAGGCAGGACACCCCCCCCCCAGCAATATGGGTAAAACAGTGGAAGCTGGCAGTGCCTGTTGGCCCAGTTCCTACCGGGACAAGAGGGCAGTGTGGGGCGCGGGCCAGGGGTCAGGACGACGGCAGAGGGCTGTGGGCCTGGAGCACCTGCTCCTCTGGCTCCAGTCAGGCTCCGGGAGGTAGCGGCTGGAGGGCACTGAGCAGGCCCAGTGGCCGGGACCACCGCCCCCACCCCGGATGGTGGGGCTCAGTGGAAGTTGGTGCTTGGCTCTTGCTGACCCTTGGCTCAGAGCAGAGAGCGGGGATGAGGCTGCTCTGGGAAGGCCTCGCTGCAGCCACTGTCCCCTCCTGCACGGAGAACTAAGAGGTGGGTTTCTGCAGCGCACCCTCCAAAGTCAGCAGAGGCCAGGCCAGTGCAGCTCCCTTGGGGGAGGGGCTCTCCCTGCCCCCCCCCCCCACTCCTGCCACCGTCACTCATGGCGCAGACAAGCCCTGCCAGGCCCTGGCCTCGTGTCACTGCCCACTTCTGCCCACCTCCAGGGTCCCACCCCCTGCTTCATCGCTGCCACCTGCCCCCTGGCCTTGTCACCACCGGAACCCACACGTGACCAGGTGTCCCTGCGGCCTCCTCATCCTGCATCATAACTACTCTTCCTGGAGAGGAAACGGCCCCGTCCTGCTGGCCCAGCGCCCCTACCTTCCTCACCTGGGCTGTCAGACCCACTGACCCTGCCCCACCCGGACCGCTGCCCCCCACCTCACGGGCCTACAGTCTGCCACCCTGCTCCCGCCTGGCTCTGTCCCCACCATGCCACCTCCATCAAATCTCAGGTCACTTTCCCATCCTCATCGTCCCTTCGGTGGCGTTGCTGAGTCCACCGCTTTCGTCCTGAAACTCCTGTCTGCCCCCGACACGGCTCCACCGGGCTCCTCTGCCCCTTCCCGGGCCCCTGCTCCTTTCTCAGCTCACCACGGACACAAACGCCACCTCTGTGGCAGTGACCTGCCCATGATCTCATGGCCGCCCTCCCGGATACACCTCAACTTGTAAAGCTGAAAGGAACGTTTCTTCTGGCCACGGCCTGCAGCGGCTTGACGTGGGCTCTCAGCTCCCAGGCCAGGGGTTGGACCTGAGCCATAGTAGTGAAAGCACCGCGTCCTAACCACTGGACCACCAGGGAGCTCCCCACGGGAACTTTCAATTTTCCTGGGAAAGCCGTGAGACTCCAGCCTCCCAACTTCCTGATGCTGTCACCTGCTGGGTCCCAAGCCAGGAATTAGGGGATCACGGCTGATTCCTTCCTCTCCCTGCCTTCCCGCATCTGCTGATTACCCACAAAACCGTAAAAAGCTGTTCATGCCTCTCCACCTTCCCCACCAGCACCTGGGGACCCAGCCAAGAGCATCTTCGCCTGAACGACTGCCCTGCTGCTGGGAGTCTGCTCTCCTCTCAGAGCCACGGGTGATCCTGAGACACAAACTGCAGGCTGGGGCCTCCTTTAACGCCCTCAGGGCATCCCACTCCAGGGCTGGTCCCCGCCTGCCCCTCTAACACGCCCCCTTGCCTGGTGGCGCAATGGCCGTCCTGCAGAACCTCCCACAGCCAAGCGATTTTCTAGACTTTGCACAGACTCTCCTGTACCTGGAGCCCTCTCCACGCCCGTGGCACGTCCCTTCATCTCAGTCCAAAGAGAAACGCTCAGAGCCTTTAGCAGACCGCCTGTGTGAGGCAGGCCCACCCCACGTTGCTCTGCGCCATTCTCTTCACAGGGCTTTGCATGACCCGCGTTCCTCTGGAGTCGGCTTCTGGCTCGACCCCGTCTCTACTGTTGCCCACCTCTTCCCGGTGCTGCAACCCAGCCCGGTGCATCTACCAACTACCACTGAAGGATGACCACGCTGCTGCTGCCGCCTTCTAGGGAGCTGGTCCGGGGGGGAGGCTGGCGGGCTGTGTCCCCCCTTCGGCTACTTACATTTCTGCAGCGCCCTCTGGTACCGTCGGCCCCGGGTGTGCCTCAGCACATGCTCTGGGGCCTTGTTGATGTGCCGCAGGGTGAGTTTGCAGAACAGCTGGTGCCTGAGGGGACATTTCACAAGCGAGGTTCCAGACCAGTGGCTGTCTACTGTGGCTGCTCTTAGAATCACCCCGGAGAGTCTGAGCGGGGGAGGTCTACCATGTGGCTTGGGCACTGGGAGTCTTTTTTTTTTGGCTGCACCCACGGCATGGCGAAATTCCTGACCTAGGGATTGCAGCCATGCCACAGCAGTGACAATGCCAGAGCCTTAACCGTGAGGCCACCAGGGAACTTTGGGACTCTTATAGAGCTTCCAAGCACTTGTACTCTGAACTGGGGGGGAAACCCCTCCCCCAGACAGTGGCCTCTCAATAGGCGGAGCCAGCCTCTCCAGACTGCTCCAGCATGAGAGAGGTGCGCTGGTGACAGCCTGGGAAGGTGTGCGACAGTGGGAGCATCTGCCAGCGCCCTCTTCATTAAGACTAGTATTGTCCACCGGGTGCTCTCAGCTAAATCAAAGTTCTTTTCAACTAAAGATAAAATGCCAGCGTTCGAACCTCAGGTGACAAAGCACAAGCGCTCCAACCCTCTATGAAGCAAAGAGGCCCAGGAGACAAACCTCATCTTTACAAAAAAGCAAACATGCACGGGGACCGGGCCTCGCCTGAGGTCCCAGGTGACGCCCAGCTCCAGGATTCCCACCTGGATCTCGGGGGCCCTAACTCAAGGGAGGGTGGGCGCCGCGGAACTGGTGGCGTCTTAGAGGAGCGCCCACCTAGCGGGGAGGGGTCGGGGCTGCGGAGTCTACCCGGCCCTAGCCAGACTCAGCACTAGGAACTGTCCCACCCCGGGCCTCCCGGGCAGGGCCCGCCCCGCCTCCGGCTCGTACGGGTTCTTGGTGCTGGGCACGATGTGCGGCTCGAACTCGGCGTAGTCGAAGGCCGGGGAGGCACGCACCAGCCGCCGGTACTTCTTGCCGCGGGTGTAGACTTGGAGCTCGGGCAGGCGGCAAGGCAGCTCATGACCCGTCAGAGCGCACCTCACCTGCCGGCGGGAGAGCGGGGCGGTCAGGGAGGCCGGGCAGCCGGGGTCCCGGGGGGCGGTCTGGGGGTCCCGATCCCGCCGCCCACCTTGAGGGCGCCGGGCTCCAGCCGCAGACTCGGGTGCTCGCGCAGGAAGGCGACCACTTCGGCCGGCGGCTCGCTCATGGTCCCACGCGCGCGGACCCGCAGCTGAGCGCCGCTGGACCACGTGGGCCGGGGGCGGGGCCGGGCGGGGCCCCGGAAGCAGACGCCTCCGGGCGCCGGAAGCGCGCGCGCGCGGGGCGATGGCGGCGCGGTGGCTGGGGCTGCGTGCGGCGGGGCTGGCGCAGGTGCTCCGCGCCGCGGGCGCGGGGCGGGTGAGCGGGGCGGGGAGCCCGGGCGGGGGGCGGCCCGGCTGGGGGGCGCGCCCGGACTGGACGAGCTCAGCCGGCCCCTCGCGTCTCCGCAGGCCCCGGCCCGCGCCGTCGGGAGGAGCGTCCTTGGGGTCATCTCGCGCCCAGGTGAGGAGTCGTTTGGCACCTGGGAAAGCTGCCCTGCACTTTGCCAGGGGTCATGGGGTCACGATGAACCCTGGAACTGCCTCCTGCGCCTCGGGGACAGGCCCTGGCCACGCGCCGGCCCGTCCCATGCGGCAGTCCGACGCCCTCGGCGGAAGACGTGCGGTAGTTGCCCAGACACCTCCTCGGACTAATGCGGGGCCAGCCCAAGGCTGAAACCGTCCGGGATCCTGAAGAAAAGCATAACCAGTCGCGACGGTTTGCACGTTGCCTCCCGGGTACAGCAAAGGGCAATCGTGTGTGTGTGTGTGTGGAGTGCGGTGCACATTTAAAGGTCGCAAGCCTGCTCCAGACCAGCTTGTTTAGCGGCCCCAAGACCCATGATGCTTTCCGTTGACGGCACTCGCCCGCTGAGTGTCTAAAGGCACTTTCTGTGTACCTTTTTCGAGGTTTAAATGCTGAGAGCTCTGTAAACCACTGTCCTGAGTGTTTCACGCTCTCTTCAGAGCACTGTGGCTGGTGGACCTGTGTGGTCGGCGTGATAGGATGCATCTTAGCGGGTTCTTGTGCGAAAGGCACGGGTTGGTTACGTGAATCGGTCAGGGTCATGGTTGGTGGCAGAGCCAGGACTGAATGCTAGATCTCCTCGTCAGTGAACGTCCGCTGAGTGGGGGTCAAGGCCCGGGTACTGGGTAGGGGCAGGGCTGGGCTGCTGGTTGGCTCCTGACTGCACACGGTGGCCTGTGCCCTCCTCCCGGCCCATGTTCTCTTTGGCAATAGTGGCAGTTTTGAGAACTCGGAGCCTCCACTTCTTTGTCCCAGGCCTCTAGCCCCATGCCCATGTTGTGACATCTCCTAGGGCGGGCCTGGAGGCCCAGCAGGAGTGGCAGCTCTTCAGCTGAAGCGACTGCCGCAAAAGCGCACGATGATGCCTTTCTCCAGTGGTTTCTACTCCTCATTCCTGGGACTGCCTTTGGCCTGGGGACATGGCAGGTAAAGCCTGACCTCTGGCTCTCCTGGCCCTGAGCCCTTGACCCTGCTGCCACCCGCTCGAGCTAATGCTCTGTGTCTGTGTAGGTCCAGCGTCGGAAGTGGAAGCTAAAGCTGATCGCCGAACTGGAGTCCAGGATTATGGCTGAGCCCATCCCGCTGCCCGCAGAGTGAGTGTATGTGGCTGCCCACCAGGGCTGCGCTGGCCGGAGGTCACATGCCTTCCTGACCCTGATGGGAGCTCTCACATCAGTGGGCCTGCTAGGCTTCCTGTTGTCACTCGACTGCCCTTGTGACACTGCCTGACATACACAGGAAAATTTTTGAACCTGGGATTCACCTTTTTTTCCATGCCCTGTGCAGCCAAGGGTCCCTCGAGGATGGCCCCTATAGCAGTCATTCTTAGCCGGCGCTAGGGTACACGTATCTCTTGACAGGAGAAGTACTTTGAAAAAGTGCCCAGTGAGTCTACAGCCCTGTCCCCTCATTTTAATTTTTTTAATTTTTATTTTTTGTCTTTCTGCCATTTCTAGGGCCACTCCCGCGGCACATGGAGGTTCCCAGGCTAGGGATCTAAGCGGATCTGTAGCTGCTGGCCTACACCAGAGCCTCAGCAACACGGGATCTGAGCCGCGTCTGCAAGCTACACCACAGCTCACGGCAATGCCAGATCCTTAACCCACTGAGCAAGGCCAGGGATCAAACCCACAACCTCATGGTTCTTAGATTCGTTAACCACTGAGCCACAACAGGAACTCCCCTGTCCCCTCATTTAAAAGCACCATCCAGAGTTCCTGTTGTGCCGCAGCAGCGAGTCCCACTAGTAACCATGAGGATGTGGGTTCCATCCCTGGCCTTGCTTGGTGGGTTAAGGATCCGGCATTGCCGCGAGGTGTAATTTAGGTCACAGGAGAGGCTTGGATCCCACGTGGCTGTGGCTCTGATATGACCCCTAGCCTGGGAACTTATATGTGCCACGGGTGCGGCCCTAAAAAACAAAAAATAAAAGCCCCATCCTAGAGGAACAGCTGTAATCAGAATGCTTTCCGCTCAAGACAGCAAACAGTGGGTCCCACTTGGCTTGCGGATGTGGCTTTGGCTCATGTGTTTTATCCCGTTCATGCGGGAGTCCATCTCTAAGCTTTTCCTGAACACTTGCTCCGTTGGGCAGCCCAGACCCACATTCCCATGTGGCATCAAAGGCCCCGGCTTCCTCCTTCAGAGGGCACCTCAGTCACCGTGGGCTTCATGGCAGATCCAAGAGGGTTCGTCTTCCTGCCAAACCTTGCGCGGCCCCAGCTCCGTTTCTCCTCTCCCCTGTAGCCCACTGGAACTGCGAAACCTGGAGTACAGGCCGGTGAAGGTCAGGGGGCACTTTGACCACTCCAAGGAGCTGTACCTGATGCCAAGGACCATGGTGGACCCGGCCCGGGAGGCCCGGGACGCCGGCCGGCTGTCGTCAACCGCCGAGAGTGGCGCCCACGTTGTCACTCCCTTCCACTGCACTGACCTGGGGTGAGTGGGGCTCAGGGGCCGACTGGCCTGTGAGGCGTTCATTTCCTTGGCTTTGCTTCTCAGCCCCCAACCCCAGGGCACCCAGGATACTCAGACAAGTTCAGTTGCTTTTTGAGTTTGAAATGTGTAATTTTAGCATTAAAGCCATTAATTTACTGCTGAACAGATCCTGCATGTTGGGCTCTGAAGGGGAGGAAAGGAGAGGTGGGGCCCGCCAGAGGGACTGAGAGGGGAGCCCCCAGCTCTGCCTCGGGGGTGGTCAGGGGAGGCTTCCGGGGCGAGTTAGGCCAGAGTGAAGAGATGGGAGGAGGGTTTCGGGAAGGGACACGAACAGGATGTGGACACAAGGTTGGTAACTAGAGCAACTTCCAAATGTTGACAGGTCAACCCCAGAGCCCTGGTCAGCCCGCAGCCTTCTGCTTTGAGATCTGGGAAGGGCTCCTGTGCTGGTGTTGGTGGGAGATGGGAGGCAGGGGGACGGCTGGGTCACTGTTCATGTGGCAGGGGGTGGGGGTGTTGAGCCAGGGCACTCACCCCACAGCCAGCTCTTAGCTTTTGAGCCCTTTCTGTGGCGTTCCCACTGTGCCAACTCACCCCACAGCCAGCTCTTAGCTTTTGAGTCCTTTCTGTGGCGTTCCCACTGTGCCACAGAGGTTTAGGATTCTGACTGCAGGGGTTCCCGCGGTGGCAAAACAGCACGGGTAGCATCTCCAATGTGCCAGGTTGCAGGTTCAATCCCCAGCCCAGCACCGTGGATTAAGGATGCGGCATTGTCCCAGCTGCGGCACAGGTCACAAGTGCAGCTGGGATCTGATTCCTGGTGCCACTGGGAGACAAAAAACCGAGGGTGCTGTGGTGGCCCAGAGCACTGGGTCAAAGGCTCTGGCGTTGCCACCGCCGTGCAGTCAGCCAGCTGTGGCTTGGAAGAGCATTGAACCCCCCCACCCAACCAAAAACCCTTTTCTTGCACTGTTGTCCCTGGAGGTACCCGAATGACCACTGGTGATACACACCTTTATTCAGAGCCCTCCGCACCTGCTCTTATTACTCTAGAATCACCATCCTGGTAAATAGAGGGTTTGTGCCCAGGAAGAAAGTGAATCCTGAGACGCGTCTTAAAGGCCAGGTAAGGGACGGGCAACAGCGCCCCCTTCAGCCGCCAGCCAGCCCTTGCCGGCCGGAGACAGCATCTCCTGCTTTCTTTTCGTAGATTGAGGGAGAGGTGGACCTCGTGGGGATGGTGAGGCTGACAGAGACCCGGAAGCCCTTTGTCCCGGAGAATAATCCAGAGAGGAATCACTGGCATTATCGGGACCTGGAGGCCATGGCCAGGCTCACGGGGGCAGAGCCCATTTTCATAGATGCCGACTTCAGTACGTGGTGCCCAGCCTGCCCCCTAAGACCCAGGAGCTGGTGTAAATGCCCGCTTCTCTCTCTCTCCTAACCCTGGGCGCCTCCCAGTGACTCGCCATTCACACTCTACCCTGTGCTGTGCTGGCGTGGGAGGGAGTTAGGCCTGACCTTGCTCAGCAGATGCTGAGAAGAGAGAGCACCAGGGGGCTGGCTGATGCCAGGACAGCTCTGGGAGAGGCTGCCCCTGTGGACACCCAGCGCCCCGTCTCTGCAGAGAGCACGGTCCCTGGAGGCCCCGTTGGAGGACAGACCAGAGTCACTCTGAGGAACGAGCACCTGCAGTACATCATTACCTGGTGAGGGGGCCTGGCCACACCCCGCTCCTCCCCCTCCCCTCCCCACCCCCAGACCCTGACGACGGCCCACCTTCCAACCCGAGGTATGGACTGTGCGCAGCCACGTCGTATCTGTGGTGTAAGAAATTCCTGAGGCGGCCTCCTGCGGTGTGAGGACCGGCTGGACAAGCCAAGCGGTTTCAGGAGAGATCCGATTCTGTGCTGGTCGCGTGCTGCAGGTGTTTTATCACCCTCTGTACCTCTCTCCCCAAACGAGCCAGGTAAACTGGCGTCCTGAGCCCAGAGTGTAAGGTGGATACGCGACGTGTTTAGGGACAGCCTTTTCAGAATTGGAGCAGCACACAACTGCACCCCAAGTCTGACACAGAAGCTGCCCTATGAGGGAAAGGGACGAGGACCCTGGGTTTTTGCCACCATCCCAATCTACTTACTTATGGGTAGTTCATTGGCAATAAAATCACTTAACTCAAAAATGCCTGGTAATTGGCTGAAAGTTTTATTAATAACTTTTATGTACAGAAGCCTCCGCGGTGTACACTTAGCCCAGCTTGGTGGCCAGCTCTTTGGCCTTCGCCTTCTCCAGCTTGGCGATGCGAGCCACCGACTTGGGACCCAGGACGTTGCCTCCCCAGTGACGCCGGATCTGTGAAGGGTGTGGCGTGTCACTCTCAGCTGCTCTAAGGAGCTGAGACGGAGCGGGGAGCCCCCGTGCTGGCTGCTTACCTCGTCGTATCTGTCGTTGTAATTGGTCCGGATGGCTTCCACCAGCTTAGCCAGAGCGCCCTTGTCTTCCCTGCCAAGGCAGAGGGAAAAACGGGTCACTGGCCTCACCTATCCCTCCAGCGAGCCGAAAAATTCATCTGTAGCTCCCAGCACAGGCTTTTTGCCTCAGATACACCATGACCACATAGTATATTCAGGTGAAGAAATTCATAACCATCATTGGCAAAAGTTCAGAAAAATGCCTTCTTTTGAAACAAGATCCCAAGGAGTTAAGTAAAGGGAGGCGCCGTGTCCTGGGGAGATGGGGCCACAGGGCGCACTTACGAGTTGACTTGCGTGAAGGCCACGGTGGTGCAGGTCTTCCTGTGGACCAGCCGCCCCAGCCTGGCCTTGCCCTTGATGATGCAGTAGGGGACCCCCATCTTCCGACACAGGGCCGGCAGGAAGACCACCAGCTGCAAGACAACGTTAGCTCGGGAGTGTCTTTGTCTCTGGAGCACAAGCAGTGCTTTCAAAAGCTAAGGTGGTAGCATTTGCTCAGGGTTAAAAAGCTCATGTATTTGCACTTCAAGGTGTGATTCAGTGAGGAATTCACATCATCGCAAGCGCCATGGGGGCCCTTGTCAGCACTTCCGCCCGCCCTGCCCTGGGACAGGGTGGTCGGCTTTAAGCCGTCTCCCCGGCAGTGAGGGACGCCCGGGCGTACCTCAATGGGATCCACGTCGTGTGCGATCACCACCAGCTGAGCCTTCTTGTTCTCCACCAAGGTGGTGACAGTATTCACCCCTACAACACACGAGAGCACGCGTCAGTGCTGGGGCTGCCGTGCCAAAAGCAGCTCTACGTGGACCCAGCTGCGACTCAGGGTTAAAAAGCTCGGGTTTTTACTCTTCACAGTGATTCCAGGTGAAGAAATTCATGCATCACTGCCAGCAGCCTGTCCCACCACTCACTCTCAAGGAGGGACCCACTCACCTGCTCGAAGGACAGGCGGCCTCTTGGTGGGGACATCGCCTTTGCCTGCAGCCTTCTTCTCAGCTCGGGCCAGCAACCTCTGCTTCTTCTCTTGCTTTGTCTCTGGTCTGTACTTGTGGGCCAGCTTAAGCAGCTGAGTAGCTGCGGAAAGATCGTCAGGTCAGGACTGCTGCCTGAATACCGTTACAGCTCAAGAGATCTCAGACCTCGCCTGCAATCTTAAATCTCCTCAGCACATCATGTTCTGAATCCTAGGATTTTTTTTCCTTTTTCAGAGTTCCTGGGTCAGGGATCAGATCCAAGCCTTAGCTACAACCTGAGCCGCTGGAACACAAGATCCTTTAACCCACCGTGCAAGGACCAGGGGTCAAACCTGTGTCCTGGTGTCACAGAGACGCCTCTGATCCCCTTATGTTGTGTGGGAACTCCCGGATCCTAAGTTTTTACAGACCCACCGCCCCTTCAAAGATCTCAAGCCCAGCATGGTCCAAGTGAAGATGGCAACCAGGCCTGTGCCTGGGAAATCGTTTCCCAATGCTGGTTTTCTGCCACAAAACCTCACCTGTTTGGCGGTCCAAGGCCTGGGTAAACTGGTTAATTGCGGGAGGCACCTTCAGCCGCTTATAGAGAATGGCCCTTTGCCGCTGCAGCCGGATGTAGCGGGGCCATTTGACAAAACGGGTGAGGTCCCTCTTGGGCTGGATGTCCTGTCCTGAGAAGTAAAGGGCAGCGCCGTGAGGCTCAGCGTCCTCGTCAAGTCCCCATTTAGGGCCACTCACAGAGGTGTAGGTGCATCAGCGATCTTGGTGGTTTAAGATGTCGTCACCGTCTCTCAGATAGCAAATATTCTCTCACATCATCTGCACACCAACACCCGGGACCACAGGGGAGGCCTCCTCGTCCGGCCACAGCCAGGCAAACGTCAGCCCTGCCCTCCGACTGCCTCTGCTCCGGGAGAGCCCGACCATCAAGCTGAATCCCAAAGGCCAGGATCTAGGCCCGAAGCTGACGCAGACGCAGGGGCTTCCAGGGAGGCCGCGAAGGATGCAGTACCACTGCCCCATCTCAAAGTTCAGAGGTAGAAATTCAAGAACCGATCCCCGTTCATGGGTAAAACCCGGCAGAACGTGAGAAACCCAGTCCAAGGAGCCACGACTCCAAGCCCACTGAAATCCAGGAAGGACGTGTGAACGGAGGCCTGGCCTTTGCCACCAGCCTCCACACGTGAAGTGAGACACGAGCCGCTGCAGCTGCTGACCCGCAGCCCCTCCAGCAGAGCTCAGGGTGGAGACCAGGAGGGAGGCACTCAGAGCTCTGGGAAAACTGGTAGGACGGGCCTCCAGATAGATGTTTTTAGGAGATTGAGTCCCATTTTTCCGTCTCCTCCTGCCCAGAAAAACACTAAAGTCCTTCAACCCTGCCTGACGTCTGTGACCAGCAGCGACCTCCACGAGACCAGCAGCACATCCTGTAGAAACGCCCCCTGACTGCAGCGCTGCCCCCCGCCCCCGCCCCGGACCAAGACCTTACGCTTTCAGAGCTCTCTGAAATCCTGCTTCCCCACCGGCAGGTAGTGGACAAAAGACGTCACGGTCGCATCTCCCGAGGGCCCACAGCCAGCGAGCCCCGAGGGGACTCGGGGAAGAAACGCAGACGGGCCGCAGCTGAGGTGCAAACCAAAGCAGTGGTTCCAGGAAGCCCAGACCCTCACCCCTTCCCTGACAAACCGCTCTCCCGTAAAGGCCTCGTTCCCACCACCTTCCCTTCAGTGTGAAACTCACGCATCCCGCACCCCCGCCTCCCCTGCTCCGGGCGGTTTCCGGGGCTTCCCGAGATGTTGTCCCTCAGGCTCAAGTCCTCCTTTCACCCCGAATAAAACTCAACCCCCAACTTTCAGGCTGCATCTCCTTCGTCGACCGACGTAACGTAACCTGCTCAACAAGCTGCTTTTCGCGGGGAGCGCCGTTTAAAAAGCCGATCGACGCCACCCGTCTTCCACTCACCGATGCCAAAATTCTTCGGCCTTTTCTCAAACAGGGGGTTTACCACCTTCTTGGCCTCCTGCTTCTTCACGACGGCAGGGGCCGGGGCCACCTTCTTGCCCTTGGCCTTCTTCCCCTTGGGCTGGGCACAAGGAGACACGGTTACCCCGCCCCCCCGCACGCTGCTCTCAGGGCGCGGGGCTCCCCGCAGACCCGGCCGTCTCCGCAGCCAGCCCGCGCCCCGCCCGTGCATCAGCGATCTTGGTGGTTTGGGTCGTCCTCACCGCCACTCGGACAGCAACTATTCCTTCACATCATCTGCACGAGCCCCGACGCCCCGTCCCTCCCTCTCCGCCACGGGGACAGGGGCCCTCCTCCGAGGCCGGCGTTCGGCGGGCCCCACACAGAATCAGCCGACTCAGCCCAAGGCCCCTAGGGCGGCTCCCAGGGCGCCGGAGCGCCTCGGCCGGGCCCGCCCCCGGCCCCGCAATGCGGCGCTGCGCTCCCCGGATCCCCCTCTGCCGGCTCAGCCGCCGGGGGCTCTAACCGGCCCCAGTGACTCTAGACCAGGCCCCCCAGGCCTCTTCTCGCGCCGGGCGGTGTAGGTACCCCCGCGCGCCCCCGCCCCGAGAAGGATGGCAGCGGATAGAACCCAAACCCGAAACTGGCAGCGCGGAGCGCGAGCTCACTCACCATCTTGGACAACGGGAGGAGAGAGAAAGGAAAGGGAATTGTGGGTAATATGTAGGCAACCTCGGAGATCGCGAGAGCTGACGACTGCGCGGGATTTCGGATTTAAAGTGACAGGACTCCTTTCTCCCGTCCAGTAGCCGAAGATTAGTGCCTCCTGGTGGGAGCTGCCGGGAAGGGGCGCGTAAAGGCGCGGGGAAGCCAGGACTTCCCGTGAGGGGCTAGCACTTGTCCTCCACTCGGCCCCGGCCAGGCCCTCCGGGTCCCGGCTTTGCGGACCAGGTGTGGGCTTGGGGCGGCGCGGCCGGGTCGGCGTCCTTCTCAGGTGATTTACCCCAAAATGGCTTAAAAGCCGCGAGTGCAGTCGGTGGGCCGAGCACCAGGGCCCGGGCCGGGGACCACCCTGCCTGGAGCGTGCAGCCTGGAGGCGCATGGCTGGGGGCGGGAGGGTGGTTCTGGCAGGGACCCCGGAGCGAGCCGCCCAGAGGTGGCCCTCGCTCGGGGGTCCTGCGTGGAGCCGGGGGGCAGCGGAGTGGAGTGAAGGCCAAGGGCGTTTGGAGGGGTTGAGGTAGGGTCCCGACGGCTCCTCCTGCCGGGGTGGTGGCGGGGGAGCCGTTGGCAGGAGCCGGTGGGGACGCGGGGGGCCTGGCCCCCGAGAAGGCCGCCCCGGATCCGGGGAGGGTGCACCTGTATCCGGACGCCTGAACGGGTGTGTTTGGCAGACAGGGACTCTCCGGAGGGCTGCTGAAGTCGGGGGCTGGAGGGTGGGTGGCTGGGGTCTGGCCCGCTCACACAGACTCTGGGTTCCAGGTGACCTGCCCTGCCTGAGGCTCCGCCATGGCCCAGCAGAGAGCCCTGCCCCAGAGCAAGGAGACGCTATTGCAGTCTTACAACAAGCGGCTCAAGGACGACGTCAAGTCCATCATGGACAACTTCACCGAGATCATCAAGACCGCCAAGGTGGGTGCGCTGCTGTCTCCTGCCGCTGCTGAGACCACGAGAAGGAGCGGGGGTGCAGAGATCGCGGACGGCTGTGGGTGGAGAGGGCTCGGGCCCCTGCTTTCAACCCACCCGCTGAACATGGGTGCTCCATGCCAGGCAGTGGGGACACAGCAGTGACTCCACAGGCAAAACCCTTGTCCCACGGGGAGAACACTTGGGACGCGATTGACAATAACCAACAAGTCAACAGATAAATAAACCAACCAGCTTCTCACAGGCTCTGGGGTGGCAGTTGTGGGGACTCCAGTCGAAGTGCCAGGATCCAGCATCCAGCATTGCTTCCTTCTCCGCGCACCTGGCCCAGCAGCTGGCATACTTAGGGGTCCATTACCCCTGATGAGGGTACCTGTTATCTCTTTCGAACAGGACGAGACGGGGTGAGGGCGAACGCTGCCTGAGGTCTGGTTAGCAGGACCCCGTGCAGAGGGCAAGACAGGCTGCTGCCAGGTACCTGTGGGCGGGGGCACCTGCTAGCTCTCGGCTTGCTTGTTGGCCTTCCAGATTGAGGACGAGACCCAGGTGTCGAGGGCCACTCAAGGCGAACAGGACAATTACGAGATGCACGTGCGAGCCGCCAACATCGTGAGTCACCAGGCGGAGGGGACAGCCGGAGTTGCAGGAGCCTCTGGTCCCTACTGGGCTCTCCTGGGTGTGTGTGGGGGAACCACTTCTCAGGAGACTCCCCTCCAGAGGAGGGCTGTCCAGGGCAGCCGTGTAAGGAGCTGGCAGGCAGCTGGCCACACGCACCCTGTAGGGTGCTGTGGGGGGCGGGGGTTGGGGTTGGGGTTGGATAGAAAGGGGTTGAGTCTTGTGGGAGCTTCTCTGTAAATGGGGGAAGCAAATTACCAAAGAAACAGGATGTGCGTTTGGATGTCACAGAACAAGCACAGCAACCAAATCTTTCCAAAGGCATGAGCCCATGACTGGAAATACCCAGGACAGGGTCCCAAAGGAAGCCTGGCAGGGGGACTGCCCCTGAGGAAGAGCAGGGACAGGACGGTGGCTTTACGTGGGGTTTAAGGTTTTGAGAAGCAGAAGGTATGCTCGAATAACACATGCCACTGGAGATCACAGCAGCACAGGCAGAAGCCAGAGGCCCGGAGAGGGGAGGCACTGGGAAGCCGATGGCCCCTGCCTTGGAAGCATTTCACGCAGCAGCCGTGGGTGCCTGCGACCCTGCCCCCCGTAGCTTACCTTCTAGATGCCTCACGTCTCGCAGCGCCCCTGTGGCGGTCCGTGCCGTGGTCCCACTTGGGAGATGGGAAAACCGAGGCCGCCGCTTACCCAGAGTCGGGTGCGCCGAGGCGGGCCGCTGCCGCTGCCGCTGCCCCCTCACCAGGTCTCCCGGTTCCGACGGCTGCAGGTCCGAGCTGGCGAGTCTCTGATGAAGCTGGTGTCCGACCTCAAGCAGTTCCTCATCCTCAACGACTTCCCGTCGGTGAACGAGGCCGTCGACCAGCGCAACCAGCAGCTGCGGGCTCTGCAGGAGGAGTGTGACCGGAAGCTCATCGCCCTGCGGGATGAGGTGTCCATCGACCTCTACGAGCTGGAGGAGGAGTACTACTCGTCCAGGTACCGATAGGGCCGGACCCCGCGCAGAGCGCACCTGCGGACCCGGGCCCGCCGCGCAGCCCAGAGGCCCGGTCTTCCCACACCTTCCCCGTCTTGGCAGCAGAGCCCTCGCCCAGGTGTCAGAGCAGGCCTCTCGGGCAGAGCTTTTGATCAACAGACAGTGTGCACCGTCACCGGGCCGGGGCATCGCAGGCATCGAGATGAAAGTCACAGAACCGCAAGGTTGGGGGCGCCACACCAGCATTTCCGCCTGGGGGCCTGTCTGTTCCTCTTAGCTGTCTGATCGGCATCGAAGCTTTCCAGCCCAGGTCGGCCTAGCTCTCTTGGCCGCCCAGGCCCGTGTCCAGGACACCAGTGCCTGCCCAGGGGTGCAGTTCCACGTGGGCACAACTGAAACCCTCTGTGTGTGTGTGTGTGTGTGTGTGTGTGTGTGTGTAAGAGAGGGTGAGGGGCGGGTCCCAGGGAGGAGGGTGGCCTGGAGAGCCAGGCCTGGGATCCCTGGACCCCCGAGTTCCCATTCAGCTCAGCCTCATTCACAGTCGGGAGCCCTCCTATGTGCCAGGCCCAGGCCGGGCCCCAGGGGTACAGCAGCTGGCAAGGCCTGTCGCCCCAGCCCTCATGTGGCCACGTGGAATCCTAAAACCAGAGGCGGCCTGAGCTGGAGGAGTCAGCCCAAACCCCCAGGAGCCCGAGTCCACGTGTGATTCTCGCACCGGGAAACAGGCTGCAGAGGCCCCGCCCCTCCGTCCCCTTAGCTGGGAAAACCAGGTCACACCTGCCTCCCCTCCCCGGACAAATGTGTTCTTCCTGTCATGGATTTTCAACACTCCTTTCTGTCCTGCGGTGGCCGTGCTGGCCAGCAAGTCTGTGGTCTGGGGCTTGGTTTCCCTGCTCTGGACTCAGTGCCACTCCTTGTGGTCTCTGTCCACCTGGGGCCGTTGTGGGAAGGGACAGAGGGTCACTGCCCAGCTGGAGTGGTTTAGACTCTTCCAGAAGGTTCCTGACACCCACGGGCTCAGCAGAGATGAGGCGAGTGCCTCTACCCTCGGCCTTCAGAGAGGGTCCTGAGTGGGTCCCTGGGGGGTTTCAGACCCTGCTGGGGATGCTGCTCCCGGCCCTCCTTGGTTTTGTAGAGTGCCTTATGTCCCTGTGTTTGTCCTCCCTGCTGCCCCCAGGGCCAGGCGCCTGGGCTGAGCAGTTGCAGGATAGTTCAGCCCTGCCTCTTAAGGTTGAGGGCCCGGGGGCACCAGGGGTCTGAGTGGGAAGCCTGGCTCCTGGCCTGTCAGCCTCTGGTTCACCCAGTGGGGTTTCTGGTGGCTCCAGAGGCTGGGCTTCTCCCTCATCTGTGAATGCCTGTTAGCGGCCCGGGCTCAGCGGAGTGCCGGTGGCTGGCAGGCTCTAACCCTCCCAGCTGGTCGCTCGACACAGGGTGCGTCTGCCCACCCCCTGGCCACCAGCACTCAGCTTGTCCCTGTATGTCCCCGCCGCCCACCCCCCTTCACGCTCGCTTCCCCGCTTTCCGCTCACGACCTGCTCGCTCTTTGCCTCTCGCCCTCCGCTCTCCTTGGGACTCTGCTCTGTGTCTGTGTCCATGATGGCTTCAGAGACTGAAGGCTGAGGGCAGGGCCGGGTTCGGGAGAAAGCCGGCCCGACGAGTGTGGGGCTGCACCCGCTCCAGTCGCCCCCCTGACAACCTTCATGAGCCCTGCTCTTCGCCCGCCTCCTCACTGAGAGGCTGGCCTTGCTGTCCCGTATGAGATGGGACACTGAGATTAAGGGGACAAGGGGCCTGCTGGAGGCGCACAGCTGGCGCAGTGCCGCAGGACCGGAGGCCAGGGTCCCTGCCCTCAGAGGCCTTGCATAGTGTGGGGACCAGGACAGACCATAGCGAGCTCTGGACACTGGTTCCTGCCGCTGGTGAGTGGAGCGTGGAGCCAGGCTGGCAGCTCCCTGCAAGAGGAGGAGGAAGGCAGCTGGAGGCAGGACAGGAGGTGGCAGCGGGGCTAGGAAGGACGCGGGTCAGTCAGGGGAAGGGACCTGCTGAGGTCCCACAGCCTGCTGGTGCCTGGTCCCAGTAGGCTCCCTTTCGGACTCTGGAGGGCCCTGAAGCTGGGGCACCCCCCCTCCCCCGCCCCGCCCTGGTCCAGGCCTGCTTGCCGGAGGGACCAGCACAGAGGAGAGGAGGGGAAGGCAGGTCTGTCTGTGGTCTGTTTTCTTAACTCTGCTTCTATCTCGCTTTCCCTCCCTGGCTTCCACCTCTGCCTGCTCCTGTCTCTCCCTGGGTTTCTGGTGGTGGAAAAGCTCAAGTCTTTGCGAAGCTAACGATCTGCCTCTATGCGAAGCTTACTGGAGGCTGGACCTCGACACAGACTCTGCTGATGGCCTCTCAGCCCCTCCGCTGATGTCCCCGGAGCCCAGTGCTGGGCCCCTGCAGGCGGCAGCCCCTGCCCACACCCACACTGGCGGCCCCGGCCCCACAGAGCACTCCTGAGCCTCCCAGGGCTCCCCTCCTTGGGCCTCTAGGATCTTAGAATGAATTCCAAGGCTCCACTCTGGGCCCATCATGGCCTCAGCTCCCTTCAGCCTGGGTTCTCACTTGGGGAGCGTCTGTGGCCCATCTCTCAGCGTTGGGGAAAAGTAGTGCCCCCATCCATTCCGGGGTGGCCCGTCCTTCAATTTGTCACCTCTTGTTCACTAGCTTCCTGGCCGGAAGGAGTCTTCTGGGATAGCTTGTCCTGTTGAGGCCCTAACAGGACAAGGAGGATGGCCAGTGTTGGGAATCCTGCCATGAGCATGCTGTTTACAATGTGGGGGAGGGGGGCGTGCTCCCTGCAGAGGTCTGCCTGCTGCCTCAGCCTGAGGTTCGCTGCTGGGCTGTGGGGGGACAGGGGGCCGCCCATTCACCCAGAGGTCAGGCAGGGTCCTTCCTAATTCCGCTGCTGCACAAATGTTGGTTATTTTTCTAATGAAACTGTTGAATAAAACCAGCTCTGCCCTTTTGCATTGATTGTTTCCTTTCCTTGCTCAGCCGGGATCAGCTTTGGACCACTCTTGGTCTCCTAGTGTCTGTTGGAAAACAGCCCCTGGGCTCTGCCTGGACAGTCTTGGGCTCCAGTTCAGCTTCTACCCACCAAGGCTCTGGGCAAGAGGAGCGCTGTCAGTGTGAGGTCATGGCTGCATTTCCACTGCCTAGAAAGAGCTGTCTAGGATCAACAAAGGCCTTAATATTTGGTGAATGCGTCGAAAACTGCTGCCATTGCACGTCACGTGGACCAGGCACCTGTCCCTCAAGCCAGTGACGTTATTGGCATCCTGCGCGGTCACGGGCTCGGAAGGGGATGAAGTGGTGTGCCCGAACGGGGCTGGAAAGTGAAGTGGAAGGAATCAGGACCCAACCCAGATGGGACGCCAGGCCCAGTGCCTGGTGTTAAGCTCACCTGGGGAAGGGGCGGGGGGGGGGGGTCCCTTGCAGAACAGTCTGGATTTCAACCCTGCGCCCTTCATCACCTTGCCTCGAGGTGTACGGATGTGCCAGCCCACGACCCGCCACATCATACATTCGCCTGGTTTATTAGCAGTCGCCACTGAGATACACACTCGATACGGTTGTGTGTGTTTTCTTCGCCGTTTGGAACCCGCACTGCACCTGGTAGGCGCGCAGTCCTTTCTGAACGAATGCGGTCTCACCAGCTTCACCTTGGGAGGTGAGCCCGCAAAAGACTGAGTCGCTGCGCGTCTACTCCCTTCGCCCCGACAGGTACTGAGCGCCGACCTCGCACCTACTGCAGCCTGCGAGCCACGCCCCCGCCCAAAGCCCACAATGCTTTGCGCCACCGCCCCTTGCGTCGCTTCCGGCGGAGGCAGGCCTGGCTAATCGAGCATCGCGTGCTGGCGGCTCGGCGCTCGGCCGGCCACGCCTGCCCATGTGGTGGTTTCCGGCGAGTGAGGCGCGGTAGGTGAGGGTATCCCGGGCCGAGTGGTGTGTGTTTGTGTGTGTCTGGTGGCCGCTGGTGCCGGCCCGGGACGCCCTACTTCTCCGCCCTCGCCCCTACCTCCTGCCCGGACTAGGACCCCGAGTGAACCCGAGCCTCTAGCTATGGCCTCTCTGCTCGCGAAGGACACCTACCTGCAGAGCCTAGCCCGGAAGATCTGCGCGCAGCCCAGCCCCGAGCCGCAGAAGCGCACGTCGGGTAAAGAGCAGCCCCGGGCCGGGACTGGGAGGGCTTCGAGAGGGGCGCCCCTCCGCCGCCAGCACTCGCGTCTCTATTCCCCGCCGCAGCGATGGTCGGTGTCTATCCTACACCGCACCTACTTCAGGTGGAATGGACAGGTGGATGCGTGCAACAAGCCTGTGAAACATCAGGAGGAAATATTGCAAGGGATGCTTAAAGGCAGCGCGTTGCTCCTGCTCGTTGGGGGCACCGGTCAAACGGTCCGACGCATTCAGCTGTGCGCCCAGCGGGCAGGAAGCTCCGCCGGGCTTTGGAGGAGGTAGCCCAGTGGAATGGGTGCTCTTCCGGTGGGCATCATGAACAGGCTTGGCCAGATCTTCACACCTGGTGGGAAGACAAGTCTGAGCAATGATGAAAAAATTCATTTTTCAGCCCATTACGATGGGCCTGATGCAGTTGTGGGGAGAAGGAAGGAAGAAGATGGCTCCTGCTAGTGGGGGTTTACATGGCAGGGGTGACAGGGCCACCCTCAGGAGGCAGATACAGGCGTAAGCAAAACAGAGAAAAACTGGCCGGCAGGGTGCTGGGCTTTGTAAGTACTTCCTGCCCCCGCCCAGAAGAGGGAGAAAGCAGCCCGACCAGAGGGCAAAAGATCTTAGCTTTTTTCCGCGGCCCTCATACCCACCCCCACCCTGCATGTGGAAGTTTCCTGGCCAGGGACAGAACCCGCACCTGCAGTTGTAGCAACGCCAGATCCTTAACCTGCTGTGCCCCATAGGAACTTTCAACTTTCTAAAAAAATTTTATTGAAGTATAGTTGACTTAAAAGGTCGCAATAATTTCTTCTGTACAACAAAGTGATGCAGTTGTAGATGGACGCACATCCGTTCTCTTTGGGATTCTTTTCCCTCCGAGCTCATCACAGGTTATCGGTGGCGATCCCTGCTTTACAGCAGGTCCCCGTTGGCCAGTCCTTCCAGGTATCTCTGCGTGCAGTGCATTTGCCAATTCCAAACCCCTACCGTCCTTCCCCAACCTGTCCCTTTTGGTAACCATAAGTTTTTCAAAGTCTGTGAGTCTGTTTCTGTTCTGCAGATAAGTTCGTCTGTGTCCTTTTTAAATTTTTAAAAAATTTTTATTTATTTGTTTATCTTTTTGTCTTTTTTAGGGCCGCACCCAAAATAAATTTTTATTTATTCATTTATTTGTCTCTTTGTTTTTTTAGGGCTGCATCCTGGCATGTGGAAGTTCCCAGGCTAGGGGTCAAATTGGAGCCTCACCTGCTGGTCTTCACCACAGCCACAGCAACGCCAGATCCGAGCCAAGTCTGTGTCCCACACCACAGTTCACAGCAACACCAGATCCTTAACCCACTGAGTGAGGCCAGGGACCGAACTCACATCCTCATGGATGCTAGTTGGGTTTGTTACCGCTGAGCCACAGTGGCAACTCCGCATACACCACATTCTCTTAATCCATTCCTCTGCTGATGGGACATTTAGGATGCTTCCATGTCTTGGCTCTCGGTAAGGTGTGCTGCAGTTAGCATTGGGGTTGTCTTTGGATAGATGCCCAGGAGTGGGATTGCTGGATCATATGGTAGTTCTATTTTTAGTTTAGTTTTTTTTTTTTGTCTTTTTGCCTTTTCTAGGGCTGCTTCCCACGGCATATGGAGGTTCCCAGCCTAGGGGTCCAATCAGAGCTGTAGCCACCGGCCTACACCAGAGCCACAGCAACGCAGGATCTGAGCCGCATCTGTGACCTACAACCACAGCTCACGGCAACGCCGGATCCTTAACCTACTGAGCAAGGCCAGGGATTGAACCCGCAATCTCATGGTTCCTAGTCGGATTCGTTAACCACTGCACCATGACGGGAGCTCCTATTTTTAGTTTTGTAAGGAACCTCCATACTGTTTTCCACAGTGGTTGCACCAATTTATAATCCCATCAACAGTGTAAGAGGGTTCCTTTTTCTGTGCACCTTCTCAACATTTATTGTTTGTAGAATTTTTGCTGGCTTTTTCTTATACAAGAAAAGGTATTCTTTATAGAAAATTATAGAAATTAAGTGAATTTCTTTCTTTTTTTTTGTTTCTTCTAGGGCCGCACCTGCGGCATATGGAGGTTCCCAGGCTAGGGGTTGAGTCGAAGTTGCAGCTGCCGGCCTACACCACAGCTCACAGCAACGCCGGGATCCTTGACCCACTGAGCGAGACCAGGGATCGAACCCCCAACTTTGTGGTTCCTAGTTGGATTCGTTAACCACTGACCCATGATGGGAACTCCAGAAATAAGTGAATTCTCTTAACAGTCAGTTATAAATTAGTCCAATGTCTTCCTAGTGCTTTTCCTGAGGGTTTCTTACTGAAACAATTTGGTTCCTACCTGGTATACTCAATTTTTTTTTTTTTTGTTAAGATGTAAACATTTCTCCACCAGTTAAAATGAAATTCTGTGCCATTATTTTTTGGTTTTGTTTTGTTTTTTTGTCTTTTGTCTTTTTAGGGCCGCACCCACGGCATATGAATGTTCCCAGGCTAGGGGTCTAATCGGAGCTGCAGCTGCTGGTCTACACCACAGCCACAGTAACCCTGTGGGATCCGAGCCGCATCTGCGACCTATACCACAGCTCAGGGCAATGCCAGATCCTTAACCCACTGAGCGAGGCCAGGGATCGAACCCTCAACCTCATGGATACTAGCTGGGTTTGTTACTGCTGAGCCACAACGGGGACTCCCCTGACTGGCTTTTGGCATCCTTCGGGGACCAAAGCCTCTGTGGGGCCTTCCTGCCTGTTGACTGGGTCACAGAAGTTGAGACAGCCGCCTTTCCTCGTTTTGTGTTTCAGCTGGCAAAACTCGAGTCTCAGAAGGACCCCCAAAAAAGAGGAAGAAGAAAGCACAGAAGAAGTCTCAGGAACGAAAGGCCAAGGCTGCAGAACCGAAGGCCCAGGCCCCTGTGGAGCAGTCGCGAGCCAGGAAGCCAGCGGTGGCCAAGGAGGCGGGGGAGGCCTCCGGTTCCAGTGGGGCCCCTTCGGGTGAGGGGCAGGGGCAGGACTGCCTGGGCGCTGGGATCCGGGTCTGTGTGGTCCTCTCTGGTCAGAGCAACACCGCCAGGCCCCCTGGGGTAGTGAGACTTCCCAGAGAGCCGTTTCCAGAGGTCGGGCCCCCGAGGGGCGGCTGCAGAGGTTGGCAGAGGTGGAAGCTGGGTTCGGCCTGCTCTGTGGGGAGTGTTTCATTGTGACCCCTGAGCATGTCCTGTCCTGGAGAATGTCCTGGGGGCCAGGCCGGGAGGCAGAGAATTCACCGGGACTGCCCTGCCCATCCAGGAGCGGCACTGGAAGGGGAGCTGTGAGCAGGGGCTCTGGCGGGAGGTGGCCCTGGGGAGGGCCCAGCAGAGTGGGCACAGGCCTCCCTTCAGCCTTCTGATGCCTTCCCTGCAGGAGGCCTGGCCAGAGGGCCTGACTCTCTCTTTGCCTTGGACGTTCTGCGGCAGCGCCTGCACGAGAAGATACAGGAGGCCCGGGGGCAGGTGGGTCGGGGAGGCCTCCCGGTGCTGCTGGAGGAGGCGGGTGCTGTCCCCTAGGGCCCGGTGGGCGTGCCAGGGAAGTGAGGGCAGGGCTGATACAGGAGGGCCTCTCTGGACAGGCAGAGGTCAGGTGTAGTTCCTGTCGTCTGGGGGCGCTCTGTCCCGGGGTCACCTGCCTTCTGCTGCCGGCCCCGCAATTCCGCAGCCTCTTCCCTCAGGGAAGCTGCCGTCACCAAGATACCCTCGCTGGGTGGCTCTTCCTGCGCGTTAGTCCATTCCGTGTCACGACGGCCTGCGAGGTCGGAGAGGGCCCGAGGCGAGGTGACGGCCGCCAGACCTGAAGCGGCCTCAGCGCTCTGTGCTAAATGGCTCCCGCCTCCCCCACGTTACTTCCCCAGGCCTCTTGGTGCGTGGGGGCAGCCCCCCCAGCTTCTGTGCCCTGTGCTGGGACAGGCCGGAGCGCCCAGTGCCTGGGTGAGCTCAGGACCCGGCCGTGGTGCACACAGGCGCGGGGCTGTTGTGACCCAGCGTCCAGATCTGGGTGGTGGCCTCGGCTGAGCCCCTGCTCTTCTCTGAAGGGAGGGAGGAGGACAGGTCCCTAATTGGGTCACCGGGGGGGTTTTGTGGCACGGTGTCTGTGAAGTGCCCTGGCTCTCCCGGGTCCCCTGGTCCTTCCCTGGGCCACTGGGCCAGCCCCAGAGACCGCCATCTGCGGGCCCTCGACCCCGCGGGTGGGAGACCCTCTGGCCGAGCCCGGCTCTCCCCCCAGGGTGGCGCCAAGGAGCTGTCCCCCGCCGCTTTGGAGAAAAGACGCCGGAGGAAGCAGGAGCGGGACCGCAAGAAGAGGAAGCGCCAGGAGCTGCGAGCCAAGGAGAAGGCGGCCCAGGCGGCCCAGGAGGTGGCGGCCCCCGCGCCGCCCCCGGAGGAGCCCGGGCCGGAGGCGCAAGGCCCGGGGGCGCTGCTCTTCAACAAGGTGAGGGTGCCCGGGGCCGGGCCGCGGGGCGGGCGGGCGGGCGGCGGCCGGCAGCTGATGCGGCCCTGTCCCCCGAGGTGGAGGTGACCGAGGAGCCGCCGGCCAGCAAGGCCCAGCGCAGGAGGGAGAAGAGGCAGAAGCTGAAGGGGAACCTGACGCCGCTGACGGGCAGGAACTACCGGCAGCTGCTGGAGCGCCTGCGGGCGCGGCAGGCGCGGCTGGAGGAGCTGCGGGAGCAGGACGCGGGCGCCGCCCGGGAGCTCGAGGCCAAGATGCAGTGGACAAACCTGCTGTACAAGGCCGAGGGCGTGAAGATCCGCGACGACGAGCGCCTGCTGCAGGAGGCCCTGAAGCGCAAGGAGCAGCGGCGGGCGCAGCGGCAGCGCAAGTGGGAGAAGCGCACGGCGCACGTGGTGGAGAAGATGCAGCAGCGGCAGGACCGGCGGCGGCAGAACCTGCGCAGGAAGAAGGCGGCCAAGGCCGAGCGGCGCCTGGAGAAGGCCCGCAGGAAGGGCCGCATCCTGCCCCAGGACCTGGAGCGCGCCGGCCTGGCCTGAGGGCCCCCGCGCCGGCCCCGCGGCCACCCTCCCTCTTCCCCACTTGTTGGGGGAGCTCAGGCCGCCCGCGCACAAGGGCCTTCCGATCCCGGCTCCGGCCACCTCTTGTGAGCCCGGGGTGCTCTGAACGGTCGTGGGCTGGGGGACCAGGGAGTGGCCTCTGGCCGGCGCTTCACTGGCCCCCTCTCCTCCCCTGTTCATGGCAGCAGGAGCGGGATGGCCTTGGTGACTGCCCTGTGGGTCCCAGACTCGGTGGGGAAGGACAAAAGTCAGCTCCTGAGGCCAGAGCTGAAGGTGATAATTGCCGGGCTCCGTTGCTGGGAGAAGGTGGGCCGTCCTCAGGCTGCCTGGAATTGGATTCCACATTTGTTTGTAAGATGGGTCAAGACTAGAGTTTAAGATGAGCAGGCAAATCCCAAGATGACCCTAAAAGATAGAAACTTACTAAACCAGCAGGAAGAAAAATAGATGGGGTCCCCGACATCAAGATTTCGAGAGAAAGAGCAAAACCTAGCACTAAGCGGGGTGAACAGAGGCTGCAGAGTCAGAGACAGTGAGGCCAAGCCCCCGGGCAGCCAGAACGAACACGCTTTATCAAAACTCAGATGAATTTGATATGTGGGTTGTATTTCAATAAAAGTGTTGATAAAATTCTTCGGACTAGGAGTTCCCATCATGGCTCAGTGGTTAATGAATCCGACCAGGAACCGTGAGGTTGCGGGTTCGATCCCTGCTCTTGCTCAGTGGGTTAAGGATCCGGCGTTGCCGTGAGCTGTGGTGTAGGTCACAGATGTGGCTCGGATCCCGCGTTGCTGTGGCTCTGGTGTAGGCCGGTGGCTACAGCTCTGATTGGACCCCTAGGCTGGGAACCTCCATATGCCATGGGAAGCAGCCCTAGAAAAGGCAAAAGACCAAAAAAAAAAAAAAAAAAAAAAAAAATTCAGACTAAATTCCAGTTAAGAAACACATGGCAGGGTGGAGGAAGGAGGCTGGTACGGCTGCGTTAGATGAAGCGGACCTGAAGATAAAAGCCACTGCCGGAGAGCGAGCATAGCACCATGTGATGCCGAGGGGTTCAGATCACCTGCACCCGGCACAGCTTCAAATCTGTCGGCAGAAACTGACGCAACCACACGGAGAAATGGATTCACAAACACAAGTGGGAGGTTTTTATTTATTTGTTTTTAATTAATTTATTTTTGTCTTTTTAGGGCTGCACCTGCGCCATATGGAGTGTCCCAGGCTAGGGGGCCAATCAGAACTGTAGCCACCCGCCTACACCACAGCCACAGCCACATGGGATCCTAGCTGTGTCTGCGACCTACACCACAGCTCACGGCAATGCCGGATCCTTAACCCACTGAGTGGGCCCAGGGATGGAACCTGCAACCTCATGGATGCTCGTCAGATTTGTTAACCACTGCGCTACGACAGGAACTCCACAAGTGGGAGGTTTTTAAATATCTCTGTTAGGAGCTGAGAGGCCAAGCAGACGAGAATCAGATGGACGTGGCTGACTGGGATGACGGTGTTTCCAAGCTTCGTGTGAGGGCCACAGAGCAGCGTCTCTGAAACTGCACGTTGAGCCCATGAGGGGCAGTGGTGATGACCGTCGCCCAGTCTGTGAGGCAGCTCGTGTTTCCAAGCGTCACCGTCACACCAATGATTCATCTAGGCGTTCTCCCGAGGTGCAGCCGGTTAAGGCTCTGGTGTCACTTCACTCGCTTGGGCCATTGCCGTGTTGCAGGTTTGATCCCGGGCCAGGAAACATCTGCATGCAGCAGGTGCAGCCCCCCCCCCCAAAAAAAAAGTATTATCTGGCCATAGAACAATTATAAACCTTGGAGGTCATTGTTAAAGTTGCACATTTGGAAGTGTAAAAACACTGCTAAGTTGTCTGAGTCAGAATCTAAAGGATGTTAGGGAATATTTAGGGCTGAAAGGTAATGAAAACGCGGTGCATTAAACTCTGTGGGACCCAGTGCAGAAGCGCTTAGAGCCTTATTAGTGTGCTTACGTGTATTCTTGGCTGTGTACCTTAGAAAGAGACGGTGTTTGCAATGCAAGTGCGGCAGCTTCCTGCCGCCGGGCCTGACCTAGAACCTTGTTCCGGGATCCTGTTGTCCCACTCCCTCTGCGCCAGCGGTCACTCCCGAGTTATTTTCCATATGTTGCGGTCAGGAGAGTGGGAGAGCAGAAAGCCTGGGGGGTGTGTACCCTGCAGATGGTAAGGCTGGGAAGCCCAGGGTCTGCTGCCAGGTCCCCAGCTTCATGCAGCTGAGGTACAGGGAGCGCTGGTGGTGCATTTGGTGGCAGGTGGTATCAGGAACGCCCCGTTTCTAGAAGCAGCCGTGGACAATGGGAGACTGAAGGAAGAAAGAATGAGGAAATAGAATTCTTCACGTGCTGACACGTGGTGGGAGAGCCCAACTCCAAGTTTAATTGCTGAAACTGTCCATCAGCCTCCCTGGGCTTGGCCACTATCCAGCCACCCGCCCCAAGGCCCCGGCGCCTCAGCCCTGGAGCTGATGTGCCAAAGGAAGGACAGCATGCGATGCGGTGTATTTCTGTGGCAACGGGAGCATCTCGGTCCAGAGGCAGAAGTGGACAATGGGTTGTGAGCTGCAGGGAAGGAAAGGTTAAGAACCTGGGAGAATGAGTCTAGGCCGCCCCAGGCACACCTGGGTGTTATGTGTCTCAGCTGCAGCAGGCGCGATGCAGCGGGGGGCGGCGGGGGGGACCCTTCCAAGGGCCCAAGGTCGGAATCTGTCAGAACCAGATCAAGTCGGAAGGTCCCCCTCCTGGTGTCCAGGGAAGTGGATGGAAATAGCCCTCCCCAGGACGCGTGCCCAGGCCCTGGCAGTCACCAGTAACTCAGATCCAACAGTCCTGCAAGGCCGTGGAGCCTCCTTTGCCGCCGGCCCTTCGGGCGAGGCTGCGAAAAAGGCTCCCACCGAGCTTCTCTTGCTTCGAGGCTCAGGACCTGAGCTCTCATGGTTGGGAATTCAGTGAGGGGCTGTGAGCAACCGAGAAGCTCCACGGAAGCCTGTTCCCGGGCCCGGCAGGCGGCGCCGAGGGCAGAAAGAGCCGGGTCCCAGCACCAACCTGACAGACAGTGGCGGGAAGCTCGCAGAGACGGCTGTGGAAGTTGTCAGGGTGTGTCCCTGCCACCCTGGGTGCTGGCATCTGCACTGGCTCCGGGGCTCAGCTCTGCTGCCGCGTCTCCCATGGCCTCCATCCAGCCCCCGGAGCAGGACCACCTCGGTGCTCATCCTTGGCACCGGGCGAGCCCCCGGTACCCACCCCAGACGACGTGCGGGGTGGAGGAGCAGGCCCAGTGGTGAAGACCCCCCCACCCCCGCCGGGGAGCCTCCTTCTTTCCGGAGGGGTCTTCCCTGTACGGCATTCTAAGGGATTTCTGGAAGCGTCACCTCCCCTCGTGTGGGCCGGGTTTTGGTCGAGCCGCAAAGGCCATCCTCGCCCCCGGTTCCCTGGCGAGCCCGCCCAGGCGCTGTGCTTCTAGACGGAGGGATGCGCCGTCGGAAACCGCGCTCCTCCTTCCTTGGCCGCGCGCGTCCAGAATCAGGTCCCCCGTATTCCCCACATCATCTCCCCGAATGTGAAACACCACCTTCTCGTTCCTTCAGTCGCAGCTTTGCCTGACTTCGATCTTGTCCTTGGCCACTTGGGACCTGCGGAGAGCTGAGTACTTGGGGACCTAGAGATGGGACGGGGGTGAGGTTGAGACTGGCTTCTCCTTGGAAGAAACTTCCTTAGATGAGGGTCTTCGAGCCAGAGCCACAGGCCTCGTCGGTCAGGTGGTTGGCAGACAGGCAGTGCTGGGCTTTGGTGGGCCTTGGCCAGTTGGGGTATTTGGGGTACCTGGGCCAGCCAAGGTTCCCAAATACCCTAATTCTTTGTTTTCCTTTTTTCTTTCTAGGGCCACACCTGTGGCATATGGAAGTTCCCGGGCTAGGGGTTGAATTGGAGCTGCAGCTGCCGGCCTACACCACAGTCACAGCAACGCAGGATCCAAGCCACATCTGTGACCTACACCACAGCTCAGGGCAACGCCGGATCCTTAACCCACTGAGCGAGGCCAGGGATCGACCCCACAACCTCATGGTTTCTAGTCAGATTTGTTTCAGCCACGACGGGAACTCCCATCCTGGTTTTAAACTACTGGTTTTAGTTATTAAACAGTACTTTTGTTAATGCAACATAACATGACCTGTTGTGACTGATTTAAGGAAAATCTAGGATTTGTTATCTGGCTGGACTTTAGCTGAGAATAGTAGAAATCTAGCTAATAGCTTGAAAGGATAGGACCCTGGATTCACCTGTCACACAGCTGCTGAACCACTTCTCTTGGAGATGGGTCCCCTGAGACAAATGTCTTTTTTTCCCTCTCATTTTATTTTCAATTTTCTCATCTTTTAAAACAATTTTTGTTGCAGTATAGTTGACTTACAATGAGACACATGTCTTCGAAGGCAAGACTTTGAGAGACACGCTGAACACGACCTGAAAACAAGGGGAAGGCGTGAGAAACTCAAGGCTGGCGGGGCCGTGGCTCCTACAACAGTGTGTGTGTGGGGGGGGGGCGGTGTTGAGGGAAAGACACTGACAGGCTCAGAGTCCTGAGTTTTTAGCTCAAGACATGGACTGAGAATCAGGGACTTTCTATCACTCTGTAGAAATTCTCTCGGATGGTCTGTGGCTACAAGCCTGAGTTAACTGCAAAGAAAAGTTTTTGCCAGCCCATCAGCAAATCATAGCGGGAGGTGAATTCACGGCCTTGCCAGATCTCTCATGATCAGTCCTCAGAACTGAAGTGGGGATATTTGGGAGTTCCCGTTGTGGCTCAGTGGCAATGAACCTGACTAGGATCCATGAGGATGCAGGTTCGATCCCTGGCCCAGGAGTCCTCTCAGCCTCGCCCAGAGGGCCCTAAAAAATGCAGGAAAAAATAAATAAAACTAGGACTGATCAATAGATGTATGATTAGCAACTAGAAGAGGGCAATTTCCTTAACTGGACAGAGAATATTTACCAGAAGTGTACAATGCCGCTGTAATTAATACTGAAAAACCAAGGCAAGACTATTCCTTCTCTCTCTCTCTCTCTCTCTTTTCTCCCTTCTTTTTATGGCCACACCCAAGGCATACAGAGGGTCCCAGGCTAGGGGTTGAAACGGAGGTGCAGCTGAGGCCTATGCCACAGCCACAGCAACACCAGATCTGAGCCGCATCTGGGACCTACGCTGCAGCTTGCGGCAATGTGGGATCCTTAACCCACCGAGCGAGGCCAGGGATTGAACCCGCATCCTCACAGATACGTCAGCTTCTTAACCCACTTATCCACAATGGAAACCCCAAGAATGTTCCCTCTTCCCTGCTTTTCAGTATCATACTAAAAGCCCTAGTACATGCAATGAGACAAGAGAAAAACATGCAGTTTGGGAAGGAAGAAATCAAACAGTCTGGAAATGACACTATCATTCACGTAAGCAAAAGAACTGACAAAAAGCTGAAATTAATGATTTTATCAAGGTTGCAGGGTACAAGGTAAACGTGCAAAATCTGTTGCTTTCCAGCACACCAGCAATGAACAAGTGGACTTTGAAATTAAAAATATGTTACCATTTACACTGAAAATTAACAGACATACTTCAGGGATATTGCGGGTTTGCTTCCAGAAGCCCACAGTAAAGCGAATATTGCAATAAAGCAAGTCACACAAATTTTTTTTTAGTGCATATAAAAGTTATATGTAGGAGTTCACGGGTGGCTGATGAAATTAATATGGCATTGTCACTGCTGTAGCGTGGGTCACTGCTATGGCGTGTTTGATCCATGGTCTGGGAACCTGTGCATGCCATAGGCATGCCCCCCGCAAAAGTTACATTTACACTATACTGTAGTCAATTATTAAGTGTGCAATATCATTATGCCCCCAAAAAGTACATACCTTAATTGAAGAATACTTTACTGCCCCAAAATGATAAACTACCACCTGAGCTTTCAGTGAGTTGTAACATCGAAACTGACCACAGATCACCATAACAAATATAACAATAGCAAAAAAAATTGAAATATTGTGAGAATTAGCAAAAATGTGACACAGACATACAAGCAAATTCTGTTGGAAAAATGGTACCAATAGACTCGTTTGATGCAGGATTGCCACAAATTCTCAATTAAAATTTTTTTTAAATAAATTAAAAAAATTTTTAAATAAATAAAAAAATTAAAAAAAATAAATTTTAAAAAAGGCATCCCCAAAGTTGAATGAAGCAAAGGACAGTAAAAGGAGGTCAGCCGCTAAAGGGAAGTCTCACACAGATGGAGCTGGGAGGCCAGAAGGGGGAGCTCTTGTGCACGCACTACCCTATGTGCAGACGGATGCCTGCAGAAAGATGAGCTCTGCGTCTCCACCAGCAGGGGGTGGAAGACTTTCACCTTGCCCGGCCTCAGCTCGATGGCTGACTGCCACAACTCAGCCAATGAAAAGCCACTATACCTCAAACTCAGCTTCCTCCAATGAACTTTTTGTTGCTAATAGCCCTTTCCAACTTTGCCTTCTGCTATAGAAGAGAGTTTCCTCTTGGAGTTCCCACTGTGGCTCAGCAGGTTAAGAACCCGACACAGTATCCCTGAGGATGCAGGGTCAATCCCTGGCCTCGCTCAGTGGGTTAAGGATCTGGCATTGCCGTGAGCTGTGGTGTAGTTTGCAGAGGTGGCTAGGATCCCCTGTTGCTGCGGCTGTGGTGTAGGCCAGCAGCTGCAGGTCTGATTGACCCCTAGCTGGGAACTTCCGTATGCCACGGGTACAGCCCTAAAAAGACAAAAGACAAAATTAAAAAAAAAAAAAAGTATCTGGCATTGCCACAAGCTGCAGCATAAGTCATGGATGTGGCTTGGAATCCAAGTTGCTGCGGCTGTGGTGTAGGCTACACATAGGTCCACATAAAATCCCGCACATGGACGTTATAACAGCCTTATTTTTAATTTTGCAGAGACTTAGTAGCAACCAAGATGTCCTTCTAGAAGTGAACAGCTAAACAAACTGGTACATCCAGGCAACGGTATAGTATTCTGCCCTAGAAAAAACTGAGCTATCAAGTTATAGAAAGACATGGAGGAACCACGAGTACATAATACTGAGTGAAAGAAGCCAACCTGAAAAGGCTATAAGCAGAATGATTCCAGCTATCTATGATAGTCTAGAAAAGTCAAAACCATAGAGCCAGTCAGAAAAGATCAGTAGTTGCCAGGGATTGAGGGGAGATGGGGGGATAGACACGCAGAGCACAGAGGACATTAAGAGCAGTAAAACAAGTCTGCCTGATGATGCAATGCTGGATACACGGCATGCATTTGTTAAAACCCACAGATTGAACGGCAGCAAGAGCGAACCTCAATGTAAACTATGGATGTTGGGTGATGGTGACGTATCAATGTGGGGTCACTGACTGTAGCCTGTGCTGCAGGATGTCAGTTGTGGGGGTGGCTGTGTGTATGCAGACGTGAGGTTTTGTGGGAACTCTTTGTACTTTGCTGTGAACCTAGAAACTGCTCTAAAAAAATTAAGTTCATGGGAATTCTCTCTGTGGTTCAGAGGTTAACAAACCTGACATCCATGAGGATGTGGATTTGATCTCTGGCTTCACTCCATGGGTTAAGCTCCGGCGTGGCCATGAGCTGTGTTGTAAGTCACAGATGTGGTTCGGATCCTGTGTTGCTGCGGCTTAGGCATAGGACAATGGCTATAACTCTGATTCGACCCCTAGCCTGAGAACCTCCATATGCTGCAGGTGCGGCCCTAAAAAGCAAAAATAAATAAATAAAATTTTTAAAGTTTATTGATTGAAAATACAGACTGCTCATTAAAACGGAATGCTTTTCTCTGGAAGTGTCATGTGTGGCTTCTGGTCACATTTCCTCCCCAGAACCAGTCCCACGGTTGCCCCAAACTTCCAGCAGAAATGCAGTTCTACCCTGGAAAGTGCCTGCAAGGAGAGGGTCAGGATGTTCACAAGAGCCCTAACGCCTCCTGAGCAAAAGTTGCCTGCCACCACTCTTGGCACAGATTTCTGTATCAAGCAGAGCTCTTATGCGCAATCAACTCTGTTGATTTTAATAGAAAGGGGATTTATTAAAATGGCACTGGTTCATCCAACTTGAAGATGTCAGTCTAAAGCTGGCAGTTCCTCTATTCTCCTTTCGGAAAGCACCAAAAGCCAACTACGGAAAACAAAAACCAGGAAACAAACTCTTAGAGGTGACTAAGGAGGGATGTAGTATCGTGGACCATGCAGTAGGTTGGACTGGATGTGGAAGATAGCAGAGAGGGATCAGGGGAGCAGAATGAAGTGAGGAGGAGATGTCCTTGATTACAGGTCTCTGGAAGCATTGGTGAGCCCCTTTCCCCAAGGTGCAAACACAAAATCCTGTTCTAGCTGGGAGGGTGGGGTGGATGACACGGCAACCAGAGCCATCATGGAAGTTTGCTTCTGAGAAGCAGAGGGTGTGGTGCTGGGTGAAGACTCATAGAAATACAATGTATTTGCAGAACTGTCTTCCTGTTGGGGGCTGGGGTGAGAGAGATATTGTGCTGGCAGCATTCCTACAGCTTCCTGTTCTCTCTGAGTCAGGGATTTAAAGGCTAAAGGATCTGACACATAAGGAACTGACACATAAGGAACTGACACATAAGGAACATCCTTGTGGCCCTTAATTATGATCTTGTTCCCTCCCACAGTGACACTTGTGCAAATGCCCATGCCAGAAAATACCTTATTTATGGATAAGTTTCAAAATGGGAATTGGCATAGGATCTATGGAAAAATATTACAAGATCAAAAGGAGAAAAGAACAGGTGAAACTCATGGCAAGTGAAGAAGCTGTGCCCCAAATTTTATGCCATGGAACAGATGGAACTTTTTTTCACATATTTCTCCATGAATTAAAAAAAAATGATCCTGGGATAGACCATGATGGAAAAGAATATAGAAAAGAATGTGCATGTATATATAACTGAGAGACTTTGCTGTACAGCAGAAATTGGCACAACATTGTAAATCAACTGTGATAAAAATTTTTTTTAATGAAGCAGTCCCCTCCATAAAACAAAACCCAAAGCAGAAAAACATGAGCTTATGGAGGAACTAGTGAGTTAACAGAAGGATTGAAAAACATAAATCAGGGAAGTTCCCTTGTGGGGAAGTGAGCTAAGGATACAACATTGCTGAAAGTGCAGCTCGGGTTCAGTCCCTGGTGTGGCCAAAAAAAAGAAAAAAAAAAGGAAAATGTAAGTTAGACAAACTCATAGAAAGAGGGGAAGAAAAAGAAATCATCAAAGAAATTAAAATTAGAAGCTGCATATGAAAGAATAAACACTCCTAAAAACACATGAAGGGACATAGAAAACGACATGACCATAGGGGGTCCAAAAGGAGAAGGGAGAGAGAAAGGGGCTGAGAACGTATTTGAGGTCATGGTAGCTGAAAAATTCCCTAACCTGTGGAAGGAAACAGACATCTAGATCCAGAAAGCAGAGTCCCAAATGGGATCAAGCCAAAGAGGCTCACCCCAAGCCCCACTGTAATTAACATGGCAAAAATTAAAGATAAGGAGAGAATATTAAAAGCAACAAGTTACATACAGGGCGACTCCCATAAGGCCACCAGCAGAATTTCCAGCAGGAACTGCAGGCCACAAGGGAGTGGCATGATAGAGTTAACGTGATGAAAGGGAAAAACCTACAGCCAAGAATACTCTGCCCAGCAAGGCCTTTCATTCAGATTTCATGGAGAGATCAAAAACTTCACAAACAAGCACAAGCTAAAAGAATTCACCATCCCTAAACCAGCTTTACAAGAAATATGGAAAAGTCTCTATGCAAAAAAGAAAAGGCTGCGACTAGAAACAAGACAATTACAAAAGGAAAAAGCTCATCAGCAAAGGCAGCCATACTGTAAAGGTAATAAATCAACCATGTGCAAAACTTGTAGGGAGGTTAAAAGAAAAAGTAGTAAAATCATCTATATTGGCAATATGTAGTTAAGGGGAAACACAAGACAAAAAAATATATAAAATGTGATATGAAAACCCAAAAATGCTGGGAAAGGGGGTAGTAAAAATGCATGGTTGTTAAAATGTGTTTGACTTAGGAGATCAGCGACTTAATTACACACATGCGCACGCACACACACACACACACACACACACACACACACACACACAGAGTGTGGGTGAAGCAGTTGATAGCTATGTAATATCTTTATTGTAACCAGACATCATGATGGTCATTTGGAAATGTGTAGGAATACCAAGTCACTCTGTTGCCTAAAACTGGTATCGTCCTGTAGGTAGGTTACACTTCAAAAACAAATGCATTGGAGTTCCCATCGTGGCGCAGTGGTTAACGAATCCGACTAGGAACCATGAGGTTGCAGGTTCGATCCCTGCCCTTGCTCAGTGGGTTAAGGATCCGGCGTTGCTGTGAGCTGTGGTGTAGGTTGCAGACGCGGCTCGGATCCTGCATTGCTGTGGCTCTGGCGTAGACCAGCAGCTACAGCTCCGATTCAACCCCTAGCCTGGGAACCTCCATATGCCGCAGGAGCGGCCCAAGAAATGGCAAAAAGACAAAACAAAACAAAATAAAAAACAAAAAACAAATGCACCAAAGAAAAGATCTGAGTTCCCAGCATGGCTCGGCGGTTAGAGAACCGAACTAGCATCTATGAGGTTGTGGGTTCGATCCCTGGCCTTGCTCAGTGGGTTAAGGATCTGGCATTGCTGCGAGCTGTGGTGCAGGTTGCAGATGTGGCTTGGATCCTCCATGGCTGTGGCTGTGGTGTAGGCCCGTGGCTTCTGCCCTGATTGGACCCCTAGCCTGGGAACTTCCATAGGCCCCGGGTGTGGCCCCCAAAAGACAAAAAGACAAAGAAAAAAAAAGGGAAAGCGAGGAAAGATCATCTTTGTGGTTACCAGGGGGTGGAAGGAGGGGAACTGGATAAAAATGGTTAAAATGTACAAATTTCCAGTGATAAATACGTCCTAAGGATGTAAATGTACAAGATGAGAATATAATTAACACTGTTTTATGTTATACATGAAAGTTGCTAAGAGGGTAAATCCTAAGTTCTTGTCACAGCAATTATTTTTTTGGCCACACCCAAGCCTGAGGAAGTTCCTGCGCCAGGGATCGAACCCACACCACAGCCGTGGCCTGCGTTGTGGAAGGGACAGCACCAGATCCTTAACCCACTGTGCCACGAGAGAACTCGTTTTTCCTGTTTCTTTAACTTTGTGTCGACAGGAGATGATGGATGTTCACTAAACTTGTGACGATGATTTCATGATGTGTACAGATCTTAAATTTATACAGGGCTGTGGGTCGGATGCGTCTCAGTAAAAGGGGAAGAAAAAAGCCCCAAATATACACAGAAATGTACAGATGCAACTTATTAAAATATGGGCGCAAATTCTAGAAAAATTAAGCAGGACGTTGAAGGGGTCTCTAGGGGTGGGACTTGGGGATGGAGAAGTTTCCGGGTAGAATCTGACTATTCATTATAAACTTTGTGGCCCTGTTACAAGTAGTTCCTTTATTTAGAAGAAGGCGGGAGTTCCCTTCGTGGTGGAGCGGGTAACGAACCTCACTAGCATCCCTGATTCGATCCCTGTCCTCGCTTCGCGGGGTAAGGATGCAGCGTTGCCGTGAGCTGTGGTGTAGGTCGCAGACACGGCTGGGATCCAGCATTGCTGTGGTTGTGGTGGGGGCCGGTGGCTACAGCTCCGATTGGACCCCTAGCCTGGGAACCTCTACATGCTGCGGGTGCGGCCCCCAAAAGACAAAAACAAACAAACAAATACCTAAAAAATCGAACACATAACTGGGTGCGGGGTGCGGGGGGCGGGGAGTGGGTACTGCAGACGTGCAGGCTGGGCAAGAACTTGGCGGTGCCCGGTGCCCGGGGAGGAGGGGCAGCAAGGCTGAGGGCTGAGGCTCAGGGAGGGAGCAGAGGGCCGGAAGTCACTGGCTGGGTTGGAGTGTCGCGGGGGCTTGTGGAGGAGACAAGGCGGGAAGTCCTAGACACTGGGGAGGGTGGGGGGGGCCTCGCCAGGAGAGGGAATCATCTCCTGAGCATAAAGAAGAAGGGAACGGGGTGCGGGGGTTGGGGGAGAGCAGGGACAATGGACAGGGTTGTGACCAAGCCTTGAGGCTTCCTTGGGGGTGGACGCCTGCATTGAGCTGGAGCCACGTGGCCCAGCTGGGTGTCTCTCCCCAGCGCCCCCCAGGGTGGGCACAGAGAATGTGGTGGTCTAGGGTGTGTACCCAGCGGATGGTGCGGGGAGGAGAGGGGGGCCGCTGTCCTGGGGAGAGAGGGCGGGAGAGGCGGGACCTGGCCCCTTTTCTCCACCGGGTCCCCAGTGCCTCTGACACGGCCAGCCTCGTAGCAGGCCCCCAAAGCAGTCATTGAGTAAATGGTCCTTTATGCATCAGGTCTCACTGGGGACCTTGCCTTCCACAGGGGACTCAAGGCACCGGTCAGGGTGTGGTTCGGGCTTATGTGCTGGGCCCGGCCAGGTGCACGCAGAACCCCCGACCCCCGACCCCCGACCCCCGACCCCCGACCCCCGGGCAGGAGTGAATGGGAAAACCAACTGGAGCTGAGGGGTGTGGAGGAGGAGGCCTATGTGGGGTTGGGGGAGAGACGAAGCCGTTCTTGGGGTCACAAGGAGTTTGCGGAGGTGGGGCTCACAGCAGCAGGTGGGGACGGTGGCCAGGGCTGAGGGGGCCCTGGGAGGTGGACTCGGTCTCAGGGCCGTGTGTGTTCAGAGGGCTTTCACTCATAAGCTGATCTGGCAGCTCAGGGGCCGGGTGGCCCAGGGGTGCGGGGAGGAAGGCTGTTTATTTCGCGGAGGCAGAAATGGCTCTGAACGGCAGGAATCTGAGCATGAGCCGGGGGCCAAAGTCCTCCGCTGACACTGGCAAGTGTCACAAGTCGGGATCAAGAGTTGCAGGAACACTTACGGAGGTTGGGTTGAACAGACCAGCGCAGGGCAAGGGCGTGGCCGGGCAGCGGGGAGCACCTGTCACAGAGCCACTTGGGCAGGGGGGCCAGCAGGCAGGGGGAGAGAGGTGGGCAGAGGGGCCTGGAAGGGCCCCCCTTTCCCCTTTGGTAAGACAGAGGCTGGAGTAAGTCTGAGGAAGAACCTGAGCTGTAAGGCGGTTGTGACCCACCTGGATGGGCTTAGGCAGCAGGGCTTGGACTGTGCCCCCTGTTTTCCTTTGCACACTGGGCCTGGCTCCGCCCCTCCCGTGTGCCTGGCACCTGGAACCTTGGCCCCATCTGCGTCATTACCATCTGTGGGCTCTCATTCCTTCCTCTCCTGGCCACATGGGCACTGCTGTTCCTTTAGCCACACTGTGCCAGGGGGTGACCCTTGGCTCTAAACTCACGTTGGGCTTCCGGGGTCCCTACTCGTCTCAGAGGCCAGCCCCACAGGTCCTCGGCAGGTTCCCCCTCCCAGGCTTGGCATGCACTGGAGACCCGCCCTCTGCCTCATCCCCAGACCCACCAAAGCCCACACTTCCCTAGCAAGAAAAACCCAGTAGCCATATGACGCTGACGACCCAGCTCTGCTCCCACGCCCCCAGCTTGGCACAGGCTAGGTTGTGCCTTCGGGATGCTGTGGGGAAGGACCCTCTCTTCCATCCCCAATGGCTGGCACCCAGGGGTGGAGGTTGGAGGGGGCAGAGGGTCTCCGGGTTGCAGGATGATGATGGAATGGGCCGCCGCTCAGGGCCCCTGGCTCCTCCCTGTCCAGCCTGCTCCCCTCGGCCAGGTAAGTGTGTGTTGGAGGAGTGGGGCAGAGAGGGGGCTGTCCTCTGCCTCTCCCTCCCTCTTGAGCAGTGCCATGTTGAATTCTTGGATGGGCACCACAGACCTGATGTTCCTTGTGCCGCAGATGGGCCGCCCCCAAAGACACAGGAGACCGCCTTTCAGAAGTCACCTCTGCTCAGATCTTCCTCTAAGCACGTCTTTATCCTCATGTGTCAGAAGTCTCCAGAACCAGGAACTTTACTCCAGAGAAAGTGAGACCCAGAAAGTGTCCACAGCCTCTGGGCTGTTTGGCAGTTGGGCAGGTGACATGCCGTGTTGGGAGAAAAGTGACATGCCAAGTGTCTGCCCCCTTGGTGGAGAGACGGAGGAGGAAAGGGGGTGGTGTAGTGGGGACGAGCTTAGCTGGAGCTGTGCGCAGGGGCCAAAGCCCCAGGACGTGGGGGCCAGGGCGAGGGGCGGGGCCTGGGCTTGGGAGCAGACCAGTCCCCTCCTTGGATCTGAGGTGTGGACAAGTCATGGCTCTGGAGCTGGAGGGGCCAGCTGGGTTTGGGCACCCAGCTGAAAAGTCTGGTTTCTGTCCGGGGACTGACCTGGCTGGCAGCCTCTGCCAGACCTGGACAAATGGGAAACTGGCTGAGGCTCCTCCTTCCAGGGACAGGTGGGGTTGGCCTCAGGGAAAGGGCTGGTCTTTACTCCCCAGGTTGGTCTGGCTCTGAGCCTCAGGTCTGAGCTGTGCTTAACTTCTGCCAGGCTGACCTCCACCCCCATCCCTGGCCTCTGCCTCCAGGCACCTGGCTTGCGGGTCCTCGCAGGAGCCATGGACCCCCGAGGTGAGTGGGGAGGGACAAGGACTCCAGGGATGGGGCTGTGGGTCCCTCTGCAGCCATCTGACCTTGTGGCTGAGGCTTGCCGGCTGCATTAGGTCCACAGTCCAGAGTCAGTCCTGGCGAGGACAGCTGGGCGGAGGGGGAGTGGGAGCAGAGGCGGCCTGGGGAGCTGCATTTGTGTGTGTTGTGGGTGGGCTTGGGTGGGGCCAGGGTGGTGGAGGGTAGGCCCTTGGGGAGCCTTCCTGATTTGACATGCAAACTGCCCAGGTCTCCCACGGGTGGGAGCGCGTGCACCTGTTCCTCTCCTGGGCCCATGCCTCTATTTGTCTCTTCTCCCCCCAGATGACAGAGTCGGTGTCCAAGGAGGAAATTCCTCCTATTGTCAAGACTACTTGTGATAGAGCAGGTCAAAGTCCCTCCCAGGAGCTAGGGCACAGCCAGTGCCAAGGTTGGGGCGAGGGGAGGTGGGGGTGGGAGTAGGGGTGGGGGGGATTGTTGCCGGAATTTGGGAACTCAGCCTCTGTCTCTGCCAAATTGAAATACAGAGACAGAGTTTGGGATAAAGGAGAAAAAAAAAATAGCTTTATTGCTTTGCCAGGCAAAGGAGGGCCACAGCAGGCTAATGCCCTAAAGACGGTGCCCCCTGCCGGGAAGAATTTGGGGGAGTTTTATAGTAAAAAGGAGCAAAACAGGTTTTCGGAGAGGAGTCAGGATGCGGACAAAGACGCGTGCTTCTTTCTTTGGGGGCATCTTAGCCGTCAGCGCTGGAGTCAGGAGATCTCGCCCGGTCCTGCTGGTGGTTGTCTGGGTTATTGCCTGGAATGATCAGAGATTAGAACAAACGAGGAAAGTCCCTGAAAAACATCACATGCTAATCATCCTTAACCCACAGGCAACTGCGCTCAGGGTGCCTGATCTTTAGTTTATGGGCGGTTGCATTTCGGGTGCAGTTAAGCCAGGGAGAAGGACACGAAGGCCTCTAAGCTGTTCGGTTTTAAAGTCTTCCTTCCTAAAAGAAGCATGAGGAATCTCACTTTTCTCTCCGGTGGGTAGGATGCCTATATTATCGTGTGTGGGGTGAGAGGGAGCCAGGATCCTGCCCCAGGGCTGTACTACTGCTGCCGGACTGTTCCCCCTCCCTGATCAGTGACTGAACCTGCCCCCTAGAAACTCAGGCAATGCCACGGGGGCTGAACGAGGCCCATTTCCTAAGAACAGGAAGTGGGGACACAGAAAGGCTATTGCACCCAGGAGCCCCATGGGGCTGTGCTCCTGTTTCAGGATCCAGGGCACCTCGTGGAGGGTTGGGGGAGGCAGGGAGGGAGATGGAGATGCAAAGGGGAGAAGACACGGGCTGGATGCCCTCATCTGGCCGGATGTCACTCTGTGAGGCTGGCGTGGAGGGCAGAGGGGAGGAGGGGAGGGGGAGGAGGGAGGGGGTGGGGGGAGGAGGGGGCAGAGCGGGGCTAGACTCCCCAGAGGGGGGCTGAGCGTGGAGGTTCCTGCTGCCTCCCTCCCTCCTTGCCGCTGCCCGGCAACCACTCGCGGCTGGGGCCCACTGGTCAGCCCCACCCCCCAGCGCCCGTGCCTGCGGATGGGGAAGCCTGGGCTCTGTGGCAAGAGGAGTGCCGGGCATTTGAACGCCTCAGGACCATCGACAGGGGCAGTTGTGTGCCCCCTTCAGAGGGCCCCACGCTGTCACCGCCTGCAGGGCGGGCAGAAAGTTGGAGCGGCTGGACCACTTGCTCAGAGCTCCTGCCCCGGTCCACCCTGCATCCACCTGCGCCTCCTCAGAGTGACCAGGACACGGGACGACCCTCGCGGGTGTGTATTGTCCAACACTGTCCTGTGGGCAGGTCCCGGCGTGGTTAGGTCACCTCCTCTGGGGCCATCTGCAGTGAGCCTTCCAGAGTGGCCGGTCCAAGGCGCAATGAATGGGAAACGGGGCTCTGTGGGCCCGGATCTCCCGGGTACCGTCCACGCCTGGGAGTCTGCCTTTACTTGACCAGCAGAGAAAGCAGGAGAGCTACCCGGGGAAGTGGGGAGTGGGGGAGTGGGGGGCCCTGGGCTTTCCAGACACCTGACACTTCGGAAGGCTCCCGCACCTCTGCTCAGCCCACTCCCCCCCCCCCCCCCCCCCCCCCCCCCCCGCCCAGAGCAGGAGGAGGTGGCTCTGGGGAGAAGCTGAGAGGGTCTCTTGAGGCAAAGCTCACATCAACATTCCTCTCTGTTTCCTCCGGGTCTGAGACAGAGACTGAGCTGGCGGGGGTGGGGGGAGTGGCTCCAGCACTTGGGGGGGAGTCGGGGGGAGGGGACAGACTGCCGTGGTCCTTCAGGCAGTCAGGGCTAGGCCTGGGCAGGACCCAGGTGTCTGCCAGCTCTCAGTACACGCTGGCCGTGCAGAGGCGTGAACTTCACCCTGGCAGAGAAGCCCAGAGGCCAGGGGTGCCTCTCTTTCTGATGTTTAGTATAAACATTCTCTTGCATCTGAAGTTCCCTGGTGGCAAAGTGGGTTAAGGATCCGGTGCTGTCACTGCCGTGACTCTGGTTACAGCTCTGGCATAGGCTTGATCGCTGTGGCACCGAAGAAACTTCCTGCAAGTGGCAGGTGCAGCCAAAGAAAAATATTAAAAAGTTCCTTTTGGAATTCCCGTCGTGGCACAGTGGAAATGAATCTGACTAGGAACCATGAAATTGCAGGTTCGATCCCTGGCCTCACTCAACGGGTCAAGGATCCGGCATTGCCCTGAGCTGTGGTGTAGGTTGCAGACGTGGCTTGGATCCTGTGTTTTTGTGGCTGTGGTGTAGGCCAATAACTGTAGCTCTGATAAGACCCCTAGCCTGGGAACCTCCACATGCTGTGAGTGTGGCTGTAAAAAATAAAAAAGTTCCTTTTATGGATGGAAAGCAGCCTGACTGGGCTCTGGCTGGGCTGGGGCAGGGCTCCCTGATGAAATCCTGTTCCCAAGCAGGCTGGGAAGAATGTGCTGGTGTTCCTGGTTCAAATTTGCGCTGGTGGAGTTCCCGTCATGGCTCAGTGGTTAACAAACCCAACTAGTATTCATAGGGACTCAGGTTCGATCCCTGGCCTTGCTCAGTAGGTTAAGGAGCCGGCATTGCTGTGAGCTGTGGTGTAGGTCACAGATGCGGCTTGGAACCTACATTGTTGTGGCTGTGGTGCAGGCTGGCTGCTTCAGCTCCAATTCAACCCCTAGCCTGGGAACCTCCATATGCTGCAGGTGTGGCCCTAAGAAGACACACACTCAAAAAATTTTGAGCTGGTTCCTGAAAGCTGCGTGTCCTGCTCATTGCCAAAGCAGAGAGGTGCTCGTGAGGGTGGTGGGTGGTGGGTGGTGGGAAGGGCTAGCAGCGCTGCTCAAGCCCAATCCCACGCCCTGAGAGCACGAGAAACCGGGAGCCAGGTCCAAGGTGCTCCCGTGAGGGCTCAGCTCCCCGAAAGTCCGCCTGAGGTTCAGGGTTTCCTGCTCCCCTGCAAGGTGGTTACCATGGCTCCGAGGATGCTCAGGATCTGGTGGGATCCACGGGGGTGTGTGTTGGTTCTGACGCCAAGCATCGTACAGGAGACGAGGCTGGAAGCCGCTCTGCTTAGTCTCACAGGCAGCAACAACCCTGGTCTGAAGGTCAGGGACCTGGCAGGGTGACTGGTTCAATGCAGTTTGCTCAGGTCTGCCATGGTTTTAGCATTTAAATCCCATGACCTAACCGGGGATGCCGATGGCCCCACCCAATCCAGGCAGGAGGTCACCCTGGGCCTGGATCGGAGCCCGGACATTGCCGTGAGTTGCCCATGACCTTGAGAAAATCTGTTCCTTCTGTAACTGTGGGTTATGCTGGGCTCTGCCTGGCAAAGCCCTTTATTCCCCCCCACCCTTCCCCTGAGCACTGAGCATGTATTTTTCCAGGAAGAAGTTCAGGGTGGCCTTTGCATGTTTGAAATTAAAAAAAAAAAATCATTGGTTAAAATCGCTTCCTTGGTTAATTGTTAATAACCCGTTCTGTGTTCATTTGACTTAATCTGTCAGCAGCAGCAGGAGCACCTTTGGGTGTGGTTTGGCCGTGTCTGGGCATGTCACCTTTCGGAACTTGGCAGGGAGGTGCAGCCTTAGAGACCCACTTCCTCACCCAGCCCGGGGCGCACCCTATCCCTCCCGTGCCCACGTCTCAGGCCAAACCCCGTGGTCATGGCACCATTGTCTCCATCCAGCCCAGGTGCCCTCCAGACCCCTGGGTCGAGCTCCCAGGGTCTCTGGATCCTTGGACACTGATGCTTTCCCACTACTGTAATTCTCCATGGCCCTCCCCCCTCATGCCTCTCCCTCCTCTCTGTGCCTGGTCCAGCCTGGCCACGCCCGCCCTTCCTGGGCTCATGTCCCTGCCCAGAGTCGCACGCCCCACGCCTTTGTCCTGGAGCACAGGAGAGAGCCCCTTGCATGTTGCCAACCCACACTGAGCTGATGGGCCATCTAGTTCTCCCGGGCCAGCCCCCTCTCTTTCAGAAGCAGATGAGGAGTCGGGGGCTCAGAAAGTCAGCTGGAAGGTGCTAGAAGCCTGGCCAACCCCCAGCCCTGAACTACGGAAGGGGCTGTGCTGTACAGAGCAGGAGCTGAGAGGAGTCCATCCAGAGCCCTATTGAGTTCCTACTGTGTGCCAGTCCCCGTCCAGAGAGGGGACCAGAGAGGTGTCAGAACACAGTCCCCAGGGCCCCCTGGGCAGGGCGAACACCACACAGGATATTGGGGGAAACTTTCAAGCAGAGGAAGAGTTGGCAAAGGACCGCCCAACTCTCAGCATCCTGCAGGGTAGCTTGGGGGAAGGTGGACACCCGCCACCCAGCTTGGGGACATGGGAACACACCCCCTACCGCCACCCCTGAGGCTGGGAAGCGGCTCTGTGGGGCAGGGCCTGTCTTCAGCCCAGTCTCCCATCAGCTCCCTCAGGGCAGGAAAACCCATTTATCTGCCCACATTTATTTTACTGATTATTCTGGTAAATATACAAAACAAGAAAGCCGCTTCAACCATTCTCAAGGAACGTTTGAGTGGCGTTAAGTACATTGTGGGAGCTCCCTTTGTGGCCCAGCGGAAATGGGCCGACTAGGAACCATGAGGTTGTGGGTTCGATCCCTGGCCTCACTCAGTGGGTTAAGGATCTGGCATTGTCATGAGCTGTGGTGTAGGTCGCAGACGCAGCTCGGACCCCATGTTGCTGTGGCGGTGGCGCAGGCCGGCAGCTGTCGCTCCGATTGGACCCCTAGCCTGGGAACCTCCATCTGCTGCGGGGGTGGCCCTAAAAAGACAAAAGACAAGTTCAGGGTGCAGCCTTCCCCACCGTCCTCTCCAGAACTCATCCGTGCTCCCAAATGGAAACTGTCCTTTCAGACCCTAACTGCCATCCGCCCCCACCCGGACTAGCCCCTGGCCCCACCATCCACTTTCCATCTTTATGGATTTGACTCCTCTGGGGCCCTCAGATGAGCCGAGTCCTCCAGGATTTATCTCTTTGTGGTGGGCTTGCCTCCCTTGGCATAATGTCCTTGCAGTCCATCCTGGTTGTAGCTCATGACAAGTCTCCTTCAGGCTGAATCACGTGCCATGATGGGACACGCCACATTCTCTTTATCTGCCACCGTCCATGGACATGGATGTCCTCCTCCTTTGGCTCTTGTGAATGACGCTGCCATGAACGTGCTCTTATGGATTAAATTGTAGGACGCGTTTTATTATCAAAGGAATCAGGCTCTTCATGATATGAGCTGCAAACATTCTTTCCTCGAATTTGCTGCTTTTGACCTGAATTGTGGCCAAATATTTGTTGGAGTCTCTGCTTTTATCTCTTCTGCATCTAGACCCATAAATGGAATGGCTGGATCGGATGGGAATTCTGTTTAAATGTGTCAGGAACTGCCATCCTTTTTTTTCCCCTCATCACCTGCCCCGGGCGTACATTTGGAAGGTGGAGCTGACATGGCAACTGGATCCGAGGCGGGAGGGACAGGAAATAGTGAACATGCCTCTGGGCTTTGGGTGCCCGGCGATGTCCTGTGATGAGACAGGAAGGGCGCCCCCCGGGGGTGGGGTGATGGGGACCCAGAGCCCTATTTGGCCGTGATAAGGTCTCAGTCTTCAGCAGGGATGGCCATGAGTGGGAAGTCAGGTTTCCTAGTCCAGAGGCGCACAGAGAAGTGAAGGCTGCAGACAGGACTAGGGGTTCCGCAGTGTGGATGTGATGTTTCATCCGGTACAAGGAGGAACCCCTGCTGGGTAAGCATGGGTACAGAAGGGAGCCTGGGGCCATACCTGGAGCCTCCAACAATTGTGGTGCAGGAGGGAGAGAGTCGGGGAGCTGGGCGGTGTTCAGCTGTGGCTTTCAGAGGCGGATGGAGGAGAGACACTGGATTCCTTGCTCAGCGGGGCGACTGGGGTAAGAGGCTGGTTACTGAGGATGAAGGAGAAGGGGTGGAGGGTCCTTTTCCAAGTTCTTCTCTAAAGGGAAGCTCCTGAGAACTGGAAAGGCGGAAACGTCACAGGAAAATATGAGTGATGTCCAGACGTCACGTTCCGCCGTATCACATTGGTGCTTCTCTGGTCGTGGCCATTTCTTCTCGCTTCCCTGGTCCAGCAGGCACCTTACCTGGTTAGGCTGTGGCCAGCATCCCATTGTTCACCCAGGGGTGAAAACTAGAGTCTTGGTATAATCTTTATTTGCTGTGCTCGACCTGCAGTGAGGTTGAATGCCTTTGAATTTCAGTCTTTACCTCGTATCCTTTGCCTTTTAAAAAATTCAACTCTTCCTCTTATTTATTAAATCATAGAAGGTATTTTTATTATTAAGGGAATTAGGGCTTTTGTGATATGAGTTGCAAACATTTTTTTCCCCCTGAATTTGTTTCTTTTGATTTCCATTGTGGCTGTTTTAAAAAACCAATGCATAATAAGACTTTCATTTTCATTGGGTCATATTTATTTGTCTTTGTTTGGGGCTATTAAAAAACAATCTTTTGGGAGTTCTCTTGTGGAGCAGTGGGTTATGGATCTGGCTTTGTCACTGTTGCAGCTTGGACTGCTGCTGTGGGACGGGTTTGATCCCTGGGCCAGGAACTTACACATGCTGTGGGCTTGCCCTCTCCAAAAAAAGAAAAAAAAATCTTTGGTCACAATTCAAAAGGTTCCCCCCCCCGCCAAGATTTAAAAAGTAATATTGTTATATGTTATTCTGGTATCTATATTTTTACTTAATTTTATTATCTCGTAAAGGTAGTACATTTACATGGTTCAAAAATAAAACTGACTGTTGTGTAGCACAGGGAACTATATCCAATCATTTATGACAGGACATGACGGAAGATAATATAGGGAAAAGAATGTGTGTGTATATATATATATGACTGGGTTGCTTTGCTGTACAGCAGAAGTTGACAGGACATTATAAATCGACAACATTAACAGATAGACACTGAGGAGTTCCTATTGCGGCTCAGTGGGTTAAGAACCCAACACAGTGTTCATGAGGATGCAGGTTCGACCCCTTGACTTGCTCAGTGGGTTAAGGATCCGGCGTTGCTGCAAGCTGTGGTGTAGGTCGCAGATGCAGCTCAGATCCGGTGTTACCATGGCTGAGGCATAGGCCTGCAGCTATAGCTCCAATTCGATACCTAGCCTGGGAACTTTTATATGTCACAGGTGTGTCCACAAAAAGAAAAAAATATATATATATACACTGAGAGGAGTTCCCGGTGGCTCGGTGGGTTAAGATTTGGCATTGTCACTGCACTGGCTCCAGTTGCTGCTGTGGCGAGGGTTTGATCCCTGGCTGGGGGACTTCCGCATGCCACCGGGGTAGCCAAAAGAAACGATATGCACTGAGAAGTGTCACTTCCACCTGGGCTCTGCCACCACCTCTCCCAGCTCCCTGCTCTTTAGAGATAACCATTTTAATTCATTTCTTGTGCCACCTTTCAGGTTTTTTTTTTTTTTTTCTCTTTTTGCTTTTTATGGCCACACCCGCAGCATATGGAGGTTCCCAGGCTAGGGGTCCAATCAGAGCCGTAGCCACCAGCCTACACCACAGCCACAGCAACGCTAGATCCGAGCCACGTCTGTGACCTGTGTCACAGCTCACAGCAACGCTGGCTCCTTAACCCACTGAGGTCAGGGATCAAACCCACGTCCTCACAGATACTAGTCAGGTTGGTTACTGCTGAGCCACAAGGGGAATGCGCCTCCCCATTTTTTGGTTTTTAGATTTTTAAAAAATGTAAATATTACTGAATGCTGTTTTATATCCTTTTCTCACGACAAGTAGGATATTACTTGCGCAGTTCCTGTTCCATATTTGGCTTGAAACATGACCCATGTGTCCTAACAACGACCCCATTCTTTTTTTTTTTTTTTTTTTTTTTTGTCTTTTTGCCATTTCTTGGGCCGCTCCCGCGGCATATGGAGGCTCCCAGGCTAGGGGTCAAATCGGAGCTGTAGCCGCCGGCCTACACCAGAGCCACAGCAACGCAGGATCCGAGCCGCGTCTGTAACCTACACCACAGCTCACGGCAACACTGGATCGTTAACCCACTGAGCAAGGGCAGGGACCGAACCTGCAACCTCATGGTTCCTAGTCGGATTCGTTAACCACTGAGCCACGAAGGGAACTCCTTTGCTTTTATTTTTAAATGTTTTTTAAATTGTTATTTCCCCAATACAATTTTTTTTTCTCCTGTACAGCAGGGTGACCCAGTTACACATACATGTACACATTCTTTTTTCTCCCATTATCATGCTCCATCATAAGTGACTAGACATAGTTCCCAGGGCTACACAGTAGGATCTCATTGCTAATCCATTCCAAAGGCAACAGTTAGCATCTATTAACCCCGAGCTCCCCAATCCACCTCCACTCCCTCCCCCTCCCCCTTGGCAACCACAAGTCTCTTCTCCAAGTCCATGATTTTCTTTTTTAATATAAAGAATGAAGGTTTTGGAAAGGTTCATTTGTGCCCTATATTAGATTCCAAACATAAGTGATGTCATATGGTATTTGTCTTTCTCTTTCTGACATGCTTCACTCAGTATGAGAGTCTCTAGTTCCATCCATGTTGCTGCAAATGGCATTATGTCGTTCTTTTTTATTGCTGAGTAGTATTCCATTGTGTATATATACCACATCTTCCTAATCCAATCATCTATCGATGGACATTTGGGTTGTTTCCATATCTTGGCTATTGTGAATAGTGCTGCAGTGAACATGTGGGTGCATGTGTCTTTTTTTAAGGAAAGTTTTGTCTGGATATATGCCCAAGAGTGGGGTTGCAGGGTCATAAGGTAGTTCTATATATTTTTCCTAAGGTACCTCCATACTGTTCCCCATAGGGGTTGTGCCAGCTTCCATTCCCACCAACAGTGCAGGAGGGTTCCCTTTTCTCCACACCCTCTCCAGCATTTGTTACGTGTGGACTTATGAGTGATGGCCATTCTGACTGGTGTGAGGTGGTATCTCATAGTAGTTTTGATTTGCATGTCTCTAATAATCACATCCCTGGATTTTTACATTTTCATACCCAGGCAAGGAAAACAGAAGCATCCATGCTAGAGCAAATGAAATTCTTTGGCAAATGGTTCTGGGCCACACCCAGATATACAGAGTTTTTCTTCTTTTCTTTATTAAAGTATAGTTGATTTGCAATGTTGTGCCAATTCCTACTGTACGGCAGTGACCCAGACATTTATATATATTGCAAGGTAGCGTATGGTCTTTCATCATGGTCTATTCTGTGAGTCTGGGTAGAGTTCCCTGTGCCACACAACAGGACTTCATTTCTTATTCATTCTAATTGTTAATAGTTTGCAGTTGCTGACCTCAAACTCCCAGTCCAGCCCACTCCGTTCCCCTCCCCCATGCATAGTTTGCTTTTTCTTTTTAGGGATGCACCTGCAGCATATGGAATTTCCCAGGCTAGGGGTCGAATCGGAGCTATAGCCCCTGGCCTATGTCACAGCCACAGCAACACCAGATCTGACCAGCGTCTGCAACCTACACCACAGCTCACGGCAACACCAGATCCTCGGCTCACTGAGCGAGGCCAGGGATTGAACCTGCGTCCTCATGGATGCTAGTCAGATTCGTTTCCACTGAGCCCGGACAGGAACTCCCATACGTAGTTTTCTTAGTCCAACATTCAGGATGTCCACAAATTTGTGATCAACAAGGTTCTGGCTGCTGGGACATCAGACTTGGACCTCTGAGACCCAGCTGTGCAGTTGCTGTGGGATGGGAGGGTTGTTTTTTTTTTTTTTTTTTTCTGGCCATGCCCGGGGCACGTGGAAGTTCTGGGGCCAGGGATCAAACCTGCACCACAGCAGTGACAATGCCGAATCCTTAACTTGCAGGCCACCAGGGCACTCCTGGGAGGTTCATTATCAGGGGTGGGGCTTGCTAAACCCACAGTCTTCAGCGAAGCTTTTACCAGTGCGTACATCACAACTTCCTTCCAACACGCACACTCCCTGGAAGTGTGGCGCTCTTGGATCTCGGGTTTGGTTGTGTGTTAAGTCTGGTGTGAGTTCCTAAGGCACGAGGGCTTCGGGTGTTCAGGGGGCTTGGAATCATTCCCCTTGCTGACCTGGCTTTATGCCCCTTTGTCTCTCACAGTCCTTCTGCCCCTCATCACCCACGTTATACTGCTGTGCTCACGGCCATGGTCCACCCGCCCTGTTCCTTTGGAGTCTGAGTCGTTCCAGCCCCCAGGGACCTGTCAACAGGCAGGGGCACCCAGGCAGGTGACCAGGGCTGCAGGCTGAGGCCCCATGGGCTCGTGCCTCTAGAAAAGGTACAGCTACCTTCTCTGTGGGCTTTGAGCTGGAGGCGACCATCCCTGGCCGGTGCCCAGTTTGGGTCTGAGAAATAAAATAGTACCTGCCATAGACAAGTAAACAAGGGATGCCCCAGCCATCAGTGACTGCAGCCACCTCCAAAGGTGAGCCGGTGACCCTGAGGGAGCTCAGGATGTGAAAACACAGACTACTGGCCCCAGACAGCTGAGGTGCCCATCCCCGAGGATTTCAGGGAGCCCAACCTTGCATCATCCCGAACCCAGAAAAGCGCTACATCCCTTGACTTGAGATGCCTGGGCTTTGCTCTTGCTCCCTGTTAGCTGTGGCCTTCATTGCAAAACTCCTGCATATCCTAGCTCCCCTCGTCTCTCGGAGTGGTCTTCTCCGGGTCACTTGAGACACTATGGGCTTAAGTCAGCTTTGTCCACCGAATAAAACATAACTCTCAACTTTAAGGCTTTTTTCTGTGTTTTTAAGGGTGTGCCAGTGTGTGTGTATTTTTAATGGCTGCACCTACGACAGATGGAAGTTCCCAGGCTAGGGGTCGGATTGGAGCCGCAGCTGCTGGCCTACACAACCACAGCAGCACCAGATCAGAGCCGTATCTGCCACCTAAACCACAGCTCGAGCCAATGCAGGATCCTTAACCCACTGAAGGAGGCCAGGGGTGGAAACCACATCCTCATAGACACTGTTGGGTTCTTAACCTGCTGGCCCACCATGGGAACTCCGTGCATATATTTTTTAGTCGACGGGGCCTCACTCAACAAGGTGATTCAGGGACCAGGTACCCAACCCTGAGTAACCCCAGCTTCTTCTCCACAGATTTCTGGGGAAAGAGTGCCAAGCTCTGGCTGTGCCCCATTCTGCTCTTTGTTGCCTGTCTTGGCTTCTACAGGTAAGGAGGATGGGAACAGCCCTGAGCGCCCCGTGGCAGGTGGAATTTATGACTTACTTGACTTTAATGAAGAAGACCCTAGGTGTTTTGGTCCACACCCGTGATCGCAGAGAAGCTGTGATTTTCCCACGTTGCAGGTAAGGATACCACCAGCCTCAGATCACAGTGTTTGACACGGCGGACCCGAGATGCTGGTCCCAGCCAGCACTTAGCTCTGCTCCTAGGTGATTGACAGGCCCTTACAGGTGACAGGTTCACCTGGGGGTGATCATCCACCAGACTGCAGGTCGGGGGGCTTTAGAAGGCTGTTCAAGAGCCTGTAGAAACATCAATTACCTCAAAATATGGAGTTCACATCATACTTTAAATATGCTTATGGAGAACAGACAGCACCGTTTGATTGCATTTTATTATTAGTTTATGTTTTAAAACAAACTTGGGGAGTTCCCGTCGTGGCGCAGTGGTTAACGAATCCGACTAGGAACCATGAGGTTGCGGGTTCGGTCCCTGCCCCTTGCTCAGTGGGTTAAAGATCCGGCGTTGCCGTGAGCTGTGGTGTAGGTTGCAGACGCGGCTCGGATCCTGCGTTGCTGTGGCTCTGGCATAGGCCTGTGGCTACAGCTCCGATTCAACCCCTGGCCTGGGAACCTCCATATGCCGCGGGAGCGGCCCAAGAAATAGCAACAACAACAACAACAAAAAAGGACAAAAGACAAAAAATAAAAAAATTTAAAAAATAATAAATAAAACAAACTTGGGAAGCGCCCGCCATGGCTTCGTGGTAACCACCTGACTAGCATCCATGAGGACGTGGCTTCGGTCCCTGGCCTCGCTCAGTGGGTTAAGGATCCAGTGTTGCTGTGAGCTGCGGCATAGGTCGCAGACGTGGCTCAGATCTGGCGTTGCTGTGGCTGTGATGTAGGCCAGCAGATACAGCTCCAACTCCATCCCTAGCCTGGGAACTGCCATATGCTGCCAGTGTGGCCTGAAAAAAGGTAATAAATAAATAAAATAAATAAATAAAACAAACGTGGTAGCTATAAATTTCATCCCCTTAAAAATAGAATCTAGTGGATAGCTTTTCAGTACCCTAGTTCCTATTCCTCGGGAGGGTGAAATTGCTCCTAAGGTCAACCTTGCAATGGGAGCCGAGTGTTCACACTTCAGGGCACACAAGGCATATTTCTTCAGTTTTTAGCTTTTAGAGCCACATGCGCATTTTCACGGATGACCTTTGCAAAGAAACTTGGTAGAAAGAGCTTTCCATTCATTCGGTGCTAGACGCCGAAGGGAATGCCCGATGGGCGTTCCTGGACCCTGTCTCCACAACCTGTAAAATATGCCTTTTTATCCCCATGTTATACCCCAGGAAACTGAGGCGCCAGTGGTTAAGGAAGGAGACCAAGGTTACAAGGTCGGAAGTGGCAAGGCCAGGATGTAAGCCCCTCCATCTAACTCCCAGCCCAGGTTCCCAGGTCCCTAGGGAAACGTCCTCTCTGACCCACGTCCGCTTTGGCTTAGGCATCCGTGGTCTCAGGACTGCTGGTCCCGCCAATGCCGCTGTTGGAAAGCGGAGCGCATGCGCGGTGGGACACGTCTGCACCCTGCCCTCGGTGAGGGTTTACCAAGGCCTGGCTTTGAGCCTGGTGGGGATGTCCCTGTGGATGGGACAGCTCCCTGTCCTGAAGGATGTTGGGTCTGTTCGTGGGAGGAGACAGGTGACAGGCAGTTACAGGTGACAGGCAGTTAGGGTTAGGGTTAGGATAGGGTGTCACGTGAGTGGGTACAGGGTTTCCTGGTGCTCCTGGGGGGAAGACCCCCGCCTTCCACCCCCCCACCCCTCCACCCTCCACCCCCCACCCCGGGGTCTGCCAGTTGGACTTGCCTGCGCTTCCTGGAGCAGATCTGGACTAAGCAGTAAGTGGAAGCGCATCTGGTCCAGGGACAAGGAGGGTGTGACACTCATTGTGCTGGGGCTGTTGACTTGCAGAGGGCACCTCTGGAATTGTGCAGCGCCCTCCCAGGGGCCCGTCTCCATCTCAGAGCCGCCTCTGTTGGACTGAGGTCTCAGGGCTGCGCTGGTTCCACAGCAGGTCTGGCAGGTGGTCAAGTCCGCAGCTGAACTTTGCAGAGCAGCAATGCTCGGCTCTGTGAAAGCAGGCTGTCCTCATATCTGATTCTTAGACACGTGCTCAAATTTCACAAACACTCTTCTTTGTAACATAAGGACCCCAAGGGAGCCCTGAGAGCATGTGGTGCCTTCAGGAGCTGTGCCTTCAAGAGATCGGGGACACCTGTGGCAGTGCCCTGCCACTTCCTGCTCAGTTCTGAAACCCTGCACCCCCTCTGGACCCCGCTGAGGTGCCTGGTCCTGGCAGCCCTTTGCGTCTGGGCTTTGACCTCTCTTCTTGGTCTAGATGCTATAGTACTCTTGGATTCTTCTTTCTTTTCTTTTTAGGGCCTCAGCCTGTGGTATTTCCCAGGCTAGGGGTCCTATTGGAGCTGCCAGCCTTGGCCAGAGCCATAGCAACTTGGGATCTGAGCCTCATCTGTGACCTACACCACAGCTTGCTGCAGTGCTGGATCCTTAACCCAGTGACTGAGGCCAGGGATGGAACCCTCATCCTCATGGATCCTAGTCAGATTCTTAACCGGCTGAGCCACAGCAGGAACTCCTGCTTTGGGATTTTTTTTTTTTTTCATCTAGCACCCTCCTCTTCTGTATATTCTTTTGTTTAGATTGTTTAGATCCGGCTTTATCTTCGTTCCTCCCCCCTTTATTTTTTTTTTGTTGTTGTTGTTGTTTGGCCATGCCTGTGTCGTGTGGAAGTTTCAGCGCTAGGGCTCGAACCTGCACTGCAGCAGCAACCCAAGCCACTGCGCTGACGACACTGGGATTCTTAACCCACTGCGCCATAAGAAAACGCCATCTCTCTCGTTCTTTGACACTCCTTGGCTTGTCTTTAAAAAGAAAAAAAAATGATTGGAGTTCCACTCGTGGTGCAGTGGTTAACGAATCCGACTAGGAACCAGGAGGTTTCGGGTTCGGTCCCTGGCCTTGCTCAGTGGGTTAAGGATCCGGCGTTGCCATGAGCTGTGGTATAGGTTGCAGATGCGGCTCGGATCCCGTGTTGCTGTGGCTCTGGTGTAGGCCAGTGGCTACAGCTCTGATTCAACCCCTAGCCTGGGAAACTCCATATGCCACGGGAGCGGCCCAAGAAATGGCAAAAAGACAAAAAAAAAAAAAAAAGATAAATCTTTGGTATCCAAAAGACTCATCTGTTTTCTGAAGTAAGTTTTCATTTAGAGCAGATTTTTTTTAAAAAATGGGCTTCACTTCGTATCTTTCTCTTTTTTTAACGGATGTAGACTTTTTTAGACCTTTTATCATTTTTTTTAATGGCTACACCTGTTGTCTGCGGAAGTTCCTGGGCCAGGGATTGAATGTGAGCCACAGCTTCGACCTACATCTGCAGCTGCAGCGATGCGAGCTCCTTTAGCCCACAGCAGGAACTCCTAGATTTTTTCCCCTTTTTTCTTGTACATAATTTAAAAACCCAATCCTGATTTGAATATGCATACAGGAACCCCTTCCAGCAAGTTTCAAAAGCTCCTGATAAGAGTTCTTTCTTCAAATGAACATTTAAAAAATGTAAAGATGATCTCAATGTTTGAAGAGCGATTTAAAGATATTTTGATGCTTTAAAAAAAAATTCTTGGAGTTCTCTTCGTGGCTCAGTGGTTAACGAATCTGACCAGGAACCATGAGGTTTCACGTTCGGTCCCTGGCCTTGCTCAGTGGGTTAACGATCCGGCGTTGCCGTGAGCTGTGGTGTTGGTTGCAGATTTGGCTCGGATCCCGCGTTGCTGTGGCTCTGGCGTAGGCCGGTGGCTACAGCTCCGATTCGACCCCTAGCCTGGGAGCCTCCATATGCCGGGGGAGCGGCCAAAGAAATAGCAAAATGACCAAAAATAACAACAACAACAACAAAACCAAGGTGATGTTCTGACTACCTGGTCTTTTTTTGCAAAAACTCCTAGATGGGGGAGTTCCCATCGTGGCTCAGTGGAAATGAATCTGACTAGTATCCATAAGGACGCGGGTTTGATCCCTGGCCTCACTCAGTGGGTTAAGGATCTGGCGTTGCCGTGAGCTGTGGTGTAGGTTACAGACGTGCTCGGATCTGGTGTTGCTGTGGCTGTGGTGTAGGCTGGGAGCTGCAGCTTCAATTGGACCCCTTGCCTGGGACCCTCCACATGCCACGGGTGTGGCCCTAAAAAGACAAAAACAAAAACAAAAACCAAACCCAACCCTCCTAGGTGTCCTGGCTCCCACTCTTTGCCTCTTTGGAGCTATCTCTCTGAGTTATCTGAGGGGGTCACATCCCGGGCTTAAGTCCTCGGTTTTGTCCACCAAATAAACCATAACTCTCACCTTTCAGGTTTTTGGTTTTTTTTTCTAGTCGACACAGAGCAGCTTCCTGGAGGAGAGGCTGCACCTTCTGGGACCAGCAGCCTTTGGATGAGAGACTCGGCGCAGAGAGGGGAGGGCAGGAGAGGCAGCCAGGCGGAGGGTGGGAGTCCAGCCTGACATCCCATGACCCCACTGTGTCCCACGGATGGGGTGTGGGTGTCCCAGAGCTCTTTTCTCAGCCCAGCTCAGTGGCATGTTCCTGAGTGGCTGTGCGGTGAGAGCACTGAACCCTACAACCACTTACTCAATGGAGGTCCCCAATCCTGGTTCCTTTGGAGAAAAAACTTGGCAAAGAGACTGAGGGTAGTGAGGCAAAGAAAGTGTTTATTAAGGGAGAAGATACGTGCAGAGAAAGCCTGGGGTGAGGGTGTGTGTGTGTGTGTGTGGAGACGACAGACAAAGAGGGCTTCGGGGGTGGTTTATATCCCTTGGATGGGACCGCCCTTCCGGGCCTCCTCCCGCCCATCATCTTGCTTTATCTGGCTCAGGGCCTCCCCTGCAGGTGCAGGAGCATCTTTTGCCAAGATGGATGACAGCGTAAGGGTCTCTGGAAAGTCGAGAGGATGTGTTATAGGGCTGGCGCCCTCCCTCCTCTGATCCCCAGGAAGCTTTCTGCGCCTGTGCAGTTTGGGAAAGTCTCCTTGACCTCAAGAAGGAGTAATATGTAGACTCTGTCTTTCATCCAAGCAGGATGCAGCTCCTCCTGTTTCCTAGCAGATTCGTTATCTTGAAGTATCTGTCCACAGGGGATAAAGCTAGTTGCTTAGCCTGAGACCCGCTTATTTCCTGCCTCAGCGGCAGGGGGAGCACAGGAGAGGCTGAGGTTCCCTCCCTGCTCTGGCTTAACTGGGGAGCCACTGATCCCATGAGCCTCAAGGGCCCTCTGGGCCCCCTGCATTTGGCTTCTAGTGCTCTGTGTGGCAGGGTTGTTGCAAAACAGAACCTGATAAAAATAGAGATTTCTACACAGGCCACCCTCCCCAAGCACCCAACTGCTCAGAGCTGGATTCAGGGAGTCTGGAATTGCATCTAAAAACAGCTTCTTGGGAATTCCCGTCGTGACACAGCAGAAACAAATCTGACTAGGAACCATCAGGTTGCGGGTTCGATCCCTGGCCTCCATCAGTGAGTTAAGGATCCACCGTTGCCATGAGCTGTGGTGTAGGTTGCAGACGTGGCTCAGATCCTGCATTGCTGTAGCTGTGGTATATGGACTGGCAGCTGCAGCTCCGATTGGACCTCGAGCCTGGGAACCTCCGTATGCCGTGGGTGCGGCCCTAAAAAGCCAAAATAAAAATATAAAAAATAAAAACATCTCCTCGGATGATCCTGCTGCAGGGCCCCTGATCTACAGAGGAAGGTCACAAATACTTATAAGCTATTAGTTATGGTAATGATATGGTAATGTATGGTTAAAATAGGGGAGTGGGGGGGCAGCAGGGTGCCATTGGCTGGGGAGGGGGGCGGTCTGCTTGTCCTCCCCATTCCCCCTCCCACGGGCTCTGCTCTGCTCCGCCCCCACGTCGTGTTCTCGGGAGCCAGAGACCACAAGGGTCAGCACGGGTGTCTGAAGCCGCAGCCTCAGAAGCAGAGCCGGTCCGCCGCCAGGGAGTGAGGACTCACCCCCACACTCTTTCTTCCTCCCGCAGCAATGTTTTCAGCCTGACTCCCAGGTGGCAGAGCAAAGAGTCTCAAAGGTAATGGGCGGGTCTCTGGCGTCAAGGTGGTTCCTTCTGGAAAGATCTAGACCAGAAATACAAACACGAGTAGGTAGGAGACTGGAGGTCATTACAGTCAGAGGCACTCGGTCCCCAGCTGATTCCACGTTCCTCTCTCCACCATGCTTTCGCAAGCCCTAAAAAAGAACAAAAACAGAATTCCGGTTGCTGGTGGAGAGGACGCCTGCAGGGACAAAAGAGTAACGGGTGTTGACTGCCTGTAAAGTCACTCCCTCTGGGCCGACCTGCGATGCGGCGCCCTCTGACCCCCTTAGCACCCAGACAGGAGGGGCTCATTTTTCCTCTCAGAGCTAATTCCTTCGGGGACCCTCACGCTGGCGGGCCCAGCACAGATAAGCTGCGAGCTCTGAAGCTGTGCTGGTCAGGAGCCTGCAGGACCGGGCCTCGGGGGCAAATCCCGTCCGGCTCCCTCCTCTGCTCAGCCCTCGGGGGCCCAGTAAATGCTTCTGGACAGAAGGGTGGATGAACGGGCTAAGCTGACCGACGTCTCTCTCTGCAGCCCCGAGGCCCAGCAGCTGCAGGAGAGCTCTCTCCAACCAGAGAGCCTGCCCTTGAGGTAATGACTTTCACCTCCTTTTCACCCACCAAAGTCGGCATTCCTGAGCCTCTTCAGCCGGAGCTTTTGCTTGGTCTTCAGAAATCGGGCAGTCCCACTAAGCTGCAAGCAGAGCTGGCGAAGGGGACAAGGCTGGTGGGGAGGGCGGGGCTGGCGGGGGCAGAGGGCGGGGCCTGCGGGGGCAGAGGAGGGGGCTGGGGGCCTTTGCCTGACGAGCCCCCTCCCCCTTGAGAGGGCACTTGGTTGGCAAGAAGCTATTTTATTTCCTTTTTTAAAAAACTTTTTTTCTTTTTTAGGGCCGTACCTGCGGCATATGGAAGCTCCCAGGCTAGGGGTCAAATCAGAGCTACAGCTGCCGGCCTAACCACAGCTCATGGCAAACCGGGATCCTTAACCCACTGAGTGAGACCGGTTTTCAAACCCGCATCTTCATGAATCCTAGTCGGGTTCGTTAACCGCTGAGCCACGAAGGGAACTCCCTACATTTCCTTTCTTGGTTGTTGTTTGTTTGTTTTTGGGGGGCCGCACCCACTGCACTTGGAGGTTCCCAAGCTAGGGGTTGAATTGGAACTGTAGCTGCAGGCCTACGCCATAGCCGCAGCAAGCTGGGGTCCCAGCTGCGTCAGCGACCTACACCAGGGCCAAACTGGGTGGCCATGGCTCCTGCTCCCACCCTCAGCCCCCGTCCTCCATCCCCCAGCTCCCCCAGAGCAGGACTCTCCCCAGGCTGGTTTGTGGAATCCCTCTGGGCAGAGCTGGGGCCAAGCTCCCAGATATGGGAGCATGTTGGGGTTTTCTTTGCCCTGCTTCCCGCCCCTGGTCCCCTCACCAGGCCACATGGCCCAAGCTTGGCAGCCCTGGGGAGCTTTCCTCAGTAGGGCCTGTGGTGTGATGGCTCTTGGGGGGTCCTGGCGGATCTGGCACTGCAATGCTTCTCCCAGGACCACCCCACCCCCCTTGCTATAAACTCTTGTTTTCTCTCCTCAGTGAATGTGACTGCCACCTGGACACCTGCAGGATACCCGAAGTACCCAGGTATTGGAAACCGCATCTTTGGGCTATTTTGCTGCCTGTTTTCCCGTCTCTCCCCCCACCCATCCCACCCTCGTCAATCAAAGAAACAAGAGAGGAGGACCAGGAGGAGGGTAGTGAGGAGGAGGCATCAGATGATGGAGGTCACAGGTGGAATCCAGTTGACCTTGGGCTTCCAGGCTGCCCCAGCCCAGCAGTCTTACCTGGGGTAGACTCAGCCCCAGCTTCTCAGCCCTCAGCTCTGTTGAAAAATGGCCCTGTGGCCAGGGAGGGCCTGGAGGACAAAGGAGGCAGCACTGAGGGAGTGGGGTGGGGGGCGTGGTGGCCCCAGGCGGAATGAATGACGGAGGGAAGTCCCCGCAGTTGAGTGCCACCTCCTGGCAAGCTGGCAGACTGAACGGGGTGGGGGTGGTGGTGGCAGATGTGATGCGAGTGCTTTGTCACCAACACGTGTCTGTCCACAGGTTGATTTACCCCAAGGCCCAGGTCCTCAAACCCACGTAAGTAGGCGAGCTCCCAGCAAGGCCGGTGGGTCCTGTTACTGTGTCCTTACAGTTTTCCTTTCTCTCACTCCTCTCCCTGGCGCCAGTCTTCTTTTTTTTTTTTTTTTTTTTTTTTTTGGTCTTGTTTTTTTTCTAGGACAGCTCCCACGGCATATGGAGTTTCCCAGGCTAGGGGTCGAATCGGAGCTGTAGGCGCCGGCCTACGCCAGAGGCACAGCAACACGGGATCCGAGCCGCATCTGCGACCTACACCACAGCTCTCAGCAACGCCAGATCCTTAACCGACTGCGCAAGGCCAGGGATCGAACTGCAACCTCATGGTTCCTAGTCAGATTCGTTAACCACTGAGCCACGATGGGAACTCTCCTGGTGCCAGTCTTGCTTTTGCTTTTTTCCTTTTCTTTCCGCACTATAGGCGGCAGGGTTAATTTTCAGTGGATTGGTACAGATTGAGGGCACAGTGGAAGAGGCCTCTAATTCCTGGGCATTAGGTGCTGCTGGAGAGCCACACCAGGCACGGAACCTTCTCTTGCTTCTTCTTGGGGAAGGATGACGGGGGTCAGGGCTGGGTTATCCCCGAGGGCTTTCCCCAGGTGCAAATGTCAGAGGGACAATGGTTCCATGTAAATGCCTGTCCCCAAATCTGGGCTTCCTTAGCCTGTTGCCCACACCTCCTGCCATGTCTATCTGAGAGAGCGCTGGCAGCCCATCACTGAAGCACTAGACGCGGGAGCTTTGGGGCAGGAAGGTCACCCAGAGTCACTTAGATCAGCCCCCAGTCATGAGCAGGGAAACGGAGGCTTGGAGAAGTAAAAGCAGCTGCCTGAGGCCCTACAGCTGGTGAGGGGCAGGACGGTATGCAAGCCCTGTAGCTTCTGTGATGTTGTGCCACCTCCCTTCCAGGAGAGCTGGAAATGCTCGCTGTCACTCTGAAACCCATGCCCACGCCTCCTTGAATTTCTAGAGCTGCCAGGCCAGCCACACGTGGCCACGAGCTCCCGAAACGGGACTGCTCTGGAATGGGATGTGCCATTGATGGTGAAACGCAAACTGGGTTTCAAACACTTGGTACCCAAGAGATGCACTTAAACATACACGAAAAATGTGCCGGGGGTGTGGGATTCACACACACACCCTACTGTATATAAAATAGTCACACAACAAGGACCCACTGTACACACAGGGAACTACGCTCCGTATCGCATAGTAACCTATAAAAGAAAGGACGCTTTCCTGTACACTTGAAACTGACACAAGATTGTAAATTAACTGTCCTCCAAGAGAAACGATTGGTTACCAATCGAAATGATGATGTTTTGGATATATGGGGTAAAACAAAAAAATACCAAATTAATGGCAGTTTCTCCTGCTTCCTTTGACTTTTCTGTGGCGCTTGAGGATTTTTAGTTACCTCTGTTTCTGTGGGACAGCGCAGATCTGGAGGGACACGTTGGCATGAGTTTTTTGGTGGATTCTTTTGTCCTGATGAATGAGAGTGAGTGGAGGGAGATGTGAGAGGTGTCTGTGCCCGCTGGAGAATGCAGCAGTGGCAAAGAACGCGGGACAGGAGGAGCCCCCTCCCCTCTCGAAGCTTTGTCCCTAAAAGGAAGCTCTTGTTTCCTCTACCCAGAGCACATGTGTGGGTTTTCCACACCAAGCGATTCTGACACTGCCCGCAATTCGCACAGACTCTGCAGGTGGAGGGCTCAGCCCCGCAGCCCTGCCCCCACTTCAGACACCAGTCCCGAGTTCCTGGCTGTCACCTGTGCTCCTGACCGACTCGCTGTAAATCATTTCCCACCGCTCCTTCCTTGGGTTTGATCATTTGCTGGAATGCTCACAGAACTCAAGAAAGCAGTTTACTTACTGGATTCTTGTCTCCTTATAAAGGCTGCAGCTCAGGGACAGTTGGGGGGGACAGGTGTACCGAGAAGGGAATGGGGAGGGGGCGGAGCTTCCACGCTCTCCCCCAGGGACGCCTCCCCCCCGCACCTCCACATGTCCGCCCACCCAGAAGCCCTCAATACCCTGTAGTCTGGGGATTTTTATGGAGGCTTCATCTCTTTGGCATGATTGGTTATTAACTCAATCTCCAGCCCCCTCTCCTCTCGGGAGGCTGGGATATGGGGCTGAAAGGTCCGAGTTTCTAATCCTGGCTTGGTCTTCCTGGTGACCAGCCCCATCCCGAGCTACCCAGGAGCCCACCCAGAGTCACCTCATTAGAACCGAGATGCTCCCGCGACCCAGGAAATTCCAAGGGCCCTAGCAATTCCAAGGGCCTGTGTCAGGTAAGGGGAGAGGAGTGGCAGAGACCACATAAAGTTTTGTGTTGTTTTGTTTCGTTTTGTGTTTTGGTTGTGCCTGTAGCGTGTGGAAGTTACCCAGCTAGGGTAAGTTACCCATGCCACAGCAGCCACCCGAGCCTCTGGAGTGACAAAGCCAGCCAGATCCTTAACCTGCTGCGCCACAAGGGAACTCCCCCAAATGTATTTCTTATCATGGCAAAGTCCCCGTGTGCTGAGAGAGGGCGTGGTGCTTGTCCTCCCTCGCCGAGACTCCTCCTCCTGGAAACAGGGTTGCGAGGCCTCACGGAAGTGTCTCGTGGGGCCAGCACCGGGCTGGTACTCAGGGACACTCCAACTTAGGGCAGTGAGGGGATGGGAGTGTTGAGTCTTGGGTGCTGAGCTTAGGGTGCAAAGAGCTCTGGGCTGGGAGTCTGGAGTCCTGTCTCTTTCTAGCTCTGCTGCTCACGGGCTGTGCAACTTTGGACAAACGCTTGCCCTCTGTGGCCCACAACACTGTGCCCGGCTCTAACACGCTGTGACTCGTCTCCCCAGGAGAGTGGACGTGCTGGTCATGACTCCCTGGTTTGCTCCCATCATCTGGGATGGGACCTTTGATTCTGCTGTCCTGGATGCACAGTTCAGAAACACCACCATTGGCCTGACCGTGTTTGCCATCAAAAAGTAAGCGAGGGATGCTCACCCAGGGCAAACCAGGAAACCTGAGCTGCAATGGGCAGTCCTGTCTCTTGCAGGACAAGGTGCTCAGCTCACAGGGCGGGTGGGGGGTGCGGAGGCATCACTGACTTTGGGTGTAGGTGAATGGGTGGGTCCTGCAGGAGGATCGCTGGGCAGACCCCTGCTCCAAGCAGCAGCCCCACGCCTGAGTGTCACCTGCTCCCGTGGTCACTGTGTTGACCTTCCAGAGATGGCTGCTAATGCCCACCACGGCCCTGTGCCGGGAGCTTACTCCCACCAGAGCCCACATGCGAGTTTATTGGTTTATGTATGTTGAGCCATCTTTGTATCCCATGGATAATCCTACCTGCTCATGATATATCATCCTCATAATGTCCCTTTGAATTTGATTTGCTAGTATTTTGTTGAGAATTTTTGCATCTGTATTTACCAAATATATTGGCCTGTAGTTTTCTTTTCTTGTGGTGTCCTTATCTGGCTTTAATGTCCTTATGCTGGCCTGGTAAAATGAGTTCAGAAGGGTCCCCTTCTCTTCAGTTTTTTGGAAGAGTTTGAGAAATATTGGCATTAATTCTCTAAATATTTGGTAAAACTTCACCAGTGAAACCATCTGGTCCTAGAGTTTTCTTTTATGGGAGATTCATGATTACTGGGTCAGTCTCCTTTATGTTATTGGTCTGTTCAGATTTTCTGTGTCTTCATGCTTCAGTCTTTTTTTTTTTTTTTTTTTTTTTTTTTGTCTTTTTGCCATTTCTTGGGCCACTCCCGTGGCATATGGAGGTTCCCAGGCTAGGGGTCGAATCGTAGCTGTAGCCACTGGCCTATGTCACAGTCACAGCAACGTGGGACCCGAGCCGCATCTGCGACCTACACCACAGCTCACGGCAACGCCGGATTGTTAACCCACTGAGCAAGGGCAGGGATCGAACCTGCAACCTCATGGTTCCTAGTCGGATTCGTTAACCACTGTGCCACGACGGGAACTCTCATGCTTCAGTCTTGGTAGGTTGTATATTTCTAGGAATTGACCCACTTCTTCTAGGTTGTCAAATTTGTTGGCATGTCATTTTTCATAGTTGTCCCTTATAATCCTTTGTATTTCTGTGGTTTCAGTGGTAATATTTCTTCTTTATAATTTTATTTATTTGAGTCCTCTTATTTTTTCCTGGTTAGTCTAGCTAAAATTTTTCCATTTTTGTTTGTTTGTTTCAGAGAACCAGTTCTTAGTTTCTTTTTATTGTCTTCCTGTTCTCAATTTTATTTGTTTCCGCCTTAACCTTTATTAGCTTTCCTTCTGCTACTTTAGGCTTAGTTGGTTCTTCTTTTTCTTGTTCCTTGAGGTGTAAACTTTGGTTTGTATTTGAGACCTTTCCTTTTAAAAAATATTCATTTGTCACTATAAATTTCACTTAACTTCAAATGTTTATTTGTCACTAAAATGCTTTGGCTGCATCATATAAGATTTGGTATGTTGTCATTTCATTTTCCACTTGTCTCAAGGTATTTTTTCATTTCCCTTTTGATATCTCCTTTGATCTGTTGTTCAGGAGTGTGTTGTTTAATTTTCATGTATTTGTGAAATTTTCAGTTTTCTCCATTATTGACTTCTAATTTGATATCATGTGATCAGAAAAGATGTTGAGCATGATTTTGATATTTTTAAGTTTGCTCAGACTTGTTTTGTGGCCTAACATATGATCTATCCTAGAAAATGTTCCAAATGCACTGAGAAGAATATATTCTGCTGCTGTTGGATGGGATAGTCTGTATGTTTCTATATATAATCTATCCAGTTTTGAAAGTGAGATGTTGAAGTCAACTAATACTATATTGTTGCTTATTTCTCTTTTTAGCTCTGTTAGCTTTGTTTTATATGTTTAGGTACTCCAATGTTGTGTGAGTGAATACTCATAATTGTTATAGCTTCTTGATGGATTGACACGTTTATCATTATATGGTGACCTTCCATGTCTCATTTGATCATTTTTAGCTCAAAATCTGTTTTGTCTGACATAATTATACTACCTGTTCTTTTACCATTTGCTTGAAATATCTTTTTCCATCTCTTCACTCTTGGTCTATGTGTGTCTTTAAAGCCAAAATGAATCTCTTATAGGCAGCATATTGTTGGATCCTTTTTTTTTTTTTTAATTTTAAGCCATTTGGCTATTCTATGTCTTTTGACTGGACAGTTTAATCTTTTTATTTTAAAAATAATTTAAAGTAATTATTGATAGGTAAGGACTTCCTTTTGTCATTTTGTTAATTGTTTTGCAGATCCTTTGTCCCTTGCCTTTTATCTTGCTCTCTTCTTTTGTGACAATACATTTTTTGTAGTTGTGTTTGACTGCTTTATCATATTTTGTATATCTACTATAGATTTTTCCTTTGTCATTACTATGAGGCTCACATAAAATATTTTATATTTATAACAACATATTTTAAGCTGATAACAACTCAAATTTGGTAGCATACATACACTTTACATATTTTTAATTCTCTCCCTCTCACATTTTAAGTTACTGATGTTACAATTTACACATTTTTATATATACATTTAGAATTATGGTAGTTATGGTTATTTCTAATATGTTTGTTTTTCAACTTGTTTCTTTCTTTTTAGGGCCACACCTGTAGCGAATGGAAGTTCCTGGGCTAGGGGTCGAAGTGAAGCTGCAGCTGCTGGCCTGCACAACAACCATGGTAACGGCCACAGCAATGCCAGATCCGAGCCAAGTCTGCAGTTTACACTGCAGCTGAGGGAACTTCTGGATCCTTTAACCCACTGAGCGAGGCCTGGGATTGAACCCTTATCCTCATGGATACTAGTTGGTCCTAAACCTCAGCCACAGTGGGAACTCCTGGTTTTCAACTTTTAAACTAGGATTGTAAGTGACTTACACACCTCTACTACACTATTAGAGAATCTGACATTATATGTTTACTATTATCTGTGAATTTTATACCTGTATTAGTATGTTTTTATGGCATCAATTAATATCCTTTTCTTTCTGCTTGAAGAATGGAATGCCCTTTACCATTCCTTGTAAGGCAGGTCTCATGGTGATTAACTCTCTTCACTTTTGTTTGTTTGGGAGGGTCTTGATCTCTCTTTTCCTAAAGGAGAATTTTTCTGGGTGTGGTGTTCTTGGCTGACAGTCTTTTCTTTCAACTTTTGAATATATTATCCCATTCTCTCCTGGCCTGCAAACTTCTTTTAAGAAATCTGTCCATAGTCTCATGGAGGTTCCCTGGTATGTGATGACTCACTTTTCTCTGGCTGCCTTCAAAATCCTCTCTTTGTCTTTGACGTTTGATAATTTAATTATAGTGTGTCTTGGTGTAGCCCTTTTCAAGTTCAACTTTTTTTTTTTTTTTTGCCCTTTAGGGCTGCATCTGCAACATATGGCCCTTCCCAGGCTAGGGGTTGAATCAGAGCCACAGCTGCCAGCCTACACCACAGCTCACAGCAATGTTGGATCCTTCACCCACTGAGGGAGGCTGGGGGGTCGAACCTGCATCCTCATGGATACTAGTTGGGTTTGTTTCCACTGAGCCACAGTGGGAACTCCCAGAAGCCTTTTGTTTTGAACATAGCTGTTTGTACCTTGTAGCCCCTAACCCGATCCTGCCCCTCCCTCCACCAGTCTCCCCACTGGAAACCACTAGTTTGTGCTCTCTAAGTTTGTTTCTGTTTCCTTCCTCCCTCCCTCCCTCCCTCCCTCCCTCCTTTCTTTCTTTCTTTCTTTCTTTCTTTCTTTCTTTCTTTCTTTCTTTCTTTCTTTCTTTCTTTCTTTCTTTCTTTCTTTTCTTGCTGCACCCATGGCATGTGGAAGTTACGAGGCCAGGGATCGAACTGGCACCACAGCAGCAACCCAAGCCTCTGCAGGAACACTGCCAGACCCCTAACCCACCACGCCATGAGTGAACTCCTCATTGGTTTTATTTATGTTATACACCGCAGGGAATATAGCCAGTCTTTTACAGTAACTTTCGGTGGTGCGTACTCTGTAAACATTTTGCATGACCGTATTGAGCACCAGAAAGTAGCATCGCATTGTACGTCGACTATCCCTCAATTAAAGACACGATGAGAAGCCATTGGAGGGTCCTGAGCTGGGGGATCTGCATCATTTGGATACTGTCTATCCTTTGAGTTTTTGTTGGCCTCGTGGATTATTAAAATACCTTATGGTAGAGGATAGCTGCTCAACACCAAGCAATCTGAATCCTTCCTTCTATCCAGTCAGAGTCCATCGTCTTTAGCTAGGAGTGTGGCTTTGGTTTTTAGTTTTTAGTTTTGATTTTAATTACGGTAAAATGCACATAGCATAAACTTCATGGTCACCACGATTTTTAAGGGTACGGGTCAGTCGTGTTATGTATTTACGTTGTTGGTGACCATCACCACTAACCCTCTCCAGAACCGCGCTCATCTTGCAAAACCGAAGCTCCGTGCCCACAAAACACTAACTCCCCATGCCCACTCACGTCTCTGGCACCCCCCTCCTTCCACTTTCTGTCCCTATGAGTTTGCCTATTCTGGGGACCTCAGATAAGTAGAATCACATGGCACTTGACTTTCTGTGGTCAGCTTATTTCAGCCAGCATAATATCCTCAAGGCATAACTAAGGTTTTCTTTGTTTTTATTTTTGGCTAAGGCTTTATACACTGCTTTTGCCTAAGTCTACCCCTGTGCTGCTGTTCGTTTCTGTTACCACTCTCCCTCTCTCTCCTGGAGGCAGAGGCTTCCTTTCAATTTTATTAATTAGTTAGTTATCGTCATTTTTATGGCCACACCTGCGGCATATGGAAGTTCCCAGGCTAGGTGTCAAATCAGAGCTATGAGGCCGGCCTATGCCACAGCCACAGCAACACAGGATCTGATCTGCATCTGCAACCTACACCACAGCTCTTGGCAACGCCAGATCCTCAGCCCACTGAGCAAGGCCAGGGATCGAACCCATATCATCATGGATACTAGTCAGATTCTTTTCCACTGAGCCACAAGGGGAACTCCTTCTTCCAGATTTTATGTTGGATTTTAACTTTTTTTTTTTCCTTTTCGGCCACCCCACATGGAGTTCCTAGGCCAGGGATCAGAGCTGAGCTGCAGCTGTGACCTACGTTGCATATGCGGCAATGCCAGATCTTAACTTTTTTAATGTGCGTAAATTCAGGAAACCATCCCCTGCTTTGAAATCATGAAGACAGCCTCCTCTGCTATCCTCCAAAGCTTTATGTTTTTGTCTCACACTTGAGTCTTCAATCAACTTGAATTGACTTGTGTGTAGTTTTAATGACAGGGCCCAGTTTGACTTTTCTTCCTCTGGAATAACTGCTATCTGAGCACCACTTATTGAAAATGTGTTTGAAAGCTTATTGAAAAGTCTTTCCCGGAGTTCTCGTTGTGGCTCAGTGGGTTAAGAACCTGACACACTGGAGTTCCCGTCGTGGCGCAGTGGTTAACGAATCCGACTAGGAACCATGAGGTTGCGGGTTCGGTCCCTGCCCTTGCTCAGTGGGTTAATGATCCGGCGTTGCCGTGAGCTGTGGTGTAGGTTGGCTTGGATCCCGCATTGCTGTGGCTCTGGTGTAGGCCGGAGACTACAGCTCCGATTAGTCCCCTAGCCTGGGAACCTCCATATGCCACGGGAGCAGCCCAAGAAATAGCAAAAAGACAAACAAAAACAAAAACAAAAACAAACCTGACACAGTGTCCACGAGGATGTGGGTTCGGTCCCTGGCCTCATTCAGTGGGCTAAGGATCCGGTGTTGCCGCAAGTGGTGGAGTAGGTCACAGAAGCAGCTCAGATCCAGCGTAGGCATCAGCTGGCAGCTGCAACTTCGATTCAACCCCTAGTCTGGGAACTTCCACATGCCACAGGTGTGGCCATAAAAAGAAAAAAAGAAAAGTCTTTCCCCTCCTGATTTGCAGTATCACCTGCTGCTTAGTATCAAGTGTCCCCGTGTGCCTGGGCAGATTTTGGGCTCTCTAGTCTGTGTGCCAATGGTCTATTTGTCTATCCTTGTGGCAATAACACTTCATCTTTATTACTCTGGATTTATAAAGAAATCATGGTATCTGATTGGGCAAGTCCTCTCCCTGGTTTATCAAGAGTATCTTGACTGCTCTTGGCCTGTTACATTTCCATCTAACTTTTAAACTCTTTAGTCAAATTGCACAAAAGAGCCTGGTTTTTTGGATTTTTCTTTTAAATCAGAATTTTGTGGGAGTTCCCGTTGTGGCTCAGTGGTTTATGAATCCGACTAGGAACCATGAGGTTGCAGGTTCGATCCCTGGCCTCGCTCAGTGGGTTAAGCATCCGGCCTTGCGGTGAGCTGTGGTGTAGGTTGCAGACACAGCTTGGATCCTGTGTTGCTGTGGCTCTGGCGTAGGCCGGTGGCTGCAGCTCCAATTAGACCCCTAGCCTGGGAACCTCCATATGCCACGGGAGTGGCCCTAGAAATGGTAAAAAAAAAAAAAAAAAAAAAAAAGAATCTTGTGTTACGTTATGTGATATCTGTCCAATACTGGATATCCCAAACAATAACAAACTTATTTAGGCCTTCTTCAATGTCTTTCAATAGAACTTTACCATTTTTCCCCATAAAAGTCTTGCAGTTTTTTTTTTTTTTTTGCTTTTTAGGGCCACCCCTGTGGAGGTTCCCAGGCTCGGAGTCAAATCGGCGCTGTAGTGCTGGCCTACGCCACAGTCACAGCCACACAGGACCCAAGTCACACCTGTGACCTACACCACAGCTCACGGCAACACCAGATCCTTAATCCACTGAGTCAGGGATGGAACCTGCATCCTCATGGATGCTAGTCAGATTCGTTAACCACTGAGCCATGATGGGAACTCTGCGTATCTTTTTTAAAGATTTACAAATCCTTCAGGACTTAAAGATTTTTACAATCTGTTTTTCCTCAACATTTTATTTTGAAAACTTTGAAACATGCAAAACGTCTCAGGAACGGTACAGGGCATAGTCACATACCTATCACAGAGATTCCACCGCGAACCCTTTGCAATGTGCCTCGTATGCCGATAAGTCATTCATCTCCTACTCCTGCCTCCCCACATCCGACTCAGGAAGGCATACTTCCTGTTCCTCCTCTGTCTGCTCATTCTGCACTGTCTTCTAGACATTGTGATGCTTCACTGTGGAGACAGATTCTGTTATATTCTTTAGGAAAAGCTTAATTCTCTTGTTTTAGGAGGCCGTAACTTGGCTGGCTTCGCATTTCAAGCTCTGTCTCCTCTGTGGTGGGCTGCAGCTAAATTCTGTTATCCCCTTGGCATCAGCTTGGTGGCTTGAAGTCTGCCCCACACACTGAGTGGGTCACTAGCCGGCCAAAGACACGGGCTGAAGATGTACACAGAATCCAGCGCTGCTTCTCTCTGCTGCTTCACTTCTGCTAGTTCCCCCTGCAGTCTCCAGCCACCGTGATTACCCCAAACTTGTCTCCTCCTTGTTCTTCAAATCACTAAACTGTGAATATTTTTTTTGTGCATGCCCATGGCATGTAGAAGTTTCCAGGCCAGGGATCAAGGCCGTGCCCCAGCTGTAACCAGAGCCACAGCAGTGACAATGCCGGATCTTTAACCCACAGAGCCACCAGGGAACTCTGTGAATTTTTTTTTTTTAACTGAGTTTCAGCTGCCTGCGGTTGCCGGGCCTCAGGCTAACAGCTGAAAAGAAAAGGAATCTCTCCTAGTGCTCATCTTGTTTTCCTGGTGAAGGTTTCCTTCCAAATCTTCACCTCTGGTCACTTTCTTGAGCCTGCAGGTGATTTGGGAGTAAAGGTACATTTGGACCAAAGTGTACAGTTATCACGGAGGAGGCTGGGTCAGCTCCGAACTCAAAGTACTAAAAGCAGAAACTCCTGATTTTCTTTTCTTTTATTTATTTATTTATTTATTTATTTATTTATTTATTTATTTTTGTCTTTTTGCCATTTCTTGGGCCGCTCCTGCGGCATATGGAGGTTCCCGGGCTAGGGGTCGAATCGGAGCTGTAGCTGCCAGCCTACGCCAGAGCCACAGCAACACAGGATCCGAGCCGCGTCTGTGACCTACACCACAGCTCATGGCAACGCCGGAACCTTGACCCACTGAGCAAGGGCAGGGACTGAACCCGCAACCTCATGGTTCCTAGTCAGATTCGTTAACCACTGCGCCACGACGGGAACTCCCTGATTTTCTTTTAGCCGCACTGCCTGTGGTTAGTGAGTTCATCTCTAGGCATGTAATGGTTTTTACGGCTATTGCGAATGTCTGTTTTATTCCTATTGCCGGGGTCAGCAAATTTTTTTTTTTTTCCTGCAAAGGGCCAAAGAGTGACTGTTTGGGGACTATGGGTCAGAACGCACTCTGGGTGCGTTCCTCTCCCAACCTTAACTAGTTGTCCTAACTAGTTGCCTCTGCCGCTAGAGAGCAAAGGCAGCCATCAGCCGTACCTCTACAATTGGGTGCAGCTGCGTTCACATTAAAATTCATTTCTAAAAGCAGGCAGTGGGATGGGTTTGGCCCGCGGGCCGCGGTGTGCTGTTCCCTGCTACGTATCATGCGTCTGGTTATATTATTAAACTCTTTTGTACGTCTGCGCGGGCTTTTTTTCGAATTGAGTCTCTTGAAATTTCTAGGTCACTGATCACATTGACATTAGTGGTGAACGAATGTTGGGGCGCCCAATGATAGGGCTCCCTCCAGCCCAAGGTGACAAAGGAGATGCCTTGTCACCCCGGCCCCACCCCTTCTGTCCTCTCATCCAACAGACAGCATCCATCTTCCACCTGCACCATCAGCCACAAGGTGGTGTTGCTGGTGGTGATGCATGGTGTTTTCTGGAAGAGTCTTGCCTAGGTGATGACTTCGGAGGTTTGATGTCTGGCCACTCCCCGCCACACACAGTCAGAAATCTCATGGTCCTGGATTCATAATTCACGGTCCATCCACAATCCCTGGTGAAAAAAAAATTATGACTTTAAAAGAATTGACATAAAACCCTCTGGTAGTGCACTGAACCGTAGCTGTCTTCAAATTCTCTGTTCCCTATTGCCTTGCTGTTTGCATTCGTGGGAAAACAGCCCTGGGACCTGGGTAGGGAAGGGACAAGGGGAGTCAGCCAGATCTGGGCCCTGGGCATGCTGCTTTCCTTTGGGGGCCTCAGTTTCCTCATTTGTAAGGTGGGGGTGACAACAGTATCTTTCTCATAGATGAGAAGTTGTGCCAAAAATCTAGCATAGTGTCAGGTACATAATCGCAGCTCAAGAGCAGGGATTTTCTTTTCTTTCTTTTTTTCTTTTTCTTTTTTTTTTTTCCTTTTTTGTCCTTTTAGGACTGAACCCAAGGCCTATGGAAGGCCCCAGGCTAGGGGTCAAATCGGAGCTGCAGCTGCAGGCCTACAGCACAGCCACGGCAATGCAGGATCCCAACCGCGACTGCAACCTACCCCGCAGCTCACCGGCAAGGCTGGATCCTTAACCCACTGAGTGAGGCCAGCGATCAAACCCGAGTTCTCATGAGTTTCCCAACTGTGCCGTGAGCGGTTGGCAGGGAGCTGCTTCATTCTAGCTCAGCATGGACGTGGTCCAGGGGCTCCATCCTGGTTGGGCAGTGCAGATATCCGCTCCGGGGTGCACTTTCCTGCCTCCCGCAAGCCCTCGGGCCTTCGCTCGGAGGATCCCGGCCTGAGTCCAAGGCTGCGGATCACGCGGGTCCTGCGCTGGCGCGTGCACGTGACCCGGTCTTGCAGCGCACGCGCGGCACACCCAACGGCTCTCCGCGCGGCTGGTCCTGTGGAGCGGCCCCGTCCAACTGTTCCGCGACCCCCCCCCCACATCCCCTGAGGCCCAGATCACCCGCCACCCATGCAGGCAGGCTGCAGGGTGCTGGCCAGGTGGGTTGCCATCTGAAGACAGGAAAGTCATCGAATATACCCCCGCCCTGCTGTCCTGGACCCCAGACTCGGCCCTGGGTCCGGCTCGGTGCATGGCTGGAATCTACTCCAGACGAAAGGACAGACTGCTCTGTCCCCTTCTCCTCTGCGTCCCTTTTCCTTGTCTTCCTGGGGGGACTGGGGGATGGGCCTGTCCCTGCAGCCCCCGGGCAGCATAAGAGCCTCGGAGGCAGCCACAGGAGGAGGGGCCCCCCCAGCCCTGAGGGCGAGGGTTGGGGGCGGTTACTGTTACTGGCCAGCCCTCTGGCCTCCAGTGATTTCACCCCACTTTGTGCATGAACAGTGGCCCCAGCCCCCAGGGTTGCTCAGCCCTAAGTGACTGAATCTGGCTGGGAACGGGGGACTCAGAGTCATCGCTGTTCACCTTCACTGGGCCCCGCGCTGACTTCCAGGGGCCTTTTCTGTGTTGGGCGCCCCCAGCCAGGCAACCCCCTGAATCCATCACTTTGGGTGCGTTCCTCTCCCAACCTTAGTCCCCCCAAAGCCCTCTGGGGTCAGAGTCGACGACCCCATTCTCAAGGGAGGAAACTGAGGCTCTGAGAGTCACCACATGGGCTTGCCTGTCACAGGGCTGTGACCTGGCCCCTGTGGTTTTTACCTCAGATCAATCTGACCCCAAAGGCTGGGCCTGCACAGGAGCCAGAGAAGGTGGCCTCTGAGCCCAGGCTTGGAGGTGAGTCTGTCCTGGTGGGGGGCTGTGGGGGCACTGCAGGCAGGGGGCTCTGAGGGAGCAAGGGCTTGGCAGGCTCTCTGAGGAATAAAAGTCCTAGGGAGGCTGGTGGGGGGGGGGGTGAAGGGTGCACCGGGGGGAGGACTCTGGACCACCCAGCACAGGGCTCTGAGTGCCAGGCAGAGTCAGGGTCACTGTTGGTTAGAAGGGGATCGGGGACAGGACATGGGTTTTCTTATCAGATCCATAGCCTCCTGGATTTGGAGGGAGCATAAGGGTCACCACCACGTAAGGGTTCCCCAAAACCAAACCGGATGATGGTTTGGTTTCCACCCGTGCATAACGGGGGCTGTGGTGGCATCTGCCTCCTTTCAGGCATGGCATGCTGCCTGGAGGGTCCAGACAGGGTTCCTTGTCAAAGTAGCTGTCGGGGTGAGGTCTGTACCCAGAGAGATGTGAGTGAGGGGACCAAGGGGACACCCGCCCGCCCAGGTCAGCAGGAAGCCCCTGTACACGTTGCTGTTCTCATGTCCAGGCTGCACAGATGATGCAACGCCGTCCACCTGCTGGGTGGAGAGTGATGGTGAGGGGCTGTGAGGCAGACCCCGAGACACATCCCTCGTGTGCCCGATGCTCCATGGACATGGTGGAGGCTGAAGAGGAGGAGGTGCTGCTGGAGGCCGAGCTGAGGTCCAGCTGATGCCTGGCGTCTCTGGAGATGATGAGGATGTCGCCTCCCGGGACCTGAGGAGTGGAAGAGCAGCAGAGCCCAAACCCTGCAGGGCACCGGGTGCTGGCATCCGACTTCCAGGGCATCTAGAAACTGGGGCTCCTTGGTGCCCTTTGGGTATGGAGTGAGATGCCCTGGAACTGGGAAGGGCTGTCAGGGAGAAGGGGTGGGGCAGTCGTCATCCTTCTCTGGCCATCAGGGGACTCGTGGACAAGCTCAAGTCCATCCTTTCCACCTTGGGGCTGGAGTGCACACTGAGCGTGTGGGCAGTTTCCCAACTGCCGAGTTCAGGGTTTCCCCTTCACTGCTGTCTCCGAACTTGGAAATGGAGCTTCCGATGGTCTTGGGCTCCAAGATGCGGGACTGGTGGCTGGACGGAAGGGCAGGCTTTGCTGTTGTCAGATCTGCTGGGTGGTGGATGCTCTTGGGTGCCCGTGGACATAGGGACCAGTGACCCAAACTTGGACAGGTGTGAGGGAAGTACACAGAGGCAGTGCCTGGTGGTGGTGGGTAGGGCTCCATGCCCATGGGCAGTGCTCCCTTGCAGAATTCAGCAAGGGTCTGTGAGAGGCCAGGTCAGCCTGTTGATGGGCAGGCATCAAAGCCTGGGGGCAGGAGAGGTTCAGGTGAAGCTGTATTCTGGGGGTGCCCTGGTAGCAGGTCCACGCCAGTCTGTAGTTGCTTATCTGTCCAACAACCTGGTCATGGGGAGACTGGCCCTGTGGCTGACTATTGTTTGGGGCTGTGAGAAGATACCCTTGATTAGCTAGACCAAGAAGAACAAAGTAAACCAAAGAGTTAGCAGAACAAAGGAAATAATGAAAATTAGAGCAGAGATAAATGGAACAGGGGAGCACTGGAGAAGATCAATGAAACCAACAGTTCTTTCTTTTAAAAAATTTACAAAAAATTGACAAATGTGGGGCCGCTTGATGCCGATAAGTTGCTTAACATAGATGAAATGGATAAATTCCTAGAAACACAAACTCCTGAAACTGACTGAAGAAGAAATGGAAAACCTAAGTAGACCTGTAATAAGTAAATAAACCGAAGCAGTAATAAGAACTTCCCAACAAAGAAAAACCCAGAACCTGATGCCCTCACTGGTGTCTTGTCTCAAGCATTTAAGACATAAGATTGATCCTTCCCAGACTCTTCAAAAAGTACCAGAGGAGGGAACACTTTTTAACTCATTTTGTGATGTTGACATTAACCTGACTCCAGGGACCTCACAAGAAAAGACGTCTATGAGCCAAAATCCATTAGGAATGGAGATGCAGGAATCCTTTGTAAAACACTGACAGGCAAAATCTAGCCTCACATTGAAAGGAGTCTACATCAGGACCACGTATGATTTATCCCAGGAATAAACGGCTGTTGAATGTAATTAATCATTGTCATACACTGCATGATAACAAACACACGGTCGTCTCAACTGATGCAAAGAATGCATTTAAGCACTTGAAGAAACCAAGCCTGTTCATAGTACGTGTTCTCCATAAAATGGAAGAGCATTTCCTCCACGTAACAATGGGTGTTTGTAAGAAGAACTCATAGGTACATCACAGTGGAGAAAGACTGCAGTTTTCTCCCGAAGAACAGGAACAAGTCAGTGATGCCCACTTTTGCCTCTTGGTTTCAATGTCATAAAGAAGTTTGGCAAGAGCAGTTAGATATGACAGATCAGCAGAATTAAGAATCAAGGAGTTCCCGTCGTGGTGCAGTGGAAATGAATCCGACTAGGAACCATGAGGTTTCGGGTTCAATCCCTGGCCTCGCTCAGTGAGTTAAGGAGCCAGCATTGCTCTGAGCTGTGGTGTAGGCCAAAGATGTGGCTTGGATCTGGCATTGCTGTGGCTGTGACATAGGCCAGTGGCTACAGCTCCGATTAGACCCCTAGCCTGGGAACCTCCATATGCCATGGGTGTGGCCCTAGAAAAGACCAAAAAAAAAAAAAAAAAAAAAAAAAGAATTGAGAATCAAGAAGTAAAAGCAAGCGATTGATTTTTGAACTTGGATGTCAAGGTCATTTAATAAGAGAACGGTCTCTTCAACAAATGATGCTGAGAAGTGGATGCCCACATGCGACAGGGTGAGGATGGAACCTTACCTCCCACCACATAAAATTAGCTCCAGATGGAGCAGTGAGCTAAACTTAAGACCCCAAATTTAGCATATCCTGGAAGAAAATACAGGGCTAAGCCTCATACGCTCATATTTGGCAAGAGTATATTTAATATGACACAATTGTACACGAGACAAAAAGATAAGTTGGACGTCATCAAATTGAAACACGTTTGTGAATGAAGGAACAATCTCAAGAGTGTATGAAGAAGACCCAGAGAATGGTATAAAATATTTATAGATTTTGTCTGCAGAAGTTCCTGCTGTGGCACAATGCGTTGATGATATGGCGTTGTCTTCTAGGTGGCACAAGTTCAACCCCCTGGATCTCTAAAACATTATCCTAAGTGGAAGAAGCCAGACACAAAAGGTGCCCCATACCGTAGGGTTATAGCAATAGGGACATGAAGAGTGATAGGTGCCAGATTGGGGGTAGGGGGAGTGGAGAATGGAAAGTGAATGCTTAATGGGTGTGGGGTTTCTTTTGGGAGTGATGAAGATGCCCTGGAACTAGATGGTGGTGGTGGTGCACAGCACAATAAAGGTAGTTTATGCCACTGATTGTATAGTTAAATATGTTTAAAGAGATAAACTTTATTTTGCATCAAAGTTAACCCATAAAATAGAGGCAACCATAAAATATATGAAAAAAAAAAAAACCCCAGAAAAACAGGAAAAGGATGCCTTCACAGGTGAGGATGGGAAGACTGGTTCTGGAGCTGCTATAGCGGTGTTTCACGAGCAGCTGCTGGAGGTGGGTTCAGAGCTTCTTGTCAGTGCTGATGGTAACTAACAGGCTGAAGCTCGAGAGCTGGTGCTCGTGTTGATGCCTGCTCTGTAGCCTGCATCAGCTAGCTCCGCAGCGGGTTCCAGAGCTGGCTCCAGGGCAAGAGGTGGGGTGAGCCTAGATTCTAGCTGGAGTTGATTCTGGTTCTGAGACTTACTCTGGTTCTTTCTCTGGAGTTGGTGTTGGAGCAGCTCCTGGCTCTAGAGCTGGCGATAGGCGCTGACAGCAGAGTTGGTTATAGAGCCGTCCCTGTCTCTGGATGCTGGCGGTGGTGGTGCTTGAGCTGCTTCTACCGTTGGTGTTGGAGGTAGAGCTCTTGTGGCAGCTGACGTTGGTTCTGGGCTTGCACAGGCTCTGTTGCGGAGCTAGTGTTAGAGCTGGTTTTAATTCTAGGTCTGGTGCTAGAACTATCACTGGAGTTTTCACAGAAGTTGGCAGTAAATCTGCCTCTGTCTCTATAGTTCATGTTCGGACTGGTACTAGAGATGTTCCTACTTCTAGTTTTGGTGCTGGAGCTGATGGTGGAGCTGTTTCTACCCCTGGAGCTGGTGCCAGAGCAGGTGCTGTCAGGGGGCCTAACATAGGAATTCATGCTAGAGCCAGTGGGGCAGCCAGGCTGTCCTCTGAACCTGGCATTGCCTCGAACTCTACAGTTGCTGTTGGCGCTGGTCCTGGTTCTAGGTGAGACCTGTCTTGGTTTCCTCCTGTGTACAGTGGGGGCCTATGGCAGCCCCTCTCAGAGATGGGCATGCTGCTAGGAAGGCCCTGCTGAGCTCATTGTCAAAGCAGCCGTTCAAAAGAGGTCTGTGTCCAGAGAGGTCTGAGAGAGGGGACCAAGAGGACACCCGGCCTGCCGAGGTCACGAGGACGCTGTAGCACATGTTGCTATTGTGCGTGTCCCGGCTGATGCGAGGGAGCAGTGTTGCCCACGTGCTGGGTGCAGAGCTGCAGCGAGGAGCTGGACTGGCAGACCCCTGAGACAGAGAGTTTGTGGATGCGTGGCTGAGGCAGAAGAGGGGAGGTGATGCTCGGGGCCGAGCCGATGCCGGATCTTTGAGGACCACACAAAGAGGAGGTCAGTTTCTGTAACTGTGGGGAGCAGCCCAGTCTGCAGAATCTCTGGACCCTGCAGGCCCCCCCAGGCTGGTGCCCAGCTCATGGGCTTCTAGAAGCTCTGTTCAGGCCCTGGGGCGTCCTGCCTCCTTTTGTGGGTGTGTCTGGTACCAGGAGCAGAGGGTCTGGGCAGGGCTGCCAAGGAGAAGGGGTGGTGCAGTCACCTTGCTTTGCTGGACATCAGGAGACTCTGCGCCAAAGCTCATACCGTTTCCTCCTCTTTGAAGCTGAGGAGCCGGCGGAGCGCACAGTGAGCGCACGTGGGCAGAGGTCTGGCCTCACCTGAGCTGGTCCCAGAGGTTGGGGCGGGAGCTGTCCCTGGTCCTGACCTGTGTGCTGGGGCCCTGGTGACTGGGGGAAGGGCTGCTTTTGCGGTGGTTGAATGCACAGGGTGAGTGGGTGTCTGAGTGGCCCTCGGAACTTGTGAGGAAAGTGCACAGAGGGCAGTGCCTGGGAGGAGCACAAGGCATCGTGCCCATGGGCACTTCTCCTTGGCAAAGTCAGCTAGTCCTTTGGATCCCAGAGGTCAGAAGGCACTGGGAGGTCAGGTCAGCCTGTTGACTGGCGGGCGTCAAGCCAGCAGCAGGAGAGGTTCAGAGTGAAACTGGGCCTGGTGGTGACCTGGGCTGGCAGGTTGGGGGGAAGGTGCCCACCTGACCTTGGTCACTCCGGTGTATGAATGCTTAATGACCTAGCCTGAGAGATGCTGGGGAGGGCAGCCATGCGACTGGCCAGTGCTAAGATGCCCTTGGCAATCTTGAGTCCCTTCTGCTTCGGGGCGGGGGGTGGGAGCAGAGTTGGCTCCATGCCCGACCTTCACCCCTTCGCTGAAGGTCATCTTTGTCAGGACACAGTCGCAGTCAGTGACAGAGGTCATAGCTTAGAACATGTTGGCATTTTCACGGGTCTTCCCTCTGTAGGGAGGGACAGGCGAGAGTCAGCTGAAATCGTGAGGGGGCCCCGGGGCAAGGACAGGGGAATGCATAGACAGGAAACAGATTAGAGGTTGTCAGGCCTTGAGGGGGTGGGAGTGGGGCACGACCGCTTAATGGAGACGGGTTTCCCCTGGAGTGGCGGAAAGGTCTGGAACTGGGGGGTGAGGTGCACAGCGTAGAGAAGGTCGGTAATGCCACCGAATTGTACCATTTAAAATAATTACAAGGCTCTGATTTATTGACTCTGAAGTTTAACACAAAATATGACAACCGAAAGGTCATATAAGAGAGAAAAGTAAGGGTGAAGTGAAAGGCAGCTCTGGTCCTGGAGCTGGTGTTGGCTGGAGCTCGGTCGCTGGTGCTGAGGGCAATGCAGGAGGTGGTGCCAGCAAGGGTGCTGATGCCCTGGCTGGGGCTGGAGATGCTGTCGGTTCTGGCCTTGGCACTGGCCCAGGAGCTGTGCCTGAGCTAGGGCTGCCACTAGCTCTGTCGCAGGGAGTAGTGCTAGAGCTGGTCCTCGAATTGGCTCTCGTTCTCAGGCTGACTCTAATTCTCTGGCATTGTTTCCAGATTTGGTGCAAGAACCAGCAACTGTAAAGGCTTTCACGGTGGAGCTGGTCCAGGTGTCTGGTGGCGGGGGGCTTTAGTTCTGTAGTTGATGCCAGACCTGACTTTCATCCACAGTTGGTGCAAACTGTGGTGCTTTTGGTGGCTCTGGCTTTGTAGGTCAGAGTAACTCTAGCTTTGCTCTAGTTACATAGATGGCAGGGAATCCTGTGATGGTTCTAGCTCTCCTCCTGGACCAGGTACAGAAGCTGGCTATGTCTCCAGGTTGCTGCTCTAACTGCTTGTGTAGTAGGCGCCAGCTCTGGGGCTGCAGCTGAAGGTGGCACTACAGCCAATGTTAGACATGCTCTAGCCCCAGGGCTGCTTTCAGTTCCGTAGCTGTGTCTGCAGAATTGTACTAGCCTAGTGCTGGAGCCGGATGAGCGCTAGATCTTGACGTGGTACTGACTCAACAGGAGCGGGAAATCTCGCCAACCTGCCCTTCCATGTGACTTGCCTGAAACAGGAAAAGAGCACAGCCTTTCGCAGTCGTGCCGGAGCTGCTTGTAGAATTGGCTCTAATACTGGGGCTGGCTCTAACTCTGGGAATGATGCCAGAGCTGGTGGCAGAAATGGTCTTAGCTGTGGGGTTCAAGCTGGAGCTCGCTTTAACGCCGGAGCTGGTGGAAGCAACGCAATGTCCACCATGTTGAGTGGGTAGACAAAACGTGGTATTATTGACCCATAAAAAGGAAGGAAATCCTGACAGATGCACCCATGGGGGCATTTTGCTAAATGAAATAAGCCCATGCCTTGAAGACAGGGTGTGACTTCAGTTCCAGGTTGCGTGGAAAGTAGTCTTGCTTTTGGAAATGGGCGCTAGAGCGGTGGTTCCTGGCAGGCTGGGGGCAGGAGTAAAGGTGGCCTGATGCTTAGGGTACCGAGCTTCAGGTTTGCAAGATTCAGTACTCTGGAGATTTGTTTTACAACAATGTAAATACACATAAAACTATGGAACTGTCAGTTCCCATCGTGGTGCAGCGGAAACGAATCTGACTGGCATCCATGAGGACGCAGGTTCAATCCCTGGCCTCACTCAGTGGGTTAAGGATCTGGCGTTGCCGTGAGCTATGGTGTAGGTCCCAGATGTGGCTGGGATCTGGCGTTGCTGTGGCTGTGGCATATTGAACTGTACAATTAAAATCGTTAAAATGGTAAATTAAGTGTTATGATTTTTGTCACAATAAAAAAGAGTACATGATATTTGATTCCACTTAAAGTCCAGCACAGACTCACTCATGTGGGCATTTTGTGTCAGAGGTTTTCAGAGCACTGGGGGATTGTACCTCTGAGTAAATTTCCCAGGGTCCCCTTCTTATCCACCTGCATCCATAGGGAAAAATTCATCTTTGTTCTTATATCACACCCCAAATAGAAACCACTACCAGGTGGATTTGAGATATAAGTGTGAAAATTTCAAACAATAGTAATATATACCTTAGGAAAATATTCCCAGGATCTTGGACAGGCAACCTTTTCTTAAACAACATATACTGACTATTTTAAAAAATCATGAGAGGAGTTCCCATAGTGGTGCAGTGGAAACAAATCCGATTAGGATCTGTGAGGTTACAGGTTTGATCCCTGGCCTCCCTCAGTGGGTTAAGGATCTGGCGTTGCCATGAGCTGTGGTGTAGGCCAGCAGCTGTAGCTCTGATTCACCTCCTGGCCCGGGAACCTCCATATGCCATAGGTATGGCCCTAACAAGACAAAAACAAACAAACAAAAAATAAATTAAAAATCATGACAAATTGGAGATGATTAAAATTGAAAACTTTTTATCAAGAGATACCTTTAAGGAGTTCCCGTCGTGGCGCAGTAGTTAACGAATCCAACTAGAAACCATGAAGTTGCGGGTTCGATCCCTGGCCTTGCTCAGTGGGTTAAGGATCCGGCATTGCCGTGAGCTGTGGTGTAGGTTGCAGATGCAGCTTGGATCCTGCGTTGCTGTGGCTCTGAAGGCTGGCAGCTACAGCTCCGATTCGACCCCTAGCCTGGGAACCTCCATATGTAGTGGGAGTGGCCCAAGAAATGACAAAAAGACAAAAAAAAAAAGTCATCTTGGTGACACATTTAGAACAGCGTCTCTCCCCTGAGATCATATTTACTGAAATGGCTTCATTTTGTACATCTCCAATTCATCTGACATTTCCTTTCAAGTAAGAAAGATGCTCTTTTAAAAAAAGCACAGGGGTTCCCATTGTGGCTCAGCAGAAATGAATCTGACTAGCATCCATGAGGACACAGGTTCGATCCCTGGCCTTGCTCAGTGGGTTAAGGATCTAGCATTGCCCTGAGCTGTGGTGTAGGTCACAGATGCGGCTTGGATCCCATGTGGGCTGCGGTGTAGGCCAGCAGCTACAGCTCCAATTCAACCCCTAGCCCGGGCACCTCCATATGCCGCAGGTGCGGCCCTGAAAAAACCAAGAAAAGGGGAAAAAAAAGAAGAAAATGAATAATCCCTCTTAAAATGTGTGGGCTTCGCAAAAAGCTAGCTATTGCATGGTTCTGTGTATAGGAAACATCCAGAACAGGGAAAGGAACAGAGAGAAGCCAGCCAGGATCCGAGGAAGGGAGGAGCAGGGAGTGAGTGCTCTTGGCCGGGTTTCCTTTCGGAGTCAAATGCTCTGCATCTTGACGGCGCGGAGGTTACGCAGCGCGGTGGGTACACCCGACGCCCATAGTTTCAGTAGAAGCCTTCATTTTCTTCTTTTCAATCTAAAACCTCAAAAAAAGACACTATATAAATTGTATAATGAAAAACAGAAATTAGGGGGGGAAGACCCCAAACAATAACAGGGAAGGGGACAGAAAGTTCTGGTGGGGGACTGGGGGTTGACAGTGTGGCTGGGGAGCCGGCCCTGAGCGTGGTGCCCGCGGGCTCCCCCTGCAGGGCTGGCGGGGCCTGAGCTGCCCTGGGCCTCCCGGAGGAGCTGGTGCAGGTGCAAGTGCAGGTGATGGCTCTTGCTGCAGGGCTGGGGGGTCCTGACTTGCCTCTAGGTCTCCCGGAGGAGTCCGTCCAGGTGATGAGTCTCTTCTCAGGGCTGGTGGGTTCTGAGCTGCCTCGGGGTGTCCTGCAGGAGCTGGGGCGAGTGGCCTTCCCAGGCCACTTCCAGGCCCCCACACGCAGCCTGTGCTGGCCTCTCAGGCCTTCTCTCCAAAAAATGGTGTGTGTCCCCGTCAACCAGCTCTTTGCTGGTCTCCTGTGGAGTCAGGGGATGCTTTGCTGCCCACTGACCCTTCCACTCCCAGATCAGGCCCAGGGCTGCAGTGAGACCCATCTCCAGGACCTGGGATAAACCTCGGGCAGATGGGCACTGCCCCCGCTCTCCACGCCCCGTCCAGCCACCTTGACCTGGGGGTGAACATGGTCAGCCCACCAGGCTTCTGGCCTCTCACTGGCCTGCTCACCTGATGTCACTGCAGGCCCTCCTGACATCAATCCTCCCACACCCAGGGGGAGGGGACCCAGGGCTGCTGGGTGGGATCCCAGAGGGGCCTGACCTGGCCTGGATCTCCTCCGTCACCTTTGGGTGCCTCCAGGCAAATGGCCAGAGGAGTCTGGGGTGAGACCTAACCCAACAGCTGTCACATCAGAAGAGGCGCTCACTGCGGACTTTCCTGGGGCCACAGCTCTGCTCTCTCTGAACAAGGAGCCCCCTTCTCTTTCCGGCCACAGAGCAGGACCTAAGCTTGGTGCGCCTTTCTGGGGCCCAGGGCTGACCCCAGCCAGAGGCCAGAGCCACGGGTGGACACTGGGGCCTCACAGAGGCGTCTTTGTGCCTGTCTGGGCCAGGGTGTGCCTCCCCCATGCACTCTCCCACCCACTGGGGACCGACCGGGCGGTGTCAGCTTGATCCCGTGATTATCAAGAAGATGCTCTGAGCTGCCCTCCCCGGGGCAGGAAAGGGGCAGGCCCAGCACCCTTTCAGGAGACAGGAGGCAGGTCCAGGCCGCAGGGAGAGGTTTCTGTGCTCCGGGTCTGTGCCGCCACCTCCCTGCGCACTAGGTATTCCCCGGATGCTGTGCCGAACCTGCTCCTGCAGAGACTTTGCAGTGGGCAGGGCAGCCTCTGTGCCCCAGAGCTCCTGGAGTCCTCGCCGTGGCTAGTCCACAGGGAGCCGGTGGGGCAAACATGAGCCGTCCCCGTGTGTCACCCTGCCCCTGGTCACCCTGCCCCTGTGTCACATAGCCCCTGTGTGGCCCTGCCTGGCAGGCCCCTGTGCTCAGCGTTGTGAACGGTGCAGCTCGGCATCTCATCTCTGAGAGTCGCTGGGCCATGTCGCCCCAGCAGGGACCCTTTCAATCGTGTAAAACACGGAGAATCCCCAGGAAGGTGTCCAAAGAAATTCGCTTGCAGGGATGGGCCCCCAGGGCGGTAACTCACCCTCCCACACCTGCCCAGGCGCGGACCTGGGGAGGAGGCACCCAGAGGCAGGAGTTTCAATGCCCCGGCTCAACCCAGCCGCACCCCTGCTCGGAGCTGATGTCCCCCTCCCTGTCACCTGTCCAGCCTGTGCAGACATGGACCAGGGCTCACCTTGTTCTGAGAGGGACAGGTCTTGCTTTTGCAGCTCCGCGCCCTGCCCACACAGCCACCAGGCCGTGAGCTCCTCCAGCCGCAGGCCTGCGGAGACCCCCAGGGACAGCGGGCAGAGCCGCAGCCCTGCGCCTGCCCCACGCTCACCTCAGGAGCCTGAAGACATCAGTGGCTCCTCCCGCGGTCCCACCCTGGCTTCCACACCCCTCCCTGTCCCAGCCCACCTGCAGGACCCCACAGACAGGCAGAGTCACTGGGGGTGCTGAAGCTCTTTATGTGGAACCAGGAGGGGGGAAGGAGGCTGGGGGGGGCAGGAGGGGGCGGCCAGGCCTGAGGCTGGAACTCCTTCCACGTCCTGCAGGATGGAGGGTCCTGGTGGTGCCCCCAGGGCTGCGTGGAGCCTTGGTGCCCCGCCCTGGAAAGGAGGGAGGGTCAGTGGGGCCGGGAGGGAGCAGGGGCAGGGCAGGGCTCTCTCAGGCTCTGTCCTTTGGCTCTGAGCAAAAGGGGACCTTCCTGCAGGCAGCCCCGACGCCCCAAGGCCACCTGTGATGGGGCTCCAGGCTGACAGGGCAAAGGAAGAACACGACCCGGCTCTGGACTCAGGCTCTGCCCACACCTGGGCAGGTAACCTTGGGCAAGTTGCTGAAGCTCCAGATCCCAACAGGATGTGCAGCCGGTAAGGGACCCGGAAGTCAGAAGTATCGCATGCGAGGAGCCTTAGCTCGGGATCTTTTAAGCAGCTCATCGGGTAAACAGAGTCATGGTGACTCTTTAGGGCTGAGGAGGGGTTTCACACCTGCCGGCAAGCACCTGGGGGACGTTCTGGGAGGCAGATGTCTTCCCACCTGCACCCAACCCATGGACAGCTCACTCAAAAAGCATTTCCAGGAGTTCCCATTGAGGCTCAGTGGCAATAAACTCAACCAGTATCCAGGAGGACGTGGGTTCGATCCCTGGCCTCGCTCAATGGGTTAAGGATCTGGCATTGCCGTGAGCTGTGGTGTAGGTTGCAGATGTGGCTCGGATCTGGCATTGCTGTGGCTGTGGCATAGGCCGGCAGCTGCAGCTCCAATTGGACCCCTACCCTGCCTGGGAACTTCCATACGCTGTGGGTATGGCCCCCAAAGAGACCAAAAAAAAAAAAGAAAGAAAGAAAAAGGAAGCATTTTCCAACCACCCAGGACTTACACTGTGAGACGGAGTCTGACAGTGATGCCCAGGTGCAAGGATGAGCCCAGGAGCAAACACGCCACCTGCCTGGCCCAGGTGGGGTCTCCTGCCCAGGTGGGAGCAGGGAGGGGGATCAACCATGTGGCCTCTGCAGGTCCCATGGTCCCCAAGGCTTTGATTTCCTCGAGCGTCCTCTATAGCTGTTCACTTACCCTAGTTCCCTCCTGGAGAGCAGGTTTCTGTAGAAAAGGGAAACGTGGTTCAGGGAATCCTTCGGTCCGGCCCCCCGCCCCCATCAGCCAACATTTCCCACGACCCCAGGAAGGACAAAGCCCCATCAAAGGCACATGGCCCAGCCAAGTGGCCCTGATGGGTCCACTGAGGGGGACCAGGCAAAACCAGGCACAGGTGTCCTTCCTACCGCTTTGCTGGGGCCTGACGATGTCCAGGTTTAGCCCTTTGGCTCTTGCCACCTCCTTGAACTCCTCCAAAGCCTCTGGGTTGTTCTCTGGGTCTCTTCCTGTTGATGAAACCAAGAGATGGAGGGGGAGGGGGGAAGGGGGAGGCTCAGGCGTCTCCATCCAGCCTGGGGAGTGATGGTGCCAGGGTGGGGCTGGACCCCGAGGGCCCTTGGTTGGGAGGAGAGCTGGCTGGAGAGGTAGGCCCAGGAGCCTCTGGACCTCAGGGCCGCTGAGCCAGGAGTGGACACACCTGGACTTCTCCCTGGGTGTAAGGACCTGCCCAGCCTCAGAGGGGGCGCATCTCCCTCCAGGCCCCCCAGGTCCATGCAGTCCCCCTTGGACCGACGTTGACATGGCTCTTGGCCACCACAGGCGCTCAGGTGACCTGCTCGGCGCCTCTAGTCTGCCATCAGGGACAGTCCTGTCTCTCTGATGCCTCCTTGAGGCTCCTCCCTGGAATTAAGCCCCAGGAGCTGGGATTTCCTCCCAGGGCAGGCTCCCCCAGGGAGACCCCCAAAAGGAACAGGGCTGTGGGTGACGCTGCGAGTTGCCCTGTGAGCATGTGGGCCGCCCGTGACACTGTGACGTGGGGTCCCCGTGCTCACAGCACTTCCGGTGTTCCGTGCTGAGACTGAGCCTGGGGGGTGGGGGGTGGGGATGAGGGCTTCCTCCAGGGGCTTCTCCTGAGAGCAGGAAGCACGGGGAGGAGGCAGGGGTTTGCGGGGGCGGGGATGCAGGATGCTCACCCACGAGCTTCGCCATGCGGACCTCCTGCCCGTCCAGCTCACCCTCGCAGTAGAGAATGTAGTGGTCCTTCACCTTGGACGGTAAGATGTACACCACGCGCTTGCCGTCATCTGCGGAGGACGGGCCACGGTCCCGGTCAAGCCCAGGACCCTCCCGGGGCACGTGCCCCGGGCTTCCACCCCAGCCGACCCCCCAGGCTGTGGGGCCCCCACGTCCCGGGAGAGCCCACACTGGAGAGGTGGTCACACCCCAACCGGCGGTGACAGCGGGGGAGGGGGGCTCAAAGAGGCTCTGCTCCTGGGCCTGACCTGGCACAGCTATGACCCCCAGCTGGAGCTCGGGACAAACCAGTCCCCCCGAGGGCAAATCCGTCACGCCTGGCGTCGGGGGTTCATATCATCAAGGCAAATGGACCAGTGGGAGGAGAGGGTGGCATTTAATAGGGTCAGAAAGCAGTAGGGCTCCTCAGGCTGCAAGACCGTCCCAGAAACTCGCTGGCCGCCCCCACCCCTGCCCCCGGCCAGGGCCCCGAGACTCACAGGCCGTGAACGTGAAGGGCTGGTTGGTTTTCTTTAGGACCAGTGTCACGTCCTGGCACTGACCGTCAATCCTGGAACACAGAAGCCACGTGTGATGCTGCCTGGGGGTCACCCACCTTGGAGACCCGGCCCAGCCCCGGCTCCGGTCCCCCTGGCCCAGCAGCCACAGGCAGCCTGGGGTCCGTGGTAGCCCGGGGGGGAGGGGGGAGGGACGATGGCGTGTCAGCCACCTCCAGGCCAGGCATCAGCTGGCATGTGGCAGTTGCCTGGGTCTCCCAGCACTGGCCCTCCCACCCACAGGGTCTCATCCGGGGTCTGTCCCCTCTAGGACGGTTCCCCCCAGAGCTGTCCAGGGCTAAGTGTCACACAAGGGGCTGAGAAGGACACCCCAGAGACCCCCGCCCTCCTGGTGCGGGGAGGGGAAGGCGGGAGGCGACACTCACAGAAAGGTTATCTGGGCTTCCAGGTCGCCCCCCTCCAGGGCCTTGAGAATCAGGGGGGTCACCGACTCGGGCTTCTTCCCGGGAATCTCCGGGTCCGAGGTCATGGCCTTCAGATACCATCTCCCCAACAGCTGGAGAAAGGCCCTCCCATCAGGCTCCGGCTGATCCCCTACCCCGACTCTGCAGCCCCAGACTCTGCCCCACCCCGTGGGGGCTGGAGCTCGGGCTGTGTTTCCCAGCCACCATTCCCCCCGCCAACGCCCAGCACCCTGGCCAGACCCACCCAGAGTGGCACCCTGGCCCGGTCTGGCTCAGGCCCCTGTGGCTCCATTTGACCACTGCCTCCGGGGTGGGCTTCGTGCCTCTCCCTGCCGCCCCCCTGCCCCATCGCCCCCTCTGAGCCTCACATCCTGCAGCGGCTGCCCCACGGCCGGGAACTCCTGGGCCTGCAGGGCAGCAACGAGGCCGAGGCCAATGGCCAGGAGCAGGGCCCTCATCATCCGGGGTCTGGGCTCACAACCACAGGACAGGCCGCTCCCGGGCTCCGGATCGCTGGGCTGGCCCTCCCACGGCCGCCCTTTATAGCCCTGGGCCCTGGGTCCCCACGGAACTTGGCACAGGGCATCGGCCAATCCCTTCCTGGTCACAGACTGGCTAATTCTGCTTAAAGGTCAGCGTTGTCAGATGCGGCTAAACGACACTCATTCAGCCCTGAGGGCCACATCCCGGCGCTGCCCGTCTAGAGGGAGGGGTTCGCAGGCGGCATCTTCGCAGGCGGCACCTTTCCTCGAAGAGGGTCTGGGAGGGAGCCACACGGTGCCGGGGCCGGGCCGAGGTGCTCGCTGCCAGGCAGGACGAGGCTTGGATCAGAGAGGGTTCCCTGGGCGGCTGCTTAGCCTCAGCTTCAGGACTGGAAAAGAGACCTACCGTGTGCACGTGACCATGTATGTAAGGGGAGGCCTATACTCCTCCCAAGTGTGCAGCAAGTAGGCACCGCAACATACACCCTGCTCCACACACGGATGTAGGGGAAGAACGAGACAGCGGGTACAGAATATACGTATATGTACACACGTGTGTGCCCAACATGCACCTCGCGCACACGCACACACACACACTCGCTCAGACACACAAACACACGTTACTCAGATAGGAACGCTCAGACACACACACACTCAGACACACCAGACACACACACCTACCCAGATACGCTCAGGCACACATCCAGACACAGACACATACACCCTCAGATACACGCTCATTCAGGCTCAGACACACACTCAGAACATACACACACTTATACACATATACAGACCCACGCACACTCAGACACACACACACACGTGTTCAGACACACACACACACGTGTTCAGACACACACACACATGCACACACATGCACGAAATCAGGATGGAAGAGAAGCACAGACAGGCGATTGGAGCTGAAGCCTGGGCCCAGGAAGGTGAGTGGACAGACACGCAGCCCCAAGCTCGCCTCTGAGCTGGAGGGGTAACCGTGCCTCCCTCTGCACCAGCAGAGCAGAAGCGTGGGCCGGGGTGGGGGGCAGGGGCTACGACAAGACTGCTTGGCAGAGGGTGGTGACAACAGGTGACAGAGAAGGAGGACCGATTCATCATCTTCACCTTGAGATGAGACAAATGGCCCTCAGAATATCAGGTAAACAAAAGCAGATTTAAGTGAACAATCAGGAGTTCCCGCCGCGGCGCAGCGGAGACGAATCCCACTAGTATCCATGAGGATGTGGGTTCGATCCCTGGCCTCGCTCAGTGGGCCGGGGATCTGGCGTTGCTGTGGCTGTGGTGTAGACCAGCAACTACAGCTCCAATTTGACCCCAGCTCCAATTTGACCCCTAGCCTGGAAATTTCCATATGCTACAGGTGCCGTCCTAAAAAGCAAAAAAAAAAGAGAACAATCAGCCCAGGAACATATTCCAAATAACGAAGAGTGTGACAAACACTTTATTTTTTAATTTTTTGAAGGATGTTTTATGATGCATATCATTTGCTTTTTTTTTTTTTTTTTGGTCTTTTTTGACATTTCTTGGGCCGTTCCCGCGGCATATGAAAGTTCCCAGGCTAGGGGTTGAATCGGAGCCATAGCTGCCAGCCTACGCCACAGCCACAGCAACGTCATTTGCTTTTTTTAATTTTAAATGTTTATTTTTTCCATTATAGCCAGTTTACAGTGTTGTGTCAATTTTCTACTGTACAGCAAGGTGACCCAGTCACACATACATATACACACGCTTTTTCTCACATTATCCTCCATCATGCTCCATCATACGTGACTAGATACAGTTCCCAGTGCTATACAGCAGGATCTCACTGCTTATCCATTCCAAAGGCAATAGTCTGCATCTATTAACCCCAATTTTCCAGTCCATCCCACTCCCGCCCCCTCCCCCTTGGCAGCCACAAGTCTATTCTTGTCCATGAGTTTCCTTTTCTGTGGAAAGGTTCTTTTGTGCCGTATATTAGATTTCACATAGAAGTGATATCATGTGGTATTTGTCTTTCTCTTTCTGACTTATTTCACTTAGTGTGAAAATCCCTAGTTCCATCCATGTTGCTGCAAATGGCATTATTTTGTTCCTTTTTTGTGTGTGTGTGTGTCTTTTCTAAGGCCACTCCCATGGCATATGGAGGTTCCCAGGCTAGGGGTCTAAACAGAGCTGTAGCCGCCGGCCTACACCAGAGCCACAGCAATGTAGGATCTGAGCCGCGTCTGCGACCTACATCACAGCTCATGGCAATGCTGGATCCTTAACCCACTGAGCGAGGCCAGGGATCGAACCTGCAACCTCATGGTTCCTAGTCAGATTTGTTAACCACTGCACCACGACAGGAACTCCTATTTTTTTCCTTTTGATGACTGAGTAGTATTCCATTGTGTATATGTACCACATCTTCTTAATCCATTCATCTGTCAACGGACATTTAGGTTGTTTCCACGTCTTGGCTATTGTGAATAGTGCTGCAGTGAACATGCAGGTGCATGTGTCTTTTTCAAGGAAAGTTTTGTCTGGATATATGCCCAAGAGTGGGATTGCTGGGTCATATGGTAGTTCTATATTTAGTTTTCTGAGGTACCTCCATACTGTTTTCCATAGTGGTTGTACCAACTTACATTCCCACCAAAAATGTAGAAAGCTTCCCTTTTCTCCACACTCTCTCCAGCATTTGTTATTTATGGACTTATTAATGATGGCCATTCTGACTGGTGCGAGGTGGTATCTCATAGTAGTTTTGATTTGCATTTCTCTAATAATCAGGGATGTTGAGCATTTTTTCATGTGCTGTTGGCCATCTGTATATCTTAAATGTCTATTTATTCAGGTCTTTGCCCATTTTTCCATTGGGTTGTTGGCTTTTTTGCTGTTGAGTTGTATAAGTTGCTTACATATTTTAGAGATTAAGCCCTTGTCAGTTACATCGTTTGAAACTATTTTCTCCCATTCTGTAAGTTGTCTTTGTGTGTGTGTGTGTGTGTGTGTGTGTGTGTGTGTGTGTGTGTGTGTGTTTATGGTTTCCTTTGCTATGCAAAAGCTTGTCAGTTGTCAGTTGATTAGGTCCTATTTGTTTAGTTTTGCTTTTATTTCCATTGCCTTGGGAGACTGACCTAAGAAAACATTTGTAAGGTTGATGTCAGAGAATGTTTTGCCTCTGTTCTCTTCTCGGAGTTTGATGGTGTCTTATCATGTTTAAGTCTTTAAGCCATTTTGAGTTTATTTTTGTGCATGGTGTGAGGGGGTGTTCCACTTTCATTGATTTACAGGCAGCTGTCCAGGTTTCCCAGCACCACCTGCTGAAAAGATTGTCTTTTTCCCATTTTATGTTCTTGCTTCCTTAGTCAAAGATTAATTGACCATAGGTGTCTGGGTTTATTTCTGTGTTCTCTATTCTGTTCCATTGGTCTGTATGTCTGTTTTGGTACCAGTACCACACTGTCTTGATTACTGTGGCTTTGTAATATTGTCTGAAGTCTGGGAGAGTTATGCCTCCTGCTTGGTTTTTGTCCCTCAGGACAAATTGCTTTGGCAATTCTGGGTCTTTTGTGATTCCATATAAATTTTTGGATTGTTTGTGATAGTTCTGTTGAAAATGTCATGGGTAATTTGATAGGGATTGCATTGATTTGTAGATTGCTTTGGGTAGTATGGCCATTTTTATTATATTAATTTTTCCTACTGAGGAACATGGAATATCTTTCTGTTTCTCTGAATCTTCTTTAATTTCCTTGATTTATGTTTTATAGTTCTCAGCATATAACTCTTACACCTCCTTGGTCAGGTTTATTCCCTGGAATTTAATTTTTTGGGGTGTGATTTTAAAAGGTATTGTATCTTTGTATTCCTTTTCTAATATTTCATTGTTAGCATGAAAAATGCTTTAAAAGCATGGTAGTGTGATAAAGATGCCTAAATATGAAAATGCACTAGAAATTATAAAATTAGAACTGGCCAGAAAAGAAACAACATGGAGATAGGAAGTAGAAATCATTATAAATATTGAAGGTGAATAATGCTGTAAACACAAAACTCAGTAGATAAACCCAGAACCTGACACAGTACAGAAAGAGAAAGACAAATACCATATGCTATCACTTACATGAGGAATCTAAAATATGGCACAAAGGAACCCATCTACAGGACAGACACAGACTCACGACATAGAGAACAGACTTGTGGTTGCCACAGGGAAGGAGGAGGGAGAGGGATGGACGGGGAGTTCGGGGTTAGTAGAGGCAAACTATGACATTTAGAATGGATGAGCCATGAGGTCCTGCTGTACAGCACAGGGAACTCAATCCAGTCTCTTGGGATAGACTGTGGTGGAAGATAATGTGAGAAAAAGAATGTATATATAAGTATGACTAGATCACTTTGCTGTACAGCAGAAACTGGCACACCATTGTAAATCAACTGTATTTCAATTAAAAAAAGAACTTGACATAGTAGAAAAGAGAATTTGTACATTGGAAGACAGTACCAATGAAATCAATGGAAACAGAAAACTGCGAAAGAGAAGGTGAGATATTAGAGTAGGCTATGTCTTCAGAACACACCTGGTGACAAATGGTATTGAGGAGACCACCTAGAGGGCAGCAGCTCTTAAAAATAAGAACCACACATACATATAAGTGTGCACATGTAACCTGTACACACAAAAAACAAGAAGAAACACATACATACATTAGCACACATGAACACACACACACACACATGAAGAGAAGGTAGTAAACATGAGAATACATATGAAAAAGGAGTTAGAAAGAAAAGCATCGAAAAAATGGCAAAAGGCAACACAGCAGCTCAGAATTCCCCAGAACTGAAATGACATGAGATCCCAGATTGAAATGACACACGAGGTCATGAGCAAAATAGAGAAATCTCCTCCAAGAATATTAGGGAGAACTGCAGAACAGCAAGGGTAAACAGGAAAAAGTGAAAACTACCAGATCCAGTGGACAACTCAACCCAACTCCAAAGACAGCGGAGGAGTATCCTTAGCTGTGTTATAGGTCACAGACACGGCTCAGACCCCATGTTGCTGTGGCTGTGGTGTAGGCTGCAGCTCCAATTCGACCACTAGCCTGGGAACTTCCATGTGCCTCAGGTGTGGCCCTAAAAAGAAAAATAAATTAATTAGTTAAAATAATATACCAATGGAACAAAACACAATTTGAGGCAAAACACATCAATTGGGATGAGAAGGGAACCAACATAAGAACAATTAAAGAAGTAACCTACCTAGAACATATAGGATATTGTGAACTTGAAGACACAGTACACCAAAATACAAAAAAACCCCAAAACAGACAGAAGAAGAAAGGGCTCTTGACAAACCCACAGTCAGAGCAGGAGATGTTAGTACTTCTCCACTAGAAGTGGAGGTCTGCAGAGTTAAAAGTCATACCAACGTGGAATCTTCTAGACCCAAAACAACAAAATTTATATCTACAAAGACCCTGCCCTCAACACGGAAAGAAATATATTCTTTTAAAATGCACACTCAGGAGTTCCCATCATGGATCAGCAGTTAACACACCCTACTAGTATCCATGAGAATGAGGGTTCCATCCTTGGCCTCGCTCAGCGGGTTAAGGATCTGGTGTTGCTGTGAGCTGTGGTGTAGGTTACAGATGCAGCTTGGATCCTGAGTTGCTGTGGCTGTGGTGTAGGCTGGCAGCTACAGCTCCGATTTGACCCCTAGCCTAGCAACTTCCATATGCGGCCAGTGCAGCCCTAAAAATAAATAAATAAATAATACATAAATAATAAATAAAATGCACATGCAATAGTTATAAAAATTTTCCCCATACCAGATAACATGGGACATTTCACTGGACAAATGCAAGAGAGCCTGCTCTGTTTGGCTGCAAAGCAATGAAATTAGCATCCACCATGAATAGAGTGGTACATAAAGATAAATCTAAACTGAAAAGATGTTCCTAAACAATGCGTGGGTGAAAGAGGGAAGCACAATGAGAAGTACAGAATATTTAGAACAAAAAACTGTAAACATGTTAGATAATAAAAGTAAAGATACAGCCATTCCTGCAGTGGCTTAGTGGATTAAGAACCCGATGGTGTACCTATGAAGATGCGGATGTGATCTTGGCCTCGCTTGGTGGGTTAAGGATCTGGGGTTGTCATAGGCTGCAGCATGGGTTGCAGAGGCAGCTCAGATCCTGTGTTGCTGTGGCTGTGGTGTAGGACGCCAGCTGCAGCTCCGATTCAACCCCTAGCCTGGGAACTTCCATATGCCATGGGTGCAGCCCTAAAAAGACCAAAAAAAGGAAGAAAAAAAAAAAAAGGAAAGGTACACACTGCGGTCAGAATGTTTGTGTTCTCCCCAGATCCTCCTCCTTAATGTGGTGATGTTCAGAGGTGGGGACTTGCGCAGTGATGAGGTCCAGAGTGTGGAGCCCCCACAAATGGGACTTGTGCTCTTATGAAAGGGCCCCAAAGAGTTCCCTCAAGTGAGGACACAGGGAGAGATGACCATCAGTGAGGGAGCAGGTCCTCCCCAGACACTGAATCCACCTGCACCATGACGGCGGATGGCCAGCCCCCAGAACTGGGAGAAATGAGAGTTGTTGCTAAACTGGACAGTCTGTGATATCCTCCTATGGTCGACCCAATGGACTACGACAATACAGCTCAAGAAATGCAGAGAAAAAAGCATACATCACCTGAGGATATGCATTTATTAAACAAGAAAAATGAAAATAAATGAATTAAGTATTCAAATCAAGAAACAATGAAAAATAGACCAAAAAAATAAAAAAAAGAAAAAAGAAACAATGAAAAATCCCCTAAAGAAATTTGAAGATAAAAAAAAAATAAGGACTGGGAACCATTGAACTAAAATAGAGAGAAAAATGGAGAGAACCAACCAAAGCGAAGCTGGCTTTGGGCGGAAAATGCATTAAAATAGATAAACTTCTACCAAGACTTATGAAAAAAATTAGAAAATCATTAATTGGTATTAGGGATGATGAGAAGATGTAAACTACAGATAGAGATAAAAGGAAAGCTCAAGGTGTTTTGAAGGTGAGCGGTGGAGGGCATGCCTTGGCAGATCCCAGCATTCTCAGAAGTGCCAGGGCCTTTAAGAGGTGAGGAGAGGAGTTCCCGTCGTGGCGCAGTGGTTAACGAATCCGACTAGGAACCATGAGGTTGCAGGTTCGGTCCCTGGCCTTGCTCAGTGGGTTAACGATCCGGCGTTGCCGTGAGCTGTGGTGTAGGTTGCAGACGCGGCTCGGATCCCGCGTTGCTGTGGCTCTGGCGTAGGCTGGTGGCTACAGCTCCGATTAGACCCCTAGCCTGGGAACCTCCATATGCCGCGGGAGCGGCCCAAGAAATAGCAACAACAACAACAACAACAACAAAAAAAAGACAAAAGACAAAAAAAAAAAAAAAAAAAAAAAGAGGTGAGGAGATGACTACAGGGCATCGATTTGAGAAAAATAATACCTAACTCAAAAAGGTGCGTGTGCCCCAGTGATCCTAGCAGCATTATTTACAATTGCCAAGATGTGGAAGCAACCCAAGTGTCCATCAATAGATGAAAGGACAAAGATGTGATATATACATGCTGGAATACTACTCAGCCATAAAAAGGATGAAATTCTCCATTTTGCAACCACATGGATGGACTTGGAGGGTATTATGCTTAGTGAAATAAGTCAGATAGAGAAAGACAAATACTGTATATCTCTTATATGTGGAATCTAAAAAAGAAAACCATCTAGTGAATCTAACAAAACAGAGACAGTCACAGAGACAGAGCACGAACTAGCAGTTACCAGTGGGGAGAGAGGAGGAGGAGAGGGAAAGAAGGGAAGGGGATTAAGAGGTACAAACTATTATGTATAAAATAAATAAGCTATAGGATAAGAAGAGAGTGAGAGAGATGAAGTGTTGTCATCGTGCTGAGCCAATAGATCAAGAGAACAGAAGAGACAGCTCGGACAGAACTGGTAGAATTGGCAAACAGAGGTTGGTCAAGCCCAGGTGGCAACAGGATTTGTGGGGAAAATGTTGAATAAGTGAAACTTGGTATCCTTACAGAGAAGATACACAAATTTAGCTCCCTACCTCACACCACACACAGTTACTTCCTGGTGGATTAGAAGGCTTAAATAGGAAAAGCAAAAATGCAAAAACCCTTGAAAGAAACTGAGGGCAATGCCTCTGTGCTGTAGAGGAAGCTCCCCCAGGAGGAAAGATGAGGACAGAGGGGGCTCAGTCTCCTGGAGAGAAGGCTTGCCACGTGTTTACTGCAAAGTAGCCACCCACAGATTCTGCGGAGTCCTACAAACAAGCTAGAAAAAGACAATCAACTGGACAGAACATGGCAAAGAGTCTGAAATGCGGCCAACGGAAGAGGAAACGGGATGGTAGAAAGGGGGTGAAAAGTCTGAAACAGAAAGGAGACTGGGGAGTTCCCTTCATGGCGCAGTGGAAACGAACCCGACTAGGATCTGTGAGGTTGCGGGTTCGATCCCTGTCCTCGCTCAGTGGGTTAAGGATCCAGCGTTGCCGTGAGCTGTGGTGTAGGTCGCAACATAGCTCGGATCTGGCATTGCTGTGGTTGTGGTGTAGGCCGGCAGCTGCAGCTCTGGTTGTACCCCAGGACTGGCAACCTCTCTATGCTGCAGGTGTGGTCCTAAAAAAAAAAAAAAAAAAAAAAAAAAAAAAAAAAAAAAAGAAAGGAGACAGGGTCTCAGCCTGAGACAGGAAGCCTTTCCCTTGCCAGGACAGGTGCCCAGAGATCCCCCCCCATGACCGTGACCACATGCCAGCGCCACCCTACACATCCCAGGCCTTGACAGCCCCTGAACACTCCACGTGGCCCTTTCACACACAAGCAGGGCGCTAGGGTCATAGGAGTGCGTGTATTTACCAAAGCTGTCTCTCTCCTCGTGCTGGGGGTGGAGGGGACACGTGGAGGGTGTGGGCTCAGTGGATGTGTTAAGGATCAAGACCCCCTCAGTCCCAAGCGGAGCTCTGCTGGCCCCGCCCCCAGCCAGAGCACCTGCGTCCCGGCCCGGGATGCTGGCCAGGGGCACAACGCGTGAAGGTGAGCAGGCAGTGAGGGAAGGAGAAGTGAGTTTTGTTCTGCGTGAAGCCGGAGTGAGCCTGGGGTCAAATGGTCCACGCTCTCAGTGTAGACGGTCCCCACTGAAGCCCCATCTAAACGCCGGCCCTCTCTGTACAAAATCTCTTCATGGTGGGACATGTACACGCACTGTACATTTTTATGCTGTTTTGAGGGGGCCCTCACCGAGTAGAGCAGATCAGAACTCCTCTTTGCATGGACACTGGTTGGGTTCGATACCACTGAGCCACAACGGGAACTAAAACACAGGCAGCTGTATCCAGTCGCTTGTGATGGAACATGATGGAGAGTCATGTCAGAAACAGAAGGTATGTATGCGTCTAACTGGGTCACTTTACTGCACAACAGAAATGGACAGAACTTTAAATCAACTATAACAACAACAACAACAAAAGTTGTTTTAAGCCTCTTTGCATCCCAAACCCACAGCAGAACCATAATAAGCAACGAGTCTCTTTCATGGGAAGCCCTTACCCAGAGCATCGGTTGGGACAGGAAAAGGAAGTTTTAGATGTGTGGGTGGGAACTAACCACATTCTGCGGCTTTTCTCGGCTGAAGGGTGGCACTTATCAGCTTTTTGAATGGGGTGATTTTGTGGGGTTTTTCCTCCTCACTTCCAATGAGTATTTATTTCCAAAGTCTAATCTAGATTAGCAATTTTTATTATTTTTGGCTCTCTGCCCAGTGCATCCATCCGTCCCTGTTGGGCCTCCCCAGAGGGCCCCAGGAGTTGACCCCCCCCCATTGAAGTTTGGGCTCGTTCTCACACCCCCTCCCCCTCCTGCGGGAACCCGCTGTGCAGCTGATGTGTGATGTCTCTGTCACCCCGGGTTCGAGTCCCGGCCTCCCCGACCTGGGCTCACAAGGCCCCTCAATGACACCCAGCTGAACCACGTCCGGGCTGATCTGCACTGGGCTTTGGGGCCCCGGGGGCAGCAGCGAAGCCAAGAGCCGTGTGCCCAGGGCGGCGTCCGGAAAAGGTCACGTCATGTTTGTGTTCCGGCTCTTTCTCCTCCTGGAGTTCCTGCAAGGCCCCGGGCTTATCTGAACACAGGCTGGCTTTGTGTGCTACCGTGCTCTGAGTCACGGTTGTTTCGGGAGGCCCGCTCTGGCGGCCAGGGAGCGTCCGCTTTCTCCCGATAGGAGAGAGATGCGGCGTCGGCGAATGTACAATTATGGAGACAGCCTCTTCGTCCCTTCTTTCAGGGCGCTGGACTGCTCCAACTTTATTAGCATAAGTGGTTGATTATATAGCCAGTTTTTCACTACAGATTACATCATGGTGTTAAAAGTACTTTGGTTAACTGTTAGGCTTTGTTTTTTGATCACATGGTACAGTAGCAATACATGACATTCTAAAATCTTCAGCTTCACTAAATTCAATGAGTACAATTCAAGGACAAACAGGTGCAGCATATCATGTGGGAAAGAGGAGGCCCAGCACAAACCATCTCATGGGCAGCCAATTCCCACAAGCTGAAGAAGGCACAAACACAAAAAATCCTGTCTTTTTTTTTTTTTTTTTTTTTTTTTTGCTATTTCTTGGGCCGCTCCCGCGGCACATGGAGGTTCCCAGGCTAGGGGTCTAATAGGAGCTGTGGCCGCCAGCCTATGCCAGAGCCACAGCAACGCAGGATCCGAGCCGCGTCTGCAACCTACACCACAGGTCACGGCAACGCCGGATCGTTAACCCACTGAGCAAGGGCAGGGACCGAACCCGCAACCTCATGGTTCCTAGTCGGATTCGTTAACCACTGCGCCACGACGGGAACTCCAAAATCCTGTCTTTAGACTAGTGTCTATCTTTAAAGCGTCCTTGGCAGGGAGACAGTGTGAGAAAATACAAATCAACTTAGCCAGCTACCACTACAAGTTTCTAAAATCAAGGACAAGACTCACAGCTGAGTTTCTTTTGATCAAGAATAATATATGTCTAACCTCCATAGACCTCAGTAAAATCCTAACTCTAAAGTTTACTGTATAACTAGTTTGTAGATAAACACTGTTTTAACTCAGTTGGATTTGAATAGGGGAAAGTCCTTCAGGATGAAATGCTTATTATGTGATTGTTGCGATTTTGTGAAATCACAAATCACCGCAGGAAAATAAGAGTGGGAAATAGAAATAATAAGCAAATAATCAGGAAAGACTGAGGAAAACTGAGTAGCAAGTGAAAAACAGAAAAGACTGAGTCATCCATGGAACAATCCCCACTCAGCAACACAAAATGGAAATTATTTTCTGGGAAGTTTAGTTTTCCACCTATGTCGGCAGGCGAGCCTTATTGTCTTCTGGGGCCTGTCCTCGGAATTGTGCCGTCCAGGCAGGCATCCTCTTGTTTAGGAAGCTGCCCTCAGAATTGCACCGTTCAGACAGGCCCCCTTTCCTGACTATGAGCTTGCCCTTGGAATTGCACCGTTCAGGCAAGCTCCCTTCCTCGGCTTCTTGTATTTTCTCGGCTCCCCGCAGGTCATGGTCAATGTCATACATAGGCAAGAATGTGCCTGGAGGCCACCTAGATTGGTGTCCTCCAGTCTCCGCTGCCAGGTCAGCGCCAGTGCAGGTGGCTTTCCCTCATGCTCCCCACAGGCTCCTCACACCCCATCCCACAGTGGATTCCCGGGGACGGGGCTCCCGAAGGCAGGCCTCTCCCAGGCGTTGGTGCCTCGGAGCCACATGGGGCTCCCTGATGCGGTCAGCACAGGGGTCCCGGCTGGACGACCTTGGCCATCAGCGGGGGTGGAGGGGCCTCACTGGAAACGCCACAAGCTCCTGGCGAGACTTGTTCCTAGGGGCCTGGTCCCCTCTGCGGTGGGACGGGCCTGAGCCAGGGACGGGAGGGCCAGCCCAAGAACCGTCCCCAAACTGTCCTGTACGATGACATCCGTGACCTTTCTCTGAGGACCCCAGGAGTTGACTAAGAGAAGCCAGGAGCCCCTGAGAAGGGAGCAGCCTGAAACCACCCAGATGCAGCTCCTGGAAGCCCTGGTCCAGCCAGGCAGAGCCAGGCCTCCCGGCCCCCAGCAAGCAGCTCAGTGCCCCCGCCCAGGTGCCCAGTGGAGGCTGGAGATGCCCAGGTGAGGCCCCGAGACCAGGCCCTGTGAGGGAGGCTCCATCCCCTGTCCTGCTAGCTGAGCCCCTGCCTCAGGAAGCCTCTCTCTGGGGCCTGGCTTGATGCAAACATTTGTGATTCAGGAAGTTCTTTTTGGGGAAAGGCTCAGAGATGTAGATAAAGACACAGGAGGGAAGCTTTGTAGGCCAGCCGTATATATAATTGCAGAAATTAAAAAAAGATCTAATGCCTGAGATGGGGAAATGGATAAAAAAAAATCACAAGGTATCCTTAGGGACCAGATTTGAAGGCATTCTTGGGCGATCTTTTGCTGTGGTTTATCAATTTTGAAAAAAAATCATTTTCAATATTGAAGACATGTGAGGATAGATGCACTTTTTTTGTTGTTGTTGTTTGGTCTTTTTAGGGCCACACTTGCGGCATGTGGAGGTTCCCAGGCTAGGGGCCCAATTGAAGCTGCAGCTCCCAGCCTACACCAGAGCCACAGCAACGCAGGATCCGAGCCGCGTCTGTGACAGACACCACAGCTCACAGCAACACTGGATCCTCAACCCACTGAGCGAGGCCAGGGATCCAACCCTCATCTTCATGGATACTTGTCAGGTTCGTTACCGATGAGCCGCGACGGGAGCTCCAGATGTACCATTTTGATTGTACGTGCTCTGCTCTCCTTTGCCCACAGACACACGTTCAGAAGCACATGGAGGAGGCAGCAAAGTTCCCAGAACCATCACCCTCCGCACGTGACCCTCTAACCACTGCTGACGCCCTCCAGAACTTTCTGTCTCCCCCGGGCTCCATGCTCTAAAAGCCCTCTGTTCTACCGCGAGTGGGACCTGTTCTGCTTGAAAACACACCAGCCCTAACTCACAGACGGGGAACTCCTTTGACCACAAGGTTTGACACAACAGAGTGAACCTCGTTAAATTGCCCCAGTTGGAATTTCTGGACCCGACGGCGGGTGAGTTAAATGTTGAAAGAGTTCTAAGGAAGCCCTGCCCCAGGCCCTCTGCTGCTGCCAGCGAGGGGCCAGTTGGCCTTGCCCCTACAAGGACCTGTCCCCCTGTCCCCTCTCACAGCCGAGGGAGGCAGAGGCGGGGCTGGGAGGTGGGTAAGCCGCTGCTCCCCTTCCACCCTGGGTTCCCCCCACCCCCACCCCACACTGCCGCCAGTGTGGCCATGGTGGCACTTTTAGCAGGTGAGAATGATGGGGGCTCCCTCTGTCCCAGGTTCCCCCCAAGGGGGTCCCCCTGGGGTGACCAGGGATTCTCTCTCTCACTCTCATTTCTTTCCTTTTTCGGTCTTGCGAGGCCTTGGTTGTCATGGCCTGAGGAGTAATGATTCCACCGTAGACCAAGGGCCAACAGAGAGGCTGCCCTCTGGGGCGGAGGGCTGGGGGGCTGAACAAAGGAGGAACTTCGCCTCCAGCTTTTGCATGCCCAGCATTTTCTGATTTTCATACAATCTGAGTCAAAAAAGGTTATTTGCACCATAGTTATCTATTTTTAAGAAAAAAATGGTAATTGCCTATCATCTCAGCCCCCATCCCCGAGAGTTTGCTGAGGCTGCCTTCAAGTACATGATTGATCTGGGGACGAGCAAATCCTCGGCGTAGGCGGTCATTTCTTTGTAGGCGTCAAGCATGTTAGGGGGAGTTTCCAGGGCACTTTAGTGACCAGTAAGTGACATGGCCTGACAATGTGCTGGGCTGCTGTGCATGGGATGGGGTAGTGATGTTAGGGCAGGGAGGCCGATGGTGGCCCTGTTGGTGGCAGACTTGGTACCCTTCCCCCTCCCCCACTCCCAGAGTGGCGCCCCGGGGAGGCTGACCACCGTCCCTGCTCCAGGGTAACTCTGACCCATCTAATGTTCACCCATCCCTGTGATGGGTGATTATTCCCACGAATAGCGGCGGGAAAAGCACCCAGGTCCTCGGTGGCATCACAGGGGGCTGCCCAAAGCTTCAGCTCCAGCCCTGCGAGCCAGTGCCCGGCCAGGTGCAGGGCGAGAGGAGCACGATGCGTGGCCTGGACGCCGGGAGGGTTTGGGGAAGCTGTGCTGGGATGGGGGCGGGAAGGGCGGTGTGGCAGGTGACAGTGTGAGCAGCAAGGGGGAGGTACCAAGGGCTCGGGGGGTCGGGGGCAGGGCTCTGCATAGGCTGCCGTCAAAGAACCCACTGCTGATTTCCAGCCACAAGGAGGAGGCACCAGGACAAAGCAACAGGATGTGGAGTGACCTTTAAAGCGCCAAAGGTGGACCATGCCCATCGCCACTCACGCCAACGATTATGCAGTTCTCCACACCCACGCAGAGGCAGCGCCCACGTCCGTGTGCAAGCCGGCTTCAGCTGGCTGGGCCCTTTCTTGGGAAGGGAAGCAGATCTCTGGCTTGGAGCCCCGGGCATTGACCACCTGACAGCAGCGCCAGGCAGACCAGTAATTTCCAAGTGTCCGTTCGCCAACCATTGCCTTGCTGTAAGCCTAAGAGAACAAGAGCTTTCCTTTCACCCTCGATTCTCAGGGTTCCACCTGCTTGCTTTGTCTTGGGGAAGGGAGAAGCCTAGGTTGTGGTATCAAACGTCCCAGAGCCAGATGGGCGAGGTCAGGTAACACACCCCACCTTGAACTCTGCTCCGGCAGCCAGCCCTCGGATCGGTCTTGTCAATCCTGCCGGTTCAGCTCTGGGAATGTTCCTAAATTCTCTCTTTCTTTTGCCTCAGGGGGTGGAACTGCGTCTAGATCATCTCCGATTTTAACAGAGGTGATTTTAAAATCATCTCTGATTTTAGCTTTTTTTTTTTTGTCTTTTGTCTTTTGTTGTTGTTGTTGCTATTTCTTGGGCCACTCCTGCGGCACATGGAGGTTTCCAGGCTAGGGGTTGAATCGGAGCTGTACCACCAGCCTACGCCAGAGCCACAGCAACGCGGGATCCGAGCCGCAGCAACGCGGGATCCGAGCCGCGTCTGCAACCTACACCACAGCTCACGGCAACGCCGGATCGTTAACCCACTGAGCAAGGCCAGGGACTGAACCCGCAACCTCATGGTTCCCAGTCGGATTCGTTAACCACTGCGCCACGACGGGAACTCCTGATTTTAGCTTTCTTTTAACGACTTGGTTGGCACATGCTTCACTTCCCACAATATTCATCCATGGCAAGTGTGCCATCCAATGATTTTTGGCACAGGTGCAATGCCCTGCAGCCTGCAGCAAAATCAAGTTTTGGAACAGTCCTCTTACCCCAAAAAGCTCCCTCATGCCCACCAAACACCAATCCTCAGTCCCACCCCTGTCCCTGGAAACCACGAATCTGCTTTCCAGCACCATAGATTTCTCTCTTCTGGACCCTGCATATAAAGGGACGCACACAGGAGTTCCTGGTGTGGCTCAGTGCTAACAAACCCTACAGGTATCCATGAGGACGCAGGTTCTACCCCCGGCCTCGCTCAGTGGGTTAAGGATCTGGCGTTGCCATGAGCTGTGGTTTGGGGCGCAGATGCGGCTTAGATCCAGTGTTGCTGTGGCTGTGGTGTAGGCTGGCAGCTGCAGCTCTGACTCACCCCCTAGCCTGGGAACTTCCACGTGCCATGGGTGTGGCCCTGAAAAGACAAAAAATAAATAAATAAAAATAAAAATGAAGTGCCTCACGCAGCCCATGGTCAGCGTGTCTGGCCTCCCTTGCTCGGGATCACAAGTTTGAGGTCCATCCGCATGGCAGCGTGTGCCAGTGCTTCCCTCCTTCTGGCCGAATACCCTTCCTTGGTGTGGGTGGACCCATTCTGTACCCCATTCTTCAGTGGGTGGCCATGTGGCTTGCTCACCCTTTTTGGCTATCATGAATGAGGCTGCCGCGAGCACTCAGGTCCACAGTCTTGTGTGGATGTGCGGTTTCAGTTCTCTTGGGCAGACACCTGGGCATGGAATTGCTTGGTCATGTGGTCCCTCTGTTGAACCATTTGGAAAACTGCCAACCTGTTTCCCCTGATGGTCGTGCTCCCTTCAGCACCGTAGGAGGGTCTCAGTTGCTCCGCGTCCTTGACAACACCTGTTGTCCACTTTCCTAGCTGATGCCACTCCCGAGGGTGTGAGTGGCAGGTCTTCGTCACTTTGGTTTCCGTCTCCCTAGTGACTAATGACGGTGAATCGCTTCGCTACCGGCCATTCGTAGATCTTCCGGGTGAAATGCAAAGTCAAACCTTTTACCTGCTTTTTAGTTGAGTTGCTCATTTTAATGACTTACTATTATTGTTATTATGGCTTAAGAGTAATTTATATACTAGGAATACAAGTTCCTCATCAGACATGTGATTTATGCATATTCTCTCCCAGTCTGTGGCTTCTCCTTTCACTTTTATGACGGCGTTTTTTGAATCACAAACGTTTTTAATTTTGACAAGGTTGAATTTATCTTTTTATTTTTTTGTTGTTGTTGGATCATTCTTTTGGTGATGTGTCTAAGAAATCCAGCTAACCCAAGATCATGACGATTTTCTCCTATATTTTCTTCTAGAAGTTTTAGTAGACTTTTTTCCCCACAGCATGCTGAGGCTTGAGGTGGGAATCTCAGTTCCCAGACCATGTATTGAACCTGGGCCTCAGCAGTGACAGCACTGATTCCTAACCATAAGACCACTAGGGAACTCTCAGAAGTTTTGTAGTTTTAACTGATATGTTTAGGTCTGTGAACAGTCTTTTGTTTGTTTGTTTTGTTTTGTTTTTGCCTTTTAGGGCCATACCCGCAGCATATGGAGATTCCCAGGCTAGGGGTACAATCAGAGCTGTAGCTGCCGGCCGACACCACAGCCACGGCAACATCAGATCTGAGCCTGCAACACTGGATCCCTAACCCACTGAGCAAGGCCAGGGATCAAACCCTCAACCTCATGGTTCCTAAGTCAGATTCGTTAACCACTGCGCCACGACGGGAACGCCCGAGTGAACTCTCTTGAATTAAGTTTTTAGTATGCTGTGAGGTGCAGGCCTAATTAAATCTTTTCCCAAGTGGATATACAATTATCCCAGCAGAATTAGTTGAAAGCATTTCTCTTTTACTATTGAATTGCCTTGGCACCTTGTCAAAATCAATTAACCATTGGAATTCCATGCTGGCTCAGTGGGTTAAGGATCCGGCATTGTCACTACTGTGGCTCAGGTTGCAGTTCAATCCCTGACCTTGGAACTTCTGCATGCTGAGATTGTGGGCCCGCCTCCCCCAAATCAATTAACCATAAATGTAAGGGTTTATTCCCTGATTCTCTGATTTTATTTCACTGAGCCATATGTCTATCCCTAAATGGCAATATCACAGTGTCTCGCTTGCTGGAGCTTTATAGTAAGTGTTGAAATGAAAAGTGCAAGTTCTCCAACTTTGTTCTTTTTCAAGATTGTTTTGGGTCTTTGAGTCCCTTGCAATTTCATATGAATTTTAAGATCGCCTTATAAGTGTTTAAAGAAACCCCACAAAACGCCACCAGGATTTTGTCAGTGACTGAATTGAATCCATGCGTTGATTTGGGGAGAGCTGCCACCTTGAAGGTGCTGAGTCTTCCGAGCCCCGCGTGTGGTCTCTCTCTGCATTTATTACAGCCCCTTGAGCTCTCAGCTCACTTTACAGGTCAGTGCAGGTCTTGCTAAATATTAATGTTGTTAAATTTATTCCTAAATATGTCATTCCGTTGGAGGATATTGTGATTGGAATTGTTTTCTTGCTTTCATTTACAGACAGTTAATTGCTGGTAGATAGAAATAGGATTGGCTTGTGTGTATTGATCTTGTATCCTAAGATTGCACAGACTTCTTTGGTAGTTTTCGTAGTGTCTTCTCGTCGATTCCCTAAGAGTTTCTACACAGAAAATGATGCTGTGTGTGAATAACGACCTTTCCCATCTTCCTTTCCAACTGGGAGCTTTAATCTTGTTCTTTGCTCATGTCTGGATTTGATGCTTTCTCTGCTCGTTTCTGGATTTGATGCTTTTTTATGCCATATGCCTCTAGCTTGAGGGTACAAGCTAGACCCTCACATATGTGGGGAACTCGATTGTTAAATGCTTCAACATTTATAATTATCTTCCTGAAGAATTGAGGAGTTCCCGTCGTGGCGCAGTGGTTAACGAATCTGACTAGGAACCATGAGGTTGCGGGTTCGGTCCCTGGCCTTGCTCAGTGGGTTAACGATCCGGCGTTGCCGTGAGCTGTGGTGTAGGTTGCAGATGCGGCTTGGATCCTGCGTTGCTGTGGCTCTGGCATAGGCCGGTGGCTACAGCTCTGATTTGACCCCTAGCCTGGGAACCTCCATATGCCATGAGATCAGCCAAAGAAATGGCAAAAAGACAAAAAAAAAAAAAAGAATTGAGCCTTCATCTATTATGAAAAGCCCCTCTTTCTCTCTAATAGTATTTCTTTTGTCATAAAGCCTATTTTGTCTGATGTTAATAGAACTCCTCTAGCTCTCATGGTTAATGTTTGCATGGTATCGCTTTTTCCATTATTTTATTTCAACCTCCCTTGCCTTGAACCTGAAGCATTTTTCTTGCAGGTGACATAGAGGCAGTGGAGTTTTCTATTCTGTTTGGTGGCATCTGTCTTTTGATTGAAGTGTTTTAACCCATTTACGTTTAATGGAATTACTGATCTGCTTGGGTTTACATCTGCCCTTTTGTCATTTATTTTCTATAGGTCTCATGTCTTTCTTTCCACTGTTCTTCCTTTGACTCCTTCTTTTGTGTTGAGCAGATACTTGCTCAAGTATTTTTTGCTGCCTCTCCTCCTCCCCTCTGTTCAGACTCCCATGTCAATATTGATTGTGTCCTGTGCTCCTTGTTCTCCAGTTTTTTGTATTGGATTATTTCTATTGATTTATCTTCAAAGTCTTCTGATGCCTTCTTCTACCATTTCAGATAGACTGTTGAGCCCTCTATCTCCTCTGCACATGTGCAAGGCCTCACCCTGAGCAGGAGTGAGTAGATGGCAGTGTGCTCTCTAGTCTCTCCCAAGGGGGCACAGGTCTGCACACACACATGACCTTCTAGACCCCCCAGGGATGTGTGGGAGAGTGTCAAGGCCAACAATTTCTGCCTCAGCACCTGATACTCCCTCTTACATTTCTGGCTGGTGTGCCAGCCTATTGCTCAATGCAAAGTCAGTCTGCTAGAGTTGACTTTCCACATCAGCTGCCATTCATCCTTAGGGGCTGGGGTTGTCCCACCTGTGCAAAGACCAAGTTGGAAATCCCTAACAGTGATGCTGCCCACCTCTCAGGGGTGCACACCCACCTCCAGCAGAGTCTCATCCTGAGGGTCTGGGGGATGAGAGCTGCCCAGGGACACACCACAGACTCTCACTGCTCTTATCTGAGGGTTCAACGCCCCTCTATTGGCCACAAGCCTCTGGGCTCTTCCCAGAGTCCTGAACACCTTGTTTTAAGATGGTTTGTCCGGTGTTATCATCATTGTCTGGCAAGAGGATTTACTCCATTCCTCGCTCCACTCTCTGTGTGTCCAGCCACCCCTTCCCCATCATGATTTGTTATTATTATTCAATTTATTTTGATTAGGGTAGAGTTGATTTACACTGTTGAGCTAATTTCTGCTCTACAGGATAGTTACTCAGTCATACACGTATACATCCATTCTTCTTCTCATGTTGTCTTCCATCACGGTCTATCCCAAGGCCTGGATATAGTTTTTTGCGCTGTACAATAGGACCTCATTGCTCATCCATTCTAAATGCAATAGTTTGCATCTATCAACCCCAAACTCCTAGTCCATCCCAATTCTCCCGCCCCCCCACCCCACCCTCGGCAACCACAAGTCTGTTCTCTATGACTGTGAGTCTGTTTCTGTCTTGCATGTAGGTACATTTGTACCATATTTAATTTTATCTTTTATTTAATTTCCATTTTATTTGTTTGTCTTTTTAGGGCTGCACCCATGGCATATCGAAGTTCCCAGGCTAGGGGTTGAATTAGAGCGATGGCTGCTGGCTTACACCACAGCTCATGGCAACACAGGATCTTTAACCCACTGAGCGAGGCAGGGATGGACCTCCATCCTCATGGATACTAGCTGGGTTCTACACCCACTAAGCTAGAACAAGAACCCCTTCTCTGTTATTTCTTTCCAGCTCTGGCGCCTATTTTCAGGAGCAGATTTCTGGAGCTCGCCACCCCTGATCATCCCATGGACTGTCCCCCATCACAGCATCCATGGACACAAGCTCCACTAGGGCAGGAGCCACATGGGTCCCACTCACTGAGGAAGCCACTCTGCTCAGCACACAGCAGAGACTTTTCGGCACATAGGGACCCCACACCCACATTAGCAGCTGCCCAGCGCTCACTGGTCCACGTGAACCAGGACCAATGCGTCCCATCCCCTCTCCACGGACACTGGCATTTCCAGTCCCTGATATTCCAGCCTGTGCCATGCCGGACCCTCTTGAAAATACATCTTGGAGACACTGCGCAGGGATCCCTGTGGCCGGGGTCCCGGGATGGGCTCTGCAGGGGAGGGGCCCCACCTGTGCACTTCTGGTCCTGCACACGCTTCTCCCAGAGAGCAGCATCCTTCCTCACATCCCCCGAGGGCATCTGCTGAGTCTCTGCTTCCTCACGTTGTCCCCAGAGCTACTGGTCACCAGACGAGAGACCTTCCCGTGGGGCGGTGACCATGCTGCCGCCACAGTGTTCACACGTGTGTGTCCTTGTCAAGCATTGCTGACCTATACTGACTGTGTGTTGTGTTGCCTTTCTCTGGAATTGGATGGTTGTTCTTTGTCCCTTTCTCTCTCTCTCTCTCTCTTTTTTTTTTTTTTTTTTTTTTGCTTCTTTAGAGCCACACCAGCAGCATAGGGAGGTTCCCAGGCTAGGGGTCGAATCAGAGCTACAGTGGCCGGCCTACACCACAGCCACAGCAACTCGGGATCTGAGATGCATCTGGGACCTACACCACAGCTCATGGCAACACCGGATCCCTGACCCACTGAGCGAGGCCAGGGATCGAACCAACGTCCTCATGGATACTAGTCAGATTCATTTCCGCTGTGCCATGATGGGAACTCCTGTCCCTCTCTATCTTTTAAATTTACAAAAATTTTTCATATTCCTCTTTTTTTTTTTTTTTTTTTTTTTTTAATGCCTACACTCATGGCACATAGAAGTTCCTGGGCCAGGGATTGAATCTGATGGCAACTGGCTACGCTGGATCTTTAACCCAGTGCCCTGGGCCAGGGATTGAACCCATACCTCTGCAGCAACCTGAGTTGCTGCAATTGGATTCTTAACCCCCTGTGCCAGAATGGGAACTCCTGTCCCTTTTTAAAAAATTGACTTTCAAGATTAGGGGGACCACAGGATGTCACACGTTGCCCTGGCCCTGGGCTGGGAGGAGGCTCTTCCAGTTTGTGGGTTGTCTTTCTCACTTTCTACATGTTTATTGTTCCTGTTTTGGCCACAGGAAGAGCCCGGAGTTTCCCGTATGTCTTCTGGCTCTGATGTCACACTCAGAACAGGGGACACTGCCCAGACGCACACAGTGACTCAAAGGGCTTCATTTTGTACATCTCCTCTTTCATCTGTCTGGGGTTTGCATTTCAAGTAATAAAAATGTCATTTCAAATAAAAACGAACCCCCCAAAAGAACCTGTCCCCAGTTAAAATATGCAGGCTACACAGAAAGCCACTTACTGTGGGATTCCATTTATGGGAAATATCCAGAACAGGTGAAGACACAGAGACAGACAGCAGAAGAGGGGCTGCCGGGGGCTGGGGGGGCGGTGGCGAGTGAGCGCTTCCAGCAGCGTTTCCTCCTGGAGAGTGACATAGTCTGCACGGGACATGGGACACGGGACACGGGGAAGGCTGCGCGGCATCGTGAATGTACTATGCGCTCATCAATTGTTCAATTTAAAATGATGCTGAGGAGGAGTTGCCATCGTGGCTCAGCAGAAACAAATGTAACTAACATCATGGGGGCCTCGCTCAGTGGGTTAAGGAGCCAGCATTGCTGTGAGCTGTCGTGTAGGTTGCAGACGAGGCTTGGATCCTGGCCTGCCCCCTTCCCTATGCCCCGGGCAAGGACACGTTGCTAGGATCCGCATGTGCGCTGTGGAGGTGCCCAGAGGAATGGGTCCCATGTGGGGGGGGGGTCTTCCTGGATCTGAGGGGCTCCAGTTCCCACGAGAGCAAACCTCATGGGAGGCTGGGGCTGGCGGGGGAGGCGGGAACCCTCTCGGCCCCTCTGGACTCCGCCCACCTCCTGGGCCCGGGGAGACCCTGCCTCGTCCGGCCTCAAGGCGGATTGGAAGTGGCCCTGCATCAGCTCAGCTCCACAAGGACGCGGCGAGTTCAGGGTCATACTAGTCTTCCTCACATGAGGCTGCCCGGCCTTGAGTTCAAGCCAGGCGCGCACCGGACAGCAGAGACCACGTGCAGGTGACCATGCCCCGAAGCGCGCATGCGCAACACCAATGGCTCCCCACGTGGCAGGTCCCCTGTGTCCCAACTCCTGACAACTACTCTGTGACCAATCCCCTGCAGGTCCTGTAGGCTGGAGCTGACCTTGCCATCCTCACACTGCCGTCCCCCAATCCCATGCCTCAGACCTGCAGAAACCCCCGGGGACACAGGGTAGGGCTGTGGCACCCAGCCCTCCTCCACTCTCACGCCCCTTGGCCCGAGACACCACGGACACTCAGGACCTCAGAGGCTCCTCCCGCCGTCCCATCCCAGCTTCTACACCCTGTCCTGTCCCAGCCCACCCGCGGGACCCCACAGACAGGCAGAGTCACCGGGGATGCTGAAGCTCTTTATGTGGAACCAGGAGGGGGGGGCGCTGGGGGGGACAAAAGGGGGCGACCAGGCCCCAGGGGCTGGGGCTCCTTCCATGTCCTGCAGGATGGTGGGTCCTGGTGGTGCCAACCTGGGGCTGCGTGGAGCCTTGGTGCCCCGCCCTGGAAAGGAAAGGGAGGGTCAGCGGGACCAGGAGGGGGCAGGGGAGGGGCAGATGCGGGGTCTCAGGGCCGCAGCTGGAGGGGCAGAATCCACCTTCCACCGGTTCCCTGGGTGGGTGGGCCAGACCCAGGCTCCATGGCCCCGAGGGCGCAATGGTGACCCCAGGGGACATTTAGAGAACAGAGGGAAGCCTCAATGTGGGACAGACACTGAAGGGAGGGGCCTGTCCCAGAGCAGAGAAGGCTCTCCTGGCCCACGGGGTTGGGGGGGGTCCCTCCTGCCTGCAGCTTGGGGGCCTTCAGTGGCTCCTGATGTCCCACTGAACCCAGGACATTGTTGGCTTCCAGGGCCACTCACCCTAATTGTTCTCCGGACGGCAGCCTTCTGTAGAGACCGAAACAAACCCAGGGATGAGCAGGTGCCCCGGACCAGGCCAGACCCCTCACTGCCCGCAGCTCGGACACATCCCTGTGACCCGGGGCAGGGACCCTGGTGGCCCTGTGACCCAACACAGCGCTGACATCTCCCCATGGGGGGTCTGGGGAGGGACAGGAGGGCCTGGGGGGGTGACGTGGAGGAGGAGTGGACACAGGGAGGGACGCGGACTGGACCTGGGGACACAGAGGGCCGGCCCCTCACCTGTCTGCGTAGGTATGGAGATGTCATCCTCCGACAACCCCTTGCGCTGCGCAAATCTCTTAAAAGCTTCCAGGGCCTCCGGGTTCACCTCCGGATTCCTACCTGCAGGTGAGGCCCCAGGTGAGCCCAGGTCTCAGGGGGCAGGGCTGGGGTGGGGGTGGGGGGGCTCCAGCATGTGGAGAGAGGCCAAGGGCAGGGGGAGTGGACGTGACAGGTCCAGAGGAGACAGGCTCCCACCCAGGTGACAGGCTCCCGAGAAGGGGGTAGCCATGGGGACATGAGTCACTGAGGGCTCCTGGGGACCCGGGCTGGCTCCCAAAGCTACCTGCAGGGTCACAGCCCTGAGCTGGAAGGAAGGCCTGGCCCTGAGGCCCTGTGCTGCCCTCTGACCAGCGAATTCTTGGACTTCACCCTTCCCGAGAGGGACCTTGCCTGGACAAGGCCTCCATCAGCGACCCCTCCCTCCCCCACGCTGACCTCAGGAAGCAGGACTTTGCTGCTGCAGTGGCCAGAATCCCCCCTGGGAGTGGTCAGGTCACGGGGGGAGGTGTGGCTGCCCCTCCCCAGGCTGTACACTGCCGGGCACACCAGGGCCACCACGCGGTTCCTATTCTGGAACCAGGGTGTGGCTGACGCGGGCTCCACGGGCTTCTGGAAGCAGTGACTGCGGGGCTGGGTCAGGAGGTGGGGTCTCCGAGGGTGCAGGATGGCCGCCCCTTTACCCATGAGCTTTCCCACGTGGAGCTGTTTCCCGTGGACGTGGCCCTCGCAGTAAAAGACGTAGTGGTCCTTCACTGGCAGCTCCAGGATGTACACGTGACGCTTGCCCCCATCTGCAGACAGACAGAAAAATGAATCTTGACCGTCTCAATCCCTAGAGAAGATACACAAGACACATTAAGGAACATTCTGGAGCGTCCAGCTTCCCCCACCCCCCCCGAGCTGAACGGAGCTCCCCATCTTCCAGGGGCCCCACGGACCTGTGTCCAGGACCTGCTGCTGCCCAACCATGACCTTGACCCTGGGGAGGAGCTATGGAGTCAAGAGAGGCTGGATGCTTGGAGGCTGGGGCTGGCACCAGCCAGGACCCCCCAGAGGGAGGGTTGGGCCCCTCCTCCTGCTGTGGACAAACCTGTCCCTTCTGGTGTCTGTGGTCAGGGCAAGACCCTGGGAGCGGGGAGCTGAGCATCTCTGAGAGGGGACACGGTGGGACCCCAGGCTTCACGGCCGCCCTAGGCAGGGGGAGGCCTGGGCTCTGGCAGGGCTGGGCCGGGACTCACAGGCACTGTATTTGCCAGGCTCCTCCGTTGGCTGTATCACAGTCCCCTTCTCATGGCACTGACCTTTCTTCCTGGACATGGGGGGAGCAGGGGAGCCACTCTCAGCAACACACCTGTGCCCACCTGGGTCCCCCGGATTGCATTGTCACTCCCACGGCCCGGGACTTTTCCTGTCATGGCCAAGGGCATGTGCATTTTAACAACACCCCGAGCTGCGATATGAGGGTGCGTCAGGAGGGGCTGCTCCCAGGTGACCCCCTGGGGCCCAGGGGGGCGATACCCACACGAAGGTGAATGTGACCTCCAGGTCCCCACCGTCCAGGGCAGTCACTGTTACGGGGGACACCTTGCTGGGCCTCCACTCCTTAGGCAGGTCCTTGTCTGTCACCGTGGCTTTCACATACAAAGTCCCTGTGATCTGAGCAGGGCAGGGCCGTGAGCCCACCACCGGGGGTGGGGGGCTGACTCTCCTCCTCACCCACCGCCACCTCCCCCTGCACACAGGCTGCAGCCCCTAAAAGGCAGGCTGGGATCCCCACACCCGCACACCCTCAAGCTTGGTCAAACCAAACCCAGCATTCAGGGCTCCCAGCCCCGGAGGCAGGGGTATCTGTGACCCCAGGAGTCTGTCCCCTGCACGGACCAGGCCCAGCACCGGACGAATCTTCTCTCGAGATGACGCAGCGGTGCCTTGGGGCCCGGGGAGTCAGGTCACCAGGCCCTGCGCCCCCTCCAGCCCCTGGGCCCGAGGAGGGGCCCTGACTGAGGGCAGAGCACAGCCCTCGGCCGCCTCGGACCCCTTCCTGGGGGAGCGCAGGGTCGAACCCACCTTAGAGCACAGCCCTAAGACAGCCCCCTGGCCCCGCCCCCTCCAGACTGTCACCACCTACCCCACCTGCCCTTCCCGCCCTCCCAGGCTCACATCTGGGGTCTCCACGGGGAAGAAAAGGGGGTCCTGGGCCCGCAGGGCGGAGACCAGGCCGAGCGCGATGGTCAGAAACAGGACCTTCATCTCGGGGCTCAGCTCACAGCTGCCGGCGGGTCACCTGGGGTCTCGATGTGGCTGTGCCTGCAACTCCCAGCTGCTGTTTATACCCACCTGGGCTCCTGGCCCCTGAGCACCTGGCACAGATCACACCCCACCCCCGGCATCTCGGCCAGTTCCGCCTGGAGGGGGAGGGGGATGTGGTTCATGTGAAATCTGATGAGTGACAATCAAAGGCCACCCGGAATAAAGAACGTAATGCTGGGCCATGTTTGCCACCCCAGGATGCTTGCTCATAGGTAAGCCACCTGGAGGAGGCGGCATCAGCCTGGGGGCGGTGGGGAGCCTGCCCTCTGAGCCCCAGAGCCAAGGCCAAGGCTGCTCGCCCCACCCCCGCCCCCGCCCTCCCAGAGCCCAGGGCTGGGGGCTTCTGCCAGTTCTCTGGGGACCAGCAGGCTCACCTGCTGAGGCAAAAGGGACGGAGCTTTAGAACTGCAGGGTCACAGATGTAGGATTGGCCAAGTCCCCAGGGTCCCTGGAGCCCATGTCTCACCTGCCAAGCTGCCTGGCACTTGCTGGTCCTGGCCTGGGATGCCAACCCCGGGGTCCTCCTGAGGGTGGGGCCCCGGATTACGACCTGGGATCAGCCTCCATACCGCCTGTTCAGAGGGGTCTCCCCAGGCCCCGGGCAGAGGGATCGGACTCCCCAGCCCCTCATTCCAGACCCCGAGGGCAGGCTGTTTCCAGGAGCACAGTTATTACCCTCCGGAGGCGCCTGCTCATTTCTGGTGTTGTTGCTTTTGGCTGCAGTGAGCAGCGGCTGGATGTGGGATCTCAGTTCCCGGACCAGGGATTGAACCTGGGCTGCAGCAGTGAAAGTGCTGAGTCCCACCCGCTGGACCACCATGGAACTCCCGGCCCTGCTCTTTTCCGCACATGCGTGTTCACTGCCCGAATCTCCTGTTGCAGCTGAAGTTCCCTAAGCAGGGGCTTGATTCCCGGGGGTCACTGTTGGGTGGGGCTTTGGGGGAGCTCCGGCCAGGGGGTAGGTGGTCCCTGGGTATTTGTTGCTAAAGGAGTAAACCAGTGACGTGATCTCTGGGGCCTCAGAGCTGATGGGGGACACGCAGCTCTGTGGCTCTGGGTCCCCGTGAGGCTGGAGGATGCGCGAGGGGCTGGGCGTCTTTCTTCAGGCCCCCGTATTCCTGGGCCTCACTCGTCCTCCCCGAGACCACAGCTGACCCAGGGCCTGAGGGCTCAGGCTGGGGTCATACAGTGGAGCCTTTGTGCTTCGTTGGCCCCAGATTGGACACTGCTGTCAGCTGCCCACCCCAAGTACCGGCTAAATAATAATAATTAGCCCTCTCTTTAACCCCTGGGGGAGGTACAAAAGGTGCTGGCACCACCCAGTAATTACTGCAGCTTGGAAGGTGCCGGGAACAGAAAGCCCCTTCCCTGGGAGTGGGCAGGGGCGGGGCCGTGCCCGTTAGGACCGGGTTAGTAAGCAGGCTGGCACCTCCATGTCCGTGGAGGGCTTTTCCTGTTCCCTGTTCCCCTGGGCTGTACCCAGAGAACACAGGTGTAAGTTATTCCATGGGCGTCGCTGATCTAAGCGTCTATGAAAGGGACAAATTTAACTCCATCCTGGAGAAAGCAGTGGAACAGCATGCAGGTCTTACTGACAGAACAGGGGTGGCCCCCCGCAAAACCCTCTGCTTGGTGTGATCGAGCTCCCCATGCCTCCCCCACTCCACCCCCATGCCCTGGGCCCCAGCGGGCTGCCCCCTGCCCAGTTGTCCAGCTGTGTGTTTTCTGGATCCTGGACATGCTCAGCTGGGTGTGGACACCACGGGGAGGTAGTGGGCAGGAGGGGAGAACCACCCCTGTGCCCAGTGCCCCGGGACGTGAGGCTTCCTCTGGCTACTGCTCCCTTTAGGAGGGTGGATCCTGCAGGGCTTCCCGGTCCATAGCCCTGGCCCCACTTCTGGTGAGTCTCTCAAGGTCCCGCCGTGGAATCTCAGGGTGCTTACAGCTCCTGGGTGCTGCCACCTCCAAGGGTCTCTCTGGCATGGACAGGTTCTTGCTTTCCTTAGCATTTGGGTGTCAGAGGTTTGGATGACACCACCAGCAAACCCTAAGACCAGAGGGCTCACCGGCTGAGCCTGAGGGGCGTGTAGAAGTGGGGGGGACGACGAGGGATGCCTCTAAGGTCCCAAACACCTGGCCAGGGGGGACTGCAGCTTGTCCCAAAACTGTCTCTTCACGTTATCTTAGCAATCATGGCCAGCCCCACCCTGCAGCCTCAGCTCCAGGACTGGCCAGCATGGATTCACTATGGAGCATGCGCGCCTCAGAGCACGGTGAGGGGTGGACTGGGGGACAGTGCTTTTGCCCCCGCCCCTCCTGCAGCAGCAGTGCATGGATCCTACACTCAGACAGGACCCCAGCTTCCTGCCTCGACTGCCTGCATCCTTTCTTCTGTGCCTGCCCTGACCCCATGGGTGAAAGCAGACGAGCAGGTGAACTAACACACCCGGTCCAAACAGATGGGAACTCAGGGGCTTCACATCCTGGGCTCCTCACTCCCCAGTGGGACAATCCGACGTGGCCGCACCATCACTCAGGAGGCCTGAGTCCCAGGAGCCCACAAGGGGGGCCATCTCGTTAAAACACCCGGAATTAGACTTCCTATCTCCCCATCTCACTTGGCCTCAGACTTCTGGCTTCTAGACCTGGGAGAGAATGAATTTCTGTGTTTTACGGCACACGGTTTGTGGTACTTTGTGTTACGAAACTAACACAAGTCCTAAGATATTAATGATTACATCAAATGTAAATGGACTAAATATATAAAGTAGAAAACAGGGATTGACAGAGTGACGAAAACCATGATGGGACTACACACCGTCTTCATAAAACTTACTTCAAATGTAACAAAAGAGACATGTTGGAAGTAAAAACATCAAAAAATAAATAAGATAAATAAGTGCTGGTGGAGCCAGCTATCAATAGATTGCCTCTGTAATTTAGCATCAATATATGTCGGTCCTTCCTTGCCTGTTCTAACGGAGCTGGTCCCAACAGGGGATCCTCTTTTGCATCCAGCGTGAGCTTTTTGTTGGCAGAAGGCATAGAATGAAGGGTCCTCCTTCCTGGTACCCGGGTCCTTCCATTTATTCTCTTCCTTTCTGTGGCTATATGACTCATGGTGGCACCAATAGAGGATGTCCCCAGCCACTCACCACACTGAGCACAGAGCATCCCCACAGATGGGTTCTCTGGAGATACCATGGCACCCCCCACAAGTGGATTCCCAGTGAGTCCTGTAGGCGTCCAAGCCTCAGCCCACCTGCCCTTGGGAGGGGAGTTTCCTGTGTGCCAGTCTCAGCCTGCATTTGCCACCTGCTGGCCTTTGCTCTGACCACAGACCAGCTTTGGACCAGGGCAACTCACTTTGGCTGCAGGCTCACCTTCTCCAACAAGGTCTGAAACCAGCCTTGGCGAGGGGTCTCCTCCCAGATTTGATTCTTCCTTAGCTATTCTACGGTGAGCCTGAGCTCTTCTTCATTTTTTTTTTTTTGTACTTAATTTTTCATTCTACAGACTCTCTCTCTTCGATCTGCTGTATGGCTTCTGTTTCCTGATGGAAGAAGGGTTCATATAATTATATATTATTATAAAAGGTGCTAAGTCAAAGGGGAAGAAGGGGAGAAGGAAGTGTCAGGACAAGGGGTAGTTTATGTTCTAAGTGGCTGGTCTGCGACAGCCTCATCAAGGTGACCTGTGAACACAGAAGAAAGATACTGGAGGAAATGGGCCATGAAATCATGAGGTGAAAGAGGCTTCCAGGTGGAAAGAACATTCGGTGTAAGTCTTCAGGTGGGAGAGGGTGGGGTGTGTTCCAGGGACACAAAGGAGGCAGCAGGACTGGAACAAATGACAGAGGGAACACTGGCCACAGGTGCTTCCGAAAGGACCTCTGCTGTCAGGCGTGCAGGCTGCCGTGAGGATTTTACCTTCTACTCCAAGAAATGGAGACCCCTGGAGAGATTTTTACAAAGCCAGTGAACCACTTATGGATTTAAAGGGTCGCTCAGTTGCTGCATTGAGGACAGGCTGGAGGAAAGGCAGAGAAATCCGTCAGAAAGATCCTGCTACAATCCAGGTTGGGGACAGGGCAGTGAGGTCTCCTCAGCCCTCAGGGAGTGATGCGGTAGGCTTCAGTGTGGACTTACATACCCACCACAAACAAATAGAAAACGGGTCAAAATATGTGAAACTACAGTTTTGAGACATTGGCCAAGAGAGAGCGCAAGGCTGTCCCTGGGAGGGACGCAGGCAATGCGATCCCTGCATCTGTGAATCATCTACATCCAGCCCCGCGGGACAGAGCAGGGAACCCAGGCAGAGCAGGGCAGTCACGCCAAGTGTGGGAGACAAGCCTGGACTCTGGTACATCTGTAATGATGAGAGTGAGTTGAGTGTGGAACCAGAGAAGAGGAAGCTGTGCAAAGAAGAGCAGCAGAGGGTCTCACTGGAAACCAGTCTATATATGCAGTGGGGGAGGCTCCAGGGGACAGAGAATAACTATTTGGGGTAAAGAACGTTTCCAAAGACTAGCCCTTCTCCACACGCGTTCTGTGAAAGTGTTTCTGGACTGAGGTCCCCAGCAGTGGGGGTCCCGCAATCAACCCCACCCTGGCTCAAGGTAGATGCCCAGGACACAGCAGCTGAATGACCAATAGAGGGTCTCAGAGCCCGCCCCCCCCCCGGCTCCGAGAAGCTCCCGTTGTGAGCCTGGAGGCTAATAAGAGGTACATATTCAATCAGAGACTGAGGGACGCCCCACAGGACCCCTGGGTCCCTTTGCCCAGCAGCTCAATTGAGCAGAGCGGGCTCAGTCTGCCCCCTGGTGGTACAACACAGAACTGCAGCCTCCCGCAAGAAACTGGAAAACTCTTCAGGTACCTTTGTTTGAGGTCTTCAAGGCAGTGGTTCGTTCCACAGAGGCCCAGGGGACAAAGGAGGAGGACCTGTTCCCTCCTAGGGGATGAGAGGAACCTCGGGGCCTCTCTCCCCTCTTCCCTCCCACTGTCCTGGTGTCCGCGCGGGAGCCCTCCTCGCACCAACCAGGGCAATGACTCCACCCACTTCCGAATGAGGACCCCCAGGCATCAACAAGGAGGGTCTGGTTCCTTCTCCGGGACAAACGGTCCAGTCTCTGCCACCAAGTCCCCAGGCTGCTCCTTGCTTAGAGGGATCTCAGAGCATAGAAAGCCTTTTCCAAGGACTGAGAGCAGAGCGGGTCATGGATGGAGAACCAAGGCCAACAGACCCTCGGCAAGCCTGTGGGATCCTGGGGTCCCCCTGTCTAGGCCCCCAGTTTACAGAGGAGTAAGTTGAGGCCTCCGCTCCTGTAGCCCCTCCGCACTATGGGGTCTCATCCCAGTTCCGGGAGCCTGAGTGGTGGACACAGGAGCCCAGACCCTGCCTTCTCCAGCCCCGCTCTAGGGGTGGCCCTGGCCTGGGGACCCGGTCATCAGCCTGGCATTTCCCCCTCCCCATGCCCTGGGCAAAGACACGTTGCTAGGATACGGGATGCCTCTGCCACATGGCAGAGCTGCCCCCAACCTCCTCCTTCTCACTCCCTGTGCTGCCTCATGCTCTCCTCTCTGACCCCCAGCAGAGGAGTCAGAGAATCAGAGAGAGAGTGTGTGTGCGTGTGTGTGTGTGTGTTTGTGCACCCGCACCTGTGCACTGTGGAGATGCCCAGAGGAATGGGGCCCACGTGGGAGGGGGTGGGCAGACGTCCTCCAGGATCTGAGGGGCTCCCATCCGCGTGAGAGCAAACCCCATGGGACGGACACTAAGGCTGGTCGGGGAGGCGGAACCCTTCCTGCGGCTCTGGACTCTGCGCACCTCCTAGGCCCCGGCAGACCCTGCCTCCTCGGGCCCCAGAAGCTGGGCACAGAACTGCATCGCCCAACTCTGCACGGACCGGCTCTCCCCACTGACGGGTGTAGTAGGGCCACACTGGCCTCCTTCCTTCAGCGCAGTCCAGCCTAGGGCCCAGGATGTGGCGCCCACGCAGAACCCCAGACAACACCTGCACGGGGCCTTGCCCCACAGCGCGCAGGCGCAGCACTAACCCCGCCCCGCACGGTGGAGCCGCTGGCGGCCGGTAGTCCTTACTCTTAGGGAGCTGCCTGGGAGCTCCGTGTTTTAATCTCACTTTATGGACGAGCAATGGCCGCAGAGTTCAAGGTCACTGAGTTCTAAGTAACCAAGTCCGGCCGTGAACGGGGCGCTCAGAGTCATTGTTCTTACATCAATGCCAGGTGACCCCCTGAGTCCAGCACGTTGGGCTCCTTCCTCTCCCTGCATTAATCTCTGATCCCATTTCCAGTGGAGGCAACTGAGGCTCTGAGTCACCACACGAACTTGCCCGTCACAGGGCTGTGACATGGTCCTGCTGTGGGTTTGAATCCAGGTTATTCTGACCCCAAAGGCTGTGCTTGCCCAGGAGCCCAAGCAGGGGGCCTCTGAGTCCAGCTTTGGAGATGACCCCTTGTGGCTGGGGGGCTGTGGGGGCCCACTGCAGGTGGCGGGAGGAGGGGCGGCTCTGAGGGGAGAAGGGCTTGGTGGGGTCCCTGGGGGAGGCAGGCTCTAGGGAGGCAGGAGGCGGGGGCCAGGGGTGCCCACTGGGGAGGGCGTCTGGACCACAGAGCACAGGGCAAGGAGTGTGGGGCAAAGAGTTGGGGGTTGGTTCCCTGCAGGTTGTTGAGGACACGGAGGAGCTGTCCTGGAGCCACAGCAGGTAGACCCAAGAATGGTCAGAGTGCACATGGCACCCAAACACATTTTCTTAGGGTCCAGCCAGGGGTGGGGAGGCTGCCTCAGTTTCCAGCTGAGTATGGTAGGGGCCATGGCTGTCGTTCGCCTCCTCCCACGGCTGGGCAAGCTGCCTGGACGGCCCAGAGAGAGTCTCTTGTCAAGTAGCCATTGTTGGAGTTCCCTAGTGGCTCAGTGGGTTAAGGATCTGGTGTTGTGACTGCTGTGGCATGCGTTCAATCCCTGGTAATTTCTGCATACTGCAGTCACGGCCAAAAAGGAATGTAACCACTGATGAGGTCACGTCATAGCTCAGTGGTTAATGAACCCGACTAGCATCCACGAGGACACAGGTTCGATCCCTGTCCTCGCTTAGTAGGTTAAGGATCTGGCATTGCCAGGAGCTGTGGTGTAGGTCACAGATGTGGCTTGGATCCCACGTTGCTGTGGCTGTGGTGTAGGCCAGCGGCTACATCTCTGATTAGACCCCAAGCCTGGGAACCTCCATATGCCGCGGGTGTGGCCCTAAAAATACAAAAAAAAAAAAAAAAGATGTAGCCGCTGAGGTCTATACCCAGAGAGGACCGGGTGTGGGGACAAAATAGATCCAGATCCTAGTCCACTGCTAACAGTGCCTCCATGTCTCTTGGGGGGGATCCCTCCCCACCCCCCAGTCCACGCAGATGAGGGGTCTGGACCTCTCTCCCACCTGAGCAGGTAACAAGCCTTCAGACTTGACATCCTCACAGGGATGGTAGGTCCCCAACCCGGGAAGCTGGATGTCAAAGGCGGTAAACTGGAGACCACGGGCCAAATTGCTGAAGTTATTTATTTCAGCTCACACGGTGCGTTCAAACTTTGGAGCTGCCCCAGAAATTCCTGGATTACGATCCCTTTAAAATCAACGGTGGCCATTCTGAGCCAGCATTCCCATGGCATGTCCACTGACCCTGACCAGACACCCTCACAAAACATCAAGGGGTCCAGGTGAGGCCAGCGCCACGTGTCCCCTGCCTGCTGCAGCCAGGAAGTGGTGTCCATCCCGCTGCTCCATAAGGACTGAGCATGGGGGGGGGGTCCCTCAAAGCGACCTGGAGGCACCGTTAGCCGTAGAACGGGACATGGATGTGGTCAGGAAAAGCAGTGGTCTTCAGACTCCTACTAATCCCCCCTTTTCCCAACACTGTGCAGATGGGGCCAAGTCCCAGAAAAGGGGGGGGGGCGGATCTTGTCCCCCTCACACAGTGATTCGTGGTAAAGCTAGTACCCTGATTAGGATAAATTCCTACTTATAGCAGAAAACCCAACCTAACGAGAGATCCCATCAGGGCAGTTGGCCATTATCTGTCTTTATGCCCAACGTCTTGGTGGGTGTGTCCATCCTCAGAGATGTCTCGTGGCCCAGAATGGCTGCAGGAGCGCCAGCAAGGACCTTTGACCATATGCATTTCAGAGGACAGGAAGGAGGAAAGAAAAAAAAAGGCAAAAAGGTCTTCATGTTGTTTCAGCTCACGGTGAGCAGCCTCCTGAAGGCCCACATGACACATATAATTGTCCTGAGCTTCCCTGCGAGAGAGGTCAGGAAATACAGCCTTTCAGTTCAGTGAATTGCTTCCCTGAATAGAATGGAGACTCTATTCTTTTAAAAAGGGAAGAATGAAACCTGTGTGGCCATGACCCCTGCTCTTTCCCTAAAGGAAACTCTAGAAGAGGAGAGGGAACTATGGGTAGATCAAAAATTAACCTGGGAGTTCCTGTTGTGGCGCAGTGGTTAACGAATCCGACTAGGAACCATGAGGTTGCGGGTTCGGTCCCTGCCCTTGCTCAGTGGGTTAAAGATCCGGCGTTGCCGTGAGCTGTGGTGTAGGTTGCAGATGCAGCTCGGATCCCGTGTTGCTGTGGCTCTGGTGTAGGCCGGTGGCTACAGCTCCGATTCGACCCCTAGCCTGGGAACCTCCATATGCCACGGGAGCAGCCCAAGAAATAGCAACAACAACAAAAAGACAAAAGACAAAAAAAAAAAATTAATCTGTCTTGGAGTTCCTGTCGTGGCTCAGTGGTTAACGAATCCGACTAGGAACTATGAGGTGGCAGGTTCGATCCCTGGCCTTGCTCAGTGGGTTAAGGATCTGGTGTTGCCATGAGCTGTGGTGTAGGTCACAGATGCAGCTCAGATCCCGCCTTGCTGTGGCTCTGGTATAGACCAGTGGCTACAGCTCCAGTTAGACTCCTATCCTGGGAACCTCCATATGCCGCAGGTGCAGCACTGGAAAAAGACCCCAAAAAGACAAAAAAAAAAAAATTAAACCATCTTATTGAAGTTTGCTCTAAAAAATTTTTGCCATAAAAAGTTTGCTGTACCGGAGTTCCCACTGCGGCTCAGCAGGTTAAGAACCCAACATAGTCTCCATGCGGATGTAGGTTCGCTCCCTGGCCTTGCTCAGTGGGTTAGGGATTTGGCATTGCCCCAAGCTGTGGTGTAGGCCAGTAGCTGCTGCTCTGATTCAATTCCTAGCCCAGGAACTTCCGTATGTCATAGATGCAGCCCTTAAAAAAAAAAAAAAGCAGTAATAATATAATTCTGATTTCAGTATTTTATTAGGCATAAATCAAAACATTTTGAGTGGTAAATCAGCTGAGCCGTAATAGCAGGGTCAAGGTGGGAGGGTAATAACAGCAAGGCCAAAATGACTATAGTTTTTTTTCTTTTATTTTTCCCTTTTTTTTTCCCGCTCCCATGGCATGTAGAAGTCCCCCAGGCCAGTAATCAAACCAGCGGACAGCAGTGACCCAAGCCACTTCGGTGACAATGCCAGAGACTTAGCCCCCTGAGCCATAAATGTCTGTCATTTTAAATGTATTAGAAAGACATCTGTTTAAGATAATCCTGGCTCAACGGTAACAATCCCAGCTAGTATCCCTGAGGATATGGGTTCGATCCCTGGCCCAACTCAGTGGGTTAAGGATCCGACATTGCCTCGAGCTGCAGTGTAGTCACACATGCGGCTCAGATCTGGCCATGCTGTTGCTGTAGCTGTGGCGTAGGTCAGCAGCTCTAGCTCCAATTAGACCCCTAGCCTGGGAACGTCCATGTGCCACAGATGCGGCCCTTAAAAAAAGGAAAGGAAAAAAAAAACACAATAATCTAGTTACCATGTTTTTAATGGCTGTGGTAGTTGGGTTATACTGAAGTTGAAATAACACCTGATTTTCACACATAATATCACAGGCTGGGGAGGCCTGTCATCATTTAAGAACCCAGAGTTGCACCATCACATGCCTTCAGCCTCCCCAGGGCCTCATTGCCATCAGCATTCTGTCGGCAGAAAGGGAAAGACATAAAAGGAACAGGGGATTTCATGGGCTGGGTCTGGAAGGGTCACGCATCAATTCACTCCACTTCCATTGGCTGGAACCAGTCATGTGGTCACATCTGAGCAAGGGAGGCTGGGAAATGTAGTCTGTTTGTCCGAGGAAGGGAGAGGATTTAAAGGACAACTAGAGTTCTCTGCATCCATGAATCACTCCCTTGAATTTATTGTCTTTCCCAAATCTTTATTGCCCACCGTGTGCCCAGCATGGTGCGGAGAGCTGGAGGGGACAGAGAGCTGGTTCTCTGTCTGGGGAGAAACTCACAGGATGAGAGAAGGACTAAGACATGGTATAAAGAGCCTGCCCTCCCAAGAGAGGAAAGGATAAGGTGGGGGCGCTCTGGGAGCCCCACGAATCATTACAGACCAGAAGCCTCTGGAAGATGAGGGCAACTGAGCTCCACTGTCAGAGACAGACAAAATCGGCATCAACCAATCCACTGTTTTAAGTTACTGTGGTTTTGGACAGTAGTGTGTTACACAGCAAAAGCAAACTGATACATGATCAAATTGATTAAAAATTAAACCCAACTAAAACAGAGAAAGAAAATGAATGCAATAGTATGATGATGATTTCACCTAGAAGTTACTGTCTTTTTTTTTTTTTTTTTTTTGCTTTTTAAGGCCACACTCATGGCATATGGAGGTTCCCAGGCTAGGGGTCCAATCAGAGCTACAGCTGCAGACTACACCACAGCTCAGAGCAACGCCAGATCTGAGCCACGTCTGCAACCTATATCACAGCTCACAGCAACGCTGGATCTTTAACTGAGCGAGGCCAGGGATCAAACCTGCAACCTCGTGGTTCCCAGTCGGATTCGTTTCCACTGCACCACCACGGCAACGCCTGTCATCACCTTTCACGTCGCCTTCAGAAATCTGATGTTTTCAATGAGCAAAGTATAGATGTTCTTGTTTGTAATATATAGATTTACTTCATTCTTTCTAAAAACATTCATGCACAATGTATCAACGGATGAATAAACTGGTTTATTTAATTGTCCCCCAAAAGTGGACATTGACAATGGTTTTGTGTTATTACAAACAATTCTTACCTCCTTGAGCGATAGGAGTGATTTTCTCATTTCTAATACATGTTGTCACATACTTTCTCTCATTTCTCCATTTATCTACCGATTGGCAGTGTGGTAGATATAAGTGTACATTATGTAAATATAACATATAAACTATATATGCGATAGAATATATAGAAAGACCATGGAAAGGCAGGTGTGGAGGTGATCTTGTTTTTTGTCTTTTTAGGGCCCCACCCGCGGCATATGGAGGTTCCTGGGCTAGGGGTGGAATCTGAGCTGTAGCTGCCGGCCTACACCCCAGCCACAACACCACCAGATCTGAGCAGCATCTGTGACCTATACCACAGCTCACGTCAATGCTGGATCCTTAACCCATGGAGCAAGGCCAGGGATCGAACCTGTGTCTTCATGGATACTAGTCGGATGCGTTTCTGCTGAGCCCCAACATCTCCTGAGATGCTTTTTTCTATTTTCACATCATCTCAGGAACTAGAGATGCCTCCACTCCAGCTCCAGTTGCTGTCCATTCGGAGGAGCCAATTGCAGGTGCAGAATCGGTGCAGAAGTAAAGGCAGCTCCAGAGCCTGAGAAATACTCAGCCTCCATTGACGCCCCACCTTCCCCAGCAGCTCCAGAGCAGCAGCCAACACCAGCATCAGCCGCAACAGCAGCTCTGGATCCAGGAGGAGCGTCTGGAGTGGCTCTTGAAGGAGACCAAGAGAACTTTCAGGACCCAGCACGCTTGCGGGAGAGCCAACTTGAACTGCCCTAGAGCTCAGTTCATAAGCCATACCTTCAACTTGCTACCCCAAAAGAAATTTCCTTCTCTTCCCCTGTTGTTATGTTTGGGGGTTTTGTGTGTTTGTTTACATTTTACGGCATCTTCTACTTTAGGTTTTAAATTAAATATAACAAACTGAAAAACTGTTATCATCTACCATGCTACAGCTCATGAGCACTAAGTACATTTGCAACGCTCTGCAGTCAGCCCCCCTATTTAGTTGCAGAATATTTCATTCCCTAAAGGGAAATACTGACCAAAGGTATTCACCCCCCATTCACCCCTTCTCCAGTTCAACTGAACCCCTTATCTGCATTCTCTCTCCATCCTTTACCTATTCTTAATGCTTTTTATGAATGGAAATGCAGAGTCGGTACCTTTCTGTCTGCTCACATGTTTTAAGAGGGGAGTAGCTACCTTTTGTTTTCTGGGTTTCTCTATGGGGAGAATCAACAGTTGCTCCTTATGGAAACCTGAAGCCTGCACAGGTACCACCACTCCAGAGGCAGAGCCATCACCTGCACTTGCATCTGCTCCTGCAGAAAACCTGGAGGCAGCTCAGGACCCACCACCTTTGCAGGGAGAAGCATCACCTGCAGGTGACCCAGAAGAAGAATCTTCCTTTCCCTAGCCCAGTGCAGCCCCTCATCTACACTCTCTCTCTGTTCCTTTACTTATTCTGGATGTTTTTTCCTAAATGGAATCGCAGACCAGGTACTCGTGTGTGTGCTCACGTATTTTCAGAGGGGAAAATTTAATTTTTGGTTTCCGGGTCTCTTGGAATAGCAATTTTGTTACATGAAAGATACATCCTATAGATAAAGATCAGGTGTATAAAATGAAGCCCTTTTAGTAAAATGAAGCTGATCCAGAAAACAGATGAGCAATGCCTGGCTCTTCCTGTGGCCAAGAGGAACAAGAAAAATGTAGAAAGTTGGAAAAACGAACCACAAATGCAACAGCATGCCTCAAAACCCAAGGCCAGAAAAAGATTAACCTCCTGTGTTCCAAAAAACCCTCAGACGTCAAGGTCTTTACAAGGGACGAAGAACAAACACATCAGTTCCAACGAGAGGCAGCACACTCGGTCGCTGCATGCTCGGCTTCCCCAGTGAGGACACAGGCAAATGTGTGTCACTGCCATCTGCATAGACGGGCACCCCTTCTTCTCGTGGGTGTGGCCAACCTCAAAGCCAGCCCTTCCATCAGCCTCCAGGCCCCACACGGAGTCCAGGACCAAGGATAGCTCCCACCCCAGCTCCAGCAACCGGCTCTGGTAGGGTGTTGCCCACATGCTCACCGGTTCCTCCAGCTTGAGGTGGGGAGGTGAGCTTTACCCAGAGTCCCCTGGTGACCAGGAAAGAGGGTGACTGCCCAGTGCTGCCTGACAGCCCTTCCATCCCTGTCCTTCTTGGGGTTAGGGTTCCCCACCCCCCACTCCCAAAAAGCCCAGGAGCTGGATGCTGGCCCAGGGAGCTCTGCAGGGTCAAAGGGGCTGCAGATCACACACAGACCACAGTTATGGAAGTTGACCTCCCCGAGGTCCCCAAAGTCTCTGGCATCAGCTGGGCCTCCAGCAGCACCTCATCTTCAGCCTCCAGCATGTCTGGCGGAGCCTGGGGCATGCAAAGGCTGTGTCTCAGGGTCTGCAACTGAGCTCCTCGCTGTCACCCTCCATCTGGCAGGTGGACGATGCTGCAGCACACCTGTCAGCCTGGGAACGAAGAAGAGCAGCATAAAAAGGAGTATCCTGCTGACCAGGCGAGCGGGGCATGTCCTTGGCCCCCTCACTCAGACCTCTCCCGGCACAGACCTCTCCTGCACAGCTTCTTTGACAAGATGCCATCTCTGGGCCCTCCTAACAGCGTGCCCAGCACCATGAAGTGCCAGATGACTGGCACAGCCCCGCCTGCACAGAGGAGGAAACTGGGCGGCCCCTTCAGCTTGGTTGATATGGAGGACCCATGCTTGTGTGGGGGTACACAGCATGCCCACTATGGTCCCTCCAGCTGTGGGATGCTGCAGCCCTGATCAGACAGCCCACCTTGTCCCCCACAACCAGCAGTGACCCTGACCCCTGTGCCCCCCAGTGGGCACCTCTCACCCCCACTGCCGCCTCCCTGGAGCCTTCCTCCCCCGATGCGTACAGTGCCCCTCCCCCACAACCCTCATCCACAAAGGGTTCACCGCCAAGGCGGGGCTCAGAGGCACAACTTTTGAGGTCAGGTTACTCTGCGTTCAAACCCACAGTGGGACCATCTCACAGCCCTGTGACAGGCAAGCTCATGTGACAACTCTCAGAGTCCATTTCCCCCCGCGAGGTCAGTGACTCCAACCTGGGGAGGGAGTGCTGGGATTTAACGCAAGGAGGTGAAGGCGCCCGAAGTGCGGGACCCTGTATCCCAGTGTCCTGCTGTGAGTCGGGGGGAGGGGGGAGGATGGCGTAGAGAGGAGGTGGGGCCCGACTCGGAGTCCACCTCCAACTCCACTTCCCCTTGACCCGGCCGAGCGCGGAGCTGGACCATGCGGTGGAACCCAGGGACGGGGACATTGGAGTGGAGGGTGTGTTTCGTGTCTCTCTTGTCCCCAGGTCTTCACACCCAACTCTTCCGGGGCCCTGTGGGCCCGCCTGGCGGTAGTGCGGGTGGTCCCAGGCCTGCAGGGATTGGGGAGGGGTGTCGCAGAGCAAGCAGCAGAGACAGGGACGTCTGGGACCAACCACTTGGGGGGCCGTTGCTGTTTGGCGGTTCTCGGGTGAGGCGGGGTCCGAGGCTTCTAACAGCTGATGGGAGGCTCGCGCATGCCCAGAATGCTCCCTCATCATACAGCCAGGGGCAGGAGCCCGTGACTCTCTTGCTGAGCAGAGCGCACGCAGCTCCTCCTCCACCCATCTTGGGACAACTGGCAAATGCAGGCCAGGAGAGGCAGAGACTGAGGTGGGCTCAACCTTCCCAGGGGGCTTGCTTTGGGAATGAGAGCCTCTAAGCTCTGGAAAGACCTCGCCACCCCCACTGGGGGCCTTCTCCTCTGGGGTCCCCACACAGATGCAGACACATACACACACACACTCTGACTGCTCCGTTACGGGTCAGAGAGGCATGAACACTGGGGAGGCGACAAGAGAGAAAGAGGAAAGTGAGCGGGGCATCCAGTCTCCTGGCAACACACCTGGACCCCTGGCAGAGGAGGGGAAAGATGCCAGCTTGATGGCAGGGGGTTCTCAAGGAGCTCAGGGGGCTGCCTCATGCTAGAGACAGCCCCCTGCCCAGCTCACTTGGCTGGAGACACTTGAAAGAGCAATATGTCCTCCTGCGGGTTCCAGTGTCCCGAGGCCACAGCCCGCACGAGAGCCTTTTCCAAAGCTGCGGACATGGCATCCGTCCTCACCCCAGATGCCCCTGGCTGTTTGCATGGAGGCACCCAAAGATAACACAGGGAAGACCAGGGCAGCCAGCCCAGGGCAGGCCACCACTCTGATCCCACTGGCAGCCCTCTGTCCCTCCCCATATGTATGTGTGGAAGGTGGGGGCAGGGGCGGTGGGAGGAGCTCCTGCTGGAGCAAGAGCAGGCTGATGAGGGTTCAGAAGCCCAGGTCAAGCTGGTGAGATGTCCCCGGAGGCCGCCTGCTCGGAAGCCACCCAAGAGTCTAGCTAGGGTTCCATCAAGGGCTTTGCTTACTGAGGGGCCAGGGTCCCAGGGTGAAGAGTCTGGGCTCCTCTCTCCCTCCACCCCCACCATCCAGCCCCTGCCTTGGCCAGGAACCAAGTCTCCACAGACTATGAACTTCAGGACCTGAGCACGAGTATTTTTGCCCTGCTTGTTTTTTGAACTGTCCCTCTTTGTGGAAAATTAGCTCCTATGAGAAAATGATTCAGCCCTGAACGCGGATGAGACCCGAGAGTGGGGACGGTCACTGCAGACCCCCTTCCAGGGCAGCGACCTCTCCTACATCACCTTCTCCTGTGCACCTGCCGGGCCTTCACCACCCCCCAGCAAGTCCTGGACCTGCTGTTGGAAAGGTGAGCACCTCACCCCCCAGGGCAGCGCTCCCCACCCACCTCCTGGCTGCGCATCTGAGAAGGTCCCTTCACCTCTCTGAGCCTCTCTTTGCTCAGGTCAAAGCCGGGCTGTCAAGAGGCCGACCTCACAAGGCTGTCAAGACTGTGGGACAAGCAGGGACAGTGGCACCCTGTGCCCGGCCCTGTGGAAAAGGCTCCCGAGGAAGGGGAGGTGTCACCATGGATGGAGGGCATCCTCCTGCAGAGACTGCTGGCCTCACCTGCTGAACAGGCTGCCCCTGCCTGGCAGCCCCGTGGGGGGTGGGCTGGGGCGGGGCTGGCCTCTTGATGGGCAAGGGGGCCCAGAAGCCCCCATGGGGGTGCCAGGGGAGGGCCCCTGGAAGCAAAGGCCAAGCCTCTGACTCTGCTGCCCACCTGCCCGCCTGCCCCAGTGCCATGTCCTCCATCCTGGGCACCTGGCTGGACCAGTACTCAGAGGACTTCTGTCAGCCCCCCGACTTTCCCTGCCTCAAGCAGCTGGTGGCTTATGTGCAGCTCAACATGCCCGGCACCAACCTGGAGCGCCGTGCCCACCTTCTCCTGGCCCAGCTGGAGCACGCGGAGCTCACCCAGGCAGAGCCGGAGGGGGAGGCTGCTGGGGTGGGTGCTGGCCATGGGGGAGCCCCGGAGGCGGCTGCTGGGCTGGGGCACCCTCACGGGAATCGCATCCTCCCAGGAATTAGAGGTCTTTCAGTCCCTCTTCCTGCAGATCCGAGGAGCCAGGTGCCCCTGCAGAAACAGCGCACAAGTAAAGGCAGCCCCAGAGCCTGAGGAAGGTCCACCCTCAGCTACAGCGCCACCTCCACGGCGACTCCAGAATTGCAGCCAACAGCGCAGTCAGTTCCATTAGCAGCTCCTGAGTGAGCAGCCCCCAAGGGAGACCTGGAGCCATCTCAGGACCCAGCACCCCTGCAGGGAAGGCAGCTCTCGAACCTTCCACCCTTTCCACGACCAGAACTTTTCTTCCTCTCCCCTGTGACTGTGTCTATTGAGGGCTCTTTTTTTTTTTTTCACTTTACTTTTTTATATTTGAGGCTTTAAAATTCAAATCGAATAAAATGTAAGCAGCTCGTCATTTTCAAATGTGCAGTTCACGAGCCTGTCCTACATTCACAATGTCGCACAAAAACGATCACTGCTGCTTAGTAGCAGAATATTTCTTTCCCCAAAAGGAAGCCCCAGAAGCACTCGTTCCCCTCCTCTCCCTCCCCTAGCCCTGGCTGCCCCTAAATCTGCCTTCTCTGTTTGTTTCTCTGTTTCTAGATGTTTCCTATGAATGGAATCATAGAATGTGTCTTTTGTGTCTTCCCACGTATTTTCATAAGGACTGATAAATTTTTGTTTTCTGTTTTTATTTGAAAAAGAGCTTTGTTATTTGCAAGGGAAATTCCAGATGGGTTTAAAGATGAGATGCAGCAAATGAAGCCCTTTGAGGAGACATGTGCGCCACCTCAGGACAGAGTCCCCTGTTCGAAGCGTGACATCGGAGCCAGAAGACAGGGCAACGCCAGACTCTTCCTGTGGCAAAAACAAACATGTAGAAAGTGAGGAAGACAAACCCGAAGAGCATTCCTCACACCCCAGGGCCAGAAAAAGGCTTAACATCTCTGTGGTCCTGAAAATATTCCAGGAGTTCCTGTCGTGCTCAGCGGTAACGAACCGGACGTATCCCTGGCACAGCTGTGGTGTAGGCCAGCAGCTGCAGCTCCCCTTTGACCACTAGCCTGGGAACCTCTGTATGCCTCAGATGCCACCCTAAAAAGAAAAAAAAAAAAGAGAGAGAGAGAATTCTCCAAAGCTAATGTTTTTAAAAGGGACAAAAAGCAATCATGTGATTCCAACGGGAGGGCCACACACACGGTCAGTATAGGTCAGCGATGCTCAGCGTCCCCAGTGAGGACACACATGTGTGAACACTGTGGCGGCAGCATGGTCACCGCCCCACGGGAAGGTCTCTCGTCTGGTGACCAGCAGCCCTGGGGACAACGTGAGGAAGCAGAGACTCAGCAGATGCCCTCGGGGGACGTGAGGAAGGATGCTGCTCTCTGGGAGAAGCGTGTGCAGGACCAGAAGTGCACAAGTGGGGCCCCTCCCCTTCAGAGCCCATCCCGGGACCCCGGCCGCAGGGATTCCTGCGCAGTGTCTCCAAGATGTATTTTCAAGAGGGTCCGGCACGGCACAGGCTGGAGTATCAGGGACTGGAAACGGCAGTGTCCACGGAGAGGGGATGGGACGCATCGGTCCTGGTCCAGGTGGGCCAGTGAGCGCTGGGCAGCTGCTAATGTGGGTGTGGGGTCCCCACGTGCCGACAGAGACCCCAGGCGTCTTCTGACATGGGCCACCTGTGGACTGTGTGCACCCAGGATCCCATCTGTCAGACCACGTACACGTGAGGTCAGGGGGAGACACACACGTATGAAACCGAATCTGTGTATGAGCGAGGAGACAGAGACAGAGAGAGAACGGAGACAGGGCCTGAGAGATAAAGCACCAAACCACCAGTCATCAATCTCCATTATCCTCTGGGGATGGGCAATCTCTTGTTTTTTTTTTTTCTTTTTGGGGGCAGCACCCACGGCATATGGAAGGTCCCAGGCTAGGGGTCGAATCAGTGCTGTAGCTGCCGGCCTGCACCACAGCCACAGCAACGCCAGATCCAAGCCGTGTCTACAACCTACACCACAGCTCACGGCAACTCCAGATCATTAACCCACTGAGTGAGGTCGAGTCCTCATGGATGCTAGTCGGGTTTGTTAACCACTGAACCACGAGAGGAACTCTGATTTGAGCCTTCTTTTTTCTTCTCCTCCTCCTTCTTCTTTTTTTTTTTTTTTTTTTTTTTTTTTGTCTTTTTGCTATTTCTTGGGCCACTCCCGTGACATATGGAGGTTCCCAGGCTAGGGGTCCAATCGGAGCTGTAGCCACCAACCTACGCCAGAGCCACAGCAATGCGGGATCCGAGCCGCGTCTGCAACCTACACCACAGCTCACGGCAACACCGGATCGTTAACCCACTGAGCAAGGGCAGGGACCGAACTCGCAACCTCATGGTTCCTAGTCGGATTCGTTAACCACTACACCACGACGGGAACTCCCTCCTCCTTCTTCTTCACCATACCCTTGGCTTGTGGAAGTTCCTGGGCCAGGATGGAGCCTGAGCCACAGCAGTGATGATGCTGGATCCTTAACCTCTAGGCCACTGGGGACCTCCAAGCCCTCTTTTCTCCTTGGTCAGAGTAGCTAAATGTTTGTCAATTTTGTTTACCTTTTCAGGGAACCAGCTTTTAGTTTCATTGATCTTTTCTAATGTACTTTATTTTCTATTTTGTTTATTTCCACTCTGATCTTTGCTATTTCCCTCCTTTTACAAACCTTGGGCCTCATTTAGTCTTCTCTTTCTTGTTCCTTGAAGTACAGTGTGTTTATGTGAGGTTTTGCTTGTTTCCCAATGTAGGCATTTATCACTATGAATTTCCCTCTTGAAACTGCTTTTGTTGCATCCCTAGTTCTTCTTTTCAAAGGTTTTTATGCAGGACAACAAATGGTTATTACAGTAAAATGATGAATCATAAAAGGATTAAGAATCCAGTAAACAACTAAGTCCTTCCACCCAGAAAGAGAGCCCAGACTGGTGTCCTGCTCTGGCCCTTTCCATGCTGTGGGGACCTGTTCACCCCTATGGGTGTCACACTATGGGGAATTCTGGGGCTTGTGCTCTTCCGGAACCTGATTTCCCCAGGGATGGACACTGATCCGGCCTCCTTTGAATTGTCTGCCTCTGTATGACCTCTGGCTGCTTCCGATTTTTCACTCCCTTCAATGTGCTGAAGGGAACACCCATGTTCATAATATTTCGGACAGACCCCGAGAAGTGGAGTTTCTGGGTCATGATGTAAATGCGTTTAAGGTGTTGGCCGCAGCTTCTAAACAGGGACCCTCTTGTCAGCTTGGAGCCTTGTTTGGGAAAGTGGGGCTGCCAAGCCCTCAGGGAAGGAGGAAGCAGAAGGAGTTGGTCATGGCAGTGATGACCCAGTTGAGCCTCCCAACTGGACCACCCCTTCACCAACTAGACTTGTTCAGCCAGTTTTAGACCCCACCCCCTCCTCCTCCTCCAACCAGTGACTCCCAACCCCGACCCCACCCCAGTCCCCCCTCAACCTCCCTGGGCCCCGCCCACAGCCTACAAATGCCCCGCCCCCAGGCCCAGGCAAGATTCTCCCCTAAACACTGTGGATCACCGCCTCCAAAGTGACTCCTGGCCACCTCGTGCTGGAAATCTGTACCGGGTGAGCAGAGAAACAGGAGGCACAGGGCACTTGGCAGGGAGCACAGGGTAGCTCAGTTTGGCTGCTTTGGGAAGGAAGTGGAGGGGACCTCCCCCCGCCCTCATCGCTGGTAAAGGTAGAAGTGCTGTACCCATAAAATAATGAAAAAAATGAAGTTCAAAGAGACTCACTCCCTCTGTGCCTTACAGAGGGACAGAGCCAGGACTTGAACCCAGGGCCCCTTTGACCCCATGGAGCCTGCCCGACAAGGAGGCTGCATCCAGATGCCACAGGAGGGACCTCTGCGCCCTGAAGTGCCTTTGATCCTGGTACCCAGAGAGAAACCTCGCCCTGTGGTCCAAGTACCAGGAGAGCCCACAGGGCAGGCCCTTCCCCAGCCATCACTCCCTGCCCTAGACAGAGGGATTAGCTTTGGCTCCCCTCCAATTCAGAGAGGGCTGAGGCTGGGAGTGTGTGGCTCCTAGGGAAGCCAGGACCCTGAGCTCCAAGAGGCCGCAGTGTGGGATGTGGTTAGGAAGGAGCACAGGGTCCAAAGAAGACAAGGATCCTAGACCCGGCTCAGCCTCTTTCTAGCCGGTGACTCCAGGCAAGGCTCTGAACCTCAGTCTCCCCATCTGTGAAATGGGCTAATAACTGAGTTATCGGGAGAATTACCTGAGAAATGACATGTGGCTCTCTTGTCTGGAGCCCAGAATGTGTTAAGAGCCACCTGCCAGGCTGTCCTCCAGGGCACAGGGTCCAGGCAGTCCCTCCTCAGATGTCCTCTCCTGCCACGTGGCTCCCAGGAACAGTCAGCGTTATTTGCAGAGCTGAAGATCCAGGAGGTCAGTGCGGCACAGGTGAAGGAGGCTCAGCGCTGGAAGGACAGCTGGACACACTGACACACTCTGTGCCACCATCCAGGGCCTGTGCTGCGGCTCCCCTGACCCCACCCCACATAAAGACACTTCTTATATGGATTCCGGCTTCTGTGGTTTCACTCACTCGCTCACTCATTCAGCAAATATTCTCTAGTATATGCCGTGTGCCGAGCAGGGCAGCTTCCTCAGTGAGCGGGACCCACGTGATACCTGCCCATGGATGCTGTGATGGGGGGGACAGTCCATGGGATGAGCAGGGGTGATGAGCCCCAGGACTCTGCTCCTGAAAATAGGGGCCAGAGCTGCAAAGAAAGAACAGGAAAAAAATGCGTGCTTTGCACCTCCTCTAGTAAAATGAAATAATAAAAATTACGAAAAAATACAGCCCTTATTTAACAAAATGAGGACACCTGAGTCCAGAAGATCAGCTGACCCGCTCAGGTCATGGCCAGTGTAGCGCTGCGGCAGCGTTTGTGTCTCCAAAGCAAAGGAGACCTGGGGGCGAGCTGCTTGCAGGGGATGCCAGGAAGCCCAGGAGAGGATTTGGGCTCAAGCTCCCTGGGGGACCAGGTCCCACCTGGACTGGCTGCTATCGCCTACTGGGTTAGCAGAGGCTCAGAGAAGGAAGAGACACCTCCAAAGTCACTCGGGGAGGATGAAAGTGAGGCAGCCCCAGTCCAGCCCCGCAATGCAGATGCACCGGGAGCTTTGTAAGTAGGAACGCCCAGCAAAAGGGTCTACCACCCCTACGCCACCCTGGCTCCTCCACCAGGCCCTGGGCATCGGGTACAGGTGACCAGCCATGATCATCTGGTCGGGACAGCCTAATAGGACCCCAGCCTTCACGGTGGATGAGGGTGTGCTTAGCAAGCTCAAGGGCCTCAAGGAAGCTGCTGGAGTCAGGCTGCCAGGTAACCCTAGCCTACCTGGCTCTGAGCAGCCAGCTGGGTGAGGTCACTACCCAGCGAGGCCCCTGGACGAAGTCATCCTCCAGCTGCATTGACATGTGCCCTGAGCTTGAGGGTAGAACTTGATCCCCTGTAACTTCTGAGGTGAAAAAAAAAAAGAGTAGTTCTGTCCTGGCTCAGTGGAAATGAACCTAACTTGTATCCACAAGGATGCGGGTTCGATCTCTGGCCCTGCTCAGTGAAAAGATCTAGTGTTGCCGTGAGCTGTGGTGTAGGTTGCAGACATGGCTTGGATCCCGAGTTGCTGTGGCCGTGGTGTGGGCCGGAGGCTGTAGCTCTGATTTGATCCTGGCCTGGGAATTTCTGTATGCCCTGAGTGTGGCCCTAAAAAGACAAAAAAAAGAGGGGTGGGGGGAGGAAGAAAGAAAGGAGAAGAAAAAGAGCCTCTGAGGTGAGGACTATAGATCCCCTGTGTTCTAAGTGGGAAAGTGAGGTGCCAAGATCCCTCCTGGCCTGTAAGTAGCAGCCCTGGGGTTAAGGCCAGATCCCTCTGGTCCAAAGGCGCATGGCTTCCCCTTCCCCTGCATCCTCTCTGCCTTGGCCGGCTCTGCCTCCTCCTGGGGAATGGAGCCCTGAGCAGGGATGTTGGGAGCCCCAGGGCCTGGGATACCTCGGTCCCTTCCCCCACAAATACCTGTTGCCTGGCCTGTCCTCATCTGGGACCCACTTCATGTCCTACACACACACACACACACACACACACACACACACACACACACACAGAGTCCATGAAACCCGGCTCTTCCTGGGAGGGCTACCCTCTGATGTTTTTCTGTTTTATTGTAAAGTCCTAGCCATCCCATTAACTTGATCATGAATGCGGCTGAAACCTCTGAGTGTTCCCATGGCCGGGCCACCAGATCCCCCGCCAGACCCTGGGGGTGTCCCCTGCAGGGCTCTCAGAGGCAGGCAGAGATGACCAGGAGCCTGCCGCTGTGTCAGTGAGGGGAGGGGGCCTTTCCTCTTCCCTCACCCTTTCACCCAGCTCCTCCCAGACCAGCCCTGAGGCTGCCCTTAGGCTGAATCCGTCCTCTCCCGAGGTAGGGAGAGGGGAAACAGAGACTGCTGGGCCAGGGGACAGCTGCCTGTTGGCAGAACGCTGGCCTCGCCTTCCAGGGCCACGAGCCTGGGTCTGCGCCACTCCCCTCGTCTTTTTATTACCAGGGAGGGACCAGCATCCAGAAGGTACACCTGGAACTCTGCAAAAACATAAACTGTGTGAGAAAAATCAGTTGGTCCCAGACCAGGTCCCAGGGAACCAGTGTTTGCAGCTAAAAATGGAAGCACGGCCTTTCAGCCAGCAGTCACCAGCTCCCCCCAGGCTTGTGCCAGGTCCCTGCAGACACTGGGAAAACAAGCCCTGCCTTACAGAAACCATCAGTCCTCAAGGGAAACCCCAAGGATGCAGGCAACGACACCCACAAATGACCTGGGAGGCTGGGCCGAGGCTCCAGGCATACCTGGGTTTGCAGCGGCAGGCTGCGTCATTGCGACCTTGAGCAAACCTAGAACTTCCCTGAGCCTGGATGGTCGTTCTGTCTCCCGTGCTGCCCTCTGCCATGCTGCCACCGAGTCTACTCCCGCCTGTCGACAGCCAGCTGGGGAAAGATCAAAATCCACAATTCGAATTTGGGCTTCTTTAGGATGCTTTCACAGCATCCTAAAGTTGCAGGTGGCATCTGCATCTGGTTTCTCCCCAGCCCTTGTGTGCTCCCTTATTTACCACTAGGGTGCCTTCCTTCTTGTCCCTCTGAATGCCCCCTCTGTCACCACACCTAAACCGAGGCCTCCAATCGGTGCAATAGGTCTACCCTTGGCGACAGTAAGAGGATCCCCCTGGGGCTTCTAGAGTCGCTATGGTGAACGAGGGTCCATACCACCCGACAGGCCAACTCCTTTCCCAGGGGAGGAAGCAGAGCCCCGGAGCTGCTCATGGTGTCCGGGCCGACGTGCCAGGCCCAGGGGCCCTGAGCAAAGGATAAAGGATCCTAAACCCGGAAGGTAAGCGCGGCGACGTCCCGCTGGTTTGCCCTTCCTGTGATTTGCTTCTGAAAACAATTAAGTTTTTCCCCCAAGCCGCTTCTCGTATTTCTTAGACCCGCACCCCCATCCGGAGTTCCTGGACCCGGGCTTCTCGCCACTGCATCGTAGGCGGCGTTCCAGGTGGCCAGCAGAGGGTAGAGTCCCGGGGACTGCCCCCCGCAAGCGCGGGAACCCCTGGGGGCGGAGACTGCAGCTGGTGGGCGGGGCGTGCGGGCGGGTGGGAGGAGCAGCGGCGGATAGGCGGGGCGCGCGGGCTTTTTCCCGCCCCGGAGCCCCACGCGGCCCCGCCCCCGGCCCGTCCAGCGTCCGGTCGTACCCTGCACGCTACCGGAAGCGCGGCGCCGCAGCCGGGTTTCGCCCGACCCCAGGCCAGCCGAGTCCCTGATTTCCTGGCCGAGGTGCGCCCTCCGTCTGTCTACGCTGGTCCGACCGCAAGGGGTGAGTCTGCAGCCGGTAAGGACAATCGCGCTCCCTCCGCTGCGCCTTGTCCCTGCCCCGCGCCCAGCCGGAGGAAGAGCGCCGCGAGTCCCCAGCCCGCAGTGGTAGTCGAGATGTGTGTCTTCGGCCCCAGGCTCCTGGGTGCAGATCCCCGGCTGGGGCGGACCGAGCTCGGCCCTGGCTGTGAGTCGGCAGAGCGTCCCCGGCGGCCTGGGCCCCGCGGGAGGGAGAATCTCGCGGAGCCAACTGTCGAGGGGGGCCTTGGAGGACGCTTCGCCCCAAACCGGGATGGGAAAACTGAGGTCTGTAGAGGGAGGGAGAGGGATTGGGAACGGCCTTGCAGAGGCCACCGAATGAGCAGGGCCAAAGCCCCAGAACTCTGGCCCGGGAATCTTTGACCTCGAGCGGATCCCCGCAGGGCGGCCAGGGGTCCGGTGCTCACTGCTTACTGCGACACAGCCCTCACAGTACATCAGGGAGTGCGTATTGCGTCTTGTCCCCTGCACCAAGCCCCCTCTAGCCGAGGAGGACCCCGACGCTGTGGCAGAGCGGGGACGAGAGTGACTTGCCCAAGATTATCGCCGAACGGGTGCGAGCTGAAGCTCGTTCCCGCGGTCCCCGGGAGAGTCCAGGCTGCCGCCTCCTGGAGCAACGCCCTGCTGCCACCCCTGCCCCTGCTCCCCGCCCGGGGGGATCGCGGCCGCCTCTCGCTGCGCAGCATCCCGCTTCCCAGGCCCGGCGTGTCCCCGCTGTGCCGGCTCAGAGCTTAATTTCGGCGTCCTCATTGTCTCCCTGGGGAATCCCTCTCCAAGATCAGCCCAAGCGCTGTTGCCCTGGTCTGGAGGATGGCCGCCCTTCGCTCGCCGCAGGAGTTTGGGAGGGAGACCTGAGAGCCAAGGCAGGGGACCGGTCCTTGGGGCACGGCTGCAGGCTTCGGGTGAGCAATGAGCCTCTGTCCCCGGGTCAACTTGCCAGAACTGCCCCATCTGGGCCTAGGGTCCAGCAGGATGAGAAGATGACCTGGAATCCACAGTCCCCTGGCGGGGGCTGCCCAGGGGAGGGCGGGGCAGCAAGGCTGGGGCAACTATCCTCCAGATAAGGAGCATTCCTTTGCAGGTCTCCCCCGGACCCCGAAGACACAAGCTCAGAGCCTGACGGCCCTGAGAGAGGTGGGCGGATCCGCCAAGTCACACCCAGGCTCTGCAGGTGCTCAGGCTCAGACGCTGCACCCAGAGATGCGCTGCCGCAGACTAGCCCTGGGCCTGGGGTTCGGCCTGCTGGTGGGCGTGGCCCTCTGCTCCCTTTGGTGAGCATGCCCCGTGGAGCCCTCCGGCCCCACCCGACTCCTCCCTCTCTCAGCATCTCAACCCCCAAGCCTGACCCTTCACTGAACTCCCAGGGCTCTCATCCGCCTCTCCTGACGCACCTGTCCTTCTGGCGCCGTAAGAGATGAACTAGTCTGGACTTAGGGATTTTGCTTTGCACTGGCTCTTTCCTCTGCCTGGACTATTCTTCTAGCTATGTTAACGAGGAACTCCTGTTTATGCTCCAAAATTCACCCCAGTGTGTTCTTTCTGCAAAGTTCCTGGCCCCCCACCCCCCACCCCCGCCCCTTGTGTGCAGGGCCTGGCATCAGGAACATTCCTGCCCCAGGAATGAAGGGCTGCATGGCTCTATAATAACTGTGTTGCCACAGACCGGGGGCTTTGCCATCCACGGTCCGCTAGACCCAAGGAGTGATTGGTGGGGTGGGGGTGGGGGTCCCAGGTGCACCCCTGGGGGCCTTCATTCCCACTAACATGGACCAAGTGGGTTTTCAGCCTCAGGTTCAAAGTCGAGTCAGCCAGTGTTCTTCCCTCCCAGGCTGTATGTGGAGAACGTGCCGCCGCCGGTCTATATCCCCTATTACCTCCCCTGCCCTGAGATCTTGTGAGTATGAGACGGGGAGAATGGGCGAGATGGGAGGGGTTTTTAAGGCCGCTTTGCAGGTTCTTAGAGTCTCAGCTCAGGATTCTGATCAGTGTGATTAAACAGTGAGGCAATTTATGAACGGCTGCAAATGTGGAGTAAAAACTCCCCTGTTTCAGTCCCGAGGGGTGCCCTTAGGCATGTTGTGTGGCTCTGAGCCTCACTTGCTGCACGTGTAAAAGGGGGCGATAGATGGTACCTGTGACCGTGCTGGTGTCACCCCTGGCACGTAGGAGGTGCCCAGGAAAGAGTGCTTTTAGGACAAGACCTTTTTGCTCAATTTGGTGTTCTGCGTGGATTCGAGAAACAAGGTGCCCAGTCTCTCCCACATGGCAAGGCTGACTTTTTGACAGCTAAGTGTGATGTAGGTTGGGACAGTCCCGAGGGTGCATCTGGCCCCCTGGTCTTTTGCTGTTCATGACAGCAGAAGGAAAGTAAAGCATGCATCGCAAGGGGAGTTCCCGTCGTGGCTCAGTGGAAACGGATCTGACGCGTATCCATGAGGATGCAGGTTCGATCCCTGGCCTCATGCAGTGGGTTAAGGATCCCGTGTTGCCATGAGCTGTGGGGTAGATTGCAGACACGACTCAGATCTGGCATGGCTGTGGCTGTGGTGTAGGCCAGGGGCTACAGCTCCCCGGAACCTCCATATGCTGCAAGTGCGGCCATAAAAAGACAACCAAAAAAAGCATGCATCACAGGGAGTTCCCTGGTGGTCTAGTGGTTAGGATTCAGTGCTTACGTTCTAAAAAAGCAGAAAGGCTGCTTGCTTTTGAAAACAGTTGTGACCACAATGTTTTTGGATTTTTATCCTGTTTCCCCAGATTTGGCCTTATTTTTGGCATCTGGTCACCATTATTTTATTCTAACCTGGGTCTGGGCCCCCTGAACCCCTTTCCCACCAACAACTTTGAAGCATTTAGGTGGTTTCCAGGTGCCCAGCATTCTAAATTAGTTTGTAATGAGCAGCTCTGGACATAAAGCTTTTTCCCGCCTAAAGATCCTTTCATCTGGTATGTTCCTGAGCCAAAGGATACGGCTGGGTTCTCGTCCGCTTGCTCTCCAGAGGGACCAGACCGTCCCACACTCACGCTCATCCCCGCACCCCTACGCACCCCCGCCCCAGCAGCTGCGCCGCCGCTGGGCTAGGACTGGACATACCAGCTGTCATGAGAAACAAAACCCAAACCACCTCGCTGATTGGAGAGATGGGAAATGCAGTCTGGTGTAAATTACGCTTCTTTGATTTGTTCGGGGCCCTCATTTCCCCCAGGCCTTTCCATGAATTGAATTCTGCCTCCATGAACTTGCCCTCTCACCTCCTTCCCTCCCGGGCCTCTTTGCTGTCCTCTGTCCCCACCCTTGTATTTGCTACCTCTTTTTTTTTTTTTTTTTTTTTTTTTTCCTTTTGCCATTTCTTGGGCCGCTCCCCCGACATATGGAGGTTCCCAGGCTAGGGGTCGAATCGGACTGTAGCCACCAGCCTACGCCAGAGCCACAGCAACATGGGATCCAAGCCCCGTCTGCGACCTACACCACAGTTCACGGCAACGCCAGATCCTTAACCCACGAGTGAGGACGGGGATCGAACCCGCCACCTCATGGTTCCTAGTCGGATTCATCAATCACTGAGCCACAACGGGAACTCCAGTATTTGCTACATCTTGCTACTTTTTTTTTTCTTTCTAGTTTGTCTACCTCTTGGTTCTTCTGAGGGTTTGTGTGTGTGTGTTGTGATAGATTGAGGCTGGAGATTTGTGACTTTATTTAATGTTTAGTTATGTATGTATTTATTGGCCACACCCACGGCATATGGAAGTTCCCAGGCGAGGGGTTGAATCGGAGCCCCAGCTGCCAGCCTACACCACAGCCACAGCAACACAGGATCCGAGCTGCGTCTGTGACCTACACCCCAGCTCACGGCAGCGCTGGATCCTTAACTCACTGAGTGAGACCAGGGATCGAACCTGCGTCCTCATGGATACTAGTCGGGTTTGTTACCACTGAGCCACGACGGGAACTCCCGAGGATAATCTTTATATAAGGTCAGCTGGTGTCGGCGTTACTCACATGTGCAAAATACAGACCTTCACAGCCGTGCCTGGATTGATGGCCGTGTAACTGGGTCCCACAACCACCCATCACCGTGGGCTCAGGTTAAGCAACTCGCCCAGGCTAGAAAGTGGCAGAACCGGGCTTACTGGGCCTTTGCAGCTTCTCAGTCCTTCTACCCAATGCCCAGGCCCTTCCAGAGCAACATGTTTGCAAGAGAGACAGAAAAAGACTTTGGAGACAAGTGGTACCGGGTTTGAATCACAGCAACCCCGGACAGACCGCCTCTGTAGAAGCCCAGCCCCTGCAGTGGGGGAGGTCTAAGAGAGTCTGCGTGGAGCCTGGTGGGGAGGGGGTACCTGTCCCGTGGGGGGGTTCATCTTGGCTTCCCTGCCGAGCATCCCTGCCCCCGGCCCCGGCACTAATGGCTGTGTCTCGCCTCTCCCACCAGCAACATGAAGCTCCAGTACAAGGGGGTGAAGCCATTCCAGCCCGTGGCACAGTAAGCAGACTGTCACTTCCCCCTTGGTGGCCCCCGGGGGTGGGGGCGGCCTCCCCTTACCACCGGCCCTTCTTGGTTGCAGGTCCCAGTACCCTCAGCCCAAGCTGCTTGAGCCAAAGTAGGTGTCAATTAGGGGCGGGGCACAGAAGGGAGACTCCTGGGGCGGAGGTGGGGGGGACAGAGCGCTGGTTGACAAGTTGGGGTGGTGGAGGGGTCAGGTGGCCTTGGGAGCCGGGTGGTCTGGCACCTGGGCTCCAGTCCAGCCCTGTCACTAGCTGTGTGGCCTACCCAACTGCTCTGAGCTTTTCCTGCGTGGGTGGATAGTAATACCCCCACCTGGAGCGTTCCCGCTGTGGCTCAGCAGGTGAAGGACCCAGTGAGGTCTCCGTGAGGATGCGGGCTCCATCCCTGGCCTCGCTCAGTGGGTTAAGGACCTGGCGTGGCTGCAAGCTGTGCCACAGGTCGCATATGCGGCTCAGGGCTGGTGTGGCTGTGGCTGTGGCGTAGGCCGAAGCTGCAGCTCCAGTTCTCCACCCCTGGCCCGGGAACTTCCATGCGCCACAGGTACGGCCATACTGATAATGATAACAATAATAGTAATAATGATAATACCCACCTCATAGGAGGTTACAGGGCCCGACGAGATGGTGTTTGCAAAACGCAGGGCACTGTGCCTGCGCCCTACGGGGTGCCCGACCCACCGTTAATAATGGTATCAATGACTCCCGTTTCTGAGGCACTTGGCAGACACCAGAAATGCCAGGCCTCTCCAGACCCTGGACGCCTGGTCCTCCCGACCACGCTGAGAAGTAGCTGTTACTACCCACACTTTCCACGTGAGGCTCCTGGGGCCCAGAGACAGGAGTGAAGCTGCCCAGGGCCACACAGCACAGGAGGCAGGACCAGGATGAGACCGAGGCTTTCACAAGGGGAGCGTCTCAGCCCCCACGGCCTCCTGTGCTGCCAGGCCCTCAGAGCTCCTGACGCTCACATCCTGGTTGGCACCCATCGTCTCCGAGGGCACCTTCGACCCTGAGCTTCTGCATCACATCTACCAGCCACTGAACCTGACCATCGGACTCACGGTGTTTGCCGTGGGGAAGTGAGTCGTGGGCTGGGCGTGGGGAGGGTGGGTATAGATTCTGAACCCCAGGAATGTATGGTCTGGGGACAGACAGGACCCCGCCCAGGCACCAGGGAGGCCCTGAGCCAGGTGCTGAGCAGGTGGGAAGCACAGGGTCGAGTGTGATGGGGGGCTTCCTGGAGGAAGGGGGTCTGGCTCTGGCAGCGAAGCAGGGGAGCGGCCCCGGTGAGAGATCGATGGCGCCTTTGTCAGGAGACACCTTGTCCCCTTACCCCTTCTGCTTCCCCTGAGCCGCCCAGGCAGGTGGGGAGGGATAGAAAGCCCCCCAACCACCTCCCATAAATGGGGGTCCCTGGTCGGGCCACACGCAGGTCAAGAGACCTGGGCAGAGCAGCCCGGCCCCCAGGAGCCTCTCTCCAACACGCCCTCCCCCGGCGGGCCCGCTGCCCTCTGTTCAGCCTGTTCTCCCCTCTCCTCCCTCAGCCTGCCTGGCATTTCCTAAATTAACCGTCACCTGGCAGCTTCCCTCGGGGACCCTTTCTGGGAGTCCTGAGAGAGGGGCCCTAATGGGGTCCTAATGCCCAAAGCGCTGTCCAGATGCTGGATGGCTCAGCGGGGGTCAAGACCCCCCCCTCCCCCGCCACCCCAGCCCAGTCAGCACCCAGCATCACACCTTCCCTCGATGCAGCCACTCACCGCCTGTGTCTATAAGATGGGTGTGTGGTCCCTGCCTCCTAGGGAGTTGACGAGGCCTGAAGGAGTCCCTTAAAACAGGAGTCCCTTAGAACACTGCCTGGCACTTAGTAAGTGCTCAATAAAAGTTAGCTCAGGAGTTCCCTGGTAGCCTAGCGGTTAAGGTCCTGGTGTTGTCACTGCTGTGGCGCGGATTGGCTCCCTGGACTGAGAACTTCCACATGTTGTGGGTGCGGGGAAAAAGAAAGTTAGCTCTGGAGTTCCCATCGTGACTCAGTGGTTAATGAATCTGACTAGCATCCATGAGGACGCAGGTTCGATCCCAGGCCTCGCTCAGTGAGTTAAGGATCCGACATTGCCATGAGCTGTGGTGTAGGTCGCAGACACGGCTCGGATCTGGCATGACTGTGGCTGTGGCGTAGGCCGTCGGCTACAGCTCTGATTGGACCCCTAGCCTGGAAACCTCCATATGCCGTGGGTGCAGCCCTCAAAAGACAAACAAAAAAGGTTAGCGCAGTCTGTGAGTGTAAGACTCCTCGAGGGTCAGCCTAGGACGGTCTTAAGAGGCTGGTGCTGTGAGTGTGGGAATTTGACAAGTAAGGACTCGGAGGAGCCTCTTGAGCCGGGAAGCTGGGAGGTGGACCCCAGCCTGGCCGACCCTGGGCTCTGTGCCCCGTGTGGTGCCAGCCCGTGGTGGGGACTCAGGCAGTGGCCCTGCTGAGGCGGTGGTGGCCACTGGGCTCTCGTCCACAGGTACACCCAGTTCGTCCAGCGCTTCCTGGAGTCGGCCGAGCGCTTCTTCATGCAGGGCTACCGGGTGCACTACTACATCTTTACCAGCGACCCCGGGGCCGTTCCTGGGGTCCCGCTGGGCCCGGGCCGCCTCCTCAGCGTCATCGCCATCCGGAGACCCTCCCGCTGGGAGGAGGTCTCCACACGCCGGATGGAGGCCATCAGCCAGCACATTGCCGCCAGGGCGCACCGGGAGGTCGACTACCTCTTCTGCCTCAGCGTGGACATGGTGTTCCGGAACCCATGGGGCCCTGAGACCTTGGGGGACCTGGTGGCTGCCATTCACCCGGGCTACTTCGCCGCGCCCCGCCAGCAGTTCCCCTACGAGCGCCGGCATGTTTCTACCGCCTTCGTGGCGGACAGCGAGGGGGACTTCTATTATGGTGGGGCGGTCTTCGGGGGGCGGGTGGCCAGGGTGTACGAGTTCACCCGGGGCTGCCACATGGGCATCCTGGCGGACAAGGCCAATGGCATCATGGCGGCCTGGCAGGAGGAGAGCCACCTGAACCGCCGCTTCATCTCCCACAAGCCCTCCAAGGTGCTGTCCCCCGAGTACCTCTGGGATGACCGCAGGCCCCAGCCCCCCAGCCTGAAGCTGATCCGCTTTTCCACACTGGACAAAGACACCAACTGGCTGAGGAGCTGACAGCACAGCCGGGGCTGCTGTGCATGCGGGGGGACCCCAAGCCCTGCCCCCAGCTCGCCCCAGCAGTGCCTCCTCGCCCGGACGCCTCACTTCCCAAGCCTTCTGTGAAACCAGCCCTGCGCTGCCTACCTCTCAGGCTGCCAGCAGACTCCGAGGCCTGTGTAAACTGTGAAGGGCTGTGCCCTTGTGAGAACACACAGCCTGTGAGCCAGAAACAGTCAGACGGGAGGAGACGGACCAGAGGTGGAAGAAGACGGGACCCGCAGTCCTCACCCAGCCCACGTGCCTTCGGGGTGGGTGCTGGAGAGTCAGCCCTGCTCAGTGCCTGACGTCCCGCCCACCCCCCTTTTGTGGCCGTTTGTACCTCTGACACATGAGAGAGGTATCCTGGACCCCTGTCCTCTGGCTGCAGGGGCCCCGGGGACTGTTCTGTCCCCCTGCCACACGGAGCCAGTACCTCACTCAGGACCCCGACCGAGCCTTCGAAATGGACCCCGCCTGGGCTCTCTCGTTCCACGTCCAGCCCACCTCTGCAGTGGACCACGCTCCCTGGTGCCCGCCGCCTCCTTTGCAAGGGGGTTTGGGCAGCTTTTTAATACAGGTGGCATGTGCTCAGCCCTAACCAGAGTTTCTGCAGCTGCGCATCTGAGTATCTGTACTGCTAGGCCCTGGGGGCGCAGGCCGCCTGGCACAGGAATATAGTCAGCTGGTGGGGGTGTGGGTAGAGGGCACAGTTTCCCAGAAAATCTGATCTGAAGCTGGCTGCTGCGACACACAGGATTTCACTCCGATTCTCTGGGAGATGGGCGAGGTGGAAATGAGCCGGAACGCAGGCTGCACTTCTGAGTGGCGGGGAGCAGAGCCCACCGGCTGGACCCCCTGTAGGTTCTTTGTCCCTGAGCCCATAGCAGATGTGTCTGCTGGCACAGGCTCAGGATCACAGAGGCTTCAGAGCTCTGCGGTGGTTCCATCTGCCTGGCAGGATAGAGGTGCGATGGGGGGTGACCCAGTGTCCACTCCCCTGGGGGCAGCAGCATCTTTGCCACATTAAGGGGGGGTGCAGTCTGGCCATAGCAGGTGGAGCAGGAGCTCCCCCCCGCAACCTGGCCACCCCTGGCCAAGCCCACTCTTCCTGCAGCCTGTAGCTTGGGCTACGAACAGTGACAGGTGGCGGAAGAGTAGGCCGAGCGACTGGTGGGAGGAGACAGCCTTTGCTGGAGAGAACAAATCAGGGAGAGGCCTCGGGGTGCTCCCTGGGGAGAGGGACAAGAGTGGACCTATGGCCCATGTGTCCCCAGTGGGGAAACCTTCCCGGGGCGCCTGGACCTGCTCTCCCCAACCCCCACCCCCAAAGTGTGTGTGCAGCTGGCTCTGTTGCAGGAGCAGGCCCTGCCTTCAAGGAGCTTCCATGCTGGAGCAGGGGAGAGGGTGTTTGATGTGGAGGACAGGAGGAGGTGGCCCTGAGGCCCCGGGGAAGCCACAGCCTCACTCCCAGCCCAGCTCTGAGTCCAGCTAATGGGCCCTTCTCAGCCCTGGCCCAAAGCCCCCAGGCATTATGGGTACCCTGGTCCCCGTTCCAGGACATGGCCTTCAGACACAAGTTCAGGGAGTGGCAGTGTCCAACTCCTAGACCCAAACCCGGGTCCAGGCTACTTTCCAAAAAGGAGCTGAGGAGTTCCCATCTTCGCTCAGTGATAACACATCTGACTCATATCCATGAGGACGAGGGTTCAATCCCTGGCCTTGCTCAATGGCTTAAGGATCCAGCATTGTCGTGAGCTGTGCTGTCGGTCATAGATACCACTCGGATCTGGAGTTGCTCTGGCTGTGGTGTAGACTGGCAGCTGTAGCTCAGCAGGTGGGAAGAAGTAAGGGGCCTGGTGGCAGGGGAGGGCAGGCCTGACCCAGCAGAGGGAGGGGCTTGCCAGGAAATGGAAGGAGACAAAATTCGGAATGCAAGGAGTTCCTGCTGTGGCGCATAGGAAACGAATCCAACTAGTATCCGTGAGGATGTGGGTTTGATCCCTGGCCTCACTCAGTGGGTTAAGGATCCGGCATTGCTGTGAGCTGTGGTGTAGGTTGTAGACATGGCTCGGATCCCGCATTGCTGCGGCTGTGGTATAGGACGGCAGCTGCAGCTCTGATTCCACCCGTAGCCTGGGAACCTCCATATGCTGTAGGTGTGGCCCTAAAGGAAAAAAATTAGGAATACAAAATGTCTGCAGTGCCCCTGCAGTAGAAGCCTCTGGGACCCTCAGCTGCCTGTTCCTTCACAACCAGCTACCTCCTCCCCACGCCTTACAGCCCAATGTCACTGCCCTGCACAGGGCCTGGCCTGGCACACCTCTGCTCACACTGCCTGCTGGTCAGGCCTCCCTGGCCAATTCCCGGGGACTTGCTCCTGACATCACCTCCTCCAGGAAGCCTGCCTTGACTTGTGTTTTTGTATTTTTAGGGCTGCCCCCTCAGCATATGGAGATTCCCAGGCTAGGGGTAGAATTGGAACTATAGCCGCCGACCTACACCACAGCCACAGCAACACGGGATCTGCCACCTACACCAGAGCTCATGGCAACACCATATCCTTAAGCCACTGAGCGAGGCCAGGAATCAAACCTGTGTCCTCATGCTTCTTAGTCATTCATTTCCGCTGAGCCACGACAGGAACTCCCTGCCTTGAATTGTACCACCCCCCCGCCCCCCGCCGTGGGTGCCCTTCGGCATTCCTGTATGTCTTTATTCCTATGTCATCATTTATAATGCTCTGCCCCTCTCCACCCCATTCCTGGATTGGTAAACCCTGAAGAGGTATGTAGATGGTGGCCAGCCAGGTTTGCACGTTCCATGATGTTTGTTGAATGACTGAATGAATGTGAGACAGCTGAGAGAACACAGGTTGGGGTCTGTTGTAGCACATATGGGACACTGGGCAGGTCGCTCCACTGCTCTGAGGCCCTAGGATGAGGATCAAATGGGAATATGGCTGCAGACTTCCAGGCACTGGCTTCGAGGCAGGTACTTGGAGAGGTAGCTCAGGGCCCGGCAGGGAGGAGGCCGAGGACCGCCACAGCCCCCTGTACACAGCAGGAAACAGACCCCACCCCTGGCTGCATCTTGGATGCATCCTTGGGTGGGGTGAATAACACACCCACTAAGCTCCTTCCAAAACCGCCCAGTAAAACCACCTGCATCATGTCCCCTGCTGCCCCCAACCAGCTGCTGGGGACCCCAACTCCTTGCCCTGTGGTCCAGATGCCCTCCCCAGTGGGCACCCCACCCGCCTCCCGCCTTCCTAGAGTCTTCCTCCCCCAGAGACCCCACCAAGCCCTCCTCCCTGCAGACCCCCCACCCCCGCCTGCAGCGCGCCCCCCACGGCCCCCGTCCACAAGGGACTCACCTCCGAGGCTGGGCACAGAGGCCACCTGCTGGGCTCCTGGACAGGCACAGCCTTCAGGGTCAGAATGATCTGGGTTCAAACCCACAGCATGACCATGTCACAGCCCTGTGACAGGCAAGCTCAGGTGACTCTCAGAGCCTCCGTTTCCCCCACTGAAAATGGGGTCAGATACTCCGATTTCGGGAGGGCGTGTCAGGGATTAGCGCAGGGAGAGGAACACACCCAAAGGGCTGGACTCAGGGAGTCCCCTGCTGGGGGTGCCCAACCCAAGAAAGGCCTCTGGAGGTCAGCTCCGGTCTCAATGAAAGTGGACGGCAATGATTCTGAGTCTCCCATTCATGGCTGAACTAGGTCACTTAGAGCTGAGTGACCTTGGGGGCTGGGGCTACTGTTTATCAAGTGGGAGGAAATCATTGGGCACCCAGGGGGTGTCCTTAATATCACTAACACCCCCCCCCCCAACACACTCACTCATCCCAGGGTGTGGCCTCTCCTCCCTGACCAGCCAGGGCTGCAGTCAGGGACAGGCTGGACCCCAGGTCAGGAAGTCCTGCCAGCAAGAGAAGCACGGGGTGGTGTAGGGGGTTAGGGGCGGCCTGACCTTCTCCTTGACTGTACTCTGTGTCCACTGCCGCCACCAGGACTGCCTGTCCCCAGCCATGCATTGAGCTGGCCTCGGCAGGTGGCATATGCAGACCAGGACAGGTTAGGGGTGTATAATCGGTGACTCTCACATCTCCAGGTCTACACTAACACCCGGCCCAGCCCCTGGCCAGTTGGGTTTGGGGTGGCCCGAACTCCCAGGGGGCACGGAAGGTACAGAGCAGGCGACAGGGATAGAGGACGCGCGGGGGCCGAGAGCGCTCTGAGCTTTCGGTGCGCTGCGCGCGAGCGCGCCGCGAGGCGGGGCTCGAGTGCACGCGCTGTCTGCGGGCTGCGCAGGCCCGGTCTGCGCGCCGGCCGTGGACTTGAGGCCTGGCTGCCCCCGCGGGGTCCTCCCACGAGAGGGAGGTCGCTGCGCGCCCCCGAGCTCGCGCGGCGGGGCCCGCCCCCTACACCTGAGGCGGGCGGGGGCGGGGCGGGGGCGGGGCCGCGGTGGTCCCCGCCCACCCGGCCGGAGCCCGGGAGCCCGGGCTGAACCGAGCAGCGGGACCCTAGCGGCCGGCGGCGCGGCTCAAACAATGGGATCAGCGCCGGCGGTAGTGGTGGCGCTGGCGGAGCCCGGGGCTCGGTGGGGACAGAAGGCCGCGCCATGAGCCCCGCCGCCGGGCGCCCCCCTGCGCTGCGCGCGGGCCGAGGCGATCGGCCTCTGAGAGCCCTGGGCCCCGCCCTGGGGCCGGCGATGTGCTGCCAGGGCTGAGGATGATGGTAGATTGCCAGGTGAGTGCCCTGCCTCGCCGCGACTGCCCTCCCCGCCTTCGGGGGTGGAGGGAGGACCGCATGCCCGCACCCCCCTTCGCCCGCCCACACCCCATCCAGCTGGGAGGGAGCACGGCGCCGAGTCCACACTGAGCGCACGCTGACGCAGTTCTATGCCCAACCCCTCCTGGTACAATTGGGAGATTGAGGCCGAGAGAGAAACAGGGACTGGCCAGGAGCCCACGAGGTGGGCAGAGCCCAGAAAAGAAGGGAGGGTCTGGCCTCCCAGGCCAGGGCTCAGCCACCCCCATGGGGTTTCCCTTGGGAATGAGAGCCCCTAAGATTCTGCGGGACCCCCGTCCACCTCCTCCCAGGAGGGGTCTTTTCCGCTGTGCATCTGGATGGGCCCACAGGAACATACACACACCTTGATGTCCCCGGTGTGAACCGTGGCTTAGATACAGAGGGGGAGAGGACACACTGGGAGCTGACCCGGGGAAAGAAGAAAGCGGTTGGAGGCAGCGGCACCATGGGACAGGACCATCCAGTCTCCTGGCTACATGCTCAGGGGCCTGAGAGGAGGGAGAGAGATGCCAGGCAGAGGGGCAGGTGTCCCCAAGGTTCCCAGGGGTCTACACAGGCAGGGGTCATCCCCAGGGCAGCCTGGAAAGATCAGTTTCTGGGGCCTGCGTCCACCACTCCAGCTCCCGGAACTAGGCTGAGATCCCCCTAGTGTGGAGGGCGACAGGAGAGGAGGCTCAGCTTACTGCGCTGTAGACTGAGGTGCATAGGTGGGATGCCCCCAGGGTCCCACAGGCTTGCAGAAGAGTGTGTTGGCCTTGGCTCTCCATCCATGACCCACTCTGCTGAGTCCTTGGAAAATGCGTTTGACTCTCGAGATCCTTAGGAGCCCGTAGCAGCCTGCGGGCTGAAGCCCTGGGGACCTGAGTGGTGTGCAGAGTGAGGCAGAGCATGGAACCACTTGTCCAGAGATGGGACAAAACCGTCTCTGTTGGCGCCTGGAGGTCCTCATTTGGCGGTGGGTGGAGTCATTGCCCTGGTTGGGGTGAGGAGGCTTCGTGAGTGAAATGGACACCACGACAGTGGAGGGAAACAGGGGGACAAGAAAGGCTTCTAAGGCCCCTCGCATCGCCTCTGGACCCAGCAGGTCTTGCTCCTTTGCCCTTCTGGGGGAGGGAGAGCCGCTGCCTTGACTACATCCAAACAAAGGTGTGTGTTTTGTTTTCTGGTTTCCTGCCTCGGGCTGCAGTGCTAGGGCTGACCACCAGGGGGCGGGCTGTGCCTACGGTGCTCAATGGAGCAACCAGAACAGGGAAGGGACACCCAGGGGTCATTCTGAGCTTCCCCCTGCCTCTGACCCAACAAGCATCTTTTATTATTAGCCTCCATGTCCACAATATGATCTACGCAGAGGCAGGAGGGGGCTCTGAGACCCGCTATTGGTCATTCAGCTACTGTGCCCAAGACACTCACCAGGATTCACAGCTTGGAGGGGCAGATGAACAAAAGCAGAAAAGCAAATCCATGGGAGAGAGGAGAGCAATTCTCTCTAGGGAATGGAGTAGGGGTCCTGGAGGGTGGGCTAGAAGCCCCTAGGGGGTCTACAAGGTCTCCATGGTGACACTGATGCTGTGACCCGAAAGCCAAGAGGCGCCAGCCCTATACACACCAAGAAGGGTGCCTGGGCAAGATCAAAGGTGCTGAGACAGAAGAGACTTTGGGCAGAGAGCAGGTGAGACAGGAGCCAGTGTGGCTGGGGAGCTGGGGGGGAGAGGAGGGCGGGAGGGGGGTGCAAGGTCAGACCTGCAGGGATGCCCCATCTATGCTGCACGACGGCGTTCCCCTAACCTAGCACTTATGAGATCACTGACCACCTCACAGTGTCTGTGACCAGGACGAAGGCTCAGCACAGCTGGGAGCCTCTGCCTCAAGGTCTCCTGGGAGGCTGGGCTGTGGTCTCAAACTGAGGCTCGGGCAGGGTGGGGTCTGTCCCTGAGATCCTTCACAGCTTATTGGCAGGACTCATCTGGGCAGTGGGTGGATGCAGAGAGATATTCTGGAAGGAAGTGTCCTGTGGTCAGAGTTGATTTGGGGAGAGGAGGCATCTGGTGTCTCCTGAGCGCTCACCTGTGCTCCATCCTCCCTGCCCCGGTCACCTGCATCGTTGTCAGGTCCCTGGATTCTGCCTGGAGCTCTGGCTTGGCTGCCCTTGGCCAGGGCAACAGATGTGGAGCTTGGTCCACTGTGGGGGGCCGTGTATTTGTGCCCTGTAGCTGCTGTAACCAAGTGCCACAAACTGTGCGGCCCAAAACAGCAAAACTTGATCTGGAGGCCCGGGGTCCAAAGTCAAGGGGTTATGCAGCACTACGCTCTCTGAAGGCTCTGGGGGTCGGGGTGGGGTCCTTCTTGCCTCTTCCAGTTTCTCATGGTTGCCAGCAATCCTAGCGTTCCTTGTCTTGTAGTCGCATCACTCCAAACTCCGCTTCCAGCTGCACGTGGCCTCCTCTGTGTGTCTGTGTCCAATTTTTCCTCTTATAAGGACATTTGATTAGGGCCCTCCCTACTCCAGCATGACCTCATCTTAACTTGATTACATCTGCAAAGACCCTGAGTCCAAATAAGGCCTTACTCACGGATGCAAGAGGTTGGGACGTCAGTGTAGCTTTTAGGGGGACAATTCAACCCATAGCAGGGGCATTCTACCCCCAAAGCCCACAGGGATAGAGGTATAAATTGGGGTCTGAGGAGGTCTTGGGGGCTTGGCCCCCAGGTCAGGCCTGTGGGGTGTGAGCACAGCCTGGGGGTGCGCCATCAGGGACAGCCCGGCTCCCCAGCGGGGCTCCTCCTGGCGCATCACCAGCAGGTGGCGCTGCGCCCTCCCTGTGGCCGCCGGGGAGCTGCTCTGAGCGGCTGCAGCGCGGAGACAAAGGTCTCACCTTCCAGTTGCGAGGAGACGACAATCACTTGTAAACAGACACAGAGCACAGTCATTTCAGGGGTGACACACAGTGGGGGAAATCAAAAAAGGCGGGACCGTGGGGTAGTGACTGGGTGGCAACCCGGATGGGTGGCCAGGGAGCCCGGCAGGGCCAAGCCTGCATGGACTTAGTTTTGTGTTTCCTGTTTCACCTGCAAGCTGAGCCGCCCCTTCTCAGCCACTTGCAGGGGCCCTGCAGCTACAATTACACCGGTGGCTTCCAGACAGCTCTCCCATTACTGCAGGCGGGTGGCCACATGCCTTAGGTGCTGAGAGAACACGGAAGGCAGCCACGGGGATGGGTAGGCCGTCCGTGCAGGTGGAAGCGTGAGGGGTCCCTTCCCCAGAGATAGGCCAGATGAGAGGGCCATGCTGCCTGAGCTCCCCCACTGCCCGTCTGGTGGGGTTCTGCCCTGTCCTCTTATAGAGAGCAGGGAGCACCCTCTGGGACTGAGGAGCAGGGCCCTGGGCTCCCCTGGGCATCAGTGGGAAGGCGCCAGGTGCCCGGTGTGGCTCTGGCCTGGGGAGTGGAGGCTGTTTCTCGCTGTGGTCCTCGGGCATGTCGGAGTCTCCCAAGGCTGTGGCTGCCAGTCCTGAGCAGTATGTCACGGATTAATTCACGGAACACGTGTTTATCGAGGGGCTCAGAGCTGAGCACCTGGCCTGTATGGAGCATCTTGGCTCTCATCGGAGCCGTCGAGGAAGAAGGCAGGAACAGGGGTGTAAGCTAAGCAATAAGCCCAGTGGGGATGGCATTGGGCTGGGAGCCTGGGGACCTGGATTTGGCTACCGCTCTGCCATCAGTGGCACACTAGCCACGGGGCCACGCTCAGTAGAATAAGCACTCCCGCACCTCCATCCTGCGCTCTGGCGGTACCTGGTGATGGTAGCCAGCCCAGAGCGCTGTCCCTGAGCCTGGCCTTGGGCTGTGGTATCTCGTATCTGCGGGATGGGCTCTGCTGCCACCCACGCTCACGGGAAACCGAGGCGCTGGCAGGCAAAGGGGTTCCCCCAGCTAGGTAGCGGCCGGCCGGGGGTGGGGGCACGTCCCTGCATACAGTGCAGACAAGCCTGGGAGGGGCCAGGCATGGGTGTCGGGCTGAATTCCTTCCAATTACCCTGAGCTTCCAAAGATCAGGGCTGGGCCGGCCCCAGGGTGGTGGTTAACAGCGAGAGTGGAGACGTAAACAGAGCTAATGAACCCCTTTCGTCCTCTCTCCGCTCTAATGAAAGCCTTGGGCTCTGTCCTTTGCATTTTCTCAGAGTTCTGGGGTTTTGAACCTTAAGGAGTCTTCTCTTAGGGTCACGGGTGGGTGGTCTCCCAGGGGTGGGAGAATCAGTTTATGGGACCGCCATGTCTCCCCCTGGCAGCCAAGTCAGGGTGAGGAGGTAGAGAGGCGAGGGCATCTCGCTAAAAGAGATAAGCCCCAGAAGAAAGGAGAGTTCCCATGGCAACCTGGAGCAGTTGCTTGGCAACTACAGGTCCCCAAAATACTTGCCTACAGGAAGACTCAGGGCTGGGGCTTTCCGATGGCCTGTGTGTGGGCCTTACCTACTGTTTATGGCTGATCCACCCCCACCCTCCACTACCCAGCAGCCCCACCCTCTGAGTCTTCTCGAGGGAAACCCTCACCTGCTCCCCGCTCCCCTTCACCCCACCCTGCCAGCCAGCCACCTGGCATCAGGCCAGTCCCCCAGCCCTGGAGTCTATTTCCTGGATACCTGAGTGATAGTTGATGGCAGCAGGATGTCATAAAATGCAGGGTTGGAAGGCATAGTGGATGGAGCTGGGTACCAGCCAGAGTTAGGGAGTGGGCATGGTACCCTGCGCTTTGCCACCCCCTGCATCCTGGGCCTGGGGCAGGATGGCAAGGCAGAGTGTGACTGGGGGCGTTGGCAGGTCGAGCCCCTGGAGTAGGGGATTTGGGATCCAGGCCAGCTGCGTGACCTTGGCATGCCCCTTCTCACCTGCCTCAGTTTCCCCATCTGTGGCCGCATCTACCCTTGTACCTGCACATTCACCATTCAGTGCAAACACTCTGCCTTGTGAATCGTGCCGCCTTCTGAAGGCTTGGCATGGGAGGGTGAGGGGCCAGGACCAGGCCAGCTAGTGCTTCCTCTGCCTGCTGGCTTCGATCGCCGCGCTCTAGGGGGGGCAGCGGCCTCATGGTGAAGGCCACTGGCTTTGGAGGCGGACACCTGTGTCTGTATCCCAGCTCAGTCCTTGGCACTAAGCGTCCCAGAACGGACACCGAACCCCTGGAGCCCCACTGCTCCCTAGTGTGAGGAATGGGGGTGCTGTGGGGATAGGAGGCACTCCCGCCCTGTGGGCCCCTTGGGGCTACTTTAGTTTGTGGGCGCTGACCCTGTGCCCAGCATCGCATCCCCCAGGACACAGAGGCGGGCTGTGTCTAGCCAGGGAGGGGTGAGAGCTCAGCCCCTGACCACAGGAGGAGAAGGCCAGCAGGGGCCAGGCTGCCCCGTGGCTGGGTTTGGAAGCCGAGCAGAGGGTGTGATGCCCACTCGCCCTCAGGTCTTCCCTCTGGGGAGCACAGTGAGGGGCAGGACTGCTGGGGGGCGCCCCCCCCCAGGGGTTCCGGTGCCCTCAGGAAGCTAGGATTCTAGTCTGACCTTGAGGGTCACTCTCTGACTGACCTTGGGCCATAACCTCACCCCTCTGAGCCTCCCTGGCCCCATCTGTCTAAGGGGAAGGGGGCCTGCCCACCTCCGGAGTTGGGGGGGGGGCCGGGTGGCACCCAGTCCGCCGGTGCCCGGCATGTGTGTGGGGTGTGCGGGCCACGCGGGGGTGGGCGGGGGTCCAGATGATCCCGCCTTGACTGCCCAGCCCCCACCCCCCCACTCGAGCGAACGCGGCGGGAGGAGGAGGCGGGGCGAGGGCGGCGCAGACAATGGCCCGGGGCGCCGGCGGCAGTGCCCGCAGCCGGAGCCGGGGCGCGGGGGCGCGGCCGACTGGGCGGCGGGAGCCGGGAGCGGCGGCGCGCCTCTGCCCGCGTTCATGCTGGTGGTCCCGCCGAGCGCGCGGGCGGACGAGGTGAGCCCCAACCCGGGGGACGGCCGGTGGGGAGGGGCCGGGGACCACCCAGGGGCGCAGCAAGGAGCTCAGATGGGGGAGGGCTGCCCCCCCACCCATCCCACGGGCTTTCGGCGGGGTGGGAGCGTCATTGACCCAATAGAGGCAGCTGGACCCCTCCGCCCCGCTTCCCCCAGGATTAAAGGGGGCGGGTCCACCGTGGGGCCGGCACCCCAGATCCCCCCACCCACGTCTGGTTGGGACCCAGAATTGGTTCGCTGGGGGACGCACAGGGCCTCTTCTCTGACACCGCCTGCGGTTCCACGTGTGCCCACCTAGCTGGGTGGAGCTGGGGTGGGGACGGGGTGACCCCAGACAGTGAGAGGAAAGGACCCTTGGCCAGAGAGTGGCCCTGAGCCCAAGAACTGCCCTACCTCACCACTCCCGCCTTGGGACTCCACCCTGAGCCCAGGCCTTTGTCCCAGGAGCCCCTTTTCCAGTACCTGTCCAGCTCAGAACTGGGAGGGTGAGAAGGTGGGGGGTGGGGCTGGGGAGGGGAGGACAGTGTGTAAGTCCCCAGGGCTGCCACCACCTGAAATGAATCCATTCCAGCCAGATTCCTGCTCCCACCCAGCCCCATCTGTCTGGGCTGCGGCTGAGGGCGGGGAGCCGGCCCTGACCGTCTCCATCACCTTCTAGAAGGACGGCCCTGGCCCTGGGGCCTGAGGGAGGCCAGACTGTCTGGAGGGGAGAGAAGGCTGGGGTGGGGGGGGCGGGTCTGCAGCACCCAGACGGGTAGCGCCTTCACTCCTCCGTGTCTGCGCTGCCTCACCTGTAGACTCCGGGATGTCACCGTGCGTGAAATGTTCCTGAGACACCTGGTCCCCGCACAGGCAGGCCCTCTGCAGGTGGCAGGAAATGTCTTTTCTCCTCCAAGGAAGGCAGGGGGCCGTGTGGCCCACCAGCTGCGCAGACTTTCAGTGCCCACTGTCCTTGCGGAGCTGGGGTGGGGGGGAGCAGGCCCCCCAGTTGGTGTTGAATCCAGTTGTTCCAGGTGGGGAAGCTGGGGTCCAGAGAAGGTGAGAAAATTGCCCAGCCCTCCCTGGGTGGCCTTCCTCCCTGAGGCCAGAGTTCCAGGCCCCTGAGCACCACCGCCCCCTGCCCCCAGAGGGTGTGCTGACCAGGAGGCTGCCCTTTGACCTTCTAGTTGCTTGGGGTTGAGGTTCAAGGGTGAGGCAGTCCACCTGGCCTGAGGCCCTGGGTGGCCAGGAAGGTGACACTTGGGCAGTGCCAGGTGTGGAAGGGCTGAGCTGGTGGCACCGCCCTGGCAGACAATTGCAGTTCTGCAGGATTTCACCAGGAGTTTCCTTCACAGCCACTTGGGATCCCCGCAGAGTCTCCCTCCCCTTCTCACAGCCCTGCCAGGAGCCAGTACAGGAAATCCCTGAGGACACGTGCTCCCTGAGTCTGGGGACCCGGGGCAGCGGATGTTGTCAGGAGTGTGTGTGTGTGTGTGTGTGTGTGTGTGTGTGTGTGTGTGTGAGTGTGTGTGTGTGAGTGCACCTGCGTGCATGCATCCTGCTTTTTCAAAGCACCAGGCCCCAGCCTTGACCATGTGTGTTGGTGACCTGGCCCCTCAATCTCTCATCTTTAAATAGGCGGGTAGGGAGTTCCCATTGTGTTGTAGCAGAAACGAATCCTGCCAGTATCCATAAGGATGCGGGTTCCATCCCTGGCCTCATTCAGTGGGTTGGGTTTCTAGTGTCGCCATGAGCTGTGGTGTAGGTCGCAGATGCAACTTGGATCCTGCGTGGCTGTGGCTGTGGCTGTGGTGTAGGCTGACAGCTGCAGCTCCAATTTGACCCCTTGCCTGGGAACCTCCATATGCTCCGGGTGTGGCCCAAAAAAGACAAAAAAAAAAGGTAGCTATAAGCAAGCCCAGCTCAGCGGGCTGTAAAGTGCTTAGCACAGAGCCTGCACATGCCTGGCGGTCACATGGAACCCATGCCATGCTTGGAGGTCTCCCCGGGGGAGGCCACCTGATGCCTTGACGCCCCTGGTCCTGTGTCCCAGGTATGAGCAAGGGGAGGCAGAGAGGGGAGGCCCTGGAGCAGAGTCCAGGTCTTGGCAGAGGGACAGTGGGGAGCAGGGAGTAGGACAAAGGCCACAAAATCGTCACTCAGCCCCAGGGCCTGCAAACCCAAGGCATCCCCCCCGCCCCCCCCACACCAGCGGGAGGAACTTCCTTGCTGGAAAAGGACTCTGGGAAAGAAGGCGGTGGACACCAGCCCCATCACCTCCCGGCAACCAGCTGGAGCCCCGGGTCCTTTCCAGAGGCCAGGGCAGCTCAGGAGCCCCCCCCCCAAAAGGCAGCCCTGCTTCCCAGGCCCTGGGCTCCTGCAGGCAGACGGGGGGGGGGTGGCACCGGGCACACAGTGTCCCTGGCACGGCGGGCAGCCTCCTCATCACAAGGGCCCGTTTGTCCTGCCTCCCCTGGCCTTGAAGCCCCGAGTGACCAGTCCCCGCTGGGCACAGGGGCCTGACTGTGGGCTCAACTCCCCCCGACCCCCCCAAAGCCTTGGCTGTGGCTTCGAGAAGGGACTTCTTAGCCCAGGCCAGACCACCCCAGAGCACCGTTTGCTTACCCGATGAGCAGAGACCCACTCTCCAAGGGTTACTGTTGAGCTAGGGACTCAGGAAGGAGGGGAAAAAAAGCAGCTTGAACTAGAGCTGAACTGACTACCCGCCTCCCCCATCCAACATCCCCAGGCAGGCTGGCTTCTGGGAACCTCCAGCTCCCAGAAAACCTGGCTGTCACCTGCTCCGACTCCTCTGCCTCGGCTTGCCTTCCACCTCTGCCCCCAGCCTCACTCTCTGGAAAGCATTTTAACGGCAGGTTGGCACAGAGTGCCTTGCCTTTCTATGCCCTTCCTCTTTGCCATCCCTCAGGCTCCTCTCCAGCCCCCGCCGCCTCCTCCAGGAAGCTTTCCTGGTCATCTTCCCAGAAGGAACTTGTTGGCTTTGAAATCTGAATATTTTCGATTTCAGGCTAGAGGTACCATCTGGACCACGGTGCTTTGTTGAGAGCCCACCATGTGCCAGGCACCATTCTAGGCATCGATAAATCAGGGGACAGAGTCCTTGCTGTCAAGGAGCTTATGCCTTTTCCAATTTTAAAAAGAAGGAGGAGTTCCCACTGTGGTGCAGTGGGTTAAGAATCCAACTGCAGCTGCTCAGGTTGCCGCGGAGGCACGGGTTCCATCCCAAGCCAGGCATAATGAGTTAAAGGAACTGGGGTTGGAGTTCCTGTCGTGGCTCATCAGTAACGAACCCTGCTAGTATTCCTGAGGACATGGGTTCGATCCCTGGCCTCGCTCCATGGGTTAAGGATCCGGCATCACTTTGAGCTATGATGTAGGTTGCAAATGCATCTCAGATCTGGCCTTGCTGTGAGCTGTGGTGTAGGCAGGCAGCTACCACTCCGATTCGCCCCTGGCCTGGGAACTTCCATATGCCAAGGGTGCAGCCATGAAAAGACAAAAAATACAAATAAATAAATAAATAGAAAGGGAACTGGTGCTGCCGCAGCTGTGGCTCAGATTCCGTCTCTAGCCTGGGAACTTCCACATGCCTCGAGCGCGACCATAAAATTTTTAAAATAAATAAATAAAAAGAGGGGAAGGAAGTCCTCCTGTGGCACAGCAGGTTAAGGGTCCAGTGTTGCCACAGCTGTGAGGCAGGTTACAACTGTGGTGAGGGTTTGATCCCTGGCCTGGGAACGTCCACGTACTGTGGGTGCAGCCAAAAATAAAAAGAGGGAAGAATTGAAAAAACACTCAGAATATCAGCGCTCTTCACACTCTGTGACACTGTGCTGTGTGAGTTTTTCAGCATCCATCTGCCCACATCACCGGGCGGGCACCATTCCCGATGCTTGGGTATGAGGGGCGCGAACAGGGCAGACTGAGCTTAGAGCCCAGTTGGGTGTGGGAACGCACACTGATCCCACAGTGGATGGAGGTTTTATTAGTGTTTTATTAATGTTACTTTCTCAGCTCACCCACCCTATTTAAAGTCTGAGTGATCCAGGAGTTTCCCTTGTGGCTCAGCGGAAACAAATCCGACTAGTATCCATGAGGATGTGGGTTCGATCCCTGGCCTCGCTCAGTGGGTTGGAGACCCGGCGTTGCCGTATGCTGTGGTGTAGGTCCCAGATGCGGCTCACATCCCGCGTTGCTGTGGCTGTGTGTACACCGGCAGTTGTAGCTCCGATTGGACCCCTAGCCTGGGAGCTTCCATATGCCACGGGTGCAGCCCTAAAAAGCATGAAAAAAAAAAGGCGAAGCTCTCCAATCCCCCTAATTTAGTCCATTTTTTTCTTTTACGGATTACTTACCTTCAAACAAGTATTTTACTTATCATATTGCAGGACCAGAAGCTGACTTTTTATCTGGGGTTTGTTTTGTTTGTTTGCTTTTGTTTTTAATGGCCAAATCTGAGACATGTGGAAGTTCCCAGGCCAGGGATCGAACCCGAACTCTACCTGCAACCTGCCCCCCAGCTGTGGCAATGTGGGATCCTTAACCTGCTGTGCCACAGGAGAACTTCCCTTCCCTCTTTTTATTTATTTATTTTAAAAAATTTTAGGGGTTCCTGTTGGCGTGGCGCGGTGGTTAACGAATCCGACTAGGAACCATGAGGTTTCGGGTTTGATCCCTGGCCTTGCTCAGTGGGTTAAGGATCCGACGTTGCCCTGAGCTCTGGTGTAGGTTTCAGACAAGGCTCGGATCTAATGTTGTTGTGGCTGTGGCTGTGGCTGTGGCTGTGGCTGTGGCTGGCAGCTGTAGCTCCAATTACACCCCTAGCCTGGGAACCTCTGTGTGAGGTAGGTGGGGCCCTAAAAAGCAAAAAAAAAAAAAAAAAAAAAAAAGAAGAAGAAGAAGATTCTCTGATTCCTCCCCACAGAGAGTGTCCTAGGCCACTTGGGCATAAGGGCTTTTTAACATGCGCAGCCTCGCACTAAGTGCTTCGTCTGCTGCTTCATTTCACCTATGCAAGCTTTTGGAAGCAGAGCTCATCCCTCTATATGGGTCAGGACCAAGCTCAGCAGGGGGAGGTCACTGCCAGCTCCCCCCTGCCCCGGGCCAGTAAGTGGCAGGCTTGGGGTTTGCACCACCCAGACTCTGTCGTCTACCTGGAGCCCCAGCTCGTGGCTGTCACTCTAATCCTTACAGTTGGGACGTTGGGCTCCTTGCCACCTGCCTGCCCAAGTCCCGGCTGCCTCGGGAGGGCGCTGCTCCTGCTGGCGCCCTGGGCCGGGCTAGATCCTGCTGGGCTCAAAGCCAGTGGGAGCGGCTGGGGCAGGGCCCGGATTCTCGGATCCTCAGCTTCTTGGCAACCTGTGTGACTCAGTGGGCTGGTAAAAGGGCCGGCAGGCGGGCAGCCAGCACGGGGGAGCCCTGCGGTGAGTGATCAACAGCCAGAGGAGCTGACTGCTGGGTTACTGTCCTGCCTGGGGCGGAGCCAAGCCTCAGCTGCCAAAATAAGCAGGGCCCCTCTCCCCCTTTCTCCCTCCCAGCTCCCCTGGCAGAGGCTTCCTTCCTGTGGCTCCACGGGTCCTGGGGTCCCCAGGTCTCCCCAGCCTGGAAGAGGGGCCAGAGGCTCCCCGATTGGACATGTAGCTTCCACAGCCACTCAGGCTCTGGCCCCCGTTGGCCCTCCCGGAAAGAACAGGGAGAGAATCACCCTGGCTCTTATTATAAAAAGGCTGGGAATAGCAGCCTCAAAGCCAGACTGCTGTGTGGCTTTGGGTGAGTTTGATGCCAGCTCTGAGCTTCTGTCCCCAAGCACACCTGCCACCTGCCTCCCACGTTGTGACAATTGAATGATAGCCACTGGCACATCTGTGAGTAGTAGAAATATGGGGGTCCTAGACTCCGGTTCTGGCACTGAGCCAGGGGTGGGGGAGGTGACAGCATCTCCAGCTGGGGTCCATACTGGGGACAGGCCACCCACCCTGCTGACGGGGACCTAACAGCCCCAAGCCGGTCTGTGAGGCCCAGAACAAATCCACGCTGACCCAGTGCAGAGGAGAGGAGAGCAAGCTGCCCTGGGGACTGGACAGCCCTAGGCATGTCCCTGGACTTGGCACCTACCTGCTGTGCAGCCGCAGGCAAGTTGTTTGCCCTCTCTGGGCCTCGATCTTCTCAGTTTTACAGTGGAAATAATTAGCGCGGCTTCATCTGTTTCACAGATGCTGGGTGGAAAGGTGCTTTGTCCCATGGAGGAGAACAAAAGGCAGGACCAGGCTGTGTTCTGGGGGGGACGAGGGGGCATCAGGAGGCACTTCGGTGGCTTCTCAGTGTGGACCTTGCCTTTGGGCTGTACGTTTGCCCTGCCCTGGTGCCTCGGAGTCTCCGTCAGACCTGAAGCAGGAAGGGTGCCACCCGCACATGTGCACAGGCGTGCGTGTGCACACACAGACCTAAACCTCTTTCCTGGCTTCTGGGGGTGGGTGGCTGGGTCACGGGCCTACCCGTCTGCGGCATCACCCAGAGCCGGGCTGCTGGTGACTGCATGCAGAGCGACTTGCTAATGGGCCTCAGGTTCCCAGAAACAAGAGGGCCACCCCCTGTCCCCAGCAGGACCCCGAGTCAGGTCAGGAGGCTGCAGGAAAGAGGAGCAGAGACTGGCCCCGGGCCTCTCCTGTCTGCTTCCTGGACAGGATGTTATGCTGAGTAAACAGCTTCGAGGGGAGTCACGGCTCGGGCTGAGTCACAGCTCCTAGCGACAACCACGCCGTGTTTATAAACAGTGGGCCTCGCACCAACCAGGGCTTGCTCTCCCCCCCACCCCGCCCCGCTGGAGCCTGGACAGGGTGAGAGGACCCCAGATGGGGGATCAGCAGACCCCAGAATCCCTCCCCCACCCAAAGGGCGTGATTCTGAGTGCGCGTCTGTGTGTACACGTGTGTCCCCAAGTGGGGCTTTGCTGTGTCTGGGCTTGTGTGTGTGTGGCTGGCTGGGTTCCTTGTTCCAGGGCCACCTGCGTGGTGGGCAGAGCGCTGTGCGACTGTTTGCAGGTCACATGACCTCGGTGTCCTGGGACACGTGTGAGGTCCAGGTAGCATCTCCCGGGCTGGTGTGACTGTTCCTGAGGCCGTGCCCACCCAGAGCGCCACGCACAGTAGGGGCACAGGAAGCGGAGGGCAGGCGGGGTGCAGGTGGATCACCCCTAACCGTTGTCCCTGGCCCTGGAGCCCTGGCTCTCCACGGCTGCCCTCCGTTCCAGGCTGTGACAGTGATGAGCTGCACCATGTGGCGACACGAGGCCGGCAGGGAACAAAGGCGCCTCTGCTCTCCCCCAGGCGGGTGGGAGGGGGGGGGTGTACCCTGCCCTCCCCTCCCCCCTGGCCCCGCCTCCTCAGGGCTCCTGCATTTCTTGCCTGCAGCTGGTCCTGTCCTGCCTCCTGGCTGTGACTTAAGTCCTAGGCCTTCCCAGCAGCTCAGGGCCCACTGCTCTGGGGCAGCCCTGCCTGCCTGGCCTGGCTCCCAAAGGAATGGCCCTGAGGCCGGGCTCACCCATACAGGAGGCTGGGAGGCGAGGGTCCTTGGGAAAGAGCCCAGGGAGCCTCGAATGGCGCTCAGCGGCTGTGGGAGGCAGGGGTGCCCCCTCGCAGGGAGCCTGGCACTGGGGAAATGCACAATAAATGCAACAACTGCTTGTCAAATCAAAGGCACTAACAAACACACAGACACACCTAACGGGGCAGCCTGGTTCCCTATTGGTTCCTGTAACCCCGCCCCCACTTCCTCCCAGGGCCTCTTGAAGTTCCCCCCACCCCCAAATATGTTCACAGGGCTGGAAAGGCTTCCCTAACCCCCACCCCCCCACCCCCCAGCCTGCTGATCCCTGCCTCAACCCTGGGCCTGGGAGCTGGGAGGCCCTCCCCCATTTCACCCAGTGTTCCAAGGGCTAGGGGGAGCTCACCGGTCCAGGTACAGGGCAGCCAGACCACATCAAGGGGTGCCCGAGGTTGCTCGGCCAGTCCGCGGGGAACACGGGGTGTGGGGGGGGCAGAGGCCGAGGGTGGGTGGCCCGGGCACCTGGAGCTGTCTCCCTCTTCTGCTGCCCCTGCCTCTCCTCCTGGCATCTGCACGGGGCCTCCCCCATAAGACTGAGCACCTGGGGGAGCCCTGCCAGCCTGTCCTGGGGAAAGTGGACCAGTGTGTCTGCCAGCCCTCCCGGCCTCCCCTCTCATGGGACCAGGGTTGCCTCGCGGTGCCCCACGAACGTTTGCTGCTCTTCGACAAACACATCCAAGTTCTCCCCTGGCATCCGGTTCAGGGTACACGCTGAGCACCCGATAGACCTCAGGCTGCTGTCTGGAGCTTGTCCTTGGAGGGGGAGCCAGGCTACAGCACTCCTGGTGCGGGGGCCATAGCCACCAACCTTCACCCAGGGGGAATTTCACACCAGGCCCTGGGGCAGGTGCAAGACCAAGGGAGCCGGTCAGAATGCAGGTCTGCCAAGTGTATTGCAGGAACCAGGCCTGTGCAGAGTTCTTGTCGAGCCGTCCAGGGTCCTCGTGTCCATTTTACAGATGAGGAAACCAAGGCCATTAAGTCACTAGCCCAGAGTCCCAGAACTGCTAAGAGAGAACCCAGTCACCTCCGCTGTTTCTCTAAGGTGCAGGTTAAGTGTCACCATGCACGGAAGGGCCAGGGTGGCGGGGGAGAAAGCAGGCGGGGTCTGAGGGGAGGTGGGCCTGGGCTGGTGGTCACCCTGAGTGAGTGGGGGGACCTGAGGGCTGGGGACAGAGAGGACTTTGGATCCTCCTGTGCGTGGGACAGAAAGAAGGCTTTGGAGGGATTTCAGTGCAGCGGAGATGCACCGTGCTCTGGCTGCAGGTGGGAGAGTGGGCACGCGGAGGCAGGAGGTGGCCTCAGGGTCCAGCTGGAACCCCCTACCCAGAGGCCTGCCCACGTCCTTTGGAGAATCCCCACCCCCCAGGGACTCCTAACCTGAATCATTTCTTCTATGAAAGAAACCCTCCTGCCCCAGAGGAGCGCGAGGGGGGAATTCAAATGCCCCTGTAGGCTGCACCCCCCGCCCCCTAACGGATCAGGAAATAGGCCCCCGAGAAGAGGAACCTGCAAGTCCCACAGGGAGGCAGTGCCCGGCGGTGGCAGGAACCAGGTCTCGGTTCCTGGCCTCCGAGCTGCCTGCTTCGTCGCGTCCCCTGCTCCCCGCAAAGCCACCGGAAGAGGATGTGCAACGCTCACTCGCTCTCAGAGAGGCAGAGTGAGTGCTGGCGGGGCTCGGTGCCAGGGCGGCATGCTGGGCCCCCGCCACCCCGCCAGGGCCTGGGGGCCTGATGTGCCTGCGGGCCGGCTCCGGAGCCCCCGTCCAGCCGCCTCTCCCCTCGGCCTCTGTGATCCTGTGCACCCCGCCGGCTGCCCACCAGGATCCCAGGAGGGTAAGGAAGTGGTCCCGCCTCTTGGCTTCTAGATCACCCTGGCATCTCGGGGGTTTGGGATCCGAGCCCTGAACGCAGATGGAAGGAGGCGGGGGTGTGGGCTTTGCCGAGATGCGGGCAGGCCCGGCACCTGCGTTCTCCCTCTGACTTCTCCGGCAAGTCCCTGCTCCCCGGGGCCTCAGTTTTTCCTTTCGTCAGATGGATGGGTCGGACTCATCCCGTAGCTTCCAATGTCTGGTTTGCAGAGAGATAAGGAAAATGGAGACCAGGCGTGAGCTTTTCTAAAAGCCAATCTTCCTCGTTTAACGACTGCCTGTTTTTCTGATTGTGGGCCCTCCTAGTCACTTTCGGCGGGGTCTTTTCTGAAATGACGACGGTGGTGGTGATAGTATTTCTTGTTGAACTGCCCTACTTGGCAAAATAAACACTTGCCAACTGTAGGTTGGTCCCCACTGTTTAAACCTGAATCCCCTGTCTGGGCACCGGCGGTGGCGGAGCCCTGAGAGCTCAGTGGCAGGGAGAGCTTCCGGAGTGAGACGGTGGCTTAGAGTAATCAGGGTCTCCTGCCCGCCCCCCCCCCCACCGCAGTGCCTGGCTGGGCTCCCACCCCCTGATGGCCCCGCTGGCCACAAACCCTGCTTAATCTCTGTGACTTGTGCCTGCCACCTTTTCTGACTCTGGGTGGTGGTGAGTCCTCCTCCCCCACCCCTGCCCCAGGCAGGGGGAATGGGGAGGGGGCCTGGGGTGTTGGAGGACACAGCTGGGCCCACCGCAGGTGGGCAGGTCTGAGCTGGAGCTACTGGCCCGGCCCAGGACAGAGCCCCGTCCTCCCATCCTTGGCTGGCCTGAGGCCTGGTATGAGCGGGAATTCCTGGCCCTGTTCGTCACAGGAGCAGGTATGACAGCCACACGGGTGACACCAGGCCTAGGCACTCGGGTGCCCGACTCCACTGGGGCTGGTGGCCGGGCAGGCACACTGGCAGAGGGCCTCCCTGGGAGCCCAGCCCCGGCCCGGCTCCTGCCGCTCCATGGCCCGGGAAGCCAGGCCCGCTGAGCCCAGGGCCAGGAAGGGCTGGGTGTTCTTTGCCTGTGTCTCCGTGGTGACTGCCAGGCGCTGGGCCATCGCCCGACGTGCTGCTCTCCAGAGCCCCACGCCTTTGCCGACGACACCTCTGCTGGCACCAACCACCGAGGTGAGTTTCCAGGGCGACCGGTGCCTCTGCAGAGAGGCTGGCTAGGTCACGGCCAAGGCCCTCAGCTTCCTCCTCTCCCGTCAGAACTGGTTGAGGGAGTTTGGCCTGAAGCTGCCAGCGGAGGTTGTGTCTCTGTTCTGGGCGTGAGAGGGGAGTTGGGGGGGTGCGCTGCTGCTGGTACCCTGATACCCGCGTGTGCCCACCAGGCCCGCCTGTCTGCCTGCTCCCCGCCCGGGCGGGAGGGGTGGCTGGGGGCCGTCGGAGCGGCTCCAGGTCCTTCGGTGCTTCTCAGATTGCAAAGCGCCTTTGTGCATTGTTTTCCCCTCCGCTCTCCTGAGAGCCAGGTGGTGCCGGTAACAGTACTGTTCCTATTATTAGTATTGTCATCCCCATTTTACTGATGGAGAAACTGAGGCTCAGGGAGGTGAAACTGGAGCTAGGAAGGTGCATAGCAGGGGTTGGAACACAAACCTGGGCTCTGCGTCTTAAGAGAGAGTTTCCCAAACCTCCAGCCCCCCCACCCCCCCGGCCGTGTGTGCCCAGCGCTCGGCCGCTGTGGGCTCTGTAACAGACGGGACCCTCTGGTCTGACTCTGTTTCCCTGTCTGACCTCCCCCTTGTTATTCTCGTGTTTCAGGCTCCCTCTGGAGTCTCAGCCTCCGTTTCCCCCTGTTTGTGTCCCCTCCCATTTTTTTCTTCCTCTCTCCTCTTCTGTGCCCTCACATCAGGCTCGTCCTATGTTGGACTGGAGGGCTTTGGGGTGTCCAGGGTCCCTCGGGGGGCCCGGCACTGAGCGCTCTGGGGGTGGAGGACAGTTGTCAGAGTGGAGCCTGGTCTCACTCTGTGGATCCCAGCGACCCTGGACTTGGCGTGTGGTCCCTTGAGGACTCCCCCCGCAGCATCCCAGAGTCAGGGGCCATGAGCACCCCTCTCCAGGAGGACGGGGAGGCTCCACAGCCAGCTCCCAGCAGATCCAGAACAATTGGCACCCCAGCCCTGATCCTCACAGCTCTGGGCACTCGTGTGTCTTGTTCCAGGTCCGCCCTGGGACAGCAGCGCCCTGTGAGGTCAGAGATTTGGGGTCATGGTGAGATCAGACCTCTCCACCCAGGATGGTCCCCTGGCTGTTCGGGAGCTTCATTTCCCACCTCTAGACCATCTCTGAGCCTGGCTTCCGGCCCGTGGGGACTCCCTGTTCTCCCAAGGGGGAGGAGGCCCCTGGAAGTTCCCAGGAGCCAGCGGCAGAGGGGGTGGTGCCCAGCTGTGCCAACACCTCCCACACTCAGCCCAGGTGCGTCACCTCCTGCCAAGGTGTGGGCTCATCCACCCACAGAGGGCTGCCCGGGGACCCAGGCAGCCAGGAATGGTGACATCAGGCCAGGGAAGTGACGAAGGAGCCGGGCCAGGCCACGCCCCCTCCACGGCGTCCCCAGGCTCTAAAAATAGGCCACAAGAGCCAGATGGAGTGACCTCCACCTGCCCGGTGAGAGGTGAAAGCTTTTCCACCAAGGCCCGACCTAAGGCTGGTACCTGGCTGCTCTTCCTCGCTCCCTCCATCACCTTGGCCGAGCCCGGCTTGGGGGAGGTGATGGCCAAGGCCCTTGTCACCTGGACGCTGCCGGGAGCCTGGTTCTCATGCTGAGCCACTGTGTGCCTGGCGGGCCTCCCCAGAGTGCCACCCTGGGCTCACACCCATTCCCGGGGACCCTGTGAATGGGGCATCACGTGCCAGGCCAAGAGGTAGAGGAAAGTGGGAAGCCTGGGCCAGGCAGAGAGGGGCTGGCTCGAGGCACTGGGGTCTGAGGCCATTCTGTGGGAGACTCACCGGGCGTGGCAAGGGAGGTCCTCAGTGATGCCAGCTGGGGCCACACCAGCAGTTGGTCTTTTGTCCGAGGACAAAGGAGGTGGGGGGCTTTGAAGAGTCAGGACCCCTCTGGCTGCTGGGCATCGGGGGGACCAATGGTGGGTGGCAGTGGGAAATAAAAGTGTCTCCAGAGATTTGGCCTGAGCACACCTTTCTCTTAAACCAGAGGTGGCTTCTCAGGGGCCCTGAGCCAGGGAGTGACGGGAAGCCCAGTGGAGTCCTGGCCCAGCTGGAGAGGACAGCCACCGGCCAGCTCCCACCCAGCCTCCTGTCGCTAGAGAATGCAGAGCCGGTGTGGCTGGGTAGTTTGAAGTTACGGGAGCAGCCGGAAACGTGGACTTTTATATGAAGTCACCTGACCTTTTACTGTTGGCTCAAAAATTGCAAAACATTTTGTCAGCCAAGCCAAACACACGTGTGGGCTAGATTTGGCCTGGTTCTCTTCCCGGCTGTCAGCGACAACCTGTCTTTTAAGCTTCCTGTGGAAGGAGCATCCCGCCTGCGGGAGCGATCTGTACAGGGATGTTGTCTGGGGTCCCTTGTGACCCTGGGGAGGGATGGATGCACCTCCCCAGGGAAAGGTTGCGAACCTGGGATGGCCGGGGGCAGGATGAGCTGTGAGCAGGAAGCGAGGCAGGAGCGCACCAGCGCCTAAAACTTGGAGCAGTGCTGCGTGCGCCCTCTCCCTCCATGCAGACCCTACAGGGCAAGGTTAGTGTAGCCTTGATTTCAGACCCCCAAGGTCTTGGGGGCTGCCTCCGGCCCCTCCTGAGTCCCCCATGATTCAGCTCCCGGCTGCCCACTGCCTCTGGTCCCTTGTGCCGTAAGGACGCTCTGAGCGCCTTGGGTGTAGAGGAGGGCACGTGGGACATGGCGAAGCTGGTCGGGTGTCCCTGTGCGGACCCCATGTCTGGACATTACTGTCCTCCCTCCATGGGAACCTCAGCAGCATTACAGGGTGAGCCTCAAACTGTGTCCTTTCTCTTTCTTAACTTCTGTTATGGAACATTCCAGAAGCGACACAGAAGTAGAGAAAATGGCGTGAAGGCACGCAGCTTTAATCACCATCGCGGGGCCCCTCTTGCTGCTTCTCTTACCAGCCCCACATCCTGCCCCTTCCCCACAGCAGACGATGTTCCATCCGTCAGTATTTCAGGACGAAAATCCCAGGATTGCACCCCAAAAATGGTGTCAGCTCCCATCAGATATCCAACAGTGTTCTAATAATCCCAGTTGTTCCTTAGGGGGTTTTGTTGTTTGTTTTTGTTGTTGGTTTTTTGTTTCTTTGTTTTTAACAGTTGCCCTGGAGTTCCTGTTGTGGCTCAGCAGTAATGAACCAGACTAGTATCCATGAGGATGCAGGTTTGATCCCTGGCCTCGCTCAGCGGGTTAAGGGTCCCGAATTGCCAGAGCGGCAGTGTAGGTCCCAGACGTGGCTCGGATCCCACATTGCTGTAGGCTGGCAGCTACAGCTCTCATTTGACCCCTAGCCTGGGAACCTCCATATGCCACCTGTGCGGCCCTTACAAAACAAAACAAACAAACAAAACATTTGCTCTGATTCGACCCCTAGCCTGGGGACCTCCGTATGCCACAGGTGCATCCCTAAAACCAAAAAACAAAAAACAGTCGCCTTGTTGAAATCACAAACCGGGAGTTCCCCAGTAGTTCAGCAGGTTAAGGATCCAGTGTTGTCACTGCTGTGCCTGGGGTTGCAGCTATGGTGCAGGTTTGATCCCTGGCTTGGGAGCTTTGTTTTTTTTTTTTTTTTAAATGGCTGCACCCTTGGCATGTGTAAGTTCTTGGATTGGGGATTGAATCCAGGCTTCGGTTGCGACCTACACCGCAGCTGCCGTGACGCTGGCTCTTTTAGTTCACTGTACCTGGCCGGGGACCGAACCTTCGCTTCTGCAATGACCAGAGCCACTGTAGTTGAATTTTTTTTTTTTTTTTTTTTGGTCTTTTTAGGGCCTCACCCGAGGCATATGGAGATTCCCAGGCTAGGGGTCGAATCAGAGCTGTAGCCGCCCGGCTACGCCAGAGCCACAGCAACGCCAGATCTGAGCCACATCTGCAACCTACACCACAGCTCACGGCAACGCCAGATCCTTAACCCACTCAGAGGGGCCAGGGATCAAACCTGCATCCTCACGGATACTAGTCAGGTTCATTAACCACTGAGCCAAGACAGGAACGCCTGCAGTTGGATTCTTAACACACTGTGCCACAGCAGGAACTCCGGCCTAGGAACTTCTGCCTGCTGCGGAGAGGTTAAAAAAAAAGTGCAACCCAGAACCCACACGTTGCATTTGGTTATAGTACGTCCTACCTTTCTTTCACTCTACATTTCCCCCTGAAATGTATTTGTTGAAGAAACCGGGCGGTTTGTCCTGTGGAGAGTCCCACAGTCTGGAATTTGGGGGAGGGGGTGTATCCTCATATGTGTTCCTCTGTCACCTGTAATTCCCCCAAAGGGTCATTCCATGCAGTGGCCTGGTTAGATTCAGGGTAGGTTTTTGGCAGGAGCACTTCCAGGGGTGGCTCTGTGTTCTCCCATCAGGTGGCACCCACCGTCCTGAGGGTCCCTTATCTTTTGGGCCAGTGAGCTCCCTGACAGCTTTCGGGCAGGATTGTGAGGGGAGGCGCTGGAGGGCCAGGGCGAGTGCTTTGCCCACGGGAGGTGCCCTGTTGCTAACAGCCTGGGGCAGAGTCTCCACCTGCCTGCCCAGCGTCTCCACCTGTGCACAGTGCTTTACCTGCGAAGCCTCCTTAGGTATGCCCTCTTCGCTAAATGGCAGGGGGGAGGGGGGACTGAGCCTTGGAGATATTGTGAGTTGTAAAGCGGGGCAGGGAGGGTGGCGGGTGGCAGGGAGGGAGGGTCACACAGTAAGAAAGGGGTGGAGCTGAGCTTCAAACCTGGGCATTTCAGCGTCAGAACCTGTCCTCCACGCTACACGGCCACTCTGGGAACTAGGCTGTTTGTGTGTGTGCGTGCTCGTGTGTGCATGCAGCTGCAGCAGTGGGTAAGCTTGCCAGGAACCCGGGAGGGGAGCCCCAAAGCAAGGGTGAACAAGGCAGAGAGGGGCAGACACTGACCAGAGGGACCCCCGCCACCGCCTCCCCCTACAGATGATGTCCAGGTGGTTGGCTAGGTGGCAGCCTGGCCGGCTGCGTTGGTGCAGAGGGTAGGGATGGAATGCCACCGTCCTCACCTGTCCAGCCTGCTTGGACTCTCCTAATCCCGGCCCCTTGACCTTCACAGTCAGAGAGGTGGTGACACTGGCACACTCAGGGTCACTTGGCTTTCCTGGCCCCCTTCCTCAGCTATAAAATAGGCACGAGCTTGCTTGCGGGCCCCTCCCTGGAAGAAAGATAAAGGGAGCAGGTGCTGGATTCCCCAGGCACTGAGAGCCTGGCCTCGGGAGAAGGAGTGGAGAAGCTTCTAGCCCGAGGCAGCGGCCAGGGCCCAAGTGACCCCTCAGTTGCTCCTGGAGGACCTCCTTCCTCTAAATACGCCCCACCCACCTCGCCCTCCCCCGGGGCTTCCCAAACAGCCTTCTACGGTCTCCACCCCAAGCCAGATCTACCTGCTACAAAAACAAAAACCAAAACGCAGCTTTTATTATCATCATCACGTGCATGTGATTACCAAACTATTTTAGAAAAAAAACAGCACATTCTGAGAAGTACAAAGAAAAAAATGTGTAGCCCTGCCCAGAAAGAACCCTGTTACTTTTGCAACGTAGGTCCCTCTCGGCCTAAGCACGCACCTTACCGTCACCTTTGGAAAAGCAATTGCCCTGCGATTCTGACTTCACAGTGGTAGCTGAGCATCTGTCTGCATCATGCTCAGCCTGTGGTGTGTAATGGCACATGGCACGCGGGGACCTGCCTGTGAGTCAGCGTGGGGTGTTTGAGTTGTAATCGAGGTTTCCATCGACATCCTTGTATAGAAATCCGGGCTGGTCTCGTTAAAGGGCACGATCATTTTTCATGCCCTTAATGGAAATCGCCGAATTGTTTTCCATGCGTCTTTGCCAAGGCCTTGCCTGGTGCTTGATGGAGGACCACCTGGCAGGTGCTCAAGCCACCCAGGTGGGCACGTGAGTGGGAGGGAGCTGCTGGGGCCCCGCTGTCCATGGAGACCTGAGGCTTGGCACACAGTGGGTGCCCGAGATAGGCTTACGGAATGTGTAGTCCTGGACCTGCCTTCTCATTTGATGGACGGGAAGCGAGGCCCAGAGGTTTGGAACCCATGCTGGGGAGGTTGGTGGCATTGCCAGGGCTGCTAGCAGTGATCGCAGGCCTCTGTGAGGGCCATGGGCTGAGGCCAGGGCACTGTGTTGGTGTGAAAGAGCGGTCCTGTTCATTCAGTGGTCTACTCGTCCCCTCTCTGCTTCCTCCGCAGCCCTCAGCATCCCTGCCTTACCCTGACGAAGGCCCTGAGATCCTCAGCGCCCAAGTTACCAGTGCCTCCAGCTGACCCGGCCAATGGCAGGTGCTCGGCTGGCATGTGTCCCTCTCGATCCCTCACTCTTAAATGTTTGTAGGCCCCAACCTGGTGATGCCTGGCCTGGGCTCGTCCCTGTCACCCCCAAGACTGCCCCTCCTCCATGGCTTCCTTTCCGCCTGTCCCTCCTCGGAGCAGCCTTAGGGCTCGGAGAACGCTCGGAGGACCCGGTCACCGGTCCAGGACTCAGGAGCACACAGCCAGGCACAGGCACCTGTACATCAGTGACCCAGTGGGATCCTCTCGGATCCTCTGAGGCTCAGAGAGGTTAAGCAACTTGCCCGAGGCCACGGCGCTAGGGAGGGGCTTAAATGGAATTTGTAGGAGGAGGTGGGGACCCGCCGCTTGGCCGCTCATCAACACGTACGCAAGTCACACCCCTACACAACATGTGCGCTGCAGCAGCGCACACACCCACACAAAGTGCCAGACTGCGGTACCCACAGCCCCACCGCACTCGCTGCACGCGCCCTCCCTGGGACGCCAACAGCCCGCACGCCCGCCGGGGCGCGCCCCTCCGGCGTCTCTGGCCCCGCCCCTTCAGCCCCGGCCCCGCCCCCCTGGCCCGGGCCCCGCCCCCTGCCCCGCCCCCGGGCTGACCTCAGCGAGGCCCGGCTGCCGGCGCAGAGCGCCAGGCTGCGCCGAGCCGCGCGGGCTGCCGCCGCTCCCGCCGCGCGCCGGGCGGGCCCCCGCGCCCGCGCCCGCGCCCGCGCCGCCTCGGGTCCCGCGGCCCGGCCGGCCGCCCCCGCCGCTGCGAGCCGTCCATGGTGCAGCGCATGTGGGCCGAGGCGGCTGGGCCTGCGGGCGGCGCCGAGCCGCTGTTTCCGGGCTCCCGGCGGAGCCGCAGCGTGTGGGACGCCGTGCGCCTGGAGGTGGGCGGCCCCGACAGCTGCCCGGTGGTGCTGCACAGCTTCACGCAGCTCGACCCCGACCTGCCGCGCCTGGAGGTGGGTGAGCCAGGCGGGCCCCGCGCTCCGCCGAGCGAGGAGTGGGTGGGGGCCCAGGCGTCCTTAGCGGGTCACCCACCTCCAGTGGTTGTGGTCCCCATCCCCTGGTCCAGGGGGTTGCGGGGGAGGGTCTTTCTGCAGAAATCCCCCTTCTTGCACCAAACCCAAGGCAGCCAGGTGGATGGATGTGGGGGCTGCCGCACAGCCGGCCCAACTGTTTAGGGACCAGAACCGGGTTTTCTGGCCCCCCTCTATCCGTCCCCAAGCCGAGGCGTGCCAGCCCCGCGCCCCTGCAGCCCAGGTAGATTCGTTCCCGCGGGCAGTCACTGTCTGGGTCTGAATTTCCCAACCGCGAGGCTGGGCCGTGTTTCATCTCTGCAGCAGCCCCGGGCCTTAGGGTGTGTGGCTTCGAAATGCAAGTGGTGAACTAGTTAGTGATTAGGGTGACAAATGCCTAGAATCCACAAAGGCCTTCCAGACAGCCCCTCCCTGGGGCCAGAAGTGGACGCGATGGTCAGGGCTGCCCGGAGGAGGGGAGACAGGCCTCCAACCTGGGAGCCAGGTGCCCAGGCAGGGAGGCTGGGACAAGGGCCTCTCAGGCCAAGGAGTGACTCACTTCTTTGCTTGATTAGAAAATGAATTTGTAAGGATTTGGGAGGATTCAGAAGGGGAAATGTGCTTATCATGAAGGGGGGTAGGGGTCATGGGTGAGGGCTGGATTCCTGTTTCTAGGGTGCTCTGGGCAGCAGGGGACCCAGTGGGCCCTGGGTCCTGGGGCACAGCCGGAGGGAGGAGGGGGAGGGGGCTGCCCTCCCCCCCCACCTGACTGTGCACCTGACTCTGACTCTCTGCGGCCGAGGTAGCAGAATCCAGGGTCGGCGCTGGGACAGAGGCCGTTCCTGAGTCAGAGGGCTCTGTGCAGTTCCTCAGCCCCTGTGCTGGTTCGGGCCCCCTTGGCATCCCCCACCTCCATCTTTTTAGGGCCTGGCTCTTGTGCCTCTGTGTGTCTGTCCCCAGTACCTCGTCAGGGCCTGGATGCAGATTTGCCCAAGAACAAAGTGCATCTCCCTGCCCAGTGTAGGGGGAAGCCAAGCGGTGGAGGGAGCTCTGGGCGGCCCAGCTTAGGACCTGGGGAGACCCTCTACTCCTGAGCTTCGTGGGCGGCCTGGCCGGCATATTCCCGGACCCTCATCCACCCAGAGCTCTGGTCTTCCTTGGCAGCTGGAACAGGACCCCTGGGAGGATGGGGGTGGGGGCCTGACACCAGCCCAGCGCTCATCTGACTCTCATTACGTCTGGCAGCTCCGCGGGCTTTGTGTGCTGGAGGGTCCAGCCTGCGTGCTCACAGGGGCGGGCCGCTGGGCTGCTTCTCTCTGTCTTCCCTCTGCCCGCTCCCCCCCCCGCCCCCCGTACCTCTGCATCCCCAAGGAACCCGAGGGAGAAGCAGATCTGAGCCCGACCCCTGCCCGGGGCTCCGCCTTCTCTCCCCAGCTCTGCCTCTCCCTCTGTCTCCCCTTCTCCGTCCTGCTCTCCCTCCCTGGCCCCAGCGCTGAGATCCAGGCCGTGGCTGCTGATTAGAAATCAAAGGGGAAGCTTCTGGCTGCGACAGGAAAACCAGGGTCCTGGCAGGAGAGAAGGCCACTGCCGGAAACCGAACACAATGACCATTTACCATTGCCTGGGGGAGGGGGCGGGGAAGTCCCTGTCCCTCCTGCCAACAGCACCCCCCCATTCTGGGGCCGATTTCCTGGTCGCTGTAGCCTGCCAGAGCTGAAGCGGCTGCTGTGGTCCCTGTCGTGTCTGGAAACCACCAGGCAGTTTCTGTTTCCTTCACCCGTTCCTGTTTCCCTCCCAGGCCCCCACCCGGTCCTTCCCTCTCTGGGCCGCCAGATGTCCTTGCACATCTGGGCATCTGCTTGTCATCATATTTCTAAGCCAAGCCCCTGCTGACTCAGCTCAGCCCGCACAGTTCTGTGCTTTCTAGAGGTCACCAGGCCCCTGCCCCCGAGCCAGGCAGGAGTCCCAGAGTCTGGAGCACCTCCTGGCTGCAGACACCACCCGCTCGCTCGCTCCAGCTGGCCTCGACCCACCCTCCCGAGTGGGTGCCAGCCTCACTTTATAGGAGACCGGAGCGCAGAGGAGTGAAGTCCCTCATCTGCATGTACACACAACCAGGAGGATGCAGCCAGGATTTGAACCTGGGCTGTGTTCTCTGCTGGCGTCTACTGTGTGCAAGAGCCCCCGGGCAGCAAAGAAGCAGGGGGCCCAGCCGACAGTGAGGACGATGGAGCCTCTGTGCGGGGGACGGAACCAGGCCCCCGGCAGCCCAGAAGCCCCCATGGCGATGGATGGAGGGTAGGGGCGCTTATAGTCAGGGCCAGGTGGAAGTGCTTTGGGCCAGGAGACACTGGGGAGAGCTTCAAGGAAGAAACAAGCCCCCGGCTGGACCCTAAAGGTTTGAAATCCTAGCCAGTGCGAGCCAGCACTTTGTGGGAGGCCTTCCGCTAAGTAGCTTGCAAGCGTTCTGTGTTTTTGGTCAGATCAGCCATTGTCCATTTAACAGAGGACACGACCAAGGCACTGGAGCTTCCTTAAGTCACACAGTCTCATCGAGCTGGCAGAGGCGGGATTCCGACCCGGCAGTGTGCCTGCAAGCCCTGCACGCTGTGTGTGTGTCTGTGTGTCTGTGTGTCTGTGTGTCTGTGCGTGCGCGCACAGTGGGGTGAGGAGGGCTTTTCTGATTATGTGGAGATTCACAGGCAGATACGTTCCCTTGTTCCCTCCAGCCTCCTGGCCTCCTTCCCCGTGGTCTGGTCTCTTGATCACATGATGTGTAGGTCTCCAGTTTAACCCCCAGGGCTCATTAGCCTTAGGCCAAGAGGCTTGGCCTAAGAGGGGTGTGTGTGTGTGTGTGTGTCTAGGTCTGTGGACTGCTGTTTTTCAAGGAGGGCTTCCTGGCAGACTCCAAGGGGGCAGCCTCCGTGGCTGCAGAGCCTGTCAAGTTCAAGAGGGAACTGACTGGCTGCCACCTGCTGGCACCCTGTGGACCTTCAGGTTTCCCTCTTGCTTTACTGCTCTGGGGCCCCAGGAGAGAGGGTGCCACGTTGTCCTTGTTCCTTGCCTTGCGGGGGGACCTCCAGGTTGGCCCCCTCTGGGCTGTTTCCCTGGAGGCTCAGGGATGGAGCCCGAGCTGCTGGGGGTCAGCTCAGGAGGTGGTGGGCGGTTTTGGGGCCCCATGCCCAGCCGGGAAGCTTGGCTCTTTCCAGGCCCCTTCTCCGCTGGAGGCAAGGGTCTGAAGTGGACCCAGCACCGGCCATCAGCAGCCTCCGAGTGAGCCGGCGGGGGTGGTTTCAGGAGGCTGCACCCAGCAGTGGAGCACTGGCCGCCCGGCAGGCGGCCCCTGAGGCATGGCACCCCGTGTGTCCACCGTGTCTCAGGCTCAGGTGTCCAGCCTTACAGGCCCAGAAACACCGTGTTCCCCAGCCTGGTTCTGAGGAGGTGGGCGTTGAACCCTGCCACCCAGTGCAAAAGAAGTGGATGTTGGAGCAGCCGCGAGTCTCCGTTCCTGGGCCAGCCCGTGAGGGGTGGGGTGGTGAGCAGATGATGGCCAGGAGGGTGCTGAGTGAGCAGGCCAGGGGTGCCACCTTGCAGGCCTGCATTCGGGGAGGTCTTGCGAGCAGGTATTTCCTGGGCCTTGGGTTCTCTCTCTGCCCCAGGGAACACTCGGCTGCCTGCACAGTCAGCGCTGTAGTCTTGCCCAGAGGCTTAATGTCCTTTTGACCCCAGGGGCAGAGCCATGCCTGTGGCCCCGAGCTTAGGCACTGGAGGGGAGAGTCCCACCCTCTCCCACAAGAGTGCCAGCTCAGCCTCTTTCGGTCCTCGACCTGCTCTCGTTCCCTGAGCCTCAGTTTCCTTATCTGTAAAATGGACACTTGATGCCAGTTCCTCTGCGTAGGGGTCTGGCGAGTACTGAACGAGACAACCAGCCCAACAAGCAGTCCCCACAGTGCCTGGCACAACGTCAGAGCTGGACAGGTGGTGGCTACCGCAATTGCGTCTTCTGACAGTGCCAGGGGAGGGCCCGCTCCCGGCGTTCCAGGATACTGGCCGGTGCTGTCGGCACGGTGCTCCCCAGGCCTGGTTCTTGCAGCTGACCTTGGGCCTATGGGTGCTCTGGCTGTCCCGTGATAGGAGGCCTGACCATCAGGATGGGCAGAGGACGAGGTGGGCCAGGCCAGCCTGACGTCTGGTCTCCCCTCCCCATGTGAGGCGCGATTCTCCTCCAAAGGCCGATGAGTAGCTGGGCTTGTGTTGGCCAGGGAGGTTCTTAGGGGAGATGGGGCAGCCTCTGTGGGGGCTCAGTTTGAAGCTCTCCCCAAACCCCAGCTTCTGGGGTCACTGAGCTCCCTGGTGGCCTTGCTAATCAGGCCCCTTGTGTGGTTCCCTGCCAAGGCCACCTCTGGGCTGTGAAGCCTGGGGACCAAAAGTGTGGCCCACCCCCATCCTTGAGTGATCCTGAGTCGTCACCGGGGTCTCGTTGGGGCGCTTGGGCTCCGGGTGCAGGACACCTGCCTGAGGGTGGGGCCAGGCCCAAAGGTGAGACCCTGCCGCATCCTGGGACGGTCACACACTGTTGGCGTGTTCACTCTGCCTGCCTTGTTGGGCAGATGGTCTAAGAGAGGACCCAGGACGTAGCCTTGAGAAGCCTCGAGTTCTCTCCTCTGCCTGGACACTCTCCCCTTGACCATCTCCCCTGGGCCTTGGTCTCCACATCTGTAAAATGGGTGCGAGACTTTGTATTCAAACTGTCTGGGGAGCCTGGGATTCTGAGAGGCTGACGCTGAGCCCCGATCCCTCTGGAGTTTGGGCTCCCGCATTCGAACCAAGGCGAAAAGGTCAGGAGGCTGCAGGCCTGGTTCCCTCCTCCCTGCAGCGTTTCAGGATGACCTGCTCTCCGTGTCACAGGGGCCTCCTCCAGGTTCCCAGAGCATCTGGCGGTCCTCCGGGGAGGTTTCCCGGCCCCGGCGTCCACCGTCAGCTCCCCAGCAACAGCGTCCTCTGGTCCAGTTCCTGGGCACTTTGTATGCCCAGCGCCGAGCTGGTCCCGGGGCACGTGTCCCCTCTCGGGACCCTGTTGGAAAGCTGCTGCCCTTCCCCCATCTCCTATTCAGGCTCAGGGAGGCCGAGGGCTGCGGCTTGGCCAAGGGGACCCTGGAGAAGGGCCTCGTGTACCCAGGGCCAGGGGGTGCTGGGGGGAGGCCGGCCGAGGGCCTCAGGTTGAACTCTGTGGCTCAGTGGACCTGGGCGGCAGCTCAGCGGGGTGCCACGAGGTCCCCGAGTGGTGATCTCCTGCTCGTGGAGGCCACCCGGCTCCCCTACCCCCACCCCACCCGAGACCCGGTTCTCGCGTCATCCCAGGCAGGAGCCGGGAGGAGTGGGGTGCGGGCTCAGGGCCTCCTCCTCCATCTGCCTCAGCCCTCGGCCAGGTCTCCTGAGGAGGGGCCGGTCTGCGGCCGGAGGCATCTGTGGGTCTGAAGGCCCCATATGGCCCCGAGTTGTAGCTTCCGCAGGAAGAGTAGAGCTGAGCCAGAGCCACGGGGGGCCATCGGGACAGGAGAAGGTCCGCTTCCATCTGTGCGGGCGCAAGCCACCTTCCGGGGAGCTGGCGGGGCTGGCGAGAAGCCCGGCAGGTCCCCTCGGGTCTCTCCTGAAGGAAGGGGTGCGATTGGCCCCTGGGGCCTCATTACTCTGCCTTGAGGGGAACCAGGGCTTGGCCTGCAGTCAGCTGGGGACACCGCATCCTGCTGGCTGATCAGGTGACACACGGACAGATGCCACCCAGGCGGTCTCTTGTCCCTGGGGCTCTGGGCTGTGCTCTGAGGGTGTGGGGCGCCCTGCGGCCCATTCTGCCAGCCTCTGCTCACCCAGAGGCCCCTCCCCACCCACTCCACCAGGCCCAGCTGTGTCCCAGGGCTCTGGGGACGACTGTGGGTACCTGCTTGGGGCCGGACAGGAGGACCTGTCCCCTGAGGACACAGCCGCCCACGTGGCATTCTTTTCCCCTGACAGCTCAGCGCTGCCCTGTGGACGCCTCCCCCCCGGGGATCTGCTGTCTGCTCGGCCACTCCCTCCCCCCACCCCAGCGCCCCAGCTCCTGCCAGAATGTCCCCAGGGGCTTGGCACTGCCTGCCCTGGGTCTGTGCAGTCGGCTCTGCTAACAGAACGGGTCACCCGTGGGGGCCGGTGCCCTGTCCCTCCTGCCCCAGAGTGTCCATGGGGCAGACACCAGGGCTGCTGGCACTTTCTTTCTCCGTCCCTGGAAGAGCGGTGGGAGCAGGGAGCAGTGCCCCACGCTGCCACTTGGTGCCCAGGACCTGGCAGCTCTCTCGGAGCCCGCTCCGCTCTTGGCTCTTGTAGTTGGTTTAAATGGCGCCTGCTCTCAGCGCTGCTCTGACGGTCTGGTTTTGTTCCTCCTGCTGCCGCCGCCGTGAAGGGACCATGACGGGACCGGGGAGGACGGGGTTAGCTCCTTGGGGCTGGAGGAGCCCCCATCTGTGCGACAGGGCGTTGACTCCCCTGGCCCAGCATGTGTGGCTCTCAGCGTCCTGCCCTGCCCCCCACCCGGCTGGCAGAAGGGGCCCCTTGGGGTGGGGGAAGGGCTCGGGGATCACATGACACCCAGGCAGGGCCAGCCAGCTGCTTGGCTGCCAGCGAGGCCCATGGCTCACTGCAGAGCCGCTATTTCAACCCGCTTAGGGATGGCGAGGCCCCCGTGCATTGGCCTGGCCGGGGGCCGGGGGGGCACTTCTGTCCAGCAGGCTTTGATGGAGCCCCGCTGGGAGCCAGGTGCTGGGCGGGCTCCCACGGGGTTCATGTCCAGTGCCCCCTGCTGCCAAACGCTCCAAACCGCTGCCAGCGACTTGGGTGCTTAGGACACTGGCTTCCAGCTGGACAGATGTACCCGGCATCCCCGGGAGAGGGACAGGCCTTCCAGGAGGGCCCGCAGCCTTCACAGGAGGCAGTCTTGGACCCCTGAGAAGATGCAGGGGGTGGGGGGACAGGGCCCTGGTCTGGCAGGTGGACGGCAGGCTCCTGACATCCCCGCCGCCTCTCCCAGGCAGGGGAGGGATGAGTGAGGCCGGGGAAGAAAGTGAGCATCTGTTAGAGTTTTCCTGCATCAGGAGGAGGAATTTCCCCTCCTCGAAGGGAGGGTTGGACCTCCCCCAGCGTGGGCTGTTGTGCGCTGGGGAGGGGGGGGCCCATTGCGGGGGTGCTCTGCCCACGGGTTCCGTGCTAGCTTCCCAGAAATGCCCGGCTTTCTCTGCGGAGGAGGTGAAGGGTCAGGAGCCTGGCGTGATTGCACCGGCTTTCCCGTTGGTATGATGCCCAGGGTGGGAGGGAGGCCTCAGGTCAGAGGAAGTGGCTTTCCGGAGGATGGCCCTGGGCCTCCCAGAGCCCTCCCAGCACCCTTGAGGCAGGAGGTAAGAGGCCCAGGCCCCCCGGCCCCTGACCCCAGGGGTGCTGATGGCCCAGGGGGGACAGCCCACAAGACCCTGGGCACCTGGTTCTACTCAGGGGCCCACCTTGGGCCAAGGCTTTAGGGAGGGGCTGTCAGCGGGACCCAGGCTGTGTCAGCTCTTTCGCTGGGGCTTCTCTGAGCTCTGTGCCCACCCTGAGTTGGGCAGTGACCTGTGGTCCCAGCTAGTGGCCCTGGCCATGCGACCGATGGCCCTCTGCCATCTGGTGCTCCCACCTCCTCCCTAAACTTTCAACGTCTGTATCTTTACTCCTAGGGACCCCTTTCTGCCCGGGGCCCAGGGAGCAGCCAGATGACCCCCGTGATTCGGGGTCGTGTGGAACCCCAGCCATTAGCCCAGATGGCAGCACCGCTGTCCTTGTGCTGTCCCCGTGCACGTGATGACAGAGGGAACTGGGAATTCCTCTGTTGCCCAAGAGAGCACACGCATGTGAATGAGCAGAAAGGGAAGGAAGTAGCCTTGGTTTGGCCGTCGAGGATGCCCACACCTGCCCCAGACCCAAGGGGCTGACACCAGGGCCAGGGCGGCTGTAGTGCATAGGCTGGCAAATGAGGGTGGGCAGGCTCCCTCCTTGCGGGGCTGGAGCTGCCCAGGTGCCGTTGGCTGAGTCAGGCCCTGGGCTCCCGGGTCTGCTGGGGCTTTGGACGCGGGGACTCTTCACTCGGCCTCTGTGTGTTTGTCTGAGAAATGGCCACATGGCAGGACTCGTCTTGGGGGGGTGGCAGGAACAGGCTGTGGTGGGGTTGGACCCCCCGTGAGTGCATCTTGCTCGCTCGCAGCCCCAGCGGGCAGGGGCGGGGGTGGGGGCTCGGCACCTGCCTGTCCCAACAGTAAGCCCCAGCCCCCTAGCTGTCGCCCCATTTCGTCCCAGACCAGAGGGCTCTGTGGCCACCGATCTTCGCCTCATCTGGCGAACAGAAGGTGGCACGGGGGCATCCGCCGGCAGCGCGGTTGGCCAGGCCGTGCCACCCCTACCAACGGCTGGACGCTGTCCTTGCAGAGCTCCACACAGGAGATTGGCGAGGAGCTGGTCAACGGGGTCGTGTACTCCATCTCCCTGCGGAAGGTCCAGGTGCACCACGGAGCCACCAAGGGCCAGCGCTGGCTCGGGGTGAGTGCGGACGCGGGGCGGGAAAGCGCCGTGCCCAGAACCCCTGGCGACTCCCTCCCAGGCTTTCCTGCCTGAGAGCCCCCAGCCCTGCTCCCACTGCCCAGCCCTGGGCCGGGCCAAGTGCACGCGCGCCGTCCGCACATTTGCGTGAACATCAGAACAGACACTTTCAGGGTTCCCGGGTGGCCTAGTGGTAAAAGGATCTGGGGGTTGTCACCGTAGTGGCTCAGGTCACTGACCTCTGTGCAGTGAGTTTGCTCTCAAAAATAAAGACACCTTCGTACTATTTTCATTTCATGTTAGGCCAGGATTACGTATGTGTTTTGCCTGAATACGTGGGGTTTTTTTTTTTTTAGTCTTGTAGCCGCACACAGCATATGGAAACTCCTGGGCCCAAGATCGAACCTGCGCCTCGGCAGTGACCCGAGTTGCTGCAGATTCTTAACCCATTGTGCCACAGCAGGAACTCCGCTGCAGTATGTCTAACACGGCTGCCTTCTGCTGTCCTGAGTAGCCGTCAGTCTGTCCTGCACCTCTGCCACGCCTTATAGCACCACACTTAGTAGGACTTTTTGTTACCCTTAAAGAGCTCAGGCTGCTCTGCACAGACTTCGGCAACTTGCTCTCAAGGAGCACAGCCCGACCCCTCCCTCCAGGTCTGCGCAGAGGGCCTGGCAGGTGCACCACGTTTTTTCGGAAGGCAGGCCAGTTAGCACCCTGAGTCAGCCTTTTGCTGCTGGGGACCTTGGCCTGGCTCCTTTCTGTGGCCGTTTCCAAAGTGCTGCTCTGAACAGCCTGCACGTCCTGGGATCCTGCTCCCTCCCACCCCAGCGCGAGCCTCTGTTGTCTCAGCTCTAGAATGGGCAGGTTCGGCCAGGCAGGGCTCGCGGGGGTGACACTCTTGGTATGACCAGGTGCTGTCATTACTCAGCTCATCAGACGACCTAAGGAGGATTTGTCTGCACCCCTCCTGCAATCCTGGCTTTCATACTGAGCACCTTTTTCTGCTCAGGGGACCCCTCATGTCTCATCTCCAGCCCAAAGTCACCGAGCCCAGGAAGATCCTCTGAGCTCCAGCCCCCCGCCCTCCCAGTGGCCCAGGTGCTGCCGCTGACCTGACCGTCCGTCCTGCTTTGTCCCACCCCAGTGTGAAAATGAGTCGGCCCTGAACCTGTATGAGACCTGCAAGGTGCGGACGGTGAAGGCAGGTACCCTGGAGAAGCTGGTGGGGCACCTGGTGCCCGCCTTCCAGGGCAGCGACCTCTCCTACGTCACCGTCTTCCTGTGCACCTACCGGGCCTTCACCACCACCCAGCAAGTCCTGGACCTGCTGTTCGAAAGGTGAGCGCCCCGCCCCCCAGCGCAGCGGCTCCCGCCCACCTCCTGGCTGTGCTGCTTCAGAGGATACAGGGCCTCTCTGAGCCTGACTTTGCTCGGGTCAAAGCCGGGCTGCCAAGAGGCCGACCTCACAAGGTTGTCAGCACTGTGGGACAGACACGGACAGTGTCACCCTGGGCCTGGCCATGGAAGGGGCCGCCGAGGGACGTGGGGGTTCTTCCCGAGGTGTCCCTCTCCCCCCGTGAAGAAGCTCTCTGCCTCCCCATTTGGAAAGGAGGTCGGGGTTCTGTCTCGGGGGCCCCCTCCTGGGAGTGGCCAGAGCAGGGTCACCGGGGGCCGGCCGAGGGCCCAGGCCCACTCGGCTCTCTGTAAGGTGCTGAGCACTTTGCTGGGCACAGGGCCGATCTCAGTGAGCCGGGCAGACCTCTCCCCACCCTCCCGGGCCCTGTCCTAGTTGGGGAGTCGGCCCGTAACCCTGGACCTCACAGCAGGTACGGTAGGTGTGACGCACTCACGGCCTCCTCTAGATACGGCTGCATCCTGCCTTATGCCCACGAGGACGGCGGGCCCCAGGACCAGCTGAAAAAGTGAGTCGACTTTGGGTCTCATGGGAGGGACCTGTCTCCAGGTGGGGACATTTGGGGGCCAAGGCTGAGGAGTTGGGCAGAACCCTGGCTGCTGCACATCTGGTGATTAGAGGGCCAAGGTCTGGGGGCTTCTCCTGCAGAGGGGAAGGAGTCAGAGCCTGCCTGGGTCCTGGGTCCCCAGGGAGCAGAGCAGAGGCTGGGGGCCCCATCCCCACCCAGATCCGGGGCCCTGGACAGGAGGTGCGTCACTCCCGGGAGCGCTCAGCTGGGGCTCAGGAGAGCTGTCAGGGCTCGGGGGCCGGCTGGGTCCCCATTTCTGAGAACAGTGTCATTGGGGGGACGAGAGCCGCATGTGGGCAGAGACCAAGGCAGCCGTCGGTGCGAGAGCTGCAGGTCCAGGTGTGCGAGGCCCATGAAACGCTCTGCTTGTCCCCTCCTTGCTCCCACACTTCTGCAGCACCTACCTACCTGGGTGTCCTGCAGTTTCCCTCCCAGTGGGTGGGGGGTGGGCAGACAGTAGTGAGTCAGGCTCCCCTGAGGAAGGGGGGGGTGTCGCCATGGATGGAGGGGAGGGTGCCCTCCTGCAGAGACTGCCCGCCCTGCCTGCCAACCAGGCTGCCCCTGCCTAGCAGCCCTGTGGGGGGTGAGCTGGGGTGGGACCGGCCTCTTGATGGGCAGGGGGGCCCAGAAGCCTCCATGGGGGTGCCAGGGAAGGGCCTCTGGAAGCAAAGGCCGGGCCTCTGACTCTCCTGCCCACCCGCCCTCCTGCCCCAGTGCCATCTCCTCCATCCTGGGCACCTGGCTGGACCAGTACTCGGAGGACTTCTGTCAGCCCCCCGACTTTCCCTGCCTCAAGCAGCTGGTGGCCTATGTGCAGCTCAACATGCCCGGCTCCGACCTGGAGCGCCGTGCCCACCTTCTCCTGGCCCAGCTGGAGCATGCGGAACTCACCCAGGCAGAGCCAGAGGGTGAGGAGGCTGGGTCGGGTGCTGGCCATGGGGGAGCCCCGGAGGCGGCGGCTGGGCCAGGGCACCCCCACAGGGACTGCAGTCGGGAAGGCATCCTGGGGTGGACTTTTCTGGAAGGCACTTGTCTTGGCAAGGCAGGCCCGTCGCTGAACTCTTCTCCCCTTGCAGCTCTGAAACCAGCCCCAGAGCTAGAGCTGGCTCCAGCACCCCTTCTAGCACCCAGTCCAGTGCCAGCGCCAGACCTGGAGCCAGTGCCAGGCCCAGACCTAGAGCCAGCTCTTGCGCCAGCTCCAGACCCAGAGCCAGCACCAGCACCAGCACCGACTCCTGAGCTGGAGCTGGCTCTGTCGCAAAGCCTAGAGCTAGAGCCCGCCTCGGCACCGGAGCCCTCCTGGCCCTCACCCGTGGCTGCAGAGAAGGGGCTCGGGGAGGAGAAGCCTCACCTCCTGGCATTCCCTGCCGTCCTGGTGGCGGAGCAGTTCACGCTGATGGATGCGGTAGGCAGCGCTTCTCAGCAGGGCGGGTCGGGGTGCCCCTTCCTTCCCGCGTCTCCCGCCCAGACCTGCCACTCCCTGTCCGGAGCTGGTGTCCTGCCCCAAATCCCACTGCCACCATTAGAGACCACGTGCCCCAGGCGGGTTTCCCAACCCCGAGGACTCGATTCCCTCCAGCCTGTGGCCGCGGGCCCCTGTCCCTCTGCACAGCTACCGTGCATTATCGAAACCTGGGTGGGGTTTAGCGCCCTCAGTGGGGGCGGGGAGCTCACCGAGGTGCAGCCGGCTCCATGGGCCGCCCTCCACCCTCACGTCTGCTGAGGAGGCCTCACCAGCTTCAGCACTTATTAGGCCCCTGATGTATGCGAGAGGCCACAGCAGACACCAGACACCAGACAAAGCCTCTGCTTGAAGCACCCACAAGAATGTGCCTCTGGACAGGGGCCAGGCCTGAGGCGTGATCTAGGGTGAGAGTGCCACCTGGCACCTGCAGGTGTGAGCCACTTCTGGCGCCTGCTGTTTGGATGGGCTGGTGAGAGTAAACTCTCTTGCCAGTTCCTTCCTGCTGGCATCATCTGAGTGCTGGGCGCCCACAGTGGGCAGGGAACAAACCCAGAGCACCCCCCTACCTCCTCAGCTCCCCGTGCTCCAGCTCTGACCAGTGACCCCATCCAGAACCGGGGTGGGCACCGTGGATGCTGAGCTGGGGTGCAGCAGAGCCGGGTAACACCCCTCCTGCCCCCCAGGAGCTGTTCAAGAAAGTGGTGCCCTACCACTGCCTGGGCTCCATCTGGTCCCAGCGGGACAAGAAGGGCAAGGAGCACCTGGCTCCCACCGTCCGCGCCACCGTCACCCAGTTCAACAACGTGGCCAACTGTGTCATCACCACCTGCCTCGGGGACCGGAGCGTGACGGCCCGGGGCAGGGCCCGGGTGGTGGAGCACTGGATCCAGGTGGCCAGGGTATGTCGCCGAGCCCCGGGGGAGCCCTCTGCACCCCGTCTGCCCTCCGGCTTGCGGTCTGTGGTCCTGGCCCCTGAGAGACCGTGCGCCCGCCCTCCCCAGGGCCCGGCGGCTCGCTTCCTCCTCGGCGTCGTTCCCCGGGTTGAGCTCAGACCCTCCTCCTGGGAGAGCTGCTCACGGGGTCCCACGTGCCTCCTGGGGGTCCCGTCTCATTGGGAGGGGTGGTCCCCACCGAGAGGGACCGAAGACCCCGCCTCACGGCCTGTCCCTCCGCCGCCAGGAGTGCCGGGCGCTTAAGAACTTCTCATCCCTCTACGCCATCCTCTCGGCTCTGCAGAGCAACTCCATCCACCGACTGAAAAAGACGTGGGATGAAGTCTCCAGGTACAGGCTTCTCCCCGGGCACCCCACCCCCACCAGTGAGCCTGGGGCCCTGGGGACGGGGCCTTAGGACAGCAGCTCTGCCTCAGGACTCAGTTTCCTTATCTGTCGGGCCCGGGATTGAGCCACTTTGAAAAGCTTCCTGTGTTTACTTCGCAGCCACACAACTCTGTCCACTTGAAATCAAAACTTGCCAGAGTGTGCATTGCAGCTCAGCGGGTTAAGAACCTGGCCAGTACCCAAGAGGATGTGGGTTTGATCCCTGGCCTCGCTCAGTGGGTTAAGGATCTGGCGTGGCCGCGAGCTGCTGCGTAGGTTGCAGACACGGCTTGGATCCTGTGTGGCTGTGGTTGTGGTGTAGGCCAGAGGCTGTAACTCTGATTCGACCCCTAGTCTGGGAATCTCTATATGCCGCAGGTGCAACCCAAAAAGAAAAGCAATTTTAAAAACTCAAAAGTAAAAGAAAAAACTTTCCAAAACAGCTGCTCCATAGAATAGGAAGTGGCGGGGGTGGGGGGGGTCCCAGGTGACCCAACACGAGAGGTTCCCCCCGACCCCAGTCCACAGAGCCTTTAGGGTCAGTGGAATCCTATTTGCAAACCACCCTTCCAGGCAACTGGGGCCTCTGGGTCCTTCAACTTTTTTGCACCCCCCCCCACGTTGCCCCCCGTCTCCTTCCTTCCTCCAGGGAGAGCTTCCGGATCTTTCAGAAGCTGTCAGAGATTTTCTCAGATGAGAACAACTACTCGCTGAGCAGAGAGCTGCTTATCAAGGTAGAGTCGGGGGTGCGGGAGCGGGTGGCTTCACATTCCCTTTGAAAGTTTCTAGAGTTCCCGTGGGATCTGTTTGGCCCGCGGGCAGGTCGGGGCCAGGAGTCGTGGCGCAGGGATGGAGCGGGCCAGCTGTTCCAGAGATGAGGGGCAGGATTAGTCTCCTGGTTCCTCACTGGTCCCTCCCCGGCACTCAGCTCCCCCCAGGGGGTGGAGGGGGTCTCTTCTTTCCCCACCCCAGTCCAGCCTGTCGCCGCAAAGCCATGCCCTCTCGCTCCTCCGTCTGCACTAACCTCCCGAAGTGGGCACCCCGCCTGCCCAGGGGCGGTATTGCAGGCTCTGCCCAGCCCTGGGTCCAAATGAGCAGACCTGGGAGGCAGACCTGGGTGTGGGGGACTCGCCCCAGGTCAGATGCCGCAGGTGAACCCTGGCGACTCTTGGATCCTCGCCCCAGGGCCTCCATTGGCCAAGACGAATGCCCGGATGGCTTGTGACAGGCATAGAGGGCCTGGTGCCTTCACCGGGTCCTTCCACAGAAGCTGCCATGTCATAGAGGGTGCAGGGTGTCATTGAGCCGTGCTCGCCACAGCCCCAGCTCGCCCCGTCAGAGGTGGCACTGAGGAGGCCCCCCTGGGCAGAGAACATTCAGGGGGCGCCGTGGGGGTGTGAAACCTTTGGTGTGGCAGACACCCGCTCAGCCAGCACCCCCCAGAGTCCCTCTGACCACAGCTCTCCCTGCTGGGGGGCTGGGGGCCGGCACACACCAAAGGCTCTGAGCCTCGACCTGGTTTATGGGGGAGGGGGGCCTCCAGCCGGGCGGGGGAGTCTGTTCCCCTCCGAGTCCTTCTGAGACTCATTCAGAGGCAAGTCCCTGCCCCCTGGGCCTCAGTTTCCTCATCTGGAAAGTGGGGGAGTTCCCATTGTGGCTCAGCGGGTTAAGAACCCGACTAGTATCCATGAGGATGCGGGTCTGACCCCTGGCCTTGTTTAGTGGGTTAAGGATCCAGCCTTGCTGTGAGCTGTGGTGTAGGTCACAGACACAGCTTGGATCCCGGGTTGCTGTGGCTGTGGTGTAGGCAGCTGTAGCTCTGATTCAGCCCCCAGCCTGGGAACTTCCATAAGTTGTGGGTTCGGCCCTAAAAAGCAAGGAAGGAAGGGAGGGAGGGCAAGAAAAGACAGAACAGAAGAGGAATGATGACCCCGGGGGTGTCAGCCTCTCAGGGGGGCAGTGAGGGTCCAGCGGGAAAAGGACCCACGCCTGAGTTTTGGGCGGGACCCTCCCCGGGAGTGGGGGTGGCAGCACAGCCACAGTGACCGGCGTGTGGCAGTGAGTCCTCGGAGGCCCCAGGGGCAGGTGGAGTCCTGTCTGCACTTTGCAGATGAGGGACAGGCTCAGGGAGGCCAGGCCGCCGCCCGGGGTCCCTGCGGGAGCGGGAGCAGGGGTTGGATCTGGAAGCAGGACGTGCTCTGGAGCGTCTGTGCCAGTGACCAGGCTCAGGTCGGGTGGGCTGGAGGGGGAGGGGCAGAGGCCTCAGCAACCCCATCCTCGCCTGGCAGGAGGGGACCTCCAAGTTTGCCACCCTGGAAATGAACCCCAAGAGAGCCCAGAAGCGACCCAAGGAGACGGTGAGTGTGCGTGCCCGAGGCTGGGATAGGAGCCCGCCCTCAGCCTTCCCTCCTGCGGCCACACTGCCTGACCTTAGACCTGACCTCCTCTGGGCCCTGGTGGGGCCATGCCCTGACCGGCTGGGGTCCCGGGGCACTCGTGGCCACCAGAGCCAGGGTCTAGAAGAGCTGGGCCCAGTGGGGATTTGGTGATGGGGGTGGCCGGAGACCAGATCACCTTGGGCATTGGCCAAATACCAGGCCTGGAAGGTGACTGGAGGGGGGTTGGGCCCATGGCACTGGTGGCGGGGGGGGGGGCATTTGGGAGAGATGGCTAAAGGCCCCCAGGCTGCTCCACGTGGGCTGAGGGGTCTTCGGGGGAGGGGTTGGGGCCTTGCTCATCCGTCCCCTGCCCCCAATGCCACAGGGTGTCATCCAGGGCACTGTTCCCTACCTGGGCACCTTCCTCACAGACCTGGTGATGCTGGACACGGCGATGAAGGACTATCTGTATGTGAGTGAGCGCGGGGCGGGGCGGGGCGGGCGGGTCCTCAGCCCTGAGCTCTGCGCACCGGCCGCCCCCCGTCTCACGAGAGCCCCTGGCCGCCCTCGTGTCCTGGGGACACCTTGCCCATCTCAGCAACAAGTGAACACAGCTTGCTGTCTGGCTGGTGGGGCTCAGAGCTGCAGGGGGAGTTGGCCCAGCAGGACAGAGCCCCTCCCTCAGGCCGCGGTCATGGGTGGAGAGAAGCTGGGCCCGCCAGGGTCGGGCACGTGGTGGCCAAGCTGGGCCTTCCTGCCCACGGCCTCTGTCTCTCCAGCCGTCCTCAGAGGGCTGGGCGGGAGGTCCCTGAGGCTCTGCCCGCCTCCCAGCCAGGGTCCCAACCGGGGTCCCACCTGGGCCGAGAAGCGTGCCATGCTGCCCCCTGGTGTGTGCTCTGGGTGGTGCAGCCTGAGAGGGGGCGAGGGGTGGTGTGGGCGAGAGGGCGCTTTCTGATGGGCCCTGGCTGTCCGCTTTCCAGGGCAGACTGATCAACTTCGAGAAGAGAAGGAAGGTGAGCCTCTCGGGAAGGGGCTGGGTGTTGGGGGGTGGCCAGGACACCTGGCTCTGCCCGCCCCCCGTTACATTTATCGGGAAAGTTGGGGACAGATGGGAGAGTGGGGCAGGAGGGCAAATCCAGGACAACTTGGGGAGGGGGCTGTTTGAACCCAGCTCTGGGAACAGGGCGGGAAGAGGGGGCCCAGAGGCTGGCCGTCACCACCCTGTCCTTCCCTCTGGGGCCAGGAATTCGAAGTCATTGCCCAGATCAAGCTGCTCCAGTCGGCCTGCAACAATTACAGCATCGCGCCCGAGGAGCAGTTCCGGGCCTGGTTCCAGGCCATGGAGTGGCTCAGCGAGACCGAGAGGTGAGCCCGGGTGGGAGCTGGGTGGCCACAGGTGGGCTGTCCCTGAGCAGCTCCCGAGAGCCTGTGGCTTAGGGTCCTGGTGTTTCCGGGGGTGGCTGGGCCCCTGGACTCCACCTGCCGGGCGGGCCCCGGGAGGGAGACCCACATGTGGCTCCTGGGAGCCTCAGCCGCCACCGTTCCTGTAGCTACAACTTGTCCTGTGAGCTGGAGCCCCCCTCGGAGTCAGCCAGCAACACCCTCAGGGTCAAGAAGAACGCGGCCATCGTCAAGCGCTGGAGCGAGTGAGTGCCGGGGGTCAGGGCTGGGCCCAGGGGGCGCGCGGGCTGGGAGCGGGCTCTGGACGCAGGCAGTGGACCCTGGATCTCAGCCCCCCAGCACCCTGTGACTGGGCCACTTGCCCCGCCTCCCTGGGCCTCAGTTTTTGCCCCTGTGAAATGGGGCGATGCCAGTGGGGTGATGCCCTGAGTGCAGGGTGATAGGGGTGGGCTGTGTCCCCGGAGAGACCTCCCCCAAGTCAGCCAGCTCTTTCGTGCAGCCGCCAGGCCCCCAGCACGGAGCTCAGTGCCAGCAGCAGCTGCCACTCCAAGTCCTGTGACCAGCTCAGGTGCAGCCCCTACCTCAGCAGCGGGGACATTGCTGACGCACTCAGCGTCCACTCGGCTGGGTCCTCCAGCTCCGACGTGGAGGAGATCAACGTGAGCTTTGTCCCAGAGTCCCCCGATGGCCAGGAGAAGAAGGTGACTGCCCCATGCCCGATCCCTCCCAGCCCCGCCCAGCCCCTCCAGTCTTGGCGCCCGAGTTCCCCGTCGCCACCCGCAAGAGGGGCCAGGAAGCCCCCGCTCCCGAGCAGGGCTCCCAGAACCCCCCAGAGCTGGACACTGGCCTGGGGCGCCCTGCAGGGCCCCAGGCTTCTGCTGACCGTGCCGTCCCCCGCAGTTCTGGGAGTCGGCCTCCCAGTCGTCCCCGGAGACCTCCGGCATCAGCTCGGCCTCCAGCAGCACCTCCTCCTCCTCAGCCTCCACCACGCCCGTGGCCACCGCCCGCACCCACAAGCGCTCCGTCTCCGGGGTCTGCAGCCATGGCTCCTCGCTGCCCCTCTACAACCAGCAGGTGGGCGACTGCTGCATCATCCGGGTCAGCCTGGACGTGGACAATGGCAACATGTACAAGAGCATCCTGGTGAGCTGGCGTCCCCGTGGGCACCCCCCGGCCACAGACCCGGGCCCATTGGCATGGATCGGCCCTGCCCGCCCCCAGAGTGGCCGTCCAGGGGTTGGGAAGGACAGACAGTCAACCAGATACGGGAATAAAGAAGCCAGTGCGGGAGTTCCCACTGTGGCTCAGCGGGTTGAGAACCCAACTAGTATCCCCGAGGACGCGGGTTCCTTCCCTGGCCTCGCTCGGTGGGTTGAGGATTGGGTGTTGCCTCGAGCCACAGTGTAGGTCGCAGACATGACCTGGTTGGATCTGGTGCTGCAGCAGCTGCAGCTGCAGCACTGATCCGACCCCTAGCCTGGGGACCTCCACATGCTGCAGGTACAGCCCTAAAGAGACCAAAAAAAAAAAAAGAAGCCAGTGCACGGAGCACCGATGGTGATCAGCGCTGGGGGACGAGGACTAGAATGACGTCAGCAGTGGGGCGGGGCCTCCTTGATAAAGCACCTGAGTGTTGGGGGGGCCGCAGGCCAGGTCCCAAGACAGAGTGTTCCTGGGGCTGGGAGGAGCAGCAGGAGGCCCCAGGTGAAGGAGCAGGTGTCACACGAGTGTCAGCACCCACGACTTGTTGCGGGGGGCGGTAAGCTGGAGTGAGGGGTGGGCAGCAGTGACTTTTGGCTTCTCATGGCGGGTGGAGGGAGCGCAGACAGGAATCAGGCTGGAAGAGCAGTGGCTGCACCAGGCTGCTGGCCGCGGAGGTGGCCGGCGGTGTTAGACACTGCATATAATTGGAAGACTGAGACCAAGCCAGCGGGATTTGCCCACGGATACTGTGTGTGTCCAGGTGGGGTCGGGGGGGACTCTTCTCATCCTCCAGACCTCAGGCTGCAGATGAGCCGTTTGCACCCCCCCACACACAAGCCCCCCACCCAGCCTGGGTCTGGTGTCCCGTTAACGCTGTCGCCTGTGTGACCCTGTTTCTGAGGCCTCAGGGTCAAGGCAGCAGGGGTTGGCCTGCACTGTCCACCAGGGCAGCCTCCAGCCAGTGCAGGCCTGGCACATAGGCAGCCACCGGGCATCCAGCCAGCTCCTCCTCTTCCCCTCAGGGCTGGGACCGGATGCTGTCAGTTCCCTGGCTGTTGCCCTGGATGGGCGAGGTCAGGGGAGCAGCTCTGGGGGCAGGCACCCTCGGGAGACCCCTCCTCATGGCAAGGGGTGGGGGGAGGGGAGGAGAAGGCGGCATGACCCCCCTGGATCCAGCACCTGTGTGCCCCTGAGCGAGGTGCCAAGGAAGCTGCGAGGGTCCTTGGCTGCCGCTCTCTGGACCCCCAAGCTCCTCCACACCCTTGTCCTAACGGCCCGCCCCCCACCCCACCCAGGTGACCAGCCAGGACAAGGCTCCGGCTGTCATCCGCAAGGCCATGGACAAACACAACCTGGACGAGGACGAGCCGGAAGATTACGAGCTGGTGCAGGTCATTTCGGAAGATCGCAGTAAGTCAGGGCCGCTCAGGTGGGCGGTAGGACCGTGGCGGGGCCGTACCCCAGGCCCGCCGCCCTAGAAAACGTGCCACCAGGTGGGACTGGGCTTTGTCCACCCCCTGACCTGCCTAGGGGCCGCCCTGGACGCCCCCAGCCTCTCCTCACTGGCCCCTGGGGGCTGCTGGGCCAGTCCCATGCCCTTCCTGGGCCTGTGGTCAGTAGGGGGCCTCGGCCAGTGCCAGCATCTTTGAGGAGAGGGGAGAGAAGGCTTTTTTCCTGGGGCCAGGCAGCCAGTGGCTGAGCCCACGGGCCGGTCAAAGGGGCACTTTGTGGTCGAGATGTGGCGAACATGTCCTTTGGAAAGACCCGTGACCGCCTGAACCCCGGCATCGAATCTGAACATCCACGTGCGTGTGACGCTGTCTCAGCCCGTTTGGCGGCTGTAACAAAATATCCCAACTGGGGAGTTCCCGTCGTGGCGCAGTGGTTAACGAATTCAACTAGGAACCGTGAGGTGGCGGGTTCGATCCCTGGCCTTGCTCAGCGGGTTAAGGATCCGGCGTTGCTGTGAGCTGGGGTGTGGGTCTCAGGCGCGGCTCGGATCCCGCCTTGCTGTGGCTGTGGTGTAGGCCGGCAGCAGTAGCTCCAATTAGACCCCTAGCCTGGGAACCTCCATATGCCGCGGGCGTGGCCCTAGAAAAAGGCAAAAAGACAAAAAAAGAAATCCCAACTGGTAGCTTATAAATGACAGGAATTTATTTCTCAAAGTTCAAGAGGCTAGAGGTCCAGGATCAGGGTGCCAGCGTGGGCAGGTTTGGTGAAGGCCCTCTTCCGGGTTGCAGGTGGCCCACTTCTTGCTGTGTTCCCACAGGGGGGCAGGGGCTGGCGAGCCCTCTAAGCAAATCGACAGAGGACACAAACTTTCAGGCCACAGCAGACAGTAAACCCAGAGGCTGCTAGGGAGCAGCTCCAGAGTCTCCCGACTGGGAAAGGAAGCGAGTTAAGAACAAGCACAGACTTGGGGCCAGACAGCTGCGGCCGGGAGACCTCCGGCAAATTCCTAAAGCCGTGTGTGCCTGTTTCCCATCCCCACAGACTCATCCATGTGTCTGTGAGCTCACGTGTGTGTGCTCGGATGTGCCCTGGCTGCAAATGCTACTGTTATTTTCTTTCCCTTGCAAGGAGCTCATCGCCCACGCACGGCCATGACCCAGATGGCTAGCCATGAGCCTCCCTCCCCGCCAAGCCCCCCTGGGAGTTGTTTTCTAAGTCCTCTCTCAGCTTCTTGCACCATTTTGGTGAGGCAGACAGGGCTGGCAGTACTCCCATCTTACAGAAGAGGAAGACTGAGGCCTAAACAGTTAAGGACCAGAGTGAGAGCCCCATGCTGGAGGCCAGAGCACAAACTCCAGCCCCGCGTGGGGAAGAGCAGGCTCAGGGCCGGAGGAGAGGGCGGGAAATAGGAACCAAGAACACATACCTGGAGTTCCCTGGTGGCCCAGCAGGTTAGGGATTTGGCATTGTCAATGCAGTGGCTTGGCTTAGGGTCGTGGCTGTGGCTCGGATTCAGTCCCTGGCCCAGGGACTTATATAGCATGCCGTGGGTGCAGCCAAATAAATACATGTAAAAAGTAGAAAAAAGAAAAAAGAACAAACACCTGCTGGGAGCCCAGCACCCAGGGGGTGTGGAGGGCTCCCCGGAATCCGGCCCAGGAGGCCTGGGGCACAGCCTGCGCTTCGCAGAGCCCCAGAGCCCTTGTCCTGAGTTGGGTGGGATTCAGGGGAGGAGGTCTGGGTTCTAGAAAGATCTTGATCAGTGCAGGCAGCGGGGGCCGGGGGGCGGGGAGGACGGGCTGACCCTTTGCCAGCCGCAGACTGAGGCGGGGCTTTCTGGAGTCAGGGTCCTTTCTCAACAAGAGTCGTTAGGTTTCATCGGCGCCACAGCGGAGTCTGTCCCAGGCGGGTGTCATCGGGAGGGGTCCTTGGGGGTCCAGAAGTGGCGTTGGGAGGGGCGGGTCTCCTGTCTCTGGATCAGGCCTGCCCTGGCAGGGGTCCTCGCAGGGCGGGGTGTCCTGCGGTGCCGCCGTGCGCACAGCTGACCCTCTGCCCCTCCCCGACCAGAGCTGAAGATCCCCGACAATGCCAACGTGTTCTATGCCATGAACTCCACTGCCAACTATGACTTCGTCCTGAAGAAACGGACCTTCACCAAGGGGGCAAAGGTCAGGCATGGAGCCAGCTCGACCCTCCCCCGCATGAAGCAGAAAGGACTCAAGATCGCCAAGGGCATCTTCTGACTGGTCCCGACCGAGCTGGCCCTTCCGGGGTCTGGCCGGCCGGACAGCTAAGCACTTACAGACGTCAGTGGCCCAGGCCAGGCGGGCCCTCCTGCCCAGCCTGCCAGCCCAGGCCACCCCCAGACTCCAGTTTCACCCTGAACCTCTCCCGCTGCCGGGCCTGACGCCCGCCGATCGGTGGGCTGACCTGGCCTCCTGTGGACCTCTCGCTGCCTTAGGTGCCTTCTGCTCTCTGGAACCAGAGGACTAGCTGACTTTTGCCAAGGAGCGCTGCCAATGGGCACGGAGCCCTGCCTGCTGCCGGGCGCCGCCCTCTGTACACGTCCCTCACACCTTCCCAGGTGTGGGCCACTGCCACCTGTGCCCGTGGGCACCCCAGGGCACCCACTCATCCACCAGGTCTGACCACTGCAGTTCTCTCCTCGTGCCCTTCGTGGGGTCCCGGCCCCTCCTCACTCCACTCTAGCCTTTCTCAGGCTGCACCAAAGATTCCATCGTCAGGGCCGACGGGGAGTGAGGAAGGCTTGCCCACTGCCCAGTCCAGCCCTCCCCTGGGAGAGGAGAGAGAGAGAGAGAGACCCTCTTCGCAGACCACGCTCATAGCCAGTGAGTGAGGACGGCCTCGGCCGAGTCCCACTGATGTCACAACCCATGACACTGCAAGTGCCCTTCACTGCGGCATCTGGGCTTCACGAGACCACACGAGACGGGGGTTGGTGAGAAAGGAGGGTTTGGGGAGGGGAGGGAGTTGAATATTTGTATAAAAGGTGAAAAAAATGTTTACCAGTTGGGGAGGGGCAATATTTATTTGTTGTAAATAGCAAAGGCTAGACTTGAATATTATATTAAAATCCTGTTTCTACTGTAGCCTGGGAGCTGTCGTGTGGTTCTCTCATGGCCTGTGCTCATTTCAGTGGGATTCAGACGCTCATGTCCTCTGTTCACACGGGGCGTCTTGCAGGGTTATCGGTTTGCTTCATGCAGGAAAAGTGCGAAGGGCCAGCCGCCCTTCTCTGGCCCACTTCAGGAGACACAGGTCCACCTTCCACGGCAGACGTTTCCTTCAGAGTCATGAAACTGAGCAGCGAGCTGAGACAGCCCCTTAGCACCCTGAGGTTTGAATTTGGAAGTGCTTTCACGTGGCATAGCAACCACCTCTGAAATTTAGGTGTTTTTAAAAATATCATGAGGTGGCGGGTTCGATCCCTGGCCTCTCTCAGTGGGTTAAGGATCCGGCGTTGCCTTGAGCTGTGGTGTAGGTCGCAGACACGGCTCGGATCCCGCGTGGCTGTGGCTCTGGCGTAGGCTGGCAGCTACAGCTCCGATTTGACCCCTCGCCTGGGAACCTCCATATGCCGTGGGAGTGGCCCAAGAAAAGGCTAAAAGACAAAAAAAATTTAAAAAAAAAATTTTTTTTAAATATCGTTTTAAATAGAAAAAAGAGGAAGGGTTAGTCTCTCCATGGACACAACAATTAAGCTGGGAGGGGGAAACTATCAGAATCAACAATATGGGGGACTCTGGACGCGCATCAGACACGACACTGGGAGGGTCCTTGGTGAGGGTGATGCTGCCGAACTCCAGCCACTAAGGAAGGACTCTGCCAGGTCACACGCTGACCCCTGAGACAAGGGAGCAGAAGCCAGTGTGACTACATAGCAAGGGATACAGGTTTTGTAAAAAGGGTTTGGCAGATTCACTGTTGAGAAAAACAGAAGACTGGAATTCCCATTGTGGCTCGGTGGTAATGAGTGTCCATGAGGAGGTGGGTTTGATGATCCTGGCCTCGCTCAGAGGGTTAAGGCTCCAGCATTGCTGTGATCTGTGGTGTAGGTTGCAGACGTGGCTCAGATCTGGCGTTGCTGTGGGCTGCAATGTAGGCCGGCAGCTGCAGCTCTTGATTCATCCCCTAGCCTGGAAACTCCCATATGCTGCAGGTACAGCCCTAAAAAGACAAAAAGGAAGCGTTCCTGTCGTGCAGCAGAAAGGAATCCGACTAGGAACCATGAGGTTGTGGATTCAATCCCTGGCCTTGCTCAGTGGGTTAAGGATCTGGTGTTGCCGTGAGCTGTGATGTAGGTCGTAGACGTGGCTTGGATCTGGCATGGCTGTGGCTGTGGTGTAGGCTGGCAGCTGTAGCTCTGATTTCACCCCTAGCCTGGGAACTTCCATACGCCACAGGTGTGGTGCTAAAAAAAGCAAAAAAAAAAAAAAAAAAAAAAAAAAAAAGACGAAAAGGGAGGAAGGAAGAAAGAAGACTGCAATTTCTGAGAAGGAGGAGAATCTGATTTCCAGAGTTATCATATTATAGTAATATCTAGTTCTCCACAAATTACAAAACATATCAAGAAATAGGAAAATAGGAGTTCCCATCACGGCTCAGCAGTAATGAACCTGACTAGGATCCATGAAGACGTGGGTTCAATCCCTGGCCTTGCTCAGTGGATTAAGAATCCCATGTTGCTGTGGCTGTGGTGTGGGTCTGCAGCTGTAGCTCTGATTCAACCCCTAGCCTGGAAACTTCCATATGCTGCACATTGACCCTAAAAAGTAAAAAAAAAGGAAACAGGAAAATAGAGCTTGTTCACAGGGGGCAGAGGAGGGGTGAAGAATTTAACAGAAACTATCCCTGAGGAGGCTCTGACATTAAAATTGCTTGTCAAAGACATTAAGTCAACTGTTTTAAATAAGCTCAGTGAGCTAGAAAGAAACCATGGACCAAGCAATTAAGGAAATCGAGAGAACAGTGTAAGAACATAGAATTTAGTAAAGAGATAGAAATTCTAAAAAGACACCAAATGGAAATTCTGGAGCTGAGCTGTGCAATAACTGAAAAGAAAAACTCCCTAGAGGGGTTCGGTGGCATATCTGCGCAGAGAGAAGAAAGATTCTGTGAACTTAAGGCAGTTGAACTTATTTTGTCCGAGGAGCAGAAAGGAAAAAGAGCGAAGACAATGGAACAGACCCAGAGGGGCTCTGGGGACACCATCAAGTGGAACGACACATGTGTGAGGAGAGTCCCAGAAGAGACAAAGGAGCAGAGATGAAGTGAACTGATCATGGCTGAAAACATCTCCGATTTGGTGAGAGGCGTAGACATCTACACGTGAAGCCCAGGGAACTCCAAGCAGGATAAACTCAGAGAGAGCCACACAAGACACAGGGGAACACGGTTGTTGAAAGGTAAGCAGGAAATCTTGAAAGCAGAAAGAAAGGAACGGTCACTGTTTGGGGGAGACGGGTGGGGGCGTGGCCCTCCCTAATAAGATTAACAGCTGAATTTTCATCAGAAGCCATGGCAACCAGAGGGCAGTAGAATGACGTATTTGAAGTGTTGGGGGGACAAAAAAGGAACTCTATATCCAGATCCAGGAAACTGTCCATGAAGAATGAAGGGAAATGAAGATGTTGCCAAATACACAAAGTTAAGGGGTTTGTTATTAATAGCCCTGCCTCCAAGAAATGCTAACGGGAGCCCTTTGGGCTGAACGAACAAGCTCCAGACAATAACTCAAAGCCACATGAAAAATGAAAGGACATCGGAGTTCCCCCTGGGGTGCAGCAGGACTGCTGGCATCGCTGAAGCTCTGGGATGCAGGTTCGATCCCTGGCCCAGCACCGTGGGTGAAGGATCTGGCCTTGTGGCAGCTGTACAACTGCGGCTCAGATCTGATCCCTGGCCTGAACTCTGTATACTGTGGGTGGCCAAAAAAGCGGGGGGGGGGGGGGTAAAGAAAACCAGGAGAGATAACTAATAGGTAATTCTAGAAGCCTGTAATGGGGAGGGTTAAGGATCCAGTGTTGCCGTGAGCTGTGGTGTAGGTCGCAGCCGCAGTCAGATCCTGCACGGCTGTGGCTGTGGTGTAGGCCAGCGGCTACAAGCTCCGATGCAGCTCCTAGCCTGGGAACCTCCATGTGCCACACGTGTGGCCCTAAAAAAAGAAACGAACAAGTATCTAGGAGTTCCCTGGTGATGCAGTAGGTTCATGAGCTGGTGTCATCGTTATAACATTACAGCAGCTCAGGCTGCTCAGATTCGATCCCTGGCCCAGGACCTTCCACCTGCCCAGGGTGTGGTCAAAAAAACTAAACCCATGCAAACAACAACAACAACAAAACAATAACAGAGAAATAGAATAGGCAAGTTGATTGGACCAGAAACTGGAACAGATTGCCAGGGGTAGGGAGAAATTAAGATTGGGGAATGGCTACAGTGTTTCCGCTTGAGGTGATCAAGTTTTAGAAAGAGATGGTGGGCATGGTTGCACAGCAGTGAGAATGGCGCTAAAGTCACCGCGTCGCACTCGTCAAAATAAAACATATTTATTTAATATATTCTATTTAAATATAAAGCTAAAAATGTTATGCTATATATAGTTTACCTCCATTTTTATTTTAATTTTTTATTTTTTACCTCCATTTTAAAAAAAAATAACATGTGCAAGGACCACTTCCTGACCCAGGAAGTACTTTTTCTACAGCCTTGAGGAAGAGGGACCACTTCCTGCTTCTCTGGAGTTTCTTTGGACCACCCAGCTGCCCCTTAGGGCTTTCGAGGTCATACCGGGATTCCAGCAGCACTACGTGGGGGGACATTACAGACAGATCCAAATGCGCAGCCCGGGGGGAGGCAGGGGCCGGGGGAGGTTATCAGCCAGGGGACTGTGGACAGCAGGGCTCAGCATCCTCGGTCTCCCACAAGGCCCCGTGATCAACCCTTCATCTGCTGGAATCCTGGTCCATGAGCTCAGAATTCCTTTTCCTGCTGGTTTGGTGTCCCGGGGAAATACTTGTGACGCAGCTTTGAAGGCTACCACTGGGCCTCGTCCCTTAAGCATTTCTGCTACTTGTGAACAAGGATTTCCTGCAACTCTGTGCAACTGACCTCACCCAGAAACATGCTGGAAGGTCCCTTGCCACGTGGTGGCCACTAGGCACATGGTGGCCACTCATCCTGGCCACCATCTGATGGATTCTGGGTGAGTGCTGGTTTACCAGGGTGGGGATGCTTATTTCTGCCAGTGAAGGACCTGTGCACTGTCCCTCACCGGCCGGGGTGCAGTCAGAGGCCACGTGGTTCTGAGGGTCTCCGACTCGCACCGTCACCAGCTTTCAAATGCAGTCATGCTGGAACTGACTTTGCCTTCAAGAGTAGCTGGGCTGGAGCTCTTGGACTTTGCTGCCCCCTAGGGTGGCTGTGGTTTTGTTTGTTTGTTTCTTTCTTTCTTTTTTTGGCCGCAGTCAAAGCATGCAGAAGTTCCAGGGCCAGGGATCAAACCCGCGCCACAGCAGTGGCAATCCTTAACCCACTGAGCCACAAGGGAACTCCCGGATGGCTGGGTTCTTTGTCCAAGTCTGTGCTTTGGTCACGTCATGGAGAAGTGGATGGTTTGACCCCTTCCCGTAGGGAAGGCTGAAAAGATGAGACATCAGGGCAGGGGTAGGAGAGGGCGTGTTACCAAAATTACCAACCCACAGCCTGCTCTGGCGCAACCTTGGCAAAGAAATACCAAAACACGGAGTTCCCGTCGTGACTCAGTGGTCAATGAACCTGACCAGTATCTATGAGGATGTGGGTTCGATCCCTGGCCTTACTCAGTGGGTTAAGGATCTGGCATTGCCGTGACCTGTGGTGTAGGTCGCAGACACAGCTTGAATTCTGTGTTGCTGTAGTTGTGGTGTAGGCCAGCAGCTAGAGCTCTGATTAGACCCCTAGCCTGGGAACCTCCATATGCCGCGGGTGCGGCCCTAAAAATACAAAAAAAAAAAAAAAGAAAAGAAAAGAAAAAAAGAAAAACAATACTGAAGCACTTCTCATCAGGGCAATAAACAACAGACTCTGGCCTGAGCCCACCCGTGTATCCCCTGGGCGTCCCCGTGTTGGAGCTATGGGTTTACTACCGGCCCAGCAGGGAGCCTCCAGGCCCCTAGACAGCCTCTAGCCTGCACCGCGGTTAAGTGCTATCAGCTTCATCCCCGGGGCACAGCCTGAAAAGGCAAGAGCCTGGTGAATTACGGGCTGGGGGAAGCCACGTTGTGATGGCTGTGCAGGTCACAGGGCAGGGCTGCCCTCTGCCAGGGAGGCCTTAACCGCGCAGCCCAGGGACTGAGCACACCGCTGGATGCCACCCTTCCTAATGGGGCCCAGCCTGCCAGGGACATGCTGTCCTGAGTGACGGGCACAATTGTGCTCTCCCCAGCAAGGGGGAGAAGCTCCACCTCCCAGGACCGTCCAGGCCCAGAGGAGGCTCCCGAGAGCAGACCCAACAGGTAGAAACACTCAGAGGAGCCACGTGCACGAAGTGTCAGAGGAGGGACAGTCACCAGGAGAGCCTGCCCTGCAGCGAGGGGCCGTCTCCTTCGGTCTTTTTTTTCCCCCTTTTTCTCTTTTGGCTGCCCCACGGCATTGAAGTTCTCAGGCCAGGGCCCTTGCAACCTACACTGTGGCTGCAGCAACACTAGGTCCTTAACCCACTGTGCCAGGCTGGGGATCGAATCTGCATCCCAGCGCTCCAGAGATGCTGCCAATCCCACGGCACCATGGCGGGAAGTCCGCCTCACTCTTTTATACCTGAGAGCACTTGACCAAGGCAGGAAGCCCAGAGCAGCCACGTGGGTGCTCACAGGCCCGCCTGGAGTGTGGCCTTTCAGGTGCCTCGGGGGGCTGCAGGACTCGGCCCCCCACCCCGGGCTCAGCCTCCCATCTGCGGCTGGAGAGGGAGAGCGGCTGGCTGGCCCCCTGTGCTGCTGGTCCCACCCGCAACCCACCAGGCTGAGCGGCTCAGGACTCTGGGACCTCTAACCCTCACCCTCACCCCACGGTGACTCAAGAATGGGGGGGCCCTGACATTGCTGCCAGCTCTGACGTTGGAGTTTCTGGGTTTGAGTCTGGCCCTGCTGACCCTGAGCACGTGCCCTGGCCAGACTCCAGAGGTGGCAATGACCCCGACGCGGAGCTCTGCCAGAGCCATCGGGCTCGGGCCCCGTGCTCTGTCCGCTCGCTCCCTGGCTTCTGACCTTCGTGTGATGCTTTATTGTCTTGTTGACTCGGTCCAGCTGAAGGCAGAATCCATTCCTCTTCCCAGACCCTGGTTAAAACACAGAGGTCCCTCCCCGCAGCCCAGAGGGTCTGGGCAAGCCTGGGCTCCGCGGGTCCAGAGGCGGCCCCCGCCTGCCGAGCCCAGCTGTTCTCTTGGCCGCGGCCTCCAGCCCCCAGTCCCGCTCTGGGCCAGAGCCCAGCCTTCCTCGGAGGCAGCCGCCTGGCGTCCAAGGGCCCACGCCTGAATCCCAGCCCTGGCCCCGGCGCTTCGGTTTGCAGTCTGTTTCCTCCTCTGACTTGAGGGTGGTCCTGCCGGCTTCCTGGAGCTCGAGGACTGACAGGTCAGGGGAAACGGGTTGGGCCAGGCACCCGGTGATGTCACAGTGACTGAGGGTCCCCTTCCTACCGCTGGGTCTTGGGAGCAAAGAAAGATGCCAGACAGAGAGAGGAGGCTTTATTGAGGACAAGCTCGGGAGGGAAGAAGGCCGCTGGGGTCCCACCCTGTGGCCTCTGGAGGTCAAGGACACTAGAAGCCAATGACTATGGGCATCTGAGCCACCTCAGCATCGCTGGGGGGGGGCGCTGGGGTGGCCTCCGAGTCCCCTGTGGGGGGTGCTGGGGTGGCCTCCGAGTCCCCAGTAGGGGGGGATGGGGCGGCCTCCGAGTCCCCCGTGGGGGGTGCTGGGGTGGCCTCCGAGTCCCCCGTGGGGGGTGCTGGGGTGGCCTCCGGGTCCCCCGTGGGGGGTGCTGGGGTGGCCTCCGAGTCCCCAGTAGGGGGGGATGGGGCGGCCTCCGAGTCCCCGGTCGGAGGCACCGGTATGGCCCCCTCATCCGCCACCGTGGGCAGTGCCTGGTAGGTGGTGGCCCAGTACTGCAGATAGCTGGTCCTCAGGTCCTGCTTCATGGAGCTGCTGTCCATCTTATTGGTAATCTCCAGGTACTTGCTGCTTTCTAGGGTGTAGGGTTCCCAGTGTGTGGGCACACTCGACCCGCCCATGTTAGGGTCCCTGCAGAGTGCGAAAGAAGGCTGGGTGGCTCGGTGGACCCTGGGGGCTCCCCGGCCTGGCCCGGCTCCAGCTTCCCTGGGGTTCCCCCCCACCCCCCGCCCCACACGGAGTGGGACCCACAAGGGACCTGGCTGTTTCCCAGGCACTGGCTGGGCTCGGGTGCATCCGGGGGCCCCGCCGGGAGCCCTTAGCCTGGCACAGAAGGGGTACCGAGGCTCAGGGAGGTTAAGTGGAAGTGAGGGACCAGACCTGGATTCCAGGCCTGCAGGGCGAGGCGGCAGGAGGGCCCCCCCCCCCTTACCCGCTTCTGGCAAAGTTGGTCCAGTAGGCGATCATGGCCTTGGAGACGGTCCTGTCTTGGGACCGGTAGCCCAGCGGAGTGGCAAAGGGCTTCCCAAAGACATACTGGAGGTCATCCGCGTGGTCGGCCCCCACCCAGCTGGGGTAGACGGGCATCCGAGAAGGGTGGGCGAACACGTAGGTGTAGGTCTGGGCGCTCCTGGGGGCGGGGAGGGGAGACCGCCTGCGTTGGCCCTGGGCTCACCTGGGGCCCCCCACCCCGGACATGGGCCCCAGCGGACGGCCTCGGGGCACAGCAGGGCAGGGTCCGGCGAGCTCCCGCAGGACTCAAGAAGGACCTGGATGCTGACACCTGGGGGAAGGAAAGCTGTGGCCAAATACATAACTTGAGGGGTTCTGTGACTTCAGCTGCATTGCTATTCCACCTCCAGCAAACATTCTGCACCATCTTCCTGCATCATTCAGTACCAAGAAAGTTTCACTCGGCAAGTGAATTTGTTTTGGGGTTTTGTTTCTTTGTTTTTGCTTTTTAGGGCCACACCTGTGGCATATGGAGGTTCCCAGGCTAGGGGTCGAATCAGAGCTGTCTTTGTTTTCATTGGCTATTAGTATCTGGAGGTTTTTAATGCGGAAGCTGGCAAATCGGAAGCCCTCCACAGAAGCTACCGCCCAGCGTTCCCTCCCACACGGCTTGACGGGTGGAAGGCCGAACCTTCCAAGGGCAGGGACTGTGGGGTCTGGGAGAGCATGCAGGGCTGGCCTGGGCAGAGGGTCTCGGGAGGATTCGGGAAAGCCCCCGAGGCTGGGAGGGGAGGGGGGCCCCTCCAGCCCTGTGAGGCCTGGCAGATGCTGCAGGCACAGGAGGGGACAGAGCTTGGCCTTCCCTGGCTTCCCAGCACCTGGGAGCTGCCCAGCCGTGAGGCGCAGGATCCCGGGGGGCCGCCCCCGCCCCTCCCTCCTCACTTGGCGTTGGCCCTGTGCTGGGCCACGGCCGTCTCCGTGGGCATCAGGAAGAGGATGTCGGTTTCCAGGTCCACCACGGTCTTCTTCTTGGTCTCCTGGGACGAGTCCTGGGCCCAGGACGCGGTGTACACGTCAAAGGTGATGTTGGCACCTCTGGGCCCCTTGACGATGGTGAATCCGCTGACCAGCTTGTAGAAGTCCTCCCTGTGGGGACCAAGCCGACCCTGGACTCTGCGCCCAGTGCCCGCAAGTGGGCATCCGCACCCCTATGCAGCAGGAAGCCGTGGACCACGCCCCCCATCACCCCTGCGGTGCTGTCTTCCTCATTCTTCTGCTGGAACCTCCCCCAGCCGCCCTGGGGCACCATCCCTGTGCCCCCTGCTTACTCCGTGATGGTCTTTTTGTCCTTGTCGACGGCTGGCAGGTCGACGGTGGCAAACAAGTGACCGTCCATGTCGTTGGTGCCCGCCAGGTAGTCGATGTCGGCGGCGTTGGCGTACAGGTTGACCGGGTCATCGGGGATAAAGTCCCCATCGACAACCGGGATGAAGCCCAGATAGTGCACCACGGGGACTGGGGGGCAGAGCAGCAGGTTCTCGAACCTTCCGGCACCTGCCCGCCCATCTCCTCAAGCTCGGCCAGGAGCCGACTCCACCCCGACGGGGCCACAAGAGGAGACCTGCCTCGCTTGACGGAGGCCGGGGTGGCCCGGCTTCGGCTCTCCTGACATCGGGGCCGGATGATGCAAGGTCGTGGGCCCCCACCCAGGGTCTGGCTCAGTGGGGGGTGTTTAGCACCCTCCCTGGCCTCCACCGGCTGGACACCCATAGCACCCCCCCGCCACCCAGCTGCGACCAGCAAAACTGCCTCCAGCCTCTACCTCGTGTCCTTGGGCACTAAGTCGCCCAAGGTGGGAACCACTGGTCCTGGGACTAAGACTCTTCCCCATCAGCAGCCCCCACTCACACTCCTGTTTCGTCAAGGGCAACTTGTAGGCCAGCGTCAGGGCGCGGGGGTCAGTGATCTTCAGGCACCTGGCCATCCTGGCAGTGTCGTCCATGGGGCAGCCCACCTTCTCTGCAATCTGGGGGTTGGGGGTAGGCAGAGTTCGGGGTGGGGGACACGGGGTCCAGGACAGAGAGCAGAAAGGAGGGTGCCCCCTGCCAGCTCCGTCTTACCGTTTTCGCCCAGGAGAGGGGGTTCTTCTGGATGGCCCAGGGGGACAGTGCCACGCCACTCTGGCTGATGGCTCGCTTGATGAGGCCCTTATTGTAGGGAGAGAGGGTCTGCGAGCACACAGAGGTCCTGTCACCAGCCTCGCCCACCTGTCTGCAGGGCTCCGCTAAGGAGACCCCACATCGAGCAGCTCCCTCCCTCCGCCTCGGGGGCAGGCCCTCCTCCGCGGGGGTCCCCAGACCTGCAGCGAGACACTGGCGCCTCCCGCCGATTCCCCGAAGATGGTGATGTTGTCGGGGTCTCCCCCGAAGGCCGCGATGTTTCTCTTCACCCAGGCGATGGCCATGTGCTGGTCCCGGAGGCCGTAGTTACCTGGGGCGGGGGTAGCGGGGGTGGGGCTGCGTTGGGGACCCTCAGCCAGGACTGGGGTGCCGGGAGCCCGGCCCACACAAGGTGCACAATCCCTGTGCGAGTGGGGACCCTGGGGAGCCCCAGGGTGGTGCATGGTGGGTCGCAGGAGGCTGGACGGCAGGGGGACAGGAGGGCCAGGCCTGCCCAGCTCTCTCCCCAGTCCCTCTTGTGTGTCCTACAGCTTCTGGGTCGCCCCAAGTCACCACCTCTGTGTCCCCTCTCCTGCCCCTTTCATTGGCTCCTTGTCCCCCTGGCCTGGCGGGCGGGCCAGCCGCTTCTTCTCTTTCGTTCCACCTGCCAAAGGACTCCTCTCACGTCTCACCACCCCACTCACTCCACAAACAGGATTCTGGGCCTCTCTAGGGGGCTGGCAGGAGCTGCTTCAGGACACGGGGTGCTCGGCACACTCCCCCACCCGGGCCCCAGGCGCCCAGCCGACCTGGCAGGTTGGCGTCCCCGGTGCTGAGGAAGCCCAGGGGGCCCACGCGGTAGTTGAAGGTGACCACGATGACGTTGCCGCGGGTGGCCAGCTCCTCCCCGTCGTACAGGTAGTTGCTGAGGAAGTTGGCGCCCTGGCCGGACCCCATGAGGAAGGCCCCTCCGTAGATCCAGATCATGACAGGCAGGTCCCGGGAGACTGGGGGGGGGAGCAGGCCCGGTGACCCCAGAGGCGCGCCCCCCGCACGCCGCGTTCCCCACCCCGCTCCGTGCTGCCGGGGCCTGGGGCTGCCTGGGGGCTTCCTGCAGGGTGGGGGGAGCAGACCTTCCTTCCTGCCCTGGGGGACCCAGATGTTGAGGTACAGGCAGTCCTCGTCCCCATAGGTGCTGTCCTGGGTGATGGTGGCCTGCAGGCACCGCTTCTTGAAGTCCTTGGCCTTCAGGGTCCCTGCGGGCGGCGGGAGGGGCTGGTGTGAGGACGGCGGCAGCCCCGCCCACCCCGTCTCCGGGCCCGCCCCGCGCCTGCGCACGCCCACCTTGCCAGCCTGGGTGTCGCTGGGGGTTCTCCAGGGCCTTGGGGGCAGCGGCAAAGGGGATGCCCTTGAAGATGTCCACAGAATCGCCGAGGAGGCTCAGCTTCTTGTTGACGCCTTCCACGAAGCCGCCCTCCGTGTACACGGAGCCCAGCTGGGGTGGGAGGTGGAGATCAGGTGGGCGCAGGCTGGTTGCCCCCCACGCTCCCTTCCCCCCACCCACCCCTGGGGCGGGGGATCCATTCCAGAGTCCCCCCCAAGAGACAGCCTCAAGGAGGGGCCACCTGCCCACGTGGCTTGAGGAGCCGGCTCACAGCTTCCCCAGCCCCCTGGGTGTCTGTCCCTGAATCTCAGAGGAAGGTGGTCCAGCCAGTGTGTCTCTGCCTGGGAAACCTTCCACGAAGGCCAAGAGAGGGCAGGGGAGGCTTGGATTCTCACTTTGGCCCCCTAATCTCGGTTTCTCCACCTGTAAGAGGCGTGACAAGAGTCCCTCCGTCCTGGCCTGTGCTTGTCTGGCTGCCCACAGTGGTAGGTGCCCCATGGGCCCTGAACACTTCATGCCCAGCCGGGAGCTCCCTGAGTGGCGGGCCCGGCTTTCTACCCACCTGGTCTCCCCTGATGGTGTCTGACTGCCCTGTGTCAAGTCCTCTCAGCCCGTGTGCTTTCCCTAAGCTGGGAAAGACGCCTGCCCCCCGAGGCACCAGAACCACTGCTGTGTATCCAGCCCTTGCCCTGAGCGACCAGGCCTCACGGGGTTCCTGGGGGCCATCTGCCCATCATTCCGAGGGAATGAGGCTTCCGCGTTAGAAGGCGTTGCCGGGGAGTTCCCATCATGTTTCAGTGGTTAACGAATTCGACTAGGAACCATGAGGTTGCAGGTTCGATCCCTGGCCTCGCTCAGTGGGTTAAGGATCTGGCATTGCCATGAGCTGCGGTGTAGATTGCAGATGTTGTTCGGATCCCAAGTTGCTGTGGCTCTGGCGTAGGCTGGTGACTACAGCTCTGATTAGACCCCTAGCCTGGGAGCCTCCATGTGCTGCACGTGCGGCCCTAGAAAAGACAGAAAGACAAAAAAAAAAAAATAAAGAAGGCGCTGCCGGGCAGCTGCTGTCTGACCTCAGAGCCCCCTCCCCGCCCAGTGCTCTACCCCGACATCCCGAATGGGCGCAGGTCCAGGCTTCCTGGGCCTCGCCTGTGCTTGGGCCAGGTGGGCAAGGGCAGGGGCCCACTGCCAGGCCTAGCCAGACCCCAGCTGCCCTCCGAGGTCTAGGCTGATGGGGGCCCCTGCCTCGCTGGGGTGGGGAGGTGGGGCAGCTGGAATTGGAGAAAGAAGGATCCAGAAGCAACACTGGCCAGGTGCCTGCGGTTTTGCCCAGGAGCTGGCCCCACTCTCTCTCTCTCACCCCAGGATGAGCCTCCTTTTTTTTTTTTTTTTTTTTGCTTTTTTTTTCCGAGCTGCACCCGCAGCATATGGAGGTTCCCGGGTTAGGGGTCCAATCAGATCTACAGTCGCCAGCCTGCACCACAGCCACAGCAATGCCAGATCCGAGCTGCATCTGTAACCTACACCACAGCTCATGGCAACACGGGATCCTTAACCCACTGAGTCAGGCCAGGGATCAAACCTGCCTCCTCATGGATACCAGTCTTGTTCTTAACCCGCTGAGCCACAGTGGGAGCTCAGGATGAGCCTCCTTGTTCCAGGCCTCCTGGCATTCTTCCTGACCAGCAAGAGCAGACACACGCCAGGTCAGGGCCTGGGGGACTAAGGGTCACAGCTCAGACGTGTCTCCTTGTGTTGAGACCAGCCCGAGGGCCCCAGGGTGGGGAGGGGGGCATGGGGACCTGGCCATCGCGGCAGCCGGGGCAGGGGTGTCGCTGGCAGTTGGAGCAGCACGGAGGAATCCAGGGACCCCTCAGCACCCAGAACAGAGCTGCCCCTGCTACCACCACAAGGAGGAGAATGACCTCCTCTCTGTGGCAGAAGGGACCCGGGACCAGGGCCAGAGCTGCTGGGCAGCAGGGCCCGGGAGGGCAGGTTGAAGTGTGGAGAGAGCAGCATGGTGGGGGCTGGGCCCCCGGAGCCCCGCCGGAGCCGGACGGACCACACGGCTGTGGTTTCCCTCCTGGTCACGCTGACCCTGGCCCTGCCTCAGGCTTGCCAGAGGGCAGAGAGGGGGCAAGGAGTTTTGTTTCCAGCCGCCCCGAAGCCCATGGAGTTCCTGGGCCAAGGATCAGATCCCAGCCACAGATTTGACCTACGCTGCGTCTGTGGCAATGCTAGATCCTTAACCTACTAAGCAAGTGCAGGGGTCGAGCCCGTAGCCTCTTGGATACTAGTGGGATTTGTTTCCACTGTGCCACAGCGGGAACTCCCTCAGGCTGGCTCTTTCTGCCAGTGGCTCCATCTGTCGTCCCTCTGCTGTGCCCCGTCCCCAGTTTCCAAGTCTGGCCTCGAGGAGGAGAGCAGGGCCCCTCTCCGGGTGCGACCGCTCTGCTGAGCTCTCACCTACCTTCGCTGCCCTGGCTGCAGCCAGGCAGCAGGCCAGGCACCAGATGACCAGCTCTGAGCTCCCCATGGTGTGTGGCCGCCTCCAGGTCACCCTGCCTCTGGGCCTGCGGGTATTTATGGGCTGTGCCAGCCGGGAGCCCAGGGTGGCAGCTGCCTGAGGAGGGTCCCTTCCCCTCCTCTGACCTCTGCCCTTTCCTCCAGGTGGCAACACTCCAGGTGGTGGGGCCAGGAGCTGCTGTTGCCAGCTGGGCTCGGGCTGGGCCAAGGTCATGTGCAGAAACACACACATGCACGCACACACACACACACACACACACACACACACACACGTGCTGGGACGTCCCTCTTTCCCAGGGCCGGTGCTCCTGGGTGACCTCGTGTCCACAGAGCACCTGTGCAGGTTACCGCTACCTGGGAGCAGAGGCAGATGGCACAAGGCGGGGCTGCAAGTGCGGGGTCTTGGCTGTGTGGTGCGTTCTGAAGCCTCAACCAGGAAAATGGGCACGATTCGCCTCCATGCCCTGCCTGCAGCTGGGCAGGGGTCACTTCTTGGGGACTGGGGGCGAGACCTCCAGGACAGAGCGGGCTGTGTGCTCCTGGCCCTTGTGGCCCGTGTGGCAGTCCCTTCTTACCCAGGGTGCACTGGGTGTGCGACTCGAGGAGGTGGTGGCGGGGACTGAGCAGCACCACGTGGCCCTGCCTTGAGTGTGGGGGGACGTCACTTTCAGCAGGACAGTCCTGGGTTGGGAGGGCCAGAGGCTCGAGTCTTGAGGGCTTCCTGGGGGAAAGGAAGGGCCAGGCTTCTGGCTACCGGCCCGCAGCTGTCACCAAGACCACTGGGACCTACAGACACACATCTGTCCATCTGTCCGTCTGCTATTTCCACCTGACGCAGAGGATGGAGAGAGGGAAGCTAACGGCAACAGTAGATGTTCTGGCCGCCAAGCAGCTCCCTCCCGTGCCTTGGGGGCCTGACTGCATGTTCAGAGCAGGATTTAGCCTAAGGAGTAGCCAAGTGCAAAGCAGTCTTGAGTGATCTTCTGTGGTCTTATTATTTTATTACTTGTTTAAATTTGCCCACTTGATAATTTGTTATATGATCTATTTTAATAAATTCTATTTTGAAAATAGTATATATATGGTATAGGAGAGAAAGCAATTATGCTGATGGCATAAGATTTTTCAGCATAGTTAGAAAAAGAAATGAGAAGTAAAACCCTATAACCTTAATTTTTTTTTTTTTCTTTTTAGGGCTGCACCTGCGGCATATGGAGGTTCCCAGGCTAAAAGACAATCGGAGCTGTTGCTGCTGGCCTACACCACAGCCACAGCCACCGCCAGATCCTTAACCTACTGACTGAGGCTGGGGATTGAACCTGCATCCTCATGGATGCTAGTCGGGTTCATTAACTGCAGAGCCACGACAGGAACTCCCCTATAACCTTAAATTTTAAGTGGGAAATATCTGTATAAATTCCTAATTTATTTTTTCTTTATAAAAAATGCCTATTTTCGGAGTTCCCGTCGTGGCGCAGTGGTTAACGAATCCGACTAGGAACCATGAGGTTGCGGGTTCGGTCCCTGCCCTTGCTCAGTGGGTTAACGATCCGGCGTTGCCGTGAGCTGTGGTGTAGGTTGCAGACGCGGCTCGGATCCCGCGTTGCTGTGGCTCTGGCGTAGGCCGGTGGCTACAGCTCCGATTCAACCCCTAGCCTGGGAACCTCCATATGCCGCGGGAGCGGCCCAGGAAATAGCAACAACAACAACAACAACAACAACAGCAAAAAAAAAAAAAAAAAAAAAAAGCCTATTTTCTAGCTCTGTGTAACCCAAAGCTCTAGAGGTAAAGAAAACTCAGGAGCAACAAGCACCCCTTGCTGCCCAGTGGAGGGTCTCGAAACACCAAGGAAGGGCCACCCTGGAGCGATGGCGAGACTGGGTCAAGGGCAGGAATGCAGGGGAGGTGTCTGGGCCATGGCAGTGGCCCGAAGACCAGAGGGTGTGCCCAAGGACAGAAGCCAAGCTGGGCTGCTCTCCAACCAACGGAGACACGCTGGGCAGCAAAAGGCACGACAGCGATTGATTGACACAAACCTAGTTAAGTGTCCCTCTGGTCATCTTTGGTCTGGTTGCTATGGTTTCATGAATGAGGCCAGTGGATGAGGGTGACAACACCAGAAGCTGCTGGTCAACGCTCATGTCATTAAAGGGACCCAGCAGGCACCCCACCTCCCAACTGGAGGGACACACTGGAGGCTGAATTGCTGTTTTTTGTCTTTTTGCCATTTCTTGGGCCACTCCCACGGCATATGGAGGTTCCCAGGCTAGGGGTTGAATCGGAGCTGTAGCCACCAGCCTACGCCAGAGCCACAGCAACACTGGATCCTTAACCCACTGAGCAAGGCCAGGGGTCAAACCCGCAACCTCATGTTTCCTAGTCGGATTTGTTAACCACTGCAACACGACGGGAACTCCTGAATTGCTGCTAATGAGTTAAGTGTGAGGACAGCGGTACTATGTTTTTAAGACAAGAAGTCCCAATATGTTAGCGATACACACTAAAGTATGTGATTTCCTTAAATCAATTTCAGCAAAATGCAAATACAAAACAAAACAAAAGCAAGGGGAAGAGATGCAACAAGTGAGGCAGAGGTCACTGGTGAAGCCGTATGATGGGTAAGGGCGGGCTCACTGTACAAACCCAGGACTTCTCTGTGTCTGTATGATACTTTTCATAACAAAACTTTTTTTTTTTGTCTTTTTGCTATTTCTTGGGCTGCTCCCGCGGCATATGGAGGTTCCCAGGCTAGGGGTCCAATCGGAGCCGTAGCCACCAGCCTGCGCCAGAGCCACAGCAACGCAGGATCAGAGCCGCGTCTGCAACCTACACCACAGCTCACGGCAACGCTGGATCGTTAACCCACTGAGCAAGGGCAGGGACCGAACCTGCAACCTCATGGTTCCTAGTCGGATTCGTTAACCACTGCGTCACAACAGGAACTCCTCCAATAACATTTTTTAATGGGAGGATGAAGGTATTTAGGTCTCTAAGTGCAGAACCACCAAACACAGCTCAAGAACTGGGCAGAGAGCTCTCTGGGGCGCAGCAGGTTAAGGACCCAGTGTTGCCACAGCTGCGTAGGCTGCAGCCATGGCTTAGACTCAGTCCCTGGTCCGGGAACTTCCACATGCCACGGGCACCCGAGACCAGAGTCACTTCTGGCTGCTCTCACCCGGGCCACCTGGTGAAAGGCATCAGGTCTGTTCTCAACCACCCCAGCATCGCCTCATTGTTCATGAGGTCACTGAACGAACAACTGAAGGAACAAATGATACCTGGCCAGAGCCCAAGTCCCCAGGCGGGAGGAAACTTTTTCCTCCCCCACCCCCATTGAGACACCAGGACTCCTTGGGAAAACGTGTTTAATAAGGACAATTCCAGCGGGGCCTGCCTTTCGTCGGGCCACCCCAGATGAACGAGGTCCAATCCCAAAGGCAGTCTTCAGCCACCTGTCACCATGGACCGGGCTTCTTGCCTGTGCCTGCCGCCAAGCCTGAGACCAGCCGGACCCACACCGCCACCTCCGGCTCCGGCTGGTTTCAGTTGGAAGGAGGCGCCGGGCGCCGGCTCAGCCTGCTGGACATGTCCCTAAGCACCCAGGGCCAGAAGGCAGCTCCAGGCAACAGGTCAAGGGCAGAACCAGGGCCGCACCCGGCTTTCCTCAGGGGGCCTCCCAGGGCCATTCTGGCTGCCGCAGGCAGCACTGGGGGCCCTGGCGGCCTGTCTCCCCGTCAGGCCTGGTTGGGGGGGACCCAGAGCTGTGTCACACATAGTCCAGAATCTCCGTCTCCATCTCGTTCTCACTCCCGTCGGACGGCTTGAAGTCCTCCTCCTCCTCCTCCTCCTCGTCCTCCTCCTCCTCCTCGTCCTCCCCAGAGTCGCAGGTCAGCTGTTCTTTCCCGCTGTCAGCTTTGTCCGGGCCGGAGAAGAGAGCTGGGCCGGAACACGAGGCCGCATGTGTCCCAGCACAGGCGCCTGGGCGGCCCACGCCAGCTTCTGCTGGTCTCAGCCCGAGAGCCCCGCCCCCAGACCGGGCCCCGGGCCTCCCGGGGGCCCCTGTACAGCAACGGCATCTGGGCTCAAGCTCTGGAGGAGCGGCTTTCGGGCCCGACTCTGCAGTTTAACAAGCACTTCCGGGGGATGCAGAAGCTAAGAGCTTTGAAAACCACCTCCCCGGAGGAGCCTTGGGCACCTCCTGGGTCCAGCGGATTCCCCCAGCGAGCGTGTGCAGGCTGCCGCGTGAGTGCTTTTCTCGACCAGTCTCTTAGGGGGTCAGAGGCGAAGGGCCGCGTCCTAGCGGACGCTGAGAACCCCACCCTGTCAGGTCTGGGAGGGCAGGTCTGAGACGCCCCCTCCCCAAGTCTGGGAGGAACCCCCCAGAGAGGGGCCCGGTTGCTCACTTTCCCCCAAGCCCACCAGACCCTGGGCCCAGCAAGGGCTCACTCCCCTTCCTCACCCCTCTTGTGGGGGCTGTTCGTCCTGGGGAGGGGCAGGCGGTGCAGGGTGATAGGAGCCTGGCTCCCCCGTCCCTGCCCTCCCGGGGGAACAGGTGCAGCGCGTCCACACGTGGCTGGAGGATGTAAGGTGAGGTCAGAGCACGAGGCAGCAGCCCTGTCCCAGCCCTGCCCCGACCCCCAGGGCCGAGTCCTGGCCCAGAAGGCCTCCCTCTCCCCAGTCCGGGCAAGAGGAGCCCAGCTGGGTGCACTCCCTGGGGGCGGATCTCTGAGGCCCCGCTCTGACCCGAGTGGGCCCGGGGTAGGCTGCCCTCGCCCGCGCGGCTCTCACCAGGCCTCTTGGCGCGGATGGTCTGCCGGATCATGAGGGACATGGCGTCCCGGAGGTCGTCGCTGGTCTTGGGCAGGCACCACCCGTCCCGCTCTGTGCAGGGGCCCTCGGCCCCGTCATTGCGGTGAATGACCTTCTGCAGCCTGGGGTTGGGAACAAAGTTCCGGGGTGAGGTCCCTGCTCCAGGGGCCGGCGAGCGGTCCTGGCAGAGCTGGCGCCGCGCTCAGACGGCACTTGGAGGGATGAGCATGGTCGCGAGACGGTCCGTGCGAGCCGGCCGGCCCCAGCCGGGCCCTAACCAGCGCGAGCCCGAAGCCCACCCCGCCGGCGAATCAGGTGTGCGTGCGTCTCCCTGCTGAGAGCCCCGAGCCGTGGTCACCGCTCTGCCGTCCCCTCCGCTCCCACCGCGGCCCTTGGTTTTTCAAGCATCACTGAGAACAACCGGATTAAAGGTTTCAGGGACTCTGGTCGGCTTGGCTCTGGGGATGGGGAACCGTGTCGTGAACCCCCACAAGGGCAGGAGCGGAGGAAGGCAAAGACCCAGCCCCGAGCCGAGGCCCGCACTGCAGCCTGGAAAGTGCTCCCGGGGCCACGTGAGCCCGGGCAGAGCCCTCTCCGGGCCGGCCTAGAGCTGCAGGCCACACCTCGGTCCCCGAGTCCCAGGGTCCCCACCTCGGCGTCGCGGGGCCCCTCACGTACGTACTCGTCCACGTTCAGGTCGCATAACTGGTAGAACATCTGGCGGTACGGCGGCAAGGCCCCCTCCCGGAAGATGTAGATGGAGTCCTGAGAGAGCGGGGGAGACGGGGAGGTGGGTGGGTGGGAGCATCCTCCGGGCGGGGTGCTGGAGACCCCCACACTCGGCTCCCACGGGGCCTCTCCAGGGCCGGGGGCTGGTCTAGGTCCCAGGACCAGGCAGGCCTGGCTCTTCTCCCTGGACGCAGGCAGGGTGGACAGGCCAGAAGCCGGGGAGCAGGTGTGCAGAACACCAGCTCCAGCTCCCCAGGAGTCGAGGGCGGGTGGGAGCAGCCAGGCCCTCCCACGGCCCTGGAACAACGAGCCGCCACCGGGGGCCTGGCCAGGCGCTTCCTGCAGGGCGTCCCCCAGCCTGGGCCCGAGCGCTGCCTCCGTGCTTCCTGCCGCCCACCCTGCTCACTCCCCACCAACGGTCGAGGCAGCCCCGGCCACCAGCTCCAGAGGTGGGGGTAACAGCCTACAAGGACAGTCCTTGAGGACGGTCACTGGGTCCCTTGGGCGAGGAGGAGAGACCAGCCTGCTGGAGGACAGCCGCCCCTTGCCCTCTGTGAGGCCGGGGCACCAGGGAGGGCCCACCCCCTCCCATCAGCCCGAGCTGGGACAGGCGGCGGGAAATCACTGCCTCTGCTGGGGGCTGTGCTAGCGAGAGTGAGGCCGCGGGGACCCCACCCGGTCCACGGCTGGGGTTCAGGTGGGCCGCTCGGGCTTCGTGCTCACAGTGCCCACTGCTGCCCATCCCTGCGGAGGTCACGCGGGGCCCCAGGGCCAGTTCACCTGGGGCAGCCCCATGCAGTGCTGCTGTCTGAGCCCCGCCCTGAGACACGCCCAGGTGGCCCTCAGAGCCCACCGCCCTGAGCTGCTCCCACCCTGAGGCTGTGCTGGAAGGCGGGGGTTGTGCAAAGGCCCCGGGAGGCACAGTGGGTGCCTGGTGTGGGGCAGCCTCTTCCACTCCCCTTCACTGGCACCAGGCAGGCAGCTCAGGGGACACCCACCTTAAGCTTGTAGTTGTTGGAGGCCGACCTCCGTGCACTGATCATCCGGGAGGGGGCCAGGCCCTGCTTCAGGTCATGCATGGTGACAAGCGGGCTGGCTGCGAGGGGACAACGGCAATGCTTTGGAATATGGGGGGGGGTTTCTCCCCCACCCCCCGCCCTGTCCCCCAGCCACCCTCTCCCTCTCCAGTGCCCTGGAGTCACTCCCTTGGGAAGCTCCTCCCCCCTCTCCACGGTAGAGGTCCCATCTCCCCCCGCCTGGGGTGACAGTGAATCCTCAGCCGACCCGCAGGGCGAGCCCCGGGCACCCACGTGTCTTCTTGACGGTGATGGGGAGGCTGTAGTTGTAGGCGCTGCGCTTGGCCTTGACAGGCATGTCACTGGGGGCGTAGCCTGCGGAGGGGAGGGGCTGTCAGGCAGGGGTTGCAGGGCCCCTTGTGGCAGCAGCACGGGCTGCACCACAGGAGCACCAGGGTCCCTGGGGTGAGAGGAGCTGCTGCGTTCTGGGAGGGGGGGCTTGCTGGGTGGGGGTCGGGGCTCCCATCGGACGCCTGGCCTGCACTGCGGGAGCTATGATGAACGGTGGATGAGCAGACACTGAGGGATAGCAGTGCCGCCACCAGAGGGTGACCACGGGCAGGACTCGAGCTCTTGTGCCTGCAACAGTCCCGCCAAGGGGGCGAGGGTTGTTTTTTGGTTGCACCAGCAGCATATGCAGGTTCCTGGGCCAGGGATCAAACCCGAGCCACAGCAGGGACAACACTGGATCCTTAACCTGCTGAGCCTCCAGCGGACTCCCAGGGGGGGAAGGCTTTGATCCTCTCCTGTGGACATGCTCGTGGCAGAAGAGAGACCGCTGGGAGCAGGAAGACACGAAGGGAGGAGAAGGCCAAGGTATCGGGCGTCTTTACCGTGCTTCATCCCGCAGCGGATCCGGAAGTCAAGGACTTGATAAATCTTGGCCTCTGGGTGTTTGCGGGGGTCGTACCCGAATCGAATCCACAGGCTTCTCCAGGGACCAGTTATCTGAACAGAAAGAGATGGAGGCCAAGTGGGCCGAGGCCCCTTCCCGGCTCCCGGGTGGCCCAGCACAGCACTCGAAGAGTGGGGGACAGGGCTCGGGAACCCTGCCCCGGCTGGCCATGGGCGGCCCTGTCACCTCGCACAGGTCACGTGGCCCTCCTGTCGGGTGAGGTTCTGTGCAGGTCAAACGAGAGGGTGTCCCGGAGCCCTACCCTCAGGGCCTGGCACAGAGCGGGAGCTCAACTGACACACTGTTCTGGTGGGTGAGAGCTACTGTCCCCAAACAGTACTCCTGAGGTCCCTGTGTCTACAAAGCCAGTTCTGAAAGGCAGACACGGGCTCTGTGAAGTGGGGGGGGGCGCCCTGTCCCCCCCACCATCCTGGTCACATCCCACCCTTGTCTCCCTGCTGCTCACGAGCAGCTCTTCCTCGGCGCAACTTTGGGAATCTCAGGGATGGCGTCCCACCTCCAGGCCCTCCTGGACGGGTCCAAGGGGCAGCTCATGCACACTGAACCCCACTCAACCCAGGAGAACGGGTTAGGGGCCCAGGCGCTGCAGCCACACAGGCCGGGGTCCCCACGTGGCCACGTGGCTCTGCCACTCGCTGCCTGGAGGACCCTGGTGCATCAAACCACAGATGTGAGCCTGGCCTCGGCAGTACCAAGCCTGCCGCCCTCCTCCACAGAGGTAACCCGGAGCCCAGCCTGGCCTTCGGAAGCTCTCCATCAAGGCCATCAAGGAGCTCTCTCACGGCGCAGCGGCCTAAGGATTCAGTGCGGTCAGCGCAGCGGCTCAGGCCGATCCCTGCCTGGGAAATTTCACACGCCACGAGTACAGCAGATGGTTTCTGGTTTTTGTTTTTTGTCTTTTTGCCATTTTCTCGGGCCGCTCCCGCAGCATATGGAGGTTCCCAAGCTAGGGGTTGAATTGGAGCTGTAGCCTCTGGCCTACACGCCAGAGCCAGAGCCATGCGGGATCTGAGCTGCGTCTGCGGCCTACACCACAGCTCACGGCAACGCCAGATCGTTAACCCACTGAGCAAGGGCAGGGACCGAACCCGCAACCTCATGGTTCCTAGTCGGATTCGTTAACCACTGCGCCACGACGGGAACTCCTTGTTTTTTTTTTTTTAATGTATAATCCCTTTACTTAAAAGACATCCCTCTAAAATACAGTCACCCCCACGGGGGCAGTGTGTTCCCGTAACCAGCCGGCTTGTGGGGCGGGACGGAGCTATAGCTGCTCTTGCTGCGGCTCTGACAGGTCACTTCGGGGATCGGGAGGCCCTGCCGGGACCAGAGTGGGCGCCGGGCAGACACTCACCATGTAATAGGCCATGAAGGGCAGCAGCACCTTGAGCTTGTCGGGGTGGATGCTGATGTTGGCCTTGACGGCGTTACGCGACCAGATAGGACGGATCTCAAACAGCTGGGGGTCAAGGCAGAAGCTGCGATGAGCACAACGGCTTCCCACCTGCCTGCCTGGACCCCCACGGAGTCTGGCCCCGGAGGACCTTCCCGAAGGAGGCGGCAGAGGCGGGCCAAGCCGGCGCAGGCCAGGAGCCGCTCACCCGCCTCCCTCAGAAGCAGGCACTGCCCACCCAGCACGTGCCAGGTGTGCTTGCAGAGCCTGGGGGTCCTGAAATGATGTGAGGGACACCGTCCGTGTCCTTATGCAGCTTTTAGAGGACAGTTGGGGGGGGAGCCAGAGCAGGGCCAGGAGGGGGATAAGCCAGAGCTCTGGGGCCCCAGGCAGCTTCGACCTAGAGGCTGAGTTGCGACGTCATAAAGGCTGCAGGGGACAGCCCAGCCTGGGGGGACAGGGAAAGGCCAGGAGCCTGGAGTGCTGAGGGCCAGCACAGGAGGGGCCCTGAACCAGGTGGGGGACTGGGCTGCGCCCAGAGGACAATGAGGGGCCTCGGAGAGTGGCCCATGTGCCCCTGACCAAGTGACTGCTAGAAACACAACAAGGTGCCCACCACTTAAGGAAGGACACCCCTCCCCACCTGCCAAGGGGATTTTGGCTTCAACAGGACAAGAGGCGAGCGTCAGTCAGCAGTGATGTGACCTCAGTGAAAACTGCTGTGCCTGCCGGTGGGGACACGAGGAACAGAGGCCCTCGGCCTGGGTCTTCCCGGAACCTGCCAGCCAGCGGGCAAGGCAGAGGGAAGCTACCTCCTCTTGCTCCAATTCTAACTCAGAGGAAGCGCCTCTGGCTGGTATGTTGCCACCAACGACCGGATGCATGAAGGCTCCCGGGGTCCAGGAGCTCCAGGCTAAAGTCACATCTGCACAAGGCTTGCCATCCCCAAGGGACCCCAAGTGCTTCTAAGAAGTACTTTCAACCTTGGGAACGCGGGGCTACACTGGCGTGGCTTTCAGGCGACGTCTGGAGCTGAAAAGTTCTCGTGTTGATGAGTGAGCGTCTAAAAAGGCCAGCGGAGCCGGCCACAAAGCGGCGGGGATGGGGCGCAGCGGGGTAAACAGGAGGCGCCCGTGCAGAGGCGGCCCCGGCAGGCTCTCACCTTCCTCAGCTCCTTCTCCACCTTCTGGTCCAGGGGGTTGGTGCAGACCTTCTTCCACGTCTGCACCGCAGCCTCCAGGGGCTGCGCGGGCACCCCGTCGTCCTCGAAGTTGACGAAGATGGCGTTGTGGGGGCGCCGGGCCCTGCTCAGGCCGATCACGTTCTCGCCTGAGATCGGGGGGTTGTTGTAGCCTTCCCTGGGGACAGAGAGCACTGTCAGGGCGAGCGTGCCAGGGCAGGCTGGGCTGGACGGCGGCAGCCCACATCTGTGGGCTTCTCCCTGGAACCTGGGTGAGGAGAGGGTCTCACCGCCAGCGGCTGAAGGCAGCGCCTGTGTTCTCAGGCCGATGATCAGGAGAAGGGCCTAGGGGCCTGCAGCTGCAAGGCCAGAGCCCAGGGGCTGGGCTGCGGGCAAGGGCTCCTGCCCTGAAGCCGGTGGCCTCACAGTGACCCCACAGTGTGCGCCGCCCCGTCCCGCCAGCAAAAGCTGGCAACAGTCCAAACGCCCATCAGGCAGGGACGGTGAAACCAGCTAAGACACGGGACACCGTCCACGGGCTGTGATACCTGATGGCTACAATTCATTTAACCCTTGAAACGACCCTATTAAGAAGGACCCACCTTCCCATGAAGTCACTGGGGCCACGGGAGGAAAGCTGCCGAGAGCCAGGGCTCCAGGTAACGGAGCTGGGACCCAGGAGGCTGGCGGGGCCGTGGACCGCCGTCCTGTCACCAGCGACGGGGCCGAGTCCAGGCTTAGAACCCCTCGATGAAGCCGCAGAGCAGGAAGGAGGGTCTTCAGGGCGAGCACAGAGGCTCCATGTGGGGGCGGGACGGGGCGCAGGGGGCGAGGGTCCCCGGACGTTCAGCGCGCCGACCCCCCGAGGCGGGTGTCAGGAGCCCCCACAAGCCCACCACCAGCTCCAACCATTACCGTCACAGGGCCAACTTGGGGTCATCCAGACCCCACCCCAAACCCAACCATGTTCAAGTGCGATTCAGAGAACCTGCCGGACGCCATTCAGGCTCATCCAGGTGATCACTGCCTTTGAAACCTGTTTCCATCTTACCTTCATTTGCTACATGAATACAGACCAGCTGCACGGTTTTTCTTTTTAGGGCCACACCTGCGGCACATGGCAGTTCCTGGGCCAGGGGTCCAACCAGAGCTGCAGCTGCCAGCCAACACCAGAGCCACAGCAACGCCGGATCTGAGCCGCATCTGCGACCTGCACTGCAGCTCACGGCAACGCCGGAGCCTTAACCCACTGAGAGAGGCCAGGGATCAAACCCACATCCTCAAGGACACTGTGTTGGGTCCTTAGCCCACTGAGCCACAGTGGGAACGCCCATCTACTTATTTATAAAGAACAACAAAATGATTTTTCACACGTTGAGAAACAAAATATAAAGATGGGATCAAATTTGTTCCTTTTTTTTTTTTTCCCCAGTGACTCCAGGAGTTCCTACTGTGACACAATGGGACTGGCAGCGTCTCGGGAACGCAGGGACACAGGTTCGATCCCTGGCCTGGTGCGGTGGGTTAAGAATCCGGGGTTGCCACAGCCATAGCTTAGGTCAAAACTGCAGCTTGGAACTGACCCCTGGCCTGGGAACTCCATATGCAAAGGGGTGGCCAAAAAAGTAAAAAAGAGTAATAATAATAAAAAACGGTGATTCCATTTGAAACCACCCTGAACCTGTGCACCACCACCCTGTTTCCAGAGACACCTCCCAAAGCCCCAGACCCCGCCGGGAAGGAAAGCCCCCGGTGGCCCCGCTGGGCCCCCACCCCTCCCAGCCGCAGGGAGCCGGCAGCCCGCCTGGCGCCTCAACTGCCTCAAGGAGGAGGGGGGGAACCCTGTCGGGCCAGCGTCCAGCCTCTCCTCCACCCACTGATCCTCAGGAGGCTCAGCCTGGACCAGAGAAGGCCAGCGAGGTGGGGCCAGTCCTCAGGCACCCAGGAAGGCCAGCCGAGCATAAAAATCGATAGCAGCCCTGGGAGAAAGGACAGGTTCTTTCCACGTCTGGAAAATCCGATAAACCACATGGGAGAAAAACAGGGCCTGCGGATCCAAGGGCAGCCAGTGCCCCTCCCTTGCCCCCTCCCTGGGGCTGGGGGACAGTTCTGGCCCCACAGGACAGAGAAGCGACTCAGACGCTGCCATCCAGTGCCAAGGCCAGCGAGGGGGTGGGGGTGGGGGGCTCTAGGGCCTCTTTCTACATAAGAGCATAATGCCTGCGGGGGCAAAAATAATCAAAACATTTCAGAAACATGTAAAGGGTTTTTTTTTGGCCACACCCTCGGCATATAGAAGTTCCCAGTCAGGGATGGAATCGGAGCCACATCTGCGGCAAGGCCAGAGCCTTAACCTGCTGCGCCATAGCAAGCAGCAACTCCAGAAATACGTAAATTGGAAAAATGGGTAATATTTCCCCGCTTGGAACTCTTGTCTGAGTACAAGACACACACACACCACTGTCACTGCAGACGTGAGGGTTTTCAGCAGGGAAGGGATGGGACCGGTTCTCTCTAGTTACACGTTTCTGTAATGTTTGGACTTTTCTAACAAGCACAATTCACTCTTGCAACCAGAAGAGGCTGCGGGCGGGGTAGGGATTCCACAGGCTTGGCAGACGTGGCCAAAGGAACCGCTCGGCCCTCAGCTGGCTCTTAAGTCACGTTTGAGATCATTGGACATCGGGACAAGGGTTGGGACGCTTCACGCTCCGTTTGGAATTCCCCGTAATATTATCATTATTATTTAATTTTTAATGGCTGCACCCACAGCATATGGAAGTTCCTGGGCCCAGGACTGAATCTGAGCCGCGGCTACGGCAACACTGGATCCTTTAACCCACTGCGCCAGGCTAGGGATCAAACCCACGCCTCCTCAGCAACCTGAGCTGCTGCAGTGGATTCTTAACCCACTGCGCCACAGTGGGAACTCGCCCCATCACGCAGTTTTTAAAGGAAGGGAGCAGCACACCTTTCTCCCCAGGACAGGATCTAAGCTCCGGACCGCGGTCTGCGGGACCCTCGCAACGGCCCCTGACCTGGAATGTCCTCCAGATCCCCACCGCCCAGCTCTGTCACCACGCGGGTCTGTTTCACAGGCCAGCCCCTCGAGGGCCCTCCCTGACAGCTCCCTGTCTGTGACGGCCCACTCCCCACTCACCTCCTGCCCACGGCGCCCCACAGCCCCCTCGCCCTCCACACGTGCCCACCGGCACCCCAGCCCCTGGCCCCGTTGGAACTGCCTCTGTTGTGTTCCCACCAACACTGGCTCGAGAGGAGCCCTGGGCCATGACAGGCGGTCAGGACGTATCGATGGAAATAGCTGACGAGGAAAGAGAAGGTTCTCGTGTTCCCACCCCTCCAGAGAGAGAGAACTGTCCTGGCCCAACCCTCCTGATTTTTCTAGGCTTCTATCATCACCCCACTATTTTTTTTTTTGGCCGCGCCCACAGCACACAGAAGTTCCTGGGCCAGGGATCAACCCCGTGCCACACCAGTAACCAGAGCCACGGCAGTGACAAGGCTGGACCCTTAACCTGCTGCACCACCAGGGAGCGCCTCACAATTTATTTTTACACCACAGAATCTGCTCTAACACCTGCCATTCCTCGAGGGAGGGCTCCCTGGACACAGGCCACGTCGGCCCCGGAGCCCGCCGTCTTTCAGGCTGTGCGGTCTTCCTCGGCACGGACATTAATTAATTAATGAATCAGACATTAATTATGATTCTGGTGGACTGGCCACTTACGTATCCACTTTATCCAACTCTGCCAGGCACTTGCTGTTGCAAGTATTTCGAAGCCTTCAGCCACACTGCCCTGCAACCAGGCAGGGAGGTGGGAGCTGTTACATCACCAGCCCTCTAGGGGCGGGGCGGCTGGCGCGGGAGCTCAGGCTCAGGTGGGATGGCAGCCCAGGGCCCGAGCACGGCCCCAGCCCCCGGCTTCCAAACAGCAGCCTCTCTCAGCTCCTGCTGCCGCCCACAGCCAGCCAGGAAACGTTCTCGTCAGTGTATTACCTCTAAGACTGAGGCGACAGCCACCGTGGGATAAATTCCTAGCAGGACGACCTGGTCAACAGGACAGGACATTTAAAACTGCAATAGGAACTCCCATTGTGCTGCAAGGGGACTAATAGTGTCTCTGCAGCCCCAGGACGCAGGTTCGACTCCGGGCCTGGAGCAGTGGGTTAAGAATCCAGCACTGTGCAGCTATGGCAGAGGCTGCAACTATGGCTCAGATCTGATCCCTGGCCTGCGCGGGGCAGTCAAAAAAGGAAGAAGAGAAAACAGAAGAAAACTGTCCCAGATTCTTCCAGGTTCTTGAGACTGCCCTCCAGAAGCACTGACCTCGGCCCCGTGCCCCTTGGGTAGGGATCTCTCTCCACACCGCAAGGCACCTGCTTTTGGGGATGGGCCTTCAAGTCTGAAGGTGACATCCTGATTTCCACGCTGTAGTGTGGGGACAGCTCAGAGCCAGGCCTCCGGGTGGGGCCCGGGGCTGGTTCCTGACACCCCTGGTCAGGGCCCGGGTCACCAGCTGCTCTGCCGGGGGAGGCGCTGGGGCCGAGGGCCTGAGCAAAGCCGGCCGCCCTGGCCGCCTGACCCTGAGGGGCGGCAGTGGGCCTCGGACCCAGGGCCCGGACACCAAGCCTGGAGGCGCGGGGACTCACCGGTGCTGCGTCTCCGGGCGGTAGAAGTAGTCCACGGGGGTGTCGAGCCGCGAGAAGATGGGCGGCGGGATGTAGAGCGGCAGCTCCTGGTGGAAGAAGCTCTCCTTCTCGGGCTTGAGCATGAGCACCTTGTCGTACATGGACACCTGCCGGCCGCCCGGCTCCGTGTGCACCGCCAGGTACTGGAAGTCGGACAGCCCTGGGGAGGGGGCAGAGGGCCGACACCCCGTGACGCCACCCACATCTGCGGGGTGCTGAGCGGGCCTGGCCCTGGAGGCCGCTAAGCAACAGCGGCAGGAGCCCAAACTAAGCCTTCGAGTCGCTTCTGGGGGAGCCCAGGGTGCTTGGGTCCCGTGACTGTCGGGGGCCGGGGGATACGGGATATGTGGGGGCGAGTCAGCGACTCCCCTGGGACCCCGCTAAACGCAGACGCTGCATTTCTAACAAGCTCCCAGGCGAGGCTGAGGCTGGTCCAGGGACACCCGAGGGGTGACGTCCCGGCTCCGTCAGCGGAAACGAGGGACCACGTGGGAAGAAGCCTCGACGGGAGGCCCACGTCCCAGCAGGATGACTGGCATTCGGCAGGCCCACCCCGTGGGATCCCAAGCGGTTTTAGTTTCTTTACACTTTTTTCCTCTTTTCTTTTCCATTTTTTTAGGGCCGCACCCGCGGCATATGGACGTTCCCAGGCTAGGGTCGAATCAGAGTTACAGCTGCTGGCCTAACCACAGCCACGGCAACGCCAGATCCTGGCTGTGTCTGCCACCTCCACCACAGCTCACGGCAACGCCGGATCCTTGACCCACTGAGTGAGGCCAGGGATCGAACCTGCGTCCTCATGGATCCTCGTCGGTTCATTACCACTGAGCCACGGCGGGAGCTCCTCGTTCCCTCACATGTTGTCTTCCCCTTTGTCACGCTCCTCAGTTCCCAGCTCAGAACCACAGCTGCTCTGCAGCCTGTTGGGGCTTGTGAGAAACTTGCTTGGCGGCTCCCAGGTGCATGAACCGGCCCTTTTATACGCCACATGTTCCTGAATCTTCACGAGGGCCTAACGCTCCCTCCGTACAGACAGAGACAGAGACCGAGGCCGAGGGCAGCCGGCTACCTGCCCCAGAGATGGGCAGAGCAGAGGCGGGCAGAGCGCCGAAGCCCCCATTCACTCTGGCTCCCCTCCCACCCTACACCTTACTGCCTCCTTCCAGGGGTTCCCCGTGGGGAGCAAACACGCTGAGGATCCCACGAGAGCCGTCCAGGTGGCTAAGAGTCCAGGGATGTGAGGTCCCGAGGGGCCGAGGCGACCTGGGCAGGCTTCAGGGTGGAGGCAAGACCAGCGGCAGGAAGACCCAGATGGTTTGCAAACCCGAGGGGTGAGAAATGGGAGACCTGCTGACCGGGTTTACTTGGCCCCACAAAATGCCCTTAAAAATGAGATGAGTTCAGAGTTCCCTCTGTGGCACAGTGGATTAGGAATCCGACTGCAGTGGCTCAGGTCTCCTCAGGGGCACGGGTTCAATCCCCAGCCCAGAGCAGTGGGTTAAAGGATCCGGTGTTGGCCCGGCTGCAGCAGAGGTCACGGCTGCGGCTTGGATTCAATCCCTGGCCCGAGAACTTCCATTTGCCACACCCAAGACAAACAAACCAAGAAGAGCTCTCAGAGAGCTCCAGCTCCTAAGCAGGCAGAAAACCGAGCAGCAACAAGCCCACAGCCCAGAGGGAGCTGCTGGCAGGAGGGAGGAGAGCCTGCCTCCTGGACCGGCCTGCGCCCACGGCTCCCCTCACCCCTGCCCCTCACCCCGGGCCGATCCCGGCCCCTTCACTGCGCGGATGACCCACCCAGCTCCCGCGGGCATGAGGGACACGGGCCCGAAACAACCCGGGGCCGGGAGAACGCGTTTGCAGCTACCTTGAAATTTGTAAACGGTGGCGACAATGCCAAGGACCTGCAGGTCGAGGCGGGCCTCGGACCCCGGCGCCCCCCGCTGCCGCCTCCTCTTGATCCGGAGCAGCAGGCTGCTGGTACTGAAGCGGTTGGCACACACTGGGTGGCAGTAAGGGTCCTTGGGCCGGAAGTAGAGCTCCAGCCTCTTGCTGGGGTCCGCATAGATCTGCAGGGGGGTCGCAGGAGGCAGGGTGAGGCCGTGACCAGCTAAGCAGCTGGCAGCTCCTCTCTCAACGGAAGCCTGAGGGGGACCCGGGGGCCAGAGCAGCTTTTCCTGTTTCACCCTGACCTTTTAAGATTCGTCTCGCAAACCCAACTTTTACCAAGTGCCTTCGTGTTTGCCTGGTAGGAGTAATGAGGATAAGCTCTTCGTTCTAAGCGGCTGTAAGGCTGGAGACAAGAGCCACCAGCGAAGTGGAGCCATCATCTCTCAAGGGACTCGTCAGTGCGGGTGACCAGGCAATTCTTCCAGCAACACTTCACGGAGGCATTACTGGCCCCCCTTCCCCTCCCCAGTCTGAGGGTTGAAGGACTTGTCTGGAGCTTCCTCCTCCGGGAACCACCCACCCCGAGGGTCTCAGCATTCAGACTCACAAAAACTTCAGGGTCCAAAGGAGATTAAATCAATCGGCAACAAGCACATCGGCCCTGACTTGTGTGATTTAGCCTTTCCAAGCCTCGGTTCCTTCTCCTTAAAATGGAGATAGCAACAGTACCTACTCAGCTGTTACGATGATTAAATGAAAAAATACATAAAGCACATAGCCTGGAGCCTGCATCATGGGAAACACTCTACATGGGTCACCCACATGGGGGCAGAGGGACACAGCGAGGGTCAGCTGTGTGCGTGTGAAAACCCCACCAGCGCTCCCTGGGCCGAGGTCACATCTACGTGCTCCCGACACCCAGGACACAGCCTGGCCTTTAGGGAAAGAGGAGGGTTTAAAAGAGCCCCAAGCCTCCGGAATCCCTTCTCATGAAACACGGGTCTAGACTCTGCTGGGTTGGGAAGGACCCCAGCTGAGGGCCTGGCCCAAAGGGGTTGCCCCAGGAACAGGAACGGAGGAAGGAAGGACGGGGCTCCTCCCAAAGGGCTCATACTCTAACTAGGTACAAATGTCCCGGGTTAGTGGAGTAAGGGTCCTGTCAATGCCGCAGTGAGTCGGGCTGAAAGAACAAAACAGGAGGAAGTCCCTTGGCGGCTCCGCGGGTAAAGGATCTGGCATTGTCACTGCTGTGGTGAGGGTTCAATCCCTGGCCCAGGAACTTCCACATGCCATGACGCCATGGGTGTGGAAGGAGACAAAACAAGACTAACTGGGCCTCTGCTGGCATCTTGTGCTTAATGACATGTTCGGGGTTTTTGGTATTCACCGAGCATGGAGGATGGAGGTCAGAGTTCAGACTTCAGAGGGAGGCATGAATGAGTTCAGATTCCCACTGTACCCCATAGGAGCTTGTTTGGCCCAACCTTTCTTTTTTTTTGTCTTTTTGTCTTTTTAGGGCCGCTCCTGAGGCACATGGAGGTTCCCAGGCCAGGGGTCCAATCGGAGCCGCAGCTGCCAACCTACGCTACAGCCTCAGCAACGTGGGATCCGAGCCGCGTCCGCAACCCACACCACAGCTCATGGCAACAGCGGATCCTGATCGAACCCGAAACCTCATGGTTCCTAGTCGGGTTCATTAACGACTGAGCCACTCCGGGAACTCCCCCAGCCTTTCTTCCTGTGTCTTTTTCTGAAAAAAGGGAATAATAATGGTACCTGTACCTAACTCGTTAGATTGTTGTGAAGATTCAATCATGCATTTGACAAGTGTTTGGGAAGCAGGCACCACTATGGATGTTAAGACCACAGGTGTGAACGAGAGCGACAAGGTCCCGCTCTCATGGAATTTACAGACTCAGAGCCAAGAGTCCAAGACAGACAATTAACACGTTAAAATAACTTCAGGTTGGAATTAGCAGGTTGGGTAGGCAGATATTAACTGCTAGCAGCCACTTTAGTGAGGGCCATCAGGGAACAACTCTCTCAAGAGGAGACACTTCAAGATCTGGTTCGTGTAAAGCCCTTACATTGAGCTTTCTTTGCACAAGCTAAGAATTCATCTCGGCTCCACTCTTTGCTGGGCGAATCTGAACAAGCTGTTTCAGTTTCCTTGTAAAATTCAGACACTGACACTTCCTACCAGGAAGGGTTCCAGTGAGGATCATGTTTTAAGTAAAGCACCTAGAACTGTAGCTCGTACAGAGTAAGTTGTTAGCTTTGACTACCTTTAGCCTAAATAACATAATTCTTCCTTCCTCCCTCTCACTTAGGTCGACGGTTCCTAATTTCCCATATCTCAGTTTTCTGCTTCGTGAAATGAGGATGTGGCAGTCCAGCACATCCTGCGGTGGCAGAAAGCGGGGAGCTGCAGCTGAGCTGAGCTCAAGGCAGAAATGCCAAAGCTGCGGCTCATCCGAGGATGGGAGACCCTCCCTGCGTCTCCCTATGGTCCTTTTCCCGCGCCCTCTGCCCGCGAAGAAAAAACGGTCCACGCCGAGTGGTCTCAGAAGCAAATCCCCGCCCGCTGGCCGCTGCAGAGCCAGCCTCAAGCTCCACTGCCAAGGAAACCTCGCGTCCCTGGGTGGTCCCGCCCCTCTGGCCGTTGTCCCGCGATGGTCCGCCCCCGTGGACCCCGGAGACTCCACGCTCCTCACCCGGGAGACGCTTTCCTCGCCGCCCAGGGTCAGCAGCATCTTGGACACGTCGCGCACCAGGCCCGGGTACTCCACACACACCATGCGCCGCTCGTGCCGCAGGTCCACCGAGACCGCGCCCCCCTGCCCCGCGTCGGCCGCCGCCGCCATCCCTGCCAGTCTAGTGGGTCCGCCGCGGTCCGTTCCTGTCCTCGCGCTCCCAGAGGCCTCGCCCAAAGGTTCCGCGAAGGAATCGTTCCGGCCTCCTCCTGGCTCGCGCCTCCCCAAATCCCTGAGTTGCGCGAGGCTCGAAGTCCTCAGGGAGCAAAGGCCCGAAGGAAGGGCCTAAGACTTCGGAGGTAACAAACGCTGGATCCTCAACTTTGTGTTTTAAATGAAGAGGGTTGGAGCCCAAGGGGCGGGGTAAGGGCCTGTCTCTCCCACCAACCCGAGGGACGGCGACGCTTGTAAGACACCACCCAGCCCTCGACTTTAGCCAATGAGAACCCGAGGGCCGAGCCGAGCTTTTTAGCCAATGAAGAGTCAAGACGAAGCCGGGTTTCCGCCCCCTTCCTTGGCTCCCTTAGGTTTTAGCCAATAATGAACCAGGGTTAGGTTGGGTCCCCGCCCCTTCCTGGGATTTAACCCAATAATAGATGGGGGCGTGTCCGAAGCAAACTTCCGGCCGCTCTTCCTGCGTGGAAAGGTCCCAGTAAGCAATGGGTTTCCGGACCCCGGGTCCGCCAAGTGGGTTTCCTCCCGGGTGGGTTTCCTCCCGGGTGGGACCCCTCCCTTTCCCGCTGACCGCCCTAGAATGTGGTTTTTAGCGGCGCACGGAGGCCGCGAGGAGTCCGATCTGGACATGGAGAGCGCGATCTGGAAATGCACTTTGAATGCTTGCCCACCTCCACTCTCAGAAAACGCGGAAGCGCTCCCCGCGCGGACTAAGGCGGGCATCCGTCCTTCGTTTCTTAGTTATTTAGCGCCTGCTGTGTGCTGGGCACCACTCAAACCTCACCGAAGCATGAAGTGAGGAGACCCCGAAGCGAGCGACTGGGGGCCGTTCTAGGAAGTGACAAAAAGCGAAACTTGAAGGAGCAAAGTGGAGGGAGATGAAGGGTCAGAGGTCGACAAAGGCCAAACAGATCCTTAAAACGATTTACCTAACGGGTTGGCTTTTTCTGAGTGCAATGGAGAGCCCTTGAAGGGTTTTGTGCTGGGAGTGTGGGAATCTGATTTATGCATTTGACTCTGTGGCTGTTTCGTTGGGGTTGTTTGTTTATGTTTTAGCGGTGCCTGTGGCATGTGGAAGACCCCAAGCCTGAACTCGAACCCAAGCCACAGCAGTGACAACCCTGAACCCTTCACTGCTAGGCCACCAGGGAACTCCTCTGTGGCTGTTGTGTAGAGAATAGACCAGAGACACCAAAAGTAGACTCAGATAAACCACTGGAGAGAGGTTGCATAATCCAGGCACGAAATGCTGCCCGGGGAAGTGGCAGTGAGGATGGAAAGAAGGGACTGGATTCGAGGACGTTAGGAGATAAAAGAGACTCCTTGGGAATGGATACCCCACGTTTCTGAAATGACTCCTGAATCAAAAAGTTATGTTATTATTCTAGATGGATTTAAGAAGGCCGAATAAATGACTGCAGGGACCACTAAATACATTTTTTAAAGAAAAATGTGTAATCTGAATGTGAGGTATATGTCATCGGCTGGGAGCCTGAAAGGAAGCCCACTCAGATCGCTGGGAGGAGTCCACCAGCAGCACATGGTGGAGGAGCTGGAGGAGGCCAGGCACAAGGGCTTCGCAGTCCTTGACCTGCCTTCTCCAGCCGGAACTTGCCTGCTCCACTGGGGAAGAAGATTCTGTGCAGTGCAGCCAAGAGAATTCTCCGGAATTTTCCATGCCTTGACATTAAATGTCCTTTTAAATGCCTCCTGTCTTTTCTCTCATTCCATGCTCCCCTGAGCAGTAATCTGTTGTTGTTTTTTGCTTTCTTAGGGTTGCACCCGTGGCATATGAAAGTTCCCAGGCTAGGTTCAAATCAAAGCTGCAGCTGCTGGCCTGCACCACAGCCACAGCAATGTGGGATCTGAACTGCCTCTTTGATCTACACTGCAGCTTGTGGCAACTCAGGATCCTTAACCCACAGAGCAAGGCCATGGATCGAACCCACATCGTCATGGATACTAGTAGAGCTCTTAATCTGCTGAGCCACAATGGGAACTCCTGTATTTTCTAAATGTTTTTAATTTCCTTTAAATAACCAAGGGTTGAAAACTTTACAGAAATGTTAGGACTTCCCAATATGGCTCAGCGGGTTAAGAACCCGACTAGTGTCTATGAAGATGCAGGTTTGATCCCTGCTGGCCACGCTTAGTGGGTTAAGGACTTAGGTCACAGATGTGGCTCAGATCCCAAGTTGCTGTGGCCGCAGCAGCAGCTCCAATTCGACTCCTTATCTCTCTGTGCCTGGGGCACCCAAACCCATCACAGAGGCTTCAGGGCTGCTTTATTTATTTATTTTGCTTTTGGGGGCCACACCTGTGGCATGAGGAAGTTCCCAGGCTAGGGGTCAAATCAGAGCTGCAGCTGCTGGCCTACACCACAGCCACAGCAAAGCAGGATCCAAGCCGAGTCTGCAACCTACATCACAGCTCACAGCAATACCAGATCCTTAACCCACAGAGCAAAGCCAGGGACCGAACCTGCAACCTCATGGTCACTAGTCGGGTTCTTTCCACTATGCCACGCCATAACGGGAGCTCCTGTTTTATTTCTTTTTTGTTCCTCTCCACCCCACTACCCCCCACCCCACAGAGCTTCCTGAGGGCAGGGCTTGGTGGGCCTGGTCCCTCACTGCCTCCCTAGGCTTTGACTCAGGCCAGGCATGGGGCAGATGCTCTGGAAGTAGTTCTTCAGCGACTGAGGCCCTTGACTCCTTTGAACCTTCAGTTCAAGCCAGCCTCGAGGTCAGAGCACATGGGCACACTAAGTGGAGGCTGTCAGCTGGGGGGTGTTCCCAGGGTGCACAGAAATGCGGGGCTGGGAGGAGGGGAAGAGAGGGCCTCCCCCCCACCACCCCGAGCTTTCCGAGGGCCGGGCCCTTGTCCTACCTGAGATCCACAGTGGAGAGTTCAGAGCAGCCGTGAGGCTAGGCTGGGAAGAGGAGGAGGGTACCAGGGAGAATCAGGAGCCCAGTTAAAGAAGCAGCTGTGGGGAGTTCCCATGGTGGCTCAGCTGAAATGAATCCGACTAGTATCCATGAGGATGCAGGCTTGATCCTGGCCTCAATCAATGGGTTAAGGATCCGGCGGTGCCCTGAGCTGCAGTGTAGGTTGCAGACGTAGGTCAGATCCAGTGTTGCTGTGGCTGTGGTGTAGACCTACAGCTCTCACCACCTCCTGTGCCCGGATTGGGGTGGGAGCCGGGGGTGGCCAGTGTGTACCACCCTCGCACAGGGGAGACGCAGCTGCTGCTCAGCACAAGACACAAAGGTGGGCCTTCCACGGCCAACCCTGGGGGCTGAGCTGCCCCCCACCCCCCGCTGCTCAGAGCCCCTCCCCCAGAGACAGGCCTGGGAGCCGGTTCTCTCCTCTCCAGTCCCAGAATCTTGGCCTCAGCCTGGGGCTTTGCAGGAGCTCTGCCATCCCGAAGCTTCGAATGCTGTGTGCCCACCTCAAGTAGAGTGTCCATCTCATCCTGGGGGGCCGGCTGCACCCCCTGGTCCTCATCAGGGTGCCCGGACACCGGCCCTCACAACTGGAAAGGTTATGCCTGCTTCATTTTTGGTTTCACGTGGTGTGTGTGTGAGCGCTGGCAGGGGGCCGGCGGGGGTGGGGGGTGTCTGTTTAGGGCTGCACCCATGGCGTAAGGAAGTACCCAGGCTAGGGGTCCCATGGCAGCTGCAGCTGCTGGCCTACACCACAGCCACAGCAACCCCAGATCCAAACTGCATCTGGGACCTACACCACAGCTCACGGCAACACTGGATGCGTAACCCACGGAGCGAGGCCAGGGATCGAACCCGCGTCCTCATGGATACTAATTGGGTTCACTACCACTGAGCCACATCCGAACCCCCTGAAAGAGATTATTTCTATCTGGGGAGTCTGGAACAGGATTCCCAGTGTAGTCAATTACTACAATAAACATTAATTCTATTCGTCGATCATTCAACAAAAGCTTTTTTTTTTTTTTTTTGGCCCTGCCGGAGATATGCAGAAGTTCTTGGGTCAGGGATTGAACCTGAGCCACAGCAGTGACCTGAGCTGTGGCAGTGGCAATGCTGGATCCTTAATCCACTGCACCACCAGGGAACCCTCAACAAAACCCTTTTTTTTTTTTTTGCTTTTTTTTTTTTAGGGCCGCACCTGTGGCATATGGAAGTTCCCAGGCTAGGGATTGAATTGGAGCCGTAGCTGCCAGCCGACACCACAGCCACAGCAATTCAGGATCCAAGCCACATCTGCGACCTACACCATAGCTCACAGCAATGCCAGATCCCTGACCCACTGAGCGAGGCCAGGGATCGAGCCTGCATCCTCATGGAAACCAGTCAGATTTGTTTGCACTGTGCCACTTTGGGAACTCCCCACAAAACCTTTTTAAGTCTCCACTGGGTGCCAGGCAGTAGGTCCCTCCTCAGGAAGGGAGACAGACAATAAACACATAGCTAATTCTCACACCGGGTACTTCTGCATCATACGTGCTCAGAAAAGGCAGCCCGAGGGGGTGCAGTGTGCTGAAGGGGGGGCCCTAGGACACGCCCACTTCCTAGACTCTGAAACCTGTAAATGTCGCCTCACTCAGAAAGAAGGTCTCGGCAGATGTGATCGAGCTGTGGATTTTGAGATGAGGGGTCTTCTGGCTCATCCACTGGCCCCTACACCCAATGACAAATATCCTTGGCAGAGAAAGACTGACGACTGCCTGCACAGAGAAGGGGAGGCTGTGTGACCATAGAGGCAGAGGTTTGAGTGACCCAGGCCAAAGGCTGCTGGAGCCACCAGACACTGGAAGAGGCAGGAAGGGCCCTCCCCTCCAGCCTCTGGAGGGACCCAGACCCCGGGGTCCCCTGATTTCAGACTTCTGCCCTCCAGAGCTGTGTAAAACTTCATTGGGTTTTGAACCCCCTAAATTGTGGTCATTTTTATGTCAGCCATGGGAAACTCATACAGGGCAGAGTCTTTGAGGTTTAAAGTATTTTCAGGATTCATGTTTGAGTCCTGACACACTCCGTCATGAGTGGGGCAGTTCCCCTCCTTCCTCTCTCTCTCCCTTTCTTCCGTCTGTCTGTCTTCCTTGCTTTCTTTTCTTTCTGTCACACTCATGGCATGCAGAAGTTCCCAGGCCAGGGATGGACGCTGCGCCACAGCAGTGACAACGCCAGATCCTTAACCCACTGAGCCACCAGGGAACCCCTCTCTCCACTTCCTGGAAGTCATTACAGCACGGCAGGCCCTCCCTTATCCCTCACCCCTTTCATGAGACCAGAGATCCCTGTTGCTGAGGCTGGGGGCTCTCTCTGTGTTGAATGCCCCACTTGGGACCAGGAGGGCTGAATGGCAGCAAGAGGCGTTTCGCACATGCTGGCTGGACGCCCTCCGTGTGCGGGACTCTGTGCCAGGCGCGGGGAACCCCAGTGAAGACAGTGAAACAGGCAGAGATCAGGTCTGATCAGCTGAGACAGACAGCTGGCAAAGGAAGTAAACCATCACCTGACACAGTACCAGGCAATGAGGCTTCGAGGAAAACTAAGCCCAGTTTATGCTGAGTTTTCCTGCAAAGGGACACCCCACCCCACCCCTCCAGACCCCAGCTCTCCACCAGGTCCACAAAGGCTCACATCCTCCCTGGGCAGCTGGGCACCCGGTGTCCCAGCCCTGCTCCCTGGCTGAGGACACACAGCTGCCCTGTTGGCACAGGGACCCTAGGGCGGGTGACAGGGGCTACTGGCAGCCTGGCTGGCTGATTGGAGCAGAGTCGGAGCCGACCAGAGCCCTCAGCACCTTGCAACCGCCATATCGGACTCCTGAGTCCTGGCTGGGCAGCCCATTGCTTGGGGTTACCTGCGATGGGAGGGTTTATTGATCCTCTATTAACCGCGGGCAAGGAAGGCTTTGGAAAATGGACCCCAGAATCTGAATCTTCCCCCCTGGGCCACTGGATCGGCCTCTGAAGCACACAGTGAGTGCGCACTTCCCAGTAGGACCTGGGTGGATTCTCGCACCCTTCGGACGCGAGAGAAGGCGTAGTGTTCATTTTCAGCCACGAGGTGGCGACAGAGCGTCCCCGTGGACAAACACCGCCACCTGGTGGTCATCCACGCCCATGACACCCTGGAAGAAAGGGCGCAGTGGCCACACGGAGCAGAGCCGGCGTGGGGCCGCGGTCAGCAGCCTGCTCCCTCTCAGGTCCGATCTGGGGGAGACGTGGCGACCCCTCTCCCCGGCTGCGCACGTCCGAGGCCGTCCCGGTCCGGAATCGTCCCACACCGCGCCGCCGCGGCGAGGCAGAAGATGGGGCGTGGGGAATGGCGTTTAAACAGAGGGTCCCGTTTTCCCTCTGCTTTCGAGTGGGACAGAACGTTTGTTTTCCTCGTCGGCTGCTTTTCCAACGCGAAATAACTAAATACTAGAGGGCTGAACGTCCACGTTTGTCCATAAATAGAGTTTATGCTGCCAAGTTAGACATTGTCAAAACTGTGCCTATGGAGTTCCCGTCGTGGCGCAGTGGTTAACGAATCCGACTAGGAACCATGAGGTTGCGGGTTCGGTCCCTGCCCTTGCTCAGTGGGTTAACGATCCGGCGTTGCCGTGAGCTGTGGTGTAGGTCGCAGACTCAGCTCAGATCCTGCGTTGCTGTGGCTCTGGCGTAGGCTGGTGGCTACAGCTCCGATTCAACCCCTAGCCTGGGAACCTCCATATGCCGCGGGAGCGGCCCAAGAAATAGCAACAACAACAACAAAAGACAAAACTGTGCCTAGGCAAAGGCAGCATTTCAGCGACGTGAATGCAAGGCGGGCATCTGGCGCCCTCACCTGCAGGTGCCCTGGCTCCGCGAGGCCGTGGGAGGTGGCGGTCCTTGTGCCAGGCTTTATACGCAGGGACAAGGTAAGATAGTTGAACTGCATGCAGCTGGCTAACACTGCTGTCTCTTCCTTTCTGAACACCCCCACCCTAGGGTTCGTTCGCATTTCCCCTTGGCTCGGGAGCCCCTGAAAAATGTGTTCTGTTGTCACCTTTGTTTGTTTTTGCTTTTTAAGACCTACCCATGGCATCTGGAGGTTCCCAGGTTAGGGGTCCATTCGGAGCTACAGCTGCCAGCCTACACCGCAGCCACAGCAACACCAGATCCTTAACGCCCTGAGCGAAGCCAGGGATCGAACCTGCATCCTCACTGACCCTATGTCCGGTTCTTAACTCACTAAGACACGACAGAAACAAACTCCCACTTTTTTTTTTTTTTTTTTTTTTTTTGTGGCCTAACGCAATTGAAATGGGTCGTTCCCTGGTGGCTCAGACAGTTAAGGATGTGGCATTGTCACTGCAGCAGCTTGGGTCGCTGCTGTGGCACGGGTTAGCTCCCTGGCCCAGGAACTTCTATATGCTGTGGATGCAGCCAAAATAGATAAATAAATAAATAAACAAACAAAGAACAGGAGAAATATATTCTTCTACAGCTGTGGGGCTAGAAGCCCAAAATCAAGGTCTGGACATGGCCCCGTGCTCTCCCTGGGCTCAGGGGTGACAGAGGTGAGAAGCCGTTCCATCCCTTCTCTTGGTGTCTGCTGTTGACGTTCTGGCTGTGTGGGTGCTTCGCGCCAACCTCTGATCACCGGGTGAGCTTCCCTCTGTGTGTCTGTATCTTTGCAAGGCTTCTCGCTCTGTGTCTGTTTGTGTTTCTGCTTCTATTTTTTTAAAAGGAGATACGGATATTATTTTATTGAAGTACAGTTGATGAAAATGTAATTGACAGGTGTCCCATACAGTGATTCCCAGGTTTTAAAGGTTATACTCCATTTAGTTGGGATAAGATATTGGCTTATTCCAAACGTCGTATAATATAGGCTTGTGGCTTATTTTATATCTACTAGTTTGTACCTTCTAATGCCCTTCCCCTATCTTGTCCTGCCCTGCTTCCCTCTCCCCACTGGGAACCACTTGTTTTGTTCTCTGGGAGTCTGCTTATTTTTTGTTATATTTACCAGTTTGGTGTCGTTTTTAGGTCCCATGGATAAGTAATACCAGACAGTATTTGCCTTTCTCTGTCTGGTTCATTTCATTGAGCACAGTACCCTCCAAGTCCATCTCCGTTGCTACAATGGCAAAATTTCATTCTTTTTCGTGGCTGAGTAGTATTCCGTTATGTATCCGTACCACATCTTTCTGGTCCCTTGGTCTGTTGATGGACACTTAGGTTGCTTCCATGTCTTGGCTGCTATAAATAGTGCTGCTATGGACATTGGGATGCGTGTCTTTTTTGAATTAGTGTTGTTGTTATTTTTATTTGTTTATCTTTGGTCTTTTTTTTTTTTTTTTTTTTGGCCAATTCTAGGGCCGCTTCTGCGGCATATGGAGGTTCCCAGGCCAGGGGTCCAATAGAGCTGTAGCCACCAGCCTACATCAGAGCCACAGCAACTTGGGATCCAAGCCACATCTGCAACCCACACCACAGCCTACGGCAATGCCAGATCCTCAACCCACTGAGTAAGGCCAGGGATGGAACCCACAACCTCATGGTTCCTAGTTGGATTTGTTAACCACTGAGCCACGAGGGGAACCCCAGTGTTGTTGTTATTTTTAGATATATATACCCAGGAGTGGAATTGCTGGGTCATATGGTAATTTTAGTTTTGTTTTTTGTTTTGTCTTTTTGCCTTTTCTAGGGCTGCTCTCGAAGCATATGGAGGTTCCCGGGCTAGGGGTTGAATCAGAGCCATAGCCACCGGCTTATGCCAGAGCCACAGCTATGCAGGATCTGAGCTGCGTCTGCAACCTACACCACAGCTCACGGCAACACCGGATCGTTAACCCACTGAGCAAGGCCAGGGATCGAACCCGCAACCTCATGGTTCCTGGTTGGATTCGTTAACCACTGCGCCACGACGGGATCTCCCTAGTTTTAGTTTTTGAGAATGTAGACACTTCTGTGACAGTTACTGCTGGTCATCTTATGTAGGCATGGCTCCCAGAAGTCTTAAAACCCTCTGTGCCCACTTGCTGGGGGTGTGATATGAAAGTCCAGGGCCGAAGGTGGTGCAGCAGTCAGAGCGGGAGCCAGTCTATGGAAGAACCTCCCATCAGCAGCCATGTAAAACTGTGAGCAGAGGATGGAGTTTCCGTCGTGGCTCAGTGGTTAACGAACCCGACTAGTATCCATGAGGATGCAGGTTCGATCCCTGGCCTCCCTCAGTGAGTTAAGGATAAGGCGTTGCCATGAGCTGTGGTGTGTGTGTCAAAGACGGCTTGGATCCCACGTTGCTGTGGCTGTGGCGTAGGCTGGCGGCTACAGCTCTGATTTGACCCCTGGCCTGGGAACCTCCATATGCTGCAGGTGCGGCCCTGAAATAGAAGACAAGAAAATGAAGTAAAATTGTGAGCCGAGAAATATAAAGTGGTGCAGCTGCTGTGGACAACAGTATAGTGGATCCTCAAAAACTAAAAATAGAACTGCCATATGATCTAGCAATTCCACTCCTGGAGTACTCCAAAATAAATTAAAAGCAGGGTCTCGAAAACATCTTTCCACCGCCATGTTCATGGTAGCGTGATTCACAATAGCCAAATGGCAGAAACAACCCCAGGGAAGGGTCCTTTGACAGATGAATGGATAAACAAATGCAGTCTGTCCGTAGAATGGAGTATTACTCAGCTTTAAAAAAGAAGAAAATTCTGACACCTGGATGAATCTTGAGGATACGATTCTAAGTGGAATAAACCCGTCAGGAAAAGACACATACTGCCTGCTTCCACTTATATGAGAGACCTGGAGTCGTCAAATTCATGGAGGTGGAAAGTGGAAGGTTGGTTGGCAGGGGCAGGGGCAGGGGGAGTTAGTGTTTAATGGGCGCCAAGTTTCAGTTCGAAAGATGGAAAAGTTGCAAGATCAAAGATGGTGATGCCTTTCCAATAACGTGAACGCAGTAATGCTGCGCCACTGTGTGCTTGGAGAAGGAAAGGTGGGCGTCGCACGGCAGTGGCCTGCTGGCTGCTGTGGCGCAGGTCCGAGCCCTGGCCTGGGAACTTTCCTATGCCCCAGGGGTGGCCAAAAAAAAAAAGGTGACGCTGGGGCGTTCCCGGGTGGTCTAAGGGTTAGGATTTGGCGCCTTCATCGCTGCGGCCCCAGTACCGTCCCTGGTCTGGAACTGAGGTCCCATGTCAAGGCACTGCATGTGGCAACCACCCCCCCCAAAAAAAGACAATATTAAAAAAAGGGAAGATGATCAATTTTATGATTTTTAACCAATTTTTTTTTTTGTCTTAGCAGAAGGTTTGATTCTCATTAACAGTCAAAATAGGGAGTTCCCACTCTGGCACAAGGGCATTGGCAGCATCTCTGGAGTGCTGGGATGCAGGTTCCATCCCTGGACCGGCACAGCGGACTGAGCACCTGGCGATCCCATAGCTGCGGCGTGGGTTGCAGCTGTGGCCCAGATCTGATCCCCGGCCTGGGAACTCCACAGGCTGTGGAACAGCCAGCAAAGAAAAAAGTCGAAATGGAAGTTCTCCCCCATCAGGAATAGATGATCAAGTCTTAACAGAAAGAATAATGTTATGAAGCTGCAAACAAGGTTTTGGTTTTTGTTTTTGTCTTTTTAAGGCTGCACCTGCGGCATATGGAAGTTCCCAGGCTGGGGTCGCATCGGAGCTGCAGCTGCTAGCCTGCACCACAGCCACAACAACCAGGGATCCAAGCTTCATCTTTGACCTGCAACCTACACCACAGCTTGTGGCAATGCCAGTCCTTAACCCACTAAGCAAGGCCAGGGATTGAACCCATATCCTCACAGAGACAACATCAGGTTCTTTTTTTTGTTGTTGTTGTTGTTGTTGTTGTTGTTGTTGTTGTTGCTATTTCTTGGGCCGCTCCCGCGGCATATGGAGGTTCCCAGGCTAGGGGTCGAATCGGAGCTGTAGCCACCGGCCTACGCCAGAGCCATAGCAACGCGGGATCCGAGCCGCGTCTGCAACCTACACCACAGCTCACGGCAACGCCGGATCGTTAACCCACTGAGCAAGGCCAGGGACCGAACCCGCAACCTCATGGTTCCTAGTCGGATTCGTTAACCACTGCGCCACGACGGGAACTCCTAAGAACGTTTTTGTTTTTTTTTTTTTGTCTTTTCTAGGGCCGCTCCCTTAGCATATGGAGGTTCCCAGGCTAGGGGTCTAATCAGAGCTGTAGCTGCTGGCCTACACCACAGCCACAGCAACGCGGGATCCAAGCCACATCTGCAACCTACACCACAGCTCACAGCAACGCCAGATCCTTTAACCCACTGAGCAAGGCCAGGGGCCGAACCTGCAACCTTATGGTTTCTAGTCAGATTTGTTAACCACTGCGCCACGACGGGAACTCCAACATCAGGTTCTTAACCCACTGAGCCACAAGGGGAACTCCTCATTTTATAGTCTTAATAATTGTGTTTTCTTTTTTTTTTTTTTTTTTTTTTTTTGTCTTTTTGCTATTTCTTTGGGCCGCTCCCGCAGCATATGGAGGTTCCCAGGCTAGGGGCTGAATCGGAGCCGTAGCCACCGGCCTACGCCAGAGCCACAGCAACGCGGGATCCGAGCCGCGTCTGCAACCTACACCACAGCTCACGGCAACGCCAGATCGTTAACCCACTGAGCAAGGGCAGGGACCGAACCCGCAACCTCATGGTTCCTAGTCGGATTCGTTAACCACTGCGCCACGACGGGAACTCCAATAATTGTGTTTTCTTTGGCCTAAAGGAGGACTCTAAAATTGTTTAAGTGTCAGGTCCCCCACCTTGAAATTATCTGCAAATTTTTCTTTGTTATGGTAGAGGCAGTTAACCCCTACAACTTTCTACATCCTAACTGAAGTGAAACTCCTCTTAGGGTCTTTTATTTTATTTTTTATTTTTTGTCTTTTGTCTTTTTAGGGCTGCACCCTCGGCATATGGAGGTTCCCAGGCTAGGAGTCTAATCAGAGCCATAGCCGCTGGCCTATGCCACAGCTCACACCAGATCCTTAACCCACTAAGTGAGGCCAGGGATTGAACCTGCAACCTCATGGTTCCCAGTGGATTCATTTCCACTGCGCCACAATGGGAACTCCTCTCTTAGGGTCTTTTAAATGTCTGTGGGACCCGTAATGGTGTCTCCTCTTTCCTCTGCTCCCCTTCCCCTCCCTGCTCCACCCCCTCCCTTCCTCTTCTGTCCTCCCCCCACTCCTTCTCCCTCGCCCCTCAGCTGAAAATGTTTTCTTTGATCCCAGGGTCATTTAGAAGTCTATGGTTTAATATCCAAAAATTGGGGAATTTAAAAATGATCTCTTCTGGGAGTTCTCTTGTGGTGCAGCAGGTTAAGGATCCTGCACGGTCACTGCAGCAGCTCGCGTCACTGCTGTGGCCCGGGTCTGATCCCGGGCCTGGGAACTTCCGTGCGCCACAGGCGCAGCCAAGGAGAGCATGTGGCCCAGAACCCAAAAGACACCAATTCCTTTTGGAAAAAGGCCTCCCTCCCACTCCTTTTCCCAGACGCAGAAATCGCCTTTTCTCTGGAGGTGGCCGATGTTATCAGTATCTTATTTATCTCTCTGCAGATAATTGACGTATTATAAGCAAAATTGTAAACACAGTCTTCACCCCCCTTAAAAACGGGGAATAACTAACCCACAGACGGGTTGTATTTCTCCACTGTCCCTTGAAAAGTAGTTGCACATGCTTTTGCTGGCTTCCTAGAGATTTTTTTTTTCATTTTTTACATTTGTATGGAGGAGTTCCTGTGGCAGCGCAGTGGAAACGAATCTGACTAGGGACCACGAGGTTTCGGGTTCGATCCCTGGCCTCGCTCAGTGGGTTCAGGATCCGGCTGTGGCTGTGGCTGTGGTGTCGGCCGGCAGCTGTGGGCTCTGATTTGACCCCTAGCCTGGGAACCTCCATATCCCGTGGACACCGTCTGAAAGAAAGTTCTACTGAAATAGTATTGATTTATAACGTGATCATTTCAGCTGTGCAGCAGAGTGATGCACTTATACATGTACACACAGGCATTCTCTTTCAGAGTCTTTTTAGGTAATATTCTAGATTATTACAGAATATGGAGTAGCGTTCTCTCTGCTGTACAGCAGGTTCCCATTGGCCAATTCCTAGAAATTATAATATGAATCTTACTTTTTTTTCTTCTTCTTTTTTTTTTTTTTTTTTTTTTTTGCTTTTCAGGGCCACACCTGCAGCACATGGACGTTCCCAGGCTCAGGGTAGAATCAGAGCTGTAGCTGCCGGCCACAGCCACGACCGCAGCAACAAGGGATCCGAGCCGAGTCTGCAACCTGCACTACAGCTCACAGCAACCCTGGATCCCCGACCCACTGGGCGAGGCCAGGGATCGAACCTGCCTCCTCATGGATACTTGTCGGATTTGTTTCCGCTGCGCCACAACGGGAACTCCCTGAATCCTACATCTTTTCAAGCCAACTCTAAATGAGCTGACCATAAATGGTACCCGCCTTTTTCACGTGACAGTGTATGGTGGAAATGACTCCTTATCAAGTTCCATGGAGCTTCCTCGTTTCTCTGAACAGACACAGTGTTCCACTGTGTGGCTGGACCATGATTTATTTAACCAGCCCGCTTTAAAGGATACTTAGGTTGTTTCCAAGCTGCAAATACAACACAGCAATGAATCACTGTTGTGTGTCCCTGACCACAGGGGCAGGTACCTCTAAGATATCATGGGGTCAAAGGGCATACACTCTGTGATTTTGTTAGAAATCACTAAATGTTTCCCAGGGCCATAACCCTATATGATCTCTGCCTCCAGGAGGCCAGGCTGTGTCAGGGTCACAGGGGGCCTGGGGGTCTCAGGCCATCCTCCAGCCCTGGCCTGAGCCCCCTGGGGCACCCCGCCTCCCAGTTCTCCGTGGCTTGGTACTTGCCTTCCCCCCCACGGAAGCCAGGGGGCGCGTCGCCCTAAAAAGCAAACCTTATTGCTCCTGGTGCTGCCTTGGACCTGCTGTGGCTGCTCAAGGCTGGGGCTGCGGGGGTCGGGGCGTCAAACCCCCCAACACTGATTCTGGGGGTCCTGCTCCTGAGACTCTTCCAACCACACTCATTTTTCCCCCGACACCCCAGTTCCCAGCCCTGGAGTTCCAGGGGCTCCCCAGGGCCTCCGTGCAGTGCCCCCCCCGCCCCCGACTCCAGTGACCTCTTTGAAAAAGCAACCGTCCCCCACTTGGGAGAGGCCCCGGGACGTGGCACACCTGCAGCCCCCACCCTGAGTCCCCAGCCCCGCCTGATTGGTTGTTGGTGGCGGGGTCTCCTTGGTCTCTTTGGCCCGGTTCCCGGCGCTTTTCACAGACAGACAGACGCCTCATCGACGGCGGCTAATGGATGAGATGGCAGGGAGCGAAAGCAGAACTGAGCCCGGTGTCCCGCGCGCTCCCGCCCTCCGCGGCCCCCTGTGGGTGCGGCCACCAGGGTGCGCCGTCCCCACCCGACTCGGCGAGGACCCGGCCCGGTCCCAGGAGCCAAGGGTCAATGGCCTGAATAATCACGTATTCTGAGTGTCAGCTTCAAGACTGGCCAGGGCCGCGACCCCACCTGCAGCTAGGAAAAGGGGACGAGATGGGGACCCAGAGGAGGAGGGCGAGAAAGGAGGGGCCGGGGAGTGGGAGGAGCAAGGGAGAAGGGGGGCTGCGGTCCCAGCTCCGTCCTCCTGACCCCACGTGGTCCGGCCAGAGCAAGGATGCCCAGGACTGGGGTGTGGGGTTCTGGGGAGGAACACAGGCCTCGGACTGGGGACTGAACCCCCATCCCGAGGCAGGGCATACCCACGGATTAAAAAGCCTCCAGGCAGAGGTCCCTTAAAATTCAGCCAAGTGGAGTTCAGTGGTTTAAGGACCTGACTAGCATCCATGAGGTTGCAGGTTCGATCCCTGGCCTCGCTCAGTGGGTTAAGGATCCCGCCTTGCCGTGAGCTGTGGTGCAGGTCGCAGGTGCAGCTAGGATCCCGTGTGTTGCTGTGGCTGTGGTGTAGGCTGGCAGCTGCAGCTCCAGTTTGACCCCGAGCCTGGGAACCTCCATATGCTGGTGGGGTCCTGGAAAAAAAAATTCAGTCACGTGTGGACAAGCCCATGTGTCTGTGTCCATGGCTGTAAAGCTGAGATTCAGAGCTGCCACTCTTTTCGTGGGAGGTGCTCCCAGTGGAGGCAGGGATGGGCCTTCCAACCGTGGGGTCAGACCCGGGGCTGGTCCTCCGTGGGCTGGGGTGCTGTCTTCCTAGCCCAGCTCTGGGCTGCGGCGCACGCACATCGGTTCACTGATGGCCGGAAGCAGGTCTCAAGCGGGTACAAAATCCCCTCGGCTCAGGTGGGCCCAACCGGTGGTTCCAAACTCCTCCAAGTCTCGCCCCTGCCCTGGGTCCTCACCAGGCACCAGCCCTGGGGGTGGGGAGGGACAGGCCAGCAGTCGTCCGTCCACTTTCACTCACGCCGTCCGTCTATTGCAACATATTTACTTCCCAGGTGTAGGGGAGCTTCATGGGGTGTGTTCAGACAGTGCTACAAGAGGCTATTTAATGATGACTATGGCATCGTCAGAGGGGAGACCCACTGGGGGCTGTGGGAGTCTGTCCCTGTTGAGGAAAGACCCCCTGGAGGGTGCGTGTCAGGGGAGGGAGCTGGGTGAAGCGTTGAGGGAACTACTTCCCAGGTGGAGGGAACAGCATTCTTGGAGGCTCAGAGGCAGGCCAAGCCCCTCTGGGAGAAAGGAGAAGGATGCTGAGATTCTGGAGCAGCTCATTTCTGTGGGTGCTCAGGCCCTTCGTGCTGGGGGAAGTGGCCTCTCTCTGTGGCTTTCCCGAAGCCCTGAGGTCCATCCCTGCTCCAGGGCAGAGCCGCCACCCTTCCCCGCCCACCTCATAGGCCTTGGTGGAGGACGTGGCCGGCCAGTCCCTCCACTCAGACCGTGAGCTGGGCTCTGGTTCCAAAGCCTTTGCTCAGCAAACACCATGGCTACACTCTGTCCACTGCCTTTCTGTCTTTTCTTTCTTCCTTCCTTCCTTTCCTTCTTTCTGCTTTGTTTATTTTTGTTGTCTTTTTGTCTTTTTCAGGGCTGCACCCGCAGCATGTGGAGGTTCCCATGCTAGGGGTTGAATCAGAGCTGCATCTGCCGGCCTACACCACAGGAACAACAATGCAGGATCCAAGCCCCGTGTGCGACCTTCGCCACAGCTCACGGCAACACCGGCTCCTTAACTCAATCTACGAGGCCAGGGATGAAACCCAAGTCCTCGTGGATGCTCATTGCGTTCCATTAACCGCCGAGCCACGTTGGGAACTCCCCTTCTTTCTTTTATGGCCCTAAAATATGCGTAACAAAAAATACACATACCATAATATTTGCCATTTTAACCATTTTCCGTGTGCACCATTCACGTTGTGGCACAAACCCTCCCGCCATCCGTGGTCCCCAAGGCTCTTTTCATCTCGTAAACCTGGAACTCCGTCCCGATTAAACACGAACTCCCCTCCCCCTCCCCCAGCCCCTGGCCCCGCCATCTACTCTGAGAGTGTGACGCTTCCAGGTCGCTCATGTCAATGGAATCATACAGTCTTTGTCCCTTTGTGTCTGGCTTATGTCACTGAGCGTAAGGTCTTCGAGCTTCATCCATGGTGCAGCCAGTGTCAGAATTTCCTTCCTTTTTCAGGCTGCAAAACTATTCCATCATATATGGACAGACCGCAATTTGTTTATCCACTGTCTCTTGATGGACGCTGGGCCCACTTCCCCTTTTGGCTGCTGTGAGCGATGCTGCTGTGAAGCCCACTGGCTTTTCTGGCTTCTGGCTCAGCACCTTGGGCCAAGCCCACACCCCGCAGTTGGTATTTTGCAAAAGTGTCACGTGAAGGGGACAGCGGACCCCCACCCTGACCGGCGCTCTCTCACTTTAGCATCGGGGGAAACTGAGGCCCCAGAAAGGGTGACCCCAAAGTCATGGTTTGCCGACCTCCAAGTTGGCTGGGGGGACTTAACTAGGACCCAAGCCTGTGCCCGGAGCACCGTCTCTGGGGCCTGTGTCCCTCTGGCCGTCCTCACCCCTCCCTTTCCTCAGAAACTGCCCCAGAGAGACGCGGAGAGGGCAGCTGGAGAGTCGGACCTTGGCCCTGTGTGCCAAGCACTGTGCAGGCATCTGTCCCCAAGCCACCGCATCCCAACCAGATGCTGAGCCCCAACCTTGGAGACCGAGGCTAGTCCCACAGAGGCCTCGACTCCCTAGGGCCCCCTGCTGTGGCCTTTGTGATGGCAGCCCGGGGGCCTCCAGGGGACAGGCCCCCCGACTTCCTCACTCAGCTGGGCCCTGCACGGAACAGGCTTTGCAGGCCGAGCTGGAGCGGGACCCCGGGGCGGAGGCCCTCTGTGGGCCACGCTCCTTTGAGCTTTCTGAGAAGGTCCCCGCCCTTCTCTTTCTGCCTCGCAGGCGTGGGTGGCTGCGGCTGCCGTGCTTCCTCTTTGCCGGGCTGGCTGCTCAGTGGCCCTGGGACCTCTGCCCCGGCGGGCCACCCAACGACCTGCCTCCACAGAAGGACGGTCGGGCTTCCCCGAGGCCCGGGCTGCGAAGCCCGCACCTGCAGCCGCCTCCCTGCTCTGGAAGGTGTATCTGCCAGCGAGGCTTTGCCGGGCCCTTATCTCCCCAGCAGGGGTCTGCCCTACGGTTGGGGCTTTGTAATCTGACATTGTGATTTTTTTTACCCTTGTTTCTCCCCCCTGGGAGGGAAGATTTGCTGAATCATCCCAGAGAGGTGGTTGGAGGGGCCGGGGGAGGCAGCTGCAGGGCGGTGATAAGTGTGAGGCTGGGCTGAGGGGCGCTGGGGAGCCGGCCTGGGAGGAAACCCCCAATGTGGCAGTTTCCAGCTAAGATTCTTGGAGAGCAGAGGACGCCCGCTCAGGTCAGGGGCCAGAACCTTCCAAGCAGCCCAAAGGGGGGCCAGCCACGCGTGGGCATCCTGTGAGTCCCCGGGCACTGGCCGGCTGGGTCGGTGAGCGCCAACAGCAAGCAGGAGTGACTGTGACCAAGCACCAAGTGCCTCTCTAGGCCACCCTTGCTCTGCACTTGGCCTCTTGTGGCCCCAGCAGGGCAGTGGATGGGCCCCAGGCCCGCAGCATGTTGGGAATGGAGCTGGGGGCAGATGCAGGCTTTCTGTCTCCCCAGGGCCTTTGCCCCTGCTGTTCTTCACCTTGTGGCCCTCTCTACTTTTGGTTTTTTTCAACATCATTTTTATTTTTATTTTTTTTATTTTTGCTTTTTAGGGCCGCACCCATGGCATATGGAGGTTCCCAGGCTAGGGGTCGAATCAGAGCTACAGCTGCCAGTCTACGCCACAGCCACAGCCACGCCAGATCCAAGCCACATCTTCAACCTACACCACAGCTCACGGCAACACCGGATCCCACTGAGCGAGGCCAGGGATTGAACCCGCAACCTCGTGCTTCCTAGTTGGACTCGTTTCTGCTGCGCCACAACGGGAACTCCCATTTTTATTTTTAAATTTTGTTCTTTTTGGCCACACCTGCAGCATGCAGAAGTTCCTGGGCCAGGGATGGAACCTGAGTCACAGCAGTGACAACACTGGGTCCTCAACCATCAGGCCACCAGGGAACTCCCCACACTCTCTACTTTGGCAGATCCAGTTCTTCCCATTTTCCAGATGTCTGCTTCCTCCAGGAAGAGTGCCCTGACCCGGGTTGGGCTTGGTGGCCCCTTGGCCTCTCAGGGTCCGCTGGGCTCTCCCTCTGTTGGGTCTTTGGGCATCAGGACCCAACCCTGAGTGGCTGCCCAGCTTGTTGAATGGAATCTCAGGTTTTCTCCTTAGAAACCCTGAGAGGAGTTGCCTTCTCTCTCTCGATCTCTCTCTTTTTCCCCACCCTTTTCTTTCGGTTTTGGCCACTCCGTGGCACGTGGAGCTCCCGGGCCAGGGATCAGATCTATGCCACAGCTACAGCGACGGTGGCCCTTTAACCCACAGGGCCAGGCCAGGCCGGGGATCGAACCTGCATCCTGGCGCTGCAGAGACACTGCTAATCCGCTGCGCCACAGCGGGGTTCCAGGAGGAGTTGCCTTCTGTCAGGACTGAAATTCTGGGGCCTGGAAGGGAGGAGGGAATCCTCGGGGGATGTGGGGCCATTTCCACAGCCCCCGAGGCCTCAGCCCTCGCTCTCCTGCAGGGTGGCCTGCCCTCCAGCCCCAGGAGTGGGGCCTCCCGGCTCTGGGGTGCGGGGTGGCAGTCTAGTGGGGACCAGTGTCCCGCCGGTTCTGCAGGACACGCGGGGGCCACACACGGAGATGGGGCTGTGCTGGGCGCGGCCAGGAGCCCAGGGCAGAGGCTGGGCTGGACTGTGCCGGAGGCTTCCCCAGCACGCTCTCTGCCTCCGATTTCTGATTCCCCCAGAGGCCGGTGGGCAACCACAGCCCCGGGAAAGAGGGGTGATTGACGCCCCTGAGTCAGTGGCCACATCGCCCGCTGCTCCCAAAAGGGGCTTCTGGGGCAGGAAGAGCTGGCCACGGTGGTCGCTTCTCTCTCTTCCTGCTGCCCAGCTGAGCCCAGAGATAAGTCCAGGCTGGGCTGAGGGGGGCTTGGGGCTGCAGGCCCCCCCAGAAATCATGTCAGGTCTCCGCCGGGGGGAGGAAGGAGCCTGAGGGCCCCGATAACCCCTTTATTTTTAAGAGATCCGGGAGGAAGTCCCAAGTCACCCTTGGCAGAAATAGCTCTGAGCTTCAGCCTGGCGCCTGTGGCTCCAGCTGTCAGCAGGGACAGCCCATGTGTGTGGCCGGGTCAGTTCATCACACGCTGGCCAGGAGGGCACCAGGCCCCGGGATCCCGACCAGGACCTGTGCTCCCAGGTCAGAGCCATTGGCCAAGATGATAACAAAAGGATGTTTCTTTGGTGCACGCTGGGCGGAAAGGGCAGAGGCTCGGAGTCAAGGGGCTGCCAGGTGCAGGCAGCAGAGGTCCAAGCAGGCATCCTTTTCCTATCTTCCCTAATTCCAAACCGTGCCCAACGCCGGGACACTGGCCTGCACCCACGTGTGCTGTGGGCCCACGAATGCGCAAGCTCCAGTGTCTCTCCCCGACAGCTGTCACCTGTACCCTCCACTCCCTTGTTCAAGGGTCCACGAGGGGAAGGGTGGGGGGTAAATTAGGACTATGGCTTGATCAGATACCCACTACTGTATATAAAACAGATAAGCAACAAGGACCTACGTAGAGCACAGAAACTACCCTCAATATATTGTCATGATCTATGATGGAAAAGAATCTGAAAACGTATTTATACGTCTGTTTGTGTGTATGGAGCCAAACCACTCTGCCGTACACCTGAAACTAACACAATGCTGTAAATCAACTGTACTTCAGCAGTTCCCTTGTGGCTCAGTGGGTTAAGGAGCTGGTGGTGTCGTTGCTGTGGCCCGGGTGTGGGAGCTTCCACATGATGTGGCCCAAAACAAACAGCAAACACAAAAACTATACTTCAATAAGAAAAAGAGGGAAGGAGCTCCTGCTGTGGCACAGCAGGCTAAGGATTCAGTCTTGTCTCTGCAGGGGCCCTGGTTCCATCCCCAGCCCGGTACCGTTGGTTAAGGGTCTGGGATTGCCACAACTGCCGTGCAGGTTGCAGCTGCAGCTTGGATCTGAGCCTTGGCCCAGGGAACGTGGCCATGGTGTGGCCGTAAAAAAAGAGAAAAAGTGGACCCGAAAACTTCTCATCACGGAGTTTCCATCGTGACTCAGGGGTAACAAATCCGACCGGTAACCATGAGAAACGCGGGTTCCATCCCTGGCCTCGCTCAGTGGGTTAAGGATCCGGCATTGCTGTGAGCTGTGCTGTAGGTTGCAGATGTGGCTCGGATCCTGCGTGGCTGTGGCTGTGGCTGTGGTGTAGGCTGGCTGGCAGCTGCAGCTCCAAGTCAACCCCTAGCCTGGGAACCTCCATATGCCACAGATTTGGCCCTAAAAAGATCAAAAAAAAAAAAAAGTTCTCATCACAAGAAAAGAAAATTCTTAATTCTGTGTGGTGATGAATGTTAACTAGACTTATTGTGGTGACTAGTTCATGATATATACAAATATCAAATCACGTGCGCCACGTGAAACTAACATTATATGTTGATTCTATCTCAGTATTAATAGTCGAATTCTTAACCCACTGCACCAAGGGAAACTCTCGAATCTAGAGATTTCTGAAGACCACAGGTATCGCCTTATAGATTAGAGAAACTGAGTCCCAGAGGGAAGAGCCTTGAAAGTCACTCTGCAGACAGAGGCCCGGACAACCCCGTCTGGGCTCTCCTCCCCCACGTCTCTCTCTCTCTCTCTCTCTTTTTTTTTTTTTTTGTTCTTTTTCTCGTTTTTTTAGGGCACATGGCCTTTCTTTTTTTTTTTTTTTTAGGGCCGCACAGCACATGGAAGTTCCCAGGCTAGGGGTCTAATCAGAGTTGTAGCTGCCAGCCTACACCACAGCTCACAGCAACCCCAGATCCTTAACCCACTGAGCTAGGCCAGGGATCGAACCTGCATCCTCATGGATACTAGTCGGGTTTTTTGGTTTTTGTTTTTGTCTTTTGTCTTTTTGCCTTTTCTAGGGCTACTCTTGTGGCATGTGGAGATTCCCAGGCTAGGGGTCGAATTGGACCTGTAGCCTGCTGGCCTACACCACAGCTGCAGCCACGTGGGATCTGAGCCGTGTCTGCAACCAACACCACAGCTCACGGCAATGCCGGATCCTTAACCCACTGAGCAAGGCCAGGGATCGAACCTGAAACCTCGTGGTTCCTAGTCGGATTCGTTAACCACTGAGCCACGATAGGAACTCCTACTAGTTGGGTTCTTAACCTGCAGAGTGCAATGCAGGCTCCTTGGGAGGCCGCCCTGGCCACCCAGGTAACCCTTGCCGTGTTCCCCAGATGCCGCCTTCCCTGCATCCCATCCCTCTGGCATCTTCTGCGTCCCCATTGAGCACCAGGAGGGCAGACACCATCTCCTTACCTCCTAGAATGGTGCCTGGCTTGTGGCAGGTGCTTGGTAAATAGAACTTGCCAGGCTGGACATTTGGGGTGGGGGGGTTCCCTCATGTGGACTGCCTGACTTTTCACCCATGACCACAGGTGTGGCGCAAGGAAAGGCTGGAGGGGTAGAATGGTGGCGAGGTACCCTGCTGCTCCCCCTTGCCTTCGGGGCATGGAACCTTCCAGAAAAGAGAATTTCTCTTTAGGCCTCACAGAAGAGCGGGGAAGTTTCAGCCCGGAGCTGTGGGCTGGAAGCCTTGGCCTTCCTGGGCTGATCCCCAGTGCAGCTGCTGGTGTGGCTGGGGTGTCAAGGGCCCCCCAGGAATCTCAGAGGCCTTGTCTCCCTGGCGCTGGTCATTTGGATGAGGTGCTTGGAATCAACCCCCACCCCCCACCCCCACCGCCCATCTCCCCGCTTCTCCCTTGCTCCCGCTCTCTGGGCCACCAGGCCTCTGATAACACTTGGAAGGCCCTATCGGCCCGGGAGCATCCTCCCGCCAAAGCCCGCCAGCCTGCTCCGCGCTGACGGTTGGCAGCCGGCACCGTTTGATAAACTTATCAGGCCAAACCTGAGCACGGCCGCTCAGCACAGCCCCTGTCTCAGATTTCCCTCCTCCTGCCTCCCTGCAGCCCCCCACCACTGGAGCCCTGGACCCCTGCCTGTCTCCTGGTTGGGGCCCAATCCCAGCTGGGCCCTGGGGAGGGGGGAGGGGCCAGCCCTCCGCCAGGCCAGGAGCTCCACCTTCAGGGGTCCCACCCCACCTGCCAAGAAGGAGCCAGGGGCCCTGATGGGGTCGTACACCCATCCTGGAGTTACTGGGGACCTACTAGGTGCTGGATCCTAAGCTGAGTGATAGGCCTGGACGCAGTGCCTGCAGGGGGTGGCTCTTGGAATTGGGGGTTGGGGACAAGCCAGTCAGCACTTGCGAAGGCGGACAGATGCTGTCCCTTGGGGCCGGGGGACAGCAGCGTGGAGGGAGGAGTTGGGATGCAAACCTCAAGGCAGGGAAATGATATTCAAGCAGAAGGAGACTTTTTGTAATGCCAACAATAATGTTATCACGCACGCCCTTTACACGAAAATACAACTTACACACTGAAACATAAGGAGAAGAAAATACACAACCCCCTCTCCGCAGCCCTGCTGATACGCTGCTCTTTATCCTGGCAGACTTCCTGCTGTGTGTGTAATTAACAAAATGGAATCGTATGGTGGATACTGATTTTAAACCACTTTTTCACTGAAGTTATCACAAACAGCTTCCTATGTTGGCACATTTACACTGCAAAATCTATTTTGTCTCCAATTTTTCAAGTGAAAAATACACACAGGCGTTCCCGCTGTGGTGTAGCAGGTGAATGATCTGGCTTCTCTCTGTGGCAGCGCTAGTTCGATCCCCGGCCCGGTGCTGTGGGTTGAGCATCTGGTGTTGCCGCAGCTGTGGCGCAGGTCTCAGTTCCAGCTTGGCTTTGATCCCAGGCGCAGGAACTTCCATATGAAAAACAACAACAACAACAACCAGGAGTTCCCGTCAGGGCTCATCGGTTAAGGAACCTGACCTGGATCCATGAGGATGCGGGTTCCCTGGCCTCGCTCAGTGGGTTAAGGATCTGGCGTTGCCATCTGGGCTTGGATCCTGCATTGCTGTGGCCATGGTGTAGGCCAGTGGCTGCAGCTCCAATTCGACCCCTAGCCCGGAAACCTCCATATGCTGTGGGTGCGGCCCTAAAATAGCAAAAACCCCCACAAACCACGCGTACACGCCTGTATAAATCCAAGTCTCTTTGATGGATAGTGTTGAGGGGGAATCAACCCTCCTTCCTGGCCCCGGAAACACACCTGCTATCCATGGTTTGAGGGACCTTCTCCAGATTTGTTTCTCTACACATTTACGTTGTGCTGTTTTTGCAGAACAAGCGCGTGATCGTGAACCAAGGGTTCCTGGCTCTGCAGAGCGCCTGGGCCCCTTCCAGGTCAGTCTTTGTAAAGCACACTGGTCCCTTCCAGTGGCTCCGTGGGTGACCATCGTCTGGATATGACCACTGGCCATGTAGCCAAGCTCCTCTCGTGGAGGTTAGGATGGTTCTAATTTGGGTTTTTCCATGTCCATCAGGCTTCCGAAGGTGATCTTGGAATCCCCACCGTAGCGCAATGGGATCGGCTGCAGGTTCGATCCCCGGCCCAGCACAGTGCGTTAAGGGATCTGGTGTTGCTGCAACTGCAGCTTGGGTTTGATTCCTGGTCCGGCAACTCCATATGCTGCAGGGTGGCAAAAAAAAAGGAAAAAAAAAAAGAAAAAAAAAAGAAAGGAAGGAAGATGATCTTATTGCTAATTTGTGGCCCGTCTGTGACGATTTCTTTTTCTTTCTTTCTTTTTTTTCAGCCACACCCGCAGCATTTGAAATGTTCCGCGTCAGGCGCCAAACTGGAGCCGCAGCAGTGACACTGCTGGATCCTCAACACGCTGTGCTGCCCGGGAACTCCCATGACTCTTTGTTTTACAGAAATTCCTAGAGGTGGGCTGGAGGGTCGGGGGTGAGGGTCAGGGGGTGTCTGCACTTGAGGTGGGTTTCTAGGTTTCGTGGGAGGGAAGAAGGCCTTTTAGGGGAGGGAACCCCGTGGGCGAAAGGTGGGAAATGGCATTGGGAATTCCCTAAAGGCCGTTGGGGAAAGACTTTGCTTCCCGTCCAAAATCCCAGGGAAGTGGATGGGGTGGCCTGATGGTCTCCTGTGAGTCCCCCCTCCATCCCGGGGGCCCTCCCCTTCCTGGCCGTCTCAGCAGGGGGCCGGGAGGAGCTCAGGGAGGCTGGCGATGTCACCTGGATACCGGCTCAGAACCACCTCCAGCCCCCAGTCCTCCCACCTGACTGGCCAGAGTACACCAGGGGGCACTGGGGATGCTTTCCAAAGTTCAGCTCCCGCGTGTTTGGGCTACTCCTCTGTTTTTTTTTTGTTTTGTTTTGTTTTGTTTGTTTTTTGCTTTTTATGGCGATTCCCAGGCTAGGGGTCAAATCAGAGCCACAGCAACACGGATCCGAGCTGCGTCTGTGACCTACACCACACTTTACGGCAAAGCCAGATCCTTAACCCCCCGAACAAGGCCGGGGATCGAACCCGCATCCTCATGGATGCTAGGCAGATACATTAACTGCTGAGCCACAATGGGAACTCCTCCTTGCCTGGTCTTGATGCACACAATGACCCTCGTGCCTGGAGAAGACGCCTCTGAGTCTTAGGTCTTTCCTGCTGCCCGCCCGTGACAAGCTCTGCCCCACAGCGTGTAGCCATTCCAGCTTCAGACGCTTCTGGCCGGCCCTGATGCCGCATCATTCTCTGGTCTGGTCTCTCCTCTCCCCAGCCCCCACACGTCCTGCTCCTTCCCTCTGGAATAGCCAGTACCTTCACTGGGGGTTGGGGGGTGGGGGAATCCCATCTGGGGCAGTGAGGCTTAGGTCCTGGCCATGGACCAGACCTGGTTATTTGGGTGATGGGAGGAGGTACATGCAGCAAAGGGAAGCCGGGCAGTCCCACAGGGCTGGACAGGGCCTCCGGGTTCCCACACCAGACTCCGATCTTGGGGTTTCGTCCTGGGAGGGAGTGGAAGTAGGATGGGAGCGAGAGAAGGGGGACCAGACTCCCTCCAATCACAGACAGCAGTGGCGGGGGTGGTGGGGGGCACTGCACCTACTGAGTCGGACCCACACCCTGGCGTGATGACCACAGAGCCCGCCATCCTGAAGGAGACAAGGCCTCTTTTCCCACTGGTGGGAGCATCGGTGCTGGTTGTAGGCTGGAGCCAAGCTGCCAGCCTCCTCTAGGCCCCCAGCTCTGCTAGGGAAGCCCACGCTTCCCAGGAGCACCCTGGGGTTCCCGCAGCTGGGCGAGAGGTGGGCGTGGGGAAGGGGCACTGGCACACCACGCTCCCCTCCTTGTGGAGCTGCCTCTCCTGGGGAGGCAGGGTTCACGTTCCCGCATGCCTGCCCACAGGCTGACCCCCTTTCTCCGCAATGTGCAAATGAGATTCCAGGCCCCCTGCTCCGAGGAGGCAGCAGGGCGGCCCCACCTTACCCTTGTCAGCACCCAGGGGAGGGCCCACACACTAAATCCTGATCTCCCAACCTCAGCAGAAGAAGGACCCATTGTCTAGCTGTTCTCCCTGGCCCCACCCTGCTGCAGAAGTGGCTGAAATCCTGATATTCGTGTGGTTTTGTTTAGCAAACAAGGAGCATGCAAAGTAGCTCCGTGTGTGTGTGTGTGTGTGTGTGTGTGTGTGTGTGTGTGTGTGTGTTCAGCCTCTGGGAGGTGCAGAGTTGCCCCCAGTTCAGGACCCCAGGTGAACCTGGCCCTGCTGTGTGGCTTCAGGCAAGTTCCTTTCCCTCTCTGGGCTACGGTCTCCATGGACAGGAGTAGGGGCGGGAGCAGGTGGTCTCCGATGCTTTGGTGGCTCTCGTGGGTTGGTCGCCAGAGGCTGCCTTCCTTTGTCTCCAAGAGCAGGGCCTGCAGGACAGGATCCGAAAGTCTGTGGAGACCCGACTACCCTTCTATGCAAATCCCGAAGCTCCACCCCACCCTCTGTACACCTGGCAGGTCTGTTCAGGGGAATTCTTGCTAAAGTGGACAGGAAAAGCCTCTGGAATGAAGTATAGCCTGGGCTTCCTGCCCGGCCAAACCCAGAGCCTGAGAGTCAAGGGCTTCTCCATTTCCCTAACGGCTTCCAAACCCTACGGATTCACAGGAGGAGAGGAGGCGTCTGCAGGTGTCACTGGGGAGAAACGAGAAGAAGACTTGATCAGAGATCCTGATCCCAGCTCTGCACTTGCCCACTGTGTGACCTTGAGCAAGACGGCTGACCTCTCTGAGCCTCAGTTGCCTGTTCTGAAAAATGCGATGATGACACCTCCTTTGCAGGAGGCTGGGGGCGGTTAGAGACGACGTATGGAAACCCTGGACCCAGCTCAGAACCCAGAAGGGACTCACTCAGAAGCATCCGTTGCTGTGGGCCAGGCACAGGCTTGGTGCTGAGGGCTAGAGCCCAGAGCGGAGAGTTACCCACAGATAAGTGCCAGCCCAGGTCCAGTGGGTCCTGATCTGTAAACGAGGAGCCCCAGGAGCTCAGTGCTTAGAAGCAGGAGACCTTCTGGCTGAATGATGAAGGCAGGCTTCCTGGAGGCAGTGGCATTTGAGCAGGCCTGGTAGGATGGGCAGGACTTCTAGTGGGTACATTCACGGCCTAGCAGTGCTTCCTCTGTACTGGCTCCTGCTCCCTGCTGTGCACGGATAGCCTCAGGGGTCCTCCCCTCTGCCCACAAAAGGGGCTGCTACACTTATCATTTAACAGAGGAGGAGGCTCAAGCTGGAGTCACACGGCTAGTGAGGGGTGGCCTGGGGCTTAACTCAATCACCTCTGCAGGATCCCTTTGTCTCTATAACATTCGCAGCTTGCAGCTTCCGGGGATCAGGACTCGGATATTATCTTGAGGTTCCCAGGCTTGACATCGAATCAGAGCTGTCGCCACCGGCCTACGCCAGAGCCACAGCAACACGGGATCCGAGCCATGTCTGCAACCAACACCACGCTCATGGCAATGCCGGATCCTTAACCCACTGAGCGAGGCCAGGGATCGAACCTGCGTCCTCACGGGCACGATGTCAGATTCTTTTTTTTTTTTTTTTTTTTTTTTTGTTGTTGTTGTTGTTGTTGTTGCTATTTCTTGGGCCGCTCCCTCGGCATATGGAGGTTCCCAGGCTAGGGGTTGAATCGGAGCTGTAGCCACCGGCCTACGCCAGAGCCACAGCAATGCAACCTACACCACAGCTCACGGCAACGCCAGATCGTTAACCCACTGAGCAAGGGCAGGGACCGAACCCGCAACCTCATGGTTCCTAGTCGGATTCGTTAACCACTGCGCCACGACGGGAACTCCACGATGTCAGATTCTTAACCCGCTGAGCCACAATGGGAACTCCTCATTTTGGATTTCCAACCTCCAGATCTGTAAGAGGGCAATTTTGTGTGGCTGGAAGCAGCACGCTTGTAATGAATTCTTTTAGCAGCTGCAGGAAGCCTATACAGCCCGCAGCTGCCTCCACTGGACCCCCTGCCTGAGGTCTCGCTGGTCTCCCAATGCATCTGTGAGCAACGATGGAAGTTTCCACACTTTTGAAGGCTCCCCGCCATTCCTCCCCAAAGCCCCGGGCACTAGCTTGTACCCAGCAGGTGCTTAATAAATGCTGCTCAAATGTAAGTAAATCTGTATCTTTATTTTTATTTACAGCAGTTGAGATGAACAGGCTTTGACAGCAGTGATGGCTCATTTCCCCGGCCCGGGTCTAACAGCAGAACGGGAACCGCATGGCCTGAGTAGCCATCAGAAGTGGGAGTGGCCAGCACGCTGGCTGAGGCAGTGGGGTGCTAGGCCTCCCACTGGGGCAAGAGATGGCTCTGACCCTCCGTGGCAGCCAGAAAGAGGTCCACTGAAAACCAATCTGACCAGAGCCCAGTGGGCGGCAGGCAGGGGGAGGACTTCTCTGTGGGCTCCAGCTCTGGTCTCTTCTTGTCACCCCTGTCCCCCTGGGGCTCTTCTGGCCCCCTGGGTTCTGTCCCTGGGAAGACACCAAGCTCTTAGACCTATAGACAACATCAGCTCAGAAAAGACCCAACCCAGCTGCCACACTTTGCAGCAAGAGAAATGTTGGGATGTCCAGAGAGGGCAAGTGACCTGCCTGAGGTCACAAAGCACTCTGATGAGTCTCAAAACAAGCTGGAAGAGTCCCGGCCAGTGCTGCCTCCGGGAGCCTGGGTGTGTGAGGCTGGCTTCCCTGCCAGGTGATGTCATGTCAGGGCTGGCTGGCCAGGAGCCGGGAGCAGGGACGGCCTCACTTGAGGTTGTGCTGGCTCTCACGGTGCCGCCGCAGGTCCACCTTGCGCTGGAAGCCCTTGGCGCACAGCTCACAGCTGAAGGGCTTGAAGCCTGTGTGCTTCCGGCTGTGGGTGATGAGGTTGGAGCTCTGGCTGAAGGCCTTCCCGCACACCTGGCACTTGTGGGGCTTCTCACCTGTGGGGGCAGCAGGAATGGGGTCAGGGCTATCTGCACCAGACCTGCCGCCCCCCTGCCCTGCGTGTGTTTTCTAGGACTTTATTATGCTTTATCTCACATTCACTTTAGAAGATAATCAGACAAGGGAGATGAGACGAATACAACGCTGGCCACCCCTCTCCAGGGAATTGCACCGTGCTTAGGGCAGGGATGAGGTCTGTCTTGTTTATCAAGGAGCCCAGCGCCTGACTCAGGGCCCTGCCCAGGAGAGGCACTGGCCAACAGCTGGGGAATGAATGAATGAGGACGTGAGTGGGGAACGCGCAGGAACGAGGGAATGAGTGAATGCAGGAGCCGATGGCCTGTCGGTTTCACATCTACCCACATCATCCATGGGGACATTTGGCTATTTCCTTCTAGTAACTTTCCTGCACATTAAGTAGCATAACGTGTCCAGCTCTTCCTGTTGGAGGGAGTGGGCTCCTTTATGCAAACTGACCCCCTCCCCCATCCCTATCCTAAAGCCTGAACCTTTTTTTTTTTTTCCTTTTGCTTTTTTTTTTAGGGCAGCAGCCATGGCATACGGAGGTTTTCAGGCTAGGGCACTCATCGGAGCTCCAGCTGCCGGCCTACGCCACAGCCACAGCCACACCAGATCCGAGCCGAGTCTGCGACCTACACCCCAGCTCACGGCATCGCTGGATCCTCAACCCATTGAGTGAGGCCAGGGGTCGAACCCGCGTCCTCACGGTTACTCGTTGGACTTGTTTCGCTGTGCCGCAATGGGAACCCCAAGCCCAGACCTTTTAGGAGTGAAGGCGGGGGGCCCTGGGGGGCCTCACCAGTGTGGATGTAGGTGTGCTTCTTCATGTCTGACTTCTGGTGGAAGCGCTTGCCGCAGAACTGGCAGGGGTAGGGCCGCGTGTCCGAGTGGATGAGGAGGTGGGTGGACAGGGTGGACGAGCGCTTGAAGGCCTTGCCGCACATCCGGCACTCGAAGCTGCGCTCCTGCCGGAGGAAACGAGGCCCCGGGGGGTCAGGCGCAGGCGGGGCCTCGCGACCCGGGACTGCCAAGCTGGGCGCAGGACCGGACCCGGCCGGGATCCCCTGAGGAACAGGACACACCGTTGGGGTGGCCTCGAGGACGGGGCCCGGAGGAGCAGGACCCAGACACCCCCCATGCCGGCCCCCCGGGGTGGCGGCGGGGCTGAGAGCCTGAGGGGCCCCCACGGGGCTCGCCCCTTGTGGTTTCCTCAAGGGTCTGAACTGGGGCCCGGTTCTGGCTGCTGCCTCTCACTTGCCCCGCGACCTTGGACCAGCCGTTTACCCTCCCTGGGACTCAGCATCCTCACGTGCGCCTTGGACCAGCCCGAGTAGTGACCTCAAAGGGTCCCAGGGAGGAAGGGGGTGGAGGAGCCAGCAGGCAGCGGGCACGTGTGCGTTGCCACCATCCCTTCCTGCTTGTCCTGGCGGGTATTTTCTATCTACCCGGGCATTCCCAACTCAGGTTGGTTTCAGGTACCGTCTCAGGAATAGGATTCCTTTCTTTCTTTCTTTCTTTCTTTTTTTTTTTTTTTTCAGCCATGCCCAGAGTATGTAGACATTCCCAAGCCAGGGACTGAACCCGTGCCACAGCTGTAACCAGAGCCACAGCAGTGACAGTGCTGGATCCCGAACCCGCTGAGCCACAAGGAACTCCCTGGAACAGGATTCTGAAGACAGCGTTTAGCATCGGGTGAGGCTAAGTGGGACGAGGGGAACACTTAAGTCCGACTCCAAGATGCTAGGAGTCCAGAGCCTCAAAGGTGAGAAACCTGCCCTGACTACCCAGGAGGCGGGTCATTCCTGAGCATCACAGACCAGCTGCCTCGGAAACCCTGCCCGAGCCCAGAGCCTCTTCCAATTGTGCATGAAGCCGACTTGGTCCATCAGGGACTGAAGTGTGTTATGGGCAGGTGCTGGAGACCCAGACTGAGTGAGGGACCCCTGATCTGTCACCCCGGGTCAAGAGGGAGAGCCCAGAGCAGGAGTGGGAATCGGGGGTCCCGTGCTCGGCCAGCTGCCTACCTGGGAGTGGACGTGCGTGTGCTGCTCCAAGCTCACGGCGTGGCCAAAGGTTTTGCCGCAGATGTCACAGGCGAAGGGCCGGGTCCCGCTGTGGGAGCGGCGGACGTGCACTTCAAGCCCATGGGGCGTGGAGAACACCTGAATGCGTGCGGGGGAGGGGGCAGAGCATGAGGCCCCCGGGGACACAGAGAGGGCGACGGGCCGGGGACCCCACCTCTGCGCCCAGCTCATCCACAGAGACTTGGACTGCCAGTTCTCTTGGCATGCGCTGTGTGTCCTGGGCAGGTTCCTTTCCCTCTCTGGGCCTGGCTTTCCTGTCTATGAAATGGAGTAGGGGAGGGAGGTCTGGAAGGCTCCTCTGACCCAATCTAGAGGCTAAATTGCCTGGTGGTTAAGAACTGGGAGTTGGGCAGAGCCATGTTTGAAAGCTGGTTCTGATATCTATTTGCTGTGTGCTCTCGGGGAGGTGACTCGACCTCTCTGAACCTTAGCCCTTTGTCCACTTCCTGGGGTCCATGCACGACAAGGGCTTAGCACAGGGTCAGGGCTCAATGAGCGGTGATGAGGATGAATACTGTGAATCCTTGATCTCACCAGAGCACAGGGAGCACCAGCTAGGAACGCCTGCAGCTGTCGGGGTGATGGAGAGGGGAGGGGATGCCCGAGAGCCCACCCGCACCCCGGCCGCTCACCTTGTTGCACTTGATGCAGTGGTATGCGTCCATGCCAGGGGAGTAGTGGAGGCTGAAGTCCAAGGGTGGCTCGGTGCTGGGCACCAGAGGGCTGCCGTACAGGCTGACAGAGCGCTCCAGGAAGGCAGACTGCATGGTGGAGGGGGCCTGCCGGTAGCTGTGGCCATAGGATGAAGCCAGGGCATCCCAGGAGAAGCTGGGCTTGTAGAATGGGGGTGAGTCGGAAGATGGCGAGTCCCCATCCTGGGGCTGGGACATCACAGTGGGACCCTCTGTGGAGGATAGGACATATTCCTGGTGGTGACATTAAAAATAGGGCACCCACTCTCCACCACCCTCCACCTCATGCTGAGGCCTTTGGTGTGGAGCCCAAATTATTTACGGGGGGGAGGGTCTGGGTCCCCGGGGTGGGTCCCAGCTTTTCAGTCCAGAATCATGGCCCCTGCAGAGTGCCCACCTCACCCACGGCCTCGGCCTGCTCACTGCTTCCCCCGCCCTACCACCCCGAAGCTCTCCTGGGGGAATGAGCTCCCCATCCTGGAGGGATCCAACTGGAAGCTCGAGTGCTCAGACTGTCCATCCTCCCTGACCCCACAACGTCAAGGGGTCTTGCTTCCTTGAGCTCGTCCACCCTCCAGTCCCTGGCACTGGCTGGGGGATGGCTGGGGGTCCCGGGTGGGTACCTGGGGCCAAGGCCATCTTGGTCAATCTCTGGTCCAGCTCCAGCTCTGGCTCCTGTTTGAGGCCAGTCCAGTCCAGGCACTGGTTTGGGAACAGGGTGCTGAGGACAGGGCTGTTGCTCAGGACCTGGTCCCTGGCCACTGCGGGGAGACAAGACCGTCAGAGCCTAGAGCAGCAGCACTGGGATGTTTGGAGGGAGGTGGGTAGGAAGGGACCAGAGAGAGACCTGCTGCTGCTGCCCACCACCCCCCCGGCTGCTCACACGCAGGGGCTCTGCCCAGGATGGTGGGAGCAGGGTGGAGGCCAGGAGGAGACTCCCCTCCCTGCCCCAGGAGAGCTCGTGGACCAGTCTCCGTTTTCCCAAGCATCCAACCTCCGCTCTAGATCAGCCCTAAGAGCAGGAGCCACAGGTCAGCTCTCGAGGACCCGCTCCCACCAGGATGCTCCCATCATCCCTCGCGGTGAGCAGAGATGGGTGCATTCACTCATTCATTCCCCTGAGCTTCTCCTCACTACAGACAGGGAAGGGTAGGCTGCAGCGGCGTCCCCGTCACGTGGGGGAGGCGGAAGGCTCCTCTGGGCTCTGACTCACCAGGGCCAAGGGCGGGAGGCCAGAGCGGCTCATCCTCCTGGTCGCGGGGCTGGTGGTAGGTATGAGCCTTCTTGCTCTTCACCAGGAAGGAGCGCGGCATAGTCAGCGGGAGGCCCACGCCTGTTGGGGGGGGGGGGCACATGGGAGAAAGGTTAGGAGGGACAGGGGACAACGCTCCTCTGTATTTTAGGGCTCCTCCTAAAATCAGAACCCACTCTCCTGGGTTGACTAGTGTTCCCCCAAAGTTCGTGTCCACCGGGAAGCTGCAAATGTGACTTTATTTGGTAATAGAGTCTTCGTAGATGCCATCAAGATGCGGTCACGCTGGGTTTGGAGAAACCCTAAAGTCCAATGTGACTCGTGTCCTTGTAAGAACAGGGAGGGAGTTCCCGTCGTGGCGCAGTGGTTAACGAATCTGACTAGGAACCATAAGGTTGCGGGTTCGATCCCTGGCCCCCATCAGTGGGTTAAGGATCTGGTGTTGCTGCAAGCTGTGGCGTAGGTCGCAGATGCGGCTCCAATTCGACCCCTAGCCTGGGAACCCATGTGCTGCAGATGTGGCCATAAAAACAAAAAAATTTTAAAAAGAGGGAAATTTGGACAGACAGACACAGAGAGATACCGGCAGAGACTGGAGAGATGCAGCTACAAGCCAAGGGTTGCTGGCAACCACGAGGGGAGTGGCCTGAAACAGTCTCTCTCGGGACCTCCGGAAGGAGCTGGCTTTGCTGACACCTTGACCTTGGATAGCTAGACTCCAGAACTCTGAAAGACTATGCCCCTGTCGTGTTAAGTCACCTAGTTTGTGGTATTTTGTTACAGCAGCTACAAAGCCTAATGTCTGTCGCTATACTCTTTTTTTTTTCTTGGGCTGCCCCTGCGGCATATGGAGGTTCCCAGGCTAGGGGTCTAATCAGAGCTGTAGCCACCTGCCTAGGCCAGAGCCACAGCAACAGGGAATCCCCAAGCCACGTCTGCGACTCACACCACAGCTCACGGCAACGCCAGATCCTTAACCCACTGAGCGAGGCCAGGGATCGAACCCTCAATCTCACGGTTCCTAGTCGGCTTCACTAACCACTGAGCCACGACGGGAACTCCTCTGTCACTATACTCTTGTTAGGAAACTGATGCACCCACTTCTAGAAAATCCCCATCAGCCTGTCCCCACTGTGTGCCCTAGGAGCAGAGAAGGAAGGGCGGGGGAATCTCCATTTGTGACACACTGTGAACCCTGCACCCAGAAAGCTGCAGCTTCAGACCCTGTGGGGTCTGCAATCAGAGGCCTTGGAAAGCTGTGGTCTGAGCTCAGATTTTGGAGTTAAATGCTCATTGTTTAGAATCTCAGCTCACCTGCTGTGCAATTCAAGGCAGATGCTTAACCTCTCTGGACCTACACCCTTTTTTCTTTTTTCTTTCCTTTTTTTTTTTTTTTTATGGCCACACCTGTAGCATATGTTAGTTCCTGGGCTAGGAGTCGAATCGGAGCTGCAGCTGTGGTCTACACCACAGCCACAGAAATATCAGATCCAGGCTGCCTCTGCAACCAACACTGAAGCTTGTGGCAGTGCCAGATCCTTAACCCACTGAGTGAGGCCAGGGATCGAACCCGCATTCTCACAGACACCATGACAGGTTCATAAGCCAAGGAGCCACAATAGAAACTCCTCCCTTTTTTGTAAGGTGGGACATCCAGGCTTGTGGTGCTGGCGGGCGCATCGAACGTGCTCAGCGCTTATCCGAGTGGGGCCTGGCTGGTGGGCTGCAATGAGGGGGCGAGTTTGCCTCAATGGCAAATCCACGAGATCATGCAAGTTAGGTGCTGATGCAGCCAGAGCAGGGTGGCACTTTGTCCCCAGCCCTAGCCTAGAGTCTTGTCCTCAGAGAGGAAGAGGCCTTTCCTCTCTTGGTGTGGGAGGAGGGGATAGTTGGGGGTCGGGGGGCGGGGCTCAAGGCCCCAGAAGACCCCACTGGAAGCCTGAGGTCATTTTGTGCACATGGAGGAAGAGGCCAAGGTCCGCCAAATCCTCGGACAGAGCGCTGGGCCGCCCATCCCAGGCCTGTCCCTGAACCCATGGTTCAGGAGGTGGGAGGGTGGCAGAGCCAGGCCAGCCTGACCACCTGGTACCCCTGGCTTCCAGTGAGAGCCCTCTGGGCAGAGAGCATCTGTCCCCCCCCCCCCCCATTCCCTAAAGGTTTCCCATCCCTGCGCCCAGCCAGGAGGCTCGCCGGAGGGCGCCCGGGAGAGACCCCCTCCCCACCCGACCAGGGCCCAGGCAGAAGCTCAGTGGAAAACTCAGCTCTGCTGGTTTCAGTCCCCAGGCCTCAGAAGAGAGGTCCGCCTCCGGGCCAGCCCAACCAGCAGGCAGGGCTGCAGGGCGATAGGGCCAGGCGCGGGAAAGGGATCTCGGCTGCTCTGAACAGCAGATAAGGCAGTAAGCCACAGAGTGGGCTGGGAGGGGGCAGATTAGAGGGGCTTGGAGCTCTGCCTTAAGAGCAGCCCTGGGGAGCCAGCCTGTTCCCAGGGGGATGACCCAGAACAGGCAGAAGAGGTCCCCCAGCTGTGCCCAGGCCTGCCTGCCCCTCTGGGGGGCATCTGGAGTTTGGGCTGTGGTCCCTCTGCCCGGCGGGGTCCCGCCAGGCCCAGCCCTCCTCAGGGTAGGCCTCAGGGTCCAGACCTGCTAAGTGGGATCACAAACCAGCAACAAGCCTGAGAAGGGCCTGGCGTGGTGCAAGAGCAGCGGGAGCGCCGAGAGGGTGGCGGTGCTCAGCCCACAGAGGCGAGGCTTTGGGAAGGAGGTGCCGCCTGGGTCCTGTCCTGCCTGGTCCCAGCCCCGGCGCCTGGCCTAAGGCCGGCCTGCTCTGACCAGGAGCCAGACATGCTCCCGCACCTCCCCTCTGGGCTCTGAAAGGAGGGGGTGGGACTTGAAGGCCTCTGGGGGCCCATGGAGCTGTCAGATTTTGACTCTGAAGGCTCGGCCGGCCTGCCATCCTTCCCAGGCTTGTGGGGCAGCCCATCGTGGCCTTATCTCCCAGAGACACGTCTTCCTCCTCCGCCCTCCCCCAGGCTCCCCACACCCCCTTCCTTCCCCCTTCTGACTCTTGGCTTCTGAGGAGCCCCCGAGGAGGCCAGACCCTCGGCAGAGCAGGAAGAGACCCCCATTCTCTGGGGGAGGGCTGGGGGCTCGGTTCCCCTTGCCTTTGGTTCTAGGGGGCCCCCAGGACAGTGGTCTGTCTTTTCATCCAAAGATGATTATTTTTAAAGCTTAGTATTTATCAGTAAATCAGCTAGAACCAGAGGTAGGTATTAAAGCCGCTGAGCTAGAACATCAGGAAACATTCTTGCAACCTGAATCTGCAAAACCCTAGCTCCGTTAATTCTGACCTGTGAGCTTTGGGGCAATCACCCCATTTTACAGAGGAGGAACTGAGGCTCGGAGAAGGGCTCTCCATCCCAGGGCAGAGCGAGGCAGAGATGGACCTGGTCGCCTGCTCCCCGGGCCTCGGTGCTCCTGACGGTCAGACCGCGGGGTGGGCACTTGCTCAGGGCAGAGGGAACTGACAAACTAAGCAGGAACCCAGGACAGCGTAGAGCTCCCCGCATGCACTGTCATTAAACCTGACACCCTGAAATTCCCGCTGTGGCACAAAGGGATCAGCGGCGTCTTGGGAGCTCTGAGACGCAGGTTCAATCCCCGGCCCAGCACAGTAGGTTAAGGATCCGGTGTTGCCACAGCTGCCACTTAGGTGGAAACTGCAGCTTGGATCTGACCCCGGCCCGGGAACTCCATATGCCGCAGAGCAGCCAAAAAAACCCCTGATCCCCACTGAGTCAAACGAAGCAGTGTCCAACTTCCCGAGTCACGGGGTAAGGGGGTGGGCACGGAGTCTGAGAGGCAAGCGGCTTGTCCTGGGCCTTACAGCAGAGCTGGGCCCTGTGCTCCTGCCCTGCTCGGATCTGACTCCTGGCCCGGTGCTCTGCTCATCTGATGAAAGAGCGCCTGCCTGGGGTAGGGACGCGGGCGTGATGGCCGGGCAAGATGATGGGAAATCAAATTCCTCAGCTCTGTGGTCTTTTCCAGGGCCCAGCTGGCCCCGCCTGGGTTCCTGAGGCGTTTGGGGTGGAGAGGCAGGCAAGGGAACAGGTGTCTTTTAGGAGGATCTCCGAGGGACCACGAGGAGATCCTGAACCAGAGCGAACTGGAAACTGGGGCGACAACACAACCATGGCACTTGTGTGGTTCAGAAGTACTTACACGGGGGACAAGGGGGTCCCCGTTTCCAGGGTTCCCCCGATGGGAGAAGATTTCTCGGGGCCACTCTAGCGACCCCCGGCCCCATCTCCTCCCGCCGCCTCCCGAGACGGTTCTCTCCGGGAAGCCTGGCAAAGTGACAGCAGCACAACCAACCCCACGGCTGAGCCTTCAAGCTCACCGTGGGGGCCAAAGGCACCCAAAAAGAACTTCCTTTTGACCCCTGGGAGCTGAGTGGGAAAAAAAAAGAAAAACAGGAACCAATCACCTATCCTGTAGTTAATTAACAACCACGCCGTTTTGATTCACACGAACCTGTTCTGAGAAAGAGCTGAGAGCAGAGATTGTGAAAGAAGCCCAAGATTTCTTCATAAAACAGAGGCCTTGATGGTATCGGGCCTCCGGAAAGAGCCCCACTGTTAAGATCGCTTCAAAAACCCCCAATCCCGATAGAGGGTCCTCTGACCCTGAGCCAGAATCTCGGCCAGGGCTTCTGAAGGGGGGCCACGCTGCACCCCAGCTTCCAGATGGACTCAGAGCAGCAGACCTGTGGTTCTGGGGCAAGGAGGCGAGTCCCATGGGCCTGAGTCGGATCCTGTGACCTTGAGCTCGACCGTGTCAGCCACCAACCTGAGGCTTGGTTTTCCTATCTCTCAAAAGGAACGGTTGGACTTCAAGATTTCTAAACTTCCCTTTTGCTCTAAAATCCCATGCCGGGGTTCGTTGGCTTTTAAGCGCGGGACGGACCCACCTTGACCATGAAACTCATCGCTCGGGCTTCCGTTTTTGGAAGGGTTGGGTAAGACTCCGTTGTTTCTCAGTGTCTGCTACAGAGGACAATGGGACTTCCTTTATGTTTAAAGACATGCCTCAAGGGGAAATAAACAAAGACGAAAGACACCCTTTCCCTGTAGGAGTCGGGGGAAGTGAGCCCAGGTTGTGCTATGGGCCCCCCGCAGAGAGCGGTCATTATTTAATCTGAAATTTGGAAGGATTTCTCAGATGCCTCCTCCTCAGTTCAGGGAAGGCCACATCAAACGTGGGGGAGTCCACCCCCAGATGTGCAGCCCAAAGAACCGAAAGCAGGCACCTGACCCGACCTGACACACTCCTGTTCACAGCAGCGTTATTCACCACAGCCAAAAGGTGGAAACCGCCCAACCGCCTGTCACTCAATCAAAAGCATTAACCAAATGTCCTACAGACAGAGTGATGGAAGCGTATTCAGTCCTCAAAAGGCAAGCGATCCTGACACACGCAGTAAGATGGATAGACACTGATGACGTTATCTCGTGTGAAATTAAACCAGATACTGGAGTTCCCATCATGGCACAGCGGAAACAAATCCGACGAGGAACCATGAGGTTGCCGGTTCGATCCCTGGCCTCGCTCAGTGGGTTAAGGATCGGGTGTTGCCGTGAGCTGTGGTGTGGGTCGCAGATACAGCTCAGATCTGCTGTGGCTGTGGCTCTGGTGTAGGCCGGCGGCTACAGCTCTGATTAGACCCCTAGCCTGGGAACCCCCATATGCCATGGGTGCGGCCCTCAAAAGAGGAAAGACAAAAAAGAAAGGAAGAAAGAAACCAGATAGCAAAGGACAAATCCTGCATGATTCCATTTAAGTGAGTTACCCAGAGATCAAATTCAAGGGGAGAAAGTTGGATGGTGGGGGCCGGGGGTGGGGGGAGGAAGGAACAGGGAATGATGGTTTACTGGTGACAAAGTTTCAGTCGTTTGCAAATGAAAGCCGTTGTGTACACGGACAGTGGTGTGGGAGCACAACAGTGTGAACACACAGAATGCCTCTGAACCGTCCACTTAAACAGGGTAAAATGGTCAATTTCATACGGTGGGTATTTCACCTCAATAAAAGCAAGAAGGAGGGAAAAACATTTCCGGAGCATCTCTGAATTAGAGGCTCAAACAGCTCGCATTGGTTAGGACGCCTGGAAACAAGGGAACGAAAACCGCCCTCTAGGTCTTGAGTGACTCCATCAATCAAACCTAACCCAGGTATAGCTCTCCGTGGTCCCCAAGCTGGGAAGCTGAAGGACCAAGCCCTCAGTCTGGGTTGGAAGAAACCACACATCCGCATACCTTCTTATCCCAAGAGCCCCTCCTGCACCACCTCTGAGGAGGAGTAACTTGCCCCCTGACGAAGGCTGGACCCTTTTACCCACTGCCCGCTAAGAAACAGGCAGCCACGTGAGCCCAGCTGGGCAGAGGCAGTCCAGCTGGCTTCTCCCAGATCCACATCCAGAGACTGCGAATTAATGTGCACCCCACCTAAGGTTATCTCGTGAAAATGGCAGCCTTTCTCCCCAGAAAAATGTGGGCACATACCCACGGTGATTCTGTGGACTGCTCGTCTTAACAGGCCCTACTATGTGTATATATGTATGTATGTACTGGCTGCGTCTGCAGCATGTGGAAGTTCCTGGGCCAGGGATCGAACCTGAGCTGCTGCAGTGACAGTGTGGGATCCTTAGCCTGCTGCACCACAAGGGAACTCCAATACCCTTCTTCTGAGCAAGCACCTCTCCCCAGTCGCCCAGACTCTAACTTGGCTTGTTCTTCAAGATCAGGTAAAAGAGGGTGAGTTTCTACCTCCCCACCTCTAGTTCCTGGCGCTGGGAGATGCACCCCTCAAGAGGCTCCAGATGAGAAGAGCCCGACTCTCCCAGTGTCCCTGGAGTTTGGTGAAGGTGGCCTGGGGCTGCGGGTCCTGAAGCCGGCACTTCCTTCAGAGTCCTCTACCCCTTCTCTTATTTCACAGCCAAAGAGAGGCTCAGAGTGCCCTGGGGACAGGGCCAACCTGTGCCTGAAGGCGGGTACCAACTCAGACACCTCCACGTGGGTCCTGCATGGGCTGCCCAGGCCCCTGGGAGAGCTGTGAGATGGGCACGGTATCGTGCAGGCAGTGGGCATCTGTGAGCCTGGAATCGAGTCTTGAAAGGATGTTCTTGCAGAGCTGGTGGAAGGAACAGGGGCTCTCGGCATCTCAGATAAGACTGTCTCCTTACCACCTCTTCTCTCCCGAGCCCCAGGGCTGAAAGCCACCTCCCGCAAAAGAGACATTTCCAGCCCACCTTAATCCTCCCAGGATTGCTAAAGGGACTAGGTAACCCGCTGGGAAACCAACTAAGTCAGATATGCAAATTTTAAAAGGAGAGGTAGGGGCCTCCGAAGCACTCACCTGTCTGAGCTCGGCGCCTCCTGTCCCGCGGTGGGAACCTCACTGCCTTCCTCTGGGGAATCGGAGCCACCCGGCAAACTTCGTGACTCTCTGCACAAATAGATACTTCTCCTTTTTTTTTTTTTTCTCCTCTCTCTCTCTCTTTTTTTTTTTTTTTCCTCTTCTGTTCCCCTCCCTGATTTTCAATCTGATTATTTGTGTCAAAATCTGGCGGTGAAGGAACAGCCAATAGAGAGAGAGCGAGAGCGCTGGGCTGTATTTGCTTATCAAAGCTCTCGGCGACTCAAGACGCTTCATTCTCTTCTCTCCCTCCGCGCCCGCGCCCGGAGCGGCGCTTTCTCTCCAGAACTTTTTAACAGCATGTGCATTTAAAAAGTAATGGCTAAATTATTAAATCGAAAAAGTTAAAGTCAAAATAAAACTTTAATTTATAAACCTTATTTTGTACAGAGAACTCACAAGTTAGTCTCTTTCTTTCACTTTCTTTTCTCCCCCCCCCACCCCTTTTTTTGGTCCTTTTTTTTAGGGCTGCACCTGCGGCATATGGAGGTTCCCAGGCTAGGGGTCCAATCGGAGCTACAGCTGTCGGCCTTGACCACAGCCACGGCAACGCGGGATCCGAGCCGCATCTCTGACTTACACCACAGCTCACTGCAACGCCGAATCCTTGACTCGCTGAGCGAGGCCAGGGATTGAACCCGCAACCCCATGGTTCCTAGTCGGATTCGTTTCCGTTGCGCAACGGCAAGAACTCCCTTTTTCTTTCCTTCCTTCTTTCTCTTCTTTCCTTTTTTTCTTTTTCTTCTCCCCCCGCCCCCGGCACCCCTTTCCTTTCCCTTGCCTTCTTTCCGTTTTTCTCCCTTTCTTCCTTTCCTCCCCTTCACCCTGGAAGCTCAAGCGCTCCCGGAGAAAGCCCTCACCTGTGCTATTAAAGGCCGCTTTTGTATTTAGAGTGGCCTTTCTTGTCCTTGCAGAGGTTGCCGTTGAGGGGAGGAAAAAAAAAAAAAAAGCAAAAAGTCAAATTCACGCGTCCCCAGACTTGGCCCCAGAACGGGTGAGGAGCAGCGGGTGTGGTTTTGAACGCGGGTGCTTCCCGCTGTACCTCCACCGCCCAGGTTCGGGGCAGGATGCGCTTGGGTCCCAGGCCCGCGTGTGTCGCCATCTGGTGGCCGCGGAGGAGCCATGGGAGGCCGAGGGTGGGGGTGGGGGCCAGGTGTCCCCACCTAGGAGGGATGGGCGTGGGAAGCTGGGACTGCCGGTCCGGATATTTCATCCTGTCGGGCACGGAGCCCCACCCCAAGCCCCCAGCCCCGACCCCCCACCTCCTCCTTCCTCTTCGGCCCCTCCAGCCTCCTTGGGCTTCCGGGCCGCCTGATGTATTTCAGGAGGTTTTGCATACGGGGAGCACTCACAAAACAGCACTGTTAGGCTGATTTGCATGCTCTGCCAGCCCAGCGCTGGAGAGATTAGGTTTCCCGCAAAAAGAAAACAAGTTTGGCGACAGGAAGCCCCAACATAACTGAAGTCCAAGGTCCGACGCGGAGAGCAAGTGGGGGGAGGTTCGGGAGACCCCACTGCTGTTGGGCGGGAGGCGGAGTCCCACCCATCTAGGCGGTGCTCCTGGGGCCGAGGGTCCCAACCGGGGGCCAAACGCAGGAGACAGTCTCTGTCTTCCTGACGGAGAGGGACTAGTGGAAACACCTGCAGCCTTCTTTGGGTGCTGCACTTGGCCCACAGGCAACTGGAACGGTTTGTCATTATGCAGAAAACTTGACTAATAAGTCAAGGGCGTAAAGAAAAATTAAAAATAATTGGAAAGTGGTTACATTAGAAAAGAAAAATCAAAAGTAATTCAAGGGCTTGTCCCTTAACTTGAATGTCCACCCCCTTTTTGTGTGTGTGTGTGATTTTTAGGGCCGCATCTGCCACCTATGGAGGTTCCAGGCTAGGGGTCTAATCAGAGCTACAGCTGCCAGCCGTATAGAGACCAGAGCCATAGCAACGCCAGCTCCAAGCAGTGTCTGCAACCTACACCACAGCTCACAGCAACGCCAGACCCTTGATCTGCTGAGCAAGGCCAGGGATTGAACCTGCAACCTCATGGTTGCTAGTTGGATTCATTTCCACTGCGCCATGACAGGAACGCCAAATGTCCCCCTTTCTTCTGGCCTTGCCTGTGGCATGTGGAAGTTCCCTGGCCAGGGATTGAACCTGAGCCACAGCGGCGACCCGAGCTGCTGCAGTGACAACCTGTTGGATCCTTAACCTGCTGTACCACAGCGGGAACTCCTCACATTCTCACTTTATTACACACACACACACACACACACACACACTCACACACGTTTTGCTATCATCAATCAGCAGGCCCTTTTTTCCCAGTGAATGTTACTTTATTTCAGTCCCTCCTAAATTCTTTTTTTTTTTTTTTTTGTCTTTGTTGTTGTTGTCGTTGCTATTTCTTGGGCTGCTCCCGCGGCATATGGAGGTTCCCAGGCTAGGGGTTGAATCGGAGCTGTAGCCACCGGCCTACGCCAGAGCCACAGCAACTCGGGATCCGAGCCGAGTCTGCAACCTACACCACAGGTCACGGCAACGCCGGATCGCTAACCCACTGAGCAAGGGCAGGGACCGAACCCGCAACCTCATGGTTCCTAGTCGGATTCGTTAACCACTGCGCCACGACGGGAACTCCAAATTCTTTTTTTTTTTTTAACATGTTAAATGGTTTCACAGTTTTGTGTGGCTTACCTTATCAGCCACCTCCCCCATTCAGGGCATTTAGTTATTTGTGGTATTTTCTAGCTGCTGTATCGGACCCAGAGAATTCAGCTGCTGTCCTAAGATGTAATCCCACTTAGGGGCCTCATCTTCCCCATTAAGTAAGTAATCAGCTCAGGGTCTCCCTTTGCAGACCAGGATCCCAGGCTGTGAGTAAAGGCAGGTCTTGGGAGTTCCCCAATGGGCTAGTGGTTAAGGACCTGGTGTTGTCACTGCTGTGATGCAGGTTTCATCCTTCCCCTGGGAACTTTGGCATGCTGAGGTTGTGGCAAAAAAAAAAAAAAAAAAAAAAGGCAGGCATTCCCTGGAGCCATGAAGGATCCTCTCTATGGGAGAGCAGTGTCCAGGCCCCCAGCCCCAGGCACATCAGTTGAAGCCTGGGGTGGGAGGGAGGAGGGTACACACAGCCTCACTTAGGTTCTTGCCACCTGAGGTCTCCCTGCCTCCGGACCCTCTCCAGGGCTGCCTGTGAGGGCCAACACCATTCCCCGTGGTAGGCAGCCCTGGAAATGAAGAGCCTTCATTTAACCTCTCCAGAGGGCTAATCATTTCAGCATCCTGGTGCCCATCCATCCATCTATCCATCCACCCACCCATCCATCCAAACATCCATCCACCCACCCATCCACCCCTTCACCCGCCCATCCATTCATCCATCCATTCGAGTAGGTATCTTTCACATGCCAGGTCCCTCCTTCTTCCCCCTTCCCTCCTCCAGCTCAGGCTGCCAGAACAAAACACCACAGACTGGGTGACTCAGCACTGACTTCTCACCAAGGCTGGAAAGTCCAAGCTAAGGTGCAAGCAGATTCTGTCTCTGGTGAGGACAGACTTCCTGGCTTGTAGACGGCCACCTTCTTGCTGAATCCGCACTCGCCAGAGAGAGGGCGAGCTCCGGTCTCTCTTCCTCTTTTCGTGAGGACACTAATCCATCATGGGGGCCCCAACCGCCTGACCTCATGTAAACCTAATTACCTTCCCAAGGCCCTGCCTCCAAATACCATCACATTCATTCATTGGCATAGGAATTTGGGGGGGACACAGTCCATCACACTCCCTTAGCTAATACAGGTTCATTGAGTTCTTGTAGGTACCGATATGGAAGTTTCAAACAAGAACCAGACAGAAGCCCTGGGGGGCTCCTTTTTGGTCTAGCAATTGGGACAGAATACCCTGAAATTTACAATTAGGGGTGATACATGCTGTGATGATTCTATGGTTTGCATGTAAACAAGGAGCATGGGGTGTGGGGAGATGGACCCAGACTTGGAGAGTTGATGAAGGAGGTGCCATCTAAGGTGATGCCAGGCTGAGTTAGGTGCTAGAAGTGAAGGAGGTGCAAAGAGCTGGAGGCAGCGTCTTCCAGGAACTGACAGCAGCTATTTCAGTATGAGTGGAGCGTGGAGGCCGAAGGAAGGGGAGGGAAAGATAGGACGTTCGAGAGATGAGCCTAGAGAGGAAAGAAGAAGCAAGATAGGGAAGATTTCTCCCTGGTTTAAAAATCTTTGATGATTCTCTTTGCCTAACAAAAAAAATCTCAGCTTCAAAGATTAGTAATGTTTTCACAGTGCCAGATGTCTTTCAAATGATGGCACGCTTACAGATGCAAGTTGCAGAAACCCAGTTTAAACTAACAACAACAAGAAAAGGATTACTTCCTGCCACTGAAAATGTCTGCTTCAGGTATGGCTGGATCCAGGTGCTCAAATGATATTGTCTGGATCTCATTCGTTCCTGCCTCAGGACATTTGCCTTTGTTGTTCCCTCTGCTGGGTGGCCCAACCCCAGATCTTCCCATGGATGGGAAGCACTTTCTGCTTCATCAGCCTTGCTCTTCTTGGCATTCATAATTATCTGAAGATACCTTATTGATTTATTTCCTCTTTCTTTATTTTTCGGGCCTGACTGCCCACAAGGAATGTGAGCGCTACAAGAGCAGGGGTCACATCTGGCCTAGCTCACAGCTGCATCTCCAGTGCTTTGAACAGCATAGGGTAGATGTTAATGATGTGTTTACAGGATGAATGAGTGAAGCAATCAATGCATGCGTATCTCTCTTTCCATTTCTCTGCTTCGCTTTCTTCTGTGCTGGCTTTGTCCTGGGCCTGAGATCACCAACATGACCAGCTTTAGTCTATGAGCTTGGAAACTCCAGTGGAAAAAAAGCCCCTTTCTCCATAGTTTCAGTAGGAGGTCTGGGGCTGACTCTGATTGGTCCAGCTCCTCGTCATTCACTATGGCAGGGGAGGGATATAGGTTTCTCATTGGCCAGGGCTGGCAGGCTTTCTGCTAAAACCACGCAAGCGCGGGAAAAGGGTTTGGGGAGGGCAGACCACACAGAGTAAGGCCAGGAAGGTGTTTGTGATTGTAGCTTCCACCTTCTAACCATCTTCTCATTGTCACCTGAACATGCTGTGACCTTTTCTGCTGAAGACTGTCAACTGGAAAAAAAAAAAAAAAAAGCACAACCTAAAATTGGAGAATTACGTTTTTGGGGGGCTTTACTGAGGAATTAAGCCTGGGAGACAGCCCCGCAAATTACTCTGAGGGACTGTTCTGAAGAGGTAAGCGAGAAGCCAGGATACATAGGGGTTTTTGCAAAAAAAACCCCAAAAAACAGGCAAACATCAAAACATTACTCCTAATTGGAGTTCCCATTGTGGCTCATTGGGTTAAGAACCCAACTAGTATCCATGAGGATGCAGATTTGATCCCTGGCTTTGCTCAGTGGGTTCGGGATCTGGCATTGCTGCAAGCTGTGGCAGAGATCGCAGATGCAGCTTGGATCCACTGTGGCTGTGGCTGTGGCGTAGGTCACAGCTGCAGCTGTGATTCAACACTTAGCCTGGGAATTTCCATGTGCCACAGGCGTGGCCCTAAAAAGAAAAGGAAAAAGAAAAAAAGAAGAATATTGCTAATCAAAGAAAAAGTAGACATCTCAAGGTAATGAATTTAGCACTTTTCTATGTACAAAAGATGCAAGACTCTGGGCTTAATGAAATTATTCCTTCTCTAAGCACCTTCACTTTCCAGGGCCAGTCTCCTGCTTCTCTCCATCCTGAATCCACTCAGGGTGCACCCTTGGTGGTGGCTGCAGTGGCTGCTGGCCTGATGGCTACAACATCCTTTGTTTACGGACATGGCAGGTGACATTTTTGTCCACAAGAACAAATTCCAAATCCTGCCTTTGCCCTTCCTGTTCCCCTCTGTCTGGAATGTCCTTTCTCTTCAGTCTCCTCCTCCAGGAAGCCTTCCCAGACTCCTCACAATCCCTGGGATCACCTGTGGTAAAAAGGATGTGACCCACCCATGACAACCTTGGATTCTTATCTCTGTGCATCACGGGCATTCGGCTGCTTCTCAAAGAGACCGGCAGCCTTCTGAGGGTGGGGACCCAGTGGAATCCTGTCTCAGCAGACAACAGACACAGACAGACCTCGGTAACGCTCACCTGGACTGTGCCAGGTGAGTGGCAGGGTTCAGGCTCTGACCCCAGAGCCAGCTGGCATTAGCTGTGTGACCCTGAGTACTTTTAAGGTCTTGGCTCAGAATGGCCACAGAATGCAGAATGCAGCAAACAGGAGCTGTGCTGAGTCCACCTGACCCAGAATCATGCGGGTGGACCTGATGGTCTTTGCCCAGGGTGTTGGGTAGGGACTCCCAGAGGCCAACCCCCTCCTCAGCGCCCCCCTCCCCATCTCCTGGCACAGGAAAAGCACCCATCTCGATCTTGCTGTGACTCAGTCATTCAGGGAGACTGGGGAGCTCTGTCTAAGCCCAGGGCCTCTAGGCAGCTGGGGTGGAGGGAGCTCCACGCTACCTGCCACTTGTGGGTGGCACTCCCTGTGCGCCGACAACCCCAAGACCCAGGAGCCTGGCCCCGTGAGAGGCAGCAATTCACCACCTTGCCACGCGATGGCGCTCACGCCCCTTTTCCTCTAACAAATACCAGCCCCCAATTTATCTGCCTACCTAACCAGTCACCCTATCATCTATCTATCTATCATCCATCTATCATCTATCATTTATTTAATTACTGCTTAAATTACGAGAATGACATATAATCAGAGTAGAAAGAAGAAAATACGTACCTCAGTCCTGATGTGTATTCCTTCAACTTCCCTCCCTCCCACTCCTTCCTTCCCTCCCTCTCTCTCCAGTCTCTCCCACATAGACATGTGTACATATGATGTTTTTCTTTCTTTCTTTCTTTCTTTCTTTTTTGGTCTTTTTGCTATTTCTTGGGCCACTCCCGCGGCATATGGAGGTTCCCAGGCTAGGGGTCTAACTGGAGCTGTAGCTGCCAGCCTACACCACAGCCACAACAACACAGGATCCGAGCCGCGTTTGCGACCTACACCAGAGCTCATGGCCACGCCGGATCCTTAACCCACTGAGCGAGGCCAGGGACCGAACCCGCAACCTCGTGGTTCCTAGACGGATTCGTTAACCACTGAGCCAGGACGGGAACTCCCCGCGTATGATGTTTTTCAATTCAAACAAACTGTTCTTGGTCCTGTACATTGAGTACCACACGGGCAGTATCTCTTTCACCTTCCTGCCTCCAGAAATCAAGATGGGGCCGTGCAGCACTCTGCTGGGCGAGGTTCTGGGGTGTCCTCACTTCACAAGCTGGTGGGTTTGCTTCTGAGGAGCAGGACAGGAAAGAGGGGCTCTGAGAAATTGTGTGGGGAGGCAGGGGCGCTGGCCACAGGCAGAAGGTATGAGAGAGGAGCCCGCCTCCCTACCTGCTGCCTCCAGCATCCCCAGCGGAGATATTAGACAGGGAGCCAGGACCCCGTTTCTGGGCTTAGGAAGTAACCAGACCATCAAATAGCCCATCTGCTCCTTCTACCCTCAGTGACTTCATGAAACCCTCTGGCCGGAAGCCCATGAGGTCTGGAGAAGCAGGATGACGAGAGACCCCCAAATTCAGCCACTGGCGTTTCAGAAGGGGCACTGAAGCTGAGAGACTTGCCAAGGTCACACAGCTTCCAAGAAGCAGAGTCGGCGCTCAGACTCTGGCCTCCTAACTCTTCTTGACAAGCCCATCACAGTGGGGACCATTGTTTTATTGCCTTCCATCTGGAAGACTTACATATGTTTTATACAACATAAATCCCCAGCAGCAATTAACAGAGCGGATAAGGTCTGATTCTCCAGAGCCACTCGGGTGCAGTGGAAACACCATTCTGATGCTCAGATCCGGGGCTGCACCTGGCCTTGACACACACCAGCTGCAGACAACGGGCAGGCCCCCAAGCCACAGACTTTCCATCTCTAAAATAGGACTAAGGAGTTCCCGTTGTGGCTTGGTGGGTTAAGAATCCAACATATTGTCCATGAGGATGTGGGTTCCATCCCTGGCCTCACCCAGTGGGTTAAGGATCTGGCATTGCCACAAGCTGCAGCATAGGTCACAGATGCGACTCAGATCCTGCGTTGCTGTGGCGTAGGCTGGCAGCTGCAGCTCCGATGTGACCCTTAGCCTGGGAACTTCCATGTGCCGCAGGCGCAGCCCTAAATAAATAAATAGGGCAAAGATAAAACTTTCCTTGGAGCTGTAGGTAGCAAATGAGATAATGCATGCAGAATGTTTCCTGAGTGCTAAAAGGCTCTAAACATGCAAGTCATCACTCCTCAGCAGAACCATTCAACAGCTGACTGTGGAACTCTGCCCCTTTCTTTCCTCGGACAGTTCCAGAAGCCTTAGCTGTTGGGGAAACAAGCCCACAGGACGTGTCAGCCTGATTCCTGCCAGGTGGGCTGTGCTAACTGATGTGGCGGGTTGATTATTAATGACACACATGGCACCTGGTTCCTGCACCACAGAGGCCTGGGGACTTCCGCCTGGGCATCCTCTGGATACTCACAGGAAACTCACTCGGAGACTGCAGACCTGGAGAAACGGAGGAAACTTCTGTGAACCTTTATCCAGGCCAGAGAGGGTGCGGGGCCTTTCCAAGCCCCAGCGCACATTTCGCCACCTTGAATCATTGACCAAATGATGGGAAATCCAGAACTGACCCCCAGGGGCCGCTGGCACCGTAGCCCCGTCCACATAGCGATAAGTGGCGGCCTTTGCCCAATCCACCAGGCAAGGACCCCACCTCCTACTTCCCAGGATTTCTCCAGCAACAGCACAGGATCATTAAGCTTACGCTGCATGGATGCAAGCTTGTATTCTTCCCACCAAATGTGTGAGTGTGTGAGTGTGAGAACTTGTGTGTGTGTGTGTGTGAATTTGTGTACGTGGGTTCACTGGACAGCCTGCGGCGGGTGAAACTCTCCCATTGGGTCCTCACCTCCCCGGTCAAGCCCCATCAAGTAGCCCTTGGCGGGGTGGGGGGGATGGCCTTGGTGCCTGGCTAGTTTCAGCAACAGAGGAGTTTGCTGTGGCTCCTGAGTCAGGCGAGGCCCTGTCAGGGGGCTCTGGGCCTGAGGCACGGCGTCAGCATCTCGACTGGGGAAGCGGAGCCTCGAAGGAACCTACAGAGAAGTGAGAGCCCAGGAAAGACGTTTAGGACAAGGCACACATCTCTGCAGAGGACAGGAAATACAAAGGCATCCGGGAAAGAGCAATCGATCTCAGTGCTGATCAGCACAGGAGCGTCCAGCAGGGGGCGCTGTCTCCCAGCCGCCAGGATTTGCGCTCCTTTTACGGCTAATTTGCATGTACCGGCTGCCTTCCGAGGTTTCCAAATTATTATGATATCACTGTCCCCTGTAGGGTGAGCATTTTTCTCTTCCCAATGCTTCTTATCAATCTCAGAGCGTGCCCTGGCCTCGCTCAATGGGTTGAGGATCCAGCGTTGCTGTGTGTTGCCGTGAGCTGTGGTGTAGGTTGCAGACAAAGCTGGGATCCCACATTGCATATACCACAGATGTGGCCCTAAAAAACGAAAAAATTTTAAAAAATTTTAAAAAAAGGACTGGTGTGGAGTTCCCTGGTGGACCTGGCATTGCCACTGCTATAGCACGGGTTTGATCCCTGGCCCCAGAAATTCTGCATGCCGTGGGCATGGCCCAAAAAATTTTTTTAAAGGACAGGTGTAATAAGCTCGTTTGTAAAACAGGGAAGAATCCTTTACAAGCCATGCCACCCAGATCCAGCCATTCCACTCCTGGGTATGAACCTGAGCATTAAAGGAGAGACTCAGAAATACTTATATGCTCATCCTCATAGTAGCTGTACTCACGAGAGCCAAGCAGCAGAGGCTCCCAGTGTCTCCAGATGAACGAATAAATATGGCCTATCCATGCAGTGGAATATTACTCAGCCTTGAAAAGGCAGGTCATTCTGACACACACCACAGCATGGATGAACCTTGAAGGCATGCCGCTGGGTGAAACAAGCCAGTCACGAAGGACAAATACTCTGATCCCACCTACCTGAGGCATCTGGAGATGTCAAAATCACAGAGAATGTAGAAGAGTCATTGCTAGGGAGTGGGGCTGGGGGTGGGGTGACTTACTTAATAGCTCTGGAGTTTCCGTTCTGCAAGATGCAGTCCTGGAGGTGGTTGGGGGTGATGGACACACACAATATGAATGTGCTTTATGCCCTGAACTGTGTCCTGAAAAATGGTTAAGACGGTTGATTTTATGTTAGGCACCTTTTACCCAAGTTAAAACCAACGCGTCCTGCCCAATCCCCCATGTTCACAGACGTGGAGTGGGAGTGAAGCCCAGATCATTCCGTCATCACCATCTCAGATTTCCCTCCACTGCAAAGTCCAATTATTTGTTGATCTTCAAATACTTTTTAAAGGTTTTTTTTTAGAATTTTTTTTTTTTTTAGAATTTTTTCAAGTTTCCATTGGGAAACATTTCAAGCGGGAAAGCGAGTGAAACGAATCTAATGAACCCCTATATATCCACCCCTGTTATTCAATAATAGTTATCACTGGCCAACTGTGCATTATCTCTCTCTATGCATATGTATTTATAAACTATGTTTTGTTTTGATAAAGCATTTTGAAGATATACTGCAGACATCATGAGACTTTACCCATAAATACTTGCACAGATATCTCCTAAAAACAGATATTCTTACACCATCACATACCTACAGTGACCTTATCACCCCTAAGAAAACTGTCAATAATTTCCTAGTATCTAATATTCAGTTCATATTCATGTTTATCGGTGTTTTTTTGTTGTTGTTGTTTTGGGTGTTTGCGTTGCAATTTTCCCCAATTTTCCTCTAGAGCTGCTCTATAGAATTAAGATCAAGTTTCAAGCACTGGATTTGCCCGTGTCTTTAGTCTCCTTTACAATAGAACAGCACCCCACACACCCCCGACTCCTTTCTTTTTGATTTTTTTTTTCCTCCTCCAAGAGCCCAGGTCAGTCTGGTAGAAGGTCCTGCTTTCTGGATTTGTCTCTTTGTTTCCTTGAGGTGACCGTTCCTCCAGCCCCTGTACACGCAAGTTAGGGACAGGGCTTGATCAACTCAGATGAGATGTCTTGGGCACGGTTTCTTCTCCAGAGATGCTGTGGGCTCCACAGAATTGAAAGTACCGAACGTCAGCTTGTTCCACCTTAGTGATGCTAGGTTTGGTCACTGGGTTAAAGAGGCGACAGCCAGCTCTCTCCATCATAAAGGTGAGCAGAGAAGCAATCTGGAGGGTAGGGCTTTGTCATCACGCAAGCATCCTGCTCCCCACAGCCTTCTCCTAACGGATTCAGCTTCTCTTGCTGGTCCTTACCTGAGTCAGTTGATTCATGATGGTGGCAAAATGATGATCTTCCCGATTCCATCATAACTTCTACATTTTTTTTTGTTTTTAATATCTGCACCTGCAGCATACGGACGTTTCCGGGCTAGGGGTTGAATCTGAGCTGCAGCTGCTGGCCTACACCACAGCCATAGCAATGACAAATTTGAGCCGCATCTGTGACCTATACCGAAGCTCACAGCAAGGCGAGATCCTTTAATGCACTGAGAAAGGCCAGGGATCGAACCTGCATCCTCATGGATACTAGTTGGGTTCTTAACCTGCTGAGCCACAGTGGGAACTCCCTCCTTCTACATTTATGATCTGACATTTTTTTCTATGAAGATGGTTGTCCCTCATTAACTGTAGATGAGCCAGAGTTCTTGCAAATATGAGTGTAAATTGATTAATCTTTTCTCTCTCTTTTTTTTTTTTTTGCTTTTTGAGGCCACACCTGTGACATATGGAAGTTGCCAGGCTAGGGGGCAAATCGGAGCTACAGCTGTTGGCCTACACCACAGCCACTGCAACTCCAGATCCAAGCCGCGTCTGTGACCTACACCACAGCTCACGGCAACGCCGGATCCCCGACCCACTGAGCGAGGCCAGGGATGGAACCCGAAACCTCATGGATACTATTGGGATTTGTTCCCACTGCACCACAATAGGGACTCCTGATGGTTTTTTTTATTAAAAGTAAGTCAGTGTAGGAGTGCCCATTGTGGCTCAGTAGAAACGAATCTGACTGGCATCCATGAGGACGCAGGTTCGATCCCTGGCCTCGCTCAGTGGGTTAAGGATCCGGCATTGCCGTGAGCTGTGGTGGAGGTCGCAGAAGTGGTTCAGATCTGGCATTGCTGTGGCTGAGGTGTAGGCCAGCAGCTACAGCTCCGATTCAACCTCTAGCCTGGGAACCTCCATATGCCAAGGGTGCAGCCTTGAAGAGATAAAAGACAAAAAAAAAGTTAAGTCAGGGTAACATTTTTGGAGGTGACGGGTATGTTCAGTGCCTTGGTTGTGGTGATGGCATCACAGGTGTCTGCACTTGTCCGAAGTCATCAAGATGGGACATTAATGTGTGCGAGCTTCCGCATGTCAATCACACCTTCACAAAGCCACATTTTTTCTATGAACAGCCAAAAGCTGTAAGCCCATGCCTACTCTGTGACCCAGCAGTTTTACTCCTAATTGTGTATCCCAAAGAAATTCTCAGCTGGACTCATAAAGGATCAAGGACAGTGAGGTTTATTGCAGGGTTGTTTCCGGTGGCACAATGGGTGTTGTTCCCTGGGAGAGTCGGGGTGGGGGGGGTGTAGGGGGAGGCGTAGGTCAGGGTAGCCTCTGATATGACTGAATAACTGCCCGCAGTTTAACCCACAAGCTGGATGTACACAAAGCCAAGTGCACGGAGCTTCAAAATAGAAAGCCGAGTGGGGGAAGAGGTAAGAAGCAGATTGCCAGCTCTGACACAGTCCATTTACCTAAGTTAAAAATACATGCACTAGGAGTTCCCTGGTGGCCTAGCGGTTAAGGACAGCATCGCTGCTATGGCTTGGGTCACTGCTGTGGCACAGGTTCAATTCCTGGCCCAGGAATCTCTGCATGCTGCAAATGCAGCTCCCCGCCAAATACATGCATATATTTATAGACATATATATGTCCATCCAGGCAGAGTGCTAGACAGGAAGGGGACAATGACAAGACCGGAGAGGCCGCGCTGATGGAGATCCTTGGGGGATTGTGTTGGGAGCCCGGACTCCATCCTGCACGAGATGTGACCTCTGAAGGCAGGGGGCTGCCACACAAAGAGCCAAATGCAAAAGTACCACTCAAATGGATGAACTTATGACACTGAAAGGGACTTTTTTTTTGTCTTTTTAGGGCTGCACCCATGGCATATGGAAGGTCCCAGGTTAGGGGTCGAATAGGAACTGCAGCTGCCGGCCTACACCACAGCCACAGCAATGCTGGATCCGAGCCGCATCTGCTACCTACATCACAGCTCACGGCAACACTGGATCCTTAACTCACTGAGCGAGGCCAGAGATCGAACCTGCATTCTCACGGATACCAGTTGTGTTTGCTACTGCTGAGCCATGACGGGAACTCCAAAAGGGGTATATTTTTGACTAGCGGTGTCCTTCCAAACGACTTCAAATCTCACGGCATCTGGAAGGCCTTTTGTTTGTGAGGGACCAAAACCCAACTGAAACTAGCATTGGCCAAAACAGTTTTTGTCTCCTGGCCCAGGGTGAGGCTGGCCTCGGGAACTCGGGAATTTGAGCAGAAAACACCCTACATTCCTCTTTCCATCTGTGTCTCTGTTTCTCTCTGTCTTTTCCCATCTTTTGGCTGGACTCCCACAGAGCTTGATGGAGGGGAGGCGGGAGGGTCACAGATTCCTCATCCCAGGTTAGCGACCCCAGAGGAAAGACAGAATCTTCAACGTCCATGTGCAAAGACTCAAGGAAGCACCCTGATTGGCCCAACTTGAGTCACATGTCCAACTGTGCCAATCTCATTGGCCAGATGCCCGGGATCATGGTTGGCTGGGCCTGGTCCAGGTGTCTCTGGCTTGAGGTCGTGCTCTGGTCCTCCTCAGGAAGGGGAGGGGGAAACGTGCCTCTGAGGGTTCAGCCCTTCTGTTACCTGTCACCCTCAGCCAGGGTGACATGCTGGTGGGAGAAAGCCTGGCCACGGGAGCAGCTCCAGGGTCGTACATGGAAGGTAGTGGTCTGATTAACATCTATTCAGCCAACGACAAAAAACCAGAGGAGTTCCCTGGCGGCCTAGTGGTTAAGGGTCTGGTGGTATCACTGCCATGGCATGGGTTCGACCCCGGCCCAGGAACTTCTGCATGCCATGAGTGCAGCCACAAACAAAAATAAAGATAAAAACAGAAAAGCAAAAAATATCCAGGCAGCCCCTGGGCAGTGGCCAGAGATGGTGGCAGGGCTGCCTCTGCCCGTGCTTCCCAGCATGTTCTCACAGCCCCTGGTGGTCCATATGAAAAGAACAGTTACCCTTCTTCTTCCAGACACTGTATAAACAGTAACAGCGGGCTGATGGCCCCCTGGAGCACTGCTCCCTTCCAAGGAGGAGAGCATTCCAGCAGGATGAGGTCACGGGGAGCCAAGGAAAATTGGGGGAAGGGGAAGCGGCGGGGGTGGCTCCTGGGGCGGAGCTCTGGAGCTACGCCCATCCCTTGGCTCCATCCCTTGACCTAAGGCTCCCAATCACTGGTGGTCCCAGAATGTGCCGAGGTGTTAATGCAAAGGCAGGAGCCTGATCCTGGGCAATGGTCTGGGGCTGGGGGTAGGACCGGAAGAAGCCGGACCCCCTCTCCTCCCCCATCCCTTCCATCTCTGTGCCCCAAGCCGACTCTGCTGGGTGGTTACACAGATGAAGTCAGCATTTGCTGCATAATTCCAGCCAGTGACCAGATGCCACCTGCCAATGCCGCTGACAAAGTAATGAAACTAACATGTATTGAAATAGATGCTATGCTAGTAACAGCTTAACTGTCTCACTGAATCCACCCCAAGTCCCGGTTAGGTAGCTGTCATTATTACTGTTATTATTTTTATTTTTAGGGCTGCACCTGTGACGCATGCAAGTTCCCAGGCTAGGGGTCGAATTGGAGCTACAGCTGCCAGTCTACACCACAGCCACAGCAACGTGGAATCTGAGCCGCGTCTGCCATCTGTGCTGCAGCCTGCTGAAACGCCGGATCCTTAACCCATTGAGCGAGGCCAGGGATCGAACCCGCGTCCTCATGGAAACTAGTCCGGTTTGTTTCCGCTGAGCTATGACAGGAACTCCAGGTAGGCGTGACTATTACCCCTATGTTGCAGGTGAGGAAACTAAGGCTCCCCCAATTAGCAGAAGGGCAGAAACCTGCCTTCAGACTAGTCTGCTGAACCATGACCTCTTAGGCTGGTGGAACTCCCAGCTCAATGCCCACCTTCCCCATTAGCCAGTAGAGTTAGAAAAGTTGTGCACTGCTCAAGGGCTCCCAGGAGGCTTGGGAAGGGGTCAAAATACAGCTGGGTCTCTGCTCCCGTGCGCTGTGGGCCCAGAGGGCATGCCTTTTGCTACTTCTCACAAAGGCACCATACCGGCCAAGAGCAGCCCCACCCCAGATCTCGCCAGGCCTCTTGGAATTCTGACAGCCCCCTTGACAGCACCCAGCATGCTGACCACTCAGAGAGCAGGCCCCTTAAACCATATGGGGCCTTGCATTGTGACTCAATTGGTTCCCATGACAAACCTGTTATTCCCATAACTCACCCAGCATTTATTGCCTCCAGCCGCTTGCTTCTTTGGTTCTTGGCCTGGAATACCCTTTTCTCCCCAGAAGCCTCTCCCGATTCTATTTCATGAAACCTACCTTTCTTTTAAAACCCAGCAGGAGGCCCACTCTTTCAAAAAGCCTTTTGAGACCCCACAGTGGGACGTCACCTCATTCTCTGCGGCCTCTCTCACACCTCTTTGCTTTGCTTTGCTTTGGTGCCTAGCGCTCACCATCACCTGCCTCAGATACCAACCATCACCTTTACCTGGCCTGGGTCACTGTGCTAAACACTCTCCATACTTTTCCTCCCGGAATCCTCCCGTCACTCATGTTACCATGCCCATTTCATAGAGGAAGAAACTGAGGCTCAAGGGACCTCAAGACTTGCGCAGATTTACACAGCTAGGAAGAAGCAGAGGAGGCACCGAATGGAGGGGTTCTGCTTCGAAAGATGCCTGCCCTGCTTAGGGTGGTTTTCCACATAACGTCGGAAATGTTAGCAACCTGAGGTTAGCAGCCACCGTGGTTCTTCGCAGCCCCAGAGATGCGCTTTGGCAAATACTCTGCGAAGGACAGAGGTTGCCCTGGTGCAGCTTTGCTCCTTTCCTAGCGATGAACTCCTTTAAAGATCTAAAGCAGACCCTTCCTCCACAGAGGTACCCACTGGCTCCTTGGGAAACAAGATCGCAGCTCTGCGGCCGGGAACGGGGAGACCCTGGGCCGGGAGCGGGGGCACCCGGATCTGTGAGCGGAGACACAGCATCGGAAAAGCAGCAGACACACAACCACACCCAGCCGGGAGAACTTGTTTACGCCTCTTGCACGGCCCCTCCCGCCGGGCCCGGCCACGTGACCCGCCCCGCCCCTCGCTCTCTCGCGTGGCTCCTCCCGCCGCGCCGGCCCTTCTTTTTGCCTCCTTCGGAGTCACAAGATCTCTCAGCGGCCCCCTTTCGGAATCCTTCCGCCCGTCCCCGCCCCCCTGCCTCACAAACTCTTCTAGGTTCTTTCTCGATCGGTTAGCACCGTCAGGAATGAGAAAGGACGTCCTCTTCCGTCCCAAGGGGCTGCAGGCCGCGGTCATCTGTCGTCGGGCTCGAGGGGCAGGCGACGTCTCGCTGGGGACTCTTTTTCGTGGCGGAGGCTGCCGCCGGCTGTGGGCATTTCACGACGGGGGGAGGTGCTGTACGTCCAAGATGGCGGCGCCCTGTAGGCTGGAGGAACTGTGAGGTAAACAGCTGAGGGGGAGGAGACGGTGGGTGAGTATGGGGGTGTCCCCCCCTCCTTTTCACGGGGGCTTCTTGGGGCATTCTTGGCACCATGACCCTAGTCCGGGAGGCCCTGCGGGGCTGGGGCAAGGGGCCCACTTGCCGGGGAAGGGACTCCGGGAAGGGGGTTTCGGAGAGCGTTCCCCTCCCTCTTGTTACTCGCAGTCTCTGGCCGGGCCCGGCGGGGCTGGAGGGTCTCTAGGGAGGAGAGGCGGCCCCGGCCGGCGCCTCGCCCCTCCTCGGCGGCGGAGGGACGGCTGCACCCCCCCAGGCCGCGGTGCCGACGGCAGGGGTGAGGTGGGCCCCTTCGCCAGCCCCTCGCTTGGTGGGGTGACAGGTTCCCGCGGGGTGCGGAGAGCGGGGGGAGGCCCTCGCCGGAGGGGAGAGGCCGGGTGGTGGGGCTGGTCCCGGGGCTGGAGGAGAGCGGTCAAGGGTAGGGGGGCGGGGAATGAATGGAGGCTGCCTGTGGGCATCGCGGACCCGCCGGGATTCGGCGTCTCCGCCGAAAGGTGCACGACCGGAGTGCCTCGCTCCAGGTGTGCTTGTGGGTGTGTAATCGACGACGAAAGACAGTTACCTTCGAGTCAGCAGAGGTGGTTCTTAGGAGACAGCGCTGTGCAGAGCCACTCCTAGACGCTCATTCATTCATTTGAGGAACTGGAGGGTGAGGAGCCCGCAGTCCGAGAGACCTTTAGAATTAAAGCTCTTTCTTTGTGTTTCCCGTTAGAGTTTTTTGCTTCATGTGTTTTGGATTCGGAGGTAGGGGTGGGGGGCTCCTGCCTGCTGACCACAGCTTGTTTATGGAGCAGCCCCTGTGGAGGTGCTTTGCAGTCATCGTCTCCTTTGGCCCCCAAGACAAAGAGGAGAGGCAGCCACTCCATTACTCAGATGGAGAAACTGAGGCCCAGAGATGTTAGGGTGCCTTGTCCAAGGTTGCTCCTCCTAAGATGATCTGACCCAGGACTCGAACTGGGGTCCAGCTGATTCCAAGATTATGCTCCTATCTTTATTTGTACTCACATGACTAATTTATCTGTTATTTGATCCAAGCTAGTCTGTCATTCTAATTAGGTGGTTAGAATTAATCAGTTGGCCTAGGTTTGTGCATAAGTGACCGTTTGTGTGCGCGCGTGTGCGTGATTTTGGAGAGAGGTGCACTTGGTTATATACCAGAGCTTTTGTTTGGGATGGCAGTATAGTGCCTGTAAACATGTTAGTCTAAATTAGGCTGGAAAGTGTTTGCTGTTTTCATAAAACTGATGCATTTACTGCAGAAGGGAGCCTTGCTAAAAATCCTTGCTGGATTTTTAATAGAAAGCATAGAAATAGCACTTCCCTTTACATAGAGTAAGCTGTAAAAGTACTAAAATAGAATAATACTCTTCTGAGATACTGATTTATAATTTTGGGATCAACTTGGAGTCGCCTGAATTCAAACCTCCTGGCAAAGTGGAGCTGTAAATTTCAAGAAGCATTATGAACCCGACCCTTGTGGGAGCCCCTGATTTACTGAACAACCACCTGTGATTCTTAAGTTGAACATTCTGGAGTAAACCTGGAGTATGCAAATGTGGAAACTGATTTAGGGTTGTGCAGGGAAATGCACCTTTAACAGTCATGCATCAGGCAAATGAGGCTCCTCAGAAACACTGAAACATTCTTTGCTATTGCCCTGGGGAGCTGCAGCATCTTCCTCTAACCACCTGGTATAAACTTAAGGGGTATTTATAGAAGATGTAAATGGAAAATATCCTTTTACCAAAGTGAATATCTTATCCCAAACACTCTTATATCACGTGTGTGGCGAGGCAGATGATGTAAGCCTTCCTTGCCTCATGCTTTTCCTGGTGTCACAAAGACTTTGGTAGGTTCCTAAATTCCTAGTTAGACAGAGTCTTAGGTGACTACAGGCGTTCTTATTTTCCTTAAATTGGAATGTCCCAAATCCCGTGACTCAGTTGTACTCTTCCTCGCTGGGTTGACAGCAAAGACTGCTGCTCTGGGGGGTGTCATATGATGCTTTCTGTGCTCGCCTGTTTTCTTGTGAGGTGAAACTGGACAGTCTTACTAGGACAAATCAAATACATACTGTCTGCGTGATGTTTCCAGAATAATGAAAGGTGTCCAGCAGAACCTTCTTGCTCAGATGTCCGGCCTCATAGTAGGTAGACTTGGATATTCATTCGGTCTTTGAGGACGCTCTGGATATTCCTTTTAGAAGAAGTCATAGGTGATTCTGATGCGCATCAGAGGTAGAGGACCAGTGGCTAAGGTATCAATTTGGCTGTTTTTCTTTTAATTTATAATTTATGGCAGAGGCTTTTCTTAAAATAGCATCTCACCTCTGGTGTATGTAGTGGTGGGTGAGTTTTGGGCTCTGAATTACAGCTGACTTGATCTTACCGATCTGTCTTCTTTCCGACTTTGTTAGGGTACAGGTCTGTTCTCTTGTGGGTCCTAGGGCCCCAGTGGACTGAAATGAACTTTTCCTGCAATTAATCGGGTATTCTTGGATGCAGATGAGCCAAATACAGCACTACATCAACACTTCGAGCTTGTCGAAAAGTCGCATCGCTTTCGATTTCTCACAAGTCACTGAAGTTCTCTGAGCTTCAGCTTCTTCACTTGTGAAATAAGAGAGTTGGATTGTAAATGAGTATCTCGAAGTCTAAATTTCTGGGACTTCAAGTCCTTCTGGGGCTTCAGTTAAACATTCTAAGTTGCTTGAATGAAAATGTTAATGGCTTGTAAAAACTAAGCAAACAGGTGACTTTTAACCTTGACCCATTGAGTGGTGACTTTTAATGCTTTCTTTTATATCACATTTTTCAAAGGTATTCTCTGTTATTTCCTCATATTTTAAATCTCTTTGAAAGATGAGTGTTATTTGTATTAGTCTTGTCATTTAAATAGTGGCAAGCGTGAAAGGAAAGGATACTCAATAGCATTAAAACTCTAGCTTTTTGCTTTAAAAATACACGTATTTGTGATTAGTATCTACTCAAACACTGAGTTTTTCCCCTCCGTGTTTAATATAATTTAGTTTGCATGAAATGCTAATTTTTTCCATTAGTCTGAAAGAGGTTTTAGATCATTTAAGTTGGTCTAAAATTACCATTAGCACTTTTAGATTATTCTTTTTCTGATTTTTTTCTTTCTTTTTTTTTTTTTTTTTAGCTTGTGGTTCCTAAAAATTAGATATTTAATGTTTAGTGTCTATTTTGGGGAAGGCAAGAAATAAAAAATATGCATGTATAAAACAAATATAATCCCAGAACCTTGCTCATTTCTCCTTGTCCCTTCTCTTGTGCAGCACTAACTTTTGTTCTATACCGGGAAGTAACAAAAGGTAACAGAACACTTTTTAAGGTTGAATGAATTCAGATTGTCATCTAATGAGTAAAGTGTCTTAAAAACCTAGCTGGGATACAAATCCAGGCCTGGCGGTTACTGGCCTAGAATTCCCAGGTCACTTTCTAAAGTGAAGACAATGGCAGCAGAGGCCATGAAGTCTTTGAGTAACAAGGGGCAGTTTTATCCTTCTGTTGGTGGTGGTGGGCGCCGTGGGGAGCAGTAAGGAAGAGCAGACCTTAATGCCTGCATTCCTAGGAGCTCTGCGGCCTGTGGGTAGATCGCAGAGCAGGAGCACAGGAACAAACATGAAGTGTATCCGCGTTAAGCTACAAAATAACTGTCATCAATGTTTCCAGTATAAATTGCGCCTGGAAGCCTTTTGTACCCAGCAATACATTTTGTTTAGTAATAGTATTTTCATAATAAAGTTAACATTTATTGGCACAGTGCCCAACGCCCCGTTTAGTATCTTCCATCCATGATCCTGGGAGCTCTCTGCACAGACTTAAGGGACAGGATAGGGAGATGAGGAAACGGAAGCTTCCTATCAGGCCACTTCTTCAGTGGCTGGGCTGGGATTTGAACCTTGTTGGTTGACTCCAGAGCCCAAACATTTAATCTTTCACTGTGATAAATTGCCTGAGCTGCTGATCTCCTGAACTAACTCATAGGTCAGTGGTTTTTAAGGTTTTTTTTTGGCGGGGGGAGTGTGGGGGGGTGCTCAGTTCTCTGAGAATTTGTGGAAAGCTGTCAACCAAATATTCTTTCCTGTCCCATCACCACCAACAAAATTCATACAGATATGAAATTTTAGGCATAGCTTCAGGAACCTTACAGACCCAGCCTGAAGCCCAGCTGGTCATTCCAGATAGATGACTGCACTTAAAAAATGGACTTGAGGGGGTTCTTGTTGTGGCTCAGTGGGTTAACTGACATAGTGTCCATGCAAATGTGGTTTGATCCTGGGCCTTGCTTAGTGGGTTAAGGATCCAGGTCGAGGATGCTGTGTGGCTGTGGTTGTGAGCTGAAGCTCCGATTCAACCCCTGGCCCAAGAACTTGCATATGGTGCAGGCACGGCCCTAAAAAGGAAAAGAAAAAAGAAAAAAAAGGGGCTTGAGGCCTTCTCTCTGTGGCACAGTGGATGAAGACTGACTGCAGTGACTCTGTTCACTGCGGAGCTGCAGGTTTGATCCCCAGCCCAGCGCAGTGAGTTAAAAGATCCCACATTGCATTTAGTGCAGCTGCAGTATAGTTTGCAGCTGTGTGGCTCGGATTCAGTCCTTGGCCTGGGAACCTTCATATGCTGTGGGTGTGGCCATTTGAAAAAAAAAAAAAAAAAAGAAGGATTTGGGCTTTAAAAAACAACAGAAAATAAACCTGTAGATAGAAAAGACCTCTGTCTTTTAAAGATGGACTATGTACTATTTGTCCTGTAAATCATTTTGTTAAACTTTTATATTGAAAGGGTCTTTACATTTCCCTAGGAAATCAACCTTAGGTTCCACATTTAAAAAAACATCCTAGCAGCGAACTCGGATGTGTAACTTGTTAAACGCTTGTCAGGCTTGGAATTCAGTCACTGTGTGCGTTTAGCATCTGGCAGGAATCCTTTGGGCTTTTTCCCAGGTTTTTGCACTCTCTATTTTTTTCTTTTGAACCTTGAAGTATATATATATATATATATATATATATATATATATATATATATATATATGTATTTTTAGAGTTTCTTGCCTTCATCCTTCTTCATTCTAGACTAATGGTTCTCAGCTTTTAATGGGCATCAGAATTGCCTAGAAGACACCCCTCCCAGGGTTTCTGATTCAGAGGTCTTGGACCAAAGCTCCAGATCCAAGAATTTGCATTTCTAACAACTCCCCAGGTGATGCTGATGTTGCTGGTGTGAGGACCACATTTGAGAGCCACATGTTTCAGACCTAGACTATCAAACCTTTTATTCCCTAGGATGTCTCTATTGTCGTCCTCTGCATTTAAAACCTAAAGAAATCTTAGTTTGCTCAGATTTCTTCTAAGGGAAGCTCGGTTTTTGAAACATACATGCTATTTGGTTTATTTTCCTGGTAAATAATTTTGTTCTTGCTAATAAAAGTTGAAAGGTAACAAACTTTTTTTTTCTTTTTTTTGGCCGTGCCTGCGGCTTGCGGGGAGTTCCTGGGCCAGGGGTCATACCCACAGCAGCAACCTAAAAGCTGCTGCCATGACAAGGCCTGATCCTCTACCCACTGCACCACAGGGGAACTCTGACCAACATTCTTTACAGAAGAGGAACGCCTTGAACACCTTACCAAAATCAAGCTCTGTCCCTGCAGGCAGGTCACCAGAGGAGTCGCCTCAGAAATCGGCCTCAGCACGTTGCCCTTCAGGGTCCCTGATGGCAGAAATTCTGAATGGAGAATCTGGAGCTCTCCCGCCCCTGTTTACATGACCTTGAGAGGGACCATAACGGCTGAGACCATTTAAATCACACGTGACTACACACTTGGGCAGGTTTTGCCATCAGCTGTTTTACTTTCACGCACTGAGTACTTCCTGCTTCTTTCTCTCCCTGTGCATCGGGAGGAAGAGCGAATTGGAGCTTGTAGCTTACCTTTTTTGGATGCATTCGTGCTGAAGGCAGCGATATTCACTTGACAGAATACGACTCTAAGAAATCACCTGAGCATTACTGAGCCAGAGCCAAACCTAATTGTGTAATAGCCTGTTATTGACGTGTTATTATTATCTGTATTAACATAATTGTGTAAGGTTTCTGTTCTGTGTATGCTTGATACTGAAATAGTCCATCTGTGTCTGAACCTGTGTCTGAATTGTCTTAGAAGTTTTTCAGATAAAAACCTCAGTATAGGAAACAAGTTACAGTGAAGAGACATCTGCCTTCATTTAAACCTGTGGCTGTGTTTTTACATCCTGGATGAGCTGTACAGAATCATTTTGTGTGATTTGCAGTTATGTATTTTATGTGATTTGTGATTCTGAGGAATCCTAGGGAATAGAAGGCCACACACAACACTGATTTTCCAAGTCTGAATATTCATCTGATGTTTTCAGATAAAACATTTTCTACAGGCATTTCAGGTACCTGCCAAATGTATCTCATGTTGGTATACATACCTCTCAGCCCTCTCACAGTTTGTGTGCATCTTGCGTAGGGCAGATACGTGAAAAAAATGTGCACAGGTCCTGCTAGTGACCTCTGCACATGGCTGTTAAGCTGGAGTTTGTGTGTAACTCCACGCCTGTAGGGCATCTGTAAACACCTGAAGAGTGAAAGGAAGGGGACTGTGAAAGCAAGTTGACCTGCGCTGCTTGTGTTTAATCTCAAAATACGAAAGCCCAGAGCTCTCATCTCCTTCCTCAGACCCACCCTTTCTCCTTGTTCAGAAAGCCTCCCTCCTCTGGGAGGGAGTGCAATTGCAAGGCTGCTTGTAGGTGAGCACACAGCCCGGGTCAGACATCAGAGGGGAAGAACGTAGATCCAAGGGCAGGTTTCTTCTTTAATTTGGCTTTTGCAGCTAAGAACACAGACTCTGTTATGCGCTGCGCTGCCGGGTGTTTCCATCCACCCCCTAGGGGGCCTGTTCGAGGAGGGTCTTGTCCGTTCCTCACGTCTGATCCGGACGTTCCCAGGTCACATGGTTTTACCTAGTAGTACCTCCATAGGGGAGCGTTTAAATATACATGAGTAAGTAAACACTTAAAAATATAAATAATGGCCCGTAGCGTTTGTCTTGCCAACATTAAATAGTTGCCAATTTATTACCGTTAGCATTTTTTAGCGTAGTGATAAAGAAGTTAAGAAGTCTTAATGCTGAGCGTTGGACAAAAATCATTCCGATTTCCTATGCTCGTGCTTTTATCCAGGCCGGTGATCCTGGCCGGGCAGGCTACAAGATCTCATCTTGTGTACATCCTAATTTTATCCTTGCCGTAGATATGCTTTTTCAGGTAAAAGACCCAACTGGAATTAATTGCAAGAGGGAGTCTGTATGACTCACTGGCCTAACAGCTGATTTTAAGATTCTGAAGATTAGAGGCTCCAGAGTTCTCGTTCCAGCTCTTTTGGTTGAGTGCCTGTGGCTGGGCAAGCACTCCTTGTCTGAATGGTTTGGTTGGCCTTTCTTTTTTTGTTTTCTTTTTAGGGCCGTACCTGCGGCATATGGAAGTTCCCAGGCTAGGGCTTGAAGCAGAACTGCTGGCCTACACCACAGCCACAGCAACACCGGATCCGAGCTGCTTCTGTGACCTACACCATAGCTCACGGCAACGCTGGATCCTTAACCCACTTAGTGAGACCAGGGGTCGCTCGCTCGAACCCGTGTCCTCATGGATTGTAGTTGGGTTCTCACTGCTGAGCCACGACGGGAACTCCCTGGTTGGCCTTGCATATGCCACTGAAGACCACTGGTGTTCTTAGAATGCGTTCCACAGGGAAGTGTAATTACGCTGTCACCCAGAGCAAGAGGTTGTAATTGTTAGAGTTGCTCAGTACGCTATTCACCTTTGACCCGGATTGTATATTGAAGGGCTTGTTTCCAGTGTAAGTAGGCGTATATAGTGTATGAGGCTCAGCTTTCACGTCTATATTCAGCCATGGAATGGCCACCAAAGAAGGTGATGAAATCGTTGTTGACCTGAACTGGGTGTATTTGCCCCTTGTGTGCCAGATGCTGACATAGGCCCTGGATGCCCACTGGAGGGCCAGGCAGGTGGTCCCTGTTCCCAGGGAGCTTCCCGTCTAGTCGTCAGACTGTGCCTAAATGTAGTTTGAAGGGCCTGCATTTTAAAAGCAAACTGGAATGTATTTATGTAGACTCATATTTAACTTGGATACTTAATATGAGACAATTTAGAAAGTAGGGTAAAGGGGGGAAGAAACTGGAGAAATGATGGCTGTTCTCAGATATTTTATGCTCGTCATGTAGGAAGATTAGATTAAGGTTGTGCTGTTTTGAAGGCAGAATTCAACTTTGTGCATTTATTTAAGAAGTATTTTTGGGAGTTCCCGTCGTGGCGCAGTGGTTAACGAATCCGACTAGGAACCATGAGGTTTCGGGTTCGGTCCCTGCCCTTGCTCAGTGGGTTAACCATCCGGCGTTGCCGTGAGCTGTGGTGTAGGTTGCAGACGCGGCTCGGATCCCACGTTGCTGTGGCTCTGGTGTAGGCCGGTGGCTACAGCTCCGATTAGACCCCTAGCCCGGGAACCTCCATATGCCGCAGGAGCGGCCCAAGAAATAGCAAAAAGACAAAAAAAAAAAAAAAGAAGTATTTTAACTCCAGTCCTTCAGTCGACAAGCCCCAGGCACCGTGGCCGCTGCAGGAGATGTGGTACTGGAGAAGCTCCGGTCTTGCCCTGGCTGGAACTTCTATTCTAGCGAGGGGACATGTGCAGTGACTAATTACACTGATTTAATCTGGTGTAATGAATGACACAAAGAAATACAGGCTGCTAGGGGTATAGCACGGGGCCCGACCTGCCCTGGGGCGGGAGCGGAGGGAGGTGAAGGTTTAAGCTGAGAATTAAGGGTGAAGACTGCGCCCAGGCGGGGGCGGAGGCAGTGTCTCTGGAGCACAGGGACCGCGGGTAGCTGGTGCCAAGGTGGGGCACGTGCGGCTTCGCCGAGAGACAGGCTGGTGGGGCGGGGTCCTAGGGAGGGAGGGAGGGCGCCCGGCGGGTCTGAGGCGGTGCTGGCCCACCCGGTGCTTTGCACCGGCTCGGCTCTCACTCTTGGGCCTGAAGGATGTTCATCTCCTGCGGTCCCCGCACGTGAGAGGGAGACGCCGCTGTTCTTCTCACGCTACAGATGAGGTCGCTTAGGGTTAGACGTTGGAGACGTCAGGTAAGTAGCCGAAAGGTACACAGCTCGCAAGTGGCAGAGCTTGGATTTCAAGTCGGAGCTCTCATTCTACAGCCCGTCCTGCCCGGGCACTTACTGCCCATTCGTTTATCGCTCTAATAAAGACAGTTAACAAAAGGCAGAGTTTACAAGCTCAGCACAATATAAAGAATTTTCCAGCCACCAGCTGTTTAGAAATGTGGATGGGGTGGAGCACGTGCTCCCACTGAGGACAAGTGTTCCTTCCAGTGGGAACCAGATGGCCGCCTGTCAGGGCTCGAGTAGGAAGGAGGTGGGGCCCACTGACCCCTGAACTCCCTCTGACTGCCTCTGGGATTTCTCCCCATTGTGAGCCGATTGTTTACATATATGTGTTTTTTCCCTTCAGTGACCATGAAAGACACCAGGTTGACAGCACTGGAAACTCCAGTACCAGTTGTCCCCAGAACAGGTGAGGTGTAAACTCGGTCCAGGGGTTGGGGGACGGTAGAAGAGAAGCGTTTATCTTGTCGGTGGTTGTACTGATGCATAGAGGTTTCTTTGCATTTAGGATTTAACAGTGGCAGGTTCAGCTCTTTGCCAGGAACTGGACCTTCTGTGGCACGAAGTCCTTAGTCAAATTGTCATAACATGTTAACCGCTTTTTTCAGTGCCGGGCACGGTGTTATGGGCATTCCGTGGTTATTTACATTTTTCTTCATAGCCACTCTGCATCTCCATTCTTCCATGAGGAACTGAGCTCTGAAATGCTATGTAAATTTTCCTAAGGTCGTGTCGCTAGTACTTGGTGGACCCATGACTCCAGTCAGTTCTGTCCAGCAGCAAATGTTGGTTTTAACCACTAAATCAAATTGAAGCCTCTACATTTGAGCAAGTCATTTAAGTAGTACAGAGGTTCCCAGCCCTGGCTGTGCCTTAAAAATCTGCAGGAGTCTATAAAAACAAACCAAGTGTATTGTCTGGACCCCACCCCTTAACCTGCTCTGTTAGTGACTGAGGCCTGGGCTTCAGGATTTTGTAGACTCTCCAGGTGATTCTAATGTATGTCCTGGGCTGAGGGCCCCAGAGCTGGTGAATTAGCCTTTACATCTTAACATGGGCCTATTTTATTAATTGTCTTAATTTGGGAGTTCCCATTGTGGCGCAGTGGTTAACGAATCCGACTAGGAACCATGAGGTTGCGGGCTTGATCCCTGGCCTTGCTCAGTGGGTTGAGGATCTGGCGTTGCCGTGAGCTGTGGTGTAGGTCCCAGACACGTCTCGAATCTGGCGTTGCTGTGGCTCTGGTGTAGGCCAGTGGCTACAGCTCTGATTCGACCCCTAGCCCGGGAACCTCCATATGCTGCGGGAGCGGCTCAAGAAAAGGCAAAAAGACCCCAAAAAAAAAAAAAATTGTCTTAATTCGTTTGTTGGGATGGGCTGTATGTTACTGTGGTTTCTAGGAATTGGAGGCATCTCAAAGTCCTAGAATGGATCCTTCCTAAATATTGAGGCTCTGGCGTTTCCGTGGGTATGAATGTAGTCTGAGTGACCTGACTGATCCCTGAGCTATAATTTTGAGTTTGCTGGCAGGAGCGTGCAGTGCAGCCACACTCTGTGTCTACAGGAAAGAGGCGGGGAAGGCAGGTCTGCCATCTTTACACACGAATGGCTTGTGGGGTCGCTGACTCCCTCATTGCTTGCTGCATTCTGTCTCTGTCTGCCTCACCTTCGCCCCGCAGGAGGTGTGAAACAGGTGGGCATTTTTGCCTTAAAGACGAGTGTCTGTTCACCAGCAGCGACTTATACAGATTGTAGCTTGTGCGAAAGGTGAAAGTGTTCTCTCGTCGGTAGAGGGAGCCGCCTCCGTTTGACTCTGCGTTTTCACGTGTTTTATGTGTACTTCACCATGTCCTTTTCCAGAAGATCACTGCATGTGAATTTGAACCCATGTCAAATAGCCATGCCCCTCTCATTGAGGCCCAAGTTGAATATCATGTCATAAATCTCAGATCTTATTAAACATTTTTCAATATTGCAATTGTATTACCAGATTGTTAAAGTTTTAAATTTTGTTTTTATTTATTTTTCATTATATTTTTTCTTTTTAGGGCCGCACCCTCTGCATATGAAGGTTCCCAGGCTAGGGGTCTCATTCGGAGCTGTAGCCGCCGGCCTACACCAGGGCCACAGCATTGCAAGATCCAAGCTGCGTCTTCGACCTACACCACAGCCACAGCAACTCGGGATCCGAGCTGCGTCTGCAATGTACACCACAGCTCACGGCAACGCCGGATCCTTAACCCACTGAGGGAGGCCAGGGATCGAACCCCCATCCTCCCGGATACTAGTTGAGTTCGTCTCCTCTGCACCACAATGGGCACTCCATTGGATGATTTTATATTGATCGACTCCAAAAGATTGATTGTCATTTTAGGGCCATACCCTCAGCATAGGGAGGTTCCCAGTCTAGGCGTCCAGTCGGAGCTGTAGCCGCCAGCCTACACCACAGCCACAGCAACATGGATCCAAGCTTACACCACAGACCTACACCACAGCTCATGGCAACTCCAGATCCTTAACCCACTGAGTGAGGCCAGAGATCACACCCTTGTCCTCATGGATGCTAGTCGGGTTCACTGACTGCTGAGCCACAACGGGAACTCCATCCATTGAATGATTTTAAAAGGGGAGAGACTTTTGTGGTGGTTTGGTGGCAAATAAATTATGGGGGAGAGTAGTGAGAGAGGCTGCTGCTCCCTTGTCTCCAGGGGTTTGGACTGGGGTGGCAGCCAAGTGGGTAAGTCAGTGGGCTTGCCAGTGGATTAGATGTGAAGGTAAGAGTGGGGGGAGAGTCAAGGATGTTGCCTAGATGTTTGCTTTCTTTCTTTGTTGATTTGTATTAAAGTATAGGTAGTTTACAGTATTGCCAATTCCTGCTGTGTAGCACAAAGATGTTTGCTTTAAACTAACGATGGTGCCTTTTCCTGAGATCCAGGAGACTGGCAGAGTGACAGGTTTTGGGTTGGGGAGTGGGCATTGAAGGTCATGCCTCCCTAATAGAAATAACGTCATCGCTAGCACTGTGCCGTGGCCTGTGCCCCCCCAAAGATATAGAGTGATGCTTTGGCGTGTAGGGTACAGAAACGGCTTCTCCCGTCTCCTGTTCTGTACTTGGTTACTTTTAAAAAGGAAGAGTGTCTTCCACGGCAGTAAGTGGATGCTTTCCATGCCTGTGGTGCTAACCTTTAAGTGCCTTCTCCCTTATCTTCTCCAGGCTGTAAAGTGCGTTCGCCATGTGTGTAACTTGCCCGCTGCCACCATGGCCAGACTGGGCGGGTCCCTTCCCTCCCTGGGGTTCCCGCTGAACCATGTCCATTCCTGCTCATGGATGTGTGCTTCTTCGTCGCACTTGCTAAGCCTGTCTTTCCTACTTAGCATCCTGCCCTCAGCCCTCAAGAAATATTTGAATAAGTTTAAAAAGGAGAGAGAGTCCAGTCATGGAACTGACTCCAAAAGCTTACGATGTAACTTGTGTGCGGGCTTTTTAGAATGTCAAAAATCCTTGAACTTGAGGCACTTAAATGAAGAGTCCCACACAAAGCCCATGATTTATATTTCTTCTGGGGGTTAAAAAAAAAATTGGGCTAAAAGGTACAATTTTAGAACTGAAGAGAAAAGGGACAAAACCTTGTTGCCAAAAATGTACTCATGTATTCTAGGATAAAATCTTATATTTGTTTTCTATAAAGCATTTGGAAAGAGTAGGGTCCCCAAATCAGACTTTCATACCCAGAACACACGTGCAATCTGAAAAACAGGCAGGGCAGCCCACGCCGGTCAGCCCTGCCCGCGCCAAGTTGACTGGATGGGCGCCATCTTTGTTCGGAGCGGAGCTCCTGGGGCTCTGAGCTCCGGGCTGCCTGCACTTGGAGGAACAGCTCTTGCAGTACTGTCTTCTCAGTACACAAAAGACAGCCTCAGAGTCTCCCTGGCCTGAGGCGAGGTAAGTAGCAGATTTACGGGAACAAAACCAAACTCGGGGACAAAATACGTTTGAGTCTGAGACTCATTTGTCATTTACCCGAAGGAGACATGACTGTGGGGCTTTTTACAGTCATCTTGAAAGTGGTGGCCCAAAGATTGTGACTAGTATTCTTTCGGATAATATGCGAGGACTATTCAGTGAGTGAGTGTTTGTGCCAGGCACTGTGCCGACTGTGTGATGTATGTTATTTCATTTAACCTTTTCGATGAACAGTAAACCCTGACAGGTTGGTATTATCTTCACTCATACATTTAATTTAATCCGCCCACAATAAGGTGAAATTTGTTTCTATTTTCAGCTTGGAACTCTTACAGTAACATCTTAACCAGTTGTGGTCTCACATTTTTGAGCCCTCTGAAATTGACTTCATGACTTAACCTGGAAGATGTATATTTATATAAATATAAAATTTATGCTTTCTCCATCATGATTTGCTATCAAAATGCATTTATACATTTTCTTTTTTTTTTTTTATGGCAGCCCCATGGCATATGGAAGTTCCTGGGCTGGGGATTGAATCTGAGCCACAGCTGCAACCTGCACTGCAGCTGTGGCAATGCCAGGTCCTTAGCCCGCTGCACCCTAGCAATAGCTCCCCATTTATACATTTTAATTGATTTTTCTGGCTAATGAATTTCTGATTCAGCAAGAGCAAAATCAGTGACTATCACCAGGTTGTAATTAAACAAGACATAGGTGATAGGAAGTAAATACCAGTTTCAGGGGTCTTGCTCCTTTAATTTGGCAGCCTTGTAGGACGGGCTTAACTCTTTAGCATATGTAGTGTTGCTTAAATGGGGCTTATTTATCACCCATCTAAGAATCACCTGGGTTCTTCCTAAAGTGCAGATTCCTAAGTCCAAAATTCAGTTCTGGAATGGGCCCAGGATATTAGCACATCAGGTGGTTTGATGCACACTGAAGCTAGAGGACTGCCGCTGTAGCTTACTGGAAGGTAGGCGAATAGAAGATGATATATTTTATTGTGGTTGCAAGTGACATCTCTAATCGTTGGCCTGGAACCTGAGCCATCTAAATTCTGCTTTACCCTGTGACCTCAGCAATTATTTATCCTTTCTGAATATTCCCATTCTCATTTGTAAAATAAGGGTAAGATCTGGTTACCTCACAGCCGTGAGGCTCAAACCACAAGTTAGTTCAATGTCACGTTTAAGGGCTTAGGGCTTTGAATTTAGCAGATTTGCGCTCAAATTTCAGTTCTCCCCAGGTTTTGCCTCTTGCAGGCTTTGTGACCCTAAGCAAATGACTTGATCTCCTCCTCTCTCTGTTAACAGAGGGACAGAAGAACCAATCATATAGTCGTATCAAGAGTGTGTTCGATGATGTTTGTGAAAGGTGTGCAATGCTGTACTTGTTTGCAAAGATAGAGCTTTGGAGGAGTTCCCGTTTTGGTGCAGCGGAAGCTAATCTGACTAGTATCTAGGAGGATGCGGGTTCGATCCCTGGCCTTGCTCAGTGGGTTGAGGATCTGGCGAAGCCATGAGCTGTGGTGTGGGTCGCAGACGCGGCTCGGATCCTGCATTGCTGTGGCTCTGGCGTAGGCGGGCAGCTGCAGCTCTCAGTCAGCGCCTAGTCTGGGAACCTCCGTATGTCGTGGGTGTGGCCCTAAAAAGCAAAAGAAAGAAAAAAGAAAATATGGCTTTGGAGACCATAAGTGGGGCAGGACGATGAATTGTGATGAATATGTCTAGTGGCACTTGGAGAATGAGCTGCGTTGCTGTCTCTAAAGAGAAGGCAGCACCACTGTCGCAGAGAACTGAGTTTTTCCAGGGTGCAGAGTTTACCCCGATGCCCTGCCCCGATCATGCCTCCTTCCCTGTAAGCAGCGCATGTGAGTGTGTGGCGGATGTCTGGGATGAGGGGCACACACCAAAGAGAGAGGAGTGATCTCTGGCTCAAATGAGGTTCTGAACGTAGACACTCGTGACCTAAGAAGTCATATGAACTTCCAGACACTGATGGGGCTGTCAAGGAAAAAATAGCGCCTTCAGTTCTTTTTCTGAAAAGAGTTCATCTGCTCTTTTAGATCAGTGATCTGAAGCATAAAACCTAGTCTTAACCAAAACCTAAGGTAGAATCAGGAGTAGGAATAAAACTTAGATATGAGTTCTGTTGTTAAGTTGCTGTGACTGGTATTGGGGTTTTTTTTGTGTTTTTTTTTTTTTAAGGTTTCTCGCTGTTGCAGTTCCTAAAACTCCTCTTCCTACATTTGTCAAAGATAGAGTCACTTACACGCCCCAGCTTCTTTCATCGTATCAGCAAGGTTCTGGACAGACTTTCCACTACTTTGAATACATGCTTGGTTTATGTGGCAGGCAGTTTTTTGCGGAGAAAAACGGGGCCATTTTGTTACCGCCTCGCCTTTCCTTTTTTTCAGTCCGGTGGTGGCGCCAATGAAGAGCCTTCCGAGTCTTTAAAGCACGTCCTGGACCCAGCACGGCACATCCGTGTGAGATAATGGCCCAGCAAGCAAATATGGGGGAGCTGCTCTCCATGCTGGACTCCCCCGTGCTGAGCGTGCGTGACGATGTAACAGCTGTCTTTAAAGAGAACCTCAGTTCCGGTAAGCGGAGTCACGCCCTGGTTAGCTTATCTGCTGATCAGGCAAGATGGACGCAGAAGTGACTCGAATCCTGTTGATAGCATTGTGTGTTTCATCTTCTAAAGAGAGTCCTGAACACCACCAGGAAAAAGCACACACTGGCGGATTCATCCTGTGTGCGTTTTAAGCTTTTGATCACGGAAATATTCAAACAAGCACACAGATATTGAGATAAGAGTCGCATAGTGAGCCCCACATGCCCAGCTTCAAGGTTCTGCCTTCCTGTTGTATCTTCTCTTCCCGGCATCCCCACCCAGGGCCGTTACAGCAGACCCCAGATACACCAGTTCACTTGCACATCGTATGTGTGGGTTTTGATATGAAAAATGCCTAAGCTCTTTTTAATCAAAGAAGTATAAATTTAAACAGTACCATTTTTTTTGCTTACTAGGTTGGCCGAAATCAAATATTGGTCACAGACCTGGGCACCCTTAGCAGGAGAACATGCCTTGGTGTCCAGCCCTTTTGGAGCATCTGTCATCAGCCGAAAACCACTTGCCATTTGGCCCACTTAGACGAGTCTCTATTTCATTATAGCCTTGAATGGACTAGAGTGAAAAATTGGGCTGCCCCAAGTACCCTTCAGTGGGGATGGTTCAGTGGGTTTTCTGGAGCCACATGGTGGAGGGTGAGGAGCTGGGGGAAGAGACCGAGGGTGGTCCCGGGTACCACCATGTGAGGCGAATCCAACACCTTGTTGGGTGGAAAACACCCCCTCCCCACACCCCCCATGGATATGTGGCCACGGGGCTGGGTGTCCTGAGAGCAGCTTCGGCGTTGTAGACGGACATGTCCAAAGCCAGCGGAGTTTGGAGAGGGTGGGGAGGCAGGGGCTGAGGAAGGCGTTCACTTTTACTTTACACACTTTCATATCATCTGCTTTCAGGTGGGTAAACTGAGTATTACCCTATTGTTAAACTTAAATTCACTGAAGGAGGCAGAAATAAAGTGCCTCATGTCACCTCAGGTAACATACAAAGAAACATGTTCTGGATTTTGTGACAGGCGACGCTTTGAGGTAGGTTTGAGGTAGGTTTAGGGCTATTGTCAGCTGCCCTTTTCTTTGTTTAGACCGTGGTCCGATGCTTGTAAACACCTTGGTGGATTATTACCTGGAAACCAGCTCACAGCCCGTGTTGCACATACTGACTGCCTTGCAAGAGCCACATGATAAGGTAACTGCTGGGGCGTGAGGGTGGAGAGTTAGGACACTTTGTGAGAGCGGGGTGAGCAACGCTCTGCAGACCCACGCCCGGTCTGTCCAGACCTCACCCCTTCGCCTTCTGTGTGCCCTTGGTGATACCGCTCCAGATTATAGCTACTCATGAAAATTGTTGTCGGGACCTGTGTTTCCTGAAATGTGTTCAAACTAAAGCATATTTCAGAGGCCTTCAGAGGTCTTGTTGTTTAAAGAAATCTTGTCATCCTAAACTCTAAAGGTGATGATTTGATCCATAAGGTATCTATCTTTTTGTGTGTGTGTGTATGTGTGTGTCTTTTTAAGGGCCGCACCTGAGGCATATGGAGGTTCCCAGGTTAGGGGTCGAATCAGAGCTGCAGCTGCCAGCCTACACCACAGCCACAGCGACGCAGGATCCCAGCTGCATCTTTGACCTACCCCACAGCTCACGGCAACGCCAGATCCTTAACCCAGTGAGCAAGGTCAGGGATCGAACCTGCAGCCTCATGGATACTAGTCGGGTTTGTTACCTGCTGAACCACAGCGGGAACTCCGGCATCCGTCTTTAAGCCCGTGCTCTGATCGGTGTTAGACCTCCAGTGCGCAAGACGGACAGTCCGCGGGGGCCTGCCTGGTCCTCTTGCCCAGCCCCAGGCACTTGGAAGCCGCCTTTGTGTTTTGTTTTTACTTTTATTTTCGTTGATGGTAAATAGTTGACAAAGTGTTACAATCGCAGGTTTTGGTTAAGTCTTGAGTTTGTGTGTGCTAGTCATTTGCTCTCCTTGGGTTGAAGGCCTTGCCTGCTTTTGACAGTAGCTCTTGTGTTTTTCTACTCTGGGTTGAATTTTAATTCTTGCTACTACCTGATTTAGATCTGGGGCCAATCTGTGCAGGTTGGGCCGCTGTGGCAATAAATAGCTGTTTCCAGAAGGATACCCCCGAAACTTCAACAACTTTTCACAGGCTTCTAATAACAGTGGTTATTGTAAAGAGTGGCCTATTTGTATTTCAGAGAGAGGCCCCCAAAGGAGTCTCCTCCCTGCTTTAGACCTGTATTTCGGGGACCCCTTTCCAGAGTTGCAGACACTGGACCAAATGCAACTGTTGTGTTTCCTAACATTTTTTTTTTTTTTGTCTTTTTAGGGCCATGCCCGCAGCATTTGGAGGTTCCTAGGCTAGGGGTCTCATTGGAGCTACAGCTGCTGGCCTATGCCATAACCACAGCAACGCCAGATCTGAACCATGTCTGTGACCTACACCACAGCTCATGGCAACGCCGGATTCCCAACCCACTGAGCAAGGCCAGGGATGGAACCCATGACCTCATGGTTCCTAGTCAGATTTGTTTCCATTGCGCCATGACGGGAAATTTTTTTTTTTTTTTTTTGCTAACATGTTTTTTAAAAAATAAAAGAACTTTTTTCTTTCCTTTTTTGGCCATGTGGAAGTTCCCAGGCCAGGGATTGAATCCAAGCCCCATCTGCGGCTGTGTTGGATCCTTAACCCACTACATCACCATGGGAACTCCAGTTTAAAAAAATTCTGGTGTTCCCATCATTGCTCAGTGGTAACCAACCTGACTAGTATCCATGAGGACTCGGGCTTGATCCCTATTCTTGCTCTGTGGGTTGGGGATCCGGCATTGCCGTGAGCTGTGGTGTAGGTCACAGATGCGGCCTGGATATGTTGCTATGGCTGTGGCCGGCAGCTGCAGCTTCGATTTGACCCCAGCCTGGGAGTTTCCACATGCTGTGGCTGTGGCCCTAAAGAAATGAGTAAAATCTGGAGTTCCTCTTGTGAATCAGCAGTAACGCACTCAACCGGGTTCCATGAGGACGCAGGTTCACTCCCTGGCCTTGCTCAGTGGGTTGAGGATCTGGCACTGCTGCAAGCTGCGGTGTAGGTTGCAGATGTGGCTCGGATCTGGAGTGGCTATGGCTGTGGCCGGCAGATGCAGGTCCAATCTGACCCCTAGCCCGGGAACTTCCTTTTCTTTTCCCCCCCTTTTAGGGCAGCACCTGCAGCATATGGAAGTTCCTGAGCTAGGGGTCGAATTAGAGCTACAGCTGCCAGCCTACACCACAGCCACAGCCACGCCAGATCCGAGCTGCGGCTGCGACCTAAACCACAGCTCATGGCAATGCCGGATCCTCAACCCACCGATCGAGGCCAGGGAGCGAACCTGTGCCACACCTGCAGTGCACACCACAGCAGTGACACCACCGGGTTTTTACCTGCTGAGGGGTGAGGAAACACCCCGCATGACTGTTCCTTTACATCAAAGGGAAGACCTGAGGCTGGAGTGCCTCGTGGGTGCTCTTCCTTGTGTGAACCTTGAACGTCATGTGACTGTTTTCACTCGTTCCCTTGATGTCTCCTCAGCCTGAGATCGTTTCTCTCGTTCCCGTGCCTTTTCAGCACCTCTTGGACAAAATGAATGAATACATGGGCAAGGCCGCCTCTCGATTACCCACCCTGTCATTGCTGGGGCACGTCGTGAGACTGCAGCCGTCGTGGAAGCATAAGCTCTCCCAAGCACCTCTTTTGCCTTCTTTACTAAAGTGTCTCAAGGTACGATGTTCGTAAGGATTTGAACGAGGTAGCTTTGCAAATAAAGTTTCTGAAATTTTGAGTACCTTAAAGTAATCAAGCTAGATTTTTACTTTGAGAGTTGAAAAACTGCTAGGCGTATGGGGCGTTCCCATCGTGGCACAGCAGTTAAGGAACCCGACGAGTATCCGTGAGGATGCGGGTTCGATCCCTGGCCTCGATCAGTGGATTGAGGATCCGGTGTTGCCGTGAGCTGTGGTGTAGGTCGCAGACGTGGATCGGATGCCGCGTTGCTGTGGCTGTGGTGTAGGCCAGCAGCTTTAGCTCTGATTCAACCCTGAGCCTGGGAACTTCTATATGCTGTGGGTGCAGCCCTAAAAAAGACAAAATACAAATAATAAAAAAATAAAAAGTAAAAACTTCTAGGTATTTGGTTTTTCTCGAATGTACCGAAGTCTGAAGTTGGCACTTTAGCTCTCATTGCATCAGTGACTGTTGAAGTGTTTGGTCCAAGCAAATACTGTAATATTTCAGTCATATGGGCCCACCTGCTCCTTGATTTCATCCTTGTCCAGCCTTTCCTCCATTGAAAGCCTCCTGGTTTGCCTTTGGGAGGAACCCCCATTTCTAAATTTTCTCCTGGCTGATAGAAGAATGGCGAAAAGGGGTGTTTCCATTGTGGCTCAGCAGGTTAAGAACGCATCTAGTATCTATGAGGTTGAGGGTTTGATCCCTGGCCTCGCTCAGTGGGTTAAGGATCCCTCGTTGCCGCAGGGCGCGGCGTAGGTTGCAGATGCGGCTCAGATCCAGTGTGTGTGCTGTGCAACTTCCACACGCCGCAGGCGCAGCTGTAAAAAGAAAACCAAAACCACCACCAGCAGAAAACAGACACATCAGGGCCAGTTTTAACAACTTAATTTTTTTTAAGTGAATGGATTAGTGAGAATATAATCCAATTTTGAGGCAGGCGACGTAGTGCAGATGGCAAGATTCTTATCTTTTCCAAAGGATAAACCCTGGAGATTACTTATGAACTGTTACCCAAATCTTCAGTTAGAGTGTTATGTTAACCAAAATTAAGGTTAGTCCTTTTTACTGGTATTCATTATGTATTCTTGATTCTCCTACCAATGCTTTATTTTTTTCCTGCTGGGTACCTACCACAACAAAGGTCAAAACTAAACACATTTAAAACTTAATTTCCAGACTTGTAGGTTCCTTTTCAGTAGACGTGATCACTGTCTTAGCTGCATGGCAGTCTTTTGATTAACATCTTGTTTCATAAACCGGAATTCCAATTACTTGGCAGCAGTCATGATTTAGTTGTAGGTCAGGTGAGCTGCAGTAGCTAGTCTCAGGTGATTGATTATGCATTGCTTATTAAATGTCTTTAATATGTCTACATTTATATGATTTGATATTCAGACATAGGTGTGGTCAGGGTCATCTATCTTCTTTGATTTGCTGGTCTCTAAATATTGCTGTAGGGAGTTCCCTGGTGGCCTAGCAGTTAGGGACTCAGCGTTGTCACTGCTGTGGCTCGGGTTCGATCCCTGGCCTGGGAACTTCCGCATGCTACGGGCCTGCCCTTGATAGATGGATGGATGGAGAGATAGTTGTGAAGGTGCGCCATTAAGTAGACTTGTTAGTGCTTTACTGATTTCTTGCTAAGTTGGACTTCTGTTGTAGTCCTTTAAAAATGGGGAATTGTCAGTGTAGAGGAGTTTTTAAAATTGACTTTAAAAAAGTATTTCAGGAGTTCCTGTCATGGCGCAGTGGTTAACGAATCCGACTAGGAACCATGAGGTTGTGGGTTCGATCCCTGCCCTTGCTCAGTGGGTTAACGATCCGGCGTTGCCGTGAGCTGTGGTGTAGGTTGCAGACGCGGCTCAGATCCCGCGTTGCTGTGCCTCTGGCGTAGGCCTGTGGCTACAGCTCCGATTCAACTCCTAGCCTGGGAACCTCCATGTGCCACGGGTGCGGCCCAAGAAATAGCAACAACAACAACAACAAGACAAAAGACAAAAAAAAAAAAAAAGTATTTCAGGGTTTGGTTGAATGTAGGAAAACAGCAGCGTTCCTTTGTGTGTTAGAAAGCAGCATCGTGTGCTTCCCCAGGTGCGGTAAGTCAGACACCCTCTGTCTTAGGGGTCGGGAGGCCCCGGGCCTCGGCCAAGCCCCTGTCCCAGATGAGTCTGGCGCATCCGTGGCGGTCCCCGCGGATCGGCACTGTCGGGCTGGTCCTCGGTGGGTTCTGGTCGAGTCCATTTCCGTGTTGTGGCCCCAGAACCTGTAGGGTGGGGAATGAGTGTGGCCGTGGGCCTCTAACCTGTGACCCCTTGGCCTTCGAACCTGCCTGCGTGCGGGTCCGAGTGCCTCGCTCTCAGGCGTTTGGTCCTGCTTGGCCTCCCTTCCGCAGGTGGACACCGACGTCATCGTCCTCACCACCGGCGTCTTGGTGTTGATAACCATGCTTCCCATGATCCCGCAGTCGGGGAAACAGCACCTTCACGACTTCTTTGATATTTTTGGCCGTCTTTCATCCTGGTGCCTGAAGAAACCAGGTAAAGACCTCCTGTGCACCTGGCACGCCCCACCAGGGGAGGCTTTCCGGCGGGTTAACAGGTCGGGCTCCGTGAGGGAGGTTCCTGTGGGCGTCTGTGGCCGAGACGCCGGGTCGCCCGCCCGCTGGCCCCATGAGGAAGTGCCGCGGGGACGCCCACCAGAGGCACCATGAGAAGCCCGACTGTTGACGCGCCTTCCTCATTGTCTGGGCCTGAGAGGACTCGTTGTCAGAGAAACCGAGTGGGAGGTAAACCTTCCTGGGTTCCGGTAAACTGACACCCAAGGTCCGTCGGTGTCCTAGCCGTCTAGGAGCAGGCTTGAGGAGCGTTTTTGTCTTCCTCTGCGGGTCTCTTGCGATGGGACACCGGCTTCTGGTTCAGAGGACGTGTCCACCGCCGTTGTGGATGGAGGAGAGGCAATGCAGCGGGCCCTGCCAGTGTCCAGCTTCTAGGACAGTAGAGTGTGTTCCGTATCGATAGGCAGCGCAGCTCTAGCAGGATGATTCAGACGCTGTAAGCATGGAGCTCAGCGTCTCCTGCTAAACGCAGCCGGAGGTACTCGTGTTGAAAGAGCGAGGTGTGTAAGCCCCGGGAGGGGAACACGTGGCTTCCTGTCAGACTAGGCAACAAGCACGAGGCCCGTAGGAGGTCGCTGTATCTAGCGGGCTCTTCCTGGGGAGAAAGGCATGGCGTCTGCAATTAGGAGGAGCTTCGCGTATCCCGTGGACTCAGGGTTTCCATAGGGCCTCGGTAAAGGCTGGGCGAATTCAGCTGTTTCTCCCACCCTCGCTCTTAAACTGATGTCTGGGTAATAGATTGTCACTCTAGAGTCACGCATCTGCACAGCTAAGACCACGTGCTGATTTTAAAAGCTTCCCCCACATTTGTTCCACAAACATATGAACCCCCGTTATGCATCAGGCCTGGTGCGAGGCCCTAGGGGTACAGACGGGAGCGCGGGCACTGTTCCCCGGAGACGTGTGCTGAACTGGGCAGTGAGAAGAGCAGCGGCAGATTCAGGGTGTCCCTGTGGCTCGGTGGTACAGGAACATCTGGGCTCCCTTGGAAGGGCCGCCTGGAGAGGAGGGCAGAGATTAGGTCGGTCTGAGCCCTCATGAGTCACGCCCAGCAGATGGCAGTTTGTCCAGAGGCCATGGGAGCCCTTGGTGGATTTCAGACAGGGGCGTCTGCTGTGTTCAGACTTGTGTTTTAGAAAACCACTTGGACTCACTCACAGAGAGTCATGCTCCTGCCGGTTTCGCACACACCAGCCTTGTGTCCTTTTTTAGGCCACGTGACAGAAATCTATCTCGTCCACCTGCACGCCAGCGTCTATGCCCTCTTCCATCGTCTGTATGGGATGTACCCTTGCAACTTTGTGTCCTTTCTGCGCTCTCACTACAGTATGAAGGAAAACCTGGAGACCTTTGAAGAAGTGGTCAAGGTGAGTGGACACTCATTTATTCGACACGTGCACGCTGTGTAGATGGGCTGCATTTACAACCTTTGTATTAAATGGTAGACAGGGACATTTTGAGAGGAGATTCAGCCTTCTCCTTGTCCTGCCCGCTACCCCGAGCCCTGGTAACCGCTGTTCGGTTTTTCGCCTTCATAGACTTGCCTGTCCCGGGCAGTTCATGTCAGTGGAGTCACGTGACACGTGGTCTTGTGTTAATGGCTTCTTTGACTTAACATAATGTTTCAGCATTCATCTGTGTTGTGGCGTGTATCACTCCTTGCCTTTTATTGTCAAATAATATTTCACCGTGTAGAGGTACTGCAGAAATTCGGCCTTTTGTAACGCGTCGACTCAAACTCTTCTAGCCAATGATGGAGCATGTGCGAATTCACCCGGAATTAGTGACTGGATCCAAGGACCATGAACTGGACCCGCGAAGGTACAGAAACGAAACTGGTGACACAGGATTTTATAAAATTCTCACTTGAGAGATTGGAAATGTGATCTTGGAGATGTCCCTCTAGAGGTGTTGCTGGGGAGGCAGGTTCTTCTACTTTGGGAATTATTCCTTTTATTTATTTATTTATTAAATTTTTTCGGGCCACACCTGCGGCATGTGGAAGTTCCCAGGCTACGGCTTGAATCAGAACTGCAGCTTTTGGCCTACGCCACAGCCGCAGCAACACCAGATCCAACCTACACCACAGCTCATGGCAACACTGGGTCCTTAACCCACTGAGTGAGGCCAGGGATCGAACCCGAGATCCCTGGGTTCGATCTAGATGGATACTGGTCAGGTTTGTTACCGCTGAGCCACAGTGGGAACTCCAGAATTATTCCGTTTTGAAGGACTGGTATAGGAGTTCCCTTGTGGCTCAGAGGGTTAAGAACTCAACTAGTATCCACGAGGATGTGGGTTTGATCCCTGGCCTTGCTCAGTGGGTTAATGATCTACTGTTGCCATGAGCTGTGGTGTAGGTTGCAGCTGTGGCCCGGATCTGGCATTGCTGAGGCTGTGGTGTAGGTTGGCAGCTGCAGCTCCAATTTGACGCCTAGTCTGGGAACTTCTAAAACAAAGAAAAGAAAAATAAGAAGAAGGACTTGTATAGCAAAAGCTTTGTATGCGTGAGTCTAAAACACATTCCTCACAGAGAGGATGGAGGGGCTGTAGAGCAGGTACTCGCTCTGCAGGACCCCAGAAAGGTTTGCAGCTCGGGGTGCGGTGCTCCTGTGAGGCAGGTGGGGACGACGCGGTCGCAGACAGGCACACTGTGGAAGGTCTGGATGTGGCGTGGTCGGGCTCCTTGCTCTGTCCTGCTTGTTACCCAAGCCACTGCCATCCTCCCTGGGGCCCAGCGCAAATGTCCAGGTTCATTCTCCAGAGCAGCTGAACCTGTCAGACTCCTGATTTGAGGACGCCAGGCACGGTGGAGGGGAGGGAGGGGTGAGAAGCTCAGCCCTGGGCTCTGAGAGGGCAGCTCCCTCCCCGCTGCTCCCTGGCAGCCTGCCGGCCTCGGCCTCGGCCTCGTGCTCTCCATGATGGGGATGGAAGCCTTTTGGGGGAAAAGCAGTCCATGGGTATTGACATTTGATGACATCCCACTGAGAAAGGTGGCTCACAGCCTGGTCCCCCGCAGCAAGTCTCACTTCGCCACAAACCCCTTTTTTTAATTTATTTTTTATTTTTTATTTTTTTGCTATTTCTTTGGGCCGCTTCTGCGGCATATGGAGGTTCCCAGGCTAGGGGTCGAATCGGAGCTGTAGCCGCCGGCCTACGCCAGAGCCACAGCAACGCGCGATCCGAGCCGCGTCTGCAACCCACACCACAGCTCACGGCAACGCCAGATCGTTAACCCACTGAGCAAGGGCAGGGACCGAACCCGCAACCTCATGGTTCCTAGTTGGATTCGTTAACCACTGCGCCACGACGGGAGCTCCAAAACCCCTTTTTTAAAAATAATTCTCTTTCTTTTCTCTGTACAGCACATGTATTGTTTCATATTGAAAAGCTGATTAGGAAGCAAAGCCTGGCTGAGGAAAGGGCAGGCTTGTCCCTAGGGGATGCTGGTTCCCGGGAGGAGAGAGGAAGAACTGAGGCCCTGAGTCTTGGTCAGGCGTCCCCTTTCTTTGAGAGTTTATGGGAGTCCCTTCCGGGGAAGTCAGCTGGCAAGGTCAGGGGCAAGTCCTGGAAAACGTGAGGCTTTCCCCTGTCAGGGCATCTGGCGAGGCCCACAGCGAGGGCCAGGTCCTGGACATGCTGTTGAAAAATGTCAGAGGGAGGCCGCCTCTTGCTCGGCGTGTGCTCCAAGCTCACTGTGGCTTCCAAGCGAGAATTCCAAGATCAGAGCAGACTCCCTCCGTGGGATGGAATATGAAGGTCCTGAGCTGATCCAGGCAGAGGAGGCACGGTAGGAATTTCATCAGTGCATGACCCACACAAGCTAAATACTAGCGAGTTGTCTAGGCCACGGTCGCCTGGACTCTCCGACCCTCCGAAAGATAGTGTGGTGGCAGCAGAAGCTCTAGCGGTGGCCTGCAGCACCCCTGTCTCTCTCGTGTCTGTTCGGACCCGAGCACGGTGTCCTCGTGCCGCGTACATGACCATTGTCTCATTCTCCCAGGGCTCCTCTTTGCCTCTCTCCTGTGCAGGCTCTCCCACTTCCGGGATCCTTTGCCTTCTGTTTTGGTTTCCTCTTGTTTTCATGGGACATATCCTCTGGTGGCTTTGAGAGACAGCAGACCGTCTTTTGTGGGGATAGGTTTCTAGACTGGGAGTCATTCTCATCCAGCAGTGTGAAGGCATTATTCCACTGGCCCCTTGCTTGTCCAAAGACATCCTCGTTTCTGAGCATCTGTGTGTCCTCTCTTCTCTTCATTCTCATAATCTGAAATTTCCTAGGGATGTGCCTTGGTATGCATCTGTTCCCATGGTTCAGTCGGAAAGCTCTTGTCTTTAAATTCTGGGACGTTTTCTTCAATTGTTTTGATCTGGATTTCTTTTCCTCGACTGTCTCTGTCTTTCCTTCTCGAACTCCTCCTTGTATTCTGACTGGGGCTTCCTGGAGTGGTTCTCTGCTTGTCTTTGCTGCCCTGTCTCTCTCCACTCCTTTGTTAAACTGCTTCCTGAAGATGTCCTGTCTCTGGCTCTGAGTCCTTCTGTGACTGCGTCGTTTCTGCCAGCCGTTTTCACTACCTAAGAGCTTTTCTTAGTTCTCCGAGTGCTCCTTTTGTAGTAGCCTGTTTTTGTTTCACGGATGCAGTCTCTTGTGGTTTTGATAAGATGGATAGGTTTTCTTCTCCCTACGAACTCTTGTTTCCTGTCAACTACTCTTTTGTGTTGGTCTTTTTAAATTTGGGGGGCTCTCTGCAAAGATCTGCTAATCTCATATTTGGGTGAGGACCCTGAAAAGCTGTCTTCACAGGGGCAGGGCTTGTTGGCTTCGAGCTTCCGAGTGTGATCTGAGCATCTGGCGGAGACACCGATGTCGGTATTGTTTTCCTCCGGAGCAGGGGCTGGTCAGACTTTCTCAGAAAAGGGTCTCCGGGTCTCTTGTCTGGCAAGGGTTTGGCTACTCCTGGAGGGAAGAGGCCGCTTGGTGGGAAGAGGCTCCTGGTCTTGGCATTCGGAATGTACACGCTCACTTGATCTTTTGTTTGACCGGTACTCACGGCCTCGGCTGTTGCTGGAGTACTTTAGTGAGATAGCGTTTGCATACAATAAAATTTATCAGTGCTCTTAAGTTTTGACAGAAATCACAGTCACGAGAAAGAACGGTTCATTGCCCAGAAAGTCCTTTCCTGCCCTTGCTGGTCAGTCCCTTCTCCCCCTCCTGGCCACCACTGATCTAGCAGGAGCGTACTTTTTCGTGGTGGTGTAATTTTCTGTAGAATGATAACTCTTTGGTTGGACTTGGGCTCATTTCCTTTCTTCTTTCTGTTACGAGTTGTCCTGAGTGGTGGCGTCCATCTCGATGGGTGTCTGTTTCCATAGGCTAAATCCTTGGAAGCCGAGCTCTGGAGCACATCTTTAGACAGTTCCTCAAAGAGCCTCCTGAGCTTTCTCTAGGTTTGCGACCTGCTGTGCTGCGTGTCTGGTCGAGGGAGGGGTCAGGACACAGAGGCACTGGTAGGAGACATCAGATCAGCCGCCACTGCCTGGCCATCTCCAGGTCTCCCTGTTCCTTGATTATCTTTGTTTCAAAGGAGATTTTCCCCTGGTGACGGCTCTGCGTCATTTGCTTTCTCTTTTGAGGCTGTGCCTCGTCTTAATGTCAATGGGATTTTTATTTCAGATTCTTTCCGTAACTTGATAGAGTCGTTTTCAGTAGGGAAGGTATAGCTTTGTAAAAGGAATGGTTAACTCTGTACACAGCAGTGCTGATGAATACTTGGGCTGGCGAGGTTCTGCCTTGTGCTTCGCTAATCATAGTTCAGGGGCTGGCAGGGAGTGAGCACTCTTAAGAATTTGATGGCAGGAGTTCCCGTCATGGCTCAGCAGTTAATGAACCTGACTGGTATCCATAAGGACGAGAGTTCGATCCCTGGCCTCCCTCAGTGGGTTAAGGATCCCGAGTTGCTGCGAGCTGTGGTGTAGGTTGAGGATGTGGCTCAGATCCTGTGTTGCTGTGGCTGTGGTGTAGGCTGGCCGCTGTAGCTCCGATTTGACCCCTCGCCTGGGAACCTCTGTAGGCCACGGGTGCAGCCCTGAAAAGACAAAAACAAAAAAGAATTTGAATTTGCTGGTTTGATTCAATGGATTATAATGTGCATTTCTTGGCTTTGATTGCCTTTTACAGGTGGAAGAGATTGGAAACCCATGATGTTGTGATAGAATGTGCCAAAATCTCTCTGGACCCCACGGAAGCCTCATACGAAGATGGCTATTCTGTGTCTCACCAGATCTCAGCCCGTTTTTCTCACCGCTCGGCCGATGTCGCCGCCGGCTCCTGTGCGGACACACAGGATAGCTGTGGTAAAAGTGCCTTTGGGACTTCCCTGCTTGAGACCTTTGTCTCTGGGAAGCATCGTTTGATTCTGTTGACTTGCTCTTCTTTTCCTAGAATAGGACTTAGTAGTTCAGCTCCTAGGAATTTTTTCCCGAAGCTTTGAAATTTCAACTTGCCTCCGTTTTCTGCCGATTAATTTCTCTTCCAAGTTTCATTTGCATAAGTCTCACGTCCTCGTTGGTGTGCAGTCTCGGACGGTGTCTTCAACACCTACCACAGGAAATGGATTAGAGGCTGGGGCTGCTGGCCCGGCTCATGAGGGAGTCTCCTACTTTTCCGACACTTTTAGGGAGCCCCTCTGGGCTCTCACATGGACACAGTTTTGAATGAACCTGGACAGTTCAGAATTGGGTTCATGTAGAGTCTAGGCTTATCTCTTATATGTTGTCATTCCACATTTCCAAGTGCTTTTTCAAGTTATCCTGCAGCTCAACTAGACATCAGGCTTCACGGAGCTTTATTTCCAAAGGGCACTCAGAGAACTTCTCAGGTGTTACCTTGTCCGCAGGGACGTCAGGAGTCGGTCAGCTGTGGTCGGTGTAGAGAACTAACTGTCCTCACGGGCTGGAGGCCCGCAAGGTTTTGTCAGGACCGTCGAGAGCCACGCCCTGACCCCGTGTTTGGTCTCTCCGTTCTGTTGCAGGGAGTACGACTTCTACCCCTCACTCCTCTTCTCGGCTGACGTTGTTAAACACGCCAGGGCAGCTACCTCAGACTCTGAGTTCCCCGTCAACACGGCTGTTGACCGAGCCGCCACAAGTATGGTGTCAAGCAGCGAGCCTGCTTTCTCCTCTGCTTGCTGGTGAAGCTGACTGTTCGGGTCAGGATGTAGCGTGTGGGTGGGAAAATGGCACTGCTCACTTCAGGAGCTGGTTGGAAGGACGCATGATGTTACTGCCGCCACCGGGGTTTCTCTTGGAGTCTAGACTTAGAAAATGCAAGGTAGTGTTGCTGGGGCTGTGGTGTCGGCCGGCAGCTGCAGCTCCAATTCGACCCCTAGCAGGGAACCTCTGTGTGCTCCAGGTGCAGCCCTGAAAAGCAGAAATAGAAAGAAAAGAAAAAAAAAAAAGAAGAAGCGCCACATCTCCTGATAAAGCTTTAATAAGATGCCTTTTTCCAGTTGAAAAGGCTAAATTTAAAATGACCACTGGGCAGAGTTCCGTTGTGGCTCAGCGGTTAACGAACCCAACTTGTATCCGTGAGGACTCGGGTTTGGTCCCTGGCCTCGCTCGGGGGTTAAGGATCCTGCCTTGGGGTGAGCTGTGGTGTAGGTCAGCAGCCATAGCTCTGATTGGACCCCTAGCCTGGGAACCTCCATATGCCGGGGGTGTGGCCCTAAAAAAACCGCTGGGCAAGTTCCCCTGTGGTGCCGTGGGTTAAGGACATGGCCTTGCTGCAGCTGTGGTGCAGGTTTGATCCCTGGCCCGGGAACTTCCGTGTGCCCCGGGTGAGGCCAGTAAATAAATAAGTAAATGGCCTTTGGTCGTGGGCATAAAGCTCGGGGGGCGTTGGTGTTGGTTCCTCATGGCTGACGTGCCTTCTCACCTCCCCAGGCTGCTCTTTGGAGCCCGTCCGTGGCGTGTGGGATGACCACTCCTCCAACCTCTCCTGGAAACGTCCCACCCGAAGTGTCCCACCCGTTCAGTAAAGTCTTTGGTACAGCCGGTACGTAGGTGTCCAGTTAGATCTGGTGGCTTGGTTGGGGCCTGCCTTTCATGATAAGGAGCCTTCTCTCAGACTCCGTCGTGAGCTGGAGAGCCACTTGCTGTGGTAAACCTTTTGGCAGTGCACGCAAACCCCTGGAGCTCTCAGAACATAGCAGGTACCGTGAAGCTAAAAGAAGAAAGGCTGATCCAGGTCCCGGGAAGCTAACTCCAGCAGCTTTCTCGCTCGGCAGTAATAGCTAGGCGGAAAAAAGTTTCAGCAGTTTTTCTCATCATTAGACTGAAAGTGTGTATTCTGCTCTTGTCTCGGAGCAGGTGGAAAAGGAACTCCTCTGGGAACCCCTGCCACCTCCCCTCCTCCAGCCCCACCCTGCCACTCGGACGACTTCGTGCACGTTTCTTTCTCGCACGCCACAGCCGCAGCCCCCAAGAAGGTATGCCCCGGCTGGTCTGCTGCCCCTGCCCAAGCACAGTGGCCTGCTTGCAGCCTCGCTTTGGGAAGCTTTTTATGCCAAATAGAATTTTGACCTAAAATGTAATGGGTTGAATCAGAACAATTGCAAGTAGACGAACCAGCAGCTCTCAAAATGCGATTGGGGACCCTGGGGATCCCAGAACCCTTTAAGGGAATCTGCCAGGGCACAGCTGCTTTCACAGTAGAACCAAGGGCGTGCTTGCCCTTTTTACTGTGTTGGTATTTGTATTCATGGTACAGAAACAGTGGCGGTTACAGCATCTGGCCCCTTGGTACAGGTCAGGAGGCATCACGTTCTTCTTCCTTGACGTGTTCTTTCAGTTTAACGGGAGGAACGAAGCAACACCCCCCCAAAGAACCCAACCGGAGAGTTCTGTAGAAGGAACACATACGCTCACTATTGCTTGTGGTGAGGTAGGAAACAGACGTAAAGCAGGTGGACCCCGTAGCACCATGTGGTGGTCGTTTCAGACACCTGTGCCATGGTTTAAGTTGAGAGCTGGACTCGTTGCTTTTTTTCGTGAAGCATCAGTTTTATTTGAAAGAACAAGTGGCTGATAAACTATGGCTGTTCAGACTTGAGTATCTGGCAGGCAGTTAGTTTCTTCAGTGTCAAACTGAGTCTGCCACTTTAAGATAAACAACTGACGGTATTTGTTGCCAGTGATAAAAGGTGAAATTAGAATATTAAAAACCTGGTACCTGCCACCATGAGCTCAGTAGCTTCCCCAAGTCTTTTATGATGAGATTGTCAAGTCTTGGGATGCTGGGTTAATAATTTGAGCTTTTGCTACTGTATGAGGAAATGTTTCAACGCTTAGAAGAAACTCATGAGTCTTCTGCCTGCCCAGTGTGGGATGTCGTGGAATCACGCACAGGGAGATGTGTTCAGGGTCCAGGGTAGACCAGTGGAGCTTCGCGTGGTGTGGAGCGTGAATTCCGTGGTCTCAGAGTCTGCATGGTAATCAGCCTCAAAGCAGTTACCACTTGTCAGGTGTTGGTGTAATTTCAAAGACGGTAATCCGTTATCTGAAAGGTCCTTTCCTGTCCATGGGGCCTAGCGTTGTCTTCATTCACTTTAGCCAGAGTAGCGTCCGACAGCCAAGCAGAGGAAGGTACAAGAATTAGCTGTCAGAGTGTCTGCGGGAGCTCAGCGGGTTAAGAAGCCAACATCATCTCTGTGAGGATGCGGGTTTGAAACCTGGTCTCGCTCAGCGGGTTGAGGGTCTGGCGTAGGTCGCAAATGCGGCTTGGATCCGGTGTTGCTGTGGCTGTGGTGTAGGCCTCGGGTGGGGCTCCAGTTCGACCCTTAGCCCGGGAACTTCCGTATGCCGCCAGTTTGGCTGCAGAAAGAATCCAGCTTTCAGAGTTCCTTGGTGGCTCAGTGGGTTAAGGATCTGACATTGTCACTGCTGTGGCTCGGGTCACTGCCGTGGTGTGGGTTTGATCTCTAGCTCTGGAACTTCTGCATGCCGTAGGCATGGCCAAAAAAAAAAAAAACCCCAACCAACCAAAAAGAATCCAGCTTTCTTTGATTATGCCAGATATTAAAGAGATTGCAAAAATGTAGTTTAAATTTTGCTTGCTAAATTAATTTTATTTTGGGAAAGATTGTTATTTTTCATAAAAATACGTTATTTTTGTTTACAGGTATTGGGCTTGATCTTTTAAGGGAATTAATAAATATTTTTAATATTTTATTTTCATTTCTAACATGGTAACTGTCAGTTAGGTATAACCACGTCGACCAAAAGGTCTTGAGCCTCTGGATAGTCTGTAAGTACGTGTCCTGAGACGGAACAGTATCCTGCGAACTCCTGTTTAGCATGTTCCTCTTACGTTAGAGAACGTGCACGATTTTCCGCCTCGTGATGTAAGTGGACCTGTCTTTTCAGGAGGAGAGACCAGACCCTGCAAGGCCTTGTCTCCACAGACAGCACCATCTTCCGAACGACAGAGGATTAGGTAAAACTCTGGGCGACGGTGGACTGTGCTTGATTCTTGAGGGGCTATTTGTGGAAACGGGAGTTCGGGAACCCCACAAAACACTGGAGCCTAGAGATAACGAGACGTGTCACTCATTCTCATCGCCCACCTCATCATAGCATCCCCAAAAAAGCTTTTCGGTGCTTATGTTTTGAGCTAGTCCAACCGTGGTTTTATCTGTTCTCTGAGATGGTAAGAACGGAACACCTGGTTTTCTGGGGCGTCGTCTGGGTCCTTTAGTGAGATGCCGCTACTGTCTCAGCTCCGCGGTGGCTGCAGGAGAGCCGTTGCCGGCCCTCCCGGTTCAGCGGCAGAGTCTTGGCGGGCCTCTCTCATTTCACCGCGTGCGGTCTCACGCGACGGGCTTTGCCTGTGTGTTTCTTTGATGTGCCCTGTCTCTGCTTCTCTCTAGAAGAGCTCCCCGGGAGCAAAGGCTCTGTGCCTCTCAGTGACCTCCCAGGGTTTTTAGGGGGCCTGGCCTCCGAAGAGGATAGTGTGGAGAAAGATAAAGAAGAAGGTAACAGGCGCGGAATTCTGGGCCTGTTGTGGGGTTTGCCTCGAGCTAATGGAGCCCCTCTGCCCTTAACCCGGGTTTAGCGTCCGCATGCACAGGCTTGGGCTTCTTTGGGGGAACGAGTTGGGAGTTTTATTCTGAGGCCTGTGCCAGGGGAAGGGCTGCTGCTTTTTATCTCTGCGTCTCGGGGGCACGTGGCAGCCTGCAGCCCCGCACTGCCCGGCCTTGCCCGGGAGGCCTCCTTACGCCGTGTCTCTCATCGCCCCCTCCTCTCAGCGGCAATATCTAGAGAGCTGTCCGAGATCACGCCCGCCGACGCCGAGCCCCTGGTTCCTCGAGGAGGCTTCGACTCTCCCTTCTACCGGGACAGCCTCCCCGGCTGCCCGCGGAAGACCCACTCAGCCGCCTCCGGCACTCAGGGCACCAGCGCCAACGCTGAGCCTTTAAACTCCTCCCTGGACAAGCTGGGGCCTGACACACCAAAGCAAGCCTTTACCCCCATCGACCTGCCCTGCGGGGGCGCCGAGGAGAGCCCTGCGGCCGACAGGGCGCGCCAGGCTTCTCTGGAGACGGGCATCCTGACCCCCAGCCCTTGTAAAGTCCCAGCCCAGAGGGGCCTGGGCTTCGGAAGTGGGCAGCCTCCCCCGTACGACCACCTTTTTGAGGTGGCATTGCCAAAGACTGCCCATCATTTTGTCAGCAAGAAGACCAAGGAGCTGCTGAAGAAGGTGAAAGGGCACGCGGAGGAGGACGGCGTGCCCCCGGCCTCCCCCGTGGAGGTGCTGGACAGGCTAATACAGCAGGGGGCCGACGCGCACAGCAAGGAGCTGAGCAGGTACGCCGCGCCCCCTGCTCCGTCAGCTTCTGCTGTCACCCCGCTGGCTGCGAGCACTACTTACTCCTCACGCGCTCCCAGAGGCAGCTGCCCCTCTGCCTCGTCAGATGTCCCCTGGTCCGAGGCTTGTTACAGAACACACACAAAGTGTGTACCCTCTGCAAAGGCTGGTTCAACTCAGGTGATTCTTCTGCAACGTGCCGCTTGAAAACGCGCGCCTTATCCGCAAACAGTTTTGTGCCAGCGTGCTGTGAGGAAGCCCAAGCGCCCTCGCCTTTGCTCTCCGAAAATTTTAGCGCGAGGCTATGGTGTTGGAAGAACCCAGGGTAGTGGGCGGGTTGTCTCCTCTGGCTGCCAATGTGCTGTTCTGTTTCGGTGACACGGTTCACCTGATGGAAGAGAAAATCATCAGCCTTTCAGTGCCAGCTCAGGGCTCTCGGGCCGGGCCCTTCCCCCGCCCTCGCACGCGGTTAGGAACCCGTCTGAGACACCATTGTCAACCCTTGTTCTATTCACTTTTCTTCCTTTTTTTTTTTTTTTTTTTTGCTTTTTAGGGCCGCACTCGTGGCATGTGGAGGTTCCCAGGCTAGGGGTCTAATCAGCTATGGCTGCCAGCCTATACCCCAGCCACAGTGATGCTGGATTTGAGCCGTGTCTGCGACCTACACCACAGCTCAGGGCAACGCTGGATCCTTAACCCACTGAGCGAGGCCAGGGGTCGAACCCGAAACCTCACAGCTCCTAGTCGGATTCCTTTCTGCTGTGCCACGACGGGAACTCCCCACTGCACTTTTCGGAGGTGATCTGGGGGGTGGGGGAGGCAGTTGCTCACCCTCAGTGCTGCCATTCCTGGGCAGGCTCTTAGGGACCACTCGTTTTCCTCCGTGGAATAACCTCAGGTGGGATTTGACGGAGACTGTGAGGTTTAAGATCTTGTTTTGAATGAAGCTGAGTGTAAGAGACTCGGTAAATGACCTGCCTCCTCCTTAAGCTTGGGTGACAGTAGCTTCTCAACAGAGAGCTGCTCCCCATGGGTTGAGAGCAGGGCTCAGTGTTTGACCCCTCGGTTGCCTTGGAGAGCCGACAACGTGCCAGGCTGCGGCGTAAGCTCGGAATGGGGGCCTTTCCACTTTGGTGACTTGGTCACGCTCAGAGGGGGCCTGGCCCTTCCACCTGCTGCAGCCCCCGGTGAACTTTGCGTGGATAGCTTTTCATGCCTTTGCTCTTTGACCACAAGGAAGCGAGCTAATGTTCCTGCAGTGACAAGTCCTGATGAACTTTTCTAGGCGAGATCAGTAACTGTTGCTCAAACTCTTTTTCCTAGGTTATCTTTACCCAGCAAGTCTGTGGACTGGACCCACTTTGGAGGTACGGTTGTTACGTGAGCCCCCTTCCAGGCCTGGGGCTCCTGCTTGCTTGTTGCCTTTTCTGTCCTTGAAGGAGGAGCGCTGTAGGAGACACCCCCCTTTGCTGCTGCTCCAGCCGGGTTACCTACCTGGCCGATGAGTGCCTCACGGGTTGCACAGTCAGCATTTCCTAGTTTTGGAAAGTGGCAGAGGACCGCGTGCTTGAGAACAGCAAAACGTGCGGCGCTCATGCCAGGCTTCCCTAGAAAGGAACCAGGTGAAGTAAACGCTGCAGGGCAGCTCCCGGGGCAGAGAGGCCAGCGCAGCCAGAGGAGGGGTCGTCGAGGTTTGTGGGAAGGTAATGAGGCTCTCCCAGCGTCAGCTTACACGATAACCCTGTGTGGAGTCCTCTACGCGAGGCTGGGGAGTAAAGTCTACCCCCCAGCGCGTGCCCGGGGCTGGAAACCTCGTGATCACGTAGAGTGAGCGGCCGGTGTCTTCACCAAGTGTTTCCTAAGCGGACAGGCCGTGGGTGGGGCTCGATGGAACACCGTGTAAAAGCCGTCTCTGCCACCCCTCTGCTTTAAAATCAGGCTCTCCTCCCTCAGATGAGGTCCGCACCCTCCGTAACCAGTTGCTTTTACTGCACAACCAGTTACTGTATGAGCGTTTTAAGAGGCAGCAGCACGCTCTCCGGAACAGGCGGCTCCTGCGCAAGGTGATCAGGGCAGCGGCTCTGGAGGAGCACAACGCTGCCATGGTGAGCGCGCAGGGGGGCGCGGGGGGGCGAGGGGGCGCAGGGGCGCGGGGCGAGGTCAGAGCTCTCAGCCCCGGCCCGGCTCCCTGGTGTGGCTCCTGGCCGGTCACGTCATCTCTGAGCTTAAGATGTGAACGGCCAGAGCCCTGAATTCCCTTGCAGCTGTTGGAACCCGTGGGGACGAGTGATTTTTGGTGTTTGTTGGTCTGTGACTGGCTAAGAGGGTAGCAGTCAGAAAGTGATTTTGTTTCTCCAGATGTAAACCCAGCTGTACGAGAAGCAGCTTTGTGGCAGAATCTTGTAGGGCAGTGAACCCAGTCGGACCTGGGCATTGACCTTGGCTCTCCTCCTTGGTACCTTAGGAAAGTAATTTAGCCTCCGTTACTCATCCTGGAAATGAAAGCAGTAGCAGCAGCCTCTCCTTGTGAGCTGCTGTGGTGAACAGGAGGCCCTTGGTCGGCGCGGGCGCAGGCTGAGCCCGCGGTCAGTCACACTCACTCTGGTGACCTTGGCTGGTAGCACCCACTTACTTGAGCGCTGGTGGTCTAGGACCTCTGGAAGGATCAGGAGCGAGGTGATCGCTGAGAAAAGTTCTTTAAGCGACTGTTGATCCATTTGCTCGTGTGGAATTTGGAAACCCTTGACCAGAAGCCAGGGCAGACCGTAGTGAGCTGGGAGAGTCTGGGCCCGTTGTCAGGGCTGAGGGTGGCTTGTGAGTGTTGCGATGAAACACCTGCAGCTTACGTTTGAACTTGAGCGTGCCTGCCCAGGCCGTAAGGCAGCTAAAATGATGGCGTCTTTGGTCTCCGCTAGAAAGACCAGTTGAAGTTACAAGAGAAGGACATCCAGATATGGAAGGTGTGTCTGCAGAAAGAGCAAGCCAGATACAGCCAGCTCCAGGAGCAGCGAGACACGGTGGTCGCCCAGCTCCACAGCCAGATCAGACAGCTGCAGCATGACCGGGAGGAGTTCTACAACCAGAGCCAGGAGTTACAGGTGCGAACCGCAGCGCCCGGCAGAGCCGCCAGGACAGGCCGAGAGCGCGCCTGGCTGTCTCTGAAGTCACGGCAGGTAGATTTCACCGCAGGTACCTTTTAGAGGGTCCCCAGCTCCCTCGGTTCACAGTGTTCTTAGCACTTTAGGAGTTTTGCCCGGTGCTCCAGAGCCGGAAGGAACCCTGAGCAGTTCTGCTCATTAAGTAGATCCAAACAGCTGAGGATCTCGGTCATCACAGCTTAGAGGCTGTTCGCAAGTGAGATGCACACATTCGTTTTTTTTTTCGATTTTGTTTCATTTTCGAAGGACCACAGTCACTTGCAGATGCTGTCGGGCACTGCCGAGTCTCGGACCTTGGAGTCAGATGAGACCGGATGCCCTCATTTTCTGTCTGCCTTTGGCTTTCTCATGGTGTGGTTATCACAGCCCCCACCACAGCCAGCTTTGCGGGGTTAGCACGCCTGGTAACTGCAGTGCTGCTCCTTCCAGGTGGTAGTTCACGTGCGGGCCAACAGATGTCACTGTGTGTCCCTCAAAATTTAAAGCCAGTCCCGCAGCTCCCCGCGAGCCTGCTGTGTAGCCCTGGGGCCCTTTGGCATGCAGTTTGCCAATTGCAGATCTAAGGTCTCTCTTTTTTTTTCCTTTTGTTAATCAGTCAGGACCTCAGAAATTAACTGAAACTTACTTTTTACACCTAAGAGGTTAGTTTTAAACCCGGTGGGCCCAGAATGGTAGAGCAGCGGAAGTGCGAGGCTCTCCCAGTTCTCTGTGGGCCTGCGCGCCGGCACCGGTAACCCCTGGCTCGCCTCTCTGGGCAGACGAAGCTGGAGGACTGCAGGAACATGATCGCGGAGCTGCGCGTGGAGCTGAAGAAGGCCAACAGCAAGGTGTGCCACACCGAGCTGCAGCTCAGCCAGGTGTCTCAGAAGGTGAGGGCGCCGGGCCAGGCCGCCCGCTGCTGCCGGGCTTCCTCCAGACAGGACGCGCGGGTTGCTGTGCGTCTGTGCCAGGGCTCCTGACAGGGAGTGCTGCTGCTGCTGCTGCTGCTCGCCCCCTCCGGGGACATGGGCAATGTCTGGAGACCTTTCTGGTTGATGTTCTCAATGCTGTTGACATCAAGTGGGCGGGGCTGGGTGCTCGTAAATGTCATGTGGACAGGGCCCCTGCCCCCCGGTCCCCTGCCGGGGTCACCGAGCCTCGGCCCCAGTCTCTGTGTGTCCTGGGCACGCTTTTGTCTTTTTGGCTGCACCCACGGCATACAAAAGTTCCCAGGCCAGGGACTGAACCCATTCCTCAGCCGTGATCCCATCTGCTGCAGTGACAACGCTGGATCCTTGGTCCCCTGAGCCACCAGGGAACTCCCTGGGAACTCATTCTTTTTTTTTTTTTTTTTTTGTCTTTTTGGGGCCGCACCTGCAGCATACGGAAGTTTCCAGGCTAGGGTTTGAATCAGAGCTGCAGCAGCCAGCCTACGCCACAGCCCCAGCAACGGTGGATCCTTAACCCAGTTAGCAGGGCTAGGGATTGAACGCACGTCCTCATGTACACTAGTCGGGATTGTTACTGCTAAGCCACGTGGGAACTCTGGGAACTCATTTTTAATATTTTGTTTACATAAATGTGAAGTCAGGTTTTGTATCCCCCTCTTTGGGATTCCCTGCACTCTCTCTAAATCACTTACTCACAAACTGGTGGTTTTTCCCTGGGGCTTTGTCCCCCGACCGCTGTGTCCCTGCCCTGGTGGTTGTGCACCTACCCATCTTCCCTGGGTGTCCTGGGGTGGCCACTTTTGATGTGGAGCATCTGTACTTCTTCCTCTTGGCACAGAGACAGTTTTTGTTTTGTTTTGTTTTTTGTCTTTTTGCCTTTTCTAGGGCCGCGCCCGTAGTATATGGAGGTTCCCAGACTAAGGGTCTAATCGGAGCTGTAGCCACCAGCCTACGCCAGAGCCACAGCAACATGGGATCCGAGCCCGCGTCTGCAACCTACACCACAGCTCATGGCAACGCCGGATCGTTAACCCACTGAGCAAGGGCAGGGATCGAACCCGCAACCTCATGGTTCCTAGTCGGATTCGTTAACCACTGCACCAGGACGGGCACTCCCAGCACAGGGACAGTTTTGAAGTGCATGTCTGTCCATTTTTATTGCCCTTGGATCCCTTCCTTGCCCCCAGCCATGGAGGGGTGGCCTTTATGAAACCGTGGGAGTTGCTGGTACCGCCCCGGCCCTGCCACCGTGTCCTCCTAGCTGGTGCCCTGGTACTGCCCCTTCGCTGGCCGGTGCTGTCTGTCTGACGTTTCCCCGTGCTTGTTGCTGTGTTTCGGTCAGCTCTCCAACAGTGAGTCCGTCCAGCAGCAGATGGAGTTCTTGAACAGGCAACTCTTGGTCCTTGGGGAAGTCAACGAGCTGTATTTGGAACAACTGCAGAACAAGCACTCAGACACTACAAAGGTACGTGGGCTCAAGGAGCCACACCCTCTCTAGGACACTCCTGGGACCCATGCAGCCCACTGGTGGCCCGCTGGAGAAAATAGCTTTATGAATTGCTTCCTAAAAGATGGCATGGCTGCCCTGGGGTCCAGTTAGTCCCGCCTCTCCCTGGCCCGGCCACGCAGGCACGTCTCAGCTGCCCCACTGGCCGGTTCCCCTCGTTGGGTGCTTTGCACTGCAGTCCCATGTATGCGAAAGCACCTAATGCCGATCGGTTCAGAGTCGGCGTAAAAGTCTTTCCCTCCTCTTGGCGGGGACCCCTTCAGAGGGAGAGAGCGACGAAGAAAAGGCATGGGGTGCCAGGCCCGTTAGGCGTGTAACTCTCAGGGCTGTGGGCACGTGCTGCTATGCGTGTTTTTTCTTCGTCATGCGGAGTTTAATTTCTGCAGACGGTGTTTCAGTCCTGGCAACAAGGCCAGCATCGGGATGGTCTTTCCTTAATTAGCGCCTCACCGACGCGTGGGGGCAGAAGCTCTGGGTCACTTTATAGATAGCCTCAGGTAGCGGGAGTGGAAGAGTTGGGGATGGAATTTTAAGAGCAAAAGCTTCGCTGCTTCCTCCCACCGACTTCTCCATCACGAATAGGCTTTCTTTTTAGGATTCCTTGGGCTTTATAAAGCTCCCCGCCCCCGAATGTAGGGAGTCTTCCTGGAACCAAGAGATGTAGTCATGGGAACAGTTACTCCTGTTTCTCAGCGCCTCTCCCCTCTCAGGTTCAGGATCCCTTAGAAGGATATTAAATGTGGAACTTTCTCTAGAAACCAGCTCTCTCTTGTTTTGGAAGTGTCATGGCCTCAGAAGGAGAAGGCAGGGAAAAGAGGCCTGAGGGACTGGAGAACCTCTCAAAGCTTACTCGGAGCACCCCTCTCCTCTCCCACGAGAAGTGGGGGGCGGGTTGGCCTCTGTCTTTTGGTTGGAACCCTTGGACTCCTGGGGCCTGACCTCCTTGGGCCTGGTGTCGCAGTTCGCGCAGTGGGCATGCTGGTCCCGGCTGGTGACAGCTGGGCCACCTTCGGCTGTCAGCAGCAGCACAGAAGGACTTCACCGGCTTATCCATAAGGAGTGAGGCAGGTGAGTTCCAGGTTGCTCGAGTTGGCAGTTTAGGGACAGCGTCAAGGAGCTGGCCTCTTTCCGCTCTCCTGCCCAGCCCACCCTGTCAGCCTTGTCTTTGGGCTCTTGGTGCCCGTGTTTGCAAAGTGCACGCCCCAGTTAAAGCACAGGTCCCAGGTGGAAGTCTTCGCGCCCCCTGCAGGTCTGTCTCATTAGATCTTTCTGGGACGCGCTGCCAGACTGCACACCCTTGTTACTGGCTGAGCTCACGTCAGGCGTCCATCCCTGGCCAGCTGTTGCTTTCAGCTTGCAGGATCTGCCTCTGGACCCGGAGCTGGACTCGTCTTTTCAGTCAAGTGGGGAGGAGAAGGGGGTGTCTGAGCGTCAGATAGGGAAGGGCTGGTAGGCGTTGGGTGGAGCCCCTCGTGCAGTGGCTGTGAGGGTTAGTGAAGGTGTACGGATGCTCCTAGTTCGTCCATAACCAGTAACTATCCTGCGGGACAGAGGTTCCGTGTATTCGCCTGACCTGTGCTGAAGTCCGGAGCCATCTGGCATAGCTGGAACGGCCACGTCACATGGTCCCGGTTCTGAGCCGACATTGACCCCGTTGTCACCGGGGAGGCGCAGGGCTCGCAGGTCATCTCCCAGGCGGGAGGGCGCCTTCATTCCTGCTCCCCTCCTTGCTCCATGTGGTTCATTACCTCTCTTAGGAAAACAAATGCGTGGGAAACGTTACGTTATGCGTCTTTTTCCACAATAAAAAATCACGGAACACAAATGCAGCATGTACTTGTTAGGAAAGTGTCCTTTCCAGTGTTCCCTCATGGCTCAGTGGGTTAAGGATCTGGCGTTGTCACCACTGTGGCAGGTCTTAGATCCCTGGCCTGGAAACTCTTGCACGCCACCGGTGCAGCCACAAAGAGAGGAAGAAAGAAAAATGTCCTTTGCACTCTTTTTTGAGTGTTGGTGGGTTATACTTGCTCGGGGCGGTCAGTGGTTTCCGTCTGTCCGCCGGCGTGACCGACAGTCCTTGTCAGGGTACCTGGTCTGCAGATGCTGCTGGCCCGAGCAAGCCTGCTCGTTCGGCTGCGTCTCTAGCCTTGTCGCAGCCGGCGTTAGGAGAGGAGAAGAGCAGAAAAGCAAACAGATGACGCACACGCCACCGTGTCGAAGTTGTAGCTGGACACGGGCTTGCTTGCAGAGTGAGGGTGGCTACGTAGTTGATCACACCAGTCCCGTGGCTTTAGAGTCTTTTCCTCTTATTACTAATACAGAGCAGTACGTTCATTTTTATTTATTTATTCATTCATTTATTTTGGCTTTTTAGGGCTGCACCTGCAGCACATGGAGGTTCCCAGGCTAGGGGTCCAATCAGAGCTACAGCTGTTGGCCTACGCCACAGCCACAGCAACGCCAGATCCGAGCCTCGTCTGTGACCTACACCACAGCTCACGGCAACGCTGGATCCTTAACCCACAGAGCAAGGCCAGAACCCACGGAGCAAGGCCAGGGATTGAACCCGCAACCTCATGGTTCCTAGTCAGATTCATTTCCGCTGCACCACGACAGGAACTCCAGAGCAGTACTTTTGTTACTGATAAAAAATCTATTAAATATAAGATGGACTTTACTTAACTATTTCCCTGATATTTAATAGTGCTTCTAGGAGTTCCTGTGTGGCTCAGAGGGCTAAGGATCTGACATTGTCACTGCAGTGGCTCTGGTCACTGCTATGGCGTGGGTTCAGTCCCTGGCCCAGGAACTTCCACATGCTGAGGGTATTGTGCCCTCCCCCCCAAAATAGTGTTTCCAATTTTTTGCTCTTCTAAATCACGCTGTGGTGATTATTTTCGTGTAAAATATTTATTCACATTCAGATGATTTCCTAAGGGATAGATTTTAGGGAAGGATTAGTAGGTTGGTACTTATCGCCAGCTTACTTTCCAGAAAGTTGTACTTTTTTTTTCCCTTTTTTGGCCGTGCCCTAGGTGTATGGAAGTTTCTGGGCCAGGGATTGAGTCTGAGCTGCAGCTGTGACCTACGCCACAGCTGCAGCAACACGGAATCCTTAACCCACTGCACTGGGCCCAGGATCAAATCTTCACTGCCTTCGAGACACACGGGATCTTTAGCCTACTGGACCATAGCAGCAACTGCAAGTTATTCTAGTTTTTATTTCCAACTAGCAATAGCTAATAAAGTACCTTTCTCAGAGCTTCTGTCACTGATTTTTCAAAGTGGATATGGCGTGTTCAATTTCTGAAAGGACTAACTCCAGTTCCCTTTTTTGTTTGTTTGTTTCTAGGAAGTAGAAATGATGAAAGCTGCGTGTCGGAAAGAACTAGAAAAAAACAGAAGCCACGTTCTCCAGCAAAGTCAGAGGCTTGATACCTCTCAAAAACGGATCTTGGAACTGGAATCTCATCTGGCCAAGAAAGACCATCTTCTTTTGGAGCAGAAGAAATATTTAGAGGATGTCAAGCTGCAGGCAAGGTAACCTTGGCAGGGAAAGGGTTTTGCTGCCATGCGTTCTGTTGCGTGTTGCTTCCCACATTCGGGAGTGGTCTTTCTCTTTCAGAGGACAGCTGCAGGCCGCAGAGAGCAGGTACGAGGCTCAGAAGAGGATCACCCAGGCCTTCGAGCTGGAGATCTTAGATTTATATGGCAGGTTGGAGAAGGATGGCCTTCTGAAAAACCCTGAAGAAGAAAAAGCAGAGGCAGCGGAAGCCGCAGAGGAAAGGTAGGGACACAGAGTCGGCACCCGGGGCTGGGGCTTGGTCGTCAGGCTGCCCCGAGGGAGCGAGGGCTGTGGCACGTGGTGTCAGAAGCAGGCGGCTGGCTGGCCTGACGAGGCTCAGCCCTTGGCCCCGTTCCCCAGACGCCCAGCCGTCTTCCCTTGCTCCTTGGCCTTGGCCCCGAGTCACTCGATTCGGTCACGGGGGTGTCGTCTTTAGGATCGCCACCTGCCACCCCTCGTCATGGCTGGGGTTCCTCTTGAGGAGCTCTCCCGTTCGAATCCTCTGTTCTCGCACACAGCGCCGGCTGGCCGAGTGTGCGGTGTGATCCCACGCCTCCCAAACCCGGCAGCGCACACACCAACCCCTTCCCTGGTGTGTCTTTCAGGCTGGACTGCTGTAATGACGGCTGCTCGGATGCTGTATCAGGGCACAGCGAAGAGGCCTCTGGCCACAACGGGGAGACCAAGCCCCCCAGACCGGGCAGCACCCGGGGCAGGAGTGGGAGCAGGGGTGGCGGCGGAGGCAGCAGCAGCAGCAGCAGCGAGCTTTCTACCCCGGAGAAACCTCCCAGCCAGAGGGCGGGCCCGTTCAGCAGCCGCTGGGAAACTGCTGCCGGCGAGCCCTCCACCAGCATCCCCACGACGGCCGGCTCGCTCCCCAGCTCGAAGAGCTTCCTGGGCATGAGGGCTCGAGAGTTATTTCGTAATAAGAGTGAGAGCCAGTGCGATGAGGACGGCATGCCCAGCAGTAGCCTTTCTGAGACCCTGAAGACAGACCTGGGCAAAGACTCGGGTGTGGAAGCCAAGACCGCCCTGAGCCTAGACGGCCCGCACCCGCCTCCCCCTCCCCCGGACAGTGTCGGACAGCTCCGCATCATGGACTACAACGAGAGCCATCACGAACACAGCCAAGGCTGACGGCCAGTCAGTGCTGACCTGCCTCCCGCCGGCCTGCAACGGGCGGTGCGAACGCACGGTGCAAAGCGTGCCTGTTTCCAGGGCGTGAGTGGCCAGCTCGTGCCCCGGAAGTGGGCTGGAGGTCTCTTGACAGCAGACCGAACGCAGAACGGTTTTTGGATCTGGCGTCGAGATGCCTCGTAACTTCCCCTCAGCCACCCCGAGCCCTCTCTTTCACGACCCCGGCAGCGTGTGCGAACGCGAGGGCCAGGGTGCCTTCTCCGCCAGCTTTCTTTTCTCCCCTCCCCCTAAATGGTTGCGCCCCTTGAACCTGTGCAATATGAGGCCAAATTCATTCTCTGAGTCTGACACACCGCGCTCTCCTTTCCTGGAGCTCAGAGGGCCGGGGTGGCTCTCCCTGAGCCCAGCTATTTGGTAGCGTCGCAGGTGAATCTGGTTTTGCCCCTTTCCGGGAGGAAGTGGCATGCAGAGCCTGTCACCTGCACAAGAGAGCTTTCACGTGAGGCTTTTTCACTGCTTCCGCTTCTGAAGTTCAGCATCTAAAGCAGCAGATCTAGGAAAACGAGGGTGTTTGCAGGCCTGTGTTCTTTTGGCGGTTCTGATAAGCTTCCTAGAAAGTTCTTTGTGCACAAGGTCTGCTGTGGGTGAGTCTGGAGCTGGCGCTGTGGAGGCCTCCTCCCTTGGGAATGCTCTGTCCCCCTGCCCACCCCACCCCACCCCCTTACTCAGGCGGCGTTTGTTCGGGAGCTGGTCCTGTTCTGACCCTGGGCCGATGCATGGTCAGACCTGCTCTCTGCAGGGGACGTGAGCAGGTACCTGAGAAGAGACGTGCTGTGGGCGAGGAGCTGCCCGTCCAGGCAGGGTTGTGCCAGCTGAGCCTTGTGGTTAAACACCTCTGTCTGTTTGCCGCCCTTCGCGTTCCCTGCATCTGTGGTTCATGTCAGCGCCTTGGTGACACTGCAGCAGAAAGGCTCTGAAGGTCCAAAGAGTTTCTTGAGAGTTTCATGACCACAGTTTCTCAGGCTCCGCGAGCTGCCTCGCTGTAGTAGATTCCAGGCCCCCAGAAGGTTACAGCTTTCTCACAGCCGCTCTCACTCTCAGGGGCCTGGCGCTGCTGCATGGCAGCGCATTAAAGCAGGGCCCGGGGGCGCTGGCAGAGGCTGACTGCCCTGGGCCCTCTGAGCCGCCCGCACAGGCTCAGGAGAGGGGACACCCGCCGGAACATGGGTGGTGGCAGAGAAGCTGAATTCAGCAGGTGCTCCGAAATAAATGCTAGAAGCCTAAGAATTGTGGCCGTGTTCCCGCTGAGACCGAGGCAGGGAGAGATGGGTGGGAAGAGCCAGGCTTCAGAACCTGGCTTCTCTCTCTCTCTCTCCTTTCAGTTAAAAGGATGGAAGGGCGCATCCGTGAAGAGGGAAAAGGCAAAACTGTCATGGTACGAACCTCACGGCATGGGGCGCTTCCCGCCCCCAAGGGGCAAGGCTCCTCTGTAAAGGGCGGCAGTGAATGTCCTGGCATCCCACCCAGAGGGAGCTAGATAACGGGACTCCCTGTCACCCTGGTGGTCCTGGCAGAAGACCTCCTTGGGACAGGATCGCCCGGCTGCCCTCCGCCTGGCACGGCGCCGGCAGTTGCCGCTGGATGCCCCGCGTGGAGTGGTCGGGACACCAAACGTGCAGCTCCGCTTTTTCCAGAGGAGCGCCTAGAAGCAAATGCGTTCTCGTTGTCTAGTCCACTTTTCTTTAGAAAAGGAAAACATGAACAAATTCAGGCGGGAAAATTACAACCATGAAGACTCATTCTGAGTGCTTGTCCCCTTCCCGAGCCCGGGAGATGTGCGCCTCAGAGCAGAGGCGCTGGGCCCCAGTCAAAGCCCTCATCCTGACAACTGGCGGAAGCAAGGAGGCTGATGCGAGGGAAGAAAAAAGCGTTTTTTTAAATGGGCAGATGGAGAAAATACAGAGAAGGAGGCAGCGTGGTAAAGTGGCCTGAGGCCCGGGCCGGAGGCTCCTGGGCCGGCCAGGTCTCTGTGCCTGGGGCCCTTGGCCCCTCCTCCAGCCCTGGCGTCTGTTTGCTCAGCTTTGCAACGGTCTGGTCCAGAGGGGTTGCACTCAGCTTCCCCTGGACTATAGGAGGCCACGGGTTTTACTCAGCCAGGCTGGGGGTGGACGCAAGAGTCCTGCTGAAGTGAGATCCAACACAGGAGTTCCCTGGTGGTGCCGTCAGTTGAGGGTCCAGCACCGTCACTGCTGAGGCTGGGTCACTGCTGAGGCTCGGGCTCAGTCCCCGGCCTTGGAGCTTAGGCATGCTGTGGGTGTGGGCGAAAAAACTTACCCAACCTGAAAATTTAGGGTTTTTTTTATTGCAAAGGACTTGAGTCAATAATAAGGTTTGGTTTAATTTTGAAAATGATAGACCTGCCCAGAGTCAGCAGGGCACTGGGAGATGCTGCAGTGAGCATTTTGAAGGATGGAAGGTGATAGTGACAGATCAGCTTCCCAGAGAGAATTCAGGCCTGGGGACCATGGGGCAGAGGCGGCAGCACCGTCATGGTCCCACCAGAGCCTGTCCTGAGGCTGGTTAAGCAGAGCGGTGGACAGACGTTGGGGTTAGCCTCACGCGAGTCACTCTGAGCAAGCCTGGTCATGGCCAGTGTCCATGTCTGTTCTCCCCCCCCCCCCCCACCAGACACTAACCAGGGTCGGCACAGACCCTGAGAAGTCGGGCTCTGCTTCTGGGGCAGCGGGAAAGCTTGTTTTCAAAGGATGCACTACAGCGTCGTGGGGGTGGGGAGGCAGGAGGAAGGTGACGGCGTGGTTTCCGTGGAGAGCGATCCCCAATCTACGACGAGGAAATAAGCAGGTGGAGCGTGTCCTTGGATTGGAAAAAAGCTTTTGGCAGGGTTCCGTCCCAGGTCCGTGAAAACCGTAGCTGGGGACGTGGAGGAAGTAGCTGGTCATGAATAGGAAAATGAACTGAAATCCAAAGGTCGGAGGGAAAGTTCACGTCTCGGGTCAAGAGTTCCTTTGGCGATGAGAGCCGGGACCAGCCTTTCGGGTGGGCGGGTAGACGTGGCCTCGCCACGCCCGTCAGCAGAGGTTTTTGGGAGGGAAGGTGCCTCCCCCTGGGAATAAGCTGCTGAGGGTCTCACGAGGCTCTAGGAGCGGAGAGAGAAATGCTAAGCCAGTCTGGGAGCCAGGGGTCCGTACTGTGTTTAGGGGGAGCTAGTCTGAACTCTTCTTAAAGGGTAACTGTTAACATCCAGGAAAGGGTCCCGGAAGCCACTGACAGTTGGCAAGTTTAACCCATGTGTCACCACGGCGGCCAGGGCCCCACTGGGCAGCACCCGGACGGCAGCAAACAAAACGCCAGATGGGGCCGTCGCCGTTTGCGACAGCGTGTGTTGCTTCGGGTGTTACCGCTGAGAAAGAGAGAGCCCTGGCGGTTGTGGGGAAGAGGACGACTAGGTGATCGTGATGATGAGAGAGGGTTTCCGAGGAGCACAGAGGTTCAGATTCACGGCTGAGAATAAAAAAATTGGGTGTTTCTGTGTAGACGCTAACAAAAGTGCTGTGACTGGCCAGTGTGAATTTTTACCAAAAACTAGAACATACCACTTGAAGCCAGAAAGAAAGAACTGCAGAACAAGTGACACAAAGTACTATGTGAAGATGCAGTTTTTCTAACCAAAGCAGTGAGGTGGGAGAGGTGTGGGCTAGGCTGAGGGGGATTCGGGCAGAGTGGAGACTCGGTCCCCAGCCGCCGTCTCGGGGGAGGTGCCCCCCACCTCATGCAGATGCTCTCAGAGTGGTTCCGGGAGAAGCCTGTGGGGACGAGAGCTATCTTGTGGGGTGACCCAAATAAGCACATCTTACTCTGGGCATTTGCACCCTTCAGGGCACGTGCTTTGAAATTGACCAGCAGTGAGTATGGAAAAGTGTGTCCGGTCTGGAGATGCTTGTGTGTCTGTTTACACCCAGAGTCCTAGGACGGGTGCCCCTGCCGTGGGGCTGCCCCTTCCCCGGGCCGCTGCAGAGGAATTGATTGCACTTGTTTAGGCTTTTCCCTAGAGGTAAAAGAACAAACTTAGGTTGGGGCCTGGCCCGGGCTGCTGCTGTGATCCTTGTCCCCGAGCGGCTCATTCCTTATCCATGACCGATGTGCCGGGGGGAGCAGACACCGTCCTGCAGTCTGTGCTCTCTGACCTGAGAGAAGAGTGTCTGTAGCTCCAGGGGAGCCTGCCCGGGATGGTCGAACACCTGTGCCCACACCTGCTTTTGGCTCTGAAACGACTTCATGAAGGCAGAGGCGCGCGCTCTCCCCCTTCCCGTCCCAGGGCCACAGAATTGTCCAGCCTCTGGGATAAACAGCCGAGTTGAGCCTTGGGATAGATCTTGGAAAGTCTGACACCCCCAGACCAACCCCTTTCTCCCCCCCCCCCCCCCCCGATAGAGTGTTTGGACAGGAGGGTACAGATGGCGCTGCTCCCGGCATCAGAGCCTCTGGCTTATCAAAGAGGCAGCCAGGCACTTTGCACTAGGAGGAATCAGTGATCACTTTTCAGAAGACTTCTATGGACCATAAATATATTACTGAGGAACAGATTTTGCTAAGACAAGAGTCTAGTTTTATAACTCAATCATGGAGCAACCATATGTGGCTAACTTGCAGTTAAAAGGGGTCCCATCAGTGAAAATCAGATTTTTTTTTTTTTGGCTGACCGCTTTCAGCTAAATTCAAGACCGTCGTCTCTTGTCAAAAGGTTTACACCTTCCCGCCTTGATCTTAAAAGCATGTCAGACGATCCACATGAGATGCCATAAATGAACTGCAAGAGAAAATGGTACAATCTTAGTGAACGGGAGTTGGAATCAAAAGGTTTGCTGTCCTTCTTAGAATGTTCTAGAATGTCGAGGCAGTTGCTTGTGTTAACTGTGAACAAATAAAAACTTATTGTTTTGCACTACTTTGCTGTGTTGACACAAATGAGTCCTGGCGCCCTCCTAGGGGCTTGTAGGCAAAGCAGGAACTGGAGCAAAGGAGCGAAAACCTCCGGGCCGGGACGGGTCGGTTATCTCGGGTGGCCGAGGGGGACCGGCCGATGGCGTCTGTGAGACCCTTGTATTCACGGGCATGCCCTTCCCGAGAGTGGCCTGCTCGTGTGGGAGGAGGGGGCTGGCGTCAGCTCTACTAGGAGACTCTGGGAGCCAGGCGGCTCGCCGGGCCCGCACGGCCGTCTGGCCTTGCTTCTGAGGCGTGCTGGCCTCCCGAGGCCGTGGCCGGCACGTTGGGGTTCCCGCACCCCTGTTGGTGGAGCCCAGGTGACTCAGCAGCTGTGGGCGCTTATAAGATGCTGAGCCCGGCCACCGAGTCTCGTGAGTGTACCAGGGAGAAGGCGCAGCCAGCGTCCAGCACCTTCCATGCGCCGTCGGGATTCTGGAGGCGGGCCGGACACGACCTTCAGACAGTCGCGAGGCGCCCCGGCCTGGCTGGGCGAGCTCGGGGGGCGCGGTGCCCCCTTGCCAGGGTGGTTTCCATCGCCTGCCGCCGCTGCCCAGCGGCTCCTCCGAGACAACGACTTCAAGGTGGCAGATTTAAACTTCATCTGGGAGATGCAGGTGCTCCTGTCGGAACAGGTGTGTAACGGCTGTGTGGGCACCGTGCCGGCCTTGTGTGGGTCACGACCTCTTCGGAGCCGACGCTGGAGCCGGGTATGTCCCCTCCATGGCGGTAGCTCTGCCAGTGGTTTTGCTGTGAGGCTACCGCCCAGTGTCCTCTGGTGTCTCGGAGTAAATGCCGGTTTCCTCTTTGTTTTCTTTTTTGGGGCCGCGCCTGCATCATACGGCTCATCCTCACCTCCCGAGCTGGGGCCGAATCGCGGCTGCCGCTGGCGGCCTACGCCGCAGCCCCGCCACGCCAGATCCGGGCTGCAGCTGCGGCGACGCCGGGTCCTTAACCCACTGAGGACCGAACTCACTTCCCCACAGACACTGTGTCGCGTTCCTAACCCCCGAACCACAACGGGAACTCCTAAATGTCTTTTTCGGTCAGGGCTAGGTCCCAGGAAATCAGGCCAGGCAGAGGAGTAGAACACGTTTTATTCTTGATTGGGTCGCCCCCGAGGAAGCAAGAATACAGAAGCTAAGTCGCCCCCTGTGGAGGGAAAAACCGACAGTGAGACGCTGCTTCTGGCCAGCTCAGAAGCCGGAGACCCGTCTTAGGATGTCTGGGCCTCAAGGTGTGAAAACCAGGTAACCGCCCTCGAACAGGAGCCACAGAGTCAATTCTTCTGGCTTCGCTCACGGTCTCGCTCTCCCAAGGAAAGGGGGAAAGGTGGGTTCGTTCCCTTTTGGGCCTCGGTCCAGGGACCTAGTCACACGGAGGCGGAGCAGCGTCCAGGGGATGGGAGCAGCCCCGTCTTGCAGAGAGAGGCACCGCGGCCGTGGCGGGCGGGGAGCTGCGCCGTCTCCTCCAGCGGGATGGCTCAACCTGGAAAGCGGGACTGGCGGGGCCCTAGCTCTTTACCACCTCCCCGGGACACCCCGTCGTGGAGCCTGACACTCCGAGGCGAGGAAGCGTTCCAAGTTAAAGCGGGAGAGGGAGAGAGGTTCGCAAAACTACAGGGGCGGTGCCCCTGGGGTTCTAAGTGGCAGGGACTGTGGGCGCCAGTGAAAATGGATCAGCCAGTGGAAACAAGCTGGTGACGAAGTGCCCCACGAGATGGGGTGGGGTGGGTGGGGTGGGGTGAAATGGGGTGGCGAGGAGGGGCTGGATGGGATGGGGGTGGGGGGTGGAAGGGGGTCACAGCTGAGCTACAGTTTTCCACCCGGTGGTCTCCAGGGAGGTTTCGAACATCGCTTGTCTCCCGCCCCGGGTTTGAGGCCGTCTCGTGTCAGTTGCCAGCACTTGTGTTTTCTTAACCAAGGCTGGGTGCCGCAGGGAGCATGAGCGGCCGCCCGGGGGGCCCCCTGGGGCTCACTCACATGCTGCAGTGCTTTTCGGGGCAGCTTCTCGGAGTGGGCGACCCACTCTTTCATCAAGTCCAGGACGACGGGGATCAGGCTGACCACACCCCCGTAGTGGTTCCTGGCCTCGTCGCAGCTGAGGTGGTTCACCACGTCGTGAGGGTATCTGCCGGCCGGTGAGAGGGGTCGGGTGAGCCCTGCTCTGGGGACGCACCCTGCCTGGGTTCAAATCCAGCCCGCGCTGCAGAACCCCCCGGGGAGGTCTGAGTCTCTCCATTTCTGACGTGGCGGCTCAGCGGGTTTAGGGCCAGGAGCCCCCAGCTGGTCCCGGTGTGACGGCGGGTCTCGGAGCACCTGCCTGTGGTCTGTGGCAACCCGCCGGCATCCCTCCGGCTCGTGCCATTCAGCCCTTTGACTCTTGGCACACTGATGTCTAAATGGCTTCCTCAAAAATGTGGTACTTTGTGCTATGGGTTCCCCAGGGCTCAGAATCAGGGGTGCCACGTCCATGGGGAGCTCTGCCTCACACCTCCACCCCCGCCCCCACCCCTGGGTCTCCTGGCCTCCTAGAGCTGAGCCTCAGAAGTTCAGAAGGCCTCATTTTCAGTCACGTGACTTGCTGGGTTGCAGTGACTCCAGTGAATCAGTGGGCCTAGGACTTCCCAGCAGGGGAGGCCAGACCGGAGCCCCGTGTTTCACTCGCAATGCCCTGTCAGCAAATGCTGCCTCCCCCAGGACCCCTCCCCTCCTGCCCCCACCCCAGGAACAAGGTCAGAAGGCTCTTACTTTGCCCGCAGGCTGCTTAAGTCGTTGCTGTGGCTGACGAGGCTTTTGCACTTCTCCAGGAGGTTGTTGGTGACGGGGGTGCCGGCGTGCAGGGCCTCGAAGTGCTGGCACAGCTTGCTGAGCTCCGTGCAGATGTCCAGGAACATGAGCAGGATGCGCCGGTCCGTGGCATTGTGGCAGTGATGCTCCATGTAGCTCTGCACCTGCGGGGCCGTGCTGTGAGCTAGGGTCTGGGGCCCCCACCTCCTGGCGTCATGGGCAGAGGCCAGCCGGGGTGAGCATTCACCTGACCGGCAGTGGACGCAGCTAATGTCAGCAGGTGCCCCGGGCACCCAGCTCACCCAGTCCTCCCCTAAGTGCCCTGTGCTGGGTGCCTCTTGAATCCTCATTTTCCAGGTGAATTCCGAGGCTCAGCGAGGTGAGGTACCTGCTCGGGCCCCACAAAGTGGTGAGGCTGGATTTCACCCCAGGTCAAGGGCTCGGAGCCTGTACCTCGCCCCAGGTCCCCAGGCCCCCAAGCCAACACCTAAAGTCCCTGCCTGCCTCTTCTTGCCACCGTCAGTCCCAGCTAGAGCACCTGCTTTGAGACTTGCCGGGTGGGGCCACCCAGACTGAGGAGCAAACTGGATCCTTTGCAGTTTTGTTGTCCTGCTTGTCCAAGTCAGTAAGCAGAGCCAGAGAAAACAATTTTCTGTATGGGGAGAAACCTGCCCTCTACCTCACCCCGGGCAAAAAGCAACTCTGGGAGACGGAGAGCTTCAACTAAACTCCCATGGGAACGTGTTTTAGGCGCAGGGAAGTCTCTCTCCAGCAAGCCGTGAAAGGTGCTGGGAACAGCCACGCCGCTGAGCTCGTTTCAGCTGCTCTCCCTGGGGGTCAGGACTCTCCCGTCGCTCTGGATCGGAGGTGGGTGGGGAGGAGCTGGCTCGGTCCAGGCAGGATTAACGGACCCACTTCACACAGTTCTCCTTTCCACGAGCACCTCCTACTCCTCCAGGGCCCAGTTCCGAGTCTAACGAGGGTTTTCCCGTGGCCACTGACTGCCTTGCGTGGCTTGGGGCAGTCTTCCCAGATGACCTTAGGGGTTCCTTCCCAAGTCCAGTAGCCTCGTGTGGAGAGAGGCTTTTGATGCCCTCAGTGCCGGCCCGCACACCACGCCCGAATGCCCGGGATCCCTGGGGGTAGGGAGGAACCTGCACTGTAACCATAACAGAGCAGCCTCCCTGGGCAACCTGGCATTGGGGGGAGCCTCTGGCTGCCCCTGGTCCAGGGACGGGTTAGAGTCAACACACATGGGGCCATTATTTACCCCAAAATTTCCTGAACCTAAGCAAGAAGGAGCAGGCCAAGGTCACTCGTCCTGAGGTCGATTCTGAGCAGAGGTGGGGGCGTCTCAGGTGCCCCTTCCTTTTTTTTTTTTTTTTTTTTGTCTTTTGTCTTTTTAGGGCTGCACCTGCAGCACATGGAGGTTCCCAGGCTAGGGGTTTAATCGGAGCTGCTGCTGGCCTACACCAGAGCCACAGTAACGCCGGATCCTTAACCCACTGAGCAAGGCCAGGGATTGAACCTGCAACCTCATGGTTCCTAGTCGGATTCCTTTTCTCTGCACCATGACGGGAACTCCAGGTGCTCCTTCCTGATACTGAAAACCTGCCTGGTGCCCTTGGAAGGATGGGCCCTTGGGGGATGGGCTAAAGAGGAGGCGGCCGGTTTACTCCCAAAGAGCTCCGAGGAAAGAGTGAGCACGCGGACGACGCGGCTAAATATTACAGACTGGTGTGTCTAGGAAGTTATGGGGTGTTGTTTTCTGCAGGTTTTTAATTTTCAAGTTAAAAAACTGGGAAACCGTTTTAGAAAAATTTTAAAAAGAATGTTTTTGTCTTTTTGTGTGTGTCTTTTTTTTTTTTTTTTTAGGGTCACCCCTGCGGATAGGGAGCTTCCCAAGCTAGGGGTCTAATCGGAGCTGTTGCTGCTGGCCTACATCAGAGCCACAGCAACACCAGATCCAAGCCATGTCTGCGACCTACACCACAGCTCACGGCAACACCGGAACCCACTGAGCGAGGCCAGGGATCGAACCCACCACCTCGTGGTTCCTAGTCGGATTCGTTTCTGCTGCGCCACGACGCGCAACTCCTAAAAAGAATGTTTTGGAAGGCTGCTATCGGGCAAGGGTTGTTCTCCGAGCAGTTCCGGAGCCCTGTGAGCAGCCAGCCTCCCACAGGCAGGGGCACCTTGGGGTGGGAGAGGCCCCGCCCCGGGTTGTGTTCCTCACGCGCCATGGCAACGAGCCCCTAACTTCCTGGAAGGCTTGTTCGGACTGGAGGCCCCCGAGTCCTGCAGCGCAAACCCGGGCAGCAGCTGGCCCACGAGGAGACTCGGGCTCAGCGAGGACTTCTGCAAACGTGACTAGCAGTGCTTGGATTCCAGCAGCTGGGACCACCCGCATGCCTCCGTTCACCATCCACGCCAGTCCTTGGCTCAGGCCTGGCGACGAGGCCGGAGGCTGGCTGAGTGGGTGCGGTGGACGGTTTCGTGAAATCCGCACAGCAGCCCTAGGAGGCGTGTGCTGCTCTTCGCCTTCGCCAGACGAGGAAACTGAGGCTTAGAGAGGTGACTCACCGGCCCCAGGGCACAGAGGCGGCATGTGGGGGCGCTGGGACCTAAGCCCTGGCCGCTGAGTTTTGAGCCCACCCATCTAACGCTTTGTTATTCCCTCACGCGTTTGGTGAGGGCGTGTGTGGACAGCTCACTGCACCAGCCAGGACCTGAGCCCGATTCTGGCACACACCTGCCCTCCCTCCCCGGGCCTCAGTTTTTCCAACTTTCAAGCGAGGGGACTAGGCCCGGTGCCCTGGGAGCCCCGGGTCCTGCCCCCCAGGCCCCACCTGTCCGATGCTGGAGATGGGCCGGATCTTGTCGTGGGCGTCCTCCCTGCAGTGCTCCAGGGCGGCGATGAAGGTGAACTGCTGCTGCTGGAAGAGCCTGTACTTCTGCTCCACGCTCCGCAGGGACTCCTTCACCTCGTTCATCGTCATCCGGCCGGTTATCCACGGGAGAGGAGGGTCTACGGGGAGGAAGAGGAGAGTCAGGGGGTCCCGGGGCCAGACCCCGCCCCTGGATGCAGCCCTGGGCTGGGGAGGTGCCCACCGCCCCTCTCAGTGGTGCACTGGGCCAAATGGCCCCCTCACCCCCCTGGGGAGCAGGGACTTCACCCCCATTTTGCAGGGAAGGAAATGGGGCCCTAGGAGGCACTTGCTCGAGAAGCGGGCAGGCTGTCTGTCTGCCACAGAGCCGAGCCCGAGCCAAGTGCACAAGTGCCACGTGCCAAGGATACAGTCTTTGCCGAGAAATCTGACTTCCGTCCCTCCAGTGCAGACAGGTCTGCAGATTGTGGGTCTCTCACACACACACACACACACAAACACACATGGAGACATGCACACAGACACACATGGCCTCCAATACCTCTCTGTGGTGTCAGCAAAAGCCCAGCATCTAGAATCTAGGATTTTATCACTGGGGGCCAAGCCATTTTAAAGTGCCTGCCACTCCACAGTTGGTCAGAGTCTAGGGATTCCTCCGGGCTGAGCAGGGAGGTGGCACTGGCTTGGCTGGTCTGAGAAGACACGGCTCCCTGCTCTGTGCCTGGGCACGAGCCCCGATCTCAGGTCTGCTCACCCCCAGGGCAGGGGGTGGCCGCTGGTGACTCCCGTCCGCCTCCTAGGGCGCTTGCAGGGGCGGCCCCGACGCTGCGGGGCGCCCTCCCTCGATGCCTCGGCCTGTCCCTGGTGGGGTCCGGGAGGCCCACGAGGCAGCCAGAATCAGCTTGGAGCAGAAAAGGCTGTGGCTCCTGCTCTCCATGACATCATCACCTTGCTGAGCATGTGCAAAACGCTCCAGGTCATAGACGGATGGCGTGTTCGAGCTGGAAGGGGCCTCAGCAGATCAACTCCCCTTAACTTCCGGGGGGAACTGAGGCCCAGGTGTCACAGCAAAGCTTGTGCCAGGGGCGCCTTTGGTCCTGTGTTTCCTGACATCTCACCAGGGTCCTCAAGGTGCCACAGTGGCTGCCCCTGCACCGTGAGGCACCACCACACATGGAGCCCAGGCTTGGACAGTTAGAGGAGGCAGGCTGAGGGAGGGCCCTAGCGGGAGGCTGAACAGAAGGGACCAGGACCCTTGGCCTGGCGGTGGGGGTGGGGTGGACACATCCCAGGCTTCCTGGCAGGTCCCAGGTGGAGAGGGGTCTCCTCAGCATCCTGAGCACAGCAGGACTGGAACGAGGGTGTCTCTGTGGCAAGAGGAGCCGGTGTCAGAGGATGAAAGAGAATGCAAGGAGCACAGACCACAGGGTGGCCCCCGCACATGATGGCAGTGGTGGGACAGAGCCCTGGGAGGGCTGGGGAAATGGAGTCATGGACCTGGACTGGGGGCCGTGCCAAGAAGGGCCTGACAGCCTCAGCCCATGAACCCAGGTGGCTCTGCTGCAGACACAGTGGAACAGCTTCATTGGCAGCATCCTGGGGCCACCCCTGGGACCCACAGGCTGGGGACAGCAGGCCTGGTCCAGGGCCACACAGGGCAGCGGCCTCTTTCCAACTCCATCCCCGCCCCATTCAGCACAGGCCGGGAGGGGTACGGGGTTGTGGGGATGTGGCGGTGGGGCCTGCTGTTTGTTGAACACCTGCCATATTCAGCCAAGGGCCCCACGTCCTTGCCTGGAGGCAGAAATGCCAGTAAACCCAGGGCACGATGGTTTTCTGTCGCCTCCCATGGAGGCAGGCTGACCAGGACCAGACGCAGCAAGGAGAGTGAGGCACACACCTCAGTCCAAGACGGAAACCGGTGCCCGAAACTCAGCCATCCAGAGAGGTGAAAATGGGCACGACGTTTCCCTGAAAGAAGCGGAGGACCCCTCCCCCTGGAGGCTTGGCGAGGGGCGGGGCACGTGGGCAGAGCGGACAGGACCCTGGGCTAGAGGTTGGGAGGAGGGGGGCAGGGGGGGCCGAGGTCCCCACGTGTCAGGCAGAGCTGGGAGAGCCACCACTGCAGGCTGCTGGCCCGGGGGAGAGCTCTCCGGGCGTTCACTCCTGTGTTCATTCCTTCACCCTGCAGCGCCAGACACCAGGCGGGGCGCTGGGCTAGGCACACAGCATGGAGCATTGAACGGGACAGACAAGACTCCCTGCCCTGGAGGGGCTTTGTGAGTGGGAGGCGGAGGCTGAGGGTAAGAGAGAGAAATGAACAGCGTTTAGATAAGGAGAAAGCAAAGCGGGGGAGCGGATGGGAGCAGCCCCTAGGCTGCAAGAGGGGCGTCTGCAGGTGGCTGGGTGGTTCCGGGCCTGGGGAACTCTGCGCTTCAGTCTTCCTTGAGATCCTGGATGGCTGGCCCAGTTTTCCTAGTAACAGCCGGCTACTCTGAGCTCTGGGTAAGCCCTGCACAGCCTTACCCCAAGTCCTCACCACATCCTACGAATGGGCTACCAAGGTTATCCCCATAGGGCCGAAGACGGAGCTGAGGTCAGGCAGCCCAGGATTCCTGCTCAGTTCAGACTTTTTAGGGCCGCACCCGGGGCATATGGAGGTTCCCAGGCCAGGGGTCGAATCAGAGCTACAGCTGCCGGTCTACGCCACAGCTACAGACACGACAGATCCGAGCCGCATCTGTGACCTCCACCACAGCTCATGGCAACACCGGATCCTTAACCCACTGAGCAAGGCCAGGGATCGAACCTGAGTCTTCATGGACACTAGCTGGGTTCCTTTGGGTTCCTTACCGCTGAGCCACACCAGTAACTTCACTGAGAGAAACAGATCAGATTGACTGTGGCTGGAGGTGAATACCAAGGGCCTGGCTAGACCCCTGGGTCTCGCTTCCACTCTCTCGAGACTGTTCCCTGTTACCCATCCCACAGTAAAGAGGACTGGCATTCAGGGGCCTGCCCTGTGTGACTGGCTCCCCACCACCCTCCTGAAGCTGCCAAGTTCTCCACAGATTCAGCCCTACCTTGGCTGGTGGCCCCAAGAGCCCGAGAGCAAAACCGACTTGGCTCCTGATCTTATGGACTTGTGACGTGCACACCAGGAAGGCTGTGAGGGGAACTGTAACGAGCTATCTGAAGTGATCGTCCCTTGAACAAGAGTCAATGCAGCCAATTTAGTCTGGATGAAAGGCACAGGGTGCAGGCAATTCTCGATCTGGGGGAGGAGGAAGGAAAAAAATGATTACCTAATAGGTTTCAGGCTTTAATTGATTTGTATTTTTCCAGGCTGCTAAAGAAGATTAAATGGTGGTATGAAAAGCGCCTAGGGCTTAAAATAAATGAGGAGAAAGGCAAGTCGTTTCAGAAACGTCCGGGGAGCAAACCGAACCTCTCCAGGGCAAATTGCAGGCTTGGTGGGTGTGTTCCCTGTCGGGGCGGGGGTGGGGGGGGGGAGGCAGCTTCTTCTTCTTCCCCGGCTGTCTTTGCAGTTGGATTTGACAACCCCATCAAGGTGTGCATGCGTTGAGGAGGCAGTTCTGAGGGGGAGAGAGCCCTTTCCCCTTGGAGGGCATATCTCTGGGCTGGCGGCTGCTGGAGAGGCTTTGGCTAGGAGTCAGGACACCTAGTTCCAGCCTGGCTCTACCTTTGATTTGACTTAGAATTTCCCCCGTTTTGAGCCTCAGTTTATCCATTTGTAAAATGAGGGAGTTTGGATTAGAGGCTCTTTAAGGGCTCTTTGATTCGAATGCTCCATGATCAACAACTGCTAAGGAAAGAGGCCCAGATAGGGAAATGGCTCAGCCAACAACTTTTCACCATTCTGAGCTTCCCATTTCTCATCTGTAAAATGGGAATGAAGGTACCTGCTTCTTAGGGTTGGTACAAAGATTAAATGAGATGATAATACAAACAGCAGCTCCTATGCATCGTGCACTTACTACACACCAGTTACCATCTACTGCTTCGGATATATTAGCTCATGGACCCCCTCCATAATCCCACTTCACAGGGGAGGAAAGTGAGGCACAGAGCAGGCGTGGCTCCCACAGCTTCTAAGAGTGGAGTAGGATGTGAACTCTGGGCAATCCGTATCGACTACGCCATACTCCCTCTTCCTAATGTACACAGACACCACAGTCTTGTTGAGAGCACACCGCAAAAGAAGCTCCTACTAAGAGCAACGGACAAGAGCTAGAGCTCCCGATTCAGGGCCTGCCCCATACCCCATACCAGGCTGCCCTCGGGGATTGGCAGGACTCGAAGACTTCCTCCTTCCCCCGCACCGGGCCCAATCCCATCTTTGTCTCTGTCTCTCTGTTTCTAGACAGCTGCGGCCCCCCTCTATTCTCCAACTCCCTTGACCCCCCAGTTTCCGAACCCAAGGCTTGGGTGGGCCCCGCCCCGGGCCTGCTTTAACCTTGCTTGTCCTAGAGCGGCCTTCACTCACAGAACGCTCTGAAGCTGGAGTGCCTCCGTGGGGTCTGGGGCCCTGGAGTGGCGGGGAGGCTCTTCCCAGGGGTTTGGAAAGCCGGGTGGGGAGAACAGGGGCGAGAAAGGGCGGGGCCGCGGGGCCTCTTTGTTACCACCGGTGCCATAGCAATCGAGTCACGTGGCAGCCCCGCCCCGCCCCGCCCTGCCCCGGGAGCAGGGGGCCGGGTCTCTAGGGCTTAGAAGCAGGTGTTTGGGCTAAGGGAGTCTGACCTGACCCTCGGTTCACCTGCCCTCCTCTCCCTTTTCAAACGCTCTCCCACATCTGTTCCAGCGTCTTCATTTTAAGGATGGGGAAACTGAGGCCCAGAGGGCAGACCTGGGGTGGTCCACGGAGCCAGGGCGCGTTGGCGGAACCAGGAGCAGGATTTGCCTCCCGCCTCTCGGGGGCATCCCGTGTTCTGGGGTATTGTGGGCTGTCGCAACACAGGGGGGCCCCTACTAAGGGGCACTCTGACCCCAGAAGGCTACAGCTGGAAGAGACTTGAGGGGCCCCGCTGAGGCGCGCAGACGGGAGGGCGAGGCCGGGGCGCGAAAGCACTTGCCCCGGGGCTGCTGAGCTCGCTGGCAGAGGTGCCCGGAACCCGGACCCGGGACCAGCGCCTGCCTGCCTGGCCGGCGGGCGGGCACGGCGGGCGCTGATGACGCGCGGCCCTAGCGACGGCGGTCCCCAGGGAGGGGCGCGCGCTGATGACGTACGACCCTAGCGACGGCGGTCACCAGGGAGCGGCCGCGCTGCACAGCGGTATGGACGCGACCACCGCCCCGCACCGCATCCCCCCGGAAATGCCCCAGTATGGGGAGGCGAACCACATCTTCGAGATGATGCAGGTGACCCGGGCACCCCCGCCCTGTCGCGACACCAGGCGGCGGCAGGGGAACCTCTTGTCGGGGTCCGGGTGCACGCAGGTGACCCCGCATCAGGAAGGGTCACGTTTGTTACCCACGAGGCCGCCCAAACTGGGGTGTTGACTCCTGTGCCGTCCTAACCCAAGGAACCCCTTGACCCCACCCAGCTGACTTTGGAGGGAGGAAAGGGGGCAGGCCATCCGGGCCAGGATTTGGTCCTGGGCGCCAGTCAGGTGAATGGTCTGGAAGAGAAGAGGTCCCTTCCTTTTCTCAGTTCCCCCATCTGTGAAATGCCAGGTTGCAAGACGTGGTCCGCAAGGGCTGCAATTTTCATCTGGCGCTGACACTTCCCAGGCTGTCTGCAGTCTTGGTTTCTGAGCTGGGGAGTGTCAGGGTTGAGGGTGGCACCCCCATCCTCGGGGAGGGCCACCTGCTGGGACAGCAACCCTGTGGTTTGGGCAGCAGCATTTCCCACTTGGCCTTCCTTCCCAAGGCCAAGAGTTCAGGCCAGCTCCCAGCCCTTATCCTGAGTTCCTGACCTGACTGATCCACTCTCCGTGTGACCTTAGGCCAAACCACAGCCCTGCCTGTGCTCCAGGCTTCTTTTCTGCAACTGGTGGGAGTAAAGGCTTTCAGGAGCTGGACTAGAAGAACCCTCAGCCCCTCAGAGCTTCTGAGGGCCCCAGGGAAGCTAGAGCATTTGTCTGTCTGGGTGCTCGCCATCCTAGAAGCACTTTCTTAGTGATGCCCGTGACCACTTGAGCCTCTGACCAGCACACATGAGAGCACAGCTCAGACTAGGAAACCCGAGTCTCCATCCCTGCAGCAAACATAGGCTTCGTTTTGTTTTGTTTTGTCCGTGCCCACAGCATACAGAAGTTCCTGGGCTAGGGGTCAGATTCTTGTCCCACTTGCGACCTACACTGGCAGCTATGGCGACTCAGGATCCTTAACCCACGGTGCAGTTCCAGGAATGGAACCTATATTCCTGTGCTTCAGAGACACGGCTGATCCCGTTAAACCACCACAGGAACTCTTCATTTCCTTTTTTTAAACATTTTTATTTTAAACTTTTTTTTTTTTTTTTGCCCTGGTGTGCAGCAGCTTGAAGTGGGATCTCAGTTCCCTGACAAGGATTGACCCTGGGCCACAGCAGTGAAAGCAGCGAATCCTAACCACTAGACCACCAGGGAACTCCCTAAACTAATTACAGACCCACAGGAAGTTACAGAAATAGTACATTGTTCTGGTGTACCCTTCCCCCAGCTTCCCCAGTAATAATATCTAACTGTAGTACATTGTCAAAACCAGGAAATTGACACTGGGCACAATGCTGCTAACTAGACTACATGCCTTAATTGGATTTCATCCGTTTTTGCCCTGCAAAACGTTTTTAAGGTATGAGTCTATGAAATTTTATCACTTGTATAGATTTATATAACCATCATATTTTCATTTTAACTTAATCATTTCTTTAAATCAACCCACTTTAAAAAAATTAACTTATTTGTATCTCATCCTGAGCAGTATCCTTGAAATCATGGGTTTCATATGCTGATTTTTCTGATACACATTAGATATGCAACTGTTTAAAAGTGAAATTAAAAATATTAATCTGTGGGCCATCTAAAATCATCTCACACCCTCTCACCGGTGATGGACAACTAGGGATCTCCTCTAGCCATGCCATTTAAGGGACAGGGAGCTGAGGCCAGAGAAGAGAAGGGACTTGCTGGTGAAATGCAGAATGGGGCTAGAACTGCCCCACTTTCCCTCTGCCCCCCAAAGGTCTGAGCCCCTCCCCGCTTGTTTCCGGGCTGAAGGATGCTCCCTAGTGCACAGCCTGGCTCCTCTCAGTTACCTGGTTCATTTCTGTGCTTTTTGCTCTGGAACCATGGAAGCTGCTTTCCCTGGGAACTAAATGGCCAGACTATCCCAGGACTATTTTCATATCTGGCGGGGAAATATTCAGTCCCCCGCTGGAGGGGCACAGGTAGCAGTGACGGCCATGTCCCCCAGCAGACACCTGCCCTGGGTGAGGCAGTAAAGGGGCTGCAGGGGGGCTGCAGGGGCAGCACAACAGGACTTACGTAGTGGCTGTGATCGGAAGCTGTGCTGCCATTGAGGCCTGAGGAAAAGTGTTCCAGGCTGAGGGAATAGCATTGCCGGCGATGAATGGCGCAGTGCGGGAGCGGGTGGGGGAGAGGGCTGGCCTGGGAGGCACAGAGGAACTGAGTGAGGGGAGAGGGCCCTGGGACTGCCTGCTCTGAGCCAGGGGCCAGGCCCCGGGAGCTCCACCTCCTTCCTGGTGCCTCCCTCACGCCTCTGCTCACCCAAGCAGGTGCCAGCTAGGGTGGGGTGCAGGGGAGCGATCAGGCCCCATCACTGGGATCCACAGTGATAGCAAGATGCTGGGCCCCTGAGTGCCCCTGCAGGTCTTAACCACCTGGATGTCTGCCCTGCACCCACAGAACATGCTGGAGCAGCTTCTGATCCACCAGCCCACGGACCCCATCCCGTTCATGATTGACCATTTGCAACTAGACAATGATTACGGTAAGCACTGGGCTGGGCCCCCTCCCGCTCCCCCCCCTCCTGCTCCCCCTCCCCCTCTGTCTCCCTCCCGCCTCCTCCTGGGAGCCTCTGGGAAGGTCCTTCCGTATCTAAGGGGAGGTCAGGGCTGGGTGGGGAAAGGTTTTGGCAACTCGGGGAGGTGGTTAATTGAAAAACGCCTTAATTTCTTTTGGAGCACAGCTAACACAGATCCTCCTGCCAAGTTATTAAAATGAAAACCTCAGACTGGCCCACAGAATCAATTATTAACGCTTCGGCACGCCCCCGCTGATGTCGCCTGTTGGGTTTATGCTCTGATCGCTCCACTTGTCAGGTGGAAGGGCGGTTTCTGGTCTGCGTAGACAGGCAGCGCTCAGATTTTCCTGATGGCCTCGTTATCGGTGCCCGTTAATGAGTTCCACAGCTCCCCAAACCTCACCCAAGCGAGCGCCGCTCGCTCGGACCCAAGGCCAGAGCCCGCGGTGGGGGGAGGGAGAGGAGGCGCTCCATCCCACGGTCGATGCACCAGGCCCGGATCGGATCGTTGCCGCCCTGTGCGAGCTGTCAGGGAGGCTGGGGTCTCGGGCCTTTGATGTTTCTTTCATTGGAGCATTAGCCGCTTTGAAGGAGCTACGGACGCACCAGTGAAGGGAGTGCCTGGTGCAGCTGAGAGGACGGGGCCTGAGATGCCCCGCGGTGGCGCGCAGAGGCCGAGCGAGCCAGCGAGCGAGAGGATGCTGAGTAGTTTAAACGTGGTGGAAGAAGGTTTGCTGAGCCTGAGGGGGCCAGGCACACCGGGCCTCCTCCGTGAGGCCAGCCCGTGGGGCCTGAGCCGGGTCAGGGCGTGCGTGGGAGTGAGGGGCCCCGAGCAGGATGCTCCGTGTGGTTCCGAGAGCCCCAGCGGTGCCCTTTCTGAGCCCCTAGTCAGGCAGAATCGAGAAGCCGTGCTGGTTGTGAGCGGGTGTGCCGTTGGAGGGGGGGGTACGCCCTCCGGTTCTCTGGTGGGTGTGGCAGGGAGGCTCCCCGACTCTGGGGTGAGGAGCCCCGTTGCTTCCTGGCGGCCTTGCTGCAGACCCCAGCTCGCCTCCCAGGCCTCACCACGTGGCCTCTCTGCAGCGCCCTCAGCCCAGGCTCTTGGGCCCAGGTGTTGCTGAGCTCTGTTACTTGAGGGCTGCTGGGAGCATTCCGGCCTGGGTTCCGGCTGTTGTCCTGCTTCCGCCAAATCCATAAAGCAAAGCTGAGTCAAAATAAAGTAGAAGTTCAAGGCCAAATAAAGGCAAACTGAAAGTGGGGTAAGACTCAAAGAGCAAAGCGGAAGCCTGGGTGCTGGGAAGTGCGGCTCAGGGAGGCGTCCCCCCAGCCACCCACCTCCAGGGGCCCCTCCGCACCTGGCTGAACAGGTAAAGCCGAGAGTCGGCGAGAGATCACTGCTCTCTCTTGGCCTCAGTTTCCTCCTCTGAAAGATGGGCATATCTGGTAGTTGAGATGGAGGCTGCCAAGCTCTGGCCTGGTCCCTGGCGACTGGCTAGTGACACTGTGGAAACGGATGACAAGGCCCTGATGCTCCTGCCGGGCTCCAGGTGGTGCCTTGTCAAGTGTCCACTTGTGCAAAGTTTAATGCGATTTTCCTAAGTTAAAACTGTATTTGAGCAGTTCCCACATGTCCCAGCAGGTTCAGGCTCCGGCGTTGTTACCGCAGTGGCTGGGGTTGCTGCTGCGGTGCAGCTTCGGTCCCTGGCCTGGGAACGTCCACGTGCTGCAGACGCGGCCCAAGACCCAACCAACCAACCACCAAACTGTACTTGCTACTAATACAACCACTTGAACTCTGGACTTGAGTGGTGGTAGCCCTTGCACCGCTGGTTTGGAAACTGCTCTCCGGGGCGCGTGTACACTTGGACCTGGAACCTCAAAGCATCGCTGGTCTCCCCACTAGAAGTTCAAGAACTGAAATTTGAGGCGCACTTCATCCTCAGCTTGTAATCTTGTTCCTCTGTGTGCACATGTGAGTCTCAGTGTCAGGCAGCCACTCCCCCAGAATTTGCACACTCAGACGCCATCTTCCTGTTGTAGACACAACTCCCTCCTGTCGGCTGGACAGTCGTCTTGGGCACCGGCCTTGAGCCACCTCTGCCTCCTCCTCGCCCATTTCCCCGCCTCCTTCCACCCTCCTCGGCATCCCTTCCCAAGGCTGCCCTCCCCGGAGCCCTTTCTCCTTTTGCCACCTTGCACCTGCTCTGTAGCTCTCCAGCAGGGTGAACACTTCAGACCCTCCTCGTTCAGCTCGAGCTGGAGGCTGGCCTCCTGTTTGTCCTCCCCCCTCACTGGTGTCGGCGATTTTGGCCCAGACGCTCAGGAAGTTGAGTCATCGGATCCCAGTAACCACTGTTTCGAGGCGTTGATGTGTTCCCGCAGCCCTCTGCCCTGGCTCCCAGACCCTGGGCTGGCAGGGCTGAAGGGCGCTGAAGGATGGGGAAGGATGCGGAAGGGTGCTGGCATTTCTTTGCCCTTTGGCTCACGTCCCAGCCACTTAAATGAAGAGGGAGCATCTGTGGGCTTTTCCCTCCCAGGCCAGCAAGTGAGGCAAAGACCTGGGAGAAGGAGGTCAAGGTGGGGAGGAGAAGACCATGCCTCTGGGATGTCTCTAGGAGTGGGGGAAGCAGGGAGCAGTGGTCAGGAGAGGCACCCTGACGTCCAGTGGGCATTTCCACTGCCCCGGGCTCGTGGGGCGGTCGGTCCTCCCTCCGGCCGGGCTCGCGAGCCCGCGCCTCCTGGGCGCGGGTGTTGGGATGGGGTTCGCTGTGACACACAGTGGCTCGGCCAGTGGCTCCTGTGGAGGGAGAGAAGGTGCTGGACTCACCCTGGCGAGCATGCACATGAGGGACGAGGGGAGCCACGCGGGCTGGCGGCCCCTTCACTGCCAGAAAAGCAGATTTAGTACAAAGTGAGCATTTACAGTAGCCCTGGGCAATATTAAAGCAGGCGATGGTGTGTATAATGGTATGTTTCGTTTTTTATCAAACGTTTGTCCAAGAAAGCTGTGTATTAGAGCTCCAATACCTAAGGGTTTTCTTGTGAATTTTAAATCATGCTCCTAGTTAAACCTCAAAAGGATCTGTGGATGGAAAGGTTTTTTGATTTCCTTTGAAGTGGGTTGAAGAAGTTGATTACTCTTGGCAGTCAAGCAGCCTTTTATGACGCTGTTTATAAATAATTACTCATGAGCAGGGCTGGAGTTTCAAGGTGTTAGGTTTTAAGAAACTGAAATTAATCACATAAATGTGTGCGAGAAATTAGGTGTGGAGCAAGCTCTGGATGTTCCCCTTTTAAAGCATTTTCATAGACGTGTACAATTTGGGTGCCACTTACAGGCGCCCGGAAGGGGAGGGTTTTCCCAGCAGCCTTGGAGCCTCATAAACTTTGTCAAAATGAACGTGCAACTTGGGAGGCACCTCGTTCCCCAAAAGCTCCCGGCAAGGTGCAGCCCCTTGTCCTGAGTCCCGCAGGCCCGCGTCCTGGGAGCTTCGGCAGAGGCCTGGTTGAGAGCCCAGGAGAAGTAGCAGGGCGGTGGGCACACAAGCCAGAGCCACACCCCCACCCCACTCCCTTCCTCTGGCTTTGGCAAGCAGCTTCTCCCCGTGGTCCGTGGTCCAAGCGAGCTCTGTGTCAACGTACCAGGCTCCTCCACCCTTGACCCCCCTCCTTGCTGCTCAAACGCCACCCCTCCCCCCAAGCCTCCCCTGGCGCCCTGGCTTCATCTCTCCTGAGTGAGTGTCCATAGCGGCGCCTCATTGCCAGACTCATCTGTCCCCCAGGGTTGGGCCAGGTTAGCAGGCAGAGGCCGAGGCCTGATCCCCCACCTCAGTGCTTCCCACGGTGAAGGGGACAGGTGATATGATCAAGGTGGCACCTGGGGAGGAACAGCACGGGTTCACCTGTCCAGTCACTGGGTTGTGTCTCCGGGGTTTGGACCCAAGCACACGCCTTCCAGCTCTCTTCTTCCTCTTCCTCTTCCTCTTCCTCTTCTTCTTCTTCTTCTTCTTCTTCTTCTTCTTCTTCTTCTTTTTTGTCTTTCTGGCTTTTTAGGGCCGCACTCACATATGGAGGTTCCCAGGCTAGGGGTCTAATCAGAGCTGCAGCTATCAGCCTACGCCACAGCCACAGCAATGCCAGATCCAAGCCGCGTCTGTGACCTACCCCACAGCTCACGGCAATGCTGGATCCTCAACCCACCGAGCAAGGCCCGGGATGGAACCCACAACCTCATGGTTCCTAGTTGGATTCGTTTCCGCTGCACCAGGACGGGAACTCCCCAGCTCTCTTCTTAAGACGCTGGACTCTTGTCTCCCGGGGCCAGGACCTACTCACTAGTCTGGTGGTGTCCTAAGGAATTTTGCGGGTCCAAGAACCTTCCAGAGTCAGGAGAATGAAGTCGGTTGTCTCCATTAGCCTAGAAATGTCCCTATTTGAAAACAAAGCCTTTCCTATCTGGGGTTTTATACATCTGGCCCATACTCTCCAGGCTTTTCCCGTTATTTCCCTCTGTAAAGTGATGGGTGCTGGGGAATACAATTTGCTAAATAAAGAGGCATAAATACAAAAAAAAAAAAAAAAAAAAAAAGAAAGAAAAACAAACCCAAACAAACCCTTGAAGGTGGATTTACATAAAATACAGCTTTATTTGAGAGCATGTCCCCGAGACAAAGTCCCTGTTTAAAATGCTTTATGGCGTTTTGGGTCCCACCTGTTCTTGTATTTATTCGTTTGGCAAACACGTTGCCGCGTCCACGGCCCCTTGGAGACGGAGCAACAAACCATCTCCGTGATCACGTAGCTGTCCACACCCAGAGAATACGTTCTGCGGTGAGCGCAGCGCCGAGCCGCGGGCTGACAAACGGCCGCGCCACTTCCAGAGAGTGAAATCCGGGGAGGAAGGGAGGAGGTACAGCGGGCGCGGCAGAGCCGGGAGCTGGCTTTGGCGGATCGCGCAGTGACACCCCCCTCTCTGCTCCACAGTGCCCAAGATCCTCGTGTTAGGCCCGCCCGCCTCGGGGAAAACAACCGTGGTAAGTGCCTCGCGTCGAGTGTTGTCCCGCCGTCATCGCTCATCTGTCCTGCGGGGCTGGAGCGAGACCGCCCCTCCGTGAATGTTCGGCGTGACCGGGCTTTCCTTCATCTTTGCTTTCTCCCGCTTCCCATTCTCTCATCACAAGAGGCAGTCTGTGCTCACAGCAGAAACCCTAGAAAAGAGCCACACGAAAGACAGAGACCCGCCATCCAGAGATGGCGCTCTCGCCGCATCCCGGGCTTGGGCGCGGCTGCCCGTGCCCATCTCTGCTCACCCTTCCCTCCCTATGGCCTCAGGATACGTTTCTAGAAGTGCTGGGTCCCACAGCACGCACACCTCCAAGCTTTTGGTGTGGAATCTCCAGATTCACTCGTAAAATCCCAATCATGAAACGTTTTAGCCACAATGAGAGAAGCAGAGAAAGTACACCAGAAATCACAAGCGCCCGACCCCCAGACTTTACCGTTTATCGTTTTGCCACAATCGCTTTGATGGTTTTCTCTCCATTGCAAGGACAGCTCAACTTGAAAGAGGCAGGGAGTACCCCTCATACTTCACTCCTTTCTGTCTCTCCTTCCTTGAAGGCAACCCCTTCCTGAAGCTGAAGCTTCATTTCATGAATGGTTTTCATCTTTAAGCTCCTTTTTTTTTTTTTTAAACAGCGCACCTGTAGCATATGGATGATTCCCCCCTGGGCTGGGGTTGAATCAGAGCCGCTGCCAGCTTACACCACGGCCACGCCGGGTCTGAGCTGCATCTGTGGCCTACACTGCAGCTTGCGGCATTACCTGATCCTTAACCCACTGGGCAAGGCCAGGGATCGAGCCTGTATCCTCACAGAGACACGGCTGGCTCCTTAACCTGCTGAACCACAGCAGGAACTTCACTTTAAGCTCCTGTTTTAAGCGCCCAAACCGTCTTCAAATTTGTAGTCACCTGAGATGGAACATTCTGTTTTTTTCTTTCAAAAAACCTGGTTAGGGAACATCAGTTGACATTGGTTAATGGTGAACCCCAAGGCCCTACTGTAGAGCACAGGCAGCTGTATTCTTACCTTGTAACAACGCATAACGGAAAAGAGTCTGAAAAAGAAGAATTGTATGAATCACTTTGCTGTGCTCGGGAAGCTAACACAAGACCGTGAGTCCATTCCGTCGGCACATATCAATTCAGTACAGAAGCACCGGGGAACGCCTCCTCGATGACGGCATCACTGCTGTCGCGCTCCTCCTGGGGCTGGGCGATGCGCAGGTGTTTTCCCTGACGAGCTGGCACCTCGCTTTATTCTGAAAAGGGACGAAGATGGCTGGTGCCTACGTAAAACTACCTGCATCGCCAGGCTTTGGGGTTAGCATAGCCAGCTGTTCTGCTTATCTGTCGCCTACCTGCCTGTCCACCCATTCATCCGTTTGTCCATCTGTCTCTTTGGTCTTTCTGCTGTGTCCCTCGGGATCTGGCCGTCAGCACTCACTCCCCTCTGCCATCTGCCCAGTCACTGTTTCACTGTTAGAAACCAGGGGCTCCCCGACCTGGCAGTTGCTGGCATTAGCTGATGTTTCAGTCACAAGGTTTTTGGCAAAGCCACTGTCCCTGCCCCTCTCCTCTGCATGGAGATACGCCGAATCTAATGTTAGCCTAGGATGGTGTGTGCTAAAATCCGAACCGACAGCCTTACGCCCTGAGATGCTGCTAACATTTCCCAGCGCGAGGAGCCTGGAGAATCAACCTTCATACCTGCCCCGGGGCACTGACTTCAGGGCCTCCTGAATCATCCCGATGCTTAAATGGTTTTTTTTTGTTTTTTTTTTTTTCTGTCTTTCGTCCTTTTAGGGCCGCACCCGCGGCATATGGAGGTTCCCAGGCTAGGGGTGGAATCGGAGCTGTAGCCACCGGCCTACACCAGAGCCACAGCAATGCCAGATCCTAGCCGCAGCTGTGACCTACACCCCAGCTCACGGCAATGCCGGATCCTGAACCCACTGAGCAAGGCCGGGGATCAAACCTGCAACTTCATGGTTCCTAATTGGATTTGTTTCTGCTGCGCCACGACGGGAACACCTTTTTTTATTTTGTTTTATTTTTTATTATTTTCATTATTTATTTATTTATTTTTAAATGGGTCTTAATCTTGGTATTAAGAACATTTTGTGGCATGATTATTCCTTAAAATGTATTCTTCCCTGGTCGAGTATAGTGTCGTCAATGAGCTGGCGTCCACTTGGCAGGGATAGGTCATCTCCCAAGCTTTAGGAAAGACCATGGGTTGTGATCCCTGTTTAGCTCCTGCCCCTGTATTTCCTGTCCTGAATCTTTCTTTTCTTTTCTTTTTTTTCTTTTTTTTTTTTTTTGTCTTTTTGCCATTTCTTGGGCCACTCCCGTGGCATATGGAGGTTCCCAGGCTAGGGGTGCAATCGGAGCTGTAGCCACTGGCCTACGCCAGAGGCACAGCAACTCGGGATCTGAGCCGCGTCTGCGACCTACACCACAGCTCACGGCAATGCCGGATCCTTAACCCACTGAGCAAGGGCAGGGATCGAATCCGCAACCTCATGGTTCCTAGTCGGATTTGTTAACCACTGCGCCACGACGGGAACGCCCTGAACCTTTCTTAAGAACTCATGCCCAGAGTTCCCTGGTGGCTCAGTGGGTTAAGGATCTGGTGTCACTGCTGTGGTTCAGGTCGCTGCTATGATGCGGATTTGACCCCAGGCTTGGGAACGTCTGTGTGCCCCAGGTGTATGACAAAAAGAAAGAAGAACCCACGATCCGCAGAGCTTGAGAAGGAATGTCAAGGGTGGTACAAGCGTAGGTCTTCCAAGTCCCCGAGAGCCAGAGGCTGGCAGAAGAAGGATGGCAGACAAGCAGAGTTCTAAGGCCGGGAGGCACGTGATGGGCGTCTCTCCCTTGGCGGCCTCCTTCCAGCCAGAAGTGCGATGCTTCCCCCGGCCAGGCTTTTCTCGTAGAGTGTGGAAGGACTGGGCCCTTCCTCGCTGCCCTCACAAAAATGTCCCTTTCCTCTTCCCTTTCTTCAGGCAATGTGGCTTTGCAAACATCTGCGTAGCAATCTTCTCAGCGTGGAGAACTTGATAGCAAGACAGTTTTCCTCTCTGGCGGCAGGTGCCAGGCAGCATTATCAGAAATTCAAGGTAGGATGGGGAGCAGGACGGGGTGAGAGCTCCCGGGGCTTCCTCATCGCCTGCCTCCCTCAGCTGCTTTCCATTTCCTGGTGGATTAAGTGGGAGAAAAGGCTGGGGTGAAATGAGATGCAGGCGGGATGCGACAGAAGGAAGGAGAGCCTCCTCAGAGAGGGCCCCGATCCTGGTGGGCATGGGTGGGCCCTGCGGTGGGAAAGGACCGTTAGTGGTCTGGTACCCCTGGAGCGGCCCTGTCCCGCCCTTCTTACCGTCAGCCCATCAGCCGGGGACGGGGTCGGGAATGTCTCCATCCCCACTGATGGTGGTCCTGCGCTGGCGGGGGGGTAGTTTTTTTAATTTTTAAATTTTTATTTTTGTCTTTTTATGGCTGTACCGGCGGCGTATGGATGTTCCCAGGTTAGGGGTCGAATCGGAGCTGTCCCTGCTGGCCTCGCCACAGCCACAGCAATACCAGGTCCCAGCCATGTCTGCGACCTACACCACGGCTCATGGCAACGCTGGATCCCTAACCCACTGAGGGAGGCCAGGGATTGAACCTGCGTCCTCATGGATACTAGTCAGATTTGTTTCTGCTGAGCCACGACGGGAACTCCCTGGCAGGGGGTTGATAGGGCAGTGGCCCGGCTCTCCCAGGGGTAGAAAGACCCTGTGTGCTGTGGCTCGGGGGCACTTCCTCCCACCCCACCTGCACCCGGGCACCCCTTGGCATCCAGGAGGGTTGGGTGTCAGTTGTGAAATCCCACCAACCTGTGCCTGAGAGACACTTTCATAGGGCTTGAGCGTGTCGGTGCTTTTAAATGCAGATAGAAATTTCAAAGGAACTTCTCAAAATCCCCTTTGGATTTGATTTCTTAGTGCTTTCAGGCCGATGTGACAGAGACTGGGTGGCTTGGAAGCAGAACCTGTCCCGCGGTTCTGGAGGCTGGGACGTCCAAGGTCATGGTGCCCACAGACTCAGCGTCGGGCCACAGCCGTCCCCTCACCGAAGCTTCATGTGGCGAGGGGACGAGGGGACCCTCTGGGGCCTGTTTTAGGGGCACTGATGTTCGTGAGGCTCCACCTTCACGACCTGATCGTTTCCCAAAGGCCCCTCCCGACGCCATCACCTTGAGGGATGGGCTTTCCCTGCGTGAACCTGGGGGCACCAGCACTCAGACCAGGGCAGCGGGGTGCTCCCTCAGGCGTTCTTCAGCCGCACCCCGGCTTTCCCCGGGTGTTTGTGGTGGGGGACGGCTGCCGCGAGCCTTTCCGGGCCTTCCATCCTCCCCTCGCCGCCTCCGTGCAGGCTGTGCTTTGGCTGCGGAGGCCGAGGCACTGCCTAGGGCCAGGGCAGCGCTCAGGCCTCATCGGGGCCGCCCAGGGCTGGTCTCCCGCCCGTCTCTGGTCACCCTTCCTCCAAGAACTTGGAGGGAAGCTTCCAGGCCTGGTGGGCTGCCAGTGAGTGATGGCCGGCCACGTGGCCCTCAGCCCTTGGTTGCAAGTGGCAGAGACGTCCCAGGCTGCCCGGGCAGAAGGGAATCTGAAGGTGACAAGGGGCTCCCAGCCCTGGTAGAAGAGCCTCCTGGGCTCTGTGGGCAGGAGCCAGGCCGCACCCTTGGCCCCCTCTGCCCTTCGAGGCCCCTCGCCTTTTGTCTCCGTTCTCTCCGCCACTCTCTCCTCCTCGGCTGCTCATGACCTCCACCCTGGTTCCCGGGTCTTCAGTTCCGACCCCCCACAAGGGCCGCTCCAAGGCCAGATTTCCAGAAAAGGGATCCGCGTGGGCCAGCTGGTGCGGTGTCCGCAGAGCCAGGCCAGCTCTGGTAAGGGCATGTGAAGCAGGCTGGGCAAGGCGCACGGCCATGGCCAGGAAGGCCGGGTAGGGTGACGGCCGCTCCCGCGGAGGAGGGGTGTCGCTCCGGCAGACTCCCAGCCTGAAGTTTGCCGATAGTGACCGTTCGATGGAAGAGAAGGAAGACCTCGTTTGGCAGGGTCACTGCCACGCCCCCTCCTAAATGGTGAGCCAGTTTTAGAGCTGCTTAATCCAGAGCACTTCCCGACCCCACGGGGCCTGGCCGGTGCTCTCGGGGGCTGGCGGGGGTGGGGGTGGGGGGCACGTGATGGCCCTGCCCCGCTCCCACCATCTCGCAGGGGTCAGAGTGCACAGCTCTAGTTTGGGGGAGACCAACTTTGGGGGTTGGGACTATGGTTTGGGAAAGGAAGTGGTTGTCTCATTTTCTGCAAAAGATGAGCTTTTCAGGGTAGAGGGGGGCAGGCTTATTTCTAGGATAAGGATGCTTTTATTAGGTTTATAAAATTCAACAGAGAGGAGGGAGTTTAAGGAAATTCCTCCTGGGTTTCATTACTCTAATTATCAGCATATTTCAGACCACATCGAAGTGCTTTCAAGGGTGGCTTGTTGGGGTTCTTTGGTTTGGAAGCGTGGGTGGAGGGAGGCTGGGAGGCCGGGGCATCAGTGCTGATCAAGGAGTGAAAGGGTCTGAGGAGCCGAGACGGGCGCGTGGCCTTGCCGCAGACGCCCGCAAGGCCGCTCATTAAGTGCTGTCTGTAAAGCTTCTGCTGATTTGGAGCCTTTATGGCTCTTTTTGCAGCAGTGATACCTTCCAATAACGTGCTTCTTTCTCTCCCTTAATCTGGCTCTGCCTCCTACACAGAAGCCTCCTGCATCGCAGGCGTTAACCAGGACATACCATCTTCGGAATTTCCCAACGATTTCTTTCTTTCTTTCTTAAGGGCTGCTGCCTAGGCATAGGAGGTTCCCAGGCTAGGGGTCCAGTCGGAGCTACAGCTGCTCCTACGCCACAGCCATAGCAATGTCAGATCCAAGCTGCGTCTGCGACCTACACCACAGCTCGCGGCAACGCCGGATCCTTAACCCACTGAGTGAGGCCAGGGATCGAACCTGCAACCTCATGGTTCCTAGTCGGATTCATTTCCATTGTGCCACCACAGGAACTCCCCAAACGATTTCTGAAATACTTCCTAATCACCTCCTGTATGTCCAGCACCACCCTGCTGTGCCACGGGAGACCCGAAGTTGAATTCCTTCTCTTTGCCCCTGGGAACTTCTAGTCAGTGGGGGACACCGGGGATACCCCACCCAGGAGGCAGAGCCAGGAATCCCTCACGCTTGCTTAACAAATTCATTTATTCATCAAGTGTTCTATGAGCACCTGCTATGCCCCGGGCATGGCTGTGGGCTGGGAAGGTTTAGGGGCTCCGTGGAGCCATCACCACAGTCACGCTTAGCAATGATGTAGAAGAACCCAGAATCTGACCAAGGACCCTAAAACTCACATGGGCAGGCATCACTGGAGGGCGCTAGGGGTTCAAGGTGACTGGGGACGGGAACCAGCTTTTTGGTTGGTTTGTTTCTGGCTTTGCGCTAAGATGCTGTAAAGATGCTCGGGAGCAGTGAGAACGTATAAGGACCGTCGCGGCTGCCCCTGGCTTCAACCAGCTCCGGCTCCCAGACGCCCCATCTCCCTGTTCCCAGATTACTTGAAGGCAAACCCATGTGGCGTGCCAATTCCTCCATCAATGTCTTGTTTGATACCTGCTGAGAGGCTGAACATACAACGGCCAGGCCACATATAAAAACAGATCTCTGGGAGTTCCCTTGGTGGAACAGCAAGTTAAGGATCAGGCGTTCTCTGACTGCTGTGGCTTGGGTTCGATTCCTGGCCCGGAGCTTCTGCATGCTTCAGGCGAGGCCGGGGTTGTGGGGGGTAGATCTCTGACCCACAGCCTGCAGCAACTTGCCCAGGAAGCCAGTGGCTGGAAGTCAGACTTGGCAGAGTCAGACTGTGCTTCGAGTTCAGCCCAGGGTTGTCAACAGTAACCCCTGTGACTCCTGGTCCCAAGTGGCCAGGACTTGTTTACTGTTCAACTGCCAGCTTCCCTAACCTCTGTCCCCAATACCCTCCCCTAACCAAGTGCACAGGACACCCTGCTTCCAGCTGGCTGCCTCTGGTGTCCCCACCTGAAGCCTCCTTTTCACCATAAAGCTATTCCTTTCGTCTCCTTGCCTTTAGTCTCTGCCAGACACAGTGGGGCTGGCCAGCTCCCTCGCTGGAGCGACCGCTGACTACAGTCTGCTTTCCTTACTCTGCACCCCAGAAGATAATGGAACCTCTTAATCACACACACACACAGAGACACACACACACACACACGCATACACGCACACACGCATTGACTCGCCTAGAAAACTTAGCAATATTTCTTCAGTGTCCACTCGGGGGTCCCACGGTCCTCAGCCGCTCCCCGACTCAGCCTGGGCCCAGAGCGCTCGTGGAACTCCTCCTGTGTCCTGCCTCCTCTCCAAGCCCACCGAGGCCGCCTTTGCGCCCTGGGGCTCCCCTCTAAGTTAGCTGGATTCACCAGCTCTGTCAAGTCCACGGTCCCCATCTGCTTCCTGCAGTCCAGTCTCTGAGCCTGCCATCCGATTCACCGTCACAGACACCGCCGGATGGCTCTGGTGGGCCTGGCGGGTGGGGGTGCGGTGTCTCGGGTGCTGGCCCTGCACGTGCATGAGCCGGAGCCTGAGTCCCACCTCGCTTTGGCCCAGGGCTCCTGGAAAGCTTCCACCCGGCCCAGGCCCCTCTGGGAGGTTAGGCCGCACAAAACCTAGTGCTGCTGGGGTCTGATCCCAGGAGGTGATAGGGAGGAGAAAAGGTGCCATGGGGGAGGATACCGCTTTGCGGCGGGAGTGGGGTGTGGTCGCTCTGGAGGGTTTTAGATTTCTACTAGAAAATGCCAAATAGGAGAGAAAAGCTTTATTATTGAAGTCCCTGCAGGAAGCATACGTATCTGTACGTTTAAAACTGCCCATTCCAGAGACGAGCCACTGAGTGGCATGTTAGCCTCTCCTGGGCCCCCTCGTCTTTTCCAGTCTGAGTGCCTGGACGCAGGGGGCCAGGCATCTGGATTTAAACACACTCCCTAGGGAATTCTCGCGGGTCAGCTGGGAACATACCCCAGGCGCTATTCCCCTTTCCCATGGCAGTTCTTACTTTTCCAGCACAATTATTGCTAAATCAAGGTTTCTTTGGAAGGCAGCTGTTGCGTTAGGGCGGAATGGCCTGTGTTTTTTTGTTTGCGTTTTTCTTTTTTGGCCTCCCTGCAGCATGTGGAGTTCGCAGGCCAGGGATTAGATCGGAGCCGAAGTTGCAGCAATGCGGGATCCTCTAATCCACTGGGCCGGGCCAGGGATTGAACCTGTATCCAGGCGTTGCAGAGACACCACCGATCCCATTGTGCCACAGTGGGGACTCCATGCTTGTTGAATGAATAAATACCCTGTGCCTCAAAGGCTGGTCAGACCAGAAGGAGCCAAAGCTGGATTCTTCCTAACTTTAATTCCATTTAAAAATTAGGAATCCGGGAGTTCCCGTCGTGGTGCAGTGGAAATCAATCTGGCTGGTAACCGTGAGGCTGCGGGTTCGATCCCTGACCTTGCTCAGCAGGTTAAGGATCCGGCACTGCTGTGAGCTGTGGTGTAGGTTGCAGATGCGGCTTGGATCCTGTGTTGCTGTGGGTGTGGTGTAGGATGGCAGCTGTGACTCTGATTCGACCCCTAGTCTGAGAACCTCCATATGCTGGGGGTGTGGCCCTAAAAAGCAAAAAAATAAAAAACAGTGAAAATTAGGAGTGTGATGTCACCCAATGTCCCCAAGTGCCCAGTTGTCGGTCACCATTTTCTTTGCTATCTGGGTAACAGCACCCCTGTCCTTATCCTGCCCCGTGGACACAGACGCGCCGTCCCCTGCAAGTGGTTCCTAGGACCTCTGGGGTCGCCCCTCGGTTCTGCTTCCACGTCCTCGGGATTGTCTCTGTCCCCTGCGGCCCCTGCGCCTCCCTTCTCGCCGCTCCCCATCCTGAAGGCCTCCCGAGACGGCCTGGGGAGCTCTGTCCCTCCCTATCGGCCCCCAGGCCCTGGCGCCGAACAGGCCTTTGTGGAGGGTTTGGGGACCTGGAGGTAGTCACAGCCCAGGATGGGGCCGATCACCCTGAGGACCAGTCTCCGTAGCGCCTTTGAAAGCTCCCTGCCCTTGGAGTTCCCCTTGTGGCTCAGCAGGTTAAGAACCCGACTCGTATCCATGAGGACGCGGGTTTGATCCCCGGTCTCGCTCGGTGGGTTGGGGACCCGGTATTGGCGTAAGCTGGGGTGTAGGTTGCAGATATGGCTCGCACCCTGTGTGGCTGTGGCATAGCCCACAGCTCTAGCTCCAATTTGACCCCTAGCCTGGGAACTTCCATAGGCCGTGGGTTTAGCCCTAAAAAGAAAAAAAAAAAAAAAAAAAAAGAGAGAGAGAGAAAGTTTGCCACCCTTTGCTGCTGTGGGGTCTCGCTTCCGGGTCACCCCCCTCTACAGGCCTGCCGCGCGCCCTGCGGTGGGGTCCTTGCTCTTCCTTCAAAGCCTCACCTCCCGTCCCCGGTCCTGCCCTCAGAACCGGGAGAGCTCCTGCCATCTAAACCGTGTGCCGGCCCCGGGAAGCAGCAAGGACTTTGAAATGAGAGTTGTCTTTAAAGGATTCTCTGATCAGTTCTTAAGTGAGCTCAAGCCCAGTCCCGGCACACACCGCCCCCCCGCCCTCCCGCCCCCCACGAGCAGCCCCTTTATGGGCAAAGGGGTGGGAGTTGGGCAGACCCAGAATCTTCCCCCTTCCTCTCCCTGCTCTGCTCCAGACACAAGTTCATACTGTCAATCAAGATACCTACAGCCCCTGACACAGGACGTCAGGGCCCCTGAGGCTGGGGCCACGCGGACTCCTGTCATCCTGGGGAGGAAGCCCAGGCTTGGGGGCATTCAGAGGCGTCCGGGCGCAGCACCAGGGCCCGAGCCTCCACACCTGGCTGCTCTCTGGGACAGGGCAGCACCTCTGTGCTTCACAGGCCAGCAGTTCTGTCCTGGCCCGGGTGCTGGGCGCTGGAAGGAGAAGAAAGGTCCACATTGGAGCCAGTTCTCGGTGACCAGCAGGGGTGCACCGGGCTCCATTAGTTTGTCCCGTTTCTCCCTAAAAGCCAGCTTTGGGGGCTGGGATGGGAGAGCATGGCAGAGGTCTGGAAGGAGGGAGCCTGATTCCTACAAAGACAGTTTGGCAGGGCTCTGAGAAGCGGCCCCCGGGAAGCCCCCGCCGCTGATGTGACACATCAAAGCTGGCACTGAGACAGCGCAGAGGCAGGGAGCGGCGGGGGGCACCCGCAAGGGGCCGCGCTCAAAGTCGCAGGGCTATCCCCTGCCGTGTGGACCGTGGGGGGTGCTGCGCTCTTCCTGGACCTGTCGCCTTTCAACCCGTGTTCTTTGACTGGCTGCACCCTCCCCCACGCCCCCCACCCCCACCCCGCATCCCAGTACCTGTTTGAATGCTGCCTCCCCGATGGGTGTTGTCAGGAAGGGAGAGGAATCTCGGGAAACCTGCCTCTCGATGGAAACGGCTCTGCCTGGGGCCGGCAGGGGACACATGGGGACGGGAAGGGACAGAAGTGATGTGGAGGGAAGGGGCAGGGCTGCCCCCTGGCCCGGTCCCCCGGCCCCCCTCCTGGCCTGGAGCACCTTGGGAGAGCAAAGCGATGTGGGCCACCAGCAGCTTCTTCCACGTAGGGCAGGCTCCTGGGTGCTTGAGTTGGCTGAAGACAGTGGTCCTCCAGGTGTGGCCCTCGGACCGGCATCCTCAGCCTCACCCAAAACCTGCTGGAAAGGCTTCTCAGCCTCACCCCACACGTGCCGAGTCAGAAATCTCGGGGCGGGGCCTGTGATCCGTGCTTTAACGGACTTTTCTGGAATCAGGTTGATCTAAGTTGAGAACTGCTGGCTTCAGCAGGCAGTTGGCAGAGGAGAGGCGTAAGGACATGGAGGTGTCTTAGGAGGTAGTGAAGCCGGACACTCTGGCCGCTGGCCAGCCTCCCTCTTGCCTCTGGCCTCCTCTTTTCTCCCCATGTCCTGCATTCTCTCTCCCACTCGCTCTTGCTGTCCACCTTGTAGAAGCCACAGAGGCCCCATAACTTTCAAGGGGACACAGTACCAGATCCCACAGAGGTGCCCCCTCCTTTATCCTCTCGCCGTCCGCTCTTCCTCTTCCAACGTCCCATCCAGTGGCTCCTGGAAGAGCCATTCTCAAGCTGAGAGCCCTGTTTCTCTCTCTCTCTCTCTCTCTCTCTCTCTCTCTCTCGTGCTGGTTTTATTCCCTTATACTCTCCTTATACCTGCAAAGTGGCTGCTGCAGCTCCAGCTCTCCCATCCTCTCAGCTTTGGATCCATTGGAAAGCAGGGTTCCTGTCCCCAGTGACTGCACTCACGTCCCAGGCCTGATTCTCACTCACCGGGACTGGGACCGGGGCAGCCCCTGCAGCTTTCTCAGTGGCCCGGGTGGGCTGTGCTGATCCACTGGGACCAGTGAGGGCCTCCCTGCGGATCTGAGGACGGGCTTGACCCCACAGAGACCATCAAAGCTGAAGGGCCAGAGAGTGCCTCCCCAGAGCAGCTGTGGGGGACTGTGTTACCGGAGGCCGGGTGCGGGGATGCTGGGGGGTAATACAAGCAGACGCTGCGGTGGTGACACTCACTTCTACTGGCGCAGCGTGTGAGGCCCAAAGAGGTCAAGATCCAGGGTAGCTCAGCTGGCTGGAGGGGCAGCCTCCGTTGCATAGGCAAGAGGTGGGAGTTTGGCTGAGAATGGAGCCAGCCTGGGGCAGGGGCTGGGGGCTGAGCCCTAATGCGGAAGGGGAGCCTCTGCCGTGCGTGGGAAGGGCTGTCCTGGGGGCCCCGTGCCCGGCAGCGAGCTCCTGTGTTTGGAATTTTTTTGGACTCCCATCTTTTTTTTCTATTTCTTTTTTTTTTTTTTTTTTTTTTTTTGTCTTTTTGCCATTTATTGGGCTGTTCCCACGGCATATGGAGGTTCCCAGGCTAGGGGTTGAATCGGAGCTGTAGCTGCCAGCCTACCCCAGAGCCACAGCAACGCGGGGTCCAAGCTGCGTCTGCGACCTACACCACAGCTCGCGGCAACGCCGGATCCTTAACCCACTGAGCGAGGCCAGGGATCGAACCCTCAACCTCATGGTTCCTAGTCGGATTCATTAACCACTGAGCCATGATGGGCATGGAATGTAGGGATGGGAAGACGTGCCCGGTTGGCTCCTTCGTGTACACCAGTGTCTGGGGGACACAAATAAGACTCAGTCCCCTTCCTCCACGGACTTTGAAACTTTCTGGGGACACAGACATGTGGGTGGGCCCCGGAAGGCTGTGCGGTTAGGGTGATCACAGAGGTGACATCCAGGGTCGGGGAGCAGGCTCCGAGGGCGCCTGGAGTCACTGGGGTGGCGCTGGAGGAGAGCGTCTGGGCGGGGGACAGGAGAAGCAGGAGTTGGAGGTGGCGGGGTCGGGGGGTGTCCACGGAGGAGGAGCCCCATGCAGACTGGGGCTGGGGGAGGGGTGGGCAGCAGAGGCGGCACGAGGGCAGGGCCACAGGGAGGGCCTGGGCTTTACCGAGGCTCCAGGGCGCTAGGGACCTGGAGAGGCTTCGTGTCCAAAGGGCCGGGTCCTCAGTCCTCAGCAGAGCCCGCTGGCCGGCCAGCTCTGTGTCTCTTTGAGCTCAGCTCCGAAGGCCAGGCCCTCATTCTTGTGTCACCTTCTCTTTAGACGCTGCCCAGCGGGCTGCTCGTCAGGCTGGTCCAGGCACGTCTGCGGGAAGAGGACTGCGTCACGCGGGTGAGAAGCGCTGCGGGGAGCCAGCGGGCTCCGGGGAGGTGGGGGCTCCGTTGCCTGGGGAAGGAGGGTGCGGGGTGTGCGTTTACATCCTGAGACGTTTACATCCAGAGACGACCTGCCGAGAAGGGTAAGAAGCAACACGGTGAAACTCGGTGCGGGTCAGTGTGGCCGTGGGTTTCTCCCTGGATGGAGGAAAAATCCAGTGGCCTCTGGCGAGTCCATCAAGCTTCCTGAGGGAAAGAGCTGACCCCCGCCCGTCCCCCGGCGGGGTCACAGGAGAGCCTGTAAGGGAAGGACAGTCACAGAAGTGTGGGGAGTGAAGGCTGCCAGCAAGCGCTGGTGAGGAGCCCCTGGGCCTGGAGGGGCCGGGCGACAGTTGGGGGGAGGACAGGCCTCCTGGGGCACGGGCAGGGTTGTGATGTGGTTTATAATAAGAACTACGTGAGTTCCTGTCATGGCTCAGCGGTCACGAACCCACTGGTATCCATGAGGACGCGGGTTTGATCCCTGGCCTCGCTTCGTGGGTAAAGGATTTGATGTTGCTGCGAGCTGGGGTGTGGGTCACAGATGCGGCTTGGATCCTGTGGCTGTGGCCATGGCCGTGGCCGGCAGCTATAGCTCCGATTCAACCCCTAGCGTGGGAACCTCCATATGCCGCAGGTGCAGCCTGAAAAAGAAAAAGAAAAAAAAAGGAGTACGTATTTGGTCTTCATCCACTCTGTCAATTGTTTGAACTTTTTTAAATGTCCCCTTTAAAGTGTTCTCTTGTGTTTTTTCTCTAACTCTCTGTAGGATTTTTTTGATTTTGGTTTTGGTTTTAGTGGATGGCCTGTAGTTACAATACACAGACTTGGATTTCCAGTCTAAATATTTAAAATCGTCAGCATTTCACCATTTCAAGCAGAACGTGCAGTACAGTATCTTTCCCCGCCTCTCCTCATGCTCTCCTGTCTTGTGTGTTACAGCCATACGCGCCGAAAATCTCATCAGGCAAGCGTTATCATTTTTGCTTTTAATCATCACACACACTTTATTTTATCTATGTATTTTTTTTGGGCCACGTTCACGGCTTGTGGAAGTTGCAGGGCCAGGAATTGAACCCACGCTACAGCCGTGATGATGTCGAATCCTTAATGGCCAGGCCACCAGGGAACTCCCTCAGACATACTCTAAGAACGGAGGAGGAGAATAGTTGGTTGTATTTCTCTAAGGATTCACCACTGCTCTTGTCCTCCCTTCATCCCCAGTGTTCTGAAAGTCCTTTCTGTCTGAAAAACTTCTTTCAGCAGTTTTTCTAGAGTAGGTATGCTGGCAGTGAATTCTCCTGATTTTCCTTCGTCTGAGAACATCTTTATTTTGCCTTCATTCCTGAAGGATATTTTTTTCTGGATTCAGATTTCTAGATTGGCAGTTTTTCTTCTCAGCATTTTATGCATGTCCCACTTTGGCACTGCAGTTTCTGTGAAAATCCATAGGCCTTCAGACTCTTGTAAATAATGCATCCTTTTTCTCTTGCTGCTTTCAAGATGGTTTTCTTTGGTTTTAATTTTCAGCCATTTAATTACGCTTTGTCTAGGTGGGAGTTTCTTTGGATTTATTCTTTGTGGGATTTGCTGAGTTTCTTGAATTGATGTGTATGTTTTTTTTCTCCAACCTTGGGAAAATTTCAGCCATTGTTTCTTCAAATATTTGTCTGCACCATTCTCTTCCTGCCCTCCTTGCAGGACTCCACTGGCATGAGAGTCAGACCCTTCCTTCTTCCCTCATGGGTCCCTGAAGCTCTATTCTTTTTTTTCTTTTCTAATTTTTTTCTCCGTTGATAGATTTGATAATTTTTATTGAACTGCTTCAGCCCCATTAAATATTTTCTCTCTCATCTCCATTCTACTATTGAGCCCATCCAGTGAGTTTTTAAATTTTTTGTTTTTTCGGCTGCACCTGAAGCATGTGGAAGTTCCAGGGCCAGGGATTGAACCTGTGCCACAGCTGTGACAATGCTGAGTCCTTAACCCACTGTGCCACCTGGGAACTCCGGTGAGTTTTAAATTTTGATTGCTGTACTTTTCAGTCCTAAACATTCCGTTTGGTTCTTTCAGTCTTCTGTTTCTTGGCGGAGGCTTTCCGCGTTCCATTTCCTGAGAGCTTTGTCGCGGTGATGAGTGTTTTAAAAGTGGCCGCTTCAGTGTCTTGTCTGATGATTCCAGCGCTCATCGTGTTGGTAGTAATACATGATGTCTTTCCCCTGTGCGCTGAAATGTCCCCGCTTCTCCCTGTGCTAAATAATTTTGTGTCTTGGGCATTCAAAATACTGCTCTGAGACTCTGGGTCTGGTTTGAATGCTGTGGCAAAGGGTGATAGTTTTGTGGTAGCAGGTGGCTAGGCTCAGGTCACCAGTTCTAACCACCTCCTGTGGGCTGCAGTTTCCACCTGAGCTCTGTTCTCCAGCCTTTGCAGTACCGTGTGGGTCTCTGCAGCCCTGTGCCATGTGGGTGCCACTCAGTGGCGCCCGGGCTGTGGTCAGTGCCATCCCTCACTTCTCAGTGTCTTTGAAAGGCTGTCTGGGGTCAGACCCATGCCTGCCCAGTGCGTGGCTGAGCCAGAAGCCCATAAGCAGCTTTGTCTGGTTGCTCTCCTGAGCTCCCCTCTTGGCCCTCTTCTTGGTCACCTCCAGGGACACTCTTTTTGGTCTTCCGGCCAGAAAGCTGGGACTTGATCTACCTGTCTCTGTCACAGGCTTCCTGTGACATACTTGTGACCAGGGCCAAGTGGTGGGAGGCCAGAGAGAGGAAGTATTCGTGGGGCTTTGCTCTGTTCTCTAGGGGCTGAAGAGGAAGGGTCCCCTGCACCCTCAGAGTCCCAGGCCCCTCAGGCCCCCTTTGTCACTGTTCCTACAGCCGGGTGGCCTCAAGGTGGGAGACAAGAAAACGGCTCATGGCGATCCCCCCACTCTCTCTGAGTGTTCCCCTTTTTATTAAAGTGTTTCGATTTGCAGTGTTGTGCTAATTGCTGTTGTACAGCAAAGCGGCTTAGTTATATACATACATTGTTTTCTGAAATATTCCTTTCTGTTAAGGGCTGTCTCCCGAGATTGGATACGGTTCCCCGGGCTCTGCAGCAGGACCTCGCTGTCTAGTCACTCCGCATGTAACAGTTTGCATCTGCTACCCCAGACTCCCCGACCATCCCACACCCTGCCCCTGCCCCTCGGCAACCACAGATCTGTTCGAGAGGCCTTACTGCTCAGGCCAGAAATAGCAGCTCCTGGGATTTCCTGGAGTGGCTCAGTGGTTAACAATCCCAGCTGGGATCCATGAGGATGCGGGTTCGATCCCTGGCCTCGCTCAGTGGGTTAAGGATCCTGTGTTGCCGCGAGCTGTGGGGTAGGTTGCAGATGCAGCTCGGATCCTGTGTTGCTCTGGTTGTGAAGGCGCGGCTATAGCTCTGATTCGACCCCTAGCCTGGGAACTTCCGTATGTCAGGGGCCGGCCCTAAGAAAAAAGAAAAGAAAGAAATAGCGGCTCCTGACCCAGTCTCTGTCCCTGCCCATCTCAGGTTTCAGGCTGCCTGGAGAGACCAGGCTAGGGACCGGTTTGGTGGCATCTTGAATTTTGGTCTTCTTCCCCAGGTCCCCTACTACCATATAAGTTGAGTCCTCAAATAGCTGCCCCTTGTGTTCTGTCCATGCATTATAGCTGCTTTCATGGGCTGGGCTTACTCTGTTTTGCCCAGAACTAGAAATTGTGTGCTTTTTTAAAAACACACGTGTGGGAGTTCCCGTCGTGGCGCAGTGGTTAACGAATCTGACTAGGAACCATGAGGTTGCGGGTTCGGTCCCTGCCCTTGCTCAGTGGGTTAAGGTTCCGGCGTTGCTGTGAGCTGTGGTGTAGGTTGTAGACGCGGCTCGGATCCCGCGTTGCTGTGGCTCTGGTGTAGGCCGGTGGCTACAGCTCCGATTTGACCCCTAACCTAGGAACCTCCATATGCCGTGGGATCGGCCCAAGAAATGGCAAAAAGACCAAAAATAAAAAAATAAAAAACACACATGTATCTTTTTTTTTTTTTTTTTTGGTCTTTTTGCCTTTTTGAGGGCCGCTTCCTGCAGCATATGGAGGTTCCCAAGCTAGGGGTCTAATCATAGCTGTAGCTGCTGGCCTACGCCACAGCTCACGGCAATGCTGGATCCTTAACCCACTGAACAAGGCCAGGGACCGAACCCCCAACCTCATGTTCCTGGTTGGACTTGTTAACCACTGTGCCACAACAGGAACTCCAAACACACATGTATCTTTGAAAGATGTATGTGTGCATTTGTGCTCACTTGTGTACACGCTGTGTGTGCACACACGCGCACACACATACACACACACTCTCTCTCTCTCTCTTAAAAATTGATGGCGAGGGCCCAGTCTGGAAAGGTACCTGCCCCCCCCCCCCACCAAACTCTGGTAAAGCAGCAGCAGCTCCCCCAGGCTGGATCCGTGTGTCCTCAGCCACAAGGGCACGAAGCACGGGAGCCGCAGATAAGCTGCAGCCTGAGTTTCAAAGTCCGGTCTGAACAGTGTGTTTCCCTCTGACTTGAAAGTGCTCACAGCGGGCTGATGGCCCCGCCGCCCAGCCCCGGCAAGTGCCCAAGTAACTTTTAGGCTTTGCGGTCCCTGCGGTCTGTGTGGCAGTCACTCCACTCTGATGTAATGTGGAAGCAGCCGTACGTGCGCCCAACTGAAAGGGTGTGGTTCGTCCCAGTAAAACTTTATTTATAAAAACAGGCAGCCGGCTGGATTTGGCGCAGGGGCTGTGGTTTGCCAACCCCTGTTCTAAACGATGCTTTCACGTGATGATAAGGACACGTTTGCCCTTTCTCTTCAGTCCGAAACGAGAAGCAGACCTCCACCTTCCAGCGATGTTAGAAGAAAGGCTGCTTCACCAGAGACTTTTATTGTCACCAGGTCTCCTCCTTGTGACCTGGCTCCCATGCCCACCAGGCACAGTTCCACACATCCAGTCCTGTACCCGTCGCAGGCCCTGCAGTGTCCTTCCTGTGGGGCCCCGCCCCCGCCCCCCGGCCCCTGTGCATCCTTCTCTGCCCCTGTGGGCTGGGTGACCCCTGGGGCCCCAGGCTCACCCTCCACAGTTGGGGACAGAGCCTGGCATGACCAAAGCAAGGCTGACCAAGAAGGTTTGGGATGGGACCGTAAACCCAGAGTGAAGGAAAAGCAGGCCTGGGAAGGTGACTTGTTCCAGAAGCTCCTGGAGGTGGGGACGGGCAGTCTGCGGAGGGGTGGAGGGGGTGGCAGGCAGAAAGAGGCAGGGGCTGGGAATACACCCAGCCCTGCCCCAGCCCTGCCCCCACCTTAGTTCAACCAACCTCAGATCAACTCTTGTTAAAACTGACGCATCCATCAGTCACCCTCATTTTTTTTTTTTGGTCTTTTTTTGTCTTTTCTAGGGCCACACCCACGGCCTACAGAGGTTCCCAGGCTAGGGGTCTAATCAGAGCTGCAGCTGCCAGCCTACACCACAGCCACAGCAATGCGGAATCTGAGTCACATCTGCAGCCTACACCACAGCTCATGGCAACACTGGATCCTTAACCCACTGAGCAAGGCCAGGGACCGAACCCGCAACCTCTTGGTTCCTAGTCGGATTCGTTATCCACTGAACCACGACGGGAACTCCGATCCATTACCCTCTTATCTGAAACAGTCATCTGTCAGGGATGAGGGGCCGGGCAGAGCGTCGCGAGTGACTGGAAGCAGGATGGCAGTTTCTGTGCCTTAATCCGCAATTGATTATGATTCGCCAGGTGGAAGTGGACTCCGACCTGGCAGATCCCCAGGCTGGAAGCATTAGGTCCGCTTCCCTTCTCTTTGCTCTTTAGAGGGAAGCTCTTGCTCCTCCTTTCCAGCACTGTTTGTCGCATCCCACCAAACGGGGTGGGTGTCGCTTCACGTCCCCTGACTGGAACCCCTGGGCAGGACGGGGGCTGTGTGTTTTACTCAAGTATAGTTGATGGGCGGTGTCATGTAAGTCGCAAGTGTACAGCATAGTGATTCACGGTCTGTAAAGGGTACACTGCACTCACAGTTATGACACCGTGTTGGCTCTGTTCCCCGGGTTGTGCGTACATCCCTGTAGCTGTTTTATCGGTAACAGTTGTACTCTCACTCCCCTGTCCCCAAGCTTCCCCTCCCCGCTCCCCTCTCCCTACCGGTAACCACTAGTTTGTTCTCTGTATCTGTGAGTGTGTCTCTTTTTTCTTTCTTTCATTCTTTTTTTTTTGGTCTTTTTTTAGGGCTGCACTCACGGCACAGGGAGGCTCCCAGGCTAGGGGTCCAATTGAAGCTGTAGCTGCCGGCCTACCCCAGAGCCACAGCAACGCCAGATCCGAGCTGCGTCTGCAGCCTACACACAGCTCACGGCAACGCCAGATCCTTAACCCACTGAGCGGGGCCAGGGACCGAACCTGCAACCTCAGGGTTCCTAGTCGGATTCGTTTCCACCGTGCCACGATGGGAACTCCTGCCTCTTTTGTCTCGTATGGACTCGTTTGTTGCATTTCTGTTGTTTTTTTAGATTCCACATAGAAGTGATATCATACCGTATCTGTCTGTCTCCGTCTGACTGGTTTCACTCAGCGTGGTCCCTCCCGTCCATCCACGTCGCTGCAAATGGCCTTATTTCATTCATTTTTAGGGCTGAATAGTATTCCGTTGTGTTTATGAACCACATGGACTTCAGTGGACCAGCTGTGGCTGTAAACTCGTGGGCAGGGAGCACGTGTTTGGTTCCTGCCCCAGGAGGGCCCTTGCTGAGGAAGGAACTCGGGCTACTGCTGAGCCTCGGTCGCACCCCTGTCAGGCCGAAGTCTGGGCAGAGGTGGCTGCACAGTCTGCATCAGGCTCCGTAGAGGCAGCAGGCCCCCCACACCTGGTCCGGACTGCCTCCAAGACGCTTACCCCCAGACCACTTGTGCTCCAGGAGCTTGTGTGGGACCTGCCGGCCCTTGGTGCTCTGCTCACAGGTCCCCCACCCTCGAGTGCGGTCGCTTCACTGGAGCCTGGGCCGCTGGCCACTGCGATGCAGGAGGCCCGGGGTTCAGGCAGGCAGGAGGGCAAGGCCAGCCTTTCGGCTCGAACCCTCCCCTGAGCCCCAAGAGGAGCCAGCCAAGCAGCAAGCTCAGCGCCTCGCCCGGGAAGGGCGGGGTCCGTGTTATTACTGCCCCACCCTGCAGCTGAGGGTCCCGGTGCGCCCGAAGCTGCAGAGCAGAGTGGCAGGGCTGGCCAGGGTGGACCCGGGCTGAGGGCTCCGAGGCTGAGCACCAGCCCAGAACTCCGCTGGCCCAGGTCTGATGGCGCCTCCTGAAGGATCCCCAGGCCCTGCAGACCTCCGCCCCCCCACGCAACCCCCGGGCGATAGGTTGTTCATTTGTGTGTTTTCTTAAGCGGCAGACGCCTCGGCAGTGAGCCAAACACTCACCGCCTGCTCTCAAGGAGCACAGGTTCTGGCTGTGGGGAGACGGACGATAAACCAAATGAGCAGAAAGTGAGGAGTCAGGATGTTTGCTAGCGGCTCACGTCGCGTGTCAGTCTCCGGAGAACGAGGGAGGGCCTGGCGGACCCCCGCCCCGCACCCCGGGGTGAGGTGTGGCCGGGAGGGGGAGGGGATGCCTCTGCGGAGCCCGAGGGCAGGATGGGGGTGGCCGGGAGGGAGGAACCGCTGTCACGTTCCTGGTGGCCTCCCACCGACTGGCATAGAAGCCGGGCATCTGGACACCTGAGTGACCCCCAGACACACCGTCCTTCCCAGTCCTGGGACATTTGGAACCATCTTGCTCTGAGAAAGTCATTATTGTTTTTCTTTCGAGGGCAGCACTTGCGGCGTATGGAGGTTCCCAGGCTGGGGTTGAATCAGAGCTACAGCTGCAGGCCTCCACCACAGCCACAGCCACGAGGCATCTGAGCGGCATCTGTGACCTCCATAGCAGCTCACAGCAACGCCGGATCCTTAACCCACCTTAACCCATCAGGGATCGAACCTGCATCCTTACGGGTACTAGTCGGGTTCACTACTGCTAAGCCACCACGGGAATGCTCAGAAAGTTATTGTGGTAATTTACAGCATCCCAAATTAAATGTTTCTGGAGTGGAAGCTGCGTCCCCGCCCCGCCAGTGCCCTCGGCAGAGCGCTGTCAGCATCACACGGTCCGCAGTGACTGCTGAGGGGGCTTGGGGCTGACTGCCGCATCCGGCATCCCATTTAATCTTTCTTTTTTTGTATCTCCAATGTCTTTTTTTTTCTTTCTTGAAGACATTGTTGTGTTAGTTTCAGGTGTACAGCAAAGTGATGCATTTATGCATACCCATATGTCTCTTCTCTCCAGATTCTTTTCCCTTATAGGTTATTACAAAATACTAAGCCCAGTTCCCTGTGCTGCACAGTAGGTCCGTGCCGCTTGCCTCTTTTATGTACGGTTCTGTGTATCTGTTAATCTCATCCTCCTGATGACCCCTGCTAATCTTCATGCCAGCCCACGGAGGCGAGGCTCTCATCACCCCTATTTAGGGAGGCAGGATCTCAAATTTGCAGAGTCTTGCTCAAAGCCCCACCGTCAGGCCCAAAACCAAGATGCAGACCTGGGACTGTGCCTTTGGCCACTCCGTCCTGTCTAACTGTTGCTCGGCTATGCCTCTCCAGGGACTGCTTCCCTTTCCGGGGCCTCCGTTTCTCTGTCTGTGCAATGCTGGGCCCCAGCTTGAGCCCAGGGGCTCCCTCTGGCCTTACATTCAGATTCTGATCCTGTCCAAGCCCCTGTTACCTGCCGAGCAAAGAAATATCTCCTTTAATTTGTTTTAAAATTTCTTCTGAGCTTCCAGGGGCATCCAGCAGCTTTTTCATCTCTTCCCGGTGGAGACAGGATTTCAAGAGTAAGAGGTGAGGCTCCTAATTATGTGCTTTGGTTGTTCAGAAAGAGAACAAACCCTCATCCAAGATAAACAGGCTTTCGTGGTTTTAGAGAGAAAAATGACACATATGCATATTCATTTCTATGGTAATTATTATTATTTAGCTACGCAGGGACTGGAATTGGTAATTGAGAGCACAAACAGGAGGCAGGGACGAGTGCTCAGGGAGAAAGAATGCGATCATGACCCATCAGGATTCTGCAGTTGGGGTTGCGGTCTTTCCGCTTCTTTTTTTTGGTCTAGTGCCGTCTCTTTGAAGAATGTCTTTGAAGTGACCATCAAAACATTAGAGCACGAGAGACGAGCACCTCGTCTTGGAATTATCTCGGCAGCTGGGCGCCGTGGGCCCACCGGTTTGTCTTCAGGGACACCCAGGTTCTTGGTGCCCGAGACGGCCCCGTTGTTCAGACCACATCCGTAGGGCGAAGGGAGGCTGGGATGCCAGGCAGAGAGTTCACCAAATGCGGGGGAGAAGCCCCAAACCAAAGCGAGTCCCAGCGGCTCCGTGGCCGTGGTCGCCGCCCGCCCTCCACTGTTGGGATTGCTACGCACCCTGCCCCTTGTTTGGGACCCGGCCCACCTCCTGTGGCCGCCGTGGTCTCTTCTTGATCCTCTCCTCATCGCGTGGCCGGCGGGATTACTTTAAAGAAAAAATCGAGCACATTTATTTCCTGACTGCAGCGCATTCATCTGGTTCAGAGTTCAAAAGGCGAGTTCCCCGTGTGGCTCAGCGGGTTAAGGACCCGGCCTTGTCCCTGCCGTGGTTCGGGTCACTGCTGTGGTACAGGCTTGACCCCTGGCCTGGGAACTTCCACATGCTGTGGGCGCAGCCAAGACAAAACATAAACCCAAAACACAATGAAAATTTAAAAGGTGCCCGGGTCCCCCTCAAACTCCTGTCCCCAGGCCACCTGGTTCCCTTCCCCAGAGGCCACTGACATGAACGCTCTGCCCAACGAACGTCCTTCTAAGATGATTTCATATGTGGAGAAGGCGCATCTGTCTTTTGAAAACACATGTCATTGTGTCCGCAACAGCTGAGGACCTTTCTGCTTCCCATCTTCTTGGCGTGTGTACTTAAGGCCCGGCGAGGAGCTCCCATCGTGGTTCAGCGGAAATGAGTCTGACTAGCATCCACGAGGATGCAGGTTTGATCCCTGGCCTTGCTCAGTGGGTTAAGGATCTGGTCCTAGCCTGGGAACCTCCATATGCCACAAGTGCGGCCCTTAAAAGACGATAGATAAATAAATAAAGCCCTGCGAGACCAGGCCCGCCTGCAGCCCAGCATCACCTCTGGCCCCTCTCATCTGTGCCTTCCGTGCCTGCTGCCCACCAGACCTTGGTGGGTAGAGCCCAGGGGTGCCCAGTGGTCTCCCTCCTCTGGGCATCCACGCCTTGGGTCACCCCTGCCCTTGCGTGGGGGCAGGGCCCACAGAATGAGGCAGAGGTGGTTTCGCTACGTTGCCTGAGGCATCCCGTGGCAGACCCGAGCGAGAAAGACCCTCTGTGCCAGCGGCCGTGCTGGAGAAGCCCGTGCCGGCAGCCTGAGGGCCGCCTCCAGCCTCCAGCCAGTGAGGAACCAGAGCCCTCAGCCGCAGAGCAGCAAGGAGGTCAACTCTGCAACAACCCGAGTGAGCTTGGGAGCAGCTCCTCCTCAGTCAGGCCTCCAGATGAGAGCGCAGCCCAGCTGCCACCTGGGTCACTGCCCTGGGACCCCCAGCAAAAAACCTGGCTCAGCAGTGCCAGACTTGTGGAAACTGTGAGATAAGTCAGGGAGGAGGTCCCCAAGGCTCCCTGGGACAGGGTCGCTCCCCCACCCCAGCGACCAGTGCCGGCTGTGTGTGTGTAGGGGGGGGTGTGACTGTATAGAAAATGCGAAATTAGACCTTGCGTTCGCAGGTTAACTTCTTTTTGATCTTTATTTTTTTTGGTATTTTATTTTTTTTCCTTTATTGATCATGCTTTTTTTTTTTTTTTGTCTTTTTCTAGGGCTGCACCCACAGCATATGGAGGTTCCCAGGCTAGGGGTCTAATTGAAGCTGTGGCCGCCAGCCTACACCACAGCCACAACAATGCCAGATCCGAGGTGCGTCTGCGACCTACACCACAGCTCACAGCAATGCCGGATCCTTAACCCACTGAGCTAGGCCAGGGATCGAACCCGAAACCTCATGGTTCTTAATCGGATTGGGTAACTACTGCGCCACGACGGGAACTCCCTGATCTCTTTTGATATGTGGCAGGGACTGTTCTGGGTCATGTTGGGGATAAATAGACTTTGGATTATGGAACCGAAAGTTTAAGAATTTACTTGTTAGGTTTCTAGAGTCTGGCTTCTTTTTTCCTGCTTGGCCAGAGATTTATGCTCCCCTGCCCCTGACGGGAGTCAGTATTTTATGGTGGAAATGCTCGCATTTTGGCCCGATGCTGGTCTGCGGAACCGCGAGCTGTTTGTTTTCTTCGTCCTGGCAGCGTCGTCGGGCTGGCATTAATTCCCCAGCGCCCATGCTGTGACGGTGGGAGCACAGGATGTTCTGGCCATTGTTTTGACACCTGGGTTTGTAGATGTCACTGGCACCCTCGAGGAGTGTGGTTGATGGATCCGCAGCTCTGCTGAGGCCGGGGCCGTGCGCTCCTCTGGTCCAAACGTGGTCAGGATGGCGGGGTGTCCGAAGGGAGCCTGACCTCCTCTCGGAAAACTTAGGGTGGGCATCCGGCGAGGCGGGGCTGGGGGCCGGGCTGGCCAGGCTGGAGCCCGTTCACATCTGTGTACACTGTGGGGTTTCTGGACCCTGCGGTGTGCTGTCGGGCTTGTTGGTGGCACGTGCGGCCCCCCAGCTGTGCACTGAGCAGCAGCAGTGCCCCAGGGACTCTGGGGGCAGCAAATGCTCAGGACGTGTGTCAGGATCCCTCTCCCTGCGGGTGGGCAGGGGGAGAAGTAGACGAACACAGGACAGAGCCCCTGTAAGGGACCCAGTGATGCTGGAGACAGGAGTGGCCTCGAACCCCCAACCGTGTCCCCTGGGGCAGGTTGAGCTCGGATGCAGAGGCCAGAGCAGAGGCCTGCCTCCCAAGAGCTGCAAAGGCCCAGCAGGAGGACCGAGGAGAAGGGCAACCCCACTCCCCATCCCCAGGCTCTTGGTGTGACTTGGTTTTTCAGTCAGCTGCCAACTGTGAAAGGCGGGGCATGTCGGAGGCTGGAAAGAGTCAGCAGCTGCAGGTCCCCAGCGCCCATGGTCGGCCAGCCCATCACTGCACCTCACCCTGAACACCAGCAAGCGGGACGATTCCCGCTTTCCACATAAGGAAATTGTGGCTTCGCTGGAAGTGAGGATCCGGCGTCCCCATCCGGCTCAGTACCGTCAGTCGGTAGGATTTGAAGGAAGAGTTCCCTGGTGGCCCAACAGGTTTAGGATCCGGCATTGTCACTGCTGTGGCTTGGATTCGATCCCTGGCCTGGAAATTTTTGTATGATGTGGGTGCAGCTGAGAAAACAAAACAAAACAAGCTATGGAAACTAAAGTGGGTGATTTTTTAGCTATAATCTGTAATGTATGCACTACCCCCAATTTTATTTAGTTATTTAATTTTTTTTTTTTTTTTTTTTTTTTTTTTTTTTGTCTCTTTAGGGCTGTATCCTTAGTATATGGAGGTTCCCAGGCTAGGGATCAAATCGAGCTGTCCTTGCTGGCCTACACCACAGCCACAGCAACACAGCATCCAAGCCATATCTGCGACCTATACCACAGCTCACGGCAACGCTGGATCCTTAACCCACTGAGTGAGGCCAGGGATTAAACGCTCATCCTCACGGATACTCGTTGGGTTCATTACTGCTGAGCCACCATGGGAACTCCCCCGCACCCCGCCATTTTACTTATAAACATCCCCAGTACCTGTAATTTTAGCATTGGTTAGAATACCGGAGCAAAGGCATCTATGCATATATTGGGGGTGGACGTACGTTTTATTTTTTGAGACAGTGGAATTCACTGGCCTCTAGACGGATGAATTCTCCTTCTCTGAAGCCCCCCGCACGTTCCCTTTGGATGGCTGGTTAGGTTGGGCGTTTCCTGGAGCAGCAGGATGGGGTCTAGTCTCCTGCGGCAGCGGAACGTAGGCCTGGGTGGAGCTGAGCTTAGGAAGCTGTGGCAAGTGGTCCTGGCCTCCTGGCGGGTGACAGCGATGGTCCCCCAGGACCTGGACACACCGGGGACAGCTGGACAGAGGGAAAGTGACCGGTGTGCGGCCAGCGCTGCAGAGGGAGGGGATGGAGGCCGGCTGCTCCTGGCGAAGCGGGGCCCAGAGTGGCCCCCGCCCCCGAGTTTGCCCCCCTGTTTGCCCAGCTGCTGACCTGGGAAGGCAGCTTCGCAAGGGAGATGTGGCCCTTTCCAGGGTCTCACGTGAACCTCGCGAGCTCTTAGGACAGAGACGGGCCCTGGGGCTGTGATGTACCTGCCTCAGGTCAGGCACCCGTCCTCACACTTGTTACCCGTAATCTCAGGCAGTCAGTGAGGGAGTTTCTCTTGGGTAAGTCTTCCTGCCCCTGTTTTACAGGCCGGGAGACTGAGACTCAGGGCTTGAGGTAATTCAGGATCACAAGGCTGCAGGGTCAGAGCCAAGACATGGATTCAGCCACGGCCCTGCCCAGGGCCAGCGCTCGCCCTGCGCCTGGAAGGACAGGCGTGGGGTCCCAGGACGCGAGGTGGAGGGAGCGCCATCCCGAGGAGGAGGCTGGCTGCCTGGGCTGAGCCGGGCCTGGGTCGGTGGATTTGGAGCGGAGAGAGGGGAATGAGGTCTGAGGGGCCCCTCGGGGCCAGTGGGTGCATTGGGACATGAGCACCCAGCTTGGGCCCAGCCGTGACCTTCAGGGTGTACCTGGGAATTCCCTGGGGGAAGAGCCATTTCAGTTGTGGATCAGACCCAGGCAGCGTGTCGGCCCCTCCCCAGTGTCTGGCCCGGCTGCCCGCGATTTCAGGAAGCTGGCAGAATTTCAGTGGAGAATCAGGCTGCACGATGGAGAGGAAGCTGTATTTTAACGTGCACAGACGCTAGAGGCAGGGCGGTCCCTCGTGCGGTCAAGGCCTCTTTTCCCTGAGGAATTATTAGCGGTGCGAGGCTCTCTCTTAAAATGCCTTCGTCAGACCAGGAGTGTCTTTGTGAGAAGTTGCCTGGGCCAGTCCTCTGGTTTTGCAGATGCTGTCTGCTGCCTCTCACAAGTCAAGTGGCCAGTTAGGAAAGAGTCCCTAGTGGCAGAGTTGGGTCAGCCAGGCGCGGGGGTGGGCAGTAGGTGAGCCAGTGACTGTTCCCCCCCAGGTGCTGTCTGTTGGACAGCCCCCCAGACCGAGCGCTTCTGAGCTTCCCAGTGGAAGGCAAGCGTGGGGCATGCTGCAGCGACTGAATGAATGGTCCCCGTCTTTCCGTGGAGACCCTCCCCCCGCTGCACCAGCGTGGTTGTTTCCCACATGTTGGACCCAGGCTTGGTGGCCCAGGCGGCTCCTGACGGTGGTTTCAGAGGAGCAGACTGCCCTGGCAGGCCCCCGTCAGGCTTGGCAAACGGTCGAGCCCTCTGCAGTGGGTCTGCGCTAACCCATGACCTGCTAGACTCCCTCGCTTTAATCGAAATGTGTTTCTCTCCAGCTGTCCTCAGTTCCTATCTGGGATACCAGTTACTGCTCTTTCTAAGAGATTGTCTTTTTAAATGAATTCTTTATATTAATTTCTACAGTTGTATTTTTTTCTCTTTACAGCTGCCCCTGTGGCATGCGGAAGTTCCTGCGCCAGGGGTGGAACTGGAGCTGCAGCTGGGGCTGTGCCACAGCCATGGCAACACCGGCCCTGGATCCAAGCTGCAGCTGCAACCTGTGCAGCAGCTTGTGGCAACGGCGCCTCCCTTAACTGACTGAGCGAGGCCAGGGCTTGAACCTGCGTCCTCTCAGAGGCGATGTCGGGTCCTTAACCCCCTGAGCCACAACGGGAATTGCAGGGTTCTGTGGTCTCAAGTGGGAGTCCTTCTTGAAAGTAGGTAGAGGAACGGAACATAATTTACCTTGCGCGGTGGTCCTCCTGATGAAACCAGTTAGCAGGGACTGGGCCGTTTCTCTGTCGCCAGGCACTGTTTGGGGTTTGTTGTTGTTGTTGTTGTTGTGTGTGTGTGTGTTTGCTGATGGTCCTCATGTAAGTGCCCCAGCAGCCACGGGTCGTGTGGCTGGCAGTGTCCCCGTTTTGCACAGAAGGAGCACAAGGCCCCCAGGGATCCCAGTGCCTGGTTGAAGGTCACACGCTGGCCGTGGCACAGGCTGATCCCCAGGGCCCTGCTCCTCACTGCTGGCGTGAGCTGACACCCTACGGACTAAGCTTGTTTCGAAGAGGCATGTCTACACCGCAGCTGTGCTCTAAGATGTTTAGAAGGAACGGACCTTTTGCTGGCTGTTGTTGGATGACTGATTTCTTGTGCTTTCAACTGGGTCTGAAGCCGAGAGCGAAACCTGATTCTGTGAAGCGAGTGCTCCCTGCTGTGGGTCCCCTCGGTGTCGCCCCAGCCTTGGAACTGGGGTGGCGCTGGCCCATCTGGGGACAGAACGGGGTGTTTTTCCACCAGGGTCTTCCTCAGTAGAGCGGCCCCGCAGACGTTTCATGTGAATTGATTTTAAACCCTTCTTTAGCTGTTTGGAAACTAATAAAAAGCCTCCCACACATTCGCATCCGTGCTTCACCCTCGTTAACGCCCAGGCGATCCCTGGCTTGCAACCTGCAGACGGAGGAGTATCCCGCGTTCGCAGGTGTGAGTAAAAGTGCTGTGCAGGTGTCATTGATGATCAAGGATGGAACTGTCGGCTGTCTGGAAAAGTTGCTCCAGAACATTCCAGCCCCTCTGAGCACATGCACTGTTGGGCTGTGCACAGAGGATGGCCAGGCAGAGCCTTGGTGGGGGGCAGAGCCCGTGTGCACAGGGCAGGTAACCGAGTACTGTGCCCTGTCCTGGAGCGCGGTCGGGAACGCCAGCCGGGGGTGCCCTGTCCTGGAGCGCGGTCAGGCACGCCAGCTGGGGTGGCTGCTGTTTGAGATTGAACTTCGAAGTAAACATTCTTGCTGGTCCTCTTTCAGATGCATTGGATCCAGAGGTGATCCTAAGATGCCGCGTCGGGCCAAGAGCCTCCTGGTTTTGTATAAACCAAAGGAGCTGGTACAGGGCGATGTGATGTTGGCTTCTTTCGTCAAACACTCTCATTGTTCTCACTGATTGCCTTTCAACACATCCATTTCCCAAACTTGGTCTTTTAGTATGCACTCCTTTTCTGGCTGATAAAATCTCCCTGTTTTTCTCTTCCATATGTTGGGAAACCTTTAAGGTCCGTCAGAGGAAAGGTGGGGGGTGGGGGTGGGGGGAGCAGGCCTGCGATGCACCTTGTGAGGCTTCCCCGGGTTCCGACTTGGAGCCGCGTGGCTCCGGTTTATTGAATCCAAACCTTCAGCCTCAGACTGCCTCCTCGGGCCTGTGAGGAGGCGGCACTCAGCGGGGGATGGAGCAGCCTGGGTCTGCACTTGGACCGGGAGCTGGACCGGGGGAGCGCCCCCCTCTGGTCTGAGGAGGAGAGGGGAGGGGCCGAGGGGCACCGCATCAAAAAGGCCGAGGGCCCAGAGGGCGCGAGTCTGGCGGTGCGAAGCGGCTAATTGCGCTTTAATACTGGTCACGGGGCAGGAGAGGCCGGTGTTCACACAGAGCGGCGCCCGCTCGGTGGCGGCGGCCCACGCTGCTGGGCCTCGCCAGGTTCCCCGGGCTGGCTGGCTGCTCTCCCTTCCCTTTTCTTCGTCGGTGACATCTGCTCGGTGCCTGTCCCTCCCGTGATTCCGTACCCCTCGCAGCTGTGCCGACCTCCAGCTCTGAGCCGGCGTGTGGAGTGCCCTGAGCAGACGGCCTTTTTGATGTGTGATAAAACAGAACCGAGCCACGGGGGTATGGCGAGCGGAGGCATCGGAATATCAATTAACCTGCTCCGAACAAAGCTGCAGCTCCAGAGTGCAAGAGACATTTCGCTGAAGTGTCAGGAAGATGGATAATGTATTCTAATTAGGGACCGACTGCTACCTCCGCATCCAGCCGCTCCTGGAAGTCAGGCCCACGGCCCTCACGACGAGCCTCACCGGTGTCCCATCACGGCAGGGCTCGGATGCTGCTTACTGATTTATGACTTCTGGCTTTGCCAGAATTTGCAGCCATTAGCTTGCTCTCAAACCCAAGGGGTCCGTTTTGCAGCTGGGCCCTGGCACATGACCTCTGTAAACGCAGGAGCTCTGGGAGGGCGGGTCTTGTCCGGGCACTAAGCCTGGGGCTCCCGTCTCGAGGATGCTCCCTGACCCACACTCCCTGACGCCACAAAGGCCTGGGTCCCCGGCCCTTCCTTCCCAAGTGGCCTGGTGCGGGGATTGAGGGTTCCAAGGCTGCCTTCCCCAGAGGCGTGGGGCGTGGGTGCTGCCCTCAGAGGCCCCTCGGCAACCTAATTTTGGGGGGGCCACCTCCCGAGTCTGGGGAGTAGCCCCAGAGAGCTGGTGGCCTGGTCTTCCCTTCCGAGCCCCCCCTTCTTCTTCCTGAAATTCCTCATCTGCACAGAGAGACGGCGCACCGGCGAGGCCGGCTAATTAGGGAGACGTGCCTCACTTTGCTGCACTTTTCCTGTGTAATTGGAAGGCCCGCTTTCTCCAGTCGGCAAGAGCTGTTCCCCTGAATCGTTCTAAAAGCTTTGGACCACATGCTGATATCAGCTGCACATTTATGGGCGAGATTAGAATGATTGCTCCGTAATGCAGTATAAAAGCAGGGGTCTTCCTCGGCGCTGCGCGGAGTTCCAGCTTTCCTTCGGCTTCAAAGAGCCCAAAGGCAAAACCCAACTACCAGCCCTTGTCCTAGAAGAAGCGATCCATGGCTTCGGGCTCCCCCCCGACCCCCCAAATCCGGGAAAAGCAAAGGGTCTGAAAGTGGCCAAAGTTCAGGACAGGTGGGTCAGCCTCCAGAGTGTAGGTGGGGGAGCTCTGCGCCCCTGTGCCCGTGGCGGGCGCACGATGTTTGCTCTTTTTAGGAGCTGCAGCCAGCGCCCAGCTGGCTCTAACAAGGACTTAAGGGAGCACAAGGCTGTTAAAAAAATGTTCTTTTGCACTTTTGCTTCATTAGTTCGAGAAACCAGGGGCTCTGCGGCTGTGCGTTCTCCTGCATAATTTAAGAAATTAATGAAAGCATGCCTGATTTTTCCAATACTCTTTACTCTGTAAATTTGTTTTGCTTTTTTTAAACTGTCAGTCGAGGCTCTCGGAACCTACGTATTTGACGGTTGAAGAAACATGCCCCCCCCCCAAGAGAGGCGTTTCTTGCCCTCCCCACGTGGTGTTTTGTAGGTCAGGTGTTGCGAGTTACGAGTGACCCCGCGCCCATCTGTCCATCCTCCCACCTTCAAGCACCCAAGTCCGCGTAGTGACTGAGGGAGGGGCTTATGGCGGAGGTGGGGGGTGGTCCTCTTCTGGGAGCCGGTGTCACAGACCTCAGCTTCAACTTGGAGTGGTCTGGCCGCCCCCCACTCCCCGCAGAATGGGGACCTGAGGCAATTTGTGGCTTTACTGCACTCTTCCAAGTTTCCTTTATCTGACCATGCGTGGAAAGCAGTAATGGTGTGTGTGTGTGTGTGTGACTCTGGACTCACGGGATTTGAAGGACTTTAGAAATTGTTCAGTGTGAACATTGCTGAGGGACATCACACTCACACACACCCTTAAACAAATGGGAAGGGAGTGTATGGACGTGGTATTGCATAGATTAATCTGCGCATTTAGTGTCATTCCCAAATCTTGCAGAATTTATATTTTGGAACTTAGACAATATAGTTTTCTGCCTCCTTAGAAGAACAACTTTTTGAAAAAAAGAAAAAGGAGGAGATACCCTATTAGATAGAACAAAAAATTATGAAGCAACAGTAATTTAAATGGTCTGAAGGGAGTTCCCGTCGTGGTGCAGCGGAAACGAATCCCACAGGAACCATGAGGTTGCAGGTTCGATCCCTGGCCTTGCTCAGGGGGTTAAGGATCCGGCGTTGCCGTGAGCTGTGGTGTAGGTTGCAGATGTGGTTCGGATCTGGCGTTGCTATGGCTGTGGTGTAGGCCGGTGGCTACAGCTCCGATTCAACCCCTAGTCTGGGAACCTCCATGTGCCATGGAAGCGGCCCAAGAAATGGCAAAAAGACAAAAAATAAAAAAAAATAAAAAAAAAATGGTGTGAGGGGTTCCTGTTGAGGCTCAGCAGTAACAAACCCGACTAGGATCCATGAGGATGCAGGTTCCATCCCCGGCCCCGCTCAGTGGGTTAAGGATCTGGCATTGCCGTGGGCTGTGGTGTAGGCCAGCAGCTGTAGCTCCGATTCAACCCCCAGCCTGGGAACCTCCATATAACACACCTGTGGCCCGAGTGTGGCAAAAAAAAAAAAAAATCTTCTGAAGCAATTCTCTAACTGTACCAAGAAGGGGCTGAAGCCCAAGGCATTTCAGCCCCTTGATGAAATCACTAAGGAAGAGGAATTTGAACTGAGGCCTCATAATGCTCTATTTGGGACTTGGCCTTTTTTTTTTTTTTAATGGCAGGCTCTCCAGAGGCCTGTTTTATTTTATTTTTTTTTTTAATTGGCCATGGTGTTCCGTGGCTTGATGTGGGGTCTCAATTCCCAGACCAGGGGTTGAACCCAGGTTGCAGCGGTGAAGGCACTGAGTCCTAACGGCTAGACCACCAGGGAACTCCCTAGGACTTGTTTGCAAGAAAAGGGGGCTTTTGTTTTGACCCAGTCGTTCCTTGTCTCTCCTTTCTGAGCGGTTGTTCCTCACAGCGTGATTCCCAGCAGTGGAACCCTCTTCAGTCGAAATGTCCAGTCGCGGGCGAGGCAGGCTCACTCCCTGGAAGACGTGGGCCAGTGTGAAACGAACGGGTGGTTACAGCACAGGATGAAAAAAACCAGGACGTAAAATATGTATGTTGTGGGAGTTCCCTTTGTGGCTCAGAGGTTAACGAACCTGAGTAGGGTCCGTGAAGACGCGAGTTTGATCCCTGGCCTCGCCCAGTGGGTCAGGGATCTGGTGTTGCCGTGAGCCGTGGCATAGGTCACAGACACGGCTCAGATCTGGTATTGCTAAGGCTGTGGTGTACACTGGCAGCTGCAGCTCTGATTCCACCCCTAGTCTGGCAACTTCCATATGCCACAGGTGCGGCCCTAAAAAGCAAAAAAAAAAAAAAAAAAAGTATGTTGTGATTCTAATCGTACCCTAAGCTTCAGAAGGGAATCTGATACCATGAGAGCGGTTGTTCGGGAAAGGTGGCGTGGCTGTCAGAAACACTTATCTTCTTTTTTCTTCCAAGTTTCTTCCAGTCTTTCTGTAAAGGTGTCATATTCCTTTTCTAATAATTGCACAAAATCTGAAAGCGTCCAGATAGGTGAGCGCCTTTCCAACTTCTCTGCCCAGGGCTGGATTCTGGACGGCATCCCGGAAACGCGGGAGCAGGCCCTGCTGCTCCAGACCCTCGGCATCGCCCCCAGACACGTCAGTGAGTAGCCCTCCCGCCCAGGGCCCTCCCTGCGGACCCCACGAGCGAGCGCCCCCCTCGATCATGGGCTCCCCCGGGCCCACTCAGCCCCGGCACCATCCGGGCGAGAGGTTGGAGGGGCCAGTGATCCAGCTGGAAAGGAGATGAGCCCAGTGGAAATAAAGGCATTGGGGGCGTATTCTTAGAGAAACGGGGTTTTACGTTGACCCCGGTGAGTCCTTGTGCCTGGAATCCCACTTCCAGAAGCTTCCTTTGGGAAATAATCCCAAACGTGGCAGAAGCGGTCCAAACGGAGACGTGGGTCGGGAGCAAGTTACGGCAGCGAAGGCTGTTCCCAGGCCACCCTCCGAGCCTGGGCGCCCTCTGTCCTGAGAGCACGCGTTTGTGTGCTGGTGCCGAGAGGCCTCTCGAGCTTACTGGGCGTGCGGGGTGGTGGTGGTTTAATGTCGTCTACACCCCAAAAGACCTGCTGCCCACCACGCCTGGTTTCGCTCCTTGCCTTCTCTGTCCAGTCGTGCTCAGCGCTCCAGACACGGTCCTGATTGAGAGAAACTTGGGGAAGAGAGTGGACCCCCTAACCGGAGGTACGTTCAGCCCCACCCCGCCTACCATGCCCGGGGTCTCAGAAGTGACAGCCCCGGCCAGCCCTCCTCGGCCCTTACCCCCAGGCTCCGGGCAGACAGACCCTGCCCCGTCCCAGCTGGGTGACGTGGGACGAGTCGCCCAGCGTCTCTGAGCCTCGGTGTTCTCATGCGGACTCGGGGGTGATCGCTCGGAGGGTGAAATGAGAGCCTGCAGGCGGGTGCCCGGCAGGGAGCGGGTGCCCTGCAAGTCACAGCCGCCCTCCCCCTGTGCGGCTGAGCCGAGGCTGGTGCCGGGCTGCCGGGTTGGTGGACGAGCACCCAGGACCCGCAGGCTCCACCCGCCCGCCTCTCCCTGCAGAGGTTTATCACACCACCTTCGACTGGCCCCCCCAGCCCGAGATCCAGAACCGCCTGCTGGTGCCCGCGGGCATCTCGGAAGGAGAGACGGCACGGAAGCTGCTGGAGTTCCACAGAAACATCGTCAGGATCGCCCCCTCGTACCCCAAAATCCTCAGGGTCATCCCTGCCGATCAGCCGTGCGTGGACGTCTTCTGCCAGGGTAAACGCAGACGGGCCCTCACCCTTCTGGTCCCAGCGTCACTCAGTCGGGCAGCGATGCCCGTGTCCAGGGCCCAGGTGTGCCTGGGACCCCGGGAGTCAGGTCGCAATGGCCCGGGTCCCTGCACAGAAACCAGGGCAGGGTCCCTGACAGTCGTGATATTCAGAGGACTCGGCTGAGAGGGGAGGGGCAAGGACAGACGAGGGGGGGGCGCGTGTGGGGACACGGAGCAAGAAGTCTGGCCCCGAGGGTGAGGGAGAAGGAAGAGAAAATGGTAAAAGTTAAAACAAAGGACCCCAACCCACCACCACCATAAAAACAAAAAAAGCCCCAGCAACACCACTCAGGTGTCCAGGCCTGGGCCTGCCACCACATGTTCACAGCGGCCTCCCAGAAAGGGGCTGACGCAGGTTGAGGGGTGTGGGTGTGACTTCGGAGCCAGGTGACCTGCATGCACACCTCAGCTGTGCAGTCTTCGGCAACTCTCTTCACCCTCTGAGCCTCGGTGATGTCATCCCTACAATGGGGACGAAACTCCTGCCTTCCCGCAGATGGAGGTGAGGGTCTGGCGAGATCCTGCCGAGCAGGTGTCTGAGGCCGCAAGCCCGGTAGCTGGTGCCGAGAAACAGCTCCTAAACCTCAGACGTTCCTGCCGTGACCCAGCGTCCGGCCCCCAAAGGCAAGGAGAGTGAGGGTAATTCCACCGCAAGGCAGCTAAATTATCCTTTTTCAGAGGCTTTGCCGAGCCCCATTTGTCCCCATCCCCACGGATCCTCTTCTGTGCGATGCTGCTGGGTACCTGATAGAACCAAAAACCACCGCACGGATTGTAAGACCTGAGCGTTTACAGGGCCTTGCGTTTGTTTGTATGCGCTCATAAATCCCGTCAAGAGAAGTTTGGTTTTGGTGGGGAGGTGCTTCTGAGCTCCCGAGACCTGCCCTCACCCGGGCCCCCACCTGCCAGCAGACGTCTAGATCGGCTTTGCTTTACGAGAGCCAGTGACGGGCAGCCTCGCTCTCCAAAGCGGTCAGTGGACAATGGGGGACGTCTGGAAAGTGCTGCTGCTTGAGAAAGGCCAGGCTTACGGATGCCTTATAAATTTCCAGTGATTTTTGCCTCTCGGAAGGGTCTTTACTAGCAAACACTGCACTCTGAAGATAAACAACCACAGCGTTTATCTTATGCCATGATTCAGAATTTACACATTAATTACTTCCAAATTACTTAATTAAATTTAAAAGTTCATATGATCATTCATAAAGAATTCATGGCTGGAATTGTAAATAAAAATGTGAGTGTCTGAATATTAATTATTATTAATTAATAATGCAGGGAGATAAATTGAAAACTGGAATGCAAAATTCTCTCTGTATTTTTTTAATATCTCTGCAGCGCATCCAGCAACCACATATTTTTAAAAAGAATAATTAGATGTTGAGACCGTCTGGGGGATCATTACTTCTAATTAACTTAGTTATTTACTGTAAATTAAGCATCGTTTGTAAGCAGGCTGCTTTGCCTGCAGTGCTTGAGCTCTTTGCATGGGCTGCATCCGGGAAGATCTGGAGACGGAGACAGCCTTGCTCGAATCTCTTCCTCAGGGTCTGTCTCACTGAGGAAAAGAGTTAGCTGTGGCAGTGGGTCTGGGGGCGTTGTTCCAGCCCTGCCAACTCTCTGTAATACGGTGACAAGCAAAACACATCTCTCGTGGGCCCGTGGACGGATCAGATCAGATCAGGCCTGTAGTTTAGCTCAGCCTGGGAATGTATGCTCGCCAGGGTGATGCTGATTCTCGTCCATAACCTGGAAGACAGGTGACTTACCTGTGCCTTTAGTTCTGAAAAAGGGGAATCGGGCCTTCCCTGGTGGCCTAGTGGATGGGACTCGGTGCTCTCAATGCCGCAGCCCGGGTTCGGGGAGCAGAGATCCCACATCGAGCTGCTGTATGTCTTGGGAAAAAAAAAAAATGTAATACTTAAAATCTGGCCATAGGAAAAACCAAAATCTAAAAATAAAAATAAAAATGAAAAGAGGAGAATCATAGTATCATTAATGACCCTTCCAGTGAAAAAATGCCGCGAAGATTTGAGAGGTCAGAATTTGCCCAGGGAACATATCCCTGTGGTTCTCAATTCTGCCCCCGCCCCCTGGGGACATCTGGCAAAGTCTGGAGGCATTTGTGGTGGTCACTAGGGAGCGTGCTACTGGTGCCTGGTGGTGGAGGCCCCAGAGGGAGGTGCTCTAGCTGTCCAGAGGGCGAGGTTGGCAGACTCTACCCACTTGTCACAGGTTCCAGGGTGACGGGGTTCCCAAAGGCGGCGAGTCGGCACTGCCCCTCGCCCAGGACAGAATCCATCCGGGGTCAGGAAGGTGTCCTTCCCACGGCTGGCCTTGGGCCGGGTGGTCTGGGTCCCTGGCAGGAGGTGGAGCTGGGGAGGGAGACCCTGTTTTGATGTGACGGGAGCTGAGAAGTGGGCACCCGCCCTTGGCCTCAGCAGGCGGGGGGCTCCCCCCGCCCAAGTGCGAGTGGCTGCCCTTTAGCGCCCTGCTCTCACGCCCCCCTCCCTCTCCACGCTCGGTGGGAGGTGACCTGGTTTGATGTGCAGGAGCTTTTGGCATCCAGCGCCCCCGTGGCACAGGCACCTCACCCCGTCTCCCCACTTCTTTGTTCGTCAAATGTCAGGGGCACCAGGGGCCAGGGTGGCACGGCTGCATCTGCCCACTCCCAGGACCTATTTGATCCCTGCCTCTTTGGAGACTCGCAACAAAGTTGGTGGTGTCACTGGAGCGAGGCTGCAAATTACTCTCCACCAATTCCCGAGTCCTTCAGAAGTCCCCACGTGCCAGGCCCCCATGGGGCCTGACATGTTTATCAAAGCCCGAAGCCGACTCTAGGAGGTCGGCCTGGTCCTGGGGCTTCAGGGTGAGGCTCAGCGCCGAGTCCGAGTCCGTTGGGACTCATCCCGACCCAGTGTTTAGCGTGTGTCCTGTGTCCCGAGGCCAGCCCCCAGCAACACACCCACCCTCCTGGACCGGGAGGGACAAGGGCCACGGGGACACGCAGCTGTCTTAGAGGAGTTCCAGGGCAGGGCTCTGCTCAGAGTCGCTTCAGCATCTCACGGCCCCTCCCGCCTCAGTGCCCCGGCCTGAAGGGCACCTCCTTCCCCTGCAGCTTCGCCCTGCGGCCGCTTGGCGGGCGCACAGAGGGTCTCCATGAGCCGAAGAAGCGAGAAGTGACTGCCGTTCAGAGAGCCCAGGCAGAGGTGTTGTAAGCCGGCTCCCTCCTTAGGCCCCTGGTTAATCAGCCTCACGTCTTCGCTTTCCAGCTCTGACCTATGTCCAAACCATCCATCGCTCTAACGCCCCCTTCACCCCGAGGGTGCTGCTTCTCGGGCCCATGGGCAGCGGGAAGAGTCTGCAGGCCGCCCTCCTGGCCCAGAAATACGGCCTCGTCAACGGTGAGTGCCCGGCGGCCGCCCTGCTTCTGCATCCTCCCCTGCTCCCTGCCCTTCCAGGAGCCGGGAGAGCTCTTCTCTTTCTTGTTCCTGCTCTAGACAGCGTCCGCTAATCCGCCTGTGCAGGGGTAAGGGTTTTTCCTCGCAAAGAATACTGCCCTAGAACTATGAACCAACGAAGACAGGTCTGCAGCCCCCGAGCTGCAACGTTTTCTGGTTTCCAGTGGTCATTTTTTCTGTCCCTGGGAGCAGCGGTCTTTCTGTCCTCCGCCCCAGGGCGTTTTGCTCCCGCCCCTGCCGTCTCCGCAAAGTCACAGGGTTTGGTTTGTTGGTTCGTTTTGCATAATGTGGATCTGCTGTTTGTTTATTCCTCGGTCTCTTTTGGTTTCTCTCACCCGGGTCAGTGTGTTTACAGGCAAACGATTTCTGAACCAGAGGAAGACTTCTCGCTCAGCACACTTTCAATAAATATTTTACCAGGAGGAGAGAACATATTGAAATCAGTTCTCCAGGTCTTTGCTGGGGTGGTCCCAGGTGGTCTTGGATGCCAGTCTGGTTTCAGGAGGCCGCAGGGCTGAGAGGCGGCCGTGGCAGCCCCACAGAGCTGCAGGGAGTTAGCGGCACTGACCCCCACTTCCAGTGCTGCAGAAGCCTAAGTAACCTCCTCTTCCTTTACTGAGGAAGCATGAAACCTGTACCCTCAACTATATAAATACGCATAATATGCCCCCACATCATACATACACACCACGCGTGTACCTGTGTTCTGACACACACACACACACACACACACATCGTCCCAGAAAATCAAGTTGTGAATAAAAATGCTTTTCATTAGATCTCCGACTTAAAATTCCAAAGCCTCTGAGATCTCTAGCCAAGAATCTGTGATGAAAATCATACCCATACATTGAAGGTAGGAAACTGAGCGTGATTCTTACTAGTATGGAAAAAGCAGCAACCGTTGTATTAGTGTTTAGTAAATATCTGAATAGTGGTTTCCTGATTTGATTGATACGGAAAAATAGTCTGGACACCTGAGGGTAAAAAATGCTTTTGCTTGTATCAATGTGTTTATTTATTTATTTATTTTCTTGGTCTTTTTTGCCATTTCTTGGGCCGCTCCCTCGGCATATGGAGGTTCCCAGGCTAGGGGTCCAATCGCAGCTGCGGCCGCCAGCCTACACCACAGCTCACAGCAACGCCGGATCGTTAACCCACTGAGCAAGGGCAGGGATCGAACCCGCAACCCCATGGTTCCTAGTCGGACTCGTCAACCACTGCGCCACGACGGGAACACTCAATGTGTTTTTTTAAATGGAATTTTTCAGATAATTCCTTCTCCTTCTGAGTCCCCCCTCCCCCGTGTTTTTTTTTTTTTTTTTTTTTTTGTCTTTTTAGGGCTGCACCCACGGCACATGGAGGTTCCCAGGCTGGAGGTTGAATCAGAGCTGTAGCCTACACCACAGCCACAGCAACACTGGATCCGAGCCATATCTATGAACTACACCATAGCTCACGGCAATGCCAGATCCTTAACCCACTGAGTGAGGCCAGGGATTGAACCTGTGTCCTCATGGATGCTAGTCAGATTCACTTCCACTGAGCCACAACAGGAACTCCCCCACCCTTTTTTTTGGACTGCACTTGTGGCAAGTTCCCGGGCCAGGGATTGAACCCATGCCCCAGCAACAACCCAGGCCGCTGTAGTGCCAATGCCAGATCCTTAACCCACTGCACCATAGCAGCATCCTGAGTTACCTCTTAGGAGTTTATGAGACGAAATTTCCAGCGGTGGTTAAGGATGAGCAGCAGTCTACTTGTGGCCACGCCCACATGTTGATTTAAGTGCCTCCACGTACTGTTATGAAGGGTTGCAGTGAGAAGAGCCTTAATAGCAGAGCGAGGGGCTTAAAGGCACAGCAGCAGGACTGTAACAGGGAGTGCTCGGCTCAACCAAAATCAATGACGCTGTGCCAAGTTTGCTTATGCAGACACTCTCATTCAAGAAAAGTATTTTTTGGAGTTCCTGTTGTGGCTCGACGGAAATGAATCTGACTAGTATCCACGAGGACAAGGTTCCATCCCAAGCCTCGCCCAGTGGGTTAAGGATCCGGTGTTGCCGTGAGCTGTGGTGTAGGTCTCAGATGTAGCTCGGATCTAGCGCTGCTGTGGCTGTGGTGTAGGCCGGCGGCTACAGCTCTGATTCAACCCCTGGCCTGGGAGCCGGCATATGCCACAGGTGCGGCCCTAAGGAGACAGAAAAAATAAATAAGTATTTTTAAATTTAAATTGTTTTCTGTGCACCAATCACAAAGAAATGAAATGACACGTTTTCCCAAAAGGAAACTAAAAAGCTCATCATGGGTTTTGCTTTGTAGCAGAAGAGCCATCTCAGGGCTCTTTTCAATAACTGAGGATTTGGAGACTGACTCAGAGAGTTCGCCTTTCTCAGAGATGTTCTTGAGAAGTGTAAGACAGCCTGAGATTTCAGGGACTCTATTTAGGGGCTCTGTGGTCAGCAGAGGCAGGCCCTGAGCCATCCGTGGAGGTCTCTCTGCCGAGGCTTGTCTGCACCCACTGCCCTGGGAACTGCCTGCCCAGCCCCCCACAGCCCTCCCCTCGCGGGGGCCCCCTGGCTGAACTCTCATCTCCACATCTAGGAACCTCTTGGCCGCATCTCCAAAGAGACAGCCCAACATTCTCGCCAGCAAGGCTCATTGCAAGACTCCTGCGTATAATTGACCAGAATATAAACGGGCACAGCCTTCCAAAACCTAAAGGCCGCTGCTGATTGACCCGCTCACCGTGCGGCTCCTGGGTCCGGGATCCCCACCTCGGGTTTTACTGGTGCCGAAACACCACCGATCCCCATCCTCGCCAAGAAATGTGAAGGACGCATCACGAAAAGTAGAGGCAGTCCCAGACTGTGCGTGAGAGGGTTAGTTCAGTAAACCTTGGGCAGCTATGAAAACGAAACCAGTGGGCGTTCCCGTCGTGGCTCAGTGGTTCACGAACCCGACTAGATCCCTGAGGACGCGGGTTTGACCTCTGGCCTCGCTCAGGGGGTGAGGGATCTGACGTTGCCCTGAGCTGTGGTGTAGGTCGCAGATGCGGCTCAGATCCCGCGTTGCCGTGGCTGTGGTGTAGGCTGGCAGCTGCAGCGTAGGCTGGCGGCTGCAGCTTTGATTGGACCCCTAGCCTGAGAATCAAGAGATAAAAAAAAAAAAAAAAAAGAAAAGAAAAAGAAAAAGAAGCCTGTAAAGTGGCCTAATGTCCATGATGAGTTGTTACATGAGGTGGGGTGCAAAGCAAGTCACTCCGCAGTGTTCGGGGAATGATCTCATTTTTCTTCCAAAAGTATGTTTTCTGTGCTCAGAAAAAGTCTGAAAGATACCCACATACCCTCCTGGGTATCCCTGTAGATGGCGTGTTATACGAACACGTGGATTTTTTCCCTGCTTTGAGCGTGAGTTTTCGAACCAGAAACAACCAGGAAGAATTTCACTAAAATACCATGAACAGTGCTCGCCGCGTGCCCGCTCTGTGCAGGGCACCTTCTTTGGTGCCCAGATGGGGAAAATGTGGAACAGAGAGGAGAAGACCTTCGGGGGGTGGGGGGTGGGCCCTGCTGGGCTGGGGGGGGCGCGTGAGGTGCGGTGACGCTCATCCCCGAATCGTCCCAGGTCTTGTGCCTAAAGCCTTAGGACCGGGAGCCTCTGGAAAGAACGCTTCTCTCTTTTCTTCAGAAGATACCGTGGGGTCAGGGGGCTATAGCAGGGGTTTTAAACCATTCTTTCCCTGGAGAAACACTTAATGTTACACAGTTTTCTCTATCAACTTCTTTTTTTTTTTTTTTTTTTTTTTTTTGTCTTTTTGTCTTTTGTTGTTGTTGCTATTTCTTGGGCCGCTCCTGCGGCATATGGAGGTTCCCAGGCTAGGGGTCTAATCGGAGCTGTAGTCTCCGGCCTACACCAGAGCCACAGCAACGTGGGATCCGAGCCGTGTCTGCAACCTACACCACAGCTCATGGCAACGCCGGATCGTTAACCCACTGAGCAAGGGCAGGGACCGAACCCGCAACCTCATGGTTCCTAGTCGGATTCGTTAACCACTGCGCCACGACGGGAACTCCTCTATCAACTTCTTTAGCTGCCTCTCACAAAATTTTACTGTGTTGTGTTTTATCATTCAGTTCAAAATATTTTATGATATCCTTTGTGGGTTTTTTCTTTTTTTTTTTTTCCTGGACCCATGTATTATGTAGAAGCGTATTGCTTAATTTGCAAATACTTGGGAATTTTCCATATTTTTTTTTGTTTAACTTTATTGGGGGGCGGCTGTCAAAGACGTACCCTACACGATTTCCATTCTTTGACATGTACTGATATTTTTACGGCCCAGCACATGCTGTGTGTGTCTGTCAATTCCTTGTGCCCAGGGCGGCTGTGTATTTTGGCATCACTGTTGGCTCCGGTGCCTTAAGAAGGTCCACGAGGAGACGATTTGACAGCCTCGTTCATTTCTTCAGTGTCCTCAGTGATTTCTGTCTGCTGCTCAGTTCGGTGACAGAGAGGGGCGTTGCAATCTCCAGCTCTGTGGATGTGTCCATTTCTCTGCCAGGCTTTGCTTCGTGTGGCGTGAAGCTATGTCACGAAGCACATACACACGAGGGATTGGTATCTCTTCTTGCCGGAGGTGTCCTTTCGTCGTCAGGAAGTACACCTCTACCCTCCAGGGATACGTGCTTCCCCGAAGTCGACTTCGTCTAAGTAAACCCTCTACCCTTTTTCTTTTCCACCATTCGTGTCTTGTATTCTAAATATGTATCTCGTGGATAACATATAATTGCTTTTTAAAAAATTGCTCGTCTTGCTTTAAAAAAAAAATTCACTCTGACATTTTCTGCCTTTTAACTGAAGTGTTTAGTCCATTTCCACTTAAAGTGATTTTTATGTGGTTGGTTTCAAGTCCACCACTCTGGTTTTTTGTCTTGTATTTGTATTATCTGTTCTTTATCCCCCCTTTCCTGACAACTTGTAGATTGGTCACAAATTTTTTTTCTCTGTCTTTTTGAGGGTCACACCTCTATAACATATGGAGGGTCCCAGATGAGGGGTCGAATCGGAACTGTAGCCGCCGGCCTACGCCAGAGCCACAGCAACGCAGGATCCGAGCCGCGTCTGTGACCTACACCACAGCTCACGGCAACGCTGGATCCTTAACCCACTGGGCAAGGCCAGGAATCAAACCTGTGTCGTCCTGGATGCTAGTCGGGCTCATTAACCACTGAGCCATGATGGGAACTCCTGGTGGCATATTTTTAGTAATCCATTGTGTTTCCTCTGTTGCCTTGTTGGCTATTTATCTTTGCTCTTTATTTGATTTTTTCGTGATGGCTCTAGGGGTTAAACATCATCCTTTACCCGTCGCAGTCTCTCTCGAGTTAATACTGTACCTCCTCGTCACAGCGCACCCTTCCCTTTGCCTCGTCCTGCCCCTTTGTGCTGCTGTTGGCATATATTTCACTCCTGCGTGTGTTGTAAACCCCACACAATGCTGTAATTATTTTTGCTTTAAACAGTCATCTTTTTAAAGTCAAGAAATGGGGGAAGGGCTTTTGTATAAACTCCGTATCAACACTTTTCACTCCTTTGTTTAGATCTGAGTTTCCATCTGATGTCCTTTTCTTTCAGCCTAAAGAACTGCCTTTAACATTTCTTGTAGAGCAAGTCTGCTGGTGAAATTCAGCTTTCATCTGTCTGAAAATGTCTTTATTTCACCGTCACTCTTGAAGGATGTTTTTGCTGCATATAGAAATCTATGTTGACAGTTTTTTCCCCTCTTAGCCCTTTAAAGGTGTCAGTCTGTTGTATTGTGACTTGTATGGCTTCTGAGAACTCAGCGGTTATTTTGATCTTTGTTCCCCTATATATAAAGCCTCCTCCCCGCCCCCCCGCCCCCCGCCCCTAGCTGCTTTTTATATTTCCTCTTTCTCTTTTGTTTTCAGACATTTAACTATGATATACCAAGATGTGGTTTCATTTGTGTTTATTGTGCTTGAGTATCAGAGAATCTTGGATCTGTAGCTTGATTTTTTTTTTTATTAAATTTTGAGATTCTCCTCCCGTTGCTTTCTCAAATACCTCCCCACCTTCCCCCTCCTCTTTCCTGAACTCCAGTTTGGCGCCTGTTAAACTGTTGGCCATGGCTCTCCAAGTCCCTGAGGCGTTGTTCTTTTTTTCCCTGTTTTGTCCCCACCTTCTCTTTGCTTCAGTTCAGATACTTTCTGTTGCCTGTTTTCATGTCTTCAGAGTCAATGACTGCAGCCGACCCACTAATGTTTTTCGTTTAGGATACTGTGTTTTCCAGTTCTAGAAGTTCATCTGGGAGTTCCCGTCGTGGCGCAGCAGAAACTAATCTGACTAGGAACCATGAGGTTGTGGGTTTGATCCCTGGCCTCGCTCAGTGGGTTAAGGATCCGGCGTTGCCGTGAGCTGTGGTGTAGGCCGGTGGCTACAGCTCCGATTAGACCCCTAGCTTGGGAACCTCCATATGCCACGGGAGCGGCCCTAGAAAAGGCAGAAAGACAAAAAAAAAAAAAAAAAAAAAGAGAGAGAGAGAGAAACTCTATCTGGTTTATGTTTATAGTTTCCACTTCTCTGCTGAGATTTCCCATCTCGTCTTCTTTTTTTTTCTTTTCGTTTTTTTGTCTTTTTTTAAGTCAGGTTCGTTAACCACTGAGCCATGACAGGAACTCCTCTTCATTCATTTCATTCATTTTAATATTCATAATAGCTGTCTTATTGTTTGTTTGGTTGGGTTTTTTTTTTTTTTTTTTTTTTTTTTTTGGTCTTTGGTCTTTTGTCTTCTCAAGGCTGCACCTGCAACACATGGAGGTTCCCAGGCTAGGGGTCAAATCAGAGCCTACGCCACAGCCGCAGCCAATGCAGGATCTGAGCCACGTCTGCAACCAACACCACAGCTCACGGCAACGCCGGATCCCCAACCCACTGAGCGAGGCCAGGGGTTGAACCCATAACCTCATGGTTCCTAGTTGGATTTGTTTCTGCTGTGCCACGACGGGAACTCCTGTGTTACCATTCTCACGTGCAGATTCTGACGTCTGTGTGAGCTCTTGGTCTGATTCTATGGCCTGATTCTCTCTCTGTAGGGGTCACATTTTCCTGGTGTTTTTTGTTTGTCTTTGCATCTCCAGTAGTTTTTCGTCTTGTAGGCTGGACATTTCGGTTCTCACGTGCTTGAGAGTCTAGATTGCGTGGACCTGCTCTGAGACCACTGTGAAGAAGGGTTGAGTTCTAACAGTTAATTCACAGGGAGGGTCGACCTGACGCCCTTGAGGCTTATTTTTAGTTGTTGTGACGGCAGGATCAGTGTGTGCTTCCTCCAGGGCTCGTATGTCCCGACAGCTGAAGCGTGGGAAGATGCCGGCACCTGCCCCCCTTGTGCAGGTCTCCGCTTAGCTCCCCACTTCCCAGGCCTGGTGGAGTCCTGCCCTGCACACCTGCGGGTTTGCAGGACCAAGGCTCAGGTGAGCCCTCACACAGATTCCTGAGAGCCCCCCGGGCCCACCCCCGCCATTACTCGCTCAGCAGGTCAAGGATCCGTTGCTATGAGCTGTGGTGTAGGTCGCAGACCAGGCTCGGATCTGACATTGCCGTGGCTGTGGTGTAGGCTGGCAGCTACAGCTCCGATTGGACCCCTAGCCTGGGAATCTCCATGTGCCACAGGAGTGGCCCTAAAAAGCAGAAGAAAAAAAAAAAAAAAAGAAAGGAAGAAAAAAGAAAAGCAAGATTGTGCAGTTAACTCATGGGATGTGGTGGGGCCCCTCTGGCTTTGGCGGTTAAGGTTTTCATAGCCAAGGAAAGGGCAGCTGTGTTTGTTAACTTCCACACTTGTTAGCGGACACCCCGGTGCGCTGGCCGCGGCTGGGGTGGGGAGACCTGGCGATGCTGGTGACAGGAAGGCACCTGAGAGCCCCTTTGTTAAGGAGCCCGGTTGTCCTATAGGCTCATCATCGCACGGGGCCCTGGAGGCAACCAGCTTGCCGTGGCTCTGCCGTGGCTCATCACGCAGGTCAAGAGGCTCTCCGCCCACATGCTCACCCCCCCCCAACCCCCGCGCCCGCCCGCCCGGGCCTCGCTGAGTGGTTCCGAGCATCACCGAGGCCTGCGGGGCCTTCTCCGGTGGTGACATCCCTTGTTATGGCATCTCTGCACCGTCCCGTTTTAATATGCTCTTGGCCAAATGCATTCTTTTTCATTCCACATCTTCCTTTTCGGCTTCCTTTTTATTTCCAATTCCTTTTTGATACTTACTTTCACTTGGACACTCAGAAGAATCCCTTTTATATTTTTTTCAGTGACCTTTTTTTTTCCCCCAGCAGGCAGCGCTGGGGGTTCTTTTTTTTTTTTTTTTTTCCCTCCTCATTCTTCCTTCTATTTAAAATTTAACGGGCGTCTTTCTGCTCCTCTCTCCTCCAGTCTGCTGTGGGCAGCTGCTCAAAGAGGCCGTGGCGGACAAGTCCAAGTATGGCAAGGTGATCCTGTCCTTTTTCGAAAAGGAGATAGCAGGTAGGCCCCCTTCGGGGAACTTCCAGAACCGTCCAGGCTCTGGAGAGACACTGCTGTGCGAGGCTTGTGGGCCCCTGGGGCTCCGACTGGGGAGATAACTGGGAAATGGGAGCTGGGCTCCCCCGTTGGCAAGGGACCTGTGTCCCTTCCCTGCCTGGTCCCCTTGGCTCCCAAGTGCGTCCCGAGGGAGGGGCTGTGTGGGCGTGGCCCTTTCACTGCTGGTGTGGCACGTTTCCGTTTCTCAAGGACGCTTTGCTTTCCAAAACTGTTAGCACTTGATGCCAAGACCCAGGAGAGGCCACGGAGCTGCCCGCCCCTGCATTATTTGGTGTAGAAAAATTCTCTGGGCAAATATGCCAAGTTAACCAGCAGTCAGAAGCCAGAAGGTCCAGACAGCTTTGCAGATAGGAGGCTCGAGTGGCTTCGGGTCACGGGGGCTGGATTGGATCTTCTTTCCAGACCCCCTCTGTGATCCACACCCTGAAAGGAGTCCCTGGATCTGACCCCCGAGAAAGGCACCTGCTCCAGTCCCCAAGTCCACAAGGGAGCCCCCCAGGAGGGACCGAGCTGCCGAGGCACAGAGCCAGCCCCTGCCGGGGCTTGTCCCCGAGGCCGTGCGTTTTCCACACACCCGCATCTTCCACTCTTGTGTCAGGGCTATAGCTCCTCTGAGCAGCCAGTACCAGCTCGTTATCAAGGCTGTGAGCAGGTACCTATTGTGAAGAAAACCCACCCAGAAAGAAGCTGCCCTTACACAGGACAATGAGGAGTTCCTCTGGGGTGCAGCGGGTTAAGGGTCCGGCTTTGCCCCAGCCGTGGCGTAGGTCGCAGCTGCAGCTCAGGTTCAATCCCTGGCCTGGGAACTTGCATATGCCATGGGTGCGGCCAAAAAGGAAAGAAAAGGGCAAGGCACAGGCCCTGACAGGGCCGCCCTCCCGACAGAAGGCTCCCGCCTCTCCTGCTGTTTTCTGGGCCGGGTACGTGGATGAGGAAGCTCGGAACCGGCTGCTGGCTCCTGACCTCGGCTTACAGGGCCCCGGGGAGGACCGCCTGGCCCAGCCCTCCAAGACCCTCCTTCAGTTGCTCTAGCTCCGGGGTGACGTTCAAGTGAGGCCGAATGGCATCCACCCAGCGCAGGGACCTTCATAGTGAGACACGGGGGTCAGTGAGGGGCCTGTTCCCTCCTGAGTCACAGGGCTGGTGACTGGGACGGGATGCGAGCCGGGGCCCTGGGTGGGAGTACAAGTCCCTGCTCCAGATCTGGGGGCTGCCGCCGCCGGCCACACGGCCCCCGTGTGTCAGTGGTGAGCTGGAGGCCGCCGCCGCCGCCGCTGGAGCACATTTGCCCGGCTTCCGCCTTATCAGGGCAGGGCTGGTTATCAGCCCCCTAAAGAACGTTGGTTGCGTAAAAGAGTGGTTCTTAGCAGGTTTATGTCACTTTAGTGTCCTGCTGCACACACTGGGTGGTAATGTGTCTACTTCTCCACGAAGCAACGTTTCACGGTTCGGAAAGACAACGGCCAGGCTGCTGAGGCAGAGTGGACGCTGGGCAAATCCTAGGCAAGTGAAGGCAGAAAGCCTTTGTCTCCTCTTGCAGCTTTCCTATACTTTTGAATTTTTTTTTTCCAAATTAGGAAGTCACAAAAAGCCCGCGTGCGGGTGCTTTCCAGATGGGTGCCCTTCAGTAGTACCGCGGTGCCTCCTCTCGTGCCGCCGCAGGGGTGCAGACGGCCTGGGTCTTTGATGCTCGGGGCCCACGAGCAACTGCGCCGGTCCCATCAGCCCGAGGCGCCCTCCTGCCACCGGGCGGGGAGTGCTCGCGAGCTCCACGCCGCCTCTGGGTATCGCTGGGTTATTCGCTTTCCAGTGCTGCCGAGCCCAGCTGAGGGGTCTCACACTCACAGGTTTGTTATCTTTCAGTGCAGGAGGTCAGAAGCCCTGCAATCATGTGCTGGCAGGGCTGCGCTCCTCTGGGGGGGAATTCTCTGGGGAGAACCTGTTTCCCTGCCTCCTCCAGCCTCCGGGAGGCCCCCCCTCCCGTCTTCACCGTCAGCCGTGTAGCTGCCTTCACGCCTCCCTCTGACTCTGACCCAGGGTGTCTTTTTCACTGGTGGTCAAGAGGCAGAGCTGCTGCTTTTCTGTTTTGGTGTTTCGGTGCCTACAGAGGAGACAGTGCGTAATCCCCGATTTCCTGTAAAGGGAGCCAGGCGCCGCCGGTAGCCTCGGTCGTCAGTGCTTTGTGCTAAGTTTTCTCCTCTCTAACCTCTGTTCACTTAGACGGCGTCGCTCTGCACCTGCACGTCCTGTACAGTGAAAGACACAGCACCCGTGTCACATCTTCCTCACGGAAGCAATAAATTCTGTCACTGCGCTAATCCTGAGCTCGCGGGGACAACAAAGCATTCATTTACATTCATCCCCACTAACAGGCCTCATTAGTGGCTGCGGAGCCACTGCCGAGAAAACCAAAGCCTCGGCTGGCGGAGGAAGAGCGCCGAACCCCCCAGGTCTGGCCAAGCCGCCTCGCCGCCAGGGGAGACAGGAAGAAAATTTAAATGATTCTCCACCGAAGTCAGCTTTGAAAGGAAGGTCAGACTGAGCACGGAAGCTCTGCGTAGTTACCACAGCCCCACGCCCCTTCCGGAATCTTCTGGAATCCGGCACTGCTGGTGTCTGGGTTTCTGGCAGGGAATCAGCCTCACCCAGCCTGAGCTTGGAACTCCTCAGGAGACAGACCCAGGGTCTCCGGGGGTATTGGACGGAGAAGGTGGCCTGGCTCGGAGGGCACAGTCAGGCTTCCTGAATGCCCCCCACCTCCCCCTCGGTCCAGGCCCGGGGACAAGCCAGGTGGGAGGCAGAGGTGGCACTTCACCATAAAGAGCCACCCCCCGAAAGTGGGGCTGGGGAGACCGGCCCAGGCGTCCCCAGGAAGAGCCCGACTGGGTGGAGGTGGAAGTGGGAGGGAATGCGGCCGCACTGAGGGCGAGGGCCCGCCACCTAGAGGGTGGGAGCCGGAGGGACATGGCCAGTCCCACGGGTGACCCCTGTCTGTGCGGGAGAGAGGCAGGGGCAGGGGGAGCTCACGCTCCCACACCACCCTGGACCATGCTGCCCCTGAACCAGAGAGCTCGCTCATCCACCATCACTCTCTCTCTCTCTTTTCCCTTTTCTAGGGCTGCTTCCTGCGGCATGTGGAGGTTCCCAGACTAGGGGGTCTAATCGGGGCTGTAGACCCCAGCCTACGCCAGAGCCATAGCAACTTGGCATCCGAGACGCATCTGCGACCTACACCACAGCTCACGGCAACGCTGGATCCTTAACCCACTGAACAAGGCCGGGGATCGAACCCGCAACCTCATGGTTCCTAGTCGGATTCATTAACCACTGCACCACTGCAGAAGCTCCCACCATCACCTTCCACCGTTGGCAGAACTTCTGGGAGAGGAGCTGTGGCTGCCCCTCCCCCCAGGGGGCCGTGGAAGCGACTCAGATCCCCCCCCCAGGCCCTGGGTGGGCTTCCGATGTGCCTGCTGGGTGCCAGCCTTCCTGGGAGCCCCTCCTGTGCTTTCTCAGAGAAATCCAGAAGGTTCCAGAAACCCTACAAAGTTCAGGGAGCTCAGCTAAAGGAGCAGAGATTCTTGAAAGGACACAAGAGCCCTCATCCCCTGGGGCAGAGCCCCAGCAGCTCAGAGCTGGCAGCTGTCACCGCCAGAACATTCTGTCCTGTAGCCCACCTGGTGTAGAACTCCCCCTCCCCTGCCCCGGTCACACCCCAGAGCGCGGCAGGGCCCCTCTGCGGGCGGGCCTTCCTCCCCGCCGGGACTCCGCCGGTGCTCCTGGCTGCTGGCTTCCTGCCTCTCCCCACCAGCCTCCAAGCTGCAAGCCCTGGGGACGGGCAGCTTGGTCGTGGCCGTGCAGTCCGGCCACCCTCACAGTCATGGCCGCTGCCAGCAGCTGGAGGAAGATCCAGAAGTCGGCTTTGCCCGCACGGAGCCACTTTCTCATATGCCCTGCGGGGCCTCCTGATCGGTGTTCCAGCCGTGACCTCTGCAGGCTTAGTTACGTTCTTGTTTGTCCTCACAGGTGCTGTCAACACCTCCGCCTCTCAGATCAGCGGAGAATTAATAACCGCGTGGCTTTCACATCTTTCCATGCATACTGGGCAGCGGCCTCCAGGGCCCCGTCTCAGCTCGTCCTAAATCTCCTGATCCCGGGCCCTCGGCGGCCCTGTGGACAGAGGCCTGGGAGATACTTATTCTCTGCTCTGGATTTTGAGATGTATGGGTCTGACCTCCTAAACTCATTCCAATTCGAGCTGCGCTGAGCAGAGCAAATTTATTCCCCAGGGCTCCGCACAGCCACCCCCACGGCAGTCGAAGAGCAGCGCCCGTCATGCAGGCTTGGCCGCCCGGAAGCTCCCGTCTTACAAAACAAGTGAAAACCTTTCTGGGCTTTTGGAAAAGCAGCTTCTCAGCTGCTCATAGAGCACTTAAACGCGGGTGGCCGGTGCTGCTGCTCTTTTCTCCCCGAGGTCAGGCAAAGGGGCGGCTAGAGTTCCATTCTCTGCTTAAGTCGTCAGTGGCTCACCGTGGCCACGACCTCCAAGGGATGTGCTCGGGGAGTTCCCGTCGCGGCTCGGCAGTAACAAACCCAACTGGTGTCCGAGAGGACACAGGTTCGATCCCTGGCCTCTCTCAGTTGGTTAAGGGTCTGGCAGTGCCGTGAGCTGTAGTGTTGATCACAGGCGCGGCTCGGATCCTGCGTTGCTGTGGCTGTGGTGTAGGCCAGCAGGTGCAGCTCCCACTGGGACCCTAGCCTGGCAACTTCCATATGCCACAAGTTTGGCCCTATAAAGACCAAAAAAAAAAAAAAAAAAAAAAAAAGTGATATGCCCGGATTCTTCTCTGGGCTTCACTCCTACCAGAGAGCCTTAGAGCAGGTGAGCTGTTCTAGTCCCAGGCCCGGAGCGTCCCCAGGATGGCGGCCTCTGCCTTGGCCCACCAGGAGGTCTTGTTCCCCAGTTTTCACTTCGGCCTCGACTCACCCAGCAGAAGCAGGGCTGCATTGCTCCATTTTCAGCCCTTCTCCCAGGAATTTCAGCCGAACGTTGCGGTGCTTGTTGGCAGTAGATAGAACCTAATTCCAGATTGCTGGGCCTCATTAGTGATACGCCACTGTCTCTTTGGTTCAGAAAGGCTGCCTTCTACTGACTCTGGCAGTTGTTTCTGTTCTTGAATGTTGCTCGTGCTTTCCCTGGAGCTGGGCCACGCGGGGAAGATGTTAAAACAGCCGAAGGTGCCTCTTGTCTTCATTGGTTTAAGTCTTTGCACTAAGTGTGAGAGAAGTCTGTGCAGACCTGTCCACGCATGCTCCGTACCTGCTGCAATCGTCCGGTTGGGGACCACCAGCGAGGGCGGGTCCTGGGATGGGGGTTCCCCGTCACCTGTCACTCCAGGAATGGAAGGGACACCTGCGTGCTCCAGCACCAGCCCACCTGGCTTGTTGGCCGGGGTGCAAGCAGCTCCTAACTCTCCTCGCCTCTGTGACCAGCCCCCGCCCCCGCCAGCACCCCCCTGCCCCCCGCAGCCAGAGCAGCCATTCAAAGACGGCCCCAGTACCTAGATGGACACGCCAGACGAATAGTTTCAGGTGAGGAGAAGCCACTTAATTGGTGTAATCAGTTTAATCAGTTCCCCCTAAAAGCAGAAGTCCCGGCAAGTTGAAAAGGCAGCTGGAAGGCAAATCATTGCCGGCGTAGCCTGTGCCCCTCCCGACCCCGTTTGTCCTCAATATTTCTGTCTGGCGAAGGTCCCTCATGGCCTAATAGAACCTGAGAAGAGGCGAAAGATTTGCGGGCGATTCAAGCCTCTAATTTGCACCCTTTCCGGTAATGAGACTCACCCATAGCCAGCGCCACTACCGGAAGACAAACAAGCCAAGCCAGCCCCAAATTGGCATGATTACGAGAATTTTCGAGAGCTTTCTGCGAGTCCACACCCCAGGAGGCCTGGATCAGAGCTCAGCCCAAGTGCTGCCTTTTTTTTTTTTTTTTTTTTTTTAAGGGGGAATTAATATTCTCATCACTAAATGCACACGAAAGAGTCGACAATACACCTGCTTTTCTCTTTTGTTAAAAACTTGCAGAGTTGCTGAGTTGAAAGACAAAGTAAACCTTCCCATCTGAGGAGGTGAGCGGAAGGCTGTTTCTAGTTTTAACCGCGCAGCCTCGGTGAGCTGCAAGCTGTCTTTTACCGCAGAGGGGCGACCCCGAGGGACCTCTGCCCGTTTCCAGCACGTCTTTGCATGTGGTGTGTTTGTACCAGCTGAAGACGGCGCAGGACTCTCTAAATAATTTACCAGTTGATTAATAGACTCACAGGGGTATAATTAGAAGAGGGAGAGGCGGTGGGTACAGTAACCGGTGCAGTGCTTGGGGGAACAGGAGCCTTTATTTTTTTAAAGAAACTTTCTAGGGTGCTGGGCGTTTGAAGCTAAGTTGGGAAGAGCTCAGTGCCTCTTCTCTTTTGAAGTGGAAATAGGACAGTTTGAATCCGTCGAGTTTAATTTTTCACAAGCTTTAGGGGCCCCGCAGTGCAACTCCCTTTTTATTATTGAAAAAACTCTACGTTTTTCTTTCATTTTTCTACACACACACACACACACACACACACACACACACACACACACACACACACACACGGTCTAAGCAATAAGAAACGCATTAATTTGCTCTCTTCGTCAATGTGTATTTTATTCACTTCACCGCCCCCCCTGCCGCCGGCTGTGTCCCTACGTGTCCCTTTGGTGCCCCCACCCAGAACCCCCACTGACCGGCTGCCCAGAGGTTGATTAATGGACAGCCCTGTAATTTATGCATTTTGAAGGAACCCTCACCTCCGCCTGACAATGCTTTTGAAGTAGCTCCTTTCTTCAAGTCAAACTTTGGACTGTTCCGCTGGGATCACTACAAAGATCTCCTTATGGAAACTAGGTAGGAGTCTTTCTGCTGAGACGCCCCTGCAGAGCAGCGGGTCGCAAAGTGGGGGTGCGTTCTGCGGGCTGGGGGTCTCTTAATGAGGACAGCTGTAGAAAGGGGGTCAGCGCCGTTTATCAACAGGTTTGCACCCCTGGAGGGCTCAGCTCTGAATTTTTCAAAACTAGACTCCATTGCAAAAGTACACGACGTCTCTCCACGTGATTAAAATGATGCTTTGCTGGAGCGCCGTCCAAAGGTCTGTGGCCAAAGGCGTGCAGAGCTTTTCGTCCAGAGGGCAGAGCAGTGGGGCTGAGGTGGCGAGGGGCTGTCATTCACTCGTGCGTCTGTGTGGTGAGATGCTCCTCTCCTCCAGAGACGGGGCTTGTCTAGTGTCACCAGAGAGCAGGGCTTGTCCAATGTCATGGTGTCACCAGAGACGGGGGCTTGTCTACTGTCGTGGTGTCACCAGAGACGGGGGCTCATTTAGTGTCATGGTGTCACCAGAGACGGGGGCTTGTCTACTGTCGTGGTGTCACCAGAGAAGGGGGCTTGTCTGGTGTCGTGGTGTCACCAGAGATGGGGCTTGTCTACTGTCACCAGAGAGGGGCTTGCCTAGTGTCATGGTGTCACCAGAGACGGGGGCTTGTCTACTGTCGTGGTGTCACCAGAGACGGGGGCTCATTTAGTGTCATGGTGTCACCAGAGACGGGGGCTTGTCTACTGTCGTGGTGTCACCAGAGACGGGGGCTTGTCTACTGTCGTGGTGTTGTCAGAGATGGGGGCTTGTCTAGTGTCGTCGTGTCACCAGAGACGGGGGCTCATTTAGTGTCATGGTGTCACCAGAGATGGGGGCTTGTCTAGTGTCGTGGTTCCACCAGAGATGGGGGCTCATCTAGTGTCGTGGTGTCGTCAGAGACGGGGGCTCGTCTACTGTTGCGGTGTCACCAGAGAGAGGGGCGGCACAGATGCTCCTGCTGCCCTGCGTGCTCGGAGGGGCTCCCTGTGTGTCAGGTGTCCCGATCACAAAAAGAAAGGGGAGCCCCGAGGGCCTGGAGTCCTTCTCACTGACCGGAGCTTCAGGAAGCCTTTCCCTCCGCGGCGGCCCTGGTGGCTTCCAGCCCACTCGGCTGTGAAATCGTCTGTGACAGGCCAGACCCGGAGGCCCCAGCTTCTCCTCCAGCGAGGCGGTGTCCTGGCTTGGGGGTCTGGGCAGCCCCCTCCTTCCTACCCCCGAGGCGGCAGCAGCTTGAAGCCCCCCCACCCACCGAATGCCCTCAGGGAGTGTGGACGGCTGTTTCCTTATGCTCCTGGCTTCGTGGGTCAGGGTTTCAGGCAGGGCTGGCAGGGAGGGCTTGCCCTGCATGACCTTCTGCGCCCCTGCCCCTCAGACAGTCGCCTCCTTCCCAAAACAGGCCAGGGACGTGAGACTGTCAGTAGAAGGCAGCGTGAGGCTCCCCCAAGGGGCGGGGAGAACGTGGCACGGAAGTGACCGAGGCACAGAAGTGACTGTGAAGGAAGGAAGGCGCGGGGCCCACGCCCTTCAGCTCTGCCCTGAGTACCTGCTCTGAGCCAGAAGGGGGCCGGGGTAGAGGAGGCAGGTGGGATGGGGGACACGGAGGCGAGAGGTCCATGCCCGCCCCTCCCCGGCTCCATCTGGGACCCAGGACAGGTGGAAGGGAGCAGAAGCCTTTCTCCGCCTCACTCTCGAGAGCCTCGGCTCTGCATCTACCCCACTGCGACCTTGGCCATGGCGGGGTGGCAGGGAGTTAGGACGGCCGTCCTCTGGGACACACCCCACTACCCTGCAGCTGCCCTCCCAGCACCTCACACTGCACTGCCACCTATCTGCTCCCTGGCCCTCATCGCCACGCGGCTTGCAGTAGGAGCCCCGCTAACATTTGGGAAGGAAGGCACGAAGGAGCGAGCAGACAGCAACCGCCCAGGACAGTGCAGTGTGGCAGTACCTGGCAGGCCTGCCCCCTGGCGTCGGGGCCCAACAGCAGTTTCCCTCTGCTGCCCGCATTTCTCTACAGGTGAGACCGCATTGGTCCCAAAGAAACAGGCAACAGAAGTCACCTGCCGTCTGTCGGGCTTCTAGGGAGGCGGCCAGCAAGGGTGGGTCCTAGGCAGGCAAGGAGCGGCTGCAGCTTTGGGCTGTGGAACCACCCTTGCTTCCAGCTCAGTTACTGCCACTGCCCAGCCGTGTGGCCCGGGGCAAGCCGCCCGGCCTCCTGGAACTAGGGTGTCCTTGTCTACGACGTGAGCTTTTCACGGTTCCCAGGTCATGGTCTGTAGGACTCGGAGTGCACATGTCTGTGCAACGTTGAGCGCAGGGCAGGGCCCGAGAGAGGCCCCTTACTGGATGCTCAGCATTATTAATAGTGACAGTCGTTGTCCCTGTGGTCTCGGTGTAGACGTGATGGTGGCAGGACGGTGTGGACCGCATGTTTCACACGCGGGTTCTGCGGACCTTACTCTCTGGTTGTGACTGATGCCAGCTGGGGATGCCTGGTCCCTGTGGCCCCGGAACGGGTGCGGACCGCATGTTTCACACGTGGGTTCTGCGGTAACTTACTCTCTGGTTGTGACTGATGCCAGCTGTGGATGCCTGGTGCCTGTGGCCCCGGAACGGGCAGAAGCCTGGTTTGCTCTGCCTCTGGTGCTCCAGTTTTCTGTGGCTACTGCCTTTCCCTGTCATGGCATAAAATGACGGCTGTTTCCTTATGCTCCTGGCTCCGTGGGTCAGGGTTTCAGGCAGGGCTGGCAGGGAGGGCTTGACCCTGTGCAGACCTGGGCCTTATTTGGCACGGCTGGCTCACTGTTCTGGTGTCATCTCCCTGTCGCATGTGCTGGCGTGAGATTCCTCACTTCCAGGCCTGGTGCCTGGGCGGGTGAGGTGCTTGGGGCTGGGCAGGCCTCTCCCGCGAGCAGCCTCTCCACGTGGCTAGCAGCGCAGCCTCGGGTCGGTCAGCCCCCTTAGGCAGTGGCCGGCTCCCCCTGCCCCCCTGCCTGAACAAGGGGCTCAAGGAGGCCAAGGGCGGCTGTGGGGCTCGGGTGGGGGATGGGGCCAGCCGTGAGCCTTCTTCTGACCCGGCCTCAGCCGTCCCAGAATGAGCTTCCCCCGATCTGTTCCCCAGGCTGGTCGATGACACCAACCTGGATTCAAGGGGGCAGGGTTAGAGCCCACCTCTAATCACCACCCCGGGGAAGGTCTGAGTTAAGGTCCAGTTTTGTTCAGGATTGGCCGTGTCCTGTGATGGGGTGGGGGTGCTTGTAGCGGCCTCATAGGGCCTGGGAGCTGGCCTGACCTCAGACGGGCCTTGGAGGGGCTTGCTGGGAGCTCAGAGACCTCAGAGTCCAATTCTCTTTTGTTGGGGGGGGCACACTCGCAGTATGTGAAAGTTCCCAGGCCGGGGATCAGACTCGCAATATACAGCCACAGCACTGAACCCAGCCATAGCAGTGACAACGCCAAGTCCTTAACCACTGGGCTACCAGGGAACTCGCCGGTTCTCTCTTAAAGAGGAGGAAACCCCAGCTGGAAGGTAAGGTGACACTGTGAGGGGGGTGCAGAGTGGAGGGCAGGGTTCTGCTTCTTCCCCTGAAAGGTGGGCAGAGAGCCGAGATGGGGCAGGTGGCCCTGGAGCCAGATGGCCTGGGTTTAATTCTGGGCTCCGTGACCTGTTAGTATGTGGCCTTGGGCAAATTACTCACTCTCTCTCCATGTGCCTCAGTTTCCTAATCTCTAAAATGGGGTTGTGGATGGAGTTCCCACTGTGGCTCAGTGGGTGAAGTATCCGTGAGGATGCAGGTTTGATCCCTGGCCTCACTCAGTGGCTTAAGGATCCCGCGTGGCTGCAAGCTGCCGTGTAGGGTGGCAGCTGCAGCTCTGATTTGACCCCTCGCCTGGGAACTTGCATATGCTGCAGGTGCGGCTGTCAAATCAATGAATCAAAGAAAACGGGCTTGTTATGAAGAGTACACGAATTAACATGTGTATTAGCACAGATACATGTTCAGGGCAGAGCCCAGCCCACGGCAGGTGCCGCAGCGCACGTGGTTATTAAATAAACATGCCAGCGTGTCTTTTTCCCAGAAGCCCGGGCTCCTACTTGTTTCCTGGTTTCCCGGTAGGTGCGGAGTTTCTGCTCACAGATCACATGAGCAGCGGCCTGCTCACTGAAGTGTCGAGGAGGTGGCTGGTTCTGAGCCCTGACTTCATTCAGATGGAAGGAAAACCAGGTTCCTTAAACTCTGTGATCTGCAGTTAACGTTAATATGCTGCCCTTTACAACTGTCCAGTCCACATACTGACAGCTGACCTCTTCCGATTTTCCACCGAAAGATGTAAAAACGTGTTTTAAGATAAGAATGACCGGAGTTTCCTAGTGGCTCTGTGGGTTAAGGACCTGGTATTGTCACTGCTGTGGCTCGGGTGCAATCCCTGGTGCTGGGAACTTCTGCATGCCTCGGGCATGGCCAATAAAAAGATAAGAGTTACTGATTATCAAATGATTAGGTGTTCCCGCTGTGGCACAGTGGTCTGGGAATCCAACTGCAATAGTCATTTCGGAGTCATGGGTTCAATCCCCAACCTGGCACAGTGGGTAAAAGGATCCAGCATTGCCGTAGCTGTGGCGCGGACTCAGTCCCTGGCCCAGGAACTTCCGTGTGCTGTGGGTTTGTCCATAAACCACACCCAAACCCCTAATTATCTAATCCATAGACATGGTATGTCTAAGTGAGCATTTTTACTAAAAGTCTCAGCACGGTTTGTTTAGAGAAGGTTTTCAATTTTTATTTTTTTAATTTTTTGTCTTTTGTCTTTTTAGGGCCACACTCTCAGCACATGGAGGTTCCCAGGCGAGGGGTCTAATTAGAGCTATAGCTGCCAGCCTATGCCAGAGCCACAGCAACGCCAGATATCCAAGCCACGTCTGTGGCCTACACCACAGCTCACGGCAACGCCGGATCCTTAACCCACTGAGTGAGGTCAGGGATCGAACCCGCAACCTCATGGTTCCCAGTCGGATTCGTTTCCGCTGCGCCATGACGGGAACTCCTCAATTTTTATTTTTAAACAATTTCATTGGAGTATAGTTGACTCACAATGTTTTATCAGTTTCAGGTGTACAGCAAAACAATTCAGTGAGGCATATACATATATCCATTCTTTTTTCCCATATAGGTTATTACAGATATTGAGTAGATTTCCCTGTGCTACAGTAGGTCCTTGAAGAATGTCTGTTATTAAATGGTCATTTTTTTCTCATTTGCCTGCCAAGCCAGGGGGCCTGCTGCTGGGGAGCTGCCTGCCGGCTGCAGCAGGTCAGCGGCGTGGGCACTGAGTCTTTGCCTTTGGCTCTGTGGACGTGGACGTGGACGAGGCAGAGAGGGGAGTGATGGGAAGTAACGGAGAGGGAGCGTAGGAACACGCAGCCCAGAACACCCTCCTGAGTGGCACACGCCCCAGACCTAATGTACTTTTCTTGGAAAAAGAGCCAGTATTAAAAAATTGTTATTTCCTGGCACCACTGTCTGCCAAACAGATTTAAATGTTGCTCTTAAGCAATGGAGTTGTTAGGATATAGACTTTGGGATCTAAAGAAGTCTTAGAAGACACCATTCCCTCTTGTGTCTGGGAAGCACCCGCCGGCCAAGATGGGGGCTGGTGACTTGAGTTTGTCACCAGTCACTGGGGCAAGTGACTTGAGTTACAAAGGAGGCGACCTTGCTCCCCGCCGAAGAATTGCGGAGTGCGACGGAGTCTCCTTTCTCCTCGTTCTCATCCTGTGTGGGTTTTAGAAATCTGTTTATCATTTTAAGTGCTCACTTGGGGCGCAGGATCCATGACTGGCCAGCAGGTGGCAGTAAATAACAAACAAACAGCATCACTAACACCTGGCCCAGGGAGCTGACCCTGCTGGTGCTGCAGGTCCTTCCAAGATACTCCTGATCTCTGGGTACGGCTTCGAGGAGGGCTTGCGGGCCACAGCTGCCAGGAGTCACATCACCTGGAGAGTCTCCCAGAAATTGCAGAGTTTAGCTTTCACTGGATGACGGTCTGGGCCCCAAAGAGCCCAACCCGTACCCTGGCCAAGCCCCCAGCAACCTGGGGAAGGGGTCTAGGGTCAGGGGAGCTCCATTTCTTTCAAGCAAATAAAATGGAAGTAACAAGCAAAACCAAAAGCACCCCTCTTCCTCCTCCACAACGCTGCTCTTTCCAAGACTCCCCCACTGGGCTGGCCCGGGAGGGCGTGGGACCCAGGGGCTGTGCTGAGACGTTAGGACTCGGGAAGAGGAGAGCGTGCTGGGTCTCCCAGGAACCTGACAGGTGCCACATGTCCCCTTTAGTGGATTTCAAATGGGGCCTCGAGGAGGGAAAGACGTTGCAGGGGCAGTTCAGGCTGTGCGTGTCTGTGTGTCTGTGTGTGTGTGTGTGTATCTGTGCTGTGTTGTGTGCAGCGGGGGTAGGTGGAGTGTGCGTGTGGGTGTGTAAAGTGTCCTGTCAGGATGCGTAGAGGCGGTATAGGTGAGTGCCTGAGTGTGTGTGTGTGTGTGTGTGTGTGTCAGGTGTGTGGTGAGAGACCCTGCTTTCTTATCTGCCCGGGGTGGTGGGTGGGTTAAGTGGCTTTTCCTGGGTGCGTCAATCAACCTCAGGTCTTTTTTACCCTTAAGCACCAGCTGAGGGAGCTATTTCCTTCCTCCACTTTCCGGCCTAGCCCGGGGTGGGGGCGGGCAGCTCCCTCGGCCTCCGGCCTCCGTGGCCTCAGCGCCCTCAGGCCCTTCCTCCCCCAGCTGGGCCCTGGGGCAGGAGCGCTGGCGGGGATGCAGCCGTGGGGACAGCAGGCGGCCACGTGGTGCGGCGGGAAGGGGTCTGAGGGAGTCCCTTCTGTTCGGTCTCCGGAGGCCCGTCTCTGCCGGCACTGCTCTCCCCGGCCTCCCTGACGCCCGCTGGCCGGCTCTCTGGGCTGGACTTGACGGAGGATGTCAGACCTGCAGCCCGGGAGGACAGTCCTGTCCAGTTACTCACGGTGGCCCGATTCACGCTGGTACCATCTCCTGTCCCCGCTGCGGGACTGCCATGCAGCAGGGAGCTTGACCTGGGGCCCGGGCCTCTGAGCAGAAACGGCTCCCTTTCAGGACCAAGGGCGGGGGCACGTGTCCTGGGTGGGGTCAGTGGGGGACCCAGTGGGATCCCTGTGGGGCCTGGGAGCCTCTCGCCCATGACCATGGCTCCCCGTCAGCCCCTGTGCCGAGCACACCGGCTGGCAGGGAGCAAATGGGTTGAGATTTTAATAACCTCGAAGTCCGGGTGAAAACTGCTGTCTTTGATGGAAGATTTTTCAGAAGGAAAAAAAAAAAACCCAAACCTGAAACCATACGGTGTGGCCTTATGAAATAATGGGATATTTATAGTTTGCACTTTGCTAAATTTAGGGTTGGCAGGACATTCCGGGGAGGTAGCCGCTGGCGGTAGCTTCTACTCAGGGTAAGATGTTAACTGTCAAGCCCAGAAATCAGGCCCGAGGCACCCGACTCAATGGAGAGGGACTTGCGACCGGGCTGGAAGTCGCTGTCTGAGCGGAGGATGAAGGGTGAAGGACGGCACTATCAAGGAGACGGAAACTTCTGGAAGAACACAGCCAGCGAGATCTGTTCCCAAAGGCGGCGCAGTTGCTGAACCGGCTGGTCAGACCGCGTGGGGCTGGAACCGTGGGTCTGCGGTGGGGGTGGGCGAGGCAGCAGCCCTGCAAGGCGCAGAGCAGAAAACCTGGTACAGGAGATGGGGCCTGCGCGCCGCTGCCGGCAAGGTCCCTGGCCCTGGAGGCTGCGTCCGGAGGGGTCCGTCCTTGTTTCCCACCCTCCGAGGCAGGAGTGCAGCCCCGCCCTGCAGGGGAGGCGCCCTGGCCTGGCAGCCCTCTCTTTCCGAAGCCCCGGGAGCCCCAGTGACCGATACTCAACCTTGACTGAGACCTAGAATGGTTAAGGGCCTGGTGTGAGGGTCTGAGCCACTTCCCCAGGATCGCCCAGGAAGGGCAGACCTGCGAAAATACCTGCCGTGATGCCAGGCTCCTGAGCAGTGCTTCAGGGTCCAGAGCGGAGCTACAGAGGGCAAGGGCTCAATCCAGCACCACAGCCCCCCCGAAGTGAGGGCCCCTTCTGGGGGTGTAGCCTCCCAGGGAGATTTCATCCTTTGTCCCTTTGCAAGGGCCTCTCACGATGGTCATTTCAACCTCCTTTTAAAAATCTTTCCTTTGAACAAACCCCCGCCCTTTTTTTTTTGGCTGAGGCCGAGGCCGAGGCCTGCAGTGATTTAATGTGGGATCTCAGTTCCCAGGGTCGAACACAGCGTTTAAAGCGCCAAATCCTAACTACCAGGCCACCAGGGAACTCCCCCCAAACCCACTTTTTTTTTTTTTTTTTTAAAGAGCTATGCATGTGGCATAGGTTCCAAGGCTAGGAGTCAAATTGGAGCTGCAGCTGCCAGCCTACACCACAGCCCCAGCAACTCAGGATCCGAACCGCATCTATGACCTATGCAGAAGCTTGTGGCAACACCAGATCCTTAGCCCAGTGATTGAGACCAGGGATCGAACCTGCGTCATCATGTACACCGGTCACTTTCTCAACCTGCTGAGCCACAGCAGGAACTCTCAAACCCACTTTTAAATGGAATCCTTTAAACATATATAAAAAGTAGAGAGAGGCGTTCTCTTGTGGCACAGTGGGTTAAGGAACCAACGTATCACTGCAGAGGCTTGGGTGGCTGCTGAGGCGTGAGTTCAACCCCTGGTCCAGGAACTTCCGCATGAGGGAAGTAGAGAGAATAGAATAATGAACCTGCGGGAACCCGTCAGCAGTGTGATGAACCCACTCGTGCTCGTGGCCAACCTCCATGCACCTAGAATCCACCTGCGAGACACCCGCCCCAACAGGATTATTTTGAAACAAGTCCCAGATGTCAACCCGTGTTCTCTTGACTGGATATTAAATCCATGGGTAGTTTGGTGTAGACAAAAGGGAGCCCTGGGTTATTTCCCATCAGCACGGGTCCTGGCTCGGCGCTCGGAAGCACAGTCCTTGGGAGACGGTCGACTGCGTCCATCCCTCCCTCCATTCGGAGAGTGCCCCTTAGTGCCTGCCATGGGGGCTCAGTGCCAGGTGCGGGGGTGTAGCAATGCGCCCGACCTGACGGGCACCCCTGCTTTTCCAGTTGAGAGCTGAGGGCGGAGTGGAGGCGCTCAACAGATACCGCGCAGTGTGCTCAGCGCCTCCGCCTCCGAGGAGAGCGCTAATCCGGGAGGGGCCTGTTCGGGTTTGGGCTCAAGCCTGGAGTCCTGGCTTCCGCCTGCTCCCCGTCTTCCCGAGCTGGGAGCTCGCCCTCCTCCGAAGCCGCAGCTTCGCCGCCCGCGTCCTCGGGCCTGTCCAGCCAGGCCGTGTTGACCTGGGTGTCTCTCTCCGCTCCAGGGCCCTGAGCCCGGAGGGAGCAGCGCTCACTCAGGGGGCGTCGGGGGCCACCTCTCCCCGGGGTGGGTCTAGTGGGAGTGTGCATGTGGCTGCCGACGTATATTTAACTTAGACCGGAGCACACAAGCCGTTTCCGTGCTTTCTTCCGCCTTGAGGTCCAGCCAGCATGGACACAAGTGGTTCTTAAAGGCTCACGTCACACAGCCGTTCCCGCCTTTATTTCGGCCGTCTCTCCTGGGGACATTCACGTTTGTTCCCGACTGTCACTCGTATAAACAGCACTGCAGTGGACATCTTTATTTTATTATTTTAGCTTTATTTATTTTTTCGGCTGCACTGCGATTGAACCCAGGGCCGCAGGGGCGAAAGTGCCGAGTCCTAACCGCTAGGCCCCCCGGGGGTTCGTGTGCACGTCTTTGGCTGCCTGCGCTGTCAGATCTTAGGTGTAAGTTCTTAGAAACATGACTGCTAGGCCAAAAGGCATGTACCTGTTAACTTTTGATGCCAGCTGGGAAATTCCTTCTAGAAATCTTTGCCAGCGTAACAGGGAAAAACAAACAAACAAAACCCCAAACTGAAGTCTCTCTGTGTTTCTCTGTGGCCGGATTTCCTGATCTTGAGTCAGATTCAAGAGAACCTGGCGTGGACAGGTCACCGGAGCCACCACCTTTCTGGGCCTTGGTGTCTTAGCTTTGACTAAGGGTGGTCAGAAGGATGCCCTTCCAGGCCTTTCCCTGCCGGGGGCCCAGGCTCCGAGCCTGCCGAGCAGCCTGCTGTTGGCCTGAGAATCACAGCGGCTCAGAGCTCCCTCCTGGAGCTCAGCTTGGTTTCCAAACAGGACCTGACCCATGGCAAGAGTCAGGAGCTGTCAGCCTAGTCCGGTCCTCGCCGCCAGACAGCTGAGGCCTTACTGGGCCCGGGTATCGCTGGTCAGCAGACGGACCGCCCAGTGGACCTCCTCCCCAAGGGCAAGGCCATTTGGGGCCCTCCGCACGCTCCTGCAGCCAGAGTCAAGCTCACTCGTTGGACTTCACGTCTGTGGTTGGAGGGTCCCCGATTCATGCCGCTGGCTTCATCATAGCCATCTGACGGAGGTCTGGGTGGATTTTTAAAAGGAGTTCCACCCACCCAGCCCTTCAAGAGACCTCGGGTGGATCCGGCAGCTCCCAGTGAGGCAGGCATCCTGGAGGAGGACCCGAGGTTCAGGGAGCGCCCACGGCTGGGCCACAGGGCCCTCAGCTCACACTTGCTCAAAGAAAGGACCCCAGGGGAGCTAAGAGTTGAATTTTCTGGGTTTTATTCTAAGCAACTCTTGCAAAAGCAACCATATTTACAAATCTTCTTGCAGCCCAGCCCCCGCCCCCACCCCACCTCCTGCCACTCAGAGCCCTGCCCACTCCCCCTCCCAGTTAACAGATGAAGAGCCTGAAGTTTAGAGTCTCAGAGCTGGTTGGGGCAGAAGTGGCCCTGGGAGAAGGGCGCACAGGGTTCTTTGTGCTGCGGCCAGCCTCTCCCAGGGCCTTGCTGGAAGCTTGTTGCGCCCCTCAGATACTCAGGGCACCGTGCCTGTGGGGTCAGCAAAAGATGGTTTCTTTTCATTTCTTTTTATTTTATTTATTTATTTATTTATTTATTTACTTTTAACTTTCTAGGGCTGTACCTGCGGCATATGGAGGTTTCCAGGCTAGGGGTCTAATTGGATCTGTAGTCACCAGTCTACACCAGAGCCACAGCAACGCCAGATCCAAGCCAACGTCTGCGACCTACACCACAGCTTACGGCAGTGCCGGATCCTTAACCCACTGAGTGAGGCCAGGGATCGAACCCACAGCCTCATGGTTCCTAGTCGTATTCATTAACCACTGAGCCATGACAGGAAAGCCCTTCTTCTTTTTTTTTTTAATGGCTGTTTCACGATGTATGGAAGTTCCCAGACCAGGGATCAAATCTGAGCCACAGCTGTGGCAACCCCAGATCCTTAACCTTCTGTGCCGGGCCGGGGACAGCACAGGATCCTTAAGCCACGGTGCCACAGCGGGAACTTGGCCCTGGGCTTCTTGCTTGCCGTGTATGGCAGTGTCAAGCCCAGTGTCTAGACACGGTGCAGATGCTACCCAATGCTCCACTGGAGGAATCGCTGAGAAAGACTTATTCACGTATTAGCGTCTTAGTTTGGTGAATATCTGCAAATTCCTAGGAGTAGATCTGGAACGCTCCTCAGCAGATTGTCTTTAATCTGTGTTTATTTCTCTTGATGGAAAACGCAAGCTTCCTGGATCAGAGGGAAGACCTATTCCTTATTCACAGGGTGATCTCAGGGCCAGGGCCGGCTCCCCACACCCCAGCTACCCTCCAGCCTCCCTGCCTCTGCCCTGAATATAAACAACTCCTGGGGGAGCTCCCTGGTGGCCTCGCTGTTGGGGACTCGGCGTCATCACGGCTGTGGCTTGGGTTCCATCCCTGGCCTGGGTACTTCCACGTGCCCTGGGCGGGGCCCCCAAAAACAAAAAACAAAACAAAAAAACGGGAGTGGGGGCAGCGAGTAAGTTTTCAACCCCTGGACTACGAACAGAGGTTCCTAAATCTCTCCATCTTTAGCTGCCAAAGCTTGTTTGAAGTCAGCTGTCTTTTATCCCAGGAACCAGCTCAGAGCACCGTGGCTGAGGGGGAAACGCGAGGGGATCCCTGAAACGCTGTTTCCTAGAATACATTTGATCTGAGCTGAGCAGCCAGCCTCTGTCTCCAGGCGTCCCCAACATGTCTGGAACTGAGTGTCGTGTTGACCCCATGGTGACAGAACCTGGCACTCTGGGAGAGGCTGGGCGACCTAGTGGAAGTTGGCTGGCACCTAAGGGCTGGGTTGAGACCAGAGCCCGGATCCGTGGGTGCCTCCAGCTCTGCTCGTCTTCTGAGCTCCCCAAAGTCGAGTCAAGCTGGTTTGAACACATTTGGTTCATTGCACTGCAGGTTTGAAGGGGGAGGCCTCCTGTCTGTTCACTCCGCACCTGCTGTGTGCCAGGCCCTGTGTTAACCCTGGGACACCGAGGTGCCATGGTCCTTCGTTCTTGTGAGGGGCAGCACAGAACAAGGAATGAGCCAGAGTTAGTAACGGGGGTGGCAAGTGAAAGCGAAGAGGTCAGGTGCTGAGCCCTCCCAGGAGGGGCCCGTCCTCTGGGGCTTTGCCCCCAGCAAGGCACGGGGGAGGGACGTTCTGGGCGGAGGGGGTGGGGGGAGCTGGGGGAGAGTCACCGGGAGGGAGGCAGGACGGGGACCCTGCAAGGCCCCGCTGACCGTGGGGAGAGCACTGCTCTGTACCCGGAGCACTGGGGAGCCACGGCAGGTTGCATCTCCCACCCTTCTCTGTGCTTCCCAGGGACGGGGAAGGGAGGCTGAAGGATGCGCGGAGGAGCAAATGCCGAGGCCTTAGCACGAGGTTCTTTGGCCCCAGGGCAGTACCCCGGCCTGTGGCGGCCGTGGAGGAAAGCGGCCGTGAGGGATTTTTCTGAGTCTCTCACCCCGGCGTTCCGTGGCTGGCAGCCTGGGGGCCTCTGGGAAGGGTTCAGTCTGGGCATGAGGGCCACTCGGCTGACCCAGGAGGGCTGGTGGGAGGGGAAGGCATCTTCAGAGAAGCCACCAGCCGCCCTGCGACTGCGCTCCCGGAAACCAGCTCATCCTGGGCTCCACATTCATAGCAAACAATGATACTATTTGCCAAGTATCTTTGGAAAAATGAGTGCAAAGCGAGGAAATGCAGTGCAAATTGCTAGAACGCACTACATTAGCAACATGGGACATTTAATGAGTCTGAGAAGAGGTGGAAATTTCAGGAGAATGTCAATTGCAGCAATGTAAACAAGCGGCTTCTCGACATCATCTTTCTCCATAAGACTCGATTTCCGTCTCTAGTCATAACCACAGCCGCGCGTCTTGGGAGAGATTTGATTCTAAATACCAAGGTGGGGGGGCGCCCTGGGCGGGGAGAGAAGAAGGGGTGCGTGTGCTCCGTGAATTAGCAGAGAGCCTCAGGGGCACCACCGCTGTCCCAGCTGAGGAGAACCGCGCCTCCCACGGGCCGGTGAGCTTCTGCGAAAAGCCTTGTGCCACAAAAACTGGTCCCTGGCGGGGCGGGATGACCACGCGTGACTGGAGGGCTGGGAACGAGCCCAGCTGCCGTTGGGCTTGCATCCTGTCAAAGTCAGGGAAAGCTCATTGCTGGGACCACGGCGGGTGCTGGGAGATGGCCACCCACAGCCTTGGCCACCTAAACCCGCCTCTTCACCAGTTCAAACCACAGTCAGGCTGAAGTCAGGAAGCCACTGGGCCGAGGCTGGGCATCCTCTCTCCCCTTCCTGCTGGGTCGGGAGCAGGGCTCAGGGCGGCAGGGTGACCTGGTCCTCCTTTCTCTGCAGTTCCCGACAGCATCATCATGAAAGTGCTGGGCCGGCGCCTGGACCAGCAGGACTGCGTGGAGAGAGGGTGGGTGCTGCACGGCTTCCCGCGAGACCTGGACCAGGCGCACATGCTGAACAGCCTGGGCTACAAGCCCAACAGGTGAGCAAGCCCCTTCCGTGGGGCTGCAGCCCCAGCCACACGGCTCAGGGGAGGGTCCCCACCCCTGGGCACCGTCTCCCCAGGAGCCCAGCTGACCAGATCCGCCTGACAGCTTGCAGGGTGCCAGCGGCTTCCCTCCCTACCCACGATCCCAAAGTGGCATCTCGCTAGTCCTCCCCACTCCCACCACCCTGTGAGCTAGCAGTCAAGCCTGGGTTCAGATCCCGGCTCTGCCACTCGCCGTACTGACCTCACTCCTCTTCCGGGAATGCGAACACACCCCAACCGTCTTGCCCGCCTCGTGGGATGGTGGTGCAGGGCAACTCGTGCTTTCTTCTGCTGGTTTTACAATTGCATCTCTCACACGTGAGTCTTGGACGCGTAGATAGGCAGCACCAGCCTCTTTTCTCAAGCGGTCAGCCATTCGTCTCCAAACGATGTTGAACATTCAGTTCCTCTTCCACCAGCTTGATCTTGAGAGCCCCCTGCAACTGTAGATACTGTGGAAATAAACAGAGAGCATGCAAATGGAAAGAGCAGAGGCTGTCTGGCCGGGGCTTGCTGTCTGTAGCCGGGGAGCTGGCCGTATCACCTGCGTTTGGCCTCATCTCAAAAACAGGGAGATGGGGGGAGAGCTTTCTGGTGGGAAAGGTGAGACTGTGGGGTTCCCCTGGGAAGCTGAAGGGGCCAGATGGGAGCAGGGTGTCCTGTGTGCTTGGCTAGGGGAGCATATCTGGCTTTCTCTAATTTGCCCCTAAATTGGAAATGGTGGCAAAATTAGGGAAGCTCTTAATTATTGATCCAGTCCAGGCTGCTTGGGGCTGAGTGCTGCAGAGTGACTGGGCTCCTGAGCTGGTGGCTGCAGGGCGTAAGTCAGGGTTCATTATGTACATACCGTCTGACCCCTGTCTGCTTGTGTAGACCGTCTCTCAATATACTCGGTTGCATTTCTTTTCTTTTTTTTTGAACTATGTATTTATTTATTTGTTTGTTTGTTTGTTTGTTTTTTGTCTTTTTAGAGCCGCACCCACAGCATATGGAGGTCCCCAGGCTAGGGGTTGAATCGGAGCTGTAGCTGCCGGCCTACACCACAGCCACAGCAATGCCAGATTCTGTGGCCTACACTACAGCTCACAGCAATGGGGGATTCTTAACCCACTAAGCAGGGCCAGGGATCAAACCTGCAACCTCGTGGGATGGTGGTTCCGGGTCAGATTCGCTTCCACTGAGCCACGACGGGCACGCCTGCATTTCTAAACTTTCGGTGATTTCCCATAACTCTGTTTCCACAGTAACACCACACCATTTAACCAGTTTAGTTTTATTATGTATTTCAATGGTCAGTGCAGAACAGAGACCTCTTGTTCCTCTTCTATATTGTCTATTTTATGTATGTATTATTCCAGGTGAACACGCTGATCATTTTGTCATGAATTGCCATGGAGATTTGAGCTGGACTTGCATCAGACGTGTCCCTTGGTCCGTTGTAGCTTATGGTCCTGTGTCCCCTTTGCCCCTTCATGACCCAATCAGCACTTTATCAGGGCTCAAGCTTTTCATCCATAAGCGCATTTCTAGGGAGTTCCCATCGTGGCTCAGCGGCGACGAACCCGGCAAGCATCCATGAGAACGCAGGTTTGATCCCTGGCCCCCATCAGTGGGTGCAGGACCCAGCGTTGCCGTGGCTGTGGTGTAGGCCGGCAGCTGTAGCTCTGATTTGACGCCTAGCCTGGGAACTTCCATGTGCTGTGTGTACAGCCCTAAAGAGCAAAAAAAAAAAAAGTATATTTCTAGTATTACAGTATCTGTTCTGGTTGGTATTGTGCTAATGAGATCGTTTCATCCATTCTCTTTTCCAACTGGATTTTTTTCAGGAGCATAAGAAAGATATTGATTTCTCTTATTTATTCTCTCCTCTGGCTTCATTCCTAGACCTCTCTCCCCGCTTCTGATAGTTTTTCCGTTGATTCTCTTGGGCTTTCCAGGCAGATCATGTCATCCGCAAATATTTATCCTCTCGCCTCTTCCTCTCCGATATCCACCTTTTTCCTCTTCCGCTTTTGCCTAATTGCATCGGACAGTACTTCCAGGGCTGAGTCATGAGGGGCAGGTGTTTTTTTCCCACGACCTGAAGGCCTGCCTTGTCATTCTAGCACTGCTATTCTCCTGTTAAGGCACTGCTGTCATTTGAAGGATATACAGTTTTTACGAAGTTAAAGAAATATAGCTTTTTGACTTTAAAATGTCTGGAGTTGATGTTGAATTTTATTCAAAGGCTTTTTTTTTTTAGCATCTTCTAAGATAAATATCTTTTCTTTTTGACATATGAGTCTAATGAATTATGTTAGTAGCTTTTGTAATCGTAAGTCAGCCTTTCTTTCCTCGAATGACTGTCACTTGGTTGTGTGTGTTATTCTTTGAAAATACTGCTTGTGGCAGATGGAGTTTTATTTCCCCGTGACCTGCGAAGTCCCTCTCCTCGCCGTGTCACGCCCAGGAATGTTATGTCAGGCGGCGAAAGGAGCTTCGCAAGTGTAATTAAGGTAACGGACCAGGTGACTTCCAAACAGGGAGGCGGTCCTGGACCGCCTTGATCTTAATGAAATCAGACGTGTATCGGACTCCTGACCTACAGAATAATAAATTTGAACTTTTTTTTTTTTCTTTTCTCTTTTTAGGGCCGCACTCGCAGCATATGGAGGTTCCCAGGCTAGGGGTCGAATTGAAGCTGTAGCCACCGGCCTACACCACAGCCACAGCCATGCCAGATCCGAGCCACGTCTGCAGCCTACACCACAGCTCACGGCAACGCTGGATCCTTAACCCACTGACTAAGGGTCAGGGATCGAACCTGTGTCCTCGTGGATGCTAGTCGGCTTCATTCACTGCTGAGCCATGAATGGAACTCCGAATTTGAACTTTTAAAAGCAGCCAAATTTGTGGTGATTTGCTGTGGAAGCAAGGGGAAACTAATATATCGATGATGGTATTGTCTACATTTTTATTTCGATTTTGTGTTAATGTGCATTTGTAATATGGGTCTGGATTTTCCTTTTTTTTTTTTTTGGTCCTTTGTCAGGCTTATAGTATCCATGAGGTGATACTTTTATTCTTTCTCTATATCTGGAATAGTTTTTTTAAACTTCAGCAGTAGCTGTTCTTGGAGAGGCAGCTTCGTGTTGATTTCATGGTTCCCGCCGTCTTGGCTTTCTGTGTTATGGTGCCGTGTTGTTTGGTCCGTAACGGTTTACGTCCGCTGTGTGTTCCTCGTGAAATGTCACCTCGAGGAACTCAACCGTCTCTGACAGGGCTGTTGCTTGTCTATTCCACCCTGAATTCTCCCTTCCCCCCTCAGTAACCAAACACCAGTTTTCAACGGAGCCCACTGGCCGTGTGACATGAAAGCCCCCATGTTCCAGCCGCCTCTGCAGCTATACGGAACCACAGGACCAGGTTCCGGCCCGTGAGTTAGAGACACACAGCTGGAAGTGCAATCCCAGGACACCTGCCCTCAAAGAGGAAAGCTCTCTTCTGTTTTCCTATTTTGTTTTTCCCGATGCCAGTGACAGCCTCGCCTTTTCCCTCGCCTGGTTGCCCTTGTATCTGCATGCCCTACGCGTTTCCACACCTTCGGAGAGCCCCTCAGAACAGCATCCCACCCAGTCCCTCGTGGCACACGGTCTTGTTTCTTTTTCCCGTTCCTCTCTGGCTTGGGCCGGTTTTTCCCTGGGCTCCCTGCAAGGCCGCCCCGGGATTCCCAGGACGGCAGGAATCCGCCGGCCCTTCTCCCGGGTTGCAGTCGCTGTCTCGAGAGCCTCCCTTCCTCGCTCCTGCACACTCCGCGTCTCAGTGCCCTGCATCCTGCACTGGCCTCTCAAGTTAGCGAGATGTTTCGACAGCGGTAGGCTCCAGACGGAGGAACTGCCCCTTGAAAGTGCATTTGTTTCTCTGACTGGGAACTCATTTTCCCCACTGCAGCAAAAATTAATGGGAAAACCCATGTCCTTCAGTTCTGGGAAATTCTCTTGAATTATTTTGTTAATTTCTCTCTCTTTTTTTCCCCCCTGTTCTCTCTGAAACCTGTTATTTATGTGGGTATTAGATTTCCTGGACTGGAGATTTCTAAATTTTTAAAAAATGTCTTTTCTCGGAGTTCCCGCTGTGGCTCAGCGGGTTATGAGCCCGACTAGTATCCATGAGGTTTCGGGTTCCATCCCTGGCCTCGCTCAGCGGGTTAAGGATCTGGCGTTGCCGTGAGCTGTGGTGTGGGTCGCAGATGTGGCTCGGATCCCGTGTTGCTGTGGCTCTGGTGCAGGCCAGCGGCTGCAGTTCTGCTTCAGCCCCTAGCCTGAGAACCTCCGTAGGCCGCAGGGCGGCCCTGAAAAGAGAAAAAACTGCAACCACTTTAGTTGCCTGCGCTTCCCCGTCTCCCTGTCCTTGCTGTCATTTTTCTGAGGGGTTTGGGGAGGAAACAGTGTGGCGTGTGTTTCACTGGGGCCTTTTCCCTGGAGCTCCACCCCGATGGCTTTGCTGCATTTGCTTGTCTCTGACGTTCAGCTCCTTGGCTTCCTTTATGTTCCGTTGTCATGTGGACAGGTTGAAATTGGGTTTAATATTTTTATTCAACCTGCTGGTCTTTTTCCTTGAATAGTTGAGTTTATCCCACTTATCTTTGCTCTTATCACTTTATTTTATGCCTCCTCGCGGTTCCCTTTGTTTTCCATCTTTTTTCAATGGTCTGTGTTTTCTTTGGGTTTTGGTATTGCTGCCGTTTGCTCTTGTGCTCTGCCAGCTGATTTGGAAGATAATCTGTGTCTCCTTCTCCTAGTCTGGCTAAGATGATTTGATTAAGCCTGTAGTTCTCAATTTGTGAATTCTGAAATAAAACAGACTGTTCCGACCCTGGCGTATGACAGAAAAGAAAAATGCTCCCGTGTGAACCATTTCTTCACCCCCCCTCATCCCCTCTCCATTTTTGGCAGGCAGGGGGTCGGGGCAGGGAAAGACACATTCTGAAATGTTTTGGTTTCCGTCTATCATATGCAGATTATTACTTTAAAGATCACTATGCTTTTTTTCTCGTCTAGAAATAAAACAATTATATTCTGGTTTCAGCTATACATAATGTACCTGTGAAATTTTCGTTCTCTCTTCAGTGGAGTCAGATTTCAACACCAGCTGTTTACATAATTCAGCCGCCCCTTGATCAGTTTTGATCCACTGTTCGTTTGAATGGATTCTGTCTTGGAGTCATTTTCAGCAAAGGTATATACATGCTAGACTTCCTAAATTCTTGCACACTGGAGAATGCCTTTCTCTTAACTTGTAAATGACATCCAGCGAAGTAAAAAATTCTTCCGTCACATGTCTTACCCTCAGCATCCTGTATCATTTCTTCCTTGTGCTGTCACACCTGTGGGGTTGCAGTACTGTCTGAGGCCAGAGAGGTTTTTTTTTCTGCTGTAGGTAATGCGCTTCTTTGGTCTGGATGCTCAAAGGATTTTTTTTTTTCTTTCTCTCAGTCTTAGTTCTTTTTATTACTTTTCTCTGGACTATTATGAATCCTTTCCATTTACCTTATTTTAGGAGAATTTTCTTTTAGTACACATATTAATGTTTTTCTGGGAGTTTCTGTTGTGGCGCAGTGGAAACGAATCTGACTAGGAACCATGAGGTTTTGAGTTCAATCCCTGGCCTCGCTCAGTGGGTGAAGGATCCATCATTGCTGTGGGCTGTGGTGTAGGTCACAGAAGTGGCTCGGATCTGGCATTGCTGTGGCTCTGGTGTAGGCTGGCGGCTACCGCTCCGATTCGACCCCTAGCCTGGGAACCTGCATATGCTGCAGGTGTGGCCCTAAAAAGAAAAAAAAAATTTCTGGTTCATTTGCTTGGAATTCTTATTCAGGAAGACCAGTTATGTGTATGTTGGATATTTATCATCTGTTTTCCATAATTGTCATTTCTTTCTAGTAGTTTTTATTCTTTCCTTTTCTGTATTATTTTTTCAAATCTGTCCTCCATAATAACCTTATTTTTTATCGTACTTATTTCTTGTTGCTTCTAATTGATTTGTCATTTCTATAATGCTGTTACATCCCCCTTGTTTTTTTCCCTTAATTTGGTCAGTTTTCTTTCATCTCCTTTAAAATTTTATCTCATTCCCTTTTCTTTGACTTCTTATATCATAGAGTCTGTTCTCTCTAAATTACTTTGAGCATATTAATAAGGCTAAAGTGTTTTAATGTTTCCTTTCTTTTTCCAGAGGGTATTCATTGTCCCTTTGTCTGCTTCTCTTTCTCTCTCTCTCTCTCTTTTTTAACTTTTCAGACCCTTATCTGGCAATGTCTATACCTGTGTCCCCAGGTGTGTATATTTTGCAAGTCGCTTGTCTTTGAATAGGCCTGTTGTTTGTCTAAGAATAGCATGCCGCTGGTTTTAGAAAAGACAGAAGATTAGTTTCGTTTTAGTTCTGTAAGGTGGCTGGTTTTAGTTTTAGTTGGTTTTAGTTGTTGGCTTTAGTTTTTTAGTTGGTTTTAGTTTTGGTTGGTTTTAGTTCTGTAAGGCGGCTGCATCCTTTCTGGAGGCTCCTTGCCTCTCCGAGCTTCTGGAGACAGCATCTCGGCAACATGCTCACCTTCTTCTGCAGTCACATCTCCCTCTGACTGAGCCCGTCTCAGATTGTAAAGCCACATGTGTTTGGATTGGGCCCACCCAGATAACCCAACCCCTCCAATGTCCTTGATGTAATCTCACGGGCCCCGCCCCTTTGCCTGGTAAAGTAACACACTCACAGATTCTGGAGGTGGCCCTCCAGGGAGGGCGTTATTCTGGCTGGATTCTCCCCAACTCTGTCTTAACTGTATCCATAGAGTTGGGTGTGAGGGCTTCCTCCTGGAGGCTGGCGGTGTCCCTTTAGCTCTAGGACAGCGGGGCCCCGGCAGCCAGTCTGAGCATCCTGCCGTTGCACCTGTGCTGCCTGTGGGCCTTTCCAGGAACCACCGTGCAAGGAGGTGAAATCTCCACCTTCCACACTCTGGGGATGAAACAGACTTTGGTGTCAGTATTTAGCTGCTGCGCAAACTCACCTCCCTCAAGAGGAAAGAGGTCGGGGAAACTGCAAAAACTGTCGCTTAAAAGAAGACTGGAGATGCGGGTCCCTGAAACGGTGTCAGGGAAGAATGTAGGGCTTACTTTTCTGAAGCCAAGGGGGAACACGACTGTTTTATTGACCGGCCCCGGGCACCGCACGGGGTCTGCGCGACCATCGACGACCGGCGGGGGAGGGCCCCGTGTTTATTAAAGGCACACAGGGGCGGTTGGGCAAGAACCTCTTTGATTTGGGGCAGACTTGCAAGGAAATACTTCGCCATTCCCCACGAAGTGAAAAATCCGTTTTTAAAGACTTAGTAAATAATGCCAATGTATTGGACCGTGGGGCAGAGGACAAGCGGAGGAGGAGGAGAAAGATGCTCTTTGTTTACCAATAGACTTAATCATGTGCCGCTGTTTAATCACCCTTCTTCCTGCTGTATTTCTTGGCGTCACATTTCCCTCCGCCCTTCGCAGCTCTGACTAATCCATTCGCTCCACCTTAGCTTTCAATTAAACGCGGTTATGATTAATTCAGAAAGGAAATTTAGCCAGAAACCTTCGAGTCCAGGTATAGGTTAAGGGAAAGAGAAATGTGCTAAAAATGAACCCACCTAGCACGGGGCTGAAAATCAGGGCTGTAATTCTGGCTGGGTTGTGATGCCAATTATAAAGCACTCTAGCTGTGGTGTGGCTGTTTTTGACACCAGCAGGAAATCTTGACAGAATTATCGCCTCAAAATCAATCTGGGAATACGATACAGAAATCTATAATTCAGATATGAAAACAATCTACAGAGCCTCTCTCTCTCTCTTTTTTTTTTAAAGGAGGGTTCGATGAAATTAGATTAAAATAAATTTACATATATATCAATTTTATTATTAAAATATATTCAGGCAAGTCAATTGCGTTACTGAGGAAGGGTTAGCTACTCTCTGCGTTGGACACAGAAATAGGCCTCTTTGGCTTATCAGGAAACAGAGTTCTTGTCTCCTTGTCAAATATAAATCTCCTCTTAGAGCTAATAAATGGATAGTGTTCAAATGCAATGTTTTGCTTGACTCCCGCCTCATAAACCCACAGCACATAACACTAAATTATGCTCCTGACTCCAACATCACACAGTGAGGAAAACAAACCAAGTAATTGATGTGTCGGAAAGAAGGAAAAAAAGTTATTTGAGAACAAATAAAACAGGCTATAAAGTTTGTTAAAACGTAATAATCATAGTTAAAAAAAAAAAAAAGGAGGACGAAGAAGAAAAAAAAACAAAGAAAGAAAGAACTATCCAAGGCTCCATCCAGAAATCTGCCCTCTGCCTGACTGTAAAATAATTCATTTCCTGCTGCTAGTTTGTTGCACAGTATTTTCTTTCAAAATTAATGTTTACTATGGAGAAGGGAGTATAGGATTCTGATTGATGTTGGGAAGTTTGCAGTGCATCAGACACACTGATGCTTTCCGTTGTGTGTTTTTTTTGTTGTTTTTTTTTTTTTTCCATGTTCCCTCCGCTCGGTGCTGTGAGGAGGGGCGGGGCTGGGGGCCTTGAACTTGCTCCCCCCACCCCCAGCTGTATCTGGCCGGCCAGGGCTGGGCCACGTCCAACGTCAAGGTCAGAGCGGCTGCTCAGACATCCCTAGGAAGAGGGCGGCGGGGAGACTCCTCACTGAGTCTGTGGCCGTGGACCTCTCAGAACGGCGACAGGGCTCTTGCTGCATCAGTGTGGTTTCCATTCATATTTCTCCTTCCCTCCTTGGTCGGGGCTAAATCTGGGGACTGCGAGGAGGTCACCCAGGAGGATGTTTTCCATCCTTGTGGCCCAGGGTGTTGGGGCCAAAGGGGCACCTTCGCTGCAGGTTCCTTTGAGGGTGGGGTGGGTTTTTTATTTTTTACTTATAATTGTTTCTTTCTTTTTTTTTTTTTTTTTTTTGGTCTTTGGTCTTTCAAGGACTGCACCTGAGGCATATGGAGGTTCCCAGGCTAAGGGTCTAATTGGAGCTGTTGCTGCCAGCCTACACCACAGCCACAGCCACGCTGGATTCCGAGCCCCGTCTGCAACCTACATCACAGCTCACAGTCACGCCGGATCCTTAACCCACTGAGCGAGACCAGGGATCGAACCCGCCACCTCATGGTTCCTAATCGGATTCGTTTCCGCCGCACCACGATGGTAATTGGTTCTTAAACTAGACCATTGTGTGTCCCATGTCTACAGGAGCCCAGAGCGGGCTTGGCTGTCCCCAGAAAAGCACTGACAGACTCCTCTCACTGCATTTGGCTCCCAGTTGGTGCTGGGTGTGTTGCTGGCTTTTGCTAAAAACACAGCCCTTTCCCCCTGGGGGACCCAGGCTGGCCACCACGAACTCCCACACCCAGGTGCAGCCTGCCTGGCGCAAGCCTGGTCCCTTGGACGCATGGGTCTGGAAGCTTTCAGATTTCCTCGTGCCAGATCCTTGAAGCAAGCCCTGGAGGCCTCGGCCTAGAATGTTCCATCCGGGCTTCAGCCGGGGCTGATGAGGGTCTCTGTCTCTCCCTTCACCCCTTCCTCTCTGTCTTCACTTTCGGACTCTGCTCTGCAGCCGTGCCCTGGTCCCGGGGCAGTCTCTGGGGCCATCTCTTTCCTTCCCGGTCCTCCTGCCCCCTTGCCCTTCGTCATGTCCTTGACAACAGGGGGGGTGAGAGTAATACCTAAGGTCGACCAGGCGCCAGTCTTGCACCTGCTCTGCGTCACATTTAACCCCGTCAGTGGTTTGTTCAGTAAAAGGTGTGTAGGCTCAGAGAAGCTGTGTGCCTCGCCCCAGGCCTCCGGGAGGAGACCAGCCGAGAGCCCCGCTGTTAGCTTGGAACAGCCCCCTGCGCCCTTTCTGCAAGGCGACAAGCATCTATCCCAGCTCACTGGCTCGCCGCTGGAAGAAACGGCATTTAATCTCAGTTTTCCGATCTGCGAAATGGAGCACTAACCTCTGCCCTTTAACCCAACAGCACCACTGCTCTGGAGAGGGAGTGGAACACGCGTGAGAGTGACTTGTCATTGTCACGTGTGACGGGGGCGCAACTGTGAGCCGGCTCCGCCTGTCCCGCCCCCAGCTGCTCCTGTGGGACACAGCCCGTTCCTCTGTAGGGTGCAGTTCTGTCGGGGACAGCCCCGCAGGGTTAGGGTGCAGTTCTGTCGGGGACAGCCCCGCAGGGTTAGGGTTAGGGTTAGGGTTAGGGTTAGGGGTTAGGGTTAGGGTTAGGGGACAGCCCCGCAGCCCGAACAGGGGTGCTGCCCACGTGTTCACCCGTTAAGAAGCGTGAAAACACTGACTCTGAAGATTACCCACGTGACTGTGAATTCCTACAAAAGCGGCTGAAAGGACCAGTATGGGTACTCTCAGAGGAATGACCATCAGAGACACTTGCTGTCCCCACTCATTGTGGGTTGGCACCAATAACTCGTTTCCATTCAAAATGGGTTTTTTCTCACGGCAGTCCGCTTGCTTTTCTTACCTAGGGAAGACATTCGAAAGACGCCCGTCGAGATGGGCTTGGGGAGGGCAACTCCTTATTCACCAGGTGTCACTTGGGAGGAGAGGGTGACCCTGACACAGACAAAGACAAAGTCACCTCCTTGTCAGGCACGACCCCGTGGAGCCAGGCAGGCTGGAAGAGGCAGGCAGGGCATTTAACGACGTTGAGAAATCGTTGCGCTGAAAGGGGTTTGATTTCTCGGCTCCCCTGTGTTCAGTTTACATTCTGGTGGTACGTTATGGAAGTCGAAACTGAACTGGCACATCGCTAATATGCCTGAGCGCTCTAATCTGATTGGAAAGCTTAGGCCTTTTTACGTCCATGTGACGCTGTGTTTTGGAGGACGGCACAGAGACGCCCTCAGAGAATGGCTCTGCCATTTCTGATGTGTCCCAGAGTGGGAAGGATGCTATCATCGCTCAAGAGAATAGCAGTGGGACCAGAGAAAAATTCAAATGCGAGGTGGAGAGGATTTCTTGCCTCTCCCTTCTCTCTCTGTCTCTCCCTCTCTCTCATTATCACTCGGTCCTTCCCGGAAGCTCTCCTGGTTCTGCAGCTGATCCTGATGTGGATTAGGGGTGATAAACACCCCATTAATGGAGGCCTGAACTAGGAAATGGAGCTGGAATCGGCAGCACAATCAGCGGCCGACTGAGGTTAATAACTCCATTACTCCAGCTCCGCACCGAGCCGCGCGCTGAGCGGGGCGTTAGCCTTATCTTACTCCTCATTAATTGAGCTAATAGAACCCGGCTGACCCCGCCTTGCCGCCGTCATCTGAGAGTTTACCAGACATGGGCCGGCATACATAACATCGGCCGGGTGCTCCGCCGGGGCCTTTCGTTTTTGGACAAAAGATCTTCCTTAGAGATGGGTTGGCCGAGGGGCCCCTCCTGGTGGCAGAGCCGCTGCGCCCCTATTAACCACTCTGATGTTGTCCCATGAGCGAGTCGGGCCCTGCTGCTCCCGCTGGCCCCCTTAGGTGGGTCCACTTAGGCTTGAGGGCCGCAGGAAGAAGTGGCCACTGTCTCAACAGGGTGTCTGGGGTCAAGGGCCAAAGGGAAAGTGCGCGTCTCTTCGGCCTCGTCTCTTCTAACACCCCAGCGGTCTCCTGTGCACCTTCCCTCCCCAGCCCCCCAGGGTTTCCTGGGAGTTCACTGCATGCTCGACAGCCTTGCTTTGCCGCTCGCTGGGTCAGCCATCGGTGGGGGTGGGGGGCGGCGGCGGCGGCTGAGCCTTTTAAAGCTTCCGTTTCGAATCTGTCAAACAGGTAATAACCCAGCATTTTTGGACTCCCCGAGGCATATGGAATTCCGGGGCCAGGGATGAGATCGAAGCTGCACTTGCAGCCCACGCCGCAGCTGAGGCAACACCAGATCCTTTAACCCACTGTGCCGGCTGGGGATCAAACCTGCATCTTGGACCAGCTGCAGAGGTGCCGCCCATCGCAACGCGCCACAGCGGGATCTCCGACCCAGCCCTTCTTACCTCACCCTCTGCTGGGCTCCTGTGCGGATTCAGTGGGAGAATGCATATGGGCGGGACTTGGGAATTCGAAAATCCAGGCAAGATGATGTGGTCAACAGACTAAAAATCGAGACCTGGCTCAGTGGTTAACAAATCCGACTAGGAACCGTGAGATTGTGGGTTCGATCCCTGGCCTCGCTCAGTGGGTTAAGGATCCAGCGTTGCCGTGAGCTGTGGTGTAGGTCACAGATGGCGACTCGAATCCCATGTTCCTGTGGCTGTGGCTGTGGTGTAGGCCGGTGACTACAGCTCTGATTAGACCCCTAGCCTGGGAACATCCACATGCAGCAGGAGCGGCCCTAGAAAAGGCAGTAAATAAATAAATAAATAAATAAAAATCGAAACCTGAGTTTCCTGCAGCAGGTTATTAGCTTCGAGTCACCTCAGCTGAGAAGCAGGGACAGTGGTGCTGAGGACGTCGGGTGGGGGTGAAGGGGTGGCGCGGAAGCTCTCTGCACAGAGCCTGGCGGACGAGGGGCTCCAGAGTGGGGACCGCGTTCACTCCTAAGACCTGTGTGGGAAGCTTCTGCAAAGCAAAGTCACACAAGCTCCTCACCGAGGAACTAGGGCCCCAGGCGCTCTGAGCAGACAGAGCCACCCTCCCCACCCTCCCCCCAACCCCCCCCCAGGCTGGAGAGAGATGCTTCCTTGTTCACTGGGGATTTGCGGGGCAGGTGTTGGTCACGCAGGGAGACAAAAACAAAAAACTGCGCTTTGGTAGGAGACTCATAGAGCCAGCCGCACAGGGAGCTCTGAATGCCAGCCCAGCCTGGCAGACGATGAAGGGGCTGTGAAAAGGTGTGGCTGCCCTGTCCCCCGTCGTTTGGTAAGATTTAAAGATTCTTTTGATGCAGGACACAGCTCGGCGGCACTCAGAGAGATGAAAGGCTGTTACAGTTTCAACAAGAGGGCCCGCCAGGCAGGGCCACCTGGGGCTGCACCCTGGGGACAGGGTGGCCGAAGCTGCGCTGTGGAAGGCAGCTTCTGCATGGCAGGGCAGGGAGCTTGGTTTTGCAGGCTGATGCAGGGAGGGGACTGACGGGCTCATTTAAATAACGCCAGTGGCTCTGGGGCATGGGGACTGTCCCCAGATGGGGTGTGGGGAGCCCGTAGGGGAAGTGGTTGGAGGGGGGCTGGCAAACCGCCCAAGAAGGAGAGTTCCCCGCGCCTTCGCCTCCGCTTCCACAAGACATCATCCTGGGCCACCAGCCCAGTTTCCACTGCACCTGTTACAGCGCTTGGTGACAGCACATCCCAACTGTCGTGGCTCCCACAGCCAGTGTGGTGCTTCCTTGTAGCCAAAATAAATACTCGCTGGTGATGGGGATGTGGCAGCGGCTGGGAGGTCGGAGGGGAGGGTCCTAGGGCGAAGGCTGGAGTTCGGAAGGGCCGTGTACCCGGGGCCTCCAGCCCAGGATCCTGGCTGGCGACCGTGGTGACGGGCCCCCAGCCCGTGGTCCCTGGAGCTGGAGCATTTTACCCCTTGAATAAATAAGGACGGAAGCAGGAAAAGGAAAGTTCTCCCATTATTTTCCTGCCTAGGGACTGCTGACATTTTACCACTTATTTCCAATGTTTGTGTAAGAAGAAGTCTGGCGAGGGTGATTCTGAGCAAATGCGCAAGGTCGGCGCTGCTCTTCTTCCTGGGTTAAAACTTACTATGACAGTCTGTTACCGAGGGCTGTCGTCTGTCTTCGAGAGCATGGGAGCAATTACTCCTGAAGCAGCCACATCAAAAATGTACATTACCTTTGAACTCCTTGCCTGCAGCCTCAAGGCTCTCTCCGGGTGTAACATACAGTGAATTCCCGGAGAGAGAGAACCAGCCCGGGCCACCGCAGGCTTAGCTCTGCCGTCCCCAACAGTCCCCAACCGTCCCCAACGGGTGCCAAGGACCCGGAAGGCGCCTGGCCTGGTGCACGGGCGGCAGGAACCCAGGAGCCTCCCGGGCAGCGGGCAAGCTGGGTGGTTACGGTCTTGAGGAGGAGGCAGGGCGCCCGCATCACCAGGAATTTGCCAGGTGTTCTCCCCCTTCCTTCCTCTCTAGAAACGCAAGGATTCAAATTGGTTTTCACTTCAGCCGGTTCCTTTTCTTGTTTAAATTCAGGTAGGGCTGTTTTACTGCGTTCTGTCCTTTTCTGCCGTACAGCAGCGCCACCCGGTCATGCATGCACGTTCTTTTTTTCATACTGTCTTCCGTCCCAAACGTTCTCACCCAAACGATGGGACATGGTTCCCTGTGCCGGCGAGTGGGACCCCGTTGCTTATCAGTTCTAAGTGGCATAGTTTGCATCTAGCCCCCCCTTCCCCTCCCTCCTGGCACCCACAAGTCTGTTCTCTATGTCTGCGAGTCTGTTGTTTCTGTTCTGCTCGAAGGTTCGTTTGTGTCGTGGTTTAGATTCCACGTATAAGCAACATCGTAAGGCATTTGTCTTTCTCCCTCTGACCGACTTCACTTAGTATGAGGCACTCTGGGTGCATCCGTGTTGCAGCAAATGGCGTTATTTTGGTCCGCAGTTTTGTTAGTTCAAGACCTACCTTCGCAGCAGTAAATCAAAACTCAGTTGATTTCTTAACCATTTAAAGCTTTTCTCCTAAGAACCCGGTCCTGCCTGTCTGACTCTCCCACCATCTCTGAGACATCTTAGACGGGGTTCGAGGTCACTTTGCCACCTTCTCCCTGGAGCACACCATTCTGGGTACACGTGTCCTTTGGGGACAAGGGGCAACTTTTCTCAGTTTCCTTCTAAGGGTCCGATAACCTTCACCGTCAGGAAATTTCTGCTCCCCCTTGTCAAAGCCGACTCTTCTTCGCTGGCAAAGCCCGTCCCCACTTCAGTTCCCCTGAGGATGCCAAGCTCTTAGGAGGGGTCCACCAGGCTCTGTCCAGCGGGTGACAAGGGAGACGTGGGGGAGGAAACACGCCTCTCCTGCCAGGTATCCACGATGCAAAGCAATCTCCAGGCCTTGGTGGAGAGTGACAGGTGACCTTTCATAGCACGGAGCCCGGGGTAGTTGGCATTTGAGTCCGGCTCTGATGAAGACGCCCCCATTTTGGGCAGACGCGGCGCCCGCCCGTTCACTTAAATTCATTTCCCAGAGAAAGGCAGGAGGCCGGACGCCGAGATGACTCGGAGAAATCATGTTTGTTTTCTTTCCCCATAGGAGACTTTGGGAGGCATCAGCGTCTACTTCAATTTTCCATCTTCCTCAGAGGCGTAAATAAAGCGCTGAACTGTTGAACCCGCTCGCACATTCAGAGCTTGGGCCCGTGCCAGGCTCCCGCGGCAGCTGTCTAAAAGCTGGAAGTGCTCCTTCCTAAATATCACAGAAATTATTTACTAATAATCAAAAAAACTTTTAAGGAAGGCTTGCACAACTAGCTCCGCTCTGCTTTGGCTGTAGGCAGCCTTTCTCACCCCAGCAGGAAGGTCAACCATGTGACAGCAGGTGTTTTTGGTTTTGTTTCCTTCTGTGTTTTGAGAAATTGAGCTTCCTGCTGGGGTGAGAAAGGCTGCCTACAGCCAGCAGATAATGCATTATGTGGGTCCCCTGGGGAGCAGGAACGTGGCGCAAGGGGTGGGAAGGCGGGCAGTGGGAGGGATGGGTTGGGATGGCACGTTTGCACGGAAGGGGCTCGGAAACGGCCTTGCTAATAAGAGCACCTTGGAGCAGAGGCTTAAATCTGGGAAAGAACTGGGGCAGAGCAAGTGCAAAGGCCCTGAGGTGGGCAGGAGCTGGGCAAGTTCAAGCGGCACCAGGAGGCGGTTGCAGTGCAGTGGCGAGAGTGGGAGGTGACAGTCATAGATAGAGGGGCACCTGGGGGACCCGAGCCTTTCCTCTGAGTCCCGTGGGAGCCTCTGGGGAGAAACGGGGTGTTGAGCAGTAGAGTGATGGGATCTCCCTTTCTTTTAAATTTTATTTGCTTTTTTAGGGCCGCACCCATGGCATATGGAGGTTCCCAGGCTAGGGGTCGAATAGGAGCTGCAGCTGCCGGCCTACACCACAGCCACGGCAACGCGGGATCGGAGCCAATTCTGTGACCCACAGCACAGCTCACGGCAATGCCGGATCCTTAACCCACTGAGCAAGGCCAGGGATTGAACCCGAAACCTCATGGATCCTAGTTGGGTGCGTTAACCACTGAGCCATGACGGGAGCTCCGAGATCTCACATTCTAAAAGGATTTGGAGTTCCCCAGGGACTCGGTGGGTTAAGGATCCGACGTTGTCACTACTCTGGCAAGGGTTCGGTCCCTGGCCCCGGGGAACTTCTGCATGCCTCAGGCAAGGCCAACAAAGTAAAATTACAAGTAAATGGATCACACAGGCTCCTGGGAGGCGAGGGGACCACAGGCAAGAGGGCAGGAGGGCAGGGGCAGAAGCAGGGAGGCGGGGAGGAGGCAGTGGCATCTTCCGGGTAAGAGATGCTCTTGGCCTGGCCCAGTGAGTGGCAAGAAGGGCTTGGGCTCGGACCACCAGCTGTCAGTCGGGGTACAGGCACGGGATCCCGGAGTTGCCAAGGGGAGCTCTGGCTTTTGCTGTGGCACCTGGGAAGAGCGGCAACCACCTGCTGACCAGGGCTGTGGGAAGACAGGTCGGGGGGCCCTCGTTGTGGTTTGGACGTGAGCCGAGTCAGGTGCCTATTTGGATCTGACCGAGTTTCCAGGGCTGTTCTAGCAACAGGAATTTATTTTCTCCCAGTTCTGGAGAATGGAGGTCCGAGGTCAAGGTGCGGGCGGGTGTGCTTCTCTGGGGCCTTTCCCCGCTTGCGCGCCTCTTCCTGTGCTCCTTCCTCTGGCACTTGCATCTCTTTGGGTTCAGATGTCCCTTTGGCATAGGGCACCGTTCGGATTGGGTCAGGGCCGCCCTGACAGCCTCATTTAAGTCCATCACCCCCGCGAAGGCCCCGCTTCCAAATACAGTCACATTCCAGGGGGGTAAGTGTGCAAAACGTAAGTTGTGGAGCACACACTCCCCCACCCCCCAGCCCCCGTGGCCTCTGCTGTGGCAGCCTGGGCCAGCCAGCACAGGCCCCCGACGGCACCTCAGCCTCACCTTCACTTCGGCTGCGGGGGGACAGCCACGGCATGTGTTCGGGGAGCCAGGCCTTCTCCCCACAGCCCCTCCTCAGCGGGGTCCCCATCACTTCCGCCCCCCGCCCCAGAGTCTCAGCCTTGTTTTTCACCCCAAGATCCAGATCCATGTCAGTTAAACTGAGAAGGCCCCTGGGGACTGTCTAGTGCCCACCCCCCAAATGGCACAGAGGGAGGAGCTGAGGTCCAGAGAGACTGGGCCCTTTGCCTGAGGTCGTGCTGCTTTAGGAGTGGGGGCCGGAACCAGCGAGGGCCTTTGTCTTATTTTGCCCCCTCCCCCAAACTGGTATTCTCCAATTAAAAGAGGTTGTAGGAGTTCCGTCATGGCTCAGCAGAAACGAATCTGACTACTATTCATGAGGACCCAGGTTCAATCCCTGGCCTCGCTCAGCGGGTTAAGGATCCAGCGTTGTGGTGAGGTGTGACACAAGTTGCAGATGCGGTTCAGATCTGGCGTTGCTGTGGCTGTGGCCTAGGCTGGCAGCTGTAGCTCCCATTTGACCCCCTAGCCTGGGAACCTCCATATGCTACGGGTGCGGCCCTAAAAAGACAAAAAGAAAGAGATTGTAGGAGTTCCCTGTTGGTTCATTGGGTTAATTTTCCACTAAAATAAATTAAGTTAGAAATAAAATAAAAGAGATTGTAATAAGTTTATTTCCATTCATCATTAGTAACAATAACAAGTGTACTGGTTCTTACTGCTCCATCAAGATTTTATATAAAAACAAAGAAAAATTATTTTACTAAACTTGCCGAAAAAAAAAAAATAGAAAACTCTGTTCTAAACTTCCCAGATTTAGAATTTTCCAATGTTCATGCCAAGTAATTGGGCACAGCTTCAAGAATTTCCCGCTCAGACTCACAGACATAGAGAACAGACTTGTGGCTGCCAAGTGGGAAGGCATTGAGAGTTTGGGATTAGCAGATGCAAACTATTCTCTATAGAACGGACAAACAACAAGGCCCTGCTGTACAGCACAGGGAACTCGATTCAATGTCCTGTGACAAACCATAGTGGACAAGAATTTGAAAGAGAATATATTTATATGTGTAAAAAAGAATGTATATATATATAACTGAATCACTTTGCTGTACACCAGAAATTACCACGACATTGTAAATCAACAATACTTCAATAGCATTTTAAAAAAACCAATTTCCTGTTCAGCTAGGCCTTTTTTGGCCTCTTGATAAGTGAGTAATATATTTGGTATTGTTTATTTTCATTTTTTAATTTATTGTTAAATTTATTTTATTGAGGTAGAGTTGATTTATAAGATGGATTTCTACTGTACAGCAGAGTGATTCAGTTATACGCATATATATTCTTTTTCATGTTATTTTCCACTAGCACTTATTATAGGATATTGTCTTGTTTTGTTTATTTTGGCCGTGCCTGAGGCATGCATAAGTTCCTGGACCAGAGATCGAACCCTTGCCTCAGCAGTGACAGCACTGGATCCTTAACCTCCAGGCCACCAGGGGATTCCTGTCTTGCTTTGCTTTTAAGTGCCGTGTGTATTTTTCGCCACCCAGCATACCTGCCGTCCTTCCGCATGTCCCCTCTTCCTTGCTCCACCTGCCCCTGGCGCATCGGGACGCTGGGCTGGGACAGCCTGCAACTCCGCTGCTCTTGAACCTGGAGGAGGTTCCGTCGGCGTTTGCTTGAACCAGACGCCCCTCTTCCTGCGGAGCTCTGGGGCGTCTCCCCTCCTCCTCTCAACAGTAATTAGCCTTGTAAGACTAATGGGCGAAATCGTGTCTAATTACCCTGTTGAAGGCCCAATTACGTGATTAACATTCGGGGGCTATAAGCTAATGATGAGAAGAGCCTCTCATTTGCATAGTATTCAGTTAATTGAGCTGCCAGCCGAGGGGCGGACAGGGTGGCGGTGGCAGGATTCCCCTTCTGGAAGGACACTAACGACCAGCGAGGACGCGCACCTGACAGCTTTATTAATTAGCCGCGATCCGATTACCTAGCAGGAGTGGCAAGGGGCAGCGGGCAGCGAGGCGAGGCTCCGTGAGACATGCGAGGTGGACGCCCTCTCTGCTGATTTTCCTTCCCAGGACTTGGCTGTGTTCGAGGCAAGCGCACAGTCACCTGGAAGAACCATTTTAGGAAAACCTCCCCTCAGAATCTTGCGGGGGCCCTTCCGTCAGTGCCCACCTCTGCCTGCTCACGTCCCTCATTCCGTCATCCCTTCATCCGCTCGCGTTTACCGAGTGCCTCCGTCCCTGCCCTGGGGAGCGTCCCGGGAGAGGGTTCCCTTTGGTTCGAGGCTCTCAGCTTCCCCCAGAGGCTTGCGTTTCAGCATCAACTCAACCTCGAAGCTGGCGAATGTCAGCAGAGGATTTCAGACTTGGAGGAATCCCGAAGGATTATTCCTTCAGATCTCTTATTTCAGCCCCTAAAAAATGGGGCTCTGGGAGATGAAGAGCCTGGAGCTCAAGGTCACTTGGCAGGAGTGGGTGGGGTGGGGCGGGGACCGGTGCCCCTGGCTGTGCTCTTCGCCTCCTGGAACAGGAATGTCCTGCCTTTTCAGCACCTCTGTCACCCCCAGTGCACTGTGGTTTGAGTACCTGGTGTTCTCTCCCCAGACGCTTGCACGAAGCTCCTCCCTCTTTCCTCGCAGCCTTGTCTGTTTCTCTTCCACGAGGCAAAGTGGGATGGTGCTCCTGGCTCATAAGCAGGTGATTAACCAAAGCAGGGAGCCGTTCGAGTCCTGTGGCTGGGACCGAAACCAGATTCCTCTCCAATGAATGTGTTTTTTAACAAAAAATAAAATCATGTGTATGTCTTTTTATAACTTGCTTTCGTACTTAATAATATATCGTGGACATCTTTTTCTATCCTCGCGAAAGCTAGAACTCATTAAATTTTTTCACAGTGTTGCACTGCAGACTATGACCTAGTGGTCGTTTATGAACAGGATTACATAGTCCAGATGTATTATGGTGTATTTAAATGCCCTCCGTCGGGAAGCATTTCAGTTATTTGCAGTTTTCTTCCATTACAAGTGATGCAGCAACAAACATACACACACACATCTTTATGCATTTCTTTTGGTTTTTTCCTTAGGAAAAATTTATAGAATGGAGTTACTGAGCCAAAGGATATGCACAATTAAAAAGTTAATTACTTTTGAGTTCCCGTCCTGGCGCGGTGGTTAACGAATCCGACTAGGAACCATGAGGTTTCGGGTTGGATCCCTGGCCTTGCTCAGTGGGTTAAGGATCCGGCGTTGCCGTGAGCTGTGGTGTAGGTTGTAGACTCGGCTTAGATCCCACATTGCTGTGGCTCTGGTGTAGGCCAGCAGCGACAACTCCAATTAGACCCCTAGCCTGGGAACCTACATATGCCGCGAGAGTAGCCCTAGAAAAGGCAAAAAAGACAAAAAAGAAAAAAAAAGTTAATTACTTTTATTTTTTAATGGAAAGGAGTCAGAGATTGGAGGAGTACAAATGGATATTCAATGAAAAATAAATCTTAAAAGAGGAACAACTGAAAATTAATGATCTAAGCCTCTGACTTAGGTTAGAAAAATAAAACCCCCAGATGGCAGGAAAGAGACCCTAAGAACAGAAATCAAGAGAGTAGAAAACAAAGTGACAGTAACAGCCAAAAAAAGTTGGTTCTTTGACAAAATAAAGTTTAACAATTAATAAAAAAAGTCTCTAACAAGATTGATCAATTAGGAAGAATACACAGATAAACAATATTTGGAATAAAAATGGTGATATGACCATAAATAGAGCAGGGTTTACAAGGGTAAGAAAAGCATTATGAACCAATTATGACAATAAATTTGGAAACGTAGACAAGATGGATCAATTCACAGAAAAAAAAGTCTTACCAATATTGACACAAGAAGAAATGGAAAACCCAAACAGTCCTGTAACTATTAAATGGAGTGAACCATAAAAGTAAAATCTTCCCCTCCTGCAAGCCCTCCTCCTGCCCCCGAGTGTGGCGGCAAAGCACTGAAACACACCGGAGATGGTGAGGAAGATACTGAGTGGACTGTGACAGCAGCACCGCAAAGCAGACATGACACAGCAGCATGAGTGTGAATGAGCCACAGCCGCGTGCGCCAATGAGGAGGAATCTGAGAAAACCAACGTTGAGTGGAAAAGCACGCTGCAAAGAATAAATAAAGCATGATACCAAACCAAGTAAAACTCAGCAATGGATTAAGTGCTTGTACACATTTTTAAAAACTCCTAATGGCTGGACTCCTGGGTTGTGTGTTGACAGAGGGATGGGGTTGGTTAGACACATCCAGACTATTTCAGTCTTGGGTGATGCCTTTCTTTGGTGAGTGTATCCACCAGAATGGAAATTCTTCCAATAAAGGATTCTTTGTCTTATTCACTGATCTACCTCAAGCTCCTCAAATGGTAATACCTGGCACATAGTAGGTGCTCCATGAATACATACTTATTTTTATATGTCAAAATATGTCACAATAAAAAAATGGGGAAAATATTGTTTTCTTCTCATCCTCTCCCAGAAGCAACCACTCTTCATTGTTTCCAGGGTTTCTAGAGACTTCCTTCTGCATCAGTAAGGAGATAAAAATATATGCATTTATTTTGTATACATGGAGACACACTGCACTGCCTACTTTCTCTTTTCTCTTGACGGCGTATCTAGAGATAATTCTGTGTAGTGCATTAGCTCTGCTCAGTCTTTTTACAATTTTTTGGTTAGAGTTGATTTACAGTGTTCTGTCAATTCCTGCTGTACAGCAAAGTGACCCAGTTATACATTTATACACATTCTTTTTTCACATTATCCTCCATCATGTTCCATCACAAGTGATTAGCTGTAGTTCCCCGTGCTGTGCAGCAGGATCGCATTGCTTACCCACCCCAGATGCAGTAGTTTGCAGCTGCTGACCCCAAACTGCAGTTCGTCTCATCCCCCCCTCCCACCCGGCAGCCGCAGGTCCGTTCTCCATGCCCACGCGTTTGCTTCTCTCCTGTGGAAAGGTTCATTTGTTCTGTGTATTAGATTCCAGATATAAGTGATATCATATGGTATTTGTCTTTCTCTGATTTACTTCACTTAGTATGAGAGTCTCTAGTTCCATCCATGTTGCTCCTAATGGCATTATTTTGTTCTTTTTTATGGCTGAGTAGTATTCCATTGTGTGTATGTACCACATCTTCTTAATCCATTCATCTGTTGATGGACCTTTAGGTTGTTTTCATGGCTTAGCTATTGTGAATAGTGCTACAGTGAACATAGGGGTGCATCTATCGTTTTTTCAACAATTTTTTTTTTTTTTGGCCTCTGTAGGTCTGCACCCCCAGCATATGGAAGTCCCCAGACTAGGAGTAGAATCAGAGCTGTAGCCACCGGTCTATGCCACAGCCACAGCAACACTGGATCTGAGCCACATCTGTTACCTACACCATAGCTCACGGCAACCCTAGATACTTAACCAACGGAGCAAGGCCAGGGATCAAACCTTCATCCTCATAGATGCTAGTCAGATTCGTTTCCACTGAGCCACGATGGGAACGCCACACGCATCTTTTTCAATCAAAAAAAAATTTTTTTTTTTTGTCCAGATATATGCCCAGAAATGGGATGGCTGGATCATATGGTAGTTCTATATTTAGTTTTCTGAGGTACCTCCATCTTGTTTTCCATAGCGGTTGTACCAATTTACATTCCCACCAGCAGTGTAGGAGGGATTCCTCTTTGCCACACCCTTTCCACATTTGCAATTTGTAGACTTACTAATGATGGCCATTCTGCCCGGTGTGCGGTGTTACCGTTCTTTGTAATAGCCACGCAGTGGTCCAGCCTATTAAATTAAATTAGGCACTAATTTAATCACGTCCCTCTTGAGCGTTTAGACTGTATTCCTTCTTTCTTTGCAAACAGTGCGACGATTGGTGTCTTGTAATCGGGCTCTGTACCTTCATGCATCGTCCCTACAGATAGTAAAATCCTAAGAAATGGAATTGCTGGATGTAGTCGTGTTTTCGTTTTTGATGGGCACTACCGAAGAGCCCCAGAGCTCCTAATTCTACTCATGGAGATGAAAAGCACCCCGAGATTGAAGGGGGTCCGTGCTCGGAAGCAGTTAGAGCATCCAAGGAACAAAGGTTTCATGTAGTTTTGGGGACACCCTGCTGCCAGACTCCAGAGCACACCTGCGCAGCAACATGGGTCCCCGGAGCCACCTAAGTTTGTGACACAGTTCAGTTGAGTCTCCAGTGGAAATGTTTGACGTCATGAAACTGAAGTTTTAGGAAACGTATTTTTTTCCTTAGGATCGATGATGGGTTTAAAATATGCCTAATTGTTTTCTTTCCAGAACGGTTGTCTCGGACCTTCCCTTGCGGCGGCGGGTTAAGGATCTAGCATTGCCGAAGCTGTGGTCGCAGCTTTGGCGATGTGGGTTCGATCCCTGGCCCAGGAACTTCCACATGCCGCAGGTGTGGCCAAAAAAAGCGCATGGTGCACCACAGCCTTGGTGCTTTCTAGAAGTGAGATTTAGTGTGAAAGACACGAGATTTGGAGTCCAAGACTGGAGTTTGAATTGGAGTTAGTCAACACACATTTAGTGAGTACATGTGGTGTGCTGGGACAGTGGACAGGCCGGACTGGCCAGCCTACCCTCTAGGTGGGAGCCAGCCTGAGAGGGAAGGAGGGTTATACTCGGGTTTATTACACCACAGACCGCCTCAGTTGGCTCCAAGCCACGCGGGAAGCGAGGAGGCAGAGCAGAGGCCCCGAGACAGGAGGCAGCCCCACTTCTTTCTAGTGACTCCCCCTCTCAGAGTCTCCCTGTCTTCTCTTTCAAATCCGAATTCCTAGTCTACATGGTGGAGTTCCCACTGCGGCAAAGCAGGTTAAGGATCCGAAGTTGTCTCTGTGGCAGCCTGGGTTGAGTCCCCAGCCCAGTGCACGGGTGAGGTTCCGGCTGTGATGGAGGTCACGGCTGCAGCTCAGATTCGAGCCCTGGCCCGGGAACGTCCATATGCCATGGGTGCAGCCGACAAAGAAAAAAAAAAATTGGTCTGTGTGGTGTCAAGTCGCTACCAGGTTCAGAGAGGTGGTCTCTGCTAAAAGTGAACAGCGAAGCTTAGCACTTAGCGGTTTGGTGCCAGTTTGGTGAAGAGATGATGGGATTAGCCAACCGGCCCCCAGGCAGGTGGGTGCCACTCACCAGCGGAAAGAATGGCCCTTCTGTCTTTTTCATTTGCTGCGAGATGCCGGCCCTCCTTCCCCAGAGGTGCGTGGGGGGGGGGGGCGGCCTGGTTGGTGGAATGAGGGCGGGAGGGTGTCCTCCGGAGCTTCGTCCTTCGCTCCCGAATCCTCCAGCCATGCCGGCGAGCCCTGGAAACGTCTCTGCCGCTGCCGGGGGCAGACACCAAAGCCCCTGGCTGCTCCCAGATTGAAATGTCAGTCGCTCCAGCTGCCCCCGGACAGAGGCATTCAGGAGTCATCTGCCGGGTGCCCACGGCAACTGCTGCGGCGTAATAGAGACAGATGTAGCACCAAACTGGAATTCGATGGATCTGAAATTATGTATTTAATTCGCAGTTGCTATAGAGTGCTCATAAACCCTTGATCATGATAGAGAGGCCAATAAACATTCGAGAACATAAATATTTGGCGAGGAAAAGGCTCTGTGAAACATTTAGTTGTGGAGTCGTTAGAAGAACAGAGACAATCAGCCAGGCAGAACTCTCTAGACACCAATCTGGCGAGTTATGTACGTAGGGTCGGTAGTGACCTGGAGTGAGCCGTTTTACGAGCGGGCAGACGTTCATTGGACACGCGCAGGCGCCGGCGTGGAGGGCTGCCCTGCCTCACGCAAGCCTCGAGCTGCTGCCCTTCAGGCACCTGAACCGAGGGGCAGAGTGCTCACTGGACACCAGTACCTGGTGCTGTGTCGGCCAGGATGCGAGCCGGGCAGGCACCTGTGCATCGGAAGCCGGCAGGTGGAGATGTGCCTTGAACCCTGGCCTGCTGTGATCTCTGAGGCTGGGCAGAGCAGCCGTGTGGCGGTCAGGCCCAGACGTCCCCGGGTTCGAATCCTGTTTTGCCATTTACTGGCCACAGACCTTGGGCAGGTCACTCGCCCCCTCTATAACGGGGCATGATGGTAACGGCGCCCGCCCCCTGGGTGTGCTGAGAAGCCAGTTAGGTGCTGTGTGTCCAGTGCGAATGAAAGCATGTGTGCAGCTCCAGAGAGGGAGCTGGTCCAGCACCCTCCACCCTCGCTGGAAAGACGCTGGGGATCAGGCCAGCAGGGTGCCGGTGGCGAGAGGGTGGTTCAGGTTCGATTTGCGTTTTGGAGTGTGGCTCCCGATGTCTGATGTCCATCTTCACCTGCTCTCTGTGGGGTAAGACGTGGGTTTGGGGGTTGGTGGAAAGGTGGGTTAAAAGGAATTTGTTAGATGAACAGCGAAAGTTTTAGAAGAAGCAAGCGATTTACATAACAAACGAGGCACCTCCTCCCCTGCCCTGCTTTCCCAAGCATAGCTTCGCAGCCCAGGATCCCTGTGTCCCACATTCATCCTTTGTGTAGATGCTGCAGAAGCAACGATGGTTTGAACCGCTGGCCTCGATGAAGCTTTCTCTTTAGAACCTGGGAGCTTCTTTTGGGGAGAATAATTCTCTACAAGAGTGAGCTGCAGTTTTCTTTCCTTTGAGAGGGAAACCAAGGGAAACAGAATTTAAATGGACAAGAGTCTGGACCGAAAGAACCTTTGAGGTGTCTGTAAATGTGATGATGAGAGGAAGAACGCAAGCAGGCTGAGGGATACGTTTCTCTCCTTGGAGATCCTTGTGAATTCCAGGTGGTCATGGGTCTGCGGTAATTCTGCCTGCAGAATCGGAGGACTGCTGGGGTTCTCTTTGGTTCTGGAGCCCTGTGCTACAGCTGCTACCAGGGCTGCTGCTTCTGGAGCTGGTGGTCATGGATCTCAGCAAACCGGAAGGTCATTTATTCATTCTGCAAACGCTGGGTTAGCCTCTTGATCAGTGTTACGTGCACACAGGGCTGGCTCTGGGGATGCGGAATGAGTGAGACATGCCTGGCCTTCCATGGTGCCCCCCCAGATCTGCCTTTCAGAAGGGGATTCAAGGGTGCTCGACCCACAGCACTCTCTCCTGGGGGGTTTCCTGGGGTGCAGTGTAGGGGACTTGACACCAGGGGGACACCCTGGACAGGAAAACTGTTAAGGGGCCAAGGACACGCGGCCTTCCAGGTCCCTGCCACACGGAAAAGATGGAACTCTGTTAAATAATCCTGATATCCTGGCCTGGAGTCCCCGCTGCGGCACAATGGGTTCGTGATGCTGCTTGTCTCTCTGGCAGCTTGAGTTCGATCCCCGGCCGGGCGCAGTGGGTTAAGGATCCGGTGTTGCCCGAGCTGCAGCCAGGCCAAGAAAGAAAGGCAAAATCAAGATCCTGGCCTGAAGGTGAGCCCCTCCTCCACCAGGTCAGCTGAGAAGGGGAGACGCCGATAAAAACATCCGCAAAGTGTGGCTCATCGGGTCAGCGGTACGGTTTGGTCACGAGGCCCTTTCTTTGAGTGGTTGGAAAAATGTGGAATCACACCCAAGGAGGTTGGCGCATTCCAGGAGGCAGGCACGGCTCAGGGAGGGGGCTGCCTTTTGCTTTCCCCTTCATGGAGCAGCCATGGGACAAGCCAGCAGCTGCAGATACACCGTGGCAGGAGTCACAGAGGGGCAAACATCCCATTGATGACAGCATTAGGAGCTGGTGTCACCTTGGGGTCCCCCTGCAGGAAGCTGATTCGCGCCATCCTTGTCCTCTTTTATCTGTGGTCCTGCTCAAAGATAACGAATGCAAACAGCCACTTCTGTCCTGAACCGAAATGCAACTTTGCACCTGCCTGTGGCCGAGGCATTTCAGAAACAACAAAGAAAGCCATCTGCTCACACCTCCCCTCCCCTGACCTCGCCTTCGGCTCCTGGTAGCCGTGGCTGCATCCTGGTAGCCGTGGCTGCAGGGACTCGGGCCTCGGGCCTCGCCGTCCTTGCTTCTCCCCTCCCTGGAGTTTGTACTGAGCTGAGTGGACCTCGGGGTCTGCCTGCAGCTGGTCCCTTAGAGAGAAGCCCCGTGGAGTGACATGAAGGCCCGGCCCCATCTTAGCTGCACTAACTGAAGCCAGGTGTTTCTCCTCCAGGCCCCCTTTCTGCATCAAGAAATGGAGGTGATAGTAGTACTTAATTCGGAGTTGGCAGGACACCTTTGTGCATGCCACCTGCTGTCCCCATTGTCACCTTAATGCCACTCCAGGAGGCTGCAGGAACAGGCAATGAGAGCAGTTACCTCCTGTGGTCAAGAACTCAGGGTGGGGGGTGGCCATTCCACCCCAGCAGGCAGGAGGGACCTGCCATCCAGTGCCATCCTGCCACTGTGGGGAGGATGCCCGCCAGTCCTCCACAAGGAAACGGGCCTGTCCCGCCTGGAGCTGCAGCGGGCCCTTGCCTAGCAAAGATGTGCTCACCTGGGAGGAGTCCAGGATGGCTTCAGCTCTGCTCCCCCGACCCCCGCCACCGCCCATCTAAGCAGCGTGCCACTGCGGACACATCCCATGAAGCCCTTCTAACCAGGCCACTGACCCAAGCCCTTCCCAGATAGAAATTCTGGGGTCCTGCTCTTGGGGCCAGGCAGCGGGTGAGTGCCTGCCGTCCTGCGGGGCCGGGCTCACCCACCCACAGACATCTTGGTAATGGAGAGGCAGGTGAAGAGGGCCCAGGACGGGCAGGGGTAAGGATGTGAACGCTCACTGCAGGGCGACTTTGACAGATGACCTTGCCTCTCTGACCCTCTGACTCCTCATGGCTAAAAGAGGCAAGAATAGTATTGAGACTGCCCTGTGATGCCCTGATTCAGAGTGCTCAGCCCAGAGCCCAATCCGGCAGCGGCTCTTCCTATTAATAAGGGCAGCACTTGAGCATTGATGTGTAGGTTCCGTAGGTATTTATTACGGGCTGCTCTTTGCCAAGCCCTGTCCCAGATCCCGGGGCTTCAGCAGTGAGGCAAACGTTCGCATGGAAGGAGGCCAGAAGACCCTACACCAAGGAGCAGAGAAGAAACAAGAAACACCTGCCGAGACAGAGTTCCGTGGGGAATTAGAGGCCACGGCGTGGCAGAGAAGGGCGGGGGGCAGGTTCGTGGAGCTGGGACAGCACCTCTGAGGAAGGGTCATTTAAGCTAAGAGGCGAATGAAAACTCAGAGCCAGCCATGGGGAGATGGGAGGAAGAGCCATCCAGGCTCCAGGCGGGAGGAAGCCAGGCCGGTTCCAGGGCTGCTCATCTGGGAGTCGGGATGGGGGGCAGTCGGGAGGCTGTGACATGCTAAGGACGAGGCTGGAGAGCCGGCCAGCCCCAGCCCCTCAAAGCCAGGGTGAGGCTGGGGAGCCCTGGGAGCTGGGCAGACACTCCGGGTGTGGGGGGGTTGTCTCTATGTTTCACGCACCTTATGTGTGTGAGTCCATTTGTTGTGAAACAGTCAGAAAACGTAGCCAAGTAAGAGTATTTCTAGTATCCAGGGCAACCTCTGGTAACATTTTGGTATAGTGTGTGTATTCTGACATTGTCAGGGAAACGCTACAAAAAGAGTTTAAGGAGTTCCCTTGTGGCACAGCGGGTTAAGGATCTGGCATCATCACTGCAGCGGCTCAGATCGCTGCTATGGCGCAGATTCGACCCCTGGCCCGGGAATTTCCATATGCCACGGGCCTGGCTGAAACAAACCAACAAACGCAGGGTTTTAACTGTACACATTGTATCGAATCCCTCCCCGCACTTCGTATGTTGTGAATTCATTGTCCCAACTGCTGTCCCCAGCGCCTGCGTTAGTGGCCGCACAGCCCTCCTCTGAGCGTGTTCCCCCGGCGCCTCCGGACCCCGACACAGACACGGGGTTATTGCAGATGCCCCTGGGGTGGTTATTCCAGAGCGGGTAGGCTTCTGGGCTCAAGTAATACGTTTAATTCATAGGCGGCTATCGAAACCCGGGAGTTTTAAGTTGCAGCCAAGGATGTGGAAAAGCTTTATCTAGATGCTCAGGTTTCAGCTCACAGCGGGGGTCACGTAAGAAGTTTAACCCAGGAGCGTAACCAGATAAACAGTTTAACCCTGGGTTGCTTCTCGGTAGGCAATTAGGGGCGTCTTCTCCTGGCACCTCCAGGCAACAGGGCTGGGCCGAGAGCGGGGCCTCCAGGGCAGGCGTCCTTTCTCCCCCGGATCCCAGGTTCCTCCAGCTGCGATCAGTCAGGTCCAGGTGTGGTCTGTATCCACTTTCCACAAGCCCCAGTCTCTGGATACACCCGCAGCTAGGTGCAGATTCAGGAGGGGTTCGGCCCAAGGGAGCCCCCTGCCCCCCATCGAGGCTGCAGACGGGCGGGGTGAGTGTCGTGACCTGATCGTCGGGTGAAGCCTATTTGATGTCGTAGCATCTGAACCTGTGTCTTTGCTGGTCCACAAGGAAGAGCTTCCTGTCACTTTTAGGCATTTGAGGAGAAAGAGCAAGTGGCTTTCTTGGAATGCACCCTCAGAGGGGAGTTGCCCAGAGTGGGAAGGTTCTGGAAAGACTTTGAATTGTGCCAGGAATGCTGCAGAGGTGTGTCTCCCGCTGGGTCTCTGCTCTGGAGAGATGCCTGGAGGAAACGCAGCGGGTGGGGGCCCAAGGGTGGTAGGAAGCAGTGGTGAGGCCGGCTCAGGCGGACCCGGGGGCCTGGGCCTCCCGCTGAAGCTTGTCCATGGCAGAAACTCCAAGTGAGCTGAGTGTCAATCCCACAAGCAGAGTCGGGGGGCGGGAGTGGGGGAAGCAGGTGGTGGAGGCGGTAAAAACATGGCACTTGCAGGCACCGACCCTGCCTGCCCCGTGTGGTGGCCTTTGTAGCCACAGGTCCTTCTGGCTTGTGGCTGTGCCCACCCCACCCCCCCAAACTCATTCTAACCCACCCTTCAAAGGATGAGATTCTTTTTTTTTTTTTTTTTTTGTCTTTTTAGGGCTGCACCCACCGCATATGGAGGTTCCCAGGCTAGGATCTGAACGGAGCTGTAGCCTCTGGCCTACACCACAGCCACAGCAACACAGGATCTGAGCCACATCTGCGACCTACACCACAGCTCACAGCCATGCCAGATCCTTAACCCACTGAGCAAGGCCAGGGATCGAACCTGCAACCTCATGGTTCCTAGTTGGATTCATTAACTACTGAGTCACGACGGGAACTCCAAGGATGAGATTCTTGAATACAACATAATTGAGTGAAACATTTGCTGAGCACCTGCTGTGTGCCGGGCAGTGTTCTAGGAGCTGCCAGAAGGGCAGACAACACCCAGACCCATCAGGTGCCTTCACATGTCACACAAACATATGCAGCTGTGACGTCTCCCAGGGAGGGGGCTCAAGGGGGACAAAGCAGGGGCTTGAGAGGGCGGGGTGCTACTCACCACAGGGGTCTGGGGGCAGACATCTCGGCAGAGTCGTGGGTCAACTTGGGGGGTGGCCCTGCGGCCACTGGGAGACCAAGAGCCAGGGCCACCTGTGCAGAGGGTGTGCTCCCAGCAGCAAGGAGGCCGTGTGGCCAGGGAGTCGGGCAGGGGGCAGTGAGGGGACGGGGGTCTGCCAGCCCCTGACACCCAGGAGCTGAGCAGGTGTCGGTATTGTGTCAGCTCATCCTGAAACAAGTCGTCTAAAGGAAACCAGAAATGTAGGCACAGAGTGGGTAGAGTTATGGGCCCTTGACTGAGACGAACCTGGTCCGGATCTGGCCCTGCCCTTGACTGGCTTCGTGGCCTCGGGCAAGAACCTCTCTTTCCTCATCTGTAAAATGGGACTGGTCTTAGAGTTCCTTCTGAAGGTCGTTCATGAAGAGTACTCAAAACATGACACTGAGTGACAGCAGCTAGTCCCAAAGGTCACACACTGTGTGAGATCACTGCTGCGCAATGTCCACAGCAGGTAAACCCACCGAGACGGGAGGCAGAACACAGGTCTCCCTTGAGGGTGATGGCGGGGTTTTGGAGGTAGTGGAGGGTGTGGCCTCATCTGTGAAATGGGGTGACGCTGACACGTCGGTCCCAGGCTTGCTGTGAGGTGTGTCTGCACGTCCTTGGCATGACACCTGGCACGGGGTGTCTGATGAGCCAGAGCTGTCCCCAGGGGATCTGCACAGGGCATCTGGAGAGGCCCCGTGGCCCAGTGGTTACAGCTCAGCCCGGGGTGTCCCGCTAAGCTGAACTCAGAAAGTCTGCAGTTACTAACGACGGGACCTTGGGAGGGTCACTCCCTGCTTTGAACCCCGGTTCCCACACCCATCAGTCGGGGCAGAGAGATTCCATGACCCAGCGTGCGTGTGTGGCACGTCTGTAGCAAAGACCGTCAGTATCAGCCCGTGAACAACGGCCATCGCATGGGGACATGGTTCGCAGAAGACGTCAAAATGTGCTTCCCTCGCCTGGCAGAACCAAGTGTGCCCGATGCCATCGTGCATCTCATCTCTCTGCTAGATGCCACCTGGCCTTTTCATACTGCATCTTTTCCTCTTTTAATAGCAGATCAACCCCAGGTGCCAGGAACAGGGAGTCTCTATTCGTACGTATATAACTGCACCTTGTAAGCTCTGTGACGGCAGGAACTCTGTGGTACTTGGGACAGTTGGTGACTGGCACACAGGGGGCACTAGGTCAGGATTTGTTGAATGAATGAATGTGAGTTGATTTTTCCTAAAGCAGAGGCATTGGTTTGCACTGAGCGTGGTACACTTTCTCGCCTGGCTCCCCTTGCACCTGGGCACATGGGCGGCCAGGTGAGCCGTGCCGTCTTCACACAGAGTCAGCTCACCGCTTGTGCCTCTCGGTGGCCGCCGTCTGTGCTGGCCCGTCTCCGGTCAGCCCGCTCTTGTGACATGAAGTGTGACTCCATGACGATGTCAGGGTGTCAGGCTGGTGCTGGACCCATTAAATCATCGTTCTGTATGTTGTCTGATCCACACGAGAGCCTGGTCTGCTCATACGTGTGTTGGCGTCAGATACTGGCCCTGAGCATAAAATCTATGATTTTCCTTTTTAAAAACTAGCTTTTTCATGTGATTGTATAACTTCGCATTTCCCCTAATTGTAAAAACAAAACATTCTCATTGTAAAAGAAAAGAGAAGAGAAGAAAAGGAAAGAAAAGAAGGCAGATATGCATAAAGTCCCCTTTTCTGCTCTCAGTCCTTTTCCCCCAGCAATCACTGTGGCTGGTTTGATGGACATCCTTCCAGATTCACTTCTCTTGTTAAGCAGCTCGTGTGATACACGTTGTTACATAACTTGTTTTAAATTTAAGATTGTGGCTTGGGCTTTTCTCCACGGGCAGCACCTTAGATCGGCCTCATTGCCGTTCGAAGCTGTAGAGTATGAGGCTGCCACAGCTTGTGAAGCCCCCTCTGGCTGTGGGCATGTATGGTGTGTCCTGTTTTGGGCTATTGTAAGTAATCAGCAGCGGGGCGTCTTACGCATATATCTCTGCACTTGTACAAGTATTTATTTGCTTGGAAGAAATTCCTGAACCAAGATGGCTGGTTGCCCTGGGCCTCGGTGTCCCCTTTTGTGCATTGAGAATCACCACTGTTCATCCTGCAGGATGAAATAAGGTCATGTTTGGAAAGTCTGTAGGACAGTTGGTCGCTCAGGGTAACCACCTGCCAAAGGAGACTTTGGTTTTTATTTTAAACCAGGATGCATCCGGAGTTCCCGTTGTGGTGCCGCCGAAACGAACGTAACTAGAAACCCTGAGGCTGCGGTTTCCATCCCTGGCCTCTGCTCAGAGGATTAAGGATCCTGCGTGGCTGTGGCTGTGGTGTAGGCTGGCAACTATAGCTCCAATTGGACCCCTAGCCTGGGAACCTCCATGTGCCATGGGTGTGGCCCTAAAAAGAAAAAACAAACAAACAGAAAACAAAAACGGAATGCATTCACTCTAGCTGGACTGCCCATTGCTGTTCAAGTGTAGGCCTCAAGAACGTTTGGGTTGAGTTCCCTGGCTTTCTGTTGGCCTCCATCCTTGAAGTGGCAGCCGTTTGGGTGCTCTTCTCACCCATGGTCCCTTGGTTGCTGCCACCTTTCCAGCTGGATTGAGTTAAAGAGATGCCCAAGGCCTGTAACTGGAAGGTTACACCCTGGGCCTTCTGGTAGACCAGCAGGCGCTTCATTTCCCAGCAACGCGTCCATGTCCCAGTGGGTCGGAATCTCTGTCACGTGATAATAGTATTGGCTGAAATAACATGGGCGGTTATCACAGGGCGGACCCACCCCTAAGCACAGGGATGAGGTGTCTTCATCTTCACCACCTGTTGCCACCCCACCGTCACCCCATCCCTCCCCCCGAGCCCCCGCCTCATCCCTACCCCCCCACCCCAATCCAGGCGACTGAGAGCCTGAGGCTGGCCCAGGATCACACAGCTCCTGCGTGTGGAGAAAGGGTCTGAGCATTGATTCGAGGAGGCAGCTTCTGGCACCCGGTCGGTCCCTCCTCCCAGCCCTGGGTGCAGAAGTGGGAGCAAAAGAAGTTCTTCCTTAGGTATCCAGCGGGGAATTGAAGACATGAACCACAGGTTCTCAAATTGTTTATTTGGGTGGAGGGGTGCCCTGTGCGTATTAGGCTCATGTGACATCCAGACCGAGAAGCCAGGGGAGAGAGCAGAGCCATTTTGGAGGAGGGCCAGGCTGCCAAGACTGGCACACCGTGGAGGCAGGGCTCTGGACATCTGGGACGTCGGGGGTGCTCACCCCCAGGCCTCAGAAATGAACTGGGCTGAAGATGGCATCTCTCAGAACCAGAGCTCCCCGGCCCACTTTCCCTCCCGGTCCTTCAGCCCAGAGCCACGGACTGCCGTTCCCGCTCCCTGAGTGCCGGGATCCCCTTGCTGTCCACACACAGCAGCGCGCACACAGCAGAGCTTCACGGCGGGGCCCGGTCTGCCCCCCACGGCAAGTAACAACCCCTTGGGGCCCCTCCTGTGAATGGACAACGTTGGGCAGGAGGGAAGCCTTAGCTACAGAGGGTCCCCGGCGAACTGCCCTGTGCATGACCTGAGACCCCTGCTCTCTGGACACGACTGGGGGGCTACGGACTTGCCCACCCTCCACCCCAGAGAAAGGGGGTCCGGGCCCCCGTGTCTGCCGCCGCCGTCAGGAAGCCAGCGTCCAGAATCATTAGCCAAACAAAAGGCGATCGCAGGCTGAGCCCTTTTAATCACCTAATGGCCGGGAACGGAGGCCCCAGCTCGGGTTTCGGGCCTCGCTGCAGCCCGGCCGCTGCAAGTACAGCCGCGTTTGGCCGGGCTTCTCCACATTACAGCCCCGACACGGACGCACACAATTGAAGTATTTGAGAACAATGAAATATGCATGGCTATCAATGACAGCCCCACGAAGTGCGGCAATTAGCCGCGTAATCCGAGAGAGGGAGCCGGCCCTCGGCTGCCCGTGGCTCCCCATCAGTTAAATGCATTTTGTACGTCCTCATCCCATCAAATCAACTAACACTTCCTTTAATTGGTTCATGAATTATACAGCCGCCCTGCATTATAATTTAATCGCCGGTAAACATTCCGAGGGCCCCGCCGTAAAGCGGATCTCGCTCATTAATTCGTTAATTTCAGCAGATGGAAGGGGCGCGCGGATGCACGGTGGCAGAACAGAGTGCCTTGGGCAACGGAAGAAGGCGAAAAAGGTGGGGGGCCGTTTAGGTTTTTTCAAGGGCTGTCAGAAACTCAATCTGTGAGCTGTCAGCAGTCCGGACCCGTCCCCCGCCCCCTCCACTCCGCCGGCTGCGGGAAGTGACTGGCGGATTCATAGGGAGGCTTGTCAGCCGTCTTTAAACATCAAGCCAGCGGGTAAACCGAGCCCAGTGTAAATTAATTCTTGTCTTTCGGGGGCCCCCCTTTCTCTGTCCCCATGAATATTTCATGGCGGGCGCATAAATATTAATTCTAATAGCTCTGCATAGCGGTTATCATTTCTGTTTTATGACAAATATTCATAAAATATTCAGGACCCTTTTTTAGAACATTTACACACTTGATTGTGAATTTCCCCGGTTTCCTGGGGACACTGTAAACATATTGGGGTTCTCTTGATGGACTTTTCCCCCTTAATTAATACCACTGCTTTTTAATACTTCCTCCGCTTTAGGTTTCCCGAGAAGTAAAAAGCTATTAGATCAGAGGGTGGAAGGGCATTTTCCCCCTTCCGTCTGTGAAATGGGAGAGCCTGTCTCTCTTTGACACCCGGGCAGTCTGACAAAGGATCACCTCCCTGCCTTTTTATCTTGAAAACAATATCTTTTCCGCCTGTGTCTGTTCTCCTCCTACGTTTTCACCGAGAGCTCTGGCGGCAGCCCAGCTTACTGTAATGAAATTCCTCGGAAGATGCCGTCGCAATATTTATGCAAGGATTTAACATAATTTTGGAGTAATTAAAGTGTGGGTTTAACAAACACGGTGGCAGATTCCTTAGGCAAGACAGCTGCGGCTGGGATGAAGGATCTTTTGGAATCCACTTTATTTCTCTTTAACCCTGAGAGGCAGCTGTGCACAGCATTCCCAGGGAGACAAGTGGAGGAGGGGGTCCCAGCGCAGGGGCAGCCGGTGCCCCTCAGGTGATGGGCACAGATGAGGCAGTGGCTTTGGCTTGAAGGTGGGGTCCAGAGAGTCTGAAGGTCGAGGGGGCATTGACAGTGTCGACCTCACCCTACTCACTCCCCTCCTAAATCGCTTCAGGGTTCCTTTTCCATTTTCTGATTTCCCCCAGAGGCTTCAGGAATGTTCTAACAGCTACAGGGAACAAGGGGTATTATTTTACTTGTAGGAAGGAAGCGGAAGAGCCACCTAGAGTCAGCCGGACCTGCAGCCCAGCCTGGAGGCACCACTTAACCTCTTGGGAGCCAGAGGTTTTCATCCTTGATGTGGTTCGGATCACAGCACCTTACTTGGATTCAATGGGCCAGCGCACGTGTGTGGCAGTGCGTCTGCTCTGCTGGTTGGTACAGTGCCGGGCACATGGGACGTCATGGTTTGCCACAGTGGTGATGATGGGGACGGTAGCGATTCCTGAGTGGCAGAGGATTTGAGTTGAAGCCAAGAGGTGGTGTGCTTTAAGGTGGATTCATGGAGGAGCACTCGGGTGAGGAAAGGGTTAAAGCAGAAGCTTCTCTGCAGCACCTCATCAAAGCAGATATAGTGGAAAAGCCAAGAGTGGAGATTCTGACAGTGGGTGGAGAAGGCGCCTGTCTGGGACGTGCTTTTTTTTTTTTTTTTCGCTTTTTAGGGCTGCACCCATGGCATACAGGGGTTCCTAGGCTAAGGGTCGAATTGGAGCTACGACTGCCGGCCACAGCCACGGCCACAGCAACGCAGGATCCAAGCTGCACCTGCGATATATGCCACAGCTCACGGCAATGCCGGTTCCTTAACCCATTGAGTGGGGCCAGGGATTGAACCCATGTCCTAATGGTTCCTCGTCGGATTAGCTTCCACTGTGCCACGACAGGAACTCCCGTGCTTATGGAACTCTTCACCGGGCCATTGGTCCCTGAAGGAGACCGGCTTTGAGAAAGGAAGCCTGGAAATTAATTCACCTTCTCCTCCCTTGGCTCCCCGGTTCTGGGCACCGGTGACCGGGAGAGGCACTTGTTTCCCGGGCAGCCCAAGGGTCCAGATCTTGCACAGGCCGCTCTCTGGTCCTTGAAGCAAACTCGCACTTCTAGCCCGGGGGGCCCGCCTGTGGCAGGGCAGCCAAGAAGAAGGTACGTGGTGGAGGCGCCCTTGGCAGAGCATCTCCTGCCTCGAGTCCCTTCCAGCTGATCTGCTTAAAGTGGAGGAAGGTGGCTTTGACTCCACCTGACTCTGGGTGCAGCACAGGGATCTAAAGCCGAGCCAGGCGTTCGGGCTTGGGGTGTGGGGGTTGCACTGAGCAGTGGACGCCAAGACTCCCTCCTTCCTTCCCCCTCCGTTCAGCAGATTCACAGTGGAGTGCTGTGCTGGATGCTGGAACCAGCTGCCTGGGTTTGAATCCTGGCTCCACCCCTATGTTGGTCAGGGTTCTCCGGAGAAATAGAACCACTGGACGTGTATGACGTAGAGAGAAAAGATTCATTGTAAAGAATTGGCTCATGCGGTTAGGAGGCGGACAAGTCACAAGATCTGGGGGGGAAGTCTGCAGTCTGGAGCCTAGGAAGAACCAGAAAGTGGGAAGGCTAAAGTGGGATCCAGGGAGCCTTGAAGACGGGGGTACCTGAGTGTGTTGGTCCCATCCCCACTGCACTAGATCTGAAGTTGGGAAAAGCCAGTGTCCCAGCTCAAAGGCAAGCAGACAGGAGAAAGTCTGTCTCGCTGGGGAGAGGGTCAGCCTTTTTGTTCTATTTAGACTTTCAACTGATTGGGTGAGGCCCACCCACAGCAGGGAGAGCAATCTGCTTCATTCATTCCACCAATTTATGTTTCTTTTTTCTTTTTTTTTTTGTCTTTTGTCTTTTATTTCTTTAGGCCATACCCACGGCATATGGAGGTTCCCAGGCTAGGGGTCAAATCGGAGCTATAGCCGCTGGCCTAGACCACAGCCACAGCAATGCAGGATCTGAGCTGTGCCTGCGACCTACGCCATAGCTCACGGCAATGCCGGATCCTTAACCCCCTGAGCAAGGCCAGGGATCGACCTGCATCCTCATGGATACTAGCTGGGTCCATTAACCACTGAGCCACGAGGGGAACTCCATTCCACCAATTTAAATGTTTCTCTCCTCCGAAAACACTCTCACAAATAAACCCAGAATACCATTTGACCAAATATCTGGGTACCCTGTGTCCCATTCAAGTTGACACACAAGATTAACTGTCACGGTCATGTTCTAGCTGGGGCACTTTGACAGGTTGCTAAACCTCTCTGTCCCTCAGTGTTCTCACCTGCTAGAATGGATGAATAATAATCCCCCTGTGAGGTCATGAGAAAGTGGGTCGAGGCTTAGAAGCGTAGCTGGAACTAGGCTCCATGAATATTTTGTCTCATTATCACACACTAAGCAATTGCATGGATCATCGTACTTAATCCTTAAAATAACTTTGTGAGGTACTTCAAAAAAAAGATCCTCGGAGTTCCCATCATGGCGCAGTGGTTAACGAATCCGACTAGGAACCATGAGGTTGCGGGTTCGATCCCTGGGCTCGCTCAGTGGGTCAAGGATCCGGTGTTGCTGTGAGCTGTGGTGTAGGTTGTAGATGCAGCTCGGATCTGGCATTGCTGTGTCTGTGGCGTAGGCCGGCAGCTGTAGCTCTGATTTGACCCCTAGCCTGGGAACCTCCACATGCCACGGGAGCGGCCCTAGAAAAGGCAAAAAGACAAAAAAAGAAAAAAATCCTCACACATGGAGACTTGGAGGGTGAAATGGCTGGTCCCACAGCGACTGGGAGGTGGCACTGGAGCTTGAACCCAGGTCTTTCTGACTGCAGAGCACAGGTCCTAGCCACTCCCCTCTCTCCACCTCCCCTGAGCTCCCAGCTGACAGCCTGGTGGGCCACCGGCATGAAAACAGGACGTTGCGGTTCCCTTAAATGGGACCGAATACTCCAAGGCTCCAGTGACTTTCGGGGCAGGTGGCGCAGGTTGGGTTCTCCTGGAGGGAGACGCTGAGACAGTCGTGGGGTGGAAAAGGGGTCACGAGGAAGTGACCGAGTCTGGAACAGGGACTGCAGCAGGATGCAGGTGGGGGCTGTGGCATCCGGAGGCAGCCCGACCCAGGCTCTGCCGGCCCAGCAGGGCCCTCCTGAGGGAGGGCTACGTTGGGCACAGCTGGCCAGGTGCTGGCACCCCTCTGTGCCCATTCACTGGCCAAGGGCCGTCCCCAGAAGAGCCTGCTCAAAAGCTTGGGTTGAAATGTCCATCGGTTGGTGAAGGAATGAACAAGATGTGGTCCGCCCGTCCTTGCACGCGGCTCGCCAGGAGAAGGAAGGAGCAGGGCTTCCTCGCCAGGTGGGACAGTGGGGATGAGCCCTGGAAAGGGAGGCTGCCGACACGGTCAGGCCCACGTGGATCTTCTAAGTCGTTGTTATCTGTTACGCACTTTAGACGGACTCTTATGTGTAACCTTTAAAATAAGCTCAGGAGCTGCTCTGTTGTTTTGTTTTTCCGAAATGGAGTCTGGGAGGACCATACACTGGACAATTCCATGTTCAGAAAGTGTCCAGATTCGGCAAAGCCTCGGAGACCAGAAGCAAACCAGCAGTTGCCAGGGCCGGAGGATGAGGGTGCTGCACGTGGGTGCCGGCTTTCCTTCGTGATGCCAATCTAGACTTTCCTCGTGTGGATGCTTGCACACTCTGGCAATACACTGGACAGAACTGTATTCTATGCTTCTTTTTTTCTTTTTCTTTTTCGGCCGCCACCCGCAGTGTATGGAAGTTCCCAGGACAGGGATCAAATCCGAGCTGCAGCTGCGGTGACACAAGATCCTTAACCTGCTGTGCCACAGCAGGAGCTCCTCACACTGCAGACTTTTAAGGGAGTGAATTATAGCTTGGTAAATATATCGTATTTTAAAAAGTCAAGAACGTACAGTTCAAAGCTGGAAGACCTTTATAGCTGGAGGCTGTCAGCTGACCACGCTCCTTGCAGCTGAGCCACGGATTCTTTCTTGGGGGGGAGCGCAATGGAGCGTCTACAGGTCGGCCACACCACGGGGTGCTGAGACTGTTCTTGGGGGGGCTGAACTGAGGTTCATTATACGTGGTTGTTGACAGTGTTTCCACTGTCAGAGGGGATCCCCCCCCCCAATGCCCGAAGCAGCCTGTATAGATGCAGGAGCTCTGAGCACAAGGGGGGAGGTGCCATGTGGCTTCCAGCCAGTGCCCGGGGAAGACAGGCTTCCAGGAACGTGCAGGACCTTCTTACACAAGGAAGACCAGTGGGCTGGAGAGCCAGGCCCCCCAGACACAGGCACGGAGCTGGAGGACGATCAAGAGAGAAGGCAGCGCTGAGTGTGGGTGCCCGGGGCCCCGTCCACATTGAGTGCCCTCTATGGATGGCTGACTCGCTGAGCGTGGGTGGGCACAAAGGCTGCAGCGGGGAGGGTAGTGGTGGGAGCAGTGTGGACACCAGGCCTGCCTGGATGCTGGAAAAGCCAGAGTCCTGTATCCACACACGTCCAGGCTGAGCACCCCTGGTACTGATGGCGCCCCCGCCGGCACAGACTGGGCAGTCTTGGCTCCTGGCTCTGGCTTCCATTTGTCTCCTATCATTTTGGCCTTAAATTCATTTGCTTTTCTCTTTGGGAAAAGTTTGCAGAACTTTCTGGCTTCCAGCCACTTGCATGTCAGGGTCGTCTAGGGAGTGTCGGGGTGGCCGCGCGCATAGGAATTATTGTCTTCCTTCCCAGTGGCGAGGGAGGCGGAAGTTCGTGGACGACTCTAAAATGAAGACGATTATGCAGGAGTTTGATCCCAGGGTCCCGCTCCTTACACCAGACCGCTGCATTTTGTATGGCGTGTGCTGAGCCGCCCGGCGCGCTCGCTCGTTTTCCAGTTACTGACAGTCGTGGGGCGCGTTCTTCCTGCCCTGGAGAGATTTCAGACACGGGCAGAGTGGATTTGCCGCTATCAATTATGCACCGTTTTAAACAAGAAACGGCCAGCAGGAGCCGTGTGTTTTAAGGCGTGGGGAGCGGGCAGGGAGGGGACACGCAGCCGCTACCCGAGGGCGGGAAGCTTGATGCGCGGGGATGGGGACGGGGGCTTGAAGTGAGATTGAGAGGTTTGGCCCTTCATTTCAAATTGTGCTCTTGTCAGAGTAAAAAATATACATAGTAAAAAATTTAAAACTCTGGCTGGAGCCTTTTCCAGTCAGACCCTCTCCAGCATCGCGGCTCCCCTCGCCGTGATGGGACTCTGCAGCCGGCGCCCGTGGCCGGGAGGGAGGACTGGGCCGTCCCACCCAGCGGATGGAGCCCGTCTCCGGGGATGGCGTGGGGTGGAGTGGGGCCTTCCGCAGCCTCAGGGTCGGTTCCCCCGCGTGCTCATCCTCGCACCCACTGCTCCTCTGTTCGGCCCCTACCCACATCCCTGCATGGAGAGCACAGTTCAGACAAGACGACTGGCACCTGTCCTCACACAGCTGCCCCCGACCCCACCCACAGTGTGCCCAGTGTGGGTCCTTCTGCAGCTGACCCAGTTCTTATTTTTTGGCCGCACTTGCAGTATGTGGAAGTTCCTGGGTCAGGGATCGAACCCTCGACACAGAAGCGACCCGAGTCACAGCAATGACAAACGCCAGATCCCTTAACCGCTAGGCCGCCAGGGAGGTCCAGTTTTTTGTTGTTTGATAGTCTGTGCATAATTCATGTGCTCCTTCTAACCAGGCTCTCCCAGGGCCCCTTTCTCCTTGCCACTCCCAGATCCATTCGTCTTCACTCCCAGGAGCGCCCCCAACAGCTTGCCCACGCCTCACTTGGTCCCCAAATGCAGTCACCTCTAGACACGATGCCACCTCTCCCTGCCCTTGGACTAGGAGGAGGCCTTGTCCTGAGAGCCTGGAGCGGTGGTCACTCCTGCTCTGTGCTGACCATCGCCGCACAGGTCCCCGTCCTACAAGGACTGCTCTGCAAAAGCTTCGGCGTCGCCTCTCCTCTCTGATGTGCCGTGGGCACAGGTTTCACTTAAAGGCGAGCAGGCCATTCTACTGGTCGCTGTCACTGTGCTTTTCTTCTTGGTGGCTCTCTTTCCTCTCTGATTCTCTGCTTTAGTCATTGCAGTTCCCTTTGAGAGGAGATCCCTTTAAACAAGGGATCCCGAGCAGCAGAGGCTGAGTCTTGGTTTAAAGCACCGACAGCACCACTGCCTTCCAGCTGGCCCAGCACACCCTCCAGGCTTTGAAGGGACTGGGCAAGGAGGAGGAGGTGTTCGAGCCTTTTTCAGGAAATGGTTTTCCTGGACTAGACCTTCCCAATTTGAATGTCACTTTTGGAAATACAAGGTGGTAAGGGATTCATTTGTGCCTTTTCCTGTATGTTATTAGTTGTATATATAATTCACATTTTTATGTATTCTGAACACAAATCCTTTATCGGATAGTTTTCACAAATATTTTCTCCTGGTCTGCGGCATCTCTTTCATTTTCTTAATGTCTTGAAGAGCAGACGTTTTAAATTGCTAGATTTTCTTTCTTTCTTTTTTTTTTTTTTTTGTCTTTTGTCCTTTTAGGGCCATACCTGTGGCATGTGGAGGTTCCCAGGCTAGGGGTCAAATCAGAGCTACAGCTGCCGGCCTGAGCTGCCACAGCCACAGCAATGCCAGATCCGAGCTGCATCTGCAACTTACACCACAGCTCATGGCGACGCCAGATCCTTAACCCACTGAGCGAGGCCAGGAATCAAACCTGCAACCTCGTGGTTCCTGGTCGGATTCGTTTCCGCTGCGCCACGATGGGAACTCCCTTAAATTGTTAGACTTTTTAATGATATCCAATCTGTACATTAAAAAATGTACAGATCATGATTTTGGTATAATATGTAGGAAATCTTTAATCCAAGGGCACAAAGACTTTCTTCCAGAAGTTTGGTAGTTTCAGGTTTCTATTTAGGCTCATGATCCATTTTATTTTGGCTCTGCCCACTGCCGTAACCGTGTCTGATCCTTAACCTGCTGTGCCTCAAAGGAACTCCTCCCGTGATCCATTTTGACTTAAGTTTTGTGGATAGTGTCAGGTGTGGGTCGAGGTTATTGTTGCCATTATTTGTATATGGATGTCTAGTTATTCCAGCACAACTGAGCGGAGAAAATCACCTCTCCACTGACCTGTGAAATAGAGTCACACAAATATGACTGATTACTTTTGATCAGTGGTCAGTTTGATGAAAAGTAATCAGTCATATTTGTGTGAGTCTCTTTCTGGACTCTCTGCTGTCCCTTTAATCCCTGTGTCTAGCCTTTCACCAACGCTCATGCTGTCTTGACTACAGTATCTCTGAAGTAAGCCTTGAAATCAACTTGTTCTCCTTTTTCAGTATTTTTAGTGATTCTAATTCTTTTCCGAAAACATCCTCCATATAAATTTGGGAATTAACTTATGTGGAATCTTCAAAACACCGTCTTGGAATTTGGGTTAGAATTGCATTAAATCTGTATCTCTATTAGAATTGACATTTTTAACCTTATTGAGTCCCTGAGTCCATGGACATGGTATAGCTCTCCATACTTATTTAAGTCTTTGATGTCTTTCGTCAGCGTTTTGTAGTTTTCATCATACAGACCATGTGTATATTTCGTTAGCTTTATATACCTCAGTATGTCATTTTACATTATTGTAGATGGTGCTATACAATTTCAATTTCCAATTGTTTCTTGCTAGTGTCTTGAAAAGTTGGGGTTTTTTTTGTTTATTGATTTTGTATCCTTTGAATTCACTAAACCTACTTATTAGTTATAGTAGCCTCCTTGAAGATTCTTTGGGGCTTCTAGTTAGATGATCATGTCATCTACAAATATGACAATTTTATTTCTTCTCTTTCAATTTGTTTGTTTGTTATTTCCTTTTCTTGTCATATTGAGCTATCCAGGACTTCCAGTAAGATGTCAAATGAGTCTTGAAAATGGGCATCCTGACCTCGTTCCCAATCTTAAGGGGAAAGCATTCTGCCTTTGAGTAGGATATTATCTGAATTTTTGATAAATGCTTTCTATTAGATTGAGGAGGAAGTTATCTTCTATTTCTAGTTTGCTTAGAATATTTATCAGGAATTGATATAAAATTGTATTAAATGCTTTTCCTGCAACTATTGAGATGATTGTATAGTTTTTTCTTTAGTCTAATAATGCAGTTATATTGATTGATTTTTGAAAATTGAACCGGATTTTCATTACCAGGCCAAACCCTACTTGGTTATAATGTGTTATTCTTTTCATTTATTGCTAGATTCAATCTGCTAGTATTTTACTGAGCATTCTGTACCTGTATTCACACAGGATATCGGTCTCTAGTTTTCTTATAGTGTCTTTGTCTGGTTGTTGGTATCAGGGGAAGGCTGCCTAGTAAAGTAAGTTTTGTTCTCTTCTATTTTCTGAGTTTGCGTAGCATTGGCATTGTAGTTAGGGTAGAATTAGTACTATCACATGGTTCATATTGTTTGGTCCATCCATTTATTTATATACGTATGTATGTTCAGAACCTCATTCAATGGTAAGTTTATTCGAGGCCAGAAATCCACCTCCCCCCACCTTTGTTATGGCATCTATTAATCACACCATAGTGCTTATTTTTTATTGCAGCAAAATATACATAACATAAAAGGTATTGTTTTAACCCTTTTTTTTTTCTCTTCTTTTACGGCTGCACCCACGGCATATGGAGGTTCCCAGGCTAGGGGTCCAGTAGGAGCTACAGCTGCCAGCCTCCACCAGAGCCACAGCCATGCCAGATCCAAGCTGCATCTGTAACCTTCACCACAGCTCAAGGCAATGCCGGATCCTTAACCTACTGAGCGAGGCCAAGGATTGAACCTGTGTCCTCACGGATACTAGTTGGGTTTGTTTCCACTGTGCTACAACAGAAACTCCCTATTTTAACCATTTTTTTAGTATAGAGTTCAGTAGCATTAAATACATTCTCTCCAGCACTTTGGTATCTTCCCAAACTGAAACTCTGTCCCACCTCCCAGACGACAACTCTGAATTTCCCCTCCAGCAGCTGGCTCCCACCCTTCTACTCTCTGTCTCCATGAATCCGACTCGTCATATAAGCGGCATCATATAAGTAGCATCATGCAACCTTTGTCCTTCTGCGTCTTATTCCACTTAGTGTAACATCTTCAAGCTTCACCCACGTTGTAGCATGTGGCAGGATTTCATTCCTTTTTAAGGCTGGATACTATTCTGTTGTGGTATATACCACATTTTGTTTCTCCACTCATCCACTGATGGACATTTAGGTTATTTCTGCCTTTTGGCTATTGAGAATCATGCTGCAATGAACTTGGGTGTGCAAATACCTGTTCCAATATCTGTCTTTCCTTATTTGGGTATATGTCCGAAGTGGAATAGCTGGATCCCTTGGTCATTCCATGCTTCATTTCTCTGGGAACTGACATACCGTTGTTCACAGCGGTTGTGCCATTTGGCATTCCCGCGAGCACGGCACACGGCTCCGCTCTCTCCACGTCGTCACCCCCACGTGGTTTTGGAATAACATCCGTCCTGATGGGCGTGAGGTAGTATCTCGATGTAGTTAACACGTGCTGCTTTGTGTGGAGATTTGCACGTAGTAGGGGCTTGTTGCTGTGATGGAGACCTGGGCACCACATTCATTTAAAGTCAGTTTCGTTGGAGTTCCCTGGTGGCTCCGTAGGTAGGGACCTGGCGTCGTTACCGCTTGATCCCCGGCCCAGGGATTTCCACGTGCCTCAGATGCGGCCAAAAAGTAAATAATTACAATAAAGTCAGTTAGTGTATGTCACACTTCTCAGTTTATCAAATCTGTCCATGGGTCCGGAGAGAATTCTATCCCTCAGCTTGCAGTGGCTTTAGCTCTGGAGCTGGGGGACTTCAAGGCCTTTGAGGAAGAAGGCTTCCTTTGCTCCCCAGGCAGAGCCCCAGGCGGCGCAATCAGAGGGGTCCTAAGAAGGTGGCTCAAGAGAGCCCTCTTGTCACTGGTAGCTGCCATCGGTGCGCTGGGTGACAGCGTGTGAGCCTCCCTCTCCAGGACTCGGTTTCCTCATTTTGTACACTGAGCGATTGTTTCAGAGCAGTGGTCCTCGACCCTGGCTGCATACTGCAAGCACTTGGGGAGCTTTTAAATATCTCTCCCTCCCAGGCCTCACCTTGGGCCAGTTATAGCAGAATCTCTGGGGGAGGCCCAGGCCTCCATAATCTCCGAGCTCCCCTGGTAGGTCCAGAATTTGGCCAAGGTGAGACCTCGGAATAGAGCCAGGCTTCCCATACCTGCCTGAGCAGGCGAATCACCTGAGCTGCTGACTTAGAGACACACACCTCCCAGCCCCTCCCCTGGAAGTTTTGGTTTGGAAGTTCTGGAAGGGGTGCCCAGAATCAGAATCTGATTTTTTTGTTTTTTAGTTTTCGTGGGGTTTTTTGCTTTGTTTGTTTCTCCTGCGGCATATGGAGGTTCTCAGGCTAGGGGTCAAGTCGGAGCTGTAGCTGCGGCCTACGCCACAGCCACAGCAACGCGGGATCTGAGCCGCATCTGTGACCTACACCACAGCTCATGGCAACACCGGATTCTTAACCCACTGAGCGAGACCAGGGATCAAACCTGCGTCCTCACGGATGCCACTCAGATTCGTTTCCAATGAGCCACGACAGGAACGCCCTAATCAGATTCTTAACCCACTGAGCTACAACAGAAACTCCCTGTTTTTTTCTCTTTTAAATTGAAGTATAGCTGATTTACAGTACTGTGTTAGTTTCAGGTCGGAATCTGTGTTTTAGACAAGCCCTCGGGGTGATTCTCAACCTCAGACCGATCCGGGCAACACGGGCGCAGAGGGGCGCGCCTCCATCCTCCGCGAGCACACGAACCCCTGCAGACGGTGTTAAACCACAGACTTTGATCCAACGGCGGGCGGCGGGGCCTGAGCGCCCAGCTGGTGCCGTGCTGCTGGCCCGAGGACCCCACTTCAAGGAGCGAGCGAGTAGCAGCCGCCAGCCTGAAGTTCTGCAAGCCCCCCAGCAGGTGTAGGTCCCGCCCCTGGTGACCCGGGCTCGTCCCGCTTGGGGTATATGCTGTGCTTCCTTGGCTTTCCCATCCTCCCTTTTCTGGCTGTTGGCTTAAGTGAGTAGCAGAAGACAAAGAAATACCGCAGGTGGGGGCATGCGGGCCCCCCCCCCCCCGCACAGCTGTCTGGGCACCCCGCTCTCCCGCCCCCCGGCCCTGGCCTCGGGGCGCCACCGGGAGCCTGGCTAATCAGAAGCTTCCAGCCTGGAAGCACAGCTCCGCCTCAGCGAAGCTTTTCCCAGCGATGTGTTTCAAGCACCGATTTGGTGCCTCGTGTTTCTGATCTTGCCAGCCTCTCACGAGCCGTTCCCTTGAATGACGACACGCGGTCCTGAGATGCTGGGTTAAAAATCTTTCAGTTGGGCTTGTTTGTTTATGAAGCAGCATCAATTATCAGGGCTTTTCCAAACTGGCTTCCTTTCTACTGGCGTCGGCATCCGGAGCAGCACCGTCAGCCGCCAGCCGCGGTGACAGCCGCGTTTTGGTGTCGCTGTTGGGCCTCGCAAGTTCTGGGGGTGCGGGGAGGGGTGTATGTTCGGAGTGTGAGGGATGAAACACCCGCGCTCCCCGTGTTCAGACGCCCCCCGATCTCGCATGTTTTCTTTGGTGGCTGTTATTTCGCGGCACGTTGTGAAAGGAATTCCTTGTCGCCGTGTGGATGTCCGCGGCTCCCGCCCCCCCAGGCTGCGCTGGCCTGGCGGAGGGCTGGCTGCCACTCTCATCAGGTATCAGAGGGGGGCTTCTTGGCAACTGGGCAGAAGTGAACCTCAGCACACAGCATGGGCAAAACAAGAGGGGAAGAAAGGCCGTGGGAGAGGCTGGACAGGAAGGAGAGCATTTGGCTCGCATCTGACGCCTTTTCCAAGTTCACGCATTTCCCAGAAGCAAGTGGAACTGAAGGATGAGGTGACTCGGTGGCTTCTGGATAACAACTGCAGGGAACCCAGCTCTAAACGGCTCAAGCGAAAGAGATGTGTGTGTTCATGTCAGGGAAACACTGAGGGGTGTTGGCTTCAGGCATAGCTTGATCCAGGGCCCCAAGCAGTGTCTCTCGCCATCTCTCTGCTCTCTTGAAGTGGGCTTTGTTCTCAGGTGGTGGTGTGGGGTCTCTGGGTGCAACCGCTTAGCAGCCCCAGAACAAATGAAGCTTCTTTCTCTCTGGCAAGCCTTGGGGTGGCCTCTCATTGGCCTGGTTTGTATCTGTCTGCATGGTGACCCAATTCCTGTGGTCAGGAGGAGCCAGCACTTGGATTGGCCATAGCTGGGCCTCCCTCGTGCCCAGCCCCACAGCCCTGGGTGGGATAACTCCAAACAGGTCACAGGGCTGAGCAGGCATTGGTGGCTCACTGCAGGCTCAGAAAGATCACTGGAAGCGGCGAGCATGGGTCGGTGTGTGGCAGCTGGGGCAGCCCGGCCTGGCCACCTCCTTGCCGTCGGCAGCATCCGTGTCCTTCATGGCTCCGTAAAGCTCTGATCAGTGACTCAAACCATTTTGAAGAACCAGCGCCCCTTTGAGAATCTGTTGAGCAGCACAGACGGGTCCCCTCCCAGAAAATGCACAGAGGCCACAGTTAACATCCAATGTCCGGGGGGCCAGGAAGCCGGGTTGAGAATCCCTGGCCCAGGTGTTCTCTGAGGTGGCAGCTCCCAGTCACAGATTTGGGGGGCTGGTTCTTGGCTCTCTCCAGGACCTTCTGGATCAGCCCTTCTGGGCCAGGGTGTTGGCATCCTGAAAATCACAGATCCCAAGGGGCTTCTGATGTAGCTGGTCCCTGGGAGTTAGAGGCACACATCTCAGACCCCTTCCCTTCCTGGAATTGAGCATCATTCTCCACCCTACCTGCTGGTTGAGCGTTTTGGCTGGTGTGGGAGAAGAGTCAGGCAGTAGGCAGAGCCAGTGTAGACAGAACACTAGACCCATGTACAGCTGACTCGCCTCTCCATTCCTTCACTCATGTTTCCTGGGGCTTCCCGAGGGTCCCAACACTGGCCGGGGGCCCTAAGGGTGGCTCATGGACCCACTGGATACACCAAAGCCTGGCCTCCTGGTGCCCAATCAACACATCTGGTGAATTCCGGGGATGACGGGGAGGGCACCTTCTGTTCACTGACTTGGAGGAGGCAGAGCATCTGTTCTAAAAAGACCCCCGGCCAGGAGTGAAGGCGGGAAATCTCTGAGTATGTTTTTCTTCAACTTAGAGATGCTTCACTTACTTGGAAGTGGAATGAACAAGGCTTTGGGCATACAGCAAGTGTTGACACTGGGGTTGCTCTCACCGATGTTGTCCCAGTGGAAGCTGCCTCAGTCTTGGGACCCTGTATCTGGGATGGCAACCCTGTTCACTGCCCTGCCTCTGTCCCATAATGATGGCTGGTAAACACAGGGGCTGAGGGCGGTGCCTGGCACACAGCAGGTGCTCACGAAATATAGGTATGAACTAATTAAATGGCAGTGAGTAAGCGGTAAGGGAGAGATGAAATATTCCAGAACTCAGTACTTAAAAGTAAACTGGGATGGTTTAACACCAGAAGACAGGGCCTGGGTTAGAGCTGTGGGCAGGAGCTAGAACCCTTAGGCCTTCACCCCCGCCTGCCTCCTCCAGCCAGAGAGGCAGCTGCTCCCACCGGTCCCATGTCCCTCACGGCGCTGGGGGCTGTCCTGCCCTTTGTAATCCCCGCCTCCACCCACCAGAGGCCACCAGCAGCCCCTCCCCAGGTGTGAGGACCCAAATGTCCCTCCCCCCTCTGTTCGAACCATTCGAACTAGGGCTTCGGGAGGCGCGTTCACAGACACGCCCGGTCCTGCGGCATCAGACGCGGGCGCTGTGTCTTTTCCGCTGGGCTCCGATGTGGACAATTGCTTCGGTCACTTGACTTGGAGAGTCCTGCTCCCCTGGGCCCCGGGCTCTTTTCTGAAAGAGGAAGTGAGCATGAGCAGCCCCGCCTCTCTCGGGGGGCCAGTCGGGGACCGGACCCTCAGGGCGGGGTTCCAGTAAGAGGAGGGATTCGACGACCCCCCCGCTGCCGAGTGGCGCACCCAGGGCGCTCAGACCGGCGCTGAGCTCGCCCCACACTTAGGCTCCTCCCACATCTCCAACGCCAGCAATGACTGCCAGCCCCATTCTGCAGGTGAGAAAAGCGAGTCAGAGCAGTTGTGTTAGTGGCCCGAGGTCCCACAGCGGGTCCCTCCTGGAGGTAAGAGTCTAACCCAAGTCTGGGTGGCTCCAGAGAACACGCCGTCCTCCCCAAAGGATGGGGCGCCTGCTCCCCAACACTCACCTGAGTGATGCCCCCACGGGAGTGAGGGGAGCTGGGAGCTGGCCCCCAATCAGGGTGCAGAGAGCTTCCACAGCTGGGAGGCCCTGCCCGCGCCTTTCCCCGTGACCACCCCCACCCCGGGCCTGGTACCCCGAGTCCTGAGGAATGGCCCCCAAGGCTCCACCCAGTCTTGGGGGCTGGGGCCCACCCTGGTCCGAGAGCTTTGGGCCTGCGTCCCCTCCTGCTGACCTCTGTGCTTATTGTCCCCCCAGGGTGTTTTTCCTGAATGTGCCATTTGATTCCATCCTGGAGCGGCTGACCCTGAGAAGAACCGACCCTGTCACAGGAGAAAGGTTTGTGCGGACTCCCGGGGCCACGGCCCACCCGGGACCCCCTCTCCCTCTGGCTGCCCGGTACCAGGGCAGGGCTTCTTCAGAGAGGATGCTGGTGACAACTGACGGAAGACTCTAGAAAAGGGGGTCACCCGCTACTCCACGCAGTCCGTGACCCTCTTTTCTGCAAGAGTGAAAACAAAATGAATGTCCGGGGTTCTCGTGCAGTTTTGAAACGTTCGCCCATCTGTCCAGGCTCAGCTCTGACCCCAGCGTGTGAAATGGCCCTTTGCTGTCACCGTAGTGTGTCCCAGGTGTGGCTGCTGTAGAGACACATCCCCTGGGAACCAGGCCACCTTTGAGCCCTCCCACAGCCACGGGGGAGACCCTGAGTTTGGTGGTGCATCTGCCCAAGCACAGCGCTGTGTCACTGTGAAAACACAGCGTTTTGGAGGTCCCATCATGGCTCAGTGGTTAACGAATCTGACTAGGATCCGTGAGGACACAGGTTCAATCCCTGGCCTCGCTCAGTGGGTTAAGGATCCGGCGTTGCTGTGAGCTGTGGTGTAGGTCACAGATGTGGCCCGGATCCTACATTGCTGTGGCTCGGATTGGACCCCAGCCTGGGAACCTCCATGTGCTGTGGGTTCGGCCCTAAAAAGACAAAAACAACAACAAAAAATAAAACTCAATGTTTTTTTGGCTGCACCCACTGCCTATGGGTGTTCTCGGGCCAGGGATCGAATCTGAACCGCTTTAACCCCCTGCACTGGGCCAGGGAGCGACCCAAGCCTCCGCAGTGACCCAGGCTGCTGCAGTCAGATTCTTAACACACTGCACCACAGTGGGAACTCCAGAAGTACAACTTAAAGTCCCTGCAGGGGTTCCCATCATGGCTCAGTGGTTAATGAACCCGACTAGTATCCACGAGGACTCGGGTTCGATCCCTGGCCCCACTCAGCGGCTTAAGGATCTGGCATTGCCGTGAGCTGTGGTGTAGGTCACAGACACGGCTCAGATCTGGTGTTGCTGTGGCTGTGGTGTAGGCCAGCGACTACAGCTCTGATTAGACCCCTAGCCTGGGAACCTCCATATGCCATGGGCGAGGCCTTGAAAAAACAAAAGACAATAAAATCCCTGCAATTGCAAAGAGGTAGAAGCTTCCATCCTCGGCAGTAACCAGGCCACGTTTCTTCGCAGGGAGTGAGGAGGGGCAGGAGGGAAATACCAGGAGTTTTCTAAACCATAGGCCTGATCTCTCACCTTGCTGCCGGGGGACGCTGGTTTGCTGACCCATGTCAAGTAGGTGGCCTGGGTGGTGCCCTGGCCCGGGGTCTCTCCAACCGTGGCCGCGGCATTTCCGGTCATCTCTGCTCACCCTTGGTGCGGGAATGCCCCGTCCCCCACTGGACCTGCCACCGCGTCGTCAGTAGCAGACGAGGGCCGGACATGCAGCAGGTGCTCAGTAGATACCGTTTGAAGGCAGAGCGGGAGAGAGAAGCAAGGACGGGAGTTTGGCCTCGCTCTGCCACCGTACCCTGTCCTGCCACTGATGTGTGTCTCTGGCCGGGGGAAGGGACCACTTTTGGGGTCCCTCTGCGGCTCCCGGCCTGGCCGAGGGCGTGCACACAGCTGGTGCGGCATTGGACGGCGGTGGCGGTGGTGACCCGCTTGCTGCGCAGTAGGTGACCGTGGTCCCTCCCCCGCCCTCTGCATGGCCCGTGGCTGCGTCACCTGCTTCCCCTCCTCCCGCAGGTACCACCTCATGTACAAGCCACCTCCCACCGTGGAAATCCAGGCCCGTCTCCTGCAGAACCCAAAGGACACGGAAGAGCAGGTCAAGCTGAAGATGGACCTGTTCTGCAGGACCTCGGCCGAGCTGGAGCAGTTCTACCAGCCGGTCCTCCCCCTCAACGGGGACCAGGACCCCTACACGGTCTTCGAGCACCTGGAGAGCGGGATCATTAACCCCCTCCCCAACAAAGTCCCCTGACGCGCCGGAGCAAGGAGCAGCCCCCAGGCGAACAAAGTTAATCCCTCGCCCGCCACCTTCTGGAAGCTCCGCCAGGCCAATAAAGAGTGCCAGGTGCCGTTTCGTGTGTCCTGAGGCCAGGAGGCTGGCAGGGGGCCTTGTTTGGGGTCTGGGAGCACAGGAGGCGGTGAAGGGGAGCGGGGCAGCCGGGGCAGCCCTGGAGGAGCTGTGGCTGCAGCACTGGGGGGGCCGTGCGGCCTGGGAGGTCACAGGCCCTCAGAGCCTCTCTTTTCTCACAACCGAAATGGGGGCAGAATAGTACTTGCCTCACGGGGTTGCTGTGGGATTAGATGAGGATGCAGGCAACGCTCTCAGCACAGAGCCTGGCACACGCCACACTCTCAGTAAGTGTAATTTTACCAAAGCCACCGTCTCCAGAGAAGCCTGGCGGGTAGAACTCTCTGGGGTGATGGGCGTGCTCTCTGTTCAACGTGGCTGCGAGCAGCAGGTGGCTGTGGAGCAAGGGGCGTGTGGCTGGGGCAACTGAGAAGATGTTTAAAAAATGGTACTTAATTTTCACTCATTTAAATGTAAAGAGCCACGTGTGGCTAGTGGGGGCTGTGTTAGTGCAGTTCTAGACACCCTTAGCTGTTTCTTAAGACTGGCGGGAACCCCTTGGAAGGCCTGCCTCTGCTCCCACTGAAATAGCCCCTTGGGTCCTACAGAGCACACAGCGCCCAGGGGACAGGACAGTGATGCCTTAGGCCGACAGGCTCTGGATCCTCCCCCATGAGCCCTCCCCTCCTCCCATTATTTTTTTAACCTCGTTAGGAAGGTACTTGGGTGAGTCTCCATCCACAGAAGGGAACACTGTAGCTACAGAGGGTAAGTGACTTGCCTGAGGTCACCTGGATCCATCTGCACCTGAACCCAGAACTCTCGTGCTCTCTGCCTGTGGATCTCTGAGGGCCAGGCCAGCCTGGGCCCAAGACTCGGTTCCAGCCTCTGAGCTCTGGGCAGCTTGGGGACTCCGCGCCTAATGGCTAAAGCCCCTTCCAGCGCAGGGCAGCCCAGAGTCCCTCCAGCAAAGGTCTGACCCTGGCACTGGCCCTTGGAGCCAGTGAACGTGGCAGCCAGCAGCTAGGGTACACGGAGCCAGGGCTCCGGGCCTGCTCTACTGCTTCTGCCCAGGTATGGCAAGTTGAGCCCCAGCCTGCCCTAGTCTGACCTCTGGGGCTAGGCTTTCTCTCCAGAGGCAGCATCCTGGCCTCTGCCCTCCCCCCTGCCTAGTGGCTCAGCGCCCACCCCCACCCCCCAGGCACTGGGGTCCACCCTTGGACGCTCTGTCAGGGCCTTGCCTGCTCAGGCCACACTTCATCCCAACTCCCACGGGGCAAAGGGTGTCTACCCTGCAAATCCCCTGACTGTGGGCGGCTGCCTTTGGAGGCCCCAAGACACAGACCACAGGGTCAGACCCAGGGCAAGCACCCCGCGTGGTGATGTTGCCACTTACGCACTTGGACCCAGCACCCCCAGACTGGAGGAAATGGAAAACCAGGAGGGTGGCCAGCGCCATCCTGGCGAGGTCTCACTTCCCTTGCCTCGACCTCCCGTGTGTCACTCCAGGCGCAGGAGGCTGCGTCTCACTTTCGGTGAAGCACCGTTTAGATGCGGATTTTGGCCGAGGACATGCGAAAACCCTCCTGTCTTTGGTGAACATAGTGGGGCTCTCTTTGTGGACCCCCGATCCCTGGGACCGCCCACACCTTTAGCCCTCCTCTTCCTCCACCTGCCCGGTCCCCTCGGAGCAGCTGTGCCAGCCCTGTGCCAGCTCAGGGAGCAGGTGATGTCCCTGCTGAGAGCCTGGGCTGTGGAACCGGACAGCCTGGGTCCCCATGTGACTGTGTGACCTTGGGCAAGTTACTGCACCTCTTTGGATGCTTGTAAAATGAGAACAGATCCTCATTTGTTCTCCGAGGGACTCCTGAGCTCCTATTGCAGGATGAAGTGATTAATAATACATACAGAGGCTGAACATAGGGCATAGGGCACACGGTGCGTGCTCAGTAGAGGCAGCCCTTCTCCCTCTCATTGTGGCAGCTCCCCTTGAGGTCAGTGCGGTTTTTAATCCCTGGATGAGGAAATTGGGCCTCCCAGGGGCCAAAGAACTTGTGAAAGCCTGCGCCTGCTACGTGGCAGCAGGGGTCAGGACCCAGCCACTCTCACAGGCCCAGAAACTCCACGTGCTTGTCCCTCGTCGCTGTCGGGGTTGCCAAGGGCATCTGGGCTCGAGGGGGCCCCTCCCTCCCACCCCTCCCAGGTGCTCCCCTTGGACCAATGTCTCCGCCGCGTCCGGAAGCCCCTGGCATCCTAGATGCCCCGCGGCAGCGCCTTGATGGCGCTTCAGCGCCGCCGCAGACGCGGGGACAGCGCGGGCTTCATTGAGATGCGCTCGGCGCGGTCCCCGGCGCCCCTCGGGTGTGCGGCGGGCGGGGCACGCCGCCGGGGTCGGCCCAACACGCACCGGCTCGTGTAGATCGCTCCCCCGGAAGCGGCGAGCACACGACACTCCTCTCACCCCCAACGCGCAGCCCCTCCTCCTGCTGTGCATAGCAAGGCTCCTCCGCCCGGTTCTTCTAATTGGAGCCCTCGGCTCCAGCGCCCCGCCTAATTGGGTGTATTAGCATCCGGATCCGGATGTTGCCCTGCTGGTCTCGGGGCTTCCTGGCCCAGGGCTGGAGGGCAAGTGGCGTTCATTTCCAGATCAGAGGCTGTCCTTGAAGTTAAGCAAGGCTTAAGCGAGAGCTGAGTTAATGGGGGCTGAGGTCCGTGAACTGGACTTGCAAGAGAGCCACCCGTTGCAGGTAGCTTTTTGAAAAACAGCTCCCACGTTCATTTGCAGCCTCTTTTATCCTATTCTCCCCGCAGATTCCCTCTGCCTTCTCCCACCTGTCACCCTGGCAGGTGTCCACTAAGGTGCTGTCAGGTCCCTGCCCTGTCCCTTGGCAATGGGAAAGCCCATGGTACAGATGCTCCTTTGAGGTGTCTGCTGCCCTCACCCACCACCTCCCCAGGTGTTTCTCCCCAGGACCCGCACCTGGCTGCCACTGTTGAGACCCAGGTTACACCTGTGCTTACTCTCAGCTGGCCAATCAGCTGCTCCCTCCCAGGAATTTGGATGGAACTGAGAGCCGCTGGTCACTGTTTTCCTGAGGCTCGCAGGGAGGAGAGCACGGTGGGGTCTGGCTGGCCCGTGCACAGCACAGAGCAATGCAGGCCAGTCTGGAGGAACCAAGAGGGAAGCAGACGCGTGCCCACCCGCCCCATTCATTCAACAGGTTGGTGGGGTTTTGTCCGCGCCCCACGCATGCACAAGTTCCTGGGCCAGGGATCGAACCCACAACCACAGCTACAGCCAGAGCCGCAGCTGTGACACTGCTGGATCCTTAACCCACTGAGCCACGAGGAAACTCCTCAACAGGTATTTACTGATCCCCTACTGTGGGCCTCGCACTGGGGATATAGCAGAGAAAAGAAAGACAAACATCTCTGCCCTGATGAGGGATCTTACACAGAAGACGATGGAAATGAGAGAGAAAAAGAGACTGCCTCATTTCTTCCTGCTGGTTCCTGAGACGCGTCTCTGCCCTTGGGCCCCATGAAACAGCCCCGCATCCTCCCAGGCAGCTGCCCCTTTTCACTAGGGGGTCAGACAAGGCTCCTGGGCACAGCAGTACGTTAGGACACGCCTAGAGGTGTGCCCAGGGCCATGGCAGCAGGTGACAGGGAAGGTAAGTGAGGCCAGGAGTCACAGCCCCGCCCCCACCCCAGGTGATGGCGGCTTGGGAACCCACTGGAGCCGCATGAGAGTCAGAGGCATCAGGAAAGGGAGCGCATTAGTTGATTACAGAACATGCTTCCATGAAAAAAAAAAGTCCTTCTAAATATTTTTATTATAAAATGTTGCTTTTATAAAACTCAAACATGAGTTTCCATCATGGCCCAGTGGGTTAGGGGCCTGATGTCTCTGTGAGGATGTGGGTTCGATTCCTTGGCCTCGCTCAGTGGGTTAAGGATCTGGCATTGGATGAACAGATGGGTGGGGAGATAGAAGGTGTGAATTCACCAATGGGACTGTATTGTGTACGCCGCCCCGTAAACGGCTTAAAAAAAAATTGTGCTAAAGCATTTAACATGAGCTCTGCCTCATAAATGTTTCAGCATGCATACAGTATTAACTCTAGGTCCATTGCTGAACAGCAGGTCTCTAGAATTTATTCATTTCCAATAACTAAAACTCCATAGCTGGCATGGGGGAGGGGGCAGCAAGCCCCCCCCCCCCGCCCCCAGCCCCTGGCAACCACCATCCTGCTCCAAGCTTCTGAGTTTGAATCGTCCAGATCCCGCATGTAAGTGAAATCAGGCAACATCTGTCCTCTGCGGCTGGTTTATTTCTCTTAGTCTGATGTTCTCAAAGTTCACCCACGTTGCCACACAAGGCACCTGTCTTTAGCAAAACAATTTCCTGATTTACTTATTTTTTCACAAATAATCCAGGGGCATCAAATTAGCTTCTGACTTTCCAATCGGGTCATTCCTTCCCCGGGACCAGAGGGCTGAGCTCAAGGTTCACAGCTGGCACTTCTGCATGACACCACAGACAGGATTTTAGCGACGCTCGGGTCGTGAGGTCTAGTTTTTCCCAAGTTCATTTTCCTTTGCAAATCTTTTCCACCTGATCCCGGTGGAGGCCAGAATGATGACAGGTGAGTTACAGGTAAACAGCCAGTGGAGCACCAACTGGGCCATTCGCAGAAACAGCCGGCCCCTCGCTGCTCTCCAGGCGGAGAGGAAGAAGCAGCGTGGACCTGTTCCCTGGCCCAGGTAGGAGGTGCTGGTGCGGCGAACCTGCCGGTCGATCCGTGGGGGGTTGGCGGTAGGATCCCGTTCGTGATGGTGGCTCCGTGCTCTCTACAAAGCCGCGAGGTCTTGGAGATGGTCCCAAGATGAGACCCGCCGTGCCTGTCGCGCCCCCGACATCTAGCCCTTGGCCACTGCTAAGCTACCCTCGGTCTCTGGATTTGCTCCTCTGGCCGTTTCATATAATCAGAATCATACGACATGCGGCCTTGCGTGTCTGCCTTTTTCACTTAGTATAAGGCTTTCAGGTCCGTCCTCCTTGTCATGCGCGTCAGTACTTCATTCCTTTTACCAAGGAGTTCAAGGAGGTCCCACCGTGGCACAACAGGATCGGCAGTGTCTCTGGAGCGCTGGGATGTAGGTTCAATCCCCGGCCGGGCACAGTGGGTTAAGGATCCGGTGTTGCTGCAGCAGCACAGGTCGAAACCAGCCATGGCTCGGATCTGATCCCTGACCCGGGAACTCCGTATGCCATGGGGTGGCCACAAAAGGGCGGGGGAGGAATAATAGTACCTTGTACGGGTGTCCCGTGCTAGTTGATCCCTTCGTCACCTGATGGGCCCTTCTGAGTTGGTTCTCCTCTTGGGCTGTTGTGGAAAACACTGCTATGAACTTTGCGAACCAGGTCTTGTGTGGACACAGGTTTTAATTTCTTTGGGGCTGTGTCTATATACCCAGGATCGGAATTGCTGGGTCGTTTGGTTACTCCGTGTTTCACCTTTTGAAGAACACTGGACCAGTCCCTAGTTCTGCCCCATGTTACAGCTCCATCGGCGGTACAGCAAGGCTCCAGGTCCTCTATATTCTTGCCAACACCTGCTAGAATCTGCCTTTATCCCCATCCCAGGGGCTCCAAGGTAGTAGCTCCTTGTGGTTTGATTTGCATTTCCCTGGTGACAAATCAAATGGAGCATCTTTTCATGTGTTTATTGGTCATTTGCATATCTTCTTTTGAGAAATGTCACTTCAGGTCTTTTGCCCATTTAAAAATTGGGTTTTGATCTTTTTATTACTGAGCTATGAGTCCTCATGTGTTCCAGATACAAGTCCCTTCTCAGGGATGTGATTTGCAAATGTGGCCTTCCATTCTGTGGGTTGTCTTACCATTTTCTTGAGGTAGTGTTTGTAGTACAAAAGGTTTTTTTAGCTGGATCCAAGTGTGGTGGATTTACAGCCAGGTGGTTCAGTTACGCACACACACATACCCATTCCCGTAGAGGTTACCCCAGACTGTGGAGCAGAGGTCCCTGGGCTGTACAGCAGGTGCCTGTTGACCATCCGTTCCATGAACCATAGTGCGCATGTGCCAGTCCCAAACCCCAGTCCCTCCCTCCCCCCACCTTTCCCCTTTGGTAGTCATAGCTTTGTTTTTGGAGTCTACGAGTCTGTTTCTGTTTTGTAAATAAATTTGTATCATTTTGTTTTAGAGTCCACATGTAAGTGATATCATGTATTTGTCTTTGGCCAAAGTTTTAAACTTTGGTGATGTCCAATTTATCTGTTTGTTTTTTTCCTTTGTCACTTGTGGGTTTGGTGTCACACCTAAGAAGACTTTGCTTAACCCAAAGTATAAACATTTACTCCTATGTTGTCTCCTGAGAGTCTCATAGTCTCAGCTCTTACATTTAGGGGTAGAGGCCATTGTGGGCTTATTTTTCCGTATGGTTTGAGGATGGAGTTCCTTCTTATACATGCAGACCTTTCAGCCACTTTCAAGAATGTGATTTTGGGAGTTCCTCTTGTGGCTCAGCAGGTTAAGAATCCGACTGGTATCCATGAGGATGCAGGTTTGATCCCTGGCCTCGCTCAGTGGGTTAAGGATCGGCTGTTGCCGTGAGCTGCAGCGTAGGTCATAGGTTGCAGATGCGGCTCAGAACCCCTGTTGCTGTGGCTGTGGTGTAGGCTGACGGCTGTAGCTCCAATTCAACCCCTAGCCTGGGAACCTCCATATGCTGCAGGTGTAGCCCTTAAAAAACAAAACAAAACAAAACAAAACAAAAACAGAAACAGACATGGGCAGATATTTAATGGAAAAAAAACAAAATGAGAGAAACAGAATCAGAGATTTAGGAACCAAACTTATGGTCCCCAAAGGGGAAGCAGTTGAGGAAGGGATAAATTAAGAGTTTGGGATTAACATATATAATCTACCATATATAAAATAGATAAATAACAAGGACCTTCTGTGCAGCACACAGAAATCTACTCAATATTCTGTCATAACCTATGTGAAAAGAATTTGAAAAGGAATGGGCATATGTGTAACTGATTCACTTCGCCACACACCTCAAACTCACACAACATCGTGAGTCAGCTATACTCCAATAACATTTATTCATTTATTTATTTTTAGGGCGGTACCTGCAGCATATAAAAGTTCCCAGGCTAAGGGTGGAATCAGAGCTGCAGCTGCCAGCCTCTGCCATAGCAATGCCCGATCTGAGCCATATCTGTGGCCTACACTGCAGCTTGCAGCAATACCGATTCTTAACCCAGGATACACCTCTGATTTGACCCCTCGCCTGGGGACTTCCATATGCCACGGGTTTCGACCTAAAAAGACAAAAAAAAAAAAAAAAAAGAGAGAGAGAGAGAGAGAGAAAGAAAGAAAAAAGAAAATAGGAGTTCCCCTTGTGGCTCAGTGGTAATGAACCTGACTAGTATCCATGAGAACGAGGGTTCTATCCCTGGCCTCACTCAGTGGGTTAAAGATCCGGCATTGCTGTGGCTGTGGTGTAGGCCAGCAGCTGCGGCTCCGATTGGACCCCTAACCTGGGAACTTCCATCTGCCGCAAGTGCGGCCATCAGATGAAAGAAAGAAAGAAAAAGCACGAGTGATCCGTAACTGGGGTACCTAGCAAATGTGCAGGGTCCTCTTACCGCACGGCATTGTCACTGCAGAGCAGGCTCACGGCTGTGGCGAGGGCTCCATTTCCGGCCCAGGAATTTCCACGTGCTGGGGCTCAGGCTTCACTGTTACTCATCAGAGGACTGCAGATGATGGTCACAGCAGAGCTGCCCGCTCCTCCCATCAGCATTTACGAGACTGAGGAGCAGAGTGTTGGCGAGAAGCCCCCGGAACCCTCACGCGCTGCCTGTGGGAGGCAGCATTGGTTTAACCCTTTAGAAACACAATGATCTCGGAACACTCCACGGGCCTGCCCGCCTCCTGGCGACTCCTCTCCTCGTATCGCCAAGAGAAATGCACGCCTGCGTATAGAAGGATGTTAACAGCCGCGGTATTTGCCGAAGCCCTAACCTGGAAAGCTGATGGGTCCATCAGTGGTGGCATATTCATGCAATTAAATGTGACAGGGCAATAAAACGAACTCTTGATAAATGCCTCAACTGGGGCCACCCTCACCGCCAGACCCAGAACCCTCTATGTATGACTCGATTGAGATGAAGTTCAAGATCAGGTGAAACACGTCACTCTTGGTACAATCAGAAGTAAATACGTCACCTCTGAGCTGAGCCTAAAGCGAGTCACAAGGGACCTTCGGGGATGTAGGCGTTCCCCGTCCGTCTGGGTAGTCGTGACACCCAAATATATATCTATTTTTGGCTGTACCCTCGGCACATGGAAGTTCTCGGGCCAGGGATCAAGCCTGCGCCTCAGTGGTGACCGGAGCCACAGCAGTGACAACGCCGAGTCCTTAACCCAAGTGTCAGGTGACACACTTTATTGTAAATGTCATGTGTTAATGTAAACGCTGACCGCATCTGAGATAGGCTTTGAGAGCAGCACACACGGACTGAAGAGAAAACCCTGAACAAGGCGTCGGTGGGCATTTTATGGAAGAAAGTATGAATAGCCAATTAAATCAGTTAAAAAAAAGCGCAACCTTTTTAACCAGGGCGATGCGTCCTGTACTGGGACAGGGTTACACGCTCCCAGACTGGCAACAACTTGACCGTCCAGCGGCTCCTAATGTGGAGGGCACGTGGCGCAGTGGGAACTCACCGGCTGCCCCTGCGGGTGGGGAAGGTACCAGCTCATCGGGGTCACCTGAACCGGCAGCAATAAGCGGCTGCAGGTGCGCTCACCAGCGCTGGTGCAACTGGGAGCGGCCAAGAGCCCCCCACCCCCCACCCCCGCAGACCTTTGCCTTCAGCGCGTGCGGCCAGGCTTGGCCAGGCTCGGCCCCGCTCCCAAGGTGGTCTCCCGAGACACGGGTCTGCTACCAGCCTGCGGATGAAGCTGAGTCCCTGGGGAAGGCAGAGCTGGAGAATCAGAGCATCAGGGGCTCAGACCTGGGCCCGGACTGTGTCACCCCAACAGCTGCGCTCCCTTGGCTGTCCTGGGCGACTCTTGGAGACGCGGGTCTTGAAGGACCACCCGCTCTTCCAGCACCAGGGGCCCCAGGGTGGGGGGGTGGTAGGTTTATAGTCTCTTGCCGGGGGACAGTTATGCCCAATGTGGCCCAAACCTCCCGCTCACCCCCAGTGTCTTTGCTGGTTTTAAGGAGGAACCGGGGAAGGGAGGAGAAGGGGACAGAGCCTGGAAGTGGACGTACAGCCGAGTGGGGCCTTAGCCAGGGTGACAGGCTGCTGCTGTCCTGGCAAGGACGGGGTCCTTCCGTCAGAGCCTGCGCCTCTCCCTCCCTGCCTCTTAAAAGCCGTTTAACCGTGTCCGGGGAGTGCGATGCACGGGGCTGACTCACTCTCCCAGTTTCCACGGGACTGAAGGAGCTCTGAGATGTTCAGGTTTAAAACTGGGCGGGTCTTAGGCGAGCAGGGACGAGCTGGTCACCCTGCCGGGCTGATCAAATCTGGGCCCCACAGGCCGGCTGCTTTCAGGATTGGAGACGCGTCGAAAAGCCTGAGCCGATCCTCCCCAGTCAGGGTCGTGGCTCCTGAGGGGCAGGGGAAGAGGAGGAGGAGGAGGGAAAAGAGCGCCTAGGAAACCCTTTCCCTCTGCGGGTCCCCCCAGCGCCCTCTATTGACAAAGCCTAACATCGTGCTCACGGCAAAGCGGGAATGCTGCACAGTCCTGCCTGGTACAGGGGAATGGCGCTAAAGGGTGAGTTTGGCACTGAGTGTTAAAAAACTAAGTGGCACACGTGTACCACTGGCTTTTTAAAAATCTTTTTAGGGCCACACCCATGGCATATGGAGGTTCCCAAGCTAGCGGTCCAATTGGAGCTGTAGCCACTGGCCTACGCCACAGCCACGCCAGATCCAAGCCGTGTCTGCGACCTACACCACAGCTCACGGCAACGCCGGATCCTTAACCCACGGAGCGAGGCCAGGGATGGAAGCTGCGTCTTCATGGATGCTGGTCAGGTTCATTTCCATGGAGCCACAACGGGAACTCCTGACTTGTTCTTGTTTATTGCTGAGTAATATTCCTTTGTGTGTTGTCTACATTGTGTTTATATACTTACCTATTGTTGGACATTTGAGTTGTTTCCAGGCTCTGGAGTATTTTGAACAAAACTGCCATACATATTTCTATGATTTATGTTGGAGGATTCCCTTTATATCCAGAAACCTTGCTTATCTCACCTTATTATGATAATTTATAAGGAGATTGTTTTATACTTTTTTCATGCCCAATCATATCAACCGAGGGTAAGATTTCTATTTTTTTCCAGTCTTTGTATCTTTCTCTTTCTTGTTGCAATGGCCGGAACCCCTGGTACAATATTCAATAGAAGTGCTAATAGCAGGTCTCTTTCTTCTTGTTCCTGATCTCAGGAGAAAAGGTTTCAGTATTTTACCATCAAATATAACATTTGCTGTAAGATTTTTAAAAGATACGTTTTATTAAATTAGGAAGTTAATTGCTCCTCTTCTGAGATTACTTCAGGTTGGTCATTTAAAAATCGTTATTCTTGGACTGTATCGAGATTCTTTTTTCATCTTTCATATCTTTTCATCTTTTTTCATCTTTGGATCATCTTTCATCATGATCACGTGATTTTTGTCTTTTATTCATTGACTGTGGTGAATTACATTGATCGGTTTTTCCAGGTTTATTCCTAGAATAAACCACTTGGGTTGTGTTGTGGTATAATTTTTGTTCTACATTAAATATATTTGATCAAGTATGTAATGAATTCATTTTGGTAATATTCGGTTTAGGGGTGTTGCAGCTGTGATTGTAAGACCGGCTTTGTCTCACGAGGGTTCCCACCAGAGCAGAGGACTGAGACCCTGCGATAAGGCAGGCCTGGGTGTCGGGAGGTGACCCCGGGGCACATGTGGGCATGTGAGACAGGAAGGGGAGAGATGCCGATCAAGTCCAGGGCGAAGGGCAGGAGACTGGGCCACCGGGGGTCCTCTGAGAAGCTGGGGGACACCCCTTGAAATCAGCCCTCCCGCAGGCTGGCATATCGAGCCCTTAGCTCTCACTCCCTCTTGCTTCAGGGACGCCCCGCGGGGAGTTGACTCCCCACCACCACTGCCCTCTGGCCACCAAGCGAGGTCCTGAGGGGCCCGAGGAACCCCCCGGGCAGGCGAGAAGAGACACCAGTGCCCAAGTTGAGAAGCTGTTTGGTACTGGAGCCCATCGCTGCGCCTAACAGAGGACTCGGGCACCACGGGGATGTGGCGAGGCAGCAGTGGCTCCGCTGCCGTCCACGCCTTAGACGGCCCACGTGGCGGCTACGCTGGGGCTCTTTACGGGAATGGCCAGCACTCTTTCTTATCTTTTTATTTTTTGCTCTTTAGGGCCACACCAGAGGCATGTGGCAGTTTGCAGGCTAGGGGTCCAATCAGAGCTGCAGCTGCCAGTCTACAGCACAGCTCACAGCAACACCAGATCCTTAACTCACTGAGCAAGGCCAGGGGTTGAACCCTCGTCCTCACGGATCCTAGTCGGGTTTGTTACCACTGAGCCGCGACGGGAACTCCAGCATTCTCTTCAAGTCCTGCTGGAGTTCCCTGGTGGCCTGGCAGTTAAGGATCCAGCCTTGTTGCTGCTGTGGCATGGGCGATGTCCCTGGTCCAGGAACTTCTGCGTGCTGTGGGCACCATCGCCCCCCGCCGCAAGAAAAGAAAAATTGTAGAAATCTCAAAAAGAAGCCCCAGTCTCCGACAAGAGAGGATGAGCCGCGCCAGCCCGCCCCCCGCCGTCGCCATCCACCCGGCCAGGGCGGAGGTGTGCTGCTGCTCGCTTCCACTGCGCTTTCTGTCAGAACCTCTAGCTGCTTGGATGTCCAGGCCGGTTGGCCCCACTAGCGTAGTAACCCTTTGCCTGCCGCTTTGCAGGTGTGAGGCCCCGAAGCACCCGGCAGTGGATCGGTGTTTCAGGTCAGTGGGTTCCTACTGTGTCCCTTGCTGGAGACACCCCGGATCCTGGGGACCCAGGGCCTCTGATCCCGCTGACGCTGAACGTGGGGCGTGGGGAGCACAGCTCCTTCAGGCGGATGGCAGGGAGCTGTGCGACGGGGGGGGGGGGGGACCAGCTGTGAATGCCAGCTCTTGGGCACGCGGTTCCATCTGATGGCTGTTGTTGGCAATGGCTCTGGATCTGACAGCATCCAGCGTGGGACGCGTAGCTCTGGTCGCGTGGTCACTGCACGTCCCTCGGTCAGGCACGCGGTGCTCCGCAGAGCCCAGCAGACTGTGGCAGAGGCACCGCCCTGTTCGGGGCCCTGGGGTCTGTGCTGCAGCTCATCGGGGCCTTCTGGGGGACTCCGGGTGGCTTCGTCATTTACACAGGTATGTCTGGCTCGACTGGATCTGCCGAGTCATCTGGCCAAGTGACAGGGCGGCCTGCACCGCAGCCCGGACCTGCCGTGGACCCCGCTCCACAGCCTGCTCAGCCTGCTCAGCCTGCTCAGATTCCTGAGCCAGAGCCGTCTTCCCAGGAAGGCTGCCTTGGGTCTGAGGAGGCCCCGTGGGCACCAGTGAGCCTTGGTGGGAGGAGGGAAGGGCGCAGAGACTTCCCCTTCACTAAAGGGAAGTCACACCCCAAACCATCCCATGCATCCCGCCACCTGGCTCCCAGTGCCCCCTTCTTGTTCTCCGCATCCCTAGGACGCTGTCGTCTGCGTCCCAGGCCAGCGAGAAATTCTGCAGGATGAACGTCAAACGTCTTCGCGTTTTCCTTCGCCGAAGCGCAGATGGGTGTCGGGGGAGGAGGAGGGAATGAAGACCACGGGGGCATGGCCGCCGAATGTGCAGCTGGCGAGTTTGGTCAGGGAAGAGCGAGGCACCTGACGCACGCAGGCAGCCAGCAAGCGGGTACGTGGTCGTGGTGGGCGTAACTGTTTATTTGGAACCGGAGCTGCAGTTGCCACACATCATCCTGGCTTTATCTTTATTATTTTTTGGCTACACCTGCAGCATGTGGACGCTCCTGGGCCAGGGATCAAATCCGAGCCACAGCTGCGATTTCTGCCAGATCCTTAACCCACTGTGCCAGGCTGGGGATGGAACCTGTGCCATCGCAGAGACAACACCAGATTTTTAACTCGCTGCACCAGTGGGAGCTGGTGTTGGTGAACAGCAGGTGTTTGTGCCAGCGGGCTCCCCGAGTGGCTTCGATGTCCCGTTTTTCATCATTTTTGGCCAGGCTCCCCCGACAGCCTCTTCTTTCCCCATCCTGCATTTGCTCTGACAGCTCGTTCGCAGCTGCCACGGCCCCACCGTGTACCCAGTCCTGATTTAGTCCCTTCCCTTGACTTCTCTGTGACATTAGGTTCGCTTTCCCCGGGAGGAGGGAGCAGACGTGGGGCAGGACAGTGAACCTGACCTTCAGTGCCTCTCAGGTGAGTGCAAAGGATGACGGGTCCCCTTCTCTGACGGACGTCGAACGTGTGCCTCTGCCTGTCAGTCGGTCCGGAGCGTATCCACTGCCAGGGCTGCGCGCATCTGTTCTGCTGAAGACACGACACCGGACTGGGCTGCATCAGGAGTCGTCCACGCGGTCTGCATCACCAGCCGGCTTTGCCAGGGCCAGCCTGGGGCACCAGGTGGAGGTGATGGGAGACACCGCCACCCTGTCGTGAAGTCTTGGCGGGTGACACACATCCTAGCCATGGCTTCTGACGCACAATCCAGACCGGGGGGGATTTCAGGGCAGCTTCAGGGCTTCTGCTGGGCCCTTTCCGCACAGGTCCAGGGACCAACGCTGGGTGGAACCATCCTGAATGCGAACGCCAGCACTTGGGGCAATGACCCCAGAGTGGCTTTTTGAGCCCATCTTTGGTTTAAAACCAAGCAATACTGGAGTTCCCTGGTGGCTCAGTGGGTTAGGGATCTGGCATTGTCACTGCTGTGATGCAGGTTCAATCCCTGGCCCTGGAATTTCTGCAAGGCATGGGCGTGGCCCCCCAAAAAAAACAAAACAAAACAAAAAAAAAAAAAACAAGCAATATCCTCATTATCCACCCAGCTCTCTCACGCGTCAGAACTCCTGGCACAGGGCCCTGCACGTCAAGGCTCCAACGGCCGCCCCAGCCAGCCTGCTGTGGTCACTCCATTTCCTGTTCCTTACCAGCCCAGTGTAACCACTGGGGCCCAGGAGCCTTTCGTCATTGGCACTAGGATGGCCAGTTCCTGGGCAGCAACTCTCACTGTCGATCTTGGACTTCCCGCCTACAGAACTGTAAGACATCAGTTTCTGTTGTTTAAGCCACTCCGTCAATGGCTAACCGAGCTAAGACAAGTGGCTCCTTCAAACAATATACCTGTTGTGCTTACAATGAATGTCGAAGGAAAAGGTATGACAATATAGCATGAAGGCCAGGGACATAAATGGAGTATCATCTACCTTTAAAAAGATTGTAGTCGATATACAATGGGTTAGCTTCGGGTGCACAGCAAAGCGGTTCAGTTACACACACAGAGATTTTTCAGATTCTTGTATAGGTTATTACAACATACTGGGTGTCGAGTTCCCCGAGCCAGGCAGTAGGTCCTTGCTGATCGTCCTCTTCCTACACAATAGTGGTGTGTGTTAATTTCAAACTTCTAATTTGTCCCTGCCCCGTTAGGAACCATACGTTTGTTTTCTCCAGCTATGGGTCTATGTCTATTACGCATGTACGTTCATTTGTATTTTTTTTAGATTCTGCATATCAGTGATATCATATGATATTTGTCTTTGTCTGGCTTACTTCACTTGGTATGATAATCACCCGTGTTGCTGCAAATGGCATTCTTTCATGCGTTTTAATGACTGCGTGGTATTCCGTTGTATAAAGAAACCACACTTTCTTTACCTATTCACTGTCAGTGGACATTTAGGTTGCCTCTGTGTCTTAGCTACTGTACACAGTGCTGCAGTGAACACTGGGGCACATTTCTCTTTCCACATTAAGGTGTTCTCCAGATAGCTGCCCAGGAGTGGGACTGCTGGATCCTATGACAAGCTTATTTTTAGTTTTTTAAGGAAGCTCCATACAGTTCTCCATGGTGGCTGCACCAACAGTGTAGGAGGGCTCCTTTTCTCTGCACCCTCTCCGGCATTGATTATGTGTAGACGTTCTGACGATGGCTGTTCTGACTGGTGTGAGGTGATACCTCATTGTGGCTTTGATTTGCATTTCTCTGATTAAAAATGATGAGCATTTTTTTCATGTGCCTGTGGGCCATCTGATGTCTTCTTTGTAGAAATAGCTAGATCTCCTGCCCACTTTTTTGATTGGGCTTTTTAGAATTGAGCTCTCTGAGCTGTCTGTATATACTGGCAATGAATCCTTTGGTCGCATCATTTGCGAACGCTTTCTCCCAGTCCGTAGGTTGTCTTTTTGTTTTGTTTATGGTTTCCTTTGCTGTGCAAAAGCTCGTAAGTTTGCTTAGGTCCCATTGGTTTATTTTTATTTCCATCACTCTAGGAGATGGACCCAAAAAAGATATTGCTGTGATTTATGTCAAAGAGTGTTGAGCCTATGTTTTCCTGTAGTTTCATAGTATCCAGTCTTACATTTAGGCCTTAATCCATCTTGAATTTATTTTTGTGTGTGGTGTTAAGAGAATATTCCAATTTCTTTCTTTTACATGGAGCTGTCCAGTTTTTCCAGCACCACTTATTGAGGAGACTGTTTTTTCTCCATTGTATACTTTTTTTTTTTTTTTTTTTGGTCTTTTCTAGGGCTGCACATGTGGCACATGGAGGTTCCCAGGCTAGGCCTACCCCACAGCCACAGCAGTACGGGATCCGAGCCACATCTTCGACCTACACCACAGCTCACAGCAACGCCGGATCCATAACCACTGAACAAGGCCAGGGATTGAACCTGCTACCTCATGGTTCCTAGTTGGATTCATTAACTACTGAGCCACGATGGGAACTCCTTCTCTGTTGTATATTCTTGCCTCTTTTGTTGTAGATTCATTGACCATAGGTGTGTGGGTTTATTTCTGGGCTTTTTATCCTGTTTCATTGCTCTGTATTTGCTTTTGTGCCACACTATTTTGATAACCATAGTTCTGTAATATGGCCTGAAGCCAGGGAGCCTGATTCCTCCAGCTCCACTCATTTTTTTTTTTTTTTCCCTTAAGATTGCTTTGACTATTCAGGGTCTTTTATGTTTCCATACAAATTAAACGTTTTTTGGTGTTCTAGTTCTGTGAAGAATGCCATTGGTAATTTGATAGGGCTTGCACTGAGTCTGTAGACTGCTTTGGATAGTACACTCATTTTAACAACATTGATCCTCCAATCTAGTGGAACATCAACTACATTTTGATTAGTGTTTGTATACTTTCCCAACACTTAAAACTTTCTGTATCTTTATATTTTGTTAACTTCCGTTTGACCATCTTTGCTTTAATTGGATGGTTTATTGACGTTTAATGTAATTACTGCTCTATTTCAGTGTATATCCCGTATCTTATTTGCTTCTCATTTTCCCAGCCTATTTTTCCTCTTTTCTTGCCTTTTGAGTTGTTTTAAAAATGTTCTAGTTTCCCTCCTTAATTAGCTTAATTATAGAGTCTTTTGCTCTTCTTACAGTGTTTACTCTAGAGGAAACTTCCTATTAAAGTCTAACACGGATTTGTTTTACCTGTCCCTAGGTGAGCAAGGACTTAAAGAACTGAACACCCCTGACGTGCAGGCATGGGTTGGACTTCAGAACCTCTGTAGGTTTCATGCAGTCACAGCTCTGTTCCCCCTGCCCCTTCTTGGTGCTTTAACTCAGTTCTACCTGACACCACCCTCTGCAATCTCCTTTGGTGCTGCTCTGTTGTGATGCATTATTTTCCATCTTTGTTTGTCTGCAAATGTCTTTCATTTTAAAGGGCTTTTTTGACAAGCTCAGAATTCTAGGTTGGAAGTTCTACTTTCCATCCCCTGAAGGCACGTTTCCACTACCTTCTCCCTTTCACCATTTCCACTGGGAAGTTGTTTTTTGTTTTTTTTTTTGGTCTCCTTAGGGGCCAAACTCAGCCCCGAGCCTACATCCTCATGGATACTAGTTGGGTTCATTACCGCTGAGCCACAGTGGGACCTCTGGGAAGTTGTCTTTATTACCGCTTTTTAAAGGTAACTTGATTTTTTTCTTTGCTTCAAATGGTTTTCTCTTTGATTTTTCAGCAGTTTCGCTATAGGTTCTGGGGTGTTACTTATTTTCTTAATTCTGTTTGGTGTTTGTCTAGCTCTTCTGGTTGTTCTCAGCAGGGCAGGGTTTGTCTGGACTGCATGGATCACTGCTAAATCCTTGCAGTGAGCACTTCATTTAAGGGCGCGAGCAGACACTGTTTAACTGGCGTTGTTGATGACACGTGGTTGGCAGCCTACTGAAGGGCTGTTATTTCCCCTTCTGTTCCTCATACTTGTGCTGGAACAAGCCACCAAAAGCACACCGAATTGCTTCCCAAGTCCGAGCGAAGGGCCGTTTCCCCGACGTGTTCCTCACCCCCTCCTCTGCCTGGCCGTTGCTTCGTTGAGCTGGTGCTGCTCAGGATGAGAGAGTGTTCTAAGCTCTGCTACAAATCAGGTGGCCCCGATAAACTCTGCACACAATATACAAATAATTCGGTTATTTATTTATTTTTGAATAAAAAAGTGGCCAAGATAACAATACTATTGGCTCTGCATACAAAACACAACATAATTGAGGTTATTTCACATGTACAAAATGGCCCTTATGTACAGCACTGGATAATCACAGCAACTTCAATAGACTCTAAGTACGAGAATCCTAAGAGCAATTGAGGGGAATCCAGACTGGAAAAAGCAGGGATCGCTTATAAACTGAAAAACTGGCCAACCAGCTACCTGTAAAGAAAGAGGACCTGCTACCTGTTCCTTAAGGACTGCCCCGGAGGGCTGCATCTGACAAACACTCTCCAAAATTCCCACTTCATCTCCTCTCTAACCTTTCCCACTTCAAACTGCCCCAGTATCAGAAGGAAGCTTGGGACACGGGTTTCTCTTCAGGGAAGAGGAGAACTGTGCTGAGCAGGTGCTTCAACCCAGGAGGCCCAGGTCACGCCCAGCAAAGAGCTGCGCCCTCTTCCCGCCCTTGGTGCCGGCAGTTTTGAACACGCTCATCTTAGAGGTGGCAGGACGTCCCTCACTCGTCCTCTGCGTCACGAGCACCTACTCTGTGCAAGGCACTTGACATCAGATGCTGCAGGAACCGCCGAGGTGAGACAGAGAGACACTTCCTGCCCTTGAGGAGCTTACAATCTAGTGACGAAACGCTACCTACACGGGTGCAATGCAGAGGGGCAGCCAGTTCTTCCGGATGGGGGATTCCACGCGAAATGTGCTATTATTGTTAAAGTTTTAAACAAGGTACACACTAAAAGTCTAAAACACACCGCCTAATCAGATAATAAGAATTAAAAAACCATCTCCTCTCTAGAACCTTCAGTTTTTAGGTGCCTGTCCTTTTTATTTCAAACAAATGTTTTATGTAAACACCTACTCTGAAGCCCGGCACAGAGGCAGGCACAGGCGCTGGGCAGGCGTCAAGCAGATGTCACCCTACCCAACACAGACCTGTCTTCCTATACAGCCTTTTTTCTGTATACACAAGGTCCAGCGTCACTTCCTCTCACACACTGAAGCACACATCTGAGTCGAAGTCTTGAAAAAGACATAATTCATTTTTGCATTTACTTTTTTTTTTTGCCTCAGTACCCAAGACAAAGCATTCTAAACCTCACCAGTCTGTTAGCCAAAGGTCAAATTCATAAAGCATGAAATACTTCTAAGCCGCGGCCTCTTATAGCACCCAGGTGACCGTTTCCCAGGCTCTTTTAATGAAACTAAAGAGAGACACGGTTAGCAAGGTAAAGCAGTGTCTCCCTTAGAAACAGCTGCACGATTTAGAGCCCTGAAATGCAATTCTACCCAGTCCACTTACAGTGTTCCGGTTGGAGAGCCTGCGCCTCCGCCCTGCGCACCAGAATGGGAGTCCCTTCCTTCCCTCTCAGCTCCTCGCAAGCCCAGAACCAGTGAGTGAACATCCTGCTGGGAGATCACGAAACATGTCACTAAACCAGCTCCCTGACTAGGACTTCAGCCTGTGTGTGACGTCTCCCCCCCCCGAACAGCTACAACCTAGAGAAAATGCAAGGCAAGAGAAGCTGGTCACCTGATCAGATTAAGAGGCTGGGGGAGAAATATTTATTCCGAAAGGATTCAGGTCTTGAAACAGGTACATTTATTGCTCGCCACGGCACGTTGTCAGAGACAGCCGTCTGAAACCGTACAGCAGGTGGGAGGCTGCACCCTGTTCACTAGACTCGGACCAGCCAGGACGTCGTGATACTGAGGTGACCTGTGCCATGGAAACAAGCCCGCAGCTTCTGCAAGCCCTGCTGGTCATCAGGCTCACGATGCCGTGGCGAGAGAGATCATTAGAGGCAATTCTGCAGATGTGACTTAACTCAGCCCAAGGACGGTCAAATCGCCCACGCTCTAAAATCAGTTTGAACAGCCGATGTCATGAAGAGCTCAGCTCCAGAAACCTCTCTTAGTGTCAAGAGAGAGCAGGTCAAAGCTTAATAACTGAGACTTGAGACATGGCCTAAAATTCTGCTTGAAGCTGCCCACTGATACTTCCACTAACAGCGAGTGCAGACACTTCAGCTGGACCCGGGAGAGGCGCGTCTACAAGCCGGCAGCCTTGGGGGAGCAGCTGCGCAGCTGAGACAACTGCTAGACTCCCCCCCCCCCCCCCCGCCAGAGGGCACAGCTGTGTCCCCCTCGGGCCGGACGCCTGCAGACTCCATGGTCTGCGGGGCCGCCTGCAGAGAGATGCGCGGGTCTGGCTATGTGCTGTCTGTGCGGCTCAGTCTCTGCAAAGGAAAAGGACAGGACTGATCCTTCCCTTAAAAAACTCAGGCCTGCGGAGACTGCGACTGTGACGGGAAGTTTGGCCGGTCAGGCGTAAGCGGCCGGGGGGAGCGGGGCGGTGGGGCCGGGCGCTGCGGTCTGCAATCAGACAGGGATGCCGACACTCCACAGGGGAGGCGAAGACGACCAGACAGTTACCAGGCTGGTAGGAGCTAAAGCCGTCACCTTTAGAAAGAAAAGCCACTGTTTAATGGTTCCTTGTAGGAAGGCAGGCCTGCCATGTGACTTAGACATTTTATCACAAACCTACTTTCCTTTCAAACATGGGATCTGCTGGCTTAGAAGGTGTCCTAAAGCTGAGGGAACCAAAGTGGGGAACAGAGGGGACCTCGCTCTCCCGGCAGGAGCAGAGAGGGTGCGGGACCTGGGGAATCAGACAGTGATGCTGATTCCCGCTTGCTTCCCGGGAGCCCCGGCCGTTCGGCAAAGCCCGACGCGGTGTCAGTGCTACCAGGGAGCAGGTGCCCATCCTCTCAACAAGACTGACAGGGCCCCTGATCCTCTGCATCTTATCTGACGCCATCACAGCGGCGAGAGCATATGTTTTAACCTTGAAGTCTTACCCTTTCACGCCCCTTTAGCCGAGTTAACTGGTGAAGCCTGCTAACAGATCTGACACACACACTCCAATGTTAACATCCTCAAAAATTTCTTAGCGGGAGAAGCAGAATGTCCCACTCAACCATGAGATTCGCCAGGGGTTCTACTAACTTCTGATGCTGAAAAATTATCGGTCGTTTCGGCCTTTACAAGAGTAGGCAGAGATGGCTTGGAGTCTGGGCGGCGGACAAATGAGGATTTCAGAGTGAATACCACGTGTAACGAGCTATCCACTTCTTACCTAGAGGAACAGGAACACATTAGCCCCGGACGGAGGAAACATGATACCAGTGTGGACATCAGACCCCCGAGAGCAGCAGTGTCGCACCTCAGCTCCGTCACTCTGCCATCTGGTCCACACCCGTGCAGCAGTGACAGCTGAAGTCAGCCTGGCATCCACCCAAGAGACCGGGCAAAGTTTAGGAGAGTATGGAGGGTACGGCAGGCGTAGACCAGGGGAGACGATGAGTCTGCGGGTTCCCGGAGTCACTCCCACACCCCAGGGTCTCTCTAGTCAGCACTCTGTCACCAGGGGTGCTGACCCCCAGTGACACTTGGAAGTGCACTGTGCTTGTGACGCTGCCACGAACTTCAAACGCTCTCTTGTTCTCACAGGTCCATGGATTAACCTCCAAAGAAGATGCTGGGGGCCGGGGGGTGGGGGGGTCCCAGCTCGGCATGCAGGATCTGGGCCGGGGCAGGTGTTGGCTGGATTTCACAGGCCTAAGGACCGCCCCTGGGCCCAGTGCCCTGCACACAGAAGCCACCTTCAGTAAAACAGTTGCCGTGTTTATTCCTACAGACACACCCAGGATCTGGGAGACTTGTTTCAGTTAACTTCTCAGAGCCAGATTTTCCCGTCAAGGGCATAATTGCTTTAAATAAAAACTTAAGTTTTAAATGGCAGCAGCACAAAATTCCCTCATAAGAAAAAAAAAATCAATTATTCTCTCTGATTAGGAACAAAAACATCAGTGAAACTAAACATGCTATGATTAGGAAGCTGCGGTAATTCCTTGACAGGGTCTCCGCTTTTACTGTCACATTCACTGTAAAGTGAAACAGCTCTAGGCACAAACCACCACGACTACACAACTTTCTGAGTTGTGTTCTTCATGATTTTAATGCTGCCCAGTTCTCTTTCGTGACAATCAGTTTAACATGCTGGAGCCTCTTGAAAGCACCACCGAAATGAGAAGGGTCCAAGCAGAAGACGCCAGCAAAATACACGGCAACAGAAATGCAGAATTAAACATAGGAGACAAAAACAAAGACGTGAATGGGAAACAAAAGACATTTCAAAGCAGGCTGTGTGGGGGTGCCCCTATCTCCCAGCGACACCAACAGAGAGGGGTGGGGACACCCCAGGCGTGCGTCCCCCGACAGGCTCTCCACAGAGCAAGTGTTGCTTACGTGAGGACAGAAATGTCTTTTACTGAGGAGACAAAAATAAAAGCAGGAGTAAGTGGTAAAGTAAAGGCAAAACAGACAGCACGTAATACGGGTCAGAAGTTCACATTTGTATTTCCTATCCAGCCTCCAAAACATGCACCATTTCAAGGTGTGTGCATTACAGCCCTAATTAGCACCGAGCTCTAGGACACCTGTTGTAAAAATCCAAGAACTCTGTGGTTCTAGAATGTCTACTTTGAACTTTAGGCGTTAACAGCAATTAATGCCTCATACCTCCTCTTAGCAGCCCAGGGAAAAATACCTGTCATAACCATCAAGCACCTTTGCAGAGAAGAACTCCCAGGCTTCCAACAACTGAGGTGCACCCGTAACAACGGAGCACAAGCGTCCACACTTCTGGAGGTCTCTAGACAGACTCGGGAATAGAATGAGATGTCTGGAAATGCCAACGTTAAAATACTAAGTGTTTTAATGTAATACTAAAAGGAGAAGGCATTCTTTTTCCTCTTTGTACAAAGAGGCCACCTGGTCGTCACCGTGAGGCTGAAGAGCAATGTGACGCAGGTGAGGGGGTACCTGGCGTGTACACACACACAGGAGTGGGGCAGGACACCTGATGCCGTGGGAGAGGTCATTAAAAATAGCAATTATTAACTTACAAGAGTCAGCTGGTTTTGGAAACACTAAAACCAACTTTAGTCTTGGCTTCAACTTCTGAAAAATATATAGTTTTAAGAAAATGTTTCCAATACGCATGAACAGTGACTGGCGGGATGCAGACCCGCAGCTCTTCGCTGAGAAGAGTCAGGCCCGCGTGCCACTTCAGGCATTTACCGTCCGCTGGGACACTGCACACCGCGCGCCAGGTCACTGGAGCCCCGGAGCCACGCGCAGCCCCGGACCCGGGCCAGGATGAAAGCCCGAGCCCGCCAGGCCCTCAGGCCTCCTCCCCGGCGGGCGGGCGCTCTGTCCTGAGGGCGACGGGGCTTCGCTCCAGAGGCTTGAGGAGAGAGGCTCCTCCCTGGGGGAGGAGCAGGGCTGACGCGCATCTCAGGATGGCCTGGAACCTCTGCACTCGGTCACTTTAAAGACGCCCCTTAGTCCCGGGACAGGGCGTCCCCGGGCCCGCTTGCAGGCATGAAGCGTGCTCTCCGCGCCGAGGCCGGGCGTACTCCAGCGCGGCCCGGCTCTCAGGCCACAGCGCACGCCCTTCCATCCTCCCGTCGCTGGTGTCAGAAGACAGGAGAATCGCAGAAGGGGCAGGGGCTTTGCAGTAACCTCTTAATCCAGTCAGGATCTGCAAACATAAGACAAGCTGGTAGTGAGCGCTGACTTCAGAAAAGGCCGTCACACGGGATGAGCCCTGGACGGACCGCGGCGGTGGCGGCAGGACATGGGCTCCCCGGTCCCGCTCTGGGCCCCCAGACACAGCACCTCACTGCGACCCGCTCAACGGGGCCGGGCCAAACCTGTGGTCCCCAAAGCTTCGGGTGTGATGCGGTAGGAAAGCGAGGGGAACGGGTGTGTCCTCAAGTCAACTCATCCCAGGTAAAGAAAGGACTCTGCTTTGCTCTGAGAGCGTCCTTCACACGTGGTTCACGTTAAATGCTCCTCTGCCAGGACAGGCAGGGTAACTTCTAAAACCACTGCCTGCAGAAGGAGGAACACGGCCACGCTGCGTCCGCCCCGCCTGTCCTATGAAAGGATGGACTAGAGCCCTCAGAGCGCAGACTCCCACTCTCCTCCAGAGCTGTCGGTGGCTCAGCGCTAAGTCAATGGGCAGGTGTGGGTTGTTTTTTTAAAATTTGCTTCCATCTTTTCAGGATTTCCTGTCTTAAGCAGTACACCAATTCTCAGTTGCAGTGAGTATTTAAAATTTCCCCCAAATTTGTTGCAAGATAATCCAATAAGAGGAGGGAAGAGGGAAGGACCACAGATGAAACATCAACAGTCACGAGCTGGCAGCTTCTCAGCCTGGATGACAGGTTCACAAGCGTTTCCTACATTCTCTGCTCTACTTTTACGACTGCATTTTCCATGGTAAAGAGTTAGAACACAGGCTGCAACACACCAACTTCTCCGAATTGGAGGCTTCAGCCAGCTTAGAGCAAAAATGAATTAAGCCTGTAGTTTTAGGAGTTCCCATTGTGGCTCCGCGGGAAGACTCAACATAGTGTCTGGGAGGACGCGGGTTTGATCCCTGGCCTCGCTCCATGGGTTAAGGGTCGGGCATGGCTGTGGCTGTGGTGTAGGCCAGTAGCTGCAGCTCTGATTCGACCCCTAGCCCGAGACCTTCCATATGCCGCGGGTGTGGCCATAAAAAAAAAAGTTTTATATAGAACATTGTGTTTTACGGAGACCGCATACGACCCCCAAAGCCACATAACCGTATGCAAAGCGTCCGGCTGGCTCCTTTGGTCAGTGTGATGTCATGAGCTGACCTCCTGTGACTTGGGACTATTTACGTCACCATTTCCGCGCTCACATCTGTGATCTTAATTCCAGCTAGTTATGTCAGAAACGTGGGCGTCAGAAAGAAACCCTCACATCTAAGGACAGTTCATCTTCAACAAAAGAGGTGAGAATATACAATGGGGAAAAGACAGTCTCTTCACTAAGTGGCACTGGGCAAAAAAAAAAAAAAAAAAAAAAGTCCCGGCCACGGCACAGTGGGTTCAGAATCCGAGTAGCAGCTCAATCGCCGTGGAAGCGTGGGTTCAGTCCCCGGCCTAGTGCAGTGGGTTAAGGGGTCTGGTCTTGCTTCAGAGGCAGCTCAGATTCAACCCCTGGCCTGGAAACTTCCATACACCTCCAGTAAGGCCATTGAAACACAAAAAGTGTCCCTGGGAAAACTGGACAGCTACATGTAAAACGATGATGTAAGAACACACCCGCACACAAAAACAAACTCAAAATGGCTCACATGCTTAACCATAGGAAAGGACACCACAAAACTCCTAGAACGCAGGCAAAGCATTCTCTGATATATGTTGTACCAGCGTTTTCTCAGGTCAGTCTCTAAAGGCAACAGAAATAAAAGCAAAAATAAACCAATGGGACCTAGTCAAACTTCTAAGCTTTGGCACAGCAAAGGAAACCATAAACAAAACAAAAAGACAACCTACGGACTGGGAGAAAGCGTTCGCAAATGATGCGACCAACAAGGGCTTGATTCCCAAACCACATCAACAGCTCACACAGCTTTGTTATTGTTTTTCAATAACAAAAAACTAAAAAACCCAACTGAAAAATAGGCAGAAGACCTAAACAGACATTTCTCCGAAGCAGACATACAGACAGCCAACAGGCACAGGAAAATCGACCATCGTTTGCTGACTGTTAGAGAAATGAAGGTCAAAACTACAATGAGGTACCACCTCATGCCAGGCAGGATGGCCTTCGCGAGAATAAATTCTGGAGAGGGTGTGGAGAAAAGGGAGCCCTCCGACACTGTTGGCAGGACTGTAAACTGGGGCAAGCACTATGGAAAACAGTATGGAGGTTCCTTAGAAAACTAAAAATAGAACCACCATATGATCCAGCAATCTTACTCCTGGGCACACACCCAGGCAAAACTGTAATTTGAAAAGATCCATGAGCCCCTGTGTTCAATGCAGCACTATTCACAACAGCCAAGGCATGGAAACAACCTAAATGTCCATCATTTAGAGGGATGAATAAAGATGTGGCATATGTACACAACGGAATATTACTCAGCCATAAAAAAGAATGAAACCATGCCATTTGCAGCGACATGGATGGACCTAGAGATGATCGTACTAAGCGAAGTCAGCCAGAGAAAGACAAATACCATATGATATCATGTATATGTGGAATATGAAGTATGACACAAATCAACATATTTATGAAACAAAAACAAACTACACACATAAAGAGAACAGCCTGGGGTTGCCAAGGGGGAGGGAGGTGGGGGAGGCAAGGACTGGGAGTTTGTGATTAGCAGACACAAACGATTACATACAAGACGGATGACCACAACCCCCACCGTACAGCACAGGGAGCTGTACTCAGTATCCCGCAGTAAATCAGGATGGAAGTGAGTCACTCTGCTGTACAGCAGGGATGGGCACAAAATTGCAAATCAAATTTTAATAACAAAAATTAAAAAGCGTGGGCTTCGTCAACGGTGCTATCAAGAGTGAATACTGACCAAGCAGAAAAATAACCCCACTGTGGCTACTGGAGCAACAACCCCAGGTATGTATCCTCGTGCTGTTTCAGCAACACCATCTCTGTGGACGTTATCATTTGCAGAATTTTCATTCAAATATGACGTATACATGCCATGGAAACAAGCGCTGACACTTTTTCTTGTCTTTTGGCTTTTTAGGGCCACGCCTGTGGCATATGAAGGTTCCCGGGCTAGGGGTCTAACTGGAGCTGTAGCCGCCAGCCTATGCCAGAGACAGAGCAACGCGGGATATGAGCCACGTCTGTGACCCACACACCACAGCTCACGGCAACGCTGGACCCTTAACCCACTGAGTGAGGACAGGGATCAAACCCATGTCTTCGTGGATACGAGTCGGGTTCCTTAACCGCTGAGCCACAGTGGGAACTCCTCTGACACTTTTCTGAATGGATAACTTGTCCGCAGTGACAGAACAGCAAACGGCAGCCCTACTTACATGCAAAATGCAGTATGGACGGTCTAACATACTGCAGTGACCATTTCCTAGTTAGCTGTAGCTTCATGATAAAACGGACAGAGCATGACAGGCCTGCTCACCATCCCTGAGCAGTGTGGAGCCTGACCAAGGAGCCAGGACTCAGAGGAGCCGGCATAGTGCCGGCATCTCAAGCCCACCCTCCCACAGCCAGGAAAGCATTCACCTTCTGGAGCTGGGTGGCGGGCAATGCTGTCATGGAGCAAACACCTTCTGTATATCAAACTCTGGCAGGACTGGTAGGTTAAAAAGCACCTGAAATAGACAGATTGTACCATCAGTTCCACCGATGGGGGAGAGCAGCAGAGAGTTGAGGGTAACTCCACACAGACAGTTATTCTAAAACCACAAGTTGACTAAGGACAAAAACGCCTCATAAATTCATGGCAACAATTCTAGCACAGGAGAGCTGGCCAGACCCACCCACCCCCGACTCAGTAAGGGGAAGTGTCTGCGTCAGGCTACTAAGCCAAGAAATACAAAACTTCTAACCCAGTCACTGCAACTTCTTCATCTTCGTCTTCTCCTTTTTTTTTTTCTTTGCCATTTTTGCAGTACTAGGAAAGAATTTCATCTGTCTATACCTGATTGTACTTTGATTTTTTTTTTTTTTTTCCTTTTTACAGCCACACCTGTTGCACATGGAAGTTCCCAGGCTAGGGGTCAAATGGGAGCTGCAGCTGCCGGCCTATGCCCCAGCCACAGCAACAGCGACACAGGATCTGAGCAGCAGCTGCGACCTATGCCACACCTTGTAGCGGTGCTGGATCCCATATCCATTGATCGAGGGCAGGGACTGAACCCGAGTCTTCACAGACACTATGTCAAGTTCTTAACTCACGAGCCACAACAGGAACTCCATGAATTCTTGATATTAAAAAAAAAAATGGAGTTCCCATAGTGACTCTGCAGAAACAAATCCGACTAGCATCCCTGAGGTCACAGGTTCAAACCCTGGCCTCGCTCAGTGGGTTAAGGGTCTAGTGTTGCAGTGAGCTATGGTATAGGCCACAGACACGACTCAGATCTGGTGTGGCTGTGGCTATGGGCAGAGGCTGGCGGCTACAGCTCCGATTTGACCCTAGCCTGGGAACCTCCATATGCCACAGGTGTGGCCCTAAAAAGAAAAAAAAAAAAAAAGCATTATGTATTATATTAGAAATTATTATTAGTGATTTTTGAGATTAGGCACAAGCACTATCTTTAAGAATCTGACGGCACAGGGAGGAAAACCTGAAAGATACAGAAGACAAAATTAATGGTGGAAAAATAGAGGGGCCGTGAACAAAAGTTCACAGGTTCTGTGAAATTGGATTGTGATGATCATGGCAAAAAAAAAAAAAAAAAAAGTTCACAGGTTCAATTCCATCCAGTGACTGTTCACTGAGCATCCACCAGAACCAGGCAAGTAAGGGAAGGTGGAATGCAGTGAGACGTCAGAGTTTCTGAAAGATAAAGTGTTTATGATGAGCAACCAAGGAATAAAAACTACAGAGAGGAAGGGAGGTTGGGGAAGGAACTCCAGGGAGGTAGGTTTACAGTGAGAGAAGACTTGGGTGTACAGGGAGCAAGGTTACACCTGCCTGTGCAAGGGAGAAACTGTACCCAGGTGTTCTGGCTCTGACTTCAACCAGCAAAAATCACAAAAATCTTGTGAAAGAAGCCATCTGAGCGACAACAGGTACAGTGGTTACACATGTAAACTCTGGAGCCAGAAGGCCAGGTTCTCAGCTCTGCCACTAACCACCTGTATGACTTTGGACAAATTATTCAACCTCCCTGGGCCCCAGTTTCCGCATCTCTAAAGACAGAAACTGGGTCCGGTGGGTGGCTGGTGGGAGGATACAGTAACTCGGATGTGTACACTGCTCAGGGCAGTGCCGACACCCTGGCCGAGCTGTCTGGTGCCAGTGGTGGCGGTGGTTGTCGTTATAAGCCTACCACGGTCACAGGCTTCTTTCCTACTCTTCCCTTAAAAATAAGTCTGAACAGTCAAATTAGAACAAGTACTTGGGAGTTTCTGTTGTGGCTCAGCGGAAAATGAATCTGACTAGCATCTGTGAGGACGCAGGTTCGATCCCTGGCCTCGCTCAGTGGGTTAAGGATCCAGTGTTGCCATGAGCTGTGGTGCAGGTCACAGACGCAGCTCCGATCTGGCGCTGCTGCGGCTGTGGTGTAGGCCGGCGGCTACAGCTCCGATTGGACCCCTAGCCTGGGAACCGCAAGGGTGCGGCCCTAAAAGCAAAAAAAAGAAAGAGTACAGGAACACAATAGAGATGGGAAAAACGTCCAAACACCCATCGATAAGAGTACAGCAGCAAACGCTGTAGCTGTTAAGAGTGGAGCATTTGCACTGATGCAGAAAACCTCCACGGCGCCTTGATAAGAGAACCAGCAAGTGGCTACGGCAGTTGTGTGGCTACAGCAGTTTCCTGTAGCACAATCCTGCTTCTGTTGAAAAGAAATTAAAAATTCACCTTCTACCATGATGCAGCACTGTTCTAGAAATAGCCATGAACTGCACAGAGCTTTCTATTCCAGAGGAAGGAGACAAACAGTAAAAAGTCACCACTAAGTGGTGACAGTCGCCAAGGAGGAAAGTAAAGCAAGAAGAGGGATGAAGACCCCCAGAGGGGGAGAGGGACGTCATTAGACGTCTCGGCTTTAGGCAGCATGGCCAGGAAGGGAGCATCCCAGGCGGAGGACGGCCAGGGCACCCCAAGGGAGCTCAGCAAGCCCGAGAGACGGAGAGGAGATGAGAGGGGGTGGCGTCGGGATCCCTGAAAGGACTTCAGCTCTTCCCACCAGCAAAGGGCAGCCGTGAGAGAGTTCTGAGCAGCGCGGTGATGTGAGCTGAGACGTCCTAACGGGATCCCCATCTTGGCTCTACTTAGAACAGACTGGAGGGGCAAGGAAAGACACAGAAGCTGGGTTAGATGACAACTACCCTCCTCTGGGCAAGAGACGATGGGGTCTGGGGCAAGGGAGTGGACACGTGGACACCCAAGAAGAGGCTGGGTTCCAGTTTGAAAGGCTCATCACATTTGATCATCCAGTCGGAAATGTCGAACAGAGCAGGTGCGGAGCTGGTGCTTAGGTGTGAGGTCTGGGCTGAGGGAGAGATTAGAGTGGAGTGACAGGTTTAAGTCACCCGTGCACAGAAGATAAGCGACAGCCCAGGGAGAGTGTTGACATGAGAAAAACAGGTCTCTTCTTTTTCCTTTTTTTGGTCTTTCTAGGGCCACATTTGTGGCATATGGAGGAGCCCAGGGTAGGGGCTGAATCGGAGCTGCAGCCTCTGGCCTACGTCACAGCCACAGCAATGCTAGATCCGAGCCAGGTCTTTCGACACCACAGCTCACGGCAACACAGGATCCTTAACCCCTTGAGTGAGGCCTGGGATCAAACTGGTGTCCTCATGGATGCTAGTCAGGTTCGTTCACTGCTGAGCCACAAGGGGAACTCCCGAAGATGGACATTAAGGAGACACTGTGTCCAGGAAGCCAGCTGATAAACAAGCATTGGAGGAGGGAGGGATGGACTGTGTCAAACGCAGCCCGTGGGGCCGGAAGATGAGGACGCACCAAGGTTCTCTCGGAGTGAGACTGCGGGGGAGAAGGAAGAGGACCTCCACCTTTTGCTACAGTTAAAGCAGAGTACAGAAGCATTTTCTATCCTATTAACTTTAACAGGTATTGCTTTCTAATAAAGATTTTAAAAAATTTAACGCTATCTCAAAGCAAAATAATATTACCAAAATAAAGAGAGAAATAATAGTAAAAAAATAAAAAAAAAAAAACCCATAATATCTTTCAAGGGTGTCCTGCTTTAATCAAACTGATGGAAGAAAGCCCACACCAGATTTTATGGTAGCTTTTTTTCCAACCTAATGGCATGGGCAACATATATTTTGCGCTGCACAAAGCTGAAAAATGAGCAGAATCAGCTTACCGGAGCCAAATGTGGCCATTGGAGCAGACGGCCTGCTTGCGATCTGTGAAGGGCAGGATCTCTTTACACAAGCTGCAGTGCTCAGGGAACGTCTGCTTGTTCATCTTCTTGGAGATGTGTCCGATGAGCACCTAGTAAGACAAAGCGGCAGCATTCCACGGTGAGCGCAGGACAGGACTGTGCAGCGCCACACAGGCCCATCCCGCTGTGCGGAAAGTAGCAAAGCTGGGCCTCCAACTTGTGTCCACGGGCTGCGTAAAATGCACGCAACACATTCATTCAGGCACCATGAGACAAGACAGTGAACTACACCTGCTAAACAAAACTTGGCCTGCTAAAGAAAACCCCAATCTTAGCTGCCTTAATTGCTTCAGAAACAAGGACTTTTGTTAGAGCAAAAAGTATTTAGTTATCCTTATAATGTTCTGACTTTAAGAAAGAAAAGCATAATCACATAGGCGAAATATCACGTGACCTACTAAATTTGCAGAGGTATACAAATGCCTATTCTTTTTTAATAAAGGATTACAAAGTGAAAATATAACCAGGATTAAAAAAATAATACTCTCCCTTCTGATGCCCCAAAGTGCCATGACCAATCTCACCTGCAATCTGAGACCCACCAACCCCAGGGCAGAGGCACACAGGACCCACCGTGGGAGAGGGAGAGGTGGGCAGGGCAGGCTCTAGGCCTTGGCCCCACTGCAGCTTTGCTTTTTTTCTGTTTTGTTTATTAGGATTGCAGCACTTTAAAACTAAAGTCTGAAAAACACGGATCTACTTCATTACTTTGTCAGATAAATCTTTCACCAGCTACATTACTGGGAGGCATGGCAAACACCAATGCTTAGGAAGCACCTTGTCTTGGAGTTCCCGTCATGGCTCAGCGGTTAACAAATCTGAGTTGCATCCATGAGGATGCAGGTTCAATCCCTGGCCTTGCTCAGTGGGTTAAGGATCCGGTGTTGCCGTGAGCTGTGGTGTAGGTTGAGGATGCGGCTCAGGTCTGGCATTGCTGCGGCTGTGGGGTAGGCCAGTGGCTACAGCTCTGATTTGACCCCTGGCCTGGGAACCTCCATATATTGCAAGTGCAGCCCAAAAAGCAAAAAAAGAAAAAGAAAAAAGAAAAAAAAGGGAGTTCCCGTCGTGGCGCAGTGGTTAATAAATCCGACTAGGAACCATGAGGTTGCAGGTTCGGTCCCTGCCCTTGCTCAGTGGGTTAACGATCCGGCGTTGCCGTGAGCTATGGTGTAGGTTGCAGACACAGCTCGGATCCCGCGTTGCTGTGGCTCTGGCGTAGGCCGGTGGCTACAGCTCCGATTAGACCCCTAGCCTGGGAACCTCCATATATTGCAAGTGCAGCCCAAAAAGCAAAAAAAAAAAAAAAAAAAAAAAAAAAAAGAACCACCTTGTCTTACTGGCAGACAAGGTCATTCAAAATTTTAATCCACTTATACCTGAGCTCTTGTGGAAGAACTTCATCAGTCTGCCATTCACTGGGATTAATTCACCGGGGTTCTGAAGGGTACCTTAATAGCTCAGAAGGGTGTCCGACCTACTCTGCATAGGATTTACAAGTTTAAAGCCCATTAGCGTTTGGCCTTTTTTGCCTTCAGAATTCCAATTTATGGTCCCTTACAGCAAAGACAGCCAACTACTAGGTTTGAAAAGATTCATTTTACGCACACAGTGGAATTTTTAAACATGAAAGGCACTGTTTCCTATCAGAACTGACTTGCTGTACGGAAGGGCGGAGGTACAACGTTCCCTCCTTTAAAGGGACGCTGTTGGAACCAAGTTACTGTGCTGAATGTGGCTCTCCAGGCTCATGAAGCAGCTGGACAATTACTCTAAACCAGGACCGACCAACTGCCATTACAAATTTCCCAAAGTGTTTTTGTTAATATTTCATGCTTATAACGTCCCTGTTAGGTCCGATGAAACAGTGATAACCAGAAAACTCTTCTACGCAATTTGGACCACAATGAAACAATTTTAAAAAGCTGACTTTCAAAGATGAGAGTCAGTTACATGAAGAGTGCATCTTAGCTACTCTTGAGATTACTGCAAACATCCTTACGAAATAATTTTAGGGGTGTACATGTACACACACACCCCCTTTCCAACAAGAAAATGCAACAAGTGATCTGTGAGTGGTCTAACATTAGGCATGAAGATACTGAATGTATTACCTTCAATTAATATTTTAGGTAAGACTTCAGGCAGGGAGAGTAAGCGGCAACCTTCAGAGTGAAAAGGACCATAGGCCCCTGGGGTTTTGAATGTTTCAGTATACAGTATGTTCCCTGAAATACAGTTCTTCAGGATTTTAGAAGCTGTTAGCTCAGGATTCCTGATTAATAAGTCTAGATAACACTGAGCTCCACGAAGCTAGACGGTTCTTTGCTAAATTCTCATAACCCTTAGAAGGACACTGTACACTGGGAACCTCTAAGCGGAGTAGAGAGTGTGCATTTTTCCCCCCAAGCCTGGAACCCACTATTCTGTCAGGAAACTCGAGTCCTGCGAAATACGTTTTGGATGACAATGTCAAGACTATTCTAACAGGAGTTCCCGTTGTGGCTCAGTGGTTAATGAAGCCAACTAGCATTCATGAGGATATGGGTTCGACCCCTGGCTTTGCTCAGTGGGTTAGGGATCCAGCGTTGCCGTGAGCTGTGGTGTAGGTTGCAGACACGGCTCGGATCCCGTGTTGCTGTGGCTGTGGTGTAGGCCTGCAGCTGCAGCTCCGATTCACCAACCCCTCACCTGGGAACCTCCATATGCCGAGGCTGCCAACCTCGAAAGACAAAAGACCAAACCCTCCTACCCCCCAAAAAAACTGTTCTAACATCAAAATAAAGATTATATCCAGTTTTGTAAAAAAAAAAAAAAATATATATATATATACATATAACAATTTATTTACTTTCTGTGCCCCTCCAGATTAAATCAGAAGGCCTCCTCAAGTCCCACCAAATGGAAACAATCCTGCCACCGTCCTCTCACGCCCTAAACCTCTGCCAACAGGCAGGGAGGGCGTGCCCCGCTCCCCTGGGGGCTGCCCTATCACACCCACACCGCACACCGCTGCCCCCAGAGTGGAGCTCATCCACAAACCCTGCCCGTCACCCAAGGCCACGGTGCGGCTAAGAGCTGAAACACGCTCCGTGCGCTGCGACCATGTCCTCCGCCCTCACCCACGTTTCCAATTTATTCTCTTGCAACTCATGCCAAGCACCTGCCCCCCAAGTGTCAAAGCAACAGTGGAGCTTTAAGAGTTGCACCGAGGGCACTGTTCCCCCGAAGCGAGCAGCCTTTTTAGTCTCAGTGTTTCCGCTGACAAACACCTACCCGGGCTGTCCGGTCGTCGTACTCTTCATCCGACATTAAGAAGTTGCAGAGTCCCCTGGTGGGGATGCTAGTGTTTTCTGTGATCCAGGTGTGCAGGTAGACTTCGCCCAGGACGCGCTTCATGTGCTCCCGGGTCAGGTGCATTTCCACAGCTTCGATCTTCCCTTGGATCTCGAGGAGCTTCTCCTCCATGGGCTCGCGGCCTCCGGTGTCCCCGGCCTGAGTGGGCGACTCCGCCGCCGCCGCCGCCGCGTCCTCTGCGTCTCCTTCTTTGCTCCGCTCCTGGAGGCCTGGCTTGTTCACCGGTTTGGAGGACGTGCCTTCGTCTTGCTGTTCGTCCTCGGCGTTGCCCATCCCAGGTGAGTCAACGAGTAAGATTTTCGAGTCCTCGTGGGTGGGTTTCCATAAGGCTTCTGGAGTTTTCTGCATCGACTGATACAAAATCCTCAGGAGGAAGAGTTTGAAACGCCAATAATAGGTGGCCCCGCTGCTTTCCATCTTTTTTTCCAAAGCCTCTTGTAAAAACTGCGGGATGTGTTTATCTTTTAAAATCTTCCAGCGCACCAGGTCTATTAAATCAACCTGCTTAAAGAGATTCTGAACTGAAGATTCCAGAAGCTGAGCCGCTGCCTCCTCAAAGGTTTTGAGGGTCACGAACTGAACCTGGTAGTTTTTGTTCACGGGGTGGAGGCCGTTGACCATGCCCTCCGTTGTAATGACGGCCAGGTACGCGCCGCAGGGGCTCACTGCGATCCCGTGTGTCCTCACGGAGCCGAATACGTCCGCCAGCTTAATCAGCTGGTGTTCGAACTTCAAGGCCACGTCCGTGAAGATGGGAATCAGCTGCCGCACCTTCCCGTCACTGGAGCAGGTGTAGACCGTCCCGTTCTGCTTGTCCGCCGTCATGGAGACGATGGGCAGCGAGTGGAGGCCTGTGACGTGGGAATTGTGAACATTCAGACCCGCTTTGGAGATGAGAAGAAGACACCAAAACACGTAGGATCCTCTCGCGGCCACCACGAGGCTACAGCTACACTTCTGGTAGGGGTGATAGAGCGGCACGCACTTGATGCTGTGAACCGGCAGCTGGTCCATTTCCTTCCACAAGACGACGGGCTGCCTCAAGGTGAAGTAGCCCTTGACGGCTTTGAGGTTGACGGGAAGAATTTTTACAGGTCCGAAAGCACTCCCCACAATAAGGCCGCTCATTTTCCGGTTGCTGTGCTCGTACTCCCACCAAAACAAAACGCTAGGAGAGGTGATTCCTGACTCAATCGTGTTGCACGAAGAGATAGACTCCTTTCCTACAAACGGGAGCTGGAACTGCCACACGGCGATGTTGCCGTTTTCGAAGAGGACTGCCAGGAGCACGCTGCCCACGTCGCGGCACTCGTTGTTGTGCTTGACCTGCTGCGTGGTGCAGATGCCCGACCACTCCATCCTGACGGGGGTCTGCATGCTGTGCCTCCTCTGAAACTCAGCAAAATCGCCGAGGCTCCCCTGCGGGGCCTCACTTTTAGAGAACCTGTAACTGGTCTCGTAAAGGCGTTCCCCGTAAATCTCCGTCAGGTCGGCCAGCTGGACCCACTGCAGTCTGTTGAGGTTGGCCTGGACGGTCAGGCGGTTGTCCATGGTCAGTGCTGCCAAGAGGCACCTGCCGTTCGCGTCACAACCCATGGGGGACCAGCTGGTGTACTTGAACCCTCTCAGCGGGGGCAGAGCCTTCCCCTCAGGGTTGAACACCCTATCCAGCATGAACGTCTGACTGATTGTGGGGTCCTTAGAGGTGGCAAATTTCTCCTTGCACTCAGCAACTTCTGTTTTTGAGCCAACCTGAAAAGAAGAGGTATAAAAACCATCAGGTAAATACTCCACGCCAGGAGGAACATACTTACATGGCTTAGGGAGAATTAATGATTCGCCATAATAGGTACAGCAATTTTCTATCAAGTCTGGTAATTTTGGTATGACATGCATTTAAAAGAGCAAGATCATGTCTAAGATGAAGTGAGCATTTACTCAGCAAACGGCAAGTATAAAGGGCAGAATAAGTGCTGTCATTACTTGTAGCCTGATTCCCACATTCTTCTAACAACTGACCCAAGCAGGAGCAATGACAGGTATCTGATTTTAAAGAGCCAACAGAGCACTCTGCTGCACTGGTCACAAAATGATAAAGGAGCTCAAACGTCATGGAAGAATATGTATCTATATACGCCTTTGATACAATTAAACTCTGCAATTTTAACAATATCCTTGCAATAGAAATGCCAGCTGTAAGTTTTCTATCTGAAGTTTCACTTGCAAATTATGCCGAGAGCCCACGCCAACACTTCTGTCCACTGTTTCTATAGAATAATGGCTACTCCCAGGAGACGCTTTGCTGATCCCCGAACATTCCCACCCTTCCTTCTCTGGCTGCCTTGTGAGAATGCTCTTTCCTTCTCTCTGAATCTCATCCATCCTACCAGGTCGAACTCTATGAGGGCTTCTGAAAGCATGCTAGCTTTCATTCGTCTCTCTTTCCTCCAAGTTCATAACGTACATGAGCGAGAGCAGCACTATTTATTTAGTGTCTTGCTATACAATGGTGAGCTCTTTAAGAAGATTTTAAAGGGACGTTATAGATGCAGGAAGAGGAGGTCTCTTGGGGCACCATGGGTTAAGAATCCAGCATTGTCACAGCAGTGGTTTGGGTTGCTGCTGTGCTGCAGATTTGATCCCTGGCCTGGGAATATACACATGCCACAGGCATGGCAAAAAAAAAAAAAAAAAAAAAAAAAAAAAAAGAGGAAGAGATAAATGACCAAAAGAAAGTGGTCCAGAGTCATATATAAAAATGACTCTGGAAAGCTAAAGCCAAAAAAGAAAAGAGGTCATTTAAAACATGCTTTCTGGAGTTCCCATCGTGGCGCAGTGGTTAACAAATCCGACTAGGAACCATGAGGTTGGGGGTTCGATCCTGCCCTTGCTCAGTGGGTTAACGATCCGGCGTTGCCATGAGCTGTGGTGTAGGTTGCAGATGCAGCTGGGATCCCGCGTTGCTGTGGCTCTGGCGTAGGCTGGCAGCTACAGCTCCAATTCGACCCCTAGCCTGGGAACCTCCATATGCCGCGGGAGCGGCACAAGAAGTGGCAAAAAGACAAAAAAAAAAAAAAAAAAAAAAAAAAAAAAAAAAACATGGTTTCTGTTATGTTAGAATTGGGGAGAAGAAAGGAGTGGACCCACTGTCTTTAAAGAAATGGATAAAAGAGAAAGCAGAATCTTTCCATTTCTTTTTAATGCCAGTCTCCTTAGAGGCTGTTCTTCAAACTGGAAAGGGCAGAATAAACATGATTAAAAAAAAATTCAAGTCTAAGACATACATGGATATAATAAAAGTCACCTTAAATGAACCTAAGTCACGAAGCCCAGAGGAATTAGACTCCAGGATACAGAGAGAATATGGAAGATGAATTCAGAACCACCACATTCCTCAGTAAAGCCCGCACAGCCGGGCATGTGTCAGAGGGCGACAAGTTGTCAACTGCTGGATCCCGTAATAAATGAGCATATAAAATACGTTATAAGATATAAAGTCCAACAAACAACTTAGAAACCAACTTTCCCTGAAGTGTATGAAACAGAACATCACCCTCTTAAACTGCCTCTTGAAAAAGAGTTCTGTAACCAAACACGTCCATGAAAACGCTATGTATTATAGTGCGTTATTCTCCCTTCAAGAGCTACAGCCAGGAAGGTAGTGTAGAGACCTATTCAACCAGATCATCCAAACCCTCATTTTTTTGACAGGAGAATCTTTTTTGGGGTGTCATCTTTTGAATAGAGGTTTCACTGGCTCATCTGTTAATAAAACAATGCTAATCAAAGAGAGCTTTGAATGAGGAGATGAAGTCTGAGTGAAAATCTATGCTATGATGCCAGACTGCCTGGGGTTCAAATCCGGGCCCTATCACACACTAGCTCTGTGCTCCTGAGCACACCGTTTACACCTTCCGGCTTTAACTTCCTCAACTATAGAGAAGATAATAACACACGTCTCAGAGTTAGAAGAAGGTTAAGTCAATGCATATAAAGCATATATTAATAAACAATAAATGTTAGCTATGATGACCGCTATTAATACTCTCTGAGGATTACAGAAGTCTTAATGAGGCCTAATTAAACGTATGTAAAATGCGGGGTGGGGAGGTATTAAGTTGTTCACCGAATGAAGAAGGGTCGATAGAAAATTATTCACCACATCCATAATACCGCAAACCAAGCAATAATCCTTAGACTAGGATAATTTACTACAATAAAATCTACTGTAGAACTGAAAGCAAACTTACAGAATGTGTAGCTCCAAAGAGCAGCAGAGGATGAAATAAAGGAAACTCCAGTTCGGTCCTACTCATTGCAGGAAGAATCCCTGATAGGATGGAGAGCAGTGTGGAGAGAAAACCCGGAGAAAATCCTCAGGGTTTGTGCACTCATTTCTAATGTACTATAGGTGGTTTGAATGAGCCCACTGCACTCGCCCCCACATCTCCAGGTCGCAAAACTAGTTAACAAATCAGAAGTGCTCAGATGCTCTAGGAGCTCCCAGGGGCCAGCCCCCAGCCAAATATATTATCCTGATTCCAGTTGGCTATATAGCTAACAGTTAGGTACTTTGTAAGCACCTAACAAACAAAAACTCATTTGAAGCCATTAGACAGGAAGCTTCCTGAGGGTAGGAATATCACTCCAAAGACAGGCAGTAGTTATTTAACTTAACAGAGTAGACGGAGTTAGTATAACTAACGTTCCTAACAACTGTGCAATAAAATGAGTTACGCACATATTATTAGAAGCTGGAACTTTATACAACTAGAGGATTCACTAAATCAGCAGTCCAATGGGAAGAGAAATTGCAACCTATTTTTAAAAAATAAATGTTTTTGGCCACACCCACAGGTGGCAGTTCCTGGGCCAGGGACTGAACCCACACCACAGCAGCAACCCAAGCTGCTGCAGTGACAACGCTGGAGCCTGAACCTGCTGGACCACAAGAGAGCTCCACAACTTATTTTTTGTTGTTGTTGTTGTTGTTGCTATTTCTTGGGCCGCTCCCGCGGCATATGGAGGTTCCCAGGCTAGGGGCTGAATTGGAGCTGTAGCCACCGGCCTATGCCAGAGCCACAGCAACGCGGGATCCGAGTCGCGTCTGCGACCTACACCACAGCTCACGGCAACGCCGGGTCCTTAGCCCACTGAGCAAGGGCAGGGACCAAACCCGCAACCTCATGGTTCCTAGTCGGATTCGTTAACCACTGCGCCACGACGGGAACTCCTCCACAACTTATTTTTAAAATCTGTGTTTGATTGCTTTTCAGATCTGGATCATTCACCTTGACATCACGTAACCTCAGTGCCCAGGACAACATGCAAACAGCAGATGATATTTGCCCTATTATTTAACCGCATATTTTCCTGAAAAAATTCACCATCTAAACAACAGTCATAGAGCAAAGGCTTCAAAGGGTTTAGCATCTAGGCCTCTAGCAGTGCTACCCACTAAACCTGCGGTCTAGGCTGCAGAAGGTCCATTCTTTGTGGTGGGGTCAAGGCAAGCGGGACAGCATAAAGTGGACTTGAAATCCGCAGGGACTGTCAATGCGCAGTGCCAGCAAGGCATGGACACAGGCTTCTCTACATTCCTACCATGACTTCAGTTTCACCCCGCAGAGGCCTCTTGTAGAACAGCAGGGGCCACTCAGCATTCATTCACCAGGCCGGGCTAGTCTAGTAAGACTGCTAATTGACTGAGAGTTTCTGTGATGTGCTTACCAAAGAACAGTACAGAAAGGGAAGGTGCCACTAGTTAATTTCAGGAAAGCTACCAGTTATCAGAAGGATATACAGATTGCCTATGACTCATTTGCCAGTCGTGGAACAAATGATGGAGTCAAACTGTTACCACAACACAGTCCTAGAGGTATCTTCACATCCACAGTCACAGCACTGATCCAGTCTCCTTCCTTCACACCTGCAGGCCTGCGTTTCCCACCTGGAGCATTTGCAGTGTGCCAGGAACCGTGCTAAGGGGTTACATGTGGATACGCACACATGTATTACATGGAAAAAATCCACCTATACATATACTTATAATCTGCCAAAAATTCTTTGTGTGTGTGTGTGTGTCTTTTCTAGGGCCACACCCTGGGCATATGGAGGTTCCCAGGCTAGGGGTCTAATCGGAGCTATAGCCACCGGCCTACACCGCAGCCACAGCAACGTGGGATCCGAGCCGCATCTGCGACCCACACCACAGCTCATGGCAACACCGGATCCTTAGCCCACTGAGCGAGGCCAGGGATCGAACCTTCAACCTCATGGTTCCTAGTCGGATTCGTTAACCACTGTGCCACAAGGGGAACTCCCAAAAATTCTAAATAAGTTTATTATCCTCCCTTTATGGAGAGGCCCATCTTGCTATCCTGTGCCAAAGCTCAATCTCTTAATCCCTAGTTTATCCTGACTCTTCACCATCATCTTCCTGCCTCTACTCCAGCCAGATTCACATTCATGAGCTTTACCAGGTCATCCACGTTTAAGATACTATCATAGCACTCAAGGCTTCGTAGCTTGAAGCCAGCCTCCTCAGACTGACCTGCATGTCCCCACACTGGCCCCACCTTACTTTCTCTGACTCGCCAGGAAAGCTACCTGCACCCACTGATGAGCTGTCATTACTTACTCAAACACCAGCAGGTTACCTTCGTGGCTTGGACGCAGTGTGTGAGATGGGCACCTCCTTCCCACTACCTGCGGGACGCTTTCCTCCCTTCCTCCTACAACCCAAACCTTACTCCCCCCCGGACCCCCAAGGTCTGCTGCAGATTTACCACCAAATAACCTTCCTTGATGAGTGCGACACACTTAAAATTTCTTCTAGTTGACTGTGCATATGAGCATCCTTAGCAACAGTAAACTCCTTTTCAGCAGAGGATACACCTTTTCAGATCCCTCTGTTCTGCTTCCCTCCTTAGGTGTTTCTAAATTCCATAGCATTACCACCATCTATCCCCCTGATTTGTTTATACTTGAACCAACGGGTGCACAATCATACAAGTTGACCAATGACATGAGTGCTTAACCATACTGGTTTACCAATGATCTAATTCAACATCAACTGTCCGTTTCAAACTTAAATCAGGAATGCTGACAAGTGGTGCAGGTTCCCCGAACCCTACCCACAGTTAATGATTCACTTGTTAAACAGCTGTGCAGAGTAAGTTAAAAAAAAAACCCAACTTCACTCACATAAATATGTTCTCTGTATACAGAGACATCTTGACACGGCTTATCACTATCTAGTGTGACACCGTTATTTGGTCATGACTTGCCAAAAGAATGTAAGCTCCACGAGGCCAGGGTCTTTGTTTTTCACAATGCTTTACTTCCAGAGCCTAGACTGGTGCCTAGCTTATCCAAAGTGGTATTCAAAAATGTCCTGAAAGATATACACTTTGGTAATTGTATAAATGCCTACAGATTCATAAAGAAAATGGAGAAAGTTTTAATACTTTTAAACTATTAAAATGAACAAACAATACGACTGAAGACTTAAAAAAAATAATTTGGGAGTTCCCGTCGTGGCATAGCAGAAATGAATCCGACTAGGAACCATGAGGTTGGGGGTTCGATCCCTGGCCTCGATCAGTGGGTTAAGGATCCAGCATTGCTGTGAGTTGTGGTGTAGGTTGAAGATGCAGCAAAGATCTGAGGAGGCTGTGGTGTAAGTCAGTGGCTACAGCTCTGATTCGACCCCTAGCCTGGGAACCTCCATATGCCCAGGATGCGGTCCTAAAAAGACAAAAAAAAAAAAAAAAAAAAAAAAAAAAATTGAAAATGGTGATGATAAAACAATAAAACTTCAGGAGCCCTGAAGTTCTGAAGGCAAACTTTGTTAATATGAAGCCAAAAGCACTAAATCTACACGGAGATCTTGGGCTTGAAGTTTAAAACTGCACTGAAGTTTAAGAATTTCCAGAGGCCTTATTTTTTCATGCCACATCCGAAAAAATTTCAATTATTGAAGAAAAACTGGAGTACTAACCCCTACATCCATATTTATTTATCCATCTGCCCAAGATGAGAAACAAGGACCATTTCATAATAAAGTCACTGAAACAGGTAAGACGATGGAGCAAGCCAATTTTTCTCCTCCAAAGCCAAAGAGGCGCAGGGAGAGGGCACATCACAGTAAACAAAGCCAGCCGAGGTCCTCGGGGAGCAAGCCCCAGACAATAGGAGCGACGGTCGAGGCAGGTCTGGGGTTGGGTCAACAGGGGGTGGAGCCTCAGAAAAGACCAAGGAAAGAAAATCTACACTAGCAGCCGGCCCGACGCAGGGGTGAGGGAAGAAGCTGGCTCCGAGAGGGAGCTCCCGAAATACACGTGTATTTGTGTCAGGAGGAAGTGTGAGATCCGGGAAACGGAGCACAAAAGGCTAGATTTGTTGTTTGTTGTTTTAAGCTACGATGACCCTAGCGGCTTATCCCCAAGCGCTGGGTGCAAGGAGGGGAATCCCGGGACTAGGCGTGGGTCGGGATTCCCCAGGGACCGGTGACGCGGCCGCGGGAGGGGAGTAGGAGGAGATCCCAGGGCTGGGGCCCGGGGATGACTTACTTTGAGGAGGCAGCTGTTGAGAGGCGCGGGCACGGAGGTGCGGTGGATAACCAGGTCCTGGCCCGGGTTGTGCACGTCGCAGATGAGCTCCAGCACAGCGATGCTACGGGCGGTGGACACCGACACGCGGTGGTCCTCGGACCACGCCAGCGGCTCCAGGCCGCTCACCGCATACTGCAGCCTCACGGCCGGCTCCCGCCGAGTCACCAGGAGGCGGAACGCGGCGCTGGGCCCGGGGGCCGGGTCCGCCACCGGCCCCTTCCCGCCCGCCTCGCCCTCTTCTTCCTCGGGCGGCGCAGGCCGGTCGGCCGCGGGCCCCACCCGGGCCTTGTCGGCCGTATTCATCTCCCCTCAGAGGCTGAAGCCGGACCCCGGGCGCGCCAACTCCGCGTCGCCGTCCGGTTGCCGCCTCTTGCACCGCGGCCGCCGGCCCCCAGCGCCCTCCGCGGCGGTTTTCTTCCCCTTAGGCCCGGAGCGCCGCCGAGCCAGGAAGGACCCCGCCGTTGCTAGGCGACCCAGCCCTGCCAGGTGGCCAAGGCGCTGCCTGTAAAAAACGCGCCTCCTCCGCGGGCTGGACCGCGGGTGGGCAAGGGGCACGCAGCCGCGAGGATCCCCACCGGGTGATCGAGCCCCAGGCCCCTTTAGGGACCTCCCGGGGCAACTAAATGCTGGGGAAAGAGTAACCCGGTGGCAAAGGAAGGAATGCTGGTTAGACCAGGCACGCCTTTTCTTCTGGAGGAATTCAAAGAGCTGCACAAGCATGAACTCTGGGGTCGAGTGGGACTTGGCACCTCTGCCGCAGGCCAGGCCACGAGGGGCTCAAGCGGGGCAGCCCCCCCACGCGCTGCGGCCCCAGCCCCGAGCGGCGCGGGCCGTGCGTTTGCAGACCTTCCGGGACCCGGAAGGGGCGCGGGCGCAGGACCCTGCGGGGCAGCTACGCGGGGTCCTCGCGCGCGTCCCACGTGGGGCCGAGCCGAGCGGCGGGGCCGGTTCGAGAGACCCAGACGCGCCTTTCTGCCGGCATGGCAGCCGCCGGTGGAGCGCTCCTCCACGTTCCCGAGCCCCGCGCCGCAGCCCCCAGGACGTTCTCCAGGCCCCGCCCGGCGCAGGCGAGGCAGGTGAGTTCTGCCCCGATTTCAGATTCGTTCGCACCCGGGGCCGCTGCGCGCCGTGAGCTGCCGCCTTGCCTTTTGGTCGGGGTTCGAAGTTCAGGGGGCAAAGCCAGGCGTCGGGCAGCTTCTGGAGGAGTCGCTGAGCAGCGCGGGTCTGAGACCCGGACACCATCCTGCGGAGAGGGGGTCTCGGAGGGAACGGAGTGGGTGTGGAGGGGTGGGGGCCGGCTCGGGCTGCTAGTCGGAGGTAGCGGCGGGGACCTGAGGCTGCCTCCCAGAGAAACTGGGGACTGACGCTTGGGCGGAAGCCCCAGCCCCGTCACTCACCAGCCGTGTCTCTAAACTTATCTTAGCCGCCGTTTTCTCGACTCTAAGGGTCGTTTGTTTCCGGAATGAGAACTGGAAACTAGAGAGTTTTTTGAAGTTTTCCAAGATGGGATGTATTTTCACCCACGTGCAATGAAGGGAAGAGAAAATACACCTAGTCAATGTGGTCACCTCATTAGGTGAGAGAAAGATGCCCTACATTTAACCCAAGCCAAAGCTGAAAATCGGTTTTTAAGGTGGTTCACTAGGCTCCTAGAAAAGAGGAGAAGCAGAAAATTCATACGTTGTCATAAAAACCAGGACGGCTACAGCTTGAAGGCAAGGAAAGTGTGTTTATGTGTGTTTTCTCGAAAAAGCAACACTTAATTCTTTTGAAAAATTAAATGCCAAAGTTTAATTGGTTCTTTTCCTTTCAAACAACGTGGTGATGCTGAAATTCATTGAGTTCAGGTAAGCTCCCATCATCCAACGCCCACTGTGTTATCTTCCGGATTTGTGTGTGTGTGTGTGTGATATTCAGCTTTAGGATTTAGAGACTGTGAGTAAAGTTTTCACCTGGGCGGTGGTGTAGCTGCATCTGTGCCGGAGGGGGAAGGGAAACTACAGAAGAGCCAGTTGGGAACACAGGATTTGGAGCAGGATGGATTTGGATTCCATGTGAGCTTTGCAACATGCTAAGCTCTGTGACCCTAGAGAAGTCACGTCACCTCTCTGATCGTTACTCTTCCTATCCATAAATGGAGAACAGTCATTTCCACTTCGTATGAGGTTATTATAAAGATTAAATGAGATAATACGCTCAAAGACTGTACATTTTCTGATCCATAGGAGCACTCAATAAATGTCAGCGATTCAAAAATAAAGTCATACTGGCTCCGTTGTGGGTAATAGAATCGCTGTATCAGGAGGTCATTAGGGTGCTTGTGCCAAGTACTTAGTAATTAACACATAGAAAGCACTTGCTAAAATTTTGTGGGATGGATTGAATAGGTAAATGTAAGATATCAGGTTTTTTTTTTTTTTTTTTAGATTTTTGAACTTTTTTTTTTTTTGTCTTTTGTCTTTTTTTTGTTGTTGTTGCTGATATCAGGTTTCATGATTGCTTGAGACACTGTATCAAAAGGATGTTAAGAAGGTGGTGACAGTCTTTTGCTGTGGCCTTGTCCACACCTACGTTTTTGTTTGTCTTGAATAAGCATTGTGTATATATGTTGATCACATTTGCTCATAGCCTCAACTTGGGATGAGTAGCTAATATACTAGGTTTACAAAGATCTTGACAGCTTAAATTACGCTGTTTCTAACACTATGCAGAATGTCTTGTTTCTTTAAAAAAAGTGGTTTATTATAGGAAATTTGGGAAGTAGTAAAAAAAAAAAAAGTACGCGTGAATGCCATACTCAGAGGTAACACTGGGTAACGTTTTGGTGTATGTTCTTCTAGAAGACAATGCAAAACATAGTAGGGGTCAGACTATACAGGGTGTTTCCTAACCAGGAGTTCTCATTGTGGCTTAGTGGTAATGAACTTGACTAGTATCCTTGAGGATGTGGGTTCGATCCCTGGCCTCGCTCAGTGGGTTAAGGATCTGGCGTAGCCGTGAGCTGTGGTGAAGGTTGCAGACAAGGCTCGGGTCTTGTGTTGACTGTGGCTACGGCAGTAGGCCTGCTGCTGCAGCTCTGACTGGACCCCTAGCCTGGGAACTTCTACATGCCACAGGTGTGGCCCTAAAAGCAAAAAATAAAAAAATTAAAAAAAAAAAAGGATACAATTACTAAATGGGATTGTAGCATTATTGTTGGAAACAGTGCTGTCATCTTAAAATAGGATGGGTGTTCTCATTGTGGCTCAGTGGGTTAAGAACCCAAGTATCCATGAGGGTTCGGGTTTGACCCCAGCCCTCGCTCAGTGGGTTAAGGATCCAGCATTGTGGCATAAGTTGCAGATGTAGCTTGGGTCTGGCATTGCTGTGGCTGTGGCGTAGGCAGGCAGCTACAGCTCAGATTTGACCCCTCGCCTGGGAAGTTCTATATATGCTTCAGGTGCAGCCCTAAAAATTAAAAAAAAAAAAGGAGGAGGGGAATGATGCCACTGCTGTGTGGAGAAGTGAGGAAATTCACGCGAGAACTTGGCATACTGACCTGCCAGGTGTACAGTAACGATTCAGTGTGGTTGTTAGTGTGGAGTGTTCGGGCCGGAGGAGCCCCCCAGGTCGGGTGCTGCAACCAACCCCTCATCACGCACGCATGTGCAAGAGCAGACTCGGGGACCCGCTAATTTTTAGAAGCTCCGGATACGTCCTTGCTCCTCTGCTCAGATGCATCTCGTGAAGCACTGCCGCTTCTCTGCCTGCCTTCCCCTCGCTGAAGGCCATGGCAGTCTTTCTTCTTGTTTTGTCCCCTTATAGCCCTTTGTCCGTGCCTCTTCTGAACTACAAATATAGGTTTGGATTTGCGGTTTTACACTTTTGTCTCTTCCATTAGTCTCTGCCTCTTCAGGGGCTTGGCTCATCTTTGTATCTTCAGAACCAAGCTACCTGACAGCTACTCAGTGGTCAGTTTTTTAAGTGAGTGCCTTGTGAATGTGGGGGCCCGTGGTGGGCAGCTCATGGAAAAGGATAATTCCATCATTTGTTATTCATTCATCTTACAAGTATTTGTTGAACATTTACTTTGTGCCAGACGTGGTCCTGTGCTGTAGGGGACAGGCTCTTCCATCTCTTCCAATCTAATGGGGAAGACAGACATCACACAGCGAATTACATGCTGTATGTCTTATTTCACTGAGTGTCACAGAGGAGAATGAGGGTGCTAGGAGGGCCAAGAACAGGGGCCCTGGTTTGACAGGGAGGAGAGAGGAGGTGGGGAAAGGCTCTTCTGAGGACGCAGTAGGTGAGCCCAGCTCTCAAGGATGAGTGTGGCAGGAGGGTGGGGGACATGGCTGTGGAATAGCATGTGCAAAGGCCCTGAGGAGCGAGGGAACGTGGTACATTCTAGGAGTTTAAGGAAGACCAGGACGGTGCAGAGGGTAAAGCTGAGACTGGTGAGATGGGCAGAGGCCAGGTCTTTGTAGATTATATTACACGTTTTCGATTTTAGCCTCCAAGCCCTGGGAAGCCTGCCTAATATTGTGCCTAACTCAAAGCACGTGCTTTTTAGAAAGAAGTTAACACGGGAATCAAGAGTGACCGGGATGATAAGGGATCTGAAGTTTGCATCCTGTTTATAATATTTAGTCCAAAGAAGAAGAAAAAAGGAGTTGTGTGATGAAGGAAGGAGTGATATGTACAGAGTTGCTGCAGAAAGCAGCAGGTAGATATCCCAGGAGACAGATCCTGCCTGAGTGTCAGAAGCAGCTTCCTAACCCCAAGAGTTTGGTTGGTAGCCAGATGGGCTGCCTCATGGGATGGAGAACAGGAGGAGGAGGTGTGTAGGCAGAAGCTGCCGGGCCACCTGTCAGGGGTCCTGTGATACAAGGCCACTCTCGAGGGTGGGCACGTGGGGTCTTTAGGTCTGTTTGTGCACCGAGGGTCTGTGCGATGTAAGCCATGTAAGATCCATGCATTTCAGGAGTTCCTGTCGCGGCTCAGTGGTTAACAAATCCAATTAGGAACCCTGAGGTTGCGGGTTTGATCCCTGGCCTCGCTCATTGGGTTAAGGATCTGGCGTTACCATGAGCTGTGGTGTAGGTCGCAGACGTGGCTCGGATCCCGTGTTGCTGTGGCCGTGGCATAGGCTGGCTGCTACAGCTCTGATTCGACCCCTAGCCTGGGAACCTCCTTATGCCGCGGAAGCGGCCCAAGAAATGGCAAAAAAGACAAAAAAAAAAAAAAAGATCCACACATTTCATTTCACTGCAGATGATTGGAGAGGCCTGAAACTTGACTTCCTCTCTTTTTTTTTTTATTCTGAAAACTTAGGACTTCGTAAACATGAATTTGTACAATTCGTAAGAAGAGTACTGCAGGTCAGTACTCACTTTATTAATATTAAACATTTGAGGTTGTATTTATTGAATTGCTTAGCTATGGGAGTCCTCAGGGTTGCCAGGAACAAAGGTTGCTGTTGTTATTGTGGGTTAGTCTGGCGCTGACAGTCGTGGCTGAAAGCAAGCTGATGCGTACATGGAAGTGATTTCAAGCCAAGAGGAAAATAATATATTCCAAGAGCAGCCAAAACTCCAGAATAACAAGCCGTGGCTACTCACGGGATGTTTGTATATTTGCGTGTCATGTAAATTGGGAGAGAAGGGCGGATAAAATAGAGGATGTGGATCGTCTCCTGGGGGAGGTTGGACAGCGCGCATCTAACAACACCCGTGTGTCGGAAAGAAGCAGCAACAGGCGGGAGAACATCTAGCGCTGTACTCGCTAATCTGCCATCAGGTGGGGAGTTGAAAGGCGAGGCGAGTTGGAGATGATGTGATGGAGGTGATGGGTGGAACAGAGTTCTCATGTGGAATGGGCCTGGGGAGGAGGAATTGTCTCCAAGCCCTCGAATCTGGGGCGCAGCTTGAGGGCAGAGAACGCCTTGGATCCACGCGCTCTGGGGCGGAGCCACGCGCTCTGGGGCGGAGCGGTAGTGAGCGTTTCCGCTTCCCCGGCGGCCCACGGGCAGACACTGAGCGCAGAGATCCGTTTCCCTCTCCCCGATCTTGTCGCCCGATGGACCCCTAGGGCTTTGGGTTGACAGAGCTCGCACACTTCCCAAGGTGGGTCCTCGCTTCGTTAAAACAGACCCCCTGCGTTAACACTCAGCCCGAAACACGTTTCTCCCATCTCGGTGGAGGGGAAGGTGAAGACGATTGGTGAGGTCTGG